>NC_047054.1:23269598-25825628 GCF_011762595.2 Tursiops truncatus | reverse complement strand
TATATAGGTGAATCAGCATGCCTTGTGACTCAAAGAAAATCATCTTTCTTTAGGCTTTTCCCCCTTTTAAACAAATCTTTTGTATTCTAAAAGTTCTATATCTACAACAGTTTTTTAATTATTTATATTTTTTAATTTCTTTTTTTTTGTGTGTTTTCATCATAGCCTATACCACTGCTTTGGTAATATTTCCTTTAGTCCTCAAACTAATGAAAAGATGTCCCTCACCCCAAAAGACTAGGTAACTCAAGTATTTGTTGAACACTAAGAATATATTGTCTGAACATTTGTCATGGTAAAAAAAAAAAAAAAATGTGTTTTTTTAAAAATTTTAGACTCATGGGGAAAGAGTTAATTTCATCATACCCTTCAGTTCTTGGTACACTGTCATAATTATCTGTAAAAGCTTTCCTTTTTGAGTTTATATTTACTTTTATTTCCATCCTCCACATAGCAAACAAGTTAGTTCCTCTCCATCTCTCGGCTTTATAGGGTGGCTTTTAATCTTCTCCCCCCCCACCCCGTGGTGATTCCTGACCTGTGCCTGTTATCAGTGTATTGCCCGCCCTGCAGATATGAATATGGCCCCTTTTAATGTTTTTCTTTCGTCAGCTGACACAATGGTAAGCTTCCTCAGTAGATGCAGGAAGATGGAGAAACATTTCAGGAGGACTTCCCTGGTGGCGCAGTGGTTAAGAATCCACCTGCCAAGGCAGGGGACACGGGTTCCAGCCCTGGTCCGGGAAGATCCCACATGCCGCAGAACAACTAAGCCTGTGCGCCACAACTACTGAGCCCACGTGCCACAACTACTGAAGCCCGCACGCCTAGAGCACGTGCTCCGCAATAAGAGAAGCCACGGCAGTGAGAAGCCCGTGCACCGCAAGGAAGAGTAGCCCCCACTCGCCGCAACTAGAGAAAGCCTGTGCGCAGAAACAAAGACCCAACGCAGCCAAAAGAAAGAAAGAAAGAAAGAAAAGAAAGAAAAAAAAAAAAGAAACATTTCAGGAGCAAGGGGTTTCTTTCCTGGCTCTGCCCTCTCATCAGGGGTCTGAGTACAAGCTGGTCTCAAGTGTGGGGCACCTGCCGTGCAGTCCACAGCACCCTGAGGCCACCAGTTTTCCCCAGGACTGTCCCCCCTGCTGCAATCAGGCAGTTCTGCAGCAGCGTGCCTCCGGCCCCCAGCAGGTCCCACTAGCACCCCGCTCCATGCAGTTCTGCATCAGAGCATTGGCAGTGACCCCCTCCCCACCAACAGCTTTGCCCAGCACCCCAGAGGGTGAATTTCTGGCAAACACTAGAGGATGGATTTCCAGCCAGTTATACTGTCGAGGCACCCCAGTGACTTCTCTGCCATGCAATGAGCCACAGACAAGCCCTCTCCAACAAGGTCTAGACCATAACCCTGGAAGAGGACAAGACCATTCGTTGGGCACCCGATTTCAGGGCAGGGGGCATGGCTACTCCTTATACCTGCGACTCCTGTATTCTTTAGCGTTCTATTTACTTCTCACTAACCAATACCATATTACTCCAATACCCTATCAAAACCAATCATTCTTTATATTCAATTTTCCTGCTCAAATTATTGTGTGATTTCTCTCTCCTGATTGGACCCGGACTGACACATCACCTCCCCAAACATTAGTACAAAAAACATCCTCATACATGACCCCCCAATGGACTTGAAATTTTATTGGGGCACATTTACCCCCCAAAAGACTTGCTAGATCATAGGTAGACATTTAATTTAACTAAGTGCTTCCTGACTGCTCATTTAAAAGTTGCACCTGTCTATACCTTCACTAGCAGGTACACTGGTACTTAGCCCCACCCGACCACCAATATTCGATAATTCAGCTCTCAAGTTTTTCTTTGTCTAATGATAGTATATTAGTACATTATTTTTCTAAATTATATGTCTCTGATTATTAATGTCTCTTCATACACTTGTTGGCCTTTCAGAGTTTCCTCTTCTGCAAATTGCCTTTTCATATCTTTTGCCCATTTCTTTTATTGGGGTTTATGATGTTTTCTGGTTGAATTGTAGACGTGCTTTGTATATCCTAGAAAACACGCCCTTGTCAGTTTTAGATATTGCAAATATCTTCTTCGAATCTTTCCTCTCTCTGCAACCTTTGCCCATGACGTACTTTATTGAAAATAAATCCTCTTTTTGATGTAATAGAAAAAGTTTTGTTTAAAAGTCCTTCTCACCCCCGAATATTCTGCCACATTTCTTCCTCTGACATATAGTTTTATTGTCATAGTTAGGTTTTAAATACTCCAAAATACACTTTTGATTATGGTGTGAGAAGGGATCTGGATTTTTTTTTCTCCTAATTAGTGAGCCCCAAAAATAAATATTTTAAAGGAAAGAAGAATATGATCGTCAGCCTTTGTGGGAGACCGAAGAGTAGTGTACAACAAAGTTTAAAGTAAAAAGGAATTGTCAAGACTAATATACATAGAATGAGACAATGTATCATAAGATTATCTATTCCACATCATTATGGTAATTACTAAAATGCTGATTATGACTATGATAATTATTGGAATAGGAGAATAAAGCACTAAGCCAGAGTCTTCATCATGATTGCCTAACTGTGGCTATGAATGGCATTATTCTACTTAAGAGAAATTTCATCTCTCTACCCACCACCCAGTTTTTTGTTTTTTGTTTTTAAATGAAAGCTTATTTATTTTTGGCTGTGTTGGGTCTTCGTTTCTGCACGAGGGCTTTCTCTAGTTGCGGCGAGCGGGGGCCACTGTTCATCGCGGTGCACGGGCCTCTCACTGTCTCGGCCTCTCTTGTTGCGGAGCACAAGCTCCAGACGCGCAGGCTCAGTAGTTGTGGCTCACTGGCCTAGTTGCTCCGCGGCATGTGGGATCTTCCCAGACCAGGGCTTGAACCCGTGTCGCCTGCATTGGCAGGCGGACTCTCAACCACTGAGCCACCAGGGAAGCCCCCCACCACCCAGTTTTTATGGATAATTGTTTGGTTTGGTTTGGTTGCCTTGAAGTCATTCCTTTCTTTGTTGCTTTTTTTAATGACAATAGTATGTCACATTTCCTTTTCTAATTGCAGGAACACAAACCTTCTCTCTTCTCAGGCCATATGGTCTGGGTGGGATCCACCCCAGATCAAGAGTAGAGTATGTAACGAAGGCTTGACAGTTATGGTTCCCAAATTCCCTAGTCCAGTGATTGGTCAGTGAGAATATATGACCTAGGTCTGGCCTATTGGCAAACTTCATTCCTTTGCCACAGTGATTAGTCCAGTCATCTCAAATTGGTCCAATCACAGTTAACCCCAGGATTTATGCAGGAACTACAGGAAAGAGATTCACTCTCTCTCTCTCTCTCTTTCTCTCTTTTTCTCTGTTTTCTTCTGTTGAACTTAACCTTGGGTAGATATTATCCTGCAGTTTCCAGAAACTACCGCATGAAGCCTGCCAATAAATCTGACTATCAAACCAAGAGATGGAGAGGAACTAATTTCTGATGACATGACCTAAAGCCAACTTCACCTGGGAGTTTTCAGCTAGATGAGCTAAAAGTCTCTCTTTGGATTAAGTCAGTTTGAGATGGATTTCGTGTGATCTACAACCTAACTTACCACTTAGAAGTAAGTTAGGGCATAACTTGCCAATCCTGCCAGCTGAGAAACAGCACATTGAGAAGTGGTTCAGCTGAGAGGAAGGGATTCAGCCCTCCCTTGGTGTGAATTCTAACCCACAACATAATGGGACCCCACCTTTCCCTCACCACTCATCGGTCTAAGGCGAAGTGTTCCCAGACTTGGTTTGCGGAGGATCCAAGTGCCTCACGTTGGAGAAAGGGTAAACACTCACTTCAAAGTCTTCCTTGGTTTTTAAACTTCTCTCCCCCTTCTCCATCTCCCCCTCTGTTGTTTGAAAATAAAAAGTGAAAGAGCCACCGCCAAGAAGGACATTAAATCAAGTGAAACAGAAAAAGGCAAAGAGAGGAAAATCCAAGGGGGAAATTCCATGCACCAGCAAAGGCTTCATTAGGCTCACAACAAAGACTAGCTCGATTTCTTTCTTATTGACATTAACAAGTTTGATGTGAGTCCAATAGAAAACAAAGCTGCATGATCTTACCGGGCGGAGTAGGGCGTGGGTTCCCAGGATCTCTGCAGCTACTTGCAAATTGCTTAATTCCACGAAAGGTCATCTTTCGTGATTGGTTTTCATTCCTTTCTATGTCCCATCAATCAAGTGCTGACCAAGCTAGTCGTGATGGGCCAGGTCAGCAGCTGCTGCTTCATCCCGGAACTGGTCCACCCTCCCCTGCCAAGAAAATCCTTGCCCCAGGAGCGGCTCTTTAACTAGAAACCATAGGGGCCGGGTGGATATTTCCTAATGAATAAATATGACTGAATAAACTCTGTACATAGCACTATGGTAGGGGCTGGGCGTGAAACAAAGAAATGTAACTCAAGGAATAAAATAAAAACAGCTTACGTAGTGTAGAAACATAACAAATACAGTCCGTGGCAGGGCTGAGATTCAAACTCCCATCTTTGTACCCAGAGTTCTTTATTCCATCGACATGATATCTGTCTGGGAAAAAAAGGGGAGCAAGAAAAGAGGAATCAAGCAAAGAGATAGAAAGAGAAGTTGGGGAGAAAGAATTAAGCATAGTATTATTCCTTGGTTTTCTTCCACGTGGCAAGCGTTAAACCAGACCGCTCACGTTATATTTTATGTTGCTCCTTACAAGAATCTGAAAGGTCGCCGTTATTGACTCTATTTTTACTGAAAATGATTCCAAAATTCAAAGAGGTGAAACAATTTCCCCGAGGTTGTAAGACTTATAAGTGTCAGAGCCAAAATGAAAACACACTTCTATCCAAAGTCCGTACCCCTCCAATGCCAAGTAAGACCGCTTCTTTCCACTCACGTGTACCAGAAACCTAAGTGTTACATTTGTTTTATGACAAAGCCCTAACATCGGGCCCATTTTCTACTACCTTTTTTAAATTTTAGAACTGTTGATGTAAATACGATTTAATCGTAGAGAAATAGATATGTATTTAGAATCTGCTTTATTCTGGACACACGTTCAGTAATTCAACGTTTACTGAGAGCCAAGCACTCTGTTAGGTCCTAGAGATGCAAAGATAATTAAGACATGGTCCATTCCTTCAAGGAGTTTGGACACTACGGGAGAAAATGGACAGAGAAATAGACAAATACAAGATAGTGTGCATACTGCCCTTTAGTTTACAAGTCTATACAGGCTGTCAGGGCAGCTCAGAGGGACAGAAATTAGCCTAAACTGGGTGAAAGAGAAGGTCAGGAAGTATTTCTTGCAAGAAGTGATGTATGAATGGAGAACTTTATTTAAGGTGGCAACATGTTCCATAGTCATTCTCCCCTACAGTCTTAGATGACCTTCCTCATTTCCTCCTTTCTGCTGTCTAGAATCCCAATGGCAGGATCTCTGCAGCTGTCTTGGACCATGTGGTGACCCGGGCTACAGAAATCGTGTTCTATAATATTGAGGCAGAAAGACAGACATAGTCCAGGTGTGTAGAAGCCACCATACCAGCCTGGATTGGCCTGGTTGTGAATTTCTTTTGTGGGAGAGCCCAACATCTATTTTAATGCACTGTTATTTGGGGTTTTCTGTTATTCAATCCTAATCCTAGCTAATTCAGGGTAGATGCTGAGGCTATTCACAAATGGACCCTCTAAGAGCAGAGTTCGGTCCAGTAAAGGTGAGAGAAAAGGTGACTGCAATTTAAGACAAGTTCTTCTTAAGGTGTCTGTGGGACCAGGTAGAGGATAAATTCATTAAATAATTCATTAAATAATAATAGTTCATTAAATAATAATAGTCATAGAGCTATAGATAAAGATTTTGAAGGGGATCAGGATATGTCACCCCAAGATATGCCATTTGGGCATAAGGATTACTTTGAGCTGAAGGCAACTGAGAATCAACAGATGTAAGAGAAATTCTCTGGCCTCCTTTTGTCTGCCTAAAAGCAGGGCATAAATTTTCCTTGTGAAGGTGCCCGTTCTCCCATACGAGGGAGAAGAAAGTGACTCATATCACTGAAGTTGGCAATGAAGATGAGTCTGCATCAACAAACCTCTAAAATCATCTTTATCTTCCATTGGTTTGCCCCCCTAGATTTCCTAGCCACTTCCCATTGATTTATCATCCCCCAAAGCCCAAAGCCCCTTCCCTTTGTTAAAAATGATATGTAAGCCTCCAGGTCTAAACACTTCTTTGAGTTTCACTTCTTTGCTGTGAACTGCCATGCAAAAAATAAACATTTTATTAAACTTTATATAATAAAATGTTCATTTTTTATTTATTTTATCTGTGTGGCATGTTTATATCTAGTAATAGCACACAGAAATACATAACATCATCATTAACACGATTAAGGATGAGCTTAGCCCAGCAGTTCCAGTTAATAATATTGTTCTAAGGCTAATTAATGAATATATATTTAGTTGGCCATAAGACACGAGACAGTCAGCCTTTTTCTGACCAACTCTAACTACATCAAGTTAATTAAACTTGTAGTTAGCTAAAGTTCAGATTTAAGTCCAGAGCCAAGAAGATGATATTTTCACTGTTACAGTATTCAAAGGTTTGTTAAAGGATCTACTGGTGTTACTGAGGTTTCATTTTTTTTCATTAAAATAAATCTGTTCAAGATTTTTTAATTTCTAATTCCTACTTTAATTTCTGGTCCTGAGCACTTGAAGACTGTAGACACACAGTCTAGTCAAATAATGCTAATGGTATCATACAAACATTTGGTTAAATTTGGAGAAGCAAATTTATTGTATATGAACAACCACTCCCATTGTAGATATTACTAACTCATCTTGGCTCTATTTCTCACTAATCCAGGAAACAGTATATATAAGACTTTGCTCCAGTTACTCTCAATAGAATAGAGTTCATTTATGAGATGAAGCTTACTGATTATTGAGGCCCTAGAGGAACCACAAGATGAAAAGGAAAGTGAAGATCTTTTTCCTCTCACTTGTGGAAGTGAGAGGAAAAAGATCAGGAAAAGTAATATCATTTTCTGGGAAAGGTAGAAAGATAGTTGCGTTATTGATACAATTTAAGTTGGTAAACAGGGCTGGTAGTTTCGGATTATCATCATTTAAATTCCATTAGATAGTCATTCCTTTGAAAGTAATTCTTCTTATTCAACAGGAAATACCATCAGAAGGCCAAAAATATAATACTATAACAGTCATTAACAATTTTATCAAATTTCTTTTATTTTATTGAGGTATAATTGACATTATATTAGTTTCTGATATACAACATAATGATTTGATATTTGTACATATTGTGAAATGATCACCACAGTAAGTCTAGTTAACATCCGTCATCATACATAGTTACAGAATTATTTTTTCTCATGTTGAGAACGTTTAAGGTCTACTCTCTTAGTATCTTTGAAACATGCAATGCAGTATTCTTAGTAACTATAGTTGCCATGCTGTACATTACATCCCCATGACTTACTTATTTTATAACTATAAGTTTGAACCTTTTGACCCGCTTCACTCATTTTGCCAACTCCCACCTCTGGCAACCACCAATACGTTCTCTGTATCTTTGAGCTTGTTTGTTTCATTTTGATTTGTTTTGCTTTTTAGATTCCACATATAAATGAGATCACAGGGTATTTGTGTTTCTCTGTCTGACTTATTTCACTTAGCCTAATACTTTCACGGTCCATCCATGTTGTCACAAATGGCAAGATTTCATTCTTTTTTATGGCTAATATTCATATATATATATATATATCACATTTTCTTTAACACTCATCTGTTGATGGACATTTAGGTTGTTTCTATATCTTGGTTATCGTAAATAATGCTCTGATGAACACAAGGGTGCCTATATCTTTTTGAGTTAGTGTTTTTGTTTTATTTGGATAAATACCCAGGGATGGAATTGCTAGATCATGTGGTAGTTCTATTTTTAACTTTTTGAGGAACCTCCATACTGTTCTCCATGGCAGCTGCACCAATTTACATTTTCGCCAACAGTGCACAAGGGTCCTCTTTTCTCCACATCCTCTCCAATACTTGTTATTTCTTATCTTTTTGATAAAGCCATTCTAACAGGTGTGAGGTGATAGCTCATTGTGGTTAGATAATATCTCACTATTTTTTATGTTTTTACTGTTATCCCTTGATAGTTCCCTATCGATGGCCCAACCTCCCATTAATAAAAATCATGTGACTTTTCTCCTGTTGATCTCTCTTCTATGTTTAATTCACAGGCCCCTAGACCATGAACCCAACAGTGTAGAAGGGAAGTTTTTCCTCCCTGACAGCTTTGTCCATCATTCTGTGGTAGAAGTCATGAAAAAAAAAAAAAGAGGAATCAGGGGAAGGTAATAAAATGAGAATTAAAAATAGAACTCTGGGGAATTTAAATATTTCAGTGACAGCAGAGGAAAAGAAGCTATTGAAGAAAAATGAGAAGTGACAGAGAGAGGACAGGAAAATGTAGAGAGCAGTATTATGGAATTCGCAGGAGGTGAGAGTTGCAGAAGCAGCATCAAATCCTGCAGAGGCATCAAGTTAGATAGGCCTGAGAAGCATCCATGGGATTTAGCAACAAAATATAACTGAAAACTTAATCATAAATGTTTCAGTAGAGTGAAGAGGAGAAAGTTGAAAACACTGTGCAGAAGAGCGAATGGGAGATGAGGAAGTGGTGTATTGGCTTCCTACTTGTGTCATAACAAATTACCACAAATGTAGTGACTTAACCCAACATAAGCTTATTATGCCATAGCTGGTAGGTCAGAAGCCAAGAGGGCTGCTTCAGGTCTCACTCACCAGGCTAATCCAAGTGTGGGCTGGTGGAGACTCTGGGGAAAAATCTACTCTTCCCAGTTGTTGGCAGAATTCTGCTCCACGTGGTTGTTGGACTGAGGTCCCCATTGTCTTGCTCTCTGCCAGCTTGTTCTCAGCATGTAGGGGCGGTCTACATTCCCCAGCTCCATCTTCAAAGTCATATATAGCTGACTTTGGTCCAATCTTGATCACACTTCAAATCTCCCTGACCTCTCCACCTGGATCATCTCTCCTGCCTTCCTTTTCTGCTTTTAAAGGCTCATGTGATTACATTGGGTCCACCTAGATAATCCCAGATAATCTCTCTATGTTAAATTTAGCTGATTAATTACCTAATTCTACCTGCAAAATCCCTTCACAGAAGTATCTAGATTAGTGTTTGATCGAGAAACCTAGGGACAGGAATTTTGGGGGAGGCATCTTTAGGATTCTTCCTACCACAAGTGGCAACAGTGAGCATATCAACTCTTTCAAGAAGATGGGTTATAAATGTTCTGGAAGCAGACAGAAGGCAGCATCGTGTCAAGGAGAAGTTGTTTTTTGCTTTTGTCTTTTTTTTATATATATAAAATGAGAGAGATTCAGATACATGCCTATTCAGAAGGGAAAGCCAGTAGAGAGAAAACTTTGGAAAATAGAGGAGAAAAAAATGAAAAGTTGATTGAACCACCTCTGAGGAGGTAGACAGAACTGAGACCCAGATCCTAGGCGGAAACATCTAGTCTTCTGCTTAATGTTATAGGTAGAAAGGAGGAAAGTGTAGGGAACTTACACAGGTCAAGAAGTGGCAGTAATGTTTTTTTAATCACTGTTGTTTTCTCTAAAGCAGTAGTACTCGGGAGTTCCCTGGCAGTCCAGTGGTTAGGACTCAGCACTTTCACTGTGGGAGCCCGGGTTCTATCCCTGGTCGGGGAACTAAGATCCCGCAAGCTACGCCGTGTGGCCAAATTTAAGAAAATAAATAAATAAAGCAGTAGTTCTTAAAGTGTCCTCCCTGGACGAGTAGCATCAACATCACCAAAGAGCTTACTAGAAAAGTAAACTCTAACCTGCTACCCCAGACCAACTTCATTGGAAATTCTGGGGGGAAGGCCCAGAAATCTATGTCTAATAATCCCCCCAGGTGATTGTGATTCATGCTCGAGTTTGAGAGTAACTCTTAAAGTAAGATGCAAGCTCATTTGCTAAGACTGAGAAGGAAGTGGTGATGTAAAAGACTTCAAGAGAATGGGAAGCTTTGAAAGAAGTTTTGGGAAGAAAAATAGAGATTGTTTGGGAACTTACGAAAGGAGAGCCGCAGATACATCCTGTCAAACTCCAGTAATCGAATTTCAGTCCTGGGTGTAAAGATGGAGTGGGAGGTCCAATAGCCTTTTGACCAAAAAAAAAAAAAAAAAATAGTATAGGGACTTTCCTGGCTGTCCAGTGGTTAGGACTCTACACTTCCAATGCAGGGGACGCGGGTTCGATCCCTGGTCGGGGAACTGAGATCCAGCATGCTGCATGTCATGGCCAAAATAAATCAATATCAACAAATAAATAAAGTTAAAAAAAAAAAAGCTTCTGTTTGGCAGGGAGTGGGGCTATTACATCCACCCATGCTCCACCAGCCAACTCAAGTTATAAGGCCGGAACCAAAGCCAGTCAAATGGGCACGTGAGTTCTGCCCAGGGAGATATGGCAAGGCTGGAGCGAGAATAAGTAATGTGAACAAATAGCACATGCTATTACCTATTAGAATGACTGAGTAATTTCAAAAGGGATATGCTAGGCTCTAGTTGAAAGCAAAAGCCAGAGAACCCCCAGAAGGCAACGTGGACCCCACCAAAATGGGAAAGGTTTTCTACGATTCTGGAAACTTAATTCCTTTTGCAGTGTGTGCACATTGGTTATTTCTGATTGGTGACCACCAATGGTCAGTGGACTCATTTGCTAGAGCTATTATAGCAAAGTCCCACGGACTGGGTGGCTTAAACAGAAAGGTAGTGTCCCGTTCTGGAGGCAGGAAGTCCAAGATCAAGGTGTCGGCGGGGTTGGTTCCTTCCGAGGACTGAGGAAAGTGTCTGTTCTAGGCCTCTCTCCTTGGCTTGTAGATGGCCACCTTCATGTTCACATGGCATTCTCCCTGTGTGCGTGTCTGTATCCAAATTTCCTTTTTATTAAGGACTTAATAAAAGGTGTCCTTCGATTAAAGGACCACCGTACTCCAGCAGGACTGCATCTTAACTAATTATATCTGCAAGGACCCCATTTCCATAAAAGGTCCTATTCACAAATATCGCATGATATCACTTATATGTATCTTAAAAAATGCTACAAATGAACTTATTTACAAAACAGAAATAGAGTTAAAGGTGTAGAAAACAATCTTAGGGTTACCAGGAGGAAGGGGGAATAGAGTAAATGAGAGATTGGGATGGACATATACACACTACTATATATAAAATAGATAACTAATAAGGACCTACTGCAAAGCACAGGGAACTCTACTCAATACACTGTAATGGCCTATATGGGAAAAGAGTCTAAAAAAGAGTGAATGTATGTATCTGTATAAATGAGTCACTGTGCTGTACAGCAGAAAGTAACACAACATTGTAAATCAACAACACTCCAATAAAATTTTTTTTCAAAAGGTCTTATTCTAAGCTACCGGGGGTTAGACTTCAATGTATGAGTTTGGGAGAATATAATTCAACCCATAAGAGGCAACAATAAAATCCTTGCAAGACCTGGCTTGTTTTTCAGAAGCAGCAAGAAATTGGAGAGCTGTCCTTTCACTCTAGTCTTTCTGGCCGAGAAAGGCACTGCAAGTAGTGATTTTAGCAGCTTACAAAGGAGAACTGTGAACTGAGTCTCCTTAGCACCCTAAACTGGAAACTGACCTCCCTGGTCCACTGGTGCAAACAGTGCACAGAACACTGTTCGAATGAACAGGTTGTGTAGAGACACAGTATCTATGAGGATTCTTGGTCAGGTGGAATTCACTGTCTGAGCTGAATACGTGTAATTACCTAAAGCTCCTTCTCCCAGAGACCAGATAGAATTTGGGCGGCATATTTCTGACCAAACATGTGCTCAGCTGCTTACCCATCACAAAGAGGCTGGGTGGGAAGGGCAGCTGGGTTACCTGCTGTCCCCATAAGTGGTGGTGGCCGCAGAAGCCAGCAGCCAATAGCTAATACCTCCGCTTTGGGGCGCGGTGAGCAACTCAGCTACAATTCTGCCTGCTCTCAGCACCTGTCTTCCGCCGCCCTTTCTTTCTTTTTATTTATTTATTTTTTTTGACATCTTTATTGGAGTATAATTGCTTTACATTGTTGTGTTAGTTTCTGCTGTATAACAAAGTGAATCAGCTATACTGTATACATATATCCCCATATATCCTCCCTCTTGTGTCTCCCTCCCACCCTCCCTATCCCACCCCTCTAGGTGGACACAAAGCACTGAGCTGATCTCCCTGTGCTATGCGGCTGCTTCCCACTAGCTATCAGTTTTACATTTGGTAGTGTACATATGTCCGGGCCACTCTCTCACTTTGTCCCAGCTTACCCTTCCCCCTCCCCCATGTCCTCAAGTCCATTCTCTTAGTAGGTCTGCGTCTTTATTCCCATCTTGCCCCTAGGTTCTTCATGACCTTTTTTTTTTTTTTAAGATTCCATATATATGTGTGAGTATATGGTATTTGTTTTTCTCTTTCTGACTTACTTAACTCTGCATGACAGACTCTAGGTCCATCCACCTCACTACAAACCGCCGACCTTTCTTATTTTAATAAAAGCCGCCAGTCTCCCTGGCACCGCCAAGAACAGTGCCTCTCCTTCCGCTTCCCCGCATGATTCCCTCGCTCTCCAGAAAGGCTACTCATCTCACTATGCCTCCTGCCCTTTCCTAGCGTAAATTATCATTGTTCACGTAGGTAGGAGTCACTGTTTCCCCAGCTCTTTCTCTCTCTCCGATCCTTGTGATTCTTTTCATTTCCTTTATGAACTCGTGCCCTTCCCCTGTGCCCACTCCCCCATCCTACCCACCTACATGCACGCGCACGCGTGCACACACACACATACATACACACACACACACACACACACACACACACACACACACACACACCGACCTATAAAGGCTCACCAGGGCAGCTCAGGAAGGAGAAGCCGTAGCTGCGAACAGCCTTTGTGTTCCCACTGAAAGTCAGAAACTGACGGTACTATAATAGACCCGTGGTAACATTCCAAGCCCCGCTCTGAGTCCAAGCTGAAGCACACACACCTTCTCCCGTCACACCTTTTCTCAGCATCACAGGCCCCCCGCCTCAGCCACAGGCACAGGCAGAGAGGCTCAGGCCAGGTCTGCAGGGAAAGGGCAGGCTAGGGTCCGATCACAGGTTCAACTCAGGCTCGTGGCAGCACAGTGAAGCTCCGGGCCCAGCGATGTTTGTGCCTCGGTGTCCATGACCTAGAGCAATACTGGGTTGTACAGACAGTAAAGTCTGGACGGTGCCTGCAGCACCCAGGGCTGAGGGCCTGACCTAGCCCGCCCCCATAGTAAAGATAACACAGTAACATAGGGCCTGACCTAACCCCCCCCACAGTAAAGATAACACAGTAACATAGGGCCTGACCTAACCCCCCCCATAGTAAAGATAACACAGTAACATAGGGCCTGACCTAACCGCCCCCATAGTAAAGATAACACAGTAACATAGGGCCTGACCTAACCGCCCCCACAGTAAAGATAACACAGTAACATAGGGCCTGACCTAACCGCCCCCATAGTAAAGATAACACAGTAACATAGGGCCTGACATAACAGCCCCCCCATAGTAAAGATAACACAGTAACATAGGGCCTGACCTAACCCCCCCCATAGTAAAGATAACACAGTAACATAGGGCCTGACCTAACCCCCCCATAGTAAAGATAACACAGTAACATAGGGCCTGACCTAACCCCCCCAAAGTAAAGATAACACAGTAACATAGGGCCTGACCTAACCCCCCCATAGTAAAGATAACACAGTAACATAGGGCCTGACCTAACCCCCCCCATAGTAAAGATAACACAGTAACATAGGGCCTGACCTAACCCCCCCATAGTAAAGATAACACAGTAACATAGGGCCTGACCTAACCCCCCCATAGTAAAGATAACACAGTAACATAGGGCCTGACCTAACCGCCCCCCCATAGTAAAGATAACACAGTAACATAGTAAAGTAATTCTCATTAGAGAATGAACTTATGGTTACCAGGAGGGAAGAGTGGAGGGGGATGAAAAAGCATAGAAAAAAATAAATTTATAAAAATAAAATAAAGATACCACGGGGGCTGGGGAGGGAGGTGAGACTGTGAAGGGCCCGCCTGCACTCCCAGGGCCCCAGCTGCATCCGCTTGCAGGTAAACCCTGAGTCAAGGTTCCTGACCAGCGCCATCCCGACAAAATCTAGAAGGAAGTCAACATTATCTTTGGTAGTTTCCTCTATAGCTTTTGCCAAAAGAGTCTTGGGGCGCAGACAACACTCCGAAGCTCCAGGCAAACATGGACAACTACCCACCTGGCCCGTGTGTGTCGGTGTCCCAAGCGACTCACAAACACCGTGTCCCAAACCGAAGCCCAGCCCCCAACAATTCCCACCTGCTTCCGCACACCCAGCGGCAAGCTCCGCCCCGGACCACCTCCTAAATGCTCCGGACTGTTCGTCCCTTTCTCTGACCCGCCACCTTTTCAGGTCTTCCTCTTTTCAGGTCTTCCTCGTTGCCCTTTAAGATCTTGGTAATAACCCCTCAAAGCAGGATCTGAGGCAGACAGACAGGCATTCTGACCAGGGAGACCTGTGCTTAGATCCGAACCCTTCCACTAACCTGCCACGTGGCCTGGAACAAGACAATAAGCTTGTTAGGCTTAGTTTCCCTACGTCTGAAATAGGATATAACACCATCTTTGCAAGATGGTGGGAGGATGTGATGAAACCTATGTAGAGAGATATTTGTCATTCTCCTTGATTTCTTTTTTTTGGGGGGGGTGGGGGGGCCTGCGGTATCTTAATTACCCTACCAGGGATCAAACCCGTGTCCCCTGAATTGAGACCACAAAGTCTTAACCACTGAACCACCAGGGAAGTTCCCAATCTCCTTGATTTCTGAATTCACTTCTAGTGCCTTACACATTATGGTCCGTGTGAATAGCGCCCCCTAGAGACAGCCACTTCGTGGTCCTGCCCCTTAAACAGTAATATAGAACCTCAAACTTTCTTTAGATTTTCTAAAATTATTTCACCCTTTTACTTAATCTACGATACGGAAGCAATTTTATGTAGAAAAATATTTTCGATCTATATGTCTTGAAAGATTGTATTATGAAATTTATTTTAATATAATCTTAACAATATAT
Source organism: Tursiops truncatus (assembly GCF_011762595.2). NCBI lineage: Eukaryota > Metazoa > Chordata > Mammalia > Artiodactyla > Delphinidae > Tursiops > Tursiops truncatus. Next base: position 25,810,357 of record NC_047054.1, on the reverse strand, counting down.
ATTCATTTATTCAATAAATATGGCTTGAGGCCCTGATGTGTGCCAGGTACTGTGCTAATTCACGTAGACACATGTTAACTGATCTTCATTTAGTAAATGATATGTCATTTAATTTCCCTTAAATTTTTTATATAGAAAAAATATTTTGGCAATGAACATACACACATTACTGTATGTAAGAAATATAACCAACAAGGACCTACTGTATAGCACAGGGAACTATAGTCAATATTCTGTGGTAACCTATATGAGCAAAGAATCTAAAAAAGAATGAATATATGTATATGTCTATGTATAACTGAATCACTTCACTGTACACCTGAAACTAACACAAATTGTAAATCAATATACTCTAATAAAATTAAAATAAAAAGTATGTCCTGGATAAACAACAAGGTCCTACTGTAGAGCACAGGGAACTATATTCAATATCCTGTGATAAACCATAATGGAAAAGAATATAAAAAGAATGTGTGTATATATATATGTATAACTGAATCACCTTGTTGTACGACAGAAATTAACACAGCATTGTAAATCAACTATACTTCAATAAAATAAATAAATTTTTTAAGTTAAAGAAAATATTTTTGTTGTCAAAAATTCTAAACTGGCATCAAATTACATTGAAGACTGAATTTATATCAAAATATGTATTCAAATCAACCCTATGTTAAGCCATCAAATCCAGGCAGAAACTGCCTGCACTCCCTAAATGTCTGCATTCGTTTATTTTGCATTAAAATATGAAGGGGTTTAATATTTGTATGTTTTATTCCTAATTGACAAGATGAGAGAACATGATATTTACAAGTACTGTTGGTCTTTGAACAGCTTGTGGGTTAGGAGCCCTGACCCTACTCATGGTCAAAAATCCGTGTATAATTTATAGTCAGCCCTCTGCATCTGTGGTTCCTTTATATTCGTAGTTCCTTCATATCCGACTTTCTGTACCCTTGTATTTAACCAACCGAGGATCGAGTAGTACTGTAGTATTTTCTATTTAAAAAAGCCCGCGTATACGTTGCTCCACACAGTTCAAATGCATGCTGCTCGAGGGTCAACTGTACTTCTCTGCAAATAACATATTTTTGGTACGAACAGCATTTACTCCCATTTAATGAAAAGGAGAACTGCTATATACCCAGCACTCCGTTTTCTCTTTTTAACCTATGTTTTAGGCCAGAGACATTTAATGTGTCTCTAAAACATTTGATCGATGGGAGATAACTCAAACTGATGATAAAGATCTACTTGAAGGGAATTTACAGAAATATTTTCAATCTCTGCTCCTAACCTGTAATGTTTTAAAATCTGTGTTCCTTACACTTCCTTTCTTCAACCAATGGCACATTCTAGGAACGGAGTAAACAATGATTGAGAGTGAAATAGCCAGGGGCATTCAGCTGAGGAGTAGCCCATCTGCCAAGTGGGAGAAACACAAGGCACTCACTTAACACACACTCACAAGATCTCAGGTTGTTCCCTTTTTAAAGGGCCAAGAATGTTCCAATACTATTATGTGTATTTGCTCGTAGAAGTTGAAACCCGCTACTGCTGCCTTTAGTGAGGTGGTCGCTGGAGAACACCTTTACAAACCAACACCTGGAACACTTAGGATGTTAGAGCTCACTGGTTCTTTTCAGCCCTTCAATACTCGTTTTGAGCACAACCCGTTACCTAAGAGATCATCCATTCCATCTGTGATAAAACCTAAATGTGATACTATTGTTCCTGCTTGAAATCTTTTGTTATCTCTCCAGAGATTTGGAAGTGAAGTTCAAATCCCTTTGCAAGAAATTCACAACACCCCCCCCACACACACAACCAAAGCGCAGCCGTCCCACCCAGGCTTTTTTTTTTTTTTTTTTTTTTTTTTATGGCTGCGTTGGGTCTTCGTTTCTGCGCGCGGGTTTTCTCTAGTTGCAGAGAGTGGGGGCTACTCTTCATTGCGGTGCACGGGCTTCTCATTGCGGTGGCTTCTCCTGTTGCAGAGCACGGGCTCCAGGCACGCGGGCTTCAGTAGTTGTGGCACACAAGCTCGGTAGTTATGACGCACGGGCTTAGTTGCTCTGCGGCATGTGGGATCTTCCCGGACCAGGGCTCGAACCCGTGTCCCCTGCACTAGCAGGTGGATTCTTAACCACTGCGCCGCCAGGGAAGTCCCCACCCAGGCTTTCTGCAGGCACCATTCTCTCATGCAGTTCTCTACTTTTCCTGGGATGTGTCCCCCACTCTCTGTTGGAGTGTTTTCCCTATTTTTCCACTTAGCTAACACCTTCATATCCTTCTACAAGTTCAAAGTTCACTCTTACCAGGAACCTCCCTGGTCAAAAGGACTCTTTCCTCCACCCACTCATGCTTCCTTTTCTGAAAATGCATTCACAACACCACTATAGTTCTTGCCTTCACACTTAAGGTAACGGAGATGTGGTAAGGGGTGCCTCCTTTCTCATAGCCCCCCAACCTCCACTTAATTATGGGTTTATGTGAGAAAACCAACCCCAGAATCTCAAAGGCTGAAAACCACAGAGACTGTTCTTACTACTTGTCCGTGGAGGGTCAACCGTGGCTTCCCTCCTTGTCTTTGGGGGTCTGGGTCAAAGGGACAGTCCCCACCTGGGACTTACTTATCCCTTGGGAGAAGGAGAGAAGCAGGAAAACAGGAAATACATTCTGATGGTTCCTAAAGCTTCTCCAGGGAACTGGCACACTGCTCTCTCCAATCATATTAGCCAACTCAAAGCATATGCTAAGCCTGATACAGGTGAGGTGGAAAAGCATCCTCTTCCCAAAGTCACACACAGTAAATCCCATGACAACAGGCAGAGATGTAGGCTCCTCTTACATGGATGGGAAGAGAAAATAATCGGGAACAATAATGCAATCTGCTACAGACCAATAGCTTTCTTCTTGCATCTTCACTAGTAGGAATTAAGTCTGTGTGTGGTTGTGCAGTGCTGATGCGACAGACCCATGGACGCCCACCTCTGGGTAAGCAGTAGCTTCAGATTTCCCATTTTCTTTCTTTTTCTTTTTTTTAATTTTATTGAAGTAGAGTTGGTTTACAATGTTGTGTTAATTTCTTCTGTACGGCAAAATGACTCAGTTATACATGGATGTATTCCTTTTCATATTCTTTTCAATTATGGTTTGTCACAGGATATTGAATATAGTTCCCTGTGCTGTACAGTAGGACCTTGTTGTTTGTCCACCCTTTATATGATAGTTTGCCTCTGCTAATCCATACTGCCGATCCCAGATTTCCCATTTTCTTGTGTTGAGCCTGACATATTCTTTTCCAGTCCCTCTTCAAAACTGCCACCTTGATTTTACTTCATAGGATTCTATTCCTAGTTCTCCCAAGACTTCCTATGTAAAAGAATTCATGGGCTTCCCTGGTGGCGCAGTGGTTGAGAGTCCGCCTGCCGATGCAGGGGACGTGGGTTCGTGCCCCGGTCCAGGAAGATCCCACATGCCGCGGAGCGGCTGGGCCCGTGAGCCATGGCCGCTGAGCCTGCGCGTCCGGAGCCTGTGCTCCGCAACGGGAGAGGCCACAACAGTGAGAGGCCCGCGTACCGCAAAAAAAAAAAAAAAAAAAGAATTCATTGTTCCCATCCAGCGCCCCCGTTACAGTCTCTACCAAAACAGCACAGCCCTTCTATTCTTGCTAAACATGAAAGTAAGCAGAGCAGTGACAGAAAGGGCCAACACCAGGGAACTGAGAAATCTCAAAGAGCCCCCAGAGTCCCACAGCGATAACCTGACTGCCCTTCTCAGCAGATACATGGAATCTGCAAAACACCTTTCTGAAGATGGATTCTCCCCCCGACCCTGGCTTCAATCCTTTGTCCCAAAGCCTAAAACATCAAAACAGCTGGGTTTGGTGTGAAGCTAATCAAACTTAAGCCTCAGGGTTGTATTACTTTCCTGTGCTGCTGGGACAAATTACCACAAACTTGGAAACTTAAAGCAGCACATATTTATTCTCTCACCATTCTGGAGGCCACAAGTCTGAAACCAGTAACCCTGGCCCCAGTTACGGTGTCGGCAGGACCGTGCTCCCCAAAGAAGCTCTAGGGGACATCTGTTCTTGCCCCTCCCAGTTTCTGGTGGCTCCCAGCCCTCCCTGACTTGTGGCCACATCCCTCCAATCTCTGCCCCCATGGTCACATTGCCTCATCCTGGGTCCAATTTCCCTTTGCCTCTCTCTTATGAAGATACATGTGGGGACTTCCCTGGTGGTCCAGCAATTAAGACTCCGTGCTCCCAAAGCAGGGGGCCCAGGTTCGATCCCTGGTCAGGGAACTAGATCCTGCATGCCGCAACTAAGGGTTTGCATGCTGCAACTGAAGATCCCGCACACGACAACGAAGATCCCACATGCTGCAACTAAGACCCAGTGCAACCAAGTAAATAAATAAATATTAAAAGAAGAAAAAGAAGAAGATACATGTGATTGCTTTTAGGGCCCACTCAGATAATCTAGAATAATCTCCCCTTCTCAAAATCCTTTTTCCATACAAGGTAACAGGTTCCATGGAATAGATATGACTATCTTTGGAGGGACCATTTTCAGCCTACCCAAGGGCCCTCACATACATAAGTTCTTCTCCATAACTGGGAGAGAGGGCTGCCAGAGGATCCCCTGGCAGGTGGCACCTGCTGGACCAGAAACTGTGGGGAAACCCAAAAAGGGGACCAGCCAGGGTGGGCTTGAGAAGCTGAAAGGAGCTTTTCTAAATGATCAGCCATAGAAAACTCACTGGGATCTATCATGAAGTACCTAGGGGTAAGACAGGAATAAAGAACCAGAACTACAAGAGAATGGACTTGAGGATATTGGGAGGGGGAAGGGTAAGCTGTGACAAAGCGAGAGAGAGGCATAGGCATATATACACTACCAAACGTAAGGTAGATAGCTAGTGGGAAGCAGATGCATAGCACAGGGAGATCAGCTCGGTGCTTTGCGACCGCCTGGAGGAGTGGGATAGGGAGGGTGGGAGGGAGGGAGACGCAAGAGGGAAGAGATATGGGAACATATGTATATGCATAACTGATTCACTTTGTTATAAAGCAGAAAAACAGAAACTAACACACCATTGTAAAGCAATTATACTCCAATAAAGATGTAAAAGAAAAAAAAGAAAACTCACTGGGATCACCTGTGCTGGAGGAAAGGCTGAATTACTTTTCTATCCATGCTATAGAAAATATGGCATCATTCTTGCCATAAAAAGGGGCAATTAAACTAGCAAGAGCAAAGCCTGTGAAAACATTTCCAGTCTGTCGTTTAGTTAAATTCATAAACATATTATTTATACTCTGGATTTGTGAATTGTTTCAATTACAGCTCTGTGATTATCTGGGCTGGCTTATAATTATTATTCCCTGGATGGTCCATAGCACCCTGTCTCCCAGTTAGCCAGCCAAACCTTAGTTGAGATGCAGCTCTGAAGGGATTGGCAGATGTAAACAAAGTCCCAAATCCGTGGGTTAGTCATGACTAAATCAAGTGAGAGCACTTTAAACAGCCCACGGACGTTCACAGAGGCTCAGGACTGCAGGCAGCAGCGGGGAAAGGACGGGGGAAACGAGTTCTACGTGTCCCGACGCTCAGATCAATTCAAGCAGCCTACACGTGGGAAATGAAAAGAAGCGGAATAGTGCCCTGATGGCTGGAAGCTGATGGAGCCAACACCGGTGAGTTGGATCCGAAAATGAAGGAAGCCGAGAGAGAACCTCACAAAGGAAAGAGGCAATCAGAATCTCTCGGGCCCATCTTCAGCATCAGAAACCCTGCTACAGCCTCAAACTGTTTCATAAGGGCAAAGCCATCCGCCGAAAACTGAATGAAAACTGCCTGAAAGAAGGTCATGCAGATCCAAGCCTGATTGCCAGGTGGAAAACACAGTCCTGAGAATGTGTGTTGCCTGCGATGTATTCGGATGCTAGGATGCCGACTTTGGAAGAAGTGGCATCTCCCGGGTTCTCCAAAGCCAGCGGGAAACCTGCAGGATCACGGAGTGTGTGCCCAGTGGCTGCAGTCTGATCAGGACCCGGGCTGCACTCTGACTCTGCCCCTCTGAAAGCGATCTACTCTGAGGACCGCAGGATCTGCCACGGGTGCTCTGAACACTGAGCCCGCCGTGGTCATCTCCACGCCCATTTCCAACACACACCTCCGCCCCCAGCAGTAGTGGTGGACTTCTGATGCCTCAGAACCAGATCCAGAACTTCAGGACAATTGGAACCTTGATCTCAATTCCATTTGAAAGACAAAAGGATATCCCGATTCCATATACTCACGACTTCTTCCTTTCCCCAAATTCAATGTCGTGAACATAAAATTGAAAAAGATTAACAAAGGAATAAACAGTCACCAGAAAGAAAACACTGACTCTTGCCACCTTCTGGTACTTCACATGCAGGAAGACAGTAACCAAGGGACTTGGAGCAGACGTCATCCTAAAGGGAGGAAAAACGCAGTCTTGTATTTTCAGAATCTTTCCACCAGGTGGCGCTTGCTGAGACTGTGAAAAAACAAAATATCAAAGATTTTGCGTAAGCGACTTGTATTTCCTTCCAAGTACAAATAGGAACTTTCTAGGAATGTGAGACTAAGCCGAGAAAAAAAAGAATCTGAATTCATGTCCAAGATTATGGAAGCGTTTTCTGTTTTGGGGTTTTTTTTTGGCCAGACTTCTGCCTTCTGTTTTCTCCCTAGAACTGTCAATACTGAATGGGAAGCAGAGATTCTCCCTGATCCTTCCTAATCAATAAATGGTTACATTTTTCACCGATAAGTCACCTGTGTTCTCCATGACCTTAAGTGTGGGTAGCAGGAACTACTGTCCACTCTTAAGAGATAAAAGGGTACTGCTTTTCATGTGCCCAAAATATTCATGCTTGAAACAGAAAGCCTTGCCCAGAACCTTGACTTATACCTTGCCATGTAAAAAGTGTTAAGATTGCCTTGCACTGTAAGATGTTTAAGAATTTACAAAACAAGAAGGCACGTTGGAGTCAGAAGTCCTGAATATCTCTCCTGGTTTGGACTCGTAAAACTGCGAAACTTCGTCAAGTCACAAGGTATAAAAGACTCAGTTTCAATATCTACAAAATGATGATACTAATCATGGTTTGGGGAACCAAGTGAGAAAATGTCTGTGAAACCCACAAAACCTGAGATGTTCAACTTCACTAGCCATTAGGCAAATACCAACGAAAATCACAGTAAGATACTGCTCGACACCCATTAGGATGGCTATTATCCAAAACACAAGAAATAACAAAAGTCAGTGAGGATGGAGAGAACTTTGAATCTGTGTGCCTTACTGGTGGCAGCATAGCATTGTGTGACTTTTGTGGAAAACACTCTAGCAGTTCCTCAAAAAGCTAGACGTAGAATTATCATATGATCCAGCAATTCCACTCCTCAAAGGAATTGAAAGCAGGAATTCAGACAGTTGCACACCAGTGTTCATACCAGCATTATTCACAATAGCCAAAAGGCGGAGGCAACACAAGTGTCCATCAGCAGGTGAATGGATAAACAAAATGGGGTAAATTCATACAATGGAATTTTTTTTTAATAAATAAATTTATTTTTTTAAAAAAAGAGATGACTCAGTTCAGGACAGTTATTAAGTAATTGTTCAGAATTATCACCTCACCCCAATACCTGGAAGATTTAACACACCAAGCACCCAAATGGTCACCCCCGCCCCCTCCCCTTGAGGCCTTCCCTGCCACCCTCCCTAGCTGCCACTTCTGTTAGGGAGAATTTCTCAAGAGAGAAGTACTCCCTCCCGTGGAAGTATCATTCTTCTGAGTCTTAAGGACTGGCACGGTCCCTAAGAAAGCTAGCCAGGGAACCTGGGGAGCTCTAAAGTGAGAAGGCAGGTCTTTTGTTTTTAACTGAATTATAAGATACATATAGTAAGGTGCATTAATCTTATGTGCACAGCAGAATAGAACACAAATGTTCAAGATACAGAACATTTCCTTATATGTCAATTATATCTCAAAAAAAACTGGAAAAAATGAGAAAAAAAAACAAAAAAGATACAGAACATTTCCAAAATCCCAGAAGGCCTCCTCATGGCCCTTCCCAATCAATACCCTCTCACGCAGAGATAAGCATTATTCTAATGATTGATTTTGCCCATACAACGGAATATTATTCAGCCATTAAAAAGGAATAAAGTTTGGACACATGTTACAACAGAAGTGAACTTTGAAAACATTATGCCACAGACTTCCCTGGTTGGCCAGTGGTTGGGACTCTGCACTTCCACTTCAAGGGGCACGGGTTCAATCCGTGGTCAGGGAACTAAGATCTCATATGCCACAGGGAAAAAAAAAAGAAAATATTATGCCAAGTGAAACAAGCCAGGCAGACACAAAAGGACAAATATTGTACGGTTCTATTATATGAGATGCCTAGAATTAGCAAATTCATAGACACAGAAGGTGTAATAGATTAGAGGTTACCAGAGGATGAGGAAGGAGAAATGTGAAATTATCACTTGATGGTTATAGAGTTTCTGTTTGGGGGAATGGAAAAGTTTTGGAAATAGATACTGGTGATGGTGTACAACATGGTGCATGTAATTAACGCCACTGAATTTTACACTTAAAAATGGTTAAAATGGTAAATATATATATATATTTACAACAATAAAGAAATTTTTAAAATAATAATTGGGTGAACTTAGACCAATTTAACATTCCAAATCAAGAACAGATTTGGGGACGGCAACTGGTTTCCCAAAAACAAGTTATCTGAGAAAGAGAAGGCAGAAAACCTGCAGTTCTTTTTATGACCTGGTCTCAGCAGTCATACACCATCACTTTCATCACAATCTTTTCTTAAAAATCAGTAAGTATAGACCACATTCAAGGAGAGGAGATTAGGCTCCACTTTTTTTTTTTTTTGCGGTACGCTGGCCTCTTACTGTTGTGGCCTCTCCCGTTGCGGAGCACAGGCTCCGGACGCGCAGGCTCAGCGGCCGTGGCTCATGGGCCCAGCCGCTCCGCAGCACGTGGGATCTTCCCGGACCGGGGCACGAACCCGTGTCCCCTGCATCGGCAGCTGGACTGTCAACCACCGAGCCACCAGGGGAGCCCCTAGGCTCCACTTTTTAAAGGAAAAACTATCAAAAAAAATGTATGGATAGCTAAAAAAAAACATGGATATATTTTAATACCATCATACCTGTCAACTTAAGAAAGAATTAATTTAAAAACACAAACCTCTTCCTTCCCCTTGGTGAGGATCTTACCTTTCTCAGTGAAGTGCCCCAAGTGGTCCCAGGTCCTGAGAAGTTCCCACACATCAGTTATGCTTGACTTTAACATTTAAGATTGGTGTGAGCCCTTTCTCAGCTAGAGGGAAATGCAGAGATAAAAGACTGTGTCCCGGGCTCAGATGGCCCCAAGTTGAGTGTAAGTGAGAAATAAGTAACCAGTATGACAATGCAGTGTGATAAGCACTATGATAGAATTGTGCTTCTGGGGGCTACAAAAGCACATAAAAGAGAAAACTGTTCCAGATTGGATAGTAAGAAGAGAGAGAGAAGTACTTACTGGGTGAGATCACCTTGGAGTTGAGTTTTAAATGATGGGCAGAGAGAAAGGACTTCCCTGGTGGCGTAGTGGTTAAGAATCCGCCTGCCAATGCAGGGGACACAGGTTCAAGCCCTGGTCCGAGAAGATCCCATATGCCTCGGAGCAAATAAGCCCATGCGCTGCAACTACTGAGCCTGCGCTCTACAGCCTGCAAGCCACAACTACTGAGCCCACGTGCCACAACTCCTGAAGCCTGCGCACCTAGAGCCCGTGCTCCACAACAAGAGAAGTCACCACAATGAGAAGCCCGCGCACCAACGAAGAGTAGCACCCACTGGCTGCAACTAGAGAAAGCCCGCGTGCAGCAACAAAGACCCAACACAGCCAAAAATAAATAAATAAATAAATAATATAAATAAATTTAAAAAAAAATGATGGGTAGATAGAGCCAAGTAAAAAAGGAGGGAAAACAGGCTAAGAGATTCCAGGCTCCTACAAAGGTATGAAGATGAAAAAGAACATGGAATATTTTGGAACTTGCACATGGTTCCCTGGAACTGGTGTGCAATAGAGTGGGAAATAGGAAATGAGGTTAGACAGGGGCTACCCTGCTGAAGAGTTTGGATTTTTCTCTGAAGCCGGTGGGGACCGATGAACCACTTTAAGCAACAGGGACAACATGAAGTGTGCACTTCAAAAAGTTACTACGGGGACTTCTTTGGAGGTCCAGTAGTTAAGACTCCATGCTCCCACTGCCGGGGGCACAGGTTTGATCCCTGGTCAGGAAACTAAGATCCCGCATGGCTCGCGGTGCAGCCAGAAAACAAAAAAACAAAAATCGCTACTCAGTTAGCAATGTAGAAATATATCTGAGGTTGAAGGGGATCAAAGTTTGCCACCCTAACAGGTCTCTTTGGCATGCAGATTATTTCGAGCCAAAAACAAGCAAGGCCCTGTTGACAAAAAAAGTTAATCAATCGTCGATCTAAGAAAGAAATGGGAAATTTTATTCAAGCCAACCTGAGGATTATAACCAGGGAGACAGTCTTTCAGAAAGCTCTGAGGACTGTTCCATCCATTATATATGTTCTGAGACAAAGGGTTATACATCAAAGGATACAATGACAGTTTACACCATCCATATTTGCATGTACAAAGGAAGAGTGGGACATTATGACCCCTTACAAGATTAAGGAGGAATGTTATCTCCTAAGGAGGTCTGGTTAATGCAGGGAGGAGGCTCCAACAGGCAGAGAAAATTTTTATGTTTACATTTTCCTTGTCTTGCCACAAAATACGAATTTTATTTCTGCAGCCCAAAAGACTCAGGAATAAACTTTGACCTCTCCCCTTAGCTGCTTAAAGAATTTAAATAGAGGGACTGTTCCTGGAATAAAGCTGTCACCAGAGACATCTGCAAAGAATATGGGGAAGAGATATGGGAACATATGTATATGTATAACAGATTCACTTTGTTATAAAGCAGAAACTAACACACCATTGTATAGCAAGTATATTCTAATAAAGATATTTAAAAAAAAAAAAAAGAATATGGACCAGGTGTGATGGGGGAAACTCCTAGAGATCAGAGTCCACTCTGGGTCCCACGGTCTCTGCAGGCTCAGCAAACATTTATTTACCAAACATTTGCTTTCCATCTCCACGTGAATTGCCTTCCTCCCTTCTGAAGTCCCAAACCACTACTTCCCAACATCCTCTTTTGTCTTTAGCTGAAGATGGTATTTAAGTGGCAGGCTTGGGCCATTTTGATGAGTTACTCAGTTTTCCTGGATCTCTTCCATGGATACATGTTATTCAACGTTTGTTTGACTTTCTCCTGTTTAACTGTCTCATGTCCATTTAATTCTTAGACCAGCCAGAGCACCTAGAAGGGTAGAAGGAAATGTCTTCCTCCCCAACAGGGTAAAGTAGAGAGCGTTAGAGCCGTCTGGAGGCTCTTAGTGTGGTCCAGCTAAGAACTGAGGAGAACCCAGCCACGGAGCGACGGTGATGGCAGAGAGGAGGGGTGCTTTGAAAGATTAACGCTGCGGAAGTGGCATGATTTGGTGACCTGTTGAGTCAGGTGCGGGTGGGGAAGGAACCAAGGGAGCCTGAGGAGTTTAGGTTTGAGGATTAGGGACCAAAAAGGAGCGGCACCCTAATAAGACAAGAAATAGAGCAGAAGGAGAGGGGAGAAGGAAGAAACCAGTTTGGTTTGGAGTATATCAGGTTTGAGTGCTTCTAAGATAAACACTAATTGAAGAAGCCCCTCATTAGTTTGGGCTCACTGGGCAGAGACTAATTTGAGTTAATAGAAAACTAAATTATAGACTTTATGTGAAAAGTTATGATTGTGTTTTTGTTTTGCTTTATTTTCTTATGATGATTTTTTTATTTTGTTTTTATTTTGACTCTCTCCTGTTTCACCTGTCTTACTGAATCTTCTTTTGTAAACATGTAAGAATTTTCGAATTGATTGGATTGAAATGGTTATTTCCAAAATGTTTAAAGGTACGAGAAAACTTCTTTTCCTGCATATTTCTTAAAATGTCTCTTTCTAATTGGTTACACAGTGACGGCATTCACACAGTAAAATACGGTGTAACCGTTTAAAATGGTTTATATTAAAAAATATTTAATGAATGGGGAAATAATTATGAAAATAACCCCAAGTGGAAAGCCATTTACAAAACAGTATGTACAATATGATTCTGATTTTCATAAAAATATCTGGGTATCTATACAGAGGGTAAACAATGGAAGGCAAAAGACCCAAATATTATTCAGTCTATCTCTGAGTGTTGGGATTTTGGAATGACTTTTTTATTTTCTTATTGTGACTTCAGACATTTGCCAAATTCAAAATGATGACTATTTAATATACTAGAGCTTAAAAATTAATATTGTTTCCCACATGTTTGGTCTTATACATTTATTCTATACCTACAGTGGCAAATCTTAAAACTGAAAACAAAATTTAGTTCATCAGCAGAAGTTATCTTTGGATTGTGGGAAAAAGAGTAATATATTTTCCTTCTAGTTTTTTGCATTTTTTTTTCCCATGATGGAAAAGTTTATAATTAGAAACAGGTTTTAAGAGGAAACAGTTCTATTTCCTTCCTGTGTCTCACAAAAGCTTGCTGTCAGGAAAGAATTTGATGTTGGTCAGTGTGAATTTGACACTTCTCCCTCAGAGGTATTTACGTTCCCATTATGTTCTCTAATTAGGAGGAAATCTTGAGTTGTATGAAGTTCAGATGTCATGGGGCTTAGCTGACCTACCTCCCCACCAGACTTTCATAAATAATGCTGTTTTGTCCTCAAAGGAGACCCGCTTTTCACGACTTGTCCCTCTCCTGCCAGGGATGAATAGTTCTGTGTCCATGGTGTTCCTTCCCATCTTGACTCTTCCCTGTTCAGTGTGAGATTCCTCGGCTGGTAAAGTCTGTTGGCTGCATGGAGCTACTGATAAGAAGCAGAGCAGCCTCCAGTGGCTGGAGAGGTGAATTCCTCCCAGGTCTCTTTTCCTTCTCCCAACCCCAAGCCCCTGCTTTTTGGTATTTTTAGTCCCAGTTCATTTACCCCCTCCAACAAATTCCAGATTTTTCGAGGCAACCCAATCACAGGTATCCTGTCCCATGATGTCCTAATGTTACTCAGACTTTGCCTGATCACGCATTCTGATTCTTGGTTCCAACAATGTGGTCCCCGTGGATGACCTCCTTAAATGATCCCTAAACCTGCTCTTGCTTCTTTGTGCCCACTTAAATGAGAGAAGCTACAGACACACACACACATATGTGAAATATATATAAAGGAATGAATGAACCAATACATTCTCTATGAGCGAGGAGTTAGTACCTGATTTACGCAGGAATAATAACAATAGCTATTTGCTGAGGAGTAAGTGAAGCGCTTTATGTGCTTTATCTCATTCAATCCCCACAACCAAATAAGTCACACTATAGATGAGCAAATTGAGATTTAGAAACTTTTTTTTTTGATAGGAGTTTATTAGTTTATTTATTTTTGCTGTGTTGGGTCTTCGTTTCTGTGTGAGGGCTTTCTGTAGTTGTGGCAAGCGGGGGCCACTCTTCATCGCGGTGTGCGGGCCTCTCACTATCGCGGCCTCTCTTGTTGCGGAGCGCAGGCTCAGTAGTTGTGGCTCACGGGCCTAGTTGCTCCGTGGCATGGGGGATCCTCCCAGACCAGGGCCCGAACCCGTGTCCCCTGCATTGGCAGGCAGATTCTCAACCACTGCGCCACCAGGGAAGCCCTAGAAGCTTTTAAGTAACTTGTCCACATCACTCAGGCAGAAAGCCAGGATTCGCACCCGGTATCTGAGGTCAAAGCCCGTGGTCTTCCTTAGTAAATATGCTCTCAGCCCTGGTGGGGTGATCGTGGAGAGGTCTGGGAAAGGCTTCCTGAGCCCCACCATTCAACTTGAAAATAACCCCTTCAATTTGCATCGCACTCTATGTGTATGTGTGCGTGGGGCGGGGGGGGCGGTGTGTGGCGTCTATGAGCCCCACAATAGCCCTACGAGGTCAACAGGGCCCCGTGGAGCTATTTACCCCAAACTACAGGCGAGGAACTAAAGCTCAATGGGATTAATGATTTGCCACAGGCAAAAAGGCCTAGAACCAACATTCAAACACTGCATCCCTTTATTTACTCCTGCTCTCCTATGCTCTGAAAGTCCCTTCCTAGACACAAAACCTTTCATTCCATCATTAAAAAGAAGCCCTTGATGCCAGCGGAACTTGAAGGAAATGACTCATTGTGAACAGCTGAGCTTTCTAGAGAGCCAAGAACTTGCTGGCGGCCCTATCACCAATTTTCACACCTTCCTCTTTCCTTTATCCCCCTTCCTCTCCTCTGTCCCCCTCAATTCTTTTAAACCGTTTGGGATAGTCTATATACAGCTGCCTTCCAACGTCCACAATGCTGCGATAGCCACTGGGGCAAGTTCCCAAGAAGAACATACTATGTACATGAGTTATACCAACCTGGGTGCAGGGAGGAGGGAAAACTGGGTTAACATTTCTCAACAGCACAAGGGAAGACTTCCCTGGCAGTCCGGTGGTTAAGACTCTGCGCTCCCAATGCAGGGGGCGCGGGTTTGATTCCAGGGCGGGGAACTAAAATCCCACATGCTACGTTGAGCAGCCAAAAAAAACAGCACAAGGGCGGCACTGAGGTTTCATCATTTCCTTCACCCATTCATCCAACACAATCTATTGCAAAGTGTCTTGCCTTCCTAGAAATAATAGAGCTGAATTTACCCTTTGTGTGACAACACAAGAATATCGTGATCAATCTAACAAGAGCTAATATTTATTCAAAGCTTGCCATGTGCCCAGAACTGTTCTAATTGCTTTACATACATGAATTCATACATCAATGTCAACTCATTCCCTCAATTGTTTTGCAATGTTGCAAAACAGCAATGCCCAAGGGGCTATTGAAGTATGAGGGCCTATTTGCCTCTATGTTTTTTAGTTCTTGGATTTTTCCCTTTTCCTGTACCTCCATTGCTTTTAAGTTATTAAATATCACCACTCTGGATTTCTGATTTGCTTCCTTTAATTTCCTACCAATTTAGAAGTATACACCAATCGTGTTGGAATTATATCCAGAGAAAGGTAAATATGCTTGATAAGGGCATAAAAGTAAAATATATTAACAATAATGCATGTGTGATACCCAGATAAAAATATACTCAATATATCTATTTCTTTCATCTTAGGCACCAGAGTCCTTATTTTTAACATTTTTTTGTGGAAATAATTTCAAATTTATAGAAAACTTGCAAGAATACTGCAAGGAATTTTTATATACACGTCACCAAGATTTCACTAAATCTAGCTGGAATTCCCAGTGAATTCACTGGCTATAATTGCTCAAGATCACTGGTAAAGATTGTGGCCATTATAGGTGTTTAGTCAGTCATACATTTAAGCTCCCAACTTTCCGCCCCCATGGATAATTAAGATTCAGCTAAATTAATTTTTGTTACTTATTCTGAACCTGCAATCGGAAGTACAGAAAAGCCCTAAAAATATCACTGAGAGCCTCAACCTGATGGACTATAGAAGTTAACTTAAACCATTTCAGGTTGAAGAAATTAATCCTGGCTTAAAGCTACACTATTTATTTATTCATTACAAGTATGTATTGCTGGCAACATTTTGTAACAGACACACATGGCTAGAAGTCCTTTTAACCTACTTTTATGCTCTAATATGGAAGCACATCAGACCTCATAAAGGATGGAGGATACGTCGATAAAAAGGAAAAAAAAATCTCTGAATTTCTCTTCAATCTTCCCTTCTGCAGCCAAATTACAGATCATTTAAGCTTTTTTCTTCAGTGATTATATTTCCTCATCTCTGGAATCTGTGTTGCTAAAATGAATAAAGAAGATTGACAGGTAAGCATTGTGCCCTGCACACAGTAGACTTCCAGTGTTTAAGCTAATGCTGAATTAAACACCGGGGGTGGGGGGGTTGTTGACCGTTATGACAAAAATGTCAAGATGATCTTCCTCATGGTGTCTCTCAACCACACTCCCCTTCATGCAAACCAGCATTGGGCATAACTTTTAAATTTGTATTTATTCATTCATTCATTCAATATTTGGACTGCCAGGCTATTTTAGGAGTATGGGATTAACAGATACAAACTACTATACCTAAAACAGATAAGCAACAAGGATTTGCTATATAGCACAGGAAATTGTATCCAATATCTTGTAATAACCTATAATGGAATATAATCTGCAAAAAAGTTTTAAAAATTAAAATGAAAGAAAAAAACACTATTGTTGTGCTTTGTCCCAGCTGAAAACACATAAAAATGTTTAATAAAATAGGAATATAAAATTATACTTGAAAAGTACAGTGCCATTTCTAATGTGAAGTACACACCGCCATGTATGAGGGTTCTTGTCAAAATGTTTAAAGACCCACAGCTTTTGACAGAACTCTAAGATTACAGAAAATACAGGAATAAAGGAAAAATTCAAATGACACTATGATAAAACAAGTCCAGTATGCGGGACATCCTTTAAGACAACTGGCCAGGGATGTCTCATAAGCCAATGTAATGGTGGGGAAACATGGTGTTCAAAAGGCAAAGCAACCAGATGTAATCTGTGAACCTTGATTGGGTCACTGGTTAAAAGAATAAGCTATATTGGGACTTCCTTGGCGGTCCAGTGGTTAAGACTCTGCACTTCCACTGCAGGGGCATGGGTTTGATCCCTGATTGGGGAAGTTTCACATGCCGCGCGGTGCGACCAAAATAAATAAATAAAAATAAAAATAAAATGTAGGGGCCAAGGGGCTTCCCTGGTGGTGCAGTGGTTGAGAGTCCGCCTGCCGATGCAGGGGACATGGGTTCGTGCCCCGGTCCGGGAAGATCCCACATGCCGCGGAGCGGCTGGGCCCGTGAGCCATGGCCGCTGAGCCTGCGCGTCCGGAGCTTGTGCTCCGCAACGGGAGAGGCCACAACAGTGAGAGGCCCAAGTACAGCAAAAAAAAAAAAAAAAAAAAATGTAGGGGCCAAGATTTAAAAAATTTAAAAAAAACCAGAACCCTGAGTTTTTATAACACATTTGGTCCTGGACTCAGATATGAACTGTCTTCTGAGAACAAAATCCTGAGACAGGGTTTTGGCTAAACTAAACTAAGCTACCATTCCACAGTTCAATGGGCTGAAACCCACTATTCAGAATTTTTAATAATATCCAAAGAATATTCCTTGCAACCCTATTTATGGTAAAAAGAGATTGAAACCAAAGCATATGTCCATCAGTGGAGTATTGGTTGAATATCCTATGGTATCACTACACAGGAGAATGAAGAGTATTTTTTATACTGCAAACAAATGATCTTCAAAAAACATTGTTAAGTTTAGGAAAAAATATTTTGGAGAAAAGTATAAACAGTAAGCTATCAAAGAAAAAGATGGGCAAGATCATTTTTTCTTATACTAAACAATGAAAAATAAAGCATAATTTTTAACATCATTACACACAATGGGAAGAAGGCAAAATGGAGGAGGGAATGAGGATAGAAGCCAGACTACTTCCCTGAATGTGGTGGTTTTGAAAATAGGTCCACAAATTCTTTGATGCTCCTCCCTCCATGGGGTGGAAATTAATTCCCTCCCATTCGGTGTAGACTGGACTTAAGTGACGCTCTTCAAAATAAATAGAATACCCCAGAGTAAGGGGATATCTCTTCCAATATTAGGTTATGAAAAGACTATGGCTTCCATTTGGGGGTCTCTCTCTCTCTCTCTCTTTCTCTCTCTCTCTCACCAGTTCCTCTATAGGAAACCACATCTTGAGGACACCCAAGCCTGTGTCAAATCACATTTCAATACTTTTCATAAAACTACAGAACACTAAGAGTGAGAAATAAAGTAATCTACTTCCATATAACTTGGCCACTGAGAAGCTAAACCATCTCTTCCACACAAATTAATTCTATAACAACAA
Organism: Tursiops truncatus; assembly: GCF_011762595.2. Lineage (NCBI taxonomy): Eukaryota > Metazoa > Chordata > Mammalia > Artiodactyla > Delphinidae > Tursiops > Tursiops truncatus. The sequence goes on along the minus strand of NC_047054.1, from coordinate 25,792,278 downwards.
GGTGACTTTCCTTTTCATTTTCTTCATTGGCATAACTTTGCTCTCCCAGGTGACTCTTGTCAAAAACATAAAAGTTGCAAATGAACCAACCATTCCCAGAAATTTGATACATGATTGTGATACCTCCAATAGCAGAGACGATCTAGACTGATTACATGCCCGGATACTAATGGCTTCAGCTCAGGCTGAAAAATGGCTACAAGGTAGTACAATGAAAACCAAAGCAATAGACCCCACACACAGTTTGTTGTCTGCACTGGCATGACTTTACTATTTTGCTATCTTAATTAGCATCATTTTGCTATTCCAGGTGACTCTTGTCCAAGAAGATGAAAGTTGCAAATAACTTAATAGTTCATCATAGAAATTTGTCAAAAGGCCCAGCAACTCCAGAAAGGATCAACACACAGTTTACATTCCAAGACTCTAAATGCCTCATCTCAAAATCTTCATCTTGGAGCATGAGTTGCCCATTCTCCTTGCTTGACACTTGCAATACATGTTGTACTTTCCTTTACAAAAATAACAACAACAAAAATTTTCACTTTGCTGTTTCCACAAATCCTAAACTCCTCTGTTATGATAATCCAATCAAGTCCCTGCAATGAAAGACCCACCTTAAACCAGACTTGAAAGTCTCAATAGATCAGGTCTTATAGTTCCTTCTAGGAGATGCTACCTGGCAAGTTAGAATTCTCCCTTACTCTAATAAGCAATAAACTCAGTTTTGTGTTACCAAGAGGCTTTTTGGGTACTAACTGGGAAGCCAGCATTCTACAAGGATAAAGAGAAAAACTTAAAGCCAACGAAGAGAAAAGGCAGATTACAATAAACTAATGATGAGAACACTGGAAAAAAAAAAAGAAAAAAGACTTCTCATCAGCAAAAATAACTGCTGGAAGACAATGAAATGATATCTTTGATGTGCTGAGGAAACATAATTGGGAACCTAAATTTCTAAAGTCAGGCAAAATATCATTTACAAGTTGAGGCAAATTAGAAATTTTTTGACATTCAAGCACTTAGAAATTTACTATTAACAGTCCCTAACAAAAAGAACTACAAAATAAGGAAAAAAAGGACCTAGAAGAGATGAACAGGATGAAGAAGCAAGAGTAGGCAAAAGAATTGTTAAAACATGCTGGTAAAGCTAGATAAATATGGCATGTGAAAAAAATTAGAATATCAATCATTTTTTGTGTGTGTTTTCAAAAGCCAGCTGTCATTCCTGGTGAAAGATAGCATATTAAAAAAAAATTAATTCTGCTTCTTCCTGAAACCCCACAAAAATGACAGTTGAAAGACTCTTTTAAAAAACATAAAACCCACCAGAATGAAAAGAACAGGAACTATTTCAGTTACAACAAAATATTGGATGCTGAAGAGAAGGCAAGTCGGTTGGGGAACATTGGTGATCAATCTGATTTACACATCAGAGCAACCAAAAGGCCAAGGAACTGGCAACTCTAGGTATCTCTGGAAGATGAATTAAAAACATAGACTGCACATATGGTCACTTTATTTTTGATAAAGGAGGCAAGAATATACAACGGAGAAAAGACAGCCTCTTCAATAAGTGGTACTTGGAAAATGGGACAGCTACATGTAAAAGAATGATGTTAGAACACTCCCTAACACCATACACAAAAATAAACTCAAAATGGATTAGAGACCTAAATGTAAGGCCAGACACTATAAAACTCTTAGAGGAAAACATAGGCAGGACACTCTATGACATAAATCACAACAAGATCCTTTTTGACACACCTCCTAGAGAGATTGAAATAAAAACAAAAATAAACAAATGGGACCTAATGAAATTTAAAAGCTTTTGTGCAACAAAGGAAACCATAAACAAGACAAAAAGACAACCCTCAGAATGGGAGAAAATATTTGCAAATGAAGCAACTGACAAAGGAATAATCTCCAAAATTTATAAGCAGCTCATGCTGCTCAATAACAAAAAACAAACAGCCTAATCCAAAATGGGCAGAAGACCAAAATAGACATTTCTCCAGAGAAGATATACAGATTGCCAACAAACACATGAAAGGATGCTCAACATCACTAATCATTAGAGAAATGCAAATCAAAGCTACAATGAGGTATCACCTCACACCAGTCAGAATGCCCATCATCAAAAAATCTACAAGCAATAAATGCTGGAGAGGGTGTGGAGAAAATGGAACACTCCTGCACTGTTGGTGGGAATGTAAATTGATACAGCCACTATGCAGAACAGTATGGAGGTTCCTTGAAAAACTAAAAACAGAACTACCATATGACCCAGCAATCCCACTCCTGGGCATATACCCAGAGAAAACCATAACACAAAAAAGAGTCATGTACCACAATGTTCATTGCAGCTCTATTTACAATAGCCAGGACATGGAAGCAACCTAAGTGTCCATCGACAGATGAATGGATAAAGAAGATGTGGCACATATATACAATGGAATATTACTCAGCCATAAAAAGAAACAAAATTGAGTTATTTGTAGTGAGGTGGATGGACCTCGAGTCTGTCATATAGAGTGAAGTAAGTCAGAGAAAAACAAATACCATATGCTAACAGATATATATGGAATCTAAAAAAAAAAAACAAAAAACTAGTTCTGAAGAACCTAGGGGCAGGACAGGAATAAAGACTCAGACGTAGAGAATGGACTTGAGGACACGGGGTGGGGGAAGGGTAAGCTGGGACAAAGTGAGAGAGTGGCATGGACATATATACACTGCCAAATGTAAAATAGATAGCTAGTGGGAAGCAGCTGCACAGCACAGGGAGATCAGCTCAATGCTTTGTGTCCACCTAGAGGGGTGGGATAGGGAGGGTAGGAGGGAGATGCAAGAGGGAGGAGATATGGGGATATATGTATATGTATAGCTGATTCACTTTGTTATAAAGCAGAAACTAACACATCATTATAAAGCAATTATACTCCAATAAAGATGTTTAAAAAAATAAAAATAAATAAAAACATAGACTGCATTGGAAGTCTGTTTAAATTAAATTTAATTAATTTAATTAAAATAAATTAAACTCCACAGACCTCCAATCACTGCAATCAGGCTCCTTCCCTGTAAAAATAAACCTTATTCTCTAAAGAAGTAAAACAGAGCCTTTCTTGACTGGGGCAATATCAGGGATATTTGAGTATGGTGGTATCATACGAAGAACAGAGGATGCCCAGGAAACAGGGCTTCCAGAAGCAAAGGGAATTCCCAGCATGAGAGTAAAAGGAGATCGATCCCAGGGTAACAGCTCTTCACTAGTGTTGACAGCAACCTATCCAGATGGGGATAAGTCAGAAGGCTCCAGAAAAGACTTATGGAAAAAAACGATACTGAGAAAATAACTGATATGTTTACTGACAGGAAATTTAGGCAATTGGGGAAAAGTGTGGGGCTGAATTAGTAAGACATCCATTGAAAATTGAGCAATGAAACACAAAAAAATAATTATTAACTGAAGGGAAAACAAAGTCACGTAAGAAAAAAAAGTAATCATAACAAACAACACGATTCAACGTGTGAATAAGGATTACATAGTTGTAATATCTTAAATACTGAATACTTATATAACAAAATTATGATATAGCTGTACATATAAAAAATGCATAGAGGGAATGTTTATATATATCTTGGAGGTATGAAATAGAAGAGAAGTAAACCCTCAGCATTCATAGTGAGAAATTAACAGATAATTCCTAAAACTGAAAAATTAAGAAATAGCAACATAAACATATTGAGAGGTACAAAAATTTTAATACCTGAAATTGTTCAATATGTTTCCTTGCGATATGGATGGAAGACAATAAGTAGAAGGTCGCTATTTGTGTATAAGTATTGCAGAATGCATTGTTTCTTTAACTTACGTGCCTTATGTGATTGATGACTAAAACAAAGAAATTTTTTTTAAACTGGTTTCAAAGTAGTGGATAATAATAATAAAGAAAATGGGAAAGAAAGTGTTTCTGAGGGAAATTAAAATAAAAATCCTCGTCTTATTCAGGGAGAGCATAAAAGTGCCAATTAAATGTAGACGTTAACTTTCAAATCAACAGAGCTCAGTAACATGGATAAAGAACACTAGATAAATTCACCCAAAGAAAGAAAAGGACAAAAGAAGAAAGAGAAAACACAACAGATAGAAAACACAAAAGAAGATGTGGAAATCATTTTTTTAAATACTAGTAAACACAATAAATATAAAAAGAGAGTCACTGATTAAAATATAGATTAATTTTTAATCTGGCTATAAACAGTTTATGAGTTACACTTAAAATAGGATTATATGTAAAGATATATTACTCCAACAAAGATAGATTTTTTAAGTCTTAGAGAAACTGCCTATTGACTAAAAAAATTTTTTTTTAATGACAAGAATACATTTTTTAAAACCCTATGAACTGGGGCTTCCGTGGTTACATTTCAAATTTCCCAGGAGGGTTTTCGTTTGGTTGTTTATTAATTTATTTTATTTCATTTATTTTTGGCTGCATTGGGTCTTTGTTACTGTGCATGGGCTTTCTCTAGTTGTGGCGAGCAGGGGCTACTCTTCGTTGCGGTGTGCAGGCTTCTCATCGCAGAGGCTTCTCTTGTTGCGGAGCACGGGCTCTAGGCACGCGGGCTTCAGTAGTTGTGGCACACGGGCTCAGTAGTTGTGGCTGGCGGGCTCTAGGGCTCAGCTCAGTTGCGGCGCACAGGCTTAGTTGCTCAGCGGCATGTGAGATCTTCCTGGACCAGGGCTCGAACCCGTGTCCCCCGCCTTGGCAGGCGGATTCTTAGCCACTGCGCCACCAGGGAACCCCTGAAGGGTTTTTTGTTTTAAATGATGAGGATTTCATGTCTTCAGGTAAATTGCCATACCAAGAAGGCACAGGGAAAATAGAGAGGAATTGTGTTTGCTTCTCTAAGGAGGAAAAGGTTGGGTGGAGGGGGGAATTACTCTTCGAGGACACCCTGTGATGGAACTGAACTGGGGATTATGTCACTTTCTCTGACTCAGATTTCAAAGCCTGATCTACCATCCCTCTGGGAATGTAGTCCATCCTGATTTCAGCTACGGTAGATACCGCCTACCCATCCTAAGCCAGGTCCAGCATGACCTCATCTTCTTCCTGGCTTCCTCCTGTCAGGCAGCTCTCCTGGAGTCCGAGTCTTCTTGGTTCTCAAAGCATCACCTGATAACATTCATTACTGCCCCCACCTCCCCATCACACAGTGAGCTGGGCACCGGGAACCACAACACTGTCCTTGCCTTCCAAGTGTTTACAATACTGGAGCCTACAAGGTGCTCACGGTAGAAAGGCAAGTGAGGCTATGTATCCCAAAAATCAGCACATGAATTTCTTGAGGAGTGGAGGAAAGGGAAATTCACTAGGAGCTGAGCTGCCCGAAATGGCTTTCCGGATAGAAATCCACTGTGCCTTCTCCATTGTGCGGGGGACACTTGTTCAGAAAGCCCTTAAGGACTTGAACTTCCCAGCCAGGCAGCCAGGGTGTGAAGCTCAGCTCTGGCGATGCCTAGCGTGCCCTGGGCAGATCACTTAGCCTCTCTGTGCCTCGTCGTCTCCTCCTCCCTAAAATGGGTACAATAACAATATCACCTCCGTCACAGACTTGTGGTGAGGATAAGATGAGCTAAGATATGTGAAGCACGTGGTATATAGTAAATACTGATCAGGGTTACGAACAATAGTTCTCTGTACCACGGTGTTCTCGGAGAAGGAGAAATGTACAAGTAAGTGGGAATCATCCTCGTGTCTGTGTAATTAATTAACGCTGCCTGGGGAGGAGCGTGTGTGCTCAAGACACAGTCTGGGACGACTTACATAATGTCAGCTTTAGGCAAAGTGCCTGTCATTGGCGCAGCTCCGAAAATACACATACACACTAGCATGCCTGCGAGGCGGGGCCGCAGGGGGTGCGGGCTGCGTGGCCCACGCCGCGTGTCCACTCGGGCCACCGGGTGTGAGGCTGTGTCCCTGCGTGTCGCTGACACACACGCACACTGATACCAGCCCTGCTTCGACGTGCGTGTCATGGCTTAAAAATAGATGCTAATTCATCAACCGGTCTGGCGCTGGCAGCCGAGGCGGCGGTGGCGGCAGAGTCATGGCCGTGGGGCTGTCTGAGCCGGCGATCTGCCTCCGGGACTGAGACCCGCGCCGCCTCCCGAGGTAGCGGGGCCGGGGCGGGTGGGCGAGGCGCGGGGACCGGGGCTGGGGGCCGAGGCGGGGGGAAGGGGCCTGGGAGCGAACCTGCGGGGCCCGCCTGGGCTCCCTCCCTCCGCCCTCCGCGCCAGGCTGTCTGGGCTGGCGAGGGCTGGGCGACAGCCATGAACCTGTTACAACCGCGACAGCAGAGGGAAGGAGGGGGGAGGCGGACCAGGGCCCCCAGAAGCCTGCGGATGGGGTTGGAGGGTGCCCAGGGGGGCACCCCGTGACGGAATGGGGAGAAATAGAGTCACACGGAGCTCCTGCTACACCTGGTCTGCTTCCCGCTCTCTTTGCACCGTTCAGCTTCCCACAGGCGGCAGAATCTGTTTCCAGGAAAGGTGGTTTGGGAACCAGATGGTGGGGTCTTCAGGCCTGCGGAGGAAAAGTAGATGACGGTGGTGATGATGTTGAAGCTGATAGCTGTGGTGGTGGTGACGGCTCTCGTGCTCTGTTTCTGTGCTCCTTCTGACCCGCCAGGGAAAACCACCTCTCTCCCTAAACACCCCAAGATCCCATCTCCCCTCACCAGTCCTGATCCTAAGACCTCTGCTCCTTTTGCCCTGTGAGCGCTAGATCTCTTCTGGCCCTGGGGGATGGGGGGATGGGGAGAGCTGGGCCCTGGCTGAGAGCGTGGGTGGGGAAGCGGGCTGGGGGCAGGACAAAGATGGCCTCTCACTGTGGACTTTCCCTTGAGTCCCTGGGGCAGAAGAGGACAGGGAGTGGGAGGGGGATCCTTCAGACCAGCCCACCTTTTCAGAGGGTCAGGATCACAGTGTGAGAGGAGAAGGGTGGAGGGGGAGGGGGAAAGGAGGAGGAGGAGGAGGGGTAGGAAGAGGAGGAGGAAGAGGGATAGGAGGAGGAGGAAGAGGAGGAGGAAGTGGAAGAGAAGGAGGAAGTGGAAGAGAAGGAGGAAGTGGAAGAGGAGGAGGAAGAGGAGGAGAAGGGGAAGGGGAGGAGGAAATGGAAGAGGAGGAGGAGGAAGAGGAGGAGAAGGAGGAAGGGGAGGAGGAGGAAGAGGAGAAGGAAGAAGGGGAGGAGGAGGGGGGAAGTGGAAGAGGAGGAGGAAGTGGAGGAGGAGGAGGAGGAAGAAGGGGAGGAGGAGGAGGGGGAGGAAGGAGGGAGTGGGCGTGGCTCTTGCCCTGAAGTTCCCGGGGCAAGTCTCAAAGGCTGGTCCTTCCCAGCTCTGCAGCTCAACACATGGTCCCACTTTCAGGAGGCTCAGCTGTCCACAGAGAGTCAGAGGCACCTCCGCTAAGGCTCCTCATTGAGGACCCCATGTGCTAAGTAGGGTCACTTGAACTCCACCAGCAACACAGATGCTAATTCCAGACTCTGAGCCCCTGGGCCTGGAAGGATCCCTAATTTCTTCCCTTTCCTCCCTCCTCCTCTCCCCACCCACTCATACACACAGACACACAGACACACACACACACACACACAGACACACACACACACACACACACACACACACACACACACACACGATGCTCCAGCCCTGCCTGGACCCAGAGAGATGACGTTTAATCAATGATATCTGTCTGCTGATCAAAGGAGGATGCTTTGCCTGTTGCGCACATAGGTTGGCGCTTTCCTCCATCAGCAAGTAGTTTTCAAACACCGACACTTCGCCTTCATCACTATTCCCTACTCCTCCCGTCCCCACCATAGACTTCCCAGAGCAGGCTCATCGCTGAGGCAGAGGGACGGCAGGAACGGGTTACAGCAGCCCATCCCTCTGGCACTGAGGAGGCAGGCGTGCTGTGTCACAGCCCCTGCTGCACTGTCTTCATGCTAATTCCCTCTGAATGGGTCCAAAGCCACTCCCAAGCCCCCTGCCAGCCCCCCAGCCTCTCCGCCTGCAGCCTCAGGCAGACGAGACCCAGATCCCGGCTGGCAAGGGCTCCGGCAGCGGGCCCTGCCACCCAAATACCAAATGTTTGCGTGCGTGTTTACGTCTGCGCTGGCAGCTGGGGTGGAGTGGCGGGGCAGACACCCAGCAGCCGGCAGCTCCCTCTCCCGTAAACAGGAACATGTGACTCTCCCACCTCCTTGCCCGGCAGAGCCAAAGAGCAGGGAAAAGGAGCTGCCGCAGCTCAAAGAAGACCATCCAGAGCACTTCCCGCACCAGGGGGCCAGGCTCCACCTTCGTCCCTGGAGAATCTTCTCCCCAGGGGCCAGCCCAGCTGGCAGGAAGGGAAGCTGCTGCTCCAGACTCACTCCGGTGTGTCTCACATCCCTGCCTCTCCCAGCAGCAGCTACCTGGAGACTGACCCCTCATCAGCCACCCCCGTGGCTGCCACGGTTCCTGCTGCCTCTAAGATGTGCCCCGGCAACTGGCTCTGGGCCTCGGTGACATTTATGGCCCGCTTCTCCCGGAGTGGCTCGAGGTCTCCTGTTCGCACGAGAGGGGCCCTGGAAGAGATACCAGCTGTCCAGCATCCCTTCCTCAACGTCTTTGAGCTGGAGAGGCTTCTGTACACGGGCAAGACGGCCTGTAACCACGCCGACGAGGTCTGGCCGGGCCTCTACCTCGGAGACCAGTATGTACCCAGCAGACTGGGACCACAGCTGAGTGTGTGTGTGTGTGTGTGCGCGCAAAAAGAAAGCAGAAGAGTGGCAGAGAGGCGCTGAGTTGTGCTGTTGGTTCCACGTGGAGGATGGAGGGGACGGGGTGCATGGGCAGAGTGGAGGAGGGTTTGGGGGAGTTTGGACAGGATTATTGATAGACTCAACTCTGGACAGACAGACTCTGTTCAAGGAATCATATCGTTCATTTAGTAAAATGTATGATTGCGTCAGTGCTAAGGGCTGGACATGTAGATGACTCCTCTGACCTTCCACCTATTGTGCCCTGAGACAAGGCCATCACTGGGGCCGGGAACAGTGGTTAGTGAGGTGAAAGGTTGACCAAGCCAAGCCGCAGCGTGTGCAGAGGCTCACTCAGGCGCGTGGGGTCGATGGAGAGAAGGGCGTCAAAGGAAGAGGAGGCCCCACTTGTCTCTCCCAAGGGCTTTAGAGACTACGAGGAGTTTTTCACATGCCTTTTCTCTCTTAATCTTCACGACAGCCTTGTGAGGTAGGTACCACTATCCCCAGGTTACAGAGGAGGCATCGGAAGCTCAGAGAAGTTGGGACTGGCCCAAGGTCACACGGGTCGTAAGTAGCAGAGCCAGGACTTGGAGGTTCAAGTTCAGGGCTCTTTCTGCTTGAGGAGTTGGCGCTGGACAGGACGTTTGATATGATCATGTTGGCTGAGCTGAGGGGTACGGGCCACAGGAACATCTGAAGGTGACCTCCACCACAGGGTAACCATGAGCGTGGAGTAACTGGCAAAACACAAGAAGATTCTGGTCATCAGAGAGAGTCTAAAGTAATGGGGGGGCGGGACTTCCCTGGGGGTCCAGTAGTTAAGATTCCGCGCTTCCACTGTAAGGGGCTCGTGTTCAACCCCTGGTGAGGGAGCTAAGATCCCATAGGCAGCCCAGCGTGGCCAAAAAATTAAGATTAAAATTAAATTAAAAAAAATGGTTAACAGGACACTAAATGTGAGCTGGTCCAACAACCCATCCAATGTTCAGATTCGCTCTGCCACTTCCAGCCCCTACCCATTGGCTTCCTCTCTCTACTTGAATACCCTGGTGTGAAGAAAGTCCCTCTCTCCCAAGGCGCCCCAGTCTTTCTCCGGCTAGATTCCACCGTTGGTAGGTACTTCCTTACATGAAGCACAAACCCTGTCAGTCCTTTTCTCGGATCAAGTAAAGTCCTTCTGTCTCGGAGCATTCTTTCAATATGTTATCACGGCTGTTGTTTGCCCATCTCTCAGTCTCCTCTCCTCAAGGCGAAATCTCCCCAGGACTCCCCACCTTTGCTCCAGGTTGAGACAGTGGCTCATTGCCTATCTCGGGTCCTCAGGAAGTGAGGTGGAGTCCTGGAGACAACAACGTTGGCCGGGCAGAGGTCGGGGCCCCAGTGCCCAGCTCCGCGCCCCCCTAACCTCCACTCCTCAATGCAGGGAAATAGCCAACAACCACCGGGAGCTCCGTCGCCTGGGCATCAGCCACGTCCTCAACGCCTCTCACAGCAGGTGGCGAGGGACACCCGAGGCCTACGTGGGGCTGGGCATCCGCTACCTGGGTGTCGAGGCCCACGACTCGCCAGCCTTCGATATGAGCGTCCACTTCCAGGCGGCCGCCGACTTCATCCACCGGGCACTGAGCCAGCCGGGAGGTAGGAGGGGAGCAAGGAGGAGGGAAGGACCAACAGACAATGGGTTAGAGAACAGCCCAGGGGCCTGGGTGTGGAGAGAGAGACTTGAATGATGTGATAAAATGCTCAGGAAAGGAAACTGTTCTCTCAACCATCTTTTCAAAGCAGTCCATAAAAAGAAGGAAATAATCCCAAATGTTGAGAGAGTGGAGAGTTGCACCTGGGTGGTGAGATTATGGGCGATATATTTTTCAATTGTTGGCTTCTTTTTTTTTTTTTGCTGTACGCGGGCCTCTCACTGTTGTGGACTCTCCCGTTGCAGAGCACAGGCTCTGGATGCGCAGGCTCAGTGGCCATGGCTCACAGGCCCAGCCGCTCCGCGGCATGTGGGATCTTCCCAGACCGGGGCACGAACCCGTGTCCCCTGCATCGGCAGGCGGACTCTCAACCACTGCGCCACCAGGGAAGTCCTGTTGGCTTCTTTATATGTTTCTATACTTTCTAATGATTTCTACCTTGAACCTGTCTTGCTTTAGTGATCAGGGGAAAAAAAAAAATATATATATATATATATATATATATGTATAAAATATATTGGGACTTCCCTGGCAGTCCAGTTGTTAAGACTCCACACTTCCAATGCAGGGGGTGTGGGTTTGATCCCTCGTCAGGGAACTAAGATCCCACATGCCAAAGAACGTGGCCAAAAAAAAATTTTTTTTAATTTTTAATAGGAAAAAACTATATTAATCATCCACCCCAAAGTGACTGGGAGATTGAGGAGGGTTTTCCATGGACGCACTCAGCACACAGGAGGAAGCCCAACTCAGTGCAAAGCTCAGTGCTGCGTTAGCGATGAGCCTCTCCCTCGGAGCCCCTTTTGGGCTTATGGACGCTGCGCTGCTGCAGGCTCTCCACCTCACCCCGTCCAGGCTCCCCCCTTGGCCAGGACCTGGGCTCTTACCGTCAGCAGTCTGTGCGTCCATGCACCTCTGCTTACCTGTCTACCTCCCCACCTGTCCACGGGGCCCTCTCCCCGGCCTCCTCCAGCCCGCAGCGAGGTCCCCAGCCATGTCTCGTGTCTGTGTTCACAGGGAGGATCCTGGTGCACTGTGCCGTGGGCGTGAGCCGCTCGGCCACTCTGGTGCTGGCCTACCTCATGCTGTACCACAGCCTCACCCTTGTGGAGGCCATCAAAAAAGTCAAGGACCACCGAGGCATCATCCCCAACAGGGGCTTCTTGAGGCAGCTCCTGGCCCTGGACCGCAGGCTGCGGAAGCGACTGGAGGCGTGAGGGGGCAGAGGGAGGGAGGGAGGTCAGGCCAGGCCTGTGGGTCCCTGGATCCCAGCTGGAGAGTGGAGGCCCAGGGGGCAGGTTGGAGGCGGCCCAGCAAACCCATTCTCTCCTGAGAGGGCTGGGATGTGGCCCCAGGCCACAGCTGCTGTCTATGGAGGGGGGATGGGGTGAGGCTGGGCAGTGTGACAGTCACCCAGGAGGGAGCTGGCCAGGGAAGGAGGCAGGTAGGCTGCAGGTAGAAGACAGTCCTGGATCCCAGCCAGGGGTGTCCCGGCGATTCACAGCCCCTCTTTGTGCTCAAGTGCTCCCCTTGTCCGCGTATCAGAACAAAAGGACCAGCTCTGCCCTGTACCTCTGCCAGGAATCAGGGATGCGGCGAACACAAACGTGATGGTGTCGAGTTGTGTGGAGGTGGTAGCTCAGGGACAGACGGTGAAGAGAGGGTGTGAAAAGCTAAGGGAGAAACCCACAGACTTGTTACTCCAAACCCGGGAAGAAGAGGCGTGGGAGGCTTGGCACGGCACCCATGGGTGCTGGTCGTGGCCCAGAACTGCAGAGGTGCATGACTGGGAGCCTACAGATAATCCCTCGCTTACTGGATCCAAGTGTCTCCAGGAAAAATAAAAATGGTGAATACGAAGCAAGCCTCTTGAATTACTGACAGCTTGTACGAGGTCGGAACCTGTCCCCTGAGAACAGTTCCTGACTCCCTCCTAGGGTCGGTCATAAGCCCTCACCGGTCTTCACACGTCCACCAGTTCCTAAGGGAGGTTTCTCCCCAGTCCAATTTCACACTCCTGGGGCAATGGGTATCTTGAATTTATTTCCATTTATGTCCACACGGGGGAAGCAGAGGACCAAAAAATTCAGATTTGCAAACTGTGTTAGGACTCAGCGCACACCCTGCATCTCCCAAGCTTAAAATAGGTCTCTTTACAAGCTCAGGTGTGTAAGAAATATAACTTATTTTCAAAAAGTCAACCTGATTTCTATATCAAGTCCCCCATGCTAGGAGGAGAGCAGAATATTCATCTTAAATCAATCCCAGCCCTAAATCCCACATTCATGGGTTTGGGTTTTGCCTGGTACCAAGAAACTGGAGGGGAGGGGAGGAGAGGTGATGTGGTCGCATCCTCTTCTAATCTTTCCAAGTTTTCCTCTGAGGAGTGTAACATAATCTCCTTAGTAAATTTAGTAAAAAGATAAACTCAACCACCAGAGAGAATAGTATGTATGATCTTACATCCCAACTGTCAAACAGCCAGCCACCACATCCCTCTTTTTGAAAAGGGTGTGTTGGACTTCCCTGGCGGTCCAGTAGTTAAGACTCCCCACTTCCACTGCAGGGGGCACGGGTTCTAACCCCGCCCGGGGAACTGAGATCCTGCATGTTGCGTGGTACAGCCAAATAAATAAAATAAATAAAACAAAAGAGGTATGTTCCCAGAACAGAATATCCGCATGAGTGGGAGAAGGGGATGGGATGTAAGAGGAAGTGAAAAATACAGGGGGAAAAAAATCACTTAATATATGTAAAGTGTATATTCTACCCCAAAGTACAGAAATTCAGAATCTCAAAGCCAGAAGTCACCTTCACAGATTAACGATTTCCACTCTCCACCAGGACATAAATAAATCGTCTTTTCAATAAATCACTTGACGATAGTTATCAAGCATTAATTTGTTTGGCCATCTTTTTTTTTTAATATATTTACTTATTTATTTATTTTTGGCTGCATTGGGTCTTCGTTGCTGCGCACGGGCTTTCTCTAGTTGTGGTGAGCGGGGGCTACTCTTCATTGTGGTGTGTGGGCTTCTCATTGCGGTGGCTTCTCTTGTTGCAGAGCACGGGCTCCAGGTGTGTGGGCTTCAGTAGCTGTGGCGCATGGGCTCAGCTGCTCTGCAGCATGTGGGATCATCCCGGACCAGGGCTCGAACCCATGTCCCCTGCATTGGCAGGTGGATTCTTAACCACTACACCACCAGGGAAGTCCCTGCTTGGCCATCTTTGATGGTCGGGAATCACTGCATAACTCCCACACACAGTATTAGAAAGCTCTAATATTACACTTGCATCCTGTGATCACGTTACAGTGGTGGTGAGATGAGGCCGAAAGATCTGACGGCCTAGGATCCCTGGCCCTGGCACATATCCATCAGGGCACTGGCAATGGTCACTTTACCTCTCTCCCCCTGGGTACATGCAATAGTCTGTCTACTTCCGCAGGGTTGCTGTGGGCATTTAATTGGTTATGCAATGGAAAGTTCTGAGCACACTCAGTACTTAATGTGTTCTTTATCTTGCTACATCTCTCATGGCAGCCCTTCCCATGGTTTGAAGCCAGCTCTTGTGACTCTCCTGTGTTCCCTCACTTTAAGCCTAACAGCTATGCTTGTCTCTACGAGTCCGAATTTGTCATATTTCAAGTTTCCTCCCCAGCCTTGCCAGTATTGGTACTCCTTTCTAATTGTGGCAACCAAAATTAGAACTGGTCTCAATGTTTCAGGCAAGACTTGATCTGTTGGCTGGGACCTCACATTTTTATTATCATCGAGAGACAATTTTATATAAGGGAAAGAGTGAGGGTTTCGCTATGAATGTTGATTCTATTGGGTTGGCCAAAAGTGCCTTCGGTTTTTAACTAAAAATAAAAGACCTATTTTTCATTTTTACCAAGAACTTTATTGAACAACGTATTCACGCTTTAGTTTCACTACCTTCTGCAATTTTTCAGGCAACTTCATAATTCCATCTTCCCAAAACTTCTTATCTTTTTGAGCAAAGAAACGTTCCAAGTGCCTTTTATGGAAATTTTTTCCATTAAGAGATTTTTGTAAAGACCGAAGTAAATGGAAATGCGAAGGTGCAATGTGTGGTCAGTACAGCAGATGAATCAGAACTTCCCAGCCAAACTGTAACAGTTTTTGCCTGGTCATCAAAGAAACACACAGTCTTGCATTATCCTGATGGAGATTATGTGTTTTCTGTTGACTAATTCTGGACGCTTTTCAAGTGCCTAATTCAAGTGCTGCTTCCAGTTGGTCTAATTGGGAGCAGTACTTGTTGGAATTAATCGCTTGGTTTTCCGGAAGGAGCTCATAATAGAGGACTCCCTTCCAATCCCACCATAGACACAACATCACCTTTTTTGGATGAAGACCAGCCTTTGGTGTGGTTGGTGGTGGTTCATTTCGCCTGCCCCGATGATCTCTTCCATTCCACATTATTGTACAGTATCCACTTTTCATCGCCCATCACAATTTGTTTTAAAAACAGAACGTTTCATTACGTTTCAGTAGAGAATCGCACGAGGAAATAGGGTCAAGAAGGTTTTTTTCCCACTTAACTTACGTGGAACCCAAACATCAAAGCAATTCATATAACCAAGCTGGTGTAAATGATTTTCAATGCTCGATTTGGATATTATGAGTATGTTGGCTATCTCCTGCGTGGTATAACGTTGATCGTTCTCAATGAAGGTCTCGATTTGATCGCTGTCAACTTCAGCTGGTCTACCTGACCGTGGAGCATCAACCAGCGAGAAATCTCCAGCACGAAACTTCACCAACCACTTTCGATACATTCGATCAATCACAGCACCTTCTCCATACACCGCACGAATCTTTTTTTGAATTTCGGTTGCGTTTTTAGCTTTCTTGACATAATAAAGCATAATGTGCCCAAAATGTTGCCTTTTTTCTTCCATCTTCAATATTAAAATGGCTACACAAAAATTCACCAATTTTGATAAGTCTTTTATTGAATGTACACTGATACGACAACTGTCACGATACAATCTAACAAAATTGTTTTGAATGAAGTTAAAGACAACTAAGTGCTATTAGAGCCATCTTACGGAAAAAACCGAACGAACCTTTTGGCCAACCTGACAGTTAGATTGCATTGATTTCCTGTCAGAACCATAGGCAACTTATGTATAACTAAAAAGAACCCAGAAATAACTCAGGCTCTTAGAAGGACTGACTATAGCTATGATCTGACCAATGTAGGCTACAACAGAGCTGTCACCTCCTTTTTCCTAGTAAGTATATCACTACTAATATAACCCACAGCCGCAGACCTATTTTTGTAGTCTGAATATGCCTCGGCTAAATCTCTCAGACTTCTTGCAAACTGAATAACTTGAGAACTTAATTCTAACTTCTAGTACAGATGTATAGCTACCAAAGTCTATCTGACCAAAGAACAGCTTTCCAGATTATCCTCATAGAGCAGATCATTCATATATATATATATATATATATATATATATATATATATACATTTATTATTATTTAACAAAGCCATATTATGGCTCTGCCCTGGCACTCTTCTGTTTTTACAGATATTAAGTCATTTAATCCTCATTTAAAACCCTGTGAAGTGGTGTCACTGTCATTGCTTAGAAACAGGGAAACTAAGGTTAAGAAATGTTCCCAAAGACACACAAATAGCAAGCGGAGGAGCTCAGGTTCAAACATGGGAGCTCTGGCTCCAGAATCTGTGTGTGTAGCCATCACGCTGCTGCGCATCCCTCCACCTCCACCATTTCAGGGTGTGTGTGTGTCTTGGGGGTCAAGGGAGAGAAGGAAAGAGCACAGCCTGGTGATCACACAGATGGAATCAGTCCTCCTACCCTCCAAGGGGAATAAGGGTGACACCTGTCACAGGTGGGTCTCGCTCCCACCTTCCAAAACCGGCATTAAAAGTCCAGACTCCTGGGACTTCCCTGGTGGCACAGTGGATAAGACTCCATGCTCCCAATGCAGGGGGCTCGGGTTCGATCCCTGGTCAGGGAACTAGATCCTACATGCATGCTGCAACTAAGAGTTCGCATGCCACAACTAAGGAGCCCATTGCCACAACTAAGACCCAGTGCAACCAAATAAATAAATTTTTTTTTTAAAAAAAAAGATGCTTAAAAAAAAAGCCTTCCTCCTGCATCTAGTTCTTGGGCAGTGGACCAGTTGGACCCAAGCCAAGGACTTGAAAATGAACAAGAATAAATATTCTCTTGTTAGCTGCAGCCTGTGCTTCCAGCCGGCTAAGCCTCATGCTCCTGGGGAGCTGCAACTCAAGTCCATCTCATCATCCTCTCTGCCTGCCTGCCCTGGTCTCCTGATGTTGACTCAAACCCTCCGGCAGGCCCCAGGGCCTTTGACAACTCCGGGGAGAGGGAGGAATGTTAGCCCAGTCCTTCACCCTGTAACTCATCCCAGCTGAGAAGTTCCACAGGGAGCGACAGCAAAGAGAAAACTGCTGCTCCTGGGCCCCAAGGTAGCAGATGGAGCCAGAAGCCAGACAGACAGCTACGAATATCGCTGGCTGGAGGGGGCTCCACACGCACCCAAGGGCCATCGCTCCACACAGACCCCTTAGAAAAGGGAACCCTGGTGCACTGTGGGTGGGAATGTAAAGTGGTACCGCCACCATGGAAAACAGTGTGGAGGTTCCTCAAAAAACTAAAAGTAGAACTACACATGATCCAGCAATCCCAATCCTGGGTATTTATCCGAAAATACGAAAAAAGTAATTCAAAAAGACACGTGCACCCCAGTGTTCATAGCAGCATTATTTACAATAGCCAGGATATAGAAGCAACCTAAGTGTCCATCCACAGAGGAATGGACAAAGAAGGTGTGGCACGTATATACAATGGAATATTACTCAGCCATGAAAAAGAATGAAATTTGCAACAGCATAGATGGACTTGGAGGGTATTCTGCTAAGTGAAATAAGTCAGACAGAGAAAGACTAATACTGTGTGATATCACTTATATGTGGAATCTAAAAAATGAAACATAAAAAATAAATTAATTAAATAAATACAAAATGAAACAAACTAGTGAACAGAACAAAACACAAACAGACTCACAGATATAGAGAACAAATTAGTGGTTACCAGTGGGGAGAGGGAACAGGGAGGGACAAGGTAAGGGTAGGGGATTAAGAGGTACAAACTACTATATATAAAATAAATAAGCTACAAGGATATATTGTATAGCACAGGGAATATAGCCAATATTTTATTATAACTATAAATGGAATATAACCTTTAAAAATTATGAATGCCTGTGTTGTACACCTGAAACATATAATATGGTAAATCAATTTTAAAAAAGAAAACACAGGGAAAAAAGAAACATCCCTTAAGGAAAAGGAAGCCTGAACAGAGAAAGAGTGGACCAGGTTATGAGGAAAGATAAACCCTGTTTGTCGTAGGTTTCTGTCCTCAGAACTTTTGTGGCAGATAAAGGAAGGAGCAAAAGAGCGAAAAGTTTAGGGAAGAGCCCTGTTCATTCCCTAAACCCCAGAACCTGTGAACATGTTACCTCACATGACAAAGGGGATTTTGCAGATGTGATGAAAACTGCAACCTCTCAGTGAGATTTCACTGGATTATCCAATGGGCCCAGTCACATGAGTCCTTAAAAGCAGAGAACATATGCAAACTGGGGTGAGAGATTTGATGTGAGGACTGGTACCCACTGCTGCCTTTGAAGACAAGGATACGAGCCATGAGGTAGGGAATGTGGGCACTCTAGAAGCTGGAAAAGACAAGCAAATGGATTCTCTCCTGGACCCTCCGGAGAGGAAGGCAGCCTCGCTGACCGAGCTTGACTTTAGCTCAGCCAAACTGATGTCAGACTTCTGATCTAACAAAACTGTAAGATAATACATTTCCATTGTTCAAGCCATTAAGTTCGTGGTGATTTGTTACAACAGCAATAGGAAACTGATCAAAGCCCCTTGACATGCCATGAACACTGGTTTAAAATGTCAGAACTAATCTTTACCTTCGTTTTAAAAATTGAGAACTAGGGCTTCCCTGGTGGCTCAGTGGTTGAGAGTCCGCCTGCCGATGCAGGGGACACGTGTTCGTGCCCCGGTCCGGGAAGATCCCACATGCCGCGGAGCGGCTGGGCCCGTGAGCCTAGGCCGCTGAGCCTGCGCCTCTGGAGCCTGTGCTCCGCAACGGGAGAGGCCACAATAGTGAGAGGCCCGCGTACCGCAAAAAAAAAAAGAAAAGGAACTCTCTTCCCCCTAGGTAACTTTCCCTATGGCAGTCTGTATTCTTGAGAATTCTGAGGATAACTGGGGTAGGGAAAAATCAGAGGGGGGAGGCGTGTCCCCTTTTGGTCCCTGGGGGTCACTCACAAACTTGGTCAGCGCTGAGCATGTCCACATTCTCGGTCTATAACCTTGACAGAGCCTGAGCTCCTAATCCAGGTGAGGCCAATGGCAGCCCAGAAGAGACAAGAGGGTTAGCAAAAGTATTAGCCTGGGGAGGGAGCCCGTGTGCTCTGAGAATTTCCACGTCCCCAACCAAGGGGTGGAGCACGAGGCCACCTACGGTGGTGTCCCGGCACCTCGGAACACGCCTTCTGAGCTCCACGGCGGGCACCTAGACCCCTTGTCCAGGGACGGACTTGCCTTAGGAGAAAGGAGAGATATGTCGCAAAATCAGAAAAGGGATGAAAGGAAATGAGGTGAGGCTGGAGACCCAGGGCAAGGGCTCATTCCATCTTCCTCCACCAATACATGCTGGGTATGAGCCCCCAGCTGCCAGCTGTGCACCAGCCCAGGGCAGGGAACACAGGTGAGTGCGCAGAGCCTCAAAAATACCAGAGCTGGAAGGAAGCCAGGAGAACGTCTCACTCGGTGAGCCTGATCTTGCCTCACAGAGCTCTAATGCTTGAAATAGCTTTCCATGGGCCACTGATGGGGTGAGGGGAGTGGAGAGCAGAGACAGAAACCCCACGTGATTCAAACAGATCAGCTCTGTTTTTATATCTCTAATCCATGCAGTGTCTGTTTTTAAAAATTATTTAATAAACAACATTCTGCCACACACACACAAAACTGAAAACCACCAAGCTTATCCAATCCTTCATTGTATTAAAAAATTTTTTTAAAGTAGGTTAGCTAATTGGAAAAAGAATTTGAAAACTAATAGATACCTGTCTATGGGTATCCGAATCACTTTGTTGTACACCTGAAACTAACACAACATTGTTAATCAACTAATACTCCAACATAAAATGAAAAGTAAAATAATAATAAAGTAGGTTAGAAACATCATGTGCAGTAATCTTTTTTTTTTTTTAAGTTATTTATTTTGGCAGCACCATGCAGGATCTTAGTTCCCCAAACAGGGACTGAACCTGAGCCCTCCACAGTGGAAGCGTGGAGTCTTAACCACTGGACTGCCAGGGAAGTCCCCAATCCTTCATTGTATAAATGAGAAAACTGAGCCTTGGAAAAGTGTCACTGCAAGCCACAGAGAAGGTGCCAACACTGGGACTGGGGGTGGAGATGTTCCTAGGCCTCCATCCACCACATTCCATCCTCCACTTTCTCCTGTTATCACAGACCTGCCCGAGCTTCAGCCCGACTGTCCAGCGGGAGCCTCCATTCTTCAGGCTTCTTTGCAAATAGGTGTGACCCTGTGACTAAGCTCTCACCAATGGAATGGGAACAAAAGTTAAAACTTGAATTCCTGCAAGAAAAATGCTGTCTTTCCACTCTTTCATCCCCTCCCTTGGGGTTAAAACATCGGCTGTGTAACTGGTAAGTCAGCTTCCCCATATGAACAAGGAACATATCTTAGGACGTGGCCAAACAGCGAAAGGAACCCGGGTCTCTGATGGCCTCGTGAAGCGGAACCTACCTCCTTTCTTTGGAATATTCATGAGGCAGAAATAAACTAGATAGTTGGAGCCCCTGTCCTTTTTTAAATTTTTCCCACACTGCACAGCCTGTGAGATCTTAGTTCCCCCACCAGGGATCAAACTCACGCCCCCTGCATTGGAAGCGTAGAGTCTTAACCACTGGACCGCCAGGGAAGTCCCGTCTCTGTACTTCTCTGTCTCTTTGTGACAGTGACTATAGTGTTTATCTATGGCTCAATAGCAAATTACCCGCCGACTCAGTGGCTTAGAACAGCAAACATTGATTGTCTCCTAGCTCCTGTGGGTCAAGAATTCAAGCGCAGCTGAACTGTGTGGTTTTGCCTCAGGGTCTCTCAAGAGACTGCCGCCAGGACATTGGTAGAACCTGCCGTCATTCCAGGCTTGACTAAAGCCAGAATATCCACTTCCACTCACACAGCTGCTAGCAGAGACCTCAGTTCCCTGCCATGTGACTTCACAGGTGAGTGTCCTTGTGACATGGCTCCTGGCTTCCCAGAGCAAGTGACTGATGTGGCGGGGGGGGGGGGGGGGGGGGGGGGGGGGCAGGGAGGGAGAGAGAGAGAAGGAAACCACAATGCATTTTTATGACCCAGTCTCCAAAATCAACCACTGTTACCTCAACTTCACTCAGCTTCTTAGAAGGGTCCGCACGTCCAGCCCAACCTCTTCTCATGAAAGAGAATGGGAAGTAGGCTCCCCCTTTTGAAGGGAGGAGTATCTAAAAATGTGTGGACATATTTTCAAACCCACCACAATAGCTTAGTCTGCATCCTGATTAATACACTACAGGTGCTGGCTCCTTCTGAGCCACGATGCTTCATGATATAGTTCGATGATAATAATAATGAACATTTATTGGGGGCTTTTTTATGGACCAGGTACATGCGAAGCATTTTTCAAACATGTTGCTTCTCATATGACCCTCTCATCAAACTTTTTTTTTCTCATATGACCCTCTGTGGTGGCGTTATGACAAGCCCTAATCTTCCAGGGGAGAAAATAAGTTAGTACCACGCCAGATTCCAGAACTTTCATTACAGTTAAGTGTTTAGGGAAAGAGCATGTTTCATGGAGAACAAGTTCAGGTGGAATTCTGTCCACAACACTTATGTGATTAGGGGGGAAACCTAACCTTCTTGGGCTTCTATTTTATCTCATAAGAAAGTAGAAAATAATCATACCCCGAGGGTTCTGGTGAGGAATCCATGAAAATATGTGAAGCACTGAACACAGAGCTTGGCATGCAGTAGGTGGTCAATCAAAGGCGTTTTTCTCTCCTCCTTTGCTTTATTCTCCAATCTCCGCTCTCACACATGGGACGATGGCTCAGCTCTGGCCTAGAGTGTTGTCTTCATTCCAGAAATCCAAAGACATAGCAGGACCGTGCAGGATTCCTGGGAAACCAGGTTAGCTTGAACCCCATAGCTTCTGTTTCCTTCTGGACTCCCCTGGTACTTAGGCTCATCATCAAGGATGCTTAAGAGATACCTGGGGGGGGGGGGGGCTTCCCCGGTGGTGCAGTGGTTGAGAATCTGCCTGCTAATGCAGGGGACACGGGTTCGAGCCCTGGTCTGGGAGGATCCCACCTGCCGCAGAGCAACTGGGCCCGTGAGCCACAACTACTGAGCCTGCACGTCTGGAGCCTGTGCTCCGCAGCAAGAGAGGCCGCGATAGTGAGAGGCCCGCGCACCGCGATGAAGAGTGGCCCCCACTTGCCACAACTAGAAAAAGCCCTCGCACAGAAACGAAGACCCAACACAGCAAAAAAAATAAACTAAAAAAAAAAAAAAAAAAGAGATACCTGGGGAAAAGCCTGGGCCATCACCCCAGAACTGAGGAGCCTCCGGGAGAGAGAAAGGAAGATTTGCCTCCAGGGTCACATGAAAGCCTTATTCTCCTATTAGATTTCCCAGGTGGGTCGGGAGATGGGGGCGGGGGTGGGGAAACTGCTGTTTCACTTCCCTAGAGAACCACAGACAGGACCTGGGCTTTGTTGGGAAAATTATGAACACCTTTGGCCAAATTCATCATACAAATGAATTTATTTGCAAAACAGAAACAGACTCACAGACTTAGATAATGAACTTATGGTTACGGGGTGGGGGGGAAGGGTGCGGGAGAGGGATAGAGTGGGAGTTTGGGATTGACACGTACACACTGCTATATTTAAAATAGATAACCAATAAGGACCTACTTATAGCACAGGGAACTCTGCTCAATATTCTCTGATAACCTATATGAGAAAAG
Organism: Tursiops truncatus; assembly: GCF_011762595.2. Taxonomy (NCBI): domain Eukaryota; kingdom Metazoa; phylum Chordata; class Mammalia; order Artiodactyla; family Delphinidae; genus Tursiops; species Tursiops truncatus. The sequence goes on along the minus strand of NC_047054.1, from coordinate 25,769,610 downwards.
AATCTGAAACAATGAATATATGTATATGTATAACTGAATCACTTTGCTGTACACCTGAAACTAATACAACATTGTTAATCAACTATACTCCAATATAAAATAAAAATTAAAAAAAAAAAGAGTTGCATCAATCACCCCCTACAAGCATCCTGGTACTGAGACCTCCAGGGTATCTGGACAGAGGAAGGCCAGATCTTTTAAGAATAAAATGAGTGAAGGGTGGGACTTCCCTGGTGGCACAGTGGTTCAGAATCCGCCTGCTAATGCAGGGGACACAGGTTCGAACCCTGGTCCGGGAAGATCCCACATGCCTCAGAGCAACTAAGCCTGTGAGCCACAACTACTGAGCCCACGAACCACAACTACTGAAGCCCGCGTGCCTAGAGCCCGTGCCCCACAACAAGAGAAGCCACCGCAATGAGAAGCCCGTGCACCACAACGAAGAGTAACTCCCACTCGTCACAACTAGAGAAAGCTCATGCACAGCAACAAAGACCCAACGCAGCCAAAAATAAATAAATAAAATTAAAAAAGAAAAGTGAGTGAAGGGCCTCATTTGCCCAAATATAAAATGAACAACTCTGAACCCCTTTAAAGAATTGCAGAATTGCATGTGCCTCTGACAATTGTTCTCTTCAGAAATGAAAAGGCTTGGGGAAATGTGACAATCTGTCTAATTTTGAAGTATGACATGATTATTTGGGGTTAATTATCACTTTTTACAACCAACCAGGGTTAGTATTCTCTTCCATATTTTAGGGCTGCTTTTGGAGGCCCATGGAAGAGAGAGTTTCTTAGTAAAGGTAAAATGATGGGATTAAGGTTTCTGGTCTCAACGCTCTTCCACAGAATTAACTCTCTCTCCGTAATACGATTCTCTAGTGCTAACAAGCCCTTAAAATGAGGGGGCTTTGGGGGTGTATAAGAGGATGTTGAGGGGCGGCCTTGAAAATGAAGAGAGTCCCTGACTCCTTAGAAGTTTTTCTGGGGGTTTAGTATTACTTTTCTCTCTTGCCATGGAAGATTTAGAAACATAATTCTACTTCAGACTTCTCAAGTGGCTTTGGCTTTGGATGTAGAATCCATCATCTTATTTACTGTTTCCGTTTCTTCCTCACAAAACAACCAGACCTGTCTTCCTGATTTGCAAGAAGCTGGGCATATGAAGCATCATTGGTTGAGGTCGGGGGGAAGGTGAGTTATCTAAATTGTATTGACATGATGCGAGAAATCAATTTCTTTTTGATACAGCCCTTTAGTCCAAGAAAATGCTGCACTGAACCAACCTTTTGTTTGTTTGGTTGGTTTTTGGCCATACCACACAGCATGTGGGAACTTAAGTTCCCCAACCAGGGATTGAACCCATGCCCCCCCACAGTGGATGCAGTGGAAGCCCGGAGCCCTAACCACTGGAGAAGCATGCTCAAGACCAAAGTCCTTCCTTCAACCTGTATCTCCCAATCTAAGCCATTATTTGGGGGCACTGCCCTAAGGCCACAATGGCCAGGAGGGATGAGGGTGGGAGATTGGGAAGGGATGCATTGGGTTTCCTAAATTAGAGTCCTTGAGTGCCTCAGAAGACCTTAGTGAATGCTAAAAACGTCAGGCTTAACACATGAATTGTTAAAGAAATTTCTGGTGACTGTACTCATGGCCCATGTCCACTGCCCTCATTGACCAGCTGTGTCTCCATGAGAATTTCCACTATTCTTACCTTTAGAGTGTCTTCCCACCTGGGTTCCTTAGCCTAAGGCAGGGAAGAGGTATTCCTCACTTCCTGTCAATTTTCCCTTCAAAGGCTCGCCCTCTTTCACAGGTGTGCCCTAGAGGCACCTAGCAGGAATTCCTTAATACCATCTGACTCACCTATCAACACCTTTCCCCTGAGCCAATAAATAGAACTATTGAATGAGTAACAACCCTACTGTTGTTGTTGTTTTAATCCTCTATAGTGTGCTGAGAATATGGCTCAAATTGTATGGTAATTTATATACTCACACGCACATACATTCCAAAAAAAATTTATTGAACCAGACACTGGAACCACCACAAAAATGATTCATGCCCTTGAAAAACCTCTTATGAGGAGGGCTCATGAAGGGATCAAATTCAGGAAATCACATAATTATTTTGATAATCCCACTACATACTACATTGTACATGAAACGTGTTCAAAGAGACATAGAGAGGGGAAAGCTGACAATGGTCGGCCACAGAAGAGGTGAATTTTTAGCGAATCTTACAAAGTGTCAGGCACAGAAAGAAAAAGAGCATTCCAAACATAAGCACTACCATGGACAAAATCGCAGTCAAGAAAGAATGTATTCAAGGAACAACAGTAGAAGCTTCGTGGCTGATTAAGTGTATGGAGAGGGAGAGGGTGCATTTGGCATTAGGGTGACAAGCAAAGGCCAGACTGAAACGATTTGAGGGAATTCCCTGGTGGTCCAGTGGTTAGGACTCCACACTTTCATTGACAAGCAGGCGGGTTCAATCCCTGGTCGGGGAACTGTAATAAGATCCCCGCAAGCCACGGGGTGCAGGAAAAAAAAAAAAAAAAAGAAAGAAATGATTTGAATGGCACACTCTAGAGTTTAACTTTGTCCTGTAAACACCAGGAACCAATAGACGTCGTTAAGCAAGAGAAAGAAATGATGAGACTTATGTTTTAGAAAGATAACTCTGGGGCCAGCAGAGAGGATGGATTTGAGATAAGATCAGAGCATTATTTCTTTCAGCATAACTGCATGAGAATTTGGTGGTGGAGCGGGGAAGGCATGGTAAATGAACACTTCTGGGGACCACCTTTAACTACTGAATCAGAATCTCCAGGCTTGAGACCCGAGAGTCTGCATATGTAACATCTCTCACATAACGGTGATTCTTGCAGGCTCTAAAGTCTAAGACATAGACTAGAGACAGAGACCAATTAGGAAGCTTTTGTAATTGTCCAATTAGGAGATGAAATTGGTTGGATCTGTCCATGATGCCCTTCCAGAGTAGCTCATAAAGAAAAACAATTGTTTTCAGACAATTATGTAAGTGCTAAACTATTTTTGCAGATTGCTAAGTGATCTTGGCCAAGTCATTTGATACCTTAACCATCATGCTTTTAAATGACAAAGTACTGATTCTCATAGTCTTATCTGAGTGTTACAAACTCTCAAGAGTCAGGGAAAGTACTTAGCTTCAATTAAGACATTAAGTCTAATAGGAAGATTAGATTGAGTCATTCTTATGTTTTCTTGTTTGCTTACTGTTTACCTCCTCATGCAATGTAAATCCCAGGAGAGCAGGCTTGAGGACATTGATGGGTCTCCAGTGAAACAGTTCTTGGCATAAAGTAGGCTCTCAGTGAATATGTTCTGAAAAAATTACAGACAGAAAGACGAAGTAAGGAAAAAGGAGGCAGAGGAAGAGACAAATGAAGGGACAGAGGGAGGGAGGGAGAAGGAAAGGAAGATAGAAAAAGGAGAGAGAAAGAAAGAAAAGGAAGGAAGGAAGGGAGGGAGAAAGAAAGAAAGAAAGGAAGGAAGGAAGGAAGGAAGGAAGAGAAAGGAGGGAGGAAGGGAGATAAAGAAAGAAAGGCAGGAAGAAAGGGAAAGAGAGACAGAAACAATGCAATGTCAGGTAAAAGAAATCATCACATTGGACAGGAAGTTAAGAGATTCAGCCTTTCTTCCAACTACTATTTCTTCAACACCTGTGTGGTGCTAGATGCTGAAGATGCTGCCCTTATGGTATTGCCAATGTGGATGTCTGGGTTTGATTCTGCTGCTCAGGAGCTTAGAGCCCTGATATGTCTACCTTAAGCTTAAGCTTCAGGCCTTAGTTCCTTGTTTATAAAACTGGGGGTGGGTGGTGGGGTGACGGCTCTCCAAAAATAAGAAGACAGCTAAAGCACTTTCCAGATCTCACCTTCCTAATTCATCTGCTTCAAATCCTGGCTTCAGTTCCCTCTTTTTTCTTTGTTTGTTTTGTTCTGAAAACCTTTATTTTTAATAGCCCCAAACTGGAAATAACTCAAATATCCAACAACCGGTGAACAAAGTTTTGTTATAGTCATACAATGGAATTCTATTCAGCTATTTATTTTATTATTAATTTATTTACTTATTTATTTTATTGAAGTATAGTTGATTTACAATGTTGTTACTTTCAGGTGTACAGCAAAGTGATTCAGATATTCTTTTTCAGATTCTTTTCCATTATAGGTTATGACAAGATGTTGAATATAGTTCCCTGTGCTGTACAGTAGGTCCTTGTTGTTCATCTATTTTATCTATAGTAGTGTGTATCTGTTAATTCCAAACTTTTAATTTATCCCTCCCTCTCCCCTTTGGTAACCAACCATAACTTTGTTTTGTCTGTGAGTCTATTTCTGTTTTGTAAATAAGTTCATTTGTATCATTTTTTATAGATTCCACATATAAGGTTTATCATACGATATTTGTCTTTCTCTATCTGACTTACTTTACTTAGCATGATAATCTCTTGGTCCAACCTTGCTGCTGCGAAGTTCGCTTGGAAGCGAGCAAAGGAACGTGCGAGCCGCCACCTAGGACCAAGTTCTTGCCCTCTGGGCAGAAATGTAACCACTCCCCGGAGCTGGCTTCTCAAAGAGCTATAGAAATGCTAAACAGTAACAGATCTGGAGGCAGAAAACAATGTGGCACTAATTGTTCCGTTTCCTCCGCTTTCCTAGCGGGGGAGGTTGGCCCCGGCTGCTCCGGCCATCCCACCGCGCCGCGCGCTTCTCTCTCAAGTATCCCAAGGACTGGGAAGCTGAAGTGGGGAGGCGCCCGAGGAGCAAAGATGCTCCCCACCCTCCGATCCGGGCAGACCTGCAAATAATGCCCGGGGACCAGAGGAAGGCTCCCATTGGCCAAAGGGCGGGTGACGGCAAGGGGGCGGAGTTTCCCGGGGCAGGGGGCTGGGGAGTATAAGGGAGGGGGGCGTGCGCGCACCGTGTCAGTTTCGAAGTCCCTGGCTTCTACCTTCTGCGCCCAGGCAACTGGGTCGCGCCTCGGGCTAAGGCTTTTCCCTCCTCTGCCCACCGGGCGCCTCCACCCGGCCCTGCGGCGCCCCGCAGCTCCCCGCCCCCCACCAGCCCCGGGGCCCTTCCTGCTTTTCCTCCGCGGTGCTTTGATCCGGGGGCCCTTCTGTTTGTTTTCTCTTCTTTCTTCTTTGTTGCTCTAAAACCCACCTCGCCGAAGCCCCCCGCTGCGGAGGGAGTTCGACTTGCAGAGGAAGGCGGCTACCGCGCACCTCATCCGCCCCTCCTGCGACCCCGCCAGCCGGCGCGCCCACCCCGCCTGCCAGACCCGCCGCCTGCGTTCGTTCGCCTGAGGAAGCCAGCCGAGAGTTCATTGATGCACCCATTCCAGTGGTGTAACGGTGAGTCCCGGGCCGGGAAGGCGAGGGACGCGGAGCCGGCCGGAGACGCGGAGAGCGGGGCGCCAGGCTTCAGATCCGAGGGCTCGTTCTCCCTCTTGAGCCAAGTTTTTCCTGAAACGGGACCGGCGGGGAGGCGTCCTGGCGCCCGACTCTGCTCTGCACACCGCGGAATTTGGGGGGAAAAATATTCAGGTTTAACTCCAGGGCTGGGAAGGATCTCTTGAGCGGGCGGCGGGCGGGCGGGCGGGGGGGTGGGGCGTGGGAGCCGAGGGGTTCCCGGCCTTTGTGTGGCGGCTTCGCTCTCCTACCCCCTTCCCTTGGCTTTGTGCGCTCAAACTCTGTTCTTTGTTGTGGTTGTCGGAGAATTAAATCCGCGCTCGGGCTCGGATCTCCTAGAGGGAGCTCAAGTTCCTGGCCTGAAACTTTTCAGGCTATTTTAAATATGTATACAGTGCGGCGTGCGGGGTGGCGCGCCGGGGCGGCTTCCTCTGCGCCTTTGTTGGCTTCGCACCGGCGGCGGAGGGGGCTTTGTGACGGTGGAAGACGCCGGACTAATGAGCGTGGCTTTATTGGATTGATAAAGCCTTGCAGAGTTTTCGGCGCCCGGCTACCCTTGAGAGCAGGGCTTGCCTGGAGAGCTGTGCTCACGGGCCTCAAGGCCAGACTAGCTCCTGTGCCTCGGCGGTGGCCGCGCCTCCAGACCCGACCACCCCTCCCACCCCGGCCTGGGTGATGCTAAATTCATCCCACCTGAGGCTTTTAGCGGTTCAGGTGATGCATAGAGGTTGGGCTTGGGTCTGGTTCCTCTTCCAGGCTACCTGACCTTTCTGGGCGGGTCAGTTCAAAACTTCGGCTCCTAATACCCTCCAGTGGCCCTAGGATCTTGACTGCGTTGTTCTAAAGCTTGGAGAGTTTCTGGTGAAACGGGGGAGCGCGGCGGAGGCACTTCTGGTGAAAGGGGGAAGGGGACCGGGGGGACCCAAGCAGCTGGCTTTATCTCTCAGTAGGGTAGGCTGGCTAGTTAGGGGGGTGGGAATCCATTATTGAGAGCAGACTCTTGCCAGATCTTGCATTAATTATTTCAAGAGGCTTTTGTTTTAAGGCAGGGTTTGGGCAGCATGTGTATAAGGGGGCCCCCATCCCCCTCTTCCTCTTGCTGGTAGGATCTAATTTCCTGAAAATGAACCCAGCTGTGTGTGTGATAGGCAGCATTGCCTGAGTGGGGACGAGGGGGTGGGGTGAGGAAGGACGGTGCATCCCAGCATCTGGGAAAGATTCCTGTTGGCTGGGAAGGAGAAGCGTTTCCCAGATCCACTGGTCTTTCTTGGCCAGCCCTTCTCTTGACGTCACTCCAGCTCCCGGCCCGCTGCTCAGATACGAAACATTCTGATGTCAAGGCTTTCATAGGTCGGGGGAAACAATGGAACAGACTTCAGGAGAAGAACCAAGGTGGCCGTCACTAACACTAGCCTTTCTTCTGGGCAGCCCCCTTTCCTGTGAGGGTTTAGACCAGCAGAGGACTTGCTGCTTTATCTTTTCACTTCTTTTTTTTTAAATTTATTTGATTTTTATTGAAGTATAGTTGATTTACAGTGTTGTGTTTCTTTTCACTTCTTTTTTTTCAATTTTTTTTGTTTACTGAAGTGTAGCTGATTTACAATGTTGTGTCCACCTCTGCTGTACAGCAAAGTGACTCAGTTATTACACATATAGACATTTTTTTATATTCTTTGCCATTACGGTTTATCACAGGATACTGAATATAGTTCCCTGTTCTTGTCATTTCTTTGTTTTTTTTTTAATTTTTAAAAATTTTAAAAATTTATTTTTGGCTGCATTGGTTCTTCGTTGCTGCGTGCAGGCTTTCTCTAGTTGTGGTGCCCGGGCTTCTCATTGCGATGGCTTCTCATTGCGATGGCTTCTCTTTGTTGCAGAGCACGGGCTCTAAGCTCGCGGGCTCTACAGTGCAGGCTCAGTAGTTGTGGCTCACAGGCTCTAGAGCGCAGGCTCAGTAGTTGTGGCGCATGGGCTTAGTTGCTCTGCGACATGTGGGATCTTCCAGGAGCAGGGCTCAAACCCGTGTCCCCTGCACTGGCAGGTGGATTCTCAACCACTACGCCACCAGGGAAGTCCCTCTTGTCACTTCTTAAAGTGACAGAGAGATGGCTTTTCTGACTCCAGTGAAGAAGCAATCCTTCTCCGCACACTTTTGTGAAAAATATATAAAGCTCCTCTTTCCTGGGGTTGGTATTCTGTCCTTATAAGTTTAGAGGAAAAACTACTCCACTGTCAGGTTTTAGCCCAAGGTATACTTTTCTCACTTCTTTTTATTCAGAATGCAAGCAAATGGACCATCTCTTCTCAGCTATGAAGCTCTTCTCCCCCATACTTCTTTTTTTTTTTTTTTTTTTGAGGTACGTGGGCCTCTCACTGTCGTGGCCTCTCCCATTGTGGAGCACAGGCTCCAGACGCGCAGGCTCAGCGGCCATGGCTCACGGGCCCAGCTGCTCCGCGGCATGTGGGATCTTCCCAGACCAGGGCACGAACCCGTGTCCCCTGCATCGGCAGGCGGACTCCCAACCACTGCGCCACCAGGGAAGCCCTCCCCCATACTTCTTTATCACAGAAAGTCCCAAACTCACTGACTCAATCCTGGAGCCCCAGGGGAAGCTTCTCTCAGCAAGATAACATGGTCAAGATAAACTGATAAAGTGCTGAGGCCATAGTGCCTCCAGAGTGAATACATGTAAACCCTCTGCATTCGCTATGGCCCTTGCTGTGCAAGTTCCCAGAACAGGGAACCCAGTGAGGTTCTTTGGGACCCTAAAGATGCCGGGATCCAGCTCGTGGAGAGCAAAGGCAGGTTGAGGGTTAGACCCTCTTACGGCATCAACAATTGACGAGACAGGGTTAGGGAGATGTGCCTGGTGGGGAAGAAGGCCTCTCGGCATTGAGGACAGAGTTCCATGGAAGAGAAGCCGAAAGGCCCCTTTCCAGAATAGACAGAAAACTGTCCCTCCCTGGCCAGTCCACCATGATGTCTTCATGGAAAATTGATCTCTTTTGGCCCACAGAGATCAAATATTTAAGTGGAGGGTGAAGGAGTGGTGAAAACTTTCTAACCCAAGCTGGAGGCTCAGAAGCAAAGGCTGAACACAGTTTAGTAGCTCATTAATTTTTTTCCATCTTTAACCAAAAAGTCTTTTCAGGATAAGAACTACTTTTACTTTTTGTCTCCCCACAGTGCCTAGGTCGGTGTATAGATCAAGCCAGCAGCAGTACTTGTTGGTTGACTGGTCATCTGTTAGCTGAGGGCAGTTTCTGGGCAATTCTCCCAAACTTCAGTCTCTTACTTTGAAGTGGGAGCTTTTGCCAAGATGACCAGATCGTCTTGAGAAAAATCAGGAGTTATTTATCTGTTAACCAGTTATTGAAAACACGCCAAGCACGAGGGTAGGCACTGGAGAATGTACAGAGGTGCACTTTGCTGTCCTCAGACCTAGCAGCACTCAGGCTTGTTAGAATCCCTCATCTCTGATCTCAGGATTGTGTATAATCACACCTCTACCACGGGCCTCACTTTGTATGATGAAAACCTTTGTGTCTGTCTTCTTCCCTAGATGATAAAATCATCTTGTCTTTCTTCTTTGCTTTTTTATCTTCAGTGTCTGTTGTGGTACTTGTCATGTAATCACTGCTTAATGCCTGTTCGAGTTAAATGAAGTTGATTCTAGGAACAGTGGGGCAACATAAGATGGTTACGGAGTGTGCCAGAGCTGGAACACGTGATACAGGCTGTGGGCACTATAGATTTCGGGGTGGGGAGTCCCTGGAATATCACAAAGACCGGGTTTGGGGGACTTTGAGGAAGGAGAGGGAGTTTCAGGCAGAGAAAGCTTCGTGAACGAAGGTGTGGAGGCAGGTGAAGATAGAGATGGGCAAGAATTAGAGAGGAGGCTGGCCCACCTGGGGTGATGCTGGAGGATACTGAGTCGGGGAGGTAAAGAGGGGACCCAACGCACACGTGTTTAGGAGGACTTGAAGCCAGTCATGAGTTTGGGAAATACATGCTAGAAACCAAGTGGAAGGAAATGTCAGACATGTGGGCTAAATTAGAGGAGGGACTAGACATCAATTAATAGGCACTTGGAGTAGAATTGGGCTCCAAAGTCTGTCTGGAATAGAGACTTGGCAGTACAGTTGGCACCCAATCTGAAAGAGGTTTGGAGGGGGAGGTTCATTATATCGATCACTAGATTGATCTCGGGGATGAAGAGGGCTGAGATGTATGAGGTCAAAGATGACTCCAGTCTTTCAAGCCAGTCTTTTCTGCTGAGTTGGGGTTGCTTCGCTAATTACGGTGTAGGATTCCAAAGTGTATTAATGGTGATCTGTCTCCTAACCACGACGTCAGGAAAGTACTTAAAACCCACATTGAGGGCTTGAGTCTAGAGGTTCACCCACCCCCGCACACCTCGCAGGATCTCAATTCCTTGACGAGGTACTGAACCCGTGCCCTCGGCAGTGAAAGCATGGAGTCCTAACCACTGAACCACCAGGGGATTCCCCAGAGGGCTTTGAAGCCAGGCTTTCTTAGCTGTTTGACTGTACACACATTGTTTAATGATGATTGAGTCTTTTTTCCCCGTGGCGGGGTGGGGAGTAACATTTCACAGTGGCCTTATTCCGAAGGTTAAGTTATAGCTTGAGAATGTGCTTGGGTGATAGCAGGTGTATGGTAAAGTCTAGGCTTCTTGTCCCAGCACTTTCTGAAATCCAAGAGTTTGAGGCTTACCTTTCACATCATTGATAGTTTTTGCCTGCAAACAGGAAAAAACACTCAACTGGCTTGTGGTTAAATCCTATCTTTTATTTTTCTTTATAAACATGATAGAAAATTTACTAATTCTCAGAACCAGTAGTCCCAAGATAGTGGCTCTAGGATTGCTTGATCCAGCAACTCAACCGACAACATCTTTCTTCTTTCCTTGTCCTCTCTGCCACCAGCTTGATATTGAACTTCCCTCTTTCCAGCTATAACTTGGCTGCCACCCTTCCAGGTGTTTTGGGGAGATGTGACCTGCCCCGCCCCATCCCCGCCAAAAAAAAAAAAGAATATCTTGTCTTTTCCAACAGATCTGCTCTTTGTTTCTTCAGCCAGAACTCTGTCACATACCTACACCAAAACCAAACCCCTGGCAAGGGCAAGGTGATTACCACCTTTGGACCAATCAGGATTTAGGCCTGAGTCATGTGAGAAAGGGAAGCATCCAGTGGCCACCAGTGCTTCCCAAGCTGAAGGGACCTTGTTAAACTAATAGATTCTGATTCATTTCAGTGGGGGTGGGCCCGAGAGTCTGCATTTCTGATGAGCTCTGGGGATGCCACTGCCATTAGGGGACTGCATGGCAAGGCTTTGAGTAGAAAGGGGGAAGGTGGCCAGTAAAAGTTAGCTGTAGCTCCCTGCCCTCGCCCCCCGCGCCCTTCTGGAATGCTGGCCCAGCCTCAGAGTGAGCAATTTCTATTCTGGCCCTGGTGCAGTTTGGCTTCTGGAGCCCGTAGCTTAATAATGACAAATGACCTTTGCAACCGCACTTTGCAATTTACAAAGCGCATTTCTTACACCATCGTTTTCGGTACTCTCTGCACATTGCTTGTTTTCCTGTGACAAAATGGAGCTTAGCGAGGTTAATTTAATTTCCTAAAGGTCACATAGCTAGGGAGAGGTGGGATTGGAGCCCAAGTGTACCTTTCCTCACCTAAGGCTCTTCATTTTCCTACTGCACTGTATAGGCTTCTCCCTGATGGAAATGAGTTTTCCATTTTCCGCGCATTGCCTGAATCCTTGATCCCCTAGATGGGGGTGCTGGTTTAAGTACTGTGTGTATGATCCCATTTCGTAGATTGGTTAAATAATTTACCCAAGATCATGTAGCTAGTAAGTGTTGGAACTAGGGTACAGATATTAGCCCCTGGAATGTAAATTGGTGCAGCCACTACGGAAAACAGTATGGAGGTTCCTTAAAAAACTAAAAATAGCTATATGATCCAGCAATCCCACTCCTGGACATATATCTGGAGAAAACTCTAATTCGAAAAGATACATGCACCCTAATGTTCATAGCAGCAGTGCTTACAATAGTCAAGGCATGGAAGCAACCCAAGTGTCCATCCACAGATGAATGGATATCAAGATGTGGTATATATACATAATGGATATCACTCAGCCATAAAAAAGAATGAAATAACACTGTTTGCGGCAACATGGATGGACCTAGAGATGATCATACTAAGTGAAGTAAGTCAGAGAAAGACAAATATCCTATGATATCACCTGTATGTGGAATCTAAAATATGATACAAGTGAACTTATTTACAAAACAGAAACAGACTCACAGACATAGAAAACAAACTTATGGTTACCAAAGGGGAGAGGGAATCAGGGAAGGGTAAATTAGGAGTTTGGGATTAACAGATACAAACTACTGTATATAAAATAGATAAACAACAAGCACCTACTGTATAGCACAGGGAACTATATTCAATATTCTGTAATAAACCATCACAGAAAAGAATATGAAAAAGTATATATATATATGTCTAACTGAATCACTTTGCTGTACACCAGCAACTAACACAACATTGTAAATCAGCTATACTCCAATTAAAAAAAAAAGTAAGCCCCCGAGTCAGAGGTTTGCCGTTTCTCCCTGCATCCTTGCTCACACAGAGTGGCCCCAGTGGTAAATTTCCCACTGTCGTAATACTTTCCCTCCCTGTTCTTTGCAGGGTGTTTCTGCGGCCTGGGACTGGTAAGCACCAACAAGTCCTGCTCGATGCCACCCATCAGTTTCCAGGACCTTCCCCTCAACATCTACATGGTCATCTTCGGCACAGGCATCTTCGTCTTCATGCTCAGCCTCATCTTCTGCTGCTATTTCATCAGGTGGGCGGCTTGCTGGCTGACCTGGGCTTGGGGGAGTCTAGGAGGCGGCGGCCGTGGGTCGGGTGAGCTGAGTGAGGCTCCAGTCGCAGAGTCACCAGCCTCTAGCCGGGGCCGCTGCTTTGAGGACAGGCCTTGGTCCTGCCCTTGGCTGGGCCCCTGAGGCCTGGTGTTTCTATTTACGTCAGCCTGTCAAGTTGTCGGAGAGCCGAAAAGGTCAGCATGGGTCGGGCTGCGTTCCCACCCTTTGGCCAGTTATTCTCAGGTTGCCTAGAATGACCGTCCAGGTAATATCATCAGTGGTCCCTAGCTGTCTCTCTCCGCCCATTCACACTCTCTGGATGGCCAGGGACGGGAGGCATCATTACACCAATGTCATGATCCTCTGCCCTCCTGGGAAGTCCTGCTGTCATCCCTCCAGATGCTAATATTAGCAAGCTGGTGTCTGCAGAGCCGCTTATTTGTTCTGTCTCGTAAGCTCTTATGTTTGAGAGAGAAAAAACTGAAAACCATCCCTTCTTGAGCGTGGCCGTGCTAGCCAAGCTCCAGGAACTGTTTTCTTCACTTGCAGACAAGGGAACTCGTGGCTGTTTTCTATCAAAAAATGTGGGGCAGGGAAAAAAAAGAAAAAAAAAATGTGGGGCATGCCTGGTATTCAGAGTGGAAAATACAGTAGTGTTTCTGACTAGGGTGCCCTGTTGATATTAACAATTCCTCATTGTATGGGACTGTCTTGTGCTTTGGGGAACACTGGACACCCCTGACCATTAGAATGTGCTAATGGTCCTGAGAGCCATTGTGATAACCAAGCCACACAACCCCCCACACACAAACACGTGATCACCCAACGCCTGGGTAGACGGATGTCAGCTGGGGTCTAGGCTGGTGTCTGATCAAATCACCTAAGAAGATTAAATTAAGATGAAGGAAAAAGGAGTTCCTGTTCCCCGCTGAGATGTCCCAGTGGGTTTGAGTGCTTCACCTGGCAGGAGGTTGGGGGAAAGTAGATACTTGTCCGGATTCCTAGGGCTGGCAAGGGCAGCCTCCCCTCTTAAGAAGGGGAGGTACCCGTAGGCCCTGCTCTCTTGTGCTCCCCATCCATACCTTGGGCTCCTTCTTTTTCAGGACTTTAAAAAGTCCCCGGGACTGGAATTTTCCACTTACAAGTCTTTGCAGAAGAGGTAGAGTCTAAAATTTGCATCTTATTAGTAAGTGAGGGTAGATTTCCCATATCTCACCACCCCTTCCCTTTCCCCAAGCCTGAGTTTTCTTCTGCAAACTCTTCCGTCTTCCTGACCACCAACCACTGCGCTCTCCCCATATGAAGCAATTTATACAACTCCCCAGAGACGGAAGATGGAGACATAGCAAAGATTTTTGTGTGACGCTGGCAGGAGGCTGTAAAACCAACTCTGTTTGGCCCCTGCACACACACACACACACACAGAGGCACACCCATGCCAGGCTGCAAACGTGGTCAAGAGAAGAAAATCTACAAAATTACTCTGAGCCAGTATGTGGGTGACCGGGCTTCATTTCCCAATGCTGCCACTGATAGGTGTGATCTTAGGGTTTTAGCTACTCTCTACTAGGTACCTTCTGTGTGCCAGGCATCATGGTCAGCATTTTGTAAAACATTTAGCTTACTTAGTTCTCAGAACTTGCCTCCAGTTTCGGTATCAGCCTGCTTCTGCTTCATAAATGAGGAAATGCATATGCTCAGACAATAACAGATCTGCCGACGGTCCTATATCCAGGAAGATGGAGAGGTGAGCTAGTCTGATGACAGTTAGGGAGAGTCTTTCAGATTCTAGATGTTGGTCTTCTCGGATTCCTCTTCCTTGAATGGGAACAGCTGTGGCATCCATGGCCACCGCCTTGCAGCTAGAGATTGTGGTCCTGCAGAAGGACGGGCTGGGAGCTCTGGGTATGGCTGATTTATTTTTTGTTTGGCTGGAGTGAAAGAACAGAGCTGCAACCACATGATACCAGAAGCTTTCCCCACTGCGGGGCTGCTCGGCGCCACCTGTTCCTCCTGCAGTAATCTGCCCCTTTGCCACCCTGCCCTCTGTCCTGCAGTCTGCCCGAAGCCAGTTTGTCCCTGGCTTGCTGGCATGTGGCAGCCTGGGAGTGTCTATATATAGAAAGACACACAAGCACAGAAGCCACTTCCTCTCCCTGCTTCTCGGTTTCCTCCTCAGCCAAAATAGGCCCGTGACCCCCCTCCTGACCTGGTGAGCTCATCGGCCAAGGCCAGCCTCTGCTCCCCCTCTCTCTGTCTCCCTGCCTCCCATCCCCCGACCGCAGGAGCTGATCTCTGCCCTGCACAGGATGGAGGGGCCCGTGAAGTACAACTGGGCAGGAAAGGAACCATTATTTTTGGGACCTGGCTGCATTGTTTGTTGCAAAAGGGGAAAAGCTGGGGAGAGCCCACTGGCAGCGGCTAGAATTGGTCTCATTGAATTCAGGGTATTTTTAGTTGCTTTGCTCACCCAACAGCTGAGAAGGCCACCTGTCCAGAGTTGTTGGCACTCGATCCCCTGCTGGGATGGCCCAGGATCTCTGCTTTTTGCTTTGTTTCCCTTGCAACCCTTTTGGCCCCATTTCATCACAATCTATACCTTCCTGACATGGAAATCTACATGCAGAGTGAATATAGAATGCGGCTCTGAAGCGCTTGACTGTTCCGAGAGATAGTCTTCGGCTCTAAGAGTCAGGCTTTTGGAGGATCCTCAGGTGAGACCATTAAAGGGAGCTCGGCAGATGGAAGGGCGGAGGGTGGAGAAGGAGGGCACCCCAGGCACCCTACGACACAGCAAGCAGAAAGGCCCTGCACGTACTCTGTAAGTGTAGCCATGTTGCAGGCGAGGCGGGTGAGGCTTAAGAGATGGACAACCCCTCGTTCTGAGTCAGGAAGCAACTCCTCACCACTTCCTTATTTACTCTGTGCATACCTGCTAACAGAGCAGCTGCGTCTCCCTCAGAAGGCGGCTGTGCGCACCCCGGCGATGAGATCACTTTCTTTCTTCCCCAGATTAACCCAATATCAGGCAGGTCGCACTTGATCATTTAAGCTTTGGGCACATCCTTCCCCGCCCCTCTCATTTGGAAGTGGGGACACAGTGTATATATGAAAGTAGTACAACAAAGGTAAGGGTGGGGGCTTCCCTGGTGGCGCAGTGGTTGAGAGTCCGCTTGCCGATGCAGGGGACGTGGGTTCGTGCCCCGGTCTGGGAGGATCCCACGTGCCGTGGAGCGGCTGGGCCTGCGCGTCTGGAGCCTGTGCTCCGCAACGGGAGAGGCCCGTGCAAAAAAAAAAAAAAAAAAAAAAAAGGGAAGGGTGGAACGGTGCAAGCCTTGTTTAGGCCCTTAGCCCAACCCTCCAATGACCAGAAACTGTCCGATGCCACCCTCAGACCAAGGCAGGGGAACACCTGCCCCACCTGTCCCCTGACCTCCTGTTAGGAGCCATGGAGGTGGCGGCAGCCCGATCTTAACCTGTCCCCTGGCTGTGCATCAGATACGGCTCTTCCAGACCTTCTGCACCCCCCTCCGCTCTGGTTCCAGCATCTCGGTGTTGCTCTTGGGGCATCTGACCTCGCTCCCTTCGACTGTGGCTCGTGATTGGAGATTCCCTGCCTCTAACTCAGGCCAGCAATCTTCTTCTGCAAAAGGCCAGATATTATAGGTTTTGCGGGTCATATGATCTCTGTCTGAACCACCCAGCCCTGCTGTGTGGAAGCAGCCATAGATGGTACCTAAGCTATTGGGTTGGCCAAAAAAAGGTCGTTCAGGTTTTTCCATAAGATGTTGTGGAAACCCCCGAATGAACTTTTGGGCCAACCCAATATAACGTGGCTCTGCCCCAGTAAAATTTTATAGGCATTGAACTTGAGTTTCATATAATTTTAACATGGCATGAAATATTCTTTTGATTCCCGCTTTCGGCCATTTAAGAATAAGTACCGTTCTTAGCTTCTAGGCCCTATGAAACAAGCAGTCAGCTGGATTTGGCTCTCAGGAGGCCGTGGTTTGCCACCTCTATCCTACCTAACCTGGTGGTTTTCTCAGGTTTCCTTCCAGTAACACAGCTCTTTGGTAGAAATGAGCCGTGGGAGAGAAAGCCCCAAGCACAGAAGGACATAGAGCTCCCTGCGTAATTCAGAAGGTTTCCCTCACTGAAAATAAAACAGAAAAAGAAAATAATAATTATCATCAATGTGTGATCATGGTCCTAGCCATCTGCATAGGAAGCCATTCAGAGTCGGAGGCTTGTTGATGAAAGGGCGTTTCCCAAAACCATCTCATATTCTCAGGACCATGGTATGTGCCACCTAATTGGTGAAGCAGGCCACAGTGTGTGTTGGAGAGCTCGGCCTCTGTCATCAGATCGACTTTGATTCAAATCCAGACTCTGCTGCCAGCCAGCTCTGGCATTTGGGCAAGTTACTTAACTTCTTTGGACGCCGTGTTCCTCATCTGCAAAAAGGGACGTCTCTCCCTCTGGAAGTTGTTTGGAATTGGTGCAGACATCAGGCTTTGCAAATCCTCCATCACAATTATGCCCCTGCCATTAGTAACGGCGTGTTCTGGCCATTGTGTTTTGGCCATTGAGAGTCCAGTTGTATGCGGGCCACCAGCTTGAAACAAAAAGAGGAAAACAAAGAAGGAATTGCCTGTGTTGGCCTGGCGCTGTGAAGTGGGGCAGGCGTGTGCTCTGGTTCCAGAATACTTGTGTTCTCTGAGTGGAAAATTCCCCAGGCTCAACAGACTTTATCCTGCTCCCCTGGCTTGGTGCAAATGTCCCTCTTAAGAATATCTAACTTCTGGGAATTCCCTCGTGGTCCAGTGATTAGGACGCCGTGCTTTCATTGCCGAGGGCGTGGGTTCAGCCCCTGGTCAGGGAACTGAGATCCTGCAAGCTGTGTGGCACGGCCAAAAAAAAAAAAAAAAATCTTACTTCCATACAGTCAGCGAGCAGATGGTTGACCTGTATATTTGGGGAGCCTGAAGGAAGTGACCTACCAGAGACAGCAGGGAGGGTGGATGAACTATGGGTTGGCCAAAAAGTTCGTTCGGGTCTGCCATCGCGTCATATGGAAAAACCCGAACGAACTTTTTGGCCAACTCAGGATTAGAGCGCTCTGCAGAGACGCCCCCAATCTGGGGGAGCTGGCAGTGAGTTTTGAGGCAGTTGAACCTGAGTAAGAGTCTCGAGTCCGTAACCCACTCTGGTGACCTGCAGAGGGTCCCGTGCATACTCCATGTGTCTATGGGAAGCACACCTCCCAACCCCCAGAAGGATGCCCCAGGCAGCCAGCCGGCCTCTCCTGCTCTGAATGGCTGTTTGTGCAAAGACATAATGATCTCTTCTCTCCCCTCTTTCTTGCTTCCCCAGCAAACTCCGGAACCAGGCACAGAGCGAACGATACGGATATAAAGAGGTAAATAAAGTCTACGTGTTGCCCTGAGACCTCATCCACTATTAGCCCTGCTTGGGGAGGGGGTGTGGGGAGAGAGCAGGTTTAAGCTGGCCTGGCCTCCCCCTTGGCCTCACCCCTGGCCCCCTCTGAGGCTAACTCCTTTCCCCGTCCTCAAGTCTGGCTGGGCCCAGGCAGGGCCCAAAGCCCTCCTCCTTCACGGGAGGGTCACGGGGGCACTCCTGTGTGGGGCCAAAGACTCCCTCCCTTCCTTGGCGGCTGGTACCACCTGGCCCCTGTGTTTGGTTGCTTCTGATACCAGGCCTCCACTTTTTTCCCCAGGTGGTGCTTAAAGGTGATGCCAAGAAGTTACAGTTATATGGGGTGAGTGCATTGGGACAGGTCGCGGGAGTGCCCGGCGGGTAAGGCACACCTTCTCCAGCAATCTCAGCCTGACCTTTTCAGGAACCCTTTTAGTCCCTGCCTTCCTATTTCCTTGGGCCAAATAAAACTCATCCCAGGAGGTGATCAATATGCAGAATCCGTTATGTCTGGAACTGAACCAGCGCAGGCAGAAAACAAAAGGATCACAAAAGGGTTTGGATACATGGTGTGACCGACGGCCCCAGGAAGCCCACTAGGCATAATCTTAATGGGGAGGACGGTAAGACCCCTCCATGCCAGATTTCGGTGACTTTCCCCTGCTCAGACCCCAGGTCTTGGTCTGAAAGAGGTTACCTTTGTGTATGCTCTGTCATAGTGACTGTGGATCTGATGCGTGTGTCCAGCCCTGAGGTTCTTCCCTGTTTCCCTCCATTCCCCTCCCCTCCCGCATCACACCCACTCCCTGGGGCCCCTCAACTCTGACTCATTTAGGACTACACCATTTCCTCTTCCTTTCCCACCTATGCCTTTGGGGTCACCTAACTCATTTCCCAAGACTTCCTTCCATAACCACGGACACTCCTACAGAGAGCGTGTGTGTGGTTGTATGAGTGGGGAGGATCACAGGTCTCACTACACACAAGACTCTGCCTGGACATGGCCTCATTTCATCCCTCTTTTTGGGGTCCACTGTCATGATGTCCACAAGTTCCAATGTTTCTTTAGCTCTCCTCCAGAAGAGTAATTCAGCTGGGATTGAAGGGGTTATAATATATTGGAATGTAAGGCTGGACTTAAAGAATGTAAACCGGGGCTTCCCTGGTGGTGCAGTGGTTGAGAGTCCGCCTGCCGATGCAGGGGACACGGGTTCGTGCCCTGGTCCGGGAAGATCCCACATGCCGCGGAGCGGCTGGGCCCCTGAGCCATGGCCGCTGAGCCTGTGCGTCCGGAGCCTGTGCTCGGCAGCGGGAGAGGCCGCAACAGTGAGAGGCCCGCGTATCACAAAAAAAAGAATGTAAACCATACACCAGACCCCCCTCCTTTAGTTATTGATAAGTGCCTCACCAAAGGTCCTAGGCTAGAAAGGCTTAAAAATCATAACTACTCAGCCATAAAAAAGAACGAAATAATGCTCTTTACAGCAACATGGGTGGACCTAGAGATTATCCTCCTAAATGAGGTAAGTCAGAGAGAGAAACACCATGTGATATCACTTATATGTGGAATCTAAAATATGACACAAATAAACCTATCTACAAAACAGAAACATTCACAGACAAAGAACAGACCTGTGCTTGCCAAGGGGAGGGGGGGTAGGGGAGGGACGGATTGGGAGCTTGGGATTAGCAGGTGCAAGCTATGATATATAGAATGGATAAACAACGAGGTCCTATTGTATAGCACAGGGAACTATTATATTCAATATCCTATAATAAACCATAATGGAAAAGAATATGAAAAAACATAATATGTATAACTGAGTCACTTTGCTGTACAGCAGAAATTAACACAACATTGTAATTCAGCTATACTTCAGTTTAAAAAAAAAGGTTCCTCTATAATGGCACTGCCCAGTGGAAATCTGAGGATAGAAAATGCTCTCTATCTGACCATCCGGTGTGGGGACCACTTGCCACTTCTCAGCTGTTGAGCACTTGAAATGTGGCTAGTGTGACTGAGGAACTCAATGTTGAATTTCAGCTTATTTGGGTCGACTTAAATCTAAAGCAGTCCCCTGTGGTTCATGGCTACCGCCTGTTAGGGTGGGTTCTCTCTCGGAGGATGAGGTGCTGGGTATTCAGGATGGAGGAGTGAGGCTCTCCCCCATCTCTTATCACGCGGCCCCTTTCTTCCCACAGCAGACCTGTGCAGTCTGTCTGGAAGACTTCAAGGGGAAGGATGAGCTGGGCGTGCTCTCATGCCAACACGCCTTTCACCGCAAGTAAGTGTCCACAGTGGATATGTGTGTCCCGGGGTGGCTTTGGAAGAAATAAGCAGGGAGCATCTTCCAGAGCCTCCAATCCCGACCCCTCCCATCTACCCTTTGCCGGTGATGCCCTTCATCCTGTCTGGACACCAAGCAAGCCAGAGGGGTTAGACCAGGTTGAGGATAGGGAGGTTCTTGTCCTGAGAAGCAGCTGGGCTCCATGAAAAGACAGCCGGAGCAGATTGGTATCTTCTTAGGGAAAAACAGGTCGTCTCTTGCCCGCAGGTGTCTGGTGAAGTGGCTGGAAGTACGCTGTGTCTGCCCCATGTGTAACAAGCCCATTGCTGGTCCCTCAGAGGCCACCCAGAGCATCGGGATCTTATTGGATGAGCTGGTGTGAGTGCTGCCTTCATACCAAGGCCTGGAGAAGACCTCTAGCCTCACGGGTGCCTGGTCCTTCCGCGAAGCCGCAGTGCAACAAGACTGTTGGGTGGTGATGGGCATGCTCACCTGGAGGGGCGGGGGTGCCGGGCTGGTCTTCCAGCCTCAGGGTGAGACTAGACTTGCCCACCTCTCTGCTTCCTGAAGCCTGCTTCCCTGCTACTCAGTTCTGATGGTCTTGCCCATCAGGACCACTGTATCCTGGTACTGGACTATCTGCCCGCCTTGTCCCTGCTCTGGGAAAAGAAATCCATTCCTATTTGGCCAAGAACTTAGAGCACACCCCCTTGAGGGTTCTGCTGAGGAGGACAAGCTGCCCTGACCTAGAAGAAGGGATGAGATGGGCTCTGCCCCACCTGTGACCTCCCCACTCCTTCCAGAGGAAGGTTAGAAGGGAAGGAAGGAAAGATGGAGGAACCAAGTGCCTCCAGTGGAAGCGAGGGAGGCTCTGTAGGAAATGGGAAGAGCAGGGATGAACAGAAGAAAAGTCAATGTTTACATGGGACCTATGGAAACAAAGGCTGGCCGGCCGGCCTGCTGACTACAGAGGGGTAGAGGGCAGCCCCCTGCCCCTCCGAGATCTGAGGTGCTATCCGTTCCCTGTTCCTCGGTTGATCTCAGAGCTTCCTATTCCGTGTTGGGGTTTGAGTATCCACCGCCCCAGAGGAAGGGCTTGGTCTACACCCAAAAGGATTCCCAGGGGTTTTTTCTAAAGGAGCAAAAAGGGGGCCTGGGGATGGAGGTGTCTGGATATTAAGGTCGCGGTGGACACCCTCTTCCCCTTTGTAAATAGTATTTTTATACTTCATCCTTACCATCTCAGGCTTTATACATGGAATCCCCCAAATGGAAGGGGTAGGGGTTTTCTGTTCCTCCCCCAAGTGGGTGAGGGTGGGAAAAAGGTATGTATTTAAAGCAAATTAAATTTAATAACAAGTTTCTCTAACCTTTTGCCTGTGGTTGTGGCTTGTGTCCATTGGCCCTTTTCTGCCAACAGAGGGAACACGGTTCTCGAACTGCCTCTTCTCACTTTCCCATGCTCAGAGCAGACATACATGTGCACGAAGTTTCCTGATCCTTGACAAGAAGCATTCGTATTCATTATTACCTGTTCAGCTAGGTTAGGACTCACATCAATATGCTTGAAGACCTGACCGAGCCAGGCTCGTTCACATGATTTCTAGAATATTTTGAAAGAAAGCTGATGTGTGGTACCACAGCATTCCAGCTACCAAGACTTGTCATTCATAGAATTCTCCTTGTAATTCAAGCCACTGAGCTCTTAACACAGGAAAGGTCCACGTTGCTACCATGGAGGCTTGATTTCTTTCCCTGATTAGACTTTTTTTTCTCACCCACTAGCTGACAATCACTGACTCATCCTACCCTGTGTACTACATCTAGAAGTATTGTTAACTTTTTATGCTCCCAGCTGCACTCAGATCTGGCGCCCATGCCCTCCAACTGTGCTCTGTCAACGTCTTAAAGGGGTGCTGAGTTGATCGTGCGTTTGCAAAATGGACGGAGAGAGCCAGGAACAATTTTCGTAGCCATCACAAGCAGGGAGCAGCTGGGCTGTGGTCGGCCCCCGCTCAGTGGAACAGGGCAGGGCCAATGGTCCAGCATCTCTTTTTTTTCCTCATACTTACAAGATTTTATTTTCTTTTTAAAAAAGTCATTTGAGACAATATCTCAGAAGTAGAAGGCATTATTGTTTGCCTTTAACAGAAAAAAAAAAAATCAATGTTGCAGTAAAACAGAACACAAACTCGTGTGTTTCCCCAACTATGCTGTTTGGGAACGCACCTTCCACTTCCTGGTAGGTCTTGAGCGAAGTCTAATGTAGTGGTGGGTCACAGACATACAAAAGATGCTGATGCTTCCAGAGAAGCCAGACCTCCAGGTTAGGTCTGATGCCCTCCCAGCCCTGCAGTTGAGCCATGGAGCCTGTCAGCACAGTTGGTGCTCATGGCAGGGCAGACCCGAGATGCCACTTGGGCATCTGACAGTCCTGGTGAAGTTGTCGCTACCTGTCTTGGTGGCGTCCTTT
Source organism: Tursiops truncatus (assembly GCF_011762595.2). Lineage (NCBI taxonomy): Eukaryota > Metazoa > Chordata > Mammalia > Artiodactyla > Delphinidae > Tursiops > Tursiops truncatus. Next base: position 25,747,048 of record NC_047054.1, on the reverse strand, counting down.
GCCCCACAGTGCTCCTGTTCTTGCCACCTCTTCACACGCTGAGAAGTAACAGCTGCTCCTCGGAGCCTCTACCCCCTGCTCGTTGCTGCCAACCCTGCAGGGTTGGATCTCTTCAGTGAGAGCACCAGTTCCTCCTCTCCAGGTGGGCCTGCTTGCTTCAGTGCAGGGAATGCAATGCATTTCCCAGGCAAAACAAAGAGCCCTCCCTCTAGCTCCTGCCGCAGCCTCCTGGTGGATGCATCACGGGAATGCGGTGGGAAACAGGTGGTTTCCAGGTGGGCCTCAACCTTTCCAGCTCCTCCCTCACTGCTTCCCTTCATCTCAAGGAAAACTCATCAGTGTTGGCGTATTCTGAGTAAAATGTTAGCACCAGAATGTCTGTGTTGCAAATTTGAATAGCACTGTCTTGACGTCAAAACGATGGTAAGAATGCCTTGTGTTACCTTTGAGACTTCAACACAGCTCGGTAGAATGGTGTTACAGCACACAGAGACAGGGACACTGGGTATTTTTTGGCTGATCAGGTGGAATTTGATCAATAGCTGATCACAAGTTAAATAGTCACAAGTCCCAATTTTATAGTCATAAATGTGGTCTTGTTACTCAGTTCAGAGTTTCTAGAGCATCTGCTGCCTGGGCCAGGCACTGTGCCAGGTGCTGGAAGACAGGACAGCCCTTGCCTTGGGGAAGGGCATAGGCACACTAATTTGGGTGAGGAACTCATGGTAGAGAGACTCTTAGCTCAACTGGTGTGGAAGTGACAGCAGGGGTGCCTGCAAGGAAACATTACGAGAGCTGGAGCTTGAGAGAGTAACACGCAAAAAAAGACACAAGGATTAACCGCCGTGGGTGCCAGAGAGTGCAAAGAATTCATGTGAAGTGGGAGTGCGGAAGGGTTGGGGGTTAGAGTTCTGTGTAGTGCAAGGAACCTGGGACTTGACAGGGTGAGAATCCTAAAGTTTCTTTCAAACCTGCACATCAGTTGGGAGCAAAGCCAATGATCTTATCCATGCACACAGTATTCATGATGGGCAACTACTGTGCTTAGTACTATTCCCATTACTGAAAAATTTGACTCTAGACATGTTTCAAAGGGTAAAAAATGGAAAGAAGCTGGGCGATAATCATACAGACCAGGATTCCGACTTCAATGAGCTTATCTATGGCAAGCAAACACCATGAATCAATCAAAAGATAAGCACTTGCCTACCAAGTTCTTTCACAAAATACATTTTGCTTTCCTTTCTATGTATATCCCTGGGAGCCTGGGATCAGGAAAAGAGCGTTGGAAAGCAAATAAATGGCTTACTCGTAATTACACAGACAGAAGCATCGGAACCAAGGCACAAACTCCGATCGTGCGGATCTAAGCATCATTGGCTTCCACGTCCCACATAGCTCTGGCAGCAGATTACTTGCTACGAAGATACTCAAAGTAGCAGGTGCTTTTAGTTCCCGGGCTGAGGCAGTCGTGGAGGACAGGGAACCCGGGTAACGCAAAGGATTTGTGCTTGCCATTGTCCAGGATTACAGACTTTTTTTAACTCTGCAGTGGATTGCTTCTTTTAAAGAAATCTTACGTGGCTCTACCCTTGACACAATGGTTAATTAAAGTGGGGTGAGAACTCAGAGTAGAATTTGAAAATCACTGACTTGGAGAGAATGGGGCAACTGATGTTGAAGAATTGTGCCCTCGCATGCCCCCTTTCTCCCATCAATTCTTCCATCCCCACTGGGGCTTTTCCCCCTTCTCACTAGGGCCTTTGATGCCTCCCCAGTTGTGCCATGTTTTCCCCATAAGTCTAACCCATCCTCTGACTTCCATTCTACCACCCTCTTCTGTCTCCCTGGGCGTCAGAATAACATCTGGAGTGCCCTTGACCTTATCACTCACAGGTGAATCTTCTGTTAAAGCCATACGCACAGATCCAGAGGGCTAGATGTGACCAAACTGGAGGCAAGAAGGACAAACTGATGACCAGTCATGCAAGCTTGTACAACAAAGCCATTCATGGGAAAAGAGACTAGCTGTTTATCATGCCCCAGGCCAACAACGGCATTGGATTCCTACTGATCCGAGTTTAAAAAGCATCATGGGCATTTAGCTCCTTCCCTGATAAACTGGCAGGCTCTGTGGACAGGGAGGACGTCACCGATGTCACCTTCGTACTTCGTCATGGCCCTGGATCCTGTCTCCGTGTGACAGTCTCAGCTGTAAACTAGGGCCTGTGCTCTGCAGACAAAGGGGAAGCTAACAGCACCAGGAAGCCCAAGAAAACGTGTTTGACGGCTTCTGACTGTTCATCACAATCTATCACCTCTCCATTGGTGCTGCAACTCAGCACATTTTTCTTTCTCTTTTTTCTTTTCTTTTTTTTTTTTGGCCACACCTCTCGGCTTGCAGGATCTTAGTTCCCCGACCAGGGATCAAACCCCGGGCTCTCAGCAGTGAAAGTGTGGAGTCCTAACCACTGGACCACCAGGGAAGTCCCAGCACATTTTTCTTATCCATCCTCTCTCTTCTCTCATTCCTTTTTTCTCCCTCTTCCTCTCTTTACCCTCTTTTGCTTCATCCTAGCCTATTCCCTGATACGACGGAGAGCCCCAAAGCCATTGCAGAGTCCTCCTGACAGGCCATCATTGTCATGAATGGTTCAAAAGAAACACCAGTTCCAAAGGGTTTATACCCAAATGATTGTGTAAGCAACCCCAGGGACCACCTCTGAGTTTCTATATATTTCATATTATATATGTTCATTAAGTCTCAAGCAGGTGGCTGATATCCTCAAAGGCAGAAATAGAATCCACGGTGATGCTGATACATTAAGGACACGATGCAATCAATGTGAGAGAGGCTAAAAAATCCAAAACCCAAAGAAGGAAAAACCAGGTTTGCATCAGTGGGAGAAATGGATCTGGAAGCACAGTGGCTGTCAAGTTGGGCTTAAGTCAGAAAAAAACCCAAACAAATCCAAAATGCAATAGTACTACTATACCCAGCCAGGGAGTCATCCTCCTGGCCTTCAGTATTGAGCAGATCTCTATGGGATTATTCTGCTCAGATTTTATGTCTGCAAGAAAACAGAAGCTATAAAAAGTACCATGAGAAAGAAGCTGGAGTATTTTAAGTGTGGATGGATAAATACCAAGGGGCAAGACCTTAGTGGTGACCTTCAACATCACAAACTCAGACGTTCCAGAAATGTATTGTTTTCTTTAAGTTGTCTTTGACCCTGAGTCACAGGCTTTCTCCCCATCTGCAGTGCTTGCCTTCCTCCCCAAATTATTCATGAGTCAGAGTCTTACACAGGTCAACCCTCTCCCTCCATCCTTCTGAAAACACTATTTAACCATGGATAGGTCTGTTTGCTGGTCCCCAGAGACCCTGCCTCTATCACTGGTTTCGTGCCCGGTTTGCAGTATGGGAAGCTTGCTGCGATGTCAAGGGCCCAGTTTGTCCATGTCCCACACAGTTGCCTCCACCGGCACCATCTCCTGGGTGCTACCTAGGAGCTAAGGTGCAGATTCCCACTAACCTTGGGACCAGCCACCTTTTTAATTTTTTTTTCCAAGAATGTATTCAGATATATTATTCACAGTATTGAAAATATGTTTACAGATCGAAAGACAGAAAGTCTCAAATCACAGTGACAAAATTCCAAGTCAAAATGTTATTTGCTAGTAGATATGAATTTAATCACCTAGAGTGATTTCAGGGAATCCCATATAAATCCTAGACCGACAACATTTTATTTTCATTCTTAGCTTTCCATTTATTCATGCCTGTTCTCTCCAGTTACTGGCTAATTAAAAGTCTTACTATTAATCTATGTTAAGATTTTCTAGTTCAGGGCTTTTTCAACATCAGAACAAGTGACATTTGGGACTGGTTCTTTCTCGTAGGGCTGCCTTGTAGGATGTTTAGCAGAATCCATGGGGACTGCCCACGTTTATCCTTTTCAGATTGAGGTGTTAGTTGTAGAGTGAACACCTGCATTCTACAATGAACATTTTGCAATATTTGTTTTATCCCCTATCTACCCATCTAGCCTTAATCCAGGTACGTTTCAATGCATTTCAAAGCAAGCTTCAGATACCAGTACATTTCTTGTACAGGTAACTTAAATTGTACAGCTAACTATTTTTTTTAACAAGTGAACTTGTTACTGAGTATAACGAAATCTACCTCGAATATGAAGAAGATAAGCATTTTCTGATAACTTGTGGATAAATTTTGATGAGTGGCTCTGACTCAGGCTGGTTTGAGAAATAACTCAGATATGAAATCATTTTATACTGAAAATGCAGTCGCGGTGGAAAAGCATCCTTCACTGCCTCAGGTAACGTCTCACCTTGCTAAATTATATGCTGGGTGTCAAGGCAAAAAGAGAGAGAGGGTGAGAGAGATAGAGAAGTGCATCAAAAGTGTAAGACATCCTCCTCTTACTGCACATATTAACATTTCTTGCACAATTATCCATGGAATATTCTCATTTTGGACTCTTTCCACACCCTAAATTTAGCAAGCTAGAATTATCTTTTAAACGCCACTTGAAGCAACCTTTTTGAAAGGAAGACGCTGAGGAGGGGGAAATCTGCATTTCCTTGTGGTTAGGATGCAATGGCCTCAATTTAATTCTGCAAAGAGGCAGACTCCTCTATTGTATGCTGAGGATAGAGCAAAGACAGTGCCCCAGCAAATTCATTACAGGTGTGTAAGATTAAAAACTTATACATTCAGATTGAGAAACAGGCCATGCATTCCAGGCTTTGTGTGTTCTGGCCACGGTGCACACTGAATTGAATAATTGCCTTAACTGTGCCAGGTGGATTTCATTATTTGAAAGGAATTCTGAGTTTTTAATGACTAAAAAGGTCTTAAAAATGAGATCTAAGGACTCTCACTTTTTCATTTATATACTTTGAAACACGAAAATCTTCATATAAAATCTGTTTTGTTTTTTGTTTTTTTAAGTGAGCCGTGCCTATAGAATAAAATAAATTAGAAGGAATTTCTTTAAAGTCTGGTTTAATTTCTTTAAAGACTGGAATTTCTTTAAAGTCTGGTTTAATTTCTTTAAAGACTGGTAGCTAGCACGGATCAGGAAAGAGCCATTTTGAATGAACAATTTTTGTCCATAGTTATTCATTCTAAAAGGGGTAAGGGCTCAGTAGTTGAGAAACAAAAGATTCACTGGTAAGAGTCAGTGATGAACTGGGGCTGTGTTTTAGGAAATCAGGGGTCCTCTCCCTTCTGTTCCTCATTATGAGGTTCATTTGTATAGTGGAATAAACAAAGCCAGCATTGGAATCCAAAGAATGGGTTTTAAACCCAGCTCTGCCTCTAATTAGCTGGGAGGCCCTGGCTTTGTTTCTTACTCTCTTTAAGCCTCGCTTTTCTCCTCTGTAAAATGGAGATCATAGTAACTGCCTCAGAGTGTGGTCAGGAAGAGTACATAAAATAATGCATAAATTGGGAGATTGGGGTTGACATATATACACTAATATGTATAAAATAGATAATTAATAAGAACCTGCTGTATAAAAAAATTAAATAAAACTCAAAAAAAAGAATGCATAATAAATGCTCAAAGTCATTCTCAAATATAAGCTCTTTTTGTTTCTAAAAAGTCTCCAAAAATAAGGGGACTATATGATAGGTCTATCAGAAATAAGAAAGCCTGTGGATTTCCCCTAGTCATCCTAATGACTACAGCATCCTTTATGGAGTATATACTATGTTGCAGGTGCTGCATTCATTCTGCATAAAAAGGATTTGCTTTACTTCACTGGGCATAGCCGATACCTATTGAACATGCCATTTGTAGAGAAGTCTGATATGGATAATTGTACTTAGAGTCAAACGTTGAAAAGTATATATTACAAAATTTTCCTATTTATTCAGCTGCCAGCGCGTATTAATTGAGTGCCTACTATGTGCCAGCCACTGCTCCCTGTGCCAACACACAAAACCCAACATGGTCCTTATTTCTAAGACACTTATGGTGTAACAGGAGAGACAGAGACTAAACAAACGTTAACATATACACATGCCAACCATGAAAAAGTATGCAGTGCCTTCCTGAAAACTGGGAGGGGGTGTGGAGGTGAGTCCAGGAAAGGCATTTCTGAGCAAGAAGCATTTAAGCTGAGACCAGAAGAATGGCAAGAGTTGGGGAAAGACCGGACAGAAGAGCATAGGTGAGAACTTTGAGGCAAAATAGAGCTTGGCTTATTGGAGAACAAATTCCATTTGGTTGGAGCTTAATGAGGGCGGGGAAGGCAGTACAAAACGAGGTTGAAGGGACACAGGGGTCAGATCATGTAAGGGCCACGGTGAGGAGTTTTAATTTATGATAATGGGATTTAAGAACAGAAGTGACATTGTTTGAGTTAGTTGTTTAATGGAGGTGGGGTGGTGGATAAGAGTGAAAGCCACAGGCCAGCTGGAAGGGAGGGAATAACAAGGATGACAGTCAGGTTTTTGGCTAAATGACTTGGTGGATGGAAGAGTTATTCAGTAGGAATGAGATTATAGAAAGAAAAGCTTTGGAGGCGAAGGTTCAAATTTCAGTTTAGAAATGTTAAATTTAGGGAATTCCCTGGTGGTCCAGTGGTTAGGACTCTTGTACTTCCACTGCAGGGGGCATGAGTTCGATCCCTGGTTGGGGAACTAAGATCTTGCATACAGCACAGCACGGCCAAAAAAAAAAAAAAGAAGAAGAAAGAAAAAACAAGAGATGTTAAATTTACCCATGAGAACTGCAAAAGGAGATAGAGGTAGAAATTTGAATGTGTGATTCTGAAGCTCACTGATGGGTATGGGCTAGACATACATCAATGGTGTTGAAGGCCATGGGAAGCATAAGATCACCTCAGGAGAGAGGGTTGGCAATGAAAAAAGATCCCTGACAAGATCTGAGGAACTAGAAGCTTTCAAGACCTGGAGAAAGCAGAGGATCCAGGAAAGGAGGAGTGACAGAGAGATGGAAGGACAACCAGGAGGGGTGGGCTGCCCACAAGCAGAAGAGACAGTGTTAAGGACAGGCAGGTCAAGAGTCAAATGTTTCTTAGAGACCAGATAAGAGGGATATCGAGGTGCCCACAGAATTTGGCCACGAGGGGGCCAGTGATGTCCTGAACGAGAGCAGTTTTGCTGGATTTCGGGGGGTGAAGGCGTGCTTGAGTGTGTTGAAAAGTGATTGAGCAGCAAGAAAGAAGCCACTCCTAAAAAACTGAAAAGAAATAAAAAGTGTATCTAAACGTATACCAAGTTGGTCACATAGCCATAAAGAAAAAGAAATTTATTTCATGTGACTGGTGGAGTCTTGCCTCCATGTTGATGGCGGCTGACTGATCAGGCTGGTGGGTGCGGAAGGTTGGAGTGGCCGTGGCAATTTCTTCAACTAAGACAGCAGTGAAGTTGGCCGCATCCATTGCCTTCCTTTCATGAACCATTTCCCTCTAGCATGCACTGCTGTTTGAGAGCATTCAAGCCACAGCAGGACCTCTTTCAAAACGGGAGTCGGTCCTCTCAAACCCTGTCATGACGTTAGCAACTAAGTTTACTTAATATTCTAAATCCTTTGTTGTCTTTCAACCATCTTCACCAGGAGTAGATTCTATCTCAAGAGACCACTTTCTTTGCTCATCCATACGGAGCAACTCCTCAACTGTTAGCTTTTTTCATGAGATTGCAGCAGTTCAGTCACATCTTCAGGCTCCACTTCTAATTCTTCGAGAATTACCAAAATGTGATGCCGAGACACACCGTGAGCAAATGCTGTTAGAAAAACGGTACCGATAGACTTGCTTGATGCAAGGTTGCCACAAACCTTCAATTTGTAAAAAACGTTCTATCTTTAAAGTGCAATAAAGCAAAAGGCAACAAAACGAGGTCTGCCTGTAATAAAATTAGAGAATTGCCATTTTGTAACCTCTAATAAAGCGAAGATCATCCATGGCTGCTAATGCCACCAGGGTAGAGATTGATAAGGAACTTTATATCAGATATATCTCTCTTATCAATAACAGTGGGAAATTACATGCCTCCTGTGATACAGTCAGTACACAGCCCTGCCCCCCAAGACTGACCGTGAATGTAATCCTGCCTCTAGATCCAACTAGCTCTTCATAGGAGGTGGGGGAGATAGAGGAACAATTTAAATGACACCAGGAAGAAGCAATCTGCCGAATTCAGAGTTTGGGTCCTTTTACAGAACAAATGGCCCTCCTTCAATGGCCTTTTTTTTTTTTTTTTTAAAGAGTGGGGAGTATTATAAAGTTTTAAAAGCTTAAGAGATACAACCAGGTGCAAACTTTCCATAATTAAAAAAAAAAATCTAAGTGAGTGGTAAGTGGAGAGTTGGAGACAACATGAATATGTTTGTTGTTTTCGTTTTTGTTTTAAGACATTTTGCTGAGCAGAGAAGTAGGGTGGTAGCTCCAGAGGAAAATGGCATCAGGGAGAATTTTTTTTTAATTTTTAAATTTTTTTGATGTGGACCATTTTTAAAGTCTTTATTGAATTTGTTACCCTATTGCTTCTGTGGGTGTTTTGGTTTTTTGGCCTCGAGGCATGTGGGATCTTAGCTCCCCAACCAGGGATTGAACCCACACCCCCTGCATTGGAAGAAGTCTTAACCACTGGACTGCCAGGGAAGTCCCAGGGAGAATGTTTTAATGGTGGAATAGAGTGAGCCTTTTGGAAACCAATGGGAATGATGGAGTAGAGAACATAGGAAGGTCATGCCATTGGAATGAGGTCCCTGAGGAAAAACAAGCCGGCAGGATCCACACCCCTTGAGGAAGGAACCGCCCGTGGGTAAGATGTTCTTAGATCATATACCACCTTAATAAAAGAAATGACCGTAGAAATATTAAACTGACAGCACAGACACAGAAAGGAAGCTAAGTGAACCGAGAATCTTAGGAAGGAGAAAGTTATATTGGAGATGTAATGGGATCTTGTCACAGCGAAAGCCCACTCATTTAGCCAAATTTTCAACATGGCTACGACTTTTGTTATTTTGATGGATATTCCATGTTTACAAGATTCTTTTGGTTTATAGCTCTCTATACTCTTTCAAAAGAATTTCGGTTCATTAAGAGCCGTTTGGTACTTGTTCTACAAACTTAATGAATATATAACCTTCAAAATAATTAGTATATTCTTTAGCCCAAGCGTTAGAGTCATAATCAATGTTAAAAATTTTATAGGCTTGTATGCAAAAGGATCTAGTGGTCACCTCACTCTCCACGGGTATTCAAGGGTTGTAAACACAGTATTATCATTTTTCTATTTGGCCTATAATCAGAAATGTCACTCTGCTGCAAGCAGTAATCTTACAGTGTTTGCAAATCCTATTATTAACCATGTTTAGACCATATGAACCTTGAAAGACGTGACTGGAATACGGTAAAGCTGTAATCACATCAGTTTTTACTCTTGGTTGAATGAAAGGGAGCAAACATTTCTTTTTTACTTCCTCTCATTTTTGTTTTTCCTTATGAAGAGGTTTTCACCTTAAATCGTCAATCCTATGGTCTTTGAAAAACTGAGAGGTATTACTAAATGTTTAGCCACAAAACCTCTGGAATTTACTGCATTCTTCCATTTCTCCTTAAAAGAAAGATTTAAAACTCTAATCTCTTTATACGTAACCACATTCATACATAATTTTACATAAGTATAAAAATATAACCACATATATGCTTTGTAAAAAGATGCGGTCATTTTTTCTTTCTGTTTAGTTTGGTTTTGCTGAGCTCCTCCATCGTCCTCTGTCCCTTCTTTACCTCACATCAGCACCCAAGTGTGTCTGTGCGGAGAACCTGGAATGTAGCCTCGCAAATGTCCTCCTTATGCAAGTACTCTTAGACCTGAAGGCATTCACTTTTTTTTTGTTGCACCACACGGCATGCGGGATCTTAATTCCCTGACCAGGGATCGAACCCGGGCCCCCTGCAGTGGAAGCGCAGAGTCTTTTTTTTTTTTTTAATTTTTAAAAAGATTTATTTATTTTTGGCTGTGTTGGGTCTTTGTTGCTGCGTGCGGACTTTCTCTAGTTGTGGCAAGTGGGGGCTACTCTTTGTTGCAGTGCGCGGGCTTCTCATTGCAGTGGCTTCTCTTGTTGCAGAGCACAGGCTCCAGGCGCACAGGCTTCAGTAGTTGTGGCTCGCGGGCTCAGCAGTTGTGGCACAAAGGCTTAGTTGCTCCGCAGCATGTGGGATCTTCCCGGACCAGGGCTCGAACCCGTGCGCCCTGCATTGGCAGGCAGATTCTTAACCACTGCGCCACCAGAGAAGTCCTGGAAGCACGGAGTCTTAATCACTGGACCTCCAGGGAAGTCCTGGCATTCACTTTTTAAGGCATTGTCTTATAACTGGGATATCATAGCATCTCTTGCATCTTACACTCATCACTGAGCAACGCCTTGTGGAAACCCCTCCTGGTCCTCTGGCTCCACTTTTTATTCTTTTAGTAAATAGCTGGATGATTCCCCAGTGGGGATGTGTCCTTGATGAACCTTCACTTTGTTTTCAGGTTTTTGCCCTATGAACAGTCACACAAAGAACCTATTGTTCATCCTTGTGGTCTTGAACCCATATCCTTACATAGAGTTATTTGTATCCGATAGAGTCTCAAGACTACAGTTGTCACTGCATTCATTTATTCTGTTAAGAGATGTTGCCAGATTGGTTTCCAAAAGCTGGAGGAGGAGAGTCAAGGAGAGGAAGCCAAATGTGGATAACACGCCTACTCCATGAATTTAAGTTGTGTGGATTGAATGAAGGGACAGGTGCAGAGTAAAGACCAGTACAGTTGACAATTATTATTAGTTCTTTTCCTAAAGACTGTGGGCTCCCCAGGTCACCACCTGGGTCTCTGCTGGTGGGGGGCATTCACGAGGTAACACAGTGGCAGTGACATTCGGGATTGTATACCTGGCAGGTCTACAAAAAAGGGGTAGAACCGGGAAGAGCAAAGCCTTGGAGGGCTTCCCTGGTGGCGCAGTGGTTGCGAGTCCGCCTGCCGATGCAGGGAACACGGGTTCGTGCCCCGGTCCGGGAGGATCCCACATGCCGCGGAGCGGCTGGGCCTGTGAGCCATGGCCGCTGAGCCTGCGCGTCCGGAGCCTGCGCGTCCGGAGCCTGTGCTCCGCAACGGGAGAGGCCACAACAGTGAGAGGCCCGCGTACCACAAAAAAAAAAAAAAAAAAAAGCCTTGGAAGTCCAACGGACTCAGCTTTAATTGCATCTTTACCACTTTCCACTGTGAGATCTTGGGCAAGTTTCTGAACTTCTCAGAGCTTCAGTTTCCTCATCTACAGGATGGAGATAATGATGCCAGCCTCCTAGGGTGGCTGTGAAGAGGAAGCAACGGACTTGAGGCCCTGAACAGACTGCCTGGTGCTCCTTACAGGTGCCACTTTTTCTCAGATGCCTTCATTATCTCTCTTCCCCCAGCAGACGAAAACCTGTTGAAGGCAGGAACTGCATCGAATTCATCGCTGCATTTTCCCCCCACCCCCAGCTGCGTGGCATGATCTTAGTTCCCCAACCAGGGAAGGAACCCACGGCCCCTGCAGTGCAAGCTCAAGAATCTTTACCACTGGACCACCAGGGAAGTCCCCTCGCCGCATCTTTATATATCCAGATGGATATACATATCCTCACTTGGTTTTCCCTTCTACCAACTACCTTAAGGTCTTTTGCTCAGTTAAACCAGCACTGATTAAAAACGAGAGGAAGAACAACAATTCTTTTATTATGGAAAATATCAGACTTCCACTATGATAGAGAGACTAACGTAAAGAACACCCATGATCCACTCCCACATTCAACACTGTCAACACGTGTTTAACCTTTTGGTTTTTTTTTGTTTTTTGTTTTTTGTTTTTGGCTCTGCCTTGTAGCTTGTGGGACCTTAGTTCCCCAACCAGGGATCAAACCCAGGCCCTCAGCAATGAAAGCATGGAATTCTAACCACTGGACCACCAGGGAAACCCTGACCAGATTTTTTCATTCATCTCTTGATCACTCCTTCCCACCACCCCTCTTTACGGAGTATTTTAAAGTGAACCCCAGATATCACATGATATCAATTGTTAAATACTTGTGTAAATTTTCAGTTGCAGTTCTCAAAGTGTGATCTGGAGAACCCTGAGGGTTTTCAACACCCTATCAGGCGGTCTGCCAGGTCAAAACTGTTTTTATAATAATGTTAATATATTGTTTGTCTTTTTCATTCTCATCCTCTCATGAATGTATGGTGGAGTTTTCCAACACAGACTGAATGCAGCAAGAGATCTGAGAATCCAGCTTCCTCCTATTAAACCAGGTATGAGAGTTGCAAATTTTTACCGATCTGTTTACAAAAATGTGCTACTGTGTGTACAAAAATAATGCTACTCTTCTCTATGTTTGTTTTGTCTTGAAAAATATAATCACTTTTCATAAAAACAAGTTTTTAGTTAACAGGTAATGGGTTCATTATTGCTATATTTAAAATAATTAAATGGATATATTAAAAATTTGTCAGTTTTATTTTCTAATGTAGAAAAAATACATCTATCAAAATATTTATCTAATGTAAAGAAAGCTCTTTGGGATCCTCAATACTTTTTTCAATTAATTTTTCCTTTTTTTTTTTTTTTTTTTTTGCGGTACGCGGGCCTCTCACTGTTGTGGCCTCTCCCGTTGCAGAGCACAGGCTCCAGACGCACAGGCTCAGCGAGCCCGCTCTGCGGCATGTGGGATCTTCCCGGACCGGGGCACGAACCCGTGTCCCCTGCATCAGCAGGCAGACTCTCAACCACTGCGCCACCAAGGAAGCCCTTAAATTAGTTTTTAAACTGATATTTAATTCTTCACATAGCATAGGATTCACTACTTCACAGTATAATTCGGTAGGCTTTAGTATATTTACAAGTTGGGCAACCATTACCACTAGCTAATTCCTGATCACTCTTATCACCCGAAGAAGAAGCCCCATACCTGTTAATAGTCACTGTAAATTCTTCCCTCTCCTCAGCCCCTTTCTGACTCCACTGATTTGTCTATCCTGGACATTTCATATAAATGAAGTATTTTGTGTCTGGCTTATTTCACTTAACATAGTGCCTTTAAAGTTCACCCATATTGCAGCAGATATCAAAACCTCATTCTTTTTTATGGTTGAATAATATTCCATTGTACCTATATACCACATTTTGTTTATCCATTCATCAGTTGGTGGACTTTTAGGTTGTTTTCAGTTTTGGCTATTATGAATAATGCTGCTAGGCACATTAGTGTCTAAGGTTTTGTATGAATACATGTTTTTAGTTCTCTTGGCTACATACCTAGGAATAGAATTGCTGGGTCATATGATTAACTCTATGTTACTCTAGATTTAACTTTTTGAGAAACCATCAAACTGTTTTCCACAGCAGCTGCACCATTTTACATTTCAACCACCAGTATATGAGTGTCTCACTATCTCAACATCCTTACCAAAATTTATTTTCTGTGTTTTTGATCCTGGTCATCTTTGTAGGACTTAATAATTTCTAAAGCGTATAAGGGGTTCTGAGGCTAAAATGTTTGAGAATTGTTTTTCTAACAAATAACTTTAAAAAAACATGAAAGCATTTTTTGTAAATAACAAGTTCATAGAAACAGAGGACAGATTAGTGGTTGCCAGAGGTGGGAAAGGATGCAGGCAAAATGGGTGAAGGTGGTCAAATGGTACAAACTTCCAGTTATAAAATAGATATGCACTGGGGATGTAATGTACAGCATGGTGACTATAATTAATAAACACCGCATTGTATATTTGAAAGTTGCTAAGAGAGTAGATCTTAAAAGTTTTTATTACAAGAAAAATTTAATTGTGTGGTGATGGACGTTAACTAGACTTCTGGTGGTGATCATTTCACAATATATACATATATTGAATCATTACGTCGTACAGCTGAAACTAATGTTAAAAAATAAACATAATAACACTATCGAATTAACAATAATTTCACAAAGTTTTCTGAAACTGCGGTAATCAAGCTTGCCTAGGACAGACTCAATTTACACCTTTGTACCAGCATAACTATTAAAAGTGTCTCCTTTAACTCTCAATATGCCCTGTTTAGATGACAAATTATATGAACACCTTGTAACAGAACTATGTTCAGATTTCCCCAGTTGTCTTAAATATATCTTTACAATGTTTATTGAAAACAATATCCAACATTGCATTTGATTGAGGTGTCTTTAAAAACTATATCAATTCTCTCTTCCACTCCATTTCTTTCATGCTAGTTATTTATTGAAGAAACTGGGTAATTTGTGTAATTTCCTGTATCCTTAGCTTGGCTGATCCTATCGTCTTGGTGTCTTAATCTGTCTCTGTGTCCTTCCTATTTCTTGCCATTTTGTAGTTAGATCTAGAAGTTTGATTAGGTTTAGGGTCAATTTTTGTGCAACAGTATTTCGTAGATGGTGCGTATATACTGTTGCATTGCATCAAGAGGCACGTGGGATCGGGTTATCTCACTTTTAGTGATGTTAAGATAAATCGGTGGGTTCAGGTTTTGTTAGCTTGATCCAGCTATTATAAGATTCCCATCAATGTTCCACTTCATAATTCTAATAGCCATGAATGTTTGTTGCCTAGTCCCAGGGCTTCATTAGGACCTGTGAACAGTAACTTTCTAATTCTACTAGTTCTGTGTCATTTGTTGCCCTTACAAACTATTTGGATATCCTGAAATATATAGCAGAATAAATGCTTGATTTTTTCCTTTTACCAATTTTCAAAATAAAGAGTAGGTGATCCAAGCATGAATGATGATTTTTTTTCTTTGTTAGTATTACTATGAATGAATTAATGGATTTGTATATGTTAGATTATGTTTCAATCCATTAGTCATTATTCTTTTTTTAAGCCCAAACTGTTCCACTTTGGCCAAAGGGTGCCCCTTCAACCTTGCTCTTGGGTTCTTTTGACATAACCTCAGGAGTATTTGATAGCTACTTTGCTTTCTGTCATAATAAAATGTCACAAGCTCATCTTACACCATCCTTGCTTGCCCCCGTTCTAAAATCAGTCATTTCCTAAAGGAGTCCTGGTTCTTCTTAGTGGGCAGCGGCATTTAGATTATGAATTTGGACACTAGGGCTGCTGATAGGCATTGGATTGTCACTGCTTCTTGGCCTTTCAGTGGACACAGCTAGGATATACGTATTTTGTAAATAGAGAAAAATTAATCATGAATTCATACTACCATTGCCAATTCAAACTTTTGCTTATAGAATTTACATCTAATTTCATTGATTTGATACCTGTTATCTCTTTATCTTTCACCGCAGACCTTGGTTTCTATCAACACTACGATACCTGCTATTGTATATACACACATATGTGTAAAATATACATGCAACAGCATCTAATTAACAATACCGGTATTATTACTAACAGTTACTATTACTAAATGCAGTTTGATTTCTTTGCCATGCCTTTCTGTTTTTTTTTTTTTTGGTACGCGGGTCTCTCACTGTTGTGGCCTCTCCCGTTGCGGAGCACAGGCTCCGGACACGGCTCACGGGCCCAGCCGCTCTGCGGCATGTGGGATCCTCCCGGACCGGGGCACGAACCCGTGTCCCCTGCATTGGCAGGCGGACTCTCAACCACTGCGCCACCAGGGAAGCCCCCGGGAAGCCCCCTTTCTGTTCTTAGGATAAGTCCCACTAAGGATATACAGTCAAAATCATGAGTTTTAAAGTCAGTTTCTTATTTTTCCATGCGGTTATGCCAGTAACTTGAAATATACTTTGATTCATGACTTTCTTTTTCTTTTAGGAAATACTTTGCATTTTCTTTTAAAAACTAATTATGTAAAGTACTTACATGATGCCAAAGTCAAAACTATAAGACAGAGTATACGAAACGAAGTCTAGCTTCCACACCCATGTTTTTCACCTTGTTCTTTTCTTATATGTAACCCTTTTTTATTAGTTTGTAATTTAGTCTGCCATTGCTGCTGCTTTAAAATGTGAGCAAATGCACCACACCTTTCTTAGGAGAGAAGCAACATATACATGGCCTCGGCCTTGCTTTTTTCACTTAAACAATATATCCTAGCGTCCCATGGCCTCCACAGAGATGGTCTTCATTCCTTTGTACGGCTGCACAGAACTGCATTGTGTGGATATACCATGCTTTATTCAACCAGTCCTCTGTGGATGGACATGTGGGTTCAACAAACATTTACTGCATAACTAAACTGTGCCAGGCACTGGAGAGCAAGGCATGGTGTCTGGCCTCAGGAAACTCAGAGTGTAGAGAGGGTGAACGCTTGCAATACAAGTACTTTCCTAAGGGAGTGAGATCTTGGATCCACTTAGCACAAAGGGCACATGGAACACGGAAGACAGTGTCCCACACAGGAGGGATACAGTAACTGTGGATTGCCATCTTGCTCCCATAGGGGTCAATATCTGGGAGATCTTGATAGGGGAGAATCCCCTTGGGAGGAGTTTTTAATCAATGTTTGAAACTGCTTAGAAAATGATGAGTGCCACCAATTGGCCGGAGAAAGAAAGACCAAGGGAAAGACGTAGAAAGGAAGGGTCCTAACCATAAAATTCCCCTGAAAAGAAAAAATGTAAGTTAATACAGGAGCTGTGGTTTAACAGTAAGAACTAACACCTGTATAAAATTTACCACGGACCAGAAATTGCTCTAAGCCGTTTAAGTATATTTAACTTTAACAATTCTACGAAGTAGGGACTATTACTACCCACGTTTTACCTTCGAAAAAAATTAGGGCACGGAGAGGTCGCCGAACTTTCCATCAAGGTCACAGAACGGGCGAGGGGGGTTGGGAGCGACAAAGCACTCGCAGTCAAGATCCGCAGATCGGCTATCTGTAAGCGGTGCTGTCTCCAAGGCGAGACGAAAGCCCTTAAGTCTCCCTTCACTCTCACAGCCCCCTGGGGACCAGAGCCTACTCTTAGCGCTCTCCGGGCGCGGCCTCTCCACCCCAAGATCCGAAAACCCCGCAGGTCATGCTCTAGGCGCCTTGTGGTTCGGGGTCCAGAAAAATCCCAAAGCCCTGCGGGACGGTGGGCGTAAACTAGGCCGGCCGGCGGGGCAAGGTGCGTTTGAGCCTCGGTGCGGGGCCGCACGCCGCGCACGCCTCCACGAAAAGCGGCGCCGCCTGCTCTCCGACTCCTTCCGGTGTCCGCCGCCCGTTTCTAGGCGCTCCCGCCCACGTCTTGGCGCAAATACGGTGTGCTTCCCCGGGCACCTACCACACAACGAAAGTTATGAGAAGTCATCGGCAAACGCCCTGGCAAAGCCGGGGGCCGTGACCGGCCCCCCCGGGGAATCCAAGATCTAGGGTTCTCAGCTCCACCGTCCGAGTAGCCGCAGCAAGAGACCCGCCAGGAAAATGTCGCACGGGGCCGTGGCTCCTTCCGCTGCCCCCACCCCTACCACTTAGGGGTGCCGACGCCGCCCCGGGAGCCGCCCGAACACACGCGGGGAAACACCTCACTTGCACACCCGCGGGCGGGCCCGAGCCACACCCGGATCAGCCGCGTTTCTAGCGAAAGCCCCGTCGTCGCAGACCATTTTCAAACTCCTCGCTTACCAGCAACTTTCGCATTTTTTCCTTTTTAAAAGCCCACGGCAATCAACATTAAAAATCTAGCTGCAGAAAGAGAAAAATCAAAGCTAACGCAGAACTCGGAGTCAAACACGCCTCACAATCACGTACTAGACACAGGACGATAAGCACTATCAACAACCAAACCATCGCAGGATTAAGAGGATCCTTCATAGTTCATGTCAGACGGGTAATGTGCCACAGTCGTAACAAGGTTGGAAGGAAGCACATGTCACACAAGCGCGTGAACACCCAATCATCACACTTATGAACTACAAAAGGATCAACGTGACTCGTCGGCTAAGGAGCCCCGGGTACGACCCACTAACTTCTTAGTAAGGGTGACAGATGTAGTGCATATTTACTTAGACTTGATATAAAGAGTCCTGTATATTTTATCACGATCACCGATATTGCCTGATACTTCTTTTGTTTCTACCTCAGTAAGTGAAAACAGAAACCAAATAGCGATGCGGCTATTATCCATGCAAATATACTCTCCATAGCTCCACCCTCTCTTGAACCCGGGTCGCTATTGCTTTACGGTAGTACGTCGTGAAATGACGGAGCGTAGCCGCGGTAATGGCGGAAGCTAGCCTTGTGCTTTGCGGCAACGACGTTTGCTAAGTCGGATCCTGATAGGCGCAGGCGTGCCGGAAGAGCTGAAGGTAACGGCGGCTCTGTTAGTGTCACGCCTTAGAGATTTATTTCTCAGGCTCTTTAGGATTTTTTTGTTTTCTCTTCTTCTTCTTTTTTTTTTTTTTGAGTCTTCAGAGAGGCAAGAGTAATTTCTCCCTTCCACTGTTGGGAATCTGAGCTTCTGTTACTCTCAGAGAACCCTCTTTCCCGCATCTTTTCCTTTATACCTTTACTCTTCTGCGGGCTAGACTCTCCCTCGGTCCTCCAAGACGTCTCGCCGTTTTATTTGATTTTAGTTCTGTTCTTTGAGAGAATCCCAGCCCCGGAGTTATCTTTCCTTCCCTCTTTAGCGGACCCCTGCTCGCCTCCATCCTCGTCCTCGGTCTGAGGCATGGAGCCTGACGGCTCTCGGGAATCCCCACCGCGGGAGGGCTCTTCCTGTCCTGGACAGTGGCCTTTCTCCGCCCTCGGACAGGCCTTCTCCCAGATCTTGCACCAGTTTGCCGGTCAGGAATCCCGACGGGGCAAGGCCAGAAATGCAGCTCTTCGGGACCTCAGTGCTGTACTAGATGCCAAAGAATGTGATCAGTTGTTTGCGGGGAGTGACACCTCGCTCCGTGGAATGCCCGAGATGCTGGGGCAGGTGGCAAAAGCCCTGGGGAAGTATGCAGCTCCTCCCGAGGGGCCGGAAGGGGGAGGTGATCGTCACTCCGAAGTGGCCGAGAAAGCGGCAGCAGTTGGGTTACTCTTCCTTAAGCTGTTGAGGAAAGTTGAGACCGCTAAGAATTCCTTGGTTTGCCCTGCATGGAAGGCAGGCCTCCGTCACTTGGCAGGACCCATCTATATTTTTGCCATCACACACAACTTGGAGCAACCATGGACCAGCCCAAAATCTCAGGGCGTCGCTGGACAGGTGCTCGCCTTACTGCTTCAGGTTACTGAGTGTGGTTCTGTGGCTGGATTCCTCCACGGAGAAAATGAAGATGAGAAAGGGAGATTTACTGCGGTCATGGGGCTTCTCAAACCCGATTTGAATAAGTGAGTACTCCTGCCGTAAGGGCCACCGACTTAAGCTTCAGACTAATGTTTTAGAAGGTTAGAGCTCAAAGGAGTCTTGTGTCTGCATCAGCGACATAAAGGTGTTGTAAGCCCAGAACGGTTGTGATTGTGATGACGTTAACTCGGTAGTGGCAAGTTCGACATTAGAACCCAGGTCTTCAGACTTGATTTTCTAGTGCTTTTTCCAGTCCTTGACAACTGCCCTGAAATTGGAAGTTCAGTCCCATTTATTTAGACTTAACTTTCTTCAGTTAGATGGGGTTGGGGATTTGGAGAAGATTTAAACTTCGAGAAGATTTAAACTTATGGTTTGAATTTAAACTTAGGAATCTTGAAGCTCATCGCTACTTACTAGATATGGAAGCGTGTTTGGGATGAAAAAATAAAAGTCCTTTAGATTGCTGTTAGCTAAAGTATTTTCTGTGAGTTTCCACTTGCTACTTTGTACATTTGTGTTTGTGACCCTGGAGCGATGAGAAAAAAGTGAGTACATAACTGTCTTTTTACCAGGAATGTGGAGGTAAAAGGCTTAGTTTTGAGGATGTCTCTTGCTTCTTTTTATTGCTTCTGAATAGGACCAGTTTCATTATTTGCAATACAAAGATAACATTACCTGTTACACCGTATTTGAAGATTGGTTATGTGTGTAAACTCACTTTATAAGCTATAAATTGCTGTTTGAATATTGATTCATTTGCTCCCATGTGGTAATAATAATAATAATAGTGATACTGAAGACATTTCCTTTCCTCCTCTCTCCCTTCTCAACACTTTCTCACTGTAACCACCACCATCACCACAGATTCTTTACATAGCTGTGGTTATAACTGGCTACTTTTTATCGGATATTCTTTAGACCCAGAGCCCTGGGTGATAAATGTATTTAGTGTAAGTTCTGTACGTTATTTTGATCTAAATCTTAAAAATGTATGTTGTTAACATTGAGTTATCTTATGTGGAATGTATTTTTCTTTCAAGTATAAGAAAATATAGTTAGCTTGAACTGGGCACCATGTCACTTAATGTGGTTTCACATTTCCATTTAGGGACTCCTGGAAGAGTAACCCAGCCACCAAACATGTTTTCTCATGGACTCTGCAAAAGGTCACTCGACCCTGGCTGAGCCAACATCTGGAAAGGGTACTTCCCCCGTCATTGCTCATCTCAGATGACTATCAAACTGAGAACAAAATCCTGGGTGTCCACTGCCTCCATCACATTGTGCTAAATGTGGTAAGTGGCCTCCGTTCTCTGTCATCTGTACCGATGGTGCAGGCTGAGTCATCATGGCCATTCCTCGTTCATGACATCACTGCTCTACTGCTGCCCATGTTTATATCTTTTATTAACTGGCTTTCTGTTAATGCTGTCATGTGACTCTCACTTCACTAATTTATATTTTTCTCTCTGTATTTTCCTCTGCCAACCTAGTAGGTTGTATCTTATAGGTGATGTATATAAGGAACGTAGACCATCGTCAGACTGAAGAACCAGACTTTGAGTCATTAACAACTGACTTTCAAGGAACAAAAAATTCAGAAGCTGAAAGGGATTTTACCCAAATGTGCAATCTATTACTCAAGGAAACTGCTTTTTTTTTTAAACTGTATATTATGGAGCTTTTAAAATATACACAGAAGTAGAGAGAGTGGTATAATGAATCCCATGTACCACGTTCAATCTCAAAAATTATCAACATTTTGCCAACCTCGGGAAGCTTTTAATTGGGTAATTTGTTTGATTGCAGCCAGCTGCTGATCTGCTGCAGTACAACAGGGCCCAAGTCCTATACCATGCCCTTTTCAACCACCTGTACACACGGGAGCACCACCTCATTCAGGTAATGGTAAGATTTGTTCATAACTCTGAGTCTGAGCTCTCAAATTTGAGTAGAAGGTGGCACTATGTGAATAAGAATACTTGGTACACATTTTACTCTTCTAGGAAGGTAAAGATGATAACTGAGAACCACTGACAAATTGAAAATATGGGGGTAGCAAATGACTAGAAAATGTCTCAATACCAAGAGACATCCACATTCCTGAGTCTCCACAGAAAAGCCAGTGTTTTATCTTCATCTGGGTCAATTATATATCACTTGGGGGCAGCTTTATGTCTGAAAAAGTTCTATTTTTTATTTTTAATTTTTTTTTAGTCTCACCAATTTATGAGCAAAAGAGAGATGGGTTCTTTTTCTGCTTTCCTTTTCCTTTATTTTCTCTTTTTGGCCACACAGCTTTCAGGATATAGTTCCCCAACCAGGGATTGAACCCAAGCCCCCTGCAGTGGAAGCACCGAGTCCTAACCACTTGGCTGACCAGGAACTCCCAAAAATGTTCCATTTTTATTACTTTAAGTGTCTTTACTTCTGGGCTGCTTTTATATCAACACACACTCTGGGAACTCCTTGTATGTTGGGTTTTTTGTGTCATTTATTCTTTCATCCAGTAGACATTGAGTACCTACTGTGTGCCAGTAACCATTGTAGGTTCCAAGAATGAATGAGTCGGACAGGGTTTCTGACTTTAAGAAATCCTTTGGAGAGACATCTATGCAAATATATATACTGTATATTTAAATACAGTACAGAGTAATAAATCTATTAAAAGTTTTCTGTAAAGTGCAGTGGGTGTTGAACAGTAGGCAGCTAACAAGGTTTGGTGGTATTGAGGTGGTTTTAAGAGGATCGGGTAAGGAGGTGATATTTGCTTATAAAAGATGAATAAGAGTTTCAGGCGTGGTGTTTGGAATCACACCAGGACAGACGTAAACGATAGGGTCCTGGGCAGGCTGCAGCGCACAGCATCTGCTGTGAAGAGACCTTCAAGCTGGCGGAAGAGTAAGACTTGGAGATCACCTTCCTTCCCACAGATACATCAGAAATACATCTACATGTGGAACAACTCCTACAGAACACCTACTGAACACTGGCAGAAGACCTCAGACCTCCCCAAAGGCAAGAAACTCCCCATGTACCTGGGTAGGGCAAAAGAAAAAAGAAAAACAAGAGACAAAAGAATAGGGACAGGACCTGCACCAGTGGGAGGGAGCTGTGAAGGAGGAAAGGTTTCCACACAGTAGGAAGCCCCTTTGCGGGCGGAGACTGCGGGTGGCAGAGGGGGGACGCTTCAGAGCCACGGAGGAGAGCGCAGCAACAGGGGTGCGGAGGGCAAAACAGAGAGATTCCCACACAGAGGATCGGTGCCGACCGGCACTCACCAGCCCGAGAGTCTTGTCTGCTCACCCGGCGGGGCAGGCAGGGGCGGGGAGCTGAGGCTCGGGCTTTGGTCGGATCCCAGGGAGAGGACTGGGGTTGGCTGCGTGAACACAGCCTGAAGGGTCTAGTGCACAACAGCTAGCCGGGAGGGAGTCCGGGAAAAAGTCTGGACCTGCCTAAGAGGCAAGAGACCATTGTTTTGGGGTGCGCGAGGAGAAGGGATTCAGAGCACTGCCTAAACGAGCTCCAGGGACGGATGCAAGCCGCGGCTATCAGCGCGGACCCCAGACACAGCATGAGATGCTAAGGCTGCTGCTGCAGCCACCAAGAAGACAGCGTGCAAGCACAGGTCACTATCCACACCTCCCCTCCCAGGAGCCTGTGCAGCCTGCCACTGCCAGGGTCCCGTGATCCGGGGACAACCTTCCTGCGAGAACACACAGCGTGCCCCAGGCTGTTGCAACATCATGCTGGCCTCTGCCACCGCAGGTTCGCCCCACATCCGCACCCCTCCCTCCCCCTGGCCTGAGTGAGACAGAGCCCCCAAATCAGCTGTTCCTTTAACCCCGTACCGTCTGAGCGAAGAACAGATGCCATCAGGTGACCTACACGCAGAGGCGGGGCCAAATCCAAACCTGAGCCCCGGGAGCTGTGCGAACAAAGAAGAGAAAGGGAAATCTCTCCCAGCAGCCTCAGGAGCAGCGGATTAAATCTCCATAGTCAACTCGAAGTACCTGCATCTGTGGAATACCTGAATAGACAGCAAATCATCCCAAAATTGAGGTGGTGGACTTTGGGAGCAACTGTAGACTTGGGGTTTGCTTTCTGCATCTAATTTGTCTCTGGTTTTATGTTTATCTTAGTTTAGTATTTAGAGTTTATTATCATTGGTAGATTTGTTTATTGATTTGGTTACTCTCTTCCTTTTTTTAAAAATATATACATATATGTATACTTTTTGTCTTTTTCTCTTTTTGTGACTGTGCATGTATATGCTTCTCTGTGTGATTTTGTCTGTATAGCTTTGCTTTTACTATTTATCCTAGGGTTCTGTCTGTCTGTTTTTTCTTTTCTTTTTTTTTTTTGCGGTACGCGGGCCTCTCACTGTTGTGGCCTCTCCTGTTGCGGAGCACAGGCTCCGGACATGCAGGCTCAGTGGCCATGACTCACGGGCCCAGCCACTCTGTGGCATGTGGGATCTTCCCAGACCAGGGCATGAACCTGTGTCCCCTACATTGGCAGGCGGACTCTCAACCACTGCGCCACCAGGGCAGCCCTTTTGTATAGTTTTTAATGCTTGTTATCATTGGTGGATTTGTTTTTTGGTTTGGTTGCTCTCTTCTTTCTTTTTTTTATTTTTAACAATTACAAATTTTTTTTATTTTGATTATTTTATTTTTCCTTCTTTCTTTATTTTTTTCTCCCTTTTCTTCTGAGCCATGTGGCTGACAGGGTCTTGGTGCTCTGGCTGGGTGTCAGGCCTGTGCCTCTGAGATGGGAGAGCCGAGTTTAGGACATTGGACCACCAGAGACCTCCTGGCCCCATGTAATATAAATCAGGGAGGGCTCTCCCAGAGATCTCCATCTCAACACTAAGACCAAGCTCCACTCAACAACTAGCAAGCTACAGTGCTGGACATCCCATGCCAAACAACTAGCAAGACAGGAACACAGCCGCACCCATTAGCAGAGGGGCTGCCTAAAATCATACTAAGTTCACAGACACCCCAAAACACACCATCGGATGCGGTCCTGTCCACCAGAAAGACAAGATCCAGCCTCATCCACCAGAACACAGGCACCAGTCCCCTCCACCAGAAAGCCTACACAACCCACTGAACCAACCTTAGCCACTGGGGGCAGACACAAAAAACAATGGGAACTATGAATCTGCAGCCTGCGAAAAGGAGACCCCAAACACGGTAAGTTAAGGAAAATGAGAAGACATAGAAATACACAGCAGATGAAGGAGCAAGGTAAAAACCCACCAGACCAAACAAATGAAGAGGAAATAGGCAGTCTACCTGAAAAGAATTCAGAGTAAAGATGATCCAAAATCTTGGAAACAGAATGGAGAAAATACAAGAAACATCTAACAAGGACCTAGAAGAACTAAAGAACAAACAAACAGAGATGAACAACACAATAAATGAAATAAAAAATTCTCTAGAGGGAATCCATAGCAGAATAACTGAGGCAGAAGAAAGGATAAGTGACCTGGAAAATAAAATAGTGTAAATAACTACCGCAGAGCAGAATAAAGATAACAGAATGAAAAGAATTGAGGACAGTCTCAGAGACCTCTGGGACAATATTAAATGCACCAATGTTCGAATTATAGGGGTCCTAGAAGAAGAGGAAAAAAAAAGGACCGAGAAAATATTTGAAGAGATTATAGTTGAAAACTTCCCTAATATGGAAGGGAAATAGTCAAGTCCAGGAATTGCAGAGAGTCCCATACAGGATAAACCCAAGGAGAAACATGCCAAGGCAGATGTTAATCAAACTATCAAAAATTAAATACGAAGGAAAAATATTAAAAGCAGCAAGGGAAAACCAACAAATAACATAAAAGTGAATCCCCATAAGGTTAACAGCTGATCTTTCAGCAGAAACTGCAAGCCAGAAGGGAGTGGCAGGACATATTTAAACTGATGAAAGGGAAAAACCTACAACCAAGATTACTCTACCCAGCAAGGATCTCATTCAGATTCGATGGAGAAATTAAAACTTTTACAGACAAGCAAAAGCTAAGAGAATTCAGCACCACCAAACCAGCTTTACAACAAATGCTAAAGAAACTTCTCTAGGCAGGAAACACAAGAGAAGGAAAAGACCTACAATAACAAACACAAAACAATTAAGAAAATGGTAATAGGAACATACATATTGATAACTAACTTAAATGTATATGGGTTAAATGCTCCAACCAAAAGACATAGACTGGCTGAATGGATACAAAAACAAGACCCACATATATGCTGTCTACAAGAGACCCACTTCAGACCTAGGGACACATACAGACTGAAAGTGAGGGGATGGAAAAAGATATTCCATGCAAATGGAAATCAAAAGAAAGCTGGAGTAGCAATTCTCATATCAGACAAAATAGACTTTAAAATAAAGATTATTATAAGAGACAAAGAAGGACACTACATAATGATCAAGGGATCAACCCCAGAAGAAGATATAACAATTGTAAGTATTTATGCACCCAACATAGGAGCACCTCGATACATAAGGCAAATGCTAACAGCCATAAAAGGGGAAATCGACAGTAACACAATAATAGTGGGGGACTTTAACACCTCACTTACACCAATGGACAGATCATCCAAAATGAAAATAAATAAGGAAACACAAGCTTTAAATGATACATTAAGTAAGATGGATTTAATTGATATTTGTAGGACATTCCATCCAAAAACAACAGAATAAATTTTCTTCTCAGGTGCTCACGGAACATTCTCCAGGATAGATCATATTTCGGGTCACAAATCAAGCCTTGGTAAATTTAAGAAAATTGAAATCGTATCAAGTATCTTTTCCGACCACAACGCTATGAGACTAGATATCAATTACAGGAAAAAATCTATAAAAAATACAAACACATGGAAACTAAACAATACATTACTAAATAACCAAGAGATTATGCGGCGAGCCGCCTCCGACCAGCAGAATGACGAGTCGCCACACGCAAGATTCTTCTCGTATCACACTTTATTGGAGCACAGCTTGGTTGAAGAAAGATGGAAGGAAGACCCCGCAATCCTATAGCAGTCTGCTTATATAGGGATTAAGAACATGTGTCGCTCTGTGATTGGCTTTCGCCGATGGTGCGATTTGTGAGCCAGCATCGGATAGGTCGCTACTTTAAAACCTCATTAGTATACTTAGCGCAAGCGCAGTGGCCACAGGAAGGATGACTCAGCTTATTTCAGCTTCCTGCCGCGTAGCAGTTAGCTGACCGCGCCCTACAAGATTACTGAAGAAATCAAAGAGGAAGCCAAAAAATACCTAGAAACAAATGACAATGAAAACACGATGACTCAGAACCTATGGGATGCAGCAAAAGCAGTTCGAGGAGGGAAGTTTATAGCAATACAGTCCTACCTCAAGAAACAAGAAAAATCTCAAACAACCTAACCTTACAGCTAAAGCAGTTAGAGAAAAAAGAAGAAAAAAAACCCAAAGTTAGTAGAAGGAAAGAAATCGTGAAGATCAGATCAGAAATAAATGAAAAAGAAATGCAGGAAACAATAGCAAAGATCAATAAAACTAAAAGCTGGTTCTTTGAGAAGATAAACAAAATTGATAAACCATTAGCCAGACTCATCAAGAAAAAAAGGGAGAAGACTCAAATCAATAGAATTAGAAATGAAAAAGGAGAAGTAACAACTGACACTGCAGAAACACAAAGGATCATGAGATATACTACAAGCAACTGTATGCCAATAAAATGACAACCTGGAAGAAATAGACAAATTCTTAGAAAAGCACAACCTTCTGAGACTGAACCAGGAAGAAACAGAACATATAAACAGACCAATCACAAGCACTGAAATTGATACTGTGATTAAAAATCTTCCAACAAACAAAAGCCCAGGGCCAGATGGCTTCACAGGTGAATTCTGTCAAACATTTAGAGAAGAGCTAACACTTATCCTTCTCAAACTCTTCCAAAATTTAGCAGAGGGAGGAACACGTCCAAACTCATTCTACGAGGCCACCATCATCCTGATACCAAAACCAGACAAAGATGTCACAGAAAAAGAAAATTACAGGCCAATATCACTGATGAACATAGATGCAGAAAACCTCAACAAAATAGTGGCAAACAGAATCCAACAACACATTAAAAGGATCATTAAAAATTTTTTTAAAAAAAGGATCATACACCATGGTCAAGTGGGGTTTATCCCAGGAATGCAAGGATTCTTCAATACATGCAAATCAATCACTGTGATAAAACATATTGACAAATTGAAGGAGAAAAACCATATCATCTCAATAGATGCAGAAAAAGCTTTTGACAAAATTCAACTCCCATTTATGATAACCCTCCGGAAAGTAGGTGTCAGGGGAACTAGCCTCAACATGATAAAGGCCATATATGACAAACCCACAACCAACATTGTTCTCAATGGTGAAAAACTGAAACCATTTCCTCTAAGATCAGGAACAAGACAAGGTTATCCACTCACACCACTATTATTCAACATAGTTTTGGAAGTTTTAACCACAGCAATCAGAGAAGAAAAAGAAATAGAAGGAATCCAAATCGGAAAAGAAGTAAAACTGTCACTGTTTGCAGATGACATGATACTATACACAGAGGATCCTAAAGATGCTACCAGAAAACTACTAGAGCTAATAATGAATGTGGTAAAGTAGCAGGATACAAAATCAATGCACAGAAATCTCTTGCATTCCTATACACTAATGATGAAAAATTTGAAAGAGGAATTAAGGAAACACTCCCATTTATCATTGCAACAGAAAGAATAAAATAACCTAGGTATAAACCTACCTAAGGAGACAAAAGACCTGTATGCAGAAAACTATAAGACACTGATGAAAGAAATTAAAGATGATACAAACAGATGGAGAGATATACCATGTTCTTGAATTGGAACAATCAACATTGTGAAAATGACTATACTACCCAAAGCAATCTACAGATTCAATGCAATCCCTATTAAACTACCAATGGCATTTTTCACAGAACAAAAAATTTCACAATTTGTATGGAAACACAAAAGCCCCCGGATAGCCAAAGCAATCTTGAGAAAGAAAAACAGAGCTGGAGGAATCAGGCTCCCAGACTTCTGACTATACTACAAAGCTGCAGTAATCAAGACAGTATGGTACTGGCACAAAAACAGAAATATAGATCACTGGAACAGGATAGAAAGACCAGAGATAAACCCACACACATATGGTCACCTTATGTTTGATAAAGGAGGCAAGAATATACAATGGAGAAAAGACAGCCTCTTCAATAAGTGGTGCTGGGAAAACTGGATAGCTACTGTAAAAGAATGAAATTAGAACACTCCCAAACACCATATACAAAAATAAACTCAAAATGGATTAAAAACCTAAATGTAAGGCCAGACACTATCAAACTCTTAGAGGAAACCATGGGCAGAACACTCTATATGACATAAATCACAGCAAGATCCTTTTTGACCCTAGTGAAATGGAAATAAAAACAAAAATAAACAAGTGGGACCTAATGAAACTTAAAAGCTTTTGCAGAGCAAAGGAAACCATAAAGAAGATGAAAAGACAACCCTCAGGATGGGAAAAACTATTTTCAAATGAAGCAACTGGGAAAAAGGATTTAATCCTTACCAAAGGGTTAAACTCCAAAATATACAAGCAGCTTATGCAGCTCAATATGCAAAGAACAAACAACCCAATCCAAAATGGGCAGAAGACCTAAATAGACATTTTTCCAAAGAAGATATACAGATTGCCAACAAACACATGAAAGGGTACTCAACATCACTAATCATTAGAGAAATGCAAGTCAAAACTACAATGAGGTATCACCTCACACCAGTCAGAATGGCCATTATAAAAAAATCTACAAACAATAAATGCTGGAGAGGATGTGGAGAAAAGGGAACCCTCCTGCACTGTTGGTGGGAATGTAAATTGATACAGCCACTATGCAGAACAGTATGGAGGTTCCTTGAAAAACTAAAAACAGAACTACCATATGACCCAGCAATCCCACTCCTGGGCATATACCCAGAGAAAACCATAACACAAAGAAGAGTCATGTACCACAACGTTCACTGCAGCTCTATTTACAATAGCCAGGACATGGAAGCAACCTAAGTGTCCATCGACAGATGAATGGATAAAGAAGACGTGGCACATATATACAATGGAATATTACTCAGCCATAAAAAGAAACAAAATTGAGTTATTTGTAGTGAGGTGGATGGACCTCGAGTCTGTCATATAGAGTGAAGTAAGTCAGAGAAAAACAAATACCATATGCTAACAGATATATATGGAATCTAAAAAAAAAAAAGATTCTGAAGAACCTAGTGGCAGGACAGCAATAAAGACGCAGACGTATAGAATGGACTTGAGGACACAGAGAGGGGGAAGGGTAAGCTGGGATGAAGTGAGAGACTGGCATGGACACATATACACTACCAAATGTAAAACAGGTAGCTAGTGGGAAGCAGCCGCATAGCACAGGGAGATCAGCTCGGTGCTTTGTGACCACCTAGAGGGGTGGGATAGGGAGGATGGGAGGGAGACGCAAGAGTGAGGGGATATGGGGATATGGGGATATATTTATACATATAGCTGATTCACTTTATTATACAGCAGCAACTAACACAACAATATAAAGCAATTATACTGCAGTAAAGATGTTAAAAAAAAAGTTTCAACTATGGGGGGTGTGCAGAGAACATTCTGAAGACAGAAGAAACAAGTTATATAAAATCAGAGGTCGAAATTACCTTGTTTCTTATTTTATGCCTAGTCTCCCTCCTCCCACCTCAGTCTGTCACCTTTCTTTTTTAAATACTATTTTTGGTTTTGAGAACCCAGGCTGTGCTAACAGCCAGAAAGGTGTTAGGGCTCTTGAGATGGTGATTTAAGGAAAAAAAAAAAGGAAAAAAGACATAAAAGAAAGAACAAAGATCCCGGGAGAGCTAAAAGGGAGTGCCTAGACATTGAAATTTCAGATAGGGCTGTGGAAGTGGATACAAATAGGATCATCTGAGATTCTGTTTGGGAGTGGTTTTATTGTAAATACTTGTAAATATCACTTAGACTCAGGAATTTACTGACAGTAGACTTAGACTCCTAAGTTTTGGATTAAAGTCTTAGCTCTGCTATTCTTCCAATTTTATAGATTAGCAAAGAATCACCCTGAGAAGGTATTAACTTGAGACGGGTCCGATGGAGATAAAAGAATGTAAAAAAGTTTGAAAATGTAAAGTAATATACATTAAACTTATTACTAGACTGTTTTAGAATTCTATGACATGGACCCCAAGGATGGTAGATTAGTGGAAGTTGCTAGAAAAATCTGTGTGTTGTGAATACAAATTCGTTTACTACAATTCCTTTCTATTACTTCCTCCTAGGCTGTGCTCCTGTGTCTGCTGGATTTATTCCCCATCCTGGAGAAAGCCCTGCACTGGAAGGGAGATGCAGCCCGACCCACCACACATTGTGACGAGGTCCTGCAGCTGATTCTGACGCACATGGAGCCCGAGCACCGCCTTCTCTTACGCAGGACTTACGCAAGAAACCTACCGGCTTTCGTGAAGAGGTGAGTCCCAGGGCAGCTGGGCGTGGCCATACTCAACTTCAACTTCACTCTTTGGAGTCACATTTTCTCTGTCATTTTTAGGTTGGGGATCTTAACTGTCCGGCACTTGAAGAGGCTGGATCGAGTCATCATTGGTTATCTGGAGGTTTATGATGGACCCGAGGAGGAGGCTAGATTGAAGATATTGGAAGCCCTAAAACTTCTCATGCAGTATACTTGGCCCAGGTATGACAGCCAGCAGACAGGTGTGCTAAGAGGGGCAAAACTCAGCCGATACTCCCTTCAGAACTTGCCCAGGTGTACATTCAGTACAAAGTATTAAGGACGTGCCATATATTTGAATACCTCCTGTTTTTCCATACCAATTGGATTTTGAACTGTGAAAGTGGCATTGAAGATATAATATAGTCAGTTCCTTCAGGTGTACATTTCTCTGGATTTATAATGCATATTAGAATTTTAAAGGCCATTTAGCAGTGCTACAGTAGACGTACTTAACTTTGTTCACCATAATGTTTCTTAAATCTGATAGAGAATGGAGCACTCATAGCACATCACTGAACATCTGTGGTAATCAGAATACTGATCTGGGATATATTTGCTTAGCATTCCAACTCTGGCTCGAGGTAGGTGTCCCGAACAGCAAGCTGGAACCCAAACATGTTGGGTCTGCAGAAGGCTCTCTTGCATGACATGTTTAATTCAGCGAGAGTCCAGTGCCTCAGCAACACGTGCGTGTCTCTGTTCTGAGCCGTATTCTCTCATCTCCTCATAATGTACCCCACAGTCACATTTGTAACGAGGCTGCATTTATTTGATTACTGTCTTTCTCCTCTACTGAACTAGAAGCTCCAGGAGGATGGAAGACTGAACACTTTAGTACACTGAGAACTCCAGAACTTACTCAGAACCTGGTATTAAGTACACAGATATTTTTAAAGTGACTGGAATAGATGCATGAATGAAATTGAATCAGACTAATACTGTCCAAGTAGAAGAGGTCAGCAAGCAAATGTAGAGGTCAGAAAATGAATGTCAATTATGGAGGGGCCGGGGCCTGGGGAGTGGGAAACAGCAAATTGTGTGTTGAGTGATGACAGGTGGAGGGCTGAGCAGCACACAAGTTACAGGAAAACACTTAATGTTTTTTAGATCAAGATGAGGGATGGAAACTTTTCTTCTCCCAGTCACATTTCTGCCCAGAAGTATAGTTTATTTATATTTTCACACTACAAGTTAAATTATTTTTCAGCTTCCTTAAGGCTTTTTAGTTTTTTTTTTATTGTGGTTAAAAAATACATAAAATTTACCATTTTAAAGTGTACAATTCAGTGGCATTAAGTGCATTTACAATTTTGTGTAATCGTTATCATAAAAACTTTTAGAAACGCTACGTAGAAGTAAATAGACTGGGCCTAACTGGTGGTAATCTAGGATCTAGAAATATAGTGACAGAAAACTCAAATTGACACGTAAGTCTCAAAAGCCAAGCTTATTTCCCTCACTGTATTTTTAATCTCCAGGCCTAAGCCCGCATCAAAGCTAAAGAACTATGGACCATTTCCTGTTCTCTGGTCAAAAGTATAGGCCCCTGGTAAGGGAGGTCCCAGTTCTCCCTTTTCACGAGGGGCTGTTTGCTTACAGTAGGACCATGCTTATGGAGGGAAACTAGGTATTCCTGGGCAGGCCAGAATGTCAGTGTGTATGGGCAGCATGCTGTAGAAAAAACCAAGGGCCTTAAAGTTCAGAAATCTGGAGTCTGGTCTCTAGTTCTGCTTCCAGCTCTGTGGTCTTAAATTTTGACTTCAGTTCCTTCATTTATGAAATGAGGGTTTTCTACTAGATGGCCTTTGAAATCTCTTTCAGTTTTAATATCCTGATTCGGAGTCTGAACATCATTTTTCTTCTTGATTCCAGAGTTCCCTGTAGACTTGTGGTCTTACTGAAGGCTCTCTTGAAACTGATATGTGATGTAGCAAGGGATTCAAGCCTCACACCCGAATCTGTTAAGAGTGCCTTGTTAGAAGAGGCCACAGACTGCCTGATTCTCCTGGACCGCTGCTCTGAAGGACAGGTGAAGGTAAGGGACAGTCTGCGACTTGGCTTCTGATAGGCTTCTTCATCCTCAGGTAATTCCTGTGATTCTAATTTACATTTAAGTGCCTGACCAAGTCTGTAAATGAACGTGGGGGCTTTGAGTCTCTACCTCTGAGCCTTCTAGCCTTCAATGGAGTTTGATTAATACCTTATTCTTCCTTTAAACCTATTCAGAACTGTTTAGACCAAAAGGCAAGAGGATCAGTGGATGTTTCTGGAGCCAGGACAGAGAATGGGCAAAAGGATCATGATCGAGAAATTTAAGTTCTGTTCTAGTGGTCTGAATGAAAAAAAAAAAAAACAGGTTGAAATAATGGGCTATAAACCACCAAGGAGTAATAATTTAGGTAGAGTAAGCAATTCAGTTACCAGAAATGTTTCCAGTTTTTCAGAGGCAACTGTGTTTTCTACATGCTTACTTATCCACGTGGGAATTCTTCCTTTGGTCTCATATTCCACAGAAGTTAACTTCTCAAAGCCATAGCATACAATAGCTGTGTGTCCACGTATACATAATTTATAAATTACTGTCTCATTTCTTACCCCATTTAGAAATCAATTGAAAGTTATAAGGCAGCATGAAAAGAAATTCATATCCTAAAAATATTTAGGGGTAGCATGGTTTATTCAAATTATTTCATCTTGGCTTTTTAATCTTGGGCACTTTTCAAGCCCTAGATTTAATCTGATTCACCCTGACTGGTAGTAAGCTACTTCTCTGTGCTCCAGTAGGACATTTCCGTTTCTAAAGTTACACCTGTTCTGTGAACTGTGCCCTAGTGTCATCCGTCCTTCCTTCTTTGAGTATGGTACCAAGAAAGAACCACCAAGGTAAAAGGAAAACACGTATCAAACAAACAAACAAACAAAAAACACACTGTTTGGTTTTATGTTTCAGGGTCTCCTGGCTAAAATTCCCCAAAGCTGTGAAGACAGTAAGGTGGGGAACTGTATCCGAAGAGTGCAGCAGGTTTCTGAAGGAGCTCCCTACAATGCAACTTAAGACTTGTATTACTTTCCTGAAGAGGAAAAGATTTTCTTTCTGTTCCAATTGTTTTAAATGGAATCATTTCAGGAAAAAGGTATATTTATATTAAACATTATAACTTAGATCTTCTTTTTCCTTCTTTCCTTTTTACTCCCATAGAAGTAGGGAAAAGAAAACATGAAAAAATTGAAGTCTGGACATTTCTAAATAAAGGGGGGAGGGGGAGGAATGCAGGGGGAGGATACCAAGGAAACGGGTGGGTAGCATTTAAAATTTAGAAATATTTACACCCACAAACTCATCGGTTATGTTTCTTGGGCTCAAGCTGTTACTCCAGCACACGTAATAATGCTATAAAAATACTCTGTTCACAATTTAGGCTTTTCTCCACTCCCTCCCATATTTTTTGCCCCACAGAAGTAGCATAAATATTAAAAACACAAATATGGTGTTAAAAACAAGATAAAGAGCAAAACCCAGAACTGTGTATGTGTTTAAGATAAAAAAAAAAGGGAAGAAGTTCAAAATGTCCAGTCCTGTTTATAAACGTCTGAAGGGAAATCACGTGGTTTTGGCCTTGGCCTCGGGCTCTGTCTCCAGCTCGTACTCTATCTCTACGTATGCTTTTTTCCTCCTCAAAGGTCCTTTCAAGGGTGCTTTGCCTTTGTGTTTAGTGTCAACGGCCTTTTCTTCTTCCTCACTGGAGGATTTATCATCCTCATCTTCATCACCGCTGGCGTCCAGTTTATCCATGTCCTAATGTGGGGAGGGGAAAAAAATAGGAAAGACGCTAGATTCATTCCCCAAACTGCCTATTTAGAACTAAAACTAGAGAATTTATCTGCTCTGTGTGACCAGAACTCCCCTCCCCCTTTTTTGTCTGAAGCCAAAGGACAGATTTTTACCCATGAACCTCACCTCAAAATCACTTATGTCACTCTCATCAACTTCATCATCTTCCACAAACTCTCTTTTTCCCACATCCTAAAATAAAATGTAACTATTATGTTCAAGATACATAATGAAAATTCAGCTTAGACATCTGGTTTTATTCTTTGATAAGTGCATCAATAACATAAACAGAATGAGAGTCTACTTACTAGGCAAGCAAAATCAACTTATTTCCAAGTTTAATACTTCTGAATTTAAAACACTTCAGGGATATCAATTCTCATGCCTGATTTAAATCATTAGAGATAAAACATCCTCATTTTAAATGGTTAAAATCAATATACAGTACAAGAGCAAACAGTTCTTTGCACATTCAACAAAAAGTATTAATTTCAAATATTAAAAAAGTTTACTACTAGGAAAAGTTACACCTGTGTACCTGTGTGAGTCTATTGTGAATCTACTTGTTAAATTTGCCCTTTACCTAAAAATACTATCATTTAAGTACTTCCCCTATATTAACAGTAAAATTAAGCCCCTTGTAAATTTCAGTAGGTTGCTTAATGTTATATTCCCTCAGCTAATAAGGACCCTTCATTTGTCATCTTGCAGGAAAAATTTTAGAATGCTAATAAATAAGATCAAATTGTCAATGCATAAATAGTTTGTTGGCTGAACCTGGAGAACAAAGCAGCCACTTCTGAACCAAATTAATCAAAAATGATAGGAAAAAATAACCAAATATCTATTTTGGTTAGGGAAATGAAAATGATATTCTCTCTCAATTACATAAAAATAGATCTCATCGGGCTGGTGGCGCAGTGGTTAAGAGTCCGCCTGCCAATGCAGGGGACACGGGTTCGAGCCCTGGTCTGGGAGGATCCTACATGCAGCAGAGCGGCTGGGCCCGTGCGCTGCAACTACTGAGCCTACGCTCTAGAGCCTGCAAGCCACGACTACTGAAGTCTGTGAGCCCAGGGCCCGTGCTCCGCAACGGGAGAAGCCACCGCAATGAGAAGCCTGCACACCGCGACAAAGAGTAGCCACCCACTTACCACAACTAGAGAAAGCCCGTGCACAGCAACGAAGACACAACACAGCCAAAAATAAATAAATAAGTAAATTAAAAAAAAAAAAAAAGATCTCATCCCATAGATTACTGCTTGACAAAGCAAAAACACAAAGCTTACTTTATCTTCTTCATCATCTTTTTCCTCAGCATCTGAAGAGCCACTGTCTGCCTCCTGCTGTTCCAGGGCCTTGTCGAAGGCATGGATGGGGAAGTTGTAGATGTCGCCATACTAAAGAACATAAACGTGGGTCAGCTTTAACCACATTTGGATCTTATGCTTGAAGTCCACTGTCCAACAAGTATATTATTTTCCTCAGTGATCAAACAAGAATAATTAGTAATATTACTATATTATTGTCAGGCCTAGAGCCAGCAGTGTCTTTCAAAAACCCATATTTGACATTTAAATAATCAGCAATTAATACCAAACAGGCACCTTCTATGAAGGATGGATACCAGATGACTTAAAACTTAATAGTCTATAAAACCCATGGATTGGAACAAATGTAATTTTGCTGATAAAGGGGAAATAGTAGGAAAAAGTAAGTTTTATTCATGTTGTTTCTGTAAATGACATAAATTTTTCAAAAGACAATAAAAATTCATTTTAAAGAACCTTAAAAGTCTAGGATGAATAGGCAGGAGGATCGAAACTGTACGGCTTTTATAGAGAGATCTGGAGTTGTTGTGTTTGGGAGGGGGAGTTGGGAATAATGGCAAAAAAGGAAAGGTCTCTCTACTGAAGTATCAAGAGTAACTAAAGTATTTTATGTGCTTGATCAGGAAACTAAAATGAGGAAGCCAGGGCCTATATGATATCTATTTTATTCCAGTAATAAAATCAAGGTGAAGATCTTTCTAGCATCCTTAAAAATAAAACACATTTCCCACTATTCCTACATTTCCTAGCATATTACCACCTAAAAAATAAAATCTGTACCCCAAAGTTCCTAGCTTTCTCACCGTATCTTGTTTCAGTCTCTCTAGCAATTCCTTTTCGATGGCGTTGTCCAGCTGAGCAGCTATTAATGCCTTTTCCTGTAAGAGAAAAAGAGCAAACCCATTTACTTCATTAGACTCATTTTTCAGCCTGTAGAAGTGGGAGAAATCAAGTTTTTATGTGAAAGATGTAGTCCCCTTTTCCCTCTTACTGTAATAGGAACTTCTGCCTGTCCAACCAGATATATGTATCTTTAAAAAAATTCCTATGGTTTTATGAATAGATTTTTTAAAATAGTTTGATCATTTATTTTTATTTTTTTAAATTTATTTATTTGGTTGCACCGGGTCTTAGTTGCGGCTCGTGGGCTCCATGGTTGTGGCATGCGTGTGGGATCTAGTTCCTGGACCAGGGATCAAACCTGGGCTCCCTGCATTGGGAGCATGGAGTCTTAACCACCGCGCCACCAGGGAGGTCCCTTACGAATAGATTTCTAAATTAAATTCTACAAATTCTTTGACAGATACACAAAGCAAGTAGGTCTACATACATTTAAGTGTCTCAGAAAATTAGAAGTCCTGAAGCAGACTCCATAAAAGCTGCGAAAAGGAAACAGAGACCTTCACCCATTTATGCTTTCTAAAACGGTGTTAGATTCCATGTGATAGATAGAAAGTAGATCAAAAAATCTCTTCAGTGGTCTTTTGTAGGAAATGATACATGGTATCAACCTTTACACAAACAAAACATAAAAATGTAACCTCAATCTGCCTTTCTTGCCAAAGACTGTGCATTAATTTGAGAGTAAAAATCATAGAGAATGTTAGTGTTACACACTGAAGCTATGTTAGGATGAACAATGCACAGGATCAATTACAAGGCAGGGAGACTGGGAGCACACAGAGCAGTTAGAAGGTTACTGTGATTTACATTTTTCTCTAAAGCGGGTGCTCACACCTCAGGGGTGATCCACTGAGATGTAGCAAGCAAATACTCAAAACTTTTTTGTATATTTTTTTCTTTAAGATATTAACTATTACACATTTTTATGCACACTCACATAGCTGCCTTGACTCTGTCCATAAAGGAAATAGTTGTGTGTCACATTACAGTGAGCAAGATATGCCAAGGGAAAAAATACTGCACAAGAGTTTGAAAGTGGTGGCCTCACTCCTTTATTCAGATTATTGCAGCCTATAGCTATTTGCTTGGTTAAGTGGATTTACAGATGATACTGAATACTTTGCAATAAGATAGGGAGTAGTAGTTTTAAAGATGTATGCTGGTTATTTAATGATTTAGTACTTTAAAAAGAGTTGTAGAACTTAAAGAACCATGCATTTTTCACAAAGAGAAAAATGTTCCAGATTTGTCAACCTTTTCTAAGATGACAGATGGCTGTCAGCAGTATGTAACGTAGCAGAAGTTTTTTTGTTTGTTTTTATTTTTGGCTGTGTTGGGTCTTCGTTGCTACACGCGGGCCTTCTTTAGTTGTGGTGAGCGGGGGCTACTGTTCATTGCAGTGCGCGGGCTTCTCATTGCAGTGGCTTCTCTTGTTGCAGAGCACGGGCTCTAGGCGCACGGGCTTCAGTAATTGTGGCTCGCAGGCTCTAGAGCACAGGCTCAGTAGTTGTGGCGCACGGGCTTAGTTCCTCCGCCACATGTGGGATCTTCCCAGACCAGGGTTCGAACCCGTGTCCCCTGCATTGGCAGGCGGATTCTTAACCACTGCGCCACCAGGGAAGCCTCTGTAGCAGAAGTTTTAAAAAATAAATACACTCACTGTTCTTTCAAAGGAAAGGCAATATTTTAACAGTGAGTTTGAAAGAATTGTTTTTCCAAAAAAACCTTGTTCTGTGGCTAGAACATTTAAAAAAGTGATTACATCTATATGTGACATTGCTGAAAACGTGTCTTCTATAAAAGCTGCAATCACACACTTAAAAAATTTGGAAACGCCATTTCCTAACCCATTTAAAAATCTTCCAAATCTATTTCAGAGGGCTTCAAACTTATTTGGTAAAAATAGAAAATTTTAATTTCTTCTGAAAGGTTTGCAAGAATGCCTGTTTTGACTCAGGGAGGATGAAAACTCACTAGCCAGATTTAAACAAAAATGTCTGCATAATTGGTGGTGGAGAATGAAAAATGAACAGCAAGTACTAAATGCAGGCACTCAAAAATGCCCTCCTGGGCTTCCCTGGTGGTGCAGTGGTTGAGAGTCCGCCTGCCAATGCGGGGGACATGGGTTCGTGCCCCGGTCTGGGAGGATCCCACATGCCGCGGAGCGGCTGGGCCCGTGAGCCATGGCCGCTGAGCCTGCGTGTCCGGAGCCTGTGCTCCGCAACGGGAGAGGCCACAGCAGTGAGAGGCCTGCGTACCGCAAAAAAAAAAAAAAAAAAAGGCCCTCCTTTCTCTCTGTCTCTGAGCTCTCTATCACTTATAACAGCACTTAAAGGCAAATTTACACTGCTGAGAACCAAACCTTCACTTCACTACATCACAAACTTTTACTTGTAATACACCTATTGGTGCAAATATACATGTATGATAACATTTACAAGTAATATATTGGGGAGCATATGTTCAAAAATTTTACTGATGGGGTGAGTGATCAAAAAAGTTTGGAGATTCAATCCTGGGTTTCGGCACCAAAAAAATAAGTTTGGAGACGAATGATGTAACAGGTTTGAGATACAGAACTCTATGTGATTAATGGAAACAAAAGCATCAAGATTATTAAAGCTATTCCTTGATAGGATATGACAAATGATGAGGTAAAAGTCTGTTGGTGGAAGGATGGTAAGCAAAGCAAATAGCTAGAATTACTGAAAATGTGAACTTGTCAGGAAAAGCTAATTTCTGGGTCTTAAAAGCATAAGAATACTCAGCCTGAGTGAGGTCTCATGAGGTGGACTGGCAGACTGCTCTCTATGACAAAGGCTGGAACTTCCTGACTAGATTCTCCATGGATAGCAAAATATTATCATCACTGTTCACTACTTCAGTAACAAAGCTGACAAGTTTACTTCAAAGAAACAAATAATCCCAATTAATCCCTATTAATCCCTTACCAGCAATTTCAGAACCCCAAAAACCCAGTTTAGATGCCTAACATGACCTGAACTGACATGAGGCTCCTTAAAAAAACATTTTTTAAATTCCATCTAGTGTGGATTCATCTAGTGAAACATTGTTATATTTCACTGCACAGCTACTAGTGTGTTTAATGAGAATGCTCAAAGCTGGCTGAGGGTAATATGTAAAACATAAGACTGGCAACATACCAGAATTCTAAATGTGACCTCAAGAATTTCAGACAAGGAGTTGTGGATCTCTATTTAAGGTATTTTTTTCTGTTCTCCATTACACATACCCCCAAAGTACCCACATTTTAACCTGCCCTGAAAGTCATAACCTTCAGATATGGAATATCAGATAGCATATGCAACTAATACTGTTGTCCATAATCTAGGGCCCGAACGGTTCACAGACAGCAGTGACTGAATCGTTCTCATGAGACCTGACTACCTGACTACAGCCCTACCCTCAATGAAAATACAGAACCTACGATTATCAGAATAAGTTACCTCTCTTCTTTTTTCCCTCCGTTCCACCTTCTTACTCAAAGGAACAAGTTTCCTCCTACGGGAAATAAAACACATGATCAGAAACCCCAATTACATGTTCTACACGTTCCTTTAAAAAAAAAAGATAGAAGAAAAAAAAGGATTGGAATTGATTTTGTAGGGCTCAGCTAAATATAGCAAGATTACATAAAATTTTCTAGATAGTTAATGCTATAAAAAGTCAGGCATTTTTACATATATTTGACATTGTTCATATACATGGCTGTTTCAGGATGCCTTACAATGCTAAAGATTAATGCTTCCGCAAGATAAGAAAAAATAATTTTCTACAGAAGATTGACATCTCTAGCTTTCTCTGCAGGTCACAATGAATTAGGGCCTATCACTCTTTAAAGACGGCATGCAATTAATTCTGTGGATTTCATATCATTTAAAAAAGTAAGTTTTCAGTGAACCCACAGTAAAGTTCTTACACTCCATTTCACATTTTTAAGATCATTTTCAACTCCCTAATTTTAGGATTCCCTCAGAGTTAAAAAGACAATTTACTGAAGCTGATAATCAAGTTGTAGTCTACTGTTTTTAAAATCCTGCAAAATTAAAGGGCACAACTTTAATCTGTGGTAAAGCTACTGCTGCTTAGCATGTCATAAAAAATTACCCAAAGTTGAACTTAACAGAAAACATTACTAGAGGTTTCACAATATCTCAGCTTCATAATAAGATGCATGGAAAGGTAATCTAAAAACAAATAAATGAACGATCAGTACTCACTGCCGCTTTAGTGTAAGTTTTCTAATTCGAATTAGGTACTGGGTGATCTTGGTGAATCTCTGCTTACATTTGTGTCGAATGAAACGGGGCCAGTAAATTAGATTTTCATCTATTTGCTCCAGTGCTTTCTCATAGTTTTTATGAAGCCGGACCTGTTAAACAGAAAGGAAGCTTGAAGGGCAAGGGTCATATTAAGTCTTCGCTGTTAACGACACTTATGGGGCCTAATAAGGACGGCTCCAAGAATTTAAGGTAGACGTGGTCAAGGAAGTGAGAAAAGCATGTGGCCTTTTTGCTCTTGATCAATGGTCGTCATGATTTTATGTCCTAAGTCTTACCCGTTCCCAGAGACGCCTAGGGAAAGCTGCTCGTTCTATAACCTTCATATACAAGTAGCACTGTCCT
This sequence comes from Tursiops truncatus, assembly GCF_011762595.2. Classification (NCBI taxonomy): domain Eukaryota; kingdom Metazoa; phylum Chordata; class Mammalia; order Artiodactyla; family Delphinidae; genus Tursiops; species Tursiops truncatus. The sequence goes on along the minus strand of NC_047054.1, from coordinate 25,705,417 downwards.
GCAGGATAAATAGTTTTATTATTATTTACGGAGAGACTAAAAAATATCCTTTTAAAAGCTGTTGAGTACTTCTCTTGGAAGTTAAGACCGAGGAGTTACCTTTCTCTTCTTTGATAGTGGCATACTGACTGTTTGCCAGGGGACAGGACGACCGATTACACAGTCCAGTCAGGCTGTATTCATTTCTGCAAAAACTCTGAGTCTTGGTTCTAGAATGAGAGGAAAAGAGCGAAGATTCTAAGATGGGATGCGAAGAGGGCAACTGACGGAATCTGTATCCAAGTTGAAAATCTAGACTCACCTTATTTTGAAGGAACAAAATTGCTTGTTTCCTAGTGTATCCCAGATAACCTGCAAGACAAAGTAGAAACCCATTTCAATTGCTCTTACCTAGCAGATGCCATATTAATCCAAGGGAACAATGCGCTAGGGCAGCACCCTGCTTTACTGAGGAAATGAGTCTTTGAAGAATGAGAGGGCAAAGAAATGCTTTGTAAAATAGTCTGATTTATTTGTTTTTTTACACAAATAACAGATTCTTGTAGGAAAAGTAAATACAAATTAGCGATAACCATAACCTTACTGCCCAGAGATACAATTTCTAGTTTATTTATTTATTTTTGCTGTGTTGGGTCTTCATTTCTGTGTGAGGGCTTTCTCTAGTTGTGGCAAGCGGGGGCCACTCTTCATCGCGGTGCGCGGGCCTCTCACTGTCGCCGGCTCTCTTGTTGTGGAGCACAGGCTCCAGACGCGCAGGCTCAGTAGTTGTGGCTCACAGGCCTAGTTGCTCCGCGGGATGTGGGATCTTCCCAGACCAGGGCTCGAATCCGTGTCCCCTGCATTAGCAGGCAGATTCTCAACCACTGCACCAGCAGGGAAGCCCCAATTTCGTAGTATTTTAATTTGTATATTATACCAACTAGCGTGCCTATATGTATATTTTAAACAATATGAGATTATATATATAGTAGTGACTTTTTTTTTTTTTTTTACTTAATGTGTTCATTATGCATCGTTGTCACACACTACTAGATTTTTGGATATACGTACCACACATACCATGATTTTACCTCACTGACAAGGAAGATCCTCTGTTGCTATCCTCCACTAACTCATATGCTCTATATTCATTCAGCATTTATTGTACACTTAATACTTATGTAAGACACTGACATTTCAAAGTCCTGACACACAGGAGGCACTCAGGCACGTGCTGAATGAAGGAAGGTACAATCCTTAAAAAGATTTTTCTTTCTAGCTACAGAAAAAGAGATGTAAACAAAGCATCACAAAGCAGCAATCTAAATGCCACAGCAGAAGTGTGTAACAGCGTGAGAGCCTTTGCGTGAGCTGCCTGGAGGAAGTGGGAAAGGCTCTGAAGTAGTTAAAGGGAAAAACACAAAGAAGTATTAAAGAATGGAACAACTTTTTTGGAATTTTACAGGATGTGTGTTTGGCAGGGGATGGTGGGAAACAGGTAAGAGGAAATGAAACTGGAGAAGTAGGAGCTAATTCTGGTTTGTGGCTTTAAATATCATCTCCAGGTTGATGACTCCCAAACTGTCATCTCCTGGTCAAACTTCTCTTCAGAGCACCAGATTTGTATATACATGCAGCTGCTTACTTGACATCTCCACTTGAATATCTAAAAGGCATCAAACACATTCACAGGTCCAAATGGAGCTCTCAATTCTACACCTCTCAAAAGAATACTGGGTTCCTTCCCTAGTCTTCCCCACCTCCATAAATAAAACCACCACTGAAAGGTTTGTTCAAATCCAAAAATCCCTTGATTTTTCCCTTCTTCATTTCATCCATAACCAAGTCTTGCCGGTTACAATGATAAAACAGATCTGTAATTCATCCATTTCTTTTCATGACCACTCCCACCTTATTGAAGCTACTTTCATCATGCTCTAGTCTCCTTGCTTTCATTCTTTCTCTCCTTCGAAAGCCTTTCACACAACTAGAGACATTTTCACAAACGTAAATCAGATGTCACTTCTCATTAAAAAAAAGCCTTAAAACACCTCCTCCAAGACTCTACATGATCTTATCCTGCAAAGATACCCAACTTCACTCCCTACCTTTCTTCCCGTGATTTCTATAACACAGTCACACTAATGTCCTTTACCACATTCCTTCTCTCTTACCTCCAGATCTTTGTATTTTACTGTTCTTACTGCCCAGATTGATTGCTTTTCCCTCAGCCCCCAGTGGCGGTTCCTTCTCATCTTTTAGATCTCGCCTCAGATACCTTCTATTCAGAGAAACCTTCCCTCATCAGCCCTATCCGCATCAACCCGATGTTTCTTTCATAGTAGTATTACACGGTTCAACTGTATTTAATTTGTTCACATGTTTATTGTCTCCCCCGCCAGAGCTACAGTAAAATAGAGGTCTTTTGCCTGGCTTAATAACAACCAAATCTCCAGTAATTACTCTTGGCACACTGTAGGCGCTTGAATATATCTCATACAAATAACTAAACGAATAAGTCTAGGATGCTTCCAAAATTTTGACGCGGGCAGAGAGTGGAGCAAACGTAAAAAAAAAAAACCTAACACAGGAAAAGCAGGTTGAAAAGTACGGTGCACGTGGTTGAAAAGGATGCTTAAATTTGGTGTCTAAACTTCACCGTACCGTCCCCCAGGCCGCCACCCACCCCCTACCCCGCCGCCTCCCGAGTCCCCAGGGGACCATACGCAAAGTCCTTCCTTGCTAGGCACCAAGGCCTGGATACACCGACCCTAGGGGTTGAGGTGGCGGTGTCCTGACCCCTTAACCCCGAAGTGCCCGGGTAGACACGTGAGGGCCCCACGCTCGGAAATCAGGGCTCTGGAAGCCTCGCTTCCGGAGCCACCCTACGCTAATGGGCCAGCTGAGTAGGTGGCTTCTGAGTCTCCTAAAGCGAGCGAGACACACTTCATAAAACCCGGGTGGCAGCGCAACAAGACTCACATCATCGGACTGCATCTTGTCAGCGGTTCAGCGGGCTGAGCCTGGCCAGGACAGGGAAGCAACCATACTGCTTCCGGAGAATCACTTCCGGGAATCCCAGTCTCGCCTATCGCGAGAGTTCTGAGTTCTGCAAGGGGTATTACGCGGCGCTCCTTGACTAAGGAGCGGTCTAACTTCTGCGTCCGCCGCCAGGTTGCCGCCGGCACTGGACTGTCACCGCGCGCTCGTACCGCTTAGGTTTTGTCCCCGGCTCCCCTTGGGACTGTAAACCCGGCTAAGGGCCCGTGGGAGCCCGCGCAGGAGCCGGCGGCATTTCGAAGGGCGGAGGCCGAGAGCGCCGGGAGCGCCCCTGTCTAGCGAGTGGTTTGACGGTCCCTGGGTGTTAGCCGCCGGCCCCGCCCGCTGGGCCTTCCCTCCGCGGGGCGCGCACCGCCGCCGGCGGGGCCTCAGCTCCGGGCCGTCGGGGCTGCAGTGTTCTCGCTCCTTCGCTGAGTCTGTGGACCGGAAACGCGGGCTTTTTAGACTTAAGACCCTTGCTTCCGCACTTACCACCCCCCCCCCCCCGGTTTGGTGTGGTATTGGGTCCTGACTTTTGAAATTCCTGGGTCAGATATTTTACCCCCCGCCCCGCGCTTTTTCTTTTGACAGGGGAAGAAGAAAATCTTTACTAGCTCATACCGTTTTTCAAAAGAAAAGCCACTTCAATACCAGTGGAGTAAGAAAGGCACAATCCCAGAGTAAGGATGGCCCTTAGTTTGCATATCACATTATAAAATAATTTAGTATATCATAAATAGTATAATTTTGTTGCATGCAGATGAAAACTAGGCATTAGAACCACCCTGTTAGAAAGCATTGATTTAGCACTGGTTTGGGGAGCCAAATTTAGGTTATAAAAACCAACTTCAGTTTACTAGATGTTTTGGGGCACGTCAGTCAACCTTCAGCAAAGCTGTTTCCCATTAGAAAAATGGGTGTATGCAAGGACTACAGGTACTATTGTAACAGAGAAGCACAAATGTGACTTCATATTGGATCTGCTGCTTTTAGTTCACCTTTGTATTCTCTTGCTTTTGCTACAGCTTAATAACTAAAAGAATGTTGCCTGTAGCCTGAAATATGCGGGAGAGCCCATCCTCAAGGCTCTGACCTTTAAAGGTGTAACCCTTTCCCATTCATATAGAGATAAAAAGTTGCAGAGCAGAGAACGTTTGCCTTGTTGGAGGCTAATAGGAGCATCCTGACCTGACCTAGTGGACGGCTGCAAGAACAAAGAATTATGGCCCCAAGAAGTTTGCAGCAATCAGCCACACCCCTTCCCCTTTTAGTGTAAAGAAAGCCACTATCTTCTCCATCCGCTGGCTTTCCGAATAAAATTGCTCTTCCTTGCTTCAGTAACTCATCTTTTGATTCATTGGCCTGCCATGCAGCGGGCAGTAGGAGCTTGGATTTGGTAACAGTATGTTAAAAGCATAGTTTACATTGCTTCGTAAAGAACCAGTGTGATGGTTGTCACTAGCCTACTGCCTTACGCAAGGCTGGTTTAGAGACCAGAGGAAAGTCATACTAGAAATACCCGTACCCTTTTATGTTAGTAAAATCAAGTTTAAAACTGGATTGGAAGTTTGGAAAATGTGGAAGAACTCAAAAGCTGGACGAGACTCACCACCTGGACTACAGCACACTCCCCGAATTATGTAGGGGAAATAGTGTGTGTTTTCAGTATGATTTACTATAACACTCTGTCCCTGCTCACCACCAACAGGTGAGTCCCGTAAATAATTTTTTTAAATTGAGGTGTAATTGACATATTACATGAAATGTTATGAGTAAGATATTGGAGATTGTAATGCAAAGCTGCCGTTCATGATTTTTGTGTATAGTGAGTTGGCTGTAGTATTTTACAATTGTCTGTTTAAAAAAAGAAAACTTATATCCCCTTTCAACTTTATTGTATTTAATTGGTACAAATTGTGTGTGTGTGTTTTAGAATACAGACTCATTCTGATTTTTTTTAAAAAATCTCTCAGCAACTTTCAAGTTTGCAACAGTATGATTAATTACAGTCACCATGCTGATTATATGTTATATATATATATCCCCATGACATATGTATATATATAATCTCCCCATGACTTAGTTATTTTATAACTGAAAGTTTGTGCCTTTTGTCCCCCTTGGAGCATTTTGCCCCCATCCCACCCCTCCCCTCTGGCCACCACCAATCTGTTCTCTGTATGAGCTCTGTTGTTTGGTTTTGTTTTGAGGTTCCATATTTAAGTAAGATTGTAGGGTATTTGTCTTTCTCTGACTTATTTAACTTAGCGTAATGCTCTCAAGGTCCATCCATGTTGTTGCAAATGGTAGGGTTTCATTTTTTATGGCTGAGTAATACTCCATTGTACATATATACTACATTATCTTTTTAAATTCATCCATCGATAGACACTTCGGTTGTTTCCGTATCTTGGCTATGGTAAATAATACTGCAATGAATATGGGAGTGCATACATCTTTTTGAGTTAGTGTATTCATTTTCTTTGGATAAATACCCAGAAGTGGAATTACTGGATCACATGGTTCTATTTTTAATTTTTGGAGGAACCTCCATATTGTTCCCCACAGTGGCTGCACCTATTTACATTCCCACCAACAGTGCAAGAGGGTTCCCTTTTCTCCACATTTTCACCAACACTTGTGTGGGTGAGAGGGTATTTCATTGTGTCTTTGATTTCCATTTCCCTGATGGTTAGTGATGTTGAGCATCTTTTCATGTACCTGTTGCCCATCTTGTGTGTCTTCTTTGGAAAAATGTCTATTCAGATCTTCTGCTCATTTTTTAATCAGATTGTTTGTGGGTTTTATTTGCTATTGAGTTGTATGAGTTTTTAAAATATATTTTGGATTTTAACCCCCTATCAAACATGATTTGCAAGTATGTTTTCCCATTTAGTAGGCCGCCTCTTCATTTTGTTGATGGTTTCCTTTGCTGTGCAGAATCTTTTTAGTTTAGTGTAGTCTCACTTGTTTGTTTTTGCTCCTGTTACCTTTCCTTTTGGTGTCAGATCTGAAAAATCATCGCCAAGACTGATGACAAGGAGCTTACCACCTACGGTTTCTTCTTGGAGCTTTATGGTTTTAGGTCTTACATTCAAGTCTTTAATCCATTTGGGGTTGATTTTTGTGTGTGGTGTAAGATAGTCGTCCAGTTTTACTCTTTTGAATGTGGCTGTCCTGTTTTCCCAGCACTGTTTATTGAAGAGATAGTCCTTTTTTCACTGTATGTTGTTCGCTCTTTGTTGTATGTTAATGGACCATATAAGCATGGATTATTTCTGGGCTTTGTATTCTTTTCCAATGATCAGTGTGTTTGTTTTCATGCCAATAACATACTGTTTTTTTATTACTATAACTTCATAATATAGTTTGAAATCAGGGAGCATGATGCCTCCAGCATTGTTCTTCTTTCTCAAGATTGTTTTGGCTCTTTGGGGTCTTTGTGGTTCCGTACAAATTTTAGGATTGTTCTATTTCTCTGAAAAATACCACTGGAATTTTGATAGGGATTGCACTGAATTTGTAGATTGCTTTGGGTAGTATGGACACTTAAATAATATTAATTCTAATACATAAGCACAGAATATCTTTGCATTTATTTGCATTTTCTTCAGTTTCATTCATTAATGTCTTACAGTTTTAGTGTACAGATCTTTCACTTCCTTGGTTAAATTCATTCCTAGGTATTTTATTCTTTTTGATACAATTGTAGATGGGATTGTTTTCTTAATTTCTCTTTTTGATAGTTCATTATTAGTATATAGAAATGCAATAGGTTTTTGTATATTGATTTTGTATTCTGCAACTTACTGAGTTCGTTTTTTAGTTGTAATGGTTTTTTGGTAAATAAACTTGACTTGCAACCACCTTAGAAATGGCTCTTAACAAGTTTTCCTCCTAAAGAGTGAGGACTTCAAATGGAAATGCAGAATGTAGAAACATCCTTAAAGTGAGACATATTTTTTAGAAATAATTACAAGTAATACAAGAATGCAGGCTAGTTTATTTTCTAAAGCCTATTAAGTGAGAAGTAAATGTTTTCTTTCACTCCTTTCCTTCCAAAAGCCTTTAGTTAATTCATCAAATAATTTGGAGTACCTGCTATGTGCCAGATACAGTTCTAGGTGCTGGAGATGCAGCAGTGAAAAAAAAAGGATCTATGCTCTCATGGAGCTTACTTGGTAGCGAGGAGACAGGTAGTAAGCAAATAAACAAATTATATGACGTGATGTCAGGCAGTGGTGATGTTATAAAAAAAATAATAAAGCTAGGTCAGTGAACAGAGATGGAAAGGATGATGCTCTTTTAGAATGGGTAATCAGAGAAGGATTCAGAGGAAATGATATCTCGGGAGCCTCAGTGAAGTGAGGGAATAAGTCATATGAAAACGTATGAGTATGTGTTAAGGCAAATAAAGAGCAAATGCAGAGTCCCAGAGATAAGATGCTTGGAGTGATCAAGGAGTAGCACGGGGAACGTGTGGGCCACAGGGTGGTGAGAAAAGGGGAGAGAGAAAGGACATGAGACTGGGGAGCAGACTGGGGCCAAATTAGGCACAAGTGTAGTCAGCCTCGCCTTCACAGTAAAACAAACTGGAGGCTTTCAAAAATCCTGACACCAGATTTCTACTTCAAAAACTTTGTAGAGACAATTTTTTTAGTGGAGAGATATATTATGTTCAAGACTTGAATGTTTCACTGTCATTAAGAAATCTGTTCTCCACTGTTTGATCTATAGATCCGGTGCCTTCTAAATCATAATTCCAATAAGATGCTTATAGAATTTGACAAGCTGATCGTGAAGTGTATATGGAAATGCCAAGGATCTAAAAGAAATAGAAAAAAATATGTATGTGTAGGGGTGTGTGTGTGTGTGTGTGTGTGTGTGTATACAGACATACGCACAAACACACACATAGACCAACAGAGAAAGAATGGCCAAGCAAGTGGCACCAAATGTTAACTGGTTGAATTTAGGTAGTTAGAAGGTAGTAGGATATATTTTTAAGGTATGGTTCAGAAGATTTGCAGATGGATTGGATGTGGAATGTGAGAGAAAGCAAAGAGTCAATGATGACTCTGCCATTTAGGGTCTGAGCAGCTAGCTAGGTGACCAGAATGTGCTGGGAAGTGTGCAAATTTGGTGGGTGGTCAGTTTTGGACTTGTTAAGTTCAAAATGCCAAATTAGATATACAAGTGAAAATGCTGAAAAGGCAGTTAGTATACAACTCTGGATTCAGGGGAGAAATAACACTATGGATATACATTTGGAGCTCATTAAAACCATGAACCTGGTGAGATCACCTTAGAGCTGTAACGTTGACATTTTTTTCTGGGGTGCTCCCTAAAATAATTTTGGAAAACTGTGTGCTCCATCACACATCATTAAACTGATACCTAGGAATTTTCATCGTAAATTTAAATAGTTAAAATTATGTAATTTATGGTATATTATAAACATGGACATTTTAGAAGATTACATTTGGATTCTTGGAACCTAAATATCATAGAGATTTGAAAACAAAAATCTTTAATTTAAAAAAATGGAATAAACCCTAACAGTCAGAAATATTATATAGTTCCCCTTCTTCTTGAACAAAAATATATTCTATTTCCTCAACAGAATTTTATCCTAATGTAATATATTTTTAATCTTGAGAAGTGCTTTATTGATTATCCTATCATATTCTCTACCAGAAATATTGTTATAAATTGAAATAGTTTTTAAAAAATATCCTGTAATCTTAAAGCTCTATGTATTAAGAAAAAAACGTTATGGAATGAGTTATCGTTGTGATTATTATCAGTAGAAAATTGACTAAGACACTTCTGTTAGAACTTTTCAACATGTCTCATATGTCTCTTAAATTTTACTATAGTCAGTTATATATTGCCCTCCTTTTTAATGGTTCCTAGACCATTTTTCCTCCCCACAGCCCTGTGAAACTGTTGAAAGCTCTGCTCAGCATCTCAACATCCTTTCAGCTACATATTTCTGCTCACCTTCTAGGCCTTTGGACTGCCACCTTCAAAATGTAGGTTCCTTGAGGGTATAAGTGGGCTCACCGCTCTGGCTTTCCCTTCCCTTCAGGATGTAAGCCTGGCAAGTGTTCATATTTTGTCATCTTTTCATCATATTCTGTCAGCTTTAACAATTGTTCTTGGTAGTAGGGTGGGTCAGAAATAAGCTAGACTACTTTGGAGCCTTTCTTGATAATTTTTAACAATGGTAATATCAACCACCTTCAAGGGAGATAGCTGTCCTGCTACAAAACACCTAATTGTGAGGCATGGAACAGATGAACAAGGTGAATACCATTTCCTGACAAGATATTAAAATTTATTTTAGGGCTTCCCTGGTGGCGCAGTGGTTGAGAATCTGCCTGCTAATGCAGGGGACACGGGTTCGAGCGCTGGTCTAGGAGGATCCCACATGCCGCGGAGCAACTAGGCCTGTGAGCCACAACTGCTGAGCCTCCGCGTCTGGAGCCTGTGCTCCGCAACAAGAGAGGCCCGCGCACTGCGATGAAGAGTGGCCCCCGCTTGCCACAACTAGAGAAAGCCCTCGCACAGAAACAAAGACCCAACACAGCAAAAATAAATAAATAAATTAATAAGCTACCCCCAACATCTAAAAAAAAATTTTATTTTAAAGATATAGTATTTGCAGCAATGTGCAATGGCACCAAGTTTTAGAAAGAGAATAGTGGAACAGAACAGAGAACCAGAAACATTTCTACTCATAGAAGGAAAGCCAATATATGACAGAGGTGGCATTGCTGATTAGTGCAGACTGGATGAATTATGAATAAGTTGTGTTGGGACAATGGGTCATTCATGTGGAAAAAGATAAAATTGGATATTATATTATAAAAATTTATTTCATAGAAGAATAAAGACCTAAATGTGAAAACAAAATGTTAAAAAGAAAATAGAGGAGGATATCATTATGATCTCAATGTAGAAAAAGATTTCTTAATTAGGATACAAATAGCACAGACCATAAAGGAAAAGATTAGTAATTATAACCTTTCACAAAAATGAAAGGCTTGTGGGCATTAAAAGTCATAATAAAGGGACTTCCCTGGTGGTGCAGTGGTTAAGAATCCGCCTGCCAATGCAGGGGACATGGGTTCGATCCCTGATCTGGGAAGATCCCACATGCCGTGGAGCAACTAAGCCTGTGTGCCACAACTACAGAGACTGAGCAACACAACTACCGAGCCCATGCGACACAACTACTGAAGCCTGCGCACCTATAGCCCATGCTCTGCAACAAGAGAAGCCACTGCAATGAGAAGCCTGTGCACCACAACGAAGAGTAGCGCCCGCTCACCGCAACTAGAGAAAGCCCACATGCAGCAACAAAGACCCAACACAGCCAAAAATAAAAATTAATTAATTAATTAATTTTTTAAAAGTCAAAATAAAATGAAAAGGAAAAACAGGGACTATAAGCAATTTGAAATGTATATTATTGAAGAAGAATTAGAATCCTGAACACATGATGAATTTCTACTAATCAATAAAAAAGAAACATCAACAGAAAGTGGGCAAAATATGTGAATAGGTACATCACAGAAAAAGAAACAGATGGTCAATAAACACAGGAAACGATGTGCTCATTCTAACCTATAATTGTGAAACATGAATTACAAATATAACTAGATACCATTTTACATCAGCAGAATGTCCAAAGTACACCCCATCAATCATAAAATCACAGATGGAGAGGATAAACCAAAATTCTTACTCTGATATGATATATACAATATACACAACTCCACTTATGAAGTATCCTCACCAAAAACCAATTTGATTTTGAATCTGATTAAGTTTCATGATTTAAATATCATTCTGCGTGAAATAGGAGGGATATAGGAATATGTTGGATGACATCATAGCCATGTGTTGGGAAAGGTCATCAGAAAGACGTGACCCCAGGTTTGGCCTTCAAGCTGGACCCGGGCATTCAGCGGCTGCTCACTCCCTCCCTGTCCTTGAAATGTGCCCTCTGCTTGCCTTCCCCAATCTAGAAGCTGCCCAGGGACACAGCCTGGAGACAGTCATGCAATGTTGAGACCACATGGACTGTGTACATGACCAAGCCCAGTTAAACTTCTGGGTGAACTTGTAAGATTTGGTGGGTGGGTACGGAAATCTACTTGTCTTACAGCCTCTGATGTAAGTTCCTTTGCTTATTGAACCTGCTGCCCACCAGTCTGGAGCGGTCTGCCTCTTTGGTTTCTCCCTTCCCTGCTTATGGTGGCGGTGGTGCTGGGGTAGGGTGGTGATTTCACATTTCACCCAGGAAGCTCCCTGGGAGGCTGCAAACCAACAGCGGAAGAGTGAGCCAGGAGACCAAAGAAATGGGCTGTAGGAAAGAGGGATCCACAGGGGGAGATCTCAGGTGGGCCCTCCACCTCTCCGTGGGCAGGCGTGGCTGATGTGTGGGATGCCTGTGGGCCAATGCATGAGTACAGGGGCGCCCTGAGAACGCCGGCTGCTGCCATGCGCTGTTTAAGGAACTGTGCAGAGCGCCCTGTGACAAAGAAGGGAAACTTGTGGCTGCCACGGGGGGCTGGCCTCTACTGGGGGCAGTTCGGACTGGGCATCGATGCCCAACTAGAGGCTGAAATGAAAGTTAAAACGTTAAAGGAAGAGCTGAGGTACGGAAGGATGTGCAGTATCCACTGCTCTGCTAGCTCTGGGCTGACACACAGGGTGGGAGAGCAGGTTGGTAAGTTTAGAGACCTGAGCTTGTGACAAAACCTGGTTAGGATACCAAGAGGTGGAGTTTCTAGGAAGAAGAAGAAAAAGAGGAGGATGTTGAAGTGATTGATGAGAAAAGAACAAAAAGCCTCTTGCCATCTGACTCCTAATACAAAGGGAAACTTTAAATAACAATTACCCCAAAGCCGAGGAGAAAACTTACATTTGTTCTCTGTCCCTTGTGGTTGTAAATCTTACTGTGTTTTTAAAACGTAAACACTCCAGGAGTTAAACAAAACATTGCCCATAGATACTAAAAAAAAGGGGGTGGGTGAGTGAATGGAGGGCTTTTTCATAAAAGTTCTCTTGCCAAAATCGATTTGTAAAAGAACTAAGGTTTTGTTTTGCTTTTTTTGTTTTACAAAGCTAGTAGAAATAATAAGGATGAAAAAAAATCAGTGTATATAAAAAGTAGAATGTGTGTTTCTGGTAAAAGAAGGGTGAGATGCACTTCTGGTAAAGAAAATAAAATGTGTTTTGTTTTGTTTTTAGATAAAAAATGTTGCACAACGTAAAAGCTGAGAATTATGCTTTATTGGAGGACATTAGTGAGGAACTGTTGCAAAGAGGTAAGGGAGGAGCCTAAATATAGGAGTTTTTGCAACAAACCAAAACAAACACACAAAAACTATGTAGTCAAACCTCAAAAGATTACTGCTAATCACAAAAACAGACATCTCAAGTTAATGATTTTAGTGCTTTTCTGTGTATGGGAAGATGCAAGCGTCTGGGTTCACTGAAATTTTTCCACTGATATGCACTTAACTATCTAGGGCCAGTATCCTGTTTTTTTCCATTCTGAATTCCCCTCAGGGTACACCATCAGGGGTGACTGTGGTAGCTGATGGACTGATGGTGGGGAACATTTGTTGTTTACTGGAATGTCAGACATCTTTTTGTCCACAGATATAAAGGACATGTTTTAAATTAAAAAGATAATAATTTTGTCCTAAAATAAAATTATTATTTCAAAATTTAAAAAGATAAAACCTAATGAGATATAAAAAGTTACAAAATGTTTATGGAAATCACAAAAGATTTGTAAAATCACAAGTTTTGTAAAAATCAAAAGATTTGTGAAGGAAAAACCTTTAAAAAATTTATTTGTGCTCAAGCTAAGATAAAACTAAATTATTTAAATTTAAGAAAAAATTAATGTCAAAAGTACATGGTACAAAATTAAAATTTGGTTTTCTCTCTGTTAAAAGAATAAATTTTTCTTAGATTATTACTCTGCTTTTTAAAAAATTGTGAACAAAGGTTTTTCTTTACCTTTAATATAGTCTGCCTAGAATACAAAGATTTTGTGTTAAAAAAAATTTATCAGCTCTTCAACCATGGCTATTTTAAAGTCTTCTATCATTTACAGACAGTTACTGTTTTACTGTGATGCTTTTACAAAGGTGTTTCTACAAAGGTGCTTCACCTTCAAAGAGATTTACAAAAAAAAAAAAAAAGCTCCAACAAGTACACATTTCTGATAACTAAGATCAACTTGCCTTCACGTGGGAAAGACAGTAATAAACCTTTCAAGTGCTTCCCCCAGGTTACCTACACAGGTTACGCATATGTCATGGGATGGTAACCCAAGACCTGTTCCTGGTCTCCTTCCTCACATTAGTAAAACGGGCCAGTTACATTAATGATATAATATTAACATGTGAAGACTTGCCTCTGTTGCAGAACACTTTGTAGGTTTTGCTGAAACATATGGGAAAAAAAGAAAAAACAAAAGATGGACAGTGAACCCGGGGAAAATTAAAGCTCCAGACACCATATAAGGTTCTGAAAGTCATTTGGTCAGATAAGATGCAAGTTATCCCCAACACGGTTTTAGAGAACTTTTATTCCCCGCCTGCCACAATGCCTCCAACCCTTATGCCACCTGGTAAAAAAAAAGAACATGTTTGCAACTGGGGGTCAGAGCAGTAAGCCACCTTTAAAAAATAAAAAATACTAGTAAAACAGATTAAAGTTCTGGACATCTCCCAAGCAGGACTACATTTGAGTTAGATGTGTCTGTGAATCCACAAGGTCTGGGTCAGATACTATGACAGAGATGACAAAAGAGGAAAATGCCCCTAAGATTTTGGTCCCAACTCTGAAATGGGACAGAACCCCAACCTAGAATCCTATAACCAGTAAAAATATGGAATGAAGGAGAAATCAAGACATGCTCAGATGAAAAACTAAGAGAATTTGTCGCTGGTAGATGTATCCTAAAGGAATGGGTAAAGGAAGTTCTCTAAACAGAAATGATCAACATTGGAGTATCAGGAGGGAAGAAAGAACGTGGTAAGAAAAATTATGGATAAATACAGTAGGTTTTGCTTCTCTTCTTTAATGTTCTAAATTATGTTTGACAGGTAAAGCGAAAGTTATAACATTGATTAATGTGGTTCTAAATGTATGTAGAGGAAGTACTTAAGACAATTATGTTATAAATGGTGAAGGGTAAAGAAATGTAAAGGGAAATAAAGCAAACCTAAATGTGTATGCACCAAACAAAAGAGCTGCTCAATATATAAGGCAAAAACTGATAGAACTGAAAGAAGAAACAGACAAACGCACAATTTTAGCTGAACACTTCAACAATTGATAGAACAACTAGACAGAAAAGCAGCAAGCATATAGAAGACCTCAACAACACCATGAATCAATGGGATCTAATCAACATTTATAAATTACTCCACTCAACAATAGAATGCATTCTTTTCAAGTGCACATGGAACATATACCAAGATAGACCATATCCTGAGCCATAAAACAAACCTCAGTAAATTTAAAAAGAATTGAAATCATACAGAGTATGTTATCTGCCTACAATGGAATCAGACTAGAAATTAATAACTGGAAGAATAATAGGAAATTTTCCAGACATGTGGAAAGTAAATAATATATTTATAAATAATCAATGTAGTCCCAAGGGAAATCAATGCATACATTGAACTGAATGAAAATTAAAAATACAACATCTCAAAATTTGTGGGACACAGCTAATGTAGTGCTGAGAGAAAAATTTATGGCATTAAATGCAAATACATTAGGAAGGAGGAAAAGTACCAATAATCTAAGCTTCTGACTCAAGAACCAAGAGAAAGAAGAGCAAAATCAACCACAAGCAAGCAGAAGGGAGGAATAATAAAGATAGGGACAGAAATCATTGAAATTGAAAACAGGAAAACAATAGAGAAAATCAGTGAAACAAAGAGCTGGTGCTTTGAAAAGATTAATTGACAAACTTGTAGAGACTGACAAATTTAAAAAGAGAAAAGACATAAATTTCCAATATCAGGAATGGAACAGGGGATATCACTAAAAATATCAAATGGATAATAAGGGAATACTATGAACAAATTTACACACATACATCTGACAATTGTGATGAAATGAAACAATCCCTTGAAAAACACAAACTACCACGATTTCCTGAATGTGAAACAGTAAAAAGTGAGCCATGCAAATGCCTGGGGAACGACCATTCTAAGCATATGAACAAGCAAATCCAAAGGGGCTGAGTTTGGGCAGGCTTGGTGTGTCTGAGAAACAGCAAGGGGGCAGTGTGGGTGGAAAGCAGTGAGTGAGCTGGAGAATACTGGGAAAGAAAATTGGAGAAGTAGCCAAAAGCCAGATCGTATAAGACCTTATAGTTCGTGACTTTATTTTACATGGCTGTTTTTGAGTGGAATGTGGACATGATCTGATTTGTGATTTGAAAGGATCACTCTGGCTGTCATGTGGAGGCAAGTGTGAAAGCAGGGAGCTGTTGGGAAGGTATTATAGTAGTCAAGATGACATGTTGACCATCTTTTCATATGCTGATCTGCCATCTATATATTTTCCTTGGTGATGTGTCTTTTGCCCATTTTTTAACTGGGTTGTTTGCTTTCTTATTGTTGAGTGTTAAGAGTTCTTTGTATATTTTGGATAACTGGACTCTATCATATATAACTTTGGCAAATATTTTCTCCTAGTCTGGACTTGTCTCATTCTCTTGACCTTTATTATCTTTAATGTCCAATGGCCCCTCTTTTATTTCTGATATTAGTAATTTGTGTCTTCTCGCTTTTTTACTGGTTAGCCTAGGTAAGGGTTTGTCAATTTTATTGATCCTTTCAAAGAACCAACTTTTGGTTTCATTGATTTTCTGTCAATTCCCTGCTTTCAGTTTCATTGATTTCTGCTCTAATTTTTATTATTTCTTCTCTTCTGCTTACTTTGAATTTAATTTGCTCCCGTTTCTTTAGTTTCCTACAATGGGGGCTTAGCATATTGATTTTAGATGTTTTCTTTTCTAACATTCAATGATATAATTCAGTGTTACAATTTTCCCTCTAAGCTCTGCTTCCACTGCATCCCACAAATTTTGATAGGTTATATTTTCATTTTCATTTGGTTCAAAATATTTTGATTTCTCTGGAGAATTTTTCTTTGACTCATGTGTTATTTTGAAGTGTGTCATTTAATCTTCAAATATCTGGGGATGTTCCAAAATATTGCCAAGTATTTTAGAATATTTCTGTTACTGATTTAATTGGTTTAATTCTTCTGTGGTCTAAGACCATATTTTGTATGATGTCTATTCTTTGAAATATGTTAAGGTGTGTTTTGTGGCCCCGTTATATACCTGTCTTTTGATGTACATATGTATGCATGTTTTCTAGGCATGTACCTTGGAGTAAAATTATTTGACTCTAGTAAATACTGATAGACAAGTTTTCCAAAGTGGCTGTAACAATTATACCCCCACTAAGACTGCACAAGAGTTCCATGTGTTTCACAGCTTTGCCTTTGCTCAGTATTATCAGTTTTAAAATCTGTAGCCATTTTGGTGGGTGTGTAAATAGTATATCATTGTTGTGTTAAGTTGCATTTCCCTGAATGGTTAAGGAAGTTAAGCATCTTTTCACGTACTCATTGGCTATTTGGATTCCTCTTTGGTGCAGTGCTGTGTGTCCTTGGTCCCTTCCCTCCCCCTTTCTGTTGGACTGTGTTTTCCTTATTGCACTGTAGATGTTCTTGCTTTATTCTGAATATGAATTCTTTGTTTGATAAATCGATTGCAGATTTCTTCACCTACTCCCTGGATTGTTTCCAATTCTTTTAATAGTGTCTTTTGATGAACAGTATTTCTTACTTTTAATGACATCCAGTTTATCAGTCTTTCCCTTTGTGTTTGGTGTTTTCTAGAAGTTGATATCGTTACTATCAACCTGCTTTTACAGAGAAGTTAACTGAGGTGCTTGGCACTGGAGCTCTCAGGACCTGGAGGAGAGTGAGGCAGGCCTCTGGCAGCAATCACTGTCAGGTTCCTGCAAGCGTGCCCAACATGTGCATGACTCTGAGGGTCAATCCCTCCTCAAATGTTGATCCCTAGACGCCTCACCTCAGTCCTGGCCCTCCCAAGGTCTTGAAAGACCTCCCTAGGTTTATCACTTCCTGTCTAGACTAGGCCAAAATAATTTTAATTGGGTTCTCTGAGTTTGGAATTCAGTAGCTAAAAGTCAGTAAAATAGAGCTAAATGATCCTGCTCAGGCTACCAAACACTGGCAGCTGATTAAAGGTACCCAGGCCTCTGATTTGCTTAAAAGGTTCTCAGTTTTCCTGAATAGGTGACTTTGAAGGAGCTCCACTGTTAGAGTTTGAGAAGCAGAAGAAAGAGGGTCTCAGGAGCCTCCCAGGAACTTGAGAGGGTTGCGCGCCCCGGACTGGCAAGTGAGGGGCGGGCGTGTGTTTCTCCAGAACCGAGGCGCCGCAGGCTTTTAAACGGGGCATCCATGAAAACCCGGATCCAGGATCGCTGGGCCTGGACGCGCCGAGGGTTATCCCCTTTCCCAAATCTCCTCTCCGAGTCTTCGCCTGAACTCCGGCTGGGCGCAAACTGAAAGTGAAAAACCGCGGGGCTGCAGCCGGCCGTGGGGAGCCTACTTCTCCATGACGAGGTGAGTGTGAACCTCTGGGTCTTTCCTGGCTTGAGCAGTGGCTTGGTGGGAGCGGAGTCTCGGTGCCGAGAAACGAAAAGAGACTTGGCTGACGCGCGCGGGAGCTAGGACGCTGCCCACCGGACTCACAGCCGTAGGAAACCTCTTTGTGCCCAGACGGGAGTGTGTGTCGAGGAAGGCGGAGTAGTATGCTGAGAAAGAATCCAAGTCTGCTTTGGGAAACCTTGGGCAGTGCTTTCCAGGGACACTGCCTGAGATGCAAACCCATCTGGCTGCTGAAAAGCACAGGTGGGAGGCAGTGATGAGCAGGGGCCTCGGCGGGAGCCCCGGGAAGCGCGCGGGTTCCCGTCGCCTCCACCCCTACCCCCCTCCCAAGGAAGGTTTTCGCGTACCTCCCCCTCTGCCACGATCTTCCCAGCCCCACCAATTCCAGAACCTAACTCCGCCTCTGTGCTTTGTGAACGGCTTCCTTCTTCCCCGTGTCTTGACTGAGAATCACTTGTTGCTAATTTTGTGTGCTGAAGTAGAAGCGATTCTGGCTGTCGAGCTGTAGAGAGAGCATTGCGTATTTAACGGAGAAGATGCTCCGCGAGAGTCCCCGGCACTGCAGGCTTTGCTTATCATATGCAAGCCATTTCTTAGATATTTTTGCACCTGATTAGTGCCCTCAGAACTCAGCTAGTGTAATGTATAAAAAGAACATTGGTGTGATTTTAAGACATTTTGGGGAGATCTTTTAACGCTTCTTTAATATACAGCAAATGCCACGCAAAATGACTGTTTTGCTCCAGCAGGCCCCAACTGTCACAGAGCCCTGCGATAGTCGGGTAGAGTAGTATGCATGTCGTGACCTGGATTGTGCATTTCATTTGAGGGCTGCTTGTAATTTTGAATCTGGCAAGTTGGTCTTCAGGACCTCAATCTCCTTATACATCCTTCCTTCTCTGAAGATGAGACACCCTAGAAACTCATGACCACTGGTGGGCTTGTTAGTGATGTCACTCTACAACTAGGGCATTGTTTCTCCTGCCTGGTCCACGTGGTCTCCCAAGGGGGACTCTTAAGTGGGTCCTGGCTACTCTCTGCATTGAATAAGCGGCCCAGGTATTTGCACAATAAAGGGGCAGAGCCACCCATCTAGCCTCAATGTTAGAACTTTCCCCCTCTCCTGCCTGTAAGCCAGAGGCAATGTCCTAGCATCCGAGGATCATGTAGGTCTGCCCCATTTTTGAAATTGCTGTCCTGACTCTTCATTTGCTGCCTTCCTGCTAGATGGCAGTGTGTAACAGTGAATTTAAATATACAGTCTCAGCTGTTACTGTTCTATGGCTCATCTTAAATTCTTCAACTAAAAAAAAAAAAGTAGTTTTCAAGTTTTATCTTAAAACAACATTTCTGAAAAAAATTCACACTAGGGTTAAAGTTAGGAAATAAAGAAAATGAACGTATTGTTTGGACAAACAATGATGTGATTCATATATGTGTAATTATTGCTCAGTTTGCAGACGTTTCCAACCCATATTTAAATGCTCTCTAAATTTGGAATGTAAAGAGTTGATGTCAGTAAGAAGTCTAGTACCTAATTCAATTACCAGCATTCTACAATAAACATTTGTAATAGAGTTCTTGACCATGAGTTTTTAAACATTAAAAAAGAATAAGTTTATCTTTATTTACAGTATTTTTCAGACATTTACTTGAGAATAAAATTTGAGTTTTCAGAAGTTAATGTTGAATTAGTCAAAAGGAGAATAAAGATCAAGTAATCCTAAAACTTGTCATATAGAAATATTTCTTGTTTTATATATTTCCAGAAATCTTTAGTTTGTGATGACTCAGATTGTCTTGATCACTGTCTCTTTACTTGATTAATTTTTCTTCTATGTGGTGGTCTTGGGCACTATTCATGGGATCAGAGAGCTCAATTTTGGGATGCAACCTCAGAAGATCATGTGGTCCAGCCCTTCGTCTTTAGGCATCTGAAGTATTAGCCAGATTTTGTCATTGTTAATCGGTTCCTCACTCATGATTACATGAATGATCAAAGCGGTGAGGGCCTTTAATTCACAACCTTTTGCCAGGAAGGAAAATTGTTACTGAGTAACCAATTAGCCCTTGTTGGAGAAAGAACAGTTACAAAGAACACCTTCCAAGGAAAAAGACGAGAAAGAAAGAGTCGTATTCTTGAGGCGCTGGTTCAGCTCTTAGTGTGACACAGAGTTTTCCCAGTCTTGGACCCTCTCCTCCACTTAAAAAACCTATTTTTTTGGAATGCTTTTATTTGAGTCTTTTTATTTAGTTGTCTGTCTGGGTTTGTTTTTATCTAGTTTCTACATTAAGTAGACCCACTAAGTGAGATTGTATAAATACTGTATAATTTGAGTGCTTCAGTATGTGTCTGGAATTTAAGAATGGCATCACCTTCAGTTCTGCAATAGAAAAGTAAAGGTGCTCGTGCTGCAACTTCCTTCCCCCAGTTAATCACCCCTGTTAATCACCAGTCTTGATTCACGAGGCTGTCAGTATCCCTTTCTCTCTCATTATTCTCTTTGTTTCTCCTGCAATGTGTGCTTGGCCAAGAGGATCACCTTCCAAGATAGAAATCTGCAAGCCAGAGCACTCTACTTAAAAATAAATACTCAGCAAAATCTGAAGTCTATTAAAAAAGGTTGAGGAACACATTAACACAAATAAATGTTAATAAAGAAAACTGGATGAAAGTGGAAACTGTGGAACCATCACACCATGCTCATCAGGCCAAGGGATAGTCTTCTGATAATTAACAACATTGGTCAACTTTTTTTTTTGTTTACATTAGTCAACTTTTTAATGTTCGACAGTTGTTTTATATGTACCCAATAAAGCAGCTTTAAAGAGTTTCCTAAAACCCCCCAGCATTCTCTCCACTGCTGTGATAGAAACAAGCACAAGGTATGGATCTAGATCTCCTGACTTGGTACTAGGGAGGAGTAACCCTTCCCAAAGCAGGTAGCCTTGAACGTCCAGGAGAATGGCTATGGTAGTGAAAGAGGTATGGGTGTTGTAGGTAGGGACCAGAGCACAGAACAGGAAGTTGTATCCCAGGAACAGCCAGAACAAAGGGTATGTGTGGTAGAAGCTAGAGAAGTAGGGCGGGGTCCAGGGAGTCTTGTTTTCTAAACTGATGAATTTGGTCTTTATATTGAACTCTTTGGGAAGCCATTGATGGATTTTAATCAGAGGAGAGATATCCAGTCTACATTCCAACAACATCTCTACAGCTGAACGGAGGATGCTAGTGGGTCAGACTGGTAGAAATCCCAGTTATCAAGCTTTTGAAGTCAAATGATGAGGAGTGTCCGTGAGGACAAGTATAATTGAAGAGAGTTAGTTAAAAATTGCCTGGAGAGTTGTCCGGAGGCCCTTAGACCTTCCCATCTGCCTG
This sequence comes from Tursiops truncatus, assembly GCF_011762595.2. Classification (NCBI taxonomy): domain Eukaryota; kingdom Metazoa; phylum Chordata; class Mammalia; order Artiodactyla; family Delphinidae; genus Tursiops; species Tursiops truncatus. Next base: position 25,684,260 of record NC_047054.1, on the reverse strand, counting down.
CCTTGTCATCAGCCTTTCCCAGGACAGCACCCCACTTAAAGGGACGCTCTGAGGGTTTACCCGTCATAAAATGAAAACAGGTTGGGAGAGTCAACTTATTTGAAAATGACACTTTGGTGTGAATAATTTGTTTGGTAATTAGATACATTCCTTTGAAAGGCTCTCCCTGATATACCCTTAAACTCAGTTAAGACAGTCGCTCATTAACCCAAGTGACTCACCAATCACTAGAGAAGAGATGATCCAAGGAGGCTTCCCAGAGCTCCCCGGTGTGTGTCACCTAGGGTTGGCTTCTCATTTTACACTCAGAGACACAGGGCGGAAGTCTTCTTAGTCCCATTTCTGAGGCCCTTAACCTGCACCTTGGGCCGGCCCTGTGTGGCTGACATTTGAAGCTGGCATCCTCAGGCTGCTAACTCACTTTAAGATGTTCAGTCTCTCTTCTGTCCATTTTAATTCAAATTAAAGCGGACAACGCTGAAATTATTTTGGAGTGAAAGTGTTGCTGGTTTTGATGGAATAGCATTTGCAGGAGTGTGAGATGGTCACGCTCAGCTCCAGACCCCTCTCTGGGCAGCAGATGGCCGGCCCCAGGCCGTGCACACAGCCATACCATGCATTTCAGGGCTCAGTGCTTGGGTCATGAGGGTCGGTTAGTAAGTCCATTTCAGATGTTATCTGCATGGTTGTCTGAACAAACACACACTACTCCAGCCTGGGAAGGACTGTTCTGGGGCACTCTCTTGGAGGACTCTGAGATTCACCCTGGGGGCAACGATGAAACAGAAGGGAGCTTTCTTCTTGGGGACCCATTGGAGTCCCATTGTATTGGAGCTTGTTGGCCTTCACGGTGCTCTCTGCAAGCCCATCTGTCCCACCAGCCGGGGAACTGCTTACTTGATGAAAAACTCCCAGGTAATTAATGCCATAGGTATATTCAGTTGATGTGCCCCAAGGCCTGGTTGATTGCTGCCTGCTCTAAATCATAATACCATCTACACTAGCTGATTCTCTTCTTTAGTGGTGGGTATTTACCCACAGCTCAGTCCTTGAGACCACACTATGTACTTCTGGTTTGGGGAATATAACCTAAATTGAGATTCTTTGGATGGAAGGGAATTTGTAACCTTAAATTCTTCTGTCATAATTTGTACAGCCATGTAAAGACTTAAAAAGGCCCGAGGACAGGTCTGAGCCATGTACTAGCTGTAAAAATATCCCAAACTGTGTCCTCACACACTCTCTCCATCTTTTGTTTTCCTTTATTCCTGACTCTTTTGTACTCTTAACAAGCTGTCACTATTTTCCCCTTCTCTTTCTTTTCCACTGATCTTGGAGTCAGGTGACCTGATTTCTAGACCCACGTCATCTTTAAAAACTATGATTGTGGGTAAATCACTTAAACTTACAAGGATCTGTTTCCTTATTTGTGGGAACCGAGAATAATAATAATGGCCATACCTACATTACAAAGTGGTTAATGGATAAGATTGAGCGGAGTGATATATTGAAAAATCTTTTGAAAATGATTTAGCTTTATATCCATTTAAAGTGGTAATATTATTTCATTACCTAATCTGGGTTACATTAATTGTAGTTATAATAAATTGCTTTTGCATATAAAACAAAAAGTAGATAACCTTTCTGTTATAAAAGGGAAAGAAATAATGAGAGTTAACATTTATTCTTTACTGTGAAGAAACTGGGGCTTAGAAAATTTAGCAACTTGTCCAAATGTATATTATATATAAATGGCAGCTCGGATTGGTGCCCGAATGTGCTAGCTCCCCATTTTATGTGATTAATAGCTACTAGCATCTACTGAGTAGAAGGAAAGGTGCTTTTCAGGTTCTTTTGGACTTTTGATACTTTTTTCCCTGGTACGTCATCTGACAGAGAGCTATTGTACAGAGGTTTTTTTCTGTGATTTAGGCAGATAAACTGTGAGTGTTAGTATTATCTGGTGGGAATTTTATAGCCTTTGTGTTAACAAAATATAAAAAGAATGTGTGGGACTTCCCTGGTGGCGCAGTGGTTGAGAGTCCGCCTGCCGATGCAGGGGACACGGGGTTCGTGCCCCAGTCTGGGAGGATCCCACATGCCGCGGAGCGGCTGGGCCGTGAGCCATAGCCACTGAGCCTGCGCCTCCGGAGCCTCTGCTCCGCAGTGGGAGAGGGCACAACGGTGAGAGGCCTGTGTACCGCAAAAAAAAAATGTATGAACTTCGGAGTCTGACTAGTTTCTGGTTGTATTACTCATCAAAGTTATAGTCTTGGGCAAGTTACTTTACTTCCTTCAAATTCAGCTTTCTTACCCTTAAAAATGAGGCTAAAAATTGCTACTTCATGAGTTGTTGGGAGAACTGAATGAGCTCATGCATGCTGAGTACTTAAGAAAGGACGTAATAGGTCACTCAACAAATATTCATGATCTCTTTTTCTTTGGCAAAGTATTTCCTCCTTGTGAAGTTCCAGTTGATCTGTCAGTATCATACTTTATATGAATTCAACTTCATTTTCCACTTAAAGCTATGATAAAAATTATAATAATATTTAAACATGAGGATAGCAAACATTTCTTGGATATTTATTATGTGTCAGGCTCTGAAATAAGTGTTTTGCCAGTTTTATCTCATAGAATTGTCACAGTAACTCTCTGATTAGGCACCTTATTTTCTACATTTTGGGAATTGAATCAAGGAGAGGCTGGGGAGTTGAGATTTGAATCCTGGCAGGCTGACTCTAGAGCCCGTTCTCTTAGGCGCTGTGGATTGCGAGACTTCTGTGGATGAAAGAAGAAAACTGCGCTTTTGGCTGTTTCTGAGGAGAAGAAATAGCCTAGACTTAAAAGTTAATTAAGGTAGATGCATGAGAGGGGAGCATACCTTTAAGACCAAGGCATTTAGCCAGAATTCTACATCATTTTTATATTTCTCATTGTATCTTCAATTCTGTATCTGAGAGGTGTACAGTCAGATCTTAGATCAACCCTTGGAGCACTCCCTTCCTCTGGAATGTTGATCCTTGCTTTCCTCTGAACTCCACAGGGTCATTTGCTCAAGACATTTGACTTCAGAGAACCCCGGGAATAAGAGGCATTCTATGGGACTATTTAGTGCATTTAAAAAGCTTTTGGAAGAGATCATCCATTTCAGATGGATGGAAATCTTATTTCAAGATGTCCAGAGAACTGTACTACCCATATAACCCACTGCTTTAGTGCATTTGCCATAAAAGACTAAACAAATAAATCAGTAATCTGAATTCCTTATGTTGTAGCTGAAGTTGTTTTCCTTGGGGGGAACTGGGGTCAGTTGATCATTTTCCATTTCTAATCAATGCCTGAAACTTTGATTTGTTTGTTCCCTAATTTTTACAGGAGTGGATGGACAGTCCTGGTTATTTCTGCTCCACTTCTCTGCTCTTTTGAAACTCAGATAGAAGGAAATGACTACATGTCAATGACTTTTGGAATTCAAGTCTGATGGCAGGGAAAATTAAGTGGAAGCATCATTTTAGTCTCGGGACCTGATTGTCGATCTCTCACTCTCCTGTAATGGACTTTCTGACCTTGGGCAAGTCACTTCATCTCTCTGGTCCTGGTTTCCTCATCTGTGAGTGAGGTATTAGGTCTAAATGATCTCAAAGGCTCCTTTTAGTTTTAAGCTTTGGGTTTCTACATGGTAACCCTGCAAGACTACATTTATGAAATCTTCTGCACTATGGCTAAAATATTGCTCATTTGTTACAGATTTTTTTTGATGCCTTCTGGTTTAAAGAAACTCCAGCTGCTCTTATGATCGCTTAAGAAGACTGCATGCTGTTCCCTTTCAATGCCAAGCCAGACCCACTCAGAGCCTCAGTTCTCAGTCCTCCATGGAGACCAGGTCCCAGCAGGAATGGCAGTGGAGGAAATTGGCACCCAGATGGTTCCTCCGCGTGAAGGTGTCTTGGGCTGCGGGCCGACTCGAGAACACCTGGTAACCAGGCTAGCCCTCTGTCAGTCACCCAGGGCAGGGCAGCATGGTGCGGATTCAGAGGAGGAAGCTTCTGGCATCTTGCCTGTGCGTCACAGCTACTGTCTTTCTGCTCGTCACACTCCAGGTACCAAGAATTTGGGTTGTGCAGTGTTGATTCCTGGGCCTTTGCCACCACCCCATTCTCTCCAAGTACTTTACTTTTTGCATCATCTCTCAGGATCAGGATTTTCTTTGTAAAGCAAGGAAAATACTTTCTTTTTTAACAGACGAAACTGAGGTTCAGTGAGCGGATGTGTCAGGTTTAGTGAGTGGATGTGTCAGGTAGAAAGAAAATCAGTGGGTTAGGGGATCAGTTTGTGACTCTTGCAGGGTACTGGTTTTACAGTAACAGAAGGTAGAGTTCTGTCTGTCTTACTGGGTCAGAATTGGGTGGCCTCCTCCAAGTCATGATCCCTTCTGAAAGATACCATTCGTTTTTGTTTTGTTTTCTTATTTTGGCCCTGCTGTGTGGCTTGCAGGATCTTAGTTTTCTGACCAGGGATTGAACCCCTGCCCTCGGCAGCAAAAACACAGAGTCCTAAACACTGGACCGCCAGGAAACTCCCTTCTGTTTTTTTAAAAATAATTTTAATTAATTAATTAATTATTTTGGCTGTGTTGGGTCTTCGTTGCTATGTGCGGGCTTTTCTCTAGTTGCGGCGAGCGGGGGCTACTCTTCATTGCGGTGTACGGGCTTCTCATTGCGGTGGCTTCTCGCATTGCAGAGCACGGGCTCTAGGCGCACAGGCTTCAGTAGTTGCAGCACGCGGGCTCAGCAGTTGTGGTGCGCGGGCTCAGTAGTTGTGGTGCGCAGGCTTAGCTGCTCTGCAGCATCTGGGATCTTCCCGGACCAGGGATCGAACCCGTGTCCCCTGCATTGGAAGGTGGATTCTTAACCACTGTGCCACCAGGGAAGTCCCCGAAAGATGCCATTCTTGAAGAAGTAGTGACTATTCTGAGGACAAGCTAGTCGTTCTGCAGAACACACACATCTGCATTAATAGATTTGTCTGTAGTGGGGTGAATGACCTGAAACGTTTCCTGAGTCCCCCCGTTTATTTCATTTAGTTGGTTATTCTCAACTTCATTTGCTGAATTCAAAGTAAAATAAAAGTTTCACAGTGATATTAAAAGTAGAAATACGAGTTGAGATATTTTAGCACCCACTCAAGGACCAGCTGTCCATTTCAAAATCCAAAAGGACTTTTAAAGATTATTTGTGGATGTGAGTGTTTCAGACGTGGAGCTGATGGAGACAGAAGTGTTCTCTGGGCGTGTTATTCTGGAGGGCTTCCCTTCTCCTCGCTTAGGACTGAATGAGCTTATGCTTATAAAAGGACTTCGGCAGATAGTACTGCACTGTACTTCCACCACCTTCCACGGCCAGGTTGGGATTCTGGTCAGAGGAAACCCCTGGCTCCCTGCTTGTCTGTCTTGGAGGTGGGTATCCAGGACCTGCTTGAACTGGAGGGGCTGGACTTTTCTGCTTTAGAAATCTCTCTCCTTAAAGCAATCCCTATTATTCAATGTTTTTTTTTTTTATTAAAAAAAAAATTTTAGGCCACGCCCTGTGGCGTGTAGGATCTTAGTTCCCCAACCAGGGAACAAACCCGTGCCCCCTGCATTGGGGGCGTGGGGTCTTAGCCACTGGACCGCCAGGGAGGTCCCAGTCCCTATTATTTGGATATGACCTTATACCTCACATAGTAGACTTTGATCAGAAATGTGGAGCAAAATTTGTTTTTGAAGTTATAAACATGGCTTTCTAAACGTGTTTCTTTCAAGTACCTGGTTGTATATTTGCAGGGAAAGGTTGGGTGAAAAAGAGTGTTTGTAGCTACAAGTCAACTCCATTCCATCAAGGTACTGGGGAATAGCCACATTATTATGTTATCATAAAGAGGCTTAGAAAGCTATTGGCAAGGGTTTTTAGTTTTCAGTGATGGTCTTACTGTTCTAATGATGACTTTGGTGTCACAAGTAATCTGTGCTTTTTTTAAAAAAAAATAATAGAATTCTTTCTTCCGTTTGGAATACTATGTGGCGTTTGCTGAGTGGCTCTTAATAGCTTTTTTGGCCTTGAATCCCTCAGAGAATCCAGTGAACGTTATAGACCCTCCCCAGGGAGTTACAGACTCTGTATCACCTCAGTGGGCGGGGCCCTTTTCTGACACTAAAGGTAGCAAATACATAAAGAAGGCACCACCACTGGCTGCTGAGAGTGGGGTCTGCGGGCCACACAGGTAGTGTCCTTTGTTGACAAGTGGGCCAGTTAATACGTGAAAATAAGCCTTCTTTTACCGACTTTATTTATTGTATAGTGTGACTACTAATGTTTTGTTATATATGAAAGAGACCAGCCCCTACTTTATACTGCTCTCTCTAACATATTTTTGTAATGCCATGTCAATATCAAACCTTAAAGTTTGATGAAAAGGCAGCGCTTTTGGAGAACTACTGCCCCTCTGATTTCACTCAGTCCACCCTGCCCTTCAGATTACTGTGATTGATGACGTAGCTCTCCAGGACCCAGACTCTCTTGAAATAAATTAAAAAACAAGGTTTTAAGTGAGAAGGAGCCCAGTACCTATGCCATCTCTATGCCATAGTGGATATTATTAGAAATATAAAATCCATGTTATGATTCCTTTAATTGTACTGAAAAGAAACCAATTGGCAATTTATAACTTATTTTCCCCAGAGTGTAATCCCCAGCAATAGCCAGAGAATAACGCTGACTCTCACAGGTTTCATTAAGAGACACAACCACTTCTGGATTCTATACTTGCCTATGAAATGGAGGAGAGATGTATCTGTTATGTGTTCAGTGGAATGAAGCATCCTTGTTGGTAGATATTTTGGAAGCTATGTCCCTACCCTAATCCCTGGAAACTGTGATATGTTACTTTACTTGGCAAAAGGGACTTTGTAAATAGATGGGATTATAGTGACACACCTTGAGGTGAGGAGATAACCCTGAATTATCTGTGCAGGCCCAGTGTAACCACATGAGTCCATAAAAGAGAAGACTCTTCCCTGGCTGTGTTCAGAGAGAGACACGATAACAGAAGGGTCAGAGATGTGCAACGTTGCTGGTTTTGAAGATGGAGGAAGGGGGCCATGAGCCAAGAACTGTGGGTGCCTCTAAAAGAAAAGCAAGAAAACGAATTCCCCACCAGAGTTTCCTGAAAAATGGCATAGCCCTGCCAACACCTTGATTTTAGCCCAGTGAGACCATTTCAGACTTCTGACCTCCAGAATCGTACGATAATAAATTTGCATCATTTTAAGTTGCTCAGTTTGTGATAATTTGTTATGGTAGCAATAGAAAACTAATAAGCTAAATCATCAAGATGAATGGGAGATGTACAGAAGGAAATTAAACAGTCTGACACTGGTAATAATCGTCATCTCTTTTAGGTAGTGGTTGAGCTGGGAAAATTTGAAAGGATGAAGTTTAAAAATTCTAATTTGAACGACGGACATGCACAAATGGAAGAAGAGCCTATACATCTCCATCCATTCCTTAAGAGAGAAGGACTGACCCTGAATAGGAAAAAAACACTGGCAGCTGATAGCTACCCCATCATGCTCTGGTGGTCCCCACTGACTGGTGAAACTGGAAGGCTAGGCCAGTGCGGGGCAGACACTTGTTTCTTCACCATCAACCGGACCTACCTCCATCATCACAGGACCAAAGCCTTCCTCTTCTATGGTAAGTAGGGCTTTTGCCTTTCTCCCTTAGCTTGCTGACATCCTACTTCAATGCTGAGTTACTGCCTTTCTCCCAAGGAAGAGATGGTGGGCTCCCCTTGAAAGCACTTGGCACGCCCGATTTCCTCTGCACTTGCTCTGTGGAAGGCCAGAGCATTGAGCAAATACAATAAATCAGTGAGCTGGACCAACAGAGGGGTGGTTGGCTGGGCCACTTGGTATTTATGGGGGAGAAGACCTAGTTCTTTTCACCTTTTCACACTTGGGTGTTGTGCTTACTGAACTTGTTATTCAGGAATTGGCTATTGATTATACTGATATCAATTCAGAATGTCATCTGTGATAATGGCCAGGAGATTTTGATGACCATAACAGATGTTTAATTGGACATAAGCTCAGCACAGTATGATTTCATTACTCAGAAATAAAAATAAAAAGATTGTTCAACATCAGCTTTCAAGAGCAAGTTGGTATTCATCACTTCCCGAGGCTGATTATATGTCATGCTGGCATTGAAGGGCAGCCAGACCCAGCCAGTTGGGGGTAGCAAGATGCCAACAGCTGTTAGAAATATGGAGCTCCTGGGTGCTGAGTGATAGGGGCACGGGGGAATACAGATTAGCAAGCTCGACCAAAGATAGGCAAGGTTAATCACTAAAGTTAGGAAGTCAGTGAAAGGACATCTGCTTTAGAGTGTGGTATGAGTGTGTGTGTGTGTGTGTGTGTGTGTGTGTGTGTGTGTGTGTGTGTGTATAGTGCTGGCTTTGGAGTGGCAGGACTGAGACTGGGCTGTAGGGCTGAGTCATCCTCAGTGATCTGCCCAACAACAACTTAAGTAAAGCAGAAAATGGGCTCGGCAGGAATCAGGTGGTGTATGTGCCCCACAGTTGGTCAGGGCTGCAGAGCAATGGGCACTCATGCCTGGTAGAGGTGAGGAGGCAGGGAATTCCAGGCACTTAGGCATCCAGATGTGGTGGAGTCCAGAGCCTCCAAAGGCCTGCAGGTGTCCTCATGCACTTGCTTTCCTCCTCTGCTCTTAGAGGGGAATCAGTGTAGGTCTGAGGAGTGAGGGCTGTTAGTACAGGGCCAGGCTGATGGCTGATTTTTTCTGAGGGACAAACAACCATCTGAATAGTGTCAGATGCTTATTTTGAGCATCACTTGATTTCAGGTCCCACTGAAGGTGTAATGTAACATATGGGATTGCATCCTGATACATTTTTCTAAAATCCAAAGAATTCTGAATTCTGAAACACATAAATCTCTGAGAGTTTGGATAAGGGACTATAACCCTCTAGGGGTGTTTTGAGATGAAGCAACATTAAATGTATGAGTTTAATTTCCCAAATTTTACCAGGAGCCCCTAGACATACTTCAATTAGACACAAAAATATATATATAATGTAATGGGTACTTACGTACTTACTACATAGCTTAAGAAATAAAATATTACAAGTAAAATTGAAAGCCTCTATGAGCCCCTCACTGACCCCATCCTGTTTCCTTCCTCCTACCTGGAGGGAATCATGATCCTGAAGTTGGTGTGTGTGTGTGTCTGTGTGTGTGTTTAAACAACATACAATATTTTTTGTATGTTTTAAAAATTATGTAAATAGTATGATATGTTAACTTTCTCTCTCTGTAACTTACTTTTTCTCTTACATGGTTTTTGAGGTTTGTTAATGTTGGATCCTTATAGCTCCAGTTCACCCATTTTACTGTTGTATAGAATTCCATTGTATTTATATATCACACTTCATTTAACCATTTTCCTATTGTTGGACATTTAGGTTGTTTTAAAAAAACTTTCTTATGACAAAAAACGCTACAGTAAACAATCCATGTACGTGTGTGAGCCTTCGCGAGGATTCATACCTAGCAGTGGAATTATTTGTTACGAATTTACATTTATGAATTTCCAGACCAATATCCAGAGTGGTTGTATCACAGTCACTATCTTTTAAACGTTTAAAACTTTTTTTTTTCCCACATTGTACAAACCCTAAGATTCTCTTTACTCACTGGTCCATTTCTACAACAAATACATCCAAAACACTATATAATAAAATTATTTACAACATTTCCAAATGAGAAGATTCCTTTTGCCCCACTACTGCTATTCAGACACAGTACTTCCACAGCACCATACATTATTAGAAGATCTAAAAATGCTCACCCTGTACTCTAGGCTGCTTAGGAAATGTGAAAACTAATAACATAATCGCATTAGCTCCTCTCAATACATGGCAACAGTATAGAAACCTTGAACTTCATCTTGCAACACCAAAAGGGTTCAACAACTCCGCTTTCCCTATTGCACTTTATGAAACAGGTTGCAGGGACCAGGAAAAGGACCACATTATTAAAATGGATTTTAAAAAGCCACAGCTCAAAACTGCTTTTTGTAAGCTTCACACACATTTACAAATATCAAGTCATCGTCCAGCTTGTTTACTTGGATTTTCTTCACTCGGATTGCACTGCACTGGTTATGTCTTCAGTCGGGCTGAAGGCTGGAGCAGGCCAAGAGGATGGCTTATGATGTCCATTTTCCACACTTTCAGAAGCCACAGCTGGCTCTTCAGTTCGGGAGTTTCTTCGGCTTGGAGTTTTGGACCTTTCAGTTATCTCTTTAGGCTCACTGCTTTGTCTAGAGACTGTGGCAGCATTTGCCTCGAGTTCTGGTCTGGGAAGAGACCCCTGCAGTGCTGTGGCTGGAGTTTCCTTCGGGACTAAACTCTGTGAAGGGGCTGGTGGTCGCTTTGAAAATTCGGGCAGTTTAGGGCCTGAGTTGTCCAGGTTAATTCCTTGTTCTCTAGGCAATGGTGCTCATCAGCCTCCTCCAGACCAGGTGGGCAAGTACCTGGGGTGTTTAGATCCTGCTATTTTTCTTCTTCCGAGGGGGTTTCTTCTTCTTCATTTTATTTGCATTGGTATTATTTTGCTTATTCTTTACCCCAAAATGGCCTGCAGAGATATCGCTCTGCAATAAGTCGACCAACAATGGGCTTGTTAGCGTGACCTCCTTACTGACCGGGAAGCCTCATTCTGACCACAGGACATCTGATTTCCATTGGGTGCTCCACTGAAAGGTGCGTTGAAAGGCATGCCATGGCCTGAGAAGTGGTTTCCCGAGGCACTGTTTCCCAGCATGGCCTGGACGCCGGCAGAGGGGGGACACCATGTTGCTTTGTTGCATGCTGACGTCAGGCATCATCTGAGACAAGCTGACATCATTATTTGCTGTAGTAGCAGGATCGCCATGCGGCTGGGCCATATGTGGGCTGGGCCCTGGTGGCCTCAAGACCTGCCCCTGAATCCCCATAACCTGAGATGGACTGTAGTTCATGGGCCCTTGCTGGGGCAGCATCTGTCCTGACATCTGTCCCGTAAACTGCACCATGTTTCCTTGCATGTTTGGAGTTGATCTCCTCGTTATCAGTGCTGGTCCCTACATGACATTAGATTGGTTCTGAGTGTTAAACTGTTGCTTATTCCCCTGCATCTGATTGGTCATAATCTGCTCTATCATTGGGTCCTGTTGAAGCAAAACTTGCCCCTGAGGCCCCATCATCTGGTTATGTGGTACCCTCATTTATGGGCCCTGCTGGGGAAGCATCTGCTTGGGTGGGGTCATCCTCTGGGACGAGAGCCCAGGATTTTGGCTCTGAGGATCCACTGTCATCTGACCCTGCTGCATAATAAGCTGGGCCCTTGAAAGGATCATAGGGTTCTGAGGGCTCAAGGTACCTTGTTGCTGGGCCTTCTGCTCTGGGAGGGCAAGATCTGCTGGTGCATGCTCTTCACCTGAGATGGTGGCCCTGCTGGGGCTGGCCTTGCATGTTGCCCAGGTTCACCTGAGGAACCCCAGAACTACCAGTCTGTTGGCTGTTCGTGTTGCCATGAATTGCCCTGAGGCTGGGCTGCATCATATTTGGTGGCCCATGGGACACCTGCATCTGGTTTTGAGGAGGACCAGCTCCTTGACCACCTGCATGCTGGACATTTTGATTTGCTTGAAGCTGAGGGGCTCCTGAATTTCCAGGGGTAGTTGCTGTGGTCGAAGGCACCTGACCTTGCATAAAGTTCGGATTGGCCTGTCCTGTTGCGAAGCCAGGTGGGAGGCGTTTAGGCATTCCTGGACCACCTGCCATGGGAAAGCCCGCCTCCATCCTAACTGAATTTCCAGCTCCCATGGGTCCATTCATTCTCACATTTCGGCTTTGGTTCTGAGCCAAAGCCAGGTTGATAGCACCTTCCCCTTCAGTCTGAACGGAGAGAATTCCCAGATCCCGAAGCTGCTGGTTGTTGCTCTGAGCCAGGATCCGTAGCCGCTCCGCTGCTTCCCGGGAGATGTTGAATGTCACGTGCACACTGTTCCAGGCCTCTACCTCTGTACCTTTAGCTTGCTGGATTCCATGTGTAACAAATCGGGTACTTTCTTCAATATTGTGTCCAATTTCCATTTGAAGTCTTTATCATCTGTATTTCCTTTGAAGGCCACAAAGATTGTGGAATCCTCCAAAATACTATCACTTTTTGAGTCATCACCTTCTAGTCCAGAGTCAAAGTCCACCTCTGAGTCCTCCACTGTTGATGAATACAAGGGAGTATAGATGTCTTCTAAGTTTGGAAGGTCATCCATAACCATGGTGAATATTATTCCAGAAGCATATGCCAAGTGGACAATAAAAAAACCAAAATGTCTTTCTTAATTTTTATCATTTATCCAGGTCATCTTCTAAGTCCAAACAAGCTGGCATTTTTAGGGCCTGTATTTTAAGGTAGCAGCCAAATAAAAATTCTGAGTGCTGCCCCAGCCCTCCTGGGCGGGCCTCTTAGCACCGGCCCGGGCCGAGCGTCCCTGCGGCCCTCCGTGTATCCCTCCGTCCGTCCTCACGTGCGCCTGTCTGTCCGGCCAGTCTGGCCATTGGCTCCCAGCCGCGAGCAGCCCGACCAGGCTGGGCCTCAAGGACCCAGCGGAGAGGGGGATGGGCCGGACCGGGCCGGGGCTAAACATTTAAAACTTTTTAACATGTTATACATGCACATAGAGCTCCTGTGTTTTCAAGTAACACTTTGATTGTGACTTCTTGGTTTTTCACTTTTAGGCATTATATATTGATTCTTACTACGGAAGATGAGTATTTAACTCTCCTCCCTCACCCTTGCTCCTCCCACTCATTTCTCAGCCCCATATTCTTCCCCAGAAGTTATATCATCATCATTTTAGATAGATTAGCATCTAGTTTTTACATCATCATGTAGTCACAGTGAGCCATGATTTAAGATACTAAGATTTCTTTTCCTGTACAAATTGTTTTCCCTGTAGTGGCACCAGATATTCTTTTTTTTTAAAATTTATTTATTTAATTAATTATTTTTTGGCTGCGTTGGGTCTTCATTGCTGTGTGTAGGCTTTCTCTAGTTGTGGCGAGTGGGGGCTACTCTCTTCGTCGTGGTGCGCAGGCTTCTCATTGTGGTGGCTTCTCTTGTTGCAGAGCATGGGCTCTAGGTGCACAGGCTTCAGTAGTTGTGGCTCGCGGGCTCAATAGTCGTGGCTCGCAGGCTCTAGAGTGCAGGCTCAGTAGTTGTGGTGCACGGGCTTTGTTGCTCCTTGGCATGTGGGATCTTTACGGACCAGGGCTCAAACCCATGTCCCCTGCATTGGCAGACAGATTATTAACCACTGCGCCACCAGGGAAGCCCCCAGATATTCTTAAAGAAATGTCTCCCAGAGATTCCTGACATGTCCAGTTAGAGCTGTCATCCTTTCTGCCTGGTGCCCAGGTGCTGTCCTGGCTGCCCATCAGTCTGGGGATTCCTTGTACTTCGCTTGTGTGTTGGATTTTCTGTTTCTCTTATGCCTTATCTTCCTCTGGCTTGGTTTGTGTCTTCTTCTTTTTCTTTTTTTGGCTATGCGGGATCTTAGTTCCCTGACCCGGGGTAGAACCCACGCCCCCTGCAGTGGAAGTGCAGAGTCTTAACGACTGGACCACCAAGGAAGTCCCGGTTTGTGTCTTTATTTCAGTGTGTCCTGAGAAAGGTTCACGGAAGGTAAGTTTTCAGAAACTTTGTATGTGCGAACATGTGCTTATTTTACCTTTACTTTCACTGATGGTTTGGCTCAGCATAGAATTCTAAGTTGGAAAGTCTTTTCTTTCTGAATTTTTAAGACATTTTCCCACTGTATTCTAGCTTCCAGTGTTATTGCTGAGGAATTCAGAGCTATTTTGATTTCCTGTCCTTTGTGTGTGGTGTACTTTTTTGTTCCCTTCTCCCTTCTGCGGAGAACCTTAGCTTTTTCACCAGTTTGGAAATTCAGTAATGATTGCTTTCGTGTTTGTCTCTTTCCTTCTACTGAGATGCGCACTCAAATATCTGGTTGCCGGGAAGCCTACAAAGCAGTATTTATGTAGTGAGTTTTTTGGACTCACAGACTTGCAGAGCATGCACTTAATTTTATCTGCACACTTAAGACCTGATTCTTCTCTCAGGGATGGACTTGCCTCCAACCAAACTCCCAGGAGACTGATGTGTCAACCAGGATGCTTCTGGTTTGCTTTTCATATCTCGGATTTTGTCACTGTCCAGCTCCCAAAACTGTCAGTGACTCCACTGAGAACTGAATATATGCCATTTTTATTGCCCTGCCACTTAAGGCTCTGTGTAAAGACTCAGGCCTGCCTTCTGAGCTCAACTCCTGTGATTATATCAGCTAAACTTACGTTCAAAAATCAAACTGGAATAGTCAGCATTTTAGGCATATGCCACAGATGTTCCTGACTTAGCACCATTGTTCATTCAATTTCTATGTCCTGGAGCGTTTTTTTAATTTGTCCTGTCAAAATAATCTACTGAACGCTACCGTTTGTTTGGCAGTGTGGAGGAATAATACAGTTTTTGATGTCAAATAGTATAATCTTGAGACACAGATATTACTGAACTGTCATGCAGTGCTGAAGGGTGTATATACCATAAGAGAAATGTCGACAAGTTTTGTGGGATTTCAGAGAAGGGAGAGAGCACACATGATTGGAGGGGTCAGGAAAGGCTTCATAAGATCTCCTTCATAAAATAGGGGAAATCTGAAGTAGGCCTTGAAGGATAATGGAATTGGATTATGTTGGGATTGGAGGACATTTCAGTATGAAGAACAGCATGAATGGGGGCATGGAGGTAGAAAATTACGGGTAATATCTGAGGTTGCAGCAAGGAGATTGGTTGGCTACAGCATGATTTTATGTAAGAGAGAGACTAAGATCGAAGGATACATTGGAACCAGAGCATGGAGAATCTTGAACTTTGGCTTAAGATTTTGCATCAAATTAGAGGATGGTGTGAGGGAGCAAGTGAAAGTTGAATGGCCTTTTAAAAACCAACTCAAATATAACACCTATGAATGCTTTCTGATTCCCTTCCATTGAATGTAACCTCTCTTCTCTAAATGTCCAGAGGCATTTTATATCTCTTTTATGTCATTTAATTGAGCATCTATTAATACAATATGCCAGGCACAGTGCCAATGATGAGGAATGAAGAAGATAAATAAGGTAACTATGGCATTTGGTTTTGTCCTATATCATCTTCTCTTCCATATTAGAGTGCAAAGTTCTTGATGACAGGGCAACACTTCACCTTTGTACTTCCCCTCTCCCCTATAACGAGCATAGTACCTTGTACATGCTAGGCACTCAGGAAATAGTCACAGATACGTAGAGCCCTAAAGGACCTGGGAATCTAACCTTCTCTTTGTCGAGGCGAGGAGTCTGAGGCTCAGGAAGGTTAAGGATGTGCCCCCATTTACACAGGGGTTAGCGGCAGAGCTGGACAGAGAACCAAGATGCACCGACACCTGATCCTGTGCTCCTCCTCCGCAACTGTATTTGAATGTACACTCCTGACTATAATAAAACCTGGATATTTGGATTTTGGAATTGCTTACAGTGTATGGTTTGTAGCAAACCAAATTAGAAATTCAGTTCTTTAATAAGGTCTATTGAGCGAAATAGAGTGAATACAATACACTTTTCTGTCTGAGGGTTCCATATTCTAATTAAGTAGGTCACTTACAACTGCAAATGGTACTCTGGTACAGCAGGATTGAAAAAGAAAAGGCAGGAAAATGATTCAGGTGTCAAAGGCTGACCTAATTAACAGGAATGGAAACTCAAAGGATTATGTGACCTTGAGGCTTCTGTGAACCAGAATTTATTTTTTTTAGATTTTATTGAAGTATAGTGGATTTACAACATTGTGTTATTTTCTTCTGTACAGCAAAGTGACTCAGTTATATAGATATTCTTTTCATATTCTTTTCCGTTATGGTTTGTTACAGGCTATTGAACATAGTTCCCTGTGCTATAGAGTAGTACCTTGTTGTTTATCCAGAACCAGGAATATTTTTGACTTTGTTTGCTTCCTTTATAGCTTCCTTTCTCTTTTTTCTTTCTAGAGATGATTCATTTACTTAATATAAACACATTTCTGGAAGTAATAGTTAAAGACTTTCACGGTGAAATACAGTGAATTCTGTGTCTGGTTTGAGTCATTTGAGACATGAGGCTTCAGCTACATCAGCAATTCTCTGAAACAAAAATTAAGCAGTCACAAGTGAATAATTTTTTTAAAAACAAAAGTCCTTAGAGTTAGAGAATTTAGTCTTAGAAACCATCACTGTAGTGATTTCAAAACACAACTCTGCATTTTAAAACAGTTCTCTTGAAACCTGTCTGTCATGAGAGAGGAGTTGGAGTGCCTTTGATGAGAATGAGGGTAGTTAGGGTCGGGAACTGCTTTTGTTTTGGGTGAGTTCCTAAATAGAACTTTTAGTAAATACAGGTACATGGACAGAAAGAGAAAAGTAGGCTACTGAAATGTTTAACTTCTCCGGAAAGTGGATATTAGCACACCTTGTTGAAGTCTGGAGGTTACACACAGGAAGAATGTGGGACTGGTCTTCCTCAAAGGAAGACTACAATCCATCTCTCCAGGACTGGATCCTGAGTGGTCGGTGGGGCCCCCGGACCTTCATTCCAGGTGCAGGCTTCTTGCTCCCCCCATCCATGGATTTCAAAATATTTGTATCTATTCTTTTTCATATTCTTTTCCATTATGGTGTATTACAGGATATTGAATATAATAGTTCCCTGTGCTAGACAGTGGGACCTTGTTGTTTATGTATTTTGTATGTAGTAGTGTGTATCTGCTAATCTCAAACTTCTAATTTATCCCTCCCCCAACCTCTTCCCCTTTGGTAATCATAAGTTTGTTTCTGTGTCTGTGAGTCTGTTTCTGTTTTGTAAATAAGTTCATTTGTGTCATATTTCAGATTCCACATATAAGTGATATCATATGATATTTTTCTTTTTCTGACCTTACTTCACTTATCGATAGTATGATAATCTCTAGGTCCATCCGTGTTTTGCTGCAAATGGCATTTAATGGCTGAGTAGTATTCCACTGTATATGTACCACCTCTTCCTTATCCATTCCTCTGTAGATGGACATTCAGGTTCTTTCCATGACATGGCTGTTGTAAATAGTGCTGCTGTGAACATTGGGGTGCAGGTATCTTTTTGAATTAGAGTTTTCTCTGGATATATGCCCAGGAGTGGGATTGCAGGATCATATGGTATCTCTATTTTTAGTTTTTTAAGGAACCTCCATACTGTTTTCCACAGTGGCTGCACCAATTTACATTCCCACCCACAGTGTAGGAGGGTTCCCTTTTCTCCACACCCTCTCCAGCATTTATTATTTGTAGACTTTTTAATGATGGCCATTCTCACCGGTGTGAGGTGGTACCTCATTGTAGTTTTGATTTGCATTTCTCTAATAATTAGCGAAGTTGAGCATCTTTTCATGTGCCTGTTGGCCATCTTTATGTCTTCTTTGGAGAAATGTCTATTTAGGTCTTTTGCCCATTTTTTGATTGGGTTGTTTGTTTTTTTGTTACTGAGTTGTATGAGCTGTTTGTATGTTTTGGAAATTAAGCCCTTGTCAGTCACATCACTTGCAAATATTTTCTCCCATTCCATAGGTTGTCTTTTCGTTTTGCTTCTGGTTTCCTTTGCTGTGCAAAAGCTTATAAGTTTGGTTAGGTCCCATTTGTTTATTTTTGCTTTTATATCTGTTGCCTTGGGAGATTGACCTAAGAAAACATTGCTACGATTTATGTCAGAGAATGTTTTGCCTATGTTCTCTTCTAGGAGTTTTATGGTGTCATGTCTTATATTTAAGTCTTTAAGCCACTTTGAGTTTATTTTTGTAAACACACATTCTTTTTTTTTTTTTTTACCATCTTTATTGGAGTATAATTGCTTTACAATGGTATGTTAGTTTCAGCTTCACAACAAAATGAATCAGTTATATATATACATATATTCCCATATCTCTTCCCGCTTGCGTCTCCCTCCCTCCCACCCTCCCTAAAACACACATTCTTTATTTATGTTTCTTACTGTCCCTTTAAGACCTCACTCAGGGGGTTAATTTTCACCATCCTCTAACTGGAAGCTTTGGCTGAGCCCCGGCTTTTGTGCTCATTCTCAGGGAATGGACAGTTTTATGGTCACTTTAAGTCGCAAACACACTTTCAAGCTTAGTAAATGGAGCGTTCAGCCACATGCCATGCCTAGGGTTACATATTTTTGCATCCCCAGCTTGGACCTCTCTCACGCCACTGCAGGCCTGCGGTCCTTCCTCTGCAGTACAGGTCTTTCCTCTCTCTACACTCTGCTTGCCTCCTTCTTCCTCCCTCATCTGCTGCTTTCTGGAGACTAGCAGAGTTGCTGTGTGGAAAGGGAGGAGAATTAAGGAGGCTGGACATTTCTTAGTTGGCCCGTGTGGCTTTATGTCCTGTGAACTCAGCAGATGGTTCGATCTGATGGCCTTGAGTGGGTCTGGTGGATGATTAAAGTGTACTTTTTCTATTTTGGGGCATTTTCATGGCATTTGGAGTTTCCCTGATGGAACCCTGGCTTTTCCAGTGTCCTTTCCCAGTGAGCCGCCTCTCTGTTCCAGATAGTCACGTGGGACAGCTTTCCAGCTCCTGGTACCCGCAACACATCCAGCTTCTTTCTGCTGAGCTCTCTATGTCTGCCTGGGGCTCTTTGTATTAGGAGGACCCAAGACTCCCCACTCTGTCTCACCCCTTTCTGTATTCTTGACCTTGCTGAGGAATTCAAGAGTCGTAGGACAAGCTCTCCTTCATTCCTTCTGTGAATTCTGCAAGTGGGGGCTTCTGTCTCACAATTACTTTGAATCTTGATATCTGTCCTGTCAGTTGCATCCCAACATTCAGTGATACAACGTCTCTGCAGAGTCACAGTTTGCCAGGTCCCTTGCCACCTGTTGGAGAAGCACAGAAAACAAACAAGTACGGTTTGGTAAGATTGTATCACAGTTGATACGGTAGCAACCTTGATAGACTTCCTTATACAGCTGCCCCTGGTCATCTTGACTGTACTAAGTGTCCCTGACACTTCATGAGTGACACATCTGTGAACTGTTCTCGGGGTAATTTCTGCTAGTCTCACCCATTATGAGTTGATTCTTACTAGTACTTTTTTTCTGGAGGTTGACTTTCCTGGGCCCTGTGCATTGAATGCAGATAGTAGGTAATTGCTTTTGCCAGGTTAAGACTTACTTGGGAGATGGCAAGAAAATGGACTTACTTGAACTGTGTGGACAGCAACAAAGTTGAACGTGAAAAAGAAGGTCATAACTAAGTGATAGATCACATATGATATACAATAAATGTATAGAGATGTAAATGTGTATTTATCTATCTATCTACATATATACATCTTTGCTGTAATCAAACCCCTTACTTTAAATAAGAGGTACAAACTGCTATGTATAAAATAAGCTACAAGGCTATATTGTACGGCACAGAGAATATAGCCAATATTTTATAATAACTACAAATGGAATATAATCTACAAATTTGTGAATCACTATGTTGTATACCTGAAAATAATATAATATTGTAAACCAACTATATCTCAATGTAAAACTTGCAAAAAAATAGACTTTATTTCTGTTTAAGCAAATAATTATCGCATAATACTTTACAGAAGGTAAAGCCATTCTCAGAGCTCTGCTCAGACTCCGCAGTGACTGCCCATCACGTTAAAATTCCAGGTCCTCAGCGTGGCCTCCGACTCTGCAGGCTCTGCCCCACTCCCGGTCTGTCTCTTACCCTTGGTCTGTCTCCCTGGCTCACTTCTCTCTCCTCCGGGCTGCTTGCTGTCCCTCAAACAGGAAGCCTGTTCTAGCCTCAGAACCTTTCGTTTGTTCTTCCTCCTCCTGGAATGCGCTGCCCCGGGTTATTCCTCCCCACCGATTGAGTCTCTGTAGGAGTGATGTTTTCTCAGAGAGACCTGTTTCCTCACCTTTCCAAAATAGGGCTCTCCTCCCACCTGACTCTCTGATGGCGTGGACCCTTGCCCGGCTTTATTTCTTTTCATAGCACTTAATACCACCCCCCCACCAGAAGTTCTCTTACTATTTTGGGACCGGTTACCTGTTGTGCCCCATGTTGGAATCTAAGTCAGGAGAACGGCGACTTCGTTGGGTTCACTGCTGTTACCACACTGCTTGGAACAGTGCCTGACACGTAGCCAGGCTTCAGGCAACGTTGTCGAATGGATGACTCAGTAAGTGAAACCGGCCTTGATCCTCACATGGAGTCGGGGAGGAAATGAGAACATTGGTATTATCATCTTCACTGGGTCTTAAGATGTTATATAATTTACCCAGGTTGTGCCTGGCATTCTTCTTGAATGAGTGCATTAGACCCTATGATTAAAACTCTGGTTTATTTAAATTACATTTTATCAAATTTATTTGTGTACCTAGTTGAATTAAACACTCTGGTACAAGGCTTATTTCAAAGAAACAGCAGAATCTGCCCTCCTTTTCCAGTCCCTGGAAGCAATCACTTTCTGCTCTTTCAGCTCTCTGTTTTCTTAATAACATGCTTATATTTTTACTTCCTAATTTTGCAATTTTGTAATTTGTAATTTGAGACATTATCCATTGACTTCCCTTAAGGGAACATGGGGATTTCAGTTAGATTGTTATTCAGTGTTTACGTTATTATAACTCACATAATTGCAATTCACAGCTCAGCTATGTAGTATGATTACCCTTCGTGTCAGTATTTTTAGGCGTTTTCTCTTGGGCTGGTCACATTTCCCAGAGAGGATCCTTTCAGTTCTCTACCTGGAGGGTATAACAGGGGTGGTCATCTTCTGGGAGCTTCTTACTGCTCAGCTGAGTCTGTAAACTATCACTTAATTCTTTTTTCAGTGTGATGCCCCTGACCTCAACTAGACCATGTACCCCCTGCCCGAAGACCCTTTCTTTTGAACTCCTGAGAGTAGAAACCTCCAGGACTCTTTCAGGGTGGGGAAGGGACAGTTGCTCAGTTGCACAGAATAAAGGGATATGGGCTTTTAACTGTCCCTTAAGCTGACTTTTAAACAGTCCTCTATGCTTAGTCCCATATTCACCTCTACTTTTGGATTGTTGACTTAAAGAAAAACACACACATAAGAGCTGTGAGTTTAAGTTGTATTCAGGGTCTTACTGGGGACTATAACGCAGGAGACAGCCTCTCAGCTAGCTCTGAGGAAACTGCTCCAAAGAGGTCAGGGAGGAGCCAGTTATACGTGATTTTTGGCTGGGGGTATGCGTGGTCCAGCACACATCTTGGTGGAAGATTACTGCTAGTCACAAGGAACGGATATCTCAAGTTAATGATTTTAGTGCTTGTCGATGTATGGAAAGATGGAGGAATCTGGTGCATTGAAATTCTTCCTAAGATACACATCTAACTATCCAAGGACCTGCTTGTCCAAAGCACAGAGCGTCCTGTTATCATCTTAATTTCCTCTCAGAATGTTCTGTCTGTCAGCAGCTGCAGTGGGTTATGACTTAATCCTTCTAGAACTGGGTGGTGAGCAACTCTCTTTGTTTACAAGCTGCACCTAATGCTGTCAAATTCTTGAACATTCTGTGGGCTTATGGGTAAATTAGGTGGCTCATTGGCCTTCCCCTGCGGGCTTTAGATTAATCCTTCTGGAGTCTAAGTCAGTGACTCTCGTCACGTGCTTTCCATCATGATTGCTATTTAATTATCTCTCTTTGCCTCTTTGAGATTATGCCCTAAAAAAAAACCTCTTGACTATTATTTTTATCTTTTTTAATTATTAAAATTTTTTTATTGTTGTCTCTAACTCCGAACCAAGGTTTATTCATGATTTGTCTGACAAAAAGAGAGCCAAGAAAGTACGAATGAACCCTCTATTACTTGGAAAAGGAGGAAGGGAGTTCACTGCGCCACCAGGGAAGCCCAACTTTGGCCCTTTTGATAGGAGTTGTGATAGTTTTGTTAATCATTCATGCAATAGAAGGTGTGGGTCATTCTTTCACATTCATTTCCACCTCTAGAAAGTTTCTGCAAGTGATGCGAGAATGGTGGAGAGCTGAACCAAAATTCTCTGCCACTTAAATTTCTAAAACTTGAGAGTTTTTGATCTTACTTGTTTTGCTGTGGGTGAGTGGTTCCCAGACCAAGCTCATTCCAAGATCATAGATGAACAAACAAACCAACCCCCAAGTCTCTGGGCCGCACTCCAAACTTACTCAGAATCTCTAGTGTTGAAGACTCATAATCTGTCATATATGTCAGTTTGCCCACGTGGGACATTGGCTTGAGAAGCATTTCACAGGGCTTTTGAAAGGTGTGGGAAGTGTTGGCCAGAGATTTGAAACCAAATCAAATCAAAACAAAACAAAACAAATTTTCAAAAAAGAAAACAACGGTAATGCACTGGTTTGGTGCAGCTGTAAACAATATTTATACTTGTAGTAATTAAAGTACTGGGTATACCCTGAATCAAAAATGGATGAGGAGGGAATACAGGTATGTGGGGGGAAGGGAGAATTAAATCTACACCTTCCATAGCAACAAGACAATAGGTATTACCTAAAACCGAAAAATCAAGAAATACCACGTTAACCCTGTTATTTAGATATTTTTGAAGTGCAAATACAGAAGGAATGCCTGAAAAAATTGGGGTGGTGACCTCTGGCATGTAGAAATAAGGAGTGGAGTAGGGCAGCACCCTACTGTCTTGTGTTATCGTCTTGATAAAACTGTTTTGCATTTAAAGCTATATGCAGGTATTAATTTGATATAAATAAAAAGTGAATTAACAGAGACATTTTGTCTTAGGAGATAGTTAAGCACAAAGACAGTAAGAACAGTTATTAATAAATTATCCAATTCCTAGGCTTTTTTGCTTATCGATACATTTTAGGAAGAGTGTTCATTATGCAAATACATTAATATTTTACAGCTAAGGTACTCATTTCCTTCCATGAAAAAACTTGCCTATTAATATTATCTGATTTTCAATCTTTCCAGCTAAAAAAATAAATCAGCTGAGTTTTGCTAGATTTACTTTGATATAAGGACATAGGCTGTAGTGAGTCTCATAATGTTTAGTTTTAAGGGTTTTCTGGTCAGGACTGGGAGTTCTCTTCCCCTTGTTTCTGACTCAGCCTTTTTGACCCTCTCTGGTCTTCCAGCACCTGTGGTAGTGTAAAGATCAAAGGAAGAGCAGAAGTGACTGAAAATCGGAAAGCGCTTTTCAGGTTGGGCTTAAAAATCTGAAAGGAATGCGCTTCCCTGGTGGTGCAGTGGTTGAGAGTCCGCCTGCCGATGCAGGGGACACGGGTTCGCGCCCCGGTCCGGGAGGATCCCACATGCCGCGGAGCGGCTGGGCCCGTGAACCATGGCCGCTGAGCCTGCGCGTCCAGAGCCTGTGCTCCGCAGCGGGAGAGGCCACAACAGTGAGAGGCCCGCGTACCGAAAAAAAAAAAAAAAAAAATCTGAAAGGAAGCACAGTAGTGACAAGGGCCAAGAGTCAGGCGCTATCCTGCTGGAGCCAGCGGACAGATTTCATTACTGCAGTTTCAGCCATTTGGGCCAATGGATATGCTGGCGCCCATCCAGTTCTAGGCAGATTCTCAGAGATCCTCTGAGACCAGCTGGCAGCTTGTTCTTCAGAGCAGACAACATAGGCGCACATCTCGCATAGGTGCCCCTCTCTCCCAGGCGCTCAAAATAAAACCAGCCAGCTTGGGCTTCCCTGGTGGCGCAGTGGTTAAGAATCCGCCTGCCAATGCAGGGGACACGGGTTTGAGCCCTGGTCCGGGAAGTTCCCACATGCCACGGAGCAATGAAGCCCGTGCGGCAAAACCACTGAGTGTGCGCTCTAGAGCCCACGAGCCACAAGTACTGAAGCCTGCATGCCTAGAGCCCATGCTCCGCAGCAAGAGAAGCCATTGCAATGAGAAGCCTGCGCACCGCAACGAAGAGTAGCCCCTGCTCGCCACAACTAGAGAAAGCCTGCGTGCAACAACGAAGACCCAACGCAGCCAAAAATAAATAAATAAAAAATTAATTAATGAAAAAAAAAAGAGGGGCAAGAGAGCTTGCTTCCTGTCTCTTAAAAAAAAAAAAAAACCAGCAAGCTTTAATGAATACGTTTTCTTGCTCTTAAAAATTAAAAAACAAAACAAACCTAAAACAACTTCAACTAAAGAGTAAGTACAGCAGAAAATTTCTTTTTTGCAGAGTTTACATTCACAGTTTGACCCACACCACCTCAATAAGTTCTAGGGCACAGATTCGAGTCTCCTGACCTTGGAGGGGGGATACTTGGAGACTCACGTGCCACTACTATATATAAAATAGATAATCGGCAAGGACCTACTGTACAGCGCAGTGAACTCTACTCAGTACTCTGTAGTAACCTATATGGGAAAAGTGTCTGAAAAAGAATGGACATATGTATATGTAAAACTGAATCACTTTGCTGTACACCTGAAACTAACACAACATTGTAAATCAACTATACTCCAATATAAAATAAAAATTTTAAAAAAAAGAGAAGAAGAAAAAAAAGAACAGCCAGCATCTGTCTCTCAACTGGCTTTGTGTTATAATGTTGTGTATGCTGGAAATCTCCTGAAATATTAAATACTTTCTTTATTAGTGGAAAAATAACCTCTTTGAAGAAAGTAAACTACTAATGCTGATAATGGAAATGAGGACCAAGAGAAGTATTTTAAGAAACAGTGGTTATCAGGCAGAAGTTAGCTATTTAAATAGGTTAAAGAGTAGAATATTGGGCTAACATAAGGTTTGGATCTGTATGAAATAGACCACATAACTCCGTTTTTTTGAGGAAATCACGTGCTACCAGTGTTCATGATTTCGGAGAGTTTGAGAATGTCTCAGGATGTATCCCTTCCTGATGTTGGAGAGCTGTTCTTCATTCATTAGTACAACTGACATGGAAGAAACATTTATTATATGTGTGGCCCTGTGTTAGGTGCTGGGGTTATAGTGGTTCTATTACCTGGTTCTATAAGCCTGTCTACAACGGGCTCTGCCCTCATGGAGCTTATGAAATAGGTAAATAGGATGCTACCAGGCAGGGATAAGCATTTTGGCTTGAGATGGAGTGATCAGGGAGGCCTCTCTGAGGATGTAACATTTGAGGCTGAGTCTTGAAAGGTGGGAGAAGACAGTCCTGTGAAGATGGAGGGAATTAATTTCAGGTATAGGGAACTGCAGATGCAAATGAGAGTGGAAAGGAGTTTGATGTGATGGAGGGTCAGAAAGAAGGTCACTGTGCTGGGTACAGACTGGGTGTGAAGGAGGATAGAATGAGATGAGATTCGAATGGGAGACAGGGGCCAGGTGATAAAGGGCTCCCCAAGACAGGGTGAGAGAGTTGGATGTGTTCTAAGGGCAATGGAGAAATGGCAGAAGGTTTTAAGCAGGGGTGCTATGCTCTGACTTCTGTTTTGCTCTGTTCTCATTTATGCTGTAAAAAGGTCCCTGTGGCTTCTCCTCGGAGAATGGATTGGAATGTGAAAGTGGAAGCAAGACACAGTTCCTATTAAATAAGTGGAAGTGATGTTGCTCTGGACTAGGGTGGGATGCAGTGGAGAAAGAAACGGGTAGATTTGAGATGTGATTTCAAGATAGAATTGATGTCCTGCTGTCTTAGTGGTATCTGTTTTCATTTATGCAGGTGTCCAAGGAGAAAAATTCACTATGCATATTCATTTAACTCCTTGGTCTCTCAGATACTTAGTTCCACCTTGTGTTACCAACTTACCACAACTGTGATGGATAAAAAATGCTATTCATTTCCTTCCTGACAGGTGAAAATAATAAGTCAGTAAATTATTGATCACTAAATATTTTGCTTTCATAGATACGGAAATATTTAGTCCTTAAGGTTATTGACACCTGCATATTTTACTTTCCTGAGTACAGACATCTAAACTTGGCATCCAAATCATTGGTGACTATATTGGTGAGGAGCAGTGATTAAAATCTGTGTGTGCAAGGGTAGTCATATAATTCACCACCAAAAAATTTAAGGTCTAGAAATGTAGATACAAATTCATCAGGCTCATTCATTTACTGATGAAGCCATTAGCATTTAATTAGTAAGTTAGGAGAAAAACATGCAGTGTCATATATAGGGGTCATGCCCCCCCTTCCAAGAGTCTTGAATCGCCTGGAAAAATTAAGAGGAAAATACAGCATTTTGTTTTCCGCTTCATATCAAATCAACATCTCTGGAGATGAGGTCTGGGAATCTGTGCTCTTTACCAAGCTCCCCAGGAAGTCACGTTGAGGCCAGTCTGGCGGGGGTATTGGGACCAGCTTTTAGATGATCTCTTAGGTGGCTTCCACCACTCATATTTTATGACTTAATATAAAATCTCTTAAGTTCCATCATGGGAATTTGTAGATGAGTCTTTGCTTTCATATCCTGTTGTCACTTCTGTATGCCTGTGATTTATTTGATGCTTAGTGTTTGGTAACAGAATATCCAATTATAACTTCATGCCTTTGGGAAAATAAAATCCCCTTTAAAGACATCTGCCTTGTGGCAAAGTTTCCAAGAATGTTTTATGTTGAGACTGGAAAACTTTGTAATTGAAAATGTGGATTTTGATGATTCTTTCAAAGGAATTATGCAATTAGGGTATTCTTTTAGCCACCTGGGCACAATTTAGTCTTTCGGGAGCACTTAGTTATTGGACCAGTGCAGCATCCGATGATGCCTGAAAACATCAGAACCAGGGGCCTCTGCTTAGAATCAATTCTTATTATTGAGCTGATGCTGAGCAAAAGCATGGATCCAGGAGGGATGAGATACAAGTTTTTCTTGATTGTCTCAACCCAGTGGTGCACAGACCCAGAATGCACATCCTTTGGGGAGGGCGGAGAGGATTCTGTGTGTTGCTGTAAAACTGTAAAATTATTGAGTGAGGCTGGCTGGGGAAGGGGGCCAGGGGTTCAAGGTCATTTGACTCAGGTGTCTGTTGCAGTGCACACGTTCATAGATTCCTGCAAAACAATCCCTTTAAATTCCCCATTGATCAATGACTGTAAAGCTCCTAATTTCAGAGATTCGAGTCTTTGCTACATGATCGGCTAGCGCGGCCCTTTTTTTTCCTTTATTCTCCAGGCAACTAAACTCTAGTTTTTTTGTTTAAACTCTAGTTTTTATTTTTATATCTGACATCAAGCAGCTTGTAACCTTCCTAGTTAAGTTGTCTCGTAATTTGAAGGGAAGGTGAGTACTCACTCCAATTTCTCAAGTTGCCTACTTTCAGCCTCTAAATTCAGTTTTCCAAACACTCCCTGGTTGGGTTGCCAGTATCTGGAGAGGAGTTGAAAGCATAAAGAAGAAATGAGCATTTTTGCTTTTCATGGTAACCAAGTGACTGCTTGGTTTTTGCTTATCCTATAACTTCGATCCCCTTAGCCAATGCTCTGTCTCAATTGACATTTGGTACCAGGGCACCATTGTGCTCATACAAGTAGTTGATTTTCCCAGTCCCAGGTTCGGCATATGAGACGGTGGTTGGTAATGGTGTTGGTGGTGAGTTTCAGCACATGGGAAAGGTTTGCTAGGCTTAAATATGAACTAGATTCTTTCTTTTTTTTTTTTGGCCTCGCGGCATGCAGGATTTCAGTTACCCAACTAGTGTTGGAACCCGTGCCCCCTGCAGTGGAAGTGCAGAGTCTTAACCGCTGGACCGCCAGGGAAGTCCCTAGATTATTTCTTTTTGTTTTAGTTAAAATCAAGTGTTTCTCCTCCTTTTCCCCTGCACTCATACCTCATCTGTCTTATTTACTGAACAGGATTTTTGCCCTTGTCTCCTCTTCCTCCCCAGTTGCTTCATGCATTTCTGTCATTAACTATAGAAAGTTTCTCTTTGTAACACCCTGTCATGCTCCTTTTTTTTTAAACATGATATTTATTTATTTATTTATTATGTTTTTGGACATCTTTATTGGAGTATAATTGCTTTACAAGGTTGTGTTCGTTTCTGCTGTATAACAAAGTGAATCAGCTATACATATACATATGTCCCCATATCCCCTCCCTCTTGCATCTCCCTCCCACCCTCCCTATCCCACCCTTCTAGGTGGTCACAAAGCACCGAGCTGATCTCCCCGTGCGATGCAGTTGCTTCCCACTAGCTTTTTTTTTTCTTTTTTCTTTTTTTGCCTTACGCGTGCCTCTCACTGTTGTGGCCTCTCCTGTTGCGGAGCGCAAGCTCCGGACGCGCAGGCTCAGCGGCCATGGCTCACGGGCCCAGCCGCTCCGCGGCATGTGGGATCTTCCCGGACCGGGGCACGAACCCGCGTCCCCTGCATCGGCAGGCGGGCTCTCAACCACTGCGCCACCAGGGAAGCCCCCTAGCTATCTGTTTTACATTTGGTAGTGTATATATGTCAATGCTACTGTCTCATTTCGTCCCAGCTTACCTTTCCCCCTCCCCGTGTCCTCAGGTCCATTCTCTACGTCTGTGTCTTTATTCCTGTCCTGCCGCTAGGTTCATTAGAACCTTTTTTTTTTTTTTTTAGATTCCATATATATGTGTCAGCATACGGTATTTGTTTTTCTCTTTCTGACTTACTTCACTCTGTATGACAGACTCTGAGTCCATCCACCTCACTACAAATAACTCAGTTTCATTTCTTTTTATGGCTGAGTAATATTCCATTGTATATATGTGCCACATCTTCTTTATCCATTCATCTGTTGATGGACACTTAGGTTGCTTCCATGTCCTGGTTATTGTAAACAGTGCTGCAATGAACATTGTGGTACATGACTCTCTTTGAATTATGGTTTTCTCAGGATATATGCCCAGTAGTGGGATTGCTGGGTCGTATGGTAACTCTACTTTTAGTTTTTTAAGGAACCTCCATACTGTCTCCAGAGTGGCTGTATCAATTTACATTCCCACCAACAGTGCAAGAGAGTTCCCTTTTCTCTGTACCCTCTCCAGCATTTGTTGTTTGTGGATTTTCTGATGATGCTCATTCTAACTGGTGTGAGGTGATACCTCATTGTAGTTTTGATTTACATTTCTCTAATGGTTAGTGATGTTGAGTATCCTTTCATGTGTTTGTTGGCAATCTGTTTATCTTCTTTGGAGAAATGTCTATTTAGGTCTTCTGCCCATTTTTGGGTTGGTTTTTTTGTTTTTTTTGATATTGAGCTGCCTGAGCTGCTTGTATGTTTTGGAGATTAATCCTTTGTCAGTTGCTTCGTTTGCAAATATTTTCTCCCATTCTGAGGGTTGTCTTTTCGTCTTGTTTACGGTTTCCTTTGCTGTCATGCTCCTTTTTATATCACATTATTCCTTGGGAGAAAGAAGCTGAAAGTTGTTTTACACTAGCCAGAGTACTATTAAATACTCAGGCTGACAAGAAGAACTTCTCTCTTCTTGACCAAAGGCAGGTCAATTTTATGTATTGATATTTCCATACTTTTCAGAGATAATGGTGGCTTTTTTTTTTTTGGCAGCGAGAGGGTAGGGTGAGCTATACCATAACCAAACTATATACCCCCAATTGCTGAGGAACTCTGTGGTGGAATGCAAAGACCTGGTGTCTTGAGAGTCAGTAAGAGCTGGTCTGGATTCATCTCTACTACTTGTTAGATCTGTGACGTTAGCACTGTTACTGAAACTCTTTAAGCTTCTTTTCTTGTTTGTAATATGAGGATAAATCCAGTTTCTTTAAGATTTTTGTGAAGTTTTAAGATAATTCATGTAAAATGCACATTGTGTTGCCTGGGGCATGGTAGACGCTCAGTAAATAATGACATAGAATTATTAATATAACCTGAGAGTTACCATAATGTTTATGTTCATAGTATTCCTTTATTATCCTTTTGATGTCCATGGGATCTGCGGTGATGTCCCCCTTTTCATTTCTGATATTACTAATTTGTGTCCTCTCATTTTTTTTAGCCTGGCTAGAGTTTCTTGGTGTTATTGATCTTTTCAAAGATTGATTTTTCTCATTTGATTTTGTGGTTTCAAGTTCATTGATTTCTGCTCTAATTTTTATTATTTCTTTGTTTCTGCTTACTTTGGATCTAATCTGCTCTTCTTTTTTGTACTTTCCTAAGGTGGAGACAACGTTATTGATTTTAGATGTTTCTTCTTTTCTATTATATACATTTAATGTTGTAAATTTACCTCTAAGCACTGCCGTCTCTGTATCCCACAAATTTTGGTAAGTTGTCTTTTCATTTTCATGTAGTTTAATTTTTTCTTAATTTTAAGGTTTCTTCTTTGACTCACATGTTACTTAGACGTGTGATGTTTAATCTGCACATATTTGGGGATTTTCCAGTTATTTTTCTGTGTTTGATTTCCAGTTTAATTCCATCATTGTCTGAGAGCAGATATTGTATAATTTCTATCCTTTTAAATTTGTTAAGGTATGTTTTATGGCCAGAATTTAGTCTTTCTTGATGAATATTCCATGTGAGCTTGAGAAGAGTGTGTATTTTGTTGTTGTTGGATGAAGTTGTGTATAGACCTCCATTATATCCAGTTGACTGTTGAATTCAACTATGTCTTTACCGATTTTCTGCCTGCTGGATCTGTCCATTTCCGATAGAGGGGTGCTGAAGTCTCCACCTCTAGTAGCGGATTTGTCTATTTCTCCTTGCGTTTCTATCAGTTTTTGCCTCATGTAGTTTGACAGTCTGTTGATAAGTGTATACACATTTAAGATTGTTATCATGTTTATATTTAGGTGACCTAATATAAAGAGTGCTGATAATAGGATTGTAATAGATTTAAAAACTAAACTAATAGAGATGATTTTTTGGGTAAAGAAGATTTCTTTCCTTCTGAGTAGGTTACTGTCTTTCTTGCTGATCCACATCCTCTCTCTGTTTGGGGGGAAGATAGGACTGTTACAGAAGGAAAGCTTGAAATTCGTATTCAGCATTGAATTTCATGATAAGATATTTTCTGTAAGATAATAACAGCCTTCTAAAGTCAGACTGTTCTCCTGAAGGGATTTTCTAAATTACTTTAGCTCCCACTTTAGCATAACAGGAACTAAGACTAGAGTACTCGGCTCATAGGTTTCTCCTGTTGAGATCATTCTTCCAGCTGTGACAGCTTGGTCACACGCCTCGCTGCTCCTTGGTATAAGGAAGAGAGAAAGCTCATCCTCTCTGGTCCTAGGTGTTGGGAAAAGACCCAAGACAGAGAAGAGGAGGAAGGTGGAGGCAGGTTTACATTTGTCCTTATCAACCCCAAATCTTGCCTCGGGCTCAGATTGTGAAGAGGAGCCTTTAGAAATATCTTGATCAGGTGAAGAAACCACAAAGACAGGCAGATTTTTGTGGGGTCCAGTGATGGTTCATTGGTCAGAGCAGCCCGGCCAGGCAGGGGCCATCTGTGTTCTTGTGTTGTATGTCTCCTAATGGGGAAGTGCCCACCAGCAAAGGCTGTGGGTGGATACCTGGCTAATGCCCGGTAGAGTGTGTAGCAGAGACTCAGGTGCAGTGTGACTGGACGCCTCAGTTTGCCCGGGACAGTCCTGTTTTCAACTGCAGTGCCAGCATCCTCTCCAGTCAGTGCCTTCTGTTTAAAAGTGTCCTAATTGTACCATAAATGATGTGCTTATCCTCAGAGAGGTGTGTCCCCAGAGAGCAGTAAGGGGGGGCTGTGTCATCAGCAGGGCATCCCCAGCCCTGGCAGGGCTTCTCAGGAGACCAGATCACGAGTTACACCAGGTGCCGACGTCAGCTGTCAAAGCAGCAGGATGTCCACTTCAAGCTCAGAGAAATCAGAGGACACCACACAGGTTCCAGGACTCTTTTCCCCTGGCAGACATGGCCATGGAGAGGAGGTAGAGAGGGAGGTAGGATCTGAGAAGGCTGACAGACCTTTTTACCTGGAGAGAATGTATAGTACCTAGGAGGATTGTTTTAAGGTTCTCCATTAGATTGGACTGAATCCATTGCTTTTCCCTTATGCCCAGTGGATGGGGATTTAGGAGCAAAAATGGATGAGTCATACAGGAGAAGCACTCCATTTCCTCTTCCGTGTCTGAATTGCAGTGTGTGAGCAAATTTTGCAACCTGATCATGTACAATTAATTGCCTTTCCTACAGCTTCTTTGCATCCTTGCTGTGCTTTCTTTCCCAAGGTCTCTAAAGCTCTTTAGACAAGATCACTGTAAGCCTTGTAGCCAGTGGTTGAACTTTTCTAAAAATAATTTAGCACCAAAATGGAATAGACACAGTCCCTATTTTTCACTACTTCACATTCAATGCTCATTCAATTCAATACTGTCCACAGACGTTGGCAGTGCTTCCTGTGTGATTGGAGTTCACCTTATATCTGCAATCCCTTTAAGAAGTGACCTTCAGCATGCACCCCAGTGTTCATAGCAGCACTATTCATAGTAGCCAAGACATGGAAACAACCTGAATGTCCATCGACAGAGGAATGGATAAAGAGAATGTCATATATATACACAATGGAATACTACTCAGCCATAAGAAAGAATGAAATAATGCCATTTGCAGCAACATGGATGGACCTAGAGATTACCATACTAAGTGAAGTAAATCAGAACAAGAAAGACAAATACCATATGATATCACTTATATGTGGAATCTAAAATATGACACAAATGAACTTATCTATGAAAAAGAAACAGACTCACAGACATAGAGAACAGACTTGTGGTTGCCAAGGAGGGGGCAGGAGAGGGATGGATTGGGAGTTTGGGGTTAGCAGTTGCAAAGTGTTATATAGAAAATGATATAGAATGGATAAGCAACAAGGTCCTACTGAATAGCACAGGGAACTATATTCAATATCCTGTGATAAACCATAATGGAAAAGAATATGAAAAAGAATATATATATATATGTATATATATATCTGAATCACTTTGCTGTGCAGCAGAAATTAACACAACCTTGTAAATCAACTACACTTCAATAAAATAAATTTTAAAAAAAGATGCGATCTCCAGGGACACATTGTATCTGAAGTTGGGAAATGCTTATAGATAGTGTTTAAAAAAAAACTTTTGGGCTTCCCTGGTGGCGTAGTGGTTGAGAATCCGCCTGCAAGTGCAGGGGACACAGGTTTGAGCCCTGGTCCGGGAAGATCCCACATGCCGCGGAGCAACTATGCCCGTGAGCCACAACTACTGAGCCTGCGCTCTAGAGCCCGCGAGCCACAACTACTGAGCCCGTGAGCCACAACTACTGAGCCCGTGAGCCACAACTACTGAGCCCGTGCACCTAGACCCCGCGCTCTGCAACAAGAGAAGCCACTGCAGTGAGAAGCCCGTTGCACTGCCCCCGCTCGCCGCAGGGGGAGAAAGCCCGCATGCAGCAACAAAGACCCAATGCAGCCAAAAATAAATAAATTAAATAAATAAATTTAAAAAACCACAACTTTTAATTAATTAATTTATTTTTGCTGTGTTGGGTCTTCGTTTCTGTGCGAGGGCTTTCTCTAGCTGTGGCAAGCGGGGCCCACTCTTCATCGTGGTGCACGGGCCTCTCACTATCGCGGCCTCTCTTGTGGAGCACAGGCTCCAGACACGCAGGCTCAGTAGTTGTGGCTCACGGGCATAGTTGCTCCGCGGCATGTGGGATCCTCCCAGACCAGGGCTCGAACCCGTGTCCCCTGCATTAGCAGGCAGATTCTCAACCACTGCGCCACCAGGGAAGCTCCAAACTTTTAAATTGAGACATAGCGTTCCTAAATTTCATGAAATCTTAAACCACATGCTTAAGATTATTGATTAGTTTAATGAGTCAGTGAATTTCATTATTAATGACCTCCTTTCTTACCTGCTCTTTCCTTACCTGTTCTCCTGCTTATAGGAAGCTTGAATGTGAAGGATTAATTCAAAACTTACAGAGTTGAACTTAATTTCATAAACTCCAATAGGTGAATTTTATGGGCTCTTTAAAATGTTGCATATTGTGAGAGGGGGACCAGTCTGAACTCAGGCCCCAGCTCCAGGTGCAGCCCGCGGTCCCACCTTCTTCCCCTTCCTCTCTTGCCCACTCCAGCCAACCTAAGCTCCCCTGAGTAGAGGGAGCCCATGTCATCATTTTCCACTAGGGAAACAAAGGTCATGTTAGCAAATACATGTAGGCAAATCATTCCCTTAAACAAAAACACAATCCCCTACTCACCTTTTATCACCTTTTATCGTTCTCCCTGTACAACCTAAATTCTCCAAGAAGCATATCCTAATCATCTCCATCTTCTCACTCTACCTCTTACTTGCTTCTCAGTTCTCTGCTCCAGCCCCACCTTTCCACTGAAACAGCTCTTGCTAAATTATCAGTGACATCCCTGTTGTCAGATCCTCCAGATTCCTAACTGAATTGGAGGCATTTTCTAGTCCTCAACGTACTTGACTTCTCAGCAATATTTGACATCGGTATCTAGGTCTTCCTTCCTGAAATATCCTCTTTCCTATGCTTTTCCAACCCAGCATTTCTGGTTTTTCTTCTTCTTTGTCTGCCCTCTGCCCTCGCAAGACCCTTTTGTAGCTGGCTATTGGATGTTGGCCATCAAGACTCATCCACGTTCCTCTCTGTTTCTTACTCTAAACTTTCTCCCTTGGCTGGTGGTCTCCAATCCCATCAGCCTAAATGCCTGCTTCTTATAACAATATGTAATTTAAAAAATATCATGCTTTCTCTGTAATATAAAGAAAAGTAGTTTATATGTAATAGGCATTTCAGTATGTGTGTGCTTGGCCATATGAACTCATGATGATGTAGCTAAGTGCTAAGTGCTGTGCCTCTGTGTAGAATCATTGGTTGTGAATGTGGGTGTTGTTTACGGAGACTCTACCTTGTAGACAGACAGAGAGGTGTTGAACTGGCACTCAGTTACCTCAGACGGTGATGCGATTTTCTGAAATGGTGAGTAGGTCTGGGTAAATACCAAACAGTAGTCCGCTCTTCCCTTAATTTACATGGTTCCTACATTCCTGGAAAATTCAGTGTAACTTGAAACGAGGCAAGAAATACAAGCTTTGGTGTTTATATGGTAGATAAAGTTAGATTCCAGGCTCAGATAATTAAAAACAGGTTTTTAACCTCCGTGGCATGTGGGGCATGAGACATTTCTTCTCTGTGAACTGCACTGCGTTTTGCAAAGTGTCTGGCACCCTGGGTCCCCTCCTGTGAATGGCAGTAGCAATCCCCAGTCACTGTGAGATAGCCGCCCCCATCTCCCTACCCCCAGAAAATTCGCATACCCCCTGGGGGTCCTGCGCAGTAGTTTAGAACGACTGCCCTGGGCCGTCTCCTCCCGGGCAGGGGCTGCGGCCCAAAAGCAGACAACACCCACGCTTAAGTCTTCACTCCAGACCCCTCTTCTGCCTCCGTATCTGAATAACTGATGTCTGCTTGTATGCATTTCATGGGTCACAAAGTCACCTCGAAACTCAGGTAATGGCTGCAGTGTGCGTCCATTTATGCAGGTCAGGAAAGTAGGGGTCATCCTTGGCGCCCTCCTCCCCATTACCCTCCATGGGTATCCAGTCCATCATAAAATTCTTTTGATTGTATTTCCTAAATGCAGCATATAGTTTCTAAATGTTTTTTCTAATCTCTTCATTTTCTCAGGCTCTACCTTTACACCTTTACTCTAATCCACCATAACTGGGCCACCACTGTGGCCTCCAGCTCACCCAGTTGTACTCTCCTGCTTCCTCTGGATGCACTGATTTTCCTGTGGGTGGTCCCTTGTAGTTCCTATTGTTCCCTCCTCCCATAGACCTTAGAACACGTGCTGCCTCCCCCCCCCATGTATCTCCTCCCTCTTCATTTGTTTATTCCACTCGTCTTTCAGTCTCAGCCTGGGTCACTGCCTCCAT
Organism: Tursiops truncatus; assembly: GCF_011762595.2. Taxonomy (NCBI): domain Eukaryota; kingdom Metazoa; phylum Chordata; class Mammalia; order Artiodactyla; family Delphinidae; genus Tursiops; species Tursiops truncatus. Next base: position 25,648,219 of record NC_047054.1, on the reverse strand, counting down.
GAAGCCCTCCTTGACCTCTCTGACCTCTCTATTATAGGCTCTCTTAGCATTTCATAACACGTTAGAGTTCTGGCCTTACGTTTACTTATGTGATCAGTTGATTAATGCCTGCCTTTTCCACTGTATACTGTAAGCTCCATGAGAACAGGGGTGTTTCTGGTTTTGCTCACTATTGTATTTACAATACTTGCCATAGTGCCTGGCACACAGTAGGCGCTCAGTAAATGCTGAGTGTTCCTGAAGCTTGAAATGAGATTTTTGCGGCCGGAGTGGCGACCAGTTCCGTTTTGTGACAAGAGGGGGCAGCAGAGAGCTGCCAGAGGAGAGGCCTCTGGTTTGTCTTTTAGGTTAGAAAATGCAGTTTGTCAGGCTGTTTAATCAGGAGTGAGGGGAAAAGGAGGGGAGAACACACAAGTGAAAACTGAGAAGCAAAAGAACAGATTATCCAGAAGAGAAAGGGAACCAGAGGGAGAAGCTTGTAGCTGGAGTTTGGTAGAAGAGCCCGGGGGGGCAGAAGTGAAGGGGGCTGCTTAGATGTGAGGTGGTCAAGTTTGTGGCTTATTGCTTCTCAGGAGGCCTCTCTAGGGTTGGAAAGATTCCTGCCCCAATAAACCGAGAAGCCGAATGATGCAGATGGAGATGTAAAGAAAGGGGAGGAGCCGCTCTCTTCTTGCCAGCCACAGCTTTGTTTGGGAGCTAATGACACATGGTGGGAGTTCTACCCCTTGCATGGGGGACGGGACTGATGAGGGGTTGGGAGGGTGGAGGGAGTTCGGGGTGCTGGGACAGGAGAAGAGGAAGGGGAGGAAACTAGTATTTCTCAGGTACCCTCTGCCTTACAGGCCCAAAGTAGTCCTGGAGGGTCAGTATTATCCTCACTTGAATGATGAGGGTGCTGTGACTCGGAGTGTATAATAGTATGCTCCAAGACATATTCGTGTGGCTAAACTGAGCTTCTAGCCCTGACTCCCTTGGCTCAAAAACCCATGCTCTTTCTTAGATATTCTGGTAACTTCTGAAAGATTTTGGCAATGGCCTTTTTAAACTTATTATGCCTAAAGAGAAACAGGCCCTATTCAGTTTTGTCCCATGTTGGTAGATTCAACATTGACACGAGAAATTATTATCCCTGTTTACGGACTTGTTGGCTCTTGGGAAAGCAAGTGTACCATAAATATAAAATATTGCAATTTAATCTCTATGAGATGATGGAGGTTCACTAAACTAGTGGTAATTATTTCATGATGTATGTAAGTCAAATCATTATGCTGTAAACTTATACAGTGTGGTATGTCAATTGTGTCTCATTAAATCTGGAAGAAGAAAAAGAAAAAAGAACCCCCCCAAAATTGCAATTTAACTGACAATTTGTTTTATTATTATTATTATAAATTTATTTATTTTTGGCTATGTTGGGTCTTTGTTGCTGTGCGTGGGCTTTCTCTAGTTGCAGTGAGTGGGGGCTACTGTTCTTTGTGGTGTGCGGGCTTCTCATTGCAGTGGCTTCTGTTGTTGCGGAGCGCGGGCTCTAGGCGCGTGGGCTTCAGTAGTTGTGGCACATGGGCTCTAGAGCACAGGCTCAGTAGTCGTGGTGCACGGGCTTCAGTAGTTGTGGCTCGTGGGCTCTAGAGCGCAGGCTCAGTAGTTGTGCACAGACTTAGTTGCTCTGTGGCACATGGCATCTTCCTGGACCAGGGCTCAAACCCGTGTCCCCTGAATTGGCAGGCGGATTCTTAACCACTGTGCCACCAGGGAAGTCCCTGAGAGTTTTTTTAAAATTAATTAATTAATTAATTTTTAACATCTTTATTGGAGTATAATTGCCTTACAATGTTGTGTTAGTTTCTGCTGTATAACAAAGTGAATCAGCTATATGTATACACATATCCCCATATCCCCTCCTATTTCCTACATCCTCATGTCCATTCTCTACATCTGTGTAACTGACAGTTTATAATCTCCGAACAGAGACTTAGGATCTGAAATGTCCAAGGTCTGTGTGCATGTTTATGAGGGTCAAACCTTGCAGGAATTATCATCCTGGTTTTATATGGATGGATACAAACTCACTGTACTGTTTTCTTGGCCAAAGTGTTAATCAAGGGAATAAGGATGTAGGAAATAGGATCTCTGCTCATAGATCAAGAGCCAACATTAGAATGACCTTGAGCTAGTTAAAGAATTTCCGACCTTGACTAGAACTGTTGGAGGAGGAAGATTTGTGTGAAGCCCTGCAAGGGAATGCTTCTCCAGAGAACTCAGCCCACGCTGTTGTAGCTGTTGACACAGCATGATTTGAACACGCAGGTCCAAATGCATCTCTTTGTGATCAGCAAAGCAAGGGTGGGACAGGAGGAGGAGCAACCATTCTGGAAAAGGAAAATGGTTGAAGTTGGGGTGGTGGGCGGGGGACAGCACAGGGCTCCCCCCTTATCGAAGAGCAGTTGAACACATCTTGGAACTGAACGTGTGTCAGCCTTTTGGCAGAGAGAGATGTGTGATTTTATCTAATAGTTAATAAAGCTTAGGAAGAAAATGCATTCTTTTCATTGCAAAAGTGTGGTGAAAAGCGGGTGTTTTTTGATTTTGTTTTTTCTCTTGGGAGGGGATGGAGGGTGTCAAGGGGAACCTTCTGTCATTTAATCTCTCCATTTTCTCCCCAGGAATCATTTAGATTATATTGTCTGTGTTGCCTTGTCCGTATTCCTTAAATATTTGGTTTAAGCAGTTATTAATGACAACAATGACCACTTTCCTATGTGACCCTTCATCCCTCCTGACTGCCCACAAATAGCAAAATGAGTTCTGAAATCAGTCACTTGCCAGGCTCACTCAATCTTTTTGGAGCATCTACATGTTGGACTTCTGTCCAGCACTGTATTTGATTCTGTAGGAATATACCTTCAAGGGATTGAAGAAATGGCAAACAAATGCATTCTTTTCCCCAACTGAATAAACAGTTATTAAGAACTCAGAACACTTCCCCATTAATCATGATCAGGTTCCAAGACCCTCCCGTCAAAACCTTTTGAATCCATAATGAAGCCAGACCATAAAACTAATAGCCCAAACCTGATTTTTGGGTCCTAGAAGTAGGAGAATTACTACATGGAGAGGAGAGACGATCCAAGAGAAAGAGAGCGTGTGACATTTGAAGGTTTAAGTAAATTTATAGTTTATAAAATTTGAGATGCTTTCCCTTGACATGACACTAGAGGGCAGTATATACAGTCAAACCTCGTAATGGAACCGGCTATTGAATTCTTATCATTTCCAGTTATGCTTTTTTATGTTCAATGTCACCCCTTAATTCTTTTCGTTTCATTAAATAAATAAAGGGAAAAAGACATTGAAATTATATACAGCCATAACAAGAAATATCTTATGAGGATAAAGAATTTTGTTAAATTTTACGAAAGTAATGCATAAGCAATTTAAAAAATGAAATGGTATTAAAAGGTTTTTTTAAAAAATTTTATTGGAGTATATTTGATTTACACTGTTGTGTTAGTTTCAGGTGGACAGCAAAGTGAATCAGTTATACATATACATATATCCACTCTTTTTTAGATTCTTTTCCCATTTAGGCCATTGCAGAGTATTGAGTAGAGTTCCCTTTGCTACACAGTAAGTCCTTATTAGTTTTCTATTTTATATATAGTAGTGTGTATGTGTCAATCCCAATCACCCAATTTATTACCCCCCCCCCCCCGACCCCCTGGTAACCATAAGTTTGTTTTCTACATCTGTAACTCTATTTCTGTTTTGTAGATAAGTTCGTTTTAGGTTCCTAAAAAGGTTTACCTTCTTTTTAGGTTCCACATTATAAGTGATATCATATTTGTCTTTCTCTGTCTGACTTACTTCACTCAGTATGACAATCTCTAGGTCCATCCATGTTGCTGCAAATGGCATTATTTCATTCTTTTTTTATGGCTGAGTAAATATTCCATTGTATATATGTACCACATCTTCTAAAAGGTTTTTTCTTAAATGAAAAAAAGGTCTCTTTCCCTCTCTCCTATCCTGTTTCCTGTAGCTTTCCTGGAATTTGTGTTCATATATCTAAATAGTATGTGCATACTTGTATTTCTTGAGACAGTTATTTGGTTTATTTTTAATGACATCAGAAATCATTGTTTACTATATAATTGTTAGAATTTTAAGTTTTCATCTTGGTACTTTTTACCCAGCTTCAACAAGCAACAATCTTCTCTTATTTGTGTTTGATTATCCCTACATTCCTCCTTGCCCTCTTAATTATTTTAAACAATTTCTAAACAATATATCATCTTACATTTCCTTTTTTGATACTTTTTAACTTAGAGCTAATGATTGCCTTTAAAAAATTACATAGTTTTTATTAATTCATTATCATTAATTTTATTTTAACAGTTTTCCATCCGATATATGAAATGCCTATCTATGTAGGTAGAATTTTTGTGTATATAAAACAAATAAATTTTAGGTACATAAAGTTTAAAAAATAAGTGGTCTGACGTATTAGATAATCTATTCATTTTATTTCTCCTCCAGGGAACATTTGTTTGCACACCCCTCCCGCTCAGTTTAGACTTGTTACTTGCTAATTCTGCTGAATATTCTCATCCTGGAATTTCAAATATCCTGAGGGTTTTTTTTTTCTTTTTCTTTGCTGCTTTGTGTTGGATGCCTTATTTCCTGGGTCTATTTCCCCACTTTCTTGACTTACTTCCTTGAGTGGCTGCAGCCCCTTCTAACTGTTTCCTATATAAGGCAAGTTTATCCTCCTTCAGAATTTTGAAAGATTTGCTCCATTGGGTTCCAGAAGTCCGATGTCATTCTGATTCTTCTTCCTTTGTAAGTGAACTTTGTGACCAGTCAGTCACACAGGCTAATTTAATGAAGGGGCCTTAGATTTCTGATTCTGGTACAGCTTTCGGTCTTTGAAGGAAAGGCACCATAAGTACTAACTAAGAATACCGGTAGCTGGAATTGGGTTCACCTTTATATATACCTCTTTGTATATATACCTCTTTGTATCTGGTAGTATTTTGCTTCCCATTCCTTTGTAAATAACCAGTTTTCTAAAAATTCATGGTGTTGTGGCTTGATGTGGGTCTTTTTTTCCCATTGCGATGGACACTTAGGCCTGTGAATGACATGGCCAGTATTTTCTGTCTTGCCTTGCATGGCTCTGAGGTTGAAGAGTGAATTGACTGGATCGAATTGCAGTTCCAATGGTATAGTCATTGCTGAGTGTTTTTGAGGCCTTTTTAGCTTCTCACTGGTTCACTATTTATTCCCAGGGCTTCGCTTTTGCTTTCCTTGGCTCTGTATTTATGTCTTTGAAGATATTTTGAGGACTTCTTCAAAAAAGTAGCTTGGTGATGTTGATTTCGAAGGTCGAGAGTTTCACTGCTATTGAGGGCTTTACTGTCCCAGGTCTTTAGACTTAAAGACAATGAAAATGTGTAGTTAGTAAGGATGGGTTTTAAATATGGTGCATTGTTATTTAATCACTGCTCATATGTTAACTCTGTCAAAGTGGTTTGAGTGGCCTGTATAATGTCCACGAGGAGGTGTGACTTGGTGTTCAACCAGAATTGGTTGGTAGTGGTCACATGCCTGTTCTGAGCTGTGAATGGTGAATGCTTGGCAAGTACAGTTAAGAGTTTTGAGTTTCAAAACTGTCTGATGGGCTTCCCTGGTGGCACAGTGGTTGGGAGTCTGCCTGCCGATGCAGGGGACACGGGTTCGTGCCCCGGTCCGGGAAGATCCCGCATGCTGCGGAGCGGCTGGGCCCGTGGGCCGTGGGCGCTGGGCCTGTGCGTCCGGAGCTTGTGCTCCGCAACGGGAGGGGCCGCAGTGGTGAGAGGCCCGCGTACAGCAAAAAAACAAAAAAAAACTCTCTGATGCTGCTCAGTGAGATTCACATGTGCTTTATTTAGAGCTGGTCCTGAAATGGTCTTCCAGATTACCCCCTCTTAGTTTGGCATGTTGTTGTTCTAAACCCCAAATGAAGATTTTTCTAAAGATTCCTTTTCTAATTAACTAATGGTACTAGGCAGTTTTTCATTCGAGGTGGAGCCATTCAGTAAAGTGGAAACCAGCACCTCCTCTTCAGCACATCTGCTAGGGAGCAGATTGGTAGAAATACTGCTCCGTGGTTCATTTTGGCCTCATTCCAGCTGAGCTCTAGATTAAAACTACTTCAGCGTTTCCCCGTCTGTCTCCTTCATCCTGATTTTGTGTTATTCTATCTTAATTTTCTTATGTACCTTGGATCAGTGAATGTGCTATTTTCCTCATAACGTCGTTCACCAATTCTAATCCTCTCACTCCTTTTCTGCAAGCTCAAAGATATCTCTGCGGTGCCACTATTTTTCCTGAGCACTAGCTCCGAGTTCCTGGGGGAGGATTCATTTTCAAGGCGTGGTATCTGAATGGCCTGGACCAGAACACCCGGCCGCTATCCACTGCTCATTATTAGATGGAGGGGACCTGACAGTGTGGTAGGAAACCTGAGTGAAATGGCTGTTCAGGGTGGTCATCAGTAACAGGTGGCTGGTCTGAAGGGTCTGGCTGGGCAGATGGCACTGCTCTGGGGCCCCTGCATGCCAGTTCAGCTCGACAGTTGCAGAGGAGGGAATTGGCTCTGATGTTTCCCTGGGCCAGGATCTCATCTATGGACTGGACTTCATTACGTACCAGCAGATGGGAGAGTCAACCCAATAACTTTCCATTTCCCAGTTGGGAACTAATTCTGGGAAGATGTTTGGCTCTGTCGGCGCAGTGCAAAGAGCCGCTTTCCTGGCTAACAGGAACCCGCAGACATTTGGCACATGGAAATTTACACGCAGGCACATGCCCGAGGCCCATGAGTCTTAGCCCTCACCAGATATGTAACAAGTGGGAGACTTCTGGCTTTTCACTTGAGAAATTTCCAGTGCAAGTCCATGGAAGCTTCCCCACGGGCCTTTTAAAGGCTGGACTGCTTTCTTCTCCCACAGTCACCACCAGCATGCAGAACCTCCCCTCCTGTGGGTGCTGCAGGATCACAGCTCTCGCCGGACTGCCTAGCAACAAAGCAGATTCCATCCGTTCCAGCCTCAGATGCCAATTATTTTCAGTGCCTACCAGTTCTCTGGGTAGTATTAGAATCAAGGAAGAGGCAGAGAACTGAAAAGTGATGGTTTCCTTGCATCAGGGTACGGTTAACATCCTAAAAAATCAAATACTCAAGGTCTGTTTCCCTTGAAGGGTAGGGTCACTTAACGATTCACTGAAGGGCATCGGTTTGAATCCTGTGTTCCCCTCTCAGGTACCCCATCCTTTCATCCTGGAAGTCTTTTCCTCCATCCCCTAGTATCTAGCCAACTCTCAGATGTTTCCTCAAAGTAAGTAAATAGGGCCTCAAGGTCAGAATGGAGACCACCTCCTGAACAAAAGCCACTTCACACGTTTTTGTTAGATTAGGTTCCCACAGCTGGGATTATCTCTGTACTAAAAGCTGTTTGTGTTGGGCTGCTCTAGTGCATTATTAGAGGCACTGAAATCTACCCCACCTCCCTTTCTATTGTACCTCTGGTCTTCTAGTCTTTCGATGAGCTTATAGTTGTAACAACAACACAACGTAGAATGGGAGAACAGTAGCTATGCTTTTCTTTCGATATTTCCAGAGAAGGAATCTGTACAATTTCCTGTAATCAAGGACTGCACAAGGTCTGAGTGAATTTTGAATTTATTTTATATAGGGACCAGTGTAATGTGATGCTCCTGTAGAGCTGGGAGTGACCATAGATCTTTGACGTTCCCCAAGCCTCAGGGATCCCTCCAAGAGCATCCCTAAAAGATGTTGCCTCAGTCTGTCCTGAATCTTTTGGGTGATGGAAGATCTCACTCTTCTTTTAGAAGTCAACTCTTGAAAGGTGAAGTTTACATATAACAAATGCACACATTCTAAGTTAGCAGTTGGTGACAATTTATCAGTTAAGACATTTCCCCTGTGCCCCTCTGTAAGCCAGTCTGCCCCTACTCCCTGCTCTCCCTTTGATCTGATTTCTATCACTATAGGTTAGTTTTGCTCGTTTAGAGACTTTGTATAAATTGAATTGCACACTGTGGACTCTCTTTTGTCTGGCTTCTGTCTCGCAGCATATATTTGAGATTACTCTATTTTCCAGTCAAAAAGAGATGAAACTCTGATCTGTAGCCCACACTGACAGGCAATAAAACTCATGCCCCTTCTGCCTGGATGATTTTTTCTTTGGTGGGAGTGTGGCCTGGGGGTGACTAACTGTCTGGAGTTGCCCAGGACTCACGTGGTTCCTCGGATACAGGCTTCTCACTGATAAAACTGGAGAAGTCCCAGGCAAGTTGGGATGAATTGGTTGCCCTAGCCCCCTCTACTAGATACCGTAGAGAACATTAGGGCACCAGGGGGATGAGCATCTAAACAATAGAGGAAAGGCAAGAAAAATGGACATTTTATGTTTCTTCACCTTAAGGCTCGGCTATAAGGGACCCAACTCTGGGAGAATCCCTCTGGAAGCCATGCAGCTATAAGCCATGCAGCTGGAGGACTGGGTTTGTATCACTTACCTGATTTCAACTGATTTTTTTAAAAAATATTTTTTATAGTTTGGTTCCCTATTAAGGACATACTATGCTTCCTTACTTTTCTGCTTTCCAGGATACTATATTAAGAGCTCTGACATTGCCAACAGTTAATACTTTTGTGATCAAAAAAATTGGGAAAGCACCAAGATTAACAAATTAAAATAATAATTATTACTTCAAGGTGCTTGGTTTGATGGGCTCCAGCTTGATTATTTTGATATGTTTAATCTTAAAACTCCAAACACTTTTTCAACTGAATTACAAGGCGTTGCGCTAACGTGGCTTCTCTGAGGATGTGTGCTAATCTCTCGTTTATATCTGAAATAATTCATTCCCTGGATGTTAGCCGAACACATTCACCTGCTGATGTTCAAGGAAGCTGTAATCTGCCTGCTCTCCTTCTGGGGGCGGATGAAATTCCTGGCAGTTAACTGTGCCACATAATTTTCCACATAAATTCTGAAATATGATACTCTTACAAGCATGCAAGACTCCAAGGGCAATCTTTCCTAAGTGGCACTGGGGTGATGTGGCAGTTTTGGGCTGTATCTGTGAGCCTTTACGTGTTATACAAAGTTTGTGAGACTTTTTTAATGCTTCTCTTCAGAGAGGTGTCTCATTTTTTCCTCTAATTTTTGGATGTTTAAAATTTACACAATTAAGGCATAAATATATCACTAACGCAATTTAAACAACAAAGAAATCTACCAAGCAAAGAAGGAGAGTTCAACCTTACTTCCTTAATCCCCATCCCAGTTAGATTGTTGGTGATCCTTCAGAATTTTTATGTATAATTGAATTCAGCCTGTGGTTTTTTGTTTTTGTTTTTGTTTTTTTTAATACGGTACACGGGCCTCTCACTGTTGTGGCCTCTCCCGTAGCGGAGCACAGGCTCCGGATGCGCAGGCTCAGCGGCCATGGCTCACGGGCCCAGCCACTCCGCAGCATGTGGGATCTTCCCGGACCGGGGCACGAACCCGTGTCCCCTGCATTGGCAGGCGGACTCTCAACCACTGCGCCACCAGGGAAGCCCCCAGCCTGTAGTTTTGTCTGTTTTTTTCTTAAACTGAATCATACTGTAGATATATATTGGTTTTTCCATTTAAACATATGTTTTAAAGATTTTTGTCATGTTAGACTATATCAATTTACTTCATTATTTTTAAAGTTATGTTGATTTATTGGTATAGAGGCACCTAAGTTTAGTTAACTATTCCCCTGTCAATGGTTATTTAGGTTGCTGTTTTTCTGTTACATTACCATGAACATACTTCTATGTCTTTGCCCATATATACTCTTATTTCTCTAGATATTTGAGAATAGAGTTGCTGTGTTAATGGATAAATTAAGTTAAACTTTGGTACATAGTGCCAGGTGGGTCTCGACAAGGCTGTACCAATTTCCCCTCAAAGTCTGAATTCTTTTAACATGTGAAAAATTTGAAACAAAATGAAAATGGTATGTATGTGTATAGCTGATTCACTTTGTTATACAGCAGAAACTAACACACCATTGTGAAGCAATTATACTCCAATAAAGATGTTAAAAAAAATGAAAATGGATAATTAAATTTTGCAAGCTCAAACAGCAAATTGGGAATTTGCTCTGCTTTTAATAAAATCTTATTTGTTGCTTACTTATACATTTGATTCCTATAAAGCTCAGAAAGGACAAGACACTTGGCTTATTGATTTAACTTGCCAGTTATAATTTCATGGACTTTGCATGAGCTCAGGATTAGAATGAATTTTAATGATTTTCCATGACTGACTGCTAAGATGTTTCCATAGAATAAACACTAATGAAACTGTGGTCAGCATAGAATAGTCCAGAAATGACCTCCGCCTAGAAGATCTTCCATACCAAAGATCAGTTAAGAGTCTAGTTCTTTAGCTTTTCCTTACTATCTCATTTTTTAATTTTTATAACTCACTAATTCTTTCTCAAATCATTGACTCTGTCAAATTTTTTTTTGAAAAGAATTAATAACTGGATGTCAAAGTGTTGCTAAGGCTTCATTATTTTTTTATGGGGTGGTAGTATTACTAGTCTACCATTAAGTACTACCATAAGTAATTAAAATAAAATTGCTATATTTGTCAGAGTAAATGAGGCAGGAGAAAGGTCCTAAGATGATGTAGTGATTTTCTCATCAATTCATTTCACCTCTTTCTCCCTAACTTAATATATCCTTTTATGTTTTTTTTTAAATAAATTTATTTATTTTACTTGTTTTTATTTTTGGCTGTGTTGGGTCTTCATTGCTGCGCACGGGCTTTCTCTAGTTGCAGCGAGCGGGGGCTACTGTTCGTTGCGGTGCGTGGGCTTCTCATTGCAGTGGCTTCTCTTGTTGCAGAGCACAGGCTGTAGGCATGTGGGCTTCAGTAGTTATGGCTCGTGGGCTCTAGAGCACAGGCTCAGTAGTTTTGGCGCACAAGATCCCACATGCCGCGGAGCACCTAAGCCTGTGCGCCACAACTACTGAGCCTGCGCTCTAGAGCCCATGAACCACAACTACTGAGCCCGCATGTAGAGCCTGTGCTCCGCAACAAGAGAAGCCATCGCAATGAGAAGCCCATGCACTGCAAGGAACACCCCACGCAGCCAAAAATAAATAAATATATTTATTTATTTAAAAAAAAAGTGGCTTAGTAATCAAGGCATTTATTTCTTAAATCAGCCAGAAATCTGGGGTAAGATACCCTGTTTGTTCAGCAGTTCACCATGTCACAGAAGCATCCTTCTCCTCTGCCATTTCTGCACATGGTCATCTAACGGCTGTGGCTGCTGAAACCTCTGACCTCAGCTACCTGAGCGCGTCCATCAACCCCCAGACTGTGTGTGATGGCCTCCCTCTCCGAGCAGCCTCATTTTCTCACTCCATGTCTTGTACTTTTGCTCCCAAACACCTGCTCACTTGTTGGTACTGCAGCTTTGGAGGGCAGGTGGGGATATACTGAGCCACGAAGCAAGACCTCTCACCTGTTAGGCTTCCCGCGTCAGGATGAGAGTGTATGAGGGGATTTTCATTTCTGATTTTGGGGCCCACGGTCTCTATAGGATAGGGTGTGTTTTGGGACAACTTTTATCTTTCTCTGAGTATGAACAATTACAGCATGAACTATTATCACTGTGAATTTTTTTCAAGCCGTATTAGCTGTGACTCTACTGAAGGGTTGTAGTAAATATGTTCTTATTTGAATCTTACCTACACAGGCTCACATACTGGCACCCTGGCACCCTCATGCACACTCAGACACTCCTACACCCCGATGTGAAGCATTGCTTTCCTTTGGGAATGTGGTTGATCTTTCTCCTCCGCCCAGTCCCCTCTACCCTCTGGTGGTTCTTTTATGTTTTTTTAGTGCGATAAAATTTCTTGTATCGCGCATTTATTATACGAGGAATTGGATGAAAAAATTTAAATAAAATAACAATTATAGGAAAGTATTTATGTTCTTTGCTTTATGCGTTTACTGTCTCTTTTGGACTGCCATAGGAGGGGTGCATTTTATTTGTTTATGGTATTAAACTTGGGCCTATAAAATATAATTTATTCATTATGTTACTAAGGATTCTTAATGTAGACCTAAAATCCTTGGTCAAGATTAGATTTTCTGTGTATATTAGAAAATCAAGCTGAGAGTATCCTAGACATGATTAACTTTGGAGGACAGTTCTTTCTTCCTTTCTTCCTTTCTTTCTTTTTCTTTCTTTCTTTCTTTCTTCCTTTCTTTTTCTTTCTTTCTTTCTTCCTTCCTTCCTTCCTTCCTTCCTTCCTTCCTTCCTTCCTTCCCTTCTTTCTCCCTTTCTTTCTTCCTCCCTCCCTCCCTCCCTCCCTCCTTCCTTCCTTCCTTCCTTCCTCATCGCATGGCTTGCAGGATCTTAGTTCCCCAACCAGAGATCGAACCCAGGCCCTGGCAGTAAAAGCACCAAGTCCTAACCACTGGACTGCCAGGGAATCCCCTGGAGGACAGTGCTTTATTCTGCACTGTTCTCTCTTGGGTAGAGAGAGACTCTAAGGAAAGTTTATTTTTCCAGGTCATAGCTTCCAACTAGGGTCAAAAAGTGGCTCAAAGGCTAAGTGGGATGGAATGATTTGGCAGTTCTGTATCTACCTGGTGGGTAGACTTGCTTTGGAAAAAGCAGTCAGTTGTTATTTATTTATTTATTTGGTTGCACCAGGTATTAGTTGCAGCAGGCGTGCTCCTTAGTTGTGGCTTTCCAGCTCCTTAGTTGCGGCACATGTGCTCCTTAGTTGTGGTTGGTAGGCTTTTTAGTTGCGGCATGTGTGGGATCTAGTTCCCTGACGAGGGATTGAACCCGGATCGTCTGCATTGGGAGCGTGGAGTCTTAACCACTGTGCCCCCTGGGAAGTGCCTCAGTTGTTGTCTTGATCCTTGGTTTCAGAGGATGTCATTAGCTTGGAGATAGTTTGCTGTATACGGGATTGACTTCTGTAAAATGTCCCTCCAGCCAAGCGTCTAAGGCAGATGCATGGATGGCCTGCTCTGAAGTTCTAGTTGCTAGTTCAGAGTTTAGATTTTTGTCCCACAAAGTGGAAAAATTGGGAGAATAAATATTGAAATGACTGTGTATTCTTAATGGAATAATACTACACAACTGTTAAAAAGACTAGGGCAGCCGTCTCTGCCCTGACATGGACATATCTCCATGGTAGTTTCATGGACAATGCCAGGTTCACAACCGTGTGGATAGCCTGTATTCATTTAGGTAAGCAAAATTTCCTTAATTCTAAAAAGCATTGTTCTTTTTCAAATTTAATATCTCTGAAGTCAGCATGTATTTTGCATTTCTAGACTTCCCCTGAGCATCGGCAGTAATGTAGTTGCGATTGCCTGTGTGGGCACGAACTGGGCTGTCCTTCCGCCTGGCACGATGGGACTGCTGCAGCCCTTGGATGTTTCCATCCACAAACCAGTGAAGGGTCATTTGAGGAAAATATGAGTCAAGTTGGTGTCGGAAACCTTTCTTTGACATCTTCTGGTCACGCCAAGAAAGCATCGGCATCAAAACTTGGGAATGGGTGTCAGTGGTTTGGGAGAAAAATCTCAGAGATGATAGTGGAGCACTCTTTTAAGCAGTGCTGTATTGCTAGCAGTCTTTTTTCTTTTCTTTTTTTAAAAATAAATTAATTTTATTTATTTGTTTTTGGCCGCGTTGAATCTTCGTTGCTGTGTGCGGGCTTTCTCTAGTTGTGGCCAGCGGGGGGCTACTCGTTGTTGTGCTGTGTGAGCTTCTCATTGCAGTAGCTTCTCTTGCTGGGGAGCACAGGCTCTAGGCACGCGGACTTCAGTAGTTGTGGCACACGGGCTCAGTAGTTGTGGCTCTTGGGCTTTAGAGCGCAGGCTCAGAAGTTGTGGTGCATGGGCTTAGTTGCTCCGCAGCAGGTGGGATCTTCCCGGACCAGGGCTCAAACCTGTGTCCCCTGCATTGGCAGGTGGATTCTTTTTTTTTTTTTTGCGGTACACGGGCCTCTCACTGTTGTGACCTCTCCCGTTGCGGAGCACAGGCTCCGGATGCGCAGGCTCAGCTGCCATGGCTCGTGGGCCCAGCTGCTCCGCGGCATGTGGGATCTTCCCGGACCAGGGCACGAACCCGTGTCCCCTGCATCGGCAGGCGGACTGTCAACCACTGCGCCACCAGGGAAGCCCGGCAGGTGGATTCTTAACCACTGTGCCACCAGGGAAGTCCCCCAGAAATATTTTTCTTAATGACACTAAAAATAATGGTACATCTTATAATTTATTTTTCCCAGATTCAATTAAAGGTGACTCCCTTCCATAAAACCTCAGTGGGGATGGAAGAACAGTAGTTATGTAGGCCTGTTTTAGAATAAATCATTGAAAAGGGGTCATTTTGAGGGAATGTGCTAAAGGAAGTAATCACCCCCGGTCACCCCTCTTCCTGCCCAACTGTATTGGGTGTATTTATTCAGAGGTTTTAAATCTGAATTTGTGCGCTTGGTTTAAGGAATCAGAAAAGGTACATCAGGCCCCTGTTTAGTTCAGGGCATGAATTTCAACCTCGCAGTAACCATGCTTGGGGAGGATGATTGGCAACTTAAATTTGCATAATGGCACCTTTACACTGGTTCAAGAGGAGTCTGCTCTGGCCTTCCCTCAGCCGTGCCCCTGCATACAGGGCGAAGAGCCCACAGACCAAGTCACTTGCTCACCTGTGGCCATGGAGCCCATGCCTCTGCACTTAGGCATCACACTTCATGCACCAGGATCCCAGAATTCCCTGCCCCCAATGCCAAGGTGGAGCCCACTTCCAGATCCTACACTGGCCGCTTCTCTGGTTTATCCTCCCAAGAGCAAACTGGGCTGTCAGTATGCACCCCTGGGCTTGAAGGATGGCCAAGGGGGTGACTGCAAACGTGTGGTGTGTAAAAGAAAAATTTTGCGCCAGACACTTGTTAAAAACAGCAAGATAGATTTTATTCAAGTTTCTGTAATAGAGGAGAGAGACTTCGTATAGAACTGAGCTCAACTCCAAGTCCAGCAAAGACAGCTGGGGACCAGCAAGCAGTGAGGGGGTCAACAGAGGGAAAATTACCAAGAGGATATCAAGGGCAGGATGATTCTTGCTAAACTGGCTTAACAGGATTCTTTTTTTTTCTTTTTTTAAATTATATATATTTATTTATTTATTTTTGGCTGCGTTGGGTCTTCGTTGCTGCGTGCGGGCTTTCTCTAGTTGCGGTGATTGGGGGTTACTCTTAGTTGCAGTGCACGGGCTTCTCATTGCGGTGACTTCTCTTGTGTGGAGCACGGGCTCTAGGTGCGTGGGCTTCAGTAGTTGTGGCACATGGGCTCAGTAGTTGTGGCTCGTGGGCTCTAGAGCGCAGGCTCAGTAGTTGTGGTGCACGAGCTCAGCTGCTCTGCAGCATGTGGGATCTTCCCAGACCTAGGCTTGAACCCGCGTCCCCTGCACTGGCAGGCGGATTCTTAACCACTGCGCCACCAGGGAAGGCCCCAGGATTCTTGCTAAAGGCAGCCGGGGGACTGAGCCGTCGAGTGTCGGGGGTGAGGAGCTTGGTCAGACGTCAAGGTGGGGCATTCTCCCTAGACCAACATAGCCGGATTCCCTGCTGAAACTGGGCTCTGCAGGCCAGGGGGGTGGCCAGCCGAGCTTGCGGCGTAGTGAGCAGAGGGCGCAGGACAGAACTTGGACTCGCAGAACGAGGTGTCTGCGTCCATGTGCGCAGGGTCCGCACGGTGTGGGACAGAGCCAGGGGTGGAAGGAATGGGGGACAGGCACACCTGCATTCTAGCGTGGAACTTGGAGGGGTCTGAGAGTTCTGAATGGAACCTGCCCTTCAGCTGCAGATTCCTTTGAGGGCCTTGAAAGGTGGGGCGGAGGTTGTCTGGTGGGGACTGTTTCAGTGGTGGAGAAACCTTAGAGACAACACACCGAAGAGCTTCAGGAGGCAGCTGGACGGTGGGGACAGATAGGGTAAGACCCAGAGGAGGGAGAGCAAGTGGCTGTTTCCCCTGTGGTGTCTTGAGTGAATGGAGGGGAAGGTTTGAGGGATTAGGTGTGGGTGAGCCAACAAGTGAGGAAGAATCCTCTCCCTCCTCTTCTCACCCCATGCCAGGCCCCAAAGAGAATCATGGTTTGTGGCAGAGAATGATGTTAATTTTGAATAGATGTTTTCCACATTTGGTGTGAACCGTTGCTGTGCACATTTAAAAGCGCCGTGAATCTATATGTATGTAAAGGTAGAAGGGTAAAACGTTTAGCGGCGTGTTAGATTGATTTATAGCCTTCAAATGTTCAGGCCTATGGTGGGCGGGACTCTCTTTGTACTCCTGCCTCTGGCCCTGCTCTGTTAGGAAGGGGACTACAAAGTTATTGACTGGCCCTCAGCATGGGTTCAATAAGGGGGCTTGAGAAATTTCCACACCCAGGGGTAGAATGGACAGATGCCTAGTTGAACACGTATACTTGAGAGAGGACTACATGACGTAGAATTGATTAAGCGGCAAGTAAAAGGACTCATGAACAGAGAAGATGGGAGAAGAGGGAAGAATATGGGTCTAGAAGTTAGGACTCCTGCCAAAGCCCCTCTGAATTGTCTAGAGCCAGGCTGTCTGCAGAGGTGCCTGTGTGGCATTTTTAGTTAACCCTCAGAACCTTAGAGAAAATAGATGACCTGATGGGGCTGTGTGGGTTGGTTAAGAAAAGTCACGTGAAATGGCTTTAAAAGTAGCAATGAATTATGCACATGATAATATCATGAGGCAGCCCCTTGGCCTAGATTGTTTTTCCTCCAAAGTTTTAGATTCCTCTACCGGGGTATATTTGTGGGATCACATTTTATGGGAAAACACCATTTTACAGTAGAGGTTCTTTTTAGAAACAGGTGACCTCTGGGGGACGTTGTGTGGGAGCATTTCTTTTTTCTGAGTGAAGGTGTGCCTCTTCCCAAGTGGGCTGGGTTTAAGCTGGGTAATATTTCCGTGAGTGTCTTGGGAGTGCCAAGAGTAAGTTATTCAACAGAATCAGCACTGTAGTGGGGCCAGTGATCTCTCTGGTCCTTTACCATTAGCCAGTCTGAAAACTCTGGCCCCCACCAGGGATCTTTAACTCCAGGTACATGACTCAAACTCAATTTTCTTCATAGAGTGGGGTTAATAATATGTGTTGCCTTCTGCTTCTGCCAGTTTGTGTGGGAACCATAAAAGAAGAGTATATGCCCCTGCAGAAGAAAGGGAGCACATAAACATATCATAAAGGATGGTCACTCCTCTGCTTCTCTGCCATTTCAGATTCAGTCCCCATCGTCAGCAATCTGACATCGTTCGCCAGCATTAATTTTATTCCATTTGTGCTCCAAGTTGCAATTCCCTTTACAGTGCACTTTAGTGCTTAAGATCTCTCTGTCAGCTGTTAAAGGAACGAATGAATTTGTCAGTATTCAGTAAACACAAAATAACCCAGAGAAACGAAAGTTTAAATCTGAAGTTGTTAAATGTAAGAGCCAGTGAAATGGCTGTATAAAACTACTGAACCAATCATACGCAAGTTAGTCACATTTTTATGGATTTATCATAGTTTAACTGATTTTCATTTCTTTAAAGACCCCAGTTCCAACTCTTGTTATAGTGGGCATTGCCCTGGAGTCAGAGCTAGATAACTCACCTGGTTCCTGAGCCACATCTGATACCTTTCAGAAACTGCTCAATATCACCACTCACATTCTAGGTCGTGATATCCTCAAAGAAGTATTTTAGGTCTGTTATGGTTCTAATTTTAGAATTCTGAAGTGTTTACCATCTGAAGCTCTAAGTTTAGGAGAGGAGCTTGCTGGGCAAAATGACATACGTTTTTTAATCTTCCTCAGGGAATTTTAGTTTGGAAGAAAAACCTGTTTTAATGTGATCGTGTGTGTGTGTGTGTGTGTGTGTGTGTGTGTGTCTTAGGGAAGTAACTAGGAAATACTTTTTAAAGTAGCAAATAATAGGAAATGTTTCTGGAAAGTTAGGTCCCTTAAACTTTCCTCTCTATTAAAGAGGCATTCCCCCACTATTAAAGATAGTCCCACTCCTACAAACAAAACAGAATTCAGATGTATGAGAACCTCAAGCTCTCATTTTTAAAAAACTGTGTTTGTTTTTAGGGCACAAATATAAATAAATGTTTCTTGCTTAGATTCTGCAGGATTTTTTTTCTACTACAGATTGCACATTTGAGGGACCTTATGCTCTTCTCTCCTTCTTCCCAACATCGAAGTTCCAGTAGCAACTTGGCTGAAAGAGCCTGGAAGCCTCGCCTCTAGTTATAATGAATGAAAAGCTCATTATAACTGGTACCAGTTTCAAGTCTCATTCCTATTACCAACACACAGACCTAGATATTGGCCGTGAAAAGGTCTCGACAGCCATTTTTAGTTCCTCTTATAATACTTCACTGATGTAGCCAAACACTGATGAAAGGCAGGCCCTCTCCATTCTCTGAAGCACTGGAGGTAGGCTTTGTGTCTTTCTGCTCTGCATTTTGGATCTTTGCCGTGGCAACCACAGTGTAAGGCAGCTTAAGAATCACCCATGTGCCAGATAACAGCGGCAGACAGCCACGCGTGTGGCTGTCTCAAGGCACCTGTGCCGGATCCCCCTGTTAATTCTAGACCCACATTATTTTAACCGTATTCCCTGCAGTCTCTAATCTTACATCTGGATCCCTGCCTCTGACTTCTATGGGTTGGACTCTGGTTCTTCCTGTCCCAGGCAGATGGCCTTGATTCTCTGCTCTGCCTTTGGTGGAAGCTTTATGTTCTAACTCAAATTTATGGGTTCAGTTCCCATTGTTGGCCACTTGACCAGCCTAGAACCTTTATGAGCAGCAGCTAGTTCAATGTGATAAATTGCTTTTCCTCTCAAGTTCTCTTTCATGTCTTCATGTTTGGCTATTAACCATTACTGACCATCCAGCTCTGCATGCCATTACATTTCAGGTGTGTGGATGAAATTCTTTTTTGATGCTAAAGGTCCAATGTAGCAAATGCCAAGTAAACAAGTATGTGACCATTTTTAGATGTTAGTCTTTCATTCCTGATCACTGAGAAATGAAAGCCTGTTATCAAGACAGTAGTATGTACTTTCTTCAGCAGTTTCTATGGGCTCAGTATATGTCTTCCAGCATAATTTTATTTGGTTTCTTTTTAACATCTTTATTGGAGTATGATTGCTTTACAATGGTGTGTTAGTTTCTGCTTTATAACAAAGTGAATCAGTTATACATATACATATGTCCCCATATTTCCTCCCTCTTGCGTCTCCCTCCCACCCTCCCTATCCCACCCCTCCAGGTGGTCACAAAGCACCGAGCTGATCTCCCTGTGCTATGTGGCTGCTTCTCACTAGCTATCGGTTTTACGTTTGGTAGTGTATATAGGTCCTGCCACTCTCTCACTTCGTCCCAGCTTACCCTTCCCCCTCCCCATATCCTCAAGTCCATTCTCTAGTAGGTCTGTGTCTTTAGTCCCGTCTTACCTAACCTCCCGTCTTAGGTTCTTCATGACCTTTTTTTTTATTATTCTTAGATTCCATATATATGTGTTAGCATACGGTATATATTTTTCTCTTTCTGACTTACTTCACTCTGTATGACAGACTCTAGGTCTATCCATCTCACTACAAATGTCTCAATTTTGTTTCTTTGCTGAGTAATACTCCATTGTATATATGTGCCACATCTTCTTTATCCATTCATCCGATGATGGGCACTCAGGTTGCTTCCATGTCCTGGCTATTGTAAATAGAGCTGCAGTGAACATTGTGGTACATGACTCTTTTTGAATTATGGTTTTCTCAGGGTATATGCCCAGTAGTGGGATTGCTGGGTCATATGGTAGTTCTATTTTTCGTTTTTTAAG
This sequence comes from Tursiops truncatus, assembly GCF_011762595.2. Taxonomy (NCBI): domain Eukaryota; kingdom Metazoa; phylum Chordata; class Mammalia; order Artiodactyla; family Delphinidae; genus Tursiops; species Tursiops truncatus. The sequence goes on along the minus strand of NC_047054.1, from coordinate 25,628,214 downwards.
GAACCTCCATACTGTTCTCCAAACCTTTCTTGATTAACTGATTCCTCACTGATGTACTGTTGGCATTAAAGAGTATATATTTATTAGAGAGAGTGTGCACTGGCATTAAATAATTAATCTTTATGAATTCTACCAGAGAATATGTTTTATTATGCTGGAAGAATTTATTTGGTGTGTTTTTCCCCAGTGGATGCTAGAAGATGGATTTTTGTGTGTGTGCCATTTTCTTATATTTAAAAAATCAAATCACAGGACCAAAAAATCATCAGTATCTGGAACAGCTTAGAAATTCTGTATTACATATTGTGATAATTGTCTTAATTCTTCTTTCTCAGTTATAGAAATAACTTTTTCCTGATTGGGTCTCCACGCACACAGTCAGGAAACAATGGCTTACCATATCCATCATTTCTGTCTGCACATTATCATGTTTCAGAGATTTCCCCAATTAATCTTGTGGAAGCTGGAATCACTCATAACTCTAATCCTGTTACGCCTTCTTTATTTCTCGATGTGCTGTTAATTCATGGCCATCCTGTAGCGGTCTGTAACATAGCGCTATTATCAGCTCTTAAGTCTTTAAAAGCCTCTTGTCTACCATTTTTACTAAGGTTGATTCGCTGCGCTTTGTTGAAATCGATCATTTTGGATTTAAAAAAATATTATTTTCCTGTATATTTGTTCTGGCTACTTTTGCATGATTTCACTTTTTTTCAGTTAATCAATCTGCCAAGCTGGTTGCTTTTCACTTTTTGGCTTCCTTTCTCTCTCTCTTTTTTTTTTTTGCGATACGCCTGCCTCTCACTGTGGTGGCCTCTCCCGTTGCGGAGCACAGGCTCCGGACGCGCAGGCTCAGCGGCCATGGCTCACGGGCCCAGCCGCTCCGCGGCATGTGGGATCTTCCTGGACCGGGGCACGAACCCGTGTCCCCTGCATCGGCAGGGGGACTCTCAACCACTGCGCCACCAGGGAAGCCCGCTTTTTCTTTTTTAAGAACTCTCTATCTCTTCATTTCTCCTTCCCTCTCTTAGGCAATGCCTCTGGAAGAAAAGCCAGGAGGCAGTGGAATAAATTCTTTAGAATCAGGATAGACACTTCTCCCATTTCCCTTTTCATAAAATGAGAGAGGGGGTCCCTTTCCTTGATGATTCTCTCCCTGAGCAGTTTCTAGGGTGAAAGCTTCATGACTGACTGCCAGGCATTTTGCAGACACCGTAATATGCTACTTATTTATAGCCTCAAACTCCTCTGTATACTAATCTTACCAGGTGGACTCAAACTTAAACCCCAGAGTTCTTTGGACACACTACATTGTCTTTTCTTCTCCTAGGTACTGACTTTAACATAGATAGCTTACCTCTGCCTCGGAAAGCCCATCACGACTGGGCCCTTTTTCATGAAGAGTCTCCGAAAAACAATTACAAGCTCTTTCACCAGCCAGTCATCACCTTGTTCAACTACACGGCCACCTTCAGCCGGCATTCCCACCTGCCACTAACTACCCAGTACCTGGAGGGCACAGAAGTCCTGAAGTCACTCCGATACCTGGTCCCCTTGCAGTCCAAAAACCACCTTCGGAAAAGCCTCGCTCCTCTGGTGTACGTACAGTCCGACTGTGACCCACCCTCAGACAGAGACAGCTACGTTCGAGAGCTGATGACATACATCGAGGTCGATTCTTACGGCGAGTGTTTGCGAAACAAAGCTCTCCCTCAGCAGCTGAACGGTCCAGCCTCTATGGACGCTGGTGACTTTTATAGGATCCTTGCCCAGTATAAGTTTATCCTTGCTTTCGAGAACGCGGTTTGCGATGACTACATCACTGAGAAGTTCTGGAGACCTCTGAAACTGGGGGTCGTCCCTGTGTATTACGGATCACCCAGCATCGCAGACTGGCTTCCAAGTAATAGAAGTGCTATCCTGGTATCAGAATTTTCTCACCCTAGAGAACTGGCAAGTTACATCAGACAGCTGGATCACGACGACAGATTGTACCAGGCCTACATAGAATGGAAGCTGAAGGGTGAGATCTCGAATCAGCGACTTCTCACTGCTCTCAGGGAACGGAAATGGGGGGTGCAGGACATCAAGCAGGACAACTACATCGACGCATTTGAGTGTATGGTGTGCACCAAGGTGTGGGATAACATTAGGCTCCAGGAAAAGGTAAGCAAATCCAGGTTTGGCAGAGAGGTGCTGGGATGGCCGTCTTGATGTTCTCTGCTGCTCTGCATTATTCTGTTGCAGCTGCCCCATCACTGGTCCTCACTTCTATCAGAGAGGCCAGGCTCTGAGGCAAGGATGACTATTTCATTTCTGTTCTTTGAGGACTGTCATGAAGTTTACCAGTCCTGTCCCTCTTCCTGAAGGCCTTAAATTCTCCTTTATTGTTTCTTCTGGAGGATAATATACTGCAGGTGCTGGGCAGTAATACAAGGAAGCTGCAGGGGAAGGAGAAGGCCAAAAAATTTAAAATATGGAAAGTTCTGAATCTCATCCACATGGTCAGTCCTTTAACCTCTCCATCAAGGCTGTGGTTTATGCCAGACCCCTTATGCTCATGCCCCATGGACTGCCATTTTGAAACTTATTTTCATTTCATATACACACTCAATTAACCTCTCTCTCTCTGCCTCTTTCTGTCTCTCTCTCTCTCTCACTTCCTGTCACCCCTTGATTGTTGCTCTTCCTGTGTGTGGTACACACACATGCTTATTAATATAAAGAGAATATTCAAATAATGTTGGAGATAACTCTTAAAAGACTTCTTTTTCTTAAATTATTAAAATTAAAGTTCTTAGTAACATCTTCAAATTCTAGATGCTCTTTTTTTTTTTAATTAATTAATTCATTTTTAGTTTTTGGCTGCATTGGGTCTTCGTTGCTGTGCGCGGGCTTCCTCTAGTTGCAGGGAGCAGGAGCTACTCTTCGTGGTGGTGCACGGGCTTCTCATTGTGGCGGCTTCTCTTGTTGCGGAGCACGGGCTCTAGACACGTGGGCTCAGTAGTTGTGGCACATGGGCTCAGTAGTTGTGGCTCGCGAGCTCTAGAGTGCAGGCTTGGTAGTTGTGGTGCACGGGCTTAGTTGCTCCGCGGCATGTGGGATCTTCCCGGACCAGGGCTTGAATCCGTGTCCCCTGCATTGGCAGGCGATTTCTTAACCACTGCACTGCCAGGGAAGCCTTCTAGATGCTCTTAATGTTTATTTACTTACTTTATTATTTATGACAGGAATGGTTCCACTTTATAGAGAAGCGAATTCATTAAAATGAAACTTGTTGAAAGAAAAAGATTACTTTCAACTATCTTCGAAATCTAAAAAAAAATGAGATGGCCCTACTTGGCTGTCACCCATCATTTCCTTGACTCCCATATACACATAACGTTTTATCTAAATTCTCTGAAGGCAGACAATTTTGTTAAATATTTAAATGTTTATTTTAGCTAGCATAGAAATTTCAGGCCAAACATAAACCTAAATAGTGTGTGGAATTATTTTAATGTATTGAATACATACTGTATGAGGCTTTCGTGTGCTAAATATGTATATGCTTAGACAAATTTAAAATATGTGAAACATTATTTTCCTAATTTTAATAATGATGAGAATTTAAATTATTTTATCTGGTTTCTTATAACAAAGTTTTATTCATAAAATCTTTATTTTAAGCTGAGCGTCTTGGTCAGCAACAGGAACACTAAATATTACATCATTCTTCTCAGGGAATGCATCCTGATTTCCAGTGACTTCCTTTATGACCTAATTTAGAGGGCCACCTTACAGCAAAACCAAAAGACACACACACACACACACATACACATGCCACTGCAAAAAACACATGAGAAAGTAGCGACCACATTAATTGCCCACACTATACCAATGATTGACTCGGAAAATATATCAAGGCAGAAAACAGAACTTCTGAGGATGAAGGTTTGCCTGGGCTCATTTTCACGATCCTTTTCCATGTTGGAGATTATATTCACAGAAAACTGAAAGAAGCACACAAACCCTAACTGCTCCCGCATCTCACAGAACCCTATTGGGGTGATTACTGGGGACTGGAAAAGAGGGTATAGTGACATTGGGGAATAGCTTTTTCAAAGATATAGGAGGATACATACATTCGTGCATTTCCCACGGAACCAGCTCTCTGGTTGTGGTATTTCAGAGTGCCGGAAGGTGGTGTAGTTGAATGCCCTTCTCTCTGGAGTCTTTGAGGAGAAACAGAGTAAGCTGTCCTCCAGCATGCTCTCATTCCTCCCAGAGAGGTGGTCAGTGGAGGTGACTGGAAGGCTTTGCTTGCATTTCAGAGAACTTGGTACAATTCTCAAACACAAATGTGCTCATTATTGAAAAGCAGAACAAAACATACCATGAAAGTAAATTAAAGGGTATTAGGCCAGCTGTTTTCATTTGTGTTTATAAGATTTGTTACAGCTTATATATATGGTATGCCTTAAAGTAAGCTATGTAAATGTTTCTTCACTTTTTCTCTTTCAGACAAATAAAAGCTGAAAGAAATAATTTGATCTCCTCAACTCGATTATTTTTTATCTTACAATTGATAGTAGTTTAAATCATGGTATTTAGATGTACAAAACACTATTAGAATATTCAATGCATTTCCCCTTCCTCTATTCTGCTTCCTCCTGTCATAAACGTACAAACCTAGTATATTAGTTATCTACTGCTGTTTAAACAGTAGTGCCACAAACTTAGCGGCTTAAAACAACAAACTTTTGTTATTTCACAGTCTCTGTGGGTTAGGATTCTGGTCATGGCTTACCTGGGTTCTCTGGAAGGCTGCAATCAAAGTGTCAGTCAGGGCTGGGTTCTCATCTAGAGGCTTAACTGGGGACAGGTCTGCTTTCAAACTCACATGCTTGTTGGCAGATTCAGTTTCTTGAGGTTGTAGGACTGAGGGCTTCAGTTTCCTGCTGGCTGTAGGCTGTAGGTTGCCCTCAGCTCCTAGAGGCCACCCACAGTTCCCTGTCCTGTGCTTCCCCCACATGGCTGCTTGCTTCCTTAAAGCCAGCAAGGGAGGGGGAGATGCCAAGACCAGTACTACAGTCTCATGAGTGTAACCACATACATGTAATCACATACATCCTCTCACCTTTGTCATATTCTATTGGCTAGAGGCAAGTGACAACACCCACAGTTGAGGGGAGGGGATAACATAAGGGCATGAATACCAGGAGGTGTGGATATCATGGGGCCATCTTGAATCTGTTCCTCACACCTAGCGAATCTGAGTGGGCTTATTCTCGGTGTCATTTGCTTGATTTATGTAGGGGAAAGTCTTTCAGTATTGAAGAGACCAACCCAGGAGTTAATGTTAGTTAAAGAACATTTATTGATACATTATCCTGTCCTCAAAGAGGCTATAATAGGGGAGACAACATGGAGTAACCAGGAATATAACTTTACAGAATTGGGATAAACTTAAAACAATTAGCTTTACTGAGGTATAATTGATGTACAATAAACTGCGTATATTTAAAGTTTACAGTTGGATTAGTTATTACATGTGCAAACGCCTGTGAAACCATCACTTCAGTCAAGATGACAGACATTTCTATTCTCCCCTAAACGTTTCCTCATGTCTGTTTGTAATCTATCCCTTTTCCACCCGCTTCTTCAGGCAACCACTCATCTGCTTTTTGTCACTTTTGACAAAGAAGCCAAGGCAGTTTTCTAGAATTTTGTATAAATGGAATCATGTAGTGTGTATTCTTTTGTGTCTGGCTTCTTTCATCCTGCATGATAATGTTGACGTTTATCCACAATTCTGTGTGTATCAAGAGTCCATTTCTCTATACTGCTGAAGTTTGGATATACCAAAATTTGCTTATCCACACGCCTGTTTCCAGTTTTTGGCTGTTACAAATAAAGCTGCTGTGAACATTCATGTACAGATCTTTGTATGGATATATGCTTTCACTTCTCTTCCGTAAATACCTAGGAGTGGATTGGCTAGGTCATATGGTAGATGTACGTTTAACATTTTGAGAAACGACTAATTTATCTTCTAGAGTTTCTCCATCTTACATTCCTGCCAGCATTGTATGAGAGTTCATTCATTAACAGTTGGTGTGTGGTCATTCTTCTAATTTTTGCCTTTCTATTGGGTGTATAGTGTATCTCACTGTGGTTTAATTTACACTTTCTTAATAACTAATGATGTTGAATATCTTTTAATGGCTTATTTGCTGTCAATATCTTCTTTTGTGATATATCTCTTTAAGTCTTTTACTCATTTTTTAAAAACTGGGTTGTTTGACTTGTTATTCTTGACTTGTAAGAATTCTTTATATACTGTGAACACAAGTCATTTGTCAATTATAAAATTAACAAATGTTTTCTTCCAGTCTGTGGGTTGTCTTTTCATTTTTTTAATAGTGTCTACAGAAATGTAGAGTTTTTAATTTTGATGAGTCCAGCTCATAAATTTTTTCTTTTATAGCTTGTGCTTTTTGTAGCTTGTTTAAAAAAATCTTTGTCTAACCCAGGGTCTCTAAGATTTGCTTCTGTTTCTTCTAGAAGTTTTGTTGTTTTAACTTTTACATTTAGGTCTATGATCCACTTAGAGTTAATTTTTGTGTTGTGGTATAATGTAAGAGTTGAGGTTTGTTTATTTGGATATCCAATTGTATCAGCCTCATTTTCTGGAAAGATTATTCTTTCCTGATTGAATTACCTTGGCTTCTTTTTAAAAAAATCAATTGGCCATATATGCATGGGTCAGTTTCTGTGCTGATCAGTATATCTATATTTGAGTACTGTTGCTTTATAATAAGTCTTGAAATGAGGTAGTGTTAATCTTCCAACTTTGTTCTTTTTCAAAATTATTTTCACTATTTTCGGTCTTTTGCTTTTCCACATAAATTTTAGATTCATTTTATCAGTTTCTACAGAAATGCTTGATGGGATTTTCATTGGGATTTTGTTGAATCTATATGTCAATTTGGGGAGAATTGACAACAATATAGAGACATTTAATCAATAAGCATGATATATCTGTTCATTTATTTAGGTCTTCTTTAATTTCTTTAAACAGTACGTTTTCAACTGTAATCTCTTCAAATATTTTCTCAGACACTTTCTTTTTCTCTTCTTCTTCAGGGACCCCTATAATTCGAATGTTGGTGCATTTAGTGTTGTCCCAGAGCTCTCTGAGACTGTCTTCAATTCTTTTCATTCTTTTTTCTTTATTCTGCTCCTTGGCAGTTATTTCCACCTTTTTATCTTCCAGCTCACTTATCCGTTCTTCTGCCTCATTTATCCTGTTATTGATTCCTCTAGAGTGTTTTTAATTTCAGTTATTGGGTTGTTCATCACTGTTTGTTTGCTCTTTAGTTCTTCTAGATCCTTGTGAAATGTTTCTTGTATTTTCTCCATTCTGTTTCTGAGATTTTGGATCATCTTTACTATCATTACTCTGATTTCTTTTTCAGGTAGGTGGCCTATTTCGTCTTCATTTATTTGGTCTTTTAGGTTTTTACCTTGCTTCTTCGTCTGTAACATATTTTTTTGTTGTATCTTTTTTTTTTTTTTTTATGGGTGGGGCTGTATTCCTGTCTTGCTGGTTGTTTGGCCTGAGGCGTCCAGCACTGGAGTTTGCAGGCAGTTGGATAGAGCCAGGTCTTGGTGCTGATATGAGCACCTCTGGGAGGCCTCACTCTGATTAATATTCCCTGGGGTCTGAGGTTCTCTGTTAGTCCAGTGGTTTGGACTCAGAGCTCCTACCACAGGAGCTCGGGCCTGACCTCCAGCATGGGAACCAAGATCTTGCAAGCTGCATGGCACAGTCAAAAGCAGTATAATTTACCAAGAATAAAAAACAAAATAAAATTTAAAAGATAAAAAATATATTAGGAATAATAAGAATATAATTTAAACAACTGCAACAAGGTAAAACAAAACCACAACAGAAAAAAGAAAAAAGGGGGGGGGAACAAGCCTAAAGGAGCAGAACGATAACAAAGTATAAAGAATAAAATAAAATTAGAAAAATAAAAGATTTATTAGAAAACATAAAAATATAAATGAATCAACAGCAAGGTAAAACAGAACCCCAATCTAAAAGAGGAAAAAAGAAAAAAAAAGCCTTGGCTATGGGGGGTGGAGTTTAGGCAGGGGTGGAAGTTAGGTAGGGGCGGGACCTAGTCTGGGGTGGTGACATTTGAGCCTGGGCGGGGCAACGTTCAAGCATAGGGTGGGGCCCCTGCCTAGGACCTGTGCGGAAGGGGAGACGCGGCAGATCCAAAGCGGGACCTCGGAAGTGTGGAGTTCCGGAGTTCGGAGTTAAGGCCCTGGGTGGCGGGGGTGGGGGGTGGGGGGGGCTTGGGCTCTGCAGGCAGCAGGAAGGCTCTGCGGGCAGAGAATTAGGCCCGGTAGCCCAAGAGGCTCCCCGGTGCCTAAGTGGACAGGGAAAGCGCTGGCCACGTTCCCTTCTGTTCCTCCACGCCACACCTCAGGGGTCTCCGCCAGCATCTCCCCTGTCCCCACTGGACCCCTAACTTTGGGTGGATCCCGCTGGGTGTAGGAACTCCTCCCCTCCCCCAGCCACCCCCCAGGGGTGCCAGGTCCCTGAGGTCTGGCCTTTACTTTTGCTCCCCCTTCCCTCCCTCCCACTCCCTCAGGACCCATGCGGCTGGAGGAGGCCTCAGTGGGCAGAAGATCAGGCCCAGGATCTCAGCAGGCTCCTGGGGGCCCAAGTGGCCAGGGGAGACCTGTCCATGCTCCCTTCTGATCCTCTGCCCTCCCAATGGTCCCCCAATTTACCCCTTCAGTGTCGGATCCCTTCCCCTCCCCCAGCCACCCCTCAGGGGCTCCAGTCCCGTCCCGCCTCCACTTCTCCTCTCCCCTCATTCCCCCCAACATTCCATGTACTACCTGGTCGCTGGGGGTTCCTCCCGTCCCCTTAGGTGTCCGTGGTCGCCCACTGGTGCCTGGTAGGTGCCCTGGTTGTGCGAGGATGTGAATTCCGCATCCTCCTAGTCTGCAATCTTGACTCCACCCCCGAAACCCTACTATCGTCACATTAAAAAAAAATTTTTTTTTGAAAAAGATGTACATGTGCATAGGTTAAAGTATCAAATAGTTCTGCAAAGTTAGTTTTAAAAAAAAGTCGTCTACTTCTTTTCCCTTTTCTCCTTCCCTAGAAGCAGCCACTAATCACCATAGTTAGCTAATTATTTTGGTTATTACTCAATGTTTCTAAATAACATGCTCTTATACACTAATTTTTTGATATTCAGTGTTTCTCTGATGATAGATACGAGCAATGTAGTATACTATGATTTGTTTCCCTTTGTACAGCTTTTGGTTTCCTTCTAGTTAATACTTGTCTTATTTCTTACTTGTTTATTTTAAAATTTTAATCACTAATTCAATCCTTGTTGATTGTTTAAATCTCCTTTGAAGACATTCAGCTATACCAGGCATCCAGTTTATTTCATCTTGCTGAGTAAATCTCTCCCGGAGCCTTCTGACATACATCAATACGTCTGGCTGCCCTCTACACTGTGTAGAACATCAGCCTGAGATCTCCCTTCCCCAGCATTTTGGGAATCTCCTTGTCTTTTTCTGTTGTGTTGACACTTCTGTTTCCTGTATGTTTTCTTCCTTTTTTCTTAGCTTTCCCTCTTTTGTGGGTTGATTGTATCCTCATATAGCTTCCTGGTGTATGGGGGTTGCCTGAAATGTCTTCATTTTATTTTAATATTTAAGCTATAGTTTAGCTGAATGTAAACTATTACAGTGGTCATCAGTTTTTCTCAGAATTTTGAAGGCATTTTGTTATTGGCTTAAAAAAAACTTTAAATTTTGAAATGATTTTAGATTGACAGAAGAGTTACAAAGATAGTACAAAGTTCCTGAATTCTCTTCACCTGGCTTCCTCTAATGTTAACATTTTACATAACCATGGCACATTTGTCAACACTGAGAAACTAATATTGACTGTTAGTACTACTAGGAACTGAACTACAGACTTCAGTCCTATTTCACCAGCTTCTCCACTCATATCCTTTGTCTGTTCCAGGATCAGATCCAGGATACCAGACTGTAATCACTCCTCATGTCGCCTTAGACTCTTTAAGTCTGTGACAGTTGTGCAGTCTTTCCTTATTTTTAATAACTTTGACATTTTTGAAGAGGACTGGTCAATACTTTGTAGAATGTCCCTCCATAGGGTTTCTCTGATGTTTTCTCATGTTAAGACTTGGGTTTTGGATTTGGGAGAATAATACCACAGGGGTGAAAAAGGTCTTCTCATCGTATCATTTCAGAGGATAAATGATATCAACATGACATGTTACTGGTGATGCTAACTTTGATCACTTGGTTAAGGTGGTGTCTGCTAGATTTTTCCTCTGTGAAGTTGCTAATTTTCTCTTTCCACGAAGCGAGTCACTAAGTCCAGCCCACCCTCAAAGGGAGGAGAATTAAGCTTCACCTCCTTGAGGGGGGAATATAAAATAATTTGTGGACATATGTTAAAACCACCACAATAAAAAAAAAAAAACCACCACAATAATTAATAAATATCTGGGGGGGAGGTATTTTGAGGCTATGCAAATACCCTTCTTCTCCTTAAAGTTGAACTAACTAATGTTAATATTCATCAATGAATTTCACCACTGCTTTTTAACTTCCAGTGTTCCTGTCCAGAAATCCAAAACCATCCTAACTTCTGACCCTCAGAATTGGTCTTTTCCTCTTAGGAATGTTGTAGAATCTCTTCCTTTTTCCCTGTGTTCTAAAATTCCATAAATGGGACTTCCCTGGTGGCCCAGCGGCCAAGACTCCTCGTTCTCAATGCAGGGGGCCTGGGTTTGTTCCCTAGTCAGGGAACTAGATCCCACATGCCGCAGCTAAGAGCCCGTATGCCGCAACTAAGAACCGGCGCAGCCAAATAAATAAATAAATATTAAAAATAAATAAATAAAATTCCATAAGAATGTACTTTGGCACGAGACTGTTTATGTTGAATGGATTGAAGGACTGAATGAGACAAGCTATGTAACACGCCTAGCAAAGTATCTAGTGCACAGAATACTCTCAATGTTAGATTCTTTCTCCTTCAACTGTTCAGCGTGTAACTTTGTGGACTCTATGGAGTGAAGGTACTTGCTTCAGGGAACATGAGACTTGTGTTAACTTATCTTATTTTTTTAATAATATGTTTTTAATTCTCCCCCCCACCCGCCCCTTCTCTCAATGCAGGGCTTACCACTCAAACGATGGAAGGCAGACATTACCCACCTGAGCTGTCCAGAGCCTACAGTGTTTGCTTTCTCACCCCTCGCCCCACGTCGGAGCTCTTTGCGAGAGATGTGGATACCAAGCTTCCAACAATCCAAGAAAGAAGCCCAAGCACTAAGGTGGCTGGTTGATAGGAATCAAAACTTTTCAACTCAAGAGTTTTGGGCCCTAGTATTCAAGGACTAATATCAAAAAGTGTCAGAGTTCTATTTTCTAGGTTGCCTTGATATCTGAATATAATAGCTGCTCTGTGGACAACCCACTAGGATGAGAATTAATGGGTGCAGTACTCATAGTGAGCTCTATTGAATAATAGATATGAGTTACCCCTAGGGGTCACTTCTCTGTTTTTTATAGTAAAAAAGAAATATTTCGTATGAACACTGGTCACCTTCAGTGTACATGTCTGGACCCGCATCCCTGCCGCCTTGTGTGGAAATTCACCTCCTGTAGAATGAGTGTTTTCCTTGCTGCAGGGAAAGAGTCCTTGCAAGGAGGGCAGAGGGTGTAGCTGTGGATTCTCACACTCACCTCACTGGCTGTGTTTATTGGTATTTGGCAAGCCCAGTGTTCCGACGCTGAGCAGGAACATGAAATGCGTTAGAACTTGGCAATGAGGGATGCCATCTGTTGGTTTCCAGGGATGTGAGTGAGTAGTGAAGGCTGCGTGGGGTTGATCCGCTGTCTCCCCAAATCTAAAGAACATAGCACATCTCTGCCTCTTCCATACTTTCAGCCACCTCTCCCGCCTTTCTTAGCACCACCTTGCCCTGCGTCCTCCCCCGTTCCTCCCTGGAGCGAACGTCTTGGGAAGACGTGCCTCTTCCTTGTGTGTTTTGAGTGGTGAGTAGTTCCCTTTGTTCCCTTATCCCACTGAGCAGAATAGTACAGAGAGTCCTGTGGTTCAGGCTGGACAGCCTGTGCGTTTTGATCGCTGTGAGCATGAAGGTGAGTGCCCTGGGGAACTCCAGTGGTGTGGAAGCGGATTTGTCTTGTCTTAGGGTGACGCGCAGCCTGCAGTGGAGGGCAGCCCTGCCAGTTTGGGAGCATTCCCTGTCATTTCTGATCCCGTCACAGAGCAGTTTCAGCTGTCTTACCTGGAGCTTCTACTGGAGCTTCTCGGAAGACAAGGAGAAAACACTGTCTCTCGTTCTCTTTCCTTGTGAGCGTGGGGTGGCTTCTAGATCACACTAAAGCCTGCTGCCACCCAATGTGTGACGGCTTTGATATTCTTTATTGTGGAAAGACGTAAGCTCTAGAGGACAGGACGAGTCCTGGGTGCTCATGTCCCTGATGTGGCATCAGGGGAAAATGAGGAAAGCATACTCTCGGCACCAGCGGCTTTTGTATCGCAGGCCAGTGCCTTTCTGTTCCTGCCAAGGGTGATCTCTTCCTTACGTAGCTGTCTTTCTGGCTGTGCCAGAGAAATAAGGACTGAAACCAGTACGTTCTTTTAGCAGCAAGAAGGGTCACATTGTTTCTCCCCTCTGACTGGGTTCTTCTCCATCCTAGCTCTGCCATTAACTAACTATGATTTTGAACAAATATCTTAACCTCCCTGGGCCTTAGTTTTTGTACCTAAAAAGAAGTGATTGGGCTGGTCTTGGAAGTTCTTTTCTGTGTAACATTCTTTAATTATCAAAATTTAAGAAGTTTCATTTTGTATGTGTTTTTACTAGGACAGTAACAAACTAGGTTAGAGCCACTGTGTGTTTTTCAAGGGAAGCACACTCTTCTTTAAAGGAGGAAGCATACTTATTGGGTAGTGTTGGGGATGGAAAGGAATTTATTTATCTCTCTGCTCTTTTATCTGATAATATCAAAATGGAAAGGATTGGAAAGGCCAGAATTAAGTTGTATTTTAAATGGGTTTATTTGTTTGTTTCTTTTTGTTTTGCGATACGCTGGCCTCTCACTGTTGTGGCCTCTCCCGTTGCAGAGCACAGGCTCTGGACACGCAGGCTCAGTGGCCATGGCTCACAGGCCTAGCCGCTCCGCGGCATGTGGGATCTTCCCAGACCGGGACACAAACCCGTGTCCCCTGCATCGGCAGGCGGACTCTCAACCACTGCGCCACCAGGGAAACCCATTTGTTTGTTTCTTTTCTTCTCTTTCTTTTTTCCCCCCACTCTTAAAAAAAGCCCAGGATATGATTTGTGCCTCTGATGAGACATTATCGAGTAGATTCAGTTCTCCTTCACAATGCCTTAAGCAGATACCCCCCAGTGCTTATGTGCTGCATGTAGGTCTTTTTTTTTTTTAAACTTATTTAATTAATTAATTTATTTTTGGCTGCGTTGGGTCTTCATTGCTGCGTGTGGGCTTTCTCTAGTTGTGGCGAGCAGGGGCTACTCTTCATTGTGGTGTGTGGGCTTCTTATTGCGGTGGCTTCCCTTGTTGTGGAGCACGGGCTTCAGTAGTTGTGGCATGAAGGCTCGGTAGTTGTGGCGCATGGGCTCAGTTGCTCTGCAGCATGTGGGATCTTCCTGGACCAGGGCTCGAACCCATGTCCCCTGCATTGGAAGGCGGATTCTTAACCACTGCGCCACCAGGGAATTCCCTGCATGTAGGTCTTAAACCCCAACATTTCATGTGTTTTTTTGGTTCTGCTTGGTTCTTCTTCACGAGTCCATCGATCAAATTCCCCCTAAACCTGTATGCAGTATGTAGCCCTGAGCAAATTTAGTGAAATAAAATCATTGCTCATTTAATGTGGTATAAAAATTTTGTGGAGGAAGAGGATAAAGGAGAGGGAATTTCATGGGATTAAAAATGAGGTGTAAGGCCTTCCCTGGTGGCACAGTGATTAAGAATCCGCTTGCCAATGCAGGGGACACGGGTTCGAGCCCTGGTCCGGGAAGGTCCCACATGCTGAGGAGCAACTAAGCCCTTGGGCCACAACTACTGAGCCTGTGCTCTAGAGCCCACGAACCACAACTACTGTGCCTGCATGCCACAACTACTGAAGCCCATGTGCCTAGAGCCCGTGCTCCGCAACAAGAGAAGCCACCGCAATGAGAAGCCCGCTCACTGCAATGAAGAGTAGCCCCTGCTCGCCGCAACTAGAGGAAACCCGTGCACAGCAACAAAGACCCAAGGCAGCCAAAAATAAATAAAATAAAATAAAGAAATTGTAAAAAATTAAAAAATAAAAATGAGGTGTATTTCAAGAAAATAAACCAAGGATTCTTTGGAACTCTTTGAGTACCCATAGATTTGAGACTTTATTATTATTTTTTGCTTAACATATGTGTCTTTTGCAGTAGGGTTTTCATTAATAAGATAATGCCCTCTCGTCTGTGATAATTGCTGTCATGGAGTGATTCTTATCTGCAAAACGGGAGCTCTGCTTTTGGAGTTCCATGGAAGGCCCTCCGTGTATTTTAGCTGTGTTGACCCCATCATAAGACACCTTTCTCTTTACCTCAGTGACTCCATTTCTGAAATATGACTCAGCAAGTGTCCTACCTCACAGGCTGTTGTGTGGAACAGCTCATGGCTGTGAAGGACTTCCTGCAGTGCAGCTTTCTGTTTAGTGCTTCAGTACGCTTTACTTGGATTTTCTCAAAGACTGATGTTCAAAGCAGTATGACGAGGTGGGCAGAAACCTTTTCAGAAATATTGAAGAAAATGATTACTAATGTTAGTTAATAGTCTCAGAATCTGAATGCTGACTGGCTTCTTTGTTGCTCTTAAGGACTGGATTCTAGCAACTAAAATATCGGTTGAGGTCATTATCATTATTAGTAACAGATTGAATGCATACAGTGTTCTATGCACTTCTCAGAAATAAAGACAAAGGCAAAAATGAGCATGGTTCTTTCAGGGTCAAACATTGTGTATTACACGTAGGAGAATGGCTCAGTATCAATAGAACACCTTAAGGATCTAAGCACAGTCCAGACCTGAACTTGAAATTTGAAATACCCATTGTAATATTGTGCATTAAAAATTATTAGTAGCACATAATTCCTGCTAAAGACAACAGTTCCTTAGGGGAATCCAGTGTAAAGTTAATTTTCAATGAATAATGTTGATTATCTAAAGTCAGGAGGGTATAACTCTGCATAAATGACATATGTCTTTCTTAGAATCTTCAAAGTAAACAGTATAGAAGCCCACAGGCCACAAATAAAGGTAGTCAGTTTATGTTTCAAGTACCTTTGCAATCTTGAATATTTTACAAAGAATTTCTTCGCCCTTCTTTCGGAAATTTCTTTCCTTTGTTTCCATTTTTGTTGTTGTCGTTAGGTAATATCTTAGATAATAATATCTTTACCGCGTAATTCTAATGTCAACATATATCTTTATTTCCTTTTGATTACAGAAATGAAAATGCTTTAGGAACTCAGAGGGAATATAGAATTATGAGCTGTGACTGGAATGAGAAAGACCTGATTTTAGTCCCTACTCTTTGATGTACCATCTTTATTACCTTGGTCAAGTTATTCGACCTTTTAAAGCTGTATCTTGTTCATGTGTCATGTTTGCTCCCTGTGAGGTGGTTGTGATGATTAAGTAAGCTTGTGTTCATACTTCTCTCAGTAAATGCGAGCTGTAGTTGTTCCAGCTATCTGTGGCCATCACCCTTCTGTTTGTGAAGACCCGGGTTGAGATTGGTTCAGGAAAAGGGAATGACTGATGATTGGACCAGGGATGGTACCCTTTTGTTCTTCGTTTAGTTGTTTCAAACATATTTATTGTTATGAGATGGGCATTGTGGTAGGCACTGTAGCAGATACAAGCAGGACAATGGAGAAAGGTGAGAGGGGCATTGTGATACGCGGATGGTATTAAAACCAGGGACAGAGGAAAGCTTGAATTGCGCTATAACTGTCTCTCCCTTCCATGGGATTTCTGGTGGAGTTTTACACAAAGTTTCCAAGAGCATAATGAAACTCAGCGACCTCTTTATAGTAGCTGTGCAAACCCAAATAAACCCAGTGCAATGAACTCCAGTAAAAGCTGGATTTGAACATATAATCTAGATTTGAAGCCTAAGGAGCATCTTCTATGGCCTTTCTGTTTCTCAGTTCTCAGTCTTAGGACCAGCCTGTTCAATGTGCCAAGAGAAAAGAGAGAAAGTCTGTAGGTCCTCACCCTGCTTACTCATTAACCAAGGATCAAAACAGGAATAAAATAGGGGAAAACCTCCTAGGAGACAAGCCCTCTTTGCTCTCCACTCGCTATGGATGCAAGAATATGGGGTGCGTTGCATGAGAGCTCCCTTTTAAGTCATAGTAACCTCTCTGACTAGTAAATGTGACCTCATCAATATCCCGGGCCCAACCCATTAAATTAGTGACCCCGTTGGTGCTGGTGGAAGGGGGATTATTAAGGACTTGGGCAGGATGCAAGGTGTGAGAAGGGGCAGGAGTGACCCTCCATGACTTTTGTCCTCTCAACTCATTGGGCTTAACAGCCAAGCCTGGGGTCAGTCAGAGGTGGACTGTATCCCCAGGAGGGTATGACCTATCATGATCAACAGAGACCTCCTTTCACCTTCCTGGGCTTCTTCCCTGATAACTACCCTTGCTCTGTGGTATCCCCCTGGAGCCAGTGACATGAGCCGTTCAGCTCTTTGTCTCTTGAAGCTTCTGAAGTGAATCAGGACTGAACGTTGATCAGTGTCTCCAGGAGAATTGTGGACATTAAGTCAAAAATTTGTTCCCTATTTTATTTCCCATTGCAAACCATGACTTACTTCATCATCCAGCTTTGCTCACCAGAGGAGGTTATACAACCAGCCCCAATAGGCCATTAGGAATACTTGGAATTTTACTATCACAAACTCCTTAATTAAAAAAAAAACTGATTGAGTAGGTAATTAAAGATTTTAGAGACTATCAGTGTAGGTAGCTGGTGCCGTTAATGGTTTTAAGGCAAGGGCAGTATTCCAGGAGCCTTTGGAATGAGCCTCACATAGGTTGCTTCTTATGTATACAGAGTAAACGTGACTGCAGACTCATCTGATGAGTCACACTCACAGAAAAATAAAGCCAGTTTACTTAATGATGTCCTTGATGAAGTAATAAAAATGACTCATTTTATAAAACGTTGACCTTTGAGTACATGTCTTTTTAATATTCTATGTGACAAAATGGGGCGTATATATAAAGCATGTCTGCTGCACACCAAAGCACAATGGGAATCTCAGAGAAAAGCACTGTGTGATTGTTTGAGTTGTGAGCTAAACTTTTCCCTGGAAAACCATTTTTGCTCAAGAGTGTCTGGCAAACTGTGGGTTGTTCAGTGATGGGTTTTTGTCAGTCAGCTTCATGGAAATGTAGTGAGCCTGTCACTTTAAGAGAACCAATAGACTTTGTTGCCAATGATAAAATTTCAGCTTTCAAATGAAAATTAAAATTTTGGAAAACTAATTTCCACCACTTCGAACTTGACAACTTCCTGATTCTTGAGACTTTCCTGATGAGACTAACAAATGTTACTTTTGACATTGAATGGAAACAGAGGTGATGACGTGTAAAGGAATTTTTATTTTTATTTTTTTTAGGTAAGAAGTGGATTTATTTAGAGAGAAACACACTCCACAGATAGAGTGTGGGCCATCTCAGAAGGTGAGAAAGGCCAGGAGTTTTTAGTTTATTAGTTTGTTTTTATAATTTGAAGGAAGGAAGAAATAGTGTTATATACTAGAGAGAGAGAGCATTTGTTTTAAATTAGTTTTTTTGGTTGAAGTGTTCCATAAGGGAAAATGGAGTTTCTAGTGGATATTTTTAAAATTATTGATCACTTGAAAATTGCGGTAAGGTAAAAGGTAATCAGAACTTTCCATGAAGGAAAAGAAGCCTTTGGTTTTTTTCACTAGGGAAACAAGGAAAAAATGTATTCAAGAACAAGAAAATTATTTTTAAAATATTATCAAGGAAATTATCATTATTTGGGTCACTCAGAATGTCAGGCTGCCTGGAATTTATTAATTTACTCAATAATTTTTTATTGAGCACTTAATATGTGCCAGGAATTATTCTGGGCCAAGAGGCTATAGTAGTGAATGAAACTGACAAAACCCCTGCCACCATAGAGCTTCCGTGTTAATTCTGGTAGGGGAATGAATATGGAAACGCCTTAGCAAAATACAAACCACTTCCAGGAAGGTTTTGTTTCTTTATTCTGTAAGAGCCCCTTGAGATGGAATTTACTTCCTGAATTTCTACTACTCTATTTGAAGCATGAGATATGATATAAGTGGATTATATTGATAGAGTGTATTAAATGTGCTATATTGACAAGGTGGTTAAAAGTACTGAAAGTTCAGATTCAGAGTGAGTTGGCAAGTCTGAAAGCAAATCCTTTCCCTGTTCTTTTCATTTTTTACTCCATTGTTTTATTCCTGTTCCCCAGAAGAGGAGACATTTCTCCTGTCAACGTCATGTGATTTCCGGCAAGAATAAGAACTGACTTGGGAATGGCAATAACAACGGTGCGCTCACCGGGCAAGCCATCCTGCTGTGTGGCTAAACTCCATCTGTTCACCTTCAGTACAGGGGCTGGGGCAAGTCAATATTCACTTAGTTGCAGCACCTGAAAAAGTTTTATCTTACAAGCCGCATTCAGTCATCGTGTATATAGCTCACACACCATTAATAAGAAGACTCATTTCACCAGTGAAATAATATTATCTGCTAGTCTGAGAGAATGCAGGTCACTTAGATGAACATCTTTAGGTAGTAAAGTATAATCCCAGATGTCTTCTACTTCCTGTTTTCATGGTCTAAAATCCCAACTTCAGTGTATGTCTTTAGCCTGGAGGTGATGAAGCAGAAATAAGAAAATGAAACACATCTGCTCTGACGCCCCCTCCATAATTTGTTTATTTTTGCAGTAACTCTAGGGATGCCGTTGAAAATGAATTTTTATAATCTTTTTTTTTAAATTGAAGTACAGTTGGTTTGCAATGTTGTGTTAATTTCTGCTGTACAGCAAAGTGATTCAGTTATACATATATATATTCTTTTTCATATTCTTTTCCATTATGGTTTATCACAGGATATTGAATATAGTTCCCTGTGCTATACAGTAGGACCTTTTTGTTTATCCATTCTATATATAATAGTTTGCATCTGCTTATCCCAAACTCCCAATCCATCTCTCCCCCACTCCCTCCTCCTTGGCAACCACAAGTCTGTTCTGTACGTCTGTGAGTCTGTTTCTGTTTTGTAGATAGGTTCATTTGTGTCATATTTGAGATTCCACATGTAAGTGGTATCATATGGTATTTGTCTTTCTCTGTCTGATTTACTTCACTTAGTATGATAATCTCTAGGTCCATCCCTGTTGCTGCAAATGGCATTATTTCATTCTTTTTTATGACTGAGTAGTATTCCGTTGTATATATGTACCACATCTTCTTTATCCATTCACCGTCGATTGACGTTTAGGTTGCTTCCATGTCTTGCTATCGTGAGTAGTGCTGCTGTGAACATTGGGGTGCACATATCTTTTCGAATTATGGTTTTCTCTAGATATATGCCCAGGAGTGGGAGTGCTGGATCATATGGTAGCTCTGTTTTTAGTTTTTTGAGGAACTTCATACTGTTTTCCATAGTGGCTGCACCAACAGTGTAGGAGGCTTCCCTTGAGAAAAAATCCTTTTTGAGATAGGGAATGTGGAAGCTCATATTAAAAGAACTGTATTTTACTTCACCTAAGATGGGGAAGCAGGACACAGTAATTATATACATAGCTTATGCAATACCATATCACTCATAAATGACAGGTCCAAATTTCAAACCCAAGATTGTTTTGTTTGTTCACGTTCTTTCCGCCACACTCTGTTTTCTCCCGTGGGGAGAGAAAGAGGTGGCTGCAGTTCTTTACAGCACCTCTGAAAAAAACATGTCCCTATCCCCACTGATACGGAAAAATCTAGTACTACCCTTACAGCCTTTAAAATAGGTATGAAATTCTTTACTAGTGGAGGGGAGTTTGTGTCGTGCTTATAAGTCAGTCTGTTTCTTCTTCAGAAGCTTTCTCGTGATATTGGAATTATAAGTAATTTGGTTTGTATATATGGGGAAGTGAAACACTTGGGAAAGCCCATACATTGGCCTTAGACACTCCCATCTTTGGGAAGGTCTCAGTTTGCTAGTATTGCGCCTGTTTGTTTGCAGAAGCTCATGCAATTCTGTAGACACAAGTCCTTCTTCCCCATTGTGAGAGCTGGCAGAGCAAAGCTCACAAAGGACTTGTGAAGTAATGATGATGTATTTGTGTGAACAACAAGAACTCAGAAAAAAATAATGTTTGGATCTTGGAAGTGACACTCTAGTAAACCATGATCACGGTTATGGAGCACCAGCTTTAAGGGTGAAAGAAAAGAGTGTGTGATGTCATTTCCTATGGCCTACTTATTATGCCCATTTCCACCCTCCCCACACAGGTCCCAGATCTAAGAAACAAAGATACCATTCATCAAGGCTGTGTTCTTTCGAATTTGATGCTTATCCAAAATTTCCTTCAGTTTTGCAATTATAGGGGATAATGTGGTTCCCCCAAATTCCTATTCTGTCCCCCTCTTTTGGAAAAGCAATACCTCCAAATAAACTTCATAATAAGAGGCTTTTGCGTTTTCAAAAACTGAGGGGCAGTGCCAGTGACCAGGAGCAGAGGGTATGGGCAATGAAGGAGAGGTGTGGGACATGCACTTCCAGAGGAGATGGAAAAAGAGCCTCAAGCTGGTGAGGCCAAATTGTACACTGAAGCTGAGACACACGGTCCTAGTTCCAGAGAAGAGTCTTCCTACAGGTTTCTTTACAGAGGCCAACATCTCCGTTTTGATTTCAGGAAATCCCCAAAGAGGAAATGAGATGTTGCAGGCTTTGGGCTTTGGGGACAGACTCACGAGAGAGATACATTTCAACAGCCTAAAAATTGCTCTTCTTGGCTTCTGAGGACATGCAGCCGAGCCACGGTGAGCCCCCCTTCCTCCTTCTGTCTGCAGCTGGCTCGGGTGCCCGGCGTGTCACCACCCAGCACCCCAGAACCAGTGTTTCCTAAACACAGCCACATTCCTCCCCTCGACACAGGACCTCTCTGCTCATGTTACACTAGTCTGTAACAAGCTAGAGGGTCATTCACGAAGGGCATGGAGAACAAGGAGAAAACAACCCCTAATCTTGTGTGGACTGGGAAGAATCCGTTTTGGCAGGCACCGGACGGGGACTGCTGTAGAACTCGGGGTTGAAACAGTCTGATCTCAGCGCTGGCAGCCTCTGCGATGACCTTGGAAAAGACCTTGTATCAACCTGATCAGAACCTCCAGACAAAACACGTGAGTTCAGCCAAACATTTGAATGTTTCCGACGTTCGCCTGTTCTCCATCACGGAGAGACAGTCTTCATGGCGCTGGACTTCAATTTGACCCTCAAAAAAGCTGTTGAGAAGGGGTCCCTCTCTACTCCCATTCTCTCCTTTTCCAACACCCCCATAAACAAATTATGGGGACATGGTTGGGCAATACAGGTATATCAAGCTCTCGTCCAATCTACATATTACCTGGAATACAGTGGAGGTGGATTTGGGTTAATTTGGAGAGGACTGGAAAGTGACACCAGGACAGGGACCTTGAAGTGTCACCAGGATTTACAGATCTTTCACAATGCTGTTCTTCGCATATGTACTTGCTGCCTCGCAATGAAACAGAGAACTTGGTCTCGGGCAGTGCCCAGCTTCCCTCACATCTTGTGTTTACATGTGTCACATATTTCTGCAGGGCACTGCCCACTGGGGTAACAGATTAATCTGAGGTAGTCATTAATTGTTTGATGTCTGTTATATGGGAGGATAGGATGGTGCCAGGGTAAATGATTTGAGAATAGCCAGGGGTGAGCGACAGCATTGCTGTTTTCTCATCTCCCATGGACTTCAGACCTTCCAAGTGAGCTTGGCAATTACCTAAAAAGAAAGGAGTGACGTGGTTTTACCCAGTGGGGGCTTTCATTGTCCATTTGGGTCCCTTCGTTTACTGCATCTCAAAGAAACCATGACAACCGTATTTGTCTCCATTTCCTCTCCCCTCGATGCTTCTGGCTCCATCTGTTCAATACTCACCAATGGAGTCAACATTTGGTCTCTTTTCTTATTATAAACAAAAGTGCACTTATGTGAGTTCATTTTTTGAAGAAACATAAAATAAAATAAAAACGGAAAGGTTGTGTTTGGCTTGATAAATTGTTCAATACCTTCTCTACACCTCCTCTTTCTTAATTTTCACTGACTCGTGACATGTTCATTTATTTGATTTGTCAGAAAGTGCCTGTGCAGTGTGCAGAGATGTGTCATCCCAGGAAAACAAAACCAAAACCAAAACTCCTGCTTTGTAGGTAGATATCTGTGTGATGAAAAAAATGCCTTCTCTGTTTTCAGTCATGGTGTGCACGTCTAGATCTAACCATATTCCTTTCACTTCCAAAACCTCAGATAGTGGAAGGTGGGTTTGTCTTCTGAAGCTTTCTGCAAGCTCTTAGGGTCACGTGGCTCTTTGATGAGCCCTGCACAAGAAAGCAGTAACTAAGAGGAGGAAATAAATATATGGCTCAACTCCAGTGGGACACCAGTGGGACCTCTTTTTTGTGGTGTAGGGTGTCCTTTTACATTTGAGTCCCACTGATGAAGTAGTCCAGGACAGAGCCATCCCAGGCTCAGGGGTCCTGGCTTGGAACTAGTGTTGCCTTTGCTATTAACTACCTTTGTGACCTTGAGCAAAGCATTTTACCTCAGTACGAATCCCCGTTCCTTCATATGTAAAATGAAGTAGAACTAGATGACATATAAGCCCCCAAAGAGCTTTTTTATTTTTTAAATATTTATTTGGCTGCCCCAGGTCATAGTTGTGGCACGTGGGATCTTCGATGCTGCGTGTACGATCTTCAGTTGCGGCATGGGGGATCTAGTTCCCTGACCAGGGATCGAACTTGGGCTCCCTGCATTGGGAGCGTGGAGTCTTAGCCACCAGGCCACCAGGGAAGTCCCCTGCAAAGAGCTGTAAGATGGTACTATTCTGTTTCATGGCTAAACACTAAACACTAGCTGGTGATTTTGTGAGTTTTCCTCTCCTACCCCTGTGATACAGTTCTTGCCTCCGTCCTCTTCTTATCTCACTCCATAACTTTTCTCATCTATCTTGTCCACTTCGCATTTTCAACTGTCATTCGTATACTTAAGACAAAACGTCTTAAAAAATGAACTTTTACTGCATTATAATCACATAAACTACAGTGTACCCATCTCAAGTTCAGTAAGTTTTTTTCAATGTATACAGCTGTGTGTCCTCCGCCACAGTCAAGATGTAGAACATGTATATCACCCCAGTAAGACCCCTTGTTCCCCTTGCTAGTCAATACTCCCCCATTCCTGGCCCTAGACAATCAGGGATCTGTCTTCTGACATCAAACATTTTTTTCTCCTCAAAGCCATGCTTCTAATCATGATCAAAGTGTATGTTCAACTACCCACTGGGAAACTTGAGTTAGATTCAACCCAGGCCCCTTGACCTTAACGAGATGGAAATTGAGATCTTTCTCCATAGATCGGTCTGTCAAATCTCTAAAACTACACATCCGACCATCCTCTCTCTCCATGTTAACCCATCCTATTCAGCAATCTACTCTTTTAACGTATTCACATCAGTTCCTTCCTTCTGCCACTGTTTTGTGTAGGACCTCACCAACCACAGTCTAGTCCCACCAAGTTCAGGAGCTCCATGGGTCTCTTCCAAGGTAATGCCCCACATCCTTCGACCTTGCAGCTCAAAGACCTTTGCATAGCCTTTCCCCAATTTATTTACATGGTGTCAACTTTGTAGTCTGCTCACTTCGGGACCTTTCTTTCAACAAAAGCCTTCCTCTTGTAAATCAGACACTCCCTAGCTTAATATCCTTTAATAGGCACATATTCCCTCTGGGATAAAGACTCTTCTGAAACATCCCTTCCCTGATTTTCTAAGCTCACCTCTTACATCTTCCCCGTTTATTAGCATGCCCCTGTGCTCTGCTGTACCAAACTGACTGTACATTGCCTGAACACTCCATGCTTTCTTCAGACCTCTGCATCTTTGTATACACTTTTATTTCCTCTGCTCGGAATATCAGTTTGATGAATCCCTATTTATGCTTCAAGACTCAGCTCAAATGATTTCCTCAGTGAAGCCTTCCCTAGTACCCTCAAAGACTATTATTATTTTCTCTTCTTTTCCTTCATTACACATTGTATATTTCTCCTTTGTAATCACCAAGATTATACTCCAATGTAGAGAAGGAGGGAACAGGACAACCCATTCCCCAAATGGTCTTGACAGTTGACAGGGTAAGCTCACATGTACATACTTACATGTGTGCACAGCCCCATACCCACAGGGAACGAGGAGGAACATTGAAGAGTTTTTGATTTGGGGGTCTACCTTCTAGCTCATTTAAGAGTTTCAATGAGGAGGTAGGCTTTGGGAGTCGCTCCTGCCACAGTTCATTAACTTCTCCTTGTCTGGTCTGTCTCAACTGGTCTGAGACTTAGCACGTTTACTTTTTGTTGCCCACTCAGGGTCTGCTTCTCTCTGCAGGTGAGTCTCCTCGCACTGCTAAGCCCTCTGCTGGATGCCGCCCCAGGTGAAGGGAAGGAGGCTTCCCTGATATTCTGGACGATGTAGCATCTGCAATCCCATAGGCATGTCCTGTAGATTGTCCTGCTAAAATACCATGTGTCTCCTGTTCCCTCCTCTCATCCTTGTCTGGTGTGCACCTGAGATCAGGAGGAGAAAAGTGAGATGGGAAAAACTGATCCTGCAATGTCTCTAAGAGGACTTACTGTATAGCCACTTTAATGATCTGTTTACATGTTTGTCTCCTGCAGACTAAGTATCTTGAAGGTCAGATGGTGGGTTTTTTGTTGTTTTTGCGGTAGGCGGGCCTCTCACTGTTGTGGCCTCTCCCTCTGCGGAGCACAGGCAGAGGGAGTGAAAGTAGTATTACTCTGATTTTTGCAGATGGGAAAACAGATTCAGTGTGTCAAATAACTTATCCAAATTTACAGCAAGTAAATAGCTGAGTCCAGATATAGAGCCAAGTTCATGACCATTCTGCAATATACTTTTTTTTTTGCGGTACGCGGGCCTCTCACTGCTGTGGCCTCTCCAGTTGCGGAGCACAGGCTCCGGATGCGCAGGCCCAGCGGCCATGACTCACGGGCCCAGCGGCTCCGCGGCACATGGGATCCTCCTGGACCAGGGCACGAACCCGTGTCCCCTGCATCGGCAGGCGGACTCTCAACCACTGCGCCACCAGGGAAGCCCTGCAATATACTTTTTAAAGAAACAGAATTGTTCCAAAGCATGTACTTAGAGATCCCTTAGCTGACAAAATAAAATGGACAAGCAGCACTTTTTTGGTCATGGAATTGGTATATTCTTCATGTCATCTGAATGTTATGTCTGTTCCATGTTGGTCATTTGTGCAGTGTATAATCCAAGGCTCCGCTTTTAATTGGTGATTAAGAGAGACGGGTTTGTTGGTTTGACACTGTGAACCAAACTCTCAGATGACAGAACATGATGAGCCTCTATTGATCTAGAAGTTTATCCAGAACAATAAGGTGAGTACTCCAGAGAGGAAATTTAGCTCACTATTAGGCATTTTGAGTGCCTCTCACAGAGTTTTCTCTTTTTCTTTCCCTCGCACTGAGTGGTAGGCTATTATTTAAAAATGTATTAAATACCAAGTTCTGTAATTGCCTGGTTACTATCATCTTTCCTCTTTTCACTCCCCACTGTTCCCCCTGCCATCAGGATGACACTTCCTTCAGGCACTCAAATATTTCATCCCTCAAAAATGGAGTATAAAAACACATTAAAATATACCACACATGGTGATTGTCAGAAGAAAATCACCCAGAACCTTGATCTCAGACTTATCTTTCAAGTGATATAAATCCAATTTATCTCACTCCCAAGTTTCTTTGAATTTTAGTGTCTCAATCACCCTATGGTAACATTGCTCTCCAGAGTAATTTAATAAAAAGATGAAATTACCCCACATACATTTTTAACTGCACCTCTTTCGATCAAATAGGTTGATGTCAGAAGAGTATTCTTTCCTGAATCAATGGCAAATATGTTTTTAATACAAACTATGTTAGTCCAGAAGAAATCTGTTGGTGCAACAGAATACTCAAGAAAAATATACTCTTTTGGCTAAATTATGAGTCCCTATTGCATTAGACAATTTCACATTTCACATTAAATCTTTATTTCGATGCTTCTTATTTTTCAGCTCTGTTTATTCCTGGGGCCCATATAGGGTGTCAAAGATATAAAAATATCATAAAACCAGGCCATAAATGAAATTAATTTTAGGTGCAAAGTAACTTACCTATGTATGGAAGTAAATTCTACTGATCACTTTTACTGAGTAAGGGATTTGCATATTGTCTCCGGGATAATTTGGTAACTGCTATCTTGGGTTGTTTTCTGTCCTTTTGATGTGTGTCTGTAGTCTCTAAAACATCTTAGATTTTAGCTGGAACATCCACTCTGGGGGCTCTGAAGCGGAGCTCATCTGCTTTTCTGCAACATAACCTTCATCTGTGTTTTTGTTTTGCCTCTGCCAGTGAAGGAAAAAGGTCAGGGCATTAACCTCTCCCTCCATTAGAAGGATGCATTTCTGCTTTCATCTGATTAGCTGCTGTAATTGGAAGCTTTCGGTGCCTGCAGATAAGGTGGGAGGCTGGCAGCAGGAAGGGCCATGGGAGGCTTTCAGAAAGCACACTGAGAGCTGTTATCCTGAGTTTCACTCAAAAGATCAAATGTCAGGCCTGCTCACCCCAGCCTGATCCTCAAATTCTTGCATATTCATTAACCGTCACTACGTAGTTACTTGGGGAGGTTGTAGCGAGGCTTCAGACAGTTTCTGTAGGTCTCAGGGCACATGGAACCAAAGCAGCCAGTAATGAGTTCAGATCTCTTAGCACAGCTTGTTCTCAGGGGCAAAGGGTTTATGTAGCCGTCTTCCTTCCCTCTTTTAAAACATAAAAGTCAAAATCTGAACATCTTAACTTGATTGCATTTATTCATGGAGTTGAGTTTAGTGATCTCTTTGATATTAGCAGGCAAAGGAACTAACAGGGAAGATGGGACCTGCTATTTCTGGAAGCCTGAAAAGACCTCTGTAAATTCCCAGCATGATGCGGTGATGGTTTTCACAGGCAAAGGGCTTGAAGGTTCCAGTATCACATTTTTACATCTCTCTACTCTACCACTTCCCCAAATATGAGAGAAGAACACTTGTACTTCTTAAAATAAGGCCAGATAGTCTCCGAACACTTTTGCCTGACTAGCAAGATGATGAATATGAAAGAGATTCTGTTTCAAATTTTTGGAGTTGGATATTTTCTTTTCTAGAATGCTCTCCCCTTTTTCCTAGGACAATTCCAGCATAAGAAGCTGTTTGTGAGAAATAACCACAGAAGTAAAATCCCTTCCACATAAAGAGAAAACTCATGGACTTGAAATATCTACTCAGTTAGTACTGGAAGCAAGGCTGGACTTGGTAAAATGGGGGAGGTCAGATAATAAACATGGGGTCTGGCTCTCTCCTATTTTACTTCTTTGGTTTCCACATCAGTAAAATAAAGGAGTTATCTACTTGGTTATTGCTAATACCTATTCTGGTTTTAGCATTCTATGATTGGTGAGGCAACATATTTCAATTTACAACTGGCAAACATTAAGCTTGTATATTGCCATTCTTACTGGTTATATTCATGGCAGACAACACTAATTAATTGTGAAAACTTTTCCTGCCAACCTTGGAATTCTAAGGCCTTAGAATCCTTTTCATCACAGAATTGCAAGCATCTATTATCCATCAGATGAAGACAAAACTTACATGCCATTCCAGATATAATGAACAGAGAGGAGGTGACAAGGCAGGGGTCTAGACGGAGATTGTGTCCTGTGTCTGCTTTTATACATCTGTGTAACTCTCAAGAAGGCAATTAAATATTTTAAAATTAAATTTGATATAGGTTTTTGTGTGAAAATAAGTTTTTATTTCCCTGGGATAAATGCCCCGAAGTGCAATTTTTGGGTCATATGGTAATTGCATATTTAGTTTTTAAAGAAATTGGCAAACGTTTTCAGAGGGGCTGTAACATTCCCATCAAATATATACGAGTGATCCAGTTTTTCTGCATCTTCACCAGCATTTAGTGTTCTCACTATTTTTAATTTTTACCATCGTGATGGGGGTGTAGTGATATCTCATGGTGGTCTTAATTTGCATTCCCCTAATAGCTAATAATGTTGAACATCTTTTCATGGGCTTTCTTTGCCACCTCTATTTCTTTTTCTATGAAATATCTCTTCGTGTCTTTAGCCCATATTCTAATTGAATTGCTTCCTTTTTTGTTGCTGAGTTTTGAGAGTTTTAAAATATATTCTAGATACTAGTCCTTTGTTGGGTAAGTAGTTTGCAAACATTTTCTCCCACTCTGTAGCTTGTCTTTTCACCCTTTTAACAGGATCTTTTGCAAAGCAAAAAGTTTTTGATTTTGAATTTATCATTTTATGACTTTAATTTTAATTATAATTAATTCCTTTTAGGATCTGTGTTTTGGTGTTAAGTCTGAGAACTCTTTGCCTAGACCCTAGATCTCAAGATTTTCTCTTGTTTTTTCCTAACAATTTTTTAGTTTTACATTTGATATTTAAGTTTGTGATCTATTTTAAGTTAATTTTTATATAAGGTATAAGACTTAGCTCGAGGTTCTTTTTTTTTTTTTTTTTTTTGCCTGTGGATATCCTGTTGCTCCAGTGCCATTTGTTACAACGGCTATCTTTCCTCCTTTGCACCTTTGTCAAAAACCACTTGGGCATATTTGTGTGAGTTTAGTTCTGGATTCTCTGTTCTGTTTTATTGATCTATGTGTTTATTCCTCCACTACTACCGTACAGTCTTTAGTACTGTAGCTATATAGTAAGTCCTGAAATGAGTAGAATGAGTCTTCCCATTTTATTCCTCTTTTTCAAAATTGTTTTAGTTCTAGTTCCTTTGCATTTTCATATAAATTTTAGAATAATCTTGTCTATATTTTTTTAAAAACTTGCTGACATTTTGCTAGGAATTGCATTAAAACTGTATATCAATTTGGAGAAAATTGACATTTTTATTGTGTTCAGTCTTCTAATCCATCAATATGGCATTTCTCTCCATTTATTAAGATGTTTGATTTCTTTCTTCAGTTTTGTGTAGTTTATAGCATATGAGTCTGGAACATGTTTTGTTATATTTACCCCTATGTATTGTTTATAAGTGGTATCGTATTTTTAATTTTTGGTGTCCATATGTTCACTGCTACTATAGAGAAATACAATTGATTTTTGTATATTTATCTTGCTGAACTCACTTATTAGTTCCCAGAATTTATTTTGGGTTCCTTGGGATTTTCTGTGTAGACAATCATTATGTCATCTGTAAACAGAGACAATTTTATCTCTTCCTTTCTGATCTCTATGTCTTTTTTTTCCTTTTCATGCCTGATTTCATTGATTAGAACTTCCAGCACTATGTTGAATAAGAGCTATGAGAGTGGATATTCTTGTTTGTTCCTGATCTCAGGGAGAAAACATTCAATATTTAACCATTAAGTATAATATTAGCTGTAGGTTTTTTGTAGGTGCATTTTATCAAGTTGAGGAAGTTCACCTTATTTCCTATTTTTCCGAATTTAAAAAAAATTTAAAAGTCATGAATGGGTATTGAAATTTATCAAATGCTTTTTCTGCATTGATTGATATGATCATGTCATATTTTTTAGCCTGCTAGTATGGTGGATTACATTGATTTTTTAAAAATATCGAACTATTCTTGCATCCCTGGATTATACTCCACTTGGTCATAACATTTAATTTAAAAAATCTATTTATGAATTCTCTATACTAATATTTCATTAAGGGATTTTGTGTTTACATTCATGAGGGATATTGGCTGTAGTTGTAATTTTTTTCTTTTGTACTTTGTCTGGTTTGGTATCAGAGTAATACCTGTTTCATAAAATGAATCAGGGAGTATTTCCTCCTCTTCTATTTGCTGGAAGAGATTATGCCCCGGGGGTCTGCCCTCTCCCCCTTCTTTCCCTTTTGGCAACCTTGTCGTTGCCTCAGCCCCCTGCCTTGTCCCTTCCATGTCCCTGCTAAAGTCCACTGTTGAGTAGAGCAACTTGTCTTAGTTCTTGCCCCACATCAGGAGTAGTTCTATATTCCACTGTGATTTCCATGACTTCATTTGCCATTTTGTTTTGACCTGGTTAAGAGCTGGCATAGACCTTTCTTACGTCTCAAGTCCCAGAGTAGCCTCCAAGCTCCCTGAATCCTTTTCTGTGTTATCCTCAAACCTCCCCATCCCAAAGACCCAGTGGTGTTGCTAGAGCTGCCTCTTACTGACTCATGAGAACCAGCTGTCAAATTTTTAGGAATGTTGTGAGCTGGTTGTTAAAAACAGTCGCTATTAAAAATTAAATTATACAATATTACAATTAAACTGTTTAAAAACAAAGGTTAAAAACACTCAAAACTTCATTGATTCTTGATTATTTTGCTACAGGTTTCTATTACCTGTACCCTTGAGGTTATGTACTTCTATTTTACCTGCGTGGTAGAAATACTATAGAGTTGTGCGCTGCTGCACATCTTCCCAACTTCACAGGCAGTGATGCCTCCTCAGGAGCTTGAAACTGGTCTTGGTGGGAGTATTTACAACATGGAAGCTGGAAAATGCCACAGATCAGGTCGAGAGTTATTGTTTTGTTGATCAACTAGACTTAAGAAAATGATGGAGAAGTGCTATTAATGCAGATTAAACTTTTGTGTCATGTCGTTACCTGTTACATTATAAATAGTCCCCAAATTGAAGAAGTAGTCTTCCAGTGTTCAAAAGTGTCGTCCAGTTCCACAAAGAAGTCGTTCTCATGTCCTTGAGTAATGAGTGGTGTCCTAACGTATGTTTGTGCTGTTTCATTGTTTTATTCATTAACGTAAACAAAAATACCAACCAAAGTTCATGTCAGAACTACATTCATGCCATCAGTGACATGAGTGGAGTTTTGCTAAATTGCATACTCAACAAGCGTTTTTTCAGAGACTATTTTTGTCAAAACATTGTCGAATTGCAATTATGGATTAGCAACCGATACGAGTTTGGCAAAATAAGAGAAAGTATTCTGTGAGAATAAATTTCTATTCAGAATTGACAACAAAACCTGTTATTGTTATTGATAAATCATGTGCTGCATATCCTTTATATGAGTAAAATTTATAATATGTGTTTACTCACGTATTTTTTTCCTGGAGAGCCAGTTGTTGAACTTTTATCAGCATACTACGGTGCAGACCTTAATCCTTATCAAGGTATTTCTGACATTTTACTTTAAAGGGTCCTTTCACAACCAGAAGTTGCACTTCCGTTAAAGCTGTGTGTGAAAAAGTTTTGCTCACTTGACTCAATTATTCTCAAAGCCTTAACATGTAATCCACCAATCCACCAGCAGGTGTCACTGTGGTGTAGGGTCACAGTCAGAAGGACTCCAGTTTTGAGCTTCCTAGAGAAGTATTGTTGGAGTTGAGCTGCTTCCAATTAAGTTACACACTGAACATCTCCTCAAGTCTCTTTATAGAAAGACATGTCACACCCAGGTTCTCCGAAAGCAGGCAGCACAGTAACTGAGGCATAATCTGCTGGTTCTGTTTGCTTACTTGTTTTGCATTTTTAACACTGCTATTACATATATGTTCAGAAAGCCCCAGATACCTTCTGTTTAGCTCTAGAGCTGTATATGGCTTGCTGTTCAAAGTGTGGTTCATGGACCAGCATCCCAAGCATTACCCGGGAGCATGTTGGAAATGCCGCGTCTCAGGCCCTGCCCCAGACCTACTGAACAAGAATCTGCATTTTATTAATGTCACCAGGGCTCCTAATACACATTCAAGTGAGTGTGAAAAGCACTAGTGTAAATGACCCTTACGTTGACAGTTACTGTGAAGCTAAAATAAGAACAAGGTGGAAACATAACTTTCAGCTTCATTGGTCAAGAAAATAAAGTTAGTGGGCAAGAGAGCAATATTTCCCAAGAGAGATGTCTGATACTTTCCTTCGTGCGTGTTAGATTGCCTATCCTTTTTTTCTTTTTAAAAAATTTTTGGACAGAAGGACCTTTCTGGATTTTTTTCTGCACAACCTGGCCTCGGCTAACTTCCCCAGTGTTATCTCTCGCCACCTCCCTTCCACACTCTGTATTTCAGCCACGCTAAATTACCTGCCAGTGCGACCTTCTTAAAACTCCCATCTGATAAATTTCTCCACGCTTAATGTGGCTTCCTGTAGCTCTTAGGATAGAGACCAAAATCTCTGCCATGTTTTACAAGGGCTCCTAAGATCCAGCCCTGTCACGCTCTGTGGTCTCCCTCCTCAGCGCCTCTCTCCTCCTTAGACTCACTGTTTAGCCTCAAGTGCTCTCTCTACCTCTCTCTCTATCCTGAGACTTGGTCCATTCTGTTTCCTCTCCCTGGAATGCTCTACCTGCTACCCCAACTTATCTATTGCTTGACTGATACTTTCCTTAAAGAACCTGGGGAGCCTTTTGCAAATCCCTTAGTGCATGAGTGTCCTTCATCCGATGACCCTCTAATACTTGCATTTTCATTTCATAGTGTTTCTTAGATTTCGTAGATTTCGACTGTTTCTTAGATGTATCTTTTCCCTGGTAGACCACTTGTGTATAAAGGATGGGAGTATGTCTGTCTTGTGCATCCAAAGAGTCTACCATGGCCATCAACACCTTACCTGTCTGGTCCTTGATCTTTCTACTTTCACCACCTCCTGCCACTCTTGCCTCCCCGCTTCCCTTGTTCTCCCTGCTCTTCCCCAAACATACCAAGTACCTCTTGCCACAGGTCTTGGTCCTCGCCGATCTTCTGTGTGGCCCCTTCCTCATTTTCTTTAGCCTTTTATGTCTTTCCACCCAACCCTAGCAGAGTATCTAGAGGCAGCCTTCATGGGAGGTGTGGTGATATGCCTTGGTTTAGGTCTTGTAGCACATTTGCCTTTTGTTGGATTGCCTGTTGTCCACGGATAAACAGGAAGTAGCTGGTCTGTGTTGTATACATTTTATAAAGGTGTGGCTCTGAGCAAAATTCCCTTTCCCCACGAACATCAGGTTGCTGAGGTCTGCTTCTCCACAGGCTCAGATGAAGACGATGTAGAAGAGAATGGAGAAGAGGTTGCCATTGCCTCTGGGGAGTAAAGAGCTGGGGCAAAGGAGACTTGGAAGATGAGGGGACTGAATAATAGTGAGGATTGTTTATTGTTATTTGGTTTATCTATTAAAGTCTGAGAAATGTCTAAGACCTTTTCCTTCCTCATTACTCACAAGTTTACAAAAATAATATTATTGATGCAGGGAAGAGACTAAAATGAAGCCCAACAATCCAAGTTGGGCTTTTTCTTGGCGTGAAAAGAAAAGCTGTTGTTTTGAGAACAAACGTGTGTCTCCATTCTTTCCTTCATTCAGCTCCCTGCTTAGAGAGCACCCACCCTATGCAACGTCTTGCGTTTTCTTACACTGACTGCAACACTTACACACACCAAACCTCCAGCCCCTGATGAATTTATCCTTCAAAGCCTTGCAAGTTAAACTTGCAAGTTAAACTGTTCCTATGGGAAACCTTTCTCTGATTTATTCCCTATGAAGAATTCCTCACTTTTTCCCTACCTTGATGTGTACAGTTTTATTCACATGATTTAGTTTAACACGTAGTTAATTCAACAAATATTTGTTAAGTGTCTACCCTGTTCCAGGAAATGTGCCAGGTGCTGGAATGATGAATGTGAAAAAGCATAGTGCCTCCCTGCAAGCGTTCACAGCCAGTTTGAGAAGCCCACTCTCGATGGACGAGACAGAACGAAAATCTCAAACTCAGAAACGTGAAGTAGCATGGTGTGTCCAGAAAGCAGCCCCTGGCTTGGTATGACCGGAATGTAGGTTATAAGGAAGGGATGATGGGGGAGCGTAGTGAGAGATGAAGGATGACGCAGGCAGTAACAATAATAATATTAATATTAACTACTACTACATTTATTTGCCAGGCACTGAGCAAAGTAGTTCACAATAGCACAGAGATGTTGAGTAACCTGTGTAATACCACACAGCTTGTTGGTGGTGGAGCCAGAGTTTGTCCCAGGTATGGTGCAGTATGAGAATTTGAATTTTATTATAGGTAAATCATCAGGCCAACAAGCATTGAATGGCCCCCATCTATGCATGAAACACTTGTCTAGCTAATATGCATGTCTGTCTTCCCTATGAGTTTGATTTCTCTGAGGGATGGAAATCTTTTTCTATTTATCTTTGTCAACCTCATAACTAAGGGAGTGCTTGGAGTGAAGCAACCATTATAAGGAATTATCGTTCCTTCTCCCTTCTTCCATCCTTGCCTTGCTTAGAGCAATGCCCTTGTACCTAAGGATTAGAGCTTCCTCTAATCAATAACCCCAGCATCTTCTCATCTCTTCCCTTTAGAGCTAGTGAGAAGATTTAGAAGGTAAAAGGGATAGTCATTCTTTTATTTTCCCTTAGGTCATGCTTTTTCTTAAGTGAATCTTTGGACAGAGAGCAGCTAAGATGTTCTTTGAAGAGGAAAGACCCATTTTTAAGAAATACCAAAGTCTAGTGTTATGCTGATGACAGATGAGAAGCGTATGAAACCTTACAAGAACACCCCATGACGAACACTCACAATTCTTGGCTGCCCGCATTTACTTTAGAGTGAAATGAAAATGACGGGACCTGGTCACCTCATGTGATGAATGGGGCAATCAGCCTAGTGTTACCTTTGCAGTACCAAGAAGTTGTGTCATGGAAGTAATGGTCACGGGTCCAGCAGCAGAATGAGAAAAAGGAGAAGTATTAAGAAAAAGGGAACTCCCAACTTTCCAGATCCTACGTAGAGATACCAGCCTCTCTTTTAATAGACCTTGTGAGAATTAGTTAGTTTTTTTTTTTTTGCCATCGTTATGAAGCTTTTATTAAGGGCCTCCTGGGAAGTAGTGCTCATGGGAAGTTGTTTGATTATTTATTTTTTTTAATAAATAAAAAATGTAGAGTTAACAGTGTTGTGTTAGTTTCAGGTGTACAGCCAAGTGATTCAGTTAGGCATATAAATGTATCCATTCTTTTTCAAATTCTTTTCCCATTTAGGTTATTACAGAGTGTTGAGCAGAGTTCCCTGTGCTGTACAGTAGGTCCTTGTTGGTTGTATATTTTAAATATAGCAGTGTGTACATGTCAATCCCATATTCCCAATCTATCCCTCCCCCCACCCCTCCCCGCTGGTACCCATAAGTTCGTTCTCTAAGTTGTGAGTCTGTGAGAATTAGGTTTTGTCTAAGAAGATTCTACTGTTGCTTTGCTTTCTGAAAACATACTTGAACATAATCAGTTACTATTCTTAGACCCTCTAGATGTTGTATATTTCAGCTTTTCCCATAGATAAATATGACGTATCGATAGCAATATGCCTTCCCCATCTTTTCCATTCTGAAATACTTGCGTATTTCTAAAACTGCGCCATGTGATTCTTAGAGGTGGGAAAGGAAAGAAATTGATTGGGAATGATAGGACACTTGACACAGAAATTTGACATACGGTACATTGCTGGAAAAGCACAGAATGTAGGCAGGCTATACAGTTCCTGGGTGTTGTGTACACAGCCTAACAGTCTCTGGAAGAGTACAATACATTTTAATATTATGTCCAATAGATTCACTAGGCCTTACATAAATACCTAAATGTTAAGGGAAACATCACAGTTATCTTAGGTACTGCGTTCATGAGTGAGTTTAAGAATATAAATTGAGGGCTTCCCTGGTGGCGCAGTGGTTGAGAGTCCGCCTGCCGATGCAGGGGACGCGGGTTCGTGCCCTGGTCCGGGAAGATCCCACATGCCGCGGAGCGGCTGGGCCTGTGAGCCATGGCCGCTGGGCCTGTGCGTCCGGAGCCTGTGCTGCGCAACAGGAGAGACCACAGCAGTGAGAGGCCCGCGTACCGCAAAAGAAAAAAAAAAAAAAAGAATATAAATTGAAAAGTGTATAGGGGTTTGTGCTGATGTATAGACGTCTGCCCAGCACTCTTCTCAGCGGAATACCCTCTGCCTTGCCCCCCATGTCTCGTGGGTGCCCCTCTGCTATCCACTGGGTGCTCTTTTCCTTCACAGAGTTGGGTGTGGGCACACGGCACACAGTGCCCAGCTGGGGCTCCACATTGCCCTGGCTGAGCTGATTAGTTCCTGGTGAGGCAAGGGACGCACCAGTGAACAAAGTGTTTGGCTTCTGTTTCTCTGCCAAGGATGGCTTTGGACTTGGGTAGATTTAGATGAGGCCTTTCCCAGTGTATGAAGATGAACAAGACAGACAGGTGCCTCTGCTGGGGGCTGCTGACTCATGCATTGCTGCCTCCGAAGGGTCCGTGCCCAGAGACCGCCCTCCCTCGCAGACTGTCCCGAGTGCCCCTGTGGATCCACCCACACGTGGAGGACTCTGGCCACGGCTGCAGGCTTCGCTTTTCACCTTTCTTCCTCTCCACCCCTATTCTGAGATTTCTCAATAAGTCAGCTGCTTTCTTGTGTTTGTAGACAAAGCAGGGAAAAAACCTCCCTGGATAATATCTCAGGTTCCAACCACTCCACGCTTTCCTGGATGGAGTTAAGTGTGGACACAACTGGGGCTTAGAGGGAATTCTTATAGCCACTCCAAATCCCGGGGAGTTCATCAGATGGCACTGGAGGACTTGCGCCTTCTTGGGAAGCCTGCCCGAGAGCAAAACCACTACTCTTCCCGGAAAAGAAGAAAAGGGTCCATGAGAAGAGTTATTTTATACTTCTGGCTGCCACCTTCAGCGGGCAGTTAAGATTGCCCTCTTGAGTGGCCTCTGCTGATTAATAGAAGGAGTGAAGAAAGAAAAATGGAGTTAATGTTGCAATGAAGACATGACAGAGCCTCTGGTTTCCAGGACTGGCCTGAAATGAATTAAAGCCAGCTTCTACCAGCAAATCTGTCATGCTGCCCTGCAAACAAGGCTCCTAGGCTGGGCCAGCAGGAATTAGTCACGGCGCACACTGGCAAACCTTACAGACCAGGGAATGAAAAATGTGCCTCATCTGCAAAAATTACCTTTTGGAATTTGTACAGTGTTTTCCATTACCCACTTTCTTTTCTCCAAAGGCCAGTCATCAAATCTGCTTGGCTGGCTTCTGCTTCTGCTATACCATTAAGTGTACAAATTTGTATGTGAAATGCAGTCCCAACTAGCTGTGTGCCTTTGGATAAACGACCTCATCTTTTGGGACCTGAGTTTCGCCTTCTGAAAAATAAGGAGGTTGGCATCTCATGATCCTGGTACTTTAACTTTTTGGAGATTAGAAAATAATGTATCAGACATTTATTGACCACCTGTGAAATGCTCATTTGGTGAAACAAAATGTTGACGATAAAGTCTTTTCAAGAGTTTCCAGCGTCTGCGGGGAGACGTGCATTTAGAAAATGTGTTATAAAAAACAGTGATAAGGCCAACAGGACTGTATGTACTTAGAAGACATTTAACAGTGTGTCAAAATGGGTTTTTTAAATAAAGCTTTTTTTTAAATTTTA
Organism: Tursiops truncatus; assembly: GCF_011762595.2. Taxonomy (NCBI): domain Eukaryota; kingdom Metazoa; phylum Chordata; class Mammalia; order Artiodactyla; family Delphinidae; genus Tursiops; species Tursiops truncatus. The sequence continues at coordinate 25,590,235 of NC_047054.1, read as the reverse complement.
ATTTTATTTATTTGTTTTTTGGCTGCATTGGGTCTTCGTTGCTGGGCGCGGGCTTTTTATTGTTGCGGCGAGCGGGGACTATCCTTCGTTGCGGTGCTCGGGCTTCTCACTGAGGTGGCTTCTCTTGTTGCGGAGCATGGGCTCTAGGCACGTGGGCTCAGTAGTTGTGGCTCGCGGGCTCAGTAGTTGTGGCTCGCGGGCTCAGTAGTTGTGGCTTGCAGGCTCAGTAGTTGTGGCTCACGGGCTCAGTAGCTGTGGCTTGCGGGCTCTAGAGCACAGGCTCAGTAGTTGTGAGGCATGGGCTTAGCTGCTCCGCAGCATGTGGGATCTTCCCGGACCAGGGCTTGAACCCGTGTCCCCTGCATTGGCAGGCGGATTCTGAACCACTGCGCCACCAGGGAAGCCCTCAAAATGGGTTTTTCTCTGCCCCAGAATTGTAGCTGGAGGAAGGTCCCACGTATGCCACATTCCAAAGACACCCCTGAGCACACAAGCCAGTGCTGCCTCCTTAGGGCTCACTGGGAGGGACCAGAGTCGTGCTGGCCCCAGCCCCACCATCCACTGTCAGGCGAGAGTGTTGGGAGAGCAGGGGCGTCTTACAGCACGGTGCCCCAGGTGAGAGACCATTGCCTCCCATTCCTAAAGCCAAACAAGAGGGCTTCTAATAGAATTTTTCTTAAAGACTGGAGGGAACTTCAGTATGTGGAGATTGGCAGCTTGCTTCTTGACTAGCCGTGTGCTGAGCTGTCGGCCTCCCAGGGGCACTCTGATGTTCCTGTGTGCTGTGAATGCTTTCAGGGTTATTGGTGGAGCATGCTGGAATTCTAGGGCAGAGCTTACATTGTCCTTTTGGGTCTCAGAATCTCACAAGTTCCCTGAAGTCTGGGGACATCCTTGGACCAGCAGAGTTCAGATCTAGAGATTTCTGAGGATGAAGGACCCATTGCAGGAGGCCAGGCTAGCAGGCTTGATGGGTTGTAATATAAGGTGTTTGGGGAGAAGATGGGACAGTTTGCACCTCATTCAAGTTCTTCATTGGCCTTAGAGGGTGTAGGAGAGGACTCCAGCAGTCCTGGCCTCTCTCTGTGAAGAATACCAGGTTTAACCGAGAAGTAGCAGTGAGCCTGCCTAGTGAGCACAAGAGATGGTGGCATCCTTCTGGGAGAGGCCCTCAGTTGTGGAGGGTGCTTGGTTAAAGCTAATCTTTTTCTAAGAACATCATCACCCCACCTACTTGGCAGCCACCAGCCGCGGGTGGAACTAGACTGTATCAAAGTGAGTTTGGGGAGAGCCCCTTACCACGCAAGGAGATTCTGGTCCACCATGCCTCCTCTCTCTTTTCAACACTTGAGGGATGTAAGGCTAGGAAAGGAGAAGGAGGAGGGGTCTCAACCAGATCACGAGACCTTCTGGTATCTAACAGGTACTGGAAATTAACGGAGTCTGCTCCACGTTGTTAAGGGAGCTACTGCCCAGTGAGGAAGAGGGAATCCACGTAGCCCAGTTGCAGATAGTTCCTGTTCCATATTTATACACCAGTAAGCCGAGAAAATTGGAACATTAAGTTAAAGTATCATGGTGGCGAGACTAACTCTGCTTGGGGACACTCAAGGACTCAGTTGAGTAGAGGAGACAGGCTCCATTAACATTAGGGCAAATCATAATTGATAAGTGATAGAGGTATGAATAAAATACGGGGGGGGGGATGGAGGCAGACTAAATGGATTCTGATTGGAGGTGGACGGTTGCTCTGAAGACGTGACATCTGAGCTGGAAATGAGAAATTTGAAAGAAGGAAAAAAGGGTGGGCTCTCACGGTACAAGGATCAGAGTCAAAAAGGCACAGAGAGCAAAGAGTGTAAGTAATCTGCTATGGTTGGAACAGGAAGGGAGGACATGCTCCCCACAGGCACTTTCAGGATGCAACGATTACTATCTATGAAATACTCTCAAGTGTCCAGCCGAAACACACCTCCTAAATTCAAGACTGAAATTTCCAAAACCCTGCTGTACATCTATCTGATGATCAAATGAGCACCTCAAATTCGACACACATGAAACCAAATTTGGAAAAAAGCCCACCCTTTTTTTCCTTCTTTCAAATTTCTCATTTCCAGCTCAGATGTCATGTCTTCAGAGCAGCCATCCACCTCCAATCAGAATCCATCTAGTCTGCCTCTACCCCCCGCCAACATTTTATTCATACCTCTATCACTTACCAATTATGATTTGTCCTGAAGTTAATGGAGGGAGGGAAAAACCAGGATAGAATTCAAGGCTGTTCCAACTTGGCTTAACTCGCTTTTCCAGCCCTAAGGATTGTGGACTTTATATGTATTGACAATAAAAAGCCATTGGAGTATTTGAGAACACAGTTTAGAACATTTTAAAGATATTACTCTGGCAAACAAGAGCTAGAGGGAGAAGACAGCAGAGAACAGATGGGCACTGAGCAGGATTTTGCAACAGTTCAGTTGAGAAGTAACGAGTGTCTGAGTCAGAGCATGACAATGAGAATGAAGATGAGGCAGCAGCTCTGAGAGTTAGTGAGAGTCACTGGATGGTGCTAAGAGCTGCAAAGGAGTCCAGTAGGGCTTCTAACTTGGTCTAATAAGTAGGTGATGAAGGCTATGGAACATGGGAAGGGGAACAGATTTGCCAGAGAAGAAGGAAGGAGGGGAAGAAAATAATAATGACCAGCATTTATTGAGCCCCTGCTGTGTACCATCACTTTTCTGTGTGGTTTACACATATTAATTCATTTTATCCTCATCACAACTTTATGAATAGATACTGTTATCATCTCCATCTTACAGATGAGGTTAGATAACAAATTTGGTATAACGTGTGTCGAATTTGAGGTGCTCGTTTGATCGTCAGATAGATGTACAGTAGGGTTTTGGAAATTTCAGTCTTGAATTTAGGAGGTGTGTTTTGGCTGGACACTTGAGAGTATTCTATAGATAGTAATCGTTGCATCCTGAAAGTGTCTGGGGGGAGCATGTCCTGTTATAAGACTGAGAGAGACCCTGGGAAACTGGGAACTCCGCCATTGAAAGAACAGGGAAGAGAGGAGTGTGGCAGGGACGGCCAGCTCTCACCATAATCCACATCCTCTCCTTCCTGGGCACATTACTCAGCCTCCCTTGCAGCTTGGTGTGGCGGATTTCTAGCCAGAAGAATGTGTGAGCAGAAGTGATGTGACTATACTCCATGCAACCTTTCACGTGGGCTCTTCCATGTTCCTTTCCCTTCCAGCTGACTGGGATGGAGACCTCCAGGGAGACCATCATATGTAGTTGATGAATCCTCCATCAGCCTGGGTCTCTGAGTGATGCATAAAGCAAAGCATTCCACACCCTCACCACCAACCACGATGACTTGAAACTGCGCTGGGCTGTTAGGTGAGCAAAAAATACATTGTCTATTGTTCTTGAATCATTATGTATTTCTGAGTCTACTTTACGGTAGTTACCTACCCTGACCAAAGGAGAGAGACCTGCAAAAGGCATTAAGAAAATTAAAGAGGGAAGAGAATTTATCTCTGTAGTTGCATCTTATGCAGAATTCATATTTCCTTCACAAGGGAGAATTTGCTTAGGTTTGATGTGTGAAATCAGTCAGTCAAGTGACTTCCCTTATTATAAAATTTCTCACAAAACAGGTGAAGACCTAAATCCAGGGGTGACTTTTTAAAAAAACTGTTTTCTCAAAATCCCTCCCCAAACTTCTGATTGCGTCTGCTGTCACTGTTGAAGTAGGAGCAAGTCTAGGGTGAAACTCGCTTCACACGCAGCAGGAACAAGCTTATTGCTTCCTTTCAACCACTTGACTTGTACATGCTCTGCTCTGTACAATCTGTCAGAGTCCCCTTTCTTTGCAAGCACAGCACAAAGTTAAGGTCAATCAGCACACAACTGTAGGAACATTGCTGTGTTGAAGGAAGACTTCCTTACCCTTTGTAAGTGCTACCTGATACTGACTGAGGCATCGTAAGGAGAAAAAAGCTTAATGCATCCTGCATATTTTGCAGTGCAATGTATTGTGATTACCGTGGAGGATGTATCAGAACTTTGGTTGAAAATGAAGCACCTTTCCAACAGCATTTTGCACAGGAATGTTGTAATGAGTTTTGCAGACGCAAAACATACTGTCCAAATCATCAGGACACATTTCAGACATTTTCTAGGACCAGCTGCTAAGTCATGATTCAGACACAGGCTTTCCTGCAAATTCCAGCTCAAGCCACCTGCAACTTTGAACCGTGTGTGTGTGTGCGCGCGTGCGCGTGTGCACGCGAGGACATGTGTATGTGGCGTGTGTGTGCAAGAGACCTACAGAGGCTGGACAGAGACCTCACCCACTTGTAAAATTGGCATCCTCCGTATTAAGATAAACTTGGGTGGCAAAACACTTAACTGTTATTTAAAGGGAACAAAGTCCCACGTAACAGGAAAGCCTACCTTGGAAATAGGATCTAATTCGCACTGAGTGCCAAAGGAAGAAAGAAGGAATTGAGTGTGCCTTCCCTCCTCAGTCATATCCGAGAGACAGCCAGTCTCGTAAATTTCACATCAACCTAGTTTGGCCTCTAAACCAAATCTGCCGTAATGCTATTTGTAGATATAGATTGCTGTCTTTTTCATTACTGTTATCAAATGATGCATTTGCGGCTCAGCTCCGAGCTCCTTGACCCATTAAGTGGATTAGATTGCCTGTTGCCTTTGTCCTTTTGGCTTTTGTTTTATCCTCAAATATTCTACCCTTCTGTTTTACGTATATAAGATACATGCATGATTATGTATGGCGTGCACATACACACGCCTGCAACTCCAATTAGCCCAGCAACCCCAGCCCTTCTGTTTTGTAAGAGGACTGTGTTCAAATCTCTTAGCAGAGTCATCAATCCTTCTCTGTAGCACAGCCGCGGCTGAAACCCTCTGAGGAATGGCACATCACGAGCCCACCTCAGGGCTCCTTGTCGAGCTACGCTCAGCAAATTGGAGATCATGCTCCCTATTAAGCTCCTGGCTGGTGTATCACGGCAGATTCATTTTCTGGAGCAGCTTACGCCCCGACCCTGCATCTTTCTTGTGCATGATAATCACCACTCCAGCCCACAGGAGCTGCAGCAGAAAAAAAATACGAGTTCAGGACAGGTTTTGATGGTGCTGTTAATGTGAAAACAGATGCTCTTGTATGGCTGAAGAAAAGTTAAGGGGAAACAAGCGAAGAGAGACACAAAGACCAAGGATTCAATCCTGACTCTTGAAGCCGAAGGATAACTCCAGTAGGCTTCCATGATTGGCTAAACATTTGCTGAGGGTCCACCATGCACGATGTACCATGTTAGGTAGTGGGGAGGCAATGGTGAACATGACCAGTGTTCTCAGCAGCAGCTAGGCAAGGGGGTGTAGAGTTGAACAAGTAATCTTTGTAAAGAGTGCTAGCAATTGCTATGTATATGCACTTAGTATGTGAACAAGTAATCTTTGTAAAGAGTACTAGCAATTGCTATGATATGTGCACTTAGCATGTGAACATTCAGAAGGGGCCTCTAACATATTCTTGGGGAATCAAGGAAGACTGCCTGGAGGAAGTGCCATTTGGGCTGAGGTGTGGCAGAGTGGTAGAAGAGCTATTTCCCTAGGAGAGCTCTGAGTTTTTGGTAGATAATAAGGAATACTCAGTAGCTTGTCTCCAATGTGGCCACCATTAACTTTTTCCCTTGTGCACAGGTATGCCATTCCCCCATTGAGAAGTGGAGTCTATTTCCTTCTCCCTGACTTTGGGCTGGTATTAGTGACTTGGTTTGACAATATAATGCAGCAGAAGTGATGTTCTGGGTCAATATCTTTGGGGAAATCCAGTGACCAAGTAAGAAGTCCAGCTATCCTGAGACCACCCTGCTATGAGAAGCCAAAGTCATGTGAAGATGTCTTAGAGGTTGAGTGAGATGCCAATGTAGCCAATATAGAAGAGTGATACGGCCATAACATGACAGCTATGAGACCGTTTCTCCAAGAACTGTGACCCCCAGTCCTGTTTACGTATGCTTTTATTTAAAGCTTCCCAACAGAAGTTCGTCAAATCATGGCTGAGACTCCAGTGTTTCGCCACCAGACCTTCCTGTCTTACATGCCCATATTTCATAGTTTCACCTGCTCTCAGAGTGACATCTGAGGAGGGTGTGCGAACACAGTCCCCCCTCACCTTCAGACCTCCTCTCTCTGACCACCATTGTTCTCTCAACTTCTCATTCCGAGTTCCCTGGGAGTAGTCGCCCAAAGAACTACTGTGCAAGTGCTGCAGATTTGCTCTGATGTTTAATCACCCGTGGAAACCATTTGTTTAAGCAATTAAGAATTTGGGTATAGGGCATTTCTAGGGATTAATGACCAGGTGGTAAAACCTGACTGCTTACAGCCTTGACAAAGACTGTTTTTATCAGCAGGAAATGACCTGCTTCAAGGTGACTGATGATATTTACTTGGAAAATTAGATGAACAAGGGCACAGATTCATTTTGAGGGATTCAAGGATGACAGTATAGTGAAAGCATTTCTTGGGCAAGACTAGCTTCCGGGTTAGCTCGTTGAAGCATTTTGCCCTTGGTTTTACACACAGAGGAGCGCTCTGTAAACATTCTTTTAAGTGTATCCTAAAGGGCTAAAGTCAAGAAATGAGCAAAATATCTGTATCACTGTTGTTGAGATATTTAAAGTTCAGCAGGAATATGAAATTGTGTGATGCAGTGGAAAGTATAGTAGATCAAAAGTTGAGACTAGGGCACTAGACCAGATGTGTCATTTCTTACCTTTGTGACCATGGACAAGCCACTTCACTTCTAAGTTTATTCGCGTGTAAAATGAGACATGTGGAAGAAGTGATCCCAAAGGCAATCCCAGCTCTGTCATTTTGCAAGTATAGCCTCAGACTATTATCATCAAGTCATCTAGAGAAAATCTGATGCAGTCAGAAGTATGATGTTGTACCGGTGTAATGCTCTTCTTTTTCTGAGGCAGTCGAAGAATTCTGCACACACCAGTCACATGGGCTACTTGGCAACCTGTTTTCATGACTGAGTGAGTTGCCTGGGAGATACCATGCTTCCCACTCTTGCCAACCCTGTCTCAGTGCCTGATGTGCCCACCCGCCTGCTGCTCTTCCTGGTCTTGTCCATAGAAAGCCCTTCCTACGAACAAATCAGAAAGGATAACCAATAAGCTCACAGTTGTTGGGAAGGGTTTATTTCATGGATGCCAGATTTGGAAGAAGTTTCTGAATAATGGATGGGCTATCGGCAAGGAAGCCTTCGGGAAGTTCACAGGGGCTGGAAGGGCAAGCTTCAGGTGATGGAGGGCAAGCTGCCATTTCCCTCACGCCTGACGCTGATGGCACAAGTTCTGGTTCCTTGCTGGATTCAAGCTTATCTACCCTCTTGAAAAAACAATCCAGTGATGTCAGGGTAGTACCTCTTTTTTTCTCATCATAGATGATGCGGTAGCACTGGGTTGCATTCTGAACGGCTGCTGCAACCTTTGTGTACCGTTCTACATTCGTTTGGTTCCTGTGCCTCAAAATCTAACAGTGCCTCCTCAAATAAAGAAAATCCCCTGCCATTTCCTGCATCGTGAATCTCTTCAGTTCTTCAGTTACTTCTTCTTCCTCTTGTCTCTCTTTGTCCTTTCTCTGAGCCTCCAATTCCTGGTGCTTCTTAGCAGTACCAGCTACATCACTGCTGCTTTTACGCTTGCTTCCAGACATCCTGGGCTTGAAATAAAGATACTGTACTACTGTACTCTACACAGTACTGTACAGTAAAGTACACAAAAGCACAACCACTTGTAGAGGATGCACGCGTGTGACAGTGTACGCCAGACACGTGAACTAACTTGCGTGATTGGACATGTGAACGCACATTCGCATCTTTGAAAGTTCACAGTTTGAAGGTTCATGTGTAGGGGACTTACTGTCTAATTTCAAACTGTGATCAGAGATCATGAGACATATTTTTATTTATTTCCCCTGGGTACTGACTAAGAGCCTGGGCACAATAGAGGATGATACTTAGAATCAGAAATTGAAATGTTGGAGGAGACAGGACCTGAGAATTCATCAGTCAGCTCACTTCACTGAGGAGGATTCTGAAATCTAGGTCTGCAGGTGTTGAATGGGCAGCAGAAGAGTAGAACTGATTTCAGGTGTCCTGACTCCCAGTCCAGTCATCCTTCCAGAAGGAAGTTCTGCTAGAGTTTCTCTTGCCTCTTCAACCAGCCCTCATGTCTAAGATCTCAGGTGACTTTCTGACAAAAGGTCATATGCTCTAGAATGTTAGGGCTCGACGGAGCCTTGTAGATCACCTAGTGACTAGACTAGACTCTAGTCCAAACACCTAACTCTACAGAGAGGAAAACTGGGATCCAGAGAGAAACTAAGTTCCTACCATCAGCCAGAGACAGAGCTGGGGCTGGAACCCACGTCTCCTGGTGGAACTTAGCCCTCTCTTTCCTGACTTCTTTTGCATTGAGTAATCCTTACGATTCCATTTGTCTCCTTTGTTGGCTTATTAGCTATAACTTTGTTTTGTTATTTATTTAGTCATTTATTTAAGGTTTATAGTTTGCATCTTTATCTTTTCACAGTCTATGTTCAAGCGATATACCATGACTTCACTTATGGCATCAGAACCTTTCTTTTCTCTCTTCCTAGCTTTTATGCTATTGTTGCCATGCATTTTACTTACACAGATGCTATGAACCCCAAAATACATTGCTATTATTTTCGTTTGAATAGTCAGGTATATTTTAAAGAGATTAATTAAGAAGAGAAAAGACTTATATATTTACTCAAGTGCTTACCATTTCCTGTGCTCTTCCTCACTTGCTGTAGATCCTTGTTTCCATCTGGTATCATTTCCCTTTGGTGATACACTTTTTCAGCTTTTATAAGTCAGAAAAAGTCTTTCTTTCATCTTCATTTTGTGAAAGATATTTCTGCTAGATTTAAATTGTAGATTAACAAACTCTAGCTGTCTTGGTCACTCCAGTCACTCAGATTTGTCTCTTCAACTCAGGGAATTGACTGGGCTTCTCCTGGGTCCCCCCTCCTCAAGCTGCAGCCTGGAAGCGCTCTCAAGGCAGTCAGCTGGGACAACCTTAGGGCTCATCTCTTAATGTTTCTCACTTCTTTTAATTATTTATTTGGCCACGCCATACAACATGCAGGATCTTGGTTCCCCGACCAGGGATTGAACCCATTGTTGCAATTATCACTGCCTTAGAGCCATTGTTCTGTCATTTTCTCTGTTGGGAATGAATTTTAATATCTATCTTCTCCTTGAAGTTGCATCTTAAATATTACTGATTAAAGCAGGCCTTCTCTGATCCTTACTCATTGTTCTTTATGATCGCTGGCTGCTTGTTTCCTTTTGTTGGATGTTCTCATTTTATAATTATGGATTTATGCATTTGTTTACCTACTTATGAGCTCACCTGCCCCTGTTTGCCACACCCACACCAGAGTGAGCTCCACAAAGTGTAGGCACCATGTCTATTTCATTCACATCTATTTCATCTCTGTACACCCAACACCCAATACAGTGTCTGGTACATATTAAATTCTCAACCCAGAAGAGCTGGATGTATGAGACCATTCCCTGGCTTATATATTCCTTCTCTGAACTAGCTTACTTTATCATGTCCTTTAACTTTCAGCGTGAACCCTTCTGAAAATGTGGAGCACACGCTAAAGAGGTGGCATCTGGATATCCTACTTGCGCAGGAGGAGTACCACTGTTGGAATACCTCCTGCCAGATGGTTCATCAGGCCATAGTCTGACTCTGGTGTGATGTTTCACTGGATGTGGGGAAAATTTCCAGTAGCAGGACTCAATCCCCAAAACAGGGCACCTCGAAGACCAAACAGACATTGTTCAGAGAGAATTGTGTCTTTAAGGCTAACAAGGAATCTGCTTAAAGGAGAAACCACTGAATCATAGAATAAGGCATCGCATGGATATTCTAACAGGGAGGTAATGAAGAGAGATTACCACCCTCGTATTCAGTCACTAAATATTTGCCTCTTAGGGCCATCACAAAAACAACGATTATAATAACTCATTTTTTCAAGAGCATTACATTTGCAAATGATGGGACCAACAAGGGATTCATTTCCAAAGTACACAAATCTTGATATTGAGCTTATATAGCTCAATATCAAAAAAAAAACAAAGGCTAGGGGCAACCTAGAAGCCACTTGGAAATTCGTCTCACAATGTGGGCACAAAAATCATAATTTCACCTATTTTGAGGCCAGAATTCATCCTAGAGACCAGCGTCTGGCTTTCTTGGGGTCCTGTGGCCATAGCCATGTAGGAAAGAAGGATTACAGAGGCTGGAAGCCAGACCATGCTAAATACATCAGAATCCAGTGATGAAATGATGCATCTTAAATATTTTAAAAGTTTTTATTGGTTAAAAATGATGTATAGAAACAATATGGAGGATACATCAATAACATATCAAGGTTAAGTTGGGTGGATGTGGCAGGGAAGACTGGAGTCTAAGAAGGGAAAACATCTTTATTCAGGATGCTAAAAACAACAGCTTTGTACTCCATGTTGAACATTACTGTCGAACACAGCCAAGTTATTACATATCCTCGATCTAGCTTACACCTGCCATACAAATATAGTGGTACTAAAAAGAATTTTTAAGTTAAGCCTCTGCTCAGTGCACTCTCTCTAAAAAATATGTTGCTACTTTTAAAATAGCTATAAATGGAGTAAGTTCAAAAGGTAAATGTCCCAACAAAATAAAGAGCATTTCTTATCACTTTGGCATAATTTTTTTATTATGGTATTTTCTCTTTTCCTACCTCCTCTCTTCAGGCAAATAATCAGCTTTCTCTATGTGGCCTACGGGGAAGGATGTGACAGGCAGAAAGCATGAAAGGCTTGAGAGGTTGTGTTCTGTGTTCCCAAAGCCCCAGCCCTTGGGGGAATTTAAGGATTCACTTATAAAACAGTCTCCAAAATCCACTCCCATCCAAGATAAGAAAACAATTCCTCCAAGGCTAAGGAGGGTGTAAGAGCGATGGGGAGGATAAGAGCGAAGAAATCAGTATGATCCTAGGAGAGAAACCTGCACATCCTCTCCAGCAAAGGCCTGGAGAGATGAACAGATCACAGAAAGATAGAGCATGGCTACATGGTACTGCGTCTAGGGGGTAATGGGGCTAAAGAGTCACAAAGGCTCCTAGACGTCCAACACAGCCCAGAAGCAGTAACGAGCTGCCAGAGCTGAAGGGTCACGGAGACAAAGGCTGTCTCAGCAGCACCTGCATGGACCAGTGGTTGAGGACCCGATAGGTTCACATCAGCCCATGTCTCCACACTATAGGAGGTGTGCTGATCCTGGATAAAATCCTAGAGCAGGGGGAAGCCTCCAAATTCACTAAGATTACACTTGTACCATCCCACACTTCTGCCTTGAGCCAAGATGGAGTAACAGGAACAAAATGTATCCTCCTACCAGAAACAACAACCACCACCCAGACAATATATATAAAACAATGGTTTTTAAGGCATTGGACATCAGGTAGTGAAGGACAGTGACCCCTAAGAAATGAGAAATGGGGAATTCCATTGCCTCCAGCGGTTAGGACTTCCATTGCTGAGCTAAACAAAAGAGATAGAAATTTAACCGTGGTGTTTCCAACTCTCTGGTCAGGAGGCTATTGCTCTGGTCCAGTGTGTATGTGGGGTGACCCGATGAAACAGTGTCAGTGAAGATGGAGAGAAATGGGAGGCTTTTACATCCCTCCTCTCACCCTCTGGCACCCCATACATCCACTCGCAATACTTCCAATACTGATGTTTCATCTAGCTCCTGACTTTGGTATCATGGAAATCATTCCTTTAGCTCTCCTTCCGACCTCTCCCTTACCCAGCTGTCGTCTGATTCCATGTCTCATTTCCAGAAAATGATGATGAGAAAAGCAAGAGAAAGAGACAGAAAGTACAAATCAATACATGAATTAGAACATGAATCAAATGAAAGGAAAGAAATGTTTTGGAAAAATGGCAGATGGCAGAATGCCAGCATCAATGCGCCCGTTCAAAGAGGAAATGGATGATGTCTTAGGAAAAGGATGGATTAACCTGGTCCACTTGGGGAGATTAGGTGTAGGATCTTATAAACTAAAGTCCCCATTAATTTTCTGGTTCTGACACTGATGGTGGACTGAATCTTGGGACTTCTACCTTAGCTTTAAGGCAAATGACATGTATTGTAAGAAGGCATTATAACCTAGAATTTAGGTGCTAGCAAGCCAAAGAGGGGGCACTTCCCCATGGGTTTCTTCTGTTGTATCAATTGGTTACATGTGGTTCCTAAGCACTTAATAATATGCACAGTCTGGATTTGAGATATACTGTCAGTGTAAAATACTCACTGGATTTGATGACTTGATGCAAAAACAAGAACTTAAAATATCTTGTTAATGATGTTTATATAGATTATATGTTGAAATGATATTTTGGGTATTGGGATAAAAGAAATTATTAAAAGTAACTTCACCAATTCCCATTTACCATTTTTAAGCATGACAACTAAAAATTTTACATGATATATGTAGCTCTCATTATGTTTCTTTTGGATAGCACTGCTCTAGATTATAATAGTAACTGGCACTTACTGAGGACGCAGTGTGTTCCAGACACTGTTCTAAGCAGGTTACATGCAACTTCTAATTTTAATCTTCACAACAAATTTAGGGGTACATACTAATATAGTTCCCTTTTTACAAATAAAGAAACCAAAGAACGGAGGAATTAAGTAACTTTTCTAAATTCACACGATTGGACTGTGGCAGAGTGGGGATTCGAACTCAGCCAGGCCAGCTCCAGAGCTTACATTCTTTCACCCCATTGCCCTACCTCTTGGTGTTGAGTTGAGAACTGCTTCAGCATCTCATACAGAGTTGACTGGAGTGGGTTTAAGAGATAAGAAGAAGAGAGGAATGAGAGACAGAAAGTATAGGTAACTCTTTCAAAGAGATTTGCTACCAAGGGGAGCAAAGGAATTAGGTATAAGTTGGTGGGGTAAATAGAGTCAACCTTTCTTTTCCTTTTCTTTTCCAAGATGAGAGAAGGACTTGCACATTAGTATGCTGATGGGAATAATACAGTAGAGACTAAAAATAGATGACAGAAGAGAAAGGAGAATTCAGGAGTGAAGTTCTGGAGCAGGTGGAGGACATGGGACCTGGTACCCATGTGGAGGGCGTGTCTTTAAATAGAAACATGACAAGTTGATCCACTAACAGGGGGAAGGCAGGAGATATGCTGTGAGAATCTGTGGAAGGTCACTTCTGAGTGAAGTAGGAAGTAATGTCATCAGCTGGGAGTAAGGATGGTGGCAGAGTTGTGGATTTCAGTAGATAAGAGAAGATTTGGAATAATCTAGGAGCATGGAAAGAAAATGGATTCTAGACACTGATGGGATTTCATAGGCAGCAAAGCCAGAAGCTTTAAGGACAATAAGTGACTGTTTCCTTTTTTAATTTTTTTAATGGAATGAAATTTGCCATCTATTTGTTTGAAATGAGTCAAATGCTGGTCAGTTGGGGCTGTTGGCAAAGGAGAAGGAAGGAGATGGTTTTTCAAAAGCTGAGCCAGAGCTCGGCATCAGTGATTAAAATGGGCTGGTATTGGCTTCCCTGGTGGCACAGTGGTTGAGAGTCCACCTGCCGATGCAGGGGACACGGGTTCGTGCCCCGGTCCGGGAAGATCCCACATGCCGCGGAGTGACTGGGCCCATGAGCCGTGGCCGCTGAGCCTGCGCGTCCGGAGCCTGTGCTCCGCAGCGGGAGAGGCCACAACAGTGAGAGACCCGCGTACTGCAAAAAAAAAAAAAAAAAAAAAAAAAGTCTTCCAACAAACAAAAGCCCAGGACCAGATGGCTTCACAGGCGAATTCTCTCAGACATTTAGAGAAGAGCTAACATCTATCCTTCTCAAACTCTTCCAAAATATAGCAAGGGAGGAACACTCCCAAACTCATTCTACGAGACCCCCATCACTCTTATACCAAAACCAGACAAAGATGTCACAAAAAAGAAAACTACAGGCCAATATCACTGATGAACATAGACGCAAAAATCCTGAACAAAATACTAGCAAACAGCATCCAACAGCACATTAAAAGGATCATACACCATGATCAAGTGAGGTTTATCCCAGGAATGCAAGGATTCTTCAATGTACACAAATCAATCAATGCGATACACCATATTAACAAACTGAAGGATAAAAACCATATGATAATCTCAGTAGATGCAGAAAAAGCTTTTGACAAAATTCAACACCAATTTATGATAAAAACTCTTCAGAAAGTAGGCATAGAGAGAACTTACCTCAACATAAAAAAGCCATATATGACAAACCCACAGCCAACATCATTCTCAATGGTGAAAAACTGAAACCATTTCCTCTAAAATCAGGAACAAGACAAAGATGTCCACGCTCACCACTCTTATTCAACATAGGTTTGGAAGTCCTAGCCACAGCAGTCAGAGAAGAAAAACAAATAAAAGGAATCCAAACCAGAAAAGAAGAAGTAAAGCTGTCACTTTCTATAGATGACATGATACTATACATAGAGAGTCCTAAAGATGCTACCAGAAAACTACTAGAACTAATCAACGAATTTGGTAAAGTAGCAGGATACAAAATTAATGCACAGAAATCTCTTGCATTCCTATACGCTAATGATGAAAAATCTGAAAGAGAAATTACGGAAACACTCCCATTTACCACTGCAACAAAAAGAATAAAATACCTAGGGATAAACCTACCTAAGGAGACAAAAGACCTTTATGCAGAAAACTGTAAGACACTGATGAAAGAAATTAAAGATGATACAAACAGATGGAGAGATATACCATGTTCTTGGACTAGAAGAATCAACATTGTGAAAATGACTGCACTACCCAAAGCAATCTGCAGATTCAGTGCAATCCCTATTAAACTACCAATAGCATTTTTCACAGAACTAGAACAAAAAATTTCACAATTTGTATGGAAACACAAAAGACCCCGAATAGCCAAAGCAATCTTGAGAAAGAAAAACAGAGCTGGAGGAATCAGGCTCCCTGACTTCAGACTATACTACAAAGCTACAGTAATCAAGGCAGTATTGTACTGGCACAAAAACAGGAATCTAGATCAGTGGAACAGGATAGAAAGCCCAGAGATAAACCCACACACATATGGTCACCTTATTTTTTATAAAGGAGGCAAGAATATACAATGGAGAAAAGACAGCCTCTTCAATAAGTGGTGCTGGGAAAACTGGACAGCTACAGGGAAAAGAATGAAATTAGAACACTCCCTAACACCATACACAAAAATAAACTCAAAATGGATTAAAGACCTAAATGTAAGGCCAGACACTATCAAACTCTTAGAGGAAAACATAGGAAGAACACTCTTTGACATAAATCACAACAAGGTCGTTTTTGACCCACCTCCTAGAGAAATGGAAATAAAAATAAACAAATGGGACCTAATGAAACTTAAAAGCTTTTGTACAGCAAAGGAAACCATAAATGAGATGAAAAGACAACCCTCAGAATGGGAGAAAACATTTTCAAACGAAGCAACTGACAAAGGATTAAACTCCAAAATATACAAGCAGCTCATGCAGCTCAATATCAAAAAAACAAACAACCCAATCCAAAAATGGCAGAAGATCTAAATAGACATTTCTCTAAAGAAGATAAACAGATTGCCAACAAACACATGAAAGAATGCTCAACATCATTAATCATTAGAGAAATGCAAATCAAAACTACAATGAGGTATCACCTCACACCAGTCAGAATGGCCATCATCAAAAAATCTAGAAACAATAAATGCTGGAGAGGGTGTGGAGAAAAGGGAACCCTCTTGCACTGTTGGTGGGAATGTAAATTGATACAGCCACTGTGCAGAACAGTATGGAGGTTGCTTAAAAAACTAAAAATAGAACTACCATATGACCCAGCAATCCCACTACTGGGCATATACCCTGAGAGAACCGTAATTCAAAGAGTCATGTACAACAATGTTCATTGCAGCACTATTTACAATAGCCAGGACATGGAAGCAACCTAAGTGTCCATCGACAGATGAATGGATAAAGAAGATGTGGCACATATATACAATGGAATATTACTCAGTCATAAAGAGAAATGAAATTGAGTTATTTGTAGTGAAGTGGATGGACCTAGAGTCTGTCATACAGAGTGAAGTAAGTCAGAAAGAGAAAAGCAAATACCATATGCTAACACATATATATGGAATCTAAAAAAAAAAAAATGGTTCTGATGAACCTAGGGCCAGGACAGGAATAAAGACGGAAATGTAGAGAATGGACTTGGGGACTCGGGGAGGGGGAAGGGTAAGCTGGGACGAAGTGAGAGAGTAGCATTGACATATATACACTACCAAATGTAAAATAGATAGCTAGTGGGAAGCAGCCGCATAGCACAGGGAGATCAGCTCGATGCCCTGTGTCCACCTAGAGGGGTGGGATAGGGAGGGTGGGAGGGAGATGCAAGAGGGGGGAGATATGGGGATATATGTATAAGTATAGCTGATTCACTTTGTTGTACAGCAGAAACTAAGACACCATTGTAAAGCAATTATACTCCAATAAAGATGTTAAAAAATATAATAAAAAATAAGAATGCACATAAAAATAAAAGAAATACATATAAACCACATAAATTCCTCCTCAACCATTAGAGTCAGAATTTTAAAACTTGTCGTTGGATAATCCATGGTTGAAAAATCTATGGCAAAACGATTAGGGGACTGAAAATTCACCTGGAGGCAAGTGCATTTTCCAAAGTCCTTATTACTGTATATTCTTTTTATTTTTTTGGCCACACCGTGGGGCTTGCAGGACCTTAGTTTCCCAACCAGGGATTGAACCCGTCCCCTTGGCAGTGAAAGCTCGGAGTCCTAACCACTGGACCACCAGGGAATTCCCATTATTTCTATATATTCAAATACACAGGTAAATAAAGAACTCTAGATAGGGTAATGTCAAAGAGCTTAAAACAATAATAAAATAGCTCTTAAAATAATAGTAATACTGTACAAGACATTATAATTTAGCTTTCACACAGAGATGACTTCTGAGAAGGTGCGTAGCTGAGAGAAGAGAAGGGAGGTGGATTTTAGTTGGAAGAGGAATCACTGGCGCCCTCCTCCTCCGTCTCTTGCCTGTCCACTCTCTGTGGTCCTTTCTGGAAGGTGAATCCCGTGCTTGTGCCTTCAGCAGAGGGCGCTGTGTGAAGAGCTTGCGGGTCCTGAGTGAGCCTTCTCCTCCTTTGAAGAAATTATATTGGGCAGGCCGAGTCGTCTCTTTAAAAAAGCTCTTTGCGCCTCTTTATTGGTTGTAGTCAGTCCTTTAAACTCGATCCTTTTGGCTTTTGCTTTTACCTGTGTTCAAAGTGGAGCCTTTGAGTGGTAAATTTTAACCAATCGATTTCTTTAGGAAGTTTTTTTTCTTTCCGGTATTCTCTGAGAAATGCTGCCCGCCCGCTTTGCTAGTCACTGGGAAGGGCTGGCTGAGCGGCAGACGCCTCTCCAACAGAAGGGTCTCCACCTGCCCAGGCTCCGTATTGTTACTGTAAATTATCGGGTGAGGGGACCAGGGAAGCAATTTAAATTCCCTTTTTCAGACAGAGTCACTTCCAGCACTTATACGATAATAATAGAGTCTTCTTTTCAGCGCTTACTATGTAGCAAGCCCTCTTCCGAATGCTTTTCTGTATTATCTCTTTTAATGCTCCTATCTGCTGAGTGAGGCAGCTATTGCTATTTTTTCAGTTTTACACGTGAAGAGGAGACTAGCAGAGGGGAAAAGTAACTTGCCCAGGATCATACGCTAAACGGCAAAGCAGGGCTTGTAGACAGCTTTCTGATTCCACGCACTTCACTCTTAACCCCTCTAGCAGGCTACCTCCTTATGTATGATTATTACCACCTCTCCTTGTCGTGATCACAAACCCCACACCCAGCTTACTTCCCAGACTTGCCCAGTAGCAACAGCTCTCAAAGCTACCAGATCACCGAGGAGTATTACACAGAGTCATCTGTGTTCATGAGAGGGCACGAAAATACTCTATGGGCTGGGAGAAACACACAGAAGAATGGAGGCAGAGGTGAGAGCCCGTTAGACCAATCCGGTTTCACAAGGTTCTTTCATAAGACAACTTTACATGGACCTAGAGTGACTTTTGTGCAATGACCATAGTTCAGGTGGTGGTAGGAAAAGCATACAGAAGTAAATCTGCAAAAATCTAAATTCCTTTAAGAGAACTTGCAGCCTATTTTATCTGTTACTGTTAGGGTCTCCCTCATTGGTAATTGTCGATTCTTTTAAGAGAAAGAACGCTAGTTAAATGACCTAATCTAGGATCTACCACTTTTTACCGTTGACTTAGGACGTCCTTGACCCTCTCCTAGGTCACAGAGCAATAATCATAATAGCTTTATTATTCCTAGCTTCACGTAGCATCTGCCCTGGCTTTATTTCTTCTTTTATCTCCCTTTTTCCTCATTAGGCTTGTCATACGTTACACACCGTACTAAGCCTCTGGAATCCAATCTTCAACAAGATGAGTGAATAAATCAACTGTTTCGTAGCTCTTTTGGAGCATAAAAGAGATAATAAGAAAATGATTTTGAAACAGTAATGTTTCAGTTTATTGCTATTCCTCCCTCCTAGAATGTCTCTTCCTCCAATTGGTGTTATAATAATTTTTTCTGGGGGTTCTTTCTTCTTTAACCCATCATCCTTTCCTCACTTTCTGCAAAATTCTAAGTGATCCTCTGACCTTTCTTACTTTGCTTTCATAAAAGGAGAAAGATCAGGGCTGTTTGATGACATTTTAACCATTTTATCTCCATTCACTTACAGAAAAGGAACCATTACTTATTTTCCGTGATCAGAATATAATCAGGTTTTCACCCTTTGGCGATTCAATATTGTTGGGAAATCGTTCTGTTTATGAGTCCTTCACAGAAGAATGCATCCCATTCAGTGCAATTTTTTGAGCAAAGAACCTCACAGGACAATATAGGTTGAGAAAGTATACTCATCACACACTTCGCCATGTATCATTCATGATTTTCCAGGGTGAAGTAACACATTGTGTCATTTAAGTCTCAAAGGTAATGAACAGAAGGGCCATTCCTCACACAGTCTAGGAAATCAAGACTCTTCTATTATATCCTTGGTGGTTAAATGTTTAAAAATGCTGAAGATTTTTATAATTTTATTTTGTATCCTCTTAATTAACATGAGGCCACTTCTTAGACAGTATTCTAAAAACTCGACTGTGGATAAATATAGATACAATTAAACAATAATAAAACAAGTACTAATGAACTCAAATATACTTGAATTTTGTAAAAATTCCACAAAAGCCACACTAAGGAGTTTCTAAATGAAAATTTAAAAGATCTACCTACTAAGTTATGGATTTATTCCCCTGCAGTGACTCAAAGGTAATAAGACAGAAAAGCAGGAAAAAACGATGCTGGGAAAATATTTAAAATTGTAACCAACAGATGGAAATGAAACTTTTGGTGGGGAGCATGCTGTAGTGTACACAGAAGTAGAAATATAATGTTGTGCACATGAAGCTTATATGATGTTCTAAACTGATGTTATTTCAGTAAAAAATAAATTTTAAAAATGTGACCTTGAATGCTCACCAAAGGGAAGTGAGCTGCCTTATTAGTTGAGGATTCGGAGACTGTGTCTGTGTGTTTCTCACAAGGCCAGTGTCAATGTTGGCATAAATCTCTTTTTAATGGAGTGATAGGAATCTGGTTCTCAAAGGTTTAAGAGGATTCACTTTTATCATGTGTTCCTATTCTTGGAGGTTAATTAATGTTTAGGCAAAGCTAATCTCATTAATAGAATTGTTCCGCTCTTTGTAAAATGAGGACACTGAAAGCGTGTCAGGTAGAGCGCTTTGGAGTTTGAACAGCCACTGGATTGACTGCAATACCTCAGTTTTGTGGGGGGTTATTACAGAGAGGTGCTTTGCTCCATCTTACCCTCTCGCTCATGTCCTTTTCTCTCCCTAACATGGTACAAATGGCTGATGAAGGTCACAGACAGAGAGTGAGGACACATCTGTCTATAAAGAAAAAATGTTGCCTGTCGTTCCAGTTCTTCAAGGACCAAGCCATTAGCCACTGCAGTTGCTCACTGACAGTGCACCCTGAGGGGAATTCGGGATGGACAAAACCAGGAAACATTCTGTGCTTTGGACATACTGGCCCTTAGATAGTTAAGATGCATATCTAAGGAAAATTTTCCTATGGCCCCAGATTCTTGCATCTTTCCATATATAGAATGGGAAATAGTAATAGCAGTAATCTATTGATGCTTGACTACACGTTTTTCCTAGCAAAACAGTTCATATATCTCCTGGCTCCTTTACGTCTTTGAAGCTGCTCCCCAGAGCTATCAGAGAGACTGTCTTCTGGGCTGTAGTCCTCAGTTAGGCCCCTGAATAAATTTTAACTCACAATTTTTACATTGTGCCTTTTTCTTTCCGTTGACACGTCACAAGTGGATGGGATGCTAGAGGCACAACAGACGGCCTGCTACATCTGCCCACCCTTTCAAGATGTCAGGGACATGACATCCGTGAAGGGGATGCTAGGTGCCAGGCTTATTCAGGACGCCCCCGACTGGTGGGTCAAACTTGCTATAAATGGAGGAAGAAGACAGGCATCTTACTCACAGCAAGGGAGAAGTTGGAAGCCTCCCTCCTACTAGCTCTGTGACCCTGCAAGTAATTTGATCTTTAAATTTTCATTTCCTCTTTTATAAAATGCAGATACTAGTAGAATTAACTCCTAGGATTCTAGTGAGGAGTAAAGGAAAGAATTGAATAAGACCCTGAGCAGAGTGTCTGGTGTTCAGTAAAAATTCACAAATGGAAGTAATTACTGTTATTATTATTATGTAAGTTGACCATTCTGTCTTTTTTTGCTTCTTTTGGTGTGAGGCCCTAGGCTTTCACTCATGTAATCCTGTGATGTTGACTTGAAAGTGGGTAGGGGTGGCTCTTTCCTTGGGGACAATATAGTTCATAACAACAGAATTTTACAGAGCTCTTAAAATAGCACTCACACCTCCCCACACACAAATATATGTGTATGTGTATGTATGTACATCATATATATACTGAATATATGACACATATATATTATATACATATTTGTATCATATATACATATATAATATATGATATATAAATATATATACATATATATCGTATAATTTAATTTTCTTCCTTCCTTCCTTCCATCCTTCCTTTCTTTCATCTATATTTTCCTTACTAGTAAAATGTCTGAGCTTGGTCTCTTTAACTATAAACTTGGAAAGATGCTGATTTGAAACTGTAGCCACCCCAAAATGCCCCTTTGTTATGCAGATTATTTCGAGGGGGGTGGGAACAATTAAGGGCCAAAAGACTCCCGAAGAAACTTTGACCTTCTCCCCAACTGCCTAAAAGAATTTGCGGGGCTTCCCTGGTGGCGCAGTGGTTGAGAGCCCGCCTGCCGATACAGGGGACGCGGGTTCGTGACCCGGAGCGGCTGGGCCCGTGGGCCATGGCCGCGGAGCCTGCGCGTCCGGAGCCTGCGCGTCCGGAGCCTGCGCGTCCGGAGCCTGTGCTCCTCAACGGGAGGGGCCACAGTGGTGAGAGGCCCACGTACCGCAAAAAAAAAAAAGAAAAAGAATTTGTGTAGCGGGCCTGTTGCCGGAATAGAGCTGTCACCAGAGACATCAGCAGAGAGTATGGGCTCCGTGTGGTGGGGGAAATGCCTAAGGATCAGAGTCCATGCTGGGTCCCACTGCAAACATTTACCAAACATTTGCTTTTCCATCTCCATGTGAATTGCCTTCCTCCCCTTCCAAGTCCCAAACCACTACCAGCAAAATCCTCTTTTGCCTTTAGCTGAAGATGGCATTTCAGGTGAGGGCTTCAGCCATTTTGGTGAGTTACTCTGTTTTCCTGGGTCTCTCCCGTGGATCCATGTCATTCAACGTTTAATCTGTCTCACGTCAATTTAATCCTTAGACCGACCAGAAGCACCAAGAAGGGTGGAGGAAACCTTCTTCCTCCCCAACTGAACAAGGATGAACCACTGGGCTGGGACTTGAGTTCAGGCACTGGGAGGTCCCTCACAGTCTAACTTGTCACCTCATCTTTATCCTGACAGCTGTCACCTCTCCTGCCCCTGATGAGAGAAGCCGAGACAAAGGGAGCCGTGCAGGTGTTCATTCAGGGTGAAGCAGGTGAGTCATATGACAAAACATGTGAGGATCTGAGAGGATGCTACTTGGGCTGGAATGGCATTGGGGTAGATGGCTCCAAACTGTGCCCGTGTACCCGGGGGGCAGCCAGCCGCCAGGTTCCCTCACTGAGATGGGTTATATGGTAAGGAAGGCGGATTCACCTGAGCAGACCAGGTCCCACCTGGTGATGAAACAGTGTCCCAAGGGTGCCGACTGTGCCCGGTGGGGTGTGTAGGTCTAAGAGGCAGAAGAGGCAGCTGGGGAGGCCTAGGTTGGAAATGAATGAAGTTGGCCTGAAGAACACACTCCCAGAGCTGGGAGACTCAGTCATTCAGAATGGCCTGTGCCCTTGTCTGGGCCTCGGGAACAGCCCCCAGGGGATAGGTCTCTTCTTGCTCAGCGATGCGGCCCCTAGGGGGGTTTTCAGCAAGGACATGATTACCATTACCCCCCTCCCTTGTGCCTTACCCAAAGGTCTTTGCCATATTATGTGCTATACACATTATAATCATATTAAGTATTTTACTAGTGAGACTATGCTATCGTACCTATTATAATAACAATAAATCTGGCTTAACGTTTATTATGCCCACAGGGTACCTAATTCCTTGGTAAACCTTTCCTCTTCTGTTATACTTTCTGTTTTGTCCTTCCCTAATTTTTGCAGCAAGGTGGCTGTATCACGGACTCCAGTATTAGTTAGAAATTTAATTTTCTTTAAGCATTTGGAAGACTACAGCTGATGCCAGTTAGTGAATGATTTCTTTTCCTGAAAATTAATATCTGCCACGGAATTGAATAATAGATGAGCACTAGATATTCATGATAAGAGCAGTGGAAATCTCACGGTCAGAGGGAGAGCCTAGCTGAATTACTGATCGCTCCTTTCCTGCCCACTGCCTCCCCAAATAAAGAACTTGGCTCCCTATTTTGTAAAACATCAACTTGACCCCCTAAGCAGTAGATTGGAACCGGAATGGACCCCTGACCTAGGACCCAGAGAGAGGTTTAGTCCCTCTAGGGACTTACCCATAAGCGGGCTTACTCATGTAAGAGCAGAGGTGTGCTGGAAAAGCTGGTGAGAAGAGAGAGAATGACATGGACCTAAAAAATCAGAGCATCAGGAGGGAAAATGAGGGAGAAAAGAGTCCAGCCGCCTTCTTAGTGCCTGTTTCTCACCCCTTTCTAAGTCCGGCAGCGTTCAAATCTGCCCTGAGGTTTTGTGATACACCGCTGAGTTCAAATAACCAAGTTCGTGCTTAAGCTAGCTTGAATTATTCATTTCATTTCAGTTATTTGCTGCCAAAGCAGCTTTAATGAATTGAGTAAATATTCCAGGGAAAACTGCCATGACCACGAGTGTTTGCTTCGGGGGGAGTGAGGGTGGGGTGTGGTGGGACTAGGTCTCTGCCTCCCCGTTTCAGGCTGTCCCACTTATCACATCTTGTGCTTCAAAGTGTGTTTCCCCTTGAAGAGGCTCTTGAGAAGCACAGCCACTGCCCTTGCGCTCCCCTAAGGAATTGGGGCCCAGGTATGTGAAACCTAAGAAAAACAGCAGCTTTCTTTTCAAAATGTCACTGTTGCCGTGTGTCGTTAGAGCTGGAGCCTTGACTGCACTTTGAGGGCTGACGCTTCTTGTGTTCTGGAAAAACACCTTGTAGGTTCTGCAGAGTTAAGGCCCAGATCCTGTGTTGGACTGGAAGCAAGGAGGCGCTGAATTGGTCTCCACAGTTTGGTCAAAAGTTGCCTCTCTCATGGGTGAAATAGCGTCTCTGAGATTCCGGGTGAGGAGAGGCTGGCCGGTGATGACAGCGGAAGGAAAATACTTGCTTTACTTTTTGTTTGTGTTTTTCCCTACCTGGTGGTGGGCCAGAGCCTCTGACACCTACCTGCGTGGGTTTGAATCTCAGCTCTGCCGTTCTTCAGTCAAGGCCCAGCCAGGAGGCAGAACCAGAACAGTTCCTTGACTGACAGAATTTCACAGAAAGAATGATCAGTTAGGCCGAAAGTTGTTAACTAGTGACCTAAAGGGTTTCACGGGGGTAGCAACCAAAAGAAGCAGCTATCACCTCTAGGGCTGAGGCCACAAGGAGAAGAGGTTGGAATAGTTAAAATTTAAATCGTTAAAGGAGGAGCCCCATGGAGATGGAAGTCAGACCTCCGAGGAGGGGCCACTGCTCAGCTGGTCCTGGGGTCTCTGAGTTGGAAGGAGAGGCCCGTGGTTCCCAGATTTCCCAAGAGGAGGCGCTGGTTGCCTAGTGCTGGCATCTTGGGAGGTGGGGGCAAAAAGGGAAGGTGGTTCTGTAAGGGGTGTGTGTGTGTGTGTGTGTGTGTGTGTGTGTGTGTGTGTTTGTACACGTGTGTGTGTTATAACCCCCTTATGTCTTCACCCAACTTTCAGCCAAAGGTTATTGTATGGTATGCGACAGCCTGGACTCAGCTCTGTTTTGGAATTCATGGCTGAATCCATGTCCATGCTTGGGGCAACACACGATGGAGATCACTTGAGAAGGCTTATTCTAAGATAGCTAGAGGTGGACTGCCGAAGAGTACAGCTGAGAGGCAGGTCCACACCCAGGAGTTTGGGATTAGCAAACACAAACTACTATATATAAAAGAGATAAACAAAAAGGTCCTTCTGGATAGCACAGGGAACTATATTTCAATATTTTGTAATAACCTATACTGGAAAAAAATATGAGAAAGAACACATATACTGCTGTTTCTATACACCAGAAACTAGCACAACATTGGAAATCAACTGTACTTTAATTAAAAAACCCAGAAAATAACAAATTTACCAAGGACATGGGGAAAAAATGCTATATGCAAAAGAATTATTCAACCAAATTTACTGAGACTGTCCTGGAAACAAAACTAAAATAAGCATAGAATAAATTTTTAAAAATGAAAAAACAAAAACCAAAAACCCCATGAAGCAATTTTGCTATCGATATGGGAAAATGCTAGCATGATATTGTGCAAAAAAAGAGGCACACAAAATTGCATGTGTAGAGTGATCTCAAAATTACCCACAAGAAAACTTAATGGGCGCGTATTAAAATGTTAATATGATTAACTTTGGATTGCAGAATTATATATATATAATAAGACTATATTATTTTTGTTAGAGTTTAAGTCAAAAGAGAAAGAAAAAAGAGGCTTTGGGCATTCTGGTAGCAGGAAAAATGTGAAACATACTAACATATAACTGCTGTGGTAAGTTTCAGGAAGAAGAGGCAGTTTTCCTCCAATGAAATTCTATGAGAATTTTTTTCATGTGGAAATTTCATAAAGAGAAAGTAAATATCATCTCCAGTGCTTGTGTATAGATTTATACTTGTATTAGAAGTAAAATAATTCATATTATTAGAACACCCAGAATAATTTACATTAGTTATTTTTTTTTGTAATGGCCTTTCATAAAAACCAAGCATATCATTGAGAGCGCACGTCAGTGAAGGTTAATTCTGGGAGGAACCACACTGCAATAAATAGGTAGATTTTTGCGTGGCTAACCTGGTCCAAGAATAGATCCTGGAGAAGAATTGACTTAACCGAGGTCACAGAAGATGTTAATGGCAGAGCCAGAATTAGACCTTGTGACTTGATTTTTCAGCCTGACCTTGCTACCCATCCCCCTGCCTGGCCCCAAAGAAGAAATGTGTAGCTGACTTCAGTTTCTATGATTAGCGTCCATTATTGACTTGAATCCCTTATCCCAAATGTCCTATCGATGTATACTCACCCACTTTCCCCCTCCTTACATCAAACTACTTTTTAATTTCAAACCCTATCTTTCTTTGGTTGAGTGTGTGTTTGTGTGTATATGTGTTTGTGTGTATATATGTGTGTGTGTGTACTTGTATGTTTGTGTATTTGTGTCTCTTAGACTGACAAAACTTGAAGAGATTCAGATAATATTCTATATCCACATTGTAGTCCCAATAGGCCAAACTACCAACACTTGTCCTTCAATGATTAATGGAGAGAAATTATGTTATAACTGATGGGAAATTTACAAGATGCTTTTAATATAATTAAAAGTAATGTCTCTATTGGCTCTTAACTCTTCCCCAAGCCTAGAATTGGCTTCTTTCCAGAACTAACACATTTCATCCAGCAACTGGAGAACACATTTTAAGAAAAAGAAAAAAAAATCTTTCCATCTTTGAATTCATACTTGATTGACCAGAGTATAGTTTGTGAAATTTAATATTAGGTTATTCTATCATGAAATAATCACTGGGTTGCTCTGAGTAATATTTTCATGAAGTCCAGGAATGTTTTAAAGCAGGAAGAAGCACACAGGTTCATCTAAACCTGTCTCATTTTACAGATGAGGAAACTGAATCTAGGGAGGTTACACTATGTCTAACCCACTAATCCTGTGATTTTCCTTTTATACCCCTTCATTCTTTCATTTGAAAAATAATTTTTGAGCATCTGTTATGTGTCAGATGATGCAGTGCCTCCTAAAGATTTAAAAACCAAAAATCTTGGTTCATAAGAAACCAGGGGAGGTTTAAGAAATAAGAAACCATGGGAGGTGTAGCATGTGTTAATGAACATTAGTCTATTATAGCTTATGTTGCATTGTTAGTGTTACGTTCCTAGAGTTATAAAACATGAGGGAGTAGTGAAATTTGCCTGGGAATTCAGGAAACTTTTCTAGAATGGATGACGTTTCATCTGGGCCTTGAAGGATAAGCAGGAATACACCTGCTTCAGAAACAAGGGAAGGGTATTCAAGGCAGAAGGAAATGAGAGGCATAGGATAGGTTTGTGCTTATTTGGGGGATACCAAGGACTGGCTTAATCTGTAGGGAGTGATTGAGGGTCAGATTGAATAGGTCAGCTCTGATGTCGTTGGGGAAGGCTTTGTAGAGTCAGCTGAGTTCTCTAAGCTTTATTCTGCAGGTAATGGGAATCTGTTGCATAATGTTAGGCAAGGAAATGACACTTTACACTTTCACATGGGTCTACATTTAAGAGGAATAACTGGTAGCACTGTAGAGGATGGACTGGAGGAGAAAGGACAGCTAAAGTCAGGTTCAGATGAAAATGATGAGATAATGAACTTGGCCAATAGGGGGGTGTGCCCTACAAAGAAGGAGGAGCTATTTGTGAGCTTAGAATTGGCAGGACCTTATAATGATTGTGAAGGATAATAAACAGGGAGCAACCAAGGAGGAAGATGAAGCTTCTGGTTTTGAAGGTTAGAGTCATGGTGATGCTGTATAACTAGGCTATGACATACATGAAAAGGGTAGTAGGGGAAAAGCTTGCATGCGGTGTTAGAGATATTCAGCTTACCCGTGATGGAACATTTAAAGAGAAGATACACAGGAAGTAATTGAAAATCTGTGTCTTGAGCTCAGAAGAAAAGTCCGGGCTGGTGTTATTGATTTTGGAGTCATTAAAGAAGGTGAGAGTTGAGTAAAGAGAATAAAGAAAGAAAAGTCTAAGAACAGAACTCTGGGGGATGGCTGGAAGAGAGGAGCTAGTATAAGACATATGTAAGGGATGGCTGGAGGAGAGGAACTAGTATAAGATGTGGTTAGAAGGGATTATTTGTGTGGTAGGAAGACAGTGAAGGGAACAGTGTTGTGGAAATCGTGTTAGTCATGATGCTTTCAGCTGCTATTAACAAACAAACTCAAAATGACTATTATGGTCAAGTAGACTTATCTGCTCAGTTAACGACAATAACATCCCCAAACTCCAGAGGTAAGTAGAACAGAGAGCAGGTGTTTTAGTCACAAATCCAGCTCCATTTCTTTCTGACTGTCTCAGAAATGTCCTCCTCTGGGTGGTGGGTTCATCACTGGACTGCTAGGAAGATGGCTGTGGCAGTTTCAGATTTCCCATCCACGTACAGCCAAGGACTTTCTTCCAGTTCTATCTCAAAAGGGAGGAAACTTCTTTTCCCAATTCCCATCAATCTTGCAGTTACCTCTCATTGGATTGACATACCTATTCTTGAGCCAATCTCTCTGGCCAGTGGAATTCCATATCCTGGTTGCATTATGCTTGGGTTTCTGAACTGATCACTAGCATAGAATATAGAGATTGGGCTGACCCTCCATAAGTGGGGGACTCATTGATTCCTTTTTTGTCCCACAAAATGCCTGCTGAAACCAAAGAAGGTGAGGTAGAATGGGCATTAGGCAAGTGGACGCCTGTTAAGAAAACCAAGGGAGGAGAGAGTTTCAGAATGAAGGAGTGGTCATTCATATCAAAAATTGCAGATCAAGTAGGATAGGTATGATAAAGAGATCATTAAATCTGTCAATTCTGTGGTCGTTGATGACCTTTGGGTCACCTTTCCAAGAAGCACTTGGGAAGCTCTTGCAGAATACTTTTTGAAGGAGTGTGGCAGCAAAGAGGAGAGAGATAGGAAGAGTTAAATCAATTGCAATTCAATGATGCATATAAATTCATTTGCAAATATTATTTTATTGATAAGCTTGCATCAATTCACTCCTTCCTAGATTGAAAGAAGGAGGAAAATTAATCCTATAATGTGAAAAGAGTGTGACAAGTTTGTGAACAAAACCAAGAGCATATAAACAAAGAGAGAGTGATAAATGTTTGTGGCATGGTGAAAGGTGACCACTAAAAATGTGAGAGATGGGATTTCCATCAACATTTCATTGGGCTCAGAATCATGCCATGTTTTTGGTATGTTTTGTTTGGTTAGTTTTTTTTTCTGCAATGAGAAACGGATATTTTTAATTTACAAGGTCAGCCTTAGCAATATTACATGCACTTTGTAATTGCAGCATAATTACATTAAAAGGCAAAGGCAATTTTCTTCAAGTATGGCCAGCCACTCAGAGGATTGGTATAGGAAAGCAATAGGGCACATTTAGTCAGTGTCAGGCCATAGCGTTTGTAGATTTCCAATACTCAGTCAAAGCATAAAATAAGTTTTCAAACCCTAAGAGCAACAAGAATTTAATGTTATTAATTCTGTGATAATAATAGTAATATTAAATACATCCTTATGTGGCTGATAGGTGCCTTTCAGCTTTTAGGGAAAGTAATTCTAATAATGGTTCCCATTTCATTTTCACTTGTACATATAGCACTTTTCACAATTCATTCACTTTTTCTCCCCAAGTCATAATAATCCTGTGAGTTGAGAATAGGTGATATTATCTTTATTTTTAAATGGGAAACAGACTCCTAGAAGAGTTGCTGAGTGACTAGCTGAAAGTTACCAGTTATCTTGCCACAGCAGTTCCAGAGTGAATGGAGAGATATCAAGACATGCAGATTGGGACTCAAGGCAACGTGATGTTAGGACCATGTTGAAACTGGGAGAGGTAAATTCTTGGGTAGACTTTCACTCAGAGAGGACTACATGGACTGGGGTGAGGGTTAGTTTTCCAAAGTATTGATAGATAGCTGGACAAATGATTGACCCAGGTTCAGGCTAAGGATGAAAATGTGCAGAAAGTTCATTTCACAGGGTGCCAAATTTGGGAATGATTTAAAAGAGAGTTCTAACATACCCTCTCCTTTCAGCACAAGGATGCCGAGGCCCAGAGAATTATGAGCTGGGTGAGAGGCAAGGTCTTCCCCGCTAGCCCACTAACCTAGCTTTCTGCTCTCTTCACTACCCTGAACCCCACCTTGGAGTCCTCAAGAGAAAGAGCATAAACTGATGGAAAGACAGGTGATGTGGCTCAGAAGCTCATCTCCCAGCAAAATTCAGAGGATGGGGAAGAGTTGTTTCCCTAATGCCGAGGGAACAATTATTATGGTCAAGTAACAGCGTAAAGGGTACTAAAGGAAAGTGAAAGAGAGTCAAAGCCGGAAGGAGGATATCTCAATGTGTTACTTGCTACAGACACTCTTGATGAATCACCGAGCTAGGTGTTGGGACGTATCCTATGTTCTCTGCAAAGATACTGAAATATTTGGAAATCTTCTGCAGTGTTGCTGTAATTTGTTTTGATTTGGGGAGAGGCAGTCAAATTTTTAAAATTTCGGATACTTTCCAGTAATAGATAACTCTCTTTGGAGGTTGGGGGTGGAGCCGGGAATGCCACTTCTGGCTGATTTATTTCCATGAGAGCAAGACACAAATAGCCTTGTTTATTATTAGTCATAGTTATTACACTATTCATAATCTGTTTTCCCACAAGAACAGTATTGCAATGATGAATGACAACATATATATAGAACAAAACGAATTTATTGCAGAATGCATTTCCAGTGACGTGAACAAGAAATTAGGTCTGCAATATGTTTGAGCTGTGCTGGGCAACTCCAGTTGTGCCCCAAAACTCGCCTTTGAAGGAAAAGAATGAGCAGACACATTTCTAACTGATATTAGATTGCAAGCTCCCCTCTCCAGAGACAGGTCCGTGTCTTGTTCATTTATTTAATCACTCAGAACCGTATTCATATCACACAACAAAATAAATGTAGAGTAGAATATGAGGAAATGAAAGTGAATTTTTTATTATGATTTCCCCCCATCACAATGACTAACATATCAATACATTGAGTGCTTACTGTGTGTCAGAATCTCTTCTAAGTGATTGACATGTTTTAACTCAGTAGTCCTCATCATTAATAGGTGAATATTATCACCCCCACTGAATATACAAAGAAAACTCAGCACAAAGAGATTGTGTAATCTGCAAGATTAAATAACACAACTAAATAAATTGATCTAGGATTTAATCCCAGGCATGCTGACTATAGATGCTGCTACCTTAATCACTACACATTCCGGCTTCCTGTGCATGTGCGTGTGTGCATGTGTGTGTGTATGTGTGTGAGGGTATATTTTCCTCCAAATTTATAATAACATACTACTATAATTTAATTTATGAGCTTCCTTTTTCCTCATTGAATAATGTTGCAAATATTAAACTCTTACTTTTGTATTTTACTCCATTGATGTCTATCTCTTCTTCTGTAAGTACCATGCCATAGCTCCATAAAATATTTTAATATTTGCTTGTACCATCCCTTCTCATTTCTCTTATTTTTCAAAAAAGTTTTGCTATTTCTCCACATTATTCTTTCTTTCCTTTTTTGTTTTCAGTGTATTTTCTTGACTTGGGAAAAACTCTTCTTCCTCCAGAGTATGGAGACCTTGGGCCAGGAGCATTTCTTTAAAATGATTCAGGAAGTATGAAGGCCAAGAGGGACTCTGAGGCCGATAACCTTTGGATGGGAATAGAGGTGTGGGGTGTTAGGTGTATGTGATGAGCTGGGGTCTTATCACTCCAACCTTGCCCGATTCAGTTATGTGTGTGTGTGTGTGTGTATACACACACACACACATATTTTCTGGGCTTCATTAGACATCTTCTCTGGATCCAGGAAGGAGGAAGGATTTTTGAAAGCAATTATTTTAGTTCACAAAATAGTTACTCTGGGTCGAGGGAACCTGATTGTTCTCTAGGCTAATATGTCCTTGAAAAGATGGTAGCAAATATGAAGAGGCCAATGAAATGGTAGAAAAATGATTCCGAGTGTTTCAATTATCTTTCTTTTTTAAAAAAATTATTTATTTATTTATTTTTAGCTGCGTTGGGTCTTCGTTGCTGCGCACAGGCTTTCTCTAGTTGCGGCGAGTGGGGGGCTACTCTTTGTTGTGGTGCGTGGGCTTCTCATCACAGTGTCTTCTCTCGTTGTGGAGCACAGGTTCTAGATGTGTGGGCTCAGTGGTTGTGGCTCGCGGGCTCAGTAGTTGTGGCATGTGGGCTTAGTTGCTCCATGGCATGTGGGATCTTCCTGGATCAGGGATCGAACCCGTGTCCCCTGCATTGGCAGGCGGCTTAACCACTGCGTCACCAGGGAAGTCCCTCAATTGTCTTTCTTATGGGATAAGGCTTGGTGATACTCAGCAGAGTCTTCTTGCAGTTTGGGGACTGTGGGTGGGAAAGATTGGTTTGGGGGAAGGGAGGTGGGTGTTTCTTCTGTTTTGATGGTAATAACTACAATTTATTGCATGCTTACTATATGCTAGCTATATGACAGTCTAAGAGCTCTACATACCTTATGTCTTTGTGTCCACCCAATGCTGTAAAGTAGGTAGTGCCATCTTCTTTTCACAGATGAAGAAGCAGAGAACCAGATTAGCTGGGTGACATAACTCATCAGAGTATTACAACCGGTAATTCAGACCTGGGTTAAAATCTAAAGTCTTTGTGGTTTACGAGGCCCCCACAATCTGGCCTTTGCTTAAATATCAGCCTCATCTTTTGCCACCTAAATTCAACCACACAGGTTTTTTTTCCAGTTCCTTTTTTAAAATAATTAATTAATTAATTTGGTTGCGCCGGGTCTTAGTTGTGGCAGGTGGGCTCCTTAGGTGCGGCTCACAGCCTCCTTAGTTGTGGCATGTGAACTCTTAGTTACGGCATGCATGTGGGATCTAGTTCCCTGACCAGGGATCGCACCCAGGCCACCTGCATTGGGAGTGTGGAGTCTTAACCACTCTGCCACCAGGGAAGTCTCTCCAGTTCCTTAAATATGTCTTGTTTGCTGTGGCAGAGGCATTGCTTGCTATGTATTCCCCAAAGCATTTCCTTTTCTTCCCAAGCACACAGAAAACTTCCTTTCTCAGCCTCCCCTGGGATTTCAGTGGGACCATATGACCAACAGGATGGGAGTGGAAGTGATGTGCAACATTCCCAGACCTGGCCCCTAAAGCATTTCACGTCTTTGACTCTGTTTTCTGCTCCCCATCTGCACAGCTGGATTGTAGAATCTCAAGTTGAGCTCCTGCTTCACTACTTGGACAAGAGCCACCCAGGTCAGCTGCTCAGAGAGCTGTGATATGAGAGAGGAACTTTTATCGGATAACTAGCTGAGATTTTGGAGTGGTTTGTTACAGCATCTAATATTACTAATGCAACTAAATCACTTGCTCTAGACTAGAGGTTGGCAAACTTGTTTTTGGTACAAGGCCGGGTAGTAAATATTTTAGGTTTCCCAGGCCACACTGTCTCTTTTGTAACAACTCGACTCTGGCGTTGCAGTGTGACAATTGCCTTAGATCATACATAAGTGAATAGGCACTGCTGGGTTCCAATAAAACTTTATTTACAAAAACAGGCTGTGGCCCCATTTGGCCTGTGGACAACAGTATACCAACCCCTCTAAAGGACTAGAACAGCATGCTGTTCTCTGTTTCAACTTCTCTTTCTCTTTCACTCCCAGACTCTACCTACCCTTTGCCTGGCTACACTGTTACAACTTCAGTTCCTTAGGAGGATGTTTCTACTCCCCCCGCCATGTGTCTGTTCCCCCCTCCAATTAGGTCAGGACCCATTATCCTATGTTCCCATAGTGGCCACCTCAACTTTCTTTTTCATAATAAGCCTTCCATTTACAATGATTTTCAGTGTCTTTTCTGCCTTACTATGCCAAGAGCTTCAGGAGAAAAAGAAGCTATTTCTACTTCATTCCCTGTTTTATCTCTAGAACCCAACCCAGGCCCTGAGCCAAAGTCCATGCTATAAATACTTATTGAGTCAATGGGCAATTCACTGCCTTCAATGATGAACCACTTCCTTCAATATATAGAACTTGTGGAGACTCATCCTTCCTCTCTCTTCCCTCTCCTCTCCCTCCTTGTGCCTCAGTCCTTGGGCTTAATACAGCTAAAAGGAAACTAAACCCACAATTACTGTTTTATAGTCACACTCTTGAATGGAGAAAATACCACAGAGATATTTACCCTCAGGCATATTTCTTTGGTGTAAATACTGACCTTGTCTTCACCTTAGGCAACATTTCTTCTTCAAGACCATAAAGCATGGGATGTCTTCTCATAAAAGTCGATCTCTGTCACAACTCTGAAAGCTTATTCCATCTCGAGCCCCATAAGTGGAAAGAGGCTATTTCTGAAATTCTGTAATCATATCACTCCAACACCTATAAATCTGAAAAGCTTTCCAACTTTCCTCAATATTGTAGATATTAGGTGAGTGGACTACTGCACATGATCAAATACAGTTTCACCATACATGAAAAGAGAGGATAAGAGAACAGGTATTCATTCTATTTTCAGGATAAAGAATAAATACAAGAAATAATGTCAGCTTAGAACAGCATAAGATCAAAAAAATATGTAACAGAAAGTCAAGTAAGATGAGTTTGTAGTACTGTTAAGTGTTTGGTTTGAGCTGATAAACTGTCAAACAAACAAACAAACAAAAAACTCTGGGAGTTGGAGAACTCAAACACTGTCATGGGCACATTCACAGTGCAGCTAAATTTACCAGGGCTACAAGCTGAGTGGTGAGCAGTCCTTCTGGGTTGCGCATGGTTTCCCAATGGCATCTGTGAACCTAAGAAGGGAAAGACAAGTTTGCCAATCTAGAAAGGGTCCTAAGGCATTTTACTCAAAAGGTGGCCTCAGCTTCCTCTTTCCTTATCACGTGGTCAGGTGGAGCATCAACAGGAGCTTGTGCAAGTGAGTCAGGGAAGAGTTGAGATGGGCAGCGTCAGCGCCTAAGGAAATCTTGCAGGGCTCGTAGCCATTTTCATCTTTCAATCTAAGAAGTAGTTTTAGAAATAGCTTAAGTATAATATCTTTTGGGGAATAAAACAAAATTACTAATTTTCATACAGGAAAGCTGCACAGGTCCTAGGTTGGGAGTTTATGAAAGACTATCTGGCCCCAATTCATTTACAGAAATGAATCCCTCCCCCCGCCCCCTCACCTCCCTGCACATCTGGTTTCTTAATAGCAGCTGGAATCTTTACCTCTGAGAAGGAAGATAATCAAAGCCTTCTAACTACATGATCATCAGTCTGTCCCCAGAACCCAGCTCATCGTAATGCGCCATAAATATTTGAAGAATTTGTGAATGAATGCTGTTGGCTGACTGATGGAACGAATGGATGAAAGTGGGCTGTCAAAGAAAGCTCAGATGACGCTGGCCCCAAGTCCCTCCTATTCTCTCTTTCTGATACCATTTCCCACTTCCACAATGATCATCTGTCAAGTGGCTTTATAATAAACACAACCACTAGCACTTATGCAGCACTTTTCACGCCTTATTTTATTTTATTTTTATTATTTTTTAAATTTATTTATTTTTTGGCTGCGTTGGGTCTTCGTTGCTGCATGTGGGGTTTCTCTAGTTGCGGTGAGCCGGTGCTACTCTTCGTTGCGGCGTGCGGGCTTCTTGTTGTGGTGGCTTCTCTTGTTGTGGAGCACAGGCTCTAGGCGCGCGGGCTACAGTAGTTGTGGCACGAGGGCTCAGTAGTTGTGGCGCACGGGCTTAGTTGCTCCGCGGCATGTGGGATCTTCCCGGACCAGGGCTCGAACCCGTGTCCCCTTCATTGGCAGGTGGATTCTCAACCACTGCGCCACCAGGGAAGCCCCACGTCTTATCTTAAGTGAGCCTCTGGCCTCAGTTTTCTTGGGTGATCTGCATGTGCTCATGTTGACCCAGGTGTCAGTCAACAAGTAATCGCTACCTTCACCCTCCTGTGAGTGGGACACCTGTGTGATGGCGATTCTGCTCAGCACTCAAAAGACAGAGGAAAAGTTGTCATGTTTTGAGCATTGATAACTGAATACAGAGACCTTGGCCAGTTGCGTTTAAAAAGCAAGGCTTTGAATTATGGCTTCTGATGGAATTCAGTGTAATCATTAGGATAAGCAAACACATCAGGCCTTCAATATATACGCTGAGCCAAATGTAATAAAGGAAGAAAGAGACTTTTTTCCCCTCCACTCTGTCATTTTGTTTTGCAACTCTAAGCGTTACTGCATGCTCCAGTTCTCCAGAATAATACTTAATTCTTTAGCTAAAACGCTATATCAGACATATTTCAAGCTAATTATTTGGCATTATAAGATTATATTCTGTTCTCTAATAGCTTTGCAACATAGAGAGCCTCAGTGATTTCCAAAGATTAAAAAATATGATAAAAGACAACGATTGGGGACTTCCCTGGTGGCTTAGTTGTTAGGAATCCGCCTGCCAATGCAGGGGACACGGGTTCGATGCCTGGTCTGGGAAGATCCCACATGCTGCGGAGCAACTAAGCCCATGCTCCACAACTACTGAGACGGTGCTCTAGAGCCCGTGAGCCACAACTACTGAGCCCCCATGTCACAACTACTGAAGCTCGCGCACCTAGAGCCCGTGCTCCGCAACAAGAGAAGCCACCACAATGAGAAGTCCGCACACTGCAACGAAGAGTAGCGCCCGCTCGCCACAACTAGAGAAAGCCCATGTGCAGCAACGAAGACCCAACGCAGCCAAAAATAAATAAATTTTTTAAAATAGTAAAGAAAAAATAAGACAACAATTATCAGACTGGGTTACCCGGGGTTATTGCTGTGCGGGACTGAAGCTCTGCTTTGGGAAAATCTTCTTATGCCCTGCTGCATGGATGCTGGTTCTCCTAATTAAGTTGTCATGTTATTTTCTTTCTTACTTTTTAAAAACCAAGTTTATTATTTTTCGATTATGGCAAATTTAGAGAACATCACACAGTAAATATAAAAACAAAAACGCCACACTCCTTCCTTCCCACCACCATTAATTCAAACTGCAAATATTTACTGACTATCTACTATGTGTGAGGCACTGTTCTAGGCACTGATATTTTTGTGAATTTCTAAATACCCATTTCAGCTGAAATTAAGAGGATCTCTGTGTAAAATGTCCTTTAATGAAAATGTAACTAGATGACGCTTGTCTTTAGTCCTCTGTCCCTTTATTCTTGGCCTCAGTCCTTCCAAAACTCACTTCCTTCTCTACTTTTCAGAAATTCCCTTCCCAGCACATTAGGACTCTGGAGTCCTGTCCTCTTGATGCTGACATAAAACTTGCTTTCATGAATAATTCTGATAAGAGTTCATGACAAGCTAAAACTGAATCTGGTAGTTCCTGGATTTTAGGGGCACAATAAAGGCAGTTTTTCCATTGAAAAATAAAACAGCATGTGTTTACCTCTGCTAATACTGCATGAGCTAAACAAAACAGGGACTTGCTGGGAATTTCTGTCAGTCTTTGATGTATAAAAGGAAGAACTATTATTACTCAACTACAGTTTGATAAGCAAAATCTTTGCAAACAGTATAACCAAGTGGTAAAGGTAAAAGCTCATCCCCTTAATGAAATTTCTGGCACAGAACCGAGGGTGGATGTGAGGATTCCCTGGTCCCTGGTAAGCAGGTTCCTACTGCCGTTTATAGGTAGTGCTGGTCCTGCCTAAACATCTCGTATTTTCCATTGCAGTAGAAAGAGCGGGGAGCAAGCCGAGTGTGGCAAGGGGGATTGTTAATGACTTGCTTTCCCCGGATGCCGTGCCTGTCCCTGACAACGTGGAAACCGTCCCAATGTGCTTAAAGGATGTCAGTCATCCTGCTGAGAGCTGACCCCAAATCTTGTCCATTCTATAGCTCCAGAGCCTTCTTTGGGTGTTTGAGGATTGAGCTGCTCAGAGATCAAACAGAAGAGCCCTTCCTCCAGAATTTGAATATCAAGATTTTTCTCTAAAGAGATTTTTCTTCTGGGCTTCTCTGGGCTGCTATTAATTTGCAACCCAACTGAGTGGGTTAAAAATGTCTTTTGATCACATAGCAACATGTGGTCATCAGAACACTGGTGGCATTCAACCACAAAGGGAGACCGGGGAGGGAGGGAGGAATCTCAAAGTGACCTCGGTGACAAAAGGAACTTCCTCAGTGAAGCATGTATCTCAGGCGAGGGTATCGCACAATGAGGGAACTGTGACCAGCTGACATTTCATCTGTGAGTCGCTGCTCAAGTATTTGGAGAGGATGCATTGATCCCACTCTCCTGGAAACCCCCAAAAGCTCTCATGAAATGCCTGCTTTCATTTAGCTTTTGTTAAAACAACTAAAATACCCTTCTCATAATTGTTGGGACATCTCAACAACATAGTCCTTTCTTTCCCAGCTTGCGACTCAAACAAATATTGTTTCATTTATTTCTTGCGGGTTCTCCAGCCTCATACCAATGTCAATGACTTTTCACGTTGAAAGGCATTTCCCAGGACTCCCTGAGGGTGGCAGTATTGTTCACGAGTCAGTGACTAGTCCTCGAAATTAGGCACTTGCTAGGGAAATGATTTAACGAGCAAGGCTTTACGCTACCAAAATGAGCAAGTAGATGATGAGGGATGAGCATTTGTTTGAGCCCACGATATAACTAATGCCCCCAGAGCCATCCACTCCAATGTGTATATGAGGTGCAAAAATAAAGGATGAAACCGAAAATGCTCCTCATCAGAAATATATGGATGAAAGTGGCAATGCAAATACTATTTCAAATAGGCTCAGTTCCAGATAATTACTTAATACGAGCTTACTACCCACAATGCTTTAGGGTCTGTGAGTTATCCACAGACAGCTGGCTGGGCAAATTCAGATGATGTCACTTCACCAGGAATTTTCCAGGAGGAGACAAGCTGCTACTGCTCTCATCCAATTTAACTCTCCAAGAATTTGCAATCCATGTGGCTTATTAGTAAACATCCTATTGTCCTTTGAGCTAAGTCATTTGAAGGTCATATAGCAAGAATGCTCTACCAAGATATTTCACACTTATGCTTATGTGAATAAAGCTTCTCAGAACGATCCAGAGTGGAATTGAGCAATTAGAATTCAGTGAAACTCACTGGTAATTTTAAATGAGAAAAAAGTCATTACCCTTAGTATTGACTGGAAAGGGGGCATCCATTTCTGGGCACAGTCAAAAATCAGTCACTGCCTGTAACCACGATGCCCGTGATCGTGTTTAGATATACCTGGTGATGACATCATAGTGTCACTTGGGAACTTGGTAAATGATTAATGTCAGACCCTGAGTGGAAATTTCAAGAGGATACATTGCTAGTAGATGAAAGGGCAAAGCTGCAGTTGAGTTTCTACAAATAGGTCAGGGGTGTGAGGAAAACCCCTCAGTATGGAAAGCTGGGAATATCCAGGTCTTCCCAGAAGACTTCAGTTTGAGAATTCCCAGACTTTAGTTGAGTCACTTCTACCTTTTATTGTGTGTGGTCATTGGGGTTTTCCAGTTTTCTAGAACTCTGAGAGAGGAGGCACAGATGACTCTATTTGTATTTAAGTGACTAAATGTGGCAGCCTAAATTTTTCCCCTTTGCATTGCTTGATACGTCAGTGAGTTGCCTGAAATTGTGTTCCACATCAATGCCAGCCATTTACTGAGTCACCCAAGAACTCTACTTCCTGGATACCATTGGTAATAATTTTTTTAAATTTTTTTAAAAAATTATTTTATTTTATTTTATTTTTTAAATAAATAAATCAATTTATTTATTTATTTTTGGCTGTGTTGGGTCTTCATTTCTGTGCGAGGGCTTTCTCTAGTTGCGGCGAGCGGGGGCCACTCTTCATCGCAGTGCGCGGGCCTCTCACTGTCGCAGCCTCTCTTGTTGCAGAGCACAAGCTCCAGATGCGCAGGCTCAGTAGTTGTGGCTCACGGGCCTAGTTGCTCCGCGGCATGTGGGATCTTCCCAGACCAGGGCTCGAACCCGTGTCCCCTGCATTGGCAGGCGGATTCTCAACCACTGCGCCACCAGGGAAGCCCTCATTGGTAATAATTTAGGAAAAGTTTTCTAGAAAGATTTACCAAGTGGCTACTAAATGCCAGATACTGTTCTAGGTGTTTTATATGTGTTAACTCATTTAATCCTCATACCATGATGTGAGGTAGGTACTAACATTATTTTTTGTTAGGCAAGGAGATTAAGGCTCAAAGGAGCTCAGCTTGCCCAAAGCCAAGACTAATAAGGGGCAGAGCTGGGATCCTTCTTGGAGGAGAGAGCAGTTGAATTTATGAAACCATTGAATGGGCTTGTGAATTTATTAAATGTTCTTTAACTTGTGATTTTAGGTTGGGAGAGGATGGTTGGTTAACTTGGTGATATCATGGTGTTGACTGTGGCACAATCTCAGATAAAATCCCTTGCTTGAAGCCCACTGTTCTGAAAGTGTGCATTGGCCAAAAGGGGATCAAATGGTAAGAACGTTGACGGGCTGAGATTAAACCAGATTACGCAGGGAAAAGTAATAGCATCATTTTTCCTTCAGAGGACAGTGTAGGAAGGCCTATACCTAGAGATGACCAATTGATTTAATGGCTGTCACCCCTGTGGCCCAACTCTCCACCAGTGAGCTCATTACCCAAAGCTGTGCCTGCTTAGTGCCAGGGCTGCTGCTTCTGCCATTACTGGTGTCCCTGCGTCCCCAGCAGAGTTCCCAAAACGTACCGGCTTTCTGCTTTCTTCCCACAAATGAGCCGTGGAAGATGTGCATGTGCCCAACCACGGACCACACAGCTGGATGGGTAATTCCTTGAAGGGGAGGAATGGGGAAATATGTGCCAGCCACCTGATACATAAACAAGAAAAGACCCCACGACTTTTAAAGAGATACCTTCTAGGTCAGTTGAAGGTCAGTCTACAGCTTAGTAGACTGTCCTTTCCTGAGCGCCACCGTCACCTCTGTGGTATCCAGCGATCGCTGGCTTGCCAGCCAACCTTCAAGGACCAATCCTGAAATCAATGTTGGGACTATGCCAGCAGAGATTCCTACTGGTTTCTTTAGTTAGATTTAGTTATTTTACAGTAACTGTGGAACTGGGGGACTCTCACTCAAACTCATTGGTCAGTCTACGCGTGGCCTATGCAATTGCAAGCAAGCAGGTGCAGGCAGGAGGTCAGAGTTCCCTGGGG
The DNA here is from genome assembly GCF_011762595.2 of Tursiops truncatus. Lineage (NCBI taxonomy): Eukaryota > Metazoa > Chordata > Mammalia > Artiodactyla > Delphinidae > Tursiops > Tursiops truncatus. Next base: position 25,549,132 of record NC_047054.1, on the reverse strand, counting down.
CTTCAGACAGTAAGGATGGTCTGGGACAGACCTCTGCTATTACAGCCATTTTTGGCATCGCAAGTATGTGTAAGTTATACCAGAAAGTTAATACTGTAAATGTAGTGAAGGAACACAGGGCCTAAATTGGCATTCTCAGCATAGCCCTTGTATAGGAAACACCTGGGAGATTTGTTACAAGTTCAGATCTCTGAGTGACACTCGTTGAATCAGGGATGCAATCCCTTAGCATACAGGCAGAAATCAGGAGAGCTGGTTCACGATTTAAAGGGAGCTGTGGTTCTCAGAATGTAGTCCTCGGACCAACAGTATGAGCATCACCAGGGAGCTTGTTAGAGATACAAATTCCTGAGTCCTACTTTAGACCTACTGATCAGAAACTGGGGACTGGGCCTAGCAAGCCCTCCAAGTGATCCTGATGTATTTGCTAACGTTCGGGAGCCACTGGAGTAGAGAGTTCTCTATAGGCCTATAAGGACACAAATCAGCTGTTGAATCAGAAATGTGTGGCGATGGGGCTCTGGGATCTGTGTGTTTATTGTGCTTCCCTGGTGATTCTGTTGTATACTTGTTTGAGAACAGCTGATCTAGAAGAACAAAAGCTTTCTCCTTCGTGTGTCTTTTGCCAAGGCACTTCCCCATTGTCTCCAAGGCTCAGAGCCAGATCCTTCCTCTGGTTACTAAAATCCTGCCTACCTGGGAAAAGGGCAGGATAAAGACACCGTTCTGTATATCCTTTACAAGCTTGGTGTGGATACATATATATGCGTGTGTGCATGTGTGTAAGTATACACGTGTGTGCAAACATTCAAAATAATGATCAACCTCTGCCCAAAAGACTACTATGCCTAAAAATTAACCAATCCCTCCTTCACTTCATTACGCTGCCCCAAATTTTACCAATTAGAGGTATATTTGGGTTAACAAGCATCTTCTCAAATTCAGATATGAAAGTATGAAAGGAAAGTTTCTACCCTGAGAACTTTGGCCCCTTTAAATGCACATGGCACGTCCCTCCAAGTGATGGGGAAACTATGTCAGAACTCATGGTGGCTATTGCTACAGTGATTCCTTTCTTCTGGGCTTGTCTTCCTTCTCCCTGTCTGCTCACTGGCATCCTCTTTGCTCATTGCCTCCCCCAGCTCCTCCCCCCATTTTGACTCTGAACCTTAGTTTTTACTTTTCTTTTGGCTACTAGATCTTAGTTCTGTTTGTTGATGTTGTTTTGTTGTGGTGGTGGTTTTGCCATAATATTCTGAATTAGAAATTGATTCCCTTTGGGACAAGACTTCAAAAATTGCTCATCTGTTTCACACGCTGAGACTATGGATATGAAACTCCTTTCTCACTCAAGTGTAGGCAGGTGGGGGTGATGGGTGTTTTTATTTTTAGCCCCTTAAAACGCGCAAGGGGTGTCCATGAGTACGGCCAGGGGAATCATAAGGAAAGTCACTGCCACCTTGTGGCTCTAAAATTCCTCTGACTTGCCGCACTGCCCTCATCACGCCCACTTTCTGTCTCCTGTGTCATCGGCTTCCTAGTTCTCTCTGATTATTTTGATTTTGTGCCTTGGCTCCACCATCTACTTCCTTTAAAAAAATTGCAGGGCTTCCCTGGTGGCACAGTGGTTGAGAGTCCGCCTGCCAATGCAGGGGACACGGGTTCGTGCCCCGGTCCGGGAAGATCCCACATGCCGCAGAGCGGCTGGGCCCGTGAGCCACGGCTGCTGAGCCTGCGCGTCCGGAGCCTATGCTCCGCAATGGGAGAGGCCACAACAGTGAGAGGCCCGCGTACTGCAAAAAATTAAAAAAAAAAAAAAAAAAAAATTGCAACCTTGGACTTTGCATAAAGTCCAAAAAAAAAAAAAAAAAACCTGTGCCAGCTCTGGGAGTGATCATCCTTGAGGTTCTTCTCCCTTGGCTCTGGGCCTCACTCAGCACTAATCTTTCCCAGCCCCCCGGCCCCATGTACATCAGTCCACTTTGACAATAAATTAGTGCCGACCCCTTTTCTCTAAGTTCAGCTTTCAAGTCACTGAAGGCAACAATCTCCCTGCAACTGCTCTTCTCCTGCTAACCAATCCCAGTTCCTTCATCCATTCCTCATATGACCTCATCATTGAGTCTCTTCACCACCTGATCCTTCTCGACTGGATACACTCTAGTTTGTCCATACCTTTCATGGTGTGTGGGTCCCAGAACAGGACAAATCAGCGTAGCATCAAGGGTACCATCATGTCCTTTGTTCCATACTAATATATTTATTTAACAGAGCCTAAGTTCATATTCAGAATTCTAGCGTCACTCTCACAGCACTAACACTAGTGTTTAACACTTAGTGAAAATCCATAAGCCTTTCTCTACTGTTGTGCAGACAAAACCCATCCTTTCTATAATTGGACACTTCTGGTACTTTGAAGTCCTTTAAAATCTTCCTCCTAAAAAAACAAACAAACAAACAAAAAGCTTGATACCAAGTATTGTTAAAAGATAAACTGAGGCATATTAAAACATAAACTGTCATATTAAAAATTTTTAGGAGTTTACTTGAGCAAAAATCAACTCAAACCCGGCAGCATCCAATCTAGCAGATAGAAAAAAAGCTCTGAGGAGCTGTGCGAAATGAAAGACTTTTATAGACAGAAGGGAGCAGGAACAAGGAAGTTATACTATGTGAAAAAGTAGGTTGGTTATTACAAGGTTACTTTCCTTTAGGGGATGGAAGGCAGTCTAACAGGCAGATTACTTAACTAGTGCTGATAAGATGGTTCCTGATTGACTGGTTTAAAATTCCATTTCTGGAAGAGTTGAAACTTTAATTAAACTTTGTTTTGGTGATATAGGGCTTAGCACAAGTGACTCCACTTTGGGCCTGTTGTTTTGTTTTTAACAGTACAATACAGTGCTTTCAGACTATGTTTCAATTGAACCTGGAGTTCTCCTGACTACACTTCTAAAATTAATCCCTTTGATTTCTTTTTAATTCACTGAATAAATTAAGTTGATAGGATTTTCTCAGGATTTAACTCATACTTTTTCCTAACACATTTACATCTGAGGCCACCTATTTAATAGTGCTCAACTGACCAAGTAAAATAGTTAAATTAGCTTTTTTTTTTTTCTTCCCAAAAAAGCAACATGACTTCCAGGTACTTTCCCCCTAAAACAACATTAAGAACCTGCTATTCAATGTATTAGGTATTCCCCCCACCACCTCCAACATATAGTTCGTGCATCTGATCAAAGTGGTACCATCTGTTATTGATTAAATTGCTGAAAAGACCTCCCCAATGCAGACGAAATGCATTAATTTATTCTCTTTGGTGAGGTCGTTCAGTGAGTGGGAGTTTACCCTTTGTCTCTCTCTCTCTAGACATTTCTATTTCTTCTCTAAGGATATAGTGAGAGCCCTTGTCAAAGGCTTTCCTGCAATTCGGATTCATCTGAAACATTTATTTCATCATCTGATAGGGTGGGGGGAGAGAGAGAGAGAGAGAGTGTGTGTGTGAAATCACTTGGGTATGTTTTGCTCTTGTTGGGGCCCATGGTTTCTCCTAGTGTTCTCCACGTCCCCTTGTATGTGCAAATGACAAGCTCCATCTGCATCTTTTTTAGATAAGTGGGAACACATTTATCTAGTCTCCATAATTCCACAAAATACTGTACATTCTTGAGGAATACTACGCCACAATATGTGGGGTTTTTTTTAATATCTTTATTGGAGTATAATTGCTTTACAATGGTGTGTTAGTTTCTGCTGTACAACAAAGTGAATCAGCTATACGTATACATATATCCCCATATCCCCTCCCTCTTGGTGAGGCATATTAAATATAATATATCCCTCCCACCCTCCCCATCCCATCCCTCTAGGTGATCACAAAGCACCGAGCTGATCTCCCTGTGCTATGCAGCTGCTTCCCACTAGCTATCTATTTTACATTTGGTAGTATATATAAGTCCATGCCACTCTCTCACTTCGTTACAGACAGGGAACCAAACCACTTCAGCGATGCCAGGGGCTGCTTTATTAGACCTTACCCATTTATCAATATTTATTCTACCCTTTTCAGAAAAAACATCATGCTTGCTGACAAAGCATTCTAACGCAAACCCCAAACTGAGTTCTTTTCTCCTCGCTGTCATCTGTCAATACTACATCAGTAGCCCAGGTGGCTGATAAATATATTTCTTGTTATTTGATTTACTTTCAATATAACACCAACAAAAAAAAGGTGTGTTTGCGCTCTTAGCATGGTTGACATTTCTCAGCTATCTGAGAGTTTCAGGTACTTTAATTTCATTCTTAGAGATTCAAGCCAGTTCGTTCTCTTTTGTTTGCATGTGGTCTCCCCGCCGCCCCCACCCTGCATCCCCCCACTCCCCCACCCCACCCCACCCCCCGCACTCCCTTTTGCATATACCTCCTGGAATTTGAGTTTCTAGAGACTTCATTGTTCAAGGACATTATTCTCTTTAGCTATGCCTTTTCAAGGACATTATTCTCTTTAGCTATGCCTTCTCTTTGTTTCTTATTGAGATCATTTGCAACTTTATTGTCAAGATACAATTTTTAAAAATTTGTCCACTCTCATGAATCATCTTCACGTTCGTCGCGTCAGGCATGACGTAAGGCGGAGGGAGGAACTTGGAGTTTTCTTCTGCATCCAGCTTGTTTTCTCAAGTGCATTTGAAATGAGGTTAAGAAGCACATATCCTTCCACACAAAAAATGAAAAATTACTAGAAATGGGACTTTAAAATCCTCCCAGAAATTCATAAGTTGATTAAAAATAACTAATGGCATTTCAATACAGTTTTAAGGAAAAGCGTTTGAAAACCTCAGATTTCAGAAACCACCCGGTTCCATCCATGACGTTAGGCCCTACCTAACCCCAACCCTGCTTTGCTGCCAGCAGTACTAACCTGCTCCCTCCTGACAACTCTGCCCCTAGGATTTTTATTCCTGTTTCCGATTTTAGTGCTTTATTGGAACTAAAGCCGGTCCCTGATCCCAGGCAGTCCCTGGAACCATGATGCTTGGTAATTTCTGAAATACCCTTTCTGAGCTGCCCCTACCTTTCAACATCTTTCATATTGACCCAAAGGATTTGCCTTGTTTACAACTCAGGCATGCATCTGATGGAACCACCGGTGGCCCACAGTCCTGCCCCTGCCCCGCCCCATCTCCGTCTTTGTGTCTCGACATCAGTCTAGATTTGTCTGTAGTTCACTATTATCAAAGAAAGTGAATATTCCGATGTTAGGCTGCTTCAGACTCATTGAAGAGTTCTCAATGCATGGAGTTTCAGAAGGAGGGAACATTTACTCTCCTTTGGAATCAACATAAAATCATTTTTTTCTAAAAACGTTTAAAAGAAATCAATAACTATATTCAGGTTCTAGGCATTTGACAGGATTTACAGTTTTTCACAACATTGAATTGATAAACATTTTAAAATGTGAAGTGTATACTTGTCCACGGGAAAAAGAATATAGTAAAATCATAGAAGTTCCTTCTTTGATGGGTGCAATATCAAATATAGAGTTTGGGTGAGATTTTGGTCTCCTTGCCGAATACTTTTATCAGTAAAACTGATTACCAAATACAATTTGAATATCCCAGGAACTAGACTTACATTAAAAAATTTCATAGCAGTCCCTTCTTTCCCTTTTAGAGGGGAGGAAACTGAAGTTTGGGGAGGTAATTGGAATGAGGTCCTCCAGCTAGTAACTTCTAGACCTAGAAAGTAGGCTGATTAGCCATTTCAGTTAGACGGAGATTTTCTGGGATTTAGCACTCAAAATCCCACATCCTGAGAAACCCTCAGTTCCATGCAAACCAGGATAAGTGGTCATGCTACAAGTGAGCCCACAATAAACTTCTGAAGCCCATGTTTTCTTTTCCTTTAACTGCCAACCTATTTTGCTTCTCCTGAGCTCTGCAATATTCCTATGAAACCCTTCAATATTCCTATAAAACACTGATTATCTTTTTAGTTCCTTTGTGGTCTACCAGTGAATTTTAAGACCATTCACCTTTGACGTACCAGCACTCTTTCCTTACTACTTTCTTCTTTGTCCAACTTCCTGCTGAGTCAAAACACTTAATATCCCTAAAATATCCCCTTTAATATGAGTGGCCTTATACTGATGAAGACTTGCTTTCTTGGTAAGAGCTTGTTTGAATTTAACTCATAAACACAGCATCCTGGAAAGAGGCAAAAATCGTGGTGTTAATTCTCATTACAAAATTTTCAAGTGTTTCTAACGTTTCTTTTAGTAGTTTGATTAGAGAATTTTTTTAGATTATTTAAGTAAATCATGGCCATATAACCGAGAGCATGGTTGTTAAAGTTAATAATACTGCAGAGCATATTTGAAAGTTGCTAAGAGAGGCGATCTTAAAAGTTCTCATCACAAGGAAAAACAATTTTGTAGCTGTGTGTGGTAACCAGTGTCAGCTACAGGATTTTTTTGATTCCTCAGTGTGGATTTTGATCTTTTCACATTTCATTAGCTCAGCCTTTCCTTGTTAGATTCTTACATCATAAACTAGAATTACCACTACAAAATTTTCATGAACTCAGAAGAAAATGATGCCTTCCCATGTATAAAATAAGAATTTTCCATTTCAACGTGAAAAGTCTTACGATCAACTATATGTCAATAAAATTTTTTTAGAAACTCTTGGGGGTGTGATGGTCATGTGGAGGATATGGCTGAATGTTCATGTTAAGTCTTCTCAACCGATTCTAGCCGATAGAAATCGTCTCCATCCTTGTCTGGCCTGGAGATGCTCAGGTTTAGTAACACCAGTTGCTTTCTGATTCAGTGTCAGTGTGATGTGGAGCCTCCTAGTTGTGTTTCTACCTGCAGAGCACTGCGATGTCCCGTGTGTGCTGTACGGATTCCGTGGCAGAGGCCAAAGAGAATCAGAATGATAGCAGAGGGGGAGTAAAAGGATTATTTCTCGTGGTCCACGACTTCATAGCTCCTCCTCTGTCTCACCCAGTGTTGCCGGAGAAACATCCGTGAAGAGCGTGCAGAAGTGTTAGGCATCCCTGGAGAGCTTATCTTAAAGACACATTCCATTTTCAATACACTGTTACTGGGTGCTTGTTTTTGCTGGGGACTGGGTTAGAGTGGTGACCAGTACAGCTCCTCTCGTCCCTCATGGGCCTTCCGAACTAGAGAGCGAGCCCTCTGCTTGTCTCTGTGCTAGAAAGCCAACACTCACACAACAAAGGGTCAGTGAACTCCTGCGAGGTACCAAGCACCACACCAGGCATTGCAGATATGGAGGTACGTGTGGAAGGGTCATTGTCCTCAAGGAATACTTCAAATATACTGGTGAGAAACAGCATAATAGATAAGTACTAGAAAGTGTGATACGTGTTCATATAGGGGAAGAGGAGAGTGGTGCAGAAGATGGAGATTGATTTGGACAATTGTTTTGTTTTGTTTTTTTTTGCCGTACGCGGGCCTCTCACTGTTGTGGCCTCTCCCGTGGCGGAGCACGAGCTCCGGACGTGCAGGCTCAGCAGCCATGGCTCACGGGTCCAGCCGCTCCGCGGCATGTGGGATCCTCCCGGACCGGGGCACGAACCCGCCTCCCCTGCATCGGCAGGCAGACTCTCAACCACTGCGCCACCAGGGAAGCCCTTGGGCAATTCTTTTTGACACGGCGCAATATCAGAAAAGAGGGCTGGCAGTCGGAAAGGAGGTTGGAAAAGGGGTGAAGTGGCTTTCTGGGGCCCAGACCAGCTCTGGCCAGCTGTGAATAGAGCGGAGAGCGGGGCCCCAGGGAAGACTCTGCCTTGGGCAGGCCTTGCTCCTGCCGCCGCCGTCTCCCGGGACCTTGCCCGCATCTGTCAGCTGCCTGTGATGTGCTCCCATCCCCACTGAGCTGAGAAATGAGTTTGGGGGCCAAATTCCCCAGTCAGAAGTTCATTAATCTCATCCAGTGGCTGCTTATATGTTTTTCAGTCTTCCTCCCCCTGAGCAAGAATGCCTACACTTGGTTCAGCTGTCACTCTGGATTCTTCTGTCTAACATGCTCCTCGCGAGGGGCTCTCTCTCTTTTATCTCAGGGCCTTGCCTGGAGTTGTGTTTAGCTCCATGAGCATCTGCAAAGCCTGGAGCCAGGGGTTCCAGTCTGAGGAAAGTTCCCCTCACAGATCTCATGTTTGGGAAGCCAAGCCAAGGGCTTGGAACACGAATGACAACAGCACACTGCCACTTCCCTTTATCCCAGAGGACGGAGCTGCTGGAATAGGGAGGGGGAGGGTGGTGATAAACTAAGCTTTTTGATATTTGAAGTGTTTTGAGGCAGGAAATATATGCAATGTGGATTAACTTGCATTCTACTGGTACTAGATACTTTTCATGTATGCGTTCTCCAGGTACATGACAAGAAGGTGACAGAAACAGCTACAAGTGGACTTCATTTCAAACACCTTCTTGGACAGTGACAGGGATGCAAAGCCCACTTTCACAAGCTTTGTCAACAGTTATATTCATCTTTTCAAATGATCTAGATTTTCCATTAGCCCTTTTAAATAATGTTACATTAACTCGGAGCATCAGAAGAAAGGGAGTCTAGGAGTATTTGTATTTGGGTGTCTGAGTTACTAAGGCAGACAATACCACCTTCAGAATGCAAAATGCTTAGAATCTTAAAAGACTTAAAAATAAAGCAAGGACATATGGAAGCAACAGCAGGTCTTATGCTCAGACTGGGAATCAGTGCAGACCATGGGGCGTCTGGAGCGTCTCCCAGCTCTGTCAGGCTCCCTCTGCTGTCCACAGGGGTGATTCCTCTAAAGACAAGGAGGGGTGGGAGTCCTCTCCCTTGTAGTTTTGTTGAGTAGGGATGGCAAAGCTGTTTCTTTTATCATTTAAACATAGAATAGCTTTAATGAAACGATACAACATTGGTTGAATCCCACCACTCTAACCCAACAATTGCTTTTCTGTCTCCAAATTTAATCTATAGCTTTATTCCCACACGTACATTTTTTTATGTTGGTGCCCTATTGCATAAGGAATTTTTATGATTTGCTTTTAGGAAAGGAAAAATTCAGCAACATTATTTCAGGGACATTTTCCATGTTGTTAACAAAGGCTTCAGGTTGATCATGTTTAGTGATTGAATAATACTCCATTGACCAGATGCTTCATAATATATAAACCAATTCCCTTGCTGTTGGACATTTAGGAAAACTATTATTTTTGGCAGGCTTCTGCTTCTGCAGAACTCCCAGCTGTGTGGGCTGAGATGGAAAAGATGAGTCCAGGGCAAGCCAAGATTTGATGCTGGGGAGCATGTGGACAGGATGCCAAAATTTAGTCCACGGAGCAGAAGTGGGGTTGGGAGCGAATCAGCATTAGATTTCAGGCTAATAGAGAAGGAACTTATTTTCCCACTCCTTCTTGTTTTATTTCTTTATTCCCTTTTATCTCTACTCTGCAATCCTGTTTCTCTCACTCTTCCATAAATAACCATTCCAACGTGTCTTCCAGAAGCGGCTCTCCAGAGGTCATTTGTAATTCCAGGGAGGGTCATTGGGGCAGGCTTTCTGCTGGGCTCCTGCCAGCATGGGGGTGAGGGGTGGGGAGAGCGCAGGGAAACCCCGGGCAGAAGTAGCAAGTGGATAAGATTGCTTCTGCTGGAGTTTACCTTCTCACAGATAAGAGACATGGTCTTTACAATCAGCTTTTTCATCAGTGAAGTTAGGCTGAGCTGCGGTAATAGGAGCCGTCAGACGTCTAGTGACCAAGGACAAGTAGTCTACTTGTCTGTCTCCTAACGATACAAGGCTGGTGTTCAGGTCAGTGGATGGCTCTCCTTCATGTGGTCACTCTGCTCTGCTCTCTTCAACACGTGACCTCTAGGATCTCTGAATATCTCCATCCTGCCCACAAGAAGGGCAAAAGAGAATGAAGGAATATGAATGGGAGGTTGTATAGACCTGGTCTGCAAGTGGAGATATGACACCTGCTCTCATCCCACTGTAGAGAACAGAGCCTCCCAACTTCGAGGGGTCCTGAAAAATGTGCTTCCCAAAGACAGAACAAATTTGCGGGCCATCAGTGATATCTGTACAGTTAGTAATACCTGAGACATTTTGGCCTCCCATCTGCCTTTCTTCTTTGTCTTATTTCTCAACTGGTTCAGAATTTTTGCCAAGAAGTGTACTATTTGAGAATCTCTACAAAGACTCCAACAGAAATTATTTTGGCAATGAACCAATATTAATGATATGAGTATATTTTCTCAGCGATATTTGTTGGAGTGGAGGAGGAGGGTTGGGGAAAGTTTAAGAAAAAGAGAGGTAGAAAGTATTTCTGTGCAGTGGAGTCTATATAAAAGTCACGAGGTCACACTCACCGTGAGACCACATTCACTGTCCCCATAGGGGCCCTTCTTTATCATTCTCAACAATCCACAGATAGACATTTTGGTTGCACGGGTCAGCATGTATTCTTTAGCTAGTAATTTTAAATTCCAAATTTCCTGTGCCTTTATATACTTCACATTCATTCATTGAATCAACATTGATTGGGTTCATGAAACAGCTTTTCTTCTAATGCAACTGGTAGTTATAAATAGTCAAAGGATATCAAAGTTTCAAAATAAAATGAATCTGAAATTGTTAGAATTAAAATGAACTATGGCCGATAGAATACTTTTGGAATAGGAGAGGTGATGGAAAAGATTGATAAAATTTTATCATGAAACAGTGTCTATTCTAGTGCAACTAGTAGATACAAAGCAGTCAAAGGATATCAAAGCTTCTAAATAAAATAAATTAGAAATTATGAGATTTAAAGATAAATTATGGGTTATATAATGCTTTTAGATTAGAAGAGGTGATTTAAAAAATTGATGCAATGAAATTTGACCAAAAAATCTAAAAGAGTGCTTGAGTTCTAAAAACAGGTTGGGCAACCAAGTGACTTAAAAATAAATACTTCCTTCATAAAGATTGTTTCACTAATGGTGGGTCATGGAGAACAATCAAGTGGAGAATCCTCTAAGAGCCCGAGAGGCGGGGGCTTCCCTTGTGGCGCGGTGGTTGAGAATCTGCCTGCTAATGCAGGGGACACGGGTTCGAGCCCTGGTCTGGGAGGATCCCACATGCCGCGGAGCAACTAGGCCCGTGAGCCACAACTACTGAGCCTGCGCGTCTGGAGCCTGTGCTCCGCAACGAGAGGCCACGATAGTGACAGGCCCATGCACCGCAATGAAGAGTGGCCCCCACTTGCCACAACTAGAGAAAGCCCTCGCACAGAAACGAAGACCCAACACAGCAAAAATAAATAAATTAATAAGCTCCTACCCCCAACATCTTATAAAAAAAAAAAAAAATGCCCAAGAGGGTGTTCGCCAACAGCAGTCTTTAAGAGCCAGGAAGAGAAGAAACTTCTTTTTGTATTTCCCCAATCTGTCCTAGCTGTTTTCCTTGCTGTGGCCCTGTTCTGCTTTCTAAGCCCCTTACACTTGCTAAGCAGCAATAAGTAGACCCCTTAAGCTCAAACTTGGCAGCTCCATCTGGACTGTGTGACCTCTCATCCCACAGGCTTCTAGGAATTCTGGGTGTATGAACAGGAGTCATCCCAATGGTCACCTCTCGTGTGGGTACCAGGTGTGGGCCAGGCACTGGGTGAACCACTTTACGGGCAGTATTACATTCAGTTTTCTTGGCCTCCCGGAGAGGGAGGCACTAATACTTTTCCCATGTTGCATATTGGTAAAACTGAGGCTCAGTTTACTGAGCTTCCCTGATGTTACATGGTAAATAGGGGTATATCAGGTTTAAGAAGCCAGGGCCCTTAATACCTGACCTTGAGCGTAAACAGTTATGTACACTGCTTTTTCTTAGGGCCACAAAGCCCTCAAGTTACAGTATGAACACCCTTATTCTTTTTTATAAAAGTATTGTCCTTGTTTTAAAATCCTCCTTTCCACGTCCCTAAAACCAAATCAAAATCATCTACACGACTGTCTTCTGAGGTCGTTCCTGCCCAAAGTGTCTACCACAAAGACTCAGGATTTGAGTAAGGCACTTAAGCTTTTCACATCTACAAAATGGAGTCTTTTCCATTTTAAATGAAATGTTGTATAATGAAATCACTTCTTAAACTAAACACTTCAATGCAAATGATTATTGTTTTTGTTATGTGGACAAACCTGGAAACATATAAACTTCTGATGAAAAATTTGATGATGAAAAACAAGCATTCGGTTGAAGAAATACTTCCAAAAACCTTACAGGTCCTCTCATGGGTTTTTTTGGTCCAGTTGCTTTATCTACTTATTTATGCATTGCTAGCTTTTTTTGTTGCTGTTGTTGTTGAGAGTTCCCTGTCCACCATCTCTCATCTGAGCCTCTGGGATTGTGTATAATCCAACTGGAGAGTGAATTTCAGTAGACAATCAGCAATAAGATTTTGTGGTTTTGGTTCAAAGACTCTTCTATGGGGTGAAATTCTCCTGCAAATGAAAAGCTGCTAATTGGCTAGCAGGGAATTGGACTGGTCTTAGTGTTTATCAAGGCTTAACTCCCCTAGCTGCCGGTATTATACCCTTAGTCTGAAATTGATCACTGTGGTAAATTAAACACACTCCTCTTTTTATCTGAAGTGTTTTAGCCCAGTAATTTTAGATGAAATCCTTGTCATTTTAAAAGTTCAAGAACTCTTCAGGTCCTGGGAAGGATTTGTGGATCCTATTCTGAAAAGGTGAAACAGAAGCCATTTATTACATGTCATTATTAACAAAACAATTTTCACGAGTATTTAGATTGATTGAGAGAAAGGTTTGCTGGATTTCCTCAGAAAGAAATAACTGAACAGGGTTAGAAACAATTGCGAGGTTGACAGATCACAGCTCCCTGTACCTCCAAATCTTTCCTGATCCTTGTGCCTAAACACAAATAAGAAGTGGCAGATTTCTCATAAATAGAACAAACTGCAATCCTTAGCCTGGCCCCAAAGTCATACCTCATGACGAAAGGAAGAGCCAAATCTGTGAATAGTGATGTCTTTCTGGAGCTCTTAGTTCCCTGTCTTCCCTTGGGACTTGGTTTCCAAAAGAGGTGCCTGCCTTGCATCTCACTTTCTTTAGCTGGATGTTTGTGTGTGAGAGACGTCGTTTGTAGTATCAGTCATACCTCAACCTCCAGCCAAATTCAGCAGTGTTCCCATGGAGACCGCTGACCGAGCAGAGTGTGAGTTGAATCATCTAGTTATCCCCAGAGCTTGCTGTGCCCCTGTGGTTGTGAGCCTGGTGGTCTGTACCAAGCCCAACTTATCCATGATTGGTGCCATCATTAGTTTTCTTCTCTCCCGCCCACCGGTCCCCTGTCCTCACTGCCCCCCGAGGGTGTTGTAATCAGTTTTTCACTGACTGCCTGTAACACTGCAATAGCCCCCTTACTGCGTTCCCTGATTCCATTCCTGTCCCCCTACAATCTGTTTTCCACTCAGCATCCAGAGTGATCATTTGAAAATACAAATCCAATCATGTAAAATGGTGTAGCCACTATGGAAAATGGTATGGCGGTTCCTCAAAAAATTAAACCTAGAATTACCATGTGAAAATGACATACAGTCATATTCCTCTAAGGAGATCTTTCTGACCACTCTATGTAAACCACCATCTTTAGCCCTTCTATTCTTTTATCCTAGGTTTTTTCCTTCATAGCATTTTTCACTTCCTGACATTATTTTGTATATGTATTTGTCTGTTTATTGTCTATCCCCCCAACCAGAATGTAGGCTCAGTGAGAACAAAGATGTCTGTCCTATTCATCACTGTGTCCACAGTGCCCGGTCCCAATGAATATTTATTGAATGAACAATGAATGGATGAATAAATGAATGAGTGAACCACTGCTCCAAGGAAGATGCAGTAATAGTATTGGAGGCTAAAGCAGAGGGCAGATAACTAAGTGTCCAGGCAGAGATAGAAGTGACTGGTGGCTGCGGTCCCTTATACAGCAAGTTCAGCGGTTCAGCATCCTCTGCCCTCCCGGACTCAACCTAGCTTAAGGCCACCTTGGGTGTTTTGGGAGCCTGAGGAGAAGGACTATTATCACCTTCTCTTGTTGCCTGCATTGCCTGACATTCTTCAGTTTACACTTTCCCCTTTGCATCCCTTGTCTGGATCTCTGCCTCACAGCTTGGGTTTCAAAGAATTAAAATCTGAGCCTACCCAATATCACTGATGAACATAGATGCAAAAATCCTCAACAAAATACTAGCAAACAGAATCCAACAGCACATTAAAAGGATCATACACCATGATCAAGTGGGGTTTATCCCAGGAATGCAAGGATTCTTCAATATACACAAATCAATCAATGTGATACACCATATTAACAAATCGAAGGAGAAAAACCATATGATCATCTCAATAGATACAGAGAAAGCTTTCAACAAAGTTCAACACCCATTTATGATAAAAACCCTCCAGAAAGTACGCATAGAGGGAACTTTCCTCAAAATAATAAAGGCCATATATGACAAACACACAGCCAACATTGTACTCAATGGTGAAAAACTGAAACCATTTCCACTAAGATCAGGAACAAGACAAGGTTGCCCACTCTCACCACTCTTATTCAACATAGTTTTGGAAGTTTTAACCACAGCAATCAGAGAAGAAAAAGAAATAAAAGGAATCCAAACCAGAAAAGAAGAAGTAAAGCTGTCACTGTTTGAAGATGACATGATACTATACATAGAGAATCCTAAAGATGCTACCAGAAAACTACTAGAGCTAGTCAATGAATTTGGTAAAGTAGCAGGATACAAAATTAATGCACAGAAATCTCTTGCATTCGTATACACTAATGATGAAAAATCTGAAAGTGAAATTAAGAAAACACTCCCATTTACCACTGCAACAAAAAGAATAAAATATCTAGGAATAAACCTACCTAAGCAGACAAATTATAAGACAATGATGAAATAAGTTAAAGATCATACAAATAGATGGAGAGATATACCATGTTCTTGGATTGGAAGAATCAACATTGTGAAAATGAATCTACTACCCAAAGCAATCTACAGATTCAATGCAATCCCTATCAAACTACCACTGGCATTTTTCACAGACTAGAACAAAAAATTTCACAATTTGTATGGAAACATAAAAGACCCCGAATAGCCAAAGCAATCTTGAGGAAGAAAAATGGAGCTGAAGGAATAAGGCTCCCTGACTTCAGACTATACTACAATGCTACAGTAATCAAGACAGTATGGTACTGGCACAGAAACAGAAATATAAATCAATGGAACAGGATAGAAAGCCCAGAGATAAACCCACGCACATACAGTCACCTTATCTTTGATAAAGGAGGCAAGAATATACAGTGGAAAAAAGACAGCCTCTTCAATAAGTGGTGCTGGGAAAACTGGACAGCTACATGGAAAAGAATGAAATTAGAGCACTCCCTGACACCATACACAAAAATAAACTCAAAATGGATTAAAGACCTAAATGTAAGGCCAGACACTATCAAACTCTTAGAGGAAAACATAGGCAGAACACTCTTTGACATAAATCACAGCAAGATCCTTTATGACCCAACTCCTAGAGAAATGGAAATAAAAACAAAAATAAACAAATGGGACCTAATGAAATTTAAAAGCTTTAAAAGGGAACCATTTAAAAGGGAACCATAAACAAGACGAAAAGACAACCCTCAGAATGGGAGAAAATATTTGCAAATGAAGCAACTGACAAAGGATTAAACTCCAAAATTTACAAGCAGCTCCTGCAGCTCAATATCAAAAAAATGAACAACCCAATCCAAAAATGGGCAGAAGACCTAAATAGACATTTCTCCCAAGAAGATATACAGATTGCCAACAAACACATGAAAGGATGCTCAACATCACTAATCATTAGAGAAATGCAAATCAAAACTACAATGAGATATCATCTCACACCAGTCAGAATGGCCATCATCAAAAAATCTACAAGCAATAAATGCTGGAGAGGGTGTGGAGAAAAGGAAACCCTCTTGCACTGTTGGTGGGAATGTAAATTGATACAGCCACTATGGAGAACAGTATGGAGGTTGCTTAAAAAACTAAAAATAGAACTACCATACGACCCAGCAATCCCACTACTGGGCATATACCCTGAGAAAACCATAATTCAAAAAGAGTCATGTACCACAATGTTCATTGCAGCTCTATTTACAATAGCCAGGACATGGAAGCAACCTAAGTGTCCATCGACAGATGATTTGATAAAGAAGATGTGGCACATATATACAATGGAATTTTACTCAGCCATAAAAAGAAACGAAATAGAGTTATTTGTAGTGAGGTGGATGGACCTAGAGTCTGTCATACAGAGTGAAGTAAGTCAGAAAGAGAAAAACAAATACCATATGCTAACACATATATATGGAATCTAAAAAAAAAAAAAGGTCATGAAGAACCTAGGGGCAAGACGGGAATAAAGACGCAGATTTACTAGAGAATGGACTTGAGGATAAGGGGAGAGGGAAGGGTAAGCTGGGACAAAGTGAGAGAGTGGCATGGACATATATACACTACCAAACATAAAATAGATAGCTAGTGGGAAGCAGCCGCATAGCACAGGGAGATCAGCTCAGTGCTTTGTGACCGCCTAGAGGAGTGAGATAGGGAGGGTGGGAGGGAAGGAGATGCAAGAGGGAAGAGATATGGGGACATATGTATATGTATAACTGATTCATTTTGTTATAAAGCAGAAACTAACACGCCATTGTAAAGCAATTATACTCCAATAAAGATGTTAAAAAATTAAAAAAAAAATCGGAGCCTGCCATCTACGCGTCTTTGACATAAACAGGCTCAGCTGCTTATAGATGATGGATGCAGTTACCACAATCTTTAGCAGAGATGCTTGCCTCTTCATTAAATTTTGTTTGAAAAAAGAAGGAATACATATTTATCCTTTGGGCTCTAGCGTTCATAAAGTGTTCGCCTGTCCTCCTGTCTTAGACCCTTGAGGGGCAAGCATGTTCTCAATTCAAACCTTAACCTTGGCTTTGACCCTTCACCTCTCCGTCCCAGGCCCAAGTGACTCTTCATGAACAGCTGGACTATTTTTTAATACCTCTTTGATACGCAAGAGCTATTCCTATAGTAACAGTTACTATCACCTGGAGGAATCTGCCTGCATCCACACCAGAACAGCTGTGATGACCTGTCAACTTTCCCAGGGGTCACTTTAACTTTGTTTTGGTTGTGACATGGGATCAGAGTCTGGGAGTCCTCACTGGGGTCCAGGCTGCTATCCAGCCCAGATACATTTGTACTTGGAAAGCCAGTCACACACGTATGGCTGAGTGGGATTTGGTTGTTCTGTTTTGTTTTGTGTTTTTCATTTTTTTCCCTCAGATGCTTTTGTTCCATCCCT
Source organism: Tursiops truncatus (assembly GCF_011762595.2). Classification (NCBI taxonomy): domain Eukaryota; kingdom Metazoa; phylum Chordata; class Mammalia; order Artiodactyla; family Delphinidae; genus Tursiops; species Tursiops truncatus. Next base: position 25,531,706 of record NC_047054.1, on the reverse strand, counting down.
TAAAGCCACAGACTAGGCTGGGATGCATTTCTCAGGCTCTTCCTAAAATATAATAAGGTGAGTTATCAGATGTGTAAATTGAAAATCCATAAAATTCTGTTTTTAAACTTGAAGGTTATTAGGGTCCCTTTTCAACCAAACTGGGACTGTTTCCTAGGGGAAAAGATGTTTAAGATGAGACCAGAGGAGGAATAGGTTTCATCTGAGTGAAGGATAGTGGGGGAGGGAACACAGTACAGAGGAGAGAAGACAGCACACTGGAGAAATGGCAAGGAGCTCTGCAGAGCTGGCGTCTGACGGTGGGGCAGGATTTGTGAGCAAGACTCTAGAGGAGACGGCAGGGACCAGCCCTTGAGGGCTGGATTATCCACTTGAAGGATTCAGAATTGTATTCTGAAGGCAATGGCAAACAATGGAAGTATTTACAGTTAGAGAGAGCACGACTATTTTTATATTTTAAAAATATCACTCTTGCTGCAGAGTGGACTATGGACCAGAGAGGGGACATTTGAAGGTGGGTGGGAGGTTATAATAGCACAGGGACAAACAATGGGTGTAGCTTGAACAAAAGTATAAAAATTGCAGGGCAGAAAAGTGGATAGATATTTTAGTAGACTTTATTTTTTATCTTATTTATTTATCATTTTTAATAGACTTTGTTTCTTAGAGCAGTTTTAAGTTTACAGAAAAATTATGCAGAGGTCCACATACTAACCCCTCCCCCTGTGCCTGCACACAGTTTCTCCTACTACTAGCATCTTGCCATGAGTGTGGTACGTTTGTTAAAACTGATACACCATTACTGACAAATGATTATTCCCTAAGGTTCATAGTTCCCATTAGGGCTTACTCTTTGTCTGGTACAGGTCTATAGGTTTTGACAAATGCATAATGTCATCTATTTACCATTACACTATCCTACAGAATAGTTTCACTGCCCTAAAAATTCGCTGTGCTTCACCTAGTTATCCCTTGCTCCCTGCCTGAAATCCCTGGCAACCAATGATCTTTGCACTGTCCTACAGTTTCGACTTTCCAGAATGTAATATAGTTGGCATCATACATTACGTACTACATTACGTTACATACATTTTTTTCGAGCTGCTTCTTTCACTTAGCAAGTTTCCCTCATGTCTTTTTGTGGCTTGATCACTCTTTTTTTTTTTACATCACTGAGTAATATTCCATTGTATGGATGTACCACTGTTTGTTTATACATTCACCTATTGAAGGACATCTTGGTTGCTTTTAATTTTGGGCAATTATGATCAAAGCTACTATAAACATTCATGTGCAAGTTTTGTGTGACTATATTTTCAAGTCACTTGGATAAACACCTAGGAGCAGAATTGCCAGGTCATATGGTAAGCCTGTGTTTAGACTTCTAAGAATCTAGGAAACGTTTTTCCAAAGTGGCTGTACCATTTTGCTTTTCCACCAGTAATGAATGAGAGTTCCAGTTGCTCCAAATCCTTGCCAGCATTTGGTGTTATCAGTGTTTTGGATTTTAGCCATATTACTAGGTGTGTAGTGGCATCTCATCGTATCAATTTGCAATTCTCTAATGACGTATGGTGTTGAACATCTTTTCATATGCTTATTTGCCATCTGTATATCTTCTTTGGTGAGGTATCTTTTCAGATGTTTTGCTCAGTTTTAAATTGGGTGTTTTCTTACTGTTGAGTTTTTAAAGTTCTTTTTATTTTAGATTCTAGTACTTCATTAGATATATGTTTTACAAAAATTTTCTCCCAGACTGTGGATTATACTTTCATTCTCTTAACAGTGCCTTTTGCAGAGCACATTTTAATTTTAAAGAAGTCCAGCTTATCAAGTTTTTCCTTAATAGATCATGTTTTTGCTGTATCTAAAAACTCATCCCCAAACCCAAAGTCGTCTAGATTTTCTTCTTTGTTGTCTTGCAGAAGGTGCATAGTTTTGTGTTTTACATTCAGGTCTAGGATCCACTTTTAGTTAATATTGATATTTTTGTGAAAGATGTAAGATCTTGTTTAGATTCATTTTCTTGCATGTGGATGTCCAGTTGTTCCAGCACTGGACAGCACTATTTGTTGTACCAGCACTATTTGTTCAAAGAACAATCCTTTCTTCATTGAATTGCATTTGCTTTTTTGGTCAAAGATCAGTTGACTGTATTTGTGTGGGCCTATATCTGTGCTCTCTATTCTGTTTCACAGATCTTTTTACCTGTTCTTTCACCAATATCATACTGTCTTGATTATTGTAGCTTTATAGTAAGTTAGGTAATGTCATCCTCTGATTTTGTTCTTCTCCTTCAATATTGTGTTGGCTACTCTGGGTCTATTACCTTCCCATGCAAACTTTAGAGTCAATTTTTTAATCTCCACAAAATAATTCATTGGAATTTTGATTGAAATTTCATTAAATCTATAGATCAGGCTGAGAGGAACTGACATCTTAATAATATTGAGTTTTCCTGTCCATGAACATGGAATATCTCTTCATTCACTTAGATCTTCTGTGAATCCTTGATCAAAATTTTATAGTTATCTTCATATAGAATTATATATATTTTGTTAGATTTATGCCTAAATGTTTTACTTTTTGAGGGTGCTAATGTAAATGGTGTTGTGTTTTTAATTTCAAATTCCAGTTGTTCATTACTGTTATATAGGAAAGCAATTCACTTTTGTATGTTAACCATTAAGTAGATGTTACCTATAGTGTTTTTATAAATTTTTCCTATCAAGTTGAGAAAATTCTCCTCTATTCATAGTTTGCTGAAAGTTTTTTTATCATGAATGAGTTAGATTTTATCAAATGAGATAGAGAATTTTTTCTGTATCTATTGATACCATCATATGATTTTTCTTCTTTAGCCTGATTGATGGATTACATTAGTTGATTTTTGAATGTGTACCTGGGATAAATCTTACTTGGTCATGGTGTATGATCTTTTAACACAGTTTTGTATTCAATTGCTAATACTTACTTGAGGATTTTTGCATCCATGTTAATGAGAGATATTGGTCTGTAATTTTCTTTTTCTGTAACTTGTTTGTCTGGTTTTGCTATTAGAACAATGTCAGCCTCATAAAATTGATTAGGAAGTATTCTCTCTGCTTCCATTTTCTGGAACATGTTGCCAAGATTTGGTATTAATTTCTCCTTTAAGTGTTTGGTAAAATTCAACAGTGAGACCATCTGGGCCTGGTGTGTTCTGCTTTGGGAGATTATTAATTATTGATTCAATTTCTCTAATAGATATAGGCCTATTGATTGAGTGTATCTATTTCTCCTTATGTGAGTTCTGGTACACTGTACCTTTCAAGAGCTTGGCCTATTTCATCTAGGTTATCAAATTTGTGGGAATAGAGTTGTGTATAATACTTTATTATTCTTTTTTCCCTTTTATTATCCTTTTAATGTCCATGGAATCAGTATTCTTTCATTTGTGATAATAATAATTTGTGTCTTCTATTTTTTATTCTTAGTTAGCCTAGCTAGAGGTTCAGCAATTTTATTGATCTTTTCAAGAAAAGCTTTTGGTTTTACTGATGTCCTCTATTAATTTCCTATTTTCAATTTTATTGATTTTTGCTCCATTTTTATTCTCCTTTAATTCTGTTTAATTTGAATTTAATTTGCTTTCTTTTTCTAGTTTCCCAAAGTAGAAACTTAGATTACTAAGTTTAGATCTGTCTTCTTTTCTGATATATGCTTTAATTTCCTTCTAAGTACAGCTTTTGCTACGTTCCACAAGCTTTGATGTTTTACTTTGATTTTCAATTAATTCAAAATATTTTAAAGTTTCTCTTGAAACTTTTTCTTTGACCCATGTGTTATTTAAAATTGTGTTGTTTAATTTCCAAATATTTGGGGATTTTCCAGCCACTTTTCTGTTACTGATTTCTAAATTAATCCCAATATGGTCTGAGAACATAATTTGTATGATTTCTACTCTTTCAAAATTGTTAAGGCATATTTTGTGACCAGGAACGTGGTCTACTTTGGTGGACGTTCCATGTGACCCTGAGAAATGTGTATTCTACTGTTGTTAGATGAAGTATTCTAAAAATGTCAATTAGATTCAGTTGATTGATGTGCTGTTCAGTTCAACTGTATACTTACTGATTTTCTGTCTGTGGGATCTTGTAATTACTGACAGAAAAAAGATAGGTTTTAAAAAATACATGTCATTTGGATTTTAGCCATTCTAATAAGTGTGTAGCGATATCTCATTGTTGTTTTTATTTATTGTTTCATCTCAAAACAATCTCAAAGTTTCAGAAAATTTCCAAATACAGTACAAAGATTTTTTTCCTCTCCTGAACTACTTGAGTATAAGTTACTTATCTAATGTTCCACCATCTTTGTACACTTTAGGGTGTATTTCCTACAAACAAGGACATTTTCCAACATTAACCCAATACAACCATATACATCAGCCTCTCAGGCCGTCTCAGTCAACAGTGCTAAGGGATATACATATACATATACCTGTAGGTGTATACATTACATCTATATTTATTTATTTATATACCTCTATATATCTCTATCTCTATTTATGTCTATCTATATATCTATATTAAAAATCTTAAATTCATACCTGAACCTCCAATTCCTAGTCCAACACAACAGGGTTCAATCTAGTTTTCTCCCTTTCCATTCTAGCACTCCCTGCTGTTCTCATCCCACCCTGGCTCTGATACCCTGGGCCACTGCAGCTCCCTGTCACCCCACATTGATGTTGATGCCTGCCTTCCTTGGTCCCACCTAATGGTTTTGGTACTGAATATTCAGGAAAAGAAGGGGAGGGAAGAACAGGGAGAGATGTAGAGAAAGGAATGAACAGATTTGGCAGAGACTTAGGAGATAGAATAAATAGGACTTGATGACTAATAAGATGTGGAGGTGGAGGAGAAGCAGGAGTCACAGGTGATGCTCAGGGATGATTCAGGTAGAGAACAGAAACAGGCTTGGGGAATGTGTGGGAGTGGGATGGACATAGTGGAAATGCAGCTTGAGAGAGAAATCTGGCTTCCAGTATCGATTTGGTGTTCATCAGATTATATATAATATTTAACGACATGGAGGGAATTCCCTACAGTTCCCTGTAGTCCAGTGGTTAGCATTCAGCCCTTTCACTGCCATGGTCCGGGTTCAATCCCTGGTTGGGGAACTAAGATCCTGCAGCACGGCCAAAACTCAAACAAACAAACCAAAAAAAAAAAAAAAAAAAAAAAAGGGCATGGAAGCAGATGGTACTTCCCCAGGAACATATATGTCAATTAAAAGAGAAGAAATCCTAGAGAAGAAGTCTGTAGAGCACTCTAAGAAGTGGGCAGAGAATAAGAGTGAGCTATGACAGAGAAGAAGCAGCTTGCAGAGTGTCAGAGAAGGCTAGGGAAGGAGGTCGGCTGAGGCAGATGTTGTCAACAATTCAAGTAAGATGAGGACAGAAACATGCCTCCTGGGTTCAGCCATGGAGTGAGCTAGTGACTACCACTGTCAGTCAAGTAGGTGGGAGTGGTGATGGTAGGGACAGTTGACTGAAAAGGGAATGCCAGTTTAGAAAGTGTAGAAAGTAAGTAGCAACTGTCTCAGGAAATTTGTGAATCAGCAAAGAAAAATAAAAAGTCTAAGTGGGTGGGGGGACAGACAGTCAATACTGATGAGAGGATTATGCAAGTTAAAATACTGTTGAAAGGTATTGAAGACCCAGGGATGAGGGGAAGTAAATGCTGTAGGTCTCTGATGAGGCTAAAGGTCAGTCACTGTCATACTTGAGGGAGAGCAAACATCACCTAGAAAACTTAAAAATTGCACAGTTCTTTGATGCTGAATCTAGAGGTACGGATTCTGAAGGTTTGGACTGAGGCTTCTGTACCTTGTCAAGCCTTCCATGCCTAGGTGATAACGATGCTGGTATTTCACAGATGATACTTTGAGAAACAAGAGAAGAAAAAAGGATGGAAAGCACCATGGTAGGATTCTCTGGGGACAGAAAAAGAGATGTTTCATCCATTATAACAGGAGCAGGTGTCGGTACGTGTGTTGTCTGGAGATAGAAAGTTTGGTGGTTCTTGTCTGGTGTGTTCTGTTTTCTCTATGAATGAAATAGGGGGTGCATTTTCCCTTGGGAATGAGGGGTCAAGAAGTTCGAAGAGAGTGGCAAAGATTGGAAATACATAGCATGGAGAATGGGAAATTGTGTATGAGTAAAATAAAGAGGGATTTCTGAGAAGTTTGAGAACCGAGATGAGGTTTATAAATTATGGATTTATAGTGGCAATTGTCTGCAGTTGTTTTTCACTTATCTCTGAGTCCAGTATCCCAGTGTGAGCACTGAGAAAATGGTCAGCTGGATTGATCTAGGGTTTGTGTTTTGTCAGGTATGAAAGATAGAAAGATAATGCAGAAAGGAATTGTGTTTAGTCCCAACAAAATTGTTGAGATGATGAAATCCAAAATGAACAAGAGAAGTTAAAGACAGGACTCTAATGAGGCAAAGGGAGATGGGGCAAGGAGCAGAGGTCTCAGAGGAGCCCCGCATGGACGGCTAGAGCTTTGTGGTCACTGGGGGGAATTCCTGATGGAAAGATTTCCATTTCTGTTGTTCTGGGCGAAGCTAAACTGTGTAGGTTGTGGTCATGGGAGTGGAATAATAATGTAGAGTGGAGACAAAGGTCACTAGAGATGAAAGAGGTCAAGGAAGGTAGACGCCAAGGCCTTTCTTTGGTGGGATGTCTCCAACAGCTTTACCTTTCTAGCACACTAGAAACAGGACGGGCCAAATTACGCATGTATTATTTTTGTCTGAATGTGCATTTAAATCAATGCATTACTTTGGTAAAGAAAGAACCTATCCAGAGTGAGCTCTAATGACAAGTGTCTTTGTTACTTCAAGGAGCTCAGAGGCTCAGAAATCAGATCACTTACCTTACTCTGCTTAAGGGAAAAGCAGCTTAGATAAAGATACTAATTAAATCAGTATCCCTCTTTTCCTTATTGTGAGTAACTTAAAAATGGCCCTATAACTGTGCTTTTATAAGTATGGTCGTCAGAGCCCCTGCACTGCACATGGGGGAATAGTTCAAAATGCATACTCCTGGGGTCAACACTAGACCTATTAATACAGTTGACTAGAGTGGGGAGCTGAGTTGGGTGGAGCTGGAATCTGTATTTTAACTAGATCTTCAAAAGACTCTCATGCACACACTATACGTAGACATACACACGCGTGTACATGAGTACACGTGCTTCCTGTGTGCGAGGAGCATGTAAGTCTATTGTTGATGCCCGGGATTCATGTCCAGACCCACATTCTCTGAAGTGTGCCCTCTCTGTGCTTCACTGGAACACATTTTCATTCTAGCAACTCTAGCTCCCTTTCTTACATAAATGCTAATACAGAGAATAGAGACAGCAATAAAGTGCCTCCCTGCTTGTTACTCTAAGGGATACAGAATATTCTCCAGGGGGTTTTAAGCAAATATTGTTTTACAGATTTTACCTTTGGGTGAATTACCGAGCTTGACTCCGTGTTACCTACCCCCAGTGAGGGCACAATCTTTGAACTCTTAAAAACTAAATATCACATTCACTGATTTTTTTTAATGAAGCCGTATGTTAGTCCAGGGTGAACTGGTGAAGAAGAATTTCAGGTTTCCAAATGTCAAAGAAAGGACAACACCACAGCCTGCTTTAAGAAGAAACCAAATGTTCTAATTAACATTTTTATCTTTGACATTTCCTGACTGCCTTTATATGTCCCTGGGGCTATTTTTGTAGTTTAACTTTTAAAAATAAAAATCCCATATTCACTCTTACCCCATTTTTATAGGCAGTTAATCTCACATAGTTCATCTGTTGATTTACACTGCTAATGCCACTTAAGGTAAGCAGGAAGCTTACAACATTTTGGTCTGTTTAGTTTAATGCAGCAATCGTCTGAGATAAAAGTACCAGTTATTCTGTTCCAATAACAAACTCAATAAATTTTTTTCTCGGGGTTAATGTGTTCTCTTATTTCAGTTTTCCTTCACGCTTTGTCTTCATTTCCAAAAAGCATCACATTTACTCCTATGCTTCGTTTCCTAGTCAGCATTTGGATACAGCCATTGACATCTATCAGGTTCTCAATAACTTATTTGAAAGTTCTCCAGCTCCCCTTGCCCCTGGTATTTTTAAAAGGATTCATAAAAAACCTGAAAAGATGGAATTATAGCAAGTTTACATTCTGCAGCTGGTTTGCACATCATAGAGCAAGTTGTGTTGTGACATTAAAAGAAAAAGAAGGTGGAAGGAATAAAATGGTCATTTATTAAGCAATACTTTATGCCAGAATACGTGCTAAATGTGCTGTATCTTCTTTCATTTAATCCTCACCAAAATTTTGGCAGTTGGGATTATGATAACTACTTTTACAGATTAAGAAATAGGTAAGGCTCCAAGAGGTAAAGTAATTCACTCAAGTTCTCCTTTTTCATCAAGTATCCCCCAAACCATTTACATTTTCAATATCTTTATCTTTCCCAGATCCTTTCCCTTATTATATAACATGTTAACAATCTCAGAACCTAAAAAACCAAATCTTCCTTTGACTGTAAGTCTGTAGCATTTGTTTTCTTCACAGCCAACATCTGGAGGGAGCTGTCTGTGTTCTTTGTTTTTGCTCCTTCACATCTTAACGGGAAACAATCTGGCTTCAACTTCAACCTTCTAATAATTAAGCACGGGCATTAGCACAAAAGAATCGTCCACTCTGGTCCTCACCTGGCCTGCAACACTCAGTGCTACGTTTGACTCACTAGCAGGGTTGTTAACCAGATGAAAAGAGTTAATTCAAGAAATTCAGAAGTGTTCATGGCACATAGGAAATGGCATTGTTTGTATTATATATGTATTATATATTATATATGTGTATTATATATATATATATATATTTTTTTTTTTTTTTCCCTCCTGCATGTTATGCTGTTTTAACATCTTTAAAATATCCCTTTCTGGCTGGGGAGAGACTGCTCCTCCCGGGGCTAACCAATTCCTAGAGGCAAGCTAGGGCTCAGCTGGGAGCATGGCCTTGATATGCAAACTAAGCAATCAGGAGACTGGCTTCCTCTATCTGGCCCCTGCACCCCAGGAGATGATATTCCTTTGCCTTAATTATCCTAAGGCCAGGTATCAGGCAACTAGAGACCATCCCTATAGCCCAAAGCTCGCTGAAATTATTCAAACCAGCCAGCCCTAAACTGTTTACTTGCCCTGCTTTGTCTCTCCTGCAGAAACCCCAATAAAGGCCACAGTCTAAGTGCTCCCCTGCTTCCTGTCTTCTGCCTCCTGACTCCCCTGGTGTTTTTCCACGTGGCACTGGGTGCTGTGCTATGTCTTCTCTTTCTAGGACCTGTGAGTATAATACATTTGTTTTCCTGAATCACTCCTTTGTCTCCGCTTGTGGCCCCCAATGACTGACCATCTCATAAAAAAAGCCAACAGAAACCCTCATTGTTAGCTGTTGTTGATGTGTGGCAGCGGTTGGTACTCCTAGGCTTCTATTAACACAGTGATCGGGGTCTCTATCCACCTTACAAATTGTACATTTTTAGTTTCTTTTACTAGTTTCTGTTTTCCTTACTGCCCTTAGACTCAGTCAAGAGGGGTCCTTGCTCCAGGTTTCACCTTCACATTAAAAAAAATCAGTAATATTGAGATGTAATACAGGTACAATAACTGTCATTGATTATTGTTTTTTAGCTATAATAAGATTAGGTAGTCATTCATTTTTTGTTAAAAAAAAATCCGTTGGCATAAGGAGGAACAATATCTGTAACGCTCTAGATCTCAAGTGGCAGTATCACCAGTGTTCATTTTATTTATATCTCAATATGTATTGACTATATTATCTTTATATGTTCTTTTGTATGCTTCAGGTATCACATGCTACGAATGTAGTTAACTATTTAAGTTTTGACAGATATGCAGAGTCCTATAACTTCCACCATAATCATAAACATTTCCCTTCCCCCAAAATGCCTCCTGCCTCTTCGAATCAATCTTCTCCCCCTATTCTTGGTCTCTGGCAACAGTTAATCTTTCTGTCATTATAGTTTTGTCTTCTCTAAAATTGTGTATAAATGGAAACTACAGTATTTAGTCTTTGGTGTCTGGATTCTTCCACATAGCATCACAGTTCTGAGATTCAGGCATGTTGTTCCATAGCAGTAATTTGTTCTTTTTTATAGCTGAGAAGTATATGATTATTATGCAAACACCAGGCAATGGACATTTGTGTTGTTTCTAGTTTTGAGCTGTTAGGAATAAAACTGCTATAAACATATGAATACAAGTCCTTGTGTGGACATACGTCTTAGTTTCTATGGGGTTTACCTGGGGATAAGGGAGGGGAGGGATGAATTGGGAGACTGGGATTGACATATACACACTACTATATATAAAATAGATAACTAATAAGAACTTACTGTATAGCACAGGGCACTCTACTCAGTACTCTGTAACAACCTATATGGGAAAAGAATCTAAAAAAATAGAGTATAACTGATTCACTTTGCTGTACACCTGACACTACACAACATTGTACAATAAATCAACTATATTCCAATAAAAATTAAAAATAATTTTCTATGGAGTAAATATCTCAAAGTGGGATATTTGGATCTTATGGTAAGTAGATGTTTAACTTTATAAGAAAATGCCAAACCGTTTTCCAAAGTGGTTACACCCTTTTCCATTCCTGAGCAATCTATGACAGTTTCCATACCTCCACATTCTTTTTTTTTTTAATAATTTTTATTGGAGTATAATTGCTTCACAATACTATGTTAGTTTCTGTTGTACAACAAAGTGAATCAGCCATATGCATACATATGTCCCCATATCCCCTCCTTGAGCCTCCCTCCCATCCTCCCTACCCAACCCGTCTAGGTCATTGCAAAGCACCGAGCCGATCTCGCTGTGCTACGCAGCTGCTTCTCACCATCCAACTATTTTACATTCGGTAGTGTATACATGTCGATGCTACTCTCACTTTGCCCCAGCTTCCCCCTCGCACCCTGTGTCTTCAAGTCCATTCTCTGTGTCTACATCTTTATTCTTGCCCTGCAACTAGGTTCATCAGTACCATTTTTTTTTTTTAGATTCCTTATGTATGCGTTAACATGTGGTATTTGTTTTTCTCTTTCTGACTTACTTCACTCTGATCAATGGTATAGAATGCCCAGAGATAAACCCATGCACGTATGGGTACCTAATTTATGACAAAGGAGATAAGAACATACAATGGCGAAAAGACAGCCTCTTCAATAAGTGGTTCTGGGAAAACTGGACAGCTACATGTAAAAGAATGAAATTAGAACACTCCCTAACACCATACACAAAATAAACTCCAAATGGATTAAAGACTTAAACGTAAGACCAGACACTATAAAACTCTTAGAGGAAAACATAGGAAAACCACTCTTTGACATAAACCACAAGATCTTTTTTGACCCACTTCCTAGAGTAACTGAAATTAAAACAAAAGTTAAAAAATGGGACTTAATTAAACTTAAAAGCTTTTGCACAGCAAAGGAAACCATAAACAAGTCATAGCTCCACATTCTTTAACTCCCTTTCTTTTTCTTGTTTTTTTTTTTTTGGCATGCGGGATCTTGGTTCCTTGACCAGGGATCAAACCCATGCCCCCTGCATTGGGAGCACAGAGCCTTAACCACTGGACCACCAGGGAAGTCCCCATAGCTCCACATTGTTGCCAGCACTTAGTCTTTTAAAAATTTAAGCTTTGCTAGTGGATGTGTAGTGGTAACTCTTTCTGGTTTTTAATTTGCCGTTCCCTGATGGCTAATGAAGCCAAGCACCCTTTCATGTGCATATTTGTCTTTCTTCTGTGGTGTGTCCTGTTTAAATCTTTTGCTCATTTCTTAAGTTGGGCTGTTCTCTTTGTTTTGTTGATTTGTAAGAGTTTTTAAGTATTCTAGATACAAGGTATTTTCCTACATTTTCTTCTAGAAGTTTTAGAGTTTTAGGTCCAATATTTAAGTCTATGATTCATTTTTTTTTTTTTTTTTTTTTTTTTTTTTTTTTTTTTTGCAGTACACGGGCCTCTCACTGCTGTGGCCTCTCCCGTTGCGGAGCACAGGCTCCGGACGCGCAGGCTCAGCAGCCACGGCTCACGGGCCCAGCCGCTCCGCGGCATGTGGGATCTTCCCGGACCGGGGCACGAACCCGCGTCCCCTGCATCGGCAGGCGGACTCTCAACCACTGCGCCACCAGGGAAGCCCTATGATTCATTTTAAATTAAGTTGTATATAGAGTGAGAGTTAGGAATCAAGCTTAATTTTTTTTTTTAATGTATGGATATCCAATAGTTCCAGCTCCATCAGATGAAAAGCCTGTTCTTTCTGAATTGAATTACTTGGGTATCTTTGTGAAAAAACAATTGACCAAAAATATGTGGATCTATTTCTGGCCTCTCTTCTGTTGCATTGATCTATCTTGTCTAGTTTTTCAAAGTGGAATCTTAAATCGTTGATTTGACACATTCTTTTCTAATATAACCATTTAATGTTAAAAATCCTCTAAATGTTGCTTTAGCTGCATCTCATACATTTTTGCATTTTCATTCAGTTTAAATTTAAATTTCTCTTGTGATATTTTTTTCTTGATTTGTTATTTAGAGGTGTGTTATTCGATTTCTGCATTATTTAGGGGATTTTCCAGATATCTTTTTGTTAGACATTTTTAGTTTAACTTAGTTATGGTCAGAGAAGATACTTTTGTGTGACTTTAATCCCTTTAAATTTTTTGAGGCTTGTTTTGTGATCTAGAATATGGTTTATTTTGGTGAACGTTCCATGTTCACTGGAAAAGAATGTGTATTCTGATGCTATGTGGAGTGTTTCATAAATGTCAATTAGGTAAAGTTGGTTGAAGTGATAATTCAGGTGTTTTATATTCTGGCTGATTTTTCATCTACTTGTCCATCAATTGCTAATAGAGAAATGTTGTGATCTGCTAATATAATTATGATTTTATTTCTCTTTACAGTTCTATTACTGTGGATTTGTTTGTTTCCCCTTTTAGTGCTACCAATTTTGTTTTATGTATTTTGAAGCTCTGTTATTAATAACGGTACATAAAAGTTTAGGATTGTTATGTCCTCTGGATGTATTAGTGCCTTTATTATTATGAAATGTTTCTCTTTATTCCTGACAATATATTTTTGTTTTGAAATCTTTTTCTGATATTAATATAGCCACTCCAGCTTTTTGTAGATTAGTGTTTTCATGGTATATCTTTAGCTAGTCAATTACATTTCAGAGGATTAAAAATGAGAAAAATATATTTTATATTTCCCCACATATTTATCATTTCTGGCATTCTTCATTCCTTGTGTAGTTTAAATCATCCGCTGGTATTTTTCTTATGCCTGAAGGACTTCCTTTAACATTATTTGTAATCCACGTGTCCTGCTGGAGGCCGGAGAATAAATTCAACCCCAGTCACTCCTTCATGGTCAGAGGCAAAATCAAGGATTTCAGTCCTACTCTGCAGAGAGTAGTCCTGCTCTGGCCCTTCTATGGCAGTGCCCTTCCCTACAGTGTGAGGATTCTGTGGGGCAAAAAGGATATTCCCACCCAAAACCTGTGTTCTCCTTCCATCTAGACCATATTCTTGATCATCAGAACCCAGGAGTTTCCTATTTGGACAGCACAAGCTGGCTTCTAGCCTGGCCTTTCCCTGAGTCATTCTCTTGATGGAGGACCTAGGAGGGGCTATTTGCTGGGATGATGCGGTCAAAGCCCAAATATCCACCTATATGCCTCAGAGGCCCCTTGTGGTATAAGATGGATCCAGGGTGGGAAAAGAAGGGAGGTGGAACATCAGGGGCCAGCTTCTCCCCAAGCACCACATTCTGGCATGGAATTTCCAGTCCAAGAATTCTAAATTCAATCTAGCATTCTGGAATGTTATGATAATATATTTTTCAAGGTAGGAGAATCAATGTATTTTAATTAACACTGTGTTCATTCTATGTATAACTTTTAAGTCTTAAACCTATAGAAAGTGGGCCTTTGTTTGGACTTTTGCCCCAGACTTGGCAAATGTCAGGTATGGGCTGGCTTTTTCTTCTTACTACCCTCTAAATGTATGTGCAAATTCTTGAATTTGCCCTTTGTCCTCTTCCCTTATCACTCTATAGACTGGATGATGATCTCTGTTCCCCAAATTTCCACTAACACAGTTATAGGATGGTACAAGTATACATTATGAGTAGGTTCTACAGAATCAGTGGGGACAAGTGTACAAACAAGACTGGGAATGGCATCCTGGGTGGAGGAGGGGAAGAGAGAATATGCCCTTAGGCAGTAGTGTATTAAACTGAGAAGTTCGTGAATAAATCAGAAAGGGCCAAGCAGTGTAATGGGTGAGTCTGTGCTCTAGAACCAGGCTGCCTGGGATCAAATTCTGTTCCTCCCACTTACAACCTGTGAGACTTTGGGTAAGTTTCCCAATCCATTTGTGCCTCAGTTTCCTCATCTATACAATGGGCATTATAATAGCATCCACCTCGTAGGCTTATCTTAAAGACTAATGATTTAATAATTATAAAACAGTTGGAAGAATGCCTGAGAAATAGTAAATTCTCAATGCATTTTAGCTAATATATGAATGAGGTACAGTGAATTAATTCCCTGGCAGTCCAGTGGTTAGGACTCAGTGCTTTCAGTGCCATGGCCCAGGTTCAGTCCTTGGTTGGGGAACCAAGATCCTATAAGCTGTGTGGTGTGGCCAAAAATTTTTTGAAAAATGATAAAATAAAATAAAATAGGCACATTTTCAGGATTCAGGTTGGGTTTTTCTATATGTCTCTGTTGCATATTTTAGAATCGGATAATTTTTACTTTCCAATATTAGGATAATCTCTGGTTCTAGCTGCATTTACTCCAAAGCTGGCTAGACGCTCACCAGTTCTATCTCCTCTTCCTGGGAACATGGGTAGACTTTATTTCCAAGCTTTCTTTGCTGTTAGGCTGGGGCTGGAAAAAGAAATGTGTACAGAATTGATGTGTATAACTTTTAGGCATGGTCATAAATCTTCTGAGTTACACTCCTCTCTCTTACCCCATCTGAGGACTGGATTATTCCAGGATTACCTTGAATTTGTAAAACGGCAGAGCCATAAGATAGAAGCACTTGTGTTACTAAGGCACAACTTGCAAGAGAACAACTCAAGAGAACCACCAAACCAGGAATATTTGCACTGAACTTGAATTAAAAAAAATTTTTTAATTGCATTAAGCCAGTAAGATTTTAGATTGTCTGCTACAGCAGTTAACCTCTTCAAGTAGAAATATTTATATGTTGAAGTGGAGTCCTTTCATAACAAAAATATGAAATCTATGTTATTAGCTTAGTGATTGGCTGTGGTCAGTAAAGAAACTGAAACTGACAGCTGGAAAAGTGGTAACCTTGTTATGCGGTGGCAAGACATTTGGTAAAACATTTTCCTGTGAACACTTGGAAGGTAACACGTGCCTATTGAAATTGAACTCCAGGTGAAGAATTGAGAAATATAACTCTAGTGGAGTGTGGTTTTTATTGGCTGCGTTTGGCCAAGAAAATGCTTGAAAAATAGATGGTTAGTTTGCAAGCATAAATGAAAGGGAATAGAGAGAGTCTGGAAATTCAGTTTTGCAGAGTTGAAAAGTCAGCTGTTTGTAGACTCTAAACCGTGAAAAATGAAATTAAAAAAAAAAAACAAACTTTAAGCACTAGCAGTCCAGTAAATCTTTTCAGGTGAATTAAATGATTCACAAAAAAAGATCAGTTTAAGGACAGGGTATTCTCCTTAAAAGTTATAGCCTCAAGTAGCTATTATTAAATTGAGAGATTCTTACGGTGGCAAAGAAGCAGAGAGATAAAACGTATTTGGGAATTATGTCTAGGGAAGTTCTTTGAATGTAGTTTCTGGCACTTACAACCGCTGGGAAGCAAATTGGTCAGAAGCCTATTAAGTTTTTTGGTTTTTTTTGTTTTTGAAAACTTTCAAGGACTTTAATATCTCTTGAGGAATAAGAGATTGGGTTTCCATACAAGACAAAAACTGTGATCAGAAAAGGTGCTGTTTAGGGCAAAGAAAATATGTGTAATGGAAAAAGAAGAAGCCTATTAAGTTTTTGAGGAATTTTTATTTCCAAATAAGCCACACGCTAAACAAATTTAAAAAAAAAAACACCTCATTTGACCGCTTTAGACTTCAAACAACCACTGGGACTCCACACTTCTGTAAGCATGAGGGAGGCTAACTTCCAGCATTCCCAAAGACATGCCCCCTCTCTCCCACTTCACATGTGGCCAAAGAGGATAGCGGACAAGGTGAAGGTCACAGAGGAAAGAAGCAGGGCCACAAAGAAGGATGGACAGTGGTATTCCTCTTGGAGAACACAAGAAAAACCTTATCAAACAACTTTTCCTATCACCATTTTGGAATCCTTCACATTTTCTGCCCAGAATGACTTCAGTATTGCTGTAGACCATTGACTTCTAGGCTTTTCCATGTGTTCCCTTTATAAATGGGGCTGTTTATTACTGTTATCTTGGCTCTGTTACACTGTTGTGTACTGGCTGTGTGTGTGGTGGTGGGCAGATAACTTATCTTTTAATTCATAGACCATCAGAACACAAGGAGCCATAAATAGCCCTATTGGAAGAACTGTGCATCACCTGGAGATCCAAGCTCACCTAGATGTAGTGATTGGGTGTGACTTTGGGGTCTTCGTTGGTGAGAGGGTGAGTGTGCTTTGTATGTAGGGGCAAGAGTGAGCTGAGAATCTGGTGACCAGAGGAAGTCTGGCAGAGACTGACTAGATGCTCAGCAATCATCTCTCTCTTCCTGAGCACAGAAAAGATTGCATTTCTCTATTTCTCTTGAAGTTAGATTAAGATAGTGCGGGCCACTGTTGGTCAATTATATGTTGTAGAAGTGATGCATGCCACTTCCAGGACTGGCCACAGAACCCTTTGTGCAACTCCTCATCCCCTTCTTTTATCTGTCAGGGCTACCTTGAAGCCACAGGATGGAAGTAGCCTGGTTCCTGAGGTGCTGCTTGGAGAATCACCTGGCCAGGAATGTTTACCTTGGAATTTATATCAGCAAGAAAATACCTTGATCATGTTCAGTCACTGCGATTTTGCGGGTGTTTTTTTCCAGCGGGCAGCATGTCCTGAATAATACACCACACCATACATTGTGAGGATGGAGAGTAATCACTTAAAGTGACATCTTTGTTGTTAGAGACGGAATGAACGCAATTTCTTACTCCGATCTCCAGCATGACCTCTAACCCAGAAGGGATTCAAAATACTGAGTCAGATGTTTACAAGGAGGATAATGCTGGTGGTGGTCTGGGAGGTTCTTTTAGTGGTGGAGTCCTCTGGGATTTCAAGAGAGATATCTGAAGAAGGGTGGGCATGAAAATAAATCAATGAGTTTGCCACCCCTAATTCAGTATTTTTGAGAAAATAAATATTGTCTAGAGGAGGAAGGGCAGAGTATGATCCATGTGCCAGAGTGTTAGGTTCAAGGATACCCCTCTCCTTCCAAGGTTCACAAGAGCTCCTTTTGTGTGGGCCTGAGCTCCGAAGTTTGTTTAGGGTGAATATTATAGTTTCAGAAGTGACCACTAGAAGGGGTGTGTGTGTGTGTGTGTGTGTGTGTGTGTGTGTGTGTGTGTGTGTGTGTTTCCTCAGGGTGCTAGTCTCATTGCAGGGATATCTTTGAATTTTGGCTGGAATAGTCCATGGAAATATTGCAAGTCCAGAATTGGGAAAGCAGAAGTAACTGTTAAGGAGCCTCCCAGGACAAGTGTTTATTGTAGTACATGTTCTAGAAGTTCCTTTCTTTTCATCACTGCACAATATTGCCTAAGGGCCCAGATAATAGTTTGGGGGGGTGTGGAGACGATATGAAATCTTTACATCAGACATTTGATTATTAACTATTTTAGGGCAAAAATGATCTTCAGCCATGAACAGATCCTGAAGATAGCATTAAAGGAGGTATGCTTAAAGAATCAGTGATGAGTTATGCAATACTGATATTTGTCTTTCTCTGTCTGACTTACTTCACTTAGTAAGATAACCTCTAGGCTCATCTATGTTGCTGCAAATGGCATTATTTCGTTCTTTTTTATGGCTGAGTAACAGATACACACTATTGTATATAAAATAGATAAACAACAAGGACCTACTGTATAGCACAGGGAACTCTACTCAACATTCTGTAATAACGTATATGGGAAAAGAATCTGAAAAAGAATGGAGATATATATATATATATATATATATATATATATATATATATATATATATATATATAACTGATTCACTTCGCTGTACACCTGAAACTAACACAACATTGTACATCAACTATACTCCAATAAAAATTTCAAAAAAAGAATCGTTGATGAGATTACATGAATCATGTCAATCTGTTCTAGGAAATCAGATGAATTTTAGATGAGATATTTTTCTGTGAACTCCAATAAGATAAACAGCAAGAACTAATTCCCTGATGTAAGTTACTTGGGAAAAAATTCTCCTCCCATTTTATCTTGAACTCATTGCAATCAGACTTTTACACCTCTCCTCTAAAATGACTCATAAATATCACTAAGGACTCTATGTTGCTTACCCAGTGGTTGTTTTTCAGTCTTATTTTGTCCTCCAGTAGTACTTGACGCATGATTTACTATGGTTTCCTTGGAATAGCTGCTCCATTTGGATTCCAGGACATCTCACTCACCTGGGTTTTCTTTAGTCTCTCGTTTTAAGTTCTTACTTTCCTTTGCTGGTCTCTCCTCATCTCCCTGACATTTACATAAATGTTAGTGTTCCCCAGACTTACTCTTTACATCTTTTTTTCTTTTCTATCTATACTCATACGTTTGGTGACCTCACCTACTCTCTTGGTTTTAAATGCCAAACATATGCTCACGATTTCTAGATTTATATCCCCACACTGTACCTCTTCTCTGAACTCCAGACTCATATACCAAAATGCCTTCTGGAATCTTCTCTTTATTTTTTTAGCAGCCATCACAAAATGTACTCCTGATACTCCCCTGACAAACCTTCTTCTCATGTGCTTTTCCCATATTCATAAATTACAACTCAGCCCTTCCAGTAGCTGAGGCCAACGGCCTTCATATAGCCCTTAATTCACCTCTCATACTTCAGTTTATGTGAAAGAGCAAGTCCTTTGTTTTGACCTTCAATGTATATCTAGACTGCAACTCCCTTTCACTGTCTTGGGCTTCTGCTTCTGGATATGATGAAATAGTTTATATCCAAACAACCTTCTTCAGAGAACGACTAGAAAACCTGGATAAAACACAGAAGAAAATCAACTCGAAGGCATCTGAGAGCTGTCAATGCATCCACGACTTGCTTTACTGAGATCTCAGAGAGAAGATAATTTACTGAGACAAGGGCAGAATTTTATGTCATTATTCCTCTTATGTGTTGATTCATAAACTGCATGATGTAAAAAGCTCAGCAGCTCATCAAGGAGTTAGGCGGTAAAAGGCAAAGAAGCTAATTAGAACTTTCCTCGGCCTCACGGACCAGAGGGGACATCGGAGCTGAGAGATTACAAGGATTTGGTGACCCAAGATCCCCGAGTGAAGAAAAATGCAAAAGAGTGAGTCTGATATTCTGCACTACTTTTTCCCACCAAAGCATATGTCTCTTCACAAGAGGTTAAGGGCTGAGAGGCCAGGAAGCTAAGCAGATGTATTTTTCAGCCTCATAGTGCTAGGGAGACAATATTTAGAGTTCAGGGTCCCTGTAAACTTACCAAGCTTTCAGTTAAAACTCCTGAAGGTCTACATCCTAGGAGTAATGGAGAACCCAAAATAGGCTTTTCAGAGACCGAAATCCAGTCTTGAATAAGTTATTTCTGATCAGACAGAGTAAGATCAGCTGCTCCTACTCAAATTTTTGCCCAAAGTTAACATAAATCCTCTCAGGTAGACGATAATACCGTCCACAATCTCTACATTTTTTCATGACACAATGTCATTTAATAAAATGTAGCCAATAATGTGCATCAGTAAAAATTATAAATTATCAAAATCAGAGATGACAAAAATCGATACACATAACACATACAGACCCACAGTTGATCCAGTTATCAGACTTATCAGATATAGATGCTAAAATAACTACGACGAATATGTTCAAGAAGATAGATGACAAGCTGGAGAGTATCAGCAGAGAATAGGGATCAATTTTTAAAATTAAATCAACTGATATTATAAAATTGAAAACCACAGTCACAGAAGCTAAGTTCTGAATAGGTAAGTTTAATATAAGATTAGATACAATAGAAGAATGAGTTAATATATTGGAAGAAGGCCAGAAGGAAAATCTCAAGAACAAAGAATAGAGAAAGGAAGACATTGAGATTTCCAAAAAATGCATAAGCGATCCATGGGAGAGTCTGACATAAGGATAGAGTCACATATGGGGCAGAGGAAGCTAACGGGACAGAAGCAGTGGTCAAAGGGCTGGCTAATGCTGACTATTTCCCAAAACTGATGGAAGAAATTAAGCAATAGATTCAAGAAGTACTTAGAACCACAAGCGGGATAAATACTAAGAAAAACACACAGAGGTGCCTCAAAATAAGGCGGCTGAAACCATGACAAAGAGAAAATCTCAAAAATACCTAAACAAAAAAAATGACACTTTTAAAAGGATCAATAGTCTGTTAGCTGGTGTCTTAAAAGAAATGATGCAAGTTAGATGAAAAAAATAAAAGAAATGCCATCTTTAAAATGCTGAAAGAAAATTAGTCTATCACACAACAAGCACTCAAGTAAAGATAAAACAACTGGGAGGTCACACCGTAATCTGTCACCTGTGTCCTAAAGACAAACAGTGTGGAGATAGCGTGCTCTGAGATTCTGGTACACCTCAGACTTATTCTGACTGCTCTGCCACATAACGCCAGAGAGAGTTGCAGTCTCCTTATAAGCATGAACTAGTTACAAGCGGAGATGGTTATTGAATTCTTGTTGGATCCCAATCTCCTCCCCCACCCTTCAGGAAGCGATTACAAAAGCTTCTTTGCCAGACTGCATAGTAGGAGGGAAGTGAACGATGTGGAATGTTTTCAGCAGAACAAAGATGCAAATGCGAGTGAAGCAGATGAGAGGAACCTAGGAATTGAAAGCCTAGCTAGTAGCTAGCCACCGGAATCCAACAATCCTAGCACTTGGCCCCTAAATCAGCTGCTCTACGGTGGCCACTTAATTCCTTTGGTGGTGGTTGGAGAGGCCAAAGAGTTAAAGAGGAACCAGCTCTGATGGGATTACGATACACCTGGACAGAGTGCGGCAACCTAGGGAGGGCTGTGAAGAACAGATGGGATGTTTGGGGAAGAAATGTCTTTATCTGAATGTACTGAGTTGACTTTTTAAAAATAGTATTGTGTTTAGTGCTAGGATGGGAAATTTTTTTACTGGAGTAAGGACTTATTAGGGAAAGTGACCCACAGGAAATTATAAGCGAATTTCTGGGGGGCAGAGGGGGACTATGCAATCATGGTGTGCTGGGGCCAGCTTCCACTGGTGGTGAGAACCAACTGTGCACTTTTCTCCCTAACCTCATGTTCAGTGATGTGTTTGGTAGCTTGAAATCTGCCATAGTGAATTCGACAAATCAGGGCTCCCCCACTCTCACCCCCTGAGAGCCAGTTGGTAAACATTTGCCAGTACGCCACTGGAGCTATGTCATATGACAGATTTCATAGCGTGAATTACTGGGACAATCTGAACAGATTGACGTCTTTTAAATGTTACCGCATTGTATAACTCAAGCTTAGACTTTTCTCTTAAGATCCAGTTCCATTTTTCTCTTACCTTCTGCACCTTACCCGTGGTTTGACAATAAGCACTTTAAATTTGTCTAAAATCCATTATCTCCTCTTCCAGGCTAGTTTTTCTTCAGGCGTTCTTTATTGTATTTCTTAACAATGTAACCTAGGGACTCAAATCAGAATCGTAGATGCCCCTCTGGTTATTCTCTGATGATCACTGGGTCTTGACAGATCAACCTAATTAGCATAGACTATACATATTTATTTTCTCATTTCCTCTATTGATCTACTATTGTCTTTGGTTCAGGCCCTCAGACTCTTTTGCCTCATCCAGTGTCTTCGAACACTCAGGTCATTAGAATACTTACATCCCATGAAAATCTGGTAAAATACAGACACCCATGCTTCTTTTCTAGAGATTTGGGTTCAGTTCTGAGGAGAATTCTGGAGTCTGTATTTTTAACAGGTGATCCAGAATTGAGACAAATGTAATCCTCAGCTGAGGTTGGAAAGTATTCAGATACAGAACAGAAATCCAAACGTCTCATCTTGAAATTGAAGCCCAGCCATAATCTGTCCTCTGCCTGTTTTTCTAGCTTTATCTCTCACTCTTCTCAGCACATCTTTTACTTCTCATATTATTTCACCAAATATTTATTGTGCTCCAACTGTGTATCAGAGCCAGTCTTAGGTGCCGGCCATTACAGTGGTGAAAACAGACAAGTTGTTTGTATATAAATAAGGCAGGCGTCACGGTTTTGGGGGTCACCAAACACACCGTTCCTAGGCATGCCTTTACACTTTTGTTCTTTATGTTCCTTTGGTCTGGGTTGCCGTTTTGCTTAGCAGCCTTCTCTGATTACCTTCTTGTTTGTGTCACCATTGCTCCCAGTTCATTTCTCTATTCTACGTACAAGGTTGATTTCCTTGTCCTTCTCTCTTACTAGACTTCTAACTCCTTATAGGCAGTTTTCAACCCCTCATGTCTAGACCAGTAATTGACATAAAATAGTTCTCAACCATGTATTGAATGAATATTACTCAACTACTAAGTAACACAGAAGGGATTTAAATTTAGGAATATCTGACCCCAAAGTCATGTCCTTTTAACTCGACTGCACTCTCTCAGTACAGTGTGGTTTACCTTGTCAGAAGAGCCATTCTTCAGTCATTTAAGGAGGATCAAATGATGCTTGCAAACAGAACTACTACCCGTCCAAAGGGAGACGTGCCAATTCACCACTTTAGTTGGTCAATGTCTAATCCAGATTGGAAAGTTCATGCCAAAGATTTGAGATTTATTAAACTAACAAAAGAAGAAGACAAACATGTCCCTTTATCTTGGTCTAAATAGACATAACTTCACCATGCAGATACGTTTACCCTAACTCAGAAAGGTGACAGGCTAAGACTAGATAATGCTATTTCCTAATATTAATCTAACCAACTAAACTTATTTCTAGGTGTAGGTCAAACACAGTACCTGGCACACAAAATTCCTCAGGAGCATTTCAGAAATCTTGGATTAGAAGAGGAGGGTGATATAGTTTGGCAGAAAATGAACATCACTCTCAGTCAATGTAAGCATCCACTTCATTGAGGAAATTAATGCAACTCCTTTGGTTTTTATTCTTAAGCTAAAAAAATTTGTGCAGCAAAAGCTAATGGCTAAAAGTTAGAGTGTCTTGTCACCTGATTTGGGAAATAAGTGCTGACCCTGCTAGTTCTATTAAAAATGCTGTCCATAAAATACACTTAGACTAGCTGGCACAAGTTATTTTAGGACGGTGGGAAGGACCATGATTAATAAAAACTTCTCTTCCCCTTCTAATTAATTCACAGCATTGCCACCAGAGTGTTCTTCCTGTATCATAAATATGATTATGTCACCCCCCGCTGAAAAACTTTTGATGACTCCACATTTCCTATAAGAAAATGTGTAAATTCCTCAGCTTCGTGTGTGTTTTCTACAACCTGATCGTCACATATCTTTCTATTCACAATTCTTCTCAGTTCCAAATGCAAATACACATTGCATTCTTTAATTCTTTAATTGTTCACCCATAAATGTCTGTTGATTTCCCACGGCTGTGTCCTTGACCATCTGTTTTATCTGCCTTCATGCCTTTACTTCTGGTCTCGTGGCAAACTCCTAATATCACTCTTGTTTTTCCCATTCCTAACCATCCCTCAAGGATGATTCATTGTTTTCTCATCTATGTTCACGCATAATTTATACATAAGTGTATGAATCAAACCTTAGGACACATGGTCTGACAAGCACAAGTATAATTAAGGGAACAAATAATCAAAACGGTTCCAGAAAATTTGGAGTATGTGGTTGCTATAATTATGACATTTATCACTAGTCCTTGGGTCTGTATGAATCTGTCAGTAATTTCTTGCCCATTTCTCATTTATTTATTCAATAAATATAGTTAAGGGCCTGTCTTGTGTTATACGCTGTCATAGGCGAGGGAGCTATAAGAGGAAAGGAGAAATTTGTGCTTTCATAGAATTACATTCTGTTCAAAGAGACAGTGAAGAAACAACTAACAAAATAATTTTTTTCTTTTTGGATGCACCACACAGCTTGTGGGTTCTTAGTTCCCCAACCAGGGATTGAACCTGCGCCCTTAGCAGTGAAAGCACAGAGTCCTAACCACTGGGCCACCAGGGAATTCCCAAACAAAATAATTTCAAATCGTGGTAATTACTATGGAGAAAATAAGATTTTATGATATGATAGAGGGTGACCTAAGAGGTGGGAGTGGGCAACCTCATATATGGGGCAATTTCTGTAGTAGAGAGATTTCCTATAGTGTGACAAGAAAAAGACTCACAATATAATAGAAAAATGTAGAGAAGGTTCAAATAAAAAATTTTTTTTAATTCACAGAAAAACAAACCCAGTGATCAACAAACATTTGAAATATCACTTTATATCCATTGAATTGGCGACATTAAAAAGAGCTGTAACAAACTTGTGGTTACCACAGGGGACAGGGTAAGGGGGAGTGGCAAATTAGGGGTATGGGATTAACAGATACAAACTACTATATATAAAAAATAGATAAGCAACACGGATATACTGTATAACAGAGGGAATTATACCCATTATCTTGTAATAACCTATAATGGAATACAGTGTGCAAAAATAATGAATTACTGTGATGTATACCTTAAACATAATATTGTAAATAAACTATAATTCAGTTTAAAAATAGAGCTATAAAACCCATTGCTAGTGAAGATACAGAGACTAGGGTTCTCTTGTACGTTGTCCGTGGAGTTGCAAAGCTCTGCAGCTTTTCTAGAAGGCAACATAGAAACATCTATTAAAACCTAAAATACACTTCCCCTTCAACTGAGAAATCCCACTCCTGGGAATCTACCTCACAGAAACACAAGCGCATGTTTGTATGGTCATATGTCAGAGGATGTATACTGTACCATTGTTTGTAGCGGCCAAAGGAACTTCAGCCAAGTGGCCAAAGAGAAAGCTTATGGATATAGGAAGGGCTGACTAAACTACAGTACATCCACATCACGGAATACTATGAGACCAACAAAAAGAGTGAAGTACTGTCCTTCCAGATGATTTGGAGGGATTCCCACGTTTTGATTTCCTTCATGATGGGTTTCATACCTTTATTAACACATTGATTGAGATAATATATAATGACTGAAAGATATTTTAGATTCCATTAGGTTTTAAACAAATTCATATTTTATTAATCCCAACATTTTCTCTATTTGAAATATGATAGCACATGTATTTGTGAGACATACTATTTATTCAGCCTACATGCAATGCCCAGTGTATATGAGGAGCTATAGAACATGGGCTCTGTGGCTTCTTTAGAGTCAAGTCCTCACGTTTGGAATGAATGAGCTGGACCACGGGAAGGATGCATGCTATTACACAAAGAGTTGAGTGGCAGTTAATATCTTAACAGTGTTTGCATTTTAAGACGTGGCAATTTATTCGTCTGATTACATCTTTGGTTTCTTTTGAGGCAATGCGGCTAACACTGCGGGGTGGGGTGAGATGAGTGAAAGAGGCTTCTCCATGATATTGTCAATCACAATACGTGTAAAAGTCTATCCTGGCTTCCAGAGTGCAAAATTGTACTGATTATATTTACTGTTCCACGTCTCAAGCTTCATGTAAAAGCAAATTCAGGAGACTTCCCTAGTGACGCAGTGGTTAGGAATCCGCCTGCCGATGCAGGGGACACGGGTTCGAGCCCTGGTCCAGGAAGATCCCACATGCCACGGAGCAACTAAGCCCGTGTGCCACAACTATTGTGCCTAGAGCCCATGCTCCACAACAAGGGAAGCCACCGCAATGAGAAGCCCATACACTGCAATAAAGAGTAGCCCCTGCTCGCCGCAACTAGAGAAAGCCCGCACCCAGCAATGAAGACCCAATGCAACCAAAAATAAAAATAAATAAGTAAATTAATTTTTAAAAATCACTTAAAAAAAGCAAATTCAGGAAAACTTTATGTATGTTTTATAATAAAATATTTAAACATAAAAGAAAAATGGAGACATGTAACAAATACCTGTATACCTGGTACTGAGAACAGCAATGCTAAAATTTCTTCCTATCAGACTTGAAAAGACATAAAGTGTTACAGAAACTATTGAAGTTCTTCTCATATCTCTTCCCAGTCTCAGCTCTATTTCCATTGCTTGGATGGCATTTTAATGAATTCTAGCTGTACTTTATCTTCACATAGTGTGTAGAATCCAACACACTCTCAAAAGGACCTTAATAACAACAGCAAAGTCACCATACTTCAAAGCCAGAGTGGATTGTTACGTTGCATTTTTCTTAGTCTCTCTTACAGAGAAGAAAGGAACCTTCCCTGTCCCAAATCAAAGGACGATGGTATGCATTCTCTCCACTCACCTTGTAGTAAAGCACTAAGCAAGTCACTTCTGTGGTATAAGACATTGCAGTACTTGCATTAGCATTCTACATCTGCACCTTTTTGTTTTTATGCTGTTGGTAAATAAAGGAAAGCATAAATCGAACACCTTACTCTGAGCAGGTCCACATTCCATCAACACAGCCAGCTGAAATGCTGAATGTTTATTCAATCATCTGGTTAGCAAATTATTCAGCTGGCTTTCAAGAACACTTTATCGTGGAAAATCTCAAAAGTATGCAAATGTGAGGACTAGTATAATAAACCCTCTTGTACCATCATCCAGCTTCAACAATGATCAAATCATGGCAATAACGGAAAAACTCAGATTTTTTCTTCCTGGGTAGGAAAGAACTCTAGATCTTCCCTACTGTGTGTTTCTTCTGTGTTTCTCCTTGACGACTCACCCAGAACACTTCACTTCTGACACTTCTGGTTGCCAAATGTGTGGAGGATTTTCCCCATACCAAGCATTTCTCTGTGACAGCTGGCTGTCGTACAGTTTAACTCAATTCAAATCCTACCTGCCTGGAGATAGTGTTAGGTCCCACAGGTTGAGGGCTCAGTCCCACAAGACTGCCCCATTCACTTCATATGCCTGTGGCAAGCCCAGCTTATCACCTATGCTTCTGCTAACCAGCTGTAGATCAGAGCTTCCAAGGCTCCTTCCTGGGGCTTGATTAATTTGCTAGAGCAGCTCACAGAACTCAAGGAAACAGTTACATTTACCAGTTTATTGAAGGGTATGATAAAGGATACAGATAAACAGCCAGATGAAGCGATATATAAGGCGAGGTCTGGGAGAGTGCTAAGCATAGGAGCTTCTGTCCCTGTGGAGTTGGGGTATGTTACCCTCCAGGTGTGCGTGTGTTTGTCAACCTGGAAGCTCCCAGACCCTGTACTGTTGGGATTTTATGGAGGCTTCCTCACGTAAGTATGATCAATTATTAACTCCATTTCCAGCCTCTCTCCCCTCTCTGGAGGATTAGGGATAGGGCTGAAAACTCCAAGCTTCTGATCATGGCTTGGTCTTTCTGGTGACCAGACCTCATCCAGGAACCATTCAAGAGCTCACCCAGGGTCACCTCAGTAAAAAAAAAAAAAAGAGACACTCCTAGTGCTCTTATCGCTTAGAAGTTTACAAGGGATCAAGGAGCCCTGTGTCGGGATGGGGATCAAAGACAAATATTAGAACAAGAGATGCTCCTAGTATTATCACAAGGGTTTTAGGAGCTCTGTGCCAGGAGCCAGGAGCAGAGACCAATACATATATATTCTGTTGTCTTACAATGGCCAATCCTGTTTTCTCTCTAACCCTACCACTGTGTTATTATGAAGCAAATATCAAACATTGTGTAATTCTACCCATAAACATATCAGTATGAATCTTTAAAGGATAAGGATGCTTTTTAAAGAAACATAATCACCAGAAAGCATTATCACCCTTCAAATAATAGTATTTTGTTAATATTATCAAATATGAAGCAGTGTTCAAATTTCTCTGATTCACATTTTTTTTCCAGGGTGTGTTTGAATTGGGATATAAATAAAGTCCATATCTTGCAATTGGCTGACATATCACTTAAAATCTCTTTCATGCTGTTCACCTCAATGAGGTTTCATGCGGTTCAGTTCACCTCAATCTCTTTCTTTTTATTCTTGCTATTTGTTTTTGTTGTTGTTTTTCCAGAAAACAGGTCTTTTGTCCTGTGAAGTCTCCCATATGTGGATTTTGTTGATCACATTTTTGTAGTTTCCTTTAACATGTTCTCCAGTCCCCTGTATTTACTTAACTTGGAAGGTGGATATAGAGGCATAATCAGATTCAGATTTAATTCATTATTTCATTTCTGGGCAAGATTTGGTTGTTTTTAAAAGCAATATTGATGAAATCGGTGTATGCAAAAGTGAAGAGAGTAGAGCGGTGAGGGAAAAGGGAGTTTTATTTGAAAACTTCCCTGGTGGTGCAGTGGTTAAGAATCTGCCTGCCAATGCAGGAGACACGGGTTCGATCCCTGGTCTGGGAAGATCCCACATGTTGCGGAGCAACTAAGCCCTTGCACCACAACTACTGAGCCTGCGCTCTAGAGCCCATGAGCCACAGCTACTGAGCCCACGTGCCACAGCTACCGAAGCCCGTGCACCTAGAGCCCATGCTCCGCAACAAGAGAAGCTACTGCAATGAGAAGCCCGTGCACTGCAACGAAGAGTAGCCCCTGCTCGTCGCAACTAGAGAAAGCCCGCACGCAGCAAAGAAGACCCGACGCAGCCAAAAATAAATAAATAAATTTATTTTAAAAATCTATTTTATTCAAAATTATGGCCTTAGAATTGTTCCTATTTAACATCTTTCAAATTGATCAGATATTTTTATATTCAAGACATGACAGGGAGGCATCATCAAGGGCACAGTTGCCTCTGTGATGGATGTGAGAACGTGATGACCTTGGACCAGTCACAACTTCTTGTCTTTAAAGTCAAGTTCACACTGACAATTCAGTGGCACAATTTGCGGGCTCATTTGAGAAAGAAAAAGATGACTACGGAACAAGAGTTTCAATCTGAATGGCACAGCGCTCGTGGTGTGATATCCTTATCTAATGTAGAGGTAAATGTGGGATGGTCCTTTCCACCTGCAATAGGATATTGGAATCAGATGCCAGTATGATAAAATCAGGTATAGAAGAGAATGGAAGACAAACACACATATGTGGTATTTAGCAAAGCAAATTTTGAGTAGCAGTTCTTTGACAATTGTACCTTATTCACTTAGTTTGGGAATAGACAATGGTGAGGGAAGATTTTTGAAGGAGAGGACATCTGCAAAGAGTGGTATGCTGTAAAGCGCATCCCTTACCTGGTGAAGAAGACTCGTGGACAGCCATCCAAGGGCTGCAGGTGTGACACCCCACCCCATCCACCCAGCTAGTTGAGGGGCAGTGGGGTAGATCTAACTTCCAACTCAGGAAATACAGAGGCCAGAGATGAATGGCAGATTTCCCTCGTGGTAGAACCAGGAGGAAGCTGTGACTTTGGGAGGGACTACTTGCTTCCCAGAACTTGTCCAGACACCTAGAGGCACACCTACAGAGATAGAAGCCCTCTGTGGCAAGAAGTTTGGAAGTAAATGTGGGATTCTCAGGTGCAGCAGAAAACGCTTTAAGTCACAATCTAGAACGAAAATGACTTTGTACAGGTCAAGAAAGGAACTCTGAAGAGAGATTGCCGGAAAAGCAAACTTTTGTGGAATTCAGGAAAGGGTTTACAAGAGAAACAATTAGCTTTAGGCATCTGTCATGCCCAGAGGGCATCTGAAAATCACCTGGAGAGCCGGTATGAGGGGGTTGCTTATCTCTGAAGTTGAAAATGTCAACATAAGGAAGTTTTAATGTCTTCAGTGTTCTCCTCATAGCATTCCCATTATTATTATCCTTTATACTTTTTGATGTATACACACACACACACACACACACACTCACATTCATTTCTTATAATTATCCCAGCTAGTAGTCTGGGAAGAGTGGGCATTATTTTCTCCACTTTATAAATGGGAAAAATGAGACTCAGAGGGATTAATCGCTACCCAGTGCCTTAGGGTTTTAAAGTGGTAAAAGCAGAATAGAACAGAGGTCTTCTCACTGCTGTTCTAATATTCCTTCTTCTAGATTTTGCCATCTAAAATTCCTTCTTCTAGGTTTGATTACTTAATTACAAAATCCTCACTCCATTTAGCGTTCTGATCTCCCTTGAGCACTCCTTTCATAGAGGGTTACACTGAAGAAATATTAGAAGTTTAAAAATCCGATTCAGACTGTGGCTCTGGATTTGCTGCCAAGTTTTTGCAAAGTGCTTTTCAGTAATTCCTAATTCCTTAAACATGGAAACCCCCTGCCTAAGTGTAGCCCGAGAAAATGTGCTCCGGTGCTTAGGAAAGCCAAAAGTGTGTGTTTAAATACATGAAACCTCCCCGTCTCCTCATACAAGCACAGCCAAGGTCACCCATTTGTCTGTACAGAATGCTTTAAAATAACCCTCATTGAAATACGCAGGCACTTGTTACGTCATTCTGTGGGTTGCCGTATTTGTGTTGTTTTGGGAGTTTTTGCAAGTTCAGCGCTAGGAGCTTCTTTCCCTTTAGTTTGACAAGACTGTATCGAGTGCCCTGATGTCAGAACCCCTGTACAGGATGCTGGAGGGCCAAAGAAGAAGGTTAATGGTGGGCTCCAAAGAAAGACGATGGGAAAGAGTCCACGGAACTGCAAGACCGGCGCTTCCCAGCCAACAGCGAACTTGAATTCCTCAGCTGAGCTCCAAATCGGCAGAGGAGATGTGACAGTCTTGGCCAGCTTGGGCTCTGAGGGACTCTGTGTGGATGAGGACAGGGCTTTGGATGCGGGTATCAAAGTCGTAATAGATTTGGTCTCTTTAAGGTCCAGGAAGGTTTATCCCAAGATGGTGTCTTTGGACGAAGACTTGTCATTATTTCAAGTTTCTGATCCAGCAAAAGCTCACTGACTCTAACTGGAGCTGCTCTTCCCCTCTGCCTCAGAGCTTCTCTGGCCTGATTTCTGTCTGATAACCCAGCCCTGAATTGGCCTGGACCCCTGATCTTAATCCCTGTTCATGATAAATCTGAAGACCTCTTTCTCTGTTCATCCTGCAGGGACATAGTAACCGGCTGCCTTTCTACCCCTAGAAGTAATCATTCTTGCCCTATCCGCAGCATCTCTCCCACATGCTTCCTTTTATTCTGCATTCTGTTTAAGTGGTTCCTCTATACAGCAAATTCTCCTGAACCAGTTGGCCTCTTTGTGTTTCATGGACTTGTTTTTTTTCCCTTCAGTTGCTTTTGTTACAGCTTGCATTTGTTGGTTTCTTTGTTGTTTCACTTAATTTCTTTCTCCCTCCTCCCCCACCTCCAAGTGTAAACTCCATACAAGCAGGGGTCAGACCTACCTTCTCCACTACTTGTATTCTTTTTTTTTTAAATTATATTTTAGCTCCATAGAGGTTTTTTTTTTTTTAATTTATTTATTCATTCATTTTTGGCTGTGTTGGGTCCTCGCTGCTGTGTGCGGGCTCCCCCTAGTTGCGGCGAGCAGGAGCCACTCCCTGTTGCGGTGCGCGGGCTTCTCACTGCGGTAGCTTCTCTTGTCGTGGAGCACGGGCTCTAGGCACGCGGGCTTCAGTAGTTGTGGTGCACAGGCTTAGTTGCTCCGCGGCATGTGGGATCTTCCCAGACCAGGGATCGAACCCGTATCCCCTGCATTGGTGGGCGGATTCTTAACCACTGCGCCACGAGGGAAGTACCACAATCTCTTTTATTAAAGCACTTGAATTTAATAGCAGTAACCAGGTAAGCAGGTCATTCTTTTTATGAACATACGTTAGTTTTATTTGACAGAACAGCAATACAGCTGAGAAGAATGGCTGAGGCAGCCTTGGGAAATATTTGAACCTAGAATAATTTCTCTGTTCACTTTCATTTACATCATGTAGCCACCTTCTTGAAGCAGATAATTTTTTAGAGACATTTTTAATAATGCAACTTTTTCCTTATAAATTAATTATAAATCATAGACGGGAATTAAAATCTCTTCCTGCCTGCTCTTTAACTTTTGGGTCTGCATAGCATCAAAGGATGTCTAGTCTGAACTTAATGTCTCCCTGTTCTGATACAAGGCATGTGTTTACTTTTATGAGCTAAGCTATTTAAAGGGAAGGCTTTTACCTGATTTTCTAGACCTCTCAGTAAGAAATGCATGTGTCATTTCTTCTGTGCCTTTGATCTAAATGTTTCAAATTCCTTGTTTTATAAATGGCACGAGAGAAAGAGAGTACCTAACACTGCATGCAAAAGCTCTGAGAGTAATACACACACAAATAAATTTCATTTATTCAACAAAGATTTATTAAGCTGGGAAACATTGTAGGTAGGCAAAGATATTGAAAAAATAGACAATAGCCTCTGATTTAAGAAAGAAACTTTTAGTCTAGTAGGAAAGACAGACATGTAAATAATTAGAATCCAGTATGATGGGTCTTAGGATAGACGAGCAAGCATGAAATGTATTGGGAAGACAGAACAAGGAGGGACTAACTGCCTGGCGGTGTCCTCTGCTGCTACATGCGCTCGTGACAGCTGTGTACAAAGACAGCACATGGAAATACACTCTGTCTTGGGAAAATGTCAGGCTGCGTTGCTTTTGTCCTCTCTGCAACACCTCCTACTGGGCTTACTCTTTTCCAGACACTCTTGGAACAGGCACCTTGGATTGACCACCAAACATAGACTTTGCTTTCTAGCTTTGACCTTCACGTCCCCTCCAGGTCACAGCGCCCTGCCCCACAGCTCCATACACTAAATGAAAGGCCAGTGGTCTTCGACCTTGCTTGCACAGCGGAATTACCTAGGGAATTGTAAAATATACTGATGCTTGCGTCCCTACAGAGATTCTATTTTTATTGTGCTTGGCTTCTGTAGATGGTCTCTTATATTCCCACCCACTCCTGGCTTTTGATGTAGGTATACAAGCAGTCCATTAGAAGCGTCATTCTAGTCTGTCAGCACGAGGCACAGGGCGTAGACGTGAGTGCCAGATCAAAACCTCTCCAACTCATAGCTCTGACAGTTCCCCCAAGAGATCTCCCACCTTCATGGATTACTCAGCACCCTGGTTTCCATTAGTGGCACCTAGTTTGATTTTAGAGGGAATCCCTTAGAGGTTTTGCATGTCTGCACCCAATCAGTCGGCTTTATCAAAATAGTGCAGATCAGCGGCCTGGCAGTAGATTTACTTGAGGGAATTGCAGACAAGTTGGGGAAGTGAGTGGAGCTGTCAGTGTGAGACATGAATTGAGCTGGAGGGCTGTGTTTTTCAGATGCACGACTACTAGTTGAGTTCTGGTGTGAACTGAACATGCCCTTCAGTGACCAGTGATGGTTGTTTTTCCAAGTCATGAACATTTTGATCCTTCCCAAGTTGACTGAATGGGGCAGAATTCCCCTTGAGTTAATCCTGTGAGAGCAATGCCAGGTGATTCAACTGTTTAGATAGAGACAGGTTCCCCCAAACCCCTCTACACTTTAGAAATTTCATCGACACCATAGAAATCTAATCTTTCCAATTTAATAGCGTAAATGCATTTTTTTGTGAAGCACCTCGGTTTGTCACCCAAACTCCACTGGTCACCTACTTCAATACCACAATTTTTGCCTATTCCCATTCACTGCATGAACACCCCCAATCGCTTCTGTTCACGGCAGAAAGAACTTCCTTCCAGCTATTTCCCTATACCTGCTTGCCTCTCTCATGCCACAGAAGTTAGCCAAAACTGAGAAGAAAGTTATAGTGCAAGAATCTCTGGGGAAACTCTAAATTCGCAAGATTGTTATAGGATTATGTTATCCTAACGTAGATCCGGGAGGAAGGACAGAAAAAGGGCACATACCGTTTAGTTCTCCAACTCAAGCACACTGTTCAGACTGAAAACTGGAGAACCATTTCTAGGGATCTTCAAGCTCTTCCCTCAGGGTACTCACCATTTTCTCACTCTGCTATTTTTCCTTTTGGGTTTACAAGGTTTCTAAACCACCCACTTCAGCTCTTTCCTTGGTTCCTCCTTTCTGTCTGCTCCTGTGTAATGATTGCCCCGTTTTCCACATATTTTGGTTTTGACCTCTGGATTTTCCTCTGGGACATCACCTCCTGTCGGGTGACAATGGTAAGAGGAAATCTGTCTCAGGGCTCCTGGCCCCTATGTAACCTACCAGACAGCTCTGTCTCCTGTCAGACCCCATGCCAGCAGTGTAAGGGAATTAGGGAATTGTGTAGGGTCTTAGGAAGGGTTTGCTGGAGGAAATGATGCTGAGCAGATGAACAGGAGGAAAGGCATTCCAGAAAGAAAGAACTGTAGGGATAAAGGCAAGAAAATGGGAGGTAAATAGGATGCTTGGGAATCTCAAGTCATTTATTTATTTTGGATTGAAGGTAAAGAGAATATGGTAGGGTTTTAAGATATGAAGTCAGAAAGGTGGCCAAGACCAAAACACCTATATATGCATAACTACAATATCAGGCTTTCTGTAATAAAGCGTCATGTGTGTAGTGGGAATGCTCAGTGCTCCAGGAGTTTCTGGAAGCTGTTTATGACTGAGACTATTAGGAAAAACACATAAGAGTAACCGATATTTGAACTGAGCCTTAATTTAAGGATATGTAAAATTTTTATATCCGAAATGAAAGGAAAAGGATGGAAGGAAAGGAATTTGCCTTCATGGGTGAAAAGTGACCAGTATTGGGTGTAGCTGGGCACTTTGATAGGAAATGCTATTTAATATGCTAACACATTTTTTTGGCCTAAAACCAAAACGATCTATGCCTTATACTTTCTTAATCCTTGTAGGGCATCACCTTTATCTCTTTGACAGCACCTGCTATTTTCATTCTTTTTTATGTAAATCAGTGATCTCCCTGGGGCTCTAAATCCTTAAGGGTCTTGTCTCACCTTTGTGTCCCCAACAAAGGCAGGCCTGGCCACGGCATGCACACAGTAGGGGCCCAATAACTGTTGAATGTATA
This sequence comes from Tursiops truncatus, assembly GCF_011762595.2. NCBI lineage: Eukaryota > Metazoa > Chordata > Mammalia > Artiodactyla > Delphinidae > Tursiops > Tursiops truncatus. The sequence goes on along the minus strand of NC_047054.1, from coordinate 25,496,298 downwards.
AATAAAGACTGAGGGCCTTGTTTTCCTGTTATTGTTTAGACAGCCCCTTTTCAACTCCATGCAAATAGAGAGTTTGGGTTGGAGGGAAAGTGTTGGACCAGGAGCCAGGAGAGCCAAGTCCCAATCCAGGCTGGCCACTAACTGAGCGGGTGATACCGAGTCTAAATCTCCCCGTCTATAAAATTAGGTCAATGGGGCTTCCCTGGTGGCGCAGTGGTGGAGAATCCGCCTGCCGATGCAGGGGACACGGGTTCGTGCCCCGGTCCGGGAGGATCCCACATGCCGTAGAGCAGCGGCTGGGCCCGTGAGCCATGGCCGCTGAGCCTGCACGTCCGGAGCCTGTGCTCCGCAACGGGAGAGGCCACAGCAGTGAAAGGCCCACGTACCGCAAAAAAAAAATTAGGTCAATGTTCTAGATTGTTCTAGATTGTTTTTCAGCCTTTTAGCCAACATGGACTCATTTTGCATCATTTGTTCACCCATTTAAAAATTTTTGTTTATAAAATAATGACTCTTCATTTTTACACAAGCTATGCCTGCCAAACAGAGTCTCTGATGCAATGGAGTGACTGACACTAAGTGGATTTAAAGGTCCTGCTAAGATCATTGGGGGTGATCTAATGCGTATAACATCTTCATTATGCTTTTTGGAAATGTTTAAAATAGCTGATAGGACTCTAGGAGTCTGAGGACCGTAATTTGGGAACCCTCAGCTGGATGGTCCCTGCTGGCGCTGGTCTGAAATTTTCCTGGAGTGATTCCCCCATCTTGAATAAGGAGAAATGCATACCACTGAATGATTTCAGAATAATCTGATTTCCTCTGTGTAAGACATATATTTATGTATTTTAAAGTGAATGTGACATAATCATAATCTGCTTGTAAGCATTTTCAGAAACTATACACTACTGTTTGAGAAAATCAGAGATGTTGTTAGTATAAGTTTGTGTGCCCAACACACAGTGAGACCAGACACACCAAAACGTTGGAGTTTGGAGCAGAGAAAGATTTATTGCAGGGCCCTGCAAGGAGAGGGGTGGCTCATGCCCTAAAAAGGCCCCGAGCTCCCTGAAGGGTTTCAGCAAAGCCTCTTTAAAAGCCAGGTGAGGGAGGCGGGGTCACAGGGTATGTGATCAACTCATGCACAGTTCTCTGATTGGCTGCTGGTGAGGTAGCAGGGTGGGGTCACAGGGTTAACGCGATCAGTCCTTAGGCCCCAGGCCTCCTGGAGCAATGTGCTTGGGTCATCCAGTAGTTAACATCTTCCATTTAGTGGGGGTTTTTCACATCTGTAGAACGACTCAGAAATGTGCATCAAACACTGTTATCTAGGTACTTCAGAGAGGAGCTAAAGCAGAGGATTTGGAGGAAGGCCTGTCCTGGGAAGGCCCCATAGGGTCCTGATCAGTTACAATGTCCCTGAATGGTTAGGAAGCCAAGGGTAAGAATCTTTGTTAAGGGCATGTTTTATTAAAGTTTCTTTTTTTGCTCTCTAAAATTTTATTTATTTATTTTTCCACACTGCATGGCAGGTTGTGGGATCTTCCCCAACCAGGGATCAAACCCATGCCCACTGCAGTGGAAGCGTGGAGTCTTAATCACTGGACCACCAGGGAAGTCCTGCTCTCTAAAATTTTAAACAGGAACGCCAGGCTCACAATTGTTCTAGCTCGTTTAGGATTCTTTCCCAGTACTTCCCTCAGCCCTAGGCTTCTTTTCCCTGTCAGTCAATGCCCCCCATGTTCGAATAACCCTTGAGAGGAAGTTGAATGCTCTTCTCTATGCAGCAGAAATTTCCACTTCTGTAGGAAGACAAATGGAGCAAATTGGGTTACGACTGAGAAGGACATTACGGTGTCAGTGGAATAAGTCCTTATTTCGTTTTATTGGCTTCCTTGGAAAGTGCAAACTTCAATAGCCATATATGTTCTCCTGGGCAACACCAAGTCTCTCTTGTGTTTTATTTTTAGTCTTGACAAGAAAGATGTCTTTGCAATTTGCCTCAAAACAGGTGATGGATGGATGTAATATTTATCCTCAAACAAAGGCACAGCAGGAATAACAATAACCTACATTTATACAATGCTTATACATATTGTATATCATTTGATACTTGTAGCAACCAGTGCAAGACAAATTGGCATTATTTCTCCTAAATGAGAACTTGAGGGTCACGGGAGGTGTTTTTTGTTTTTTGGTTTTTTTTTTTTGTTTGCACCACGCGGCATGCAGGATCTTAGTTCCCTGACCAGGTATCAAACCTGTGCCCCCTACAGTGGAAGCACAAAGTCTTAACCACTGGACCGCCAGGGAAGTCCCAAGTTGCCTTGTTTAAGGTCACTCAGTGAATCAGTAAAGAAGCCAGGATTTGAATCCTTATCTCTCTGTCACCAGTACCCACGATTTTCCTATCCAGAATGTTGCCCTAAGCTTTGTTATTATTTACCCAGGGATAAGAAGGATTCCCCTGCGCAGTATACAGATCAGATGCCCAACATACACAATGCCCAGCATGAGCACTGGACTGAAATGAACAGAAAAAGTGGTGCTACCTGAAAAGTGTCATTATTTTTAGGAGAGGCTGACAGAGGGACAAATAAAACTCTTAACTCAGCTTTTAAAGAGGCAATAAGCAATATTAGCAAAGGTAGAATTGAGGAAAATCATTGAAGGAGTAATGTTTATTTAGCAAATTCAGATGACCCATGTGAAAATTATTCAAGCTTAATAGCTTAGAAATGCAAATATAGAAAAATGAGAGACAAATTAATCCCATCAAAATGGCAAAGATTCTTAAAAAGTCATAAGATGAAGTTTTGCGAAGAATGAAGGGAAATGAACTTCTCGTAATTGCTTGTGGGTTTTAAAATTGGTACAACTGCCACAAGGGCAATTTGGCATCTTTATAAAAAATCCTAGATGTATGCATTATCATATATCTGTCTTCCTGTGCTAGGTATTATGCTAGGTAGTAGGAGAGTGATGGATGGTAAGCGAGCTATTATTCCTGCCTTCCTGGCAGGAGAGACAACTAAATAAGCAATCACAATAATGTGATCATTTGATGAAGACTATAAAATAGATTTTCCTATTTTTGCAATAATTATATCTGTGTATGTGTGCATGTAGAATATTAAATACACTAAAAGAATATATACCAGAGTTTAATGGTGTTTGTTTCATCTTTGTATTGTAGAATTGTGGGATATTTATATTCTTTTTAAAGTTTTTCTATATTTTTCAAATCCTCCTATAATTAGTAGGAATTACTAGAATAATAAAACTATATCATGAATTCCTGCCTTTTTTACTAGCAATGAAAATCAGTCAGTTCGTGAGTCAGTAAGAACCAGCCCTGGTGGCATATAAAAATCTAGAATTTTACACGCAGTACACTTTGGGGCAAGCCTCTGTGTATGCATCTGAAATCCAGATAGTCTCTTCCTCACTCACTTCTGCTTTCTTTTACTGCGTTTGTGTGTCTGAGCTGCTGGTGTTTGGACCCAATTATCATTATTGGTTTTCAATACAGTTTATCAGTGAGGCCGGAGTTCAACCTTGAACTTAAGCTCTGTTGGCTAATGAGCTTGCCCTCCCTCTTACCTCTGCCCAAGAAGGAAACTAGGTCCCCAGGACCCCAAACTTCCGGTTGAATATTCCTGGATACATCTCTAGGAATACCTGAGAAATTCTTTTTTTTTTTTTTTTTTTTTTGCGGTACGCGGGCCTTTCACTGTTGTGGCCTCTCCCGTTGCGGAGCACAGGCTCCGGACGCGCAGGCTCAGCGGCCATGGCTCACGGGCCCAGCCGCTCCGCGGCATGTGGGATCTTCCCGGACAGGGGCACTAACCCGTGTCCCCTGCATCGGCAGGTGGACTCTCAACCACTGCGCCACCAGGGAAGCCCGCGAAATTCTTTAGGGCTTAGGATCTAGAGAGTTTTTAGAGCATCCTGTTGTCATGTTCTTTCACCTCCCGCATTAGAATCAAGTGAGTTCTTGCTTCTAGACTTGGAGATTTGGACTTTTAGGTTCCCACCTGCCCTCCAGGGAAAGCAGCTAACTCACTGAATTAGTTCTTTAATTCCATCACCTGACACTCTGGATCATCGCTTCTCTTCTGCTGGCTAGTTGGAAGACACCAGAATGCCTTGCAGATATGGTTTATTATAAACTCCCATTCCAACTTCTTTCGTTGGCCATCCACCTGTCCTGTATTTAGCCATGAGCTTTCCCTCAGCAACACCTCAAGCTTCTCAGTTAAACCTCCTGATTTTATATTCAGGCTGCACAGAAACTTGATATTTATGACAATTGGCAAACATTTTTTTTCCCAAAAGTTAAATAATTACGAGGTTGTGTGACTCTAATATTCTTTTTAGGAAGTGATGAATTATCCTCATTTAGGCCATTAAATAAAAAGTAATCAAAATATCTTGCAAGTCCTATGATTTATGTGCTGCCTGACAGTTCCAACATTTAAATAATGATTTATTTCTCCTTGGGATCCACTGACAATAACAGAACTTTAAAAGAATTTGAAGAATCAAATACCTATGGCAAATATTCTTGGGAAATATTAAAGCAAAAGGCAAAATATATCTAGTTAGCACGATAACATTAAATGAATTTGAAGGTGGCTTCTGTATTATGTAAGTATGTTCTGAGGATAGAAACACTTAGAATGTCAAAATTCCCCTTAGTTTTTCAATGGGGTACTATCTTTAGTCTCAGAAGGAGAAGACAAATTGAGACACAATATTTATTATTAAATATTAGTTATTTGACAGTGCATGGCAGTAATGATTTATCACCATTTTGGTGAAGTTCACTTATTTCCCTAAAATAATTAAGACCAGCAACTCTTCAAGTTATTTATTTTAGAAAGATCAATGACAATATATTCATTGCTGAATACTCCAGTACTAGGGATTTGCACTAAGTGAGGTCTTATTTGTATCAGGGACCAATCGTTGACATGATTCTCATGAAACTCAATGGGACTTAGACTTCTATATTCATATTTCTATGCTATTAAGCCTGAATAATTTTTCATATGGGCCATTTGTATTTGCAAAACAAACACTATCCCTTCAATGATTTCGCTTTAGTTCTACCGTTACAGATATTATTTATTGACCCTTTAAGTCTTAGCCTCTTATGTAAGCTGTTTCTTCTTTTTCTCTCACATCTTAATTTCTGGCGATCTCATTTCTTACAATTTCCTGAGTAAACCTGTTACCAATTATCTAAGTAGCAAAAGAAAAAATGTTGAATTAAGTCTGACTTTCTGTGCTAGAGATCTGAAAATTATTTGTATTTAATACAAAAGGGTGAGAAAATAACTTTTCCTGTTCAGCATATTTGATACATATTCATTAAACACACAAACAAGTGTTTGTGTTCCCTTAAGAATCAACTGCCTCCTCAAAATATGTTTAGGAAAGAAAAGAGATTTGTTCCACATCCAGCCCTGAGTCTGTTCAACTCACATCCCTGAGTCGAGAGGGCATTGCCTACTGCTATACACTAGGCTCCTGGCATCATCGGTTACCCTGAACTCCAGGACCACTTTCGCAACAGGGCTAAGAATTTGGATCATTTGGTCTTAACAGAATGATGTGAGAAAGGCCATGCTTCCATTTATTATTTGTTTTTGTTTTTTTTTTAAGAAATATTTATTTGAGGCTTAATAATTTGTTGGGTTTATTTTATTTTTTAAATACTTTTTTTTTGATGTGGACCATTTTTAAAGTCTATTGAATTTGATACAATATTGCTTCTGTTTTGGTTTTTGGCCGCGAGGCATGTGGGATCTTAGCTCCCCGACCAGGGATTAAACCCACACCCCCTGCATTGGAAGGTGAAGTCTTAACTTCCCTGGACCGCCAGGGAAGTCCCTCATTTATTATTTGTAATAGACCTTTGTCATTCTTTTCGATGACTGAGCCTTGGAACCTCCTTACTGTATTTGGAGAAGCACCCACATTTTGAGGCAAAGCCTGCTTCTCACTATGAATGTATGCTAGATAATCACATTCCCATCATCTTTTGCAGCTAGAGCTGCATGATGTGCCCTAGGCATCAACCATCACATATACAAATGAATCAGGAGCTACTTTTGTGCAGAAGTTAAATACTATTCAGAAGCTCTCTGGGGATCTGTGGAGGCAGCTCCTAGAGGTAACTGTGGCAGTGGTGCGTGTCCAGTGTTTGTGGTGCCAATCTTGGAAGCGGCAGTGTTGTGTACAGTGACGGTAGCAACCTTGTCTTGGACCATCTGTGGCATTATTTGGGCTTTATGCCTGGCTGCATGGCTCCAGAGCCTGACTCTCTAGAGATTATATAAGCAGCCCAACATTCTTTATGTTAACTTTTAAATTTTGATATAATTTAAAACTGACAGAAAATTGGCAAGAATCTACAAGAAATTCCTATATACTTTTAGTTTAGGGTTTTGTTTTAATCTTCCTTAAAAATTTTTTTGGGGGAAATAATCTCAGACTCACATAGAATTTGCAAAAGCAGAACATAGAGTTTCTATATATCCTCCACCCAGCTTCTCCCAATGATAATAACTTACAAAACCATAGCATAACTATCAAAACCGGGAGATGGATAACAAATTACTAGTTAAACTACAGACTTTATTTGGATTTCACCAGTTCTTATATGCACTTAAAAGAGATGTATGTAGTTCCACAAGATTTTATCCCATGTATAGATTTGTGCAACCACCATCACGATCAGGACACAAAACTTCCATCACCCCAAATAAGCTCCCTTTGCTTCCACTTTGCAGTCACACTTTCTCCAAACCATTATCCTTGGCAACCGTGGATCCATTTCCCATCACGATTTTGTTATTTCGAGAGTATTGTATAAATGGAATCATGCAGTATGCATACTCATCTCCTAAAGATAAACAATAATTCTTAGAAGCAATTCAGCTTTATCCAAAATAAGGAAGAGAAATACTTTCTTTTCTTTTTTCTTTGAGAAACATTTTCTAAACACATCATATTCTGTATAGATTCTTTTACCCATTGTCTCCACTCTGTAAACAGTGTTTTCTGTTATCATGCAAAATAATCTCTTCTCTGACACCAATCTCCTGTTTCCAGATGATGGCTAGATGTGGGGTTTCAGAGCTCTATTTCACTGATCTGTCAGACACCTATGCACGTACTCCTGTTGCCACCTTTAGTTAGCTAAATGCCAATTTTTTTTTTTACTTTGGACCATATTCCTTGGTATGGCATCCTTCTCAAATTACCATTAATTAATAAAAAGGTGGGAAAAAAGGTGATGTCAAGGTTTATTACCTTCTTTGTCAATAGCAAACCTCAAAGGATATGAATAGGTCTGTGTGTGTTCCTTCAGTTAAATAAAAAAACACAATGGACACTTCGTTAATATTTCTTTACAACCTAAAGTACCACCTCTCTTTTTTCATTTTGGTACCAACACATGTCTTCTTCGATAAGGGTCTGCTCTCATCATAGGTGACTCGATTTAGTAGAAATAACAATGTCACATAATTCTCCTTGGGTTAACCCAGACACACACATTTACCACTAGTGGGTCTCCTAGTCTTTGTGGTTTTTCTTTATCTCATTTGGCCCTTTGCTGTCCGCTGACTTCTACCTGGCGTTCAATGTAGAGTCTAAGCGCTGAAGGTTGCAAATACAATGCAGGTAGGGGATTCAGAGAGACAAGAGGCATATGAAAGCTGTTTCATTATTTGTCCATATGTGAGTACTGAAATGATTTTTATTAAAAAACTAGTTAGGGCTTCCCTGGTGGCGCAGTGGTTGGGAGTCCGCCTGCCGATGCGGGGGACGGGGGTTCGTGCCCCGGTCCGGGAGGATCCCACATGCCGCGGAGCGTCTGGGCCCGTGGGCCATGGCCGCTGAGCCTGCGCGTCCGGAGCCTGTGCTCCGCGGCGGTAGAGGCCACGGCAGTGAGAGGCCCGCGTACCGCAAAAAAACCCAAAAAACTAGTTATCCTAATTATATGGTGATTTTATTACACACGGGGCTATCCATGTGTAAGACTAACTCCCTGTAAGCTAGTGCAGAACTTTTATATGAGTATGCTTACAGAACGCTCCAGAGAAAAACTGATAATCTGGGAATGATGGGAATAGAACTTGCTAGAGTTTTGTTGTCTAGCAAGTTCTTTATAATAGTCATTCTTAATAAAGATGTGTGTTCTTCCTTCCAGAATTACTTGAATGCATTTTTGACAACGTATAACAGCTTATAAAGACTGTAGGGATCTCACCCCTCTGGGTTGAGAGTCGTCTTTGCAATGATTCCATTTTACCATAAAGGATGTGCTGTTCATTAGTTGTGCTAAAGCTGAAACAGGAGTATGAATTACTAGGTTAGAGCTTTAATAACCTCACATGATAAGATTCAGGTAAAACTAGGGTTGAGGTCATATACTACAGATAGATAAACTTGAAACTGGCCTTTTTGTCAGGTACCTGTGATAACTGAGGAAAAATGCAGAGACCATAAGAAATTAACTTTTTTGTCCTTATGTAGGGGTCATAAGAAAAGTTTTGGTATAAATTAGCTCTGAGGGGCCTAGGAAGATGGAACTCACTCTTCAGGGTAGGAAAGGAAGCCAGGATCTGTGAAGTTGTACCAACTTTTTTTTAAACTTGGAATATCAGAAACCTCTACCTTGAACGTGACTATCTTTATTGCTTTGTTACTGTCTAGAACTAAGTTCTCTTCCTCTTTCCTTTAGTATTGAATGACCTTCTCTTGACATCATTTTCTTGTCTCTGTTAAATGAAGTATTTTTGTCCATGTTTAAGCAATTGGTGAACTTGAGAAAGTTGGGAATCAGACAAGAATCCTAGAGCAGTGCTGTCCAATGGAACATTCTCTGACGATAGAAATGTTCTATACTTATGCAGTCCAATATGGTAGCCACTAACCTGGCTAACCACTGAGTTTTTGAAATGTGACTAGGGTGACTGAGAAACAAAATTCTAAATTGTATTAAATTTTAATTTAAATGACCACAGGTGTCTAGTGGCTAAACTGTGAAACAGCTAAGCTCAAGGAGGAAAATAAACTCAGGTGAGATATTCAGGACTTATTTCATTATAATTCCTTTCATCTAGAGATATTTCTAGAGCTCTTCACTTTTAAAACCTTCGAAATTTTATAATTTGTTTCATTGAAGGAAGCCGTTCATTTATAAACTGTCTCTGAATTATTTTGCTCAAATGCACAAAGCTGCTTTCCAACGTGTCCTTTCTTTCAAGGATGCTTATTCATTCCCTTCTTGACCTGACCACACAGCATCCTTCCCCATATTCATGAGACACACAAGGGCAAGCACATAGGAACTGTATGAAGAGGGTTGTATATATAGACACTGAACATCCTCAGCTTGCAAGAGGCTGGCTTGCAAAGGTTCATTTGTGAATTATGGTTTTGAAACTTAGGATAGATTTTCCCACTGACTCAGGTTACGTGAGCAATATACTCAACTCATTTAACCCAAAATGTAAGTGAAGTTATATTTGCTTTACAAAATCCTCAAAAATGATGAAGTTGCAATTCTAATACAAATACAAAACCATAAATAAAATAAATGTGACAGGGACTTCCCTGGCAGTCCAGTGGTTAAGACGTCACCTTCCAATGCAGGGGGTGCAGGTTCTATCCTTGGGCGGGAGCTAAGATCCCACATGCCTCGGGGCCAAAAAAACCCGAAAACATAAAACAGAAGCAATATTGTAACAAATTCAATAAAGACTTTAAAAATGGTCCACATTAAAAAAAATAAATAAATGTGACAGTTTTCTATTTAGGGTGAGAGAGGCAAGAAATAGAGGGACCCAAGATGTGCATAGTTTTCTTGAGGCGGGGGGAAAGCAAGGATGTCAGTGAGGAAGACGTTAGATTAGAGAGTTCAGCAAACCACCTTTGAAGCAGCGCCCTCATCACTGTGCAGTGAGGACGAAGTATGGGGAGAGGGCAGCTGTCCAAGGAGAGGTGCTGAACGTTTCTGAGTTGATTGTTAAAAACTGGTTGGGGAGGGAGTGGAGTAATACCTCTACTCTCGGTAGCTTTGTATTATTTTTAAACAGGACTCTCAAAAGATACCTGAATGACATGGGACTTAATTTCTTCTCAGTAAGCTCTAGGCATTAGTCTTCTCAGGCAGGCTTGGCAAGCCTATTCTCCCCATGGATTTGGGAAGAAGAGAAAAATATGTGAGAAATGTCTTTGTTGTAACTGTATCTCCAGGATATAACACAGGGTCTGACAGAGCAGTTGCTGAACACGTGACTGAGGTAATAATGACAGAGTGAATGCCATGACCCTTGTGCAGAGCTGTTTGTCCAGGAAGGAAACAAAGCAGAGGCTCTAACCTATGGACATTCTGTTTGCATTCTTCTGAGGGTTAAGGACCCTTAACCTTCCTTAGGCTTTTCTGTAGAGATAGAAATAGTCTACGTTTATGTCTTAATTACAGTTAAAGTTTATAGAAGCTTTTACTTGTATGGAATTCGGTCACTTCATTTAATTTCTTTAAATTATCCGTACACTCTCCTTTTTGTACTGCAGTCTACTTTACACGTTTGGTAAATGAAAGATTCTAAGGGGCTTGCCATCATACTGACACCTGCAATTCATCTCTCTTGGGCCCTGTGTGAGACAGACTTGGAAAAATGCAGCCTTCAGTCGACCATGGGGATGAGCTGTTCTTTTTCATGGTGTGACTGAAGTTCTAGTTAGCCCTTGACTGTTTCCTGGGATGCTACTATCATATTCAGATAGAAAAAATGATAGCTTAAATAAAAACTTAGAAGCAGATGTTTTTCATCTAAAATTTAACCTCCTTTGAGAATTTCTACATCCACTCAGGCATCCTTTATTCCCCCCATACTTTGGAGATTTTATCTTTTCAAAACATTTTGATCAAATAGACTGGCTGACTTCTGCTTTTGGACAACATGGAGTAACAGGGACAGATTTATTCTCTTGACTGAAACAACTAAAAAAAAAAAAAAGGCCATATATAAGAAAACAATGATATTCAGAAACTGGACCTCAGGCAGCACAAGGCACTGGTCCCTAAGAGAGGGTAAACTGATAAGCTGAGCCCTATGATTGCTCCAGCTTACTTCCTAGAGAGAGTTTGAGGCCACTGTACAGGAACGGGGACCCAAGTGAACTGATGATAGTCAATTCCTAGATACTGTGTAATTACGTTTGTAAATTTTCCAGCTGGACCTTTGTACTAGAGATATTTCCATGAAGGTTTATGTTCTGGCCATGTCCACAGCCTTCTTCTGGGGAAAATTGCACTCTCCCCTTCTTTCTGATTAAAGTTGCCATGGCATAGTGCGTGCAATGATCAATCAGTGACCATCCTCATCCTCTGGTTTTGACTGATGGGGCCAGGGATCAATGTTCACGCTTAGGTGGAAAATAAAGGTGTTGCTTGGCAAGAACTTTAACCCAATATCTTGCTCCGTGTTGGATAGTAATTAATTGAGCCACTCAGATCTTCTCTCTTGGAGAGCATAAATGCCAAAAAAAAAAAAAAAGAGGGGGACTTCCCTGGTGGCGCAGTGGTTGAGAGTCCGCCTGCCAATGCAGGGGACACGGGTTCGTGCCCCGGTCCGGGAGGATCCCACATGCCGCGCAGCGGCTGGGCCCGTGAGCCATGGCCGCTGAGCCTGCGCATCCAGAGCCTGTGCTCCACAACGGGAGAGGCCACAACAGTGAGAGGCCCGCGTACCGCAAAAAAAAAAAAAAAAAAAAGAGGGCACCTAGAACTCAGGTTGTGTCTCAAAAGACTGAGCTATTATTTTGGTTTAACACAAAGCCTGATATATATCCCAGTCTTAAGGAAACCACAGTGCAGAGTGACTATACAGTTGCCGATATGATTTTTCTGTTTTCTTTCACAATAAATTACTATTACCAAAGGTCATATATTTGTGTTTTTTCTTACAAACTAAAATAGCTTCTTTATTCTTACCAATAATAATAGATAGCTATGGTTGAGTCCTTACTGTGAACTAAGCCCACATATTATAGCGTCTCCCCAACAGTCTTGTAGAAAAATATATTATTATTACTAATACAATTTTACAGATTATAGCCCAAGGTCAAATTATTAATATGTATCAGAGGTGGGATTCAAGCCCCAGTTCAAGTTCATCTGACCACCAATTTATACCCCTTTTCTTCCTCTGGTTACCTGCCATTGATCAATATTTCTTCCACCTAAGTTAATCAGGATACCTAAAAAAAAGATGAATCTCAGGGTGTATATTGAACTCAAAACCTGTTTTCAATGTTTTTTTATTTTTGGATAATTATTACTAAAATTGGATCTGTTTTTCTTGGGTGAGTTGTCAGTTAACCACTATTAAAATTCTGAATAACCAATTTCCAAGTAATTAAATAAGAGGCTGTCTTCTTTTTGAGAAAATGTTAGCTGACAACAAACATGTTTTTAGCTAATTGATTTCAAATTAAAGGCATTGTAAGTGGTATTTTACTGCCAGGAAGGAGAACTGAATTCTTCTCAGAAAGATTAATATTTCTAATCAAAGAAACACACATACAGTTCTCACTTTCAGATAGAGTCACTTTAGATGGAATTGTATGCTAAGGAAATAGAATTGGTTGCAATCTATGAATATAGTGTGGTTTGAAAAGGTGATTTCAAAAAGTTCAATCAGAAAAGTTCAATGCAGAAAATATAATTTCTTTTAGGAATTATTATGTATATCATCACAACTTAGATTAGCAAATTTGTGTCTTTTGAGCCTACTAAGTAGGTAAAAATCTGGCATAGTTTAGAATATAAGGAAATCTGGAATATAAACTGTTGGACTACACAACAGAAGTGGCTTGAATTCATTGGTATTTTTGGCAAAGGACTAATAATTGCTGTCAGTTTTCCAAAGAACTACAGAAGGAGACTAGGAAAGGAAATATTGTAAAAATTATTAAACCCTGTCACATTATAGCATCCATAGACTCCCAGACAGTATCCCATATTATACTTTTTCTAAGATTAAAAGGAAAAGCTATGTTAAGACTTCAGCACTTTGAAGGTGCTGAGGAGAGAATGTTTTAGAGCAATCATTGTTAAAAACAAAAACCTAAAAGACATAAAACACGACCAGTTTCCTTTGAATTGGACCCTCTTTTTGAGAGCTGTGTGTGTGAATTCAGGTGTCCCCCCGCCCTCTGTTTTGGTCGTTTTAAGGATACAAAAAACCTTATTAGTGAAGGTAACTTATCATTAGTGTCATTATTATTAAGATACTGCAGCACATAATGAAGTCAAACAATACTAAAAAGCACACAGTAATTGAGTCTCCCTTTCGACCTAGACTCAGGAAGGTGATTGTCATCAACAGTTTCTCTGTGTCTTTAGTAAAAAATTTCAATTGTTCACATATATACATATGTATTTACATAATGAGAGTATTTCTATTGAATACTTACTATTCCACTATATATGTTCTGTAATATACACATATGTATTACTAAATAGAATATCTTAGTGACACCTTCATAGCAACATGTATATATATCTACTTTATTCTTTCTAACTGCTGTACACTATTCTTTTATGTAGGCGTAATGTTATTTATTTAACCAGTCCCCTATTGACAGACAATTAGAGTTCTTTGAGATCTTTGCTATTGTTATGCTGCAGTGAGTATGCCTGTATATACGTCTTTGGTAATGTTCAAATATACTTGTTAGATATATTTTTAGAAGTGGAATTGCTCAGCTAAAGGGTATCTGCATATTTAATTTTGATCATGTCAAATTACCCTCCAAAGAAATTTTTGCTAATTATACTTCTATCAAAAATGAAAAACAGTGAGTCTTCATCAACATGGTAAAACTGATCTTTGTTCATCTTCTAGGTGAAAATAAGTTGTTGTTTTACTTTTTATTCTATTGATTTCAAATAAAACTGAAAAACTCCAAAAAATTTTAAACTATCTTTTTTCTATAAAATGCATGCTTTGCTCCTATTTCTATTAATATTTTGGTTTATTCCTCAATCGATTTGTAAGAATGCTTCATAAATTATGGAAATTACCGAAATACACTTTCTTATTAGATTTACTTGGTGAAAGCAATACATGTCTATGATTGTAGACATTTAAGGACATTACCAGTAATGACTAATACTCAAGTTTGATTAGCCTTTGATAAATATTGACACAATAACTTCATACTAATTTGTTAGAGGTCAAAAGAGAATGTTCCCTATGCATCATTTGTTTAGTCATGTGTACTTTCTGTATACTTTGCAGTAAAATTTACACAAAGTACAATATATAGGCACTAGGGATTATTCTGCTCCATTAGAGTGGCTCTTTCCTTGAACTTAAGTAGTTTCCTCATAGTTTGTGTTGATGAGTGTTCAGCTGAGGACTTGAGGAAAGCCCTCTGTTACTCTCCAAATCTCTGTCTCTGCAGCCCTCTCCTTTCTGGTACTTTGCCACGTGAACTCTAGATGCCTTACCCTCCTCAGACGCCCACTTCTCTCTCCTCAATGCAGGAAGACTCTTACTCAATCCAGAGTTATTCCAAACATTTCAGCAAAAGAGCCAGTGAATTCTTTTTCTTAAACCAGATTGCATAAGGATTTTTGTTATTTGCATTGAAACAATCCCACCTGTTTATTGAACTTTATGGAGCTATTTTTTATAACATGTTTTGACAAATATGGTAAGAATTCCAGCGAAGCACAGAGTACCTCTGCAGGGGTCCATTAAAATATAGTTTAATGGGCTTCATCTGTCTAATTCAAGAGTACTTATCGGACTACTAGAGGGAAGAATAGACTAAGTAACTTGATATAATTCTCCACAAATATTATTCTTTCAAACAATTACATATTATACAAATGGTTTATTTGCTTCATCTTATTATGAATATTATACATACTCAGTATAAAACACATACATGTACACATACATACCACCATTACCACCATTAAAAATATTATAAATTATAAAATAAAGATCATCCAAAATATTATGACCCAGTGGTAATATCCATCTCTATTGCACAAGAAAATTCTTAATTCGCAGATGTCCATAAGCAGGGTATACAAGGGCTATTCTGGATCCCGTTCTCTTCTTTCTTCACTTTATCATTCTTCGTAAGACTTAAATTTTAATACAGTTAATCCTCCATTTCTTTCCTTTTAATTGGTCCTTTTTGTGTGTCTTATCAGTGAAAACTTTCCCTCTCCAAGATTACAACTATATTCTCGTATATATTCTTCTAAAATTCTTAAAGTTTCATCTTCACATTGAAGAGTTGAATCGACTTAGAATTGATTTTTGTATATGGTGTGAGGTAGAAATCTAATATATATACATATATATATATTTTTTCCTATATGGATAATCAAATTTTCCAACCTGTTTTTTGAGCAGTCTGTTTTTCCCCCTTTGATTTGTATTGCCCACCTCTGCCTGGTGAGCAATACATGAGTCTGTTTCTGGGTTCTTTATTCTAATCCATTAGCCGGTTTGTCTATACTTGCCTCACAGTGCTAATTACTGAATATTTAAAGTGGTCCTAGCTGATAGGAAGTCTCCTTACCACATTCTGCCTCAAAATCAACTTGACTATTCTTGGTTCTTTGCTCTTCCATATGAACCTTAGTAGAGTTCTCTAGTTTACCACACACACACAAATCTGTTGGAGCTTTGGTCCAAACTTAACAGAGTTTACAGATTAATTTGAAGAAGTGACATCTTTTTGACACAAAATCATCCAGTCCATGAAAGTTACATAGCTATTCATTTATTTGGATCTTCTTTTAGGAGTTTTAATATTGTGTTATTATTTTCTTCATAGACATTTTTAGACTTAGTCCTTTATTTTTGTTGTTGTTACTTTGTTGGGATATCTTTCTATTTAGTTTTATGGAAATAGAACATTATATTGTATCAGGAAACAAGAGAATATTGCTTCAAAAAGAGAGTGATCAACAATTCAAACTGCTCCTGAAGGATAATGATGAAGAAATAGCTGTGGATTTGACAATTAGAAAGACACTGGTATCACTTAAGAGACTATATATTGGCTCAGATATATGTACATTTGAATTCCAGTGCCATCTGTCATTAAGCTATATGAGTTGAAGTACTCCACTGAGTAAAGTGATAAGGTCTTCACCACAGGATTATTGTGTGGGTTACATGAGTCAAAATGTGTAAAGCATGTAATATTTCCCAGCTAATAAGCTATGAAAAGAAGAGGAAGATATGACAGCAGATTAAAAGAATATTAGAATGGAAAATAGGATTTTTCTTAGACCACCAAAGAGTTAAATCTGTGGATAGGAAAAGGGGAAAATTCTAGTTAATAAATAGACCTGGAAGATATTTAAAATAAGACTGATCAAACAAGAGTGATCAAATGGAACAGGATAGAAAGCCCAGAGATAAACCCACACACATATGGTCACTTTGTCTTTGATAAAGGAGGCAAGAATATACAATGGAGAAAAGACAGCCTCTTCAATAAGTGGTGCTGGGAAAACTGGACAGCTACATGGAAAAGAATGAAATTAGAACACTTCCTAACACCATACACAAAAATAAACTCAAAATGGATTAAAGACCTAAATATAGGCCAGACACTG
This sequence comes from Tursiops truncatus, assembly GCF_011762595.2. NCBI lineage: Eukaryota > Metazoa > Chordata > Mammalia > Artiodactyla > Delphinidae > Tursiops > Tursiops truncatus. The sequence goes on along the minus strand of NC_047054.1, from coordinate 25,479,617 downwards.
TAAAACTCTTAGAGGAAAACATAGGCAGAACACTCTTTGACATTAATCACAGCAAGATCCTTTTTGACCCACCTCCTAGAGAAATGGAAATAAAAACAAAAATAAACAAATGGGACCTAATGAAACTTCAAAGCTTTTGCACAGCAAAGGGAACCATAAACAAGATGAAAAGACAACCCTCAGAATGGGAGAAAACATTTGCAAATGAAGCAACTGACAAAGGATTAATCTCCAAAATATACAAGCAGCTCACACAGCTCAATATCAAAAACCAAACAATCCAATCCAAAAATGGGCAGAAGACCTAAACAGACGTTTCTCCAAAAAAGATACACAGATTGCCAACAAACACATGAAAGGATGCCCAACATCACTAATCATTAGAGAAACACAAATCAAAACTACAATGAGGTATCACCTCACACCGGTCAGAGTGGCCATCATCAAAAAATCTAGAAACAATAAATGCTGGAGAGGGCGTGGAAAAAAGGGAACCCTCTTGCACTGTTGGTGGGAATGTAAGTTGATACAGTCACTATGGAGAACAGTATGGAGGTTCCTTAAAAAACTACAAATAAAACTACCATATGACCCATCAGTCCCACTACTGGGCATATACCCTGAGGAAAACCGTAATTCAAAGAGAGTCATGTACCACAATGTTCACTGTAGCACTATTTACAATAGCCAGGACATGAAAGCAACCTAAGTGTCCATTGACAGATGAAAGGTTAAAGAATCTGTGGCACATATATACAATGGAATATTCCTGAGCCATAAAAAGAAATGAAATTGAGTTATTTGTAGTGAAGTGGAGGGACCTAGAGTCTGTCATATACAGTGAAGTAAATCAGAAAAAGAAAAACAAATACCATATACTAACATATATATGGAATCTAAAAAAAAAAAAAGGTTCTGAATAACCTAGGGGCAGGACAGGAATAAAGATGCAGACATAGAGAATGGACTTGAGGACACAGGGAGGGGGAAGGGTAAACTGGGATGAAGTGAGAGAGTGGCATGGATATATATACACTACCAAAAGTAAAATAGATAGATAGCTAGTGGGAAGCAGCTGCACAGCACAGGGAGATCAGCTTGGTGCTTTGTGATCACCTAGAGGGGTGGGATAGGGAGGGTGGGAGGGAGACGCAAGAGGGAAGGGTTATGGGGATATATGTATACATACAGCTGATTCACTTTGTTATACAGCAGAAATGAACACAACATTGTAAAGCAATTATACTCCAATAAAGATGTTAAAAAAAAAAAAAGAGTGATCAAAGCAGAGTGGATAGTCTCAAAAGCAGACAGTGTGACAGGGCAGAAAGTGGGATGAGGAAGGAGACACTTGAACCAAATGGGAAAACAATATTTTGGAGCCATTTAGCATAGTGTCAAGTAGCCTTACACTTGTCCACATCCCATAAACATATATTTGATTTTCATCATGTTATGATGTTTTTTTCAAAATGATATCATTAGAAATAGTTAACATATTCTTCTTAGTAATGAAGGAATTGTGTTATAAATTTTATAGTGTGCCAAAAACGATTAAACTGAAAAGCAAATGTTAGTGTTATGGTTTGGATTAAGCTATCTAGAATATTCAATAAATCAGAATCACTCCTTGCCTGGTGATAGTCTATAAAGGAACTTTTATTATAGCTTAGTGGTAAATTTATTTGGGTTGTTAAGGCCCCTCTGAAGAGTAACTGGGACTGAATGGATGACAAACTTGGAAAGATTATGAAGTTAAAAGAAAAAGGAGATAAAGCAAAAGAAATAAATCCTTAATCCTTTGTTCAGGAAATGTTTAGTCTTATTGTGTCCAATAAATCAGAGAAACACAATCAAAATGTCAAGATTCAATAAGCATCATCCTCTCTTGTAACTTCTTCTCCCATTTTCTTTCTTAACAACAGTTCTTTGTATTTCTGATTTTAACCAGACCAAGCCTTTTTGCAACTGCATGCATTTTAAGTCTCATTTATATTAGGGGATGACTCTAGGTTAAAAAATAAGGGAAGGGGCTTCCCTGGTGGCACAGTGGTTAAGAATCCAGCTGCCAATGCAGGGGACATGGGTTTAAGCCCTGGTCCAGGAATATCCCACGTACCGCGGAGCAACTAAGCCCATGCGCCACAACTACTGAGCCTGTGCTCTAGAGCCTGCGAGTCACATCTACTGAGCCCACGTGCCACAAGTACTGAAGCCCGCACACCTAGAGCCTGTGCTGCACAACAAGAGAAGCCACTGCAATGAGAAGCCCGCGCACCACAGCGAAGAGTAGTCCCCGCTCGTCGCAGCTAGAGAAAGCCCGTGCACAGCAATGAAGACCAAATGCAGCCAAAAATAAATAAATAAAATAAATAATTTTTAAAAAAAAATAAGGGAAGGAATGAAGGTGGGAAATAAGAAAGGAGGATAAGAAACAAATAAGGAAGGAAGGGAAGAATAAAAAGAAGAGAAACAAGCAACGAAGTGTCAATTGAAAACAATAGCAGAAGGATGTGCAGCAAACTAAATAGACACCTCCAGTTCTCAAACTCGATTTACCCTTTAAAAGCAATTTTTTTTGACCCAATAAGAGCACATGTTACTCTCTTACAGATTCACAATGTACATTAGCACATTAAGGACTTGGAGAGGGAATCAGTTTAACTTGTTTAACTCGACATTTCCCAAACGTATGTTCATGGTATGTACATGGCTCCTTGTGAAACAACTATTAATGCCATAGAAATTTAATTCCCATGGAGCACACTTCAGGAAAAGCTGGAGCTCACAAATTCAATTGCATGTATTACTGAATTTTATTTTCTTCCTCTTAAGCACAGCTTCTCTTTTTTTTCCAGCTTCATTGAGACATAATTGACATGTAACATTGTGTAAGTTGAAGGTATACAATCAGTTAATTCAATACACTTACATATTGCAATAATGATCACCGCCATAGCGTTAGCTAACATTTCCATTACATTACACAATTACTATTTCTTTTTTGCAATAAGAACATTTGAGATCTAGTCTCTCAGGAACTTTCAAGTATATAACGCAGTATAATTAACTATAATCATCATGCTGCATATTAGCTCCCCAGAACTTATTCATCTTATAATCAGAAGTTTGTATCTTTTGACAGATTTTCTTATCTTTGGCTGGATTATCATGCTGTATCAGTTGTGAAGCATGTCATTATACAATGCTCAATATCCACTATTCCAGGATATACTGTCCATTAGATATATGTATCACATGCTTTCTAAGCCATGGTTCTTTGGTCTTTGAAGATATGGTTTAAATAAAAGAAAAAATGAAATGGGCTGAGAGGTCCCCAGGCCTCTATTTTGAAAGATAGGTAGGTAGAATCATGGCCTCTAGAAAAGGTCATGCCCTGATCCTTGGAATCTATGAATGTGACTTTACATGGCAAAAGGGACTTTACAGATGTGACTAGGAGAAGAATCTAGAGATGGAGAAGTTATTTTGGATTATTTAGGTGGCCTTAACCTGATCGATCACCTGAGTCCTTAAAAGTAGAGAATGTTTCCCTGGTGCAAGACAACCAGAGAGATGGTAGCATGAGAAGGACCATTGTTAGCTTAGAAGGTGGGGGAAGGGAACCATGAGCTATAGAATGTGGCCGCCTCTAGAAGCTGGAAAAGGCCTTTGGAAAGGAATACAGCCCTGTTGATATCTCAATTTTATCCCAGTAAGACCTGTGTCAGACTTCTGACCTATAGAACTGTAAGATAATATATTTGTAAAGTTTGAGTCATCAGTTTGGGGGAATTTATAATGGCAGCAATAAAAATCGAATTCCATAAATAAGTATGCAAGAAGGTAGGATAGAAAATATTTGGATTAAACAACCTCCTCTAGTAAAAAATGATTTAACACACTTGTATTCTGGCACTGTCATAGGCAGAATTCTAAGATAGCCTCCAAGATTCCTGGTATATACACAATTTTCCCAGTTATTCAATCAAACACAGGTCTGAGTGCTGCTGCAAAAGTGCAGATTAATTGAGGTCCCATAATTGTTGACCTGAAAATAGGAGATTATCCTTTATGGGCCTGACAGGTTATTACCTGACAGGTAATCAGGTGAGCCCTTAAAAAGGATGGGGTTCGGGCTTCCCTGGTGGTGCAGTGGTTGGGAGTCCGCCTGCCGATGCAGGGAACACGGGTTCCTGCCCCGGTCCGGGAAGATCCCACGTGCCGCGGAGCGGCTGGGCCCGTGAGCCATGGTCGCTGAGCCTGCGTGTCCGGAGCCTGTGCTCTGCAACGGGAGCGGCCACAGCAGTGAGAGGCCTGGGTACCACCACCACCACAACAACAAACAAACAAACAAAAAGGATGGGGTTCTTGCTAGCGGAAGAGATTCAAAGAATGAGAGAAATTTGACACAAGGGGGATTCTCCATTGCTAGCTCTGAAGATCTCCATTGTTTGTTGTAAAATTGTGGGCAGTCTCCAAGAGTTGAGTGGGCCCCAGCTGATAGCCAGCAAAGAGATAAGGACTTCAGTCCTACAGCCACAAAGAACTGTACTCTGCCAACAATGTGAATGAGCTTGAAGAGCACCCATCGTTCCAGATGAGAGCATAGTCAACATCTTGATTTCAGCTTCATAAAATCCTAGGCAGAAAGCCCAGTCTTACTGTGCCTTGACTGTTGACCCTCAGAACTATGACGTAATAAATGGTCTTGTTTTAAGCTGCTAACTGTGTGGTAATCTGTTACACATCAATAGAAAACTAATTCAGGCACATAATGACATAATTTTTAAAAGTTATCTAAAACTCCATTTCAGTCAATGATAGCATTTTCATGGGGCCTGAGGGAAGCACCTTCCGTCAGATCATATACCTTTGAGGAAAATTATTTATCCACGTATGTGTCACAGAGCCAATCCCCATGCACTGTAGACTCGAACGAATAGGTTTTGATTTGAGTTAAAAAGATTCCACACCCCCTATCATATTGGGGATCATTTTAAGGGATGTTCAACTTTAAACACCTCTACTCTCATGATGCCAATTTCCTATTTTCATTTGGCAAAACAAGCCTACTCTGTTTATTGAAAAGATGAAATATGCTTCTATCAAAAGACTAATAATGATCATGTCTCTCGAGTATGAGAATAGACTTCAAGGCATTGCATCCGGGGGAATTGAATGGAGAACACCAGGTCTGCTCCAGTGCCCAGTGACTGGTAATGCTCCAGGGTGCTTGCTGATGTTACTAATAGAAGTGACCAGGATTTGGTGAGGAAATGCCTAGAGGGCACTGCATCTGAGTCAGGGGTCCGCAGGTCTTAAAAGCACAAATACTTACTGACTTTTGTCTTGATTGATTCTCTTGGCCTCCGTGCTAGAAGTTGAACGAACCATACTAAGACAAGGGACTCAAAAGGAGAGGGAGTAGGCAGACAATACTCAGGAATAAAAGAACAATGCCAATGCGGAAGTCAGGACCCAGGTCTAAGAATAATAGACCATGCCGTAGTGGAAAGAACCTGGTTCTCATTTTGCTCATTTGTGAAATCAGATTTTGCAAGGGAATGCGTTGCCATCCCATTTAATACAGACGAGCAAAATTTCTTTTTGGTGGACCTCAACCTGAATTCCAGGTTGTAGATAAACAGGGACCTGCAAAGGGAAGTATGTGGTGGAAGCAATTGGTGAAAGTCTCTCACAACTTTCTCTATCCCAATCAGAAGTAGAACACATGTAGAAAAATATATGTTGTGTTAACATTAAACCATAGTAATAAGAAAATATTTGGGTGGATGATAAGACTTAAAACACAGTTGTCTTTTATCATACATGAAATTAAAACAATTTGTATCTAACAAAATGAAGCACTCTTACACCTAAGAGTTTTAAAGGAAAGCAATTCCTTGCTCATATAAATATGTCTGCTCTGGCAACAGGAATTTTAAATCTGTGAGGAACTAATATTAAGTGACAGGTTCTCTAGATCAGCTCTGTAAATGCAAGGCATTATTTGATTTAGATATAAGATTTTCATCACTTAATCATATAATTCAGTGAGATATCTTTATTCTAACCTGAACTTCTTTTCAGAAGACTTGAATCACAAAGAGAGATATTGGCAAGAGATAATGATTTGTTAAATGTATGAGACAATTATTTTAGGGATTAACATTGTGTATATAAAATCTACTGATTGGACACCCGATTTTATAGCAAGTATATTTTGAGTTAAAAAAGTGAGAAAAAATATTTTTGTATGCTTATGGCACACACTGTCTAACATTTTTTCTTTTAAGGGTGCTATGTAAAAAACATTATCACTATCAAAAAGTAAAAGTTATTAGTTATCCAGAATTTGCTCAGTGTAAAGGTTGGACCTATTGTAATCTTTTGAGTCAAAAGTGAGTTGCCTCTGTACTTTGATGGAGAAAAATCATTTTCCAGTTTGGGACAGTGTTACTAAAGTGATTCTTAGAGACTGAAATGGAATAATTCTTTTGTATAGATGCATAGTAATCTATTTAGAAAACATAAAAGCACTAAAGAATATATGCCCCACATTTAACCTTAGGGAAGTCCAATGACCTCTAAAAGATGCATGGGCTCTGTGTGTACTGAGGGGGATGGAGGGATGCCCAGTGTCAGGACGGGTGTCATTGTCCGTGCCCTCACTGGAGTTGTGGGCAGAACATGTATGGCAGTAATAATGCTAAGCTGTATCTAGAATAATCTGGAATCTTCCAATTGGACAAATTTTTGATCAAATAAATCAGATTTGGATGTTCTTAGTTATAATACCAATTGAATCTTTGATGTGCCTCAGTCTTCATGGATGTTATTAATTGCATTTCACTGCTGTTACTTTGCACCTATGTGATAGTGTGATGCTTGAGCAACGTCAGATAGCAGGGTTTGTGGAGTAACCAGACAGCCACACTGGAAGCACCAGTTGTGCTCCTAATCTTTTCCCTGGGTTTAGCTTTAATTTTTAATGAGTTTGCCTCTGCTGAAGAGCCAAATCTCTAATACCCGGTATGGGGAATGATGCGTGAGTTATTAAAACATATAAGAGCTTAGACAATGAGAAGGGAAAGGGCTACACCCTCAGTTGTTGAATTGGTTGTAAAACAAATTCCTGGGGATTTAATGAATAAAATTTCTGTTGGCCTCACATTTGGAATTAATGAGGTGGAAAATATGAAATAACATGGAACAGCCTTGCAACACAGAGAACCAGACCTAGGAGAGTTTATTTTGGAGAAGGAACGTTTTCTAATCTTAGGTTCCTGTTTAGACTTATGACCACTAGCTGGCATGTGAATTCTAGTTAAACTCAGAAACTGTTTATTTTTGTAATTTTTGTCTGGGACTTTTCTCAATTTTTTGACTGTCAATAAAAAGGCTGACTGGCCGAGAGCTTAAACCAGGCCCCGCTGGAGTTCACTGAAGAACTTCAGTCAACAACTATTTGTCTGACACTGGTCTCAGGCTGGGGAGAAGGTTGGGGAAAAAAAACCCATTCTGGGAAACTGGAGGCCTGGGTTTAGTTCTAGCTCTACCACTAGTTAGCTGCAGGTCTCAGGACAGTTATCTAACCTTCCTGGGCCTTGTCACCAGGTAAGTTCCCTAAAGTTTAACTTGAGAAACAGTAAGCTCCAGGTTGACAGATCTGGTTTTCCTAACAGTGCCTCCATCAGACTGCTGCCAAAGTTTAGGAAACAAAGAATGTTTGGTCATCTGGGACTCGGGGCAGTTTCCTAACACCTGCAGGACTCGCTGCTTTGGAACATCCTTGATGGTACGTAGCAAAACACATGACGTATATAGATAATTCCAATCCAATCCAAAGCGGTGCCTGGCAAAATGTTCCAGAGCGTTCGTGTGTCTTTCTGCAATGTGACAGACATTCTCATGAAATTCCTGCAGCATATCTCTTGGACAGTTATTGATGTATGACGTACATAGAGGACAGTGCTCCAATCTGAAGGGTCCTGCTCTCCTAGTCTTCACAAACGAACACATCTGACTAATCGGTTTCCAAATCAAGAAATAGAACGTAAGCAGGGCCACAGAACCTTGCTTGCTTCCTCTTCAGTCATTTCCTCGCCCAAGGGTAGCCACTGTTTCTAATGGCATAGAGTGGTTTTAAAATGTCCAAAAAAACCCAGATGGAAAACGGAGATTGCCAGGTCCTAATTTAGAGATCTTGACATGTCATTCAGAAATCTAATCCTTTGCCTGTGCCTGGATGAATAGGTACTACCCTTTTGGAAAACAGTTTGGTACTGTGTCTCAAGATCTCTTAACACATTTATTCTATTCCATTCTTGGATTATCCAAGGAAATCCAAGATTTCCAGATTATCCAAGGAAAATCTGCTTAAAAAAGGATGACTTCAGGGCTTCCCTGGTGGTGCAGTGGTTGAGAATCTGCCTGCCAATGCAGGGGACATGGGTTCGAGCCCTGGTCTGGGAGGATCCCAGATGCCGCGGAGCAACTGGGCCCGTGAGCCACAATTACTGAGCCTGTGCGTCTGGAGCCCGCGATCCACAACTACTGAGCACGCGTGCCACGAAGACCGTGCTCCGCAACAAGAGAGGCCGCGATAGTAAGAGGCCCGCGCACCGCGATGAAGAGCGGCCCCCGCTTGCCACACCTAGAGAAAGACCTCGCACAGAAACGAAGACCCAACACAGCCATAAATAAATAAATTTTAAAAATTCACAACATATGTCAATATTTAGTGTTGATGAATTTATTCTATTAAAAAAAAGATGACTTCATATTTATGAATATTTTCACTTCACAGTTATCTGTAATTATTAAACCAGAAAAGTAGCTCAGACATTCAACAATGGCTGAATCATTAATGAGTTCAGAGATACAAACCATGAAACATTAAGCAGCTGTTAAAAGGGAAAACAGGGAAAGTACTTATCTTGTAATGTGTAGTAAAAAATTGAAAGTGCGAAATTACACTATGCTAGAACCATATCTTTGTAAAACTGAAATGCATATGGACAAGAACCGGACAATATTTATGGAGAGATGTTGGTTGCTTTCTATATCTGTTATGTTGTAAAATTGTTATTGTGATAAAAGTGTGATGGGGTAAAAAAAAAAAGCTGATGGGTAGCTGTGCACGATTTTAGTTCCATGGTCAATTAAGCCTTCACAGAAATATAAAAATTTGAGTCTAAATTAAAGGAGACAGTCTGAGACCTGCCATTCTTGATATTTCCAGGTATTCAAATTCTAATGTAGAATTCACAGGAATATTTTCCATAATGGACATACCCAGAAGCAAACATTTTCTTTTAAAGGGATCATCACAACCCTCTGAATTGTTTGTTTATGGTTCAGGAATCTTTACTGGCCTGTTGGATTGGCAGAAGTCTCCTCTAAGGACCTCAAAATTTATCCCTGCTGGCACTGCTGATTTGACCAGATATGTCTCAACCAGTCATTGGCTGAGCCTCATATAGGCCTGTTTTCACAGTTAACTGTCAGCACTGGGCTCTTCCCAATTAATATCAGACTAATGCCACTTCCAGCAGCTTGGCAACCTGCCCCTTGAGTTTACCATCTGTCACTGCTGCTGTTTTTAACTGATAAACCCCCCATCTCAGGCTTAACCCAATAAGAAGTGTATTTCGTGCCCGTGTCATTCTTAAACAGGTGTTCTAATTGGCAGGCAGCATCTCCTAGGCAGTGATGCTTCATAGATCGGCAACATGTGGTTTCCAAGTTGGCTGTCCTTGCTGGAAGAGGTAAGAGAATGAAGGATTCATGGCGGAGGTTTTTGTGGGTCAAGCCTAGAAGTGGTGCGCCTCCCCTCCACTCATATACCATTGACCCCAGCTTAATCACATGGCCAGATCTAACTGCAAGAGATACTGGGAAGTACAGTCTGTCTTTGAGCCCAAGAAGAGGAGAAATGGGGTTTGATGAATAGCTAGTTTCTGACACACATACAACTGTACAACTATTTTCAGAGTATTTAAATTTTTTAAATTACTTTTCCCTTTGTTGCATTATTTGTGATTTCTCACATGTGAATTTTAAAAATTATTCCAATTTGTCTCTGAAACATCTATTATAATTATAATTTTGCTGTACATTTTTTCAAGCTATATATATACATATATATATAGTACACATATATACATGTAAAATATGTGTGTGTATGCATAATGCAAGGTTACATAGGCCAGATCCAGAACTTGAGACCAGAATTTATAACTGTGAGTCCACTGAGTGGTTTCATTTTACTATACTTCAATATCAAATATATAGAGAAGATGACAAAAAGGTCCATGAGTCAATACTTTCGATTAACATCATCTCTACTTTAAATTCCAGTACTGAGTAGTAAATATCTAGATAACTATCTTACATTTTAGAGCCACTAGGGCATCAAATATTGGGATCTTTTTGTAATTACCTTTGCTACTTCTTCCATTCTTTTTCTCTTAGTATTAAATATTTCTTTATCAGTTTGACTCAGAGATTTATCATAATCACTCTGGCAATTGAGGAGTTAGAGCGAGGCATAGATAGGTAAATAGATATGGTGGAAGGCTGAGCTTTCTAAAAATTACAAAGGTACAGAGACCAAACTCACATCATTTGCCTACCCCCTTTCCCCATATCCCATAAAGGGTATCCAATGGGAGAACAGCAGAAAAAAACAATGGTCCCTTTAAAGTACAAAAACTGATATGGTGCTTGAATCAGAAATCTGACTACAAAAGCAACAAGAGGAGTGGGCTGAGCTAGGTGGGTATGACAAGCTTTGAGCCATGATGATGACACCAGTGTCTCTGTGTCACTGCCCAGGCCAGACAGCTGCTTCTCATTATCACTGCCAAGTAGGATGCCAGGAGAGAGTAGAAAATTGTGCATAAAGAAACAAACTAAAATTCAGATAAACTCAGAGAGGAATTAGCTAGTTAGTGAAAAACGCTAAAAAGCCAGAACCATCTGGTGTAGGAAAAACTACCCTAAAAGGGACTGTCAACATTACAAATAGCAAAAGAACAGATAGTCTTCCCAGGGTAGAATGAGGGGAGGTGTTTTATTGTGGTCTGATAAGGTGAGTAATATAGAAGGATTGTTTCCAGGCAGCTGCTGCCCATTAGATGAAGGTGGTGAGAGACTCCACGGAGAGCCTTTCAGACAAAGTTATGTGAAAGTATGCACACACCAGAAACTATTGAAGATATTAGATTGATCATGCTCCAAGTTCTATTGTGGCTAGAATGTTCTCTGGGCAAAGGGAAAAAGGCCAGGTTTGGATTGACAATACGTCTTAAACACTTAATAAAAAATTATATTATATTAATTCCTTTATATCCTCTGTTATTTGTCCAAGAGACGAAATATGATTCAGATTGTCTTCACAGGACTCTACTGATTGAAAAAGACATTGCTTGGCTTTCTTTTTCTCTTTCAATTCCTTAATTTTGTTTTTTTTTTGTTTTTTTGAATTTCAACTTTAAACTCATCGAAGGTAGAACCAACATTTATTGATGGTTTACTGCTTCCCAGACCTTGTCTCAATACTTTACCTCTTGTAACCCTCCATACAACCCTGTAAAGGAAATAACTGTAAAAATCACATTTCACAAATGAGGAAACTGCTTTGCTTAAGGATACAGTAATTGGCAGAACCAGAAAATTTATTGTATTTCTTAGTGCAAAGGTCATGCTCTTTTCCTAGAAGAGATGTGAGGATCCCCGACACTGGGTTTGAGCTTGACTGATTTTTCAGCGTTTTCTCTTACAGTTAACATAGCAGCTTCTTCAATTTTCCTCTACTTTCTGCTCTTGGAGGCAACACTGGAGCCTCGGTCACTGTGTTTCTTGTAATCTTGGGCAAGTCACTTCACTTTGTCCAGTAGTAAAATGATGAGATTGGACTAGAGGAAATCACAGATCTCAACCAGCTTTGACAAATCTCCAGTCCAAGGACCAGGATGTGCCAACCTTTCAGCCACGCTTCTTAACGCGATACCTATGAAGAATCTAGGAGCATTTCCCATTGCCAGGTAATGTCTCCCCTCACTTCTCCCCTCTTTGTAGGTAACTCTTTTTTAAAAGGTAAAAGTGGGGAAACTTCTCTGTTTGGTATCCACACTCAGAAAGCCTGGTGTGATGGTGAACATCAATTTGCAATTCATCAAGATGAATTCAAGCCATCAGTCATTTCACCCATCTGTAATCATCAGGAAAATACCTAAGTCTCAGTTGGAAGACTCATGCATTTTTCCAGAAAGTAGAAAGTGTTTGCCTCTTTTCTAGACTGGCAGCTGGCTAAAAGTGCTTACTCAAAAGACTATTGCTGAGAGGGGTGATGTCTAACCATTACGGGAAATTGGTTGCATATGTAAATTTACACCTCTCTTTATCCTTACTGACTTAGTGTTTTTGTGACACTTGTATCATCACAGGAGCAAATGATAGGAAAGCATGGCAATTTCACTTACCCATGGAAGCAATTCACAAAAACAAAATAAAACAAGAACAGATCTCTTTCTCCACTGTGCTTGGGAACTTTTTTGGGCAGATGAAGCATATCTTTCCTTTAGTATAAAATCCCTTTACACCTCACACGAAGTGATCTATTTGCTCAGTTATTTACTCAATATCATTAAATATCTGTTTAACCCATCTAAGGGGCAAGTTACTTCTCCCATGAAACATTTTCTTACCTATAAAGTGGCCAAAAATAATATGAGCTTATAGAGTTATTACATGAAGTAATTAAGAATATGCATGACAGTGCCTCCCTTCTCTGTGAAAAGTACTTGTCAGTCATTGTATAGAGTAAAAAAAGATGATTTTGTAAGGAAATGGATCAAGTGCTCAAGAAGTTGCAGTCTGCTAAGACAAATAAGGTATGTTCATCAATCCCCCAAAGTTACAGAAGGAAGTGGCATGTATGAAAGAAAAATATAGAAAAAATGCCAGAGGAGTTTGGAGAAGAGAGGATACTTCTAGGATTATAAGACACAATATTTTGCACAAGGCATTTGAACTCCACTTTTAAGGATGGATAGGATTTGGACATGAACAAATGGAGGAGAGAGAATAGAGTTACTTCCTGAAGGTGCAGCGTGAGAATAGAACTAAGAAATAGATGTCATAAGAGAATAACCAATGGTTCGGTTTGGTTGGAGTATGTGGTTTATGGAGGGGGCAATGGTAAATAAGGTTGGAAATGTAAGTATGACTAGATTGAAGATGGGTTTCAGTGCTTTTATTCTGGAGGCCAAGATTGGGGGTGATAGTGAGAATAGAGAGGTTATGAGGTGGAGTGGATGTGTAATGAAAGAGGACAGAAAGTTCAGTGAGGGACATATTGGATTTGAGATGTACCAAGAGCCTTCTTGTTGGATTGCTAGGGAGAACCGAGAACTGGGACACTGGAGGAGAGGTACATGGTGGGGTACCTTGGCTGTACCTTTATAGCAAACAACTTCCAATATAATTCAGTAGACTAGAACTGCCTCAAAAGACTTTTGTAAACACAGAGCCTCAGCAATTCCATCACTTATCTCAATCCCTAGCCACTGAAGGGAGTAGAGGTGACATAAGAAGTGAGAGTGAGTTTATTCAAATTTTAAAATAAAATTTGAAAAAGATCTACTGAAGGTGTTGAGGACCAAGAAGTACCATACTGCATACATTTTGGATTCAGTTTATAGTGTGTTCATGATGGTCTGGGGTGAAGGAACCTTAATAAGCCCTCAAACCAATTAACTGAAATAAGTTATTGATAAGGACAAAAAAAAATGAGCAAATAATACACCTTAACTACACAAGTGCCAGGAGTGATCCCAAGATAAAAAATGACTGATATGTGAAAGGCAATACAATCCAAAGGAAAAATGAATTGCTAACAAGTTGCTTTTTAAAATATTTTAATGTGGTAAGTTGCCATTCACATGGAAGGATTTTCTGATATGAGGATCAAAAGGAAATTTCTGGCAGCAAAAATTATTGACATAGAAAATTCAAGGGAAGCAGTGAAAATTCCATTAGCATGTCAGGGAGCCTTATCTGTAGTTTATTTTCTGCAGCTTGATTTTGTTGATGGAGACTGGCTACAAAGATTAGGAGCCATAAAGATAAGAAAAGTTGACAGACAGAAAAGGTACCTTGAAAACAGTATAGGATGCAGAATAATATCTTAACACCCTATACCTCTGAAAATATCAAATAAAAGACTCCCTGCCATAAAACCTCAGGAAAATAACTCTGTGCAGTAATATAGGGAGAATATTTATTGGAAGGACCAATTTTCTTCATGGGCTTTGGGCCCATTTAGTAATATAATGCGTATCAGAAATCTCTGCTATGATTTCTCATAATTTTGTGTCTAACAGGAAGACTTCCTGTAAAATATAAGGGCTTAGGCAATACACGTAGAGTGAATTCTCCAGAAAGTCAGAAAATAAAGTCAACATGACTTGTTCTCTCACTATTTAGGGTCTGAAATCAGAAGACCTGGCTGACACCGACCTTTGAGTTGATCCTGTGAGTAAATAAATAGTGGGAACAGAGACTAGAAAGATCTGCAGAGACTTTGAAATTCAGGTTTAAAACTTTTGACTTACTTTAAATAAGAAACAACAGGCCCCGAATAGAGTCACTTGTGCTCAGCCCCACATCAGCAAACCAAGATTTAATACCTAACCTAATTACAGTTTCTGTATCTTCCAGGCTTGACATTTTAAACCGATTGGCCTGGAATTTCCTGATCCACACTAATGAGGTAATCTTCAGGTGACAAGGTGACCTTGCCTGAAATAATCCTTCCTTTTGTTTTTGACTTCCTTGTCTCACTCCTCTTTTGCCTTTAAAAACCTTCCATTTTGTACAGGTCCTCAGAGTGCCTTTCTACTTGCTAGCTGGGATGCTGCCCAATTCATGAATCATTGTATAAAGTTGATTCGATCTTCAAAATTTACTCATTCGAAATTTGTTTTTTAACAGATTATATCCTTCTGGAAAAAAAAAAAGAAAAAGGGTAGCTATGTGAGGTCTTGGGGGGTGGGGTGGGGGGAGGGTGGTAGGCAGTAATATGACCAAATCTGTATTTTATAAAGAGTTGTCTGACAGGTGTAGAATAAGTGGAAATAAGAAGAGATTTGAACTAGGAAGAAAGGTTAAGAAGTTTTTTGTTTGTTTGTTTTGTTCTGTTTTTTTTTGGCTGCGCTGTGAGGCTTGCGGGATCTTAGTTCCCCAACCAGGGATTGAACCCATGCCCTCATCAGTGAAAGTGCTGAGTCCTAACCACTGGACTGCCAAGGAATTCCCAGGCTCAGAAGTTCTTATAAAGCCTGATCTAGATAGTGGCAGACAGCATGGTCCAAGAAGTGTTTCTCAAGTAGAATGATAGGGTTAGAGGAAAAAAGATCACTGTTATATCTTTTAGTGAACGTCAAAATAAAGTTTTTTAGTCTTCACCTAAGATTTTGCTCTAAATATTAAAGGATAATGTGATTGAATGTAATATTCTAGATTGACAGTTATTTTCATGCACACTTGGAACATACTACTCTACTGCCTCTGGACTTCATTGTTGATGAGATGTTTGCTATCAGTCTATCAATAACTTTCCTTTGCTAATTTTTATGATTTTCTCTTTATTCTTTATTTTCACTATGTGACCAAGGTATGGATTTATTTTTATTGTATTTTTATTTCTTGCTTGATTCTAGAGGTAAATTTTTGATCTAAAAATTCAGTTTTTAATCAATATTCTGGAATATTCCTAGCAATTGATTCTCAAAGGTAGCCTACCACCATTCCTTCCTTTCTCTGCTTCTGCAGTTTTTATTAAACATTAGATATTAGGCGTCTCAATCTATCTTTCATGTCTCTTAACTTCTCAATATTTTTTTCCCTTTTACTTTCTAGACTGCATTCTGGGTAAGCATCTCAGTACTATTTCCAAACTCACTAATTAGCTCTTTTACAGATTTCAAGTTAGAATGTATCCCACCTACTGCAGTTTTAAAATTTCAAGGATTAATGTAAGTTTGATGTTCAAATTGTCTAATTGATTCTTGAAATCAATTGATCCACATGATTTTGTTTCATTTCTGTTTACATTGTTTCAAGACTTTATGTTCTTTTCAAGATGGCAGTTATGCCTTGGTTTATTTCCTTAAACACAATGTACTTATTTTAAAGTTTTCCCCAAACTGTTCAATGAAGAGAATTTCATATTGAGTATTTTGATTTTTGATTGCAATGGTTTTCTTAGCATTAGAATTCTTCAAGTGTTTGTAATATTGCCCTGCAGGAGGCCTCTCTTTCTCTCTCTCTCTTCTCTCTCAGATGCACACACACACACACACACACACACACACACACACACACACAATCTCTCTAGAGTCTGGAGTCTCCAAAATGAATAAAAGAAAGAAGATGCATGGGAGTTACCAATTCAGGAGGACAAGTTTCTCTTACAAGGACTGACAGTTTGGTAGCAACCTTAGAAGTCTCTCACTACTGATAGTTCTGGGAAGTATGTAAAACTAATCTTTTATCAGCATCTTGTATAGCATTTACCTTGTGTATTATATTTATCAAATATGTATTAAATACATATTTTTTGAACTCATTTCTTAGTAACCATGCTAAAGAAAATTGCAAAACCACTCAAAATCATACCTACAAAAGGAAACTAAAGCCCTATAATTATATAGAGGTCTTCTAGAAGCATTGAAAAGTTATACCATTTCCAGAAGGAAAAAAAATAATAAAACGTTACTGCAACTATTAATCCAGGTCTGAAACTCCCATGTACTATATTAGGAAAGTAAGAGACCAGAGCAGATGTAGTCAGGATGTGCTCATTATCATAAAGTCTGGGAATGTGAGCCCCACAGAGAAAAGGTTGACAGCAAGAGAAGAAATGAGCAGAAAGGAAGAATTAAGGAGATGCTAAAGGGTTTAACATGAGGAGGGGTTTACAAAAGACAAGCTATGTTAATTGGAAATATAGAAGCGTTAATAAAAAATGAGACTGACTGAATGCCCATAGAAGATGTTAACCCAAGGTCTGGAGAGATTTAGGAAAGGAGGAGACATCATAATAAGAACTATAATATATTATATTTGTACAGCAAATTACTTTTTATGAAGCATTTCTACAGACTTTATCTTATGTGAACTTTACAACCACCCTATGAAGTAGAATAATTATTATTTAGGTTCACTGGTAGTAACATATATTGAGCAGCTTCTTTGTGCTAAGAAATTTCACCTGTTTATACAGTTTAATTGGAGTCAGAGAACGTGGATTCAAATATCAGCTCTTCTATTTATAAGCTAGGAGGCCTGGGGCAAGTTACTTAATATCTCTATTCTTCCATACCCATTTTTTCAGATGACACATGTATGTGTTAAGATATGATATTTGTTTTTCTCTTTCTGACTTACTTCACTCTGTCTGACAGTCTCTAGGTCCATCCATGTCTCTGCAAATGACCCAATTTCATTCCTTTTTATGGCTGAGTAATATTCAATTGTATATATATGTACCACATCTTCTTTATCCATTCCTCTGTTGATGGACATTTAGGTTGCTTCCATGTCCTGGCTATCGTAAATAGTGCTGCAATGCAGACAGAGAGAACAAACATATGGATACCAAGGGGGCAAAGGGAGGGGTGGGATGAATTGAGAGATTGGGATTGACATATATACACTATTGATGCTATGTATAAGATAAGTAACTAATGAGAACCTACCATATAGCACAGGGAACTCTACTCAATGCTCTGTGGTGACCTAAATGAGAAAGAAATCCAAGAAAGAGGGCATATATGTATATGTATAGCTGATCCACTTTGCTGTACAGTAGAAACTAACACAATATTGTAGAGCAACTATACTCCAATAAAAAATGTATATATCTCTGGTCTTCCTTACATATAAGATGGATCTAATAAAAGTTCTTATTGAAAGTGTTGCTGTGAGGCCTCAATGACTTAAGACATTTAAAGTACTTACAACAGGGAATTCCCTGGTGGTTCTGTGGTTGGAACTCTGCGCTTTCACTGCTGAGGGCCCGGGTTCAATTCCTGATTGGGGAACTATGATCCCACGGGCTGTGCGGTGCAGCCAAAAATAAATAAATAAAGTACTTAAAACAGAGCCTGGCACATAGCAAGGGCCTTTTAAATGTTATGTATAATCATAATGATGATAATAATCATTATTTTCTTTTCTGATGAAGACATGAGGTCCTGAAAAGTCATGTTCTTGATCAAGATCACATAATTACTCGTGTTAAAAACTCAAAGCTGGATTCTCACTCCAAATTCTATGCTTTTCCAGGAACATTGCGTATTGCTTCAGTTGTAGTTTGTGACGATGTTGAAACAGAATATTAATATAAGAAATGAAAGAGTATGTGATGTATAAAAACAAGCTGGAGACAGCCATTGGGAGAAGAGTCCTCAGGTCAAGTGAGTACGTCAAAGAATGTAGATGAAGAAGCTTCCAAAGAGCTGTTTTAGCTTTGTGTTCTTAGTGTTTGGTACAGTATGTGACACCCCCTAGGTGAAACTGAATTACTTTTTGGCCATCTAATAACCATTCTCCATTGAAAAGTAAGACTCCAAATGGCCTTTGGGAAACCACCACTAACCCACTCTCAGTCATGGTATTTGGGTGAGAATGACTCCTAATCACCCCCTAGCTACAGGGGTGGATGGTAATGATTTGATTCATCTCCTCAGTATCCTATTTCCCTTGTCACAGCAAATGGTCATAAATGGGCATGTAAGTCAGTCCAAGCCAAAGAAAACCAAGGAGAAATTTGCTGGAATTTGGCAGGAGGAAATTTCATTTCCCCTTGGAAATACCAGTAGGCGCACTTACACTTCTCTTAGGTGGGGCCCTGTGAGAATGTGAGGGCTGGAACTACTGCAGCCATTTTGCAATTATTAAAAGGGCATGAAAGAGAATAGAGGGGGAGGAAAAGTCTTTGGTGACATCAGCTGCTTGTTTTGTGAGCCCATGAATTGAGTCTTGTCTGAAGCCAGTCTTACTTTTGGACTTTTCAGTTATACAGCTCCCACATTTTTTTTTAAAGTATGTGTTACTTTTTTTTTTGGTCACTGGTAACACAAAAAGCCCTGATACAGTGAATGTTTAATAAATATTGTTATGAAAACATTTGCAGTTTATTTTACGTAAAATGGGTGCATAACACTAATATGTAAAAAGATATTAGAAACAGTTTAGAAAAGCAACAACCTGACGGAAAAGCAAGTAGAGTGTAGACAGTTCACTGAAAAAGAAATAGAAATAGCTCTTAGCCATATTTAAAGAAAAAGCTTAAACTGGCTCAGTTTAAAAGATATACAAATTAAAACTACATTGAGATACAATATCTCACCTATTAGATTGACTAAAATCCAAATGTTTAACAATGCATTTGATGAGGTTCTGGGTTAATAGGCACTTTACTGCATTTCTGCTTGGAATACAAATTGTCATAACACCCATGGAGTATTTGTTGGCAATATCCAGCAAATTTACATATGAATTTTCCTTGGTCTGAGTAATCTAGGCCAAAGCTATACAGGCAAACAATTTTTTTTAATTAAAAAAAAAAGATTATATGGACAAGGCTATTTATTGTGCTGGTTGAATTTAAACAATAATACATCTACTCAAAAGAGTACTCTGCAGCTGGAGAAAAGGATGAGGAATATCTCAATATCTTAATATATCCAATATATCAATATTAAGTGAAAAGGCAAGGTAGGGAAAAATGTATATAGTAGGCAAGCAATTGATTAAGAAGGAGGTTATATGAATACATAGATTGATATTTGTTTATTTGTTTTAAATGGAGGCTAAAGTTTATACTTTTTGAAAAATGGTCACCTAAGGAGGAGGAAGTAGGGTGGGGACAGATATCAAAGCTAGACTTTTTGACATACCTTTGATTGAGGATCCATTAAATATTTTACATAGTTATAAATCAAAATTAAATTTAAAAGGCAGCTCCTAAAACCCAAAAGTGAGATAAAATAGTTCTTTTGGTGGCATAAAGTAACTTTTTCAAGTTACTTTAAAACACAGTCATTTGACTGTACATCCTAGGGACAAAAACAAAACACAAACTTTTTCATCAAAGGATCCAAAATCTAGGTGATGTTAGTATAATTAAAATAAGAAATTAAGACTTCCACTTCTGGAAAGATGGAGTAGATGTTCATTTCCCTATTCCTCCCACTAAGTACAGCTAAAATCCCTGAACATTATATATATACAAGCATAAGAAGACTCTGAAAGGTGAAGAGAAGAAGGCAGATTGGCCATGGACCTCAGGATCTAAGGAACAACATAGCAGTGAGTTCCCTGCGTTTTCTTTTTGCCTCATGTATCCTGGACTGAATGCCAGAAATGCTAGCCAGCATAGACATAAAAGCAGCAAGAAAAGCCTAGTCCCTCTAGCCAAGGGCTCAGCAAAGGGGCAGCCTCGGAAGACAGACAACTCGCAGAAACCTCTGCTCAAGTCAAACGTCATCCCACCCCCAACAGCCAAGGCTGAGTGTGGAGCCTAGACCCCCAACCTTGCCTGCCTGCTTGTTGCAAGTCACCCCTCATGCTGCCCCTGACCAGGGTGGTAAAAGAGTTGGACAACCAGGCAGCTGAAACTTTACCGTCGGCAGTAACAAGGACTCTCCCTGCCATGTTGTCAGTGGAGGTGTAGTAGTAGTAACTAGGCACTCCTATCCCCATGACGATGTCAATGGAGGCCAAGTGGAGAATGTGGACTTCAACCCCACTGGGCACTAAGCAGGTGGCATCCACCTTCTCTTGCTGGTGTGGTTTCAGAGGAGGCCTGCTAAAACAGAAGATTCAAATAAGAACCAGAGTATCGTAACATAACGTCCAACAGGTCTAGGATTCAAGCAAAACTCATTCACCTTACCAAGAACCAGGAAAGTCTCAACTTGAATGAGAAAAGACAATCAGTAGATACCAACACCAAGATGACCTAGATGTTATAATTATCTGACAAAGATTTTTAAAGCAACTATGATAAAAAAATGCTTTAACGAGCATTTATGAACATATTTGGGAAAAAGATTCAGCAAAAAGTTGAATATAGAAAGGAAAACCAAAGCTGAAATAAAAAACTCAGTTGATGGGCTCAAAAGCAAAATGGAGAAGACAGAGAAATGTTTCAGCAAACTTGAAGATAGAAATTACCAAATCTGAATAACAGAGAGAAAATAGACTGGGGGAAAAAAAAAAAAAGAACACAGCCAAAGGGACCTGTAGGACTATAACAAATATGTAACATTCATGTCCGAGAAAGAGTGGGACTAAAATAAATAATAATGACTAAAAATTTCCCAAATTTGGCAAGAGACATAAACATACATATTCAAGAAGCTGAGAAAACCCCATACAGGATGAACCCAAAGAAATACATACCAAAACAAATCATAATCAAACTTCTGAGCACTAAAGACAAAGAAAACTTTTGAAAGCAGCCAAAGAAAAATGACACCTTACCTGTAGGAGAAAAACAGTTCATTTGACAATTCAAGTTAGATTTCTTATCAGAAAACATGGAGGCAGAAGGGAGTGGCACAATATTTTTCAAGTGATGAGAGAAAAGAACTGTCAACCCAGAATTCTATGGCCAGTGGAAACAACCTTGAGGAATAAAGGGGAAATCAAGACACTCTCAAGAGAAGGAAAGCTAAAAGAATTTGTTGTCAGCAGATCTACCCTCAAATAATGGCTTAAGGAAGTTCTGTAAACAGAAGGGAAATGAAAAAAGAAGAAAACTTGGAACATCAGGAAGGAAAGAAGAAAAAGAGAGTAAAACTATGAGTTAGAATAATTTGCTTTCCTTTAGTCTTTAGTCTTCTAAATTATATTTCATGATTGTGGCAAAATTAGAACAATTTCTGATATGGTTATCAATGTATGCAGGGGAAACTTTTTAGATAATTATATTATAAATGGGAGAGGGTAAAGAGAGGTAAGATTTCATTCACACTGGCAAAGTGTTTGTGGTAGACTGTGAAAGGTGCATATATAATGTAATACCTAGAGTCTTCACTAAAAAGGTTATACAATGGGATATACTTAGAAACACTATAGATAAATCAAAACGGAAAAAAAAATGTTTAATTAACCTACATGAATGCCAGAAAAAACCAACTAAAACTGAAACAAAAAGATGAAACAAACAGAAAATAAAAACCAAATGACAGACACAATCTCTCACCTATCAGTGATATGGCAAAGGCATTACGCTGAGTGAAAAAAAAAAAAAGCCTTTCTCCAAAGGTTGCATACTGTATAATTCCATTTATATAACATTTTCAAAATTATACTGATGGACAAGAAATGAGCAGTTGCCAGGGGTTCAGGATGGGGGGTGGGGTGGGTGGGTGTAACTACAAAAGGGTAACATGAAGGAGATCATTGTGGTGATAGAACAGTTATGTAACTTGGCTGGGTGGTGGTTTAATGAGTCTACAGATGTCATAAAACAGCATAGAACTGTAAACACACATTGTACCAATGTCAATTTCCTATAGTTTTGTAAGATATAACCACTGGGGGAAACTGGATGAAGGGTACAGGTGACTGCTCTGCACTATCTTTGCAAATTCCTGTGAATGTATAATTATTTCCAAATTAAATGTTAAAAAGTTATTCAAGAACAATGTTTTGAAAGTTATGAAGTAAATATGCACCTAGTGCTGTCGTAATGAGGAAACAGAGGGCCTAATTCAATGTAAACAAATCAGGACAACTTGACAGAAGAGGCAACATTTGCACTGAAACTTGCAGGACAAATGTTTGTCAAGCAAAGCGCAAAGCTGACTGGAGCATTTCAGGGTTATGGAATTGTATGTGCCCAAAAGAGGAAAACATCCGGAGGAGGGCGCGCGGCTCATTATGAACAGGCTATGCGGTCCCGTGGGAGAGCGGCAGTTCTAATGAATGAACATTGACACCTCCACAGACATTCCATGGACACAAGTTTATTTGCCCATGTATATGCTGACTTATGTCTTTCCTCCCCAGTACAGACTGTATCACTATGATTTCATGAGAAAATATTGAGAAGCAAGACACATTTTTCTTTTTTTACATCTCATGCCACTGACCTTCAATTAATTATCCTTTTTTATCATGGATGCATGCTCAAAATTTTAATAGAAGAAAGATGAGAGAAGAAGCCAGGTAGATGCTGAGGAAAGGTGGAAGTGGATTTTAAACATTTATTAAATAATGGGTGAAGTTACCATTAAAAAAAGTACAATGACTACCAAAAACCATTGATCCTGTGGGATGGAAAATAGCTACAGTGTCCATCAGGGGCTGGATGTACACAAATGCAGGATCTTGGGCCTTGTAAGAGGTTCCATTCAGGGAGACAATACGCTACCATCAGAAAATCAATACAAATGCTAACTTTTTCTTCTAGTTCCAAGTTACATTCGAATGATTGGAAGGATTGACCTGCATCTGTAGGAAAAAGAGTGAAGCTATTGTTTGTCAGTATGGGTCAAATATTTCATTAATTCATTCACCCTTTCCTTTATCCAATATTTATTGAGTATTCATGGTGTGTCAGGCATTCTTCTAAACACAGGGGCTTTCAAAACTTAAAACTGTGGAAAGAAATTTGCCACATATGAGTTTCAGAACTTTTACATCTAAAAAATATGGAAACATGATTATGATATTCAACAAACTGGGGGAAATGTTGGCCCCAAATAGGAAAGACAAATGGTTACTATCCTTAAAATACAAAGAGCTCATATAATTTTGCAATTGAAAAATTGGTATAAAACTAAAATAGATAGTTCAGCGAAGATATATAAACTGTTTTTTGGGGGTTTTTTGTTTGTTTGTTTTTTGTTTTTGCGGTACGCGGGCCTCTCACTGTTGTGGCCTCTCCCGTTGCGGAGCAAGGCTCCGGACGCACAGGCTCAGCGGCCACGGCTCACGGGCCCAGCCGCTCCGCGGCATGTGGGATCTTCCCAGACCGGGGCATGAGCCCGTGTCCCCTGCATCGGCAGGCGGACTCTCAACCACTGCACCACCAGGGAAGCCCAAACTGTTAATAAATATTGGAAGTGATGCTCATTCTCACTATTGAGCAAAATACTTTCCACTATTACAGGAAATAAAATACACAAACTCTTGAGATTCATCCAACAAACATGTACTACATGAAACTAAGTGCCAGATATTGTGCTAGGTTCTGGAGCTACAAATATAAAGAAGCTATGTTTTCTTCCCTCCAGGAGTTCTTACACTAGTAAAGAAAGGTTCGTAAAAAGAGATTACAAAATGTGATAAGTACAAAAATGAAAATATAAAAATAGCATTCTGGGAGCCCAGGGGAGAGAGAGAACATTTGGAAAGAATTGATATTGAGGGCTGAGGGTCCCTATTTCCACTCTACTTTCTGTTTTGCAAATTCAGCCTGACCCTCATTCATGCTGTAAGACACCCAGGGTTATGGTCAGAGCTTGTAGATTTGGTTTGACGCACATCTGCCATTTACTAGCTAGTGACTTCCGGGCAAGTTGTTTTTGGGTTCTATAATAGGTTCAAACATCCCTACCCTGTAGATCTTATGGATTTTCTAAAATGAAAGTCAAAATGAGATCTTGCCTGTTAAGTCCAGTTCAAAATACAAAGCACTATGCCAGTGTCAGGAATTACTCTGATTTGTTAATCTATACCATCTAAAGGGAGTGAAAAGGCAAGGCTTTTATCCTAAAAACTCTTGGGTGACTAAATGACAAACCCGTGCATGAATAATGAATGGAGTAGGCTCCCTGGAAGGTGTCTAGACTTCAGGGGAGTATCTGATCTAGCATCCCAAAGGATCTCATTTGCAAAACGTACTGTCAGTGACTGAGCTGGCATAAACGGGGTTGCATTACAGAAGTCTGGTTGGAAGATGAAAGATAAAGGACAGCAAATGGAGGGTGCAAGGTGGCGTCTGGCAGGCATCGCAGGTATCAGTGTAGATCTACATTTCATATTAGTGGATCACAAGAGGGAGAAAAGCAGGGGGTCCAGGAATATTTGAAAAAGAATAGAAATCTGTGAGCTGTGACTTGAAGTTCATCAATTTGGCATTTAAAAAAAAAAACACATTTGTGAAACACCATACAGCTGTAAAATATACTTGCAAAAAGATTTTCCCTTTATCCTAAAAAAGAAAAGAATAAATAAAACCCTAACACCGGACAGTTTGCGTTAAGCACTATCACCCAGATTTTGTAAGTAAAGAAAGGAAAAAACCTAGAAAGCTTAAGTTATTTGCTCAAGGCCTCACAATATAACCAATACATAAGAAAGAATTTCTGACCTGAAGACCAGTCATTTCCCCCACACCGTGGAAAATAGGTATAGTAAAAAGAAGTTGGCCAAGTTGGTTAATAACTGATCTCACTGGAGAATAAAGTGAAATTGCAATTTAACAGGAGAATCAGGCCTGGATAAGCTGTGTTGCCAGCACTGTGGACATCTTAGACCTATATATGACCCCTTTAATTGGGATTAATATTTGAAATCTACTCAAGATTTTCAGTGAGTTAAACAGGGAAATAAACACAGGAGTAGAGCTTTACCTCTTTAACCTTCAACCAGATTCAAGGATGTTGGGCAAAGAAGTTATTGCTTGGCCTTTCCCCAGGCAAACTCACTTTCCTGGAGGCCTGTCTGCAATGGCTGGAGGCTATCTTCTTTGTAGCCAGAACTCTGAGAATTTGCCTCAAAACAGAAGTGCCTCGGGCTGCCCTGGGGAACCTGGCATCTCTTGAAATCCTCTTATGAAAGACAGCTTTTGCCTAAAGCTCTAAGTAACTCATAAAAGGCAAGGGAAGATACTGGCAATTATCCAAGGGATTTCAGCAAGAGAAATGAATTTCAGGCAAAATCTCTTAGAGCAGTGCTTCTCAATTTTTATTGTGCAGGGATCTTGTTAAGATACAGACTTTAACGAGGGATCTTGTTAAAATGCAGATTCTAGTTGGTTAGGCTTGGGGTGGGGATGGAGCTTCTGCGTTTCTTATAAGCTCTCAGGTGATGCTGATGTAGCGAGCTTTCAGAGCATCTGCTTCCTGACAGAATTTGCCCCAATTCTCCACTTGCTATCTTTGGAGCAGAGGATCTCAGAATTTAGGTCACATTAGAATTACCTGAGGAACTTGGAAAAAATGCAACGTTTGATTTGGTAGGCCTGGGTGGGCTCTAGGAGTCTGCTTTTCTAACAAATACCTCAGCTGTCCCATTTTTCTAAGAAATGTTGCTTTAGGGGAAGTACAGTGGTGACCCAAGGTACCCAGAAATGCCCCAGAAATGCACAATAAAGCCAGTACACAGCCTTAGGGACCAGTAAGTCTTAGCTAGTGAGAGGTTTCTTTAATTGGGGAACAATGTAAGATTCAATTAAAGAAGTTCAGCTCATAATTCAGCAAAATAAAATAAGGTTATTAGAGGTTTCACATGGGCTTCTTCATTGCTAGGCAGAGAAAAGGAGTCTCAAATCTCCTCTGATTACACTCCTGCTAATTTCATGCTGAAGGACCTGCTATGTGACACAAGTAGGAGCAAGCGGAGAGTGACAGTAACTGACACCCGAAACTCCAGGAAGAGGGCATGTATAAGAGCCCCTAGAGATCCAGACATCCCAGTAAGAAGAGGACACATGTAGCTCCACAGCCAAAACTGAGTCATATTTTTTGCTTTCAGAAACTGTTTCTATGGAAACTCACTAGAAAGGTCTCTTGGTCTCTGCAAGCAGAGATCATTTTGAGAGATGTGTGGGGTTTTTTGTTTGTTTGTTTTGTTTTTTTGTGAACGTAAAGTAGCAATATAAACGTGAGTAAAATTGATGCATGATGTAAACAGAGTTGTGCTCCTCTATGATCTCCTACTTAGATAACCCCTTGAGGAGGAAGAGATGACATGGTTTCAGATGGCCATCCTGAACTACAAGAGGACACAAGGTGATGGAGAAAAACAAGGTGAGGCTGAAAGGGCAGTGAATCAGAACCCAAAAGATTAGTTGCTGCAGTACTGGCTGAACCACTAAGTGGCTGTGAGGTCTTGTACCATCACTGGACCTCACTGGATCTTGTGTTCATCATATAATGAGAATGGCATTAACCTAGATTGAAAATAAAGTCTTGTCTAGCTTGGGAAGTCTGTGTTTTCATGACTGCAGCCACTGTTTTCTTCTCACCTGTGCTATGAGGGACTGGAGGAGAACTCTTTTGAACACTCACTAAAGAATGCGTAACATAGTTTGTGCATATGACGGGTGTGTATATGACTTAATTATGTACTTTCCTAATTTCACGATGGCAGAGCTCTATGGTGTGAAATGCTGTATGCTCAAGAACTGTGCCTTTTGTTTTCTGTTCTTTCTGATCCAGTCATTGCCACAGATTGCATCCCTGATTCCCTAAACTGTTGAAGTCTCAGATCTAAAATAAATTGATGAAGCTTGGCTCCTTTTACAATGACCTCTCCATTAATCTGTCATAAACGTTTTTGGCTTGTTTGTTGGGAATATTCAGATAATTAAAAAAACCTTTTATTAGCAGAATGATAATTGCTGATATCTTTCAATTCTGGAGCTTGGGAGTTAGACTACAGAATAGATTTGGACCCCTTTGGAGATCTATCTATCTATCTATCTATCTATATATATCTGAAGCTTAAATATATATATATAATATATATAAGTTTAAATATATATATATATATCTCTCTCTGAAGCTTAAAGCTCATCTCCTTTGTGTGAGTCCCTCAAATTATAACTAATTATTCCTCCCTCTTTGATCTTATAAATCATTGCTCTTTCCTCATTTATCCTTTAGCATATTTCTAGGTGTAAGTGAGCAAACTTAGGTAATATATAATCTAAGTTTGTACCAAACACTGAAATAATTGGGTAGATTAAAATATGTACTAAAACCATGCAGAGAACTTGGTAAGGATCTCTCTGTTGGACTGAACAAGTTTCACAGAAAAATGAAAGTCTTAGTCTGAAAAACCTTAGGTCCCTGGGAAAGGATCTGGGCAAGAGGAAAGGAAGAATGTTTTTCACACTGCAGCCCTGGGTCACGTGCATGGATGCAGAAGTCCTGTTCCAGCTCTGACATCACCAACTGAAGCCAAACCCGGCCTCTGTACCCTGACACCAAATTAAATCTCAGAGACAGAGTTTTGGGTGAAGTAGAAAAGAATAGCTTTATTGCTTTGCCACGCCGAGGGGGCCACAGAAGGCCAATGCCCTCAAAACTGTGTGTCCCCCCTTGGAGAGGGTAGTGAGAAGTTTCATAGTAATGGTTCAAAGAGGGCATGATCAGCTCCTACGTTCTTCTGATTGGCTGGTGGTGAGGTAAGTGGGAGTCGGCATCCTCAACCTTCTGGTTCCAACCCATCTGGGGTCTCTGTGCTTGTGGGCAGCACACAGTTACCTTCTCCCACCCGGTGGGGGTTTCAGTATCTGCAAAACAGCTCAAAGATATTGTTGTGTGTATCCCTTGAGGGGGAACCAGGAACCTGCCCCAAGGCTGCACTATTGTTTCTTTTGACTGTTCCTCCCTTGTCTCTGCATCCACTCCCTTCCCTAATTAACAGCTGCTTGAATCTGCCCATTGGAACTGAGGGAAGGTCATGGAGGCTGAACGAAGCTTATCTCCTGTAATCAAGAAATGGGGGATGCAGAAAGGCTTTTGTGCCCAGGAGCCCCACAGGGCCCTGCTTGGTATCACAACTCTGTGAACTTAAGGGAACTTACAACCTCCCTGACTTCCAGTTTCCTCAACTATCAAATGGAGACGGTAATACTAAGCTCCTAGGGTGGATATGATAATTAAATGACACATATAGAATTTAACAGTGCCTGGTTCGAAGCGCTCAGTCAATATAACCTAATGATAATGAAAATGGTGTTGAGAGTGAGTAGGGGTTGATCTACTGGAAGATGGAACAAACTGTGGAGATAAATTCTAGGGCCAAATCCAAGCAAGAATAAAGCCTAACTTGGGAATTAAGTATCGTGGGGCATTTTCTAAAGTTAACTGATTTCAAATACTTTCAATCCACCACTCTTTTAGTGCTTCACTTGTCTGAAAGCCATGAGGTTTAGGATCTGTTGTCTGATTATTACGCTTTATAACACACTCTCAACAAAGGAGATGAAAGGGAATAAATTATTTTGTAGTATTTCTTTCTCCAAGGTATCAACTGCTGATTTTGAGACACATAATTATTAAAATTATAATTGGCTATTGGCAAGTAGAACATTGGAAGCAAAGAAATGAATTATAAAAGAATGGAAACTCTGTGGATCATTTTTATTCTTCTGAGTCATTTGTGCTACTTAGCGGCCCTCAGAGAAACAAATCAATAACTATTGTTTAGAACTTCCCTCCAGCTTCCAGTGCTTTGGGAGCCTTTTTTCTATCAGTGAGCCGTAATTTCATCAATATGGTATCATTAGCACACCACAGTTAGCAATTAACCTTTATCCAATAAGCTCCTTTATCGCTTTAGGAAAAAAACCGTCAGTCCCAGGGAATATACTCAGGTTTCAGTGGTACAGCTAGTTCTATTTAGGAGAGATGAAACAGCTGTTAAAGTTAGAGTCAGAGCTAGAGTAAGCATTGATTTGTAAGAACCAATCTCCTGCTTTTAAGGCATCCCGAGGAACGGAGGGGGTATCCATATCCGTCGTTTTTAATTTTAGTCAGAAGTAAAGTGCTCCCCAATAGGGGCACCGTTATACTCTGGTTTCTTGCAGGGCTCATTAGCAACAGCTCCATTTTGGATACCAAAATATGTATGGGTGTTCCAGTAGTTACGCTCCTGTATAATTACTTCAAATGATCCTCACATCAACACTGGGAGGCAGTGATAATTACGCCCATTCTTCTGATTGGAAAGTAAAGCTCACAAAGGTCAAGTAAACTGCCCTTCCTCCCACAGCTATTAAGTATTACAAACTCTGGGTCATTCTTACTCATTTTCACGAGTACTTTTGAGCCAAAACATATTCCTGGATCCTTGCCCCAGATCTACCAGTAAATTTCTGGATGACCTTGAAAGTTGCCTCTCTGGTTTTCAGTTTCCTCAGCTGTAAAATCAGCTGTAATAACAGGGAGTTGGTTCAATGGACTCTAAGCTCATTTCTAGATGTGAGATCTATGATTCCAGACGTCTCCAAATTAATTTTGTATCTCAGCAAGAGTAGTATTAATTTTGTGTGTGTGTGTGTGTGGTACGCGGGCCTCTCACTGTTGTGGCCTAGTATTAATTATTGGTGCAATTACATCATAATGTCCCAGTCATTGTCCTAGAGTATATTTTTTAAGAGTAATGATGTTTTTAGTAATATGAACACCCTATGCGGCCTTTGTCTTTTACATTTTTGCAGGGTGTTTGTTGGCTCTTTTCTTTAAAATAGTGTCCAGGGTTTACAGATTATACTCATAATAATATTAACCATTAATTTCTTCCTAGATCTAAAAAATTGCTTCTGACATGTATTATAAGTAACCGGAATGATTTAAATAGTCAGAACAAAATAATTAAGAGATGGATGACATAGGGATTCATTCCTGCTGTTCACGTTAATGTGAATTGGCTGGCATATAAAATGTCATTAGTGAAGGCAAAAAAGATTCCAGAGACAGGTCTACGAATAGTCTATGTATTAGATGAAAACATTCCAAGTAGAGAAAGAAATGTCCCACTTTAATTTGTCATAGACTAAATTAAATATAGAAAGACATAAAAGCTTTTGTTAAGATTTTTTTGTTTCATGTACAGGGACAGTTGGTCTCAAAAGATTAAAATTGAATACAATCCAGTAGAGAAACAGTAACTTTTAAAATTCACAAAAACCTTTGCAGAGGGAAAAAGGAGAAAACAACCTATGAAATAAATTTAAAACCCTGGAGAACGTTCCTTGGTTTGTCTAGCTCTTGAAGAAGAATCCTGTGGACCTTGCTCCTTCATCGTGCTAGAGGTGAGCTCTAAATGGAGTTAAATTCTCCTCAATTGCATGTTCCACTTACAGCCATGAGGTCTGAAAAGGGTTTAACAGGAATGGAGGAGGGCTGCAACACAATGATTGCTGTGGTTGGCACACATTATTTATTTTTATGTTATTTTATTTACTTGGGGGGAGGGTGCTTTATTTTAAATGAAGGAAATTCCTTGAGTCATTTATTCAAAATTCCGTTATCACTTCTGTTGCAGGTTTTAATAATGATACATACATATAGGTTAATGATGCCTTTTTTTTCTACCACTGACATGCCAACATTGTTTTTCCTTGTCTTTCACATCAAATATTATATGCAAGCAAGCTTCATAATTTCAACAATAAATATAGAGAAAAAATAACTATCATGGAATTTAAGATATATAATGGTCCAGTATATATACATACACATACGTGGATGTTTATGTATATGCAATTCTTCTTTTAATAAAAATCTATGACCTCAATACATACCACAGTTAAAAGGAGAACCACTGTGACTGAATTGGGAGTAAAGCCTTTTGAACTCCTTCTTCCGTCATTTCTGGTGGAGGTCACTGAGACACCACCCAAGTTTGAAAACAAATGATGTAGTCCATGTCCTTTCCACTTTTTATACATGAGGAAACTGAGGCCCGAACATGTTAAAATACTTGGCCCCATCACAGTCACTCACTCACCCACCTAGACTGGGACCTCACCCCGAGTTCAGCGATAGGACGATGGCAAACCCTTTCTTTCTGAATATCCAAAGTACTGCCTTGTAGTCACCACTGTGCTACTGATTTGGGTCTGTGACCTTGAACACACCCGTTGACCTCATTGGACTGATGTTTTCTTGTCCTAATACAGGAAAGATGATAGGAAATATTAAAACAGGAAAAGGAAGAGCAGATCTTCTACAGGACAGTTTTATTTCTACAAAATGACTTCCGGTGAAATCCTCCAGACATCACCAAAGGCTTCAACTACAGAAAATGAAATGAAACAAAAGCACTAATACGAACTTCAAAGAAAGCAAACAGTAAGAGAGATCCACTGGTACACTGGGTATCTACAATGGCATATTTCTTAAATACAACATGGAACATTTGCAGTAGAACAATGTGTGTTTCACTACTGCAATCCTTTTCTAAAATTTCCATGGTAGTGCCTCTAACAGGAGAGAAATGGGAATGTATTAGCCCTTCTTTTTTTTTTACTTTACTTTATTTATTTATTTTTTATACAGCAGGTTCTTATTAGTTATCAGTTTTATACCTATTGGTGTATACATGTCAATCCCAATCTCCCAGTTCATCCCACCACCAGCACCACCGCCCCTGCCGCTTTCCCCCCTTGGTGTCTATACGTTTGTTCTTTATGTCTTGTCTCTGTTTCTGCCTTGCACACTGGTTCATCTGCAGCATTTTTCTAGACTCCACATATATGCATTAATATACGGTACTTGTCTTCCTCTGTCTGGCTTACTTCCCCCATAGGACAGTCTCTAGGTCCATCCGCGTCTCTGCAAATGACCCGGTCTCGTTCCTCCTTATTAGCCCTTCTTACTCTAACACCAGCTGAATTTATAAGCCGACTATATTCTCATACTTTATGTATAAATATGTAATCTTTAGCATCTCATTTCTCAATTTTGCCTTTACTTTTGTAAGTAAAATTATGAATTAACTTTAATAAAAAATAATGTGCCTCTACTTAGCTATACTGCTAAGTTTTACAGCAGGACCATAGGGAGGGGAAGAGGAGGAATAAAGACACAGATAATTCTAAAATAACTTTTCACTATATGGTTAAGGATACACATGGAGCCCAGAGGATGGTACAAACATTTCCTCCATGATTCACCTTTCAGATCATGTTAATTTCACCCAAGGTGAGCATAGATGAATCCTTCTTTTCTGTTCTCCTTCGATCCCATGGATTACTATATGCTGATAGGCATTAATAAATATTTTCTGAGGAATTTTAGAATTTTAAAATTAATATCCTTTTATACCCAAATATTTTTGTCATAAAACTTTTATCATGACCTATATAGACAAATAAACATCTAGAGAAATATAGGTTAGATGCACATTAATACATGAATTCGATTTTGCAAACTATTATATGTTCTTTAAAAGGTTTTGTCTATTGTTAATAAGTAGAAAAATATACAGTGTAAATGCATACACAAAAACTTAAGTAATGATTACATATTAAGAGCAAGACTTTTGCACAAAGAAATATATTTCTACTTGGTTGAATCAGAGAGTAAAAGGAAAAAAAAGAGGCCAGTGGGGTTAAAATGTGCTGAAGGTGGCTTCTGCTAGTTCTTAAGAGTGAGTTGTACACATACCTTCACATCTCTTCCAAGCTCCTCATTCAATGACATCATGTTGGTAGTTTGAATCAGCCTAGGTGGGAGGATTTACACCGCAGGATTCAGCAAACATTCCAAATCAGGATTTGTTCAACCAGTTCTGGAGCACTGATCATTAAATAGTAATCAACACATCACTGTCTAAGACCCTGAAGAACCTAAAGAGGACCTTCACAAGCGTTCATCTGTTATCAAGACTCCTTAATTTATATCATGTACAGATTGTCTTACTTCACTACTTTTCTTTCCTTCCAGTTGTTTGGGTTTACACATTTAGATGTATTTGCAGCAAATTTAATAGCTAATATGCTGCCTTAAAAATTGTATTGTGCTATATTAAATACCAGAATGTTCCAAGAAAACTAGTCATATTATACAGGTTAGGAGAAAATAAATAATAAATACTTGCATAAAGATGAGAATTGAGTTGCAGTAACATCAGCAAGATGGCTGAGTAGGAAGCCCTGGACCCTCCTTTCTCCCATAAACACAATTCAGCAATAGCTTATGGACAGATTTCCTTGGTGAGAAATCAGAAAATGTAAATTGTGACAACAGTAACATAAAGTGTGTGTGTTGGGGGGAGGAGTCATTAAAGTTTAGAAGTTTTGCATGTGATTGAACTTAAGTTGTTATCAGCTTAAAATAAACTGTAATAGCTATGAGATATTTTATATAAGCCCCCCCATACACATACAAAATACCTATATAGAAGTTGCAGAAAAGAAAAAAGAATCAAAACATATCAATACAAAAAAATGACAAAACCAAAAAGAAGACAACAAGAGGAGAGACAGAAAAAAAGAACAACAAGACTAACAGAAAACAACTAACAAAATGGCAATTGTATATCCTTTCCTATCAATAACTACTTTAAAGTAAATGAGTTAAAAGTTCCATCAAAATATATAGAGTGGCTGAATGGCTAAAAAAATAAGACCCAAGAATATGCGGACTACGAGAACATCACTTTAGATTTAAGGACACACACTAACTGACAGTGAAGGCATGAAAAAAGATATTCCATGCAAACGGTAACCAAAAGAGTGTGTAGGTGGCTATACTTATATCAGACAAAGGAGACTTTAAGTTAAAAACTGTTGCAAGAGACAAAGAAGGACATTTTATAATGATAAAAGTGTCAATCCACCAGGAAGCCATAACAATTATAAATGTAAATGCATCTAACATAAGAACATCTAAATATATAAAGCAAATGCTGACAGAACTGAAGGGAGAAATAGAGAGCAATAAAATAATAACAGACTTCAATACCCCACTTTCAATAATGAACAGAACACCCAGAACAGGAAACAGAGGACTCAAATAACACTATAGACCAAATGAACCTAACAGACATGTACAGATGTACAGAACATCCCACCCAGCAGCAGGGGAGTACACATTCTTCTTAAGTGCACGTGGATCTTTCTCCAGGATAGATCACGTGTTAGGTCACAAAACAAGTCTTAACAAATTTAAAAAGGTTGAAATCATACTAAGTATGTTTTCTGACCATAACGGTATGAAACTAGAAATCAGTAACAGAAGGACCATTGGAAAATTCACAAATATGTAGAAATTAAACAATGCACTGTTGAACAGCCATTAGATCAAAGAAGAAATCAAAAGGAAATTAGAAAATACCTTGAGACAAACAAAAACAAAAGCACAACATACCAAAACTTGTGTGACGCAGCAAAAGCAGTACTAAGAGGGAAGTTCAAATGCCTGCATTAAAAAAGAGGAATGATCTCAAATAAACAACCTAACTTTACAACTCAAGGAACTAGGAAAAGAACAAACTAGGCCCAAAGTTAGTAAAAGGAAAGAAATAACAAAGATTAGAGCAGAAATAAATAAAATAGAAAATAGAAAAACAATAGGAAAAAAACAATGAAATTGAGTTTTAAGTAAACAAAATTGACAAACCCTGAGTTAGACTAAGAAAAAAAGAGAAGACTCAAATAAATAAAATTGGTAATAAAAGAAGAGACATTACAACCAACCCAAAAAGAAAAGGTGTAAGAGACTATGATGAACAATTGTATACCAACAAACTGGATAACCCAGAAAAAAATGGATAAATTCTTAGAAACATACAACCTACCAAGACAAAATCATAAAGAAATAGAAAGACTGAACTTACTTATAACTAGTAGGAGATTGAATCAGTAATCAAAAACCTCCCAACAAAGAAAAGCCCAGGACCAGATAGTTTCACTGGTGAATTCTACCAAACATTTAAAGAACTAACACCAGTTCTTCTCAAACTCGTTCAGAAATATGAAGAAGAGGGAACGCTTCCAAACTCATTTTATGAGGCTAGCATTACCCGCAAGCCAGACAAAGACACCACAAGAAAAGAGAACTACAGGTCATCCTTGATGAATAGATAGATAGATAGATAGATAGGTAGATAGATAGATAGATATAGATGCAATAATCCTTAACAAAATATTAGCAAACTAAATTTAACAGCACATTAAAAAGATCATACACCATGACCAAGAGGGATTTATCCCTGGGATCCAAGGATGTTTCAACCTATGAAAGTCAATTAATATGCTATACCACATTAACAGAATAAAGCATATGATTGTGTCAATAGATGCAGAAAACACATTTGACAAAATTCAACACCCTTTTATGATAAAACTGCTCAACAAACAACAAAGAAATTACCTCAACATAATAAAGACCATAAATGAAAAGTCCACAGCTAACATTATACTCCACAGTAAAAGACAAAGTTTTTTCTCTAAGATCAAGAAGGCAAGTATATCTACTCTACAGGTACCACAGCAATTAGGCAAAAAAAAAGAAAGGAAGGAAGGAAGGAAGGAAGGGAGGGAGGGAGGGAGGGAGGGAGGGAGGGAAGGGAAGGAATCCAAATTGGAAAGGAAGAAGTAAAATTGTTCCTGTTTGTAGACAGCATGATCTTATATATAGAAAACCCTAAAGACTCCATAAGAAAAAGCTATTAGAAGTAATAAATGAATTCAGTAGAGTTACAGGATCCAAAATCAACATACAAAAATCAGTTGTGTTTCTGTACACTAACAACGAACTATCTGAAAAGGAACTTAGGAAAACAATCCCATTTACAATAGTGGAACCTTATATTACTTATACTTCATGTTTTATTTTTTTAGTGGCTGTTCTGGGATTTCCAATATACATCCTTAAGTTATCAGAGGCTGCTTTCAAATACTATGCAACTTTGCATACAGTGTAACAACTTATAATGGTATACTTTTTCTTTCCTCCCTCAAATCTTTGTGCTATCTTTGTTATACATGTTACTTCTATATATGTTATAAACTCCACAGTGCATAATACATTGCTACTACTTTTGCTTTAGACAATTATCTTTTAAAATGGTTAAAAGTAAAGAAACATGTCTTCTATATTTATCTTCCTTTTTACCGTATCTAGATATCTTTACTTCTTTGTGTAGAACCACATTTCCATCTGGTATCATATTCCTTCAAACTAGAAAGCTTCCTTAAACATCCCTTGCAGTGCAAGTCTTTGGCAATGAATTCTCGTAGCTTTTGTTTGTCTGAAGAAGTCTTTATTTTATTCATTTAAAAAAGATATATTCATTGGGTAGAGAATCTGGGTTGACAATTTTTTTCTTTAAATACTCTGAAGATGTCACTCTACCATTTTCTGGTTTGCATAGTTTCTGAAGGGAATTCTGCTGATACGTATGTTTCACTCTCACTGCCTTCAAGATTTCCTCTCTATCCTTGATTTTCAGCATTTTTACTGTGACATGTTCTGGTTCTGGTGGTTTTTGTTTGTTTGTTTTTAAATTCTCTGGAATACTTGGATCTGTTCGTTTTCTTTCATTAAATTTGGAAAATTCTGTGAATTCGTTTCGACAACACGTGGAAACCAGCAAGAGAACCTTGAATTGCAATGGATTGAAACAAAGTAGAAGTTTGTTTCTCTCTCATAAAAAGAGTCAGAATGTAGGCAGTCCAGAACTTTCACAGCAGGTGGATCATCATCAAGGGCCAAATTATTTTTATTTTTTGTTTTACAACATTTTTACGGTGCCTTAGGGTCTAACATGGGTGCCTGAGCCTCAGTCATTATTTCAGCATTCCAGCCAGCAGAAAAAAGAAAAAAAAATGGGAGAAGGGAGAAGAATGTCCCCTCCCTTTAAAGACACCTAAGAAACTTCTTGGAAGTCTCATCTGATAATTCTGCTTATGTCTCTTGGCTAGAACTTAGTCACATTGCCCACACTGAACACAAGGAAGACTGAGAAATATACTTTTTATTCTGGATGGCCATCTAGCCAGCTAAAACTCAAGAGGTCTCTAAGAAAATAATAAGGAATATATAGTAAGGTAGGAGGCGGGTAGCAGTCTTTTCCACAGCTGTGCATGAAAGCCATGTCCTTAGCCTTTAAAAACTACAGATAGCTGGTGTTTCAATTACCTATTGCTGTGTAACGACCACTCCAAAACATAGTGGTTAAAAATAACAATATTATCTTATTTCTCATAATTCTGTGCTTGGCTAGGCTCAGTTGGACGGTTTTCCTCATCTACATGGTGTCTGCTGAGGATCACACATGAGGCTGATTTCAGAGGGGAGCTTGGCCAGCACTGGAATATAAAAGACAGCCTTGCCCATGTGTCTGGGGTCTTGGTAGGGAAAACTGGGATGTCCACAAGGCTGCAATATCTCCTTCTTTCTCCATCAGGAGAGCCAGGTCTCTCTACATGGTGGTGAAAAAGGCTCTAAGAAAGTAGGTATAAGATGCCAAGTGTCTGAAAGCCTAGGTCCAGAGCTGTCATGATGGTACTTCTATCGTATTCTATTGGTCAAAGCAAGTCACAAGATTATCCCAGATACAAGAGCAGGAGAAAGAGACTCCGCCTTTGTATCGTAGGTGAGGCAAGTGCACAGAATGAGAGGACGAATTGCTGGTGGCCATCTTTGGACTCAGATCACTACTTCACTTAGAGATTCTCCATAGGCTAGGAGTTTGCTGAAGTTGTCTGTTCTTAGAATGAAAGGAAGAGAGGAAACTCATAGGTGGTTGGGTTTATGCACAAGAGTAAGAATCACTGGCTCACTCTGGTATCACTGCCAGAATCCCAGCAGACAAGATCTTGGAAGCGGCACAAAGAAGTACACATAATTTCTACATAGAGAAGCTCCTAAAGCAACGAAATTACTCTCAGACAGTGTTGTCAGCAGTTTAGACTGGTATAACCTTTCTAGGTAATAGAAAGGTTAGAAAAATGTGTGTCCCATTGACTCAGTAATCCCAATTTTAAAGACTCTATCTTAAGCACATATTTTAACAAGTGTGAACAAAGATGTGTAATGCAGTGTTTTGTATATGGATGCAAACCTGGAAATAATTGAATATTTATTAGAAAGGGGAGATTTATTTAGAGGGTTAATAGAATGCACTGCAGTTTTAAAAAATAATAAAGTGTGAAAAGTCTTCACCATATCTGAAGTAAAAGCAGCCTAAAAAGGAGACTATAAAATTGTATGTGTATAAATTGTATATAATTTTATTTTCTTTTGCAAAATTATGCATAAGAAAATGTCTGGAAAAATATACATTAACAGTGGTCATATTATGGTTCCTATTACTTTTTCTCAGTTGTATTTTCTAAACAAAAAGTTTTTTATGATAAACAAGCATTATTAATGTACTAAAATAATATTATATACAATATTAGATACTAAAGCAGCTGCATAGTGTCCAGTTGGCTTGGTTTATGTTTTCCAAACATAACCATGTGAGTAACTTTATGTGGGTTCTTTTTGTTCTTCCCAAGGAACAGAGAATTATATTCAAACATTCCCTTTCTGTACATAATTTTAATTTGTGAGCCCTGCCATCTGTGTGAGGCTTGTTGCATCACTCCTTACTAGAGGTTATTGTTCAGGCTTTCCCACTTTGGAATAATTACAACAGAATAACCTTGAAGTTATCACCTCTAATAGCAAAAGAAAGCAAGGTCCTGAGAACCTGACTATCTTCTAAACCAGCATAGAAAGCCAGAGAATCAGAAGGAATGAGAATCAGGGTGTAAAGATTTATTAGGCTAAAACATCATTTCAAAAGGTCAAAATTCCACATTATTTCATTAGGTTTGAAGTAACTCATGAAGGCCTTCCCACTTATCACGTGCCCAGTTTAGGAAGGTTGTTAAATGAAATAGGAGGCATGTCCCCTGGAGAAAGAGAGAGAGAGAAAGGGAGAACACAGACACAGAAGAAAGCCACCAGGAGCCCTTACAAAGCAACCCACCCACAGACACTGACACGAGGGTTCCAAGCAAGCAGAGTTTACAGAGAGCTCATTTGTAATCTTCCAGACTCAATCCAATTTCTGATCTTCTTAAAATTCTCTCTAACCTCTGCAAATCGAACATCATCATTGTTATACTCCTGTCTTCTTAATGTAAGGGCTGGCTATCTATTTGATACCATCTAAATATTACTTTGAATCTGAATTGGTATCTTCAATATTCTGCTTTGGGTTGTTACATTTTTTTCAGTTTTATTATAAAATCACTTCATATTAAAATTTACATAAGTAACATTCAAATATATTTTCATCAAAATGCAAAATAATAAAGGTTAACATTGTTGAGCACTTACTCTATGTCAGGCATTTAAAAAAATTTACATGTACTTCTTCAATTCTTGAAACAACTCTATGAGGTAGCTTATGTTATTATCTTCATTTTGCTTAAGGAAAGCAGGGTACACAGAGGTGAAGTAATTTGCCCAGAATGTCTCCAGAGCTAGAACTCTTAAGCTCTATATTATACTATTTCTCATTAATATAAGATAACATGGAATAAAAATGGGAATGGTACCTGCACAATTATGTGAGACAGCCCTGCCTCTGTTACTCTCTGGTCATTTGTCTTTCCAGAGATTTATCTATTCATTTGCATGTTCATTTACATGTATGAGTACCAAGTATGAGTCTCACTCCATAAACTATGCATGTACAATGTAATTTTTCTATAACTGAACTTAATTGGTCTAATTTTTCTTACGGCACAAACGTATTCTTTTTTAATTCCACGTCTCCTTGACACTTTTTCCTGGATTGTCTGTAGGTTCTTCAGGGAATGCCAGGTACTACATTATGGGGAAGCATCGGGGGTCTCCATCCTGAGACATCCATAGTTCCATCTGATCCTTATTCAGAAGGATCACTGTCAGTGACAGAGAGGCCTCTCCAGATCTGTGTCTTTCTTAGCTATACCTGCATCCCGCAAAAGCAGATTTAAAATTATCCCACTGTTCCCAAACTCCCCTTGGGCTGCAGTAGGAAACCAGGTGGGGCTGCAGAAGGCCCTTCACCACCCAAGCACTGCTCCTCAAGTGCTTCTGAATCCTCTTGCAGCAGGGGGAGTTCTGGGGCCTTGTCTTAGAACCCTTACCTGGGAAGGTCCATGGAGAGCAGTCCAGGGTCACTGGCACTGGATTCCTCAAATGTTGCTAGAGCTTCTATTATTTCTCTTCTCCTCTCCCCTTCCTCTCTGGCATGGTGAGAGGCTCTGTCTCAATGGATATGTAACTCGTTTACCTTATTTCTTTGATGCTTTTATTCTCCCACTTCAGGGAAAAAAATTGCTCTGATTGTATTTTTCCAAATCCTCGAAACTCAAAAGCCAAGATTTAGAAAACAGTTACAAGGTTTCACTGTTATATGTGAGGACCGTGATAGGATTCTTTTATGTAATCTTTATCAAGCTATGGTGGCATCCTTTTACTATCTATTGGGACTTCTACTATTATCAAGAATGGGAGTTGAATTGTATCAAATGCTTTCTAAGCATCTATTGAGATAACCATATATTTTTCCTTATATACATTCTAAAGTAGTAAATCACATTAATAGATAAGCATATATTCAGTCTTCTGCATTTCTGAGAAAAGGTCTCCTTTGTCCTGAATTATCAGCCTTTTTCATGTGCTGGTGGCTCGAGTCACTGAGATTTTGAAAACCCGTGATTGAGTTTGAGCATTTTGTAGGCGCCTGGCTCTGATCAAGTCACTTAATGTTCATTAACTTTAGTTCCCTCAAGTGCAATATAAGTACTTCCATCCTAGTCACAAAGTAGGTGTTAGGATTAGGTAAAATTGTAAAATTCTTATACAGTAAAAAAAAAAGAAAAAAAAATGTTGTACAGATATCATTTATTACTTCAGGTATTCAAGAGAACTGAGTGATTATACTTGTATCCTTACCTAGCATGCCGTTAATGAGGATGCACTAGTGCATTGAATTACCACTTCGTGCAGCTCTCCTTTTTTCTAGTGGCAGTGGCTCCACGCACCAAATGGGTTAGGAGCCCAAGGCACACAGGATGATAAGTTAATTTTCCCTAAGACTGCATCAATGTTAGAAATGCTGTCATGGCTTCGTGTGAGGGTCCAGGGATACCGACCAATAGTTCTTGGTTAGTAGCTGGAGCTACTTCTTCAAGAATAACGACCGTATTTTGATGGGTAGAAAGAAAATGGCCCGTGGGATGATATTTTGAACGTTGACCACTAGATGGCATTATGAGCCTATCAGAATTGTTTTAATGAGGCATTTATTCACCAGTTAAATACTAATTAGTTAAAGAAAGATATTAGTAAATGGAAGTTAGTGATAATAACAGCACTATCTTTGAGAAAGCTGTTTGTCCTCCTTGTCTGAATATCAGCTAAAGGTAGCAATAATATCTAGAGACAATGTTATTTAGCCCTCATTTCAAAACAATCACCTCCATAAGGAAAATAATTACACTAAAGCAAATGGAAAGGATACACTCTTAGAAACAAAAAGTCAGTGAGAAATTCTATCAAAAAAAAACCAAACATATTTTTGTTCTCAACTGAATTGCCTAAACACTTTGTGAGATAAATGAATTCCAAAAGAGTTTAGATAACTTGGCTTCAAAAGGAAGTGGGTAGGATGACAATGAGGAAATAATTTTAGGTTTAACTCAGAGAGGGCTGCTTCTCCTGTCATCTCTTTGGGGTTGCTTTTGGCAACGGAACACTTAGATGGATGGAATTTAGGTAGTAATAAGAACAAATATTCGAATGATTATTAATTCTTATTTTAATTCATATTAACTATCATGACAGGAAGTAACTGAACTTAAAGCTAGGACTTCTTTGTTGGGGACACTCATAGTAGCATTTACTGACGCTAAACAAACACTGGCTTTTCTGGTTTATTCTGCTTTCCTATCATCTCATTTATCCCCTCCATGCATCTCCACTTCCTCCAGTACACCTTCACAGGTTTCCCCAGCTATCAGAAAGTAGAGTTCCTATGGACCCTTTCACGAGCCACGATGCTGT
Organism: Tursiops truncatus; assembly: GCF_011762595.2. Lineage (NCBI taxonomy): Eukaryota > Metazoa > Chordata > Mammalia > Artiodactyla > Delphinidae > Tursiops > Tursiops truncatus. Next base: position 25,436,787 of record NC_047054.1, on the reverse strand, counting down.
AAAGCAAAGAAGCAACTACCTTTGGACACATCTTGCTAATGGAGGCACAAAATAAATGGAGATAAAGCACAGATGCTCACAGACACAGTTCAAAGCTATGGCGGCCGCTTGCTGAGATCCTGAGTGTGGTTCTGGGGAAGGAGCTTGACGGGGCCATTCTCCCTATTCTGGGTGCACAGATGCCTCTACTAAGTCTCAATGCAAAACAAACGCTGGGGTCTTCCCTGGTGGCGCAGTAGTTGAGAATCCGCCTGCCAATGCAGGGAACACGTAGGTTCGATCCTTGGTCCAGGAAGATCCCACGTGCCACAGAGCAACTAAGCCCATGCGCCACAACTACTGAGCCCGCACGACACAACTACTGAAGCCCATGCGCCTAGAGCCCATGCTCCGCAACAAGAGAAGCCACCGCAATAAGAGCCCTGAAATTATTCTGGAATTTCGGGGGGTTTTGTTTGTTTTTTTGTTTTTGTTTTTTAAGTACAGCCCACAACGAAGAGTAGCCCCCGCTTGCCACAAGTAGAGAAAGTCCACAGTAGAGAAAGCCCAGCAAGGAAGACCCAATGCAGCCAAAAATTTAAAAAAATTAATTTAAAAAAACCCCAAAAAGCAAACGCTGAATGCTATTTTTGCTTTTTACCTTTTATCATAAAAGCGAAAATCCTCTTCAGATTTCTTTCTGTTAGATAAAATAGGTACTAATGCAGGTTTTTCGTAAAAGCAAAGTGGCTTAGAGAGAACTTTTGAAAATTGGAGGATACCTGCACTCACTCTCATAGTATTTTAAAGAACGAAACACCTCTCTCTCTCTTTAATCTCTTGAGAAAGAAAGAACACTCCCAAGTTGGCAGCTCACACTGCTCAGAGTGAAATACAGTGGTCTGTGGGTGCCGGAATCATGCCTGGAAATACTGTCCCCAATACACACATGTATAACATCAGCTGTAAGTACAGCTTGTGTCTGATCCTCAGTCCTACTTGGAATGTTTGAGATGATTGCCTACTAGGGATCTCTTTACAACTATGAAATAGTAGGCTTTTCATCAACAATTATTTCATAATTTATATATATAGATAGGCTTGATAAGGAAGAGACCAATTTCTAATGGCCAGGGAGTTTTAGGAAAGAAGAAGAAGAAATACTCCCAAAGACTTACTAGTGCATAGTAATCCAATATCTAGAGCTGAGATCTGACAGAAAAGTTCATAGATGTCAAGGATTCTAAGAAAATATGTTTACACAGTTTTCTTGGGTCACATTTTTGGCTTCAAACTTTATTTCACGGTTTTCAGGAATTCTGTCTTCACAGTGAATCAGTAAATGGTCAACATTTAAGACACGCCACTCTTCTGAAATCAATCAAAGTTCAAGTAGAACATTCTTAGTCAAGTGTTGAGTCATGCTGACTAAGAGGCAATGGTGCAGGGAGGTGGGAGAGAGGATTGAGGCCCTCACAGAAGTCACTTGATTAACAATAGCTTCATTCTAGGACTGGAGAGCTCTCTAGGTCCAGGAGTCAGAGTTCCTAACCAATGGGAGAGACAGAAGGTTGAACAGCCCCCTTTATTTCAGTGGGAGAAAAATCTCTGGAATGTTATTTGCATAACTGTGACCTCAATTCAATACAACATGTCCAAGCAGGTAAGACAGAATCCACTATACTGGAGGTCGAAGTCTCAAGGGTATACTTTTAACATTTCCATTACAGAAATTCTTATCATGGAATAATGTTCTCATCTACACAAGGTGAGACTATAAGGTAATGTGATTCATTTAACAAAACAACAAGCATAACAGAATGCATGCAATGAGATGAATGTGGGCTCTTGTCTTTGGAGAATAGATTTGAATTTTGGAAACAGCCAAAATGTCAGTAGCTTGGAGGTAGGGCAAGGGAGAACTCTTAAAAAGCTGAATAATTGGGAAGATTGAAGCTGCAGTGCGCAATCTCTTTTTTCAAACAGGAGCTTCTTTTGGTTTTCACAAAGACCTTCCCTGCCTGAGGTAAGGTAGCTTGAGACAGAGAGCAGTTATTTGTGATATGGTCATGTGTGGACATTCCATGAGAAAGAATGCACAACTTGGAGAGTCAACTTGATAGACCTTGAAAAGACTTAATACATGATAATTGCATAGACTAATTGAGGATGTCTATATCTAAAGAATTGAGATTTTGAGTCACGTGCCGTTATAAGGAATTCCAAGGATCCACTGAATTTATCCTATTCTGGAATTTCAGTTTTCTTTGTTTGTTTGTTTTTGTTTTTATTAGTACAGCCCAATAGTCTAGGTATATGTTCTGAGATTGTTTCTTAATGTGAAATTTGCCTTATTCTTTGCATTTAGGATAATTGGATTTGGCTTATAAGAAACATGAGAAAAGAAGATTTACAAGCAACCTATGCTAGATCTAAGATCTTCTACAGAGAATTGACTTAATGTGGTCTCCATCTTCTCCACTGACAGAATCCCATGATTTGGACTAGCGCACAATGAAAGAATTGGATTAGATGTAAAAGGTTTCTAGAAAAAACTCTGAGTCTTCCGCCCTGATGATCTATGAGTAGGAAATGTGATAATATAGCAGCCTACCCAGAGAGCTTTATTCCATGCTGCCTATTTTCAGAAGAAATAATGACTTCCCAACTGGAGAGTCACCATGTTCATCACTTACAGAGGCTGGGTACTTGGCAATCTCGACCAAAATATTAGCTAAGGATACCTGGGTAATAAAGGAAAGCCTTCCTTATTGATATTTGCAAATTACAACAAGTCTTGATGTGGCTTTGAGTTATATATCACCTATATGATCTATTGTAATTAGCTACATATATGACATATAACTGTACATATGACACCTGTGCACACGACAGATATGTGTAGATGTATATTACCTATATGAAAGAATATTTGGAAAATTTTCCTTTCAAGAAAGTATTTCTGTAGATTTGGAGACAATTTTCTTGCTCCACAATTGTGTATTTCTCCTCTTATTCAAAATACTCTTCTGTGTAAGAAAGTGACCAAGGGGACTTCCCTGGTGGTCCAGTGTTTAAGACTCTGTGCTTTCACGGCAGGGGGTGCGGGTTTGATCCCTAGTCAGGGAATTAAGATCCTGCATGCCATGCAAATGCGGCCAACAAAGAAAAGAAGAAGAAAAAAAGAAAGTGACTAAAATGCAATTGTCTTCCTCATCAAAGGAAATTAGATTGATTATATTATAAGTCTCCCTCTCTCCACCAAGTCGAACAATATTAGCCTCCCGTTTCATCCTAAAACAAAAAGCCTTCAGGAGCAGGGGTGAAGGGGCTACAGGAAAGAGGTACACTGGAAAGAACCCTGAAATGTGGGACCAATTCCACCTTTGCCCTGGAGCAGCTGTGTGCCTTTGGGCAAATCATGTGACCTCTTAGGGCTTCAGCTTCCTGGTCTGTAGAATGTAGAGTTGAACCAGAGAGTTTCTTAGGCGTGTGTGCACAGAAGAATCACGTGTGTCTACCCAGTGTGCACAGAAGAATCACCTACAGTCTTCGAAAGAGATGAGTTCCTTGAAATAGGTAATGGTGTTTTAAACCCAGAGCTTACCACAGGATGTGACACGTAGTTAAGGTTGCCAGATTTAGCAAATAAAAACACAGAATGTTCAGTTAAATATGGATTTCAAATAAATGATGAATACATTTTTAACATGAGTATGTCCCAAATATTTATCTGACAACCTGACACATAAAGGAAGTCAAAGTTTGTTCATGTGATGAACTTACATCACCAAGCCTCTACTGGTGGGAATTTTAGATAAAGAATGGGAAGTGGTAGGGGATGTGTGTTTCAGTAGTTTTCCGGTCATACCACATGGGGAGTCTCTTGCTTTTTTTTTTTCAAGCTTTATCAGCCTTGATTGGAGTACTTTTTCAACCTTCGACAAGAACTATGTCAACTGGAATGCTTTAGGCTGTGAGTAAAGTACACCTCAATTAAAATAGTCCAAACAATAAGGAAATTTATGGATTTACTTAACAAGAGGTCTGGAGCTGAGATGAAGCCATCAGGGACCCAGGTGTTTCCATCTTCTTTCTGCTGGGACATCCTAGGTGTGTTGGCTTTCACCTTCAGGACATTAGAGGGGAAAAGGAAAAACAGTATATATATATATATATATATATATATATATATATATATTTTTTTTTTTTTTTTTTTTTTTTTTTTTTTTCTGGCCATGCCATGTGGTTTGTGGGACCTTAGTTCCCCGACCAGGGATCAAACCCATGCCCCCTGCAGTGGAAACAGGTGGAGTCCTAACTACTGGGCTGCCAGGGAAGTCCCTATACATGTACCTTTTTAACTGAAGGGAAAGGAAAACATTTCTAAGGGCTTTCTATCTCCAGAATACTTCCCGTTCAAACACATTGGCCAGAATTGGGTCACATGCCCGTGCACTAGCCCAAAGGGAGGCTGGAATGCAAATTTCAGATGTTTTCACTCTTCCTGGTAGGAGGCAGTTTCTGTAAGTAATGAAGGAAATGGTTGGAAATAAATATTGTGGAGGCAACTGAGTGTCATCCCTAACCATCACATCTGGGATAAGCCTCTTCTTTTTTTTTAAGCCTTTTCTTTTCAATGACTCCGACTCACTGATGGATTCTTGCCTGGTGGGCCAGTCTGAAGGAGTGGGGAATGCCTCACAGTTTTAGGTGTTGTTCTTTTGAAGGCCTTTATGCATTAAACCCTGACCCCAAACAAAGACACATTTATGTTGGTCCCAACGTAGCACTTTAAATGTGTTCTCCTTTAGCCAGAATGATTAGAACTTCAAATTTCACAGTCACTTTCCTTTTTGCCCAGAAAAATATTTTTTTAAACTTGAAGAATACTTTTTCTTTTACCCATTATTCACTTCAATTTTTCATGCCAAGCTTATGGCACAATATCCCGCTGAGTATACGCACAACAGTCTTCGAAATGGCAGAATCCTCATTTCAGAGGGGACTTTCTTTCAGCTGGATTTCATCCAAATGTACTTTCATTCTTAAGTATGCTATTAGAAGGAAGGTAAAACAGATAATGATTTTCTTTTGATGCTCAAGATTGCCCAAGATTTTTAAAGCGCTCTGCACACTGATTTTAACCTCTCATCACTTCGATCAGGTGAAGCAGGCCAACGTGCAGTGTTTCAGTGTGGGGAATACTTAACTAGTCTCAAGACCTGCAAAAGAGGTTTGGCCCTGATTTGCACACAATGTTATATACTTTTGTTCACCATGTAAATGGGGCCTGTAACTGGGGTAAATTATTTCACAATGTTGCTAAAGCACAGATATTAAAGTGCATTTTCTCAAAGCTTACATAAAATTCCAAGTGGTGTACAAAATAAGTTTTAAATGCTACATATGGAGAAAAGAGAAGAGAAAGAAAATTAGTATTTAATGAATAGCTTTGCTATTCAAGACATGATGCTTAAATGTCTGACATCTTTACATTTATATAATCTTGAAAACAACTTTTTGAGTTATTTTACAGGCTATTGATTCATCCAAGGTTATACAATCTAATGAACATCAGAGACAGAATGAGAATTACTGCCAAAGACTATTCCTGCAAAGGAAGCGATGTGGAGTTTTTACAAACACACACTTGATAAGGTAGTTTTTTCTTAGTCTTTGCCTGTTTATTAAAATAGAATTTCTGTTTAGGGTTGAGTTGCAGAACAAGCTTTAAATCCAAAACAGCACTCTCATGATCATTAGCAGGATATCCAATCAGAGATATTTTCTTCAGAAAGATTTGTACATTTTCTCCTGCCCACTGGTAAGGATAGGCACGTCCTCTGGAACTCAATGCATTACACATTCCAAGCATAGCAAATCAATCATTAATTATTCTCAGGAAGAGTGTTCAAAGTTCTCTTCCTTCTTTGGGTGATATGATACAACATGAAAAACAAAACAAAAACCCTGGGTACTTAGTCCTTAGGTAGTACCTGATCAAATACCCCGTTTGTTACAGATCCTTCAACTTCTACACTGTTCCATCACTTCCCAAGATAAAAAGGGGGGTAGGGGCTTTCCTGGTGGCGCAGTGGTTGAGAGTCCGCCTGCAGATGCAGGGGACACGGGTTTGTGCCCCGGTCTGGGAAGATCCCACATGCCGCGGAGCGGCTGCGCCCCTGAGCCATGGCTGCCAAGCCTGCGCGTCCGGAGCCTGTGCTCCGCAACGGGAGAGGCCACAACAGTGAGAGGCCCGCGTACAGCAAAAAAAAAAAAAAAAAAAAAAAGCCGGGGGGGGAAGACTATGGATTTCTGTACTGAGGGAACTTTTCTGAGCTAACTAAGTAAATCTGAATTGTAGCACAAAATAGCAGTGTTAAAATCTTGAGCTGTATGTTAGTTCTTCAAAAAGGCTTTGAGGTATGCATGAGTTTATAGTGACTGCGAAAAGTTGTTGGGCTGGTTTTTTTTCAGAGAGAGCAGCCACTGGGGTACATTTTTGTCCTTTTGGGCCTGGCAGGCTGGGAGCAGAATACAGACAAAGGCACTGGGGCATATGGGCCTGTTATGGCCTGGAATTCGGGCTCTCCGGGTGGTAACTGAATGGGTATGCCAGGGTGTGTAGGGACTGGACTGATCCTCCCAGAACTGAGAGAAGGGCCCTTGGGATGTGGAAGCAACGCAAGTGTTGGACATGGCACTGGTGCGGGAGAGGGGTCACGCAGTGGGTGTGAGATTGGGTGTGCTGGCCTGGGGTCACCCTTCGGGCAGGGCGTGGTGAAGCTTGTTGGGCCCTGGCTGTTGGCTGAGAAGCTGGATGCCAAGGGCTGGGAGAACTGAAAGGCCCATGAAGGTATGACTGCCATCAGCCTCAGCCCTGGGAGAGACGGAAGAGTCCAAGGTGAGTCCTGCGGCGAGGCAATGAGGGGGCAGGTCTGGGGCTCCCATTCAGGAATACATGGTCAGCTGCAGCCACTCCTGGCTGTCCACCTGGATTTGTCCGGTGCCACGTCTGTCAAGAGGTTTGAAGGCACAGAAATCTGACGAGTCTGACCAGACAGCTGATGAAGCTGTCAACATCCGTGTTCCCTCCCCCATCTGAGTAGCGTCCGATGATCCTGTCGTAGAGATGCTCATTCAGGCGGAACCCTGCTGCCTCAAAGGTTCCCGGGGAGTTCACCGCTGCCCATGGTCCCTGAACGGTCAACGTCAAACTGTTTGCCACATTTTGATGTTGCTCCACAAGCACTATAATTCCTCGAAGCCCAGCTTGCTGGTCGTGTCACTACCACGGTCACCATGATGCAACAGGATTCAATGCTAAAACCGTCAGTCTTCAGACCGGGAGGTCGGGTCACGACTTGGTTGAGAATGTTCGTGAATTCTGTGGCACTGACTCTCTAGCCAGCTGGGCAAAGACTCCCCGGCACTGCCGGACCTCCTCACTCTGATTGGCCCGGATGATGGCGTAACGGGTGCGTGGGGCGGGGCTCTGGGTGTAACGCGCAGGCGCCTCACGGGCGACGCTAGTAACCCGGCCGGGAAACGCCGGCCTCGTTGCGACTGGACGTTCCGCCAGCACCCCTGCCTTTGGCCCTGCTGTCCTCTGTACCACCCTCCCCACCCCAGCCACCGTCTCCCCCTGACTCCAACCAGGGTGCCCCCTTCTTCCCCCTTCCCCCTCCCGCTCCTTCGAGAACGAGTTAACCAGGACCGTGGCTGTGACTCAAGATTACGCCTCAATCACACGCTCGCCGGTCTGCTCACCTGTGCGGCCTCCCTAGCGTTGGACTTCGGGGGAAGGCTGCTTGAGAAAACTCTAGAAAATTAAGCAACAAACTCCAGTTATCTCCAGAAAAAAGAAGAAAGGAAAACTTCAAAGGTAAAAAAAATTAAGCCAGTAAAAAATTTGCTGCCTAAAGGTTCTTTTACGAGGCCTGTGGGTTTTCATCTTTCCGTATGCCAATAACTTAGACATAGTGTTTAATTTGCTGCTTTATGGTAGAAAATTCTTTGATTCAACAATGATTTGTTCAATAATAACTTCTTCAACAACTTTGTGGTGAATACCGGACGTGGATATGGGGGCAAAATAGAACTGTAAACTGGGATAAAAGACGGAAGATGCCACTGCAAAAAACAGCCAGGTACCAAAATTCAAGAAAAAAGATAGGAATTAATTCTAAGGGATTTATTCTTCAGCGTGACCCATGAATGCCGGGTCATCCATATAATGTCCCACCCACTTATTGTACAAAGTGAACAGTGAGGCCTAAGGTCCTTGAAAATTCTCCTCACTTAAAAATAAATGCGTCTACCTTTGTTGCACATTTAACAGTGTGCAAAGAACCTGTGAGAAACGTGTTTTTGAATAGAGCTAATAATAACAAGGAGTATTAAAAAGTGTGATGTCGGTCCTTTAAAATTGTTTTAAGTCAAAGATCATCTGCTAGCATATGGATTTCAACTTTGCTACCCTAAAGAGATGGCTTCAGATTACAGTGTTTAAAAAATTTAGTTTACTCTCTGAACTCCAATTTAATATTAACTTTCGCTTAGAGAAATGTCTTTTGAAATCTAACCTGAGCTAAAGGAAAACTTCCGCTGACAATTCCTTTTGGCGGGGAACCATTCTTTGCCACTCTCAGTGTTCCCCACCTTGATCCTTCTGGTGTCTATTTCTGTTTTGTTTCTGAACTCAGAGAGGGTCAGAGTATGATCCGTTCTTCCTCTAAAACCCCAGCATCACCTAGAATTGCAGACCAGGCAGGCGTACAGCAGACCTGCCCACACATGCCATCAATGTCAGGCAGACTCAGACCAGAGAGATCCTTCTCTGATCGTGGAGAGAGATCATGAAAAGTGTGTAAAAACTAGGCTTGTACCCTGGTTCATTACAGAGTCACCTTGGCTTGCACAACTAAAAGAAGAGGTTCCCTGATGGCTCATGAAACCCGGAGGAAACCTGACCTTAAAAATGCTAAACATATGGATTACAATTGAACACCATATTGTCCCAATATTCAGAAAAGTGATGAAAGATTTTCAGTTTTAATCCCAGTGTTGGTCTCCTGAAGACACATAGAGTTTCAAATAGTGCAGGCCTCATCCCTGAATTTTTTTACATGAACTTTTAGCCAAACAGCTGGTAAACAGGTTTCCTTGAATTCATTCAAATATCTCATTATCTTTTCAAAGTTTCCCTTTGAACGTTCATTTCTCTGCTAGTCTAACTTCTTATCACTAATTTCTTCAATGGGTATAAGGATCATACTCCTTGCTCCTACAATATTATGCAGATCTATAACACTCCTAAAATGAAAACCATAGTGCTAGACTTGCTGTCATAATTGTCATAAAAAGACTAATTTAGTCTCTCTCTAATTTAAAACAAGATACTAATATATTTTAAGGATTCTAGAAAAGAGGCATTGCTATTTTCACTCATTGTTACTGACCAGTCTTCTTAGAGTTTTAAGTCTTGCATCTGTTTTCTCCATGTTTTCTTAACTGAACTATATCCTATTAAAACTGGGAAGCAGGGCTTCCCTGGTGGCACAGTGGTTGAGAGCCCGCCTGCCGATGCAGGGGACACGGGTTCGTGCCCCGGTCCGGGAAGATCCCACGTGCCGTGGAGCGGCTGGGCCCGTGAGCCATGGCCGCTGAGCCTGCGCGTCCGGAGCCTGTGCACCGCGACGGGAGGGGCCGCGGCAGTGAGAGGCCTGCGTACCGCAAAAAAAAAAAAAAAAAACAAAAAACTGGGAAGCAACCATCCTAGGTTAAGATTTCAATACATGTTTCTCTCTTTTCCTTGCCAATGTATTTCTCTGATTGTCCCTTATTTCCCATAGCATTTAATACCCATATAATGCAAAAAGATCACCATGTTACCTAATGGATTTGTACATGTACATATGGTACATATCTTGAAACAGCTTTTAATTTTATATAGCTGTGCAGTCAGCTGCTGGTTTCTACTGCTTCTAGAAACCTTGCCAGACCATCTGCAGACCTCTAATACTTCTGACCAGAGGGTAACTGGCAGGAATTAAATGTTACGACCGTATTCAGCAAAATTTCATGATTCCAATGCCCTAACTAGAAGCAATACTAACTGGCCTTCAGAAAGAGACAGAGGTTAGCAAGACCTCTACGTTAACTACAGTAATGCTTCTCTGAGTCAGCAAATATTATTGACACGAGTAGCAGAACTCAGACCCTACACAAATATCAATCATCAGCTGGTCAGAATAATAGGACTGGGTATGTGGACAATAGCAGAAAGATGTTCTAGATGCTGGGCATACCTTCTTGGAATCAGGAGGAATTATTGTGACTGGCTTTGGGAACACAGTAAATTATAGGATCAGGCTAACTAATTGCAGCTTTAAGGAGTCCCCACTAGCAGAAAATACTCACTAGACCAGGGGTCCTCAACCCCCGGGCCATGGACCAGTACTGGTGTGCAGCCTGTTAGGAGCCGGGCCGCACAGCAGGGGGCGAGTGAGCTGCTGCATCTGCCGCTCCCCATGGCTCCCCATCGCTCGCATTGCCACCTGAACCATCCCCACCCCCACCGGTCTTCCATGAGACCGGTCACTGGTGCCAAAAAGGTTGGGGACCTCTGGGCTAGACTGAAGGAAACAAGCTAGTTTAGCTGAGCTTCTGTGTAGCAGGTGACCTGAAGGTGAGGGTGTGTAGGACACCCGTGAAACCTTGTAGACCAGTTTTTTTTTTTAAATCCAGTGGTTTTCTTTCTCTCTTTTTTTAACATTTTATTTACTTATTTATTTTTTGGCTGCACGGTGTGTTAGTTGCAGCATGCGGGCTCCTCTCTAGTTGTGGTGCGCAGGTTCCAGGGCGCGTGGGCTCTGTAGTTTGCAGCAGGCGGGGTCTCTAGTTGAGGCGCTAGAAATCAGTAGTTGCAGCGCGCCGCCTTACTTGCCCCACGACATGTTGTGGGATCTTAGTTCCCTGACCAGGGATCAAACCCGAGTCCCCTGCATTGGAAGGCGGATTCTTGACCACTGGACCACCAGGGTAGTCCCTGCACACCCGTGTTGATGCAGCTAATCTGAAAATGGTTGTCCCCTTCCTCCTCAATAATCCACTCCAAAGTGACATGATTTGTGTATCATCACAGATTCATAGTTAACTCCTACAATTCTTTATTCCTGTCCTCTAACCATTTAGTTATCACGTATAATGATTACATCACTTGCTTCCTTGTATAGCGCCCCCCATAAAGGGATGTTTTGGGGGAAAGGGCGCACATACGCCATGCACACGTGCTGCTGTGTTTGTTGTTTCAGGGGGAGTCTAAAGTTGTTGCATTAGTCAGAAGGGAACTTCACACTTTTATTTTGTGGGTGGAGTGGTAGACAGAGTGAAATGTGGAGGTATGCATGACAGGAAGGAAAGGAAAATGGACAGCGAATGCGTTCCTCATTCTATGAGACTGTGAGGTAACTGATGTTGTTTGGAAAGTTCAAGTTCAAATTCCAGAGATTGGTGGTTATATGTAGAGATGTAGGTATATGGAGACACATAGCATTGGGCTAGCCTTCTTTGTTTTTGAAAATCAACTTTATTGAGATATCATTTACGTACAATGTAATGCATCCATTTAAAATGCACAACTCAGTGTGTACACATGAGGAACTACTGCCACAATCAAGATGGAGAATATTTCTATCGTTCTCCAAAATTTCTCCTTGCTTCTTTGTTGTCCCTCCCTTCTTCTACTTTGGCCCCAATCAAAACAGAGCTGCTTTTTGGTCACAGATTTTTTTAATTTTCTAGACTTTTATATAAATGGAATCATACTCTTATGTCTGGCATCGTACACGCAACATAATGATGTTGACATTTATTCATTTTGTTGTGTATTTAGCAGTTTGTTTCTTTTTATTGTTGAATAATATTCCACCATGTGCATGTATCACTTTCTGTTTATCCATAACCTGCCGGTGAACATCTGGATTGGTTTTGATTTTTGATTGTTGTGCATAAAGCTGCTATGGATGATTTCCAATTTAGGGTTATTGTGTGCAAAACTGTTATAAATACTTGTGTACAAGTCTTTGTGTGGACATATGTTTTCATTTCTTTTGTGTATATACTTGGGAGTGGAACATCTGGGTCATATGTTTCACTTTTTCAGAAATTACCAAAAGGTTTTTTTCTGAATGATTGAGCCATATAATATTCCCAGAAGGGGTGTATGAGGATTCCAGTCGCTGAGCATCCTCACCTCCATTTGGTTTTGTCCATTTTAATTATAGCCATTCTAATGGGTGCATGGTGGAATCTCACGGTAGTTTTAATTTCCATTTCCCTGGTGACTAGTGTCATTTACATCTTTTCATGCAGCTTGTATACTGTCATTAGTGAAGTGTCTGTTCAATTCTTTCACTTATTTTTTAATTGGATTGTTTGTCTTTTTATTATTGCATTGTAAGTGTTCTTTAAATAGTCTGGATACAAGTCCTTTGTTAAATATATGCTTTGCAAACATTTTTTACATTCTCTTGGTTGTCTTTTCATTTTCTTGACAATGTCTTTTAAAGACCCCAATTTTTAAAAATTAATTAATTAATTAATTAATTTATGACTGCATTAGGTCTTCATTGCTGCATGCCAGCTTTCTTTAGTTGCATCAAGTGGGGGCTACTCTTCATTGTGGTGAGCAGGCTTCTCATTGTGGTGGCTTCTCTTGTTGTGGATGACGGGCTCTAGGCACATGGGCTTCAGTAGTTGTGGCACTCGGGCTCAGTAGTTGTGGCGCATAGGCTTAGTTGCTCCACGGCACGTGGGATCTTCCCAGACCAGGGCTCGAACCTGTGTTCCCTGAATTGGCAGGCGGATTCTTAACCACTGCACCACCAGGGAAGCCCTAAAGACCCAAATTTTTATTTTGATAAAGTAACTTACTGGCATTTTCTTTTATAGCTCATGGTTTTTCTCTCCTATTTAAGAAATCTTCACAAAACCCAAGGTCACTAAAATTTCTCCATTGTTTTCTTCTAGAAATTTTATAGTACTAGGCTTCACATTTAGGTCTATGATCATTTCAAGTTAATTTTTGTGTATAGTTTGAGTTGACACTTTTTTTTTTTTTGCATATGGATATCCAGTCATTCCAGCATCATTAGACATATATGTGTGGATCTCTTTCTGGACTCTATTGTGTTTCATTGTTCCTTTTGTCTATCTTTCTGTCAATACTGCACTATCTCGATTTTTGTAGATAGCATAAGTTCTTCTTACACTATCAAGGTCCATCTTGTTCTTCTTTTTCAAAATTGTTTTGTCTATTCTAGAGCTGTCACCTTTCCAAATAAAATTTAGAATGAGCTTGTCAATTTCAGGGAGAATACTGGCTGGGATTTTGACTGGGGTTACTTTGAATCCCTCAGTCAATTTGAGTAGAATTGAAATCTTAACAGTTGAATCTTTCAACAAACCTATGAATTTTAACGTACTATGAATCGGAACCTTCCAATAAACCTATGAACATGGATTATTTCTCCATGTATGTGATTCTTCCTTAATTTCTTTGAGCAATGTTCTATAATTTTCAGTGACGAGTTCTCACATATCTTTTGTTAAATATATTCCTAAATATTGTTTGTTTTTAGGTACCCTTGCAAATCGAATTTTTATTATTTAATTTTCTGATTGTTGACTGCTGGCGTACAGAATACAATTAACTTCTGGATGCTTCACTTTGTACTCTCCCACCTTGCTAAATTTACATATTAATTCTAGTAGCTGTCATGTAGATTTCCTTGAGGTTTTCAGCACAAATACTCATGCCATCTGTAAATAGAGTCCAATTTTCTTCTTCCTTTCTTTGCTTTTGATATTTATTTTGGTTTCTTTTTTTTTTTTTCTTACTTCCATTTTATTGTTTTGTACTCAATTTTTGCCCTCGTTGCTCACTGGGGATGACCCACCGCTACGTTAAAATCCCTGATCTGGGGAAATTTAGCAGAGATCTCAAACTAAGGCAGGAATAGGGCCAGGAAAACAGCTGATGGATTAAAGAAGAAACAAAAAAGAGACACTGTGAAGAAATATAGTTAGCTAGAGGCAAGCCTGCAGTTTTAGCTTTGCTCTGCTGCTGCTGTTGCTGGTCACGTCAAGGTCTTTTTGAGCTGGTTGGAAAGAAGGAGAAAATGTGTGAGAGCTGTGAGTGGATGGGTCTTAGCTGTGGCTGGAAAACTCTGTGGACGTTAGGAACTCCTAGGATTTTCAAGTGAGGAGGCCAGTATCAGTCATAGGCCAACATGCTAATCAGATCCCAGTTCCCCCTCCCGTGCACATCCACCCACTGAGTCTCCGCCTCAGTTTCTGGATCCTTCCCAGAGACCTTTCCTTCTTCCCCCAGCAAAAGCTCTCAGGAAATATCTGAGCCCCTTTCTGTGATTAAATTCTGCCCCATCCCCACACCTCACCCGCTGTTACGTTTTAACAAGGTGTATCCGAAGATGTTTTAAGTCCCAAACAATGACAGCACAAACACAACAGCAAAACATGTAAAGGAAGAAAATAGCATTTATTGAACATCTACGAACCCTATGATGCCCCACGGTTATTATTTAATTATAATAAGGTCTAAAATAGGATTTGTGTCCTCATTATAAAGGACTGGGGTTTAAGAGGTTCAGCCTTTTGTTCAAGGTCATATAAAAATTGGAGAATAAATTTGAACCTCAATCTGAGTTTAAGTATAGGCGTTTTCCACTGCACTCATCTGACCCTTCCATATTACTGAACACTTTGTGTAATATATTTGCTGACTTATCACTGACTCTACTATACTAGATTGTACATTTCTTGTCTGCAGGAGTGCACTCACCATTATACACCCAACCTCCAGCACAGGGCACGGCAAATAGTAGTTATACAGTGCCAGCTTGTTGAATTGATTTAAATACCAAGAGAACAATGTGTCTACTTGCTTTATTTATTCATTCATTAAACAAATACTTTTTTGTGGTTAGACACATAGATCTAGAGTGGAAGTCACATAAGCAAATAAGCAATTAATTCTACACAGTGTTAACAAGCAATGATACAGGACGAATAAAATATTGAGGAAACACAGAAAAGAGATACCCAGCATGGCCTAGGGATGTCAGCAAAGTCTCCCTGAAGGAGGAGGGATATTTTGACGTTTGATATCGAGAATGATGCGTTGTGAAAGAAGGAAGATAATCCAGACAGAGAAGGCAGTCATGTGCAAGGTTGGGAGTGAGAGAGAGTGTGACACAGTCAAGAAAATGTAAATAGCTCAGTGTGGTTGGGACATAGAAGGTGAGACATGGAATGATGAGAGATGAGGGCAGACAATGAAACAGGTGTCAACTATGAGAAGATTATCATGTTCTGTTAAGGCTTTATCCCAAGGGAGCCACCGAAGGGATATAGTCGGCAGATGGCAGAATCTGATTTCTTATTTAGAAAGACCATCCTGGCTGACTTCTTTGTGGAAAATGATGGGGGTGGGGCAGGACACCATTTGGTAAAGAATCGCTGAATTCTAGATGAAGGATGATTGTGGTCGAAACAAAGATAAAGAGTATGGGATTGGGGAAAGTGGGTAGATTTGAGAGATAACGAAAGTAAAATGAATAGGATTTGGAGACTGAGTAATTTGGGAGTAATGGAGAAAGGATTGATGAGGATGTCTTAGGTTTGGGGTTTGGGGAAATGGTGGACAGCCAGGCCATTTATGAGCTCTTGAACCCAGGTGAAGTATTCGTGTGAAGAAGAATACCTCCAATAAATATCATCCCAGATGGTGTACCGGAACCTTAAAATCATCATAATTGTTTCAGTAAATTATTAGCCTCCCCCTCTCCAGCTAACTCGCCACATCTCTCTGTAACACCATCATTTTCCTAGTCAATTAGGCTGCAAACCTCTTGAGCACCGTTGTTTCCTCCTCTCCTCAGCCATCCCTACACTTTCAATTAGTCGCCGAGGCCTGTTTGTCATCCTCGCCAATGTCTCTTGAGTCTGCCCTGTCCTTCCCTTCCCACTGTCATAACTGCAGTCTGAGCCCTTATCACTTCATGCCGGAACTACCTCTTAGCTTGAGTAGTTTCCTAACCCGTCTTCATACTTCCAGTTGCTCCCCAGTGCAGTCCATCTGGGACCCCATGGCCAGAATGATTTTCTTTGTACGCTGCTTCCATCACCTCTCCCAGCTCAGACTGAAGGAGAGCTTGCCTTGAGCTCGGACTAGAGGAGAGTGGCTCCAGCAGACTGCAGGCTAGGAAGAGAAAGGAGGCCCCTGTTCACTTCCTAGTCCCTCCTGCTTCACTGCAGTTGTAGTAGTGGCGTCATCATCTGCTGCAGAAGCACCTGCGCCTTCTCCCATGGCTCCAACGCTTCAGGCTCCGGGAGTGCCACTCCCTCTGTGTGTTCTCTCAGACTCCAGGGTGGTGACAGATCACTGCTGTCGCTCCTCCCAGCATGTCAGCATCCCTCGTGGTTCCCTTCACCCTGCTTCTTCATTCAGCTTCCTTTGCTTGAACTCTCGTTAATGTGCCACCTGTCTGCCTCATGGACGCTAATTGATGCAAGGCTGGCTGGAAGAGCACCCAGACTAGTCTTTGCCTTCATAGGGGTGCATTGATCTCTCCCATGGCACCAAGCCTGGGGACGGGCCACTAGAAAATCGCTTGTTATCCTAAATGAAGAAAGATTATTCATAAGCTAGACTCAGTTCTTTGTGTGAATACAGGGTTCCTGTTGACAAACCAGACTGCCACACCTGACCCCTGTTAGCACGGGGCTATTATTGATTATTGCCCAGTGGGCTTGACCCTATACCCCATGGGGTTCCCAACTGATAGTGAAAGATCAAGATGACATAATCTTATTTATTGACGGGTGCCCAATGGATAGACTCAACGGCCTGTCTAAAACCCAGTGGAATATCTCTGCCATCTTCCAGCTCTAAATTCTAAATTCTGGGACTGATACCATTCTTTATGAAGCCAGCATGTTTGTCACTGTCCTAGAGGATGACTCTGGCAGGAGTTATTCCAAGAGGGCTGATGCTTCAACACCGCTACCTTCAGGGTGATTTGGAGGTGACTTGTTCACAGTGCTCTTTCTGTTTAACAAGGGCAATGTTCATTCTCAGAAGTGGAAGAGCCACTAATCGTCTGCTATCATCAAAGAGAAACTCTTACCAGATGCCTTAGCAGAATTTGCTGCTTTGCTGCTTTCTGGAGGCCTCAGAGATTCTTGTTTTAATTATCCTTTCTCCACACATCATGTTTTTGAAATTCCCAACATATTTCCAAGTTATTTTAGCTGGGTATCTTCCCAGCTGATCTTAAAATCAGAGTTCCTACTCTTGGCTTCTTGATGATGCTTACCAGTGGGAAAAAAAAGGGGTGAAAGGATCTCAAGATCTTTTCCCTCAGGATGTAGTGTAACTATCTCTCGGGGAAGGAGTTTTTTCATTTCAGTGTGAAGTGCAGGGTGCAGAAGGGCCAACACATGCAAATTTGAAGCAAACGTTTCCAGAGCATCAGTCCTTCACACATGCGTAAAACAGATCATCCAATGGGAGCAGTACATAAATCACTCAGAAGAGAGTGCCAAAAATTTCCACCGCGTGCCTTCCAGAATTTAAAACCCAAACATGTTAGAGTTCCAAGCCCTTACCTAAAAAATCCTGAAGGGAAAATGAACTGTGAATAACTATGGAGAAAGTAGAAACAATTCATCCACCTGATGGGACCACCTGCTAATCAAAGTTCCCACAGTGTTTCGTATCCAGCTATGAATCAAAACTCTGGAGCTAAGTTTATGGCTTAAAAAGCCAAAGACTCCTGTCATCATCATCACTGTTATTTACCAGTGACTGAGCCAGAATCTGCATGAGTCTCGATGTTTCTTAAAGGATGTTGGTCCATTCGTAAAGGATGTGTCTGATTTGGGGGAGGAGTGTGGCCTGGTTCCAGATGCTGAGGTTAATGGGCAGTGTGGTAAATCACAGTCACAGAAAAGAAAGGCCTTGGAGTGGGTGGACGAGTGTTTTAGTTTCTTAACCCACTGCACACCCACGGAAGAGAGAACTTGACATGTGTTAGAAATGTCTAAGAAGAGGTACTTCCACACATTGTTTTAGGAAAGTGTTCTTGTACTAGACACAGTGCTTAGTGCAGAATGTTTCTAAAAAGGATTTATCGAGGTAGATGGGAAATAATTCTTATAGCAAAATGTCTTCCATCTTACATGCAGAAAGTAAGTGGGGCCGAACATGAGGAGCCCCCCAAAAATTGGAAAAAGAGAATGGGTTCAGCTATCAAACCAATGCCCTGAAATAGTCTGGCACACAGTCTGGCACTGAGCTACAAGACTTGGTTCAATGTATTTATGTATCAGTTTGCCATGGCTGCTGTAATGAAACACCCCAACTGGGTGACTTAAAACAACAGACATGTATTGCCTCACAGTACGAGAAGGCAGAAGTCTGAAGTCAGGATGGCAGCAGGGCCATGCTGTCTCTGAAATGTAGAGGGGCCTCCTTCCTTGGCTCTTCCTAGCTTCTGGTGTTTACCTGCAATTGCTTGGTTTCTTGGTTTGCATCACCCCAGTTCCGTGTCCGTTGTTGCATGGTGTTCTCTGTGTGTCTCTTTCTTCACATGGCTGCCTTCTTATGAGGACACCAATCATATTGGATCAGGGGCCCACCCTACTTCAGTATGACCTGACCCTAACTATTACATCTGCAACAATGGACAAGTCACATTTTGAGGTACTGGCAGTTGGGACGTCAACATCTTTTTTTGGAGGGGGAGGACACGAGTCAACATGCAACAACTTTATTGAAATATGGCAGGAATAAGATTTACAAATTAGGAGCTTTCTTCTCTGTTTCTGTTCTCCTTTTTTCTTGCCTTCCTTCCTTCCTTCCTGCCTGCCTGCCTGCCTGCCTGCCTTCCTTCCTTCCTTCCTTCCTCTTTCCTTCCTTTCTTTCTCTCTCTCTTTCTCCCCCCCTTCTCTTTCTTTCTTTTCTTGTTTCCCTAGCCATAGCATCTTGGTGAGGAGTGAAGAACAGAACTAGGAGACACTAAGTTGGTGTACATAAGAAAAGGCATGGTGATACCTAGAGAAATACAACTCGAAATGAGAAAGGTGGTCTGCCTGTGTGATGAAGACATCTCATATACAGCATAATGGAATTTTGAAAAAGGAGAAAGAAGATTTAGCAGTGTAACATGCGTGAGGGAGCTAACGATGATTTTCAGAAGTTGGCTGTGTTGCCAGGAGTAGCCATCCTTTACCACCATTGAGAGCACCGAGTCCATAGCTATGTTTCACGTCATGGCTTTGGAGTCACTTCTGTGTTCCGTTCAGCTGTGTCACTGTGATGAGCTGGCTCTGTGGAGGGAGGAAACAGGACCAGTTTTGTTCATGCTACATGAAGCCTGAGGGTTAGCCTGCTACATAAATCTGATGGGGATTCTTTAGCAATGGAGGCACAATAACAAAAGACAGAGAGAAGAAAAGTGTGGCAGGGTCCATTCAAACACAGCCCAAAGGACAAAGAAGCTTGTCTGGTGGATTCTAATATTATGGTTCCTCTGTAATAGACAACTCTGTCTTATACTTTCTCAGCTGAGAATTAGTCCTTCATATCACCCAAGGAAGCCCACCTGTTCTGTTCCTATGCTCATTAAACAAACTTCCCACTTTAGTTTATACTACTTCAAGGAGAGAATGTGTTAATTGTATTAACAAAAATATTCACATCCAGAGTTCGGCAGACTTTTTTGTAAAGGGCAAGATTGCAGATATTTTCAGCTTTGCAGGCCACAGCAGCTCTGTGGCCATAACGCAGCTCTGCCGCACCTGGGGGGAAAGCAGCCCCAGACGATACGTAAGCCTAGGGCCTGGATGTGCTCCAGCGCAACTTACTTTACAAAAACAGGTGTCAGGCGGAGCTGGCCCACAAGCCATTGTTTGCTGACCCTGTTTTAGACCATAGGGCAATATATATATATATTTTTGCCTTTTTAGTAAAAATTTGAATTTCGCTTTTATGTGTAACTCTCAGTTTGGTTAATGAGCACTGCCTTTGAGAAACAGTTCCACCTTCTATGTGCTGACAAATTCAAGATTCTGAGTGTGTAAGACCTAGGGTCAGATCTTCCAGCACGGTTAATTCACACGCTTGTTGTTACCTCATAAAGCGTCATGGCAACAGTGTGCTGATTTCTCCTCCCAGATGGATAGGATCTCATGATACAATTTTATTTATTTTATTTTTTTCTTTTGGCCACAACACGCAGCATGTGGGATCTTAGTTCCGTGACCAGGGATCGAACCTGTGCCCCCCTGCAGTGGAAGTGCGGAGTCTTAACCACTGGACCACCTGGGAAGTCCCTCTCATGATACAATTTTATATCAGCGGTTTTCTCTTTTTGTTTTTCCTTCACTCAGTGGGGCCTCAAAGGTCAATGAGACTAGTTTTGTAAAGGAGAGTGTGGGTCTTAGAAATGTGAACTGACTTAGAAATGAAAACTGGAAGCGAGGCTGAGTATCCAGGATTCCCAACCTTAGGTTTGGTTTCCCAGCCTTTGAACTTGGCTGCGAAAAATTATCACAAGAGCTGGAGACCCGGGACTTAAGTCACCACACAGCAGTTATATACTGTTGATGATGGGGATGGTGCGTAAGCCACTGGCTTGGTACAAAGAAGCCAAGATTACTCACGAGCTCTCAGGATGCCATATAGTTCGTGTGATCTCTTTTAAAAATTTGAAATGCCATTAAACATTTATTATCCATGTATTTATCTAAGCCTGTCTTGAACCTGTCTATGTTTTGGCTCTACAACTAGTTCAGGTAACAAATTCCATGTGTTTACTTGTCTTCTAGACAAGAAGCCCTTCTTGTTGATTTAAAGCTGCTTTTTATTAAAACTGATGGTGATGTCATCAAAAGATGCCCAAGGTGGATTATCCCAGAGAGCTCTTAAAGGGAACACATTCCAAGGGTGTCCTTTGCAAAAAGGGTCTTTGGGTATCTTACATACCACATCACCCCAAAGTAGCAAAGTTATACAGTGGTTTCCCAACATTTTCAGCCACCAAAACTTGCTAAAAAATCACGTGGGATCTTAGATAAAATTGCTAACAAATGCACTGGTCTACTTGTAGGCCATTTTCCGCAGAGAATTCAACGTCATGTCACACACTATCATTTTTTTCTTTTAATTTGGCTGCCCCCCACTGGAACATCAGCTCCACGGAGTCAGAGCATTTGTCTGTTTATCCACAGTCACTCAAATAGTCACTGATGCATAGAAGGCATTCAGTAAATGTTGTTAAATAAATGAAGCAGCGTGTGAGGTCCTGAAGCCACACCTGAGCCTGAGGCTTCCTCCTTGAAGCCACACCTGAGCCTGAGGCTTCCTCCGTGATTCCCTTTCTCTCATCGGGTACCAAACTTGGGCGTCCTCCGTGAAGCCCTTCCTGGGGTGTGAGGTGGATTTCGATTGGCATAGAACCTTGCAGTAAAGCACACACACACTTTATCTTATTGGGGCCTCTCAGTCACCCTAATATGGTGCATATTGTTACCACTCCCAATTTGTAGTTGAGAAAATAGACTCGGAGACCATAATGGACTCGGTCACAGTCACATTGATGGGAAATGTTAAAGCCGTAGAACTGAGACAGCTCCAGATGCACTACACCAGGATTTCAAACTACTTTGCAACTCACAGGAAGGAATTTTTAAGTATAACCCAGAAAATACACACACACACACGCACACGCGCGCACACACATACAGTTAAAGCAAAGGTTCTACAAAAGAATGCCTTTACTAATGTAATATATGCTGATATTTTTATTCTATTCAATTAAAAAAATTCTAATTGCAACCACAGACTGAAGAACAGTGTTGTCTGGCATCCATATTTTCTTGCATAATTTCCCCTCTCATATCATCTTTTCCCTCCATTTTGAACATGAAGGGATAATTGCTTTCTTCTCCTGCCGGGCTTCCCAGTCTCTACCTGAAGTCAGCATGTCTGGGAGCGGGAGTCCCCCCGAGCTGGAGTCCGGGGACGCGGAACAGCCAGGACACTGCCTGAAAGGCAGTGGAAAGCTTCTCCGGGGGCACAGGCGGAGAGAGAATCAAATCCGAAAGCCTGGACATCTGGGGCAGGAAACAGTTAAGAGACCACTAGGTGTTTTGAGCTGACAAGACCACCACAATGTTCCTGCAAAGATTAGGCAGAGAGCAGATGTGCAGTAACTCGAGTTCTTCAGAGTAAGATAGTGATGACATAAATTAACCTTGTCCAGGGCCTGACAAAGGGACCACGCGCTTTTGGAAGTCTTCAGAGGGAAGCCATTTTTTATGGGCCCTTCAAGGTTATATACCTTTATCCAACAGAACGAGTTTAATTAGAGCCGCTTGTTTACAGGGAAGGGAAGCGAGCCCAGTAGGGGCTGTCAGGGTGACTGGACAGAAAATAAACGAATGAGCCTGCGAAACGGCCGAGGTCTCCTTGAGTTCTCGTCAGCTGATCGGTTTTCCTTCACCCCTCGAGATGACTTTTGTCTGTTTTCCCGAAACTGGAGAAACAAAGAGGTGAAGGCGTTCCAGACTCCCGATCCTCCGGTTCGGGAGGATTGTGTCACCATCTCCTTCGCAGCTGCCTTTTCTGAGGGATGGTGAGGCGATGCCACACCCAGCTGCTGGAGGACGGGCCTCCGGGACCACTCACCCGCGCACAAGGAGACGCCCCTTAGGATGTGGCCGAGCCTTATCAGTGGGTATTCAACCTGAGGCTTTGAGGAGGGCCTGGCGCTTCAGCTCCCCAAAGATAAATCCTCTACTCAGGGGAGGCCCAGCTGGGGTGGGCTTTGGGCCAGAGATGGCTCTGCTAGAGCTGTGTCCCAGAAGGAGATATGGGATTTGGCTCACCACTGATAAGAGCCTGGGATTCGGAGGCCTGCTAGGAAGTCCTGATCGGATTCCTGTGAGAACCTGAGAAAGGGCAGGAGCTGCGCCTGGTGGGCGGCAGAGGGGTTGCTAGAGTCTGGACCAGGTTTCCCTGAACATCCACAGAGTGCCGGGCCCCTGGGGAAGGAACAAGAGGATAGAGTGAGGTTGGGAGTGGGAATAAAGGGGGACAGGAGGGTGCTCCGGCTGAGGGCCCCAGGCTTCTCTGAGCCCCTGGCTGGACAGGCTGGGCTCCGAGGCTGGGAACTGGTTGGGGCAGACGCGGGTCCAGAGCTGTGCTTACCATGCTGCGGGCAGCTGACTGCCACCGCCCCCTTCCAACCGGCCTTCCAGCCCTTCAGGAAGAGATGCAGATTTGCCCAGGCCAGCCCAGGGCTCCCCATAAACTGGTGGATCCCAAACAGAGAACAGCAGAGGCTGTCTCCTCTCAGGTGGGAGAACTGTTTCTTCTTTTCGTTCCCAGGGCCAAGTTTATTCATGGGTGTGGGAGCCTGTGTGGTTGTGGAATCTAAGGACCGTTGAAACAAGTCCCCACCCTAAAACATCCCTTCCAGACTGCCTGAAATGCTACCTATAATTTGAGTTAAATGATGCTATTAAAAAAAAAAAAAATCAGGGCTTCCCTGGTGGTGCAGTGGTTGGGAGTACGCCTGCCGATGCAGGGGACGCGGGTTTGTGCCCCAGTCCGGGAAGATCCCACATGCCGCGGAGCGGCTGGGCCCATGAGCCATGGCCACTGAGCCTGCGCGTCCGGAGCCTGTGCTCCGCAACGGGAGAGGCCACAGCAGTGAGAGGCCCGCGTACTGCAAAAAAACAAAAAACAAAAAACAAATAGGCCTCAGGGAGATTGAGAGAATTGTAATCATTCCATCTTCCTACTCACTTTGCTCATCTTCCTCTTAACGTTGGGCTGAGGTCTTCATGGTGGAAGGGATGGAGGACTTTCTGGGGGAGGGACACAGTTTTGAGTCAGAGGCATTGCTGGGAAAGGCAGTCCAGGGGAAAGTCCGCTGTGGGGTCTTTGGTGAGTGTGTGTGTTTGCAGGGGGAGGGTGGTCAAGAAGCAGATTTTAGAAAGGAAAGGATCTGGGAGAATCCAGTGAAAGGGGTGAGGATGCGCCGACAGGGCCGTACTGTGCTGACTCAGAAACTGTCCCTAAGGCTTGCCTGGCCCTGCTGTTCCTTCAGCTCCTTGGTCCTGGGGGGCTTGAGTTCCTTCTGTGTGAGATGCTCTTGCCCAGGGCAGGAGCGGAGACCTTTCTGACCTCCAGTCTGAGTCGAGCTGAGACGCTTACCAGCAATTCTGAGCAGACTTTACAATGAGCCCTTCTGTGTAGGGACCACTTCTGAGTCCTGTCTGCGTCATCCCCACCCAGCTTAGGAACATTGAAGACACATAGTAATGTTTGCCCGAAGATTGATCCACCCAATGGATGGGGTGTGTGCATTTCACACCCGTGTGTGGGCCAGGGCCTCGCTTCTTGCTGTCCCTTCCTCGTGCAGTGCTTCCTGCTCTCCTTCCCATACCGTCAGTAGGCGCCCGCCTTGTCACCCCTCAAGACGCAACTCAAATGCCATGTCCTCTTTGTAGCCTTTTCTTTCTGTCTTCCTGTGATTGCGCTTGTGTAAACACCTTGTAATACATGCCACAGTGGATTATCATTGCTGACCTCTTTCTTAATCTTACCCACTTGACGTTGACCTTCTTGAGGTCATTTGTACTATATTTCCAGCTCATAGCACAGTACTTGGCACCTAGCAGGCTCTTAGTAACCTTCCAGTGAATTGATTGGACCTTGTATAAAATTACTTCCAAGGGGCCTCACCAACATTCCCAGAGGTTTTTTAGCCTATGTAGGGCCAGATAAGTACTCAGCAGCAGAGAAAAACCACACCTGGCGTGGAATACGAGGAGGTCTGTCTGCTCGTTTCAGTTTGCCACGAAGAGCCAGTTCCCGCTCCTCATTGAGTCAAGTTCCTCTAAGTTCTCGTCTAAACACTTTCTGAACTTGGCCTCTGAAATGGCAGGTGAGTAATTTGGCATATGAAGAGCTGACATGCATTTCTGGGACTGCTGAGTAGTGAAGGGTTTTCAAAAAATAAAAGAGTCTGTACAAGGATTGCAACTAGAATCCATGAAATAAGAGCCCATCTGGTTGTCCGTGATGAAGCTGTGCAGCTGGGCGGCAGATGTGTTTGCCTTTCGAGTGGCACAGAAAAGATGGACAGAGGACTGAACACGTGGGGCAATTTGATTTGTCTGATTTTCTACCTTTGGATAGATCCAGACCCTCATTGCTGAACCGCTCAAAAGGGGTCACTTCTTCCCAAGAGCTGAGGCAGTTGGTGTGACAGTTTCTGCGAAAGTGAAAGACCCATCCATGTTAAACGTAGGGTCAGAGGGTGGGTCCTGGTTTACATAGACGTGTAAGTGCAGAGTGTGGAGTGTGGAGTCCTTTGCTGTGGTCACTCTTCATCCTTGGTTTAGGGGGGAGCTACCAGTGTTTCTTTTCCATAAGACTTGAGGCCTGCCTTCCTTCCTTCCTTTCTTTCTTTCTATTCTTTCTTTCTGTCCCTCTCTTCCTTTCTTTCTTTTTCTTCTGTCTTTTCTTCTTTCTTTTCTTTCTTTCCCTCTCTCTTCCTTTCTTTTTCTTCCTTTTTTCTTTTTCTCTCTCCTTCTCCTCCCTTCTTCCTCCCTTCCCTCCCTCCCTTCTTTCCCTTCCTCCCTCCTTCTCTCCCCATCCTTCTTTCTTTCATTCACTTTTATTATAACATTTAAAAATATGCGTAAATTAGTGAAGATACTGTAACAAAACCCCCATGTTCCTGTCACCCAGATTCAGTAACTATCAGCATTTTGTTCACTTCCTCCTGTGACCTTCAGATCACAGACCTGAGGATGTCTGAGTCCCTTCCAGCTCTAATAAGATAGGAGTTTTTCTTCATTTCACAAATTCCTGCACTAACTGTTTTTTCTCCACTATATACAGTATATAAGGCGGTACGTGTATATTCAAACTGCAGTGGCAGATCTAAAGTGCGAGTTGTATGTATGTGAAGGTGCTTTTGACCCTCCAGTTTTTATCAATGCCCTAAGGCCACCCAAATAAAGATATAATTTACAGTAAAAGGAATGTGCTTTCTGTGTGAATGCAGCGCCCAGACGAGCTCCTAGCTGCTGCTTCCAGCAGGATGGTTGTTCCTAAGTCACTTCCCTATAGAAATTCTGGTGTTGCCACCAGTAGTGGGTGATATCAGAGTCCAGCTTCTAGAAGGCAGACATCACAGTCACTTACTTCAGCTTCAAGAGCTCATCTCTTTCCTTCATTTTTCATCCTCAGATGTCTCTTTAATTGCCTTGGTTTGCAAAGAGGGCTACTCAATCTGTTTTCGACTTTTTTCTTTTACTTTCTTCTTCCTCTCCCCTCCTTCTCTTTTCTTATGGTCAAAGCAGCTATTATTGAGCATTTAAAACTTTTAAAATTAGACTAAGTGATTAAAGTTCTCTAATGTATTAGTGGTACTCAAAAATGACTTCATATGTGGCCTTTGATCTTTCCAGCCATCTGTGTAGTTAAAATGCCTCTGCTTGAGCAACTTGGCATTTTTTATATCTTCTTGATAATTCATAGTTTTTGTAAATAATGTCAGTGTTCTTAGAAAACTGAGCTACAAGAAAAGTGGGTGGGAGGTATATGCCACTTCAGCATTTTTCTTTTTGTAACTTTCAACTCATCCTTTGAAAATCTTTACATTAAGATAACACTGTGTGTGGCTCTTATGACTGTTAAGTGCTTTACAGCCACTCATTAATACTCAGATTGAAAACCAAGTCATAGAAGAAAGCAATGGCTTGACTAGCGTTGCAACTTGGTAACTATCAAGTTTAAAATCAAGTTAGGGAATAAAGGCAGAATACAATATATATATGTGATTTATGTATATATGAGTTTAAGTCCAAATTCTGTGTCATAGAATAAACTAATACATGAGGTAGGTAAAATCCCTCCATTAACTGAATTGCATGTTTCTATTTCAAACTTATGGCTTGAATTTGGAGTTTCACTTTTAATATGTTAATGAGTAAATTAATATGCATTTACATTTCTATAACATGTATTCTACTTTGTCTCAGCTCTGGACTTCTAGAACTTTGGGGGAGAAGGTTACTTCTCTCCCAAAGAGCTTCCATGTAACCTGTCTGGAATCTTGTTCTCATGTGTTAAAAAAAAAAAAGAGGACAAAAATATATATATATATTTTTTGCGGTACGCGGGCCTCTCACTGTTGTGGCTTCTCCCGTTGCGGAGCACAGGCTCCGGACGCGCAGGCTCAGCGGCCATGGCTCACGGGCCCAGCCGCTCCGCGGCATGTGGGATCTTCCTGGACTGGGGCATGAACCCGTGTCCCCTGCATCGGCAGGCGGACTCTCAACCACTGCGCCACCAGGGAAGCCCGACAAAAATATTTCTATCATTTCTTTTGCTTGACATGCTGTACTTTAAAATCAAGACATTGGGCTGAGTCCGTTTTGCCAGGTGCTGATAGCTTCTGACAAGGACATATGCATTAAAATCAAATAATTAAGTTGCCTGGAAGCTAGAAGTGTAAACATAACCATAACTAAGAGATGCGTTTGTTTATCTTTTCTGCTGTGACTATTAGCTTACCCCTCCAGGTACGGTGCATCACACACATGCATTTTGGATGTGTACACAGAGTGAGAATTTGGCCCGCTGTATGTAATAAAGCAAAAGTACTTGGTATTCAGCTCTAAAAAATGTTGGAAGATTTTTTCCTTCTTCTCAAATGAGTGTTGCTTGGGGGAGGTATTTGACGTGCCAGTTAATATGTAGACTTTTCCAACAGTTTAGGCTTTTTTTCCCCTCAGAGATTCAAGGCAGAATGTCAGGTTCTCTGCTGCCAGTCATTTTCCATAATTTTCCTGTTTATTCTAGTGTGTGCTCTAGACTGTGTTCTCACGGCAGGTGCATATCAATGTACCATATGGCAGCCTCCTGGATCAGCTCTGTCACCAGGCCCTCCAGGAAACGAGACCCTATATTGTTCTCAGGGCATAGCCAGGCCCACATTCAGACAGAAACCGCTGCTCCTTTCCAAACTGCTGACTGTCAGACTATCACAGAATTTCACCAAACAACTGACAGTGGGGAGGATAGGGGAACATTGGTGAGCCCCACATCAGGAAGGCAGGCCATTGTTCATTCACTGATTTCATGAATATTAACTGAGCAGCCAGGAACTGCTCCAGGGAAGGGGATATAAAAGTTAAAAAAGACACAAATTCCAAAAAAAATAAGCAAGTAAAGAAATGATCGAGAGACTTCTGATGGAGCTAGACGAAAAAATTGAAATTGTGGTAAGAGGCTGAACGGCCGCCTTGGAGAGCGGGTTAGCATGACCAGACTGAGGAAGTTGTACGAAGGCTGAGGATTGAAAGTCGGGAAGGGACCTGACGTGCAAAGGTCAGGAAGGAGAGAATTCAAGCGCAGAGCACAGCAAGCACGGAGGCCCTGAGCCAGAAGCTGCCTGGTATGTTTGAGGAACAGAAGGGAGGTGGCCTGCTTGGAAGGAGTGAATGGGAGGGAGTGTGTAGGTCAGAAGGCAGATCGGGGAGGGCTTCCTAAAGCCAAGGTGAGAAGTTCGGATCTTGTTCTCAGGATAATCAAAATGATCGGAAGATACGATCTGAATCGTTGTGCTACAACAAACAAGCAAATAAATGAATGAACGGATAAACGAATGAATGAATGAATGAATAAATAAAGGGACCTGGACTAGTCCACGTATCTAGAATGAAGTGTCAGGATTGGAAGTTGGAAATTCTTGTATTTTTTAGCAAATATTAAGAACAAGTGTTCATATCAGTCCCTGGAGAAAAATGAGACTTGGATATGAAACTGAAAATGGCTGATTTTGCAGCAAGGACCTAACCCCATCCTCCACTGGCAGCGTAAGGAGAAGTAATCCTGCAAAGGTCCATTACGAGATGGAGAAGAACACTGTGCTCTCCACAGACGCCAGCCTAGAAGAAGGAGGTCTCTGCCCTAGAGAACTTGCAGTGTCAGGCAGTATGAGTGGACCGACAGTCAGAATGAGTGGACTGACACGCCTAAAATATGGTCGATAGTAATAGAAGTTGGCCAGAAGAAGCCGCATCTGAACTCTGTAGCAAACACGCAGTTCTAATCCTTCCCTTCCCCCTCTCTTTACGACTTAATACTTGGCAAGGGAAAGGTCACTTGACAATATTTATTAGCTCATTAACTGTAAGTGTCTTTGCTGCCAGGGGAGATATTTTTTATAACAATTCTATTGTTTTCTACAAGCTATGCTGCAGGTGTCTCTCCACCGTGTAAATGAAATGGTGAGCGCCAGCTCTCTCCTGGCATCCAAGATCCATAACTAAATATTACTTTTTCTGCAGCTGGTAAAAAGGAACATGATCAGACTGAGTCTGGCTTGGCTGACTTACATGAGGCCAGCTAAGCAAATATCAGTGTTGCCTGCACATGAGCATTGCTTTGAAGATCGTGAGCTAGGGTTATCTCGTTGCCCCTGTTCAGACCCCCTGTCCCCAAGAAAAGGGGAAGGAAACAATTAACATGCACTAAGTGGCAGGTACTAGGACCTTCATATACACGGTTGAATGTAATTCTCCCGACAGCTTTATTAACGGAAAGGAATTTTTGCTACTCATAAACCGGATGAGGAAACCAAGTCTCAGAAAGGCTACTTTGCTCAGTCACACAGCTGTTACGCGGTTAAGCTGGGTTTTAAAGCTAAGTCTGTGCTTTTTCAAACACATACTATTCTATGTTAAGAAATAGTATAGTGCCCTCAAACGTGGCGCACGTTCTCATTTGCTTTCCAGTAAAGTCTGAGCTTGGTTGTAGATGATTTCATAGCAGCCATAGAATAAAACATCTTTGGACTTATGATGAAAAAAAAATTATTTTCTTAGAATTAGGGGCACTGGTTCTGTAAATAAACCAAAACATATTTTTCTAATTAATCATTTTGAAATACAAGTGTGATCACAGTTTAGTTCTTATTTATGTTTTATTTTTATTTTTTTTTGGTGGGGGAGGGATCTGTAAGCCCACCAGCTCTAACTGGTAGGTATATAATACCCACCGACCAAAAAACACCAAAAATCCATTCACCCATTAATTTCCAGTGTTTACACAGACTCCTCTTTTGCCGCCCACCCTTGGCTTGACTAACTCCTAATCCTTCTCTAAAACTCATCTCAGGAGTTCCCTGGTAGCCTAGTGGTTAGGATTCCGGGCTTTCACTGCCACGGCCTGGGTTTGATCCCTGGTCAGAGAACACTGAGATCCTGCAAGCCGCGTGGTGTGGCCAGAAACAAACAAACAAAAAACCTCCCCAAACCCCCCAAAACTCATCTCAAGTACCAGCTTTTCTGGGAAAGTTACCTTTCCTCTCACAGTACCAAATACAGTTTTCGTTGTTTTATACGACCCACCTGAGTTTTTCTTTTAATTGGCTTGTTTGTCCAACTGCTAGTGCATTTATCCTCGGAGGTCAGGGATTTTGTGTCTCTCATCTCTGTTCTCAGTGCCTAATGGCTGCCATTTTAGTGGGTTCTTGAGTTAGCTGTTGAATGAATGAGTGAATCATTAGTTAATATGGCGAGATATTTATTAGGCACCTACAACCTGTAACAATATTTCACATCAAATCTAATGCTGGTTGCCACTGATTTGGTGACATTTGAATCCAAAACCCATGGCATAATGACAGTAGTAGAGCACTGGGCACGAACCTCAAAGACCAAATCAATTTCTTTCTCCTTCCCTCCCTTCCTCTCTCCCTCCCTCCATCTCTCCCCCCACACCCCTTTTCTCAGGTCAGGGGATCAAGAAAGCATCCTATTGCTTTGCTTTAGGATGAGGGACTTTTGAGGTTAATTTATGTCGGTCTCATTTGGAGTGGACATTATCTCTACATACATGACATCCATCTATAACCAGGGCCCTAGTGGACTTTTAAAGAAAATGCTGTCTTTTGGAGGAGAGATTTGCCAGCCTTAGAGAACTGTCGCCTGGGACCTGGAACTGAGAGCTCATATTCCTGTGAGTTGAGCAGATTGGTAGGAGAGTATAGTTAACCATGACAGGCCAATCGGTTAAACTTTACATCATTTTCGAGCTTCAAAGTTAATGCCTGTTTAAAATGAATTCAGCCATTCCAGAAGGTGAGAATACAATATATTTAAATAGAATCATCACAGAATGTTAAAGCAGAAAGTCTTTCCAGGGTTTTGAAATAACTTGATTTTCTATGATAATTAATTGAATTCTCCACTTACCCTATTCCCTTTGAGTGGAAGGCTATGGATTCATGTTTTTTTTTTTTAAAAAATGAAAGCATTAAGGACTATTTATCTAACTTTTCTCTACTAACAGGGCCTCAGAAAAGGATGGGTCTGCTTTGCTTTATCCTGTCTTTATGATCAAAGAGGCTCTTATGAGCTCAGCTAAACAGAAGAGAAAATGACTTGTGATTCCGAACCAGCCCTGAGGTTGGTGGGGATGGTAGTAAAGAAGAGAGAAAATGGGGTGCTGATCATATTAGAGAGACTGGCTTTTCAGGAGAAGGCATTCATTTTACAGGTTTCGGGAGAATTTATATGATTAATATTGGCAGCCATGCACATTTTGTGCAGGGAGTGCTTTAAACAGCACCTGACTGGATGCCAACAGATGTGAAAGGTATAGTCCTTTGGATTTAAAATGCTGTCTACATTTACATGAGGGAGAATCAAAAGAGTCCTTCTTGGTGGACATTGAGGGCCAGCGGCTACAGTTTTACAAATTACCAGCCATTATGTTTTCCTTCAGAGCGTGCCTTACGTTACCTTTTAGAATTTTTCTTCCTTTCTGAAGCAACGTGCCCTATAGCCAGAACAACCATCTGTCCTAGGATTTTGAGAACTGTTGTGATTTAAAATCATCTATCCTGTCATATACCCCCTACACGTTAGACGGTGTGACCACTTTTGGGTCCAGAAAGCGTGGTCACCGTAGATTCAGCCATTCCAGATGAAGAATTGCATTCCATCAACTCTGAGATGATTCGATCATCCAGTGATTTGCCTTAGCACCTGGTCCAGCTTGGATCCCACGCACTGTTGTTCCCAAGGAACAGAAATGAGGAGAAAAAGAGGGCATTGCGCTCTTACAATATTATAGGAATACTATTCCATACAATTTTTAAAGTGCAGACAAAAGTTGTTGTTTTAAGTCACACAGTGCAAATTGTAGAAAAGTTTAAAAGAAAAACCAAGCAAACAAAAGGAAGACATCCCAATTCTACCAACCAGACATAATTACCGTCAAATATTTTAATGTATGTATATATAAACATATTTTTGATGTCTCTCTTTTCTTCATAAAACATGTGGTCCTAATGACCATGTACAGGTTTGTCGCCATACTTCTCTTTTTTAACAACGTAACACGAACACCGTTCTATATCGTGAAATGTGTATTTGTGTCCTCCTTTTCATCTCTGCCTGGTACTCTGTAGTAAAAATGTGCAATAAATGACCTAAAGCCCTTTGGATGTTGTTATTTTGATGTTTGGTTATTATATGCAATGCTGAGAAAAGGCATGATTTTCTTCGCAGAAAGTATTTGGGTGGTGATATGGGACTTGGTCCAGTAAGTCTGCAGATCTTCCTGGAAGCTGCCAGGAATGATAGCTTGCTGTAATGTCTGATAGTCTGGTCATTTTATGACCAAACACATCAGTGACACACTAATGAATTCCACTTTAATCTTTATTATCATTTGCCATTGGCTTCCCGTGTGCTTCTCAAGGATTCTCTGGTGTCCAGACCAGTTTTGTTGATCGTCCCGTTGCCATTATTTTTTGGCTGATGGGGCAGGCGTTGCTCTGAGGTCAGCTTATGGTTGCGTCTGTCTGGATCACATTTTCGGGTGATGCATCACACACCATGTCTGCTCCCTGGCTCCAACCAACAAGACTTTAAAGAGACTGAAACAAAAAAAGGCTCAGAAAGTTTCTTGGATATCAAACAGCTCTTATAAAAATAACATTTTTATGACTTAAAATGTAAATGAATCAGAAACATATGGATTAAATTTCCTTTGAAATACCCAAGGGCTTAAGCACTGAAGGGAAGAGCGCTTGCAAAATGACTTAAATCCAGTTGTGCTAAAAATAAAACACTTGAAAAATTGTTGGGGAGGTTTTGCTGATCCCTCAGGTGCTCACGGGCTCTCCATTCTCTGTTTGAAAAGTCCTTAGATTTTAAATTTTGGGTCACTCAAGAAAACGCACTTAGGACTGGTTCAATGGATATCTGGCTCTCTAGTTAAAGAATTGATATCAGAAGGTCAATTTTGATCAAATGTACTTGAAACACACCTGCCTTCTTCAGTATCTCTCAGTGTTCCCCTCCAGCTGTTATTTTGCCCATCTGGTGTGAAGGGTACTCCAACAGGACAGACTGTCCTGGGAAAAGATCGATAGGATCTATCAAGTCCAAATTCACACTCTGCTCTTACATTCCCTTTTGTGTCCATTGCACCAGTATTTCGCCACTCCTCTCTCAGGGGTCAGTTAGCATAGAAGCAGAGCCTAAGATGGGGATTCTTGTGTTAGTGATTTATTGAGGAAATGCTCCCAGGAGAAATCTGTAAGGAAGTGAGGGAAACAGATAAAGCAGGGGCAGAAGCTAAGCAAAGATGTGTTTTCAGCTGACGTCCAGCCTCAGCCGGATTCTTCAGGGAGCTCTGAAGCCTGAATGACTCCTCTGAGTTGTCCCACCTTGAGGTCCCATATTGGTCAGTCATTACTGTCAGCTGCCCTGGGAGGGAGGATGTAACATCCCTGGAGTTGGGGGCAGGGCAGCTTCAGCCTCTCTGCTGCAGACAATCCTTGAGGGCGTTTCTCCAGACAAGAGGAAAACTGTGAGCCTTAAAGGGTCACACCCACAGCAGTTGGGGAATAGATGCAATTGCACATAAAGGGGATCTGGGCAGGGATTAACGGTGTCCACCACATCCCTCTATATCATGAAATGTGTATTTCCCAAAGCTTCGAAGACATCTTTAAATTCACTCTCTCTTGATTTCCCTGGTGACGCAGTGGTTAAGAATCCGCCTGCCAGTGCAGGGGACACGGGTTTGAGCCCTGGTCCGGGAAGATCCCCCATGACGCGGAGCACCTAAGCCCGTGCACCACAACTACTGAGCCTGTGCTCTAGAGCCCGCGAGCCACAACTACTGAAGCCCACGTGGCGCAACTGCTGAGCCCACGGGCTGCAACTACTGAAGTCCGTGCACCTAGAGCCCGTGCTCCGCAGCAACAGAAACCACCGCAATGAGAAGCCCGCGCACTGCAGCGAAGAGCAGCCCCTGCTCGCCACAGCTAGAGAACGCCTGAGTGCAGCATGGGAGACCCAACACGGCCAAAAATAAATAAAATTAAAAATTAAGTTCACTCTCTCCTACTTTCCCCATATTCAGTCAAATTCTTTTCTTTTTTGCAGTTTTTCTTGACCTTATCTTCTTATGCGTATTTCCCACTGCCGTCATGCTATAATCTAGGCTTCCTCATCCTCATAGCTAGATTACCCTCCTCATTTCCCAGCTGAATACCCACTGTAGAATATCCCCTAATCCAGATTTTCCCACATGTGGCCAGATGATTATTCTCCTCCAAGCACCAGTTTCAAATGTTTAAGAATCAATTGTAGTTCTTAAATATCTATGGGAACATTTCTCAAATTTTTTATGGTGAAGAATATGTTAAAATCATGGTGTACTCTTTGGAACCCCATTAAATGCTAACGTAGTAACCTTAAAAGAATGAAAAATTTTGCTATATCTGATTTTATACTAAAGTAGGTTATAATATGGAAAGGCAGAGCTTAAGAAAAATCATTGGAAAAATAGAACCAATGAATTAATTAAGCTAAAATTTTACCTATACAGTATGTAATAATATGTAAAACCCTTAGACCCGTGCCAGAAAAGAGTAAGTGCTTAGTAAATATTGGCCTGTATTATCACTGTCGTTGCCATAGCCTCATAGCTTGTCTCTCTGGGTACACTTTTGTCTTCCTCCAGTAGTTGTTTTACACAGAACCAAGAGTGTTTACCATCATGTTTAAACCCAAATCAGATTATTATGTTAACATCTTGCTTCTGTCTCTTCCTAATGTATTTACAACGAAACCCAACCTTTACCTTTGTCTGTAAACACAGCACAACCTTGCCCTGCCCGTGTCTCCAACCTCTGCTCTGTCCACTGCATAACACATGCTTCCAACACATGGGCTTCCTTAAGTCCCTGATATGCTAACCTCATTCCTGCCTCAGGGTCTTTGCATCTGCTGTTTTCCTGTACTTGGAAAGGTCTCCTCCTCTTTGGAAAGGTCTCCCCTCCCTCCGTCTGTATGACGGGACCCATGTTTAGGTCTCAGTTTAAATGTTTCTTTCTCAGAAAGTTGTTTCCTGACTGCCTCATTCATTCAACAAGTATAACAAGTATTTATAGAATACTTACTCTGTGCCAGGCACGATTCTAGTCCCAGAAGAAAAAATAAAAACAACCATTTTAATAGAAAGGCAACAGTCCCTGACCTCATAGAACTTACATATAAGCAGAGAGAGAAACAAAATAAGTACGCAGATTACATGTGTGAGTGCATGTATGTGTGAGAAAATAAAGGGTGAGAAGGAAATAGGAAGTGCTGGAATAGAATGATTGCTGTTTTTACTAGAGAGGTCAGAAAAGGCCTCTTTAAAAAAGGGATCTTAGTTTGAGCAAAGACCTGAAGTAGATCCAGCAGGTCCCACTATTTATTCTGCGTTGCAGTCTTTTGTGTTATTTCCCTCCTCAAGGCTACTTATTAAAATGGATAATTTTCCCCCTTTTTCCTTGGTCTGTTTTCCCCACTAGACTGTAAATTTAATTAGGACAGTATCAATCTATCTTGTTCACTATTCCCAGCCTGTAACACGGTACCTGATACATAAAAAGTATTCAATATCTATTTATTCAGTGAACATGTGAAGTTATTATTGAACCAAGTATTAGAAATCAGAGTTACTCTTGAATGTCACCTATCATACTGAAATGAAAATGCCATGTGTGAAAGACTGTATGATGCCAAAGCTAAGAAGGGCAAAGTGAATTGTAATGAATTGAACCATAATGCAGTCTCATACTTTTAAGATAGCAATGAAGCATAAATGAACGAGAAACACCTTCATTACTATCTTAGCAGTGCTTTACATTCCATCATGTTGCAACAGAAAGCAAAACAGGGCCATATTCCACATTTGAACCTCTGACCTCCGTATCTCCTCCCCTACCCCACCCTCCTTCCAAACATAAAAGAAAGAAAAGGAGCACTCACCAAACCTTCCAGGTCTCTCTCACTTTCCCCAGTGAATGCAGAAGATACTGAGAAGATAAAGACTGAATATGCACAATGATTCATTGAGAGCATTTTGGGTGGTTGGATGGGAATGAAACCAATCGGATTGCTTGGACATTGTTGAATCATTAGTCAACAGCCTGAGTTACAAAATTACCCCTCGATCTGGCAAGAAGCATCCCTGCACTGGGCCCTGTGCCCCTGAGAGCCCCACTCTGCTTTCTAGTCGAACTCCTCCTGACAGGGCAGAGTCTTGGGGCTAAAAAGACTTGTTCATGCAGAGAACATCTCTGGGCACTGGAACCTCAGTTCATTGCCCAAACACTTCCTGGGCCCGTGCAGGCTCTTTACCACATTCTAATTCCAAAGAGCAGATGGCAAAGTTGACATGCCTATCCCTACACCCAAAGAACTATGACCAAAGATTGACTACTTCTGGGATGGGTACAAAGCTGGATGGCTCGCATGTCCACATGCACGTTCATAAGTTCCCTTGCAGCACAGGATGGAACCAGCATGAGAAGAGGAGGGAGAGATGCAGGCTGCAGTCCAGAGCCTGGGCAGAAGGAGACTGGCCCTCTCAATGCTGCCATAGTCTGGCTTAGAATTCTAAGGAATCTGGGAACATTCTACATCTGATTCTGATCTTCTAACCTTGAAGATCAGAAAGTGTGATGGAAGTGTGATGGCAGTAGAGGTGGGAGATAGGGGATTCCTTGTGGGTCAGGGCTGCTTGGCTTGGATTGAGTGCCTAGAAGCTCATGGTGTATAAGTGTCTCCATCTGTACTCTTGTCCTGCATCCTGCAAATGTCAGGGCCAGGCTGTTTAGTTCCCAGCCTCAGGCAAAAATGTCTAATAGTTTTTTAAACATTTTCTCCGTATTTGTCATGGACTAAGAGAAGAAACTCCATGTGGTCTGGTAGCAACTCCCTCTAATGGTGCTACGGACTGAATATTTGTTGAATTCCTGTTTCCCAGTGGGGTGGTATTCAGAGGTGGGATCTTTGGAAGGCAGTTAGGTCATGAGGGTGGAGCTCTCCTGAATGGAATTGCTGCCCTTATAAGCAGCAATGTGAGGATACAGCAAGAAGGTGCGAACCAGGAAGTGGACCCTCACCAGACACTGAATTGGCTTGCACCTTGATCTTGTACTTGCCAGCCTCCAGAACTGTGAGAGATAAATGTTTGTTGTCTAAGCCTCCCGCTCTGTGGTGCTCTGTTACAGGAGCCTAAACTGACCAAGACAAATGGAGATACAGCTTAGGAAAAAATAAAACCATGAAGCACATTCAAAATTTGGATGTGCTTTGGAGGTACCTGCTTTGGAGGTACCCAGTCTTTGCACATACCGACCTGTAGCTGGAGAGTACCAGCCATCAGAAGGCTCCTGAGAGTGTCATACCCAGTGCTGGGAGGGGTGTGGGATGTGGCCCATGGAGGTATTATTTCTTCTAAACACCTGCAACCTCGCTGAGGTTTGTGTTATAGCCCTTTTCCTAGACTCCATTGCTCTGCCCAGGTGGAGTGACTTGGGAACTAGAAAATATCCAACTAATATGCTAGTGTTATTCTAAGGAAGACAAATTAGGAAGTTCTAGGCCAAGAAGTCAAGGGAAGTACACTGTCTTGTAAATTATTCTAATGGATGTATTCAGAGAGTAGTTAGGAATTCATGTAGATTACTGAGGAAAAATGATCTAGCAAATTGGATTCCAGGTGGAGTAGGAAGGTTCACAGTTTGGTCAGGGCTCTGCTAGACCCTTAAGGTATGTGAAATATTGTCTTATTTCATGTTTCTTTGATAACTAAGGATATTCAGTATCTCATAATGTTTATTTATAGACCACGTGCATTTCCCTTTTGTAAACTGTCCATATTCTTGCCTGTTGCTATATTGGGGTGTTTAGGGTGTTTCTTATTTATTTGAATGCATGTTTTATAATTTTTGCTTATTTCTTAATTTTATATATTTTTTAATATAGAAAGGTTTTACATTTTATCAATTTATAATGTAAATTATAAGGGATTGTGACTTGTACAAAGTCTGCACATTAATTAGGACAAAAATGTTCCTTAGGCAAAATTTGGTCTTTTATTTAGGCTTGTGCTATGTAGCTACATTTCTTTCTTTCTTTTTTTTTTTTTTGAAATAAACATTTTTATTTTGAGATAATTGTAGATGCACATTCAGTTGTAACAAATAATACAGAGAGATCTTGTGTACCATTTACCCAGTTTTTGCCACTGGTAATATCTAGTAAAACTATAATCAGTATCACAGACAAGATAGCAACATTGATACACTCAGAATACAGAACGTTTTCATCACCACAAAGATCCCTCGGGTTGCCCTTTCATAGCCACAATCCGTCATACCTGCTCCCTAATCCACAACAGCCACTAAGCTGTTATTCATTTCTACCATTCTGCCACTTCAAGAATGTTGTATCAATGGGACTACATAGTATGTACCTTTTGGGATTGACTTTTTTCATGCAGCATAATTTTCTAAAGATTTGTTAAAATTCTTCTGTGTGTTAATAGTTTTTTCTTTTTCAATTTTCTGGGTAGACAATCATGCGTTTTCCTTTCTTACCTGTATGTCATTATTGCCCTTTCTTGCCTTATTGCACTGGATAGAAATTTTAGCGCTATGCTGAATAAAAGTGGTGAAAGCTGATATTTGCCTTTTCCCTGAGCTCAGGAGGAAAGACTTCATTCCTTCACCATTAAGGATAATGTTAACTGTAAGTTTTTTGTAGGTGTTCTTTATCAAGTTGAGGAAGTTTGCCTCTATTTCTGTTTTTCTGAGCATTTTTCTCATGAGCGAGTGTTGAATTTAGTCAAATCGTTTTTCTACATTGATTAAGGTGATCATGGGATATTTCTTCTTTAGCTGTTAAAATTGCAGATTACCTTGATTCATTTTTGAATATTGAACCAGTCTTGGGTCCTCAGATAAGTCTCACTTGGATATGGTATATAATTCTTATATATTGCTGAATTCTATATGCTAATGTGTCACTAAAGATTTTTGTGTCTATATTCATGAGAGATATTGGTCTCTAGTTTTCTTTTTTTGTGCTTGTTATTTATCCCAATTATTTAAGTACTTTTTATCTATCTTTTTTCTTTATTTTTTAATATTTAGAGGTTGACATTTTATCAATTTATAATATAAATTTTGGTATCAGGGTAATAAAATGAATTGAAAAGTGTTTTTTTCCCCTATTTTCTCATATTTAGTAGAATTCTCAGGAAAACTCTTTGGGTTTGGAGATTTTCTTTTTAAGAATTTTTAAATAATGAATTCAATTTTTAAAATTACTTATAAGGCTATTCAAATTATTTAATTTATATTGGGTGAGATACAGTAATTTGTGGGGGTTTTATTGTCTAAATTGTCAGATTCATGTGTGTAGAGTTCTTCTCTTATTATCCTTTTGGTGTCTGCATTATTAGTAGTGATATTTCATTTCTGGTATTGGTAAGTTGTGTCTTTCTTTTTTTTCTTTGAACATCTTGTTTGAGGTTTATCAATTTATTGACTTTTTTCAAAGAACCAATTCTTTGTTTCATCCTCTGTTATTTTTCTGTTTTCAATTTCATTGATTTCTGCTCTTATCTTTACTTATTTTCTTGCTTTGGTTTTAGTTCCCCTTCTTTTTGGTTCTCGAGGCAGGAGTTTAGATTATTAACATGAGACCTTCCTCTTTTCTAGTGTATGCACTTAGTGCTATAAATTTCCCTGTTGCTTCTGCTTTACATGTCTCCTTCAAATTTTGATATGTTTTGTTTTCACTTTCACTCAGTTTAATGTGCTTTTGATATTTCTTTTGAGACTTCTTCTTTGACACACGGGTTATATAAATACCTATAGTTCAGTTTCCAAGTGTTTAGAAATGTTCCTATAAGCCTTCTCTACTGATTTCTAGTTTGGTTCTTTAGTGGTTGGAGAATATGTTCTGAAGCATTTCAGTTCTTTTAAATTTGTTGAGGTTTGTTTTTATAGCCAAGGGTCTATTTTGCTATATGTTCTGTGAGTACTTGAAAAGAACATGTATTCTGCTGCCGTTGGGTGGAATGTTCTGTAAATAGCAATCAGATCCTATTATCTCATGTTGTTGTTGAGGTCTTCCATATTCTTACTGGTTTTTCTGTCCAGTTGTTCTGTCACTTGCTGAGTGAGGGGTGATGAAGTCTCCACCTAGAGTGAGTGGATTTTGGATTTGTCTGTGTCTCCTTCCAGATCTATCAGTTTTGCTTCACATATTTTCCAACTCTTCTGTTTGCTGCACGCTCATTTATAATTGCTATCTGACAACATGAATGTTAGATTTTTGGTTATAGTTCCACAAGTATGAGAACTAAACTTCTCATACGTAAGAAGCAAGTTCGTTTTTTCCAGTCTATTTGCCATCTGTTGTTCAGACTGGATAATCTCTGTTGCTCTGTTGTCCTGTACTCTGACTCTTCCCTCTGTCTCTTATGTTCTGCTGCTGAGCCCATCCACTGAGCTTTGCATTTCAGTTACTGCATTTGTGTCAAGCATGCTTGTAATTGCTTGTTGAAGGATTTTTACCATGTCTACTTTAAAATCTTTGTCAGATAATTGTGCCATTTCTGTCATCTCGGTGTTGGAGTCTATTGACTGTCTATTTTCATTCAGCTTGAGATCTTCCCCATTCATAGCATGACAAGTAACTTTTGATTGAATCTTGGACATTCGTATCATGAGACTGGTTTTTATCTGACCCTTGTGTTTTAGCTGCTTTGTCAAATGCTGCTGTGGCAGCAGAAGGTGCTACTACCAGGTGGAGGTCTCCATTCAGCTTTGTTTGCACCTGAGTGGGCGGAGTTGGGCTTGGGGAGTTCTTGTCACTGCTGGGCAGGCTTCAGATCCTCCTCTTCACATCGCCTCCGCTGACGCCATGGTGGGGGTGGTTTCATTGCTGAAGGGTGATAGTAAACATCCTGACTTTCCAATTAAGCTGCAACAGAGGAGGCAAGGATATACAATGGGGAAAAGACAGGCTCTTCCAAAAGTGGTGCTGGGTAAACTGGACAGCTACTTGTAAAAGAATGCAATTAGAGCACTCCCTAACACCATACACAAAAATAAAATGGATTAAAGACCTAAATGTCTTTAGGTCTGACACCATAAAACTCCTAGAAGAGAGCATAGGCAGTACACTCTTTGACATTGGTCTTAGCGATGTCTTTTGGGAATGTGTCTTCTCAGGCAAGGGAAACAGAAGCAAAGATAAACAAAATGGGACCTAATCAAACTTAAAAGCTTTTGCATAGCAAAGGAAACCATCAGTAAAAAAAAATGTAACCTACTGAATGGGAGAAGATAGAAGATATTTACAAACTATATATGTAATAAGGGGTTAATATCCAAAATATACAAAGAACTCATACAACTTAACATCAGAAAAACAACCTGATTAAAAAATTGGTGGAGGACCTGAACAGGACTTTTTTTGAGGAAGACGTACAGCTGGTCAAAAGGCACATGAAGAGATGCTCAACATCACTAACCAGCAGGGAAATGCAAATCAAAATCATAATGAGATATTACCTCACACTTATCATAACGGCTACTATCAAAAAGACAACAAATGACAAGTCTTGGCGAGGATGTGGAGAAAAGTGAACCCTCCTGCACTGTTGGTGGGGATGTAAATTGATACAGCCACTATGGAGAACAGTATGGAGGTTCCTCAAAAAATTAAAAATAGAACTACCATATGATCCAGCAATCCCACTCCTGGGTATATATCCAAAGAAAAAAACCCCCAGTAATTTGAAAAAATATATGCACCCCGGTGTTCATGGCGGCATTATTTACAATAGCCAATATATGGAAGCAAGCTAAGTGTCCATCAACAGACGAATGGATAATGAAGATGTGGTTACATATATATATACACAGTAGACTATTACTCAGCCATAAAAAGAATAAGATTAAATAATAAAAATAAGACCATTTGCAACAACATGGATGGACCTGGAGGGTATTATGCTTAGTGAAATAAGTCAGACAGAGAAGGACAAATGTGTATGTTTTCACTTATACGTGGAATCTGAAAAATAAAACAAATGACCGAATATAACAAAACAGACCCACAAATACAGAAAGCAAATTAGTGGTTACCAGTGGGGAGAGGGCTATGGGGAGGGGCAAGATAGGGGATTAATAGGTATAAAATAAATAAGATGCAAAGATGTAATGTACTGTGCAGGGAATAGAGCTCATATTTTATAGTAACTTTATGAGGTGTATTATCTATAAAAATATCAAATCACTATGTTGTACATCTGAAACTAATATCATATTGTAAGTAAATGATATTTCAATTAAAATAAAAGTCCTGACTCTCCACTAGGCTTCTTCTGACACCACCAGTTAAGGAGAAGAAGAGATGACTCACTAATGCTGGGCAGGTGTTGAAGTCCAGGTTCCTCTTGTGGTCTTCCCTCGCCCTGCTGGTAAGGCCCCTTTACCTCTCTTTGGGAAACAAAAGGCACAGCTCCCTTTTCAGATACTACTTCTGCAGGGGTGTTGGAAAACCTTGTTGCAAACTCTTGGGATGGAAGTCTAGACTTTGCTCTCAATCTTTAATGACATGGGTAGGGCCACTTTACTGTTGGTTTTGTGTTTGGCTGGAGTAGATGATCTCAACATTCTCTCTTTCTAGGCTGTCTCTATCTTCTTCCTTTACCTACAGATAACAGGCTTTTGTTGGGGATGGATTTTTTTGTCTGTGTACTTGGCAGTCCCAGACTGCTGGCTTCTTTAGCTCCATAGTGGGATTAAGAGGCAACAAACAAACAAACAAACTCAAAAAGCCCATTAATGTAACTCACCACGCTATCATTTCTCAGGTTCTGAGATCTTCTTTCTACCTTTCAGAGTCTCCCTCTGTTTGCTTTGTACATAATGTCTAGGATTTTTAGTTGTAATTAGAGGGAGGAACAGGAAGAAGTACACCTACTTCCTGTTCTCTGAAGTGGAATTCCTTAAATCTTCTTTTATTTCTTTTGGTTGGTTTGTTGGTGTTTTATTTTTATTTTATAGGTGCCACATGGTCTTGTTAAGTTTATAAATCGTATATGTATATTGTTACTATTTCTAAGTTGAGTCTCTGTGGGATCTAGAACACTTGAGCCCTCTACCAGTTCACAGTTTCTCTGAAACTACAAGGAGAGTCCCAAGAAACACATGTATGTATGAAAAACATTCCAGATAGAATTACATTTTATTACTAACTGGGGCTTTGACTCCACAACCCCATATAAATTGGTGTTCTGATGATTTGGGCTTGAATGTATGTGAACCTTTAAAATAGTGGAAGCCTAGTTGTGGCTAAGCACAGGGTAAGAACACAGAACCTGGCGTCTCCACTTTCTAGCTCGGAGACCAGGAGAAAGTTCCTGAATGTTTCAGCGCCTCTGTTTGTTTACCTATAAAATGGAGAGAAATGAGTACTACCTGAAGAGAAACCTGCTGTCATTCTAAAAAATTTCCCCCCTATAAATAAGGTGTCCATTTTCTCTGGTTGTTGTCCAGATTTTTTTTTTTTTTTGTCTTTAGTTTTCAGAAGTTTGTTTATGATGTGTCTTGGTATGGATTTTTTGGTTTATCCTGTTGGAGTTCTCCCAACTTTTAAAAATAATTGAACTATAGTTGATTTACAATGTACACCTGTTAGTTTCAGGTGTATAGAAAAGTGATTTAGTTTCATATATATATATGATATATATATAAGATGTCAAATATCATTCCCTGTACTATACAGTAAATCCTTAAATCCTTGTTGTTTATCTATTTTATATATAGTAGTTTGTATCTGTTAATCCTAATTTATCCCTCACCCCCTTCCCCCTTGGTAACCATAAACTTGTTTTCTATGTCTGTGGGTCTGTTTCTTTTTTGTAAATAAGTCCATTTGTATCATTTTTTAGATGCCACTATAATGGATATCATATGATATTTGTCTTTCTCTGACTTACTTCACTTAGTATGAGAATCTCTAGATCCATCCATGTTGCTGCAAATGACAATATTTCATTCTTTTTTATGGCTGAGTTCTCCCAGCTTCTTGACCCTGTAGATTTAAGTCTACAGTAGGATTAAGTGTGTTAATATGTATATAGCATTTATAACAGTATCTGTCTCATAAGCACCATATAAATGTTAGCCATTAATACAGTTAGTCCCTCCTTTCCTCAAGGTAGCACAGAAAACAAAAGGCAGTGCAACATGGTCAAAATCTGTTCCTCGTTGAAAG
Organism: Tursiops truncatus; assembly: GCF_011762595.2. NCBI lineage: Eukaryota > Metazoa > Chordata > Mammalia > Artiodactyla > Delphinidae > Tursiops > Tursiops truncatus. The sequence continues at coordinate 25,392,030 of NC_047054.1, read as the reverse complement.
CAGCGTCTTCTAACCTTTTGATCCTGAAGCCTGCTTATTGCCCATTTCGCTTTCAAGTTTGTGCTTTCCCCTTTACTATGTGAGCAGTTCCCTAACACCACTGGCACTGAGATACTTTTACATTATGTTTCATTATGTAATAAACAAAGATCATAATTTCTTTGTAGTTTTTCTGTATCCTGTCACCTTACTGCTCTTTCTTATTAATTCTAGGAGCTTATTAGTTGATTATTTTGAATTTCCAGGTGGCCAATGATTTTATATGTAAACAATAATCCCAGTAATTATATTTTTACTTCAGTTATGACTTAGACTGCCCAGACTTTGAAAAACAGATGATTTTCTGATTTCCAATATAGGCAAAATATCCATTCTCTGTTTCCATGTCAACAACTTCTTTCTCATAATTATCACCTCTTCTTTTGCTCTGCATCCAGGAAAGCATCTCCTTACTTATGCTTTTGTTTGTTTTTTATTGCTCCCAATATTTTTATTGATGATTTTATTGCCAGACAAATATCTTAAAAAATAATTTCCAATAATCAGAATGATATGTGCAGGAGACATATTTCCAGACATTGATGCTCCTTTATTATAGAATTAGAATGATCAGAGAAGATGAACCAAAATATTTTCCTATCATCTTCTGGTCCATCTGCATTTGTTCTGTGCATAAGTAAAGAAAACTCTAGGATTTTTCTCTGTCCAATTCCATGGGGCTACAATTATTGAAGTTTCTACTAGTATTCTTTCTTCTCTTATTATTACTTTCCAGCAGAGTTGCAATTTCTTGCCTTTTCATGTATCTTTATGAACTTTCAAAAGAAATTTAAAGATAGTGTATCAAGCATCAATTTTAACACATACATCTTTGTACCAAATACTAACTTATAACTGTTTCTTATCTTTGTGAACTTGAGTATGCATCTCTCCAGACTCAGTTTTATATCTCAGTCAAATTGGGGGGGGATGAGTGAACTAAAATTATTTATGATGTTTTCCATTGCTAATATCATCCTTGATCATAGGCTTATGCTAATAGGGACATTTAAGTTATGAGGTAAATATAATGAAATTTAAGTAATGAAGATTATTTTAAAAAATATTCAGCTCAAATTCATGCAACCCCGAAAACTCCACTTAAAAATAAGTGCCTGGGTATGGTGTAACAATTCTGACACCACTGTGCATGTATGCTGAAATTGAACAATTAAGTAAACAGATGGTGATGGGAAGATCCAGGTTTCTTACTATTGGGGTGGGAGTTTGAGCTAATCAAGGAGAGGAGGCTAGAATGATTCATATGGTAATGGATTAGAATTGAAATCACAGGTATAAACTCGTGTTTAGCTTAATATAGATGAAGATAGTTGCAAATAGAAATACATAGAGGTGTGATACACACACACACACACCGGTTGGTATAACACACATATTTCCTTGCTCTGTCAGCTGGGAGGGTCTGGGGGCAACAACACCCTAGGAGCAATGAGCACACCTAGCACCCAGATTTGGTTTTTAGTACCACTCTACAATAGACAGAAACAGGGCTCCTTAGAGAAATGGCTAATTCTAAGACTGGGGCAGAAAATATCTATGATGAAGAACCTGGGGCATCTTTTAGTATCAAAAAGTAAGGAAGTACAAAAAACAAACAAAAAAAGAAAACCCCAATCCCCCCAAAAACCAAAACTCTACAAGGATGAGGGTATATCAAAGGGACACCAGAGCCAATGGAAAGATCTCCCAATGGCCCAAACTGAAACAATTTCAACAACAAAATTAAGTAGTAGTAGATTGTAACTCAAAGTATAAAATAAATATCCAAGAGTCCATATTGATATAACTAAAGTATTGAATCAATTAATAGGGAGACTCAACAAATCTCCCATGCCAAAGCATTCATAATAATTTATGTAGATGCTCTGCCCTCTACTAAGTGGGGCATAACTCTCCATTCCTTAAGGATGGCCTGTGGATAGCGGTTTCTTTCCAAAGAGGACAGTATGGAATGGGAGGGGGGTAAAGCAACTTTACAGAGGAGAGCCCCTACAAGGCTACCTCAGTGATCAACAGTGATCAAAATCAACAGTGATCAAAATCAGCGGTGATAAGTCATGGGGTTAATATGTGCCCTTGATATGATGTGATGAGAATAGCCCTTCACCTCTGTGATCTTCCTCCTAAAACACATAACTCCAGTCTGATTGTAAGAAAAACACCAGACAAATCTCAATTGAGGAAAATTCTACAAAATACGTGATTAGTTAGTACTCCTCAAAACTCTCAAGGTCATCAAAACCAAGAAAAGTCTGAGAAACTGTCATAGCTGAGAGGGATCTAAGGAGACATTACAATTAAATGTAATGTAGTATCTTGGATGAGATCCTGGAGCAGGAAAGGGCATTAGGTGAAAACTGAGGAAATGCGAATGAAGTATGGACTCTAGTTAATAATAATGTATCTGTATTAGTTCATTAATTGTAACTAATGCACCATACTAAAGAATAGAGAAATAGTATTAAATAATAAAGAAAACAGGCTGTGATATATGTGGGAACTTTGCATTATCTTCCCAGGTTTCTTTTTTTTTTTTCTGTAAATCTAAATCTATTCTAAAACAAAAAAATTTACTTTAAAAAATGCCTGCAGGGTAAATGAGTGAATGGAAGGAACAATAAAGAACAGGAAACAAGGATAGAGATTTTTAAAATATTGTGTAATGAAGGAAACTTTGTGGAAAATAATACATTTGGTTAGTTTAAAAATATAGACTAGGATCATTTATTCTTTTCTTTTCCCTTGCAAAAATAGATGCAAATAGAAGGCAAAAAATTTGGATACTGTGTAACTAAGCCAGCATGTGGCCAATAGCATTGATTTCAGTTAATAGCTTATAATCACAATAATCAGGCCAGGGCCAGTGAGCTAAGCTATTGGAACTATTTTTCCAATAGAATAATTACTTTAATTCAGACCAGGGAACTATTGGGGGTGGGGGAGGTGTGTGGTTAGGGTAGTACATAGACCCACTGAAATATTAATTAGTTTATGCAGCTATGGCCAAAAAGCACAGGAATATAGGCTTATATGAGGGAAACAAACCAAAAAAGGACATGAACACTTTTTCACAATTGTGCTGATTTGATTACTGAAAAGTATATTTTGAATTCGTTTTGCTGTTGAATCATTACAAAACAATGCATTTGTCATCTAATTGTTAATTGCTTTTCATGATGTAGATAAATTATAATCAACTTTTTACATTTGCAAATATTTCCCAGCAATCTGATGATGAGGTGCTATTTTGCATTGTTCTTTTTTTTAATTTTCAAAGTATTTTTACACACTTGATGATTTATTTTTTTGTCAATTGAAATAAAAGGTTTTCTCCTTCATTATAATTACATATATTAATTTAAAATTTAAAAATCAAAATTTAATCAAAATTTAAAAATATATTGAAAAAGAAAAAGAAAAACAGCTAACCATAATCTCATCATGTTAACTTTTTAAAATGTATTTCCCATTAGGCTTATTTATTTTTGAACTACAGTTGTGACTATATGTATATTCAATTTGTGTCTGACTTAACAACTTAGCATAAGCATTTTCTCATGCTGTTTAAAATTTTTAATAATCACTATTTTGAGTACTGTAAAATATTAAATCAGTTGTTACATGGTTTACTAATTTATTAACCTAGTGGACATTTAGGGGTTTTCCCCAGTGATATTTTATTTACCTATATATGGTCCAATTCCAGAAGAAAAGTCCAAACCCACTGATTTTTTTGTGTGTTTCTGTGTGTGCTGTGACCACAGCAGTCTTATATTTGAAACTCAGGAAAGAAACAACTGGAGTCCAAACAGCCAAGTATGGAAGTAAAATATAAAGGTATTTTTTTAAACTGCCACATTCATTTCAAATCCCATTCATTTAGCATCGTAAGGATGAAGGATATATCTGGTTAGCTGTGTAATAAAGTCACAAACACACTGCTTACTGGACATCACAAGACAGTTGCCTATAAAACTAGACCTCGGACTTCAGCTTCCTTTTCTCCCAGGGTATCATTCTCTCTGGGAGAATAGTAGTCTGAGCAGCCTCTAAGCCGTGCTCATACTGAACTTCCAAAACTGAGTCCATGACTATGATTGGTGGGGTGAGAGCACCCGTGCCAACAGACTCCAAGTCAGGATCGCCAGCTAGTTTCCTAGCAAGCCAATGGACAGGCTTCTCAAAGTTGTAGTTACTTCTGGCAGAAATCTCATATTACTGGAGATTCTTCTTTCATTAGAAGACAATGGATTTTTCCTTAATTTCTCAGTCCTTAATACGCACTATGTTGCCATGCAATAAGGCGAGGATGTTTTCATATATTCCTACCAGATCTCTGTGCCGCTTAGGTGCACACTTGTAACTCTTGATGTCACATCAAACATTACAATGGCTTGCTGGGCTTGGATCAGATAGCCATTTCTCAGGCTACCAAATGTATGTCTAATTCATTGAATTTAAAAAGTCTATTGTTGGTATGAAACATGGGGCGATAGACTTCAACAATCAAAGTGACTACATCTCAAACTCATGAGTCAAATGACACTTTGAAAATATAGTTTACCAGTATTGTCATCACCAACCAATTCATATTTAAATAGAACTTGGGATTCTTTTGGGGCAGCCATCATGATGGTTCTTCCAGAAGTGTCTCTCTCTGTTCCTCAGCTGGCTAAGCCCAATCAATTTTTTACTTGATTGTTGGTTGGTTCTTATATAATCTCTGTTAGTGATGAAAATGAGAACACTTAAAATGTTAAATATTGCAGCATGAAAATGCCTTTTGACCTAAAATTGCTGAACTTTCCTTTGAATTAAAAACAAAATTCAATTCATAAATGGATGCCTCATTCATGGATATCTAGTTCATTCATTCACAGAATACTTACTGAAAATCTAGTGTGCCAGGTGCTGTTCCAAGTGCTGTGAACAAAGCAGGTAGGAATTCCTGCATTCAGGGAGTGTATCTTTTTCAGCAGCCAGAGTCGATGAACCACTGCCTTCTGAGATGAAGTTGGTAATACCTAGAAGGTCACTATTTCTGGAGAAGGAATCTTGACTAGACACTGGATATTCCGTACATTCCCACTCTGGGTTCCCCTCCACTTACCTAGAGTGAGCAGTCACAAGACAACAGAGGAGGCATCAAGAGCTACTAAAATGAGACAGGGAACCCAGAGGACAGATTCTGCTGAGACAGGGTCCAGTGAACAAATTCTACATTTTGTGTGTGTTGGGAGCAGGGGAGCTTGTGGGCCAGAGGAGCAGGGAAATTATTTTTCAAAAACAAAACAAAACAAAAAAACCTGCCAGACTGAATAAGATATACTCTGCAAAAAAACCTAACATGGAAGAAAGAAAAAAACAAGGCTTGGGCTTCCCTGGTGGCGCAGTGGTTGAGAGTCCGCCTGCCGAGGCAGGGGACACGGGTTCGTGCCCCGGTCTGGGAGGATCCCACGTGCCGTGGAGCGGCTGGGCCCGTGAGCCATGGCCGCTGAGCCTGCGCGTCCGGAGCCTGTGCTCTGCAACGGGAGAGGCCACAACAGTGAGAGGCCTGCATACCGCAAAAACAAACAAACAAACAAAAAAACAAGGCTTAATTTTCACTAAGATTTGGATGCAAACCAGAGTTTTAAATTAGAACAAGAGCCAAATAATGCCTGAAAAGAAACAGAAGAGTCAGAATGATGGGTTTTATGGCTGCTTTAGAACCATGAAGTTGCTCAGGATTTTTGAATTTTGCTTTTATTTTGGGGCTGGATGAGTATAAATAGTAATCAATATTTCAGAAATTTAAAAAGGGTCACTGGGAGTGAGGAAGATTTATGGAAAACTACGGACCCAGTACTGTCAGGTTGGATCTTTTAATCCAACAAGAGCAGTTATTAAATTTACCAGGTCCATCCTGTGCTTCATGCTGCACTTCAAGGAGGAGGAAGAGACTAGAGCCACAGCTTTGGAATTATTCTGTATCTTGTCTACATGGGACTAGGAAAGCCATTAGGGAGCTGCCAACATTGTATGAGAACTCAAAGGAGAGCCTAGAAGAAAAGAAAATAGATTGAATGTGTCCAAGGAAGAGAGACAAATAAGAGGAAGAGAAAAAGAACTAGGGTAGAGGATAGAGGTAGAACGTATTAACTTGTACTCCTTGAGAAATTAGTTTCTCATCACATCCTTGAAGATATTACTTGCACAATTTACCACGGTTGTGTTGAAAGAAGACAAAAGGACAGGTTATAAAATGGGCTTGGGAGAAGTTAGGAAAATACGGAGCTTCATCTATTCTCCCGTCATTAGATACTAGAGTTTAGTTGGAATGAAGCAAGATAAATTGTGAATTTGGTTAAATGAAAGGAAATGGATTAAAGTGTGGTTTGTGTTGTATACTAAGAGTTTTTTGCCCTTTTAGATGAGGGTAACTCCAATCATTTTCCCTTAAAATTTGAAGTAAAAAATCATAAAGCGTGAATAAATACTTTCTTCTGAATTATATCAGCTGATTATCTAAATATGCATCCTGAATGTGTGAAAGAGTATTTTGGAAAGGTCTATGCCTGTAAAACATTGATGTGTGAACAAAAATCTCTCTGATTTCCCCCATAAGGGGAACAGCTTTGTGATCTCAAGCTGAGAAAGATAGGAATGGTTTCCTGGTTCATCAGCACCACATGGATCCAAATATTAGCTGGGCATGAAGAGTGAGGTAGTCGCTAGAAGAAACAAGAGTTTTTTCTGGATCCTTAAGGCCCCACTGTGACCTAAATTACACACAGACGTACACACATAGAATTTCCAATGACATCCGTTGAAACTTCCTCTGAGCAACTGGGAAAGGGACTTGGCCCAGAATTCCAAGAAACCCAACCTGAGGTTAAAACCATAGTCATTCCCAGTGCTTCTCAATTGATTCAATTTCCAACGAAATTATTGTTGTCTCTGGTTCCAATAGCAAACTAAAGAGAGAATTGAATTAGAAAGGAGAAACATTTTGTTGAAAAAAAAAAAAAAGCAACCACATTACTCTGTGAGAACATTTCAGAAGGACCCAAAAGAGACAGAATTCCAAGGTGCTATTCTCAAGATCTGTCAGGTTACCTGGAAACAGATGTTTCATGTAACTAAGGTAGTGACCGCAAGTGAGCAGGCGTGGGGAAATGGGGTGAAGAAACTAACACCTTCTCTTTCCTTCAGTCTCATATTTTTTCCCCTTGAAACCAAAGCTTGATTTGCTATTTGGCTCAAGGAGCAGAAGAGGACAGAGGAAGTCACAGTGCATTTCCATTTCTTGTCCAGTTTCCAGTCCCATGTCAGTAGAGCTAAACCTTGGATGGCCTAGCAGCGTCCCTACGGAGGTCCGCTTGGCAGAGAAAGGGAAGGAGTTTGCGTTGGAGGACAGCCATCTGCAGCGCTCAGCCCACAAGCTGTCTGTCTGTCCCCTCTAACCCCTGTCAGTACTACAGTGGAGAGAACAAGATAAAGAATACTCCCTTTCTCATCAAAAAATCAAGAATTTTGTGTGTGCAGCAGGCAGCAGACTGTGCCTCCTTGGCCAATGTCAAAGCTGGCTGTAGGAATTCGTCTGCAGCGAAACAAATCAAAGCTGCCCTGTGGCTCGAACTGTAGGTGGCCTAAACCCGCCTACATAGCAGCTTCTCCATGAGTCACAGGTGTCACGATTAGCAGATTATTGGGCCAATTATATGGAAACGTTTTTAAAAAGATAACAGGTTTAGAGTCACCATCACAGACACACCAGAATACTTGTCTCTACTAGACTTTGGATTGCATTATAATGTGAAAACATTTAATTGCTAGCGTTTATCTACTTTTGGAAAATAGGGTTCTGAATCCCAGGCTGCTGAAGGGAATTGCCTGTGGTATAGTCAGCTATTTTTAACAGTAGCCAAGACAAGAATTCAGATCTCCTGCTGGCCATCCCAGGCTTAATGATTCACCTTTGGTAGACATGGCTCTTGCACTGGATTGCACACAAGTTGACAAGCAGTCCAGAAAAGTTTTGAACAGATTGTCCTCAGGCCATTTATGTCCTCAAGTACGAATTCACTGAGTATCTTTTGCTAACAAGAGATGAATGTGAGGGGAGTAAGTTTCCTCAAGATTCTAGAGAAATCTGTGGATATACCAAGGCCTGCTACCACATTCCAAACAGCTTTGTCTGAAGGCTTCATTTCTTACTGAGGTAACCTGGACATCTTTTCTGGAGGAACACCTAAGAAAGGCTACCATTCTGGAGAATTCTGGGGTTTGCAAAGAATATCTGCAGTGTTGTGGAAACTCTGATTTCCAGCTGAACTCCCACAGAACTTCCTGGAGTTCTGAGCCTTATTTTAAAATAGCACATGGCAAAGAGAAAAGTGTAGGCACAGTCTCTTTTTTAAAAAAGAGCTAAGCAATATAAGAAATAAAAAAGGGAGGAGAATCTATAAAGAATTTTGAAAACGAAATATGAAATCTCCGTGCAATGGAAATATTTAGAGTAAAAGACACAGAGAATGTAGTTCAAATAGGACTTGGGGTGGGAAATGAGTAAGGCTAAATAAAAGATAAATTGAGTACAGATGAATGAGATAGCATCACTTAGTGATTACAATCGCAAATTCTAAAGACAGACTGACCTGACTTTGGGTCCCAGCTTGGTCGTTCATTAGATATGTAGCCTTAGGAATATTACTTAAGACCCTTTCACCCAAGTTTTTCATTCGTTAAAGTAAGAGATGAACAAACCGATCTCATAGTTGTTCATGAAACTTTTCAATGACCTGAAGTGTGTACAAGCTAAATATGAAGCCTGGTACAGATTAAGTGCGCAATAAATCTCAGTTAAAGTTATCTAGAAATACAGTAATCAGAGTCTGAAAGAAAGTGAAAAGAAGGGGTAATTTATTTGGTGGACAGTAGCAGGAAGCAATTTAGATATAAGAAATATTATGGAAAAATGCCAAAAGGTATGGTGGCCATATTATCTGAAAAAATAAATTAGCACACATAGCTTGAGAGTGGGAGAGATGACCGCTATTGGGATTGCCGTAGGAAGTCCAGGAAAGGCCATCTCTACACGAAAAGTGTGAATTAAATTTACAAAAGAGAAAATTCTTCTGCTAAAAGCTATGAGAAATTAACATCTTTCCTTAGGCTATAATTTTGAGCTAGAGCCAACTGTAAATTACTTAAAGTTTCATAAATTAATGTGGTTCTTTCTTCTTCTCTTTGCATTTGTAGATGCACAGAGTTTGATCATGTGACTACTTGTTAATTTTCACCAAAAGTACTTAATGGAGAAGAGATGAAAAGTCAACTAGTCTTGATTTGCCAGGTGAGTGTAATGGCTGCCGAGGAGAAAACAGTCACTGCGGCTTCCCCATCAGTGTGAGCCTAGATTCCAGTGATGTCCTTAGAGACTATGCCTGTAGCTTGGTTCTGCCCCAGGTGCATGTGCCCAATTTCATGAAATGAAGACTTCTGGGGCTTATAAAGAACAGTTGTCTCCCCTTATCCATGGTTTCCCTTTCCTCGGTTTCATTTACCTGTGGTCAACCATGGTCCAACAATGTTAAATGAAAAATTCCAGAAATAAACAATTCGTAACTTTTAAATTGGATGCCATTCTGAGCAGTGTGATGAAGTCTCCTGACGTCCAGATCCATTCCCCCAGGATGTGAGTCATCCCTTTGTCCAGCGTACCGCATCAATCTCTTTAGCCTTCTCAGTTATCAGATTGACTGTGGACTGTCGCTATCACAGTGCTTGTGTTCAGGTAACCCCTGTTTTACTCAACAGCCCTAAAGCACAAGAGTAGTGAGGCTGGCAATTCAGATATGCCAAAGAGAATCTGAAAAGTGCTCCTTTTAAGTGAAAAGGTGAAAGTTCTTGGTTTAATAAGGACAGAAAAAAGTTGTATGCTGAGGTTGCCAAGATCTACAGTGAGAACAATTCTTTTATCCATGAGATTGTGAAGAAGGAAAAAGAAATTTGTGCTAGTTTTGTTTCCCCTCAAACTACACAAGTTATGGTTACAATGCGTGGTAAGTGCATAGTTAAGATGTAAAAGGCATCAAGTTTGTACAATCAGATATTTTGAGAGAGAGAGATCACATTCACATAACTTTTATTACAGTATATTGTTATAATTGTTCTATTTTGTTATCAGTTTTAATCTCTTACTGTGCTTAATTTATAACAAACGTGATCATACATATGTATGTACAGGAAAAAAACATAGTATATATAGGGTTTGATACTATCAGTGGTTGCAGGCATCCGCAGGGGGTCTTGGAATGTATGCCCCATAAGGGGAGACAACTGTATAAGCATTGTGCCAGGAGCCAGAGGTGCAAAGAGCAATGAATAGTAGTGAGGAGGTATTAAACAAATGTGGTGCCAGGGAGAAAATAAACATTAAAAAAAATAATCTTACATATAAAATATACATAAGGAGAGCTTTGTAGCTTAATTGTGAAAAAAGTCATCACTGAGGAGTAACTTATTGCTGAGACCTAAATGACAAGAAGGAGCCTGACGCTCCAAGATTGAAAGGAATGATGTTCTAGGCAGAAAGTACCAAGGCTGTTTGTGTGTTTGAGAGACAAAAAGTTGAGCCTACGGAAATGAATTAGTTAAAGGAAAAAAATTATTTATTAGTTAAGGCCGTGTATGAGTTAATATTAATTAAGCAGAGTGTATTAATTTATTATTATTAGTTTATTACAGCTTGCCATATGTTGATGTTATATAGATTGATACTGTATCAGCTCATTTTAATGTAGGAAATGTATGATAGCATTCTTCCTATTTCATCCCTCCAATCCTTTGTGCTATTGTTGTCATGTACTTTCCTACTACATATTTATACATGCCACAATATTATTTTTCTTTAAGAATCAATTTTTGTTTCAAATAATTTAGAAAGAGGAAAAAAAACCCAATGTAAATATTTACCATTTCCTAAACCCATTGATTCTTTTTATGGATCCAAATTTCTAACTAATATAATTCTTCATAAGCCTGAAGAATTTCATTTAGCATCTATTGTAGTGTAACGTGTTGATAAAAATCCTCAACAAGGGAAGAATAGAAGAGAGTATCCTCAAACAGATAAGCACATACAAAAATCTTACATAACATACATAAAGGTAAAAAACTGAATGCCTGATCTATACTGTTGGGTGCAAGGCATAGATATTCACTCTTACATCTTCTACTCAACATTGTACTGCAGGTTGTAAACAGTGCAGTTAGGCAAGAAAAAAGTAAAGACATCCTGATTGGAAAAGAAAAAATAAAACTGTCTTGATTCACAGACAACAGGATCATCTATGTGGAACACCTAAGGAATCAAAATAAAAGATGTGAAAACTAATAAGTGAACTTAGCAACTTGAAAGATACAATGGACATATACAAAGTCAAAAACTGGAATTAAAAAAACTGCACTATTTAAAATATCAATAAAACAGGGAATACTTAGGTATAAATCTAACAAAATATTGTAAGATTTGTATGCTGAAAGCTGCAAAACATTGGTGAGAAAAACTAATGACATAAATATGAAGAGAGCTCTATTGGTGATCAGGGGTAACAAATCTTAATATTGTTAAGAGGGCAGTTGTCCCCAAATTCATCTATAGATTCAGAGTAAAGCCAATCAAAGCCCAGAATTTTTTTTTCCTAGAAGTTGACAAGGTGATTCTATAGTTTTCATGAAAATTCAAAGGATCAAGAATAACTAAAAAATTTTGTAAGACCAAAACATAAGTATTTCCACTTCTGTGAAGACGGAGTAGATATACTTTTTCCTATTCCTCTGACTAAGTACAGCTTAAAATTGCACATTATATATGAAACAAACATATAATGACTCAAAGGTGGAGAGAAGACACTGGCTAAGGATTTTGGAACATGAGGAATTAATGGTAGTGAGTTTTATTGCTTTTCTTTTTGCCTTATATACTCCATACTTGAAGATGAAGAAACTGGCAACCAATAAATGCCACAGTCACGGGGGAAGTGGGAAGCACAGAAACCAATGACAGTAAAAACCAAAGGACCAGAAAAGGGGCAGCCTAACAAGAGAGAAAACTTTTAGGAAAAAACCACTCTATTATAGTCAAACACCACACACAAAACAACAAAAAACAAACTCTGACCTTTCCATAAAAGTTTTAAAGTTTGATGTAGTCTCATTTGTCTATTTTTGATTGTTTTACCTGTGCTTTTGGTGTCATATCTAAGAAATCATTGCCAAGTCCAATGTCATGCTTTTCCCTTATGTTTTATTTGATGGGTTTTATAGTTTTACATCTTATGTTCAGTTCTTTAATGTATTTGAGTTAATTTTTCTATGTGGTATAATGTAAGAGTCCATCTTCATACTTTTGCATGTGGATGCCTAGTTTTTCCAGCACCATTTGTTGAAGAGACTGTCTTTTCCCCACTGAGTGGTCTTGGCACCCTTATGAAAGATCATTTGTCCGTATACATGAGGGTATATTTCTGAACTCTTTATTCTATTTCACAGGTCTATTTGTCTATCTTTATGCCAGTATCGGACTGTTTTGATTACTGTAGCTTTGTCATATGTTTTGAAATGAGCAAGTGTGACTCCTCCAACATTGTTCTTCTTTTTCAAAATTGTTTTGGCTATTTGGAGTCCTTTGAGATTTAATATTAGTTTTTGCATAAATTTATTTCTGTAAAAAATGCCATTGGGATTTTGATAGGAATTGAATTGACTCTATAGATTGCTTTGGGTAGTAGGGACATTTTTAACAATATTAAATCTTCCAGTCCATAAACATGGAATGTCTTTCCATTTATTTGTCTTTTTAAATTTCTTTCAGGAATGTTTTATAGTTTTCATTGAGCAACTTTATGTTCTTTACAGTTATTTCTTTTTTTAAATAAATTTATTTATTTATTTATTTTTGGCTGCATTGGGTCTTTGTTGCTGTGCACAGGCTTTCTCTAGTTGCTGTGAGTGGGGGCTACTCTTCCTTGCAGTGCATGGGCTTCTCATTGCAGTGGCTTCTCTTGCTGCGGAGCATGGGCTCAAGGTGTGCAGGCTTCAGTAGTTGTGGCATGCGGGCTCAGTAGTTGTGGCTCATGGCCTCTAGAGCGCAGGCCCAGTAGTTGTGGCACATGGACTTAGTTGCTCTGTGGCATGTGACATCTTCCCTCTTTACAGTTATTTTAAACCTTTGTCAGGCAGCTCACAGATCTGTGTATCTTTAGAGTCAGTTTTTGGAATTTTATTATGTTCCTTGACTGACCCAATGTTTCCCTATTTGTATGCCTCTTAAGTTTTTTCTGGGTTTGGGGCATTTGAAAAAACAATCACCTCTCCAAGTCTTTGCTCAGTGGTTTCATACAGGGAAAGATCTTCACCATCACCCCAGTTGGAGGTTCTAGGACCTCTCAAACTTTATCGTACTCACCCTGGCATCTCCCTCAACTTCAGTGTCTTGCTCATATCTGTTTTCAGCAGCTCCCAAACTCTAGCAGTGGTCCCTTCAGCACTATGAGTCGGACAAGACAGAAACTAGTCACTTGGGAAGCCCCCAGAGAAGCCAGAATGTTAGACTGATGATCCACTCGTCTGTTCTCATCCTGAAGGAGGAGCCCTGGTGCAGAAGGTTTCCTCCCACTTGCTCATGCAATTTTGCATAAGGGAGAGGGGAACGAATGACCATGCCAAATGCCACAAGGTTTCCTACTCCTTGTGTTGGAATCCATTCTTGGTTTACAGTGTCCTGGATGCTGTAACTTCTCAACTGGTCTCTAGAGTTCTCAGAGAGGTATTGTGATTCATATATTGTTGTTAACTTTTTGTCTCTGTGGGGGAAGGAGGGCCTGTAGTTTACTAGTACATCACGTGGCTAATGTCACTTGATTAATTAATTTTTTACCAAGATGTGAAGGCAATTTAATGGAGAAACCGTAGTCTTTTCAACATAAGGTGCAGCAACAATTAATCACCCAAAAGGAAAAAAGAAACTTTGATCCATACATAAAGTTAATTCAAAAGCAACCATAGACCTAAATGTGAAATTTAGAAACTATAAATGCAACTAACTGCAGTATATGACTTCTTGATAATACCATTTATATGGACATTTAAAGGTCCTAGGAGAGTCAAAGCATCTTGAAAAACAGAAACAATGTTTGAATACTCACATTACCTTACTTTGTGATTTAATATAAAGGTACTATAATCAAGGTAGTATGGTACTGGTTTAAGGATAGGTAAGTAGACCAAAGGAACCTAATGGAAAGTCAAGTAATAGATCCACACATAATTTTTTGACAAAGTTGCTATTGTTCTCTAGTGTGGAAAGAAAAATCTTATTATCAATCTTATTGTTTAAGTGGATATCTTTACAGAAAAAAAGTGAACCTTGACCTGTATTTCACAGTATACAGAAATCTCAACTGAAGATGGATTATAGACCTAAATATAAAAGCTTAAAATATAAAGCTCTTTGCTTCCTGGAGATTATCTTTGCTACATTGAAGTAGACAGATTGCTTAGAATATAGACATCACTAACAATAAATGAAACACTTGAGAGATCGGATTTCATCAAAATTAATAAACATTTGTTCATCAAAAGATATTGTTAAGAAAATGAAAAGGCAAGGCACAGATGGGGAGAAAATATTCAAAATAGACATATGACAGAAGGAACTCATATCGAGATTGTACAAATCAAAACTTTTACAAATAAATAACAAAAAGCAAGCAACTCATTAAAAGTAAGAAAAATATGAAAATAGATCCTTCAAAAAAAAAAGGACGTACAAATGGTCAGTGAACACGTAAAACATACTCAACATCTTTAGTCATTATGGAAATGCAAATTAAAACTACAGTGATTACCAGTACATACTGATTAGAATTTCTGAATTTAAATTGACTACAAATTTCAATTGTTGAAAAGAACGCAAAGCAACTGGTGCTCTCATACAGTATGGCGGGAATATAAAACAGTACAACTTGAGAAAGTTATTAGCATTTGCTTTTATAGAATTAAACATACATTTATCTTATGGCAGCAGTTTCACTTCTAGTGATTTACCCCAAAGCAGTGAAAGCACGTGTCCATCCAAAGACTGGCGCAAAGATATGTATTGCATTTTTATTCATAATAGCAAAAATTGGGAGTAAGCCAAATGTCCATCAAGAGGAGAATGAATAAATACATTGTGGTATATTCACACAGTGGACTGGTATTCAGCGATAAAAAGGAACAGATTACGGATACACGTGACATTATAGACAAGTCTCAGAAATAGCATGCTGAGCAAGAGAAGCCAGACGCTGAAGGGTGTGTGCTGTTATTCCGTTTTTTTCAGTGGTATCTGTGGTTATTGAAATCCAAATGGTAGTTCATTTGGGTTATGGAGGTGGGGAAGGTAGACTGGAAAGAGGCTTGAAGACACTTGTAGTGTGAGGTCAATGCTGTAGACCTTAATTGGGGTGCTGGTTACATGGGTGTACATGCTTGTGAAAACTTCTCAAACTGTTCACTAAAGACTTGTGTATTTTAAAATCTGTATGTAAGTTTACCTTCATAAAAAATTTTTAAAGGAAAATAAGAATAGTTTTTAGCAAACAAAAACAAGGTAATCCATGACTAGCAGATGAGCACTCGTGGAAATACCAAAGGTTATTTTTCAGGCAGGTGTAACAGGTGTTGAAGACGTAGTTGAAACCCAGAAGCTGCAGGTAGCAATGTAAGTTGGTACAACTTGAAAAAAAACTGTTCAGACTTATCTATAAAACCAACGACCTGGCAATTCCACATCTCTTTACCTAGGACAGTACATCTGGGATTTTCCATGTGTATCTGCAATTTTCAGGGAAGGTGGGAAATTCAATAGCAAGGTCAGCATATAAGAAGCAGTCCAATCTCTGTTTAGATGGTGGGACTGATGGGCATTAACCTGTGATGGAACCTGGGATCCTGCACAGAGCTGGGAATCAAGGAGGGTGAACCAAGGGTAGGTAGTATGAAGGGAGAACTGCGGCCCCACGCCAGCACTGTGTGGCCTGGCAGGCTGGCCCTAACCACCACAGAAGCACAGCATCCCACTCACGCCAGGGTCCACACAGTCATAGCTCTGGACTCTCCCAGAAACAGATTAACACCTGTAAATCCAAGGCTACGGAAATGCCTCTGGGTAGTCTCACTCTTTCATTTTAATTAAAACTCAATCTGTTCTCTGATAAAACAAAAGAAATCACAACACTGATTACAAGTGGTGCCTTCCTACATGCAGTGTTTCTACCCCAGTCCTTGTCTTTTATTTCCAAAGCATTCAATCAGAGTTTCCTCTGTTCCTTACATTTTCCTGGCACAGCAAGCTCAACAGAGGGTTGAGGTGGAAGGAAGTTAAAGCAAAGTCAAAGGCACCAAAATGAATGAGAAAACAATATAGTGTTTGGGGAATTAAAAGTAATTCAGTCTCACTGGGCTGTCAGCAGTAAAGGGAGCTGGGGTGAGAGTTGAAGCTGGAAAGGTAGGCCAGCCTCAAATTGGAGAAATTTTGCAGATATGCTTGGATTTTCAACTTTTTCTCAAGTGGTCATGGGTTTTTACCACTTCACTCACAGTTACAAAGATTAAAGACTCCAATCACTTTTTTTTAATCTACCTAAGATTTTTTGAAAGGCAAATGCTCTCCAGAAGTTTAAGGATTGTCTCTCTATAAATATATTCACATGAGGACTATATTTTGGAAAACAATGTGGTGTTCTTTTTGTGTTTAATCTGTGCTTGACATAGAGTAGTAAGAAAGGATCCAGTTTCCTCCCATTGGCCCTGGTTCTCATACCATAAGCGTTGACCCAATTACTATCAAGACCATTCTTCACAGACTTCATTATCTACTTCCTTTGCAGGTTTGTGTTGAAATGTTTCAGACTCCACCTAGGGATGCTTTAGTGAAAGTAGGAATTAAGTCTATCTAAAAAGTGAAAAGAAAGCACTTCATTTAATTCCTCTCCTGACCAGCTCATTCACTCTTTCACTAGTTCTTCAACTTCAGAATCTCTAGTACAATGACCTTCCTGTGCTTCTAATCTGTCTATGACCTTTTGTTTCTGTTTCTTTTGCAATTTAGATAAGGCCTGTGGATCATCACTTCAAACTCTCTCTTTCTGTGTCCTTTAGTTTTTCACCCCTTTTTTTTCTTCCCAGTAAAACCCAAATGAACATCTTCACGTCCAGAAGAAGAGGAACAGGAAATGAGGAGTATGGAAAAACAATTAGATAGGAGCCAGCCCAGAAGTAGGAAGCCCACCATGATGGTCTTCCTGTAATCTAAGAAATGAGAAGAGCCTACACGATGGCACGGGGACATAAAGCACTAAGATTAGATTCTAGGAAGTGGAATTGTAAGACTGTTTCTGGCTTTTGCAGCTGGGTAGTGGCCATCTGTTCACTAAGATTGGTAACAGTGAAAGAGTAGACTTTGGTAAAGAGGAGAGAATCTACTTTCGCTAAGAATTGGAAGCCCTTTTGAGGTCTCCAAATAGAGCTTTTCCGGAGTTCAGGAGAGAGTTGTGGGATGCGTAGGTGACTTGGGAGTCATCGGCATGTAAACAGTAACTGCAGCCAGGGGGTTTAATTAACCTACAAAAGGAAAACGTGTTGAGAGAGAAAAGGAGAAACCAAAGGCCAAAACAGGACGCCATTAAGGAAATGTGCAGAAGCCAAGGGCAAAGAAAGCATCAAAAAATTAAGTAATGAGCTGAAACAATGCTGAGAGGTCAGGAAAGATACGGATAGAAAATGTCTTTCGGATTTAACAATGAAGAGTTAATTATTGCCTCAGAGAGAATATGTAATCATATTTAAGGCTGGAAACTAAGTTTACAATAGCTTGAGAAGTGAATAGAGCATGATAAAATGGAGAAAACTTAGAAATTGTCATTCAGTAAGCTCAGCTGAAAAGGAAAAGAGGACAGGAAGAGGACAATGCATGGATGAGGCAGTATTTTAAAGGTGATAATTTGAGTATGTTTAGATGTTGATGGGAAAAAACTCGAAGATAAGGAGAAATGGAACATTTAGAATAATATGGAAGAAATAGATGGAGTAAGGATGCTGAGAGGTAGGTGGGGATGGGAGCCAGAGCACAGGCAGTGAGATTATTTGAGACTGAAAAAGATCTTCCTGTTGAACCCTTCTACATTGTTGGTGGGAATGTAAGTTGGTGCAGCCACTATGGAAGACAGTATGGAGGGTCCTAAGAAAACTAAAAATAGAACTACCATATGATCCAGCAATCCCACTATTGTGCATATACCCAGACAAAACTATAATTCAAAAAGATACATGCACCCCTATGGTCATAGCAGCACTATTCACAATAGAAAAAACATGGAAACAACCTAAATGTCCATCAACAGATGAATGGACAAAGAAGATGTGGTATAGATACACAGTGGAATACTACTCAGCCATAAAAAAGAATGAAATAATGCCATTTGGAGCAACATGGGTACAACTAGAGATTATCATACTAACTGAAGTAAGTCAGAAAGAGAAAGACAAATACCATATGGTATCACTTATATGTGGAATCTAAAATATGGCACAAATGAGCCTATCTACAAAGCAGAAACAGTCTCACAGACATAGAGAACAGACTTGTGTTGCCAAGGGAGGGGGAGAGGGGGAGGGAAAGGGATGGACTGGGAGTTTGGGGTTGGTAGATGCAAACTATTACATTTAGGATCAGCAAGGTCCTAATATATAGCACAGGGAACTATATTCAATATCCTGTGATAAACCATAATGGGAAAGAATATTAAAAAAAAGAATGTATTTAGGTGTACAACTGAGTCACTTTGCCATACGGCAGAGATAGGCACAATGTTGTTAATCAACTATACTTCAATTAAAAAAAATATTCCCTGTTGCTTTGATTTGAAAGGTAAGGATTAGGGATGAAAACAGATGTAGGCAAGTAGGCTGGTAGGGTCTGGATTGGGAGCAGGGAATAGCTGGAATTTCCTCCCAAAGGCATCTATTTCTTTCTTTTTTCTTTTTTAATTAATACAATTTTTAATTCAAGAAAAACTGCTTTAATTAAAGTTTTGAAACTACATATTGAAACGGCATTCTACATATATGGGGAAACTGATACAAAACATTCAACACTGAGATATATTTTACTAAAATATTTGTATTTTAAAGGAAAACGAATCATTTAGGCATCTAGGCAAAAAGATCAACTCACAAAGAAAAGAAAATGAAATTGTCATCAAGCTTTTAAACAGCCCCCCTTCATGTCAGGAAACGATGGAGTTAAGAAACTCAAAAGAAAGTAAAAAGATAGCAAAGGATTTTATATATTCATCTGTAGTGTGTTGAATAGTGGCCCCAAAAAGATAGGTCCAAGTCCTAACCCCCAGTACCTGTGAATGTGAACTTGTTTGGAAATAGGGTCTTTGCCAATGTAATTAAGTAAAAGATCTCAAGATGACACGATCCTGGATTTAGATCAGGCCCTAACTCCAATAACAAGTATCCTTTAAGAGACATGAAAGAAGACAAAGAGGCACATTAAAAAGAAGGTATTGTGAAGGTGGAGGCAGAGGTTATTTTTATGCTACAACATGCCAGGGAACTCCAAGAGCTACCAAAAATTGGAAGAGGCAAAGAAGGATTTTCTTGTAGAGCTTTGGAAGGAGTGTGGCCCTTCCTGTATCTTTTATATATATATATATATATATATATATATATAAAATTATTATTTTTTTTTTGCGGTACGCGGGCCTCTCACTGTTGTGGCCTCTCCTGTTGTGGAGCACAGGCTCCAGACGCGCAGGCTCAGCGGCTATGGCTCATGGGCCCAGCCGCTCCGCGGCATGTGGGATCTTCCCAGACCAGGGCACGAACCCGTGTCCCCTGCATCGGCAGGTGCACTCTCAACCACTGCGCCACCAGGGGAGCCCCTTTTTTAAAGTTAATAAATTAATTTATTTTTACACACACACACACACACACACACACACACACTGTATTTTATTTTTACAAGAGATAAATAAACTGACACCAAGCATTGTAAATGGATGACCACAACAGAAGCAACAATGATTGCAATTACCAAACACGAAACACACTCATACTATGTCATAATATTGACATTCAGTCCAGTAATCCTCCACTGTAACAGCTCCTTTACTTTGCAGTGAAAATTGATGTGTATATTTTTTGCCTCTGCGTCCTTGTGGGATTTTTTTTATTATTATTCAAACAGAAAGTCACAAAAATTATAATCATCCTCATCAGTTCACTCAGTCCCATGGCGTTAATTTTTTTTAATCTTGATCTTTTGTTAGCACTTTTATGAATTCATCAGTTTTCCATTAGAGTTCTGAAAATGCTTATGCATTCAGTTCAGCAGTATAGTCAGTTACCAGAAACCTGTACTTGTCAGAGTCTTTACCATGAATTCCTTGAAGATGAAACCCTTTTGCAGGAACATTTTTGCAAAAGCATCAGAGTACACCCAGAACTGTCTGTAAATAACAAAAGACTTAAAGATGACCACAGTTAAAGATTTGATGAAAATTCATAATAATGCAATTGACAAGGAAATTGAGTTATTTCTGAGATATACATTTTAAAGTAATAGTGCAAGATAAAGTAATAGTGCAAGATAGTTCCCTTTTCTCCACACCCTCTCCAGCATTTGTTGTTTGTAGATTTTCTGATGATGCCCATTCTAACTGGTGTGAGGTGATACCTCATTGTAGTTTTGATTTGCATTTCTCTAATAATTAGTGATGTTGAGCAGCTTTTCATGTGCTTCTTGGCCATCTGTATGTCTTCTTTGGAGAAATGTCTATTTAGGTCTTCTGACCATTTTTGGATTGGGTTGTTTGTTTCTTTAATATTGAGCTGCATAAGCTGTTTATATATTTTGGAGATTAATCCTTTGTCCGTTGATTCGTTTGCAAATATTTTCTCCCATTCTGAGGGTTGTCTTTTGGTCTTGTTTATGGTTTCCTTTGCTGTGCAGAAGCTTTGAAGTTTCATTAGGTTCCATTTGTTTATTTTGTTTTTATTTCCATTACTCTAGCAGGTGGATCAAAATAGATCTTGCTGTGATTTATGTCAAAGAGTGTTCTTTCTATGTTTTCCTCTAAGAGTTTTATAGTGTCCAGTCTTACATTTAGGTCTCGAATCCATTTTGAGTTTATTTTTGTGTATGGTGTTAGGGAGTGTTCTAATTTCATTCTTCTACATGTAGCTGTCCAGTTTTCCCAGCACCACTTATTGAAGAGACTGTCTTTTCTCCATTGTGTATCTTTGCCTCCTTTGTCATAGATTAGTTGACCATAGGTGCGTGGGTTTCTCTCTGGGCTTTCTATCTTGTTCCATTGATCTATGTTTCTGTTTTTGTGCCAGTACCATATTGTCTTGATTACTGTAGCTTTGTAGTATAGTCTAAGGTCAGGGAGTCTGATTCCTCCAGCTCCGTTTTTTCCCCTCAAGACTGTTTGGCTATTCGGGATCTTTTGTGTCTCCATACAAATTTTAAGGTGATTTTTTCCGTAAAAAATCAAAGGCATCTATTTCTAATATCAGTTATTTTAAGGAAGTGAAGGGAGAAAGTTGAGATCAAAAGATAAAAGGGACTAGGGCAGAGGAGAAGGAAAATGAAGATGAAGATCCAGCCAAGGGTCTTCCGTGGTGATGCAGTGGTTAAGAATCCGCCTGCCAATGCAGGGGACACGGGTTCGAGCCCTGGTCCGGGAGGATCCCACATGCCGCGGAGCAACTAAGCCCGTGCACCACAACTACTGAGCCCACGTACGACAACTACTGAAGCCCACACACCTAGAGCCCATGCTCTGCGACAAGAGAAGCCACCTCAATGAGAAGCCTGCGCACCACAACGAAGAGTAGCCCCCACTCGCTGCAACCAGAGAAAAGCCCGAGCGCAGGAACGAAGACCAAAGCAGCCAAAATAAATAAATAAAATAAATTTATTTTAAAAAATGTATTTAAAAAAAAAAAAAAAAGAAGGTCCAGCCAAGACTGGCAACCGCCTAGATGTGTAATTTCATATTCTCAACTGTCTTCTAATAGAATTACCTGGAGAACTTTAAAAAATACTTATTCCCAGTTTCCAACCCAAGAGATGCTGATTTAATTGTTTTGGGCAGAGTATTTTTCAAAAGCTTCCTAGGTGATTGTAATGTACAGCCAGAGTTCAGAAAGTTCTGCTCTGATCCCGTTGTTTTTGGGATTTTGCACCAACTGGGTAGAAGTAGTGAAGGCAGATGGTTGAATTGACTAGAGTTGGAGTTTTACTGGGCAGGTTCAGAGGAAGGATAATGGAAAAAGGTTGAAGGGCTGGCCTACAGAGTCCAGGCTGAAATGAGAAAATGAAGAACGTGAGGTGATTAAAAAGACTGATAGAAAATAGAGTAGCCGAGGCGTGGTGAACACATGCAGAAAGAGGAAGACGGTAATTGATTGATCCGGAAGCAATGAAGGAAGTAGCATTCCCTTTCAACTTTCTGATGACCTAAATCCACTCCTTCAGTAGCATGCCCCTGAAAATGATTTTTAAAACATTTTAGACCAAAACTATAAAAGAAATAGAAAATAGAGTTTATAGAGAATTGGTAATTACAGCAGTGCTTAAAGTATGGAGGAGCAGAAGGCATAGATAGTGGGGGAAAATTCTCAATTAAAAAAAAATGTGTTATGACTTTTCTTACTCCTCATGTATCACTCTGAGGTTTCTTGTAATTAAGAACTTTTAGCACCTGAGAAAGTAATTGGGATCTTCAATTTTAGTGGGTATTAGTAGTAGTAGTATGATTTTAAGATAATCCCTCCTCTGGAAGTAGAGGTATGAATAATGCTTTTCTCTAAAGAAAGGATGTGGTTAATTGAATTTAGGGATCCTGGCTATATTATCATTAAGTTATTGGAATGATCTTAAGTCATCTGCATATAAGATTTTAAAGAATAGAAGCCCCAGAATGAGACGAATGATAAACAAGGCATCAACAGACCGCAAGACAAAACTTGTTTACTCTAGATTTCTGTAAGAGCCTAGGAAAAAAACTGTGAACCTTTCTTAACAGATGAAGTGACAATAAGATGGGGGAAAACAGCAGAGACCTTCACATCCTACAGCAACACAAAATGAAGTCTCGATCATAACTCGAGAGAAGAGAAAAAAACGCGTTCTGAGAATGCTCACATTATTTCACAAGGAGTCTTAGAAAAAAGACAGAGCACTGTTCATTGGAATTTTTTCCCCATTGTTCTCTCTCATTAAAACTGGCCCTGTTTTGTCTTCCTCTGAGACTGTTTGAATTGTAGATTCCGATGTCCTTTGAACTTTGTTCTTTGATAAAAGTTGGGCAAAAAACACATGCCACAGACAACTGTGGACCTGAGATTTGAGACTCGTGATAGTCCTGGGGAAAACTTCCCGCCCCGTGCCAAAAAAAGGAAGACAAGTGTTCAAACTGACCAGGAGGCAAAATATTTCCGTGGTTAGTCATCAATATCTACTAAGAGGCATCAATAAACTGCAAGCTTTTTAGATTCAAAGAATTAAAAAAAAAAAAAACTCCTGTTTACCATCCCCATCAGGCTGGCAGGGCAGAAGGAAACATCTCCCAGGATTGGTGTCCATCAACACATTTCCACCAAAACAGTTTCTGGAAAAAAGCACATTTCTGTATGTTCCTCCTCAAAAGATAGTGCCTTTTCAGTAGCCTGAAAGTAAACATGTGACAAATTAGGGAGATTATGGAGGAGTTTTGTTTTCAACTGTTTTTTCCACTCTATGCCTTTTTTCTTCCTTCTTGCAAATGAGAGTCTATAAATGTAGGCATTTATGATTTAGGGTCCTCTTTGATTTGAAGACCTTTCTAATGGTGATAGTTTAAATTGATTGAGGTCTGTATTCCTTTTTCTCTTCCCAGCAGGCTGTTTCTCTGTGTCTTAGTAAATTTATGGTGCTGCTTTATTCCAACTGGCTGGATTGGGTTGCATTCATGTTACCCAGATCACTCTTCCTCATAATTGAAATACATAAAAGCTAAAATGTGGCTCAGAGGATTTCCATTGGACCCCATATATTTGAAGGGAATTTTTGAGCACAGAATGCAAAGCTGATCATATTCTCAGAATGTGAAATCATATTCTCAGAAAAACAGATCCCAGAGCAATAATGCTTCTCACCTCCAACACTAGACAACCAGGGGAGCTGACCCACTGAGCTCCATTCTGGGGGAAGACAGAGGTTGGGATCCAGGCTTATAAACTTCACTGAGCCCCGGACCCAGGAAGTGAAGTAATAATTACTTCAAGTAATAATTACTCATTGAGTAGTAATGAGGTAATACGCACCAATAGGAAGTCTGCATAACTAAGTCCCCATGGGGAAAGTCGACAGAACTCTCCCTTCTATACTTAGTGGTCAAACATACTGAAAAAAAGATAGGTTGGACTCATGAAACATTAATACACCCAAGAAGCAAACACAGAAGTAAGAGGATAGCATGTTTAATTTCTAGATCGCTGCCAGAAACATTTTTCAGTATAGTCACTGCCTAACTCAACACAATTAATTGAGTAATTGTCATGTTTTCTGACTTTGCCAGAGAAAAATGGTTTTAAAAAGGAACCCAACCAGTCTACTCAAAAGTTGTTGTGTTTTGAAAGTCCATCTCATCCTCAAACTTTTATCGTCATAGGATTTAGCGAAGTTGTTGAATCACAAGGAAACACGGACATGATCCAGACAACTGAATGTGTATTGTTCATAGATTGACCTGTGCTTTTCTCTTGGGGCAGCTGTTTTGATGGCAAGAACCAAATGATACCTTATTTTGTTTTAAAATGGGGATAACTACACATCTATTAGAGCAGCTAAAATGAAATGAAACATAGTGACAATACCAAATGCTGGCAAGGATGTAAAGGAAATAGATCCTGTATATTCCTGGTGGGAGTGTAAAATTGTAAAGCCACTCGGGAAAGTAGTTTAGCAGTTTCTTAAAAAATTAAACGTACACGAACCCAATGATTTAGCAATCACACTCCTGGGTATTTTAGCAATCACTCCTGGGTCTTTATCTCAAAGAAATGAAAACTTACATCTACGCAAAGACCTACATACGAATGTTCATAGCAGCCTTATTGGTAATAGGCAAAAACCGGGTACAGTCCAGACATCCTTCAATGGGTGAGTGGTTTGAACAAACCATGGCACATCCATACCTTGGAACACTACTCAGCAATAAAAAGGAACAAACAATTAACATATACCACAGCTCCGCTAGATTTCAAGGGAATTGTGCTAAGTGAAAAAAATCACAATCTCGAAAGCTCACATAATGTATGATTCCATTTGTATAATATTCTCAAAATGACAGAATTACAGAGATTGAGAACACATCAGTGATTGCCAGGGGTTAGGGATGGGGTTTGGTGGAGGAGAGTGATTGTGATTTTAAAACGGTAACACGAGGGAGATCTTTTGTAGTGATGGGACAGTTCTCTGTCTTGACTGTGGTAAAATTGCATAGAACTACACACACACACACAGGTAAAACTGGTGAGATCTGAATAAGGTATGTGAATTGTAACAATATCAATTTCCTAGTTTTGATATTGTACTATAGTTCATGGAAGATGTTACCATAGGGAGAAATTGAGTGGAAAGTACATGGGACCTCTCTAATATTTTTGCGACTTTCTGTGAACCTCTAATCCTTTTTAAAATAAAAAGTTGAAAAAATGGAGGATAACATGAAAACGGGGCCACCCTTGAAACACTGTGTGAAAAAGCTGACCAACTTTATTTTGTGGAGATAAGAAAGCCAGAGTGACAACATGTGGGTAGACGGTGGCTATAGAAATAGAAATTATTCCCAAACGTAAACTGATTCTTTTGTATGAACAATCTATTTTTGTGTTTCTGGAAGCTAAAAAACCTGATTCACTGTGTCTATTGACACTTTCTTCTAATGGTTACATGTCAATTTTTCCTAATGAAACATGTTCCAAAAGACCAAGCAACAACATATATTGCTGTACAGCTTCAAGACACTATTCTGTTGTTGGCTTTGAACTCTTGTCACATTGACTTTCTGAAGATATGCAGCAGCTGATAACAGCCACTGGGGGTCAGACTTCCCCATGGCATCTGTTCAAACATATTTCTTAGCCAGTGCAACTGCAGACTTACAGGTTAATAGAACTCAAGCCTTCCTTTCTACTTGTAAGAGCTTACCAAAGCAGACAGAAATATTTATGTTCATGGTAATTACTCAGCTTGGAACACAAACAGATCCAGGGATTGCGGAAGAGATACCAAAGTAGTTTTATATAAATCTCAGTTAAATATATCATAGTTAATGAGGATACAGCAGAGGGCTAGTGTTTTCTCTAACCTCCAGATAAGATACAATCTTCCTTCCTGCAATCTGGGCAAGAAGAGCCCTGCCCTGGGCCCCTCCCATCAGAAGCCCCACACTGGTCCCCATCCAGCCATGCCCTTCACCATGGGACAGGAATCCCAATTCTTTTCCAAATGGATGAAAAAATCCTAGATTTCTTCCCAATAGTTAGATATCACAGAGTGCAATTTTGAGCAACGATGAGCAGAAGATAGTTCTGATAAAGACCTTAACAAAGAGAAGATATCAGTCTCCTAGGGCTGTGGACAATGGAGCAAATTTTAAAAGGGGGACTATTATGAATCACAGAAAAAAATAAACCAGGATTGATATTGCCAGATTCTAGAATTTGGTTTTGAATTCTTTGAGTTTGAATAGCATATCGCTGAATCTGATTGCCAGGGCATGGCACGGAAACACCAACAGCTGAGCTGCCACGTTGCAATATGATGATGACAAAGGACAGGCACCAAACAACGCTGGGTTCACTGATCCAGAAAGGATGCTGGTGATCACCAGTGGTGCTGTCACTGCCTCCAGTTGGTCCTCTGAAGATGGGGGTGGGTGAGTCATAAGGGAACCGCCTGTGAGGGAGAAGAGATTTCATCTGCCCAGGGACAAGGAAAGGAATTTCCAAGAGGTCAGCTTTACACATCAGGCATGACTCCGTCTGATGCTTCAATGATTGCATCTCTTCTCTCTCTATATATTTCTAAGTGGAGTTCAGATTCTGGGACATACATGTAACTGAAATGGCTCTGGAGACCTGTTCTCATACTTTGAGAATCTAATTTGAACCAAGGGATTTCCAAGGCCCCCTAGTGTCTCCTTTGCATACCTTCCTACTCTTGCTTTGCAAGGTGAGTTGAGATGTCATCACTTAGAATTCAAGAGCATGAAGCGAACAGTCCAGCACAGAGTCAAAGAAATTTCCTGAGATCACTGCCTTGGAACCCTGAGTGGCAAGATACACAGCTTGCATCAAATGGTAATAAAGACAGTTGTGCTCTGAGTGAAACAATAACAATTAAACCCATCAACTTTAACTGAGGTTGAGAAAACAAAAGACCTCCCAGTTTACAGTGGCCCCAAGCCAAGAGACTGCTGAGACTGGAGAAAACTCAGACTGCAGACTGAAGAATGCTATCTTCTAAGAAGAATGTGCTAGTGAAAATTTTCAGGAACAGCAGTTCTGTCAAGTTTCTTCTAGAATGTTAATCAGCCAGGATTTCAAAGTCTTACCGGTCAGGTAAATATTCTCTAGCAGGTGCAAGGAAGAGAAACACACAAAATCCCCCTTCAGCAAATTTAGAAGGAGTGAGATCTGATGTTATATGCTGGCTCTTAATTTTTTTATTAGCGATAAATTAGCTTGGGATCAATGAAAGATTGAAATATCACCTAGACCTTTGAAGATACAAGTATAGCTTGCAGAGGAGCCATGGGCAAAAAGGGAAAAAAATTGCCGCCCTGAGAATGAACTTGAGGTTTTCTGACCTGCTGCAAAATTATATAAATGTTCCTTGCTGTTGGCCAAAAAGTTAATTTTAAGTCTCAGCTTCTATGACTTTGCATCAGTCTTCTCTTAAGTCACTTCTTTTGACCTAAACTTTTTTTTGAGAGGTCAGATAAAAGATTGTGATTCTCAATACATATTTATCCAGCTATGACTCCAAAAGTTCTGAGCTGCATAAACACATATGACGACGTCAAGCTCACATGTAGCAGTAAGAGCAAAAAGCCACGTTGTCAAAACCTACTGTATCTGAATTTGGACACTGAGCTATAAGGCTCAGAATCTCATTTTTATATCCCATGGCATTCAGAGGGGTAAACACGTCAATTTCTGACACAAAGTTTCCTGTCCTGTGTTAACAGTCGTTCAGTATCTTTGAGGTCCCTGGAGGGTTGCTGGGTTGGGATTAAAACTGTGCAATGTAGGGGATTCAGACAGGGCTCTGCTTCCAGATTGACCTGGGTATTGTTCTTGCTGCTGTCACTTACCATCATGCACAAGCTCCTTAAACATTCTGACACTCAGTTCCAAACCTGTCAGTGGAAAGAATACACCTTTCCTGGAGGGCTGTTACGAGAATTAGAGAAAACATAAGAGTTTGCGTGTAGTAGGAGGCGTTCTGTGGGTGGTACCTATCACCCCCTAAGCACATTGAACGAACACACTTGAACAGTGATTAAACTTCAACATTTATTCTGGGGAATGTCTCAGGTCCTACATTGGATTTGCTGGCTTCACTTTGAGAAGCATTTCTAAGACCTCAGAAGTCCTTGCAATCCCAGTTTTTTCTAGTTTTATGGAAATATAATTGGCACACAGCACTGGATAAGTTTAAGGTGTACAGCATAGTGATTTGACGTACGTACATCATGAGATGATGACCACAGTAAGTGTAGTGAACCTCCATCATGTCATAAAGGTACAAATGAAAGAAATTAAAAAAAATATTTTTTCCTTGTGATGAGAACTCTGGATTTACTTAACTTTCATGTAAAACACACAGCAGTGTTCATTATATTTATCACATTGTGCATTATATCCCTAGTACTTATTTATCTTATAACTGGAAGTTTGTACCTTTTGATTGCCTTTGTCCAGTTCCCCCTCTCCCCACCCCCTGGTAACCACAAATCCGATCTCTTTTTCTATGAGTTGGTTTGTTTTTGAAGTATGATTGACCTTCAACACTGTGTTTGTCAGTTCCTGGTACACAGCACAGTGATTTGGTATTTCTGTACGTTTCAAAATGATCCCCACCATAAGACTAGTTACCATATAAAGATACTACATAACTATCGACTGTATTCCCTGCAATGCACATTTCATCCCTGTGACTCATTTATTTTGTAAGTGGAGATTTTGTACCTCTTAATCTCCCCCACCTACTTCTCTCTTCCCCCCATCTTCCTCTCCTCTGCCTTTTTTTTTTTCCTTGATAGTGTTCTCACTGGATTCTATAATCCAGGACTACAGCTTTCCTTTTAAGAAGTGCTGTTTTCTCTTCAGGCAGTAACTAGTTCAGAAGCATCAGAAAGCAAGCAACATAGTAGTGGAAGCTGAAATTGAAGTAACTGGAGGTTTTTTGATGCTAAAGGCTTGCAATATTCATTTATTTTTAAACTACACATACATGCTTATCTCTACTGTGGTTGCTTTTCTTGTTATCTGCTGATTCCTAGCATGACCCCTTTCTTCTCTACTCCTTACCATCATAGAAACGAATGTGACCTTGAAACATTTTTATACCATTTCTCTTCTGGTTCGATGTCACACCGTCTCTGTGAAGAAGTGGAGGTGACTCCAATTTATCTTTCATTCCTTGCTTTTTGTCCTCCAAACTTGATAACTGTTTCCTTCCTAGGAGAGATAAAATTCCAGAGTCTCTCCTCCTACTGAATCTCTCCTTTTCCTTCTGACCTGTGAACCATCTCATAATTATTATTCTTCACATGAAACTCTCCCCTTAGACTTCCTGTTCTTTTATTTGTTCTTGTAAATAAGAGGATGAAATTGAGGTGGAAGATAGTATTATAAAGTCCATTTTTATCTGAATGAATAAGGCACCCAAAGAGTTCTAA
Source organism: Tursiops truncatus (assembly GCF_011762595.2). Lineage (NCBI taxonomy): Eukaryota > Metazoa > Chordata > Mammalia > Artiodactyla > Delphinidae > Tursiops > Tursiops truncatus. The sequence goes on along the minus strand of NC_047054.1, from coordinate 25,361,908 downwards.
TTAAGGCTTCAGGGGAAAGCTGGAGGGAAAAAATAGAATATATATATGTATGTGTGTGTGTGTGTGTATATATATATATATATATATAGAGAGAGAGAGAGAGAGAGAGAGAGAGAGAGAGAGAGAGAGAGTAGTCTTTAGTAGGAGGCCACAGGGTTCTGTCCTTAGTCTTGTCTTGAGTGTTTAAATGAACACAGAAAAGACATCAAATTTGCTGATGAACCAACATGTGGAGAGATAATTAAAATGAAAATTGAAAGAAGAAAAAGCCAAATTATTTCAGCATGTGAGAATTGTAGACTAATGCCAAGAGAACAGAATTTAACAGGCGTTAAGTGCAAAAACCTATATCTGGTATTAAAAAGTAATTGACTGTAGTGTGGAAAATTAATAAAGTGTTTAAGAAGAAACAAGCCACAATGATGGGAATATGTCTAAAGGACATGGGAACTAATTGAAAGAGCTCCCAATGGCCAAAGCTGGAACAATTTGAACAAGATAAATTGGATTATAATCCAAAGTACAAAATATTGGATTATAATCCAAAGTATAAAATAAATATCCATGAGTCCATGCTGACATGAATGATTGACTAAATAACTGTGAGAGAATGGCATTACCTTGACTATTACAGGAAAACCAAATTACAAATTCTATATGGGAAGGAATTATTTATAGTTTCACTTTTCCTCAGCACATAGCAGTCTTTTTTAGAATCCGTTTAGACACTAATAAAGTATTCCTGATATTTACAGTAAAAATAATATTGCTTGCTTTTGTGAAGAATCTAATGCATGAGTTGTTATACTGTATGAGCTGTACGTGTTATTCCCATATATTTATCTACTAAACTCTCCCTCTTATATTTCTTATCCATTCATCTCCATCTCAATCCTGCTAGTTTTTGCTTGATATTTTTCTTTCCATTTCACTGTATGGGAGACAGTGTTTATTGTTCCTCCAAAGTCCATTGTCCACTTGAACCATAGTAACAGAACCCTTGATATTTACTATGTATGTGACCAACCAAAATAAACGTTTCATTTCCCAGCATCCCTTGTAGCTACATTCTGAAGTTTGGCTTGGTTCTTAACAATTGGTTATAAACAGAAGTTTGTGCAAGTTCCAGGAAGTATCCTCTTTCCCAATTTCTGGAATGTGGAAGTAATTGTTAGAGTTCCAGCAGGCATCTTGGACTTTGAGGTGACCTTGGGGACCGGAAGTCATGCATGGCCAAAATACAAGATAAAAAGAGGCTGAATTCCTGTCACTAAGGAATAGCATATCAGCCCTGATGACTGCCTACAATTTTTCTCCCCAGGGATATCCTATTATTTATTTTTCTATAATTTAATTTATGTCTAGCTTTCACATTCTTCCCAGCAGTGGAAAATTTAATTAATTCAGAGAAAACTCAGTCAGAGTAACATATATATTAGACTGTTTGAAATTGTAACACAGGTCATTGAAGAGCTGTCTATTTTTTCAGTCTTTTTTCTATCATTTTTAATGGTTTTTATTGCACGTCTTTTTGCCTATTAATCTTCACTTTTTCAGTGTGAAATCCACTGTTAATTCCATGCAGAGTATTTTTTTTTATTTTAGATATTGTATGTTTCACCTCTAGAAGTTTTTTTTAGGTCTTTTTTATATTTTCCATGTCTCTACTTAATATGTTCAAGCATTACACTACTTTCTTGACACATAGAATATAGTTACGATATCCATTTTTATCTTCTCATCTGCTGATTTATCACCTATGTAATTATGAATCTGTTTCTATTGCTGTTTCTCCTTATTACAGGTTATGTTGTTCTGCTTTTTGTATGCCTTGTAATTTTTTGTTTGATACCAGACATTGTGAATTTTACATTGTGCTGGATACTTTTGTATTCTTATAAATATTTTTGAGCTTTTTTCCCGTAAGTGTAGGTAAGTTGCTTGGAAATCGTTTGACCCTTTTGAGACATTTATTTATTTATTTATTTTTATTATCATTACTATTTTTTTGGCCATGCTGCACGGTGTGCAGCATCTTAGTTCCCCAACCAGGGATCGAACCCTTGCCCCCTACAGTGGAAGCGTGGAGTCTTAACCGCTGGACTGCCAGGGAAGTCACGAGGCTTGCTTTTAATATTTGTGAAGTGGGACCAGAGCAGCCTATAGTCTAGCCGAGATAATGCCCTTCTGAGTACTTTACTCAATGCCCCATGAATTTGCAACTTTTCCTTTTTTTCTGGAAGGAACACAAACTATTCCTGGCCCTGTGTAAGTTCCAGAGGTTGTTCCCTCTTCTCTTTTCAGGTGGTTCTTTCTTCCCCCTCACACACATGCAGTGAGCAGTGCTCAGCAGAAGGTCTGAGGGGGATCCTCTGCAGATCTTCAGAGCTCTTCCTCTGTGTACCTCTCTCCTCTCTGATATTTGGCTCTATGAATTCTCACCGGTTTAGCCTAACTCTGTCTTCTTAATTTGGCCAGACTTCTGGGCTCCACCTGGTTTTCCCTCCTGCACTGCAGCCTGGAAACTCGATCCAGTCAGTAAACTGAGACATCTTGTTTGTTTCCCCTCCCTTAGGGCTTACTGTCCTGTGTTGCCCGATGTCAATGTCTGAAAACTATTGTTTCAAATACATGATGTCTAATTGTTTAGTTGTTTCAGATGGGAAGGTAAATCTGGTCCCTGTTACTTTATTTAGTTCTTTTTAAATGAGAGAAATACATTTCTCTCTTGTATGGCTACTCTTGACGTAATTCTAACATTATACTTAATTCTAATAATATACTTAACTAACATAATCCTAACTAAACATGCCTGCTAAATTTTAGTTGGATGCCTATCGTTCTAAATAACCATTCAAGAACTAATATATTTGATGGATATATTTTTCCTGGGTGGAGGAAAATAGTCCATTGTGCATTTCTTGTGATGTTATAAGGTTATATAATATTCAGCCACTGAGGAAACATTTTATTTGAGGACTAATTAACAAAGGATCAGCTCCTCTCCCAGAGCTGTAATTGGGCTCTTCAGTAGTTAATAGGTTTAATTAGTGAGCTCCTACTTAAATGTGGATGTTAACTCTCAAACTCTAGCCACACACACAGTAAAAAACAGTTGTTTCTCCAACTGGATGGAGAATTTTCTGAGCATATAAACAAAGAAACATGCACATCATTCAGGCGACATGGTCCTATTATTTTGCTCTAAGTTCCGTCCTTACCCTTCCACAGGCAGTTACTCAGGATGTTTCTTTTTGTCTCTGTCTGTAACATCTCCTATTTTCACATCTTTTTTTTTACTCAGTATATTCCAAGCTTCAACGATGATGTAGTAAAAGGAGAATTGAAAAAAGATCTGAATTTATCAACCACTTGGTCACTGCTTATTATTTCATCACTTAGTCTTAGTTTAATTCATCTGTAAATGGAATATCACCTACATCATGGAGTTGTTGAAAGAACCAAATGAGTTAACTTAGTACATACAAAAGGGTGCCCTAAAGTGTTTTAGAGAATATTTGTGTTAAATAGATGTTGATGGATTTCCTTTTTTACAATTCAGCATTCCTTTTTCTCTCTATTACCCTCTGCTTTTCAAAAAGAACCTTCCTAATAAAATATTCAAAATGAAGAAAAATTAATGAGGATTATCTTAGGACTCAAAGGGGCTACAGGGTAAGGTATTTATAAGGATGCTCTAAATGCGTTTTATCACTATCCTCCTTTGATCTCAAATGCAAATACCAGATAAAATAATCCTTAGAAAATGCCAACTCAGGAAGTAAGAACTGCGGCCTCTGAGATAAGCACACCAGCGTCCAAGAAGTCACTTTAGAAACACTTCTGGCTTCCATTAAATCTCTATCCAGTACTAACATTGGCTTGCATTTAATGCAAGAGGTAATGAGAGGCCATTTGAGTTGTCTCTTAAAGCAGCCAAGAACTTTTATTGCTGTTCTTTGAGTAGAGCCAAGGACTTGATCCTCATCTGTAAAATGAAGGCATTGGATTAGATAACCTGCAGCTGTAAAAATTCTGATTAGCTAATTATTCATTATAGAGGTCTGCCCTTTAAATTTATCTCACACGAATCAGCTTATGTCAGTTCAAGCCTGGTGGACCTAAGCCACGAAGAAAAAAATTTGTTTTGCATTTTATCTTGCCTTTACACCTGCTGCACTACAAAATAATAATAATAATAATTTAATAAGGATAACTTATCCTGGAGATAATTTTCAAATTTATAGAACAGTTGATAGCTTCCCCGATATGAACTGTGGTTATGAAGTGTGGAGAGAGGGAAGAGGAAGAAAACAGAAGAGAGAAGGCTCAGAATCTTCTTTTCCACCGTTACTTAGCGCCATCTTCCTTCTGCTGGCAGTGACAGACATCAAACTTTTTCTTCTTTCATGATAGCCCTTTTTGTAGACAAGAACAGACCCCTTCCCTTATCTTTGGGCTGAATTTTTCCCAGTCCTGAGTATTTCCATCTAGTATGTTCTATTAAGGGGAGGAGGAAGGAATAGAGAATCTCTTTTCCAACCTTCTAGCACTATTTTCAGCATTTCTTCAGTGGCATACTGGCTTTGTCCTGCCTACCTCCCCAATCTTCAGCATCAGTGAAAAAAACGACTTCCCACCTTGGACATCTGAAAGAAGTAGGAGGAAAAACATTAGGGAAAACGTTTCTTCAGCAGTCATTCCCTTTCTTTGTTTTTCCATTACCTTGCTGGAACAAATTAACTGTGTTACCATTTCTTCTGATTAGTAATGCTATTTTTTACAGCACTCCAGGCAAGTTTTAGCATCTGGTATCACTGCAGCCATGCCGCACTGAACAGCCACCAGCACTCAGTCTATCATTTACAGACTCTTAGAAGGCAAATGGAAAGATGACCTTGATTGAAAATCTGCATAATCCTTTCCTATGGGGAAAGGCTCTCACGGTTTTATCTAAATATATAAGGACCACCCTGTGACAATCAATCTAATTAAGGGCACAGAGGTAATACAAATTGTGTCTCTCTCACCATGACCTTTTTCTTGTTAACCAACATACTTTTCAATGACACAGGAAGGATCTGGTTATAAGAAACTTGCACAAGAGAAATCCAAATTTCTTAATCTTTGGGGTATGCAATTGAATGTGACCACCTTAACATGAAGGTCAATCTTTGTATTTAAAACGACTACTTTGTGGAAAGTTTTTATGACAATAAACTTGCTTGTTGGGAATCACAAACCGTCAATCCAATAGCTTGCATTTTATCTTGAAGCAAAGGATGACTCTGAACAGAACTGTGCTATATTCTTGAATAGGTCTGGCAGTTCAAATGTGTTTCTGTGGGGATTAAAATATATGATGAAACTGAAGGATGCTTGAATGCACACTTCATTCTTTCAACCAACAAATACTTACTGAGTATTATGTGTCAGAACTGTTCTTAGCGTTGTTTATACTGTGGTGAAAAAAACAAAAACAAAAGCAGACAAAATCTCTGCCCTCATAGAGTCCTTGTAGAGTCTAGTGGGAAAGAAGGATATTAGATATTTCAACCCCAAATAAATATAGAATTATAAAAGAATAGATTGCTGTGAGAGAGAGCAGATGTAGTCTCTGATCTGAATCACTTAAGGGAGGGAGGTCATATAAGTTCTTTCTGAAAAAGAAGCATTTAAATGGAAACCTCAAGGATGAGCAGGGTTTAACCAAGAGGAATATTCAAGGGAAAAGTTCCAGGCAGAAGAAACGTCTGCACCATCCAGTAGTGCTCAGAGGTTCAAGTTTCACCAACAGAATCAACCATCAGGTGAGAGCATTGTTGTACTGTGTTTCTAAAAACTGGAAATTTCCTGGATGACATCACAGAGTTGGATCATCATTGTACATGGAATCCACAATGAAACACTCCAGTAATTCTCTTGACTGGATAAAGTTTGACATTTATAATAGCTAAAAATAAACTCTAGCTAGTAAGACTTGTCCGCCTAATTTCACAGAAATTAAAGCCCCAGCTTCTATTTAAGATTATATTGTCAGACATAAAGATCTTGCCAAGAGGATCAGAAAATCTCAGGAAATACAGAATTAATAACTACAGATGATTTCAGATGTAAGGGAAGATATGCAGACTGATATGCTTCTTAAAAGGACCACTTTGCCATTTGAAATCTATTTAAAAAATGCTCGGAGTCCATAACATTAAATATTTGTTTTACTTCTTATTCTAATAAAGCCTGGTAATTATGCCTTGTTAACGAGTTTCATAGCATTCAGAAACACTACAATATTTACAGAAGAAAAGTCCAAATTCTGTGGACCTTATCTCAACTCTCTGCAAAAGTCATAGAGATTTCTAGTCTGTATTATATGTAAAACAACAGAACTGCCTGTCCCTTAATTAAGTTAAAGAATTTGTAGACATAATCTTTATTAACTTCATTACTGTCTTAGAAAAACATTTTCCAGAGCGTATTCCACAGAACACCAGATTCAAGGAATATTAATAGATATTACTTGAAAAAAAGAGATTTTGTAATAGAGTGTGGAAATGCCAAATTAAACAAAGTAAAAAGGGTTATTGCATAACTCTTTAGATCCCTTAATATACAAGTGTTCATTGAAAATATCAAAAAAGGGGATTCACTATGTAGTATTTCTTAGACACATTTATCTAAGGAACCTTTTTCCATAGGTCATCAGCGGGAATCAGCATTCCGTGCAGCATTCTTTTGAAGCGCTACCCTAATGAAAACGTTTAAGTTGAATGAGTGAAACATATATCTAGGAATCATTTTACATGGAGATTTATAAAATATTAGTAAGCAAAGCCTTGCAGGTTTTATTATTCAAGTGCAATATTTAGAAAAAAGAATTGACACCAAAAAATGAATAATAATAATATCCTGAGACTTGCTTCAGCTGAGTTCACACAGACTTAAATAAGGACATACAGACCATTAGAAGATAGCAGGATGATCTGTGCTGTACCTACTTTTCAATTATAACAAAATTCAGCCTTTGTTAGAAGCTGTTACAATAGACCACTTTGTTTTCTGCCACTGTAGTTACATGTCACAAGGTCTAAAGGACACATTAGCAGAGATAGCACAGCCATGTTTATCAGTCTTGAATGTGTTTCTTCCAATATTTGCAGACAGGAGCATACTCAAAGCCTAGTGTCTGCTCCAGAACTATCTGGCATTGACTTTTCAACTATGCTTCTGAAAGCTCCCCATATTAAAGAAAAAAGAAGTTCCATTTCCAGTTAGAATGTAGAAGTTTCTGACAAAACATTGCTCCCATGAAAACAACTAGAAAAAACTGGATAATTTGGAGGGTTGTGGATGCACACATGTCAAAAGAACTAAGTTCCAGAGGGAAAAAGCTCTTCCTTGGTGAGCAGAGATTGACAGCTATTCTCCAGTGTCCAATGGAGGGGATTTGAGTTTGCCATATCTGGGTATGAGTAGAAAATTTAGCTTGCCAAAGTTGATGGACTCTTTGAGAGGAAAGAGAAACCATCATAACTTTTTTTTTTTTTTTACATCTTTATTGGAGTATAATGGCTTTACAATGGTGTGTTAGTTTCTGCTTTATACCAGAGTGAATCAGTTATACGTGTCATATGTTCCCATATCTCCTCCCTCCTGCATCTCCCTCCCTCCCACCCTCCCTATCCCACCCCTCCAGGTGGTCACAAAGCACTGAGCTGATCTCCCTGTGCTATGCGGCTGCTTCCCACTAGCTATCTATTTTACATTTGGTAGTGTATATATGTCCATGCCACTCTCTCACTTCATCCCAGCTTACCCTTCCCCCTCCCCGTGTCCTCAAGTCCATTCTCTACATCTGCATCTTTATTCCTATCCTGCCCCTAGGTTCTTCAGAACCATTTTTTTTCTTAGATTCCATATATATGTGTTAGCATATGGTATTTGTCTTTCTCTTTCTGACTTCACTTAAGTATGACAGTCTGTAGGTCCATCCACCTCACTACAAATAACTCAATTTTGTTTCTTTTTATGGCTGAGTAATATTCCATTGTATATATGTGCCACGTCTTCTTTATCCATTCATCTGTTGATGGACACTTAGGTTGCTTCCATGTCCTGGCTATTGTAAATAGAGCTGCAATGAACATTGTGGTACATGACTCTCTTTGAATTATGGTTTCTCAGGGTATATGCCCAATAGTGGGATTGCTGGGTTGTATGGTACTTCTATTTTTAGTATTTTAAGGAACCTCCAGACTTTTCTCCATAGTGGCTGTATCAATTTACATTCCCACCAACAGTGCAAGAGAGTTCCCTTTTCTCCACACCCTCTCCAGCATTTGTTGTTTGTAGATTTTCTGATGATGGCCATTCTAACTGGTGTGAGGTGATACCTCATTTTAGCTTTGATTTGCATTTCTCTAATAATTAGTGAAGTTGAGCAGCTTTTCATGTGCTTCTTGGCCATCTGTATGTCTTCTTTGGAGAAATGTCTATTTAGGTCTGCCCATTTTTGGACTGGGTTGTTTGTTTTTGTGATATTGATTGCATGAGCTGCCTGTATATTTTGGAGATTAATCCTTTGTCAGTTGCTTCATTTGCGAATATTTTCTCCCATTCTGAGGGTTGTCTTTTGGTCTTGTTCATGGTTTCCTTTGCTGTGCAAAAGCTTTGAAGTTTCATTAGGTCCCATTTGTTTATTTTTGTTTTTATTTCCATTTCTCTAGGAGGTGGGTCAAAAAGGATCTTGCTGTGATTAATGTCAAAGAGTGTTCTGCCTATGTTTTCCTCTAAGAGATTTATAGTATCTGGCCTTACATTTAGGTCTTAAATCCATTTTGAGTTTATTTTTGTGTATGGTGTTATTGGCATTTTCTTAGTGACTTTTCCTTATGCTGTTTAGTAAGCACAATGCCGTAGGATACATATTTGCTATCAGATTTTCTCCTGAGAGAGAAGGAAGGACCTTATTTTGCTGCTAACATTTATTATTTTAGATATTATGCTGAGAGAGAGCAAAGAAGGCGTTTGGGAGGAGTTGCTTTTCTATAGGTCATTGGATCATCTGATTATTGTTTTCTGTTTCATTGATCAGTATGGACTCTAACTTTGCAGATATGAACAATTACAAAATTCAATGAAAATAAGATTAAAAACCCCACCAAAAACTAGAAAGATGATACTAGAAGATCTCATTTTGCTCGTCGTGGGAATTTTCCCATGAACTGACTTTTCGGCTTCTTCATCCATCCCCCTCCCCAAGGCTACTGTGTGGCCTTTCTTCCCAGAAGAACTGAGTCTATGATATTTCAATTCCTGGAAGCAATTTGCTGTGCCAGCATAATATTTACTACCAATGCATGATGTTCAAGACGCTCATTTCCCCAATTCCCTCATCAGTGTGGACAGAGCTGATAACCTTTCCAGAGAGCTCATATCACTGTACGCTGCCCTGAATTCACCAAAACGATCCCAATTTTTAAGTCAAAGCGAATGTTAGAAATCCACTACAGTATGTGAATATGAGAACTAGTTTGTTGTGTGTATCATTATAGGAATAGACTATAATTCATAGAAACTCATAGCTGGAGGGAGTTTGAGAGTTTTCCTTCTGTCAACTTTATCACCTTCATTAATGTCTGCATTGAAATCACCGCTTCAGCCAGATGATAGTGTGAATGTGTGTGTGTGTGTGTGTGTGTGTGTGTGTGTGTGTTTTGTGGAATATCCCAAGAAAAAATATACGTTAATGGGTTTGACAATTCTTGAATCCTCCAAAGGTTAGTAATATGAATGTAGACTTTAACCATTTTCTTTTTCCAGGAGTGAAAACTCAATTCTATTAAAAAAGAACAGATGCGTAATCCATTGTGTGGTGGAAAGAGCATTGAGCTAATTGGAAGTCATGGCTTTATGATCTGGTTTTTTCACTTACCAGGTGTGTGACCCAGGGCAAGTCACAGTATCTTTCTGGGATTCATGTTAGAATAATCTCCAAGAATCCTTTCCAATTTAAAAATCTTTGATAGTGTGATTCTTTTTTATAGCGCTCAGACTTTTTGGTTCATGGACTTCTTCCAGTGGCCACCATAGACAACCTACTCACTTATGCGAGACAAGGTTTGGGGAAAATTTTTGCTAGACAGACAATCGATACTGGAATAGAAGTTTAATATGTTGGTACTCGGGTGTTAAACTTAAGTTTAAATTAGCTGGAATTATACTCATTTATATAAAATACCCAGATTTGTTCAGCATTCAGCTTTTAGTAGAAAGATGAAATATGGCAAGATGATTTGGATCAATGCCCTTTTCTTGAAATAGCCACGGCTTGAAGTCAGTGCACATTAGCCTGGATGTCGTCTTCCTTCAGCTGTGTCCTCTGTCATTCTTTCTGCACAATGATTATAAATGTTCAGAACGATGCCTTCAAGTTACTGCAAATCTTCAGGCATCAAGAAAAAAAGTCAAATAAACTGTGCTAAAAATATACTACTTATTAAGGGGGGAAAGTTATTCCAGTTTCTTAACAAACACATTCAAAGACACGTTTTTAAGAAAAGAAAAAAGATTATTTGGTGAAGCAATCAGTTCACACATATTTATTGAGCATGAATTTCTCTATGTATTATAAGGCATTTAGGAGTTTGATACATGCTCTTGTCCGCAAAAAAAAAAAAAGAAAAAAAGAAAAATTAAACAAACGTGAGAGTAGGAAACAAAACAGCAGTTAATAGTAACATGTGTGTTTATGGTTGCTGTGGTGAGCGGACACTCGTCACGTCTTCTAAATTACTGCTAGTGTGCTTTTCTGTGCTATAACGTGGAGAAGGTGAAAAACACCTTCTCCCAGCCTCTTCGAAAACTAGAGTTCTGGATGTAAGTTAGATTTTTCCAGATTGAGGCATTCCATGAGATTTGGAAAGAAGAAGTGGGAAAGGAGCCTTCCTATTGCTGCTACACTTACTTTTGCTTCAAGCCAGGTTGTGAAAATGGGTTTTTCTACAGCCACGTGGCAGTGTCTGCTCACCAACTTTGTGGGTATGGACAGGGCATTTGAAGGGGTGCTAGTAATGCTTTCCAAAGGTCTGAATGCCAGCTCTACAGATAGGTATTGAGCCCAGCAATTGCCCTGGTGTCCCGTGCAGTGAATGTTATGGTGGTAGATTTTCCCTCTGATGGACCAGTTAGGAATTCTTGTTGGAGGGAGTCCTAGATCCTCGGCCTAAAGCCCATTCTGCGAACTCTTACAACAGTTCTGTGAGCACCCCCAAACTCTGTATTAAACCCCTTTCTACAATACTTAAAATAGCTGGCATGATTCCCATTTCCAGCCCCAAATATTCATACACCAGTGAGTGATGCAGGAGTACACAGAGGAAAACAAACAGTGAGGACAAGAATTATAAACTTTTCTGGACTAGATGACCAAGCTGCAGCTTGAAGAAAACATAGATGGACTTCTGATAATTCTTTGAAAAATTGGGCTAAAATTTATTCATAAATTCATGCTTGTGCTTTATATATGTAATAGTAATTTGGATTTTGTATCAGCCTATAAATGATAAGACCATAGAAGATCCTAAAAGCCACTGCTTTTGGACACTTTATTTTACTAAATTCAATTTAAAGAGGTTCTTAATTTTCCAGGCTCCAATGCATAAAATAATCCCCCAAAGAGCAATTGCTGTTGCTTTAGCCCTGGACCTTTAGAGTAAATTATAAATGATCAAAAATGTGTTCCAGATATTTTATGCGTAAGGCTAAGCCAACAAAAACCAGAAAACTGTGGACTTTAGGATAAAAATCCTCTTGTGCCAAAGTATTTAGGGATTTTAGTTTAGCTTTGTGGCCTTAAGGCCTCAAATCATGAAAGGTCAAATTAGGAAGTAGTGCCGGGGGGTTTTAGGACTGCCTCTGAAATCGAAAGACACCTCAGTCCTGTTAGGAAGCTCCAGTGCACCGCGTTCATCTTCTTTTCTTGGAATGTTCCAGAATTTTCTTGCTCCCTGAGATTAACAACTCCGAAGCAACCTGCTCTTTTCCTGGACCTAGTTCTCTTAGTCATAGAAAGCATGTGTCCTTGGCTTCCTCTCCAGGAGGGATAAAATGATAAGCATTCCTTCTTTCCACTTACTTACTCCAAGTGACCAACCATCCTTGGCCTGACCTCTGGAGTACAGGTCTCCTCCTGACATGTAGACACAAAGGTCAGCATATTGGTCATCTGCTTCTGTGATCAGGGTTTCAGGGACAGCTCTATCTCTAAACCTCAGACCAGTTACACATCAGCAACCACAGAGCACATCCAGTTAGCTGAGACCAGGACAGGGCTAAAGGACCTTATCTTTACATTTGCTTGGAACTTGACAACTGGTTGAGGTAGGGAAAAGAATTTCCTTCAGGAACCATCAAAGAATCAAAGGATTTTCCTGCTCTACCTTTCTAGAAAACACAACAAGTTTCCATTCTTTGTCACTTGTTGGCCATGCATATTAAGTTCCTCAATCACTAAAACCATTAGGAGATTGTACATGGCAAAGAGGACAGAAAGTAACAGTTGCTATAACCCCATGAAATTGTTAATATGAATCCTCATATTCCAGACTGATCGATCACTCACGGGCTTCCAGCTCTAAGTGAAACAAGAATATGAGAAGCAGATGATTGAGAGGTTGTTCTCTTTCTCCCCAAATTAACTTTGGGATAGCTTTACAGACCGTGACACGATCACACACCAGGAGTTCAGAAGATGCTCCACAGAATGGTAGTTCGCCACCTAAACTAGGTGTCTTTATTGTACTGGCTGGAAGGGTCTTTGAATGCTGCTGTACCAAGGGATCTTCTCCCTGTCGCTCAAATCTCTCATTTTTTTCAACTTCCCCCTCCCTCCTACTCAGATGAAATCAATACATTATAGTAAATAAGTGATCAGACCTTGAACCTTGTCTCTTGTGGTGAAAAGAAATCCAATTCTGGGCTGGCCTCATGCATAGGTAGCTTTTATGGTTGGAGGAGAGAGGCATGAAAAGGCTCAGTTCTCTGGCCAATCACCCCACCTGTGGCTGTACTAGATATTCTCAGATATTCTGTAACGCTCCCCCCGCCACCCATTACATACCAATGGCCTTTCAGACAATAAATGCTTTGTGTTGTTATCATTTACACCCCAAAATACAATTTTAGGTTTTTATCAAGGCTTAAGAAAGAGCATAGGGCAGTAGGTGCTTTCAGAGTGAGAATGGGATGCTTGGAGGGTGAGCAGATTGGAGAGGCTGGGGCTTTTTAAAACAAAACAAAACAAAAACTTTCTAAGTTTGTGGAGCTTAGATTGGCTCACTCAGCATTGTTTTATTTTGTCTTCTGATGATCTATAAAGGAATCTTCCATTATTGAATGATAACCCACAGTTTAATCTCCCTCCTTGCTGGAGATCAATCTCCAGTGAATGAAATTTCTCTTATTTCCTTAGGACGAGGAGAGTAAGTGTCTCAGTGGGAGGAGTAGGTGGAAATAAAAGCATCTCCACTGCTACCCAGGATAAGCGTTTAAGAAGGAAGGAAAGAAAAAGAACAAAAGGCATCTTTAAGATGAATATATACAGTGAGGCTATGTAGCTACATAAAGGAGAATAAAAGGATTTTGAACGGTATCGTCTTTTCTAAACTTAAAAAATGTATGGTAGCAAACTTATTTTTTTAAGAGTTATTTTAAAGAGTTTGCCTACAATATTTGCTCTCATAAACTTATTGCAAATGAAAAATAGTGTTTGTTGCTAAGTGATTTACAAGTCTTTCCCCATTACTTCAAAGATGAATATATTGGAAGACATTTAGATTTCTAAAGCTAACTAGATTTCCCCGAGAGAAGGTTTATAATATTGGAAATATTAAAGGTAATGCTGATTTTTGTGTGGGGTGTGGGAATTCTTTGAGGTGAAATGTAAGTACCAGGAAATCCCAGAGATCACCACCGGAGGGGAGAAACATTTCACGTTTGTTAAATTAAGAAATGGCATTTGACATTGAGTTTTTCCTCCTTAACTCACAAGCTGCTGAGTTAACTCAAATCTGTACTAATTAGGGGTTATGTTTGGCTCAAAATTACAGGCTCTTTAAAAAAAAAAAGGCACAAATGCCCATATATTATACGCCATTCCTAATTATAAAATAAAAATGACAGTACCGAATTGGCTCAATTTCCCATTTCAGATATCACATATGGTGTTAAGTTCAATAATGACAAAAAATATTGAAGGTACTGGAAATATAAAACTTTCTTTTGTCAAATATGCTTCATACATTTCATCTTTGAGTTTCTTATCATAGGTTTTAATGATACGAAATGAAGCCAATTTCATATTTATCCTGTGTGACCAGAATGTGACCCTTCCTGAACTTTGACGACTTCTGGGATTTTGTGACATTGTAACATTGGCAGAAACATTTTATTCTTTTAATACAGCTTCTTTCTAGAGGGGTGATTAAACTCGTTGAGTGTGCCCCTGCTAGAACTATGGACTCAGAAACAGTCGTTTGGTCTTTGAAGAAAATATGAAAGGTACTTAGCCTCAGAAGAAAGGTTTGATCACCTACATACAACACCAGGTCTCCTGACCCTACTTAACTGCTGTCAGCAATTGTTTACCATCATGTTGGATGATGGATTATGAAGACATGAGGACATGGGCAATTTATGCTCCTCAGAATATTCTGATCTATTCTATGTTATATGGGCTAAAATATAGATGGGAAGACTTTTACTAACTGATAGTTATTCACTTATGTGTCTATACCTCATCCCTCTCCGGAAAACCCTAAGTTGAACACAAAGAAAGGGAGAATACAAGAAGACAGAACTGACTGGCATTGAACCATTTCTTTTTGTTTGGAAAAGTCCAAATCCAAAAAGTTAAAGTTTTCACCATATTCTTCTTTTTTGAGGAAGAATTCGTCACTTCAGTTACCATTTACCTCTACCCCAAACCTTCTTTAGTTGAGGCTAATCTTCAGAAACTAGAAATGCTGAACTTCTCTTCATGACATGGCTCTGTAGCTCTCTCCTGTCAATCTTGTTAAGGATGTGAGTCCTAGATTCCAAGAGTAAGGAGGGGTACTTGAAAACATCTGGTCCAGTCTCCTCATTTTACACAACATGAAGCAACCGAGGCTTGAGTGTTCAAATAACTAGTTCAAAGTGGCTCAGGCACCTACTAACAAAGACAAAATCAGATTCCACACAACCCCTGTTCCATATCCCCTGCTTTTCTATATACCCTGTGTCACTTCTTGAGTTCTCCGAACTTTCCATGTATTCAGTTTGTTTCTTCTAGGATTCGTCTGCCTGAATGGATACTAACATCAGTCCTGAATCCTAGTAGATTCAACTCAAGATTTATGGAGAATCTAGGTATAATCTCAGGGTTGTCAGGGACCTCACTCACTTCAGTCGGTTTGGAGCTTTTGTTTGATTTGTTTTGTTTGCCTGTATCGCTGTTGCTTATTAGACATCTGTCCTCTGCTTAAATTATGACAATGTCAGAGAATGCTTGAATTTCCGAGATAGGCCACTTCATTACTGAGAAACACTACTCATGTGAAGAATTCTGTATTATTTTGAGCAAAATATGCCAACCAATAAATTCCACCAGTTGGCCAAGGTTTGTTGCCCAATAAGGGGAAAATGGCACACTTCTCTACAATCGAAGAGCAGACCTTCTCCCTGAGTCTCAGTACTTGAATCTCTGAAATTTAATAAGGCATTTCCATCCCAGGAGGCATTCTAAGAGAAATCTCAAACCCTAGACATCTCTTCTCTTCCTGTGAGATTGACAGTTGCCATGGGAATGGGGTGAGGGGTTGCTGTCCTCAGCCCCTCCATGATTTCATCTTAGCACAGTTCCTGTGGGGACCTAAGTGCCTGTGAAGATTTTTATAGAGGTCCATCAGCTGGGCCGAGTAGAGGAAGTGCTGGGTCCCTCTGCACCAGAGGAGGGAACATGATTTATTCAGTGCTTACTGAGTGGCTCTAATGTCCCTGACTTGCCTCCCGCACTGAAAAACACAAAAAGTCCGATTTTATTTTAACTCCAGACTTGTTTTCAGTTGTACTTCTTGGGTGGATTTCAGTAGTTTCTAATTAAAACAAGAGAGCACTGCAATAAACCCTCAGCTGATCAGGGACCCATAGGTCCACTGGATGGATCTAAAGTGCGGGTCAGATTCCAAATGTTAAGCCCTTAATTTTTCTGTGGCCGTGAACGTGAGAAAGCAGCTCAGACTGGCTTCAACAGGATCTTCAGTGTGACTCACCCAGGGTTGGGAATTTCAGCTGAGAATACAGTTTGACTATTTTATAAATTAATAGGAAACCCGACTCTGTCCTTGGAGGGAGATACCATCCAGAAGACCACACAGCCATTTTCTACATAAAGGGGAGCCTGGGAGCCTGAAAGGGGCCACCTAATGTGAAATCCAAGGCTGGACTTTGTATTGATCTTGGAGTGGGGCAGCGAAGAGCATTCTTTGATGGTGAAAGCCCCATCTCTAGAGACTCTGAGGCACTCTAGGGAAGCCTCGGATCCATCTGTCATCATTATTTTGTCAGGAAGTAAAATACTTGCACCTATGTTAAGTTCCTAAATAGGTTTAACGATATCTTTGCCAGTTTATAGACAGAACACCAGCATGCCTCATCAAAGTCAGTATCTTGCCTAGGTACTCCTGATTATAGATGTGGTCAAGAAGTAGACCATTTCTTAGACACTTCCCAAATATATCCTTACATCAGAAAGCGTCATTCTGTTCTCCGAGTGGCAGTTCTTGGAAGTTCTAGTAATTCCCTGGAAATTTCAGAACATCCAGTAAAAAGCCACGTTTCTAGAATAATAAGGAGATTTGTCACGCAGGGCCGGAATTTTCTGAGCCAGTTCCTCACTATTAGACTGTCGCAGGGGGTCTGTGATGTGCATGTCATATTATGGGTAAAGTTGTTAAAATTTTTTTTAAAGTATGTAAGGTACACAGAGAGATACAAAAGTAACACAGTGAACGCTCACAATCCATTACGCAGCATAAGAAATAAAACATGATCCATAAACTTGAAGCCTGTCTATACTACCCCCAATATTACCTCCCCACGCCCTGGAAAGAAGTCTCCATCCTAAACCACATGTTCTTATTCGCAAGCATTTCTTTGTGAAATTAATGCACAGTATCAACTCGAATGTTTATAAACTTTATATAAAGCATATTCTGCATATCTTTTTCTGTAACTTGCTTTTTCCATTCAACATTATGTTTGAAAGATTCATCCACCTTGATAAATATAGTTCCAGTCCATTCATTTACATTTCTGCTTAGAATTTTATTTGTTTTTGCATTCTTCTGTTGATAGGTACATGGTTTTCATTTTGGTTAAAGAATGTATACTTTTAAATTTGTTAGAAGTTGTCAAATTGTTCTTGAAAGTGGTTACACTAATACGTACTCAGATGGGCAATGTGTTAGAGTTTCTATTTTTCACATCCTTGCTAATATCTGCTATTGTCAACCCATTAACATGTTGGCCAATCTAATGGTCTCTCATTATGGTTTTAATACTCATTTCTCTGATTTCTAGTGAGATTGAGCATCTTATTGGTAAGGTTTGTATCTTTTATACTAAATTTGCTTTCCCAATTTCCTTCTCCATTTCTTACACTAAATATTGCCCTCTCTCTATGTATGTCTCTCTGTCTCTGTCTCTCTCTCTTGCTCTTTCTGTCTCACACTCACACCCTGCCGTACTTTCCACTGCTGTGTATGCTCTGGAAGGCAGAAGCATAGATGTATTCTCAATTCTTAATGTCAAGTCTGACCTCAATAAGGTGCTTAATAAATATTGTCTGAAGAAATGAATTTGCATTTCTTTCAACTCCAAATTCACCACAGGTCCTGACACCAGAAATCATCAACAAACTGGTCTCTGCCCACAGTGACTTTCTGTTGCGTATTGATCCTGTACCCCATTGCTAGTTTCACTTTCCTGAAGTACCACTTGCATTCTGTCACTTCCATGTTTAAAAATCTTCCATGCTTCCCTGTTGCTGAGCAGAACAGGTTCAAAGTTCTCATGGAGATAGTTACAGGCTTTCATCAATGAAGCCCCTTTGTTGATTCCATCTTATTGCTCGCTCTGGCTTCAACATGAGTCCTCTGTTCCAGGGGGTTCTCTTGCTCTTCATGAGACAGCTTAGTGACTGTGGAGTCTGTCCTTAGAACCTCCAGAATTGTATGCGTGAGGAAAATGCTGCACAGATTTTACCAGCCTGTAAGAATGTTGAAGGGTGAAGTCTTAATCTCTCATACCTGGGACACGGTAGATATCGTTGGCTTTTGGATGAATGGATCGTGTTTCTTGGTTTCCTGACATAAATTTAACACGCAGCATAAATCAGCAAGAACTCAGCTCTAGTACAAAACTGATAAAGTGAGTGTCAAAACCTACTAAGGGATTAAAAAAATCTCAGTGTTCATGATGAAAACTTGCTCTAAGTAGGTGCCAGACACTGTGCTGTATAACAGATAGAAAGAAAAATTTCATCAGTTCTCTGTCCTGAAGGGGCTTAGAGTAAAAAAGGGAAAACAGGGCTTCCCTGGTGGCGCAGTGGTTGGAAGTCCGCCTGCCGATGCAGGGGACGCGGGTTCGTGCCCCGGTCCGGGAAGATCCCACATGCCGCGGAGCGGCTGGGCCCGCGAGCCATGGCCGCTGAGCCTGCGCGTCCGAAGCCTGTGCTCCGCAACGGGAGAGACCACAACAGTGAGAGGCCCGCGTACCGCAAAAAAAAAAAAAAAAAAAAAAAAAAAAAGATATTAAAAAAAAAAAGGGAAAACAGATATTAAATATTATAATATCTATATCTACCTCTACATTTACACAAAATTATATATGGTTGTATATATGTATTGTACATTATTATAAATGATGCAGATACTTTAATATCTGTATCTACCTTTACCTTTTTTTTTTTTTTTTGCCTATGTACTCACAGGCTGTTTATTTATCCGAGATTAAGGATGAGAGAGAGAGGATGAAGAGAAAAACCAGATGCCTCAAGGTGGTAGAGCTGATGGGAGAAATGAACAGAAAGGCTCCTCCTCTTGTGTTCTGCAAGCACTGCTGTGGAAAAACCTACCATGTCTAGGCTACGTAGACACCAACCAATGACCAGAAAAAGTGACCTTCAAAATAGCAACTGGAAGTCATTCTTCCCTTTATAAGGGTCAGCTGTTTCTTTCATAAGATGATAGACGCACTGAGAAATTAGACTCAGGAAGGACTAACTGCTGGTAGCTGAGAACATTCCTTCTCTTCCTTCTTACATGGAATGAATATGCCCCCAGAATGACGTGAAGCAATAAAGGTCATTGCAATTAGAAGGTTCGTAAAGGTCAAAAGCCAGTGTGGGATGTAGACTTTACCCTAGTTTTTCGTTTTCCTTTATTTTCTATTGACACATACCCAGTATGTCTTTCTTACCCTTGAAAGCAGGTGCTCTGTGCTGAGAGGGAAAGAAGAGTGAAGTCAGCATAGCGCTGAGGTCCTACTTCTCTTCTGCCCACTAACACACAAGAGAGATGAAGAGGTGCTCCCTGCTCCCCAAAGGATGGTCAGCTCTAACACTCCGTGTCTCAAGGATTCTGAAATCAGAGGTATCTTTTGTACACAGTATATTTATTGATAGATCCAATGACTTTAAGAGTTTCTGTATGTATATTTCAAGTTTTGAAAGCACAGGTTATTCTCTAAATTTAGGTAGGTGCTAAAAACACGAAAGGAAATCATTTTCACTAAACGCCTTGAACACTTGGTAGAATTTCAAAGTTTCTAACAATTTTAAAGGGAAGCAATTGGGTTTTCCCGGAGCCTGTGCTTTCAAACAGAGAACCTTTCAGCAGAAGGCTATCTGCAAGGTGAAGTCCAAGGGGAAAAGAAACATGCCCCCCACCAGCGTAAAAATGTCTGTCCAGTTAGTTACATTCTGTTCAAAATTCTGAACCCTACTAAAGAGACTGGTTCTACGTCAAAATGCTGAGTGTCCTTGATAAATACTATATGGAAGGGGAAATGTTAATTGTCAGTCGTTGAAAATATTACTCGGTTATCTTGCAAGGCCTGAGACTCTGAAGGAATGAAATAGAGAAGTCATTTGTATTTATAATGAGTGCAAAGAAAAAGACCAGTTGTTTTCTGGAAAACACAAGCAGAGAAAAGGCATATGGTATGTGTGGAAATCAAAAGTGGCTTCAACACGCAAAGGTTTACTTTCCTAAATAAGAGAGTGCTGGTGAGAGACCTCGAGAAATCATCTGAAATTAAAGCACCTTCTGTGCCTGTCCTGCCACTACAGGCTTCAGCTATCGAGTCTGTACCCCAAACCTCCCAAAGGAAGAGAGGAGGAAGGGTAAAAAGACCCAGCTCGAAGCTGAGCTGACTCTCTTTAAAGAGACTTCTCAGCTGGTCCACACGCTAATTCTGCTTTCATCTCCCTGGCCAGAACTCAGTAGCATAGTCACCTCTAAATGCAAAGGGGGCTGTGAAATGTAGTGTTTGAACTGGGCATATTATGTTCTGGAATAAAGTTAGGGTTCTGTTATTAAAGAAGAGGGAATACTTGACACTGGGTAGACTGACAGTCTGCTTTAGCAACCAGAAGGAGAAGTAAGCAAATGGAACATTAGGAGGGAAGAAGTAGTGCATGAAATTGGACAATAGCTTTTCAGACATCACGAGTTTATGTGTATAAATACTATCAGTGGTGGGTCATTGAGGCTTCTAGACTTATCTGTGGTACTATGTTGACTAGCAAAACGATAATGAAAAGTCACTTTTGCCTCTCTTGGTCTCAATTTATTTACCTAAAAAAATGAGGGAATTTATTGTATCAACGGTTTTCAGTTTTCTTAGGGGCAAAATTCTTTCTTCTATCATAATTTTTTAGATTCCCAGATAACACTGATAAAAAGGAAAACTTACGCAGTTGAAATGGGAGTAAGTGAGCTGGCAGCTGTATACCACAGTCTTTCCTTTGTTCTACAATATGGCCTTGGAGATATGCTAGGGCTCTAAGTAAAAAAAATAATAAATATGTGAAATCCACTGATCTTGACTTTTTCAGACTTGAACATTTTAGGGTTTGATGACTTAGACCACAAAAGGGGTTCTGTACACCTTTTGTCTGTAAGTTTTTGTCTTTCTCTTCTTAGTTAGAATTTAGGGAGAAAATGTTGACTTTATTTCTTATTCAGGGAGAAAATAAGAGTCTTGTTTTTTATTTTTATTTGGGAAGAAAATAAAATACATACAGTTCTGATTTTTTATTTCTATTTGGGCGAAAAATTTGAGGAGCCCTTGGAATATCTGACCCCTTTTTGCATAAAATGAAACGTAAAATCTAGTCCTGTTCATAGAATAGATGTACACGTTGTGCATACCTTGATATTTACTAGAATTAGGTAAGTAACTAAATTTAGATATGATGTTGTTAGGATTCCTCCTCCCCCCATAATATGTTTCCTTCCATGAAGTGTTGCTTCTAAGGACCACAAAAGCATATTCTAGATAATCTATTTCTGATCACACCTGATTTTCTATATATTTCTTAGTTAATGCTTGGATTCTATCCAAAGGTGAATATTCATGGGAGAACTTTGTTCCATGTAGTCACTTTAGTAGAGTCATGGAGAGGGGGAAGGTGTTTTCCTATAAGAATTGTAGCCAAAGTGTTGGAGTTTAAATTTCATGTGTGGCTTTTCCTTTCTGAGGATTAGCTGCTGTGCAAGTCTGAAAAAAATGCTAAGAAGAAGTAAAATCGTAGATAGAGATAGTGTAAAACCGAGGGTGGCTTTTGAGTCACACTTAATAGGAATCTAGAACTCTTTGCACTTTCCAAGTTTTCCCTGTTCTACTGGGACTCTTAAACTGAAATAATAATCTCTTTTCCTCTTTAAATAATTCTTGTCCTACTTTTAAGACTACTAGGGGAATAAAATAAAGCACATGCAAAACTTAACATCAGCATTACTAAAACATATGTAACAGCATGTAGAAACTCTGCAGACCTTGTAAAAATCCACTTAAGACCACAGAGAAAACCACCTAAGTACAGACCAAAATGTATTTGAATGGAGAGCATAGGTTTGGTGGGCAGGAAACTCAGGATTTACTTTTGGCTTTATCGTTGCCCACATCTGTGCCTTGTGTGTAATCATTCTTATCCATTTGAATTTTTAGTCTCACCCTTCATATAGATGAGTGCTATTTTTCTCTTGTCCTTCAGAGACACTGGGAATAGTATGGTCATTTTTCTAGAGTCTTAGGCCAAATGAGAGAAGATGACTCAATAACTCAAGAGGTATTACTGCTGTGACAAACACTCATGAAATACAAGACAGTATGATTCTCAGAGTCATGGCACTGGCATTAACTCTATAGTCATTTACAAAACATACAAGTTCATGATGATCTGCTCTTTAGTTCTATGGCCAGGTTTCCTTAGTAGATCTAGATCATTTAATCTTCCCTTTACCCTTGACTTGCTGGCTTTATTGCCTTCATAGTTAATCAGAGATTTAAAAAGATCAACTTCTACATGCAATGGATCTTATTTTTTTCATCCCCAAAATCTAATGGATTCCTCTTGTGAAAGCTCAAAATGGTAGGAAATGAGGTGCTACAAATCAATGGACTTAAAAATTTCTCTCTTCAATGTTGAGGTCACTGGGGCCTTCTTTTCAATTCTAATGTTCCAAGCAGCCAAACAGTCTCTAGTCCTTGACCTTGAAATTTGGGCTTGGGTCCACAATCTTCAGAACTGGGAGTCAGCCCAAGTATAGCTTTTATCTGGCTACAGCCCAAAAGTTTGGTAAAACTCCTGGAAACAAAATATCTGTAAACAAACAAAATGAACTAATATATTACTTTCATGCCATTTGAATTGAAATCAGAGCAATTACTTTAAAAAAGTCACATAAAAATATCTAAAGAATTTTCTAATTTACTAAAAGATGTTCTTTAGCAACACCATGGTTTTTAGGAACATGGTGGGTTAGGTTTTAGGGAAAGTTTTGTATGACCTCCCGTTAAGCTTGGTTCTGTAACCACCCTTGACAACTACACTGTGTAAGGTTGTGGTCAGGAACAGCATCGCGGGCAGGCAATCTCTGCAGTCTCACGGGGCCCCGTATATAACCCTCTTATATCCCTTCTTATTTGTGTTACTACTTTGCGTTAGCCAACGACTTTGAAAATGATGACGTAGAAGGAACGGTAGAGTTCCTTCACCTTCTCTTACTCTTAGTAAACCAAATGTAGAGAGTGTGTGAATCAAGAAGTGAAATTTAGGGACTTCGCTGGTGGTCCAGTGGTTAGGACTCTGCGCTTTCACTGCCGAGGTCCCGGGTTCAGCCTCTGGTCGGGGAACAAAGATCCTGAAAGCTGCATAGTGTGGCTACAAAAAAAAAATAATAATAATAATAAAAGAAGTGAAATTTTGAGTTAATTCTTTGAAGCATTTTCACTGTTCTGGTAACAACAAAGTACATATGTGTGTACAAGCTGCAAAATACAAATTGTGTAAATTTGGTGATTTCCCGTACGAGTTAATGCTCTTATGATTGCATTCAGAACTGGTATTTGTGCAATGTAAAGATGAATGGTAACATCCATGTTCATAGCTTAAAGTATTAATTATGTTTTACTTAGAACACGAAAAGCAAATTAAAAGCTCTATGACACACCAAGAGAGGGAACACAGAAGAAAGAGAAAACAATGTAGTGCCTTTAACAGCAAATTTTTCCTGCTTTTTGAACAAGAGGACTCACATTTTTCATTTTGCACTGGACCCTGCAAATTATGCAGTTAGTTCTGGTTGTGATATGAACAGCAAAAAGGAATAGAAGTAAACGGTAATGATTAAGTATATAATGCCATCCCCGAGTGTCCCCCTCCCCCAGAAAAGGAAAAGAGTGGAGGAAGGGTATAAACCCACTGTGAGTGGAGAGGATGAACACCCAAAGAGCTGCTAGGTTCCATGGCCTACCCTGGCTCAACGGGCTCCAAAGCAGAGAGCAGGGCGCCTTCATGAGTCTCACAGTCCTGCTCTGGTTAACTGTCCCCATTTGCCATCTTTGCATCCGTAGTCTTGAGGTTAATGTAACAGCAGAGATGAGGCAAAAAGGTGTCTGATAACCAGATGCTTTAGCCGTCATCTGCCTCTAAGACAGGGTCCTCTCAGCCCAGGAGAACTGGGTGAATAGTGATAGTAAGGCTTTGCACTAAAAGAAATTGTCAGTATTTACCTTTTCCAAAAGAAAAGAAATCTTTGTTGCCATTGTAGAAGTCTTATGAAGTTAGGTTCATAAGTTATATTCTATCTAGTGATCTTTTATCGTCACCCTGAAATCACTCATCATTTTAAACCTTCTAATCCTCCCACTTTGGGATGGTTTCTTGCCAGGGGCTTTTCCTCAGAAACTGCTTCATTCTTATTTTTGAAGCTCTAGATGTTTACTTTCTTCATCTGTGTCAGCTCAGGACTCCTTTTCCTGGCCTGTTCTCATCTAGTTTTCCTTCCTGTCTTTCTCCCTGGCAATTGCGACTGATCAAAATCTGGAAACTGTGCAGTGACATCAGAGGCAAACCAAGCCATCACTCGTGTCCTCCTCCTACTCAGCTTTTGCCCTTCTTCCTCTTCTTAGTGCCTCTGCTGATTTGTTACAACTCTCTCGAGGAAGGGTTGACATCTTGAGTTCGTTAAAAAAAACTAAGCAAAACTTTCTGATATATAATTGAAATTTTACAAATGTCAACCAGAACCATAAAAACTAGTCAGTGAAATTACCAACAAAATACTTTTGTTATCTTCCACCTGTGGGGCATCGTCGGTGCTTTAAAATGAGAACCTGCTTTGCTGTTGAGCATTAGAGACTTACTCCTGATTGGGCCATTTCCCAGAGTTTGGGGGATAAGCCAAAAATGATTTTTGTCTGTCCCTAAACCGGAGGCACTGTTTAGTAAAGTTTCACTTGTGAATCTCTCACGTTATCCAGCAAGTGAGGACAGAGACCGCAGCTGCCTCGGTCACTTTTGTGTCTTTAGCTCCCAGCGCTGTGCCTGGCTTAGGGGTGATGCTCATCAATGGATACTGAATCAGTTAGGCCGGACGATGATGTCACAGCCACGTGATTCATGTACTTCCTGCTTATTTGTGTTGCTGTATTTCCAAGTGATGCTGTAGAGTTGAGGAGAACGCTAACTCACCTTTAACTTACTCCTTTTCACGTAGATGGAATCATAACACTGTATTGCATATTACCAAAACTTCTGCTTCCCAACCTTGATGGTGGAAATCTTTATGTGTGCTTTAGAAACTTATCTTTTGAAATCAGACTAGGAGAGTTGGATCTGTAAGTACCACAGGCACACAAAACCCTCAGAAAATGTGTCTACCAAGCCTTAAAATTGAGATCCCAGAATATTTTCTAAAACCTTCAGTAAATTAATCTTGGACACAATTATTTAAAATCTCTCCCTGTAGGGAGGAAAAAGGGAAGTTCACTCCATATTTTCATTAAATTTGATCATTTAGAAAAGACTTTAGTTGCTAAGCACACCAGTTCAGATCATGGTGCTTGCAAGTCAGTTTGTAAAATCTCAAGGAGTCAGTTTATCCAATCCTGCTGGTTAGCATGGTGGCAGGAATGACACTTCCTTGGGTTAATTTTGTCCTCTTGCCTTGATGACCACGAACAGTGCTTTCCAAGACTCAAAAAAACAGAAACATGAAATGGAAGGTATAAAGTTAAATATTTAAAGGAGACCAAAGCAGGTCATTCAGAAGTAAGGAAAATGTGTTTTCCCCTGTCTTCTCTAGTCTGACATGTTCCATGCAGGTCGGCTACCCTCCCAGTGCATCCCCTTCCATGGCGTTGCCTCATCTGTCTGTTCCACCTCCAGGAACTATTCTCTCTTCCCTTTCTAACCAAGTCTACCCATAATCCAAGGTCCAGCTAGCAATCTCCCCTCCTCTTGCCTCCTCTCTGATGTTTCTCTTCACTCATTTGGTCCTCAGAATTGGTGTTTCCTTTAAATTCATAAAGAGCATATGCCTGTTTCATTTTTCAACGCCGCTGCTCGACATCTACCCACATTCAGCTTTTGACTTCTCTGGATTATTTTAATTTATCATTTAACCGTTATGCTTTTCCAATTAGGCTGTAACCTACATTATAAATTTCTGGAGGGTAGAGATCATATGATTAAAAAATAACCTTGAAGGTCTGAAAGTTTGTTTTGAACACAGAAAAGTACCCCCACCAATTCTTCTTTTTTGCGGTACGCGGGCCTCTCACTGCTGTGGCTTCTCCCGTTGCGGAGCACAGGCTCTGGACGTGCAGGCTCAGCGGCCATGGCTCACGGGCCCAGCCGCTCAGCGGCATGTGGGATCTTCCCGAACCGGGGCACGAACCCGTGTCCCCTGCATCGGCAGGTGGACTCTCAACCACTGCGCCACCAGGGAAGCCCACCCGCACCAATTTTTGAATAAATAATGAATGTGACTATCACTGTCCTGTACCCTGGAGTATATGAGTAGAAAGTTAGGAAACAAATAATTATGGCACGTGGAGTATAATAAGAGCTAAAGAAAGATAAAAATTATGTAGAAGATCAATGGTTCATGGAGGGGCCAAAATGGTTATGTAGCTTCTCTTAAAATTTTTGAAAGAAAATTTTAGGCCATCAAAACCTGCATTTATTCTTTTAACAGGTCAGATAATCTTTAGGACTCCATTTGCCTGAAACAGATTTCTAACTCTTTTCTGGTTTTGAAATTTACATTGTAGACAATTTTCTAACATGTCTGGATATTTGTTTTCCTCATCTCCAAAAACATCTAAAGGAAAAACTATAAAAATGAAATTAGACTACATCACGATTTAGGGATCTACAATTGAATGAGTTAAATTTTTAGAATAAATTCACTTCAACAACAAATTGAATTAATGCTCTTTTAAGCAGAACTCAGTAATTATCCATGGAGCTGGGAAGAGTAAGGTCTTCCCACAAACCTCTCACATATTAAGAAACTAGAGACCAAAGTTGCAAATGTGTTTGAATTTCTCAGTCTCTTTTCTTCCCAGAGAAACTCCGATTCAAGCCATTCCTTGGCATAGAAACCACATTTAACTCTGAACATTTTCCATCTTCGAATTTCTGTGGAAACTTTTGCTAATTAGAAAGCAAATTCTACTTGGCTTTTAAGAAATACTAAAACCACAGTTCAGGGTATTTTCAGAGTGGGTTGTTTCAAGGGACTTTTGATGTGTACTCAGTGGATGCCTGGAATGTAGTCAAACTCAACATGAAATGAAAGCTTGATTGCCCACCAATCTCACACTGCAGAGTTACAGACACCACCAGGACAGGTATGAGGAATACATTTACATGAAACACAGACCATCAGTGGGATGGAGCCTGCATGCTTTTATAGCTTATCTAATAGTTTTTACTATGTGCAGAAAACCCTATGACGATTTTCAAGTGAAAGGATGAAGAGTATGAGGAGAATTCTGTGTTTGAAATAAAAGGTGGATATTGCAATCATATATCAGCTAACACATGCAAATTAGTATTACATATTTCAACTATGTGTATTAACAATATCCTAGCAAACATGATGAAAGGAAGAACTTTCGTCATGTATGTTTTAGAGCTCTTACTTAGATGTTTTCCTATTCGTAATTAACTCCATCTATCTGTTAACTCATTTATGTATTCACTCATTCATTCATTTCATTCATTCAACAAAGAGTTGTTGAACATTTTTTATGTGCTAGCAAAATGCTACACACAATGGCTATACAAGACATGTTATAATCAACCTGTCAAAAGTCAAAGAGAGAGTCTAGAAAGCAGTAAGAGAAAAGTGATTCATCACATACAAGAGAGCTCCTATAACATTATCAATGGATATCTTTGCAGAAACTTTACAGGCAAGAAAGGAAGGGGATGATATATTCAAAGCACTGAAAGAAAAAAACTACCAAGCAAGAATCCTATATACAACAAAATCGTCCTTCAAAAATAAAGGAGAAATAAAGAACTTCCCAGGCAAAAAAAAGCTGAGGGAGTTCATCATCAGTAGACCTGCCTTGCCAGATGCTAAACGGAGTCCTTCGGGTTGAAATGAATGGATGCTAAGAACATAAAAGCCTATAAAACAAAAGCTGTCTGGTAAACATAAATATATAGACAAATACAGTATCCTGTAATGCTATAATAGTGATACATACATCACTTTTAATTCTGGAACAAACTTTAAAAGATAAAACCATAAAATAACTATAAATTATGTTAATAGATACAAAATATAAAAGATGTAATTTGTGACATCAATAACGTTAAGTATGGTTTTATGGTTTTAACATAAAACAGAGTTTTTGTATATGATTTAAATTATGTTGTTATTTTAAAATAGATTATTATAAATATAAGAAGTGTTATACAATGCCCATGATAACCACAAAGAAAATACCTGTAGAAGATACACCAAAGAAAATGAGAAAGGAATCAAAGCATGTAACTGGAAAAAAAAAATCAACAAAACACAAAGGCTGCAAGAGAGGAAAGAGGGAAAAATAACTAAGACATACAGAAAACAATTAACAAATGGTAATAGAATAGTAAGTCTTCCCTATCAGGAATTACTTTAAACGTAAATGATTAACTCCTCAATCAAAAGACATAGAGTGGCTGCTATGGAGAACAGTATGGAGATTCCTCAAAAAACTAAAATAGAGCTACCATATGATCCAACAATCCCACTTCTGGGCATGTATCTGGAGAAAACCATAATTTGAAAAGATACACGCACCCCAGTGTTCATTGCCGCACTATTTACAATAACCAGGACGTGGAAGCAATCTAAATGTCCATCAACAGAGGAATGGATAAAGAAGATGTGGTACATATATACAATGGAATATTACTCTGCCATAAAAAAGGACGAAATCATGCCATTTGCAGCAACATGGATGGACCTAGGGACTGTCACACTAAGTGAGGTAAGTCAGACAGAGAAAGACAAATATCATATGATATCACTTATATGTGGAATCTTTAAAAAAAGGCTACAAATGAACTTACTTACAAAACAGAAATAGAGTTACAGATGTAGAAAATAAACTTATGGTTACTGGGGTGTGAGTAGGGGGGAGGGATAAATTGGAAGATTGGGATTGACACATACACACTGTATATAATAGATAACTAATAAGGACCTACTATATAGCACAGGGAACTCTACTCCATATTCTGTAATGGCCTATATGGAAAAGGACATAAAAGAGAGTGGATATATATATATGTATAGCAGATTCATTTTGCTGTACACCTGAAACTAACACAACATTGTAAATCAACTATTCCCCAATAAAAATTATTTTTAAAAGATACAGAATGGCTGAATAGATTTTTAAAAACTAGAGGCAGCTATATACTATCTACAAAAGACCCACATTAGATCTAAGGACACACATAGGCTGAAAGTGAAAGGAGGGGAAAGATATTGCATGTAAATGATAACCCAAAAGGAGCAGAGGTGGCCATATTTATATCAGAAAAAATAGACTTGAAGTCCAAAACTGTCATAAGAGCCAAAGAAGGACATTATAAAATGATAAAAGGGTCAATTCAACAGGAATACATAACAATTATAAATTTATTTACACCTAACAGCAGAGTATGCAAATATATGAAGCAAACATTGACAGAAGTGAAGAAAGAAATAGACAGCAACAATAATAGTGAGGGATTTCAATACCCCACTTTCAATAACAGACAGAATGACCAGACAAAAGATCAGTAAGGAAACAGGATTTTAATAACATTATAGACCAATTGGATGTAACAGATATAAACAGAAAACCACATTCACCAGTAGCACATTACATATTCTTCTCAAGTGCACATAGAACGTTGTCTAGGATAGATTCCATATTAGGATACAAAAAAGTCTTAACAAATTCAAGAAAATCGAAATCGTTCAAAATATCTTTTCTGACCAAAATGAAATGTAACTAGAAATCAGTAGCAAAGGCAAAACTGGGAAATTCACATATATGTGGAAATTAACACACTCTTGAACAACCAAGACTGAATCATGCAGAAATAAGAAATACAAACAGAGCTATAAATAGTAAGAAGATCAAATCAGTGTTCAAAAACTTCACAACAAAGAAAAGCTGAGGACCAGATGGCTTCACTGGCAAATTCTACCAAAAAGTTAAACAAAAATTAACACCAATCTTTCTCAAACTCTTCCAAGAAATTGAAGAGGAGAAAACATTTCCAAACTCATTTTATGAGGCCAGCACTTTTCTAATACCAAAATTAGACACTACAAGAAAAAACTCTACAAGAAAAAAAAAAAACCTGCAGGCCAATATACTTACTGAATATTGATACAGAAATCCACAACAAAATACTAGCAAACAGAATTCAACAGCATGCTAAAAGGATATACATCATGACCAAGTAGGATTTAATCCTGGGATGCAAGGATGGTTCAATATGGAAAAATCAAGCATTGTAGTACACCACGTTAACAGAATGAAGGGGGAAAAATCACACGATCATTTCATTCGATGCATTAAAACTATGACAAAATTCAGCACTCTTTCATGATAAAAATAGCAAACTAGGGCTTCCCTGGTGGTGCAGTGGTTGAGAGTCCACCTGCCGATGCAGGGGACACGGGTTCGTGCCCCGGTCCGGGAAGATCCCACATGCCGCGGAGCGGCTGGGCCCGTGAGCCATGGCCACTGAGCCTGTGCGTCCGGAGCCTGTGCTCCGCAACGGGAGAGGCCACAACAGTGAGAGGCCCGCGTACTGCAAAAAAAAAAAAAAAAGCAAACTAGGAATAAGGAAATGACCTTAATGTAATAAAGACCACTTATGAAAAGCCATTATATGGTCTATATTCATTATAGATGGAAACCATGGGATTGGGAACAAAAGGATTGAGGTAGGAGTGACTATTCTTATAATACTTTTAGTGACCTGCTTGGAAAAGATATGCTTTCTGTCTCTACACCAGGTTCTGTTGGATTATATGTTCTATTCCTGGAATGGAAGGCTTACACCACGGGACAGAGTGAGGGTTTCACTAAACCTAAAGTTACTCTTACCATCTCTAGTCATTTGAATCTACTCATGCTAGTAGACCATAAGGTGAAGAAAGGAATTACTATAATAACTGAAGTATTTGATTACCACGAGGAGATATTGGTGCTGCTATCATTAAATAGGAAAATTTGTCTGAAACTCCAGGGATTCACTGGGGATGCCTGTTGGTAATCAATGCCTAGTGATAACCATGTAGTTTCAGTAACTGAGCCTGACAACAGTCTAAAATGGGGGGATTCGAAATCTCAGAAATGAGATTCTGGGTCATATCGCTGGCAGTCTAGAGCTGAGAGGAATCTAGAAAGCATGACAGAGGAAAATGATAAAAAATTAATAATGATCTGTGGACCAGCTAAGGCAGTAGCGACTATAGCTGGTCCCACTATGTTTTGTTGTGTCTTTTTTCCCAAATAAATTTTGTCTGGCCACAACTTGGAAGCATTCCTAGCAGGACAAAGTGAGTTCAACATGGACATGAGTGGATCCGAGAAGTACAAAGGGTGAACTGGAGCTGATACCTTTGCTGCCCGATTCATACTGTTTCAGTGCTCACGGTTCCCATACACACCTGTAGGTTCGTACATCAAGCTCCGCTTCTTATTCCCAAGTCACTCTGACTGAGAGCTATTTCTGGCCATCAGAACATGGTACTCCTAAGTAGGACAGGCTGACAGGACCAGCGGGTTGAAGCTCTGTGAACAGCTTCAGCAAGTGACAATCAGGAATTAGTTGATATATACCTCAGCTTTCTTTCTTTTTTTTTCTTTTTTTTCAATCTTTTTTTTTTTCTTAGATGTTGGGGGTAGGAGTTTATTAATTAATTTATTTTTGCTGTGTTGGATCTTCCTTTCTACGTGAGGGCTTTCTCTAGTTGCGGCAGGCGGGGGCCACTCTTCATCGCGGTGCGCGGGCGTCACTATCGCGGCCTCTCGTGTTGTGGAGCACAGGCTCCAGACGTGCAGGCTCAGTAGTTGTGGCTCACGGGCCTAGTTGCTCCGTGGCATGTGGGATCCTCCCAGACCAGGACTCGAACCCATGTCCCCTGCATTAGCAGGCAGATTCTCAACCACTGTGCCACCAGGGAAGCCCCAGCTTTCTTGCTTTTGTGTGGGGCAGCTTTGAGGCATGGTTGCCATCCGGAGGTCATCCGTGGGCCTGAGAACAAACTGCTCTCAGTGCTTGGCTAATTCTTACTTTCTATTGCCTTCATTCCTTTCACTTTGGAATGGCCTCCCAAGTAAACTAGCACTAAACCAGTTCATGGTCTGCTTCTACGGGAACCCAATTTAAAATGAGATTTTTAACTCAGGTCTACCTGAAACCAAAGCATGAACTCATAAGCACTATGCTATCCTGCAAAGTCTCATAAAATATGGCCTTTGGAATAATTGCCTTAGGATTATGTGGTGATAACTGTTAAAAAACGAAGATTCCTGGGCAGATGGGTTTTAAACACCCTGGAACTTGAGAACCACTTTCGTATTTTCGGTCTCAGGATTTCCAAGGCTAAGGTGGATTCTCTTTTCATATGTAAAAATTACACATAACTTCAAGTTGCTTAGACTGGCTCTAATGATTTTCTACATTTATTTCTTGGATGTATGTCTGTATGTTCCTTATGCTGTATGCTTAAGCTTACAGATACATTTTGGTATTTCACAGTAGGTCAAGAGTCGTCTTAGAAAATAAGAAATTTTTTTAATCATAGAAAAACAAAATCCAGGGAGCAGAGAAAATGGCTTAACACTAAGGAGTTTTGATCCTTTGTTCTCTGTCTACCAGCAATTTCCCAAGAGGCTCTGTAAAGGCCAGTTAACCTCTTAGTGTCTGTGTTTCCTTATGTGTTAAATGGGACTCATAACCCTGATGATGTAAAGGCACCAAGCAGATGAATTATTTAACGTTAGATGATCTATAATCTGCCACACAATATTATTTTGAAGATGTCCATCCATTATTCATTGCTGAATGCACTTATCTTACATTATTAGAGTATGCAGTCTCTCACAAGTTTCAGATTATTACACACACTTTTTAATAGGTGGCAGTAAGACACATGCTGTGGGCTATTTTTAGCTAAAGGAGTTCA
Organism: Tursiops truncatus; assembly: GCF_011762595.2. Lineage (NCBI taxonomy): Eukaryota > Metazoa > Chordata > Mammalia > Artiodactyla > Delphinidae > Tursiops > Tursiops truncatus. The sequence continues at coordinate 25,328,597 of NC_047054.1, read as the reverse complement.
TCCTAGGTGACCCAGAGTGAGATGCTGTAAGGATCTATAAAAACAATGAACCTAACCTTCATGGTGGATGATAAATATTACTGGAGCTATTTATAGTTTGATAGACCCTTGGCCTTCAGGGATTTAATATCACACTTTGTATTCTTCGTAACCACCTTCAGAGGTTCATGTCACAGAGCACTCTGCAGTTTTGTGGTGGCACGAATTAGAATTGTACTCGCTAGGCCTGAAATATGGGGCCGGTCACAGTAGCAGAAAGGAAAGTGAGCTGGATTTCCTATCTGGTTCACCTTGCCCTGCTTTTCTCCTCTCTCAGATGTAGTAGCTGTTCTTAAGTGATAAAACCTTAGTATATTTGTGTAAAATTGCCCTTCTGGGAGAAATAAACCATTGCTAGTGATGGTGATGAAACTGAAAATGTCTAAGAAGTGCCTATTCTTAGCCAGAAAAGAGAGATTTTTAATAAATTAAAGGGTGAAACATTGAACTTGGCAGATTTAAATCCATGATACAATCAAGTCCACCAAACGGGTATATGAAAACCAGAAAAATCACTTCATGAAATTATTTTAGCCACAGTCCTTATGAAATCGAGATTTTATTAATTTATTTTTGCATTTTTACTTTAAAAAATATGGTTAATCTGAGGGTCGGAAAAGGAGCTGTTTTCAACGTTTAATTTTACTTTGTAGCATTTTGTAGGAGAGGGTCTATGTTATGGTAGTGTTCTGTCACATTCCTTTTCTTTTGCATTTTGTAGGAGGAAATCACATAATATCCAAATGAAATCTCACCTCCTCCTTTTTGACATTTGAATCATTAAGCTCCTTTTTTTGTTGTATTGTATCGGCACTTCAGAAATAATGTTTAAAGTAGAGATACCTGACATGCTTCTATCGTTCTTAACTTTAACCAGAATATTCCTAAGGTCGCTCAAAGTGTACTTTATGGAACAGTTGCTCTCCTTAAAGAAAAGATTCTATGATAAATTAAACTTCAGAGTCTGCCATGCCCTGTTCCCATCTTAGAGAGTCAAACGGCATGTTCACCTGTTTATTAAATGTGCTGAGCACATCTATGGTTTAATCTTCTGTGGTTTAATCATCCTTAAGTGAGCTGGGAGCTAGCCGTCATTCACTGTGAGAGCAAGTGGTGTGAAGGAAAACCCCTGCCACGATGTCTCCAGTGGTCACTATGGAATGGACACCAAGCCCTCTAGCTACTGACATGAAGCCATGAGGAAAAGCTTTCCGAAGTGAGCAATTTCCATGTAGAGAATGTGAAGAATTATACTCTGCTAGAGATTGTTGGGCACCACGTTTTGTTGACTACTGAGACAAAAGATTCCCTTTTGCAGACTTCTGGATTAATATAAAAAATACAGAGCACAATGGATAAAACAGATCCATTGACAACTCGCTTTCCTATTTGATCCACGATGATTTCAATTCTCTGTGACGTGACTGCATTTACAGTCCGTGATCTACTTCAGATTGTCTGGTTCATCAAGACAACCTGTTGTCCATAAAGAAATGGCTACATAGGGCTTCCCTGGTGGCGCAGTGGTTGAGAGTCCACCTGCCAATGCGGGGCACACGGGTTCGAGCCCCAGTCCGGGAAGATCCCACATGCCGTGGAGCGGCTGGGCCTGTGAACCATGGCCACTGGGCCTGCGTGTCCGGAGCCTGTGCTCTGCAACGGGAGAGGCCGCAACAGTGGGAGGCCCAAGTACCGCAAAAAAAAAAAAAAAAAAAAAAAAAAGGCTTAAAAAAGAAATGGCTACATAATAACCTTTATAGAGTCAAACTTACAAAATACATTAATAAAAATAAAATTACTTTTTATCTTTCATAACTTGGGTGTCCATATAGAAGTAAATTTGAGAATGTTTACAAATCCTACGTTGCTGTTTGTTTGGATTAGCTGCCATTTATGTTCTTCAGTGAAATTTGCTTAAAGTTCTCTTTTGTTTGTTACTTGGTCAAGTTTGGACATCATACATCCATTTTTTCCCCTGTGTTTTAAGACATTTTATGTATTTTGTTAACTATTTATCCTCAAAAGAGCTAAAGACTTCACCTATAAATCTACACTGCAGTAATTTTGGATAAATTAAAATTATTTTTTCCTATTTTAAGTCATGTTTATTGCTATATTTAGGCTTTCTATATTCTCTTTAATCAGTATCGGTAATGTTAATTTTCCTTAAAAGCATCATTTTTCCAGATGTAGAAAATCTAAGAAATATCTGTAATTCATGGCTAGAATAAAATGTACCCTCTACCACTTTCTCTCTAACCTTCGTCCCATGTTGAGAAGGAAGAAGAGAGAAAGAAGAAGGAAATAACTGCTACAGAAGTAAAAGCAAAGGTGGATTGAAAGAGAGCCATTGAGGGGAATAGAATATAAAAAGCTGCTTTATTACTCCTTTCTACAGTCCTCTTTTTTGTAAAAGAGGACTTATTACATGAGAAAGGTGAAGGTAGAAAAACAAGTTGAAGAATCGGCTTCAAAGGTTTCGGCAGGCCACTCTCAAGTTTCTTCAGCTATTAAAAAATGATTTAGGGCTTTTCTGGTGGAGCAATGGTTAAGAATCCGCCTGCCAATGCAGGGGACACACGTCCCAGCCTTGGTCCGGAATGATCCCACATGCCGCGGAGCAGCTAAGCCCGTGTGCCACAGCTACTGAGCTGCATGCCACAACTACTGAGTCTGCGTGCCACAACTACTGAAGCCTGTGTGCCTAGAGCCTGTGCTCTGCAACAAGAGAAGCCACCGCAATGAGAAACCCGCGCACCGCAACGAAGAGTAGCCCCTGCTCGCTGCAACTAGAGAAAGCTCGCGTGCAGCAACGAAGACACAAGGCAGCCAAAAATAAATTAATTTTAAAAAATTATTTTAAAAAATGATTTATATCAACTGTATCCACCTTTTGGTATGAAGATTAGGTAAAATATTCTATAGTTCTCTGAAATACAATTCTACATAAACTGGTAGCATTATTTTATAAATTTAATATGGTCAATTCTGACTCATTCTGTAGCAAATTTCCATTTTTTTAATTATGCCCTTTATTTTGTGTTGAGGCAGATGACCAATATACAAGTTATTGATTGATGGCAGGTTCTGGCTGACCACAGGACTCTCCAAGATAAAAAAGGCCTTGTAAGATTAGTTAATATATTCACTATTACTGATAAGACTTGTAACCACCAATATGGTCTTCTAGACCAATTTTTAAAGAAAACTCCAGCAAATAATTATAACTTTGGAACTATGACTACCCTCCTTAAAAGAATCAGCACTTAGTGTGAAAAGAGGAACAGATATTTAAAATGTGCTACCTTGACAAAAAGCTTGTTCAAAAGAGAGAACGATGTTGGCCTGTAGCCCAACTATTTATCTTCTGTTCATGAACCTCTCTCTCCATCTACCCTTCTATCTAATACCCCACCGAAGACATGGGCAATTTGTGGTTGATATTATGGTAATGACAGTTGGAAAAGTTATTTGATTTCTTTCCTATCTATTTTTAACATCATTTCCCTATTGTTTTGCATTTCGTCTATTGTTTTGTGACCAGGGGCAATGTCCTGCTGATAAAAAGAGTTTAAATTTCCTGAAAGCCATCATTTTAGCTATTCCACAAATGTCCCTAACTTCCTCTTGCTGGTACGATCACTTCTGTGGGTGGCAAATAGTGTGTTGGTTATAAAGAGCATGAACTGAGAACCAAGAGAAAAAAAAACCAACGATGTATTTAATGGAAGCCTGAGGTGTTAAGCCCACCTTATCATTCTGCAGCTCATTAAAGCATCCATAGAAGTGTATTTCTCTAGAGGGAAATAACCAAATGAAATGTCTGTTCTCCACACCATCTGTAGGCATCAGTTTGCCGAGAGAGAGTGTAGAAGGGGAAGTGCTGGTTGTCCTGGAGAATTTTGTAAATTAATCTGCATATCAGATGCCCCCAAATGGGGACATTACCTTAAAAATAAACTTCATGAATTTTATGAATTTATTTTGGAGAGTGTATATGACAAGGAGGACCATCTGATGAATGTAAAATATTTAGATAAGCAGAGGCAACAGAAGTGCAATCATGGCTGTGTGACAGAGGTGCAAATCTAATTTTCTCATATCCTCCTTCTTCCCCACTGGCTAACCCCATTTCTTTTTTTTTTTTTTTTTTCTTAACAGCTCCTATCTTCCAGATCTGTATTATTATTATTATTATTTTTAACATCTTTATTGGGGTATAATTGCTTTACAGTGGTGTGTTAGTTTCTGCTTTATAACAAAGTGAATCAGTTATACATATACATATGCTCCCATATCTCTTCCCTCTTGTGTCTCCCTCCCTCCCACCCTCCCTATCCCACCCCTCCAGGCGGTCACAAAGCACCGAGCTGATCTCCCTGTGCTATGCAGCTGCTTCCCACTAGCTATCTACCTTACGTTTGGTAGTGTATATATGTCCATGCCTCTCTCTCGCTTTGTCACAGCTCACCCTTCCCCCTCCCCATATCCTCAAGTCCGTTCTCCAGTAGGTCTGTATCTTTATTCCTGTCTTACCCCTAGGTTCTTCATGACATTTTTCTTTCTTAAATTCCATATATATGTGTTAGCATACAGTATTTGTCTTTCTCTTTCTGACTTACTTCACTCTGTATGACAGACTCTAGGTCTATCCACCTCATTACAAATAGCTCAATTTCGTTTCTTTTTATGGTTGAGTAATATTCCGTTGCATATATGTGCCACATCTTCTTTATTCATTCATCCGATGATGAGCACTTAGGTTGTTTCCATCTCCGGGCTATTGTAAATAGAGCTGCAATGAACATTTTGGTACATGACTCTTTTTGAATTTTGGTTTTCTCAGGGTATATGCCCAGTAGTGGGATTGCTGGGTCATATGGTGGTTCTATTTGTAGTTTTTTAAGGAACCTCCATACTGTTCTCCACAGTGGCTGAACCAATTCACATTCCCACCAGCAGTGCAAGAGTGTTCCCTTTTCTCCACACCCTCTCCAGCATTTATTGTTTATAGGTTTTTTGATGATGGCCATTCTGACTGGTGTGAGATGATATCTCATTGTAGTTTTGATTTGCATTTCTCTAATGATTAATGATGTTGAGCGTTCTTTCATGTGCTTGTTGGCAGTCTGTATATCTTCTTTGGAGAAATGTCTATTTAGGTCTTCTGCCCATTTTTGGATTGGGTTGTTTGTTTTTTTGTTATTGAGCTACATGAGCTGCTTGTAAATTTTGGAAATTAATCCTTTGTCAGTTGCTTCATTTGCAACTATTTTTTCCCATTCTGAGGGTTGTCTTTTGGTCTTGTTTATGGTTTCCTTTGCTGTGCAAAAGCTTTGAAGTTCCATTAGGTCCCATTTGTTTATTTTTGTTTTTATTTCCATTTCTCTAGGAGGTGGGTCAAAAAGGATCTTGCTGTGATTTATGTCATAGAGTGTCCTGCCTATGTTTTCCTCTAAGAGTTTGATAGTTTCTGGCCTTAAATTTAGGTCTTTAATCCATTTTGAGCTGATTTTTGTGTATGGTGTTAGGGCGTGATCTAATCTCATACTTTTACATGTACCTGTCCAGTTTTCCCAGCACCACTTATTGAAGAGGCTGTCCTTTCTCCACTGTACATTCCTGCCTCCTTTATCAAACATAAGGCGACCATATGTGCATGGGTTTATCTCTGGGCTTTCTATCCTGTTCCATTGATCTATCTTTCTGTTGTTGTGCCAGTACCATACTGTCTTGATTACTGTAGCTTTGTAGTATAGTCTGAAGTCAGGGAGCCTGATTCCTCCAGCTCCGTTTTTCGTTCTCAAGATTGCTTTGGCTATTTGGGGTCTTTTGTGTTTCCATACAAATTGTGAAATTTTTTGTTCTAGTTCTGTGAAAAATGCCAGTGGTAGTTTGATAGGGATTGCACTCAATCTGTAGATTGCTTTGGGTAGTAGAGTTACCCCCATTTCTTAAGAGAAAATGACTGAGATGGTTCAGCAAAGACCAAGAATGTCAGGTGAACAACTGTAATTCATTGACAACAGTAATTCATTGTGAGCCACACAGAGTTACATGTCACTTGGAAACCTAGTATTTGTATAGTATTTAACTTACAGATCACCTTGAACACTGGATCCTTGCATTCTTCCTATGCTGGAAGTATTATTTTGATTATTTTTCAAGTGCAGTAAACACACTAAGACTCAGCGATCCTAAGGGACTGGTCCTTTGCTTTATCACTACTAAGCACAGAGGTGGGACCCAAACCCTGGTGGCCTAGCTCCAAATCCCATGCTTTCCCTGCCTTCAGCAGTTACCAATGTTTGGGGAGGTATGACCCACCCATATGAAATAACAGAGAATTAAGCAGAGCACATGAAGGGAACACTGGGTGAGTATCCTCACTCCACTGTCAAGTGAAGCTGGTGGGTCTTCTGGTATGTCTGACTCTTAGTAACTGACTCTGAAGCAGCTCTGAGATTAGCCTGAAGGGTTCTTATGAACCTTATATAATGATACACCCATATGAAAAATACTGTTACATATGTCTGTCAAACACGTATGGATTCAATCTGCAAGCATTGCTTGGATTTCCATTCCACCCGTTGCCAACATAGCTACCCGCGTGCGAATGATGATTCTTCAGGCTCCTTTGGTCCTGGCTGTCCTCCACCTCAAAAGATGAACAAAACCTGCAACCTTCTCTTTCTTATGCAGTCATCTCATGTATTTTTAAAATCATTATTAGAATGCTTGAAAGTTAGAGCATTCAAAGGAACCCACCCCCCTGTGTTTGGAGAACTGTAATGAGTGCTCTCTGAACTTGGGGTTTAGACGTTTGGACACAGTGACCATTTCTTATAACCATCATTGTTCTTTCCTGAGTTTTCCTGAAAGATGTAGGAATAGGTCCTTTACCATTTAGATTATTGAAATGAATGAGCCGGTTTTCTGTGTGACTCCTTCAGCCTGTTCTAAATTACCTGTTAGAGGAAGACATGAGAGTCTTCTCTCCCTTATAATAAATGCCAGCTGTTGAATCATTGTTTCTAAACCATGATTAGAGCTGTTCTGAGAGCTTCATACCAGGGTCCCTTGGTTTTCTACATTAGCATATAGTTACATGGTTTATTTGCCCCAGGCCAAAAGCCCTGCGACAACTTAGCTGTCAAAATATGTTTTTCCCTAAGTGGGAGGTCAATAGCATCTCCATATCCCTGACCGGGAAGAAGAAGTAAGCTGGCAAGTGTGACTCCCACTAATCATCTGCCTTTCAGGGCTTGATTGGGTAATTTTCTCTGAGGATGAAGAAGCTGACAAGAAATGCTTTCAAGATGGAAAAGGAGCTTGTAAACCTGCCCGACTTATCTTCTGTCTGAAAGCAATAAACATCTGTTTTCTTGATAAAGTAACCAGGTTCATATTTGAGGGGAACAAGGCTATTTAGTTGGCTTCCAATTATTGATTCTTCTTGAGAACATTACCCCAAGGGCTCTGTGCAGTGAAACATTGAACATTACCCCAAACCCTCTAGATTCCCTTATACAGTCTGTCACTACTCCAAACTCCATGCTCTGAGACATTTTTTTCATACTAGAAAATGTTGGCAGATCTGTGGAGCACAGAAAGTAGGTAATGGCTGTTCACTTTGATTGAGATATTGGAGGACCTCAGAATTTAGGGAAGATAATCTTTCTCACGTATCAATGAGTTCCACTTCTAAGTAGCCAGAAGTAATTTCTTTGGACTTAGATAAGCAAATAGGTCTAGAAAGAGATGGGGCTTTTGTCTTGTGTGTGTGTGTGTGTGTGTGGGTGTGTGTGTTTGTATGTGTGTTACATCTGAGTCTTATTATTCATACTTAGAACGCTCAGACTCTTGGTTCTTGATTAACAAAAGTTTATTCTGTTATATAGCATTTTAAAACTATAAAAAACCCTGATTGACTCACTTATTCAGCAAAACATTTTGGGTATCTCTATATGCCAGACACTCTTTTAGGCACAAAAAGACTAGGAAACAAAAGATTATAACCCTTCATCTCCTGGGAACTTACATTCCAGGCAATAAATAATAAGCATAGTGAATAAGGAGATTCCATATTGTGGGGTTGGGGGAAAATGAACAAAGTGATGGAACCCAGAGAGAGGTAGTGAGTAGACACTGGTTGTAATTTTAAAAAAAGTGAGCAGGATTGAGGCTCATTGAAAAGGTAACATTTGAGCAAAGGCTTGATGGAGATGAGAGATACTCAAGGAAGAACATTCTAGAAAGAAGGAAAAGCCCATGCAAGGGCTAGAAAGCAAGAGTATACTTGAGAAATTCAAGCAGCATCGAGGAAGCCAATATACCCGGAGAGGAGTGATCGAGCAGGGAAGTCTAGCAGGATAATGTCAGAGAAGTAAGGTTGGAAGGACCGGAAGGAGGATGGATTATTGCAGAACTCTTTTGACGCTACTGAGATCTTTGGCTCGTACTCGGAGTGAAATGAAGCCTTTTCCAGGGTATCGAGCAACGAAGCCTGTGATCTGACTCGCATTTTAAAAGGATCACTCTATCTGCTGTGTTAAAAGAGACTGTGGTTGTTGGGTAGCAAGTGTAGAATCAAGGAGTTGTTTTAGGAGGCTACTGCAATCGTCCAAGCAAGAGGTTCAGACAAGGATGGTAGCAGTAGAGGCGGTGAGAAGTGAGGGACTCAATGTATGTTGAAGAGTCCATAGGATTTCACGTTATGTCAAGAGTAAAGGATGACCTCGAGATTTTTGGTCTCAGCAGCTGGAAGGATGGAAATGCATTAACTGAGATGGGAAAAACTGTGGATGAAATAAGATTGGGGAAGAATATCATAACTTCAGTCCTGAACATGTTATGTTTGAAATTATTAGGTATCCTAATGGAGATGTTACCTAGGCATCTCGATGTGTGGATTTCAGATGAAAGATCAAGTGGAAGTATAAATTTGGTATAAATTTTGAATATCTATGGTATTTAAAGTCATACTTCTGGGAGACATAACCAAAGGCGTAAATGTAGATAGAGAGCTAAAGATTGTGCCCTGGAGCATGCCGAAGTTAAGAGGCCAGATACAGTAAGAGGAAGCAGCAAAGAAGAAAAAAGAGTGTGTGGCGTTCTAGCATGCAACAAGGAGGAAGGAGTTAATAAGTGTACAGAAAGTCAATAAAAAGTGAGGTGGGGACTGGAATTGACCACTGGATTTCACAACGTAATTCTCCTTGGTGACCTCGATAAAAACTAAGAATGAGAAGAAAACGGTGACCACAGATGTGGAAAACTTGTGTAATTTCTTAGCAAATAAGTATAAAAATTAGAGTGGAAGCTGGTGGGGGAAGTGGAATCAAAATAAGGGGTTTTGTGCTTTTTAAGATAAGGGAAATAATGATGTTTGTATGACATGCTAGGACCTGTCAGGACAGGACAGAGGGGGAAAAAATAATGATGCAGAAAAGAGTATTCCTGAAGCAACACCCTTGAACAAGAGCAGGTGGGATGTGGTGGTTGGGTGGACTGGTTTTGAATGGGAGCATCGACATTCCATCTATGGTTATAGGTGGGAAGACTGAGTAGGTGGAGGCAGATGTGGGTAAGCGGGTAGATGTGACAATGTGAGTCTTTTGAACGCTTCTGTTTTCTCAGTGAAGTAAGAAGCAAGGTCATCGAGTGAAAATGATGAGGATAGAGGAGGAATTTTTCCAAGTGTGAAGAAAGGAGAGGTTAGGAAATAGTTGTTTATGTCCTTGAAACTCAAAGAGAAGTCCTCAGACCAGCAGCATTGGCTGGGAGGTTGTCAGAAATGCAGAATCTTAGGCCTCAGAACTACATTTTAACCCCAAACTGCATTTTAACGGAATCCCCAAGGGCTTCACATGCACATTAACGTTTGAGAAACTGATCTGGGCAGCATATCCTAGTGGAAAGAGCATAAAGAACATGAGCTTTTGAGCCAAATAAATTGAATTCCAGCTCCACCATTCAGAAATCATACGCTTTTCAGGACATTACTTAACCTCCGTGCAAAAGTTTTCTCATCTGAAAATTGGGGAGAACTATTATATTAATCCAGATTAAAGTAATATTATCATAGTAGAAGTAAACGTCCTGGTGGTATACTAGTTGTATTAACAATAGGTAACATTCACCGAGTACTGTATTAGTCAGCATCTTGGCAGGAGACAGAATCCACTCAGATGTTTTCAATAAGTGGTTCTCAACTCTGGCTTCATTACCTTCCAAGCTCGTAAACAGGAGGAGTGCCTAGACCCCACCCCAGGCCTGTTGCATCAATCTCTGGGGATGGAGGCCCAGGCACTGGTGGTTTTCAAAAGCTCCCTTGGTGATGATGATGTGCAGGAAGAGTTGAGAGTCACTTATTTAAGTGAATAGATTTTTTAAGGAAGGGACTACTTACAGAGATTTGGGAAGAGTTAAGGAAACAAAAATGGGAGGTTGAAGCACTCAGGGACCAGCAGCAGAGGGAAGGCATTAACCTTCCTGGGCTGTGGGAACAAAGGGAACAGTGTCACTGCAGCAGCAGAGCAAGGGCCACCCAGTGGAGTTGCATAGTGCAGGGACTGGATTGCTGCCAGAGAAGAAAGCGGAGGGGGCAGGAAGGAAATTCCCTATCCCCTCTCTCCTCCTGCCTCCTGGTTCTGCTTCCTCCCATTGGCTGACCCCAAACTTAAGCTGGCTGGCAAGGGAACCTGGGTGATGTAGTCCTCCACAGAGGTCCCCTTTCCTGGAGAGCAGGCAGGAGAGAAAAGATGGGAGAATGAATAGTGGGAGGAGAGAGGGTTGCCGGGGGTCAAATGAAGAATAATCGGCACAAGCACTTAATGTGGGCCAGGCTCCCTTCCAAGTGCTTTACATGTATTAACATTTCAGTAAATGGCTTCATTCTTTTTCATTAAAATCCAGTACTTTTTTATTGAACAAGGATATGTTCCAGGTCAATTAATTACTGGAGACAGTTAAATATTTCAAAGGTTTCAGATACGCCGTCACCAGAAGAGTGATTCTAGCGCCCAAAGCCCAGCATACACATTCTCCAGACCAGCTGGGTACACCTAGTGGATTCTGGATAATCAGCTGGTTGTAGGGGGTAACCGTCTGGGTGATGAAACAACTTGTGTTCATCCTAATGACCCAGCTTCCTAATTTGTCTTAGGAAACAGATACAGTGACCCTCAGTTGTAGATCCTGCTAGAATTCCAAGACCCATTACATAAGCTAAATGAAGAAGTCTACAAGATCAACTCTAAAATTTTTGGTTTTCTGTTGAAAGATATATTTTGATAGAATGAACAACAGTCTGGGAAAACAGACAGGAGAGGATAACTGGCTGGAAGGGCAGATGAAGAGTCCCAGTCAGTAAAGACAGCACAAAAGATAATCTAGGTCACATTTTAGACATTGGATTAAGAGATACAAACGACTATTTATAAAATAAATAACAAGGATATATTATACAGCACAGGGAAATATAGCCACTAGGTATAATAACCTTAAATGAAGTAAGGTCAAATATTTTAAATATTTAAAAATATTGAATCACTATGTCGTATACTTGAGACAGCTATAATATTGTAAATCAACTTTACATCAATAAATTAAAAAAATAATAAAACTATTGGTAAAAAGTTAACCAATAACATTTTAAAAGCTTTTCAACTCAGAAGGGGGAGTTTTACTTATTTTGACCCAGAAAGAGGAGTTGAAATCAAAGCTTTATTGGATTCTGGGTTGACTGTCGGAACATAACAAATGGGAAAATAAGCAACATTAGAGCAGGTAATGTATCAGGCAAGGCTCATCTCTGGCACCAACTGCTTTCCTCTGCAGTGATCCCATTCCACTTATGGATCAAAAAGATGAAACCAGGGAAAGTGAGAACTGGGACTGGGCCCTCGGGCTGGGGGCAGATCTGAGCCATTGATCAGAGGAGCATGAGTACGGTTAATAAAGGCGTTTCTCCGGGTCCTGCTCTCTAGCACTTCACTTCCTCTGACTCCATTCCCCAGTGCTCTACCAGGGCTTCTATCTACCTGTTGCCTTTAAAATTTGCTATAAAGCATCGCTTTTGCAGAATGTGCTCTCACGGAGAGCATACTACTTTTTTTTTTCAATTGAAGTATGTCGATTTACAATGTGTTAATTCCTGCTGTACAACAAAGTGATTCAGTTATACATATGTATACATTTTTTATACTCTTTTCCATTATGGTTTATCTCAGGATATTGAACATAGTTCCTTGTGCTATACAGTGGGAACTTGTTGTTAATCCATTCTAAGTGTAATAGTTAGCACCCGCTGGCCCCAGACTCTCAATCCATCCCTCCCCCACTCCTCCTCCCCCTTGGCAACCACAAGCCTGTTCTCTATGTCTGTGAGTCTGTTTCTGTTTCGTAGATAAGGTCATTTGTGTCATATTTTAGATTCCACGTACAAGTGATATCATATGATATTTGTCTTTCTCTGTCTGACTTACTTCACTTCGTACGAGAATCTCTAGTTCCATCCATGTTGCTCCAAATGACATTATTTCGTTCTTTTTATGGCTGAGTACTATTCCATTGTATATACATACTACATCTTTATCCATTCATCTGTTGATGGGCAATTTAGGTTGTTTTGAGATCATACTTCTTTAAAACAACCTCCCTGCATGTCTGTCTGTCTAGTGCAGGTTTCCCAGATGCTTCATTCAAACTTCATTCCAAGTCTTAACTTTCAGAGCACATTAAGAAAATCCTCTTAAAGGTGGGCTTTGGCACATCATTTTATTAGAAGTTTCCAGAGAAAGGAAAAGTCTTCTAGACTCAGACATTCTTTCCTACTATTGTTATCCAAGCACTGTGACGAGTCTATGGGAGAGAGAAATTGCTCTCAAGGTCCGCCCACACTTAAAACTGCTTAGATTGCTTTCACATCCAGTTGCTGTGCTTAAAGAGTTAATGATGACTGTGTCTCAGCGCTGGTGATATTTATTTAGCGCGCACTCTAATCCCAGCTGACACTTCCTAATGAGTTGATGGCTGCTGTGGAGTTAAAGCTCCCCCACTCAAGAAGCCTAAACTAGAGTGTCAAAAATGAAACATAGTCCTGATGCTTAAATGGCCTGTATCGATTCTCCAGGAGTCTAACTGCTGTAGTCTGGTGCCAGTCTTCTAATTTGTGCCCTGAAGTGTACAGCCTCACTTGATTTAGATGTCAGAGTAAGGCAGCCCATCAGTTTGAGAAATCAGCTGAAACATTCTGGAGAACTGGTCTGGATTTCTTCACCTTGAATTGTAAAAATCATTGCTCTCACATAAACAAGGGGCTAAATATTATTATTCCCATAGACTTTTTCTGTGTGTTTTATCAAAGGAAATGTCCTCAGAGTCCAAGCTTGCTGGACTTTGTGCTTTATCTGTACAGCAAATTCCATCTAGAGAAATTTAATGCCAAAGCTGTAAGATCTGCATTCCTAGAGAATGACTATTTAGGGCATTGTCTTTGAACGTGAAGTAAACACACACTCAGAATGCGTTTGTATGGAGCTCTTTCAGTGGCCAAAGTAGTCTCACTATCCCTGGAGTCAAAAGGACTCAGACGCCTTGAAGATGCGGACCATGGCGTCGCCAAAACACCGTTGTGTTTTGCTATATGCTCTGCCTCAGAGAAATCATCTACCATTTCCAATGGAGTCAAAGACGGCAAAGAACTAGGAGTGTGGAGGTCAGCCAGATTTCTACTTAACACTGGCAAAACCCAAGAAAAGCTTATTATCTCCTTCAAACTTCAAGTGAAAAATTCAAATACTTAGAATTATAATCCAGACTTTAGACACTTTTAAAGCTAGAAGAGTCTTCAACCACTCTACGACAAAAGAGACAAAAATTCAAAAAACATAAAGTGACCTCAGCAAGTTAAAGAGCTTGCCAAGAGGTATGGAAAGGACTAGACTTCAAGCCCTGTTCCCCCAGTTTTCTCCAGTAGGTTGACTTCTTGCTAGAATGGTGTGGATTTACTTTAATCTTATAATATTCCAGGGAAAAAGTGTCTTCACTTCCTTTCTGTTGAAGCTTAATATGGTTACAGTGTTCTGAAAAAGTCGTTAGCAAATAGTTCTTCAGATTTTCTGTCTTTAGAAAGCACTCTTTCCCAAGTTTCTCAGTATATGGGTGTCTTTCAGTTTTCTTGAGGCACGGGGTATTTTGATAACTGTTCTTTATTCTAAAATATTTGTATATAAATGCATAGTGTTAGTTTAATCCACACTCTTGGGGGTCAGCAAACATGTAACCAGAAACCCAGAGGCTGCTACAGCTGCTCTGTTAGTCAACCATTGAGGTTTTTCAAAATAGAACAATGAGTATTGGGGTTTCTTTGTTTAAAGGAAAGGCTAGTCAACTAACATAAAGATACCAGAAATGAGCTCTCCGTAGTGAAATGAGTGGAGCCTCTTCACAATTTATGAATAGGCTAAAATATTTTAGAGACATGTAAAGGGTACAGGAATCCAGCAGATTCTTCAAGTTTACCCTTAATAATGCTGCTGCATTCCTGCGTCATTCTGTGTTCAGCCATAGTCCAGAAGGTTGTGCCCACAATGTGTCAACTATATGCTTGACTGTATCTCGCTTCAGAATTCTTTCATCAGCCCCATGTAAATCTTTCCTTCAGAGTGTGGCTAAGGCATCTAAAAAAAGAGAGCATATCTGGGGTGACCAAATGTCCCAGTTTGCTCAGGACTGCGGGGTTTCCTGGACTTGGAACTTCAATGTTAAAATTGGGACAGCGCTGAGCAAACTGGGACAACTGGTCACCCTCCTTACTGCGTTATCTGTGAATTGTTATGTGCCTGCTTGCTAATAAATGATGATCTATATGTCACGATTTGGTCTGACACTTGTTCTAATTTTACAGATTTTCTTTTTTCTTTTTTTTTTTTTCATTTTAACATCTTTATTGGAGTATAACTGCTCCACAATGGTATGTTAGTCTCAGCTTCACAACAAAATGAATCAGTCACACACATACACATGTTCCCACACCTCCCCCTGCCCGCGTCTCCCTCCCTCCCACCCCCACATCCCACCCCTCCAGGCGGTCACAAAGCACCGAGCTGATCTCCCTGTGCCATGCAGCCGCCCCCCACCAGCCATCTACCCTACGCTTGGCAGTGTATATACGTCCATGCCTCTCTCCCGCCCTGCCACAGCCCACCCCTCCCCCCTCCCCATAGCCCCAAGTCCACCCTCCAGTAAGTCTGTGTCTCCACTCCTGTTTCACCCCTAGGCTCCTCATGACATTCTCCTTTCCTAAACTCCATACATATGCGTTAGCATACGGCACTCTTCCCTCTCTCTCTGACTCACTTCACCCTGCACGACAGACTCCAGGTCCATCCACCTCACCACAAACAGCCCAACCTCGCCTCCTTCCATGGCTGAGCAATACTCCACTGTACATATGCGCCACATCCTCCCCATCCATTCATCCGATGATGGACACCCAGGTCGCCTCCATCCCTGGGCCACTGCAAATACAGCTGCAATGAACACCTTGGCACACGACTCTTTTTGAATTATGGTTTTCTCAGGGTATATGCCCAATAGTGGGATTGCTGGGTCATATGGTAGTTCTATTTGTAGTTTTTTAAGGAACCTCCATACTGTTCTCCACAGTGGCTGAACCAATTCACATTCCCACCAGCAGTGTAAGAGGGTTCCCTTTTCTCCACACCCTCTCCAGCATTTACTGTTTCTAGATTTTTTGATGATGGCCATTCTGACTGGTGTGAGATGATATCTCATTGTAGTTTTGATTTGCATTTCTCTAATGATTAGTGATGTTGAGCATTCTTTCATGTGTTTGTTGGCAGTCTGTATATCTTCTTTGGATAAATGTCTATTTAGGTCTTCCATTTTTTGATTGGGTTGTTTGTTTTTTGGTTATTAAGCTTCATGAGCTGCTTATAAATTTTGAAGATTAATCCTTTGTCAGTTGCTTCATTTGTAAATATTTTCTCCCATTCTGAGGGTTGTCTTTTGGTCTTGTTTATGGTTTCCTTTGCTGCGCAAAAGCTTTTAAGTTTCATTAGGTCCCATTTGTTTATTTTTGTTTTTATTTCCATTTCTCTAGGAGGTGGGTCAAAAAGGATCTTGCTGTGATTTATGTCATAGAGTGTTCTGCCTATGTTTTCCTCTAAGAGTTTGATAGGTTCTGGTCTTAAATTTAGGTCTTTAATCCATTTTGAGCTTATTTTTGTGTATGGTGTTAGGGCGTGATCTAATCTCATACTTTTACATGTAGCTGTCCAGTTTTTCCAGCACCACTTATTGAAGAGGCTGTCCTTTCTCCACTGTACATTCCTGCCTCCTTTATCAAAGACAAGGTGACCATATGTGCGTGGGTTTATCTCTCAGCTTTCTATCCTGTTCCATTGATCTATCTTTCTGTTGTTGTGCCAGTACCATACTGTCTTGATTACTGTAGCTTTGTAGTATAGTCTGAAGTCAGGGAGCCTGATTCCTCCAGCTCCGTTTTTCGTTCTCAAGATTGCTTTGGCTATTTGGGGTCTTTTGTGTTTCCATACAAATTGTGAAATTTTTTTTTTTTTTTTTTTTTTTTGCGGTACGCGGGCCTCTCACTGTTGTGGCCTCTCCCATTGCGGAGCACAGGCTCCGGACGCGCAGGCTCAGCGGCCATGGCTCACAGGCCCAGCCGCTCTGCGGCATGTGGGATCCTCCCGGACCGGGACACGAACCTGTGTCCCCTGCATCGGCAGGCAGACTCTCAACCACTGCGCCACCAGGGAAGCCCCTCAATTGTGAAATTTTTTGTTCTAGTTCTGTGAAAAATGCCAGTGGTAGTTTGATAGGGATTGCATTGAATCTGTAGATTCCTTTGGGTAGTAGAGTCACTTTCACAATGTTGATTCTTCCAATCCAAGAACATGGTATATCTCTCCATCTATTTGTATCATCTTTAATTTCTTTCATCAGTGTCTTATAATTTTCTGTATACAGGTCTTTTGTCTCCTTAGGTAGGTTTATTCCTAGATATTTTATTCTTTTTGTTGCAATGGTAAATGGGAGTGTTTTCTTGATTTCACTTTCAGATTTTTCATCCTTAGTGTGTAGGAATGCCAGAGATTTCTGTGCATTAATTTTGTATCCTGCTACTTTACCAAATTCATTGATTAGCTCTGTAGTTTTCTGGTAGCATCTCTAGGATTCTCTATGTATAGTATCATGTCATCTGCAAAGAGTGACAGCTTTACTTCTTCTTTTCCAATTTGGATTCCTTTTATTTCCTTTTCTTCTCTGATTGCTGTGGCTAAAACTTCCAAAACTATGTTGAATAAGAGTGGTGAGAGTGGGCAACCTTGTCTTGTTCCTGATCTTAGTGGAAATGCTTTCAGTTTTTCACCATTGAGGACGATGTTGGCTGTGGGTTTGTCATATATGGCCTTTATTATGTTGAGGAAAGTTCCCTCTATGCCTACTTTCTGCAGGGTTTTTATCATAAATGGGTGTTGCATTTTGTTAAAAGCTTTCTCTGCATCTATTGAGATGATCATATGGTTCTTCTCCTTCAGTTTGTTAATATGGTGTATCTCGTTGATTGATTTGCGTATATTGAAGAATCCTTGCATTCCTGGAATAAACCCCACTTGATCATGGTGTATGATCCGTTTAATGTGCTGTTGGATTCTGTTTGCTAGTATTTTGTTGAGGATTTTTGCATCTATGTTCATCAGTGATATTGGCCTGTAGTTTTCTTTCTTTGTGACATCCTTGTCTGGTTTTGGTATCAGGGTGATGGTGGCCTCGTAGAATGAGTTGGGGAGTGTTCCTCCCTCTGCTATATTTTGGAAGAGTTTGAGAAGGATAGGTGTTAGCTCTTCTCTAAATGTTTGATAGAATTCGCCTGTGAAGCCATCTGGTCCTGGGCTTTTGCTTGTTGGAAGATTTTTAATCACAGTTTCAATTTCAGTGCTTGTGATTGGTCTTTTCATATTTTCTATTTCTTCCTGATTCAGTCTTGGCAGGTTGTGCCTTTCTAAGAATTTGTCCATTTCTTCCAGGTTGTCCATTTTATTGGCATAGAGTTGCTTGTAGTAATCTCTCATGATCTTTTGTATTTCTGCAGTGTCAGTTGTTACTTCTCCTTTTTCATTTCTAATTCTATTGATTTCAGTCTTCTCCCTTTTTTCTTGATGAGTCTGGCTAATGGCTTATCAATTTTGTTTATCCTTTCAAAGAACCAGCTTTTAGTTTTATTGATCTTTGCTATTGTTTCCTTCATTTCTTTTTCATTTATTTCTGATCTGATTTTTATGATTTCTTTTCTTCTGCTAACTTTGGGGTTTTTTTGTTCTTCTTTCTCTAATTGCTTTTGGTGCAAGGTTAGGTTGTTTATTCGAGATGTTTCCTGTTTCTTAAGGTAGGATTGTACTGCTATGAACTTCCCTCTTAGAACTGCTTTTGCTGCATCCCATAGATTTTGAGTCGTCGTGTCTCCATTGTCATTTGTTTCTAGGTATTTTTTGATTTCCTCTTTGATTTCTTCAGTGATCACTTCGTTATTAAGTAGTGTATTGTTTAGCCTCCATGTGTTTGTATTCTTTACAGATCTTTTCCTGTAATTGATATCTAGTCTCATAGCGTTGTGGTCGGAAAAGATACTTGATACAATTTCAATTTTCTTAAATTTACCAAGGCTTGATTTGTGACCCAAGATACGATCTATCCTGGAGAATGTTCCATGAGCACTTGAGAAAAATGTGTATTCTGTTGTTTTTGGATGGAATGTCCTATAAATATCAATTAAGTCCATCTTGTTTAATGTATCATTTAAAGCTTGTGTTTCCTTATTTATTTTCATTTTGGATGATCTGTCCATGGGTGAAAGTGGGGTGTTAAAGTCCCCTACTATGAATGTGTTACTGTCGATTTCCCCTTTTATGGCTGTTAGTATTTGCCTTATGTATTGAGGTACTCCTATGTTGGGTGCATAAATATTTACAATTGTTATATCTTCTTCTTGGATCGATCCCTTGATCATTATGTAGTGTCCTTCTTTGTCTCTTCTAATAGTCTTTATTTTAAAGTCTATTTTGTCTGATACGAGAATTGCTACTCCAGCTTTCTTTTGGTTTCCATTTGCATGAAATACCTTTTTCCATCCCCTTACTTTCAGTCTGTATGTGTTTCTAGGTCTGAAGTGGGTCTCTTGTAGACAGCAAATATATGTGTCTTGTTTTTGTATCCATTCAGCCAATCTGTGTCTTTTGGTGGGAGCATTTAATCCATTTACATTTAAGGTAATTATCGATATGTATGTTCCCATTCCCATTTTCTTAATTGTTTTGGGTTCGTTATTGTAGGTCTTTTCCTTCTTTTGTGTTTCTTCCCTAGAGAAGTTCCTTTAGCAGTTGTTGTAGAGCTGGTTTGGTGGTGCTGAACTCTCTCAGTTTTTGCTTGTCTGTAAAGGTTTTAATTTCTCCATCAAATCTGAATGAGATCCTTGCTGGGTAGAGTAATCTTGGTTGCAGGTTTTTCTCCTTCAACACTTTCAATATGTCCTGCCACTCCCTTCTGGCTTGCAGAGTTTCTGCTGAAAGATGAGCTGTTAACCTTATGGGGATTCCCTTGTGTGTTATTTGTTGTTTTTCCCTTGCTGCTTTTAATATGCTTTCTTTGTATTTAATTTTTGACAGTTTGATTAATATGTGTCTTGGTGTATTTCTCCTTGGATTTATCCTGTATGGGACTCTCTGTGCTTCCTGGACTTGATTAACTATTTCCTTTCCCATATTAGGGAAGTTTTCAACTATAATCTCTTCAAATATTTGCTCAGTCCCTTTCTTTTTCTCTTCTTCTTCTGGAACCCCTATAATTCGAATGTTGGTGCATTTAATGTTGTCCCAGAGGTCTCTGAGACTGTCCTCAGTTCTTTTCATTCTTTTTTCTTTATTCTGCTCTGCATTAGTTATTTCCACTATTTTATCTTCCAGGTCACTTATCTGTTCTTCTGCCTCAGTTATTCTGCTATTGATCCCATCTAGAGTATTTTTCATTTCATTTATTGTGTTGTTCATCATTGTTTGTTTCATCTTTAGTTCTTCTAGGTCCTTGTTAACTGTTTCTTGCATTTTGTCTACTCTATTTCCAAGATTCTGGATCATCTTTACTATCATTATTCTGAATTCTTTTTCAGGTAGACTGCCTATTTCTTCTTCATTTGTTAGGTCTGGTGGGTTTTTATCTTGCTCCTTCATCTGCTGTGTGTTTTTCTGTCTTTTCATTTTGCTTATCTTACTATGTTCGGGGTCTCCTTTTTGCAGGCTGAAGGTTCGTAGTTCCTGTTGTTTTTAGTGTCTGTCCCCAGTGGCTAAGGTTGGTTCAGTGGGTTGTGTAGGCTTCCTGGTGGAGGGGACTAGTGCCTGTGTTCTGGTGGATGAGGCTGGATCTTGTCTTTCTGGTGGGCAGGTCCACGTCTGGTGGTGTGTTTTGGGGTGTCTGTAGACTTATTATGATTTTGGGCAGCCTCTCTGCTAATGGGTGGGGTTGTTTTCCTCTCTTGCTAGTTGTTTGGCATAGGATGTCCAGCACTGTAGCTTGCTGGTCATTGAGTGAAGCTGGGTGCTGGTGTTGAGATGGAGATCTCTGGGAGATTTTCGCCGTTTGATATTATGTGCAGTTGGGAGGCCTCTTGTGGACCAGTGTCCTGAAGTTGGCTCTCCCACCTCAGAGGCACAGCACTAACTCCTGGCTGCAGCACCAAGAGCCTTTCATGCACACGGCTCCTTAATTTGGGAAGATTCGTTTTCTATTCAGGTATTCCACAGATGCAGGTACATCAAGTTGATTGTGGAGCTTTAATCCGCTGCTTCTGAGGCAGCTGGGAGAGATTTCCCTTTCTCTTCATTGTTCTCACAGCTCCCAGGGGCTCAGCTTTGGATTTGGCCCCGCCTCTGCGTGTACGTCGCCTGAGGGCGTCTGTTCTTTGCTCAGACAGGACGGGGTTAAAGGAGCCGCTGATTCAGGAGCTCTGGCTCACTCAGGCCGGGGGGAGGGAGGGTCACGGAGTGGGGGGCGGGCCTGCGGCGGCAGAGGCCGGCGTGACGTTGCCAGCCTGAGGCGCGCCGTGCGTTCTCCCGGGGGAGTTGTCCCTGGATCCCGGGACCCTGATAGTGACGGGCTGCACAGGCTCCCCGGAAGGGGGTTGTGGAGAGTGACCTGTGTTCGCACACAGGCTTCTTGGTGGCGGCGGCAACAGCCTTAGCGTCTCATGCCCGTCTCTGGGGTCCGCGCTTTTAGCCGCGGCCCGCGCCCGTCTCTGGAGCTCCTTTAAGCGGCGCTGTTAACCCCCTCTCCTCGCGCACCAGGAAATAAAGAGGTAAGAAAAAGTCTGTTGCCTCTTCGGCAGCTCCAGACTTTTCCCCGGACTCCCTCCCGGCTAGCCGCGGTGCACTAACGCCCTGCAGGCTGTGTTCACGCAGCCAACCCCAGTCCTCTCCCGGCGCTCGGACTGAAGCCGGAGCCTCAGCTCCCAGCCCCACCCGCCCCGGCGGGTGAGCAGACAAGCCTCTCGGGCTGGTGAGTGCCGGTCGGCCCTGATCCTCTGCGCTGGAATCTCTCCGCTTTGCCCTCCGCACCCCTGTTGCTGTGCTCTCCACCGCGGCTCCGAAGCTCCCCCACTCCGCCACCCGCAGTCTCCGCCTGCGAAGGGGCTTCCTAGTGTGTGGACACTTTTCCTCCTTCACAGCTGCCTCGCGCTGGTGCAGGACCCGTCCCTATCCTTTTGTCTCTGTTTATTTTTTTCTTTTGCCCTAACCAGGTACGTGGGGGGTTTCTTGCCTTTTGGGAGGTCTGAGGTCTTATGCCAGCGTTCAGTAGGTGCTCTGTAGGAGTTGTTCCACGTGTAGATGTATTTCTGTTGTATCTGTGGGGAGGAAGGTGATCTCCGTGTCTTACTCTTCCGCCATCTTCACGGAAGTCCTACAGATTTTCTCTTAATGAGTTTGTTGTGGAAAAACCTAACGGTGCTCACCTATTCCTAACTGTTGCTGCAACCAGTATCTGTTTTTAAAAACCTGATGGGTTTTTGGCCAAATTGATTAAGGTCCCTGTGCAACACGTGAAGAGGGGTGGGAAACACATTTTTCATGTCATACTGCCCTGGATATTTGTGTACCTATACAATTATACAAATACAAACCTACACACTCAAACACAAACACCAACAAAGACAAATGCAAGGAAATCCTCCATAAATAAAGAGTATAAGCAGATGACTCACAAACACTTACCCTACCATACATTATCTTATGATCTTGTGGTTACAACTATCAAAACCTTAACTCTTTATATTATAAAACTTTGCAAAGGAAGGAAAACTTCATGGATCCATCCAAACAAGGTTTTGAAAGTTGTTCAAAATGACTCAAAATAAATAGCGATGATTACAACTTGATTTCTCATAACACAAGGGATCTCCTCCTTCCTCCTTCAAAAAGATACAATTTGCTTTGCTTCTTTCCTTAAACAGTGATTATTTGCTTGATTTCTGTAACTTCCACAGGAGTTACAGAGAAAGGCAAAAACAAGCACCAAAACAAGTGAATGAATTTTCAAAAAAGAATGCTTCTTATTAGATTTCATTGGCTGAACCTTGGAGAAATGTTCACTTTATACCCTGGACAATTTATGTTCTAATGCAATAGCATCACTTATTACATTCTAATCCAACATGGCCTTACTTGATCACTCTAGATGGATTGAAGCTATTTCCCATGATCCAGAGGGTCCTTTTGTTTGCCTGGATCTCTCACTATTCTACTAGTATGGTGTAGAACATGGAACACTTAGCCCCAGTGAAATTGCAGGAATTTTGCTTCAACTCAATGCTATTAAAATTATTACAGAGAAGATATCATGCTACAGGTTTTGTATGTGCTGAAAGGCAGAACGGCTACAGCCACTCTACTTGCAAATTGAAATCCTAGCTGTGAATTTCAACAAATTAGATGAGTTTAGCTAATTGTCTGTACAGTTCATTATTGATGAGTCACAAATTTTAGCATCTTTCTGGCATTTTCAGACTCAAGGGTATCTTTTTAACAGGTACCTGCTGGGGCTAGACTATATTTTCAGACTCTTTTGCCAAGCAGGTCATGACAAGTCCTAGGTGGCCTCCCATCTCATCATGGGGCTTTTTGTCTAGCTACACTCTGAAAAGCAAAGTTACCGGCTGAGTCACTAATCCAATCTGCTTTCTAGGGTTGGGAAATATATCCCACACCACCGTTCCCAGCTTCATCACAAAATCATAGTCTGCTCTATGCACCTGATCAGTCTCATTTCTCTAATTCACTTAGGCTTTTGAGGATGAAGGAAGAGAGAATTCTGGGAGAGTTTCATACTCAGCCTCCCAGGGCTTATCATCTCAGGGAAACCAAGTAGGATAAAAGGTGAAATCAAGAATTCTCAGTCAGTGATTGAGCTGATAAAGAAATCTGGGGCTCTTCGAGCTTTCTCACCCATAGAACTGGGGTTTGGCTACACTTTTAGTATAGGTTTTCAGTGGCAAATTAGGGAAATAACCCTGCATTCTGTGGGATTATCAGGTGGAGATTTGAAGTGGTGTGCATGGCAGAAGATGGGAGGAAAACGGCCCCACCACATACTCTGTTTCCCTACCTCTCCAATGCCCAGCATCAAGATGGAACGAGGGCTATCCATTGCTGCCTATTAACAACATACTACCTCCTCTTCCATATACATCCCTCAAGAGATGTATTTCCCATTGTCAGCTGCCTGGGATGCTCATTTTACCCAGATTTTACTGGGTTTCTAATATGTGGTGGGACCTATTACTCAGTGTGATTTGCTTGGAGTGCCTCATACCAGATATGACCCTGTTTGACTTTGGATTTGGTGAGGAAAAAATGAGCCATCCAGCACACATTGCAGAAGATGACCTTGTTCTTTATGTTTGTAACTCACTAACACATGCCAGGCAGAAAAATGAATCCTCCACCAACCAAGTAACTGCTTTTCATTAACTGGGTCACTCCTTAACTCTGGTGGGCTTAGCTAACTGGAGACTATAAATAATATATGCGCTCAGGTGGAAGCTCTGAGATCTAATTTAATAACACTCAAGTATCTTTTTTTTTTAACATCTTTATTGGAGTATGATTGCTTTACAATGATATGTTAGTTTCTGCTTTGTAACAAAGTGAATCAGTTATACATATACATATGTTCCCATATCTCTTCCCTCTTGCATCTCCCTCACTCCCACCCTCCCTATCCCACCCCTCTAGGTGGTCACAGACCACCTAGCTGATATCCCTGTGCTATGCGGCTGCTTCCCACTAGCTATCTATTTTACCTTTGGTAGTGTATATATATCCATGCCACTCTCTCACTTTGTCACAGCTTACCCTTCCCCCTCCCCATATCCTCAAGTCCATGCTCTAGTAAGTCTGTGTCTTTATTCACGTCTTACCCCTAGGTACTTCATGACCTTTTTCTTTTCCTTAGATTCCATATATATATGTGTTAGCATATGGTATTTGTTTTTCTCTTTCTGACTTACTTCACTCTGTATGACAGACCCTAGGTCCATCCACCTTACTACAAATAACTCAGTTTCGTTTCTTTTTATGGCTGAGTAATATTCCATTGTATATATGTGCCACATCTTCTTTATACATTCATCTGTTGATGGACACTTAGGTTGCTTCCATGTCCTGGCTATTGTAAATAGAGCTGCAATGAACATTTTGGTACATGACTCTTTTTGAATTATGGTTTTCTCAGGGTATATGCCCAGTAGTGGGATTGCTGGGTCGTATGGTAGTTCTATTTTTAGTTTTTTAAGGAACCTCCATACTGTTCTCCACAGTGGCTGAACCAATTCACATTCCCACCAGCAGTGTAAGAGGGTTCCCTTTTCTCCACACCCTCTCCAGCACTTATTGTTTCTAGATTTTTTTGATGATGGCCATTCTGACCGGTGTGAGATGATATCTCATTGTAGTTTTGATTTGCATTTCTCTAATGATTAATGGTGTTGAGCATTCTTTCATGTGTTTGTTGGCAATCTGTATATCTTCTTTGGAGAAATGTCTATTTAGGTCTTCTGCCCATTTTTGGATTGGGTTGTTTGTTTTTTTGTTATTGAGCTGCATGAGCTGCTTGTAAATTTTGAAGATTAATCCTTTGTCAGTTGCTTCATTTGCAAATATTTTCTCCCATTATGTGGGTTGTCTTTTGGTCTTGTTTATGGTTTCCTTTGCTGTGCAAAAGCTTTTAAGTTTCATTAGGTCCCATTTGTTTATTTTTGTTTTTATTTCCATTTCTCTAGGAGGTGGGTCAAAAAGGATCTTGCTGTGATTTATGTCAAAGAACGTTCTGCCTATGTTTTCCTCTAAGAGTTTGATAGTGTCTGGCCTTACATTTAGGTCTTTAATCCATTTTGAGTTTATTTTGTGTATGGTGTTAGGGAGTGTTCTAATTTCATACTTCTACATGTAGCTGTCCAGTTTTCCCAGCACCACTTTTTGAAGAGGCTGTCTTTTTCCACTGTATATTCTTGCCTCCTTTATCAAAGATAAGATGACCATATGTGTGTGGGTTTATCTCTGGGCTTTGTATCCTGTTCCATTGATCTATATTTCTGTTTTTGTGCCAGTACCATACTGTCTTGATTACTGTAGCTTTGTAGTATAGTCTGAAGTCAGGGAGCCTGATTCCTCCAGCTCCATTTTTCGTTCTCAAGATTGCTTTGGCTATTTGGGGTCTTTTGTGTTCCCATACAAATTGTGAAATTTTTTATTCTAGGTCTGTGAAAAATGCCAGTGGTTGTTTGATAGGGATTGCATTGAATCTATAGATTGCTTTGGGTAGTAGAGTCATTTTCACAATGTTGATTCTTCAGTCCAAGAACATGGTATATCTCTCTATCTATTTGTATCGTCTTTAATTTCTTTCATCAGTGTCTTATAATTTTCTGCATACAGGTCTTTTGTCTCCTTAGGTAGGTTTATTCCTAGATATTTTATTCTTTTTGTTGCAGTGGTAAATGGGAGCGTTTTCTTAATTTCTCTTTCAGATTTTTCATCATTAGTGTATAGGAATGCAAGAGATTTCTGTGCATTAATTTTGTATCCTGCTACTTTACAAAATTCTCAAGTATCTTTTTGAATGAGTGGAAACTGAATAGTTCAGGGGTTATTCTAACTTCAAGAATGCATTCCTTTTTGAATTTGGCAAGGAGTACTTTCTCAGGCATGATGTCTGAAATTTTAATGACTCACCGATTATAATGGACTTAACCACACATCAGCAAGGCTGCCAGCTTTGCAGCACAACACGCAGCATGCAGCATAATGTGTTGGCCTGTGAATCAGCCCTGTCTCCTCTGTGGTGGCCTTCCTAGACCTGGGATGCAAAATACCTAACTCAGTTTTAATTCCATGCGCTGACTCATTCTAACATATTTATTGTCCCATACAGAACCTAGAGAACACAGTATCCCACCCAGAGGCCAGGTGGGGCTAATTCCCATGTTAGATGCTCCATGGGCTGAATTGTTATCTGCAAACTGCTGTGGATGCTCTAGCTTCTTTTAGAGAGCCTGGGATGGAAGGGGTTCACCACAATTTTTTCAAAGGTTTCTCAGACTGTGTTACAGGCTCCCCAAAAGATGGATATTAATAATATACCAATTGGTTCCCCATAGTTTGAAAAATCATGAAATATGTGACCTAAGCCCCAGCCATGTTTGAGCCCTGTACCAAATGTAAAAACCTTCTCTCAAGTTGTGCTGTGTGTATATATATATATATATATATATATATATATATATATATATATATATATATATATAATGGAATGTTACTCAGCCATAAAAAAGAGTGAAATAATGCCATTTGCAGCAACATGGATGGACCCAGAGATTATCATACTAAGTGAAATAAGTCAGATAGAGAAAGACAAATATTATGTGATATTACTTATATGTGGAATCTAAAAAAATGTTACAGATGAACTTATTTACAAAACAGAAATAGACTCACAGACATAGAAAACAAACTCACGGTTACCAAAGGGGAAAGGAGGGGAGGGATATATTAGAAGTCTGGGATCAACAGATAAACACTACTATATATAAAATAGATAAACAACAAGGACCAACTGTATAGCACACAGAACTATATTCAATATCTTGTAATAACCTATAATGGAAAAGAATCTGAAAAAGAATATATATATATGCATACACACATATTTATGTAAAGTTGAATTACTTTGCTGTACACCTGAAATTAACACAACATTGTAGATCAACTATACTTCAATTTAAAAAAAGGAAACCAACACAAAAAAATTAACAATTTTGAAAACTTGAAACACACACAAAAAAGTTTTCTTTCTCAGTGACTGTCTTTTTCTGCATGTAGGGTGCCTGCACTGACTGTACTAAAACTTGAGCCACATCTACCATTCTGTGGATACTTTTTCTTCTCAGAAGCAGGCATGCCCCATGGAAGGTAAGTGACCAATTCATCTTATGCTCCATCCTGTATTCTTAAAAATCCCATTGGTTGGGATAACTTGATACTCTACTCTGTGTTTGGACTTTCTTTTTTTTTTTTTAACTTATATTAGACATGAAAGTTGGGGTGTCCCCTAGACTTCCATTTAAAGAAAATTCAATATGCAAAAGTTCAATGGGTTAGTTTGGGAGTTGTTAAATCATTGTTAAAAAGGGTTTCTTTACTTTTCAAGAAAGTCTCTAATAAGATTATTTTATGTATCCAGCAACTTTGGTTTAATTTTTTTAAATTCCACTTTAAAAATTCAATTTCTATAAAGTGTTTAAGAACGTCTATTATTTATGTTGTGATCTAACCAGAATGACATTTCTTTGAACTCAGTGGCTCAATCAAGCAATAGTACAACCAGAATAAAGCAGAAGTAAAGTATTTCCTCATTTCTGAATTCTGTGCTCTTAGGTTAAGTGTGATTTTCCCAGCATCAGGGAAGAGCATTGATAAACATTAAGAAATTTATGGATTAGCAGGCAATGCAACAGAGGCCAATGGAATGGTGACCAAATGAAGCAAAAAGAGACAAATCTCTTTTTAAGTGTCATTGATAAGTCTACTCTGGAATCCTAAAACAAGTCTGGGTATACTGATGCCGGAACAATATAGATTAACTCAAGGGAGTTAAAAAAACAGGAACATATATGATTAGAAAGTGGGAGAGTGATTTATGGGCAAAGACCCACAGAACTAAATACTGTCCATATAGGTTACTCAAGCAGGAGGCCAGGTGTGGACGTGACAGCTCAGTAATTGAAGAATGCAGGAGGGAGAAGAATCTTTGAAGGGGGTAGAAAAAAGGTTAAGTAGGGGCAATGGATGGAATAAAATGCTCTTGTTTATGTATTTAAAAGACCCTCAGAGACAACCTTCTGAATTCCAAATTAGCTGAGTCACCACAGTGGTCCCTCAAACTTGAAAAGATCAAAATACCTAACCATAATCCCTTGAAATGATTGTGTTTGCTGCTCAGAGAGGAAAAAATGTAGAGAAGAAAAATTCTGGTTAGACGTCGGGAAAATCTTTCCACTTCCAGATGGCAAGAAATATTAGATCATGAAGGTGGTCCCTGAGGAAATTGACAGGCAGCACTGTGAAGCTCTTAAAAATTGGGCTCCCCAAAGCAATAAAAAATCCACCAGACTGTATTAACACAGAGGTGAAACAGACACAATAATATCCATCACCTCTCCCCTCCTCAAAACCTCTGGTCTCTGTTACTGTTAGTGCCACCAACTTTTCCCCAGACACCAGGTGCTTTTATGTTCTACCCTCAGGTTAGCCAGCTGCCAACTCCAGTTTGCATACTGCATTTTTTGTTCAGTTTCCTCCTTTCCATCTTTACCTTTTTTCAGGTCGTCCATTCCCTCTCACAGAGACAGTTCATAGGAATCCTGAATTCTGCCTTTGTCCCCAGTATCTCACCTTCCTACCCATTTTTCATATCACTATAAGATTTATTCTCCTAAAGTACAACTTTGATTATGTCACCCTCTTGTTCAAAAAACACTTTTCTTAAAAGAAGCATTCTAGCTTATGAATCATGAAGGTATAATAGAGTATTAGCACTTTGCAATCCTTAATGAAGTAATGTCTCTAGGCATTGATCATCAACCTACAATCATTAGATGGAGAACTGACAGGGAGCTTAATAATGAAAGTTTCAGGCTGAACATTGGAACACATTGACCACTTTTAACATCAGTAAAAAGAGAGACAAACAGTACATACTGACAGAAGTATACAATTTCACTTATGAAGAATTCTTGCCAATAAATCAAAACTGAATCTAATCAAATATCTAGATATAACTAATAGTTTACAGAAGATATAGGGACAGAGAACTATGTTAAACTAAACCCTGGTGGTGCAATCAGTAAAATCCGGAATATGGAAAAATCTAAGCAGTCGAGGACCCAGTTTCTTCAACAAATAACAGGCAAGTGAAAAGAATAAGAAATAGAAGATGAATTCATAGATTCAATGAGACTTCCGAGATGTATCAACCAAATACAATGTGTGAATCCAGCATAAATTCTGATGCAAAAAAACTATCGATAGAATATACTTTCGGGCCAGTTAGTGATATTTAAAGCCCGCCTGGATACTTGGTGACATGAAGGGATTCTCGTAAATTACAGGGGGCAGAGGCGGGATTCAGTGACATTATTATAGCTTTCTGGGAAAGAATTCTTACTTTTCACAGATACACACTGAGGTATGACATATTAAGAAAAATGAAATATATACAAATTTGCTTCAAAATAATCAAGGGAAAAGGGAAGTGGATGTGGAGTTAGATGAAAGAAAATTGGCATGAGCAACAATTATTAAAGCTCAGTGATGGGTGCATGGATTTCATGACACTATCTTTTCTAAATTACATATGTTCGAAATATTCCACAATAAAAGGCTTTTTAAAAAGTCTATTGACAAAGAAATTTAGCACACGGATTTTGTCATACCAAGATAACCACTGCACAGAGCCCAATAAAATGCATTGCTTGAGAAGTGGGCTGTTGAAGTGCAGGAACTGGATTTTTTTTTTTTTAATTCTCCTTCCAGGTGGCAATAGATTTTTAAATTTGCTGACTTTCTATTAATTTGGGTGTTTTTTCTCTATCACACAACTTATAAGTTATTCACTGTTTGGTGGCAGCAATGACTGAGAATTTGGTTTTATGGTCTGACCATTTGGTGACGTCTGTTGAAAGGATGACGTAGATTTTGTCACTGTTAGATGAGAAACAACAGAGAGTTCGATCTGTTAGTTGTTTTTTTGTTTATCTATCTGTGAGCTCAAATCAATGAAGAATTTTAGGTCCACTGAGGAAAAGAACAACTCTGAGATCTGGACAGTGATTTTTGTGTTTCCGTGTTTACTTTGACCTATGGCTAAAATGATAAGCTCTCTGTATGTGTGTATGTCTGTAGTTCAGGAAGATCCTTAATGCTTATTGTTGATTATGAAACGTTTTCCTACCTCCAAAGGGTTTAATAAATGATTATAATGTATCGTAAGTTAAAGGAGTTCCGTTTGTATTGATTCATAGAGATAGTATTTCTAAAATACACAGAAAATGAGGAAACTGAACTTGTAAAATTTTGAATGTGCTGGACCTTTAAGAAAAAAAAGATTCTTACGGAAACCACCAGCTCAACAATCTTTTTATGTAAGAATACAAGTTCACACAATTAAGATGAATCCTTGGTTTAATAATTCGGGTTTAAGAAAGAAAAAGAAATCAGCTGTGTTTCTTTTCCCAAGTTTTATCAACATGGAATACAGGAGTACACTGTTATTATAAAATTAGTTTATTTTCTCATGAAGAAACTAATTAATCTGAACTTTCTAAATATTTTACATTGGATTATTTATCAAAAAATGTTACTCCTGCATAATACTTAAGACTGTGAAAATGCTAATTTGTTTTTTGTTTTGTTTTTATTGAAGTATAGTTGATTTACAATGTTGTGTTAGTTTCTGGTGTACAACAAAATGATTCAGATTCTTTTCATTATAGTTTATTATCAGATATTGAATATAGTTCCCTGTGAAAATGTTAATTTGTGTTTAATTACTTTGAGTCTTCATTCTGGAAAACTTTTAATATCATCAGTAATCATATTTTATAGTGTATCAGCTTGAACATAATTTCCAAGACCCTTAGGTAACTTAAAACTTTAGACTTTATATGAAATTGAGTTAATAATGAATAATCATTGGACACCCATATAATTTTTAAGTAAACTACATTTTAAAACATAGATGATTAAGCATAATTTCAAATGCATATACCTTTACTTCTACACTTACAATGCTGTGGAATATCTGTATCTTCGTGTCACATTAACAAACGTGGCTAGTTTTTCCATTGTAAGGATGTGTCTGTAGAAAGGTATGTTGTGTGTTTTCACGAGCTTTGCTAGTCTGCTAAAATGCTTGTATAGAGCAGATAGTTCTCAATTATCTGCCTCCTAGTTTTCTCTGTGAAATAGAAGTTAGTTACTTTGATGAGGTCATCATTGCTCTGAGTTTTGAGGCTGTACTGAAAACAGTGGTGGCAGAGAGGGATGGATATGTAGGCAGAGTAATGGGATGTGTTTTTGTTTACCAGTATTAAAAGAGTTTCATCTTAAAACGTCTGGTTGTTCTAGAATGCAGAACCTGAGGAGGATAGTGAAAGACAAACCCTGCATGGATACAGAAAGGTGTAGAAGGTTTGCAGAAAGGAAACATACCTTTATTTCCCTTAGTTTATAATATTGTGCTTGAGTCTGAAAAGAAGCAATAAAATGTGCTAAAATTTTTATCAAAGCTGGCTCAGTTTTAATGGGTTTATCCATAAGAAAAATTTTCTGTGTATTCTTTGCTGCCAAATGTTATGTTTATGAAAAACTAGGACCTGATTTTCTGCCTGTTACAATGATAAATTAGTTTTAGAGCTCTTAACAACAGGTTATTCTTTACTTTCTGTGTGATCTGACCAGACGGCACAGATTCCATAGCTTATCGTATAATCTCCTTGGAACATATTGTGATAAAAACATTATTAGAAGATGAGCTTTATATAAGTTTTCTACTCTTGTTAAGCTTTTATATTTGCCTGTCTTTGAATAGTGACCCAGTACCACTAATCCAAACACTCATTAAATAAAAAGGAAGAAATAAAAACAAGAGAAAATGATGAATTAGGAAATATAAGGCCAAAAAAGCAACAGAAATAGGAGGAGTCATTTCTTCTCTCTCCCATTTAGGTATAATATTTATACCTAAATGATAATAAAATGATAAAAAATAATTATTACATATGAAGAGAGCCTACTTGCATTTTGAAAGAGAATTTAAAAACAATAGTAGACAATAATACTATTTAGTCGTTTATTTCCTAGTCAGTATGCATGTGAGTGGAACATTTATTTCAAACATTTATCTGTGCAGTAATACTTTATGAAGAGTCAAGAGAAGGCCCTTGGCAGTGTTCTGGGGGGACAGCACACATAATTACTCCCAAGTACTACCACCAGCATTATATAGAGCAACAATGTAGATCATCAGATTCATATAACAGTCTGTTGTTTTGCTGAGTTTTCCTGATGCAAGTTAAAGGCAGGTTTCGTTATAGAAAAAGAAAAATAAATTCAAAAGAACTCAGTATTTTCATGGTGACTTAAAGTTATAGCAAATTTCTAAAACAAACACATCAGTCTACTTACATGCAGTTTGGTACATCAATGTCATGGCCATGGCTAGAAACAATTGTTTTGATAAATACAAGCTTTTCACAATAATTTATTACACATATGCCATACTAGACCCCTGAAATGATACAAAAGGAAACAAATCAGGTTTCTTTGAGAGCTGGAGAGATCTTGAAGATTCTCCTCAGCCACTCATTTTATAGAAAAAAAATGAGGTCCAGAAAAATTAGGCAACTTTTCTAAGGCTGTGTAGCTAGTTTTTAACAAACTCCAGGGCACTGTCCATTTTATCTACTCAAATATGGGAGTGGGAGCTATATACGTTTTTGAGACGGTTTACTCCAAAAACTTATTTTTGCTCTTTTGAGAAATTAAAGAGATATGACATAATATAACAATCATCGCTACTCTCATACTTCAGAATTGGCAGCTGTCAACCTATTTCTTTGTATTTGCTTCTAGTCTATTTTCTTTAATACAATTAAACCTTACTAAAATAAAGAATTTGTTAAATACCATTCCAAGTGCTACTTCCTCCCCCTTTCCCTAAGGATAAACCAGTGATCTGGGTTTAAGAGGTAAGCCTCTAGCCCAGCACTGTCCACGAGAAGTATAATAGGAGCCATATATGTAATTTTAAAGGTTTAGGAGCCACATTTTAAAAAGTAAAAAGAAACAGTGGAATTAATTTTAGTAATATGTTGTAAATTACCCAATATACTCAAGCTATCATTCAGCAGGTAATTGACATTAAAAAAGGATTAATGAACTATTTTTCTTCATTTTTTTACACTAAGTCTTCAAAACCAGTGTGTAGTTTATACTTACAGCACATCCTACTTAGAATTATCTCCTCAATAGCCACAAGTGGCTAGTGGATAGGAATCGACTAGCCCAGGTCTCATCCGTTTTTAAAGTGGCTTCATATATATGAATATATATATATATATATATGTACATATATATATATATACACACACACATATATACGCATTTACTACGTACAGTATTGTCTCTGTATTGGGAGTTAAATTTACGTAAGTGGTGATACACTGTTGGTATTATTTTCTACTTTAAGATCTATTTATGATCATGTGTATAAGTCAGATTGATATATTTAAACTGCCGTATTGTATTTTTTGTGTGAATATAAAGAATTTGATATATTCATTCCCCCACTGATATGCATTTAGGTTGTTTCCAATCTTTTGCCTTTTATGGATAGACATGCAATGAACATCGTTGTACCTGTCTACAGCCTCTTACTTTTGCTGGCTAGGAGAGAGATGCTGAGAGAAATTAAATACCAAATGTCATATACCAAAAAGGGACATGACTATATTATTGCTGACTTTAAGGAACTTACAGAATAAGAGATTTTCATTTGAGAGGTAGTACAATCAGAATCACTTGAATAACTTTTCCAAATTAAACAGCTCTACTTTTTCATAGCTACCCCAAACCCTAAGCCCTCACACCAGGTGAGATCTGCTAGAAGGTAGGCGATGACATTGCTGAACTTTATCTGAGCCCTGGGGTTTGACAGTCAAGAAGTCTGCCCATTCCTTTATATTTTGGGGAATGGCTAACCATGAAGGACAACAGTGCCCTCACACAGGCAAGATAAGAGTGTCCGCCCTTGTGAATCCCATGAGACTTACTGTCCATCCTTTCTCATGACTCCCTCCTTTACTTGTCTCTATAAAACTTCAGGTTTCCTCCATCTTCTTTGGAATGTTCCTCTTTCATGAAAATTCACCCTATTACAGCAGCCTGAGTAAAATCATCTCCTTCATTTCATAGTACATTTGTCTTTCACAGTTTTGGTGCCTTAACTTGAACAGGCTTGCACCCTGCTTTCAGATGCCCACTTATTCCACCCAGGCCAAGAGGCTTCTTGGAGACCTTTGGGCTCCATTCCTGACTGGTGTCCCCAGCAGTGTCTATCTCCTCATGCCGTGCCTTGCACGCTTGTCCATTGGTAGCATGGCAAGAATTTGACTTTGCTTCCTTCTGAGTAGTCACTTGATTTCCGGTTCTGGCTTCTTTGGGTTTCATGGTCTGACCATTTGGTGATCTCTGTATATGAATGAATGATTTATAGAGACCTTCTCCTTGGGTAAGAGACAACAGATAATCCAGTTTGTTAGTCTTTTCTGTTTGTGTACCTGTCCATATTGAGCTCAAATAAATTAAAAATTCATACCCACTGTGAAGAGAACAGCTCTTTGATATGGATCAGTGAGTTTTGAAATTATGTGTTTATGCTTGACTCATGGGTGGAATTTTATTTTTTATTTTTTTATTTTATTATTTGTTTTATAAATTTATTTATTTATTTATGGCTGCATTGGGTCTTCGTTGCTGTGCATGGGCTTTCTCTAGTTGCGGTGAGTGGGGGGCTTCTCTTGTTGCGGAGCACAGGCTCTAGGCACGCGGGCTTCAGTAGTTGTGGCATGTGGGCTCAGTAGTTGTGGCTCGTGGGCTCTAGAGGTCAGGCTCAGTAGTTGTGGTGCATGGGCTTGGTTGCTCTGCGGCATGTGGGGTCTTCCTGGACCAGGGCTCGAACCCGTGTCCCTTGGATTGGCAGGCAGATTCTTAACCACTGTGCCACCAGGGAAGTCTCATGGCTGAAATTTGAGAATTGAAGCTGTTAGGTATCTCTATGCCCGCACGATTATGCCTATGTAGTTCAGAAAGTCTTTTGCCTCTCATTGTGTGAGTGTGTAATATTTCTCTACCTCAAGATGGTATTACTAAATTAGGTTATAAGATTTCTTAAAGGAGCTCTATTCTGATGGCTTAATGATAAATCAGCATTATATAAACTGAATATTCCTAAAATTCCCAGAAGTTAAGGAAATTGAATCTCAAATACTTTCAATGTACTTGACTTAAAAATATCTTTACAGAAACCAACTTGGATATGTTTTAGGAATTCAAGTTTACATAATTTGGATACAGTTTTGGCAAACAAGACTAATTTAATATTTTAGGTTTAAAAACAGCTCCATCTTCTCTGATTTATTAGGGTTAATCATAATATATACATAGATTTTTATTCTACCTGGGAATGTTCTGTGCAAACTTATACAGGTTTACTGATTGATTAAACTAGTATTACTAATGCTTAAGATTGTGAATGTTTATAATTATGAAAAACATAAATTTGTGTTTAACCAAATAAAGTCATTATAATGACAAGCTGTATTTCAACAGTAATTATGTTTTGTAATATGTGGACAGGAAGATAAGTTCCAAGATCTTTAGGAAACTTAAAACTTTAGATTTATACTCAATTGAGTTGATACATATTAATTGAATACCTAGATCATTTCAAAATAAGGTGGAATACTGAAACATTAATATATAAGCATAATTTTAAGTTTATATACTTTTCTCCTCTTATTTTATATGTTATAGAGAAACTATATATTTGAGTCTGTCAGTGAATATGTTCGTTTTTACCACTTTGAGAAGTTGTGCTATGGGTATATGTAAGACTATAGATGTGTATCCATGAGTTCAGCTTGTCTGCTGAAAAGTATTGGTGTGTGACAAACAGTTCATGGTTATCTGCCTCCTAGTTTTCTCCGTGAAACAGAAGTCACTGTAGTTAAATAATATGTGTGTGTGAGACTCTACCAGGAGCAATAGTGGTAGGAGGTACCACTTTGTGTTTAAGGTGTGCAGGATGTGTTTCTGTTAAAGAAGAAGAGAGTGGTTTTGTCCTAAAGTAAAGTGACTGGTAGGGGAAATCTTGCAGGACAGAATCTGAATGGCTGTAGAAAGTTCATAGAAAAGGAATTTTATTTACCATGGGTAGTAAAGCTAAGGTTTGATGGTTTATTTATATTAAAAAGAGCTTGTGTTTACATTTGTTTTATCAAGAGATTGTAAAATATTTCTTTTTTTTTTTTCTTTACCATTCTGGGTAATCTGATAGAATGAAGAAGAATGATACTCTTCTTGAACACAAAAAAGGGGCTGATGATATAGAACTTTAATCCTACACCCCTTTATGTTCTAGGGAATGGCTAAGCACAAAGGACCACCCTGCCACTTATATTCCAAAAAAAGAAAGGCCTCCACCCTCTTCTCCAATCCCATAAAACTCACTGTCCATCCTTCCTCATGACTCTTGTTTACCTACCTCTGTAAATCCCAGGTTTTCTCCCTCTTGAGAACCTTTATTAATGAATGGTCCCCCTTTTGCAGTAATCTGAGTAAACTCATCTCCTTAATCATCCAGGGTTACAAACCTTAAATTAAGTGACCTCGACAAATTAATAAATGTAGCAAGCAATGCATGTAAAAATAAGATGACAAAATGGTATATTTTGTGATGACTATAGAAATGAGCCTCAGAAAAAGATATGAAGGTGAGGTGAGGAAGTTTAGGACACTGGTAGCGCCCAAGAAAACCAAAATTATCTTCCATATGGACCACTCCTAGGGAAGGTCTAAAAGAGCCAGAAACAAAGAAATTATTACTGAAGTTCCAACACCTAATTAGACATTTTTAAAATATCTGAAATAATAGCCTTTAATGCAGGTTCTTCCACGGTATGAGCTGGAATTTTTCATTGAGGAAGTATTTACTAAGCTCCAAAGGGCTGATAGCCATGGAGGACTCATAGCAGAGCCTTTATGTTGTGAAACACAGAGTAGGGAATTATAAGTAATGATCCAAGAGCAGTTTCCTGCCCTAAGACACAAAGGTTCATCCAGAGTAAGAAGAATCAGGGGATCAGGAATAATGCTCTGATTGATTCAGTCCCCAGGATGATACCTTAGAATGAATCCACAGTTGAGGATGGATTACATAAGCATTGATAGAAACTCTGGGTCCTAGAAGAGAAAGCACATTTCCTCGACTACCAGGATGTAGCCTGGGGAAGTCCAGGCATCACAGAAGAGTGCCAAGTCAACGGAAGCTGGGGCAGGTATCTGAGAGGCACGGCATGGATGTGAGCGCCCCAGTGTGGTATGGAAAACGCAGGTGAGAATTCCCCAGCCCCCAAAGAGGGCTACTTTCCTGTTGAGCAGAATGCAGTCTGGGGTCCAGGCAGGGGTCTTGACAACCACAGTAGATGCAGCAGGGCCAGAAATGGACACCCAAGACCAGGTGAGATAAGTGATAGTCAAAGAGAACACAGTGTAGCACGTGGGCCAGACAGCCCTCATCGATCCCAGAACCATAATTCACAGTAAGTCAGCTGCCTTGGAATGTATAAAAGCTCCAGGAAGAAAGGCAGCGAAGTAGAGAAACTTCTGGATTGATTCAGTAGGCACTGAAAGATGCAGTTTTTATCTAGAAGAAAATTAATGACTGAACTGACATGATTAAGTTTTGCTGCCTACCTGGTGGAAACGGGTACTTCCAAGCTACATTAAGTTCGTTGTTTTTTTTTTTTTAAATCACATCTTGCATATGTGAATGTGAAATGTTATAGCCACTGCAAATTCAGGTCGAGAGAAACTATCAGGAAAGAGAGACTGTTTTTGATCGAAATAAGGTTAATCATAGCATAGGAGTGACTCTCAGAGCTTTCTGAATCGTGATCCCAGATAAAGGTCCAGGACAAAGGAATTTTATTTTAAGAAACAGCATGATACAAGGTTCATAGTACTCTTCTCTAGGAGAGGAAGAATAGAAGAAACAAATGATGGAGGGCTCAGTTGGACCATATCCTGGTCCATATATGACTCCAGGATCACCAAACAAACCTCGGTAGATGGGGTGCCTTCCTGAGTAGATAACCTTACCAAAAACATTGTCCTAAATATAGGGTTGGCATTTTCCAGACAGTCTAGACCAATGATCTACACATGTAGTTCTGTAGATAGGAGTGCATCTGTTGATGCACTAAGATGGGGCAGAAGATTTGAAATTCAGTGTAATCC
Organism: Tursiops truncatus; assembly: GCF_011762595.2. NCBI lineage: Eukaryota > Metazoa > Chordata > Mammalia > Artiodactyla > Delphinidae > Tursiops > Tursiops truncatus. Next base: position 25,289,832 of record NC_047054.1, on the reverse strand, counting down.
TTGGAAATCCAGGCTGTCTGATTACTAGACCCATGCAGATAAAAGATCACAGTTCTTGGCCAAATAAACATAAATAAGAGAGCTGTCTGGTTTATAGACTGTCCCCTGGATCCTTGGTTTACCTGAATGTGTTATTGAAATTACCCTTGAATTTTTGTGTAAATTGGAAAATAGGTTGGGTTTTTGTTAGTTTTTTTTTAATATATCTGAATACACACACACACACACACACACACACACACACACACACACACCACCACCGCCACCGCCACCGCCACCGCCACCGCCACCACCACCACCACCACCCCGCCCCCCGCATGTTGTGGTGGCTTCTTCATTGACTTCAAGCCCCTCATGTTCGCTAGATCTTGATCTATAACACCTGCTCTTGGAAAAATCCTTCACACTGAAACACTAGATTGTAAATTGGTAACCGTTTGAAATGCACATCTCTTAGGAAGGGGCAACCCTTTAACAATCACCAAATGTGAAGCTGAAGGAAGAAATGCTAATAATGAAGTAGCAGGCTGCATACAAGAGGATGAGAGAAATATCTGGGGACTATACCCCTCACCTGACCTACTTGTAATCATGCTACCCAACTGATAACCTCATCTATGAATAAGTTGGACCCGATAGGATCAAGAAACATTTGTCTGGTTAGGGTTCAAAGTTAAGCTTGTTGGGAATGAAGGGAAAAGGGTAGTGCATTTGATGGAAGCTTGGAAATACATACCATAGAATATAGTAAGGAGTCAACTGGTATTCGTGATCATTTCCGAAACGGAAACAGAACTTTAAGAAACAGTTCTTTATGCAAAAAGCAGGATAGATTGGAAAGAGCAGTTGTTGATGGCAGACAACCTAATGTAGCACATTTCTATTGGTGCATCTATAAAATTCTGTTGATAGACCCTCCATGAGTCAAGTCCCTCGGTACAGGCAAGGCAGGCTTTCTTCCTAATAGAAAATTCCATGTCTGTGTTCTCTTGCCTAATGATGGCTTAGCTACAAGTATCCAAACTTCTGTGAGAATCTTGACGGGAAGAACTTATATTTTACTGAAGAGGAAAAGGATTCTGTGGTACCAGCAACAACACTGGTGGCGTAAGACAATACAACAGCAGCCCTGGGAGATGGGTCCCATCGTATCATCAGAACACCAGGCTGCATCACTTTTGCTCTGAGCCTCCTGCTTGTCTTTCTTTTCTCTCTCTGTTTGAATTACATGGGAACCCAGTGCTATTAAAATGCACTCAATCTGAGCAGCCGCTGACGAAGATGTATAGGATCCTGGTGCAGGCTAATAATAAACACGCCGGGCCTGCTAATACACTCGCCCCTTCAAACTCGTATCCTTGGATCATTTGTTCACATTATTTGGAGGCGAGGTTGAGAGCTTCCTGGGGGAAGGTCAGAGCAGGACCCTGGCAGCAGGCAGCCGTGCTCAGACTCTCTGCCTTGTCCTGCACAGTCAGTTCTGAAGGGTCAGAACTTGTACACATTCTCAGCCAAGCACAAAACCCTGACTATTCCTGGGCCGACTCTTCTTAGCAAGGAGTTAAATGAATATCTTGTGTTTCTGGAGCATAACCTTGGGGGTCAGGAGAGTCTCAAGCACCTTTCTAAGAAGCTTTTGAAGTACTTATTCTAACACCTACAGTTTCTCCATATGAGATCGAGACTCCTAGCTGTGTGACTTCGGACAGTTATTTAACCTCTCTGTGCCTCAGTTTCCTCATCTTTAAAATGGGAATAATAATAGTACCTACATCATCGGGTTGCTGTGACATTTAAAGACATTAATGTAGTTAATGCATTTAGAACAGTGCTTGGAACAGACTGAACTGCATATGGGTGTTTGCTCTTAGCAGGGCATTTGTTATTATTAGGAAGAGAATTTGGGTAATTGCTATTTTCTCAATCTCCTTTCATTTCTAGAAATGTTCACTCACCCCACAAGTTTTGTTGCTCCCAAGCAGATACTGGCATCCCGAATATCTGCTTGAGCGGCCCATCCTTTAGCTGGACTCTGAGTCCCAATAGATTGCCGTGCAGAAGTACTGATGTAAGAAATAAGTAGTTAAGCAAGATAGAAGGTGCCCTATCTTTCAGAGCATGGGGCACTGAAATGGATATACAAAGCCAGTAATCCTTTCACGGGTGCAGGAAGGATTGGGAGAAAATCACTGGTGGTGGCAGGGTGAGGCAGAAGTGAAAAGTCAAGAGGCCATTTATTATGAGAAAATACACCCAAACCTACATATTCAAATACTGATGACATGCATCGCTTGAAAGGCTATACTCTTTTTCTCAATGCTGCTGCTATATTTTTTAGAAATTTTGGAAACGTGGACATTTTCAGAAAGCCCAATTAGAAAGCATTTATTGAAAAGATCACTGTTTTATTTTTTCACCCTTACCTCTGTTGGGCAGAGGGGCTGTCCGCTGTATTCACTGGACTTAGCTCTGGATGTCCTTGGGCTATTTCTGAAAAGCCAAAGGATGAATGAAGTGGTACTTCCACCACTGAGGCTGTCTGAATCTCAGTTCTGAAAGTGGCAGCAGCATTTGAGTAAGGACATTTAATTTGTATTTTAGATTGTAATATTGAATTTCTTGAATGTTTGTTAAGAAAATGAACTGCATTACTTTGCAGTCATATTTGCACCCTTGGATATTATTAAATGGCTGTACAGTTGACCCTCGAATGACACGGGGGTTAGGGATGTTGAGCCTCTGTGCACAGTGGAAAATTCCAGTATAACTTATAGTTGATCCCCGGTATATACACTCTTCCTCCATATCCATGGTTCCGCATACGTGGATTCAGCCAACTGCAGAGCGAGTAGTACTGAAGTATTTACTACTGAAAAAAATCCTAGTATAAGTGAATTCTAGTATAAGTTCAAACCCACGTTGTTCAAGGGTCAACTGTATTTTCTAGGTAAATCTAACTCAATGGCTCATGATCCTGCCTAGAAAAATGAACAACATACAATTAACCAGGTATTTATTTCACAGCAACAGAGTACCTTTTAAGGGAAATATTTGCAAAGTAATTCTGAGTCCTTACTGTGTGTATGAAAATCATCAGTATCAAAGTTGGCAAATAACACAGCTGCCTGTTAAGAAAGTGTTTAAGAAGCTATTTCTGTTCTCTCCTTTGTAGAGGCTAATTTATCCTTTGTACTACCTGCCTTGATAAGAATGGAAACGTGCTGCTCTGGGAGTGCTGACTGCATCACAGTTAAGTCATTTGTGACTACTAAATGGTTTGCATCCTGGCAGGACCGAAAGGTGTCAAAATTGCCTGTGCCCACACATTTCTCGACTGCAGAGATTCTGCTCAGTTGGCTCTTATGTATTTGTCTTTAGAGTTTTCACCTCTGATGAGGTAGTGAGCCAGGGTGTGTCTTCAAATTCCGATAGGTATGAGTTTGTGGAAACAAAACAAGCAGGGCATGTACATTGAGATGGCAGACCTCGGGAAAATTACAGGGAGAATCCACATCTTCTCATGCCCAACACCTAGTCTAACTCTGGAAAGTGTCAAGAGCATGCATCCTGTAGAGACTGCTGCACAAGCATCTGGTTGACCCCTGGAATGGCTAAACACTAGCCAGAGAGTAGGAGACGCTGCCTCAAGCTGATACTGGGCTAATTTTAGACCCTGGATATAAGAAGGGGCATCGGTCAGTTTCATTAGTAGGTTGTATATTACTGTCTTAAACCGGGTTCTCCCAGACGCAGACCTTGAATGAAGGACTTGCGTGCATGTCATTTCTTTGGGAGGTACTTCCAGGCAGGACCCTTAGGAAAGTAGGGAAGTGAAACAGGAGGCAAGGAAGCCAATAAAGGGCACACTGATGAGCGGATTACTACGGGGAGAAAGTGGGGCTACATCCATGGGGGTTTCTGGGGGACTGCAGGGAGCACTTGTCAGAGTTGGAGTGAGCTAGCTGGGCTGTCTGCCCACTCACTCCGTTTAGTTATTAGTTGAAGGTTGTTTTGGGGAGCCTTAACTCCCTAGCTCGAATGGTCACAGAAAGCCCTCAGGCAAAGAGTCGAAGGTGCTTGCCTTCGGAAGTCCTGGGGAATGGTGAGCTCCAAAAGGAAAAGGGCTGTGGACAAAGATACACAGAGTTTGCTACAATTATTACCCTCATTTCAGAAATATGGCATCTGAGGACCAGAGAAACTCAGTGTCTCACCCAGTTACTTGGGGATTATGAATATGCTAGCAGTAGACTCTGCTAGACATTGTCACTGTCCCCTCAAAATGTGTTTTTCATGGTGGAAAAGGATGAATCCATTAACTTCTCAAGGTGTTTCCTTATTAACACATTTACTCCTCCTGGTCAGGAGTTATGTTCATCTCCTCATTCTGCTTTCCTTTCCATTATTAGCTCTCAGCTCATCAGCTCTCCTCAACTTGTGGAACAGTCAACAAAGGTCTTCAAAGTGCATTTTCTCTGCCTTCTTATGGTATCACTCCCCCCGCCCACCTGTTTTAACTCACCACCTCTATAAAGACCATATCTCCAAATAAGGTCACATTCTGAGGCACGGGGTTAGGAGATCAGCATATGAATATGGGGGTGACACAATTCAAGCCATAACAGTACATATCTGAAGAAGTCAGTTAGACCCATAGAACTAATCGTTTATGTTAAATTTAGGGATAATCTTCATTTTTGTGGTATTTCAAACGATTACCATATTTTAAAGAATTTGGCATTTTGAAATTCTGAAAGATTAGCCTTACGAGTAAAATGTAAACCATGTAACTGAGTCATTGATTCTAGATTTGGAATCTTAAGTTGAAAAGTATGAGTCTTTGGCTAAGTTTGTAAATAATATTAGAATGTTTTAAAGAACTTGAGATTCCCTATATTTTAAAGTATAATTTACTAGATTTATATGCAATGTCAAAGTTTCTGGGAAAGTTTTGCTTGTTGAACGTTTATTTTAAAATATGTAAAAATAGAATCTATCATGTTACATTTATAAATGAAGTTTAAAACATTTTAAGAGAGTGTAGCCAAGTTTGTAAGTGGGACAGAATATTTAGGAGAATGTAAAAGTATTAATCAGAGTTCCCTTGGAAGTGATTGTTGAATTATAACTATAATTAAACTTATAACTAAATAACATTTTTAACTAGACTTATAACTATAATAGACTAGACTAGACTTATAACTATAATAACATTTTTTTTAGGTTGAACTTAAAAGTTTAATGGAAAACTACGTTTTTCAGTTTTTCACTTTAATAAGTTGAATATTGATTTTTAAAAAGCAGCCACCAATAGTATTTTTTGTGCATCAGTCTGCCTTCAAGAGCACAAAAATCTATCGGTGTTAAGAATATCATGTGAAAAAGAGCTGCCTCTTTAATTTAAAATTATATTCTTCTCTTATTACAAAAGCAACACACACCTATTATAGAAACATTTGAAAACATTTTTAAAGATTTGAAAACATTCATAAGAAAAAGATAATAAGACAAAAATTATATCATCCAAGAGATAATTTCAACAATAAGCATCCTTGAAGTAAATGTCTGCATATGTCAGTGTTCTCAGTGTGTGTTTTCCAGATCAGGGCAGCGGTAGCACCTGGGAACTAGTTATAAAGGCAAACTCTCCCTCTTCCCCTGATGCCCCAGACATACTGAATACAATTCTGGGAATGGAGCCTAGCAATCTGGTTATCACAGTGACTCCAGGTGATTCAGTTGTATGCTAAAGTTTGAGAACCACTCATACATGTCATAATTGTATACTTACAGGATAAGTACCTAGGAGAAATATTGTTTGGTCAGTGGAGTATTTTTAGTTTAGGTTTTTTTTTTTTTTTTTTTACTAAACCATAGATTTTATTTAGATTGCACCAGTTTTTCCACTAATGTCCCTTTGTCTTCTGGGATCCAGTCCAGGATCCTATATTACATTCAGTCATCACGTCTCTTTTGTCACCTCAGGTCTGTGGCAGTTTCTTAGGCTTTGTTATTTTACAAGACCTCAGTATTTTATTTTATTTTATTTTGTTAAAAGTGTTGAAATTTTTATTGGGATTGCATGAAATCTACAGCTAATTTTAGAAAGAACTGTCATTTTTACAATGTCAGGTCTTCTAATCCATGAACACAGGATGTCACTCTATTTTCAGTCTTTAATTTCTCTCAATAATTTTTCCAATAGTTCCTAAACAATATCATCTATAAATTTTATTTTATGGGCTCTGTGGATTTTTTAGTTTTTAGTTTTAAAATTTTATTTATTTATTTTGGTTGTGCCGGCTCTTAGTTGCATGCGGCACGTGTGCGCCTTAGTTGCGGCTTGAGGGCTCCTTAGTTGCAGCATGCAAACTCTTAGTTGTGGCATGCATGTGGAATCTAGTTCCCTGACCAGGGATCGAACCCATGTCCCCTGCACTGGGAAGCGGATTCTTAACCACTGCACCATCAGGGAAGTCCCAAGACCTCAGTATTTTTGAAGGGTATTTGTGAGGTATTTGTTGAATGTCCCTCATTTAGGGTTTGTCTCATGTTTTCTCATGTTTAGATTGGGGTTATGAGTTTGGGGTATCAGAGAGGTAAGGTACTCTTCTCATTGCATCATATCCAAGGGTGCATGATATCATCATGATTTATCCCTGGTGATGTTAACCTTGAGCACTTGGTTAAAGCAGCATCCGTCAGATTTCTCCACTGCAAAGTTACTATTTTTCCTTTTCTCTGAAAGCAAGTCACAAAGTCCCGTCAGCACTCACGGGGAGGAACATTAAGCTCCACCTCCTAAAAGGGGGTAGTACCTGCATATATAGTTTGGAATTGTTCTCTAAAAAGATTTCCTCTCCCCCACTGATTGACTGATCAGTTGATGTCTATCAGTATGGATTCATGGTTATTTATTTTGTTCTTCTTTGGGTTATAATCCAGTACAGTCTTTATTTATTTGTTCCTCATTTTGTTCTAGCTTTGGCCAACTCTTTCAGGTTGGTTCCTAGTTATTTTTTCCAGCTTTACTGAGGTATAATGGACAAATAAAATTTTAATATATTTTAAGTGTACAATGTGATAAGATGACATCTCATAATATGCATATACATTATGAAAGGACTCCCACCATCAAGTTAATTAACACACCCATCACCTCACATAGTTACCTGTTTTTGTTTTCAGTGAGAATGCTTAAGAGCAACTCTCTTAGCAAATTTCAATTATATAATACAGTGTTATCAACTATAGTCACTCTGCTGTACATTAGATCCTCAGAACTTATCCATCTTATAACTGAAAGTTTTACCCTTTTACCAACCTCCCCATTCCCATCTTCTTCCGTCCTCATGACAAGTACCAATCCATTCTCTGTTTCTATGAGTTCAACTTTTTTCCCCTAGATTCCACATATGTGATACCATGCAGTATTGGTCTTTTTTCTGTCTGACTCCTATGTCTTTTGTTTATTCTTTCTTACTTTCTGACACCACAAGATGCTCCAAACTTCCTATCTTATATTTTCCCATACAAGAATTGTAATTTTCCCAGCCCTATAATCAATCATTTCTCCATGGAGCCTTGATTCCTTTAACTGGAAAATTGTATTTAGTAACCAGGATCTGGGCACCAGGTGTATTTGTTGCCATTAGGGTATTACTAACCCTAGGCCTTCTGAGTGGGAAGAGCTAGGAAATAGATACTTTTAAAGATTCCAATATTTTGCCAAATTGCCCTCTAATTTTTTGTCTAGTTTACATTATGCCACTAATGTATGATAGAGCAAATTTTCCCATATCTTTGTCAAAAAAACTACTATGATTTATTTTAACTATACCAATTAGGTACTTTTTTAAAACAATGGTATAACCATGCAATTTTTATTTCTGTGCCACTTAAATATTTTCGATATACTTACTTGGTATTTTACTTTCTCTTTTCATATATTTTCTCTTTATGGCATTTTCTTAATACATATTTTTAAATTGAAGTATAGTTGATTTAAATGTTGTGTTAATTATTGCTGTACAGCAAAGTGATTCAGTTACACATATATATACTTTTTTTAATTCTTTTCCGTTATGGTTTATCATAGGATATTGAATATAGTTCTTTGCGCTGTACGGTAGGACCTCGTTGTTTATTCATTCTATATATAAAAGCTTTCTTTGTGGCATTTTCTCATTCATTTTTCTACTACTGGTTATTTTCTAACTACAGTAAAAGAAAATATTTAAACTTACGCTATTCAGATGTTAAAATGACAGAAAACAAACATACTAATAGCCACATCTAGTAAATCTCATGGCTTAACTATATTTAGGGAATGAATGAACAGCCATTCGGCTATCTTTTTGACCTGAAGCTCACCTGAAAAGACAATTGTTAGAACAGACTCCAGAGTTGAATAAAATATCGCAACATCTCCGGTTGACCTCCCTCTGCGCTGGTAGCTGACAGCAATCACTAACATCCTCTGAGTTTGTATGCAGTACGGGGTGATTTGAAGTTCTTCTCCCTTCTTGCAGAAAAGTCATGATTTAGTTGTGCTGATGGCCTCATTTAGAAGGATTGGCAAGCTGTATAACCTCCTTCCTCCAAACCTACATGGGGCACATGAATTTTGCTACACCTGCCAAGGAAAGTTAAGATGGAGTTTGCAGTTTAAAAGGTGCAGTACAGAGGATCATAACCAGGGCATTTCATTTATATTATAGTTACTTTGGTAGAAGATACTCAAAGGCAATTATGCAATTTAGCATGGGCTTGAAAAAAGAAGAAAATGGGCATAGGAGGTACAAGAATAGGTCCAGTGCCTAAACAGTATTATAAGGCTCTCAAACCCTGAAAAATCTGGCAATACCTTCTCCTCTCACTTAATTCAGCCACCGTTCTTTGTTCCTATTACACTAAGCTAACTGCTGTCCAGGGACCATGCCAGGCATGCTTCTGCCTTAGGGCTTTCACACACGCTATTCGCTCTGCTTGGATCATTCTTTTTTTTTTTTTTTTTGCGTTTCATTTTATTTTTCCAATTTCAGGTATGTATTTAAAAAAATTTTATTTTATATTGGAGTATAGTTGATTAACAATGTTGTGCTAGTTTCAGGTGTCCGGCAAAGTGGTTCACTTATACATATGCATTTATCTATCCCTTTTCAAATTCTTTTCCCATTTAGGTTATTACAGAATATTGAGCAGAGTTCCTTGTGTGTTAATACAGTAGGTCCTTGTTGGTTACTTATTTTATTTATTTTTTAATTTTTTAACATCTTTATTGGAGTATAATTGATTTACAATGGTGTGTTAGTTTCTGCTTTATAACAAAGTGAATCAGCTATACATATACATATATCCCCATATCTCCTCCATCTTGCGTCTCCCTCCCACCCCTCTAGGTGGTCACAAAGCCCCGAGCTGATCTCCCTGTGCTATGCGGCTGCTTCCCACTAGCTATCTATTTTACATTTGGTAGCGTATATATGTCCATGCCACTCTCTCACTTCATCCCAGTTTACCCTTCCCCCTCCTTGTGTCCTCAAGTCCATTCTCTACATCTGCATCTTATTCCTGTCCTGACCCTATGTTCTTTAGAATTTTCTTTTTTTTTTAGATTCCATATATGTGTTAGCATACGGTATTTGTTTTTCTCTTTCTGACTTATTTCACTCTGTATGACAGACTCTAGGTCCATCCACCTCACTACAAATAACTCGATTTCGTTTCTCTTTATGGCTGAGTAATATTCCATTGTATATATGTGCCACGTCTTCTTTATCCATTCATCTGTCGATGGACACTTAGGTTGCTTCCATGTCCTGGCTATTGCAAATAGAGCTGCAATGAACATTGTGGTACATGACTCTTTGAATTATGGTTTTCTCAGGGTATATGCCCAGTAGTGGGATTGCTGGGTCGTATGGTAGTTCTATTTTTAGTTTTTTAAGGAACCTCCATACTGTTCTCCATAGTGGCTGTATCAATTTACATTCCCACCAACAGTGCAAGAATGTTCCCTTTTCTCCACACCCTCTCTAGCATTTATTGTTTGTAGATTTTTTTGACGATGACCATTCTGAATACTGGTGTGAGGTGATACCTCTTTGTAGGTTTTTTTTTTTTTTTTTGCGGTACGCGGGCCTCTCACTGTTGTGGCCTCTCCCGCTGCAGAGCACAGGCTCCAGACGTGCAGCCTCAGCGGCCATGGCTCACGGGCCCAGCCGCTCCGCGGCATGTGGGATCTTCCCAGACCGGGGCACGAACCCGTGTCCCCTGCATCGGCAGGCGGACTCTCAACCACTGCACCACCAGGGAAGCCCCTCATTGTAGTTTTGATTTGCATTTCTCTAATGATTAGTGATGTTGAGCATCCTTTCATGTGTTTGTTGGCAATCTGTGTATCTTCTTTGGAGAAATGTCTATTTAGGTCTTCTGCCCATTTTTGGATTGGGTTGTTTGTTTTATTGATATTGAGCTGCATGAGCTGCTTGTAAATTCTGGAGATTAATCCTTTGTCAGTTGCTTCATTTGCAAATATTTTCTCCCATTCTGAGGGTTGTCTTTTTGTCTTGTTTATAGTTTCCTTTGCTGTGCAAAAGCTGTTAAGTTTCGTTAAGTCCCATTTGTTTATTTTTATTTCCATTCTCTATTACCTATTTTAAATATAGCAGTGTGTACATGTCAATCCCAAACTCCCAGTTTATCCCTCCCCCCGACCTTTCCCCTTTGGTACCCGTATGTTTGTTTCTCTACCCATGTAGTCACATGGCTACCTCCCTCTGCCTTTACCTGGTCTGCTCAAATGTTACCTTCTCAATAAGAACTCCCCGACTTTGGTTCAAAATGACAATCCTTTACTCTCAGATCTCTTTGTTAAGATAACGTTAGCAGCTATCACAGATAAAACCCTACCTCTCAATGGCTTACCATAATAAAAGTTTTATCCACTCAGAAGTCCAAATTGTGGATTGGTGGGAGGGGATGGTGGTTCTTTTCCACACAGTCATTTAGGAACTGAGGTTGATGGAAGAGGCTCTGCCATTGTAAGCATGTTGCTTCTGAGTGTGTCCTAGAAATCAGTAAAGAAAGAAGGAAAGTGATCGTTACAGCAGGAGATTTTTATGTTCCAAGAGAGAACACGTTAATCATCACTCTACACACATATTATTGGCCTGAACTCAGTCCCGTGATTGCATGTAACTGTGATACAGACTGAGAGATGAGGGCTGGCTGTGTGCACAGGAGGAAAAGCAAAACGGTTGGATTGACACCCAACCAGACTCTTCCACACACATAGTAGGGCCTCATTAAATACCTGTTGACAGATTGAATAAGTGAACAAATCAGGGCTGTGGGTAGTTCATTCCAGAAAGTTAAGAGAGGCTTTGAGGGATTCAGTGATAAGCACAATTTCAGATTATTTCAAGGGATTTGTACTGAAGTGGGAAAAGAACATGTGCTCACTTAAAAAATTAGCACACAGGGCTTCCCTGGTGGCGCAGTGGTTGCGAGTCCGCCTGCCAATGCAGGGGACACGGGTTCGTGCCCCGGTCTGGGAAAATCCCACATGCTGTGGAGTGGCTGGGCCCGTGAGCCATGGCCGCTGGGCCTGCGCGTCCGGAGCCTGTGCTCCGCAACGGGAGAGGCCACAACAGTGAGAGGCCCGCGTACCGCAAAAAAAAAAAAAAAAAAAAAATTAGCACACAAAGTAGATGGGAAACAAAAAACACTTATCATCAGGACATCAGGAACTCAGAGGAAGGATCCAGCTCTGAGTACTGAAATGATCAGGGAAGGTTTGGAAGGAGGTAGGACTCTCCAGTTGAGTCTTTCAAGAAGGGTTAATATTTCAGTGAGTGGAGAGGAAGAAGAGGATAAGTTAGGTTAAGGAGAAAGCAAAGAAGGCGGCTGAGGACGTGGGGTGGCCTACTTATGTATTTCAGGTCGAGAAGCACATCAGTCAGGAGAGGCTACCTTCTCTTATGGTAACATAACACCAAATTCTCAGAGCTTTAGAACAACATTGGTTTATTTCTAGCTCACATGACATGTCACTGAGGTCAGCTGGGGCCTCTGTTCTACTCGCCAATGTCTGCTCAGGGGCCCAGGTTGATAGATTATAGTCACTCTTGGGAACGTTGTCAGTCACTGTGGCTGAAGGAAGCACAGAGGGTCTTACCTTACCAGTTAACTGCTCTGCTTCAAAGTGACATATGTCACTTCCACTTAAACTCATCGGCTAGAACTAAAGTCACATGGCCTGCCTCCACATGGGAAGAATCTGAATGTTTGGCAAACAACACCAAACACCATCACAAAAGGCAGTGGAGGCTGAAGTTAGGTCAGAGGTACCAGCCTTGCCTTTGTCTATACAAACACCATGCTTGGATAGAAACTAATTCAAGCTGCAAAATCCTTCTAGACTCCACAACTTACCTCTTCACCCAGATCACTTTTAAATTCTCCATCTAGTTTCCTGACTCCCCACTACAAGTCTCCACTCAGGTATTTCTGACCGTTTCATTTTCTCAACCTATTATTCAGCAAATATTTGAGTACCCATTAGGCTAGTGCTGGGGACACAGTGGTGAATAAAGCAGTGATATTCCCTGGCTTGGCTGGACGTGATAAACTGCAGGAGACTTTGTGGACAAAGAAGGCACTGATGAAAAAAACAAGACTCATCAGAGGCACAGCCTCATTGCTTACCTGTGTGTGAAGATGACCATGCCACCTATCAGGCAGGGCAGCGTCCTACTTTACTTATTCCACAGCCCTTAAGGTTCTGAATGTGATGCTAGTCACACGGCAGATGCTAGATGCTGCTAACTGTCCCCTCTCGCACCCTCACTTCTTCCCCTTTTCCTCTCTCCCTTCATCTCGACCACTCTTGTTCTCTTCACCGGCAGTGACAGCACCATCCCAGGTGAAATTCTGTTTTGTGAAAAGTACCAGCCGTATTCAGAAAAGAAAAAAGCTGGCAAAGAATATTGTTTCAGCCTTTTCATTCCTTAGGTCAACAGAGTGACGAATTTACTTAGAAAAGAAAGTGCCAAAGATAAATTTGATGGATAATAAAAGTTCTTAACAAAGGCAGGTGGATTGATTTGGGTTCTGTCAAACACAGATGTCCCACGGACCTGCCCTAATTCCACAGCTCAGTGCACAGGGAGCCATTTATCCAGTGTTAGAAGAGTGGACTTTCAAAAAAAACAAAAACAACCAGGGCAGTAATTCTTTTTTTTTTTAAATAAATTTATTTATTTTATTTATTTATTTTTGGCTGTGCTGGGTCTTCGTTGCCGGGCGCAGACTTTGTGTAGTTGGCGGCGAGCAGGGGTACTCTTTGTTGCGGTGCGCGGGCTTCTCATTGCGGTGTCTTCTCTTGTTGCGGAGCACGGGCTCTAGGCTCACGGGCTTCAGTAGTTGCAGCACGTGGGCTCAGTAGTTGTGGCTGGCGGGCTCTAGAGCGCAGGCTCAGTAGTTGTGGTGCACGGGCTTAGCTGCTCTGCGGCATGTGGGCTCTTCCCGGACCAGGGACTGAACCCGTGTCCCCTGCATTGGCAGGCGGACTCTCAACCACTGTGCCACCAGGGAAGTCCCCAGAGCAGTAATTCTTAACCAAGGGTTAAGAATCGCATCAGAATCATCTAGGAACATTTCTACACTAAATCTTGCCTTTATTTTTCAAGATTTTCAGACCACTTCAGATATTGTGATTGTTATGGAGTTCAGAGTAATTCTTTAAGTAATTCCAGTGTGGTTCCTGTCTGTGAACTACTTTCTAAACCAGAAGTTTAAAAAAATAAAACAAATGCCAAAACAAACAAAAACCCCTCATGACTGGAATTTAGAAAACAAGCTTTGCATGGAGAGAAAAAGAGCTTGAGCTTTATCTCCTTTATTAAAAAAAAAAAAAAAGCTATATCTAGTCCTTTGTAAAATCAATGAGAAACCTGCACCTGGCACACATGGGCGGTCAATATTATCTGCTGCTCTGAATGTACTTATGTTCTTGTTTCTTTTTTCCCCACAATAAGTATTCTGACTTCTTCCCTAATACTACACCACACACATTTTCAAGTGGCTCTCAGAATAAGGACTTACGATGTAATTATGGAAACCATGATAAAGTACCCCCCCCAATAATTGGTAAGTACTCTATTGAAGGAATGTCTTTTGAAGTCTAATCTTACAAAATTGACATTTTGAATTTTAGCCCAAGAGGTTTAGAAAATTACAAACTGAACTCTGCAGTTTTCCAAGATTCAAGTTCATTTTCCAAGTAGTGCTATGAGTCAGCAACCTTAAGGCTGTCACGTTAGATTACTAGAATATATATATACACGCAATATTGCTCTAATATTAGGGTACCAATTCCCTACAATAATGAGCTAAACATGAAAAACAGTCATTCTAAACAAGACAAATATACACAGCTTTCTAAATGAAGTCATTTCTGCGCAGCTTACTTTCCATGGCCACGTTTAAAAAAATAAATCAGAGCATAAATAAACAAATAGACAGTCAAGCATAAATCAACCCTTCTGCTTAGGTTTCCGCAGAAACTAAGGACTTGGATTGTTGAAGGGACACGTGTATATCCCTGAAAAGCCTGTAGCAATATCATCTGTAATCCTGCTCCTCGGAAGCAGCGATTTTTGTTTTCTCTTGTTCATTCTAGTTATCTCAGCTTTCTTTCTTTCTGTGAATGTTTTCTGAGCACCGAGGACTAGAGCGTGGATTTATTCAACAGCTGGCAATTTTAGAAGTAGGTGCAATGGAACAAGAGGCGGACAAGGGCAGAACCGTAGTGAGGGCTCACGAAACCTAGGCTGAATCCAGAGACAGGACAAGAAAAGAAGGAGCTCAGTGATGGGAAATGGTACGGACAATGGATTGGAGAGGATTTGACAAGGTCCAAGTACCGTTGAAGTGAAAGTGCATAAGAAAGGTAGGAGGAAGGACACACGTGCATTAGGGAGTGAGTATCAGTGAACAGTTTAAGAGGTAGTGAAAGCTGGAGTGTGGCTCTGGGCATAGGTATCACGGAAACATGGATAAGTCGGAGGCTGAAGAACCATGAGGATGGGGTGTTCTGGCTGTGCCACCCTCACAGCTGCTGAAGCCAGGAGCTGCTCTGGAGAGCAGAGTGGCGGCCCCGTGGACCTGGCGTGGGATTACTCAGCGGAAAAGGAAAATGTGTTTGAACACATTTGAATATTATTGTCTACAGTTGTCGTAGAATAGTGTATGTGAAAGGACCTGGTACGTACAGTGCCGGACACAAAAGAGCTTAGACTTTTCTTTCAGTTTCCCTCCTAGAGAGCAAAATGATGAGTTTTTTTTCAAATGAAATTAATTACTTAATTTGTTGGACACGACACATGAGAGAAAGTGTGTTGGATAAGACCCAAGATTGAAGTGTGAGTCCTGGAGGCATTCTCCACAGACTCTACTTCTCTGTCACTAATTTCCTATCCGATCTTGAGCAAATTGCCCCCTCTTCCCAAGGTGCATTTTCCTTGCCTATGAGGAAGCAAATGTGTTCTGAATCAACAGGTCTCACCCTAAGGCTAATGTTGTATACATGTGCATCTTAAGATAAGGTCCATAGCTGTTAACAGTCTTTCAAAGAGATCTGTGTTGCAGTAATGGCTAGCAGTATTCTAGAATCTAGATGGCCTCTAAAATTTCATCTGTTATCTAACACTCCCTGTCTAGTCAAGCTCGTAATTGACTCTTCCTTTTGGTTCAGTAGCATTCATTAATATGTTATAAAGCAATGTAATATTTCAGCGGTGATTTTCCAGCCAAAATGGAAAGATTCTTTCTTGGCCTCCATGTCTCCCCAGTGTTTCCACA
Organism: Tursiops truncatus; assembly: GCF_011762595.2. Taxonomy (NCBI): domain Eukaryota; kingdom Metazoa; phylum Chordata; class Mammalia; order Artiodactyla; family Delphinidae; genus Tursiops; species Tursiops truncatus. Next base: position 25,273,965 of record NC_047054.1, on the reverse strand, counting down.
GCCGCTGGGAAGATGGAGTGGCTCCGGTGTTGCTACACCAAAACCTCTGGTTACCCAGGGGGTTTCTCAGGCTTATTATCCTCTTCATCCTTCTTGGTTCTTTTTTTTTTTTTTTTTTTTCCAAATGTTCTCTATCTTGACTAATAATTCACCAGAGTACAGATTTAATTAAAAGGTGGGCAACATATTGCAACTTTCACTGCCAAGATACATGATTAAGAAAAGAGCCTATAGGCTTCTAGATCTTTTGATTGTTTTCATTTCGAGCCTCTTGAAATACACAAGCGCACATTGAGATCAATGTCAGATTATAACCTTACCGTGCTAAATATGAATGTCTGCTAATATTAAAAAGTAAACTGAAGAAAAAATACTAGATGTAAATGAGCGTTAGTAAGCAATGTACTTATCTGCAATGAAAATTGTAGTGTTAAACAACTGCATCATGGAGCTGGAAGAAGTAAAATATTCATTCTGTTAATATTTGAGTCAACAATGTGCTTGCAAGGGGGTGTAATGCTGAACTTGAATCCTTCCTTCAGGGAAATAGTATATCACGATGTGCAAGAATATTATAAATGTATGCAAATAACTATATAATGTTAAGTTCCAACTCAACACTGATAGATAAACTGCTACAGTTGCCAAAGGTCAGAGAGAAAACTTTAAAATGTGGAAAGAAAGATTTCATACAGACATTAGCCATTGAGCTGAACCCTGAGTCACAGGTTGAGTTTGGACACATAAAATATTGGTGTAGACATTCAGACAGAGGCAATGACATGGGCAAAAGCAAATAGAGAAATCTGGAAGGTTCAAGATCTCTTCAGGACATGCATTTACCTCCACTCTCAGTAATATTTCTAACTTCTTGTAGGTAGGATACACCAAAGGCAGAAACAAGGTAAGAGAAGCCTCTGTCTACCCACCTCAAAGTGAGACTGCTTGTGCTCTCACCTCAAGCACTCTGATGGGGTCCCTATCTACGGACAGTCTATACGATGAGCTGTAGCGGGGAAGGCACCCACAGGAGGAGAGCTGGTCTCTAACACCGAAAATACTCAGTCTCTGCCAGGAGATCGCTCTTCCTGTTGATTCCTGAAAGGCAGGAGTGAAAAGTTAAAGGGACCAGTGACAATGGAAAACTTAACTCTGGAAACTTCAGCTGAAACTTGAGCATCTTTAAAAATAGGAAGATCTAGAAATTCTGGGCCGTTTCCCTCATTTATGTTACCGCATTGGCCTTTATAGGCATTTGAGGTTATCTCTGCAAAGTAGAGAAATGTGACGTCATGTGGGCCGGATTCAAAGGGGAAAACTACATGGAATGGGTGGGACCTCTGGTGTTTGAAGACCCACAGTCTGCATAAAAGGCTTCAACAGTGTGGAAGTCATTCTCTTGGACTGTGACCAACAGACAGGTCACCTGAGGGATCCCAGGGTTGGCTCAGCATCGCTTAGCCCTTAACCCAGGAGAAACCCTCAGGATTATGCTGTTACCATGGAGAAGGTCACTGCTATTCCAGTGGTGGGAAAGAGGATACAGTGAAATCAGTGAGGAAGGGTATTTTGAGGCAAGTGCAGTGGGCTCTGAATCCTGATTTCTACTCCTGGCTATTTTATGACTCTGCTATGCGTCTGGGCAATTTGCTGACACTGTGGACCTCTGCCTCTTCATCAGTAAAATTAAAGCGTTGGACTGGGTAACCTCCTAATTTCTTTAGCCTCAAAGACCATGATTCTAGCAAAAGTAACTAGGACTGGGCATCTAGATATTCTGCTGGAGATTAGGGGAGGTGGTGTTTTGTGTGGGGAACTGTGAGGGAATCACGGGCTTACTCAGCACGTGATTTATGGAGCACGTGATTTATGCTCCATTTATGGAGCACCTACTAGCTGCTGTCTTAGGGCCTGGGAATATAGTAGTAAATAAGATAGACGAAACATGACTGCCCTCACAGAGCTTAGATTCTGGTGGAGGGGGACAGGAGATCAGTGAGCTAAACAAGACATAATATATAGTGTATTAAGAGGTAATGCAGGCCTACGCGTGATGGCATTAAAACTGAAGAAGGTTCTATGATAAATGGAGAGCAGAGGATTAAGCAAAAATTACACACCTTGGAACAGAATAAGAGCAAAGCTTTCCTTTCTGTCCACCTTCCGTTTAGCTTGTGGCCTCTGTTCTATACTAACGGGCACACTTTCACCATACATACTTCCTATGAACTACTGTGGCCAGAAATCTTGGCAAAAGTCAAGAGTGATCAGACAGTTGTCTGTTGGTTTCCTGTTCTAGAAAAATGTCCCATCAGAGGCCAATGGGGACCTTCGCTTGCCACTTGGCAGCCACTGTTGACTGCAAACTGCCTTGATTTTCCCTTGGCTGGCATTTCTCTTTTTTCCTTTTCTGTATTTTTGGCCTGAAATTCTAAATTTAATGAATATTATTCAGTTGTTTTTCTTCAACACCGGGTTTTTTTTTTTTTTTTTGCGGTACGCAAGCCTCTCACTGTTGTGGCCTCTCCCGTTGCGTAGCACAGGCTCCGGACGCGCAGGCTCAGTGGCCATGGCGCTCAGGCCCAGCCGCTCTGCGGCACGTGGGATCTTCCCGGACCGGGGCGCGAACCTGTGTCCCCTGCATCAGCAGGCGGACTCTCAACCACTGCACCACCAGGCAAGACCCTTTTTTTTTTTAATTAATGATTTCACAGAATTTTTTTTTTAAACGGGGTAAATGTCAAAGTTTAAAACAAAGCCTCCATTTTGCAGGTCCATTTTCTAGGTTAATCTCATTAGTAGGTCCAGATAAGGCGTAATACTTGTGTCAAAGAAAGGAAGTCAGCAAGCTCCCGTATCTTAAGAAAATTACATTCTCTGAAAGCAAGTTGGCCTCTATCTAATCACCATAAGACACCTTTTTTTTTTTTGCTAGACAACCAAACACAGATTGGCTGATCCCTTGAAAAAAATAATTCAAGGGTTAGAGAAGGAGGTTAGAGTTTATGTAAAATAAAACAACCAGAAAAACTAGTAGTCCTGCAAGTTACCAGTCATCTGAATAGACAGGAAATATATGAACACATCATCTAGACTCAGATAGCAGAACTAACGGCCAATATTTAGAAATACATAATTTCTTGGGTGAAAGTCAGAGCTCAAATTCCAAGCCAAATGGCGATGCACATGTCATGATTTGTTCTGGAGTTGATAGGGGAGTAAGAGGGGCGTGCTCATAAAGACCCACAGCTTCACTGGAAGGAACCTTATGTCACAGAGAGTGAGGAGAAAAGACAATAGATAAAGTTGTGGTGCTTGGCTGGGGATTTCCCTGTGTTGATTTTTAAGATGCCAGCTGGCTGAGTCAGAGTGGAGAGTGACAGCTAGCAACTCGGTGGGGTGGGGGGGCGGGGCTGTCATGAGAGCCGAGGCAACCCAGAAGGAAAAAGAAGGCCAGACTCTAGAGCAGATGTGAGCAGCTGGAACGGCCCCACGCCATCCAGCTGGGTCCTGAAAGCCCTGGGCATTAGCCCGCACGGCATGGTAGGGGGGGAAAGGAGGGCTCTGGTCTTTGTTACAGTTTGCTTCTTACTCTTTCTTTCCCTCTGCTGGTAGGAACTGTCCCAGTGGCCTGTGCTACTATACGTGTTACACCGAAAACTTCTGAGCACTTATACTAATACCAATGGATTGTTGTAGTAATAGTCGTCGGTAATATTAACAACAGATACTTACATGGTACCCACTATTTTCCAGTCACCGTTCTAATCACATATATTAATGTAGCTAATCCTCACAGCCACACCATGAGGTTGGTACAGCTTTTATCCCCACTTTTCAGATGAGGAAACTTGAGTCCCAGAGGAGGTAAGTGACATACTCAAGGGCACACAGCAAGATTCACAGCTGGCGTGGGCAACAGGATGCTAGGAATGTCTAGCCTCTGCCTTCTTGACTATTTACTCAGTTTCCACTCATGGTGGGGGCAGTGGGAGCTTGAAGATAGGCTGCATGACTGAGATGACCTCAGAGCACTGTCTTGTCACACCCCTGCCCTCCCATCCCCTTCCACCACTCTCATCTCCAGGGTCCAGTGGTGACGTGGGTTGGGAAATACCAAGCCTGGAGAGAGAGAACCCCTAAGGGTAGACTGAACAGGAAAGCTGAAGGGGACCTGGGGGCCACCAAGGACAAAAAGAAAACCAGGGCCTTGGATGGCAAAGAAACACCACTGAGAAAAGGTTTCATGTGCTAGGAGAAGAATACTGAAATCTGCTGTCCACGAGGAGATCGTGTATCTGTAAGCCCTGAATCAGGACACATGGTTTGAAACAACATCTGACAATGAAGCAGAATATTGAGAATTGGGACTGTCCCCCAAGTGTCCTGATATACCACACTGTCTTGTTTTCAAGTCACCTGCTGAATGTTTGACTGCCTTCAGCTGAGGAACATGGACACCTTGTAAAACTGTGTGTGTACACATGGAAGCGTAGGCAGGTTCCACAGGGACCTGCCGGCTGCCAAATCAACCAACCAAGAAATAAACACCACTTGTTGAGCACTGCTGGACAGACCAGAACACGGCTGTGTCATACACTATTTGACATCATACATTTCATCATCCCTGTTGCACCTCTACAGATGTGCAGAGAAAACAAAAACCAGAACCCAAAAAACTTGCTTCGTATTCATGGCACACATCTCTCGGGCTTTCGGGAAGCTTAGGAAGATTCTTTAATTAATTATGATAGAACAATAATCCTGACTGACCTCCGTCCCCTACAACTGCCCGAGGCTCCCACAAGCTGCTTTCTGGAGAGCTTTGTCTTCCGATAATAAGAGACACTTCAAAAGAAATGTCCCCTCTGACGTGGAAAAGTGCCAGGGGAAATTCCCTTCAGAACATCTCCCATAAATGCTTCCATTTCCTGAAACAGGAACAGGAGGCCACAAAAATGAACTCTCGGGTGAGGCACCATGGTGGTATTTGTCACAATGTATTATAATCATTTATATGATTTTCTGTCTCGCCTGCATGGGACTCTGTACCAGCCAGCACTTTACAGAGCAGCAGGCATAGAATAGGTGCTCTTTCAATTTGTATTGAAAGGGATGAATGAATTCACTGGTTCTGACATGAAAAAGGAATTTTAAGCTCACGTGAAACACACACAGACACACACGCCCAAGGTACAAAACCCAAATAATCTTTTCCTTCACTGATTGTAAAGAAAATCAAATTACTAAACAATAATTCCCACAGTTATGACAATATTTCTCTTCTCTTCCTCCTCTATTCTCTCAAAAAAGATATATGGCTGATAGCTTTTAAAGTTTTCTTTTATTATCAATAGAACATTTCCAGGAAATCTACGGTATGACTTCTTCCGTAGGGATAGTAAACTTTTAACGGGTGCTTACCAGTGATAGGTAAATTCCTATAAAGAAGGTTCTGTTATCTCCTTCAGCGGATGAGAAAGTGGGTCTAAGAGAGTTAAGACAACTTGCTCTTGGTTGCACAGATGTGAAAGTGGCAAGGTTGTAATTCAGACTCTGAGGTCTTGGTTTCCCCATTGCAAGTCACGTCTTTGCCAGTTTCATAAACTTGCCTTTTTTAATCTCAGAGAAGAATTGAGGGAGGGAGCTGGGAAGGGGAGAGGTGAGGGAGTCGAGGAGTGATCAGAAGCAAGAACACTGTCTTGGAGGAAGATCACCTTAATAGGAAACAGAGCAGACAGTAAGACCTCAAGAGCCAGAGAGAGGTAATGGGTCATTTCTGGAAATGCCAAGGAGTCATTTTAGAAAGAGTGAATTTTAAACGTGGCCATAAGGATAAGGATATTGGGATCATGTGCTCCAGGAGGGCAAAAGAGAGATGACGCACAGAGCAGCATTGAACCCCAAACTTATTGAATGGTCATTCAGACGTCATTAGGGCACTGAGGCTGTTTCTGGGCTGTAGGGCTTAGAAACACAAGGCTCGTGTCAAAAACCTGAAAAGCTCCTTTAGACGGGTAAGGCACATAAGAAAAATCCTTTGTGAGGAAGAAGAAATAACTAAAACAATTACAGTGGTGCTAGGATAGACGGCCTTCAGAGCTTCTTAAAAACCACAGCTTGTGGAGGTAGCTGGCTCCCCTGTGGACGGCAATATCTGATTTGGTAGGTTTGGTGCAATTGATCTTGGACAGGGACGTAGGTGGATTTCAGCCTAGTGTAATTTTAGGAGTGTCAAATGTTGATCTCCAGAATCTACCCGCCCCCCAATCCTGTCACAGCATTAGGAAGTCCACCACTGGAATCGCTGTGGGTTTAACATACAAGATGCAGAAAACTCCTGTTGCTTTGCAAATTCCCAAGAGTAGAAACACACTAAATTGTTTGCAGAGTAGTATGTCAGTTTCCAAGCAGAAAGTTAAGTTGCTGCAGCCATTGGGCAGGACAGGCAATTTCTGAAAGAAGACAGAAAGCGTCCAAAAGTATGCACACAGCTGTGTGGAAGGTGTCAGGAGACAGGAGAGAGGAGGGAGTGGGAGATGGCAAAATGCTAATCATTCATTCAGTCAACACTGACTGACACTGAGTGTCTATGTGCCAAGCACTCCGTCTGACGCTGGATACATGTAATGAGCAAAACGGGCAAACATTCTGGCCTCATGTAGCTTATAACCAATGATAAATATAGATAGACCTTTCTGACTTGGCCCTTTCCTCCTGGCTGGACCAACACCATGATCTGGAAGTCTTTGACAGAGAACACCAATAATAACAGCAAAATCGTACATAACCTTGATTGCCCTTAAGTCAACAGTAGTCTGTTAGTTATGTATTTCACCAAAGAGGAAGCCAAGGTTAAAGTTCTTATGAGATTACACAGCTAGCAGGGACTGAGCTGGAATTACGTCTCAGGACTTACTGGCTGGAGACGCAGCCCAGAGCAGGACATGGAAACTGGGGTCAACAGAACTAGATCTGCATTCGGGCTCCACTTCTCAGGTGACCTGGGGCAATGTATGCATTTTCTCCTTCACTCAGCATCCTGGTAGGCACAGCTGGGGATGATAAAACCTACTTCAAAGACTTGAGATCAAGCTAACGTGAAAAACGTAAGGAAAATACTTAGAACAACTCTTGGCACGGAATAAGTGCTCAGTCAGTGATGGCTGTCGTAACAGCAACCATTAATGCATGTTCCCTTTCTTTTTCATTACCTCATACTTGTCACCTGGATTGGGTATCCACCTGAGGCCACATCATCCCCACCCCACCTTGACCATCTCCCTCTGCCTCTGTGATCTGTGGACCCAGGAGCAGACTTAAAGATGCCCCAGCCTTGCAGGTTCCTCACTCCCATTCCCAGGCACAGGGAATTATACAACATCAGCCAGTCTGGTGTGCTTTTCTGTGGGCCATTTTTGAAAGTTTGTCCCTTTGAACACACAGAAGTCAGGAAATGCAAAAATGAAGGTTCCCAGAGTAACCATAACTCACCCACAATGCACATCGAGGCATAAGTTTCCCTGGAAGTACAATAACATAAAACCCCAAGCCTACCAGTGTGGGAGAAGTTAAGACTGTAGCGGAAGTCATAAATTTGAATGTCCTGACTGGGTTGCGTTTTCATTGTCACCCATGTTACTGCATTAACACAGCGTTCACACTACAAATTGCAATATAATTCAGAAGCCGTTGTGCCTGTGACTGAGGTAGTTTTCTCTATAGGGACTTCTCCTCAAACATTCACAAGGATTTCAAGAAAAGAACCCTGAGAAGAAATATTAGTCCCCTGGGGAGTGCAGCTAAATCCCCCCAGCATGGAAGGGTTGAGCCGCATTTATTTTCTAGCAAGCCCTGGAAGCAAGCAACCTCTTTCCTTTCAAGTGCTACATCCCTGAGAGCACTTACCTGATCCCTGCCGTTACCTGTATCCTCCACCTGGGCCCTGAGGGAGTGTGGGTTGTAGATGCCCTATCTCCTCACCTGGGATGGGGAAGGTCAAATAAACAGGGGCCAGATAAATCGATGCATGCAAGTTGACGATTTGTGCATTTATAGTGGAAATCGATCCAACATTCCTCCAAGACGTAGAAGTCAGAGTGAGAACCATGCCCATTGGTCCTCACGGTTCACAAACTCTGGTGAAGACCATAGGATCAAGGAATGTAGAGCAAGTCACCACCTCAGTTCCAGTTCTCCTTCTCCCTGGCCCCGGGGGCCTTGTATCAGGGGGTCTAATAACAATAATACGTCAACTTCATAGAGGGGGGAGACTACAGGAGCTCTTGGACCTATCCTCTCTGTGATCAAATATTCTTTGATCATAACGTGTTATCTTAACACCCTTTTTGCATAGATCATATTCTGAGACTAGCACTTCCCCTAAAAGTTCACTATCCTTTATCCTGAGCCCTCTCCTTGTTTCATAGAAGGCACACACTTCCTTCATAGAGAGGGTGCTTACTTCTCTCTGGAAAGGAGACTTTCCAAGAACTATTAGCAATTAAGACAGTCAGCAGGCTGCTCACTTGATCCTCATTGTACTTACCTCACGTCTCACTCTTCCTTGTTGGGTTGTTGTAAGGTTTAAACAAGAAGATGTGTCTAAAGTTCCTGACACCCAGTAGAAGCTCAACTAATGTCAATTTCATGTAAGTTACCCTCCCCTGGTAATGAGTTCCTTCCCAGGAAGGAGTGTTCTCTTGTGTCCTCTTCTCTGTGCTCCCCTCCCCATACAGAGCATGGACAGAGGAATTCCATACTATACTTTGGGCTTCCTCTGCTCAAAGTACAGGCTAATCCTTAGAGAACTTCCAGAATCGAACTCTGTAATAGTTACTCCAGTCTGTTTGGGCATTTCCTCTTTCACTTCAGTAACCAGAACACAAAATCTACTCAAGATGTACTTTTGGTCTTCCTTGCTCTGTACTCCATCAGGAGTGCACCCTCGGTTTTCATATTCCTTTCCATGGCTATCACACATCTGTGCTTCTCATGTGATAAAAAGACGTGACAATTGAACGCTGTTGTGTTTTTTTTTTTTCTCCAAGTTGCACCTGTCTGAGGACTGGGGCTGCTAAGTACATTATGAAGTCAAGGAGAGTTCAATCTCTGATATCTCATTCATCACCAAGCACATTCCCAGGCTCTGTAATTCTTCCTCTCCCGTGTTTCTCTGTCCCAGCCTCTCCTTCTCATTTCCACTGCTCTGCCCTGAGACTGGTCATAAGAGACTTGTACTTGGCCTTTTCCCAATCTTTTCACATACAGTATTGTGACTCAAAATGTTCTTCTTCAGATTTTTGGTTTTGGTCATGATACAATGCTTATTCATGACCTGGCAGAGGCTCTTTCTTCCCTTCATGTCAAATTCTGACTCGTAATCAAGTTCTCTGAGGCTCTTCACTAGAAATAGCCTCCTCCCTAAGGATTGGGAACTCTTGAAGCTGGAGGCAAGAAGGTCCAGGGGTGACCAAATAGTCATCCTCAAACACTTAGGTACTTCTTATGTGAAGGATGTGTTTTTGCTCAGAAAACATAATAAAAATAATGTTTAAACAACCATAAGAATGCCTTTGGTTGGAATAAAAGAAAGGGTGTCTTGACCCTCAGATCTAGCTTATGTCCTGTCATCTCCACAAGGGTTTCCTTAAACCTCTAGCTTTCTCCACTTGCGTTTTCCTTCATTTGACCTCACAGCCCTTTTCTGCATCATTTATTTTAAATTGGTCTCTGCCCCTTGGCTTTCTGACAGCTCTTCTATTGTCGCTCTGCACATCATTTACCTTGCTCGATATGTATGTTGCACTTCTTCCAGGCATGTTATAATTTCTGTTTTATGAAACCTTTCCAAAGCATTTGAACTGCTGCTGACTCCCACCAGTTCATATTTCCTTCCATTGAATTCTGTCACTGTGTACTGCCCAGTTGTCCTTATAGCTCTGTGTCTGTTTCTTTTCATCCCTCTACCTACACCCTAAAATATCATGCACCTTAAGTGTCCTCTTTCTAGTCAAAATTATTTTCTGATTGTATAGAAAGAAAGTTTGAATTTTAAGGTTGTGGGATCTTTGGTAATCTGTGAACTGTTATAGACCAGCTCTCCTGAGAATTACACGTACCAACAAAATTTGGCTTCCGTGAAATCAGAAAGAAAATGCTCTATGATGAAATGAATCTCAGGAAATGAATGCCTGCTCTGACCCACTTCCTAGTTATCTCATTCAAACCACAGGTTGCTGATTCCCAAACTTATGTCTTCCTTTAAGATCTTTCTATTATGCTTCAAACACTCAAATGGATTGACCTACTAAAATATGGCATTTGACCCCTGTTTTTGATTAGTAAAAGATTTTTCTTATATTAAGATTATTTACTGCATTTTCCATGTCTTGGCATTGTTTCTATACCTTAGGCCGCAGGGAATTAATTTAATCCTTCCTCCATGTAATATCCCTTCCCATATATGATGACAGCTATGACAAACCCAGCCGCTTCAGTCTCTCTTATTAAAATGAGCATCCCTCAGAACCCTCATCTTTCTCTGAATGAGTAATGACTTGTCAATATCCCTCTTAAAAGTGGGACCTACAGCTGATCACAGCATTCCAGGTAGTTTTTGACAGTGGAAGGCATAGTGTGACTCTGTCACCTCTTGTGTGAGACATGTAATGTCTTAAAGTTTCTCTGGTTTTCCCTACTTGTCATTCCTATTGAGATGCCAACTAGAGTTCCGGAGTCTTTTCACAAGTGTTGCTATTGACACATGTTCCTCACATCCTGTATTTTTATACTGTGATTCTTTTAAAAATATCAGACTTCATCTTGGTGGTTTCCACCTAATCATCCAACAGCCAAAGTCCTTTTTCAGTTTTTATTGTCCTCGGAGCTTGTGCCGAAGCCCTGTGACATGCCGCTGCTAGAAGCACCTTCCATTCTGATGCCGATTCATTGACCTCTCAGTTCTAGCAATGAGCTCCTCTGTCTATACTACTGTTAAAACCAATTCGTCAACAGACATAGAATGAGAGAATTTTTCAATAGCTGTGGGGAAGACAGATACACTAAAGGCAAAAAGTCTCTTGGTTTGTCAGTCAAGAAATTCTCTCCAAAAAAAAAAAAAAATAGCCAATCTTGTTCTTAGCATTATTCCTATAACCACCACTTCACATTAACTCAAAACATTAATCAATCATTACTAGAATTTCACAAGACATCCATTACAAGCTCCCCAAATAATAGATGTCAGAAATTACTTTCCCACTGACAATTCTGAAATTATTTGTCAATTCTAAAATTATTTGTCCACCTGTCAGTCTTCTGGTACCATTCTCATTCCCCATGAATTCTCAAAAATGTGGTCCGTGGTTTTAAATTCCCATCTGTAAACATTAGGGGAGGCTGGCTAAACTGTGCCCAGGACCTCTCTGTGCATTTCTTTGTGCCTTCCTGTGAATTTATAATTATTTCAAAATAAAAATATTTTTAAAGAAGTCCCATCGGCAAAGTTCTTTCAACGTCTTGGGATATAAAATATCTGGACCTAAAGCTTTTAGATGTAGTTTTTATTTTTTTTAATTGAAGTATAGTTGATTTACAATGTTGTGTTAATTATTGCTGTACAGCAAAGTGATTCAGTTATACACACATATACATTCTCTTTTGAAATATTATTTTCCATTATGGTTTATCATAGGATATTGAATATAGTTCTCTGTGCTATACAGTAGGACCTTGTTGTTTATCCATTCTATATATAAAAGCTTACATCTGCTAACCCCAAACTCCCATGCCATCCCTCCCCCAACCCCTCCCCCTTGGCAACCACCAGTCTGTTCTCTATGTCCCTGATTCTGTTTCATAGATAGGTTCATTTGTGTCATATTTTAGATTCCACATATAAGTGATAATCATATGGTATTTGTCTTTCTCTTTCTGACTTATTTCACTTAGTATGCTCATCTCTAGTTGCATAGATGTAGTTTAAAAACGAGAAGCCTTTTTTTTTTTTTTTTTGCGATACGCCGGCCTCTCACTGTTGTGGCCTCTCCCATTGCGGAGCCCAGGCTCCGACGTGTAGGCTCAGTGGCCATGGCTCACGGGCCCAGCCGCTCCGCGGCATGTGGGATCTTCCCGGACCGGGACACAAACCCATGTCCCCTGCATCGGCAGGCAGACTCTCAACCACTGCGCCACCAGGGAAGCCCATGGGAAGCCTTTTGAAGTAGCTCACCTCTTTGGGGCTTCAGTTTCTTCTTCACCAGGTTTGTTTTATTCTTTCTAGTTTGAAGACAGTTGTCTTTATTAGAGAAGTGCGAACTCCATGGGAGTAGAACAGCCCAGCTTCCTCTCCACCATCCATTCTCAGTGCACTGTACCTACCCTCCCTTGCTGTCTGTCATCTGTTCATCACTGATTCCCAGCTGTCACATTTTCCAGTAACTTTTCTCTCCCTCTGAGCCATCCTCTCGATTCTGTTCTTACCAAATTTCACGTCATTACTTTATGTTGTTCTTGAGCACGTGCTCTTTGCTCTGCCCTTGACCTGCATACTTTAAAAATCCGACTTCATCTGCAACCTCCCTGGTGCTAAGTACAGTGTGACATGCTTTCCAAGTGCTGTGATGCTATACCCACTTTATTTTTATGGAGCAGAAATTTGCTTCTCTTCTATTACCATTTTAGTAACTCTTATGTAAGGGTTTTCTTTTTATCTTTGGAGTTTAAATTATTTATATACTAGAAAATTGCTCTGGCTTAAATGAAGAAAGAGGAGATTTTAACATTTTTGTCAGTGGGCCAAGATTTAAGACCTCCTAGAAATGGTATTTTTTTCTTCTGAAAATCCAAACTGCTTTATCTAGACCCTCTTAGAGCCCACTCCCTCCGAATTAACCTTTTTCATGTGGATGTATTTCTGACCTCATCATTCACTCTCATTAGGGGCCTGTGAAGCCCAGCTGGGACTCTTTCAAATGATTTCTCATGTGAAATTGGGTGTAACCCGTTAGAAACAATCCATCACCCCATCCTGCAGCCCCACGTGGAATATTCCAGAGACTTCTTTCTTAGCTAGACTTCTCCTGCTATGATTCCTGCTTTAGAGTGATTTCTCCCAAACATTCAACTGAAATCATTTCGCTCCATCCACGTCCCAGTTGGGATGTGGAATTCCTTACAATGTATACGAAGGAAAGTGTGAATGGAGAGTTTCTGATACGTCTTTATCTAAACTCCTTAATAGCTTGATACTAGAAAAGTACAGATTAACATGTAGCAAGAAAATACATTCAGCAAACATAATCCCATCTGTACCTGCCAAAATCTTCAATCCGCTTTACCAACATCCTTGTAATAACATTGTTAAACGGTTCTGACACTTCTTAGATAAGCTCTTCATTCAGCTCCCTGCCTGCTTCCAGAAGGAAACAGGAAAATTCCAAATACAGTCAACTTGGTTATCAAGGGCTTCTTATCCACTGTGTGAAGTAACCAGGCCCTTTGTTTGTCTTCTGTCTCCCTCTGACCCCCTACATTTGGGATGTATTAGTTCCACTCTGTACCACCACTTCGGGGCACTTTGAGAGAAAAGTAGTGTAGGTTGCCAGAAATGTTTTTATTTTACTTTTTATTAGCATGCCTAATAAAGAGCTGGGTGAGTGATGTCTTTGGAACCAAAAACCAAAATGAATCCCAATGATTCCAAGTAAATCTGACTTTAAAACACTTAGTTCCAAGATATCTTGACTTCGCAACGATAATTTAAGCTACCATAAAAGGGCCTCCGACCCATAGAAATTGCTGGAGATTTCCTTTTCCTTTCTCTGCTGCGCCATTTTCTTGCTATTTTCTCCGTCAGCAAAGATAAACTATGCATAGTGAAGCAAAATTAGTTATAATAAATAAAGTGAGCCATTAGTCTCTAAAACCCTTGAAGATGTTGACATACCTCAATCAGGAGATCCCCCCGATTTCTATTCATCTCTTATCGTCTTCAAATTAAGTGGTAACTGGAGGGGGGATAAAAGGGATAAAAGAAAAAAAAAGTTTATTAAATCTGATTCCCTCCCACTGCACCCTCAACCCCAGTTTCCTGTGATTATGTGACTGTTCTCTAGTTTTTATGTAGTAGAGGGGGTTTGACCCGCGTGTGGTTTAAATAGAGTTCAGAGGGTTATGAGAGCCGGGGAGCGGCCAAACTGTGTCTACCTCTTTTTCTTTACAGAAAATGTGTTTAGGTTTCCAAAGGAATGATTTGCAGACAGACTTTGGCCCACGATTGGTTTATAGCGTGGAGTCTACCTGGGAACCTGGATTCTCCTTCCTGCAGCAGCCCCTGCAAAGAGAGAATCCAGCCAGGGCTTCGAGCCCCAGTAGAAGTGACTCTGAAATGTTTTAAACAAAAGTTAGAAATTGATTCAGGCAGTTTGTTTGAGCATGCAGGCTAGGCCATTGCTAGAAGTTGTATTACTTCCTATGGCACCTGGGACTGAGTTACTTTAAGTGCATAAATCAGCCTTCTGAGAAATAGTATTCAGTTTCCTGAGCTTAGTTTAAGCTGAATTACAAGTGACCCTATAGAATTATTTTATTTCCCTTTTGCCTGAATTCCTGTGGAAAGGATTAAAAACCCACGCTGTCTGTTTTTATTGGCATGTTCTTTGCTCACCCCACCCCATTTTAATAACTTCAGCCCTTTATATCTATATTCTCTACACAGCATTTTATAGAAATTTGCCAAACATGTAAATGCCCAAAGTGAACTAGGACCTCACTATTTCTACAACAACCGGTGTATATACAGAAGATGTGATGGCCCTTTGGGTACCAATAATTTCCCAGGGACATAAAAATGAGAACGGCTGCTTTTGCCAGGATCTCCCAGGGCTTCATGACATCACCAGGCGTTTTGTGACACCATCACTTTAACATACAGACTTTGGCCCTAGACTAGAACCAAAGAAACATGTTTATTGATGGAGGCAGTGGAGTCAGAACTGGAAATTGGAAAGGAAAGCCTCCAAAGTTGCCTGGAGAAATTATCCCGAGGAAAAACAAGATCCAGACACTTCCAAAGGGGAAGTGAAGGTGGGGAGAGCAAAGAGGGTTGGGGGTTAGGCAACACTGAGTTTAAAATCATCCAATTTTGAAAATACCAGTCTTTCATGGCAGTGCTTGTTTTTTCCCATTTTAAATTGCAAGATATGCATGAAAGTTTCTGACCTTTTACCAGCTCAGATTCTAAATGAAGCAGGAAAGGAGAGGTATTTGCAGTAAAATATCAACGAACAAAAAATTAAGTTTGGTCCCTCCTCAGTTCACTCCCCACACCCCTCCACTGCCACCCCGACCCCCTTTAGTGCTAGATTCACTGGCGCTGGAGTTGGGAAAAGTACCTCTTTCATTGTGGAATTTCTGACCACTAGGGGCGCTCTGTGGCCACCATCAACAAGAATCAGGTTGCCCCTTCATATCAAACGGAACAAAGCTGGAAGTCTCTAAAGGAATATTTCCTAGAAATAAAAACTCAGGAATTTATAAATTACCATGCACATAGAGCACATGTAAACGTTTATAAAGTATTGGCTTCTAATTATAGCTTTTTAATACATGGCCAACATTTACCATGGCTGGTAACCATTGAAGGGTATCTGGGCTGTGGACCCTTTTCTACAATACAGACAACTGAGATGAATATTAGACCAGGTCCCCCCGCCCCCACCCCCATCCCCCCCCGCCCCCCGCTGCCAACTCCTTTTTTTTACCAGAAGGCAGGTTACAGTTAGTGTTGCATCCAGATTTCACGAAAATGTCTGTTTCTCTCATCATATTCTAGACGTGATTCTGGATTATGCCACCCTTGGAAATGCTGCCATGGAGAGAGAACTCTGGACTGTTGAAACTGGGTATCTGACCACTGTAGTATTCCTTAGACTTTGTGTGTCGTAAAGAAGAACCTCTAAATTCCCTGGGTCTTTCAGTTATAGACTCAGACTTCTGCCATCTCTCAGTCCATACCTGAATATAGGTAACACAATAGTAACTATGAAAAAAGATGAAAAACACAATCACCAAAGCTTCCACACACAACACCCAATACTCATTCCCACATACGCCTTAAACCCGCTTTACTGAGTGAACCCAACAATTTCTTCAGTTCTTGAACCGCAGAGAAATCTACATCCGCTGCATTCAGATGGCAGGTGGGGAGGTCTCCATTTCCCCGTGGTTGTGCCCTAGTCCCCCTTTTACTGACTCATTACTAAGAGACCCCCCGGCTTCTTGGCGAAATATCCATGGACAGAAGGAGAAAAAAATGTAGACCTTTTTCAGACAGTGCTGTGAGATTTGCAGTCCCATTACTTTTTCTCTCCTGGAATTAAAATAAACCAGAAAGAGAAAACCAGATAAGTGAACTAAAACGATGATGAGGTCTCTCCTGTTGGTAGACTATCTTCAGGGAATAATGAAATTCACACTGGAGAATTTTATGATGCACGATTTCCATTTGGGAAAATGTTTATGCTCCTTGGAGCAACCAGTTTAGGGTTTGTTTGGAGTTTGTTTTTTCCCTTTTTTGGAGGGGGTGAAGTGTTGGTCTTACAGCAACATTATAGAATCCTGGAAAATACATAAAGTCTAAGAACCATAGCAATTAGAGATGGAGGAACCCCATTATATCATCCCTCAGGCCCAGGGGAATCAGTGGAGGATTCTTTCCTATAATAGATTTTCTTTATCTTGTTGACTTTCAACAGCCCCAGGGATGGAGTTTCCACCACTTCCTTTATTACATATTTCCCCAATCTCATAATTCTTACTGTCATAATTTTTCAGTGTTCAGTCCAAATGCTCCTTTTCTGAAAATGACAGCTGCTCTCTTAACTTAAAGTTGTGACTACCTGTTAGAATGAGCACTTCACTCTTTTGAAACTGTAACCATTTTCCTTTTTTATTCACCAGAATTCTCTGATCCTCTCTCTCTCTAGAAGCCATCGTGGCTGCAGGTGGGGCAGGGAGCACGTACAAGAAATCTTGGCGATTTGGCAAAAGGAGTTTTAGCCTGTTTGAGCTGCGATGTCTCAGAATTCCAACACCAGAGCTCCTCTGGATGTTTCAGGGCATACAGTGCCAGGCTGAGATTTCCTTTAGTGCCTACACGTGGAGTGTGCAGTTCACACTGGCATCCCTAGAACTGTGCAGTGCACAACCTCAACAAATGTACACAGTCCTATAAAACATACCCTTCCTTCATATCCATTAATGCCCCATTAAAGTTTAGCTTGTGTATGAATGTATGTTGATGTACATCTGTGCATTTATATGTTGGGATTATAATTACAAAATGCTCAGGTCCATTTTCCTCATGAGGGGCCTAATACAGTACAAGGCTGAGAGCTGTGAGATTATCATAAACCCCTGTGATCCGGCCTCCTTATTTAACAGATAGACAGAGCTAGAAAAGTTAGACATTATGAGTCCAGAAGTAACTGACCCAGACGACGAGATCAGAAAAGAACCTAAATATCCTGTCGCAAGCCATGACACCTACTCAGTTCTTGTTCTTTTTTTTTTAATTAACTTTTATTCGCGTATAGTTGATTTACAATGTTTTGTTAGTCTCTGCTGTACAGCAAAGTGAATCAGTTATACATATATCCACTCTTTTTTAGATTCTTCTTCCATATAGGTCATTACAGAGTATTGAGTAGAGTTCTCTGTACTATACAGTAGGTCGTTATTAGTTATCTATTTTATATATAGTAGTGCGTGTATGTCAATCCCAATCTCCCAATTTATCCCTCCCCCGCACTCTCCCCCTTGGTAACCATGAGTTTCTTTTTTACCTCTGTGACTCTATTTCTGTTTGGTAAACAGGTTCATTTGTACCATTTTTTAGATTCCACATATAAACAATGTCATATGATATTTGTCTTTCTCTGTCTGACTTGTTCTGATCGTCCACTTCCTATGCCTTTGAGAGTGTCTTTCCCTTTCTCTGGAACTCCATTTCTTTAAGTCTGAAACAGAGAAATTAGGCTGGTAAGAGGTGGCAAACGAGTTTCCACAGAATGACTTTTCTAGCGGTGTTTACCTTTGTTTTTAAGTCAGTAGATTTTTTAATATAACAATCTGGAATTTTAAACTCTCACAAATGCCCCCTGGTTTCCTCTTCACATGCATCCCTACTCCCCTTCCATCTTCTAGCGCCATACTCCTTCTTTCTACGCTGAAGGTACCCAACTCTGGGGTTCTAGCCTCACCAGCTCCTCCTCTTTGAGCATTTTTTTCATTATTTGCTGGTGAAAGCATCCTGAACGACTGGCTTCATCTTAGAGACAAGAAGATCTGGCAGCCACAACTAGCCCCAATTCCCCCTGGCAACAATGAGCTGGAACCCATCGAGGCTGCTCCCTTTCAATGGGCCACGCTCTCTCCAAGCTCGACTCACTCCTCTCGTTTGGCTACCCGTTTGCCCCATGTAGGGATTTTAGTCTGTGACTCTTGGTTAAATGATTACGAGCTATGTGATTTTATACACTTTTTGGTTGCAGCATATGTGGGTGTGGCCCTGGGTGGGCATACTGTGATTCAGCTGTCTACTCGATTAGGTCAAATAGCAAGTTTTCCCCGACGTGACCAGGCTGTGCTTTTAACTGACCCAAAAGACTGGTGGTCTTGGCAGTGTGTGGAGGCCGCCTCAGTGAGGCTCTGCTGAACTTCGTGTAGAACTAGGTGTCAAATTATATGCAAATTTGTATTTTGCATGGGAGCTGAGCGCTTTGGCACTTAATTTTTTGTTTAATATAGCTAAGTATGTAGCACTGGCCAAGTTCTGCATGTTTAATCCTTTCAACCGTTCAGCATAAATCATCCTCTCAGCCCCTTAATCATTCTTGTTATTCTTCTTTGAACTTCCTCCAGTTTCCTTACATCCTTCATTGCATAAAGAAGCGTTTTTTAACAGGCCTGTTTCACTTCCAAGTATCCATTCTGTGATGGAAACAGTGGGGGTCCGGATGATCCAGTGCCCTGAGAGAGTCCAAGGGAAATTCAAAGCTTGGTCCTTGGAAAGTGACAGACATTCACAGGCACAGGGATTGAAAGGGACCAGCCCCGCCTTATCTGCCACATCTGACCCAGAAAGACGATTTTGTATCCCTTTTCTCTTCAGCAATGCAGAGGATTTATAGGATGGTCCTTGGTGACATAGTCTGTGCTCTTTTATTGGGTCTTTATTGAGCATCTACTATACGAATGAGAGAGTTGTTATGCTTCCCATATTGAGTGAAGGGAGAAAAACAGCTAGGGGAATGAAGCCACTTGTCACATCTCTTAGGATCAGAGATTTATCATCTATCAACTGTTCCCCCTTTAATCTGGTTATCATGGTGCGAGAGAATAGTGTCTCAGGGAAACTCATGGGGGGAAAAAGACGCTAGAGGAAGTCGCAAAAAGAAGGTGATGGAGAGACTGAACACACATCTGCTTTATCTGCCTTTTCTTATCTCTACAGGTCCTTCCCTGCCTCCAACTAGAATGTAAGCTCTAGGAATTTTGTCTTGCTCACCAGTCTACCCCCAAACCTAGAAAGGAGCGTGCCCCATAATAAGTGCTTAACAAGTGTTTGTAGAATGAATAAATAATCACCTTCAGCTATCAATTCATATTTCTGAGACAAGCTGGGACCTGGGCCCTGGGACCCTTTACTGCAGTGCTTGCACCTGGGCAAACGTCACCTCCTCCTCGAGGAACAGAATACAAAGAAACTATAAGGGACTAAAAATAACCACACGCATGCGCAGTTGGGGCAAATTGTGAACAAGATCCCAAAAGACCAAAAACCCAACTGCTACTTCTAAGGAGCAGGGAGCAGAAGCAGGGAACTGCGCATGCCCCCTGCACAAAGCACCATCAAGGGGTAGGCAGTCCATCTAAGCTATCTGTCGGTCCCACCCCTGCACCCACCTCTACCTTCACCCCGTTTAAGGGACCAGCTCATCTCCCCCTCAGGGAGCGAGCAAGGGCACCTGTTACTTGTTTTCGCTCCCCCCTGCTGCATCAGGAACCCCAGTAAAGCCTTGCCTGAATTTCTTGTCTGGTCTCTTATCAATTTCTGTTGATTAAAATGTCCAAGAACCCTGGTCAGTAACACTTGGATAAGGATAGTTGATACTTCTTAATTCTATGGAAAGCAGAATGCGAAACATGGCTTCCAGACAATTATGAAAGCTTCACTCACTCTCCAATACACCTTTCAAACTGGATTTTTGCCTAAAGATCCTCTTACAGAGAAATGGAGAGCCACCACTGTTCAAGGCCATTTTGTCTGACTGATGCAGGGATCCCCGTTATTGGCCACCCTGCCAGTTACCCTTCAGACTCTGCTTGAATACCTCTAGAAACAGAGAGCTCGCTTCTCCCAGAGCACCTTCCATGGGAAGCTCTGTTAGAATGCTCTTGCCTGAATTTGGCTAATATCTCTTTTTTTCTCTAGCCTCCACCCATGGTCTTGGTTGTCAGAAGCAAATTAATCGTTCTTTCCATTGGGCAATCCTTCAGGTATCTTGAGACACGTAACACGTCCCTCCCAAACTTTCTCTTCTCTGTGTGAAATGTCCCTTCTTCCTTTCTACACTTAGAAACATACAGCAGACACTCCAGCCTGGGAGTCTGGCATGTATTCACCTTGAGGACTCACATGTGAACAGCAGGAATGGCCCATCTGGGTGTCTGTTTATGGGAAGGACTAAAGAGCTTCATAAGGAAACCGATTAGTAACTACATAACCAAGGACAAGTCATCCTCCCAGAGCCGTCAGTCAGCAGGAGGGAGGAGGAATGTCAGGGGCATAGGCTCAGTTCATTCTGTGCATCAGCTTTCTTTCCTCCAGCAACAGTAAGCAACTGGGGGAGGGGGTTCCCGAAGAAAAAGAACCAGGCAAGGCTTTCTTGACAAAAGAGAAGCCATTTTTGGCCCAAGCCATTTTGTGATCTAAGCCTGGCCACAACGCTTGCCCTGAACGGGTCTCAGTAATTAATGATCTTAAGGGAAGTGAGGGAATGCAGAAACAAAGGAAAAGCAATCAAGAAATAATAGTTCAGCGATAAATTAGAGTCCTGGTTCCTCTCAGGGGATGTACGTAACAATCTGATACGTGTCTTTGAGTTCTGCAGGAACAGAGGCCCCCCACCCAGGTGGAGGATGGAATGATGATGTTGACATTTTCTGACCCTCCTGACCTCAGTCAGCTAGAGCCTGGACTCTGTCAACCTTTGTCGCAATCCTATGCTGAATTCTCCTCTGCTCAAGCCCCTTCATGAATATGCAGACACTGGCCAAGCCCCTTCATGAATATGCATATACCTTAGCTTAAAACCTCCCCTGTTTTGCTGTTGGGGAGATGCTGCTTTCAGAAAGATCCCCGGTGTTCTCCTGACTCGCTGCAAGTAATAAATCCTTCCTTCTCCTGTGTGTCTTTTGGCTTGATGCCCACCAGGAGGCGAACCCAGTTTTTCGGGTAACAGAACTAGTGCCAAACTTAGGGAGAGGGAATATTGGGCATCAAAGGCCCCAAATCTTTGGTCAACCTTGAAAACACGAGGTTGAAACACACAGTTTTTAAACTTGGGTGATGTTATATACCACCTAAGTGGAGAAGTGGGGGAGAATATCATATCATATTGGAGGAGAAAAGACAACATTAACTCTACAGCAATACAGGACCAAGGATGGAGAAGTGGTGGAGGAAGCAGCATCATGGTGGCAGGAGATGGTTCAGGAACAGCTAGAGTAGGAAGGGGAAATGGTGGCTGGGGGTGACAGCTGAGAGGAGAGGAGTCTGCATCTGGCACATGTGGGTAGGACTTGAGGGGCACTGGGGTTCTCGTAAATCTCCTAGGAGAGATGCTGTTTTATTGCTGTTATTCCCCCAGCACCAGGAAACATGATTATAAGTCGTAATGATAACAACAGCCTCTATCTATTGAGTCTGTCTCGTGAGGCAGGCACTGCATTAACACTGGGGGAACTCATTAATCCTCACAATAATCTTGTCTGGTAGGTACAATTCTTATTCCCATTTTATAGATGAGAAAATTAAGACAGAGAAGCTATCTTATCCTAAAGTACACAGCTAGTCATGGCAGAGCTGTGAAACAAAGCTACTTTTACCTAACTTTTAAGCCTGACTTCTGTAATGAGATAAAATTCTGCATTTTAGTACCATTTCCTTGAATCACAGCTCAAACTTCAATAGTAAAGTATATACATTTCAGTTAAGTATGTTTGCCTTAACCAATGCATTTTTTAAAAATTGCTGAATCTAAGTATATACAGCATATCAAGCAAAAACTTATGCAGGGAAGTGAAGTTAGTTGATTTCTGCAGGAACTGTTCTTATCAATGGAGAGTACAGGATATCCATTCCCTGTCACTGAACTAGAGGTAAGTCTTCACATCGGTGTAGCCCCTTCAGCCGCAAAACTAGCAATTTTCAACGTGCTGTTTCTCTGAAGCAGCCTCCACTCATTACCAAGGCAATAAAACAAGGGAGGTAATGAACACAGTCCCACATCTCATGTGTCGGTCAGCATCTTCTACACCCCTCGATGCTCCCCTGGACAGAGAACTTCTCACTCTGTTCCAATGAAATCTAAATCTTCTCATGCATATTCTGGGGCATCCTGCTTTATAAAAACCTATCATGGGACCTTAAAATGCCTCACCTCACTGCCCTCAAGAAGTTAGCCTCAGGAATCTTTCATACCAAGATTTCACACGAAATCTTTCACAGTGTAAATAAACTGTGTTGCCCTGAGCTGGACAAGTTCAGCAAATTGATATTTCTCTGGCTGGAGCACATCCGATATCCTTGTTAGGCTAAATGCATTTAGCGAAAGAAAACAATTTTTTAAATTGCAGGCTGTTCTTTGCAGTAAGCCAGGAGCAGCCTCCGTATAAAGAGCAAAGTGTTCTAGACGTGCTGATGATACCTTGTGCCCAAGAACACAGCCAATTACAACCCAGCGGTACTTTACTGCTAATGATCTTTGAAGTTAACAAGGTTTGCGA
Organism: Tursiops truncatus; assembly: GCF_011762595.2. Lineage (NCBI taxonomy): Eukaryota > Metazoa > Chordata > Mammalia > Artiodactyla > Delphinidae > Tursiops > Tursiops truncatus. The sequence continues at coordinate 25,250,892 of NC_047054.1, read as the reverse complement.
AAGCTTCTCTGCATTATTATTACTATTTATATTAATAGCATTAGTGGTCTCTTTTATTCTGCTAAGATTTAGCATTACTAATTGGCATCAGTATAAATAGAGGTATTAATGCTCTCATGCAATGCAAGCAGAGCCAACTCTGGCAGCTTTGTGGGTTTAACATGGAAATGTTTGCTGTCTAATGAGGACACAAAATGTTAATCTCCAGAACAAATTGTATTTATAGAGAAACTAATTATCATATGCAAATGTGACACACATCACTTGCAAAATTCCTGTTGCCACTGGGCCAGGCCTCTGTGACCTTTTTGAAATGCAGCACTTTGAAGCAGTGGCTAATAGTTTCATGCGCTGAGGCTGATTACTTTTATTTTCATACAGAAATCAGCTACATGGGAGAGACTCTGGATAAACCCAGCAGAGCCATGCCTTCTGTAACCATGACCGGCACTCTACTAGTAATTTCTTATCCTTTCCTTTAAGACAGAATTCTTCTGCAGTTTTTGCTATATCTGAAAAGCCAGATAATGTAGAACAGAATGAAGAATGTTTTAACCCCATTAATAAAAGAACTAAGATGTTCTTATAAATGCAGTCCTATTGGGTGAAAGCTATTTTGATATTATTTTCATAATTGTTTTGGGTTTTTTTGTTAGTTTTCTTCTTCATTGATAAGAAACGACTCTAAGTATATGACACAGATGGTTAAATCTAGCGAATATAGTGTTAACTCCTTTCCTTGGTACTTTTTCCTCTTCTCTTTCAAATAAACACGTTCTCTAGTCTGCAATCTCATAGAAGTGCAACTTGCGGGAACTTAAATGGCCACACATCACCCAGTGAGTCCAGATACTTCCTTTGCTTGCAGATGAGGAAGGTGTGGATCAGAGAGGTCAGGTGGCATGCCCAAACTCACACAGCGAGTTGGTAGAAGACGCTAGAGGTCACGTGCTCTTTATATATGCTTAAAAATTTGAAAACTAACCACCGCTACTGTAGTGTTGTCAAGTTTAGAATCACGTGAATGCTTACCAGCCTTTATAACTTTATATAGAAGCTGCTGCTGACCGGAGAGCCTCAGCTAGCTTCTGGTCCTAGCCCAGCTAATTCTCATCCAACACTGGGGATCTCATTCAGCATCCTCCAAAGGCCTGTTGGGCTCCAAGGACAGAAAGACGAAGGAAGCCTTTAGAAGGGGGTCTCTACTGTCGTGGAACCCACAGCTGGCTGAGGGAGACCAACAGTTTCAATAAGCCAAGCTAAGTGCATTACCAAAGCGTGCCTGAGGTGTGGGAGAGCACAGAAAAGAGACAATACTCCATGTGGAGGGGGCCGCAGGGTGGGATGGTGTACGTGTTTCTATTGCCATGTAACAAATTACCTCAAATGTAGTGGTTTAAAAGCATACATTTATTATTATTATTTCCATGGGTCAGTAGTTCCTGCATGTCTTAACTGAGTCCTCAGCTCAGGGTCTCACAAGGATGCAGTCAAGGTGTTGGTCAAGCTTCCTTTCTAAAGCTCAGGGGTCTCTTCCAAGCTTGGTGGTTGGTGGCAGAATTCAGTCCCTTGCGGTTGTAGGACTGAAGTCTTTGCCTTCTTGCTGGCTGTTAGCAGGGACTGCTCTGGCCTCCTGGAGGGTCCCCCAACTCCCTGTCATGAGGACCTCTCACAATATGGCAGCTTACTTCAGCAGGAGGATCACTCTTCAGGATGGCCCAGTCCCTTTTTCTTTTTTTTTTTGCAGTACGCGGGCTTCTCACTTCCACGGCCTCTCCCGTTGCGGAGCACAGGCTCCGGACGCGCAGGCTCCGGACGCGCAGGCTCCGGACGCGCAAGCTCAGCGGCCATGGCTCACGGGCCCAGCCGCTCCGCGGCATGTGAGATCTTCCCAGACCGGGGCACGAACCCGTGTCCCCTGCATCGGCAGGCGGACTCTCAACCGCTGAGCCACCAGGGAAGCCCCCCAGTCCCTTTTCAAGATCTTCTGCTGATTGTCAGGTCTATGTAAGATAATCTTCCTTTTGATTAACCTGAAATCATCTGATTTGGGATCTTAATTACATCTGCAAAATCTCTTCACCTTTGCCGTGTAGTATGACCTAATCATAGGAGAGAAATCCCACCATACTCAGAGGTCTTGCCACCCTCAAGGGAAAGGGATTATACAGCATATGTAAATCGGGGAAATCTTGGGACCCATCTTAGAATTCCACCTCCCTCAAGTGGAGAGCAGAGGGGTAGAGTTAGGTTTCAGAAGATGTGAATTAAATCGTGCAAGACAAATAGAGGTAAACATCTGGAGTGATTAATCTTATAATTTTCTTGAAACTGTTTTTCACCAGAAACCTGTGTTCATAAAGTATAATTTTATTTATTTACATCAGATTTGGATGGAACATGAAGAAAAAAAGAGGAGTGAAAAGACAATTCACCAAGAGTAAAAAACACAAGCAAACCAAACCAAAGCTTTGTTAGAGTGAATGAATGAATGAAAAATGAAGGGACCTGGATGGGACCATAGACAAGGTTATAAGCCACCTGGACCTCTGTATGCTCATTGGAAAATATATTGATGATTTGTAATATGTGAGAGGCAAAGGAATAATATGTCTAACGCATAAAAACTTCTTATAAAGTAAGAAAAGTAAAAGAAGAATCCTTGGAATGGGCTGAATATTGGACTCAGCAGTAGAGGAAAGAGCCACAGATGGTTCACAGGCATATTAAAGTGTTCAAATTCATTTGTAATTAAAGAATAATGATAATAGTTAATTAAAATATCTGAATTATATGCAGGCACTATTCTACTTCCTTTATATATATATCACTTCATATAGCATGCAACCCTAAGGGTAAATCCTATTATGGGCTCCATTTTACAGATACAGAGAGGTTAAGTTACTTGCCAAAGGTCACACAGTAGCAAGTGGCAGAGCCCCAGTTCTACCCAGATTGTCTGGCTGTGCTCTGACCATCATGTGTTCCTGCCTTGAAGGCACACTGACAAGTCAACAGTGGTTTGGCAGGTCATGTTAAAATAATAACCTAGTGGTGATGAGGGTTTGGGAAAATAGGCACTGTCCTATTCTACCATGAAGAATGGAAACAAACCTTTCTGTAGAGGTTTTAATAGTATGTATGTAAAATCTTTTAAAAAACGGCATAGTCTTTTTTTTTTTTAATTAATTAATTTATTTTTGGCTGCGTTGGGTCTTCGTTGCTGTGCGCGGGCTTTCTCCAGTTGTAGTGAGCGGGGGCTGCTCTTTGTTGTGGTGCGCGGACTTCTCATTGTGGTGGCTTCTCTCGTTGCGGAGCACGGGCTCTAGGCGCACAGGCTTCAGTAGTTGTGGCACGCTGGCTCAGTAGTTGTGGCTCGCAGAGCTGTAGAGTGCAGGCTCAGTAGTTGTGGTGCACGGGCTTAGTTGCTCCGCGGCATGTGGGATCTTCCCGGACCGGGGCTCCCGGAACCCGTGACCCCTGCATTGGCAGGGGGATTCTTAACCACTGCACCACAGGGGAAGTCCCATAAAAACCACATAGTCTTTAATGTAACATTTCTTTCCCATTCTTTTATCCCAGTGAAGACAGTATGTATGTATAAATACTTATTTAGCTTTAAGCATACCTGTCAAGTTACTCATAATAGCAAAAAAATTGAAACAGTATTAAAAAATGGAAACAACAAAGCAGAAGCCACATCAGTTACTTTGCATTCACTCGGTGAAATACTATGCAGCTGTTGTGACTACATTTTATATTTTAGAATATTAACAGGAAAAACTGTACTGTATATTCAGAACCAAAAGCAGATTATATTATATCACATAATTGTTTTTTAAAAACCTGCATATATGAATACCAAAAAAAGGGGTGGCCTGGAAGTATATTCATCAAACTATTAAGTGTGATATATTCAAAAAGTGGTTGAATTATAGATGATTCCTTTTTAAAAAGAATTTACTTTTGAGTGTCGTTTTATTCAATAAGTATCATATACTAAGAAAAAGTAATGTAAATTTAATCAAACGCTCTTTAAAAGTCCTTTCATAATGCAGTCTAAGATCCACGCTCTCTAAGTTGTTCTGTATAAGGGGTCCGTCTCATGCTGTGGCGTCAGCATTGAACTGAGTCTGGTGATCTGTCCTCTGCCCTTGGCTTGGTTACAGATTAACTCCAGAAAGTTAGAACTGGAAGAGATGCTAGAAATCACACGATCCAACACTTTTGTTTTACGGATGAGAAGGCAAAAGACCACAGGGAATAGACAACTTACCCAAGGTTGACAGCGAGTGTGGGGCAACCTAGGACTGGAAGGCAGGTCTCGGTACTCACAGGTTGGTACCAGTTATCACTACACTATCTTCCTGGATTTGCATATCTTTAGTTGTGAAATCAGAGCCCTGATGCAGCGATTTCTCAGGGCAGATTGTGGTGGTCACACACGCAGAGCTTGGGGTCAAATAACCCATTTCAGCGTCAGCTCTTCTGTTTCTGAGAGATCTTAAACAAGAGGATTGACTTTGAGCCTAATTTTTCTAAACTGCAAAATGGTGATTATAAAAATATCCACCTCTTAGGTTATAGTGAAGATTTTAAAATACAATAATATATTTAAAGTTTTTAGCACAATACCTGGCTCCTTGAGGTCTCAAGAAACACAGGCTCTTCTCCAGCTGTTTTGTATCTTTGGGCATGGGACCCTATGCTGACTCCAGAGCTGTTCCGTCCTCTGTCAGGAGAAACACTTGAATGATGATTGGCTGCCAGGACAATGGTCCCATAGATAGTTAAAAGCCTCATCTATCTTCCCTGGTGAAGGAGGAGTTACTTTCCGTCTACTGCCTGCCCTCTGGGGAAATCACTTTTGCACCACCCCCGTAGTAGCAAGCCATCCAGATTTACAAGGAGCATAATTTACGAGCTAAGGAATGTCAGCTCCTGGTGTAAATAAGTAATGAGGTTGGGTAGTAAAACAGTCACTGAAGTTCACTACTCTGGAGAATGCTGCTGATGCTGGGGTCACTGCTTGCAGGACCTGTGCAAGTGGATGGTGGGTAAGGATCCCACACACTCACAGCCCTTCACCCACTCATCACTCCCCGCTTGTGCAAAATTACAGAAGTAACTGGTGGTCAGAGCTAGAATTACAGGGGAGAAGGGAAAATGAGAAAACAAAACAGATCCAACGTGATGCTGGATCTCTGGGTAAAAGCCCCTTATCACAGCCCTAACCCTGCCCTCACCTTGCTCTGTTGTGTGGGCAAATCTTGAAACTTCTCCAGGATGCGGGGATTGGGCTAGGTGGTGGGAAAGAGATCTTCTGAGTCTGATGTCTTATGAAGATAAGATTCAGGGTCTAAGGCCCCCGTCCTAGGGCACTCAGAGAACAAGCACGCAAGTGAGAGGGCAAAACCCCAGTTTCATTGGAAATATGTGGGGCAGACTAGTAGAGAAAACCTCCTTCACACAGCTGCCCAGCCTTCGCTGGCCTGCGGTTCGAACCTGTGCTTGCATCACGGAGAAGCCGGTAGAGTTCGTCAGGCTCTCGGACTTCCTAATCCCAGTAGCAGCCTGCTCAAGGGTTTGGCTTCATTCTCCCATTGCTCCCTTTCCAATATTGAAATGCAATTAGTTTACATTTGGTTGATTATTGAGCCGCTATTTTAAAATCGTGATTAAAAAAACTCATCACATCTGGCTAAGCCAAGTTGCAAGTTTTCCCACTGTTCATTTACGCCTCTTACTGGTGCTCTGAGAAGTCAGACTCACCTCCCACCTGTAATGCAACCCCTGACATGAGAGGAAGGAAGGCATTGCGGTCCCTGAACATTTGGGACCCGTTATAACCAGATGACTTCCAGAGGATTCGCTCTATCAGAGCAGCTCTATGCATGATTCTAATGTGCCGCAAAAAATGCTGTTTTCCATGGTCGTTTCCGGGTTAGGATAAGTTGACGGTTGAACACTTTTCTTTCTTGTCTGCCAAGTGGCAGAGAGGTGAAATCATCACTAAGGCTCACTGCCTTAGGGCTCAGAAAATATCAAAATTTCACCCCCACTGAAAGGCGAGCTTTTTACAGATTCACAGGAACTTAATAACCTACTGGACTGCAGAAGGGAAAAGAAGATCAGATCTCAAATATCGTGGAGCAGAGCAAAAGGCAAAATGAGCAACTGCCTGATAAGTGCTCTTGAAAATGCTCAAATAAAAGCTAAATGGTATGAAAACAGCAGCTAAGCCCTGTATCAATTCCATGGTCCAAAATTACAAAGGTTCTGGAGAAAGAGGCTCCCACAAAAGCCATCCTATCCAGGTGAGGGGAAGCAGAGAAACAGGGTCTCCAGGCCCGCAGTAGTCATTGAAATGGCCTAATTAAAGAAAACAATTAGGAGGTTGGCTTCCGTCCTGCAAGTGATTCCCCCACTGATGAAATCCCAAGGAGTGGCACGGCTCCAAAATTGCTCAAGTGACTTCTTGTTTAACTCAGCCACTGAAATCCTCATGAAGTGTTAAATTTAAATGTGTGTAAAGATTATTACCAAAAAGCCCCAACACATCAGGGGAAAAGTGTGAATATGTATACACAGAGCCACACATAGAGGTCAAGAGGGAAATAGATTCAGGGATATTTAGAGATTTAGCTTTTAGCAAAAGTCATTTTTCTCCCTCCAGTAAAGCCTGTGAGCTTTTAATAGCCACTTTCCTTGATTGCCTTCTAAAACGCTGTCTGCTGCCCAGTGGCCCGATCTGAACACACAGACTGGAGGTCTTGAAGCAGAAGGGGGTCTGAGAGGCTCCCCATATCAGAATTCTGAAAGCTTGCCCAGACTGAGTCGACCATGTTGCTCTCCTAAATTATGTAATAAGATAAAGTCTCGAGCTTTGATTTCAAGAATCATTCTTTTTCCTTTTGAATATTTTTATATTCTGAGTAGTGAGAAGTTGGAAGAATGCCCTCCTCAGAGTTCCTTATACGTTTCTGAAAATATTATGATGACCTTGCAATTAAAATATTTTAGAAATACCATGAGATTGCTTAGAGAGTGAATTACTACAATAATTTATTATCTTGAGAGCTAAGGATACTAACTTGCTCTTTATTTTCTTATTAGTATTTTGGAGGGGGGGTGGGAGGGGTAGAAACTATTGACCCTTTGACAGCTTTTTTCTTAACAGTTCTGTGGTTGAACTAGATCCCATAGTTTGGCACTGATTTTAATAGTAGAGAAACCCTGGCATACTGTTTAATACAAAAATCAACTAGTAGGCAGAGGACCTACCCAAGATCGAAGACACAGATGAGTGAACACAGGTGCCCAATACCTCTTCCCTTAGCTCCTCCCCAAGGCACACCACTTACCTGGTTATTGACCAGTTGAGAGGCCTGGATCTATGGACTTGGTGCCATTTGTACCATTTAGCCTGCCCGTCAGCTTCCAGCCACTCCCGTCAGCACGCAGGAGTGCATCCTGTATCAAATAAGAGCTTTCTTGATGTGCCACTATTATATACTAACCCTGCTTTACTTTTTACCAAGACATTGGGTCTAAAGAGATCCCTATCCAGTGGGTTGGGCCACACCAACCACTGTGGTGACTTGATAATAATGGTCTTTGAAGAGTGCACTATTCTTCCTTTTGAAAAACTTGCCGATATTGATTTCCCATAACCACTTGCATCATAGAAATAGCTAACAGTTCTGAAAAGGAAGTCAGTGTCCTGGTCTACATCTTAAATGCCACATTTACTGAATAGCTGGCACTTGAGTAGGTGTTGAGTTTCCTTCCAAAGTATACTGAAGACACAGACCTTACCTTGAGTAGACTTTGGAAGAGGAGAATCACCAAAACCTTAATAAGAACCCAACATTGCAAACAAATGGGCCCACTTTTATTGAGCACATAGTATGTGCCAGGCACTGAGTGAAGCACTTTACATATATTATTTCTAGTTTCCCCAGAGATTCTTCACAACACGTTATAAGGGCCACTTGATAGATGAGACAAGTTGCATTCTAAGAGATTGCGACTTCTCAAATATCACACAGAAAATATCATGGTTAGGATTAGAGCTAGGAATATTTCATCCAAAGCTGATATATACTCCACTATACCACATTGCCTCTCCACAGAGTTCACAATTCACTTTCCTACCTGTCCTTTTGAAAAGAATCAAATAGTATAATAAAAATACGTTTAAAATCTTTATAAAAGTATTCTATGTAGTATATATATATCGAGTCATCACATTATGCACTTTGAGTATATTACAATTTTATTTACCAATTATACCTGAATAAAGCTGGAAAAGAAAGTTGAAAATAGTGTGTCAGCCGAATCTATTATATATTCATTAACCTCCAATATCTGAGTTTCAGTTGTGGACCCTCAAGCATTGAAGACTCTGAGTTATCCCCAACTGATGGTCAGTTACGCAGTGTTAAATCTTTCCCATTTAGGGCCAAGGCTCTTTTGTCCTTCTTACTGCCAATGGGCAGGAAAGTGAGATACATCTTCCTGAAACTTTAGAGAATGCGTTGATGGAGATGTGTCCCCGGTATTCTAGATTCCTATTTTGGAACTTAGAACATGAAATAAGCTTTATTAAATTATTGAGTGGCTAGTCAAATGTAGGCTGAAAGTAAGGTGGCCAACCGTCCCGGGCTGCCAGGGACTCAGGGCTTTCCCAGGAGGCAGGACATTCCGAGCTAAAACCAGTAAAGTCCCAGGCAAACCAGAACAAGTTGATCACTCCTGCTGAAATATGCATGACTTCATGGAATTCTGTACCTAGACGGGACCCTTTGAGTTTAGCTAGTCCAATAAACACTGTTGTGATGAAAGTCTATACAGAGATTAACTTACAGTGCAGTTTAAACATAAACAGAATTAACAGCATCTCACCATGAAAGTACTAGACATATTTTATATTTATAAAATGCTATGCAGTTTATATACTCTTATTAAAAACTGTTCTCTATTTTTCTGAATTCCACCTGCCCTTTGGGGACTTTGGGATTAGACCACCTCTCCTGGTGGACCCCGCACTTACAAGTAGTAAAATGAGTGCTAAGACAAAGTTTGGCAAAGAGAGGACCTGAATTGATCTCAGAGACTTTCCTGGCTCCCGCATAGCATGGAAATCATCTGGAAACTCCCATCTGCTCTGTGAAGGGATGTGGAAAGTAGCTGATAATACTATCTTAGGAGTGGGGCATGCATCCCTATAGTAAGGAGGAGGGTGAGATGTTATTGCTAAGGAATAGGTGTCAGATGGCAACGTTAAGCAGACCTCAAGGTTATATAACACTTCTGAGGGAAGAAATCAGGAGCGGGGCTCCAAGCAGTTGAGAGAAAACAGGCCCCCTGTTTATCAGCAGCAGACAACAGATGCCAGCAGCCTGAGATGAGATGCTTGGGCGGGCCCACCATCCTCCAGAGACTGACTATCACCTACAGAGAGAGCAAGACCCTACAGCCCCACAATAGACTAAAGATACCAGGGTCCTTCTCCATCCTCCCGAGGGCACAAGACCCCCCTTGCCCATACATCAAGACTCACCTTGGGAAGGACGAAGATGGAAGGCTCAACTCTGAAAACTTGAACATTAACCTGAAGGCAATCACTACGAACTGAAAGGAAATCGTTTATTTATTTATTTAGGCCATGCTGTGCTGGCATGCGGGACCTTAGCTCCCCTACCAGGGATCAAACCTGCACCCCCTGCAGTGGAAGCACTGAGTCTTAACCACTGGACCACCAGGGAATTCCCAGGAAATCGTTGGAAAAAGAAGACACTGAGATATTGTCCACTGACAGAGTTAAGTTCCTCAACTATCCCGTAGGAAGGGAGCTTGTAAGGAAGAAGATGTAATAATAAAGAAATAAGCGAACAGATAAAGGAATGAATGAATGAATAGAAAATTTTTTTTGATTTTTGCACATCTAAGTAGTGGTGAGAAATTTTGCCTACTTGCTACAGAGTAATTCATTAGAGGATTTGGAAATTATAGAAAAGTATAATAAAAGTTTAATAATTGTATTGTGATAAATATTTTGGATAAATATATAGATAGATAGGGATAAATAGAATTATAATGTATATGTAATTAAGCTCTATATCCAATTCTGTATCTTGACTTTCACATATTATATTATGATCATGCAACCACGTCACATGTTCTTTAATAATTGTTAACAGTTTCATGATAGTCATCTGGAGGGACCATGATTCTTTTAGCCATTTTATTATTGCTGACCATTAGTTTATTTACCCTCACTGTTATAAACTATGCTGTAATGAACTTGATATGTAGATCTTTTCCATATATTTGACCATACGTAGCTTTAATTCTTCAAACTAAAATCATTGAATAAAAGGATATGAACTGATTTTAATCTGTTGATAGGTTTGGCCATGTATTTCCTGCAAGTCTATATCAATTTCTCTGTCAGCAGTATTGTATGAGTGCTTTTGTCAAGGCGCCATTGTTACCAATTCTAAAATCACTTGATAGGAGAAAGATAAGTATCTAATTTTTGTTTTAATTTGGATTGTTCACTGAGTATTGAGGTTGAATATTTTATTATGTTAGCAACTTGCGATATGTGAAATCTTTTTTCTACATTTTTTGAGTATTGTCTTTTTTTTTTTTTTTTGCGGTACACGGGCCTCTCACTGTTGTGGCCTCTCACGTTCCGGAGCACAGGCTCCGGACGCACAGGTTCAGCGGCCACGGCTCACGGGCCCAGCCGCTCCGCGGCATGTGGGATCTTCCCGGACCGGGGCACGAACCCGTGTCCCCTGCATCGGCAGGTGGACTCTCAACCACTGCGCCACCAGGGAAGCCCGAGTATTGTCTTTTTTATTTGAATAACCTCATTATAAAAGTATATCAACTGTCCTACTAATTGCATATATTTTTTACATTTTCTTTCCCAGTTTTCGACATGCCCATTTTTATTTCCACATGGTCAAATCTCATCCATTGCCTTTTGCTAAGAAAAATCTTTGTTCTAAAATAACATAAATAGGGCTTCCCTGGTGGCTCAGTGGTTAAGAATCCGCCTGCCAATGCAGGGCACACAGGTTCTAGCCCTGGTCTGGGAAGATCCCACATGCCAAGGAGCAACTAAGCCTGTGTGCTACAACTACTGAGCCTCCGCTCTAGAGTCTGTGAGCCACAACTACTGAGCCTGCGAGCCATAACTACTGAAGCCTGTGCACCTAGAGCCCGTGCCTTGCAACAACAGAAGCCACCGCAATGAGAAGCTTGCTTGACGCGACTAGAGAAAGCCCGCGCACAGCAATGAAGACCCAACACAGCCAAAAATAAAAAAATTATTTTAAAAAATAAATAACATAAATAAATGTTCTTCTACATTTTCATTTTCATGTATAACTTTTCAATCTATCTAGAATATTTTTTAAGTTATTTATTTTATTTTATTTATTTTTAGCTGCGTTTGGTCTTTGTTGCTGCACGCCAGCTTTCTCTATTTGCGGCGAGAGGGGGCTGATCTTTGTTTGTTTGTTTGTTTGTTTGTTTTTGCGGTACGCGGACCTCTCACTGTTGTGGCCTTTCCCGTTGCGGAGCACAGGCTCCAGACGCGCAGGCCCAGCGGCCATGGCTCACGGGCCCAGCCGCTCCGCGGCATGTGGGATCTTCCCAGACCGGGGCACGAACCCGCATCCCCTGCATCGGCAGGCTGACTCTCAACCACTGCGCCACCAGGGAAGCCCGGGGGCTGATCTTTGATGTGGTGCGCAGGCTTCTCATTGCGGTGGCTTCTCTTGTTGCGGAGCACAGGCTCTAGGTGTGCAGGCTTCAGTAGCTGTGACACGCGGGCTCAGTAGTTGTGGCTTGTGGGCTCTAGAGCACAGGCTCAGTAGTTGTGGCACATGGGCCTAGTTGCTCCACGGCATGTGGGATCTTCCCGGACCAGGGCTCGAACCCATGTCCCCTGTGTTGGTAGGCAGATTCTTCACCACTGTGCCACCAGGGAAGCCCTAGAATCTTTTCTTTTTTAAAAAACATATTTATTTATTTATTTGGCTGCACTGGGTCTTAGTTGCAGCATGTGGGATCTGGTTCCTTAACCAGGGATTGGACCCAGGCTCACTACATTGGGAGTGTGGAGTCTTAACCACTGGACCACCAGGAAAGTCAGTAGAACCTTTTCTTAACATAATGAAGTTGTAGTTTTTTCTACTTGGTTAATTAGTTGAGCTGGCAGCACTTACTTCCCTCACACCCAGTAATCTGAGGTGACTTCTTTATGAGGTGATAAACCTGTGTACATAGAAATTGTTTCTATGCTCTTTTGTTCTAATCCATTGACCCATCTGATGATTTTTGTTCTAGAAGGGTATTATTTTAATTATTATAATTTTATAAAATTATAGTTTACTTAATTGTATAATTTTATAGCTTGTATTTGCTTTTCTTTTTCAAAACTTTCTTGGATATTTATGCCATTTTATTATTATATTTTTTGCCAAATTTCAGGGGAAAAAAATAAACCTCAGGATTTCCATTAAAAATCAACCTGGGAAAAAAATTTTAAGTATTTAAATTTACCAGTTAAGAACATGTTTTGCCTCTCCATTAACTCAATTCTCCTTTTATTTCCGTCAATAAAATTTTTAAGATATTTTTATTTTTGTTTGTTAGATTCCACCTACATTCTTTTTTTTTTTTTTTTTGCGGTATGCCGGCCTCTCACTGTTGTGGCCTCTCCCGTTCCGGAGCACAGGCTCCGGACGCGCAGGCTCAGCGGCCATGGCTCACGGGCCCAGCCGCTCCGCGGCATGTGGGATCTTCCCGGACCGGGGCACGAACCCGCGTCCCCTGCATCGGCAGGTGGACTCTCAACCACTGCGCCACCAGGGAAGCCCCTACATTCTTTTAAAGTTGATTCTAGTTAATATTTTTGGCAACTTTTGTAAGAATGAGAACTTAAAAATAATTATTACTGGATATATCTGTTATACAGAAAATACTTTTACAAAGTCCTTAACTTTATATGCCAGACTTTCAGAATTCTTCTTATCAGCACTAAGGGTTTTAGGCAAATTTTTGAGATTCTGCTTTGTATTTTCAAAATGTTTCTGCTATAATTACCGTTTGGTTTTCTTGTTCTATAACTGATGCAAGGTTTTTCTACCAGTTGAATTAATTACGACAAGGTTGTTGATGCTAAAATGTGTGTTAAATATTGAGATTTTAACTTCATATGACACATACATAATAAAAAAGACAACACTTTCTTATACCAACAAGTAAGCAAGCATTATTGTTTCAAGGGTAATAGTTCTATGATTATTCATTGAATTTCAAGTAGACCGTGTAAAATAATAAAACAGAAACCTCCATTAAATAGAGTTGGGAGACCAGAAGGGGGAGCTCTCACCCCCCCATGAAGTTAGCAGAACCCAATGGGAAGAAGAAAGACTCCTCTTCTTTCCTGGCAAGAACTCAGCCAATGAAAAACCACCGATTCTCAGCTTACTAGAGCCCTCCCAACTAACTTTTTCTATGAAACTGTTCTCCTTCCCTTGCCCTGCGGGGGATTTGCACATGGTGCGCCATGATTGCAGACCCCAAATTGCATTTCTCTGCTGATCCCAAATAAACCATTTTTACTGGACTAAAATCTGGCAGTCTGTTATTTCTGGTCAGTAATTCTCACAGCAGAGCTTCTTGCAAATAAACTGGTCATGCTTCAGTATCCAAATGAAAAGATACGGAATAAATAAAAATCTAGAAAGGACCTTCACCCTCATTATAAGAGGTGTTTTAGACTGCAGTTCAGCCAACATAGTTATTCATTTAACAGATTTTTTCTTTAACCCTCTGACCTCTTTCATCCATTTCTTCCTCTCCCCCCCACCCCTCTACCTCTGGCAAAGTTGCTGTTATTATTGAAATTTGTATATTATTCATATTGCCTTTCCAGAAAGCGTTATAAATTTGCATGTAAAAATTATATATATATTTGTTGAATTTATAATAATTATTTAGACTTCATTCTTTAAGTTTTGCTTCTTTTAAACTTTTCTAGGAATTGATGGTATAGTTCAATAATAGTGCCGAAGATAATAATGTGAAATTTAGGGTAAACAATGAAATTTTTGTATATAGTTTATAATGAATTATACCAAGTATTCTCTTCCTATGGAGGTGGGAGAAGGAGAGAGTAAATGTTTGCTGAATAATAATATAATTTACCACAGTCCACCCTTTTGGTCTCAAATATTGATGGATCTTCTCTTTGCATTCAAAATAAACTCTTAGCCTTCTTGAGGAGAACACCCCAAAACACCCCAAGCCCAGGATCCTGTGCTAGCATCTACAGTAGGTCCAGATATGGTTCCTCTTGATCCAGACACCTGTGAGCTAAAAAGAAAAGTTATTTATAGTCTCTTTTGACCACACACACACACACACCCCCCATATAAAGGTCAGATGAGACCAGAATGACAGCAATAAACAATCCCATTTGGAAAGGTGAAAAATGGGAGACACATAGCAGTCACTGGCCCCAAACAATTTTGAATTCCCATCGGGCAAATGTTCCTTATGAAAATGCTTCATAAGAAGCAACCCCAAATCTCAGAGGTTTACAACCAACGTATTTCTCCAAATTCTGACCTGGTTTGCAGGTCAGCTATGTCAACTTTCTCCATGCAATAAATCTGGTTCAGAACTACCCCACGTGTCTGCTTACTCAAAGTCCCAGGGTGAAAGAACAGCTACTATCTAGGGCGTATTGCTTCATCATCGTGACCAGAAGTGCAAGCAGATTTGTAGAAACGTACATACTGTTACATCTGTCCACGTTTCATTAACCAAGTCATGTGTTCAAGCCCAAAGCTGCTATTATACTCCTCCCATGGTGGGAGGAGGGGGAGAGAATATTTGCTAAACAAGAATAGAATCTACCACAGAAGATGAGATATGTTTTAGAGAATATTTCCTCTTCCAAAGGAGCCCAGTGAAAGCAGTCTTTCCTAATATTGGAAGATCCCAGTGAGTAGTTCAATGTTCTTCATGTAAATTATTCTGTAAGCGCAAGAAGTAAGTTATACTTACCTATTAGAAAAACATAAAGGGAAAGTACAAAGCAGTACATAAATTTCACTTTGTATAGAAAGCTGAGTAACAGACAGAGAATTGGAAATCAGTTTGAATTAGCAAGAAAAAAAGGCAAAGAGACATAATGATACAGATGAATTTCACATAAATCTGGGCAAATCCAATTAGGTAGTTCACAATTCTTCCTCTACCTATGCTGCGTTAATGGAAAAAATAGATAATTCCAGGAAACTGGACTAGGTTTATTTGAGAGGCCAATGTTTGGGTGTGCACAGAAGGATTTGAGCAGAAAAATTCTGCAGGAAGAATTAACGAAGTTATAAAAAGACAGATCCCATAGGTAGGGAAGTTATATGTCTGTCTCAGAAGAGTCTGTCTTTCTGGATAAAGTTGTCACAATATTTCTGAGCAACCAAGTACTGGGGTTAGCATCAGAATCTTAACTAAGTTAAAACTATACATTAATCAGGGCTTGTGACAAATCTCCAAGAGCCTTAGGACAGAGCAGAGTGTAAGGGACTAAAACAAGTTCATTTTGCCACCTCTTCAGAAGATGGAGACGCGGACAGGGCTTGCCCGAGCATGAGTGTACAGATACGAGATTCTGAGAGTCATATTCTTGGGCATTACAAATTACAGCATCATAGCAGTGCGCCCACAAAACACAAATGCTCAGCCCTTGTGGGTATACAGATGCTACTATCATGTTACAATATCAGATTTTGTATACTTTCTGAGTTGGTCCATTCTTTATCGTTTTTTTTTTCTTTTTCTTTTTCTTTTAGTTGCAGCATGCTGGATCTTTCGTTGCAGCGTGTGGGCTTCTCTCTAGTTGTGGCGTGCGGGCTCCAGAGTGCACAGGCTCAGTAGTTGTGGCACACAAGCTTAGTTGCCCCGCGGCATGTGGGATCTTAGTTCCCTGACCAGGGATCAAACCCGCATCCCTTGCACTGGAAGGAGGATTCTTCACCGCTGGACCACCAGGTAAGGCCCTCTTTATCATTTAAGGCCAGTTTTGCTGGCTGCATTTCTGAATCCAACTCATAACCACTTTGATGGATAAAAAGACACTTTCAAATCAAAGGTGAGATCATCAGCCTAAAGAAATCACACGCCTGGCTAAATCTTTCCAGGAAATCACTGACAAATATTGAACTATATAAAAAATGTATAAAATCTAAACTGAAGTGATGGTTGGGGCTGGGGAGAGAAGTATAAATTTATTGTTTAGGAAACTAAGTGTGGTTATTTGCACATCCTTCTGTTGATTTTACAGAGTCCCAAGTTTAACTTTTAAAAACCTTAGGTTTTCATCTAGGAATACTACTGGTAAGTATTCTGGTACTGAGTGGTCAGACCTCAGAAAGAGCATGTCTTCCACAAAGGTGCCTGAAGTAGGGAGGTTATAATGCAGGCAAGTTAAGGAAAGCAAAAATGAGAGTGGGGAAGTTGCTTGCAAAAGATAAGGCACCATTTGTTTTCTTGTTTAACATGTTTATTTAGCAGCTAATATGTGCAAAGTACTTTATTACATGTGTACATACATGCGTATTATATATGCCAAGGAGAATACCACAATAAGGCAAACTTGGAAGCTCACACTTTAGCAGTGGAGGTAGAACACACACACACACACACACACACACACACACACACACTATTGTAATACATTGTAGAGAATATGAGCCTTTGGGAAAAATTAATCAGTCATTTAAAGTACAAGACACAAAACCAGGAAAATGGTGTTCCCACAGCTAAGATGAAACCCAGATGCTGAAAGAAAGGTATTAATGTAATATCCTGAAAAATGCAGAAAAAAAATTAACTTTTAATAGAAGGTCATCACAGATGAGCAAAGGAGAAGAGTATTGCTAGCAATGATGAAATAGGAAAAAATTGGAGTGGGAGGAAAAACATTGCAAAGTATAGAAAAAGAGGTTATTTCAATTATTTAAATACCTGAATGTTAAATTAATGACTTTGGCACGTTGACTGAAATTAATGAAATCATCAGTGCCTGACACTCTCCATTAGGGTCTTTAAGATAATTGCAAATGTGATTAGAAATCCTATAAGTTAACAGAATTTCATGGAAGAGAAAAGAAAATCAGTCCAAGAATGGATGATGTAGCATCTTTTCTGTATATATATTCAAATAAATACACACAAATTAATATAAATGCATAAGAATACCCACTTAGAACGGTTTTAGAAATGAAACTGCTGGGAGACCTTAACAATTACAGATTAGTTGTTTTATCTTTGAAGCCTGGCATTTGTCAGCACTATTTATTCACCAATCTGTAATCTCTCCAAAGAACACAGCATGCAGCATGGCAGATCAGCCTGGTTTTCTAAGTGGCAGGCCCATTTAGGTGACTTCTATAAGGAAATAACCAGTCACGTAAATAAGGGAGAAGCAAAAAATGTAACCTTACAGTACCTTAATTAGTTCATAGCTATTGTCCCAGAAGAGATTTCCTTTCTATCCTATTCCATTAGAAAGATATGGATGAAGGTCACACACTGACCAGTCTAATGTATCCAAAGGTAACATAACATTTTTTTTTTTACCAGTTCAGAAGAAATAGTTCAGTATTGATTATTTACTTTCATTCTTTCTTGCTGAAAAAGAAAACTCTTAAGATAGGTTTTTGCCTGTCTTAAGATATGAAGTACTTATCTGGCTGCGTATCAAAGTACTGTTTTCATTGTATCGCTTCCATTGCTCTTGTATTACAGGCAATCATAATTCTACTTATAATTCCCTCTCTTACTTAGGATTTGCTTGGGACTGTGGTTTTTTTAAATAAGAGATTGGGTTTGGGATGAAAGACTGACTTTATTATATTATTAAAATCTGTTAATTTTAAAATTTATTTTCATCCATGAATATAGCTTGCATAATTTCTGGTTTTCAACATTTTATTTTTGGCCCAGAATTGAACCTATTCCGTAAATGTTTCACGGATACTTAGAAAAGGAAGATGAGTTTTTCCTTTGTGTATAAATATAAAAACAAAGTTTATTAATTAAATTATACCAATCCTCTGCTTGTTTCTTATTTGTATTTAAACATTAAAGATTTAGGGTTAGACTGTTTCTTCCCATAAATATCCCCTGCCCTGTATTCTGTCATGGTTAATTTTGCGGATTGGAAGTCAGGCTGCCTGTTTTAAATCCTGGTTCCAAATTCACTAGCTGTGTCATCTTGGTCAACTAAGTTAATGTCTGTAAATCATAGACTCACTTATAAACTGAAAATAATAATCCCCTATTTCATAAGACCAGCTTTAGATTAAAAGTTGTAATGGAGATATAGTGTCTGGCATATAATACGGTCAATAAACATTAGTTTTATTATTATTGGTATTATTATCCTCATGCTCAGTTCATTTTTAACACTTTTTTGATTTGTTAATTTTCTTTTCCCTTTAACTGATATGTACTTGCAGAGAGATGGAATGATTGACCTTTGATCAAACTGATCCGAATGCTTTCTCTATAAAACACAGTAGAATGCTGGCCAGTGATTCCAAAGCATCCGTTATTCAGACTAAGCTACCAAACCCAAAGAGCCAAAGAGGGAGCCTCTCTCCTGTTGCCTTAAAGTCACCTGGAGAACTTTAAAAAAGTAATTCTTGCCCCAGTAGTTTTGATTTGTTGGATAAACTGTTGGAGGCAAGCATTGTAAGTAGCAGAAACAGTGATGGCAGTGGTCCACGGAGGCAAGGCAGGCCTGGTGAGACTTAGGAGTGGCCTAAACCTACCCACAGCCAGTGATGAACATTCCTGTGCTGGTGCACATCCATCCAGGTAATCCAGGTAGAAACCAGCCTTTCCGGTAGACTCCAGCCTAGCAGGAAACAGAGGGAAGGGCCAGTAGAGAAAAAGAGGCAAAAATCATCACAGGCTTAAGTCAGACAATGTATGGCACATTTTCTCTGTTCCAGCTGAGCCCACAGTTTAGTGGGAAAGATACACACAGCGCCAAGTCATTGTGTTACCTGTAGGACAGGACTCTAGAACCTCCAAGAAGAGGGAATCACTTAAGGAAGAGGATGACTCAGGGAAAGCCTTACAGAGAAATGATGTTTCAACTCTAAAGGATGAGTAGAAGTCCCCCCTGCCCCCAGCCCCGGCCTCATCCCTAGCAGAAAAAAGAGGAAAGGGCAGATACAGAGAAAACAGACACAATCTGGAATGGGCTGAAGTCAGCAAAGATGGTAAAAATATCTTAATTTTAAATAAGATGAATGAAGATTTATAGGTTAGTAAACAGGTTAGAAATATGCATTCCAGCCATTCAAACCTGAGCCAGTTACTTAACTTACACGCCTCTATTTACTCATTTGTTAACCAGGCATAACCTGACGCCTATCTGACCTAGGTGAGAGGATTAAAGGGTTAACGTACGTCAAGCATTTAGTCCATAGTAAGCGCTCAAGGAAGGTTAGGTTTTACTATTTTATTATTTTTGTCGTGTTTTCCGTTTATTGTTGTCTTATCGTTAATGTCTTTAAATTAGATTAGAGAATATGAAATTAGCAAACAGCTTCTTATATGAAAATATACAGTGTCATTGAGGATAGGGTGGAGAGGACACTAGCGCTGCTGGTGGGCATGCAACTATTTCTGGGAAAAAAAATACAAATCAAGAGCCTTAAAAATTAATGTTTTTCCACTTTAACCCACTCATTCTATTTCTGGGCATCTATCCTAAGCAAATACTCTGAAAATATGTAGAAAAAGCCATTTATGCACAAAAATGTACATTATGAGATCACTTATAATAGCAAGAAAATTGGGAACAAAAAGATTTTAATCAGGCAACTATGAAAAATGATGTTTACCAAGCATTTACAACATCACAGAAATGCCTATTCAGAAACGAAGAAAGGAGGACAAAAAAAAACTGTACATTATAATCACAACTCCACCACTTGGAGGATCTGCAGAAACAAAAATATAAGAATCTGCATTAAAATGTTAATGGCTACTTTGGGTGGTAGGATTATGTGTAACTTTTCCTGTCTGTGTTGCTTTTTCAAATTTTCCAAAATGAACTTTTATTACCTCCATGCTAAAAATACGTTTTATGCAAGAAGAAATTGGGTAATATTAAGCCTTAGGTAGTTCTGGGAATATCTCTGCAGAAATGCGTGCTGGAAATGATTTGGAAGGCCTCCCATCTCTAGGCCTTTCGGATGGATTTCCTTATGAACGCTCCAGGAACAGCCACGCGTAAGCGCTCATGACCCTAGGCTGCTTCCGTGGCAGGTGACAATAACAGTTTGGATCTGGAATGGCTCCCAAGCAGTCATTCAAGCCAGCAGTGGTATTTCACCAGGTAGAGCAGTCTTGTGGAAGGAAGACACTCCCTTGCTTCTTTGAAACTTCCCAAATGTGATGACGCGTGCCACCTGCCAGCCCTCTCGTTTCCCCCTCTACTATCTCCTTTCCCGTCACCTCTCATCTCTTTGCTTTCAGCTCCCTTGCACGCTCTGCGTGCTGCCTTCCTGCCCTTAGCGTCACCCCGCACTCCTGATGGAGACCCTGCACTGCTTTCATGCTTGTCAGTACCTCACCCTCCTCCGGAAACCAGATGTCAAAAAATCAAAGTTCACGCGGTCCTCTTTCATGGGCAAGTGAGGTTTTCTTACCTTTATTGGCACAAAAGTCACTTGGTTGTCTTTTAAAAAAATGTTTTTTATACTAGCAGTGGCATTCTTTAATCTACTCTAAACAAATTTCCATAGGAAAGTAACTCCTACTATAGATGTCTTAACACACGTGCTATTTGATTACTGACACTGAATACAAGGAATATTTTTTCCAATAAAAAATAACATTTAAGCAGGGAAGTGGGGAAGTAGTTTTTTTTTTCCTCTCCAAGACAATTCCTGACCTATAGCCAGTTGTTATATTAATATTAGCAAGGCTAATTTCTGAATGTATGCAATTTGGAAAATAAAGTTAGAAAAATTTCAGGGTTAATGTTCTAAATCTTCTTCAGGAAATCCATAATTGTCAAACTTCAGAAAGCAAAAATCTAAATTGTAAGCTTCAGTATTTCCAGTTGGTTATTTCCCAAGGCCTGGAGGATTTGAGAACCCAGCACTATATTATGGTTGAAACCCATGGCAATCCTATGTGCATATCTTTAAGACGCATGTTCTAGAAAAAGCCATTGGATATCATGATATTCTGTTGAAAAATTCTGTTGTTTTTCCTATGATATTACTGATTTCAGTTGTTTCTTTTCTCATTTTAAACTATTTAAAAATTTTGCTTTTTTTCTTTTACAAATTTTTAATTCTCTTCTGGGTGATATATATAGTAACATGAGAAGCAATCCTCCAGTCTTTCTCAGTTGCTGTAGTTATCCAATATTACGGAAATGTTCTGAAACAAATATCCTGTTACTCCACCATTAAAATCTGAGTATAACTGAGTATATTTCTACTGTTGGCCCCAGGTAGAGACAAAAAGTAAATTCCTCCATGGACCTTTTTGCATTATCAGTTTCATGTTGTGTGTCTAGAAGAAAAGCCGCATCCAGTTTGACACTGGCTTCAAGTCTAGACTCTGGAAGAGACTCCACAATGCTGAGTTAAAAGCCCAGAAGTAAATAAAAACCACGACCATTATAGCACCTTCAAACACTAAAACAACAGATTCTGGCCTTCCCTGGTGGCGCGGTGGTTGAGAGTCCGCCTGCCGATGCAGGGGACGCGGGTTCGTGCCCCGGTCCGGGAAGATCCCACATGCCGCGGAGCGGCTGGGCCCGTGAGCCATGGCCGCTGAGCCTGCGCGTCCGGAGCCTGTGCTCCGCAACGGGAGAGGCCACAACGGTGAGAGGCCCAAGTACCGCAAAATAAATAAATAAGTAAGTAAGTAAATAAATAAATAAACAGATTCTTCAGGGTAGAGTAATCTCCTTGGGCTAGTCCAAGTTCACCAGGCTGCAAACTTCTCATCCCAAGTGGTATAATTAATCAACTTTTCCCATCCAGTATTTCTGGATTCTGATTTTCTTCCCCAAGGTTTGTTGTTGTTTCATTAATTTGTTTAATACCCAGCAGATCAAACCTGTTAAGTATTTCTCCCCCACAATATGTGGCTCTTGGTATCTCCGCTCAGTGTATCTATTTTTATTTCTAAGCCCGGCTGCCAGCTTGCTGGTCCTCATAGCTTGGTGCTCAGCCAAAGGTTGATCGGAGGTTGGCCAACCCTGTGCCAGCAAGGCTTTTACTTTCTGCAGATGGATCTGTGTGGAATGGAAAGTGCACTCAAACGTCAGGCCATTTTCAGGTCCACTGAGCCCTTTCAGGTCTTCTTGCATCTCTTCCACACGTGTGCACAGGCTTCATCTTCCAGGGATGCGTGGGAGGCTTGGGCCACTCGGATCTCTGCTGCGCATGTGCGTAGTCTCTGGTCAGTTTGGGGTAGGCTGATAAGAGACCTTACCGACCATCTGTGGCTTTCTCACCTTCGGGAATTCCCTGCCAAGTCACTAGTGTGGGTACCATTCTGTTGCTCACTCCAAAGAGACTTCAGACCTCCAGCTGGTGGGACCACTTGCTTTCCTTGTTCACTTGCACCAAGAGCACTGCTTTAACAACACTTGAACAAAGAGAACCTCCCCTGGCACTGGAAGTAACGCCACTGGTTTTCATGGCCTGCCCTGCCCTGGATCAGCTGCCACACCCACAGAGCTGGGGTGGGTGGAGGAAGGATGGAAACTGCCTTGATAAGAACACCACTGACAGTGCTGTGTTTACCTGAAGCTCCGTAGCTTTCGTGGATCAGCGTTCCTCAGTTCTGTGTGAGGCTTTGGGCAATTTCTGGAGCACTCAAGTGGCCGTCTTTGACAGTTTTATCCAGACTTTGTACTGCTTTTTGGGGAAAGGATTTATCGACCTCTTTAATACATCGTGCTGGAAACGACTCTCCCTCCTATTTGTAGTTTGAAAAAGTGAAACTCAGGTTGGTATAAGGAGAGGCTAAAATTGGAAGGAAGAAATAAGAAAAACAAAAGGAATCTTATTGCTTGTTAGAGTATGACTGATTTCCCAAGATTTGACAAGCTTTCAAACAAGATGTCTTCTACTACTCTCAAATTTTGGACCAACCCAGGTTATATGAATCAGAAAGGGTAAATTTATCTTTAAATTAGAAAAAAAAAACCTTGTGCAACAATTCTTAGGGATGCAACAAGGTATAGTAAAAACAGTATAATATAAGACATCTAGTAGTAGATCAAGATTCAAAATAAATCTTGACTATATCAGTATCACTTTGGGCAATTAAATTTACTTCTCTATCTCAGTTTACCAATTAAGAAAAGGATAACGATATCTAGTTCACAAGGATGTTAAGGGCATTAAATATGATAACAATTATGAAAAGAATTTGCTCATATCAGCAAGTAGTAATTGCTTAATTGATATTTATATCTTATTACACATTTTTTTCAGCCTTTCAGGAACTCAGTTCTCTTCTGGTTAACTGGACATCTAGGAATGGGTCTACTTTAATTGATCTAGAAAGTCTAAATCAATGTTTCACTTTTATTTGGGACATTCTCTCTTTTTTTTTTTTTTTTCCTGCGGTATGCGGGCCTCTCACTGTTGTGGCTTCTCCTGTTGTGGAGCACAGGCTGCGGACGCGCAGGCTCAGCAGCCATGGCTCACGGGCCCAGCCGCTCCGCAGCATGTGGGATCTTCCCGGACCGGGGCACGAACCCGTGTCCCCTGCATCAGCAGGCGGACTCTCAACCACTGCGCCACCAGGGAAGCCCTGGGACATTCTCTTTTTAAATCACAGGTCTGAGTTTTGAATCAGAGCTCTGGTGATGCAGAGAAGTTTTTCTCTCTTTTTTTTAATGGTTGGCAGAGTCTTTTCTTTTAATTAATTAATTAATTTTCGGCTGTGTTGGGTCTTTGTTGCTGTGCATGGGCTTTCTCTAGTTGCGGCAAGCAGAGGCTACGCTTCATTGTGGTGCACGGGCTTCTCATTGCGGTGGCTTCTCTTGTTGCGGAGCACAGGCTCTAGGCGCGTGGGCTTCAGTAGTTGTGGCTCGTGGGCTCTAGAGCACAGGCTCAGTAGTTGTGGCGCACGGGCTTAGTTGCTCCGCGGCATGTGGGATCTTCCTGGACCAGGGCTCGAACCCATGTCCCCTGCATTGGGAGGCGGATTCTTAACCACTGCACCACCAGGGAAGTTCCGAGCAGTTTTTCTCTTAAGGGAATTTAGTGCTCAGAAAGAATATAGATTTGTTTGCTTTGTTTTATCTTCATGTTTTGCTTTCTTTTCCATGTGCCCTTAAAATTGCATCAAGGTAGGCAAGATTATTAGGTTACATAAAATGAAGCTAATGATACTGCATCATTTTTGAACTACAAAAATGGCAAATTCACATGGTACAACTTAATGTGTTGCAGAGAGAACTGAACAAGGAGTCGGGAAAGGGGGTCTTATTCTACCACTAATAATCAGCTGTCTGAGAAGAGCAGATCATATGCTCTGTGATCCTGAAACCCTCTCTGGGGAAGTAGGGTACTTCTGATCGGATCTCTACATAAGCATTTCTCCTTCCTACTGAATCTAATTTCATTACTAACAGCATTTGAAATGGCAGCAAAGACCAACAGTCAGCCGGTCAGGGTGGTGTAGGGAATTTGTAATGTCCCATAGAATGACAAAATTCTCTCCTTGACGAAACTCGAACCAGGCTCCTATGAGCTCTCTGCTCAAGTAGGCGTTAACCTTGACCCCTAAAGTCTTGAACAAATGCTGACATAATTTCTAACAGCTCAGAACTGCATCCCTGGGATGACCCTAGCCTGCTGTTAAAGTGCCTGCCTAGGAAAACTCAAGTCTCTCCCAAAATCTATGGTTTGTTTTGGCCAATACTTGAAGATAGGACCTCTGTCTCCCAGTACCTGTGGGAGGCTAGAAGCCTAACTTTGAGAAGTACCAGTTAATAAACCCAGATGTGTTTCACATGGACCAACACTCCCCTTTCTGGTTTTTATAATTTTTTACTTTCTTGACTCCACAGAGCCTGTGCTCACCTCCCTCCCCATTCCTTCATCCTCCCTTTGAAACATCCAGTCACCTCTGTACCAATCGAAATTGAGTTCAACGCATGCTAGACTTGCCTCTGTGGCAATAACATATTCCTGATGAAAATCTGACCTTACTACTTCAACTAGTGTCTGGCTTTGTTTATCTTTGATGCAAATAACCTCCATGTTTTGGAGATTTTCTAGGTAGGGAGGAGAATTAGCAGTCAAGGTCATCCCCCATGAATTCTACCAGATGGTTGGGCTTCGTAGAAACAACAGATGTTCAGAGCAGTTTGCACCATTCTTCTTCAGAAAAGCGTATGATTGTTTATTAGATAAATCAAGAAAATGTCTTTTCCAAAAATAATTTTCTCAACTTAAAAACAACTTACTTCCAGTAAAGAAAGAAACAAATAGCACTAATAGTATCATTATCCAAAGAAAACCACTGTTTTCATTTTAGAGTATTTCTTATGGACTTTTTCCTATATACGTTCTACATAATTATAATAATGATGTTTATACAGTTTGCCTACAGTTTTTCACATAATACCTTGGCATCAGCATTTTTCTGTGTTACTGCAAAAAATCACATAGCTGTATAGTATTTCATCATCTGAAAGGACCTGTACTTATTTTTTAAATTTATTTATTTTATTTATTTATTTTTGGCTGCATTGAGTCTTCATTGCTGCTTATGGGCTTTCTCTAGTTGTGGTGAGCGGGGACAGCGGCCTTCTTATTGCAGTGGCTTCTCTTGTTGTGGAGCATGGGCTCTAGGTGCGTGGGCTTCAGGAGTTGTGGCACTCAGGCTCAGTAGTTGTGGCATGCGGGCTCTAGAGCGCAGGCTCAGTAGTTGTGGCGCACGGGCTTTGTTGTTCCGCGACATGTGGGATCTTCCTGGACCAAGGCTCAAACCCGTGTCCCCTGCATTGGCAGGCGGATTCTTAACCACTGCACCACCAGGGAAGCCCAGGACCTGTACTTACTTTAATAATTTTCTGTACTAGTATATTTAGATTAGTTTAATTTTTTTAACCAAATATAATAGAACATCCTTTGGCATGATTTTGTTCTTTGTCATAGATGGAGTTATTTTGTTGGAATAGAGTTCTAAATATGGGTCAAAGCATGTGAACAATTGCTTATGTTGAACGGAAAATTTATTGAGTCTAACGTGCACAGTGCAGGGTGTTACGAGCAGAGATAAATGGCATTGCATCTAGAGTAAACTATTCATAATAGTAGAGACATCATCCACTAGGAAAGATGAGGGTAGTTTTGGGGCCAGGTTTGTGTAAAACAGACCAATGACCATGGTTTAGTCTTCATTTGCTAGCACCAGAGATAGCTACCTTAACTTGGTATCAGAAAAAGGAGTCAGACCTTTCAATCCTAAAACTTAGGAAGTAACACAGATTTATTAGTTAATTCATAATCTACACAAATGGTGCATGGCATAAAACAGTCAAACCCAGAAATATCTCCAAAGTTTGTGATCATTTTTATATCATCCAATCCACACCATGGGGGTGCATTCATGTAAAAAGCCCAGGATCGGGAAATGGTATCATTAGTATGTAGCAGCAGGTGCCTTGTTAATGATTAAAAGCTCGTTTTTTTAGGCAAGCAAGATTTACGCTGAAGTTTTACTGTGTTCATTCTTCTCCCTGACTGCAGGTATCTAGAAAGGAAACGATGTTGTCAGGCTGCTGTAGGGATGGGAGGCCATCTCATTAGGAAAACTGGTACCTTCAGGATCCCCAGCCGTGGTCCTCCCTCACTCTCACGCCATCCCATGACACCTCCTAAATGTCTTGGTTCTCATTCCGCCTTTTCTTCGCCCTGTGGACTCTGCTTCATGACTTTCCCTTTTCAGCCTTTGGCTCTACCTTCTTCCACCTACAATGAAAATGATCACATCTGCTTCCTAAGCTAGAATTCTCAGAAGGCAGAGATACTATCTGTCTTGTTCGTGATGCTTATCAGGTACCTAGACAATGACTGGATAGTTAGTCTCCAGGAAAGATTATTGAGTGAAACAAAAGAGAGATGTCTGATTTCTTTCAGGAGTTTACCCTCTGATAATTCATGCCAAAATATTACTCATGCCTTGTTTACTCCTTCCAAGTGACGATGGCATTTTACCAAAGCTGTTCTGTACATTAACCTAAAGATGTAAGAAATGTGGAAATTTCAAGTATAAAAGTATTGATAACACAGAGAGAGATGAAAGGGAGAAATGAGAAGAGTGATTTGTTGCTTTGCACATTTATTGTAAATAATTCGAAA
This sequence comes from Tursiops truncatus, assembly GCF_011762595.2. Lineage (NCBI taxonomy): Eukaryota > Metazoa > Chordata > Mammalia > Artiodactyla > Delphinidae > Tursiops > Tursiops truncatus. The sequence continues at coordinate 25,223,425 of NC_047054.1, read as the reverse complement.
AATATATAAAAGAAGACAATAAATCTTACCTCTAGCTCTGCCATCTAGGAATACGCATTACGCTTTGCTCCAGCTTCTTGCCCTAAAGGTCACATCAATCCTCTTCTCAAACTCAGTGGCATCCTCTTGCCTGAAAGAGTCTGTCCATCTGCTTAAACAAGCCTTCGAGGCCACGGCCTCTGTAGCACAGGGCTCCGGAAGGCTCCTTGGGAGCAGGATAGCACTGGCTATCTTACAATATTGCAACTTTGGGCAACTAACTTAAGCTTAGGGAGGTTCAGAGTCTCATCTATATGTGGGAAAAAAATAAGCCTCTCATAGAAGGTCAAGGATAATGAGATGCTGCACATACAGAAGCTCGGACTGTGGCTCCCAGGGGAGGTTCTGCCCCTGCTGGGGCTCCTTCTGGTTCCCACCATGCTCTTCAATACCCTGTAGCGCAGCCACATGAATTACCATTGTCCGGAGGTTCCATGCTGACCCTCGCGAATCTCATTTATCTGTTCATGTTGTTTCTTTTTTTTTTTTGCGGTACGCGGGCCTCTCACTGTTGTGGCCTCTCCCGTTGCGGAGCACAGGCTCCGGACGCGCAGGCTCAGCGGCCATGGCTCACGGGCCCAGCCGCTCCGCGGCATGTGGGATCCTCCCTGACCGGGGCACAAACCCGTGTCCCCTGCATCAGCAGGCGGACCCTCAACCACTGCGCAAAAAAAAAAAAAAAAAAGAACTCTAGTATGAATGCAGACTTGGAGATTGTTGCTCTACCTTGAGGTTTAAGAAGCTGGGATCCTGTACTGCTGTTCAGTCATTGGCTGTGGATCAAAGGCAGGAGTGGAGGGGGCTGGATGTAGACGCCCAGGCACAGAACAGTCCTCAGAAGGTTGTGAGTAGAGGCCATTAACCATTACTGGCAGAGACTGGGACATGAGCATGCCAAGCTGGACAAAGACATGGGAGGGGATCTGGGCAAAAACCAAGACTGTGTGATACACTTTCTAAACCAGAGAGTGCTACTCTCTGCTGTCCTGTTCTCTGCCGGCCGAGGACGTTCACTTGTAATCGGTCTGCCCCCTCCCCAGGGGTCAGCTCCTTCTACAGGACCGGATACCTACCTAATTGATGGGAACCCTAATTCCCTCCAAGTCCTCGGGAGAGTTTCCCTGTTCTCTGTTTACTCGGAGTTGATATGTATCTTATGAATGTGCTGGATTGCAGGACATCTTTTCAAAAAGTGTCCCATAATAACCTTTAAATACCTCTGCAGAAGGCTGCTCCAACCTCGGAGACATTAAGCAGGTCCCGAGAAGAGAGCCCGAGGTTTCATTAACGAGAGACAGAACCCTCTCCTAAGGTTTCATTTGGGCCTGACAAGCTGGGGTCAAGGAGTCACTACCGTGGACTCCCACGTGGGGGCGATCTTTCCCTTAACGCAGCATTGGTGTCCTTTCAACATTGCTTAGACGAAGGTGGGATGTCCTTTACCAAAGAGTCACACACTGTTATGGTTTCCAAGTACAGTAATATACTCTATAAACCTAAGCGACCACTCGGTATCATCACAGTTGCATTCAAAGGCACACCACTCTGGGACTAAAATGTAACAGAAAAGCAAATTAAACCTTTAATTTCGTGAAACCAAAAAGGAATTATAGTTACTAAGGCATGCACGCAGAAATCTTATATTTCTCTTTTTTCCATTTGTTCTCTTTTCTCCTCTCATACCTATGGCTGGGAACCCAAATTCTGTCTCCTTCTTCATCCCAAACTCCAAAAAATCCTTGTCTTACAAACTCATGCCTGCAAGGGGCTCTTTTGTCTCTCACCCTTCTCTTTCCACACCTGTTCTCTTTCTGTGCCTTCAGGGAGTGTCTGTAGCTACCCAAGCTCTCTCCTCACCTGTCATCCTAATGTGTATTATGAAGGTTCAGGAGCTTATGAGACAAAAATAGATGTATGTCCCAGGAGGGAAGGAAGGCCCATGAGAGCGTTCTCCTAAGTGTGGGACAAGGGGGTTCATCTTGTCTCGCAAGCCACCCAACCCCCGATAGTTTTGCATTAGCCACCGGGGCACTGAGTGGTAGACACGTTCGAAGACCCTGGAGTCCCTGTGGGTTGCACAGTCATTCACGGTTAAATGAGCCCTGAGAAAGCCTCCTCTGAAGCATGCTTGCGACAGTGCCCTTGGGTCCCTCTGCTAACGTTAAGTCACCTGGGTCAGATCTGTTTTTCTCAGGACTTTCTTTAAAGGTAACTAACGTGGACAGCTACAACATAGCGTGACCTCAGGGGTCCTTTGTAGGGCTGCCCGGACCCACAAACACCCCCTTCATGTGGCCTTGCTAAAAATCTTTTGATAGAATCAAAAAGCAAAAAACCAAACAATCCTGGAAGGAAGGCTGCTCAAACCAGAGCAGAGCCTTAAGAGCTGTAGAGGACAGGACTTCACAGGGGGGAAGGGCTCGTGATGTGGGGAAAAGGAAGAAAAGAAATGTTGAGGTGCTGAAATTAAATTTTGTGTATGTCCAAGCTTTCCCTAGGACTTGCTTATTCTCTCCTTTTCTCTACCTCTATTTCTGGATTGAAATCACAGGGAAAATTCTAGACAAGTCACATATGTATTGTGAGCATATTCTTTAAGCAAAAGTTGGAAGCTACGGTCTAATGGTCAGTTTTTCTTTCTTTATTTCCAGCTTTATTGAGACAATTGACATATAACATTGTATAAGTTTAGTGTGTACAATGTGACTTGCTATACATATATATTTTGAAATGATTACCATAATATGCTTAGTTAACACCTCCATCACCTCACAGAGTTACTATTTGTGTGTGTGTGGTGAGAACATTTCAGATCTACTCTCTTAGCAATTTTCAAATATACAATATAGTATTGTTAACTGTAATTGTTAGACCTGCGCGGTCTCCTAGGAGTTTCGACTCGCCCAGGAAACAACAAGAGTCGGAAGTCGATGCAAAACGCAAGAGGTTTATTGAAGGCCGGTGCACCGGGGTTCCTTGGTCCTCACGCAGGAGGTCGAAGAAGGAACCCTTTTGGGCGCGAATATGTCAGTTTTATAGGTTCCCACTTCCCCGTATGTAAATTATAGATTTGGTTGTGTTTTCCTGCTGATTGGTCCCGGCTTAGGCTCGGACCAGAGAGGGAACTTGTCCCCAGCTGTCTGATTGGTCTTTGACAGACACCTATTTTGTTTATCTCCCTCCTTCTCCCCAGCTGCCTGATTGGTCTTTGACAGACACCTTTTTTACATTTTGTTATCTCCCTCCTTCTCGGAAGGTATATGTAAATTAATTGTAAATAATATTTTTGCTGTTAGCCTTAGGTAAAGGGATTGTCGTTAATTTTTACATAACATACTCATTTGCCTTTGGGACACTGGTGCCGTCCAGTTGCATCCTGTAATTTGTATAGGGGACTGTGGGTTCCCCTGGAACATGGAATGGAATGGTTATCCCAATAGTCTTCAAAAATTAAAAGGTCCATTGGGTGCAACAGTTTCCCATCAGCCCTCTGCTGGGTACCACTTTGTCACTCTGTTGCAGCATACCAGGGGCAGACATATCCCAGTGAGTGTCACCTGGATACCACCACATCCTATAGCTATTGATCCTTAATGCTTCACTGGACATTGGAACCTTTTCCCCGGTACTGTTGCTGCTCAGCCGTGCCCTGTACTGAATGCTTTGGCGACATCACCACACCCAAACTGATTTTTAGTAAGAAGGGGGAAAACGCCTCCCTTCCATTTAAGGTTTTAGTCTGTCAGATGGCCTCTGAAGCACTACACTGTCGTCCAGTGTTTTAAAAGAACATTAGTAAAGCAGATTTATTTTTCTCCACTTGGTTCATTTAGACTCTCTGTGGCACTTAGGCGTATATTCATGTCATCCAGCTGGGAGACAGATCTAGAAGACAGACCACACTGTACACAGGCTTCCTTGCTCCTCTGTTGGGGAAGGCTGTCTCCCTGGGTCAGATTCTTGTTGCCAGGCAACTTCTTCCTTCAGAATGAGAACCGTCCCAAGAGGACCCTCAATCCATATGCAAACAGGCTCCAGGCAGCTGCTCTCACCAATTCAATAGACAAGCCCAGGCATGACTGACTCTCTCTTTGAGCTAAATTGAGATCCCCATTACATTAATTGAAGAGACCACAGATTCTTCTTTCTACTCTTGCTTTAGGGAGATTGTTTTTTCTTTTAGGATATATTAGATCCATAATAAAAGAACCACATTACAATATTATAATCCCTCTTCATTTATAAAACCATCCACCTTCCCTCTCCCGCACCGACCCACACATTCTTTTGCCATTCATCTTGAGTAAGAGGAGTGCACAGAAGACTCTTGAGTGAATTAAATTACTTTCTTTCGTAGGGCTTTATGATCGTCCCTGTCGACAGTTATGCCTAAAGCAGTGGCTCTGAACAATATTTATTAAAGACTTTCGAAGTTCCAGGTGCTGTGCTAAGCATTAGCGTTAGGGCTAAAGGTGAATCCAGCATAATCCCTAACATCTAAGAGCTCAGAACTCGTTGGAGGTCCACCATAAATGTAAGTTTTAATATGATGCGGTGTGTGCTGCAGTGAGTAATCTGAAAACCAAAGAAAAAGCAGTGTCCCAGTCTTTCCAGAAGAAGTTGCACTGATTTATAGAGAAGCAGTATCAAACTGCCCCTGTGATCCTTGACCTTGAGGTCTGGGATTTTTGATTCACGGTGGTCAGGCTTACCTATGAGCTGTAGTAGTGACTGTATTTTGGTGGCCACCCAACTGCTTTCCATTGCCACAGTCATGTTGAGACCAGATCCCCTAATTTTCAAAACAGGCATGGATATCTCATTTTCAAAGGAGGGGTGAAAACCTGGGTGACCGAGATTGTAGAGCACCACTAATTCTGCAGACCCCCGTGTTCCATAGATGCAAGTCAAAGCTGAGGCATCTCAACCCACTGGGAGGCCCACATAGTCCTCCCTGACAGGGAAGGTTTGTCACTCTCCGTGAAGACTAAATTGAGGTTAAAACTGTGGACTAAAAAATTACTCACAACCTAAAAGTTGAGAGTTCTGTCGTATTCGGTGGGACTTCAAGCGCTGGAGGCAGCATCTCAAGCAACCCTGAGAGAACTGCTTGGAGGAGGGGGCGGGTGGAAGCCAGGCTATATAGAAGTTTTGCAACAAAGGGCAGGTAATCCGAATGTCAAAATATTGTTGTTAATTAAAGAAAACCAGATACGTCAAGTTAAGGAATTTAGCCTATGTATGGGAAGATGCAAGAGCCTGGACTCACTGAAGTCATTCCTTTGATATGCACCTCAGCTATCTGCGGCCAGTGTGCTGTGTTTTCTCATCCTGAGTTTCCTCAGGGCTCACCATAGGGAGTGGCCGCAGTCCGATGGCTGCTAGATGGCAGGTATTCTTTCCTTCCTGAGTTCCCCCAGGGCTCACCAGCTCACCACAGGCTGATGGCTGTGACATCCTTTGTTTACTGATATGGCAGGTAATATTCCATTTATCAGAACCTTAATTTTCTGGAAGACTGATGGGGAGAACCCAATTTAGTTCTTCAAATGTTAGGTTAAAGATGATCTGCAGCATTTTTAGCAATTCCAGAAATAAGAGAGACACGTTGATTCCTCTGTGAGCTGTCAGAATGCCAAAGGGGTAACACTTTTTCTATGGAAGGTGGTACAGTAAAGAAGAGCAGCAAGAGAGGTTTCCAGAAGCATCCCAGGCATCTTCAGACGGCTGACGCAGTGCCTGGCACAGCGCAAGAGAGAACATCGGTAGGCTGCTACCATAATCTGTTTATTGGTAGGCTGGACCAATAAACTAAGGTCCAAGAGGTTTAGTAATAGGCCAAAATTCACATAGCACCTATGTGGCAGAGTTAGCAGTAAACATATGATGGAAGATCCAAGTCCCGTGTTTTCTTCATTAAAGCACAACCTCCACAATGCAAGCAGTCACATTGCATTTGTTCACGCATTAGTCCCCAGAACTAGACGTGCTCTCTCGGAAAGATGAGATGTGTCCAAATGAGATGTATTTTATCCTTCTTTGCATCACCAGCTCTTAGCCCAGCACCATGCAGATTCCATAGACTCAGTAAATGTTTGCTGCATGAAACAATGGGCTTTGTGTCCATGAAGAAGGTTTGACTGCATCTCCTTCGAGCATCCGTTCTGGAAGGAGTTACAGGACAGTGTTGGAGACTGTTACTCACACAACTAATGGGCAGGCAGTGTGGCAACCGACCACATCAGTAAGTCTTGTGTCCTAGGTCATCTCTGGCACTGTGTCTTAAGTTGCAACCCTGTTCATAAGTGGGATGACTAGTTCCATGTAGCCTCTCGGGAAGTCATTTGTCACTTGTCTAAAGCCTTCCTCATTTCCATCGTAACAGAAAATCTCCATCACATGTCCTCCACCCAGTCCGTCATCTTTCCATCTTCTCCGTCTGAAGACAACAAGTGAAATGGAACCAGAGGAAAGCTATGCTCCCACAGGGATGCCTTTCTGTCCAGCCTGAACATAGCTGCCAAAATATCCTGCAACTTCAGGGCATCAGGGTTTTTTTTTTTTTCATGTTTGAAAAGCAATATCTGTGTAGCTTCCTGTCCCCAATAAGGGTAATCATTATCAGAATCTGTGCACATCTGAAATCTTGCAAAAGCATGAGGTAACTCAGCATCTGCCAGAATAAGAAAGAGCATCTTGGTCTGCTGACTTCTCTGCTTGGGCCTCATGCCCTAGAGAAGCTTCCTGCTGAGAGGTCCTGGCTGCTCTGTGGGGGGCAGACAGAGCTGATCGAAGTCCCAGACGGCTGGATTTAACTCCTGCATCAGTGTCTTCAAGGTCCAGCGGCCACAGAATAATTTCAAGTTCAGACAGTTGTTTTGCTGATTACGTCACTGTAAGCATATTTTAAAATGATTTTGTAGATGTGGAGTTACCAGGTGTCTACTCCCAGGGAAGCTTTCCCAGTCACCTTGCCTGATCCCATTGAAAAAGAAAAGGTTTCACTGCATTTTCCATCAGCTGATGAGTCATCCAGTATATCTCATATGTGCTCTGCTCTTAAGGTTATCCATGGGCAAATTGGAGCCCATTCAGCAGAGTGATTCTTGCTGCTGAACTATTACAGGGGATCTAATTAAATTAAGCCATAGTCAGGAGAAAAAAGTGCATAACCTTCATAATCTGTGAAACCTTGACTCGTTTGCCAAGCATCACTTTCCCGAAAATGGGGACGGCGGCACATCAGCAGGAGACGAAATCCTAACGTGGAATTCGTGATTGTTTACAGTGTGTGCAGGGATGCTGAGCCTCAACACCAGAGAGGAGGGAGTGACGCCAAAATACGAGGCAGGGGAAGGAGGAGCACCCCATACACAGTGACCTTGAAATCCAGATGAGCTCCTGATAATTGGTTGGAGAGAATGATCATTTCCATTTCTGAATTTGTCAAATTGTTTTCTTCTCAGGGAAGAGGAAACATCTGCTCTACGAGGCTAACTCAGTTCTGAGTCAGTTTGTCTCCCTGTGTTTTGCTGTAGCTGGGTGAGCAAAAGAGGGGACTCCATCTGGGCAGCAGAGCCTGGAATCCGGTTTTCTGACAACACACATCTTCACTTAACTGCCCTGGGGACTTCTCCACAGGCAGGGCAGGACAATTCAAAGCTGGCTGGGTTGCTAAGTTTGGGAACACTGTCTGTCCTCTTCTCACTGCCAGACAAGCTAACTTTCCTGCACAAGAAATTTGCCACCAAAGAAGAGGTGATATTGATTGAATACCTCCTATGTGGCAAAGCACCACGATGCAGCTTACACATATAATGATCACCTCGTTTTATCCACACAGTGAATCTGAGACTCAGAGATGCTGACTTGCCCAAACTGCTCAAGTGAAAGCGGAAGGACTCAAACCCAGATCTCATTGGTTTCAGAGCTCGTATTCTTTATACTGTATTATTCTTGTACAGATGCTGGGGAAAGCTACGCAGTATGTCTCAGCTTCCAAAATGGAATGTGGATGAATGAGTATGGGCAAGGAGGAGTAGAAGGTTTCTACTGTTCGAATTTTCTTCCAAGGCTTTAAAATCTGAGTAACAGTGTGGCCTGATGACAGCTGAATATGCCAGTTCATTTTTCTGGTCTTCGTCTTATGGGCTAGTTGTTTAGAAGCAAGCCCAATCTTTTGACATAAGTTGTGTATCTAAAGGGAGGAGTCGTAATTCATCTAAGTGGTTCATTCTGAACCTCTTGGACCTTGATTTTGTAAGAAAAATAAACCACTGACTTCATCTTGGAGCAAGGATATTCTGACCTCAGAGATTTAGCCACATACAAGCTCCCATGTTATTCATATTTAAATATATGCTTGTCAACCTGGTGCATTTTAGGTGGGGAATTTAAGATGTCAGGAGCAATGTGGTATCAGCTGTCCTGGGTGCTGTACACAGTGCTGGCATCATCAGGCATCACTAGATCCGACAAATCTGACAAACAGAGTTTGGCAGGGTTGCAGCTGTGATCACCTCAATGCCAATGATACCCCACTGCGCTGAAATTTTCAAAAGTCTCTGTAAATATTTCCAGTCCAACTGTCCTCCCCCAAAAGTTTAAAGTTGACTAGATTTACATTGACCAGCAGGCAGCCAGGTTATTGGGCTTTTTTATTCCAGTAAAGCTTAAATAACTACATGGTTATATTCTTTTAATCTTTGGGTAACTAAATTTGGGGTCAGCCTTAGACTCACCAGGCTAAAAACAACAAAACACCTTTAGTTTTTTCTTTTTTTTTTTTTTTTTTGCTGTACGCGGGCCTCTCACTGTTGTGGCCTCTTCCGTTGCGGAGCACAGGCTCCGGACGCGCAGGCTCAGCGGCCATGGCTCACAGGCCCAGCCGCTCCGTGGCATGTGGGATCTTCCCGGACCGGGGCATGAACCCGTGTCCCCTGCATCGGCAGGCGGACTCTCAACCACTGCGCCACCAGGGAAGCCCCCTTTAGTTTTAAATAGACAATTTGACAGATTTTTTTAAATTGATGAAGAAGACTATACTTCTAGACTAGGTAAACTATTGGGAAAAGAAATCTTATATAGTAGAAGGTGGACGCCCTTCCTCTCCCTTGCAGCTAGTTATACTAGACCTAACTGTGAAATGGAATCGTGTAGAAAATATTAAACACTTGGTCTTCCAAATGTTCATTCTATCCAGATGACAAATTATATATTCCACTAACTTCCATAGTCTGTTGATTTCATATGTTGTACTCAACCTGTACATTCAAAATTCTTTTTGAAATCTTGCTATGTGCCAGGCTCCCTTTGTACTGTTTCAAAGGATGGGGGACTTAGGTTGGTTTTTGTTTGTTTGTTTGTTTGTGTTTGCAGTACGCGGGCCTCTCACTGTTGTGGCCTCTCCCATTGCGGAGCACAGGCTCCGGACATGCAGGCTCAGTGGCCACGGCTCACGGGCCCAGCCGCTCCGCGGCATGTGGGATCTTCCCGGACCGGGGCACGAACCCGCGTCCCCTGCATCGGCAGGCGGACTCTCAACCACTGCGCCACCAGGGAAGCCCTTAGGTTGGTTTTAATGCAGTGGTTAATGTGGAAGTCATCTTTATAAGACTGACCTAGTCGAACAATACCCGATTAAAAGGCTTTATTTTCAGGATCTTGCAAAGAAGTGGGAGGGAAGAAGGGAGAATAAAGGGTTAATTTTAAGCCAGGGTTCTTGGGTGGAGAGGGAGCCAAAGCTGAAATCACAAGGCATATGTAGCATTTGCTACAAAATCTAGTCAAGCCGTGGAACTTCCATCTCTTAGACTTTGACCTCTGGTCTTCTGACCATGATTTAGCGAGCTTGGTTCCACTCTCATAAGTTTCTGATTTTGTTTTAATGACTTACAGTCCACTCTTTCCTTGATTTTGCCTTTTCAGAATGCCTGTGATCGTCTAGATTCCTCACATGCTTGCCAACCCATGTCAACATCCCGTGTCTCTCGTTGCCCGTGATTCATTTTCTAGACACCCAGCATCTACTGTGTTCCAGGCACTGTGTTAGGTACTGGATATACACATATAGGACAGTGTCTCTGCTTTCAAAGAGTATATGGTCCACTGAGGGAGGAAATTCAGTTAACTAGAAGTTGTAAGCTAGGTGGAAAATTCTGTGTAGAAGAATACACAGCTCACATTAAGACAGCGAAGGAGAAGCACTTATCTGGGAAAGGAGGAAAATTGTCATGGGTGCATTTCCAGAAAAGGACAGTCTCTCTACTCAGAGAAAGGGTGAACGAAGTTTGTCAGAAGGGTAAGTGGAGAAGGCAGTTCCTATAAAACCAGCTGGTCTGCACAAGGGCCAGGATATATAACAAGCATAACACTGTGCGGTTGTATAAATATGTGGGTGATTGAACATTGCCTCCAAAGTGATCTTAGAATCTAGCATTAAATAATATTGAATAAAACAGTGGAAGTAACTCCCTGTCAACTGCCTCTCAATTTTGCTTAATTCAAGGAATAAATCTTTCCTTGTTTCTGAATCTATTTCCCATTTCTCTGACACTTGCTGATTTCCCTTTGTGTCAAACAGAGAATAGGCTTCCAGCTCAGATACAGGCAACAGTGTCTTCTCAGAGCTTAATGATTTTGTTATATTTTTATTATATTTATTTTTACAGTTTTAATTATGGCAACTGATTGCAGTTTTCCATTCACAGCATTGATACCAAGTTTCATTGGAAATGATTTTATTTTAGTTAGAAGTGCAATCAATTGAAATAAAAACCATAGGCAAAAAGTAATACAGGTGGTACATGAATATGGTAATCATCATGAAGTCGGTATACCAATGACTAGAGTTTGATAAACACTGATGGGGTGTATTTGGAAAAGAGAAAATCATAAGATGGAGTGAAGTGTGAAAGTGGGAAATGAGCTGGAAGAGTTTGGCAGAAGCCAGCCTGGGAAGAGCATCTTATGTCAGGCTGAGTTAAGCTTCACCGGGAGCCATGGAAGGGTTAGAACCAGGAGAATGGCACGACAGGGTTTGCAAGTTAGAACCTTCCAGCAGGAGGTGAAGGATGCCCCAGAGGAGCTGAAGGAAGCAGATCAGTTAGGAGGCTAACAGGGTCCCATGATGAGGGCAGGACCAAGAATGCAAGCAGCGGGGCTCTGGAGGAAGGGAGGGTTGTGTGTGACGTGTCAGTGGTACAATCACCATTGTCACCAATGAGATGTGGAGGGAGAAATCTAGAGTATTGCTCAGGTTGTTGCATGGGTGACATGGGGCTCTCTTAGCCAGGAGAGGGGATGTTTTCCCTTAGTTGTTCCTTTGCTCGCTCATTCGCATGATTTTGACCCTGAGTGGATCCCTGAGTCTCATGAACTCTGCATTAACAGATTAACAGGAAGGCTGCAAGGTCTTCCCCTCACACTCCTGGCCAGAGATCTAACTCCTCAGACAGACAGAGCAGAACTCAGAATGAGCGGTGGAGTCAGCATCATTTCACGTTGTGAAAGAGTTTTTGGTCAAGGACATGTGATACCCTCTGGCTCTGCCCTAAAATTTTCTGCAGTGCCTACAACAGATCAAGGTAGATTTCCTGGGTTAATAAATTACTGTAAATCCTAAACCCCATCATTTCGGATTAAATTTTTGATCAAAGTGTGAAGATACATGGTCCTATGACTTCAGAATTTGAAGTCAGAGAGATCAGAGATGGTCTATAAACTAAGGAGTTACTGAGGGAGGTCTTTATTTGAAAAGAAAAAAGATTATTCAGAAGGGAGGATGGTATCTTTGCAGGAAGATTCTCGTATGAGAGTAGAATTATCTTATAATCAGCAGGAACCTGGTTACTGGGAATTCAGGACCTCAGAACAAGTGGCTCTCACCCATAGCACTTTCTCTCTTCCCTATTCTTCATAGTAGAGAGTCTAGGACCCAAGGGGAAATTGTCTGTTTTGTTACCTTATTAGCGGCTAAAGTACACACCAATGAAGATTTCCTCCAAAGAAGACGGAAAGGTCACTTTAGGCTCAACTGTGGGAAACTGCAGGGGCTCTAGAACACGACCCTAGCTTGAAGCCCCCAAATCCTGGGGAAGCAGTCTAAGCCCCTCACTTCAAGAGAAAGGGCTCAAGGTCAGGCAAGAAGGAATCACCTAATGAAAGTCATGGAATCGAAAACAAGTGTCTGCTTAACTCCTGGTGATAACTAATAATGAACAGGATACAAAGTTTACACCTAGATTATTTCCTTAAAAAATATAAGAAAACTTCTTCATGTATTCTTTTTAGAGGGAGTCAGGATTATTTTCAATGAAATACATTTTTATTTAAATGAAGGATAATGTATGGGCAGTGATATTAGACTCACTTGCCTTTAGCAGTATAACCGTATTAACTATACCACAAGTCTGATGATGGGTATGGTAAGACCAAGTCACCCACCATCCTTGATGTAGGAGGCAGTTTTAAAGAATGGAATCGAAAAAGCTGAAGTCTCTAAATTATTCATTGCTTCATACTCAACGATGAGAAAAATCATCCTGTTATACATGCATAAAGACGGAATAGAGCGTGAAAAATTATGGGCTAGATAATGGAAGTGGGTGAGAACCGTCCATAAATAATGTGGTCTCTTACGTGTAGGACTTAGTCTGGGATCTGACGCCTCTAATTTTGTCACTCTGTAGACCTTTGCCTGGATTATAGCTTTTTAAGGAAATAGACATCCTGGATGTAATCTAATGATTTGGTTTGAACATCCTGGGTGCAAGCTAAGGCAGAAGGGTGTGCGTGGGTATCCTATCAACTTAGGATCCTTTTGTGTTTGTTTTATCAGATGTTTGCCATGAAGTTTGAAGACAGTATTACGAAAACTCTATGAAGCGTTATGTTTCAGTAAATTTCCGTGAAATTATAATGAAACATTAATGCAATAAGCCATTAAAAAATCAGAGACTTTATGGGAAACAGTGGGGCTACATAAGAAGCAAATACCTAAAATAAAGAACCTATTTAAGATAGAACTTTCTATCTTTTTCAATAATTATGCTGCTCAACATAGAGTTGTTATTAAAAATGGATTTGCCTCCTGGCACTAGATTGAAGATACGAAAAAAAGTGTTTAACCGATCAGTTTGTGCAATATAAAGTGTGTTGTTTGGGACTAAAATATTTAGTTTCCAAAATAAAGAACCGGAGGGGAAGGAGAAAGTGGAAGGTAGCATTTGAATACTCACTATGAGCTAGACATTTTCTGGCTTCCTTCTGTGTGTTCAGATGTAATCCTCACTATACCACAGCTTTGTAAAGTCACTTGAATTCCCATGTTACAGATCAGGAAATAAGCTTGGAGGAGGAAATTGTCCAAATTCAAAATCGCTGAGTGGCGGGGACAGAGCTTTGACAGCAAAGCCCCTCCTCTTTGCACTGTAGGATGCTACCTACATATTGAAATTGTGAATTTATCCCCCTGGCTACACTTCATTTCCATGGAAAGCCATGTTTAGGGAAAGGGGCATAGAGTCACTCAGCCAAGCAGATTGGATTCCAGAGTAACTTTATGCCACACCCCAAGGGCTCCTATTCTTTCCAATAGAAACTTGGTTTTGCATGGAACTTGTACTGTCCCTGTGGTCAAGAGCTGAAAATGAAAGAGTTGTTTGTGCTTGGCTCGGGGGGGAAGAGGAGGAATACAATCAGAAAACCTGGGTGCAAGTATCACCTCCGCAACTGACGGATGCGTAGCTTTAGGAAAAATTCTTAGCCTTCCTGAGCCTAAGTTTTCCTCATGATTTAGCCTACCAACATCCCAACGTATTAAGAGAATTAAAAAGAAATACAGGATGTTTTAAGTCATAAAATTTTATAAAATGTTATTATATTTAATAGTTTATTTCTCTGAATATGAACAAACACATACATAAGCTATTAAAGATGTTTATGTCTACAAAGGTAGTAATTCTCTAGCCTCTTTGGCATGTTGTGAGGTGGGAAGAAGTGTTGTTTCTTCCATCAAATTCCGTCCCTAAAAGTTCATTTGAAGGGGGAGGGTTAGAGAAAGATCCCGGGTGGAACTATTGCACTAGTCTCTGTTTCCTCTTTAGGAATTACTGGTCTCCCTCTCCTGTTTTTAAAAGGATTAGGTGGGTCATGATAGGTTTCCTCCAGGTAACAAATGCCTTTTCCTGTCCCCCTGGTGGGTGATGTTTTGGAGCTCACTGAAGTTCAAAACCAAAGGCTCACTGGAGAGGTCTGACAAATGCCATCCCAGGAGTGCAGTAGGAGTACACGCAGGAGTGGGTTTGACTACTATGTACAACAGCCTTAAAGGTTAGGAATATTGCAGCTTCCTGTAGCAGCAGGATGGCTCTTTTGTAAACTTAAAGCATTTCTGTTTCCTGCCAAATTAGTCTTTTGGAGTAAGAGTATCCATTGATTTATTTTACCCATCCATTGTAGAAACAGCAAGTCAGAGATAGAGTGCAAAGCGATGCTACATGAGATCATCAGAAATTTCCACTCATTCCAGCATCCCAAACCTCTCGATCTCAGAATTGCCTCACTTCACCCCAGATCTCTGGCCTGAAGCCCCTTTGTCATTTATCATAAGGACAGAAAGGCAAGAAATCTAATGATGGGGAAGACAACAGGTTGCAAAGACAGACTGTTTGCTAGTCTGCAGAGCCAGCCTGGGTTTGACATGCAGGAGTACGTGAGTGAAGTAAACAGAGGATTGGAATGATTATCCAGATATTGAACGTGGCTACGTGTGCGTCTTCGCTGCTCTCCACGCCACCCTCTACCCCACATGCTTCTACCTCCAATATCAGTATGTCTTACGGACTCGATTTTAACCGAAATTACTGAGACAGCTGCTTGTGGTTTTCAGTTCGGGGGATGGACAAAGCCTCAGCTGTAAGTTGAAGACACAGCGAAGTGTCTTCGTCTTTAATTTTTAAATATTCTGTGCACCCCTCGATGTGCTGAACGGCTGGCTGGGTGGATTGGACATGAGTGAACGTCATAACTTCAGGAGAGTGTGTGAAGAATTTGTATGTGTGTGTGTGTTTGTGTGTAAATCAACATTGCTACAAATCTGAGGACTCTGAATAGTTTTGGAAATTCGGTAACACAAACAGAAAAAACCGGCACGAAGTCCCCTCTTTGAACCTCCTAGACATCCAGACTGCTTCGGAAGTGACGCTAATGGATCTATCACTAGGTCATAGGAACTGCACCCAGATGTGGAGGTGGGAAGACTCAGGGTACCCTCAAACTCTGAAGGAAGCCGGTGGTCATCTCAAAGGATTGCTGACTTCGACTCCATACACTTCAGAAGTCCTGATTCTGCTTGGAGGAATGAGGAAGAGGCTTGAAATATACAAAAAGTACCACCCATGCAAGTATCTATTTGCTAAAATATGGCTTTTGTTTTGTTTAGACTAATTTCAAGAAGAAAAGGAATACCCTCATTTCTATGACTAAGTCTTAGAATGTGGGAAACTTCTCATGCATAGGCCCTTCCCTGAGCAGTAGGATGGACATTGAGTTTGCTTTACTGATAGAATGAGGAGGAAAGAACCCAATGAAGCCTTATTTTCTCTTAAAACTGTGAATTGATAAATCATGGACCTGATGGAGAAAATACGTTTACTAAAGCTCTAGGAGAGCTTAGCAGGGCCTGGTTCTGACTGGGTGCCTTTAGGCCATGGTGGCCACCAGACTCCCTGGACCATGGTAACAAGTTTCCCTTTCATGACTGAATGGGTCTCCACACTGACATTGCCATGAGTCTGAAGAAGTTACCTGCTGTCTGTACAGAGCATGGTAACAAGCGGGACCCCGTCGATCATGATAGCCTCTCTGATATGTTCTTGTGTGTAGGGGCCGGGGGAACTGGGGGAAAGAAAGTGTCATATTGCTTGGTTGTGACTCCTTCAACAAGGTACACAGTAGTAGGCAGACTCGACAGGCAGAAGATGATTCAAGAATTGGCAGGGGGGCAAAAGCAACGGACAGAAAAGATGATCATGGGATCCATCAAACACAGTCCTACATTAGCAAAACCGTCACAGTAAAAGGCAAGGTGCTGGTCCAACAGACTGGACAATTTGTCTGTCGACCCACACTCCCAGATCTCCACAGAGTAGCATTTTTATTGCAGTATTGTCTTCCATGGAAAATGAACAAAACTTTTTAAATAAATCACAATTGCTTATTGCTTAGTATGTTGGATAATAAATTCTTTAGTTTATCAGTACCTCACGGCCTTCAAATGTGCATTCTTCAAATAGTTTCAATTACATATACATTCTTTCTCCTGAACAATAAATTATTCTTTAAAAACAAAAAGAAAAAGGAAAAGATACATAATTTTAAAGCAAAGGAGAACCAAAAAACATATATTTTTGACATTTATCTTAAACTTATATGAAAACAACTCTATGTTAGGTGTTTGTTTAAATATAAATAATAAAGGACATTATGTTATTTACAATGTTACATAGTAAGTTGAGAGAGTAAAAAAAAAACTGACATGGACTCATAAAGACAGTAAATGATTTAGGGAAACATCCAAGTAATGTACAATGTGTATTTACAAAAGAATATATAATAGAACTTGTGATATGTGGCCGTTTCCTTTTGACTGCATCTCGCTGCAGTGTTTCATGGGTCTTTGTAGATAGAAATCTTTGTGGCTGGTGGGAAGCAGCCAGGACTAAAAGATAAAACTAGGTCTTCCTTATTTTCACCAATGTGAGCCATGCACCTTTCAACCCCGGGCCAAAAAAAAAGTTACTGAGCAAATGACCCTGGATAAACTCTAACCATATCAAGACAGTCACACTTAAATAAGGAAGATACGGCATGTTGCTCTTTGGGACGCATTCATAAATACCCAGGCAGAGTGCCATTTTGTAGAAAGCACGAGACTGTCCAGGTACTCTCAAAAACGAAAGTCCTACCAAGCAAGGAGGGAGAGTAGGGTAGTAAAGGAATCTGGAGTGAGAAAAAGGAGTTTTTCATATACTATGCTCCACTCCACATTTCTCAGCGGGATATGATTTCAGACCCAGGAAACAAAGTCGCCGTCCAACTTCTGGGCAATTTCTGCTACCTGAAGACCCACAAAAGTTTCCCATATGCGGGTAACGTAGGTTCACACTCCTTTGGATTGCGACTGCACTCTTGAGTTTATAAACAGGGATGGTGGCATTTAAACATCCTGGAGATGCCTCTGGGAACCCAAATCCGGGGACCACAGCAGGCAGCCCCGAGGAGTCAGCTGACCTTTCCTATCAAGGGAACCTCTCATTCTATGGACAGAAAGCCTGTCCCAACAGATATGCCACCTCGGTGAGTGACCAGAACCAGTTGGAAAGAAAATTTCCTCTCAATTTTCATCTATTTTTGCAACCTGAAAATTTACAGTGATTTTTCATACTGAGGAAAATGTTGTTCATTGCTCTCAACAGAAGATTTTATTTATTCCTGAAATTCTCCAGAATGGGACTCCAAATGCCTGAAGAATTTGAAACAGAAATTTTAGAGTTTTAATTACAGTGGGACTTTTTTTTAATTGAAATAGACTAAGAATGAGTCAAGGTCTTCAAATGCAATATTAGAGTAATTTAGAGAATCTCTTCACTGCTTGACTGCTTTCTCTCCCCTGCCATGAGCTTAACTGATTCTACAGAATTGGGAAATCAGTGCAACCTGGAGAGTTGTCAGGGCCTCCTTAGGAGAGGTGAACAAGCACATGAAGATACCGCTGAGCGCAGAGAAAGTGGCATGGAACCATGAAGGATGCTTGGGATACCAAATACTAAGAGTAACTTCAAGGACCTGTAGACAGGTGTCTCTGTGGACTGTAGAAACACTTCGGAGCTTAATGACATGACTCATGCTCAGCCTGCATTTTTCTTCTAAAACCTCCTTGCATGTCACTTCTTTCCTTTAATTTTAACATAGAGATTTGGTGAAGAAATAGATTCAGTTCACCTGCAAACAAGAAGAGTCACTCTCCTTGACTTCATGTCTGGTATTTTGAACCCCCTGCTAACCTGTTCCCCGTTTTGTTCCATGGCTCCTAGGAGGCCACTTGGAACGTAAGTAAAGCTCCAGCCCAATCTGACAGAAATGGGGCTGTGATTTTTTTTTTTTAATTCTCTTATTTTCCTGGATTAGCAGTTATTTCAAATGTTTCTACCTACAGGCTTTCCTTGGATTGGCAATCCCAAGTGAACGTGCAAAGTACAGACCCATCTTAATCCTGTTTTTGTGACAGTAAAGCAAAAAAGTAAGAAAGGGGGAAAACGGGTGATACAGCTGTAAACAGAGAGGTTAGCACACAGGTGGGAGTCATTTCTGCATGGAAAGGTGCAATCTTTCCAAGACTATTGCCATTTCCTGATGAATCATCACTCGTAGGAGGTTCTTACTAATCAGAAATCACATGCACACTGGCCATTCCTGACAAAAATGTTCATGCATAGTTATGACTTAATCAAGGCAACATTGAAAAATGAGAGAAACATAATGAGGACAAAGGAATGGTCAAAAAAACTTAAAAATTACTAACCAAGTCACACAGCTGCTCTCCCCCGTGTCTTCTATGTATTCACTCCTCTAGACAGTCTAAGAAGAATTTCCCTACGATGACGTCACCAGTATGTACAGCAGGCACATTTCACTCTAGAAGTACTTCAGACAAACTGCTGAGTGTGCTGTTGAAGCTGGGGGTTTTGTGCCATAATATGTCTGTCCTTGAGCCAAGAAGACACAACCGGTCCCTAGCTCCAAAATCAGTGAAAAAACACAAGTCAGGAACGATTGCACCTTTTCCAGCCATGGTTTGCTCTTCAGCTAGATGAGCCACTGTATCATTCCCCCAGAGAGAGAAGGTGAAACCGATCCTCGCCTTAGGGGCTGGATTTTACCCTGATCGGTAGCCAGAACCCATTTTCTCTGCTATCCCGAAAACTTGCTTTTTTTTTTGGCCGAGAAAAAAAATCAATCAAAATAAAGTAAATGGTAGCTCCTTTTGTCAAGCAAGCTGTCTTCTGATGAATCATACAGTTTTTGAAAAAAAAAAAATCACAATATTACTTTCTTCCTAATATTTAACATGACTTAATGCAGTTTCCTGCTGTAATTAACAGTAGCATGCTGCTGGATCTACTATTATCTCAGAGCCCAGTGAAGCAGACCTTTGGCTGGCAGAGTCGTAGACACAACTCGTTTCATATACTGAAAGCAAAAGAATATTTCACACGGAAGGGGAGTATTTGGATGGATGTGCCATTACAAGACGTACTGATCGAGAACTACTTGAAGCGGACAGAGGGACAGTTGCAAATCCTGTAAACCATACATCGAGTCAACGTCATAATGCAACGCACAAGAAGCCAGCAGAAACGGAATATGCGGGGTGGGAGAGGGTTTGCTGAAATACTGTGAAAAAGCAATCACGGGAACAGTACAAAACTTGCTCTCGACATAACATAACATAAAGGCACCATTGATATCTTTCTCGTTTGGAAATACTGTAAAAAGTTGCTACATATGGCACATAACACATTTGTACATACATATATTTAATTTATAAAAGATTTTTTTTCCTGTTTTCTATTTGCAGGACTGCTAAAATAAAATAAATTGTTTAATTTAAGGTGGAATACTTTATTATATAAAATAAAGTTTTACAGGTGAATCTATGGGTTTATTTCGGTTTTATACAGCAATAGGGTCTTGGTTAGCAATTACACCGGACAGCCTGGCCTGCAATTCTTCCTGCGGAGAGAAGCGGCCTGCTGGGTTAGTCCTGCTGTCAGCCAGGTGGAAGGCAGGGGCTGCCTCAACATTGGCTGCCAGGGGGTTCTGTATG
The DNA here is from genome assembly GCF_011762595.2 of Tursiops truncatus. NCBI lineage: Eukaryota > Metazoa > Chordata > Mammalia > Artiodactyla > Delphinidae > Tursiops > Tursiops truncatus. Next base: position 25,203,498 of record NC_047054.1, on the reverse strand, counting down.
CCCAGGAAAGGTGTATCTTCTCCTACTCTTTCATCCTCTGTTTCACTCTCTGAGTTACTGCTCTCAGCGCTTGTGTTGCTGTCCATTTCCAATCTGTGGGCAATATGACCATTGGGCTTGGTTCTTTTGGCCCGCCGGCTGTTGGTGAGTTTCTTAACCGACTCTTGAGTCAGTTCATACTCCTGGGTCGTTTCATACTCTTCATCCTCCACTATCCTCAAGGGGCTAGGGGGCGGGCTGTGGCTCTCGTGCGCGGGGTTGCAGTGGAAGGAGTTGAACTGCTGAACGTGCTGGACATCCCTCTCCCGCAGCCATGGCGGTGTCACAAGAAGCAGGGGTCTCTCTTCTTCCACGAAGGGACTGACTGCCATGGAGGGCATGGACACCGTCGTGCTGGACACGGGTGGAGACATTTCCGAAGGGGGCGATTTGGGGGAGCTTGGCGTGTGGAAATCTACAGGTGACATACGAGCCGGGGTGGTCATTGCTGATACATACCTGTGTGAGCAGAGAATACCCCTCATAAGTGTGGTGGAATGAGAGCCGTAGAGCAGGGGTGGGGGGTGGGGTGGGGTCAGGGGGCATCGTTCACAATATTATCATCAGATATCATCCTCAGAGAATTTCTATTCATCGTACACTTCTCGGTTTTTGCACTAGGACATTCAGCACCCTTGGAATCTCAAATTAGGTAGCCAAGAGTCTCCTCACAGGAGTGCATGCAAAGATCAGCTAAATTGCCTAGCTCATCAAAGCGTTTGAGGTTTTCGGATCTCGTCATGAATTTTAATAAAAGCACGTGAGTTAAGACAAGAGGGCGCCGGGTCCTGGAAACATCTCAGTTTATCAGGACCAAGGCTCAGGGATTTGGAAGGGAAAGAAGTATTACTTAAATACTATACCTTCCCAAAGGCCAAGGGGTCTTAGAGAATGAAGCCCAAATGGGGAATGGAAGAAGCTCTAAGATGAGTTTCGGAAAGCTGGATCTGCATGCATTTGGATCTGTGGGCCTTGTTTCTCCTTAGCTCAGCTATAAGGTTATGTCTTATGAAAAAAAAAGAGCATAGTAACTTAGATTTATTCCTGATAACAGTGTAACACATTTATGTGCTTTTTTAACTTTTCCATGAAATGTTACTTCTTAACATTCAATTTGCAACTCTCCATCCCAGTGACCATGACATTTCAAAGGTAACTTATTTTGGGCTTCATAGTTCCGTCCAATCTCTGGTCTACCTCTCTTCCAAAGCCCACCGCTGTATGCGTCTCTGGCTTATCTCCTGTGACTGCTCAAGACTGGGCTGTACCGTGTCGCCTTATGTCATGTTACGTCTGATCATGCTCAGTGAATCTAGCTGTCAAGACATTGAGTGCACTGTTTTTACCATATCGTGGTTTCTTCCCCCAGAACAAGAAGACCTGATGTGGCACTGAGAAAGATGTGGCTTATTCAGAGTCACGTTTCTCAGCTTGGATAAAAATGTCACCAATGCATAGCACTAAAGGACTCTTTTCTTCACATTGGCATTTGCAGAGTCTAATTTGACATGACCTGTGATGACACAGGACACCATCTTCTGAACTCTAGCTAACAGAAACAAGAAACTATTAACTCTTGTGCTTATCAGCCATGATTCTGAGTCATATGGAAGTGAGCTCTGGCTGTGTCTAAAATGGGAAGGTGTCTAGAGATGGAAATATTTGGGGATCAAGTCTCCAGACATTTTGTTTCGGGGATACTTAAATTAAGCGCTCTGAGAAATGCTAATTCAAATCCAATCAGCCCATAAAAGTGACTCGTCTTTTCTCTCCATGATGCCTAGGTTCAGGTATATCTTGCAGTCCTAGCTAATATCTGGGGTATGAAAGGAAGCAGGGAAGTGTCAAACTTTAAAGACAAATATCACATGTAGTGATGAAGACAGAATTTATCCCTAAACTCTTTTTCAGGTTTCTAAAAGGACTGAATTAGGACAGACTTCATACATAAAGATATAATTACATGAATTTAAGACTAATGTTTTAAACCAGTTTTGGACCATGTCTACTTTTTCATAGATGAGTTACAGAGCAACCACTCATTCTGTAAAACTCTGAAATACCATTTGGGGGTAAAGGCTTTTGAAAAAAAGTAATCAGCAGGTTCTATATGACCTGCAGCCTCCAAACCGGTCTCCTTTGGGGTAAGTACTTCCCAGTGCATGAGTGGAAGGGTGTATCAAAATTATCTCCACCCATGAAAACCAAGTAAGTATCGCTTCGGCATGATGTAAACCTTTTAGTAAGTGGTCAGAGATTAGACTGAGAAGACAGTAAAGTCAACAAACCAACAAACCAACAGACAGAAACCCCGCTGGATTTGAAAACAAATAAGTAACAGCTTACTGATGGGCTAGGAATGCTGGTTGGGTATAACTTTCTCCCCCAGTTTAGGTGAAAATGGATCCGGAGAATCTATGAATTCAGTATTCTTATTAAGCATCGCTTTCAGCTCACTTCGCTCTGATCTTTATTTTACCTTTGCTGTGACTGCCCCCCTGACCCAACCCTATAGCCCCAGAAGGAAGCCAACACACTCTGGAATAAGGGCCACCCCAAAGGCAATATCTGCCTTGCAAACCTCCCGCGAAGACCGCGAGGTGAAGCATACGAGACACTTATTGAGTCATCCCTTGTTGGAATGCCATAAAGGGATACTATCTGGAGGGATGCGAGCCGTCCCTACAGCCGTCAGCAATGACACAGCCCTTGATTTGACTTAAGTGAGGCTGGAAGGTAAGGAAGAGTTAATGCGTGCGACCGGGAGTCCAGCTCGACCAGAGTTTGGATAACTGGCCACTTAGAATTCTAGAAGGGTCCTGATCGATCACTGAGGCCAGCATTCTGCTTTCAAGGTACAGTTGAGGAAACGGAGACATCCCCCACCCCCCGCCGCCCCGAGGGTCTGAGCCTAAGGTCAGAGCTAGGAACTCCAAGTTTGCTGCACCTTCCACATCGAATCATTCCAGCTCTTTAGAAGTCTGTTGCCTGTCAGCCACGGGGATGATGCGAGAAGCTCGCGAGCAGTGGGTTCAGTCAAACCCAAAGATGGCTTCGTCAACCAGAAGCACTCCTAGACCAGGCAGCTGCCGCCCCTTATTCTCATTAGAGTGGGTTCCTCAGGTGGGACCGCAGGTGCTCACGGGGATTCTCTTACTGGGGTGCTCTCTCCTCTGTAGTAGCTTTGCCCTTCGGTTTTACCTTTCACTATGAGGAGAATCTCGGTAGGAGTCAGGGGTTTCTCTGGCATGCCTGAGGAAGCTGTTACACTCGCGAGGGCCTCCCAAGCCATTAAGACGTCCTCTTGGGCCCCCAGTAGGGCTGCTGTGCCTACTGTTTTCTACAGATGACATCACGATGACAGAGTGGCTTTCTGAAATGATGCTTTCAGTGTGTCCGTTGCTCCAGCTACAGAGGAAATGTGAGAGGCAAAGAGAGAGAGAGATTTTTAATTATAGGCACACATGGAAATGAAAGGAAGTGATCTGACAAGTCTTGCGAATGACTGGTGCATCAGTAGTTCACTACGATAGTACTTGTCTCAGAATAGAATTGTTTATAAAGTTGCTTGCTACCGACAGGATCTTGATTTAGACTGGCTTTGCAAGGATACACTTTATTCATGCGTTCCCCATTCAACACACATGTACCAAATGCCATTTCGTACTAAGTATTCTTAGAGTCTCTCTGTTCTTGAGTGGCTTAGATTAAGGAAACACCTGTCTCATGGGCTTCATTTGGAAGTGTAGTGCTACCCTTGGTAGGACGCATTCAGATATCACCAGAGCATTTGAGAATTTAGGGTTCAGCTCTTTAGCCAGTTCTCATGTGCATATCCCAGGGCAATCCAACCACTGGAAGAAGTCAACTTCTAAGTATTGTACGGCCTCTAAGACAAACTCTTCCCAGTGTAGTAACTCTGTGAATGGTCAGGCATGAGAAAAGACGATCTCTAAAATAAGGAACAACGATCCTATAAGGTAGGTGTCATTTCCCCTTACTCTGCTAACGGAAAAATTGAGGCTCAAATTCAAACAGCAGTTAAGCGGCAGAGCCAGTTTGACGTCCAAAGTCGGTTTCTGTCCCAAGCCATACACTCTACTTTACCTCACTGCCTCATAAGTACCTCCTGTCCCTTTTGTAGGCAGTGAGAGCAAAAGACAATGTGTAAAGATTAGTTCTTAGAGAAATGCCTTGCGATTTTTTATTCTCATACCTGTGACTGGGAGTCTGGGTGACAGTAGTGGAGTGATGAGCTGTCGAAGTGTAGTGACTGGTGGAAAAAGACGTCTCCGCCTCTCTCTCGACAATATGCTCGCTGGAGATGACATTTTTAGATACGTATTGCTGGATAAACAAAGAGACACAACTTGAAGATTTAGGGAAGTCAAAATGCTAACAATGTCACATGCACACACACAAAAATCTCTACTTCTAATACACATGCTTCGTAATAAATTCCAGTTTCCAGTGGCCAGATGACAAAACCTATCCCAGCTACTGTGGTCTTTAAATTAGGTAAATGGAGTTGAGGGATTGCTCTTCGGATACGCGTGCAGTGTAGGTCCTACAGTCACAACTACGTTTTATCAGAAACAGACCTATTCTCTTTCGTTTCCAACTGATAACATGACTAGAATTCAATACAAAAGTCTGCCCAATACTTATTTTTGTAATAGTTCTTGCAAATCAAAAACGACGAACAGATATTTGAGTGCAACAAAAGAACAGAGATGGTTTGTCTCGTTTCAAATTTCAAGTCACTAGAAGAATGAAAAAAAACTCTGTTTTGAATCTATCTCTCTCTTTTAATTTCTCAGTGCCCGTGGTGCCCTAATGATATCGTTGAAATTTTTAACTTGTCAGTGGTAAGACTAACAGGGCTACTGAGAGATTTGAAAGACTTAACAGCAGTTGTCAAGGTTACACATCTTGACAAACCATAATAGAGGGCCTTATATTGAGTGCAAGTAGATTCTACTTTATTTTCACCACCAAATCACAGTAGCTATCACCGCCTTTTATTAGTGAGAGAGGGACATCTTTAAATTGTCTTTTAAACACTGTTAGTATTTACACCGAATTGAGTTAAATAACGGGTAAAGACACGGATAGGAATAGTCTTAGATGAAATAGGGCAGTTTATAATCTGATGGGTTATGGGCTCTAAAAGAACCTGATATATTCATGGAAACCAAAAAAAAAACCAAAACTGCAACTTGAATTATGCTTGAAATTATGGCTGGTTCTCTTAACCATGGAAAGGTTATTCCATGTGGATCTTTGCTTTAAGGAAAAGAAAGATGGCACTGTCATATGTAACGACCTATTTTTAGTCTGCGTACCAAATGACTCTTGCGCCTTGGAAGGCAATGTAAGCTCAGTGAATCTAAGGAAAATCATGTTTAAAAATGATACAACATTCACTAGATGCCACTGGGCTAAGTGTTTTATACGGATTATCTTTTTAATGCTCGCAAGAACTTTTTGAAGTAGGTATTATTTTTATGATGAAGAAACAGGGTTTAGAAAAGTCAAAGCTCACAGTAACATAGCTTGAGCCATAATTGGAATCCAGGCAGTCATTCTGCCTCCTATGTATTATATAAAGTGACAGATTATAGGTGTGTCAGTAGTGAATGAATTTAGCAACTGTGCAGAACATTCCAATGAACATACTGGTAGGGGGAGGAAAGCAGCCAATATGTTAATTTATCAGCACCTAACAGTCTCCTGTAGGTCTTTCCTACAAGACTTGCTGGTGGTTGAACCTCCAGCAACCCTGAACTTGGGTCTCTGATATATTTGCTCCACACAAAACCCATCTTTGACTATAGGATAGAAAATGGTACTGCAATATAATCTTCCAGCTTTGCCTATAAAAAGCCAGACATCAGAGGGGAATGGAGAAAACAGGAAGAATGATGGCGGAGTAGGAAGGTAGAACTCCAGAAGCCAGGAGAGCTGAGTCCAGCTCTGCCCTGGCCCTTATCTGTAAAAAAAAAAAAAAAAAAGCTATGTAAAGACTCTCAGAATCTAATATTTGATGACTTCATTATATTTAAAAGCTGAATGCTCCATAAATTTAAAAAATAGATCTTCGAATGATGAAGGATATATTTCCTCTGGACGGTTTGGCATCATGTAGAAAGAGTTGGAAAGTATTAAATTCTTTTAGTTTGGCTACTGAGAAGCAAGGTTGGTAATGGCCTTGACCTTTTCATGCCCTAATGTCTCCCTTTGTTAATCAGAATCAGTAAATCATCAGGCACCGGACAAATGAGTCTAATAAAAAAATAAATGACTCTAGAGCCTTTAGTTCAGTTATCAGGGCTAATCAGTTACAGACTGAAGCAGCCTTCATTTCCAAAGTATAAAAAAAAAAATAAAACATTTCCTTCTGATTCTTGTATCATGAATTTTATTATTTTTCTTTCTTTTTTTTTTTTTTCCTGTTCTTTCTTCTGGTTACGGTTTCCCTACAGAACAAACCCAACATGATTATTCCGATCCCTTAATGAACACTTTATAAGAGGAAACGTGCTTGTTTTACAGTCACCAAATCCACTTAAAAAAATGTTCCCGTTATTTTCTCTTGGCGAAACCTTGGATTCCTGGAAGCCCTGGTGATTAATGGCAGCAGCTAAGAGCCTAAGAGCTTTAGAAAATAAACTTCAAGGTGCCTGAACAGAGGAGAGATGCTGAGCTTTTCCACTGGCCAGAGTCAACATACATTCACCAGCTGCACGTTCTCGGGGGGTGGATTGGGGTGATGGGGCCCGTTGGCTATGTTCACCATGTTGTTTCGTTCAGAGCGAAGACTCTGCCGAAGCCGGTCGTGAAGCTTTTTCCGTTGCTTCCTGGATAGGAAAAAAGGAGCGTTTATTTTTTCTATTATTTACATTTTTCAGTACAGTCAATTCTTTCTTCTATCAACACACAACTCAAGGCAGTGGCTTGGGAAGGAGGGCGGAGGAGGGAGGCAGTGCCACTTCCTCTAAGGAGGGGAATCATCTATGCTTAGCAAGTAGATTTAAGAAGCTGCATGGGATTCTTACAGAAATTGAACTGGACTGCTGAGAGATAAAGAAAAAAAAAAGAAGACAAGTCAAGTTGAGAGGTGGCTAATACCCCAACTTTCCTAATCAATCCATCTTTGCCTAAGTCTTAGGGATGGTCATTTGTCTTAGGTAACAAGTCATGCTATGCAACTGACAAGGTTGATTTCATTTATAGTTTTGCCGGTCTGTGTGTCTTTCAAGAAAATGCAGTTAGTGTTGAATCTGTGCATCACACGTAGCGTGTGTATGTATAGAACTGTACGTGAGTGAAGATACGTACTTATTTTGCCGGTAGATTTTGGCACAATTATAATATGATCCTACTCTATTACCACTTTTCTCTGTAACTAGGGAGTGAATATTCACGTATTCAGATTGAATATAAGACGACTCCTAAGGGGGATTCCGTGAGGGCTTGTTTATCTCTATCGCTTGCTCAGTTCTGGCAACACACTGAATCCTGGGACATTAAGAAAATGCCATCCATGCCCTTACTTTTATACCATAAGAGCATATTGTCTTTGTTCCTCAACTTGGATCGTAATATTAGTCCCATGACTAGTTTTGGCTCAAGATTTTATATGATGAAGTGACAAAATAAAACAAAACTGTTAATAACATTTTTTCAGCCTTGAAGCAGGAGTTCTACGTATGAGAGAAAAATGAAAAGAATTCATGTCAAACGGTAATTGTATTTGTTAACATGAACCCAGCTTAAAGGACCAACAAGGCAAACACAAATCTGTTTTCATGTTTCTCTTTTATTCTTTCAAAGCGAGTTTTGCTTAATTCTCCTCTTGTGAGATTCCTTTTGTACATCTCTCACTTTGGGAGCATTGGAACCGGTCACCTAATTAGATGGAATTGAAAATTCATCACGATCATATTTTTTAAAAACCCCTGCATTTCAAACAGCACCAAATGCTCCCTTTATCCGCTAAGTCTGAGTACAGTTGGACGTGTCCTCAGCAGTGAGATGACACGCTCCTCCCCCACAGACACCTGCGTGTGTCCCTGTACAACCCTGTCCCTCCCACCCTTTCTTCGGTCGTGGGACTGCGGTCAATTATCAGAAGTCTTCTGAACACTTTCACACAAATAGGCAAAGCTTTCTAATGTACGTGATTAGGAAAGGTCCTCAAAATGGATTACTCAGGAGGAAAAAAATAAGGAGCAAGTCCCTCTGTGGCGCCCACCCCCTTTTCTCAAGACTAGGCAGTGGAGCTTGCCGGCCAGGCTGTCTGTGCGCTAAGGGGAGGGGGTGAGGAGGGCGTTTACTTGGTTTTGCAGTAGGCCACCACACACATGATGCCGACCACAAGCAGCGCGATGCAGATGCCGGTGATGGTGAGCACCCTCTTCTGGTAGAGCTCCTCCGCTTCTGGAAAGGGACGAGAGCAGACGTCAGCAAGCGTCCCTGACCCTCGCCGGGACTTACAGCTGAACAGTTGGCATGCTGTATTGTCCATGTTCACAAGAAATACACACGGGACACTTCATTCCTCTTGCAGACGTACTTAAGGTGCAGCATACTCTGCACTACAGTTTGAGCATAAAATGGCAAAGCCCGTTGGGGGCCATTTATAATTTAAAAAATGATACTATTCAGTTACTTTAATGATAAGTTATAGATATATGTGTACTAAACTGGCACATCATAAACATTAATTATAAAATAATGATTTGGTTAAAACTGTCGATTTTATTTTTTTTAAAATCTCTTGCAAAGACAACAGGAATCAACACCAGTAAAAGGAGCCGGCATTGGCGCCACTGGGACCCTCTGTCTCCTTCTTTCCTTCTTCCCATCCTCCCAGCCCCCGCCCCTCCCTCACCCTGAGCCTCTTTGGATTTCCCAGCTATTTCCCATTCCTGTGGTCTTTACAAAGAGCCACTTCTAACTTAAAAAAAAAAAAGAGAAAATCAAAGACATTTGCAAACATGAGCTTGACTTGTAGTTAGCAACAAAACTGATGCAGGATCCCTATGACTTAACAGTAGAATGCAGACGTAAGCACCATGACAGGGAGTATAGCAGGGCACTGTATCAGAGAAACCCCATACGATGGGTGGGATCGTCCCGTCCTGGGCCATGATGAAGATTTGTCCTTTGAGGAACAATTATTATTACTTCACCAGTTGTACTTAGAGACCTAGTTTATGGCACTACAAAACCACTGGCACAAAATGATACATGATTTGAAACAGATTGTACTCTCCTGCATTGACCAACTTGGCCAATTAGCTAATGTCGGTTGCACTAAGGAGATGGGATGCTTAGAACTTTCAGGTGAAGGTACTGCTGTACCCCCCAATGCAACCAGTTTCTGCTTCATGGAAGGCTTTCTATTTGCCAGTTGGGTTTTGTGGGGCTAACTTGCTTAGACTATGGTAGGTCAGGTTCTTAACAATATTGGCTGATTTAATGGTGAACCTGATCCTCTTAGGAGCTAAGCTTCCAACCAGTCCAATCACACGTATTATTGGGAGAGATTCACGAGTTCAATGAGAAAGAGAACTCGACTGATGCATAATAAGCGGGGTGAGCTGTATTTGCTCTTCTGATTAACAAGCTGGTCAAGAACTGGGGAATATTTTACCGATGAAGGTCTCTTATCTGGACATCAACATGGGGCCTTATGGAACATTTTCAGTTTACATTCTCTGTCTCAGCAACCACACTTTTTTTCTCTGCTGAGAGAGGGCAAGTCGCTGGAAGTCTTCTTGAAATGAAAAAGTGCAATGTAATTTCTGTAATACAGTAGACTTTATCATTAGACAAAACATTTCCTACAAGCCAAGCCCATGGTAATCAAATTCCAGTTAACAGGTCAGGAACATTGTCAAATCAAATTAATAAGAGCACTGATTATTATTAACAGGAGGAAGAGAAAGAAGTAAGAGACCAGAATGCTGCAGAGATTATACAAAAACAAACCAAAAGTGTTGGAAGTGGAAAAGAAACAAACGGACAGGACAGACGGGCTGACAGAATGACGGAGAGAGGGAGGAAGCCAGGTAGGAGGGAAAACAAGGTTAAGAAGTGAAGGAGCAATCTGAAGTCCCTGGCACAGCATGCCTGGTACTAAGGGAGGAAAAATAAATACATAAAAGAAAACCAGAGGGAGGAAGTGCTGGGGTGGGAGGAAAGGTGGATGCAGATTTGGAAGGGTTATCCCATACAGCATAACTCCTAACCTAGACTGGCGGTCACGTGGAAGCCACAATTAGAAAGCAAAGCAGCTGGTGCAGCTGATGCATTGCGGGGCGACAACGGACCAGGAGACATAGAGCGGTGTCACGTAGTTTTGTGCCGCAAAAGTCAAATGAGGACGTGGCACGTGGATGCTTGTATGTTAATTGCGAGTGTCTGCTGCCTCCTACCTCCCCTCCCACATAGACACAGGACAGGGAATTCAATTTCATAAGGTGTTAATCTGTGAGCTGATGCCCCTGGGGCCTCCGCCTGGACCGGGCACCCGGATCAGTTTTCAGCACTAAGTCTAAGCAGCAAAGGCATCGCCCCACTGGTCCTTCTCCAGGGATGCAGGACACGGAGCAGGGATCCTTTGGTTGTGATGAACTGGTTACAAACCAGAAGTGTGAAAGTGTCATTGCCTAGAAAATGAAGACCCTACTATACCTCTTTCGCTTACTCTATTGTTTTCTTCTTTCCAAATGGCAAGCACTTGGCAGCATTGCCATCTTCCCATTTCTATCTTTAGAGAAACCTGGGAAATTGCTTCTGCACACTGCAAAAAGAGGACCTAGCCAAGGGCCATAGGGGGAAAGGCATCGTGCCTCTCACGGCCTCTTTGGCAAGTTTTTTGGTGGTGGTTAATTATAAAATAGACTAATTTGGGTTTGTGAACAAATCGTATATGATGACTTGCCCATTCTTCCTAGGTTATGTCAGAAGACACAGTTTTTCCAGGAAAATCAATCATGGAAATAGAAAGGCAGCCCAGTAAAGGCCAAAGGGCAAAAGAAAAGTGCTAAACGAGCTAATTAAAACCAAGGCCCCTAGAACACAGATGTGGATCAGGGTTCTGTATTCACATCAGCATGTTTGCGTTAAATGTTTTTCATCTAAGTTTCTGATTTTCCAGTGGTTTACTAGATCAGGTGACCCTCGCAAAATAAATGTGTTCAAAGAGAAATACCTGATGAACAATAATATAAACAATGAGGTTTTTAAAAAACCCTTCCCCCCCCTTATTTTTTTCCTAGTGTGACAGGGTCAATAGGACAAGAACAGATTAGAGGCAGCGTTGAAAAAAAGAATCCATCAGGCTCGTTGGCGGATCTGCCTTCTTAATGAGTTGCAACACTTCTGAGTCCTTATGGTTTGGCTGGATGCATCGAATGAACCAGATCAAGCATGTTTTTCAGACTGATCTGGCTAGGCCAAGAGACAGAAGCCTTGGCTGTCTCAATTTTAATTGACCTTTAAAGTCGGATTTTCCTTAAGGATGGAATGTTCTGGCTGGCTGGGGACTTTGGAACCTCTGGAAGGTTTGCCCTTAAGAGGTCAAACCTTAAGCTTACCAAGGTAACCCCTGGTGTGGGTACCACATCAGTGTGCCTTTACTAACCCTTCAGATCTTACTGAGGGAGGTTATACATCTGAAATATCCATCACCCTACTTCATTGTTTGGGAAGAGAAATATTAAATTTAATAATTATACCCTAAAGTGATAAAGCAGGAAAGATGCTGTTAGGGAGAAGAGGGGAGGTGATGGTGGTATTTTTTTCTTCCTTTCAGGTAAGGCCAATAAGTCTATTTCGAAGTGGGATAATTTTTATCCCAAGGAAAGTAACCTGAATAGATAACTCCCCTCGTGTAGACCACCTGCCCCCTGCGGGATGTTGGTGGGACCTCTTGTGTTCCTTACTCTTGGGTGACGTTCTCTGATGTGCAAAGGACCACTCACATGAATGTGGGGCTATTCCCATCAAATGAATAGTTTTCTCTTGGAATATTTTTGGGGGCAATGAGCAATTAATTGAGTTTCTATCCCTGGAATGGATAGAGCTTGTAACAACCTGATTTTCCACAAATTATGGGAAGTACATTAGGTGTAGACTGTGATGTTATCATTGAAATGAAAGCAACAGCTATAAGATGCTCTCACCGCATGATGTCACTGACACCAGCTGGTTGGGGACCAGATATTCCTGTAATCAGGACATGGCTTTATTGACCAATGGTCACATTCCTGGGGGCCTGCACTGTGGAGCCTCTGGAAGAATAGAATGGCTTCCCCTTCCTCCCAAGACTGGCCTTTTCTCCCAACTCTTTAGGGTGAAGGCTTTCCAAAGAAGTCTGCCCCCAATTCACATGCTCATAGGAGATATTTTACATTTGCAGTGTGAAAATGTCTATTTGATTACTTGTTGGGATATAGTGACTCAAGTTTAATTCTGTTAGTACTAGAATTTCCAACTAAAATAGCACAAGGCTATTTCATTCTGTTTTCTGTTCATGACATAATGAAATCGACTGGAGCAGTGCTTGAGTATCTCCAGAAAACCAGAGTAATCCAAGTCTATGCATATAATATGTTGCAGATTAAGATGTTACTATATTAATAGATGATTTTTACATTGTATGTCAAGCTCCCATCAGCCTAAAACGTGGAGCGTTCTTACGCTGATGTATGTAAAGCTTCTTCTGTTCTCAGGCTTCTGGTTTGGTTCTTCCTACAGCCTTGTAAACCACTCCAACGTACCCCAGCTCGGAAATAACAGCATGGCCAGATCAACCAGTGGGTCAGAGAACATGGGATATATGTGAATTTGCAGCAGGTAAGGTGATTTTAAACTCTAAGTGAAAACTGGGAATCTAAAAGCTGGTGCACTCAGTACCATGTTGGTAAACTAACCATAGATTGAAGGCAAAGAAATCACTGTTATAGCTGTATGATCCCTTCTGAAGAGAAAGGAAATTAGTTAGGAACTGAAAGGGAAGAATAGACAGGGGGAAAAAAAAAAGGGTTTCAGCTCATAGGCTCTAAATTCTGCAGGCTAAAAGGAATGATGATTGGTCCATACCCATAAATTCAATCCCAAGATGCTCTGCCAATGCAGAAAGTTGACAAAAAAAAAAGAAAGAAAGGGAAAAAGTTTCAGAAAAGAGCAATACACTGCACTCCAAAACACATTACACACGACTATTATGGCTCTGTGCGTGCACACTGAACAGACAAACGGCGGATGGTTAAGGAAGCAGTGCTCAGGTACGCCCCCATGAGTCCACAGAGGGAACTTCTCTTTTAAGAGGTGCGCAAATACCAGCACACTGTGTCTTTATTAACCCTTAAAAGACCTTACTGAGGGAGAAGTTGTACGGCTGAACTCTTCTCTATGCTATTTCATTATTTGGGAATAGAATACTGTATTTATCATCAGAGACAGCATTTGGCATTATTTCATTCTTCTCTTTTCAAAAGGCAGACTTGAAGTTCCAGGGAGGTGAAATTGTTTTGCCCAAAGACACACAGTGGCAGAGCTAGGAGGTGAAGCCAAGTAATTTGGTTGGAAAATTTCATCACAATGGATTTATATAGCTATGCTCTAATATTTCTTGTTGCTTTAGTTATTTTTTTAAAACTATTTCCTTTTCTCCAAACCTTCTACTCTCTCCACCACTTACATGACAAGGAGCAAACATTTCTGCTCAAAAAGCCAGACGGGGCACTGGGGCACTGGAGCCTGCTTCCAGTTTTCCATATAATTCCTGTGTGGCATAGGACAGCTCTGAATGCCTCACTTTTTCAATTGGTTGAAAAAAGAGGCGGGGGGAGGATGCAATTCCTGGGTTCTTTAGTTAAATTTAATTTACTACTTCTTCAAATCACGAAGAGCCAATTAGATGATCACTTCCCAGTGCTTAGCTCCGATGCCCAGATGACAGCTGAAGGGCACAGGCACCCAGGGGAGCTGCAGGGCTGCCCAGGGAAAGGGACTCAAAGTTGTGTGCTCACAGCCCACAGTCCTGGCAGACCTGACTGACGAGGGACCGGGATTGCAGGACCAGCAGAACCTGCACAGGCTCAAGTGACGAAATGGGGCCGAAAAACCAAAACAAACAAACAAACAGAAAAAACCAAAAACCTCTGGAAAGGACCCATTCCATTCTTGAAACAAAAAGTTGTTAACCAAATTTCATCATGTGCGGCCCTTCAGGATTTCCTTATTTGTGCGTGGGTGGTGGAGAGGCAGGTGGGAAGGAGGGGCAGGATAAAAACAGAGGGGTTCTGTGGTCTATCTTTCTTCCCTTGGTCACTGATTAGAGATGTACCAGGACAGTCCCCCAAATATGACAAGGCATCTGTTAAGTTTGAAAACATGTGGTAGAGGGGTATTTCTCTTACAGAAGCATCAGTTTGGACGTGAACAAAGCCCCTCATATAGAGAAGGGAAAGGAGGAGGTTAAGTATGTTTGGAGTCATCCTCGTTTCAGGTCCTTTCTCTGCCATTTACCTGTTCAGTGACTTTGGACAAGTTAATTTCTTGTTGACAAAATGCTTCTGATATTGATAAATGCCTCACAGGGTGACCCTGTGGAATAAAGGAGACATGAAGTATGTCTGCCAACAGCAGAGGGGTTCAACAGCGTGGGGAACAGACATATCTGGAGATTTACTTTGGGCCACTTACTGCATGGATGTAGGTTTACTTCTGATTAATTTCACGGCCCTCAAAACTCTGATAGCTCCTGGGATATTTCAAGAATTTAGATTTAAAAAAAGAAACTTGCCACCTCTTAAGGAAATGAAGTTTCCTAGATATAAAAAATCTATATCTATATATATAGATGATCTAGATATATAGATAGTGCATCTAGTAACAATGATAAAGAGGCACTTTATATAACAGAGAGTTCCGTTTGCCTTGAGTCCAGGGTACTCAGGCAAATCACCTACATTTTTCATAGATTTAAAGCCAGAGGATGTAGGGTTACTTTGGTTGCACAATGTTCACAGCAAAATTAACAACTTTTTCCAATCCAAACGAATTTCTCTTGCCTCTGTGCAACATTCAATTTGACAAACTGACATTACCCCCCGCATTTGTTTCCTCCATATAAACTTCGGAACATCAAGATACCAAAATTCATTTTCCGAAGAACTGATCATAAATTTCCTTACGCATTTACGTGAGAAAGTGACTCAGTTTTTCTCCCTAGAACCCTCTCCATCTCTTGCCTTTTCCTCCTACGTCAGTAATAATTTAAGGGTTAAAATCAAGAGATAACTACAGAAACTCTTTCCAGAGAAGAGAATCATGATTCCATGCCTACGTGAACACTGCTAATTGTCTATATTAGTTGCATAGAAAGCTTGGTTAAGTCTTCAATGAAATTAGTAGCATGCTCATGCATACATATTACTGCATTTACAGTTTTATAGGTAAGTCTGTGAGCCTAACTCTAATTTCATTTCATGGGAAGTCATTCATATCAGGCAGCTCCAATTTCAGTAATTCAAAGGGAAATTGGTACTTAAAATTGGAATCTCTTCTGGCTCGAAGCCCTAACAAGGAAACAAGCAGAGGCATGCATCGGTCACACTAGTCCCACAGCAAATGCTCCTCGAATCTATCTTTACTATTGGTGGCTACATTTCTTTCATTGTGAGTCAAGAAAAGTAGGAGACACACACACGTTTCATTTTCTGAAGAGGTCGTTACTTTCTATCTTTTCTATTTAATCTAATGTTGGCTTAGGCTTATTACATATCCTATGTTTCCTATTGAACTTCTGCCTGGCCACTCCATTTTTCAAATTAAATTAGTGACTCAAAAACACGAAGGTTACTGTAAACAATTTAGTTTCCTTTTCTACATGTGATTTCCTGCTGTGCAGTAAGCAATATCAAAAATTAATTTAAATCTAAGAGTCTTCAGAAACTATTAAATATGGACTCGCTAATCCTTTGTTTTAGGATTTTTAGAATAGTTTGAAGAAAACTGATTAACCTGTAGGTTAATTTAAATTTTCAATTGCATTAGAGAAAAGAACAAGAAAACAACTTTTTTAAAAACTGAAATTGTCCATACATGCAATTATAATTTCTGTTAAATCTGAAGACATTCAGGATTTTGTTCCTTAACATCTTGGGTCTCCTTATGCAAATAATCTCAAAGAGGTAGGTGTCCTCTTGACTTTCTGCCCCTCTGAGGTTTCTAGAGGGGTCCTGTCAATGTCATTTCTAAATAGGAGCAATTTAGCACCTGACTTCTAATTTTCGACTTACCTTTACAAATGTAGATTTTTTTTTTTTCACATATACCAACCCATATTGCCACTGAGCCCTTCGAAATGTAATAGGAAACTCTCTCCTTCCTTCCAAGTTTCCACATGCCATGAGCAAGTATTGATGCATTCACAAAAACACACACAGTGAAATCTCACTAACGCTCAGCTGGAGTTAATGATAATTTTGTCATAGGTTGAGTGTGTCTTTATTCTGCTTTCAGCAAGATACACATGTTTGATAAAGAAATGAATAACTTCAGAGAGTTTTTAAAACATTTAGAAAAGTCAACACAAATAATTTAGGCACTAGTAACCTATGGTTCAAAAATACTTTTAAGGCTAAGTTTACTCATTCTGAGAATATGCCTACAAGTTCTAAAATTGTACTCTTTTATAATAGTCTATAATTTGGGCTATTCTATAATTACTTCCTATTAAATGTTAGTTTATACATGACCTGTTTGCTCCATACTGCCTGTAACTATTGAAGCTGTGAGTGCTTTCTTTCTATAACGTCTATAAATTGATTATCGATTGTCTATCTCTCTATACACACACACACACACACACACACGCACTCTCTCTCTCACACACACACACACACACAATGATGAACACAATCCTTTCAAGTAGGAATTCAGTGTCAAGAAGGGTGAAATTTGAAGCTGACTAACCTTGACAATATCTTCCTAGAAAGTATTATAAATATGTTTTATTTCAAGGAAAATGGCTTCCTTCAAGAACACTCTATAAAATATACATGTGTTCCTCTCTTTTATATTTTAAATCAGTTTTTATAAATCAATAAATGTCCCATAGGACACCCTGACCAGACAAACTGTATTAAATCCTAATAATGTAAGTTATGTGTTAATAAGCATTTAAAAAATTGTACATTCTTTTAGGATGTGATTCTTCAACTGAAAATGTGGTTGGGTAAGTTGAACAATGTTTCTCTTTGAAGCTGGGGAATATCTTTTCTTTTAAAATGTATGTTATGCATTTCAAACTTTATGAACACCAATAAGTAAATTTTAAACATTACCATGGTGGCAACACTTTTTAGTTTTTGTGTAGCCTTCATTGTTACTTGAACATAAAGTTCCCAGAGCAGCAAACATTTATTTCCCTACCTTCTATGTGAAGGTCTGCAGAAATAAACATTGAGAATTTAAGACATGGAAGTTAGAAAATTAACTCTGGGCAAGACGATTTTGGAAAGCAGCTTCTGATTGAAGGCTCTTGCTTTTCCAGACGTGAGGCAGCGCTGATGCATAGTCACTACAGATTTTGTTTATAAATGTGCTTCCTATCAATCTTTGTTAAATCAGGTTAAAAATGAATGCTGCTTTCCTGGACATCTTCCAAAAGTGCCACTGAAAGCTTACTAAAGAATTTATTCAAGGAATCACACTCAGGTTAAATACACAGTAGCTATTTTAAAATTATATCTTACGAAAGAGAAAATGGTCTAAAAGAGAAGCTGAGAACATTTTTTCGGGTTATTACCATCAGATCTCACTGCATTATCATTTGGGGGGAATATCTTCATTTTCTAATGCTTTTCTCTATCTGGTACTTCAACATTGCTTTCAGTGCACAATGGTATTCCAAAATTTTAAGTACAATGCACATGTTCAGAATTTTCATTAAATTCTAAAATATAAATGTATTGAATTTACACAGTCACATGGATTTGCTAAATCTATGTCATTTGAATACAAACACATTTCTAAAAGGAAATTACTGTATTAAGTAAAATTCTACTTTTACTTTCTGTTTTTACTTTCCATCTTATCTACCTTTGTAACAATATTCTACAGCTGTAGAGAGAACAATTCTGTCCACTAAAGGCATTTTAAAGATTCTGAATAAAGGGGAGACCGTGTTTGAAAATTTAGCAATGCCAATTTACCAATTTTTCACAACATAAAATGAATGGTCTGTAACATAATTTTTGACCTGTAGCCTTTGTAAATACATAATAAGTAAGTACCACCTCACTAAAAAAAAAAAAAAAAAAAAATAGTTTGACTAGTATGGGCCTAATCGCCCCATAATGCATATGAAATTTCTTTATTCTTCCATGTCTGTTAACATAAGGAACAGAATCTTATTCTTTGCATGTATACAAGTAAGAGTCAAATCTCATTCTTTCAGAGCCCCCAAATGACCAATTGCTATCACTGTTTCTTGTGTTACATGAACTTATACCCTAATACGCTATGTGAAATATTTCTTGGGGTGAGAAATTGACAATCTGAATCAGAGGTTGACAAATCCATTATGATGCTTTTGTAAATAAAGTTTCAATAGTACACAGCCATGCTTATGAGTTCATGCATTGTTTATGACTGCTTCTGTGCTACAGTGGCCAAGTTTTCTGTGGTTACGACACTGACGGTATGGTCTGCAAACACAGAAGTATGTACCATCTGATCCTTTACAGAAAAAAATTTGTCAACCTTTGATCTAAATGGATAACAATATGGAATCCATTTTAAATATAATGCTTTGAAAGCTCCAGAATTAAAAGCTACAGTCCTTATTCACAAAAGCAGGAGAAATACATAGTTTAGTTATCCGTGCAATTTATATACAATGTGAATTGGGTCCTTTAGGAATGATGTCCAAGACTTCATGAAGCCACAGAAATCGATCAAAATTTCCCAGTTCTCATTAAAAAATATATATCTAGCAGTGAACTGTGATATTTCAAGGTAACTAATAAATATTTTAAAACAAACAATTTTCCTAAAATTATTACTGAAACTAGAATAACATAGATAAATGATTTAACAATTCATCTAAAAATCATTTAGACCCAAATCACTTTTTTCCTAAACAAACAAGGTCAATAGAAGCCTGGCTATTTCCTTTGCTGTAAGATGTTTGTTTGTTTTTAATTTTCCTACTCAGTGCTTTTTTTAAACTTAAATGCAAACTGTTTGGTTAATGAAGAGAAACATCTGCACTCTTTTTATTGTTTATTTGTTAGAAATAACACATTCTGAACCGAAATGAACTTACCATCATTTCAAGTGTGTACTGGTTACAACTTAGCGAACATCCTTTTCAGGATGGGGTCATTTTATAAAGAAGATGGACTGTCCAGTGGAATGATTTTATTTTATCAATAAAAGTGAGACTTTTAAATGCCTTTATTATCATCGCACTGTGTGATACAGACTATCATTTTGTATCACATCATTCAAGATCAATTTCAGAAACATCGGAGCCTCACACACCTATGAGCATCTCGGAGCCAACTAGTCATGAACAGAGGAAGTAATACAATCGCTTTTGTTAATGTTCTCATGCGACAGGCAGAGGCAGTCAATGTTAGACCTGGTAAAACACATCTAGCGCTAGGTGAAATCTGAGGGAAGATGCAGCAACAAGAAAGCAGCACCGACTGAGCATGCTCCTATTCAGGCAGAGACAGAAAGGGAGTGGACGTACTGTAGAAGCTGGCCATTACGTAGTTTTGGCAGCGATCACCAGTAAACTCATTTGGGCACCTGAGAGAAGAAACAAAAAAAAACAATGGTAGAAAAAACAGAGAAAAAGAGAAGAGGTGAATATATGCTAGAAAGAAGCTCCTTCAGTGACATTTGATTGAACTTGGTGAGTTCACCCTCAGGAACTGAGTCTTTGTCCTAATCGTGGCTTTTAGACTCTGGCATTTCCCCCAAAGGGTTAAAAATTTGGACAGAAATGATAGAAAGATCCCAGCATTTTAAGTGACCGCATTCTCTCAAAGGGAGTCACTTGAAGTGAAAGCAGATGTTTCCTTTAACTAGGTTTTCTATTTGACAGCATTGGTCCAAAACGTTGGAAGGAAAGGAGTTCTGGTTGGCTGGCCCGCCACGATCACCAGCATCACCGACCATCCTGATGGGTCATTCTTTTATAAAACTGATGACCATTGGGGTCTGTGTTGAGACACAGTTAAACAAGGTCTCATTGAATGGGTTTATGCCCTGAGTGGTTAAACCATAATTAGAACAAAAGGAATCAGTCACAACTGAGTTGTAAAACCACCAAGCGGTAGTGATTGTTGCTGTAGTTTGGGGGAGAAAGCAAATTTCAGATTATTTTAACATACTTTCTTGGGTTTGGACTTTCATGGGCACATTCTCAGTACATCTCGCTCCAGTGAATCCAGGTTGGCACCTAGAGGGTAAAAATGTAATAAGCAA
Source organism: Tursiops truncatus (assembly GCF_011762595.2). Taxonomy (NCBI): domain Eukaryota; kingdom Metazoa; phylum Chordata; class Mammalia; order Artiodactyla; family Delphinidae; genus Tursiops; species Tursiops truncatus. The sequence continues at coordinate 25,182,933 of NC_047054.1, read as the reverse complement.
TCGAACGCTAAAGACACTGAACTTTCAGACTGGCAATTTCCTCCTATGGAACATGGAGGCTCCTACAAATGACCTGGCAGCTGAACAACGTAAAAGAAAGGAGAAGACAAAACATTTAGAAAACCATGTCCCATGAAAACTGTGGGGTATATATTTCTGTTGTTTGCTTCAGTCTTCATAAGATCAGTTAACTGAAACTTAACTAGAGTGAGGTTGAAAAGTTGAAAAGAAGTGGCAAGTTCTGGGCAGCTAAGTCATTTTCCCTTGGGCATTTCTGAAGTTGTCACTGACCAACTGACTCACTGTGTTAAAACACCGGTTTCCGTAAGAGCTTATAAGGTTCCGTCCACCATCTTCTATTGTTTAAATGATTCTGAGCTTTTTCTTTTGTAGACACCATTTTGTACTTCATTTCATAGGTATCTTGATAAGTGAAATCAACAAACTACAATAGAAGTCAAGCACTTTCACACTCTAGTGATTACTGACAAGAAAAACTACATCTCTTTTTGTTTTAAAGATATTACAAATTAGGTCTTATTTTTAATGGTGAACGGAAGAGGCAGATTTTTATTAGTACAAATTTCACTTCATCCAATTATCTCAAGTCAAAGGCAAATACACTTCTAAAATTTAAACAGTTATTCCTCTACTGAGGTATTTAATAAATGTCATTTTGCTTTTAGGGTAAATTGTTTTGAAACTGTATAAAATCTACATTTTACTCACTCGTATACATTTGCCTATCAAAATTCCAGAATCCTGGTAGAATACTGTTCTTAAAGCCTTGTGATGGGGCCGTGCCTAAATATGGAAGTCCTTTACAACTGCTCTTTTTGTTGCTGTCACTCCAGTAACTAAAGCATTTCAGAATGGATTCATTTTACCCAGTATCATACTCTAATTCATCAAAAAGTTCCAGGACGCAAATATACCTCTTACAGGTGCCCCACAACCACAGCCATGATTATTAGTAATAGTTCATCTAGGCCATAACCATCATGCACACACCTCATGATTTACTTACAACCCTTTCTCCTCCAGAGTAAATAAAAATAAACACCATCTTTTTGGCATCAAAGAGATGTGAATAAAACGATTCATTTTTGCTAATATAAGGTTGATTTTTTTTCATTTCCCTTAAAGCCAAATTCAGCGCCAAAAAATGTTCTCAAGTGATTTGGTACATCTGCTTCACCTATTTCATGAAGAATGGCTTGTAAGAATAAATACTAGCAGTTCTAGATTTTCAGCCCTATAAGTACTTGAGTAAACAAAGTATAATTATGATCATTAAAAATAATATCGGGGGCTTCCCTGGTGGCGCAGTGGTTGAGAGTCCGCCTGCCGATGCAGGGGACACGGGTTCGTGCCCCGGTCTGGGAAGATCCCACATGCCGCGGAGCGGCTGGGCCCGTGAGCCATGGCCGCTGAGCCTGCGCGTCCGGAGCCTGTGCTCCGCAATGGGAGAGGCCACAAGCTTAACAACAAACATCTTGTATTGATACAGTTTTTTCAATTCTTCAAAATATATTTTTTTAAATGAACTGGTTATTTTCATTTATAATATTTTTGCTTCAATGAGTAGAGGAAGATCTGCCTAGAGAAATACAGAAATAAGAACTATAGCCTGTGAGGTTGGGTCATTTCTCATGAAGATGTCATTCTGCATGCTTCAATAAGAGTGCCTTCACAGGTAATTTAAGAAAAATATACGGAAACTTGTTTTCCATATAACTTATTTGACATAAAAAGTTTTGAAGTACATGGGTTTGTTTGTTTGCTTTTGCGGTACGCGGGCCTGTCACTGCTGTGGCCTCTGCTGTTGCGGAGCACTGGCTCCGGACGCGCAGGCTCAGCGGCCATGGCTCAAGGGCCCAGCTGCTCCGCGGCATGTGGGATCTTCCCGGACCGGGGCACGAACCCGTGTCCCCTGCATCGGCAGGCGGACTCTCAACCACTGCACCACCAGGGAAGCACTACATGGGCTTTTTATTTGTATATTTGTTTCTGAACCAGGACTATATAAATCCATATAGACATACGCTATAATTAAGTAGGTAATTTCAGACCTAAGTATATTCTATAATGACCATTTCATCTTAAAAATTTACATTCTTAATTTGATCACACAATAATCCACTTGTTTCATACAAAGAACATGGTATAAGATATGTGAATATGGTATGTGTGTGTGTGAGAAGAGAGAGAGGGAGAGAGAACCATTGGAGGTAAGAAATGCACGTATTATTTAAGGATCATGAAATTAACAAATAGCTGAGAGATCATGAGTCCCTTAAGAGAAGAAACGCATTTACTAGAAGATTGCCATTTATGCATCTAGGATGACACTTTTGAGATCACTGGTCACAGGACAACTAGATGAAGGGGATCAAAAATCTTACCCAATCAATTTTCTAATTCGTACAAATCCTGAGATGATGTTTCCTAGGAAACTAGCATTATCTCTATCATAAGATGATATATCAATAGAATATCTGGTGCAGTAACATTAGATCTGCTTAAGGTATGCCAATCCTTTTTGGAATTATCAGCTATAACCGAACCAGAACTCTCCTTTCACTACTGTTTACTTTCACTTAGATGGATTTTCTTAGCGTAAAAGCCTTATTATTATTCAAAGTGGGGTCCAAGGACCAATAGCACCAGCATCTCCTGGAAGCTTGATAGGAGACACGTAGAATCTCAGGCCCCCATCCATAACTACTGAATAAGAATCTGTATTTCAACAAGATCCCTAAGAGATCTGTTTGTACATTAAAGTTTAGGATGTCAGGGATGCTGACCTCCAAAAGGCCCTCTACCCTGGCATCACAGAATCTTGCTGCTTGCATGTGAGAAGCCCATTTGGCTTCATTGGGCCTCAGCTGTCCTCAGAGATAAAATGAAAGGATTTAACTAAGTGATTATCAAAGGGTTCTCTTACCACGAAGGTTCTGGGAATCACCCTCACACATGGAATCACTGTACAAAAACCCAGACATCATTTCTTCTGAATGTGTTACCAGTCAGGGAGGACTCAAGAACTTAAAAAATAAATTTCTGATAGAATGGATTTTTAAGACAATCTGGAGGCAAAATAAATTTCAAATACCTATTCCTAAGCAATTCAAGGGTTCAGCGGCTATAATCATTATGTAACTTTTGTGGATGTCTAGAATTGCTACCAAATCAGATGGAAGGAAGTGGAAACAGTTTCTGCATAAGCAAACTGCAGACTGCATTGACTGGGTAGAGGAAGCATATGCAAATGGAAATGCACCTGATCTATAGGCTCCGATTAAATTCTATGGAATTACTTCTAAAAGAATAGGCAGACTGGCTGCTGACATATTTCTTTATTAGCACTGTACTTGAAGCACCCAATCTATCGCTTTCTTCGGAGATAAGAGTACGGTAAATTTAATCTGATTTTGAACAATATTCTTTGGCACGAGTCTGAGCACCTTCCAAGAATTTTATGTCTTAGAAGAATCTGTTTGAATAAGAACCGAGCCCCTATTTTAGCTCCAAAACTATATATACCGTTTGTTTTACTGATCAGATTAGAAGATGGAAATATTTTTTTAAAAATTTTAGGGCTTCCCTGGTGGCGCGGTGGTTGAGAGTACGCCTGCCGATGCAGGGGACACGGGTTCGTGCCCCGGTTCCGGGAGGATCCCACATGCTGCGGAGCGGCTGGGCCCATGAGCCATGGCCGCTGAGCCTGCGCGTCCGGAGCCTGTGCTCCGCAACAGGAGAGGCCACAACAATGAGAGGCCCGCGTACCGCAAAAAAAAAAAAAAAAAAAAAAGTTTAGTATTTGCTCTTAACATGATAAACTATCTTTGTTCTATGATTGTTCTTCGTGAGATGAAAACTCATAGACAGTTTTGTCTGAACTGAACTGAAGCAGCATCTCTTCCAACTAGCATCAACTCTTCCCTGAGTGCCATATCCTCACCTCTAGACATCCACACCCTGGGAGAAGGATTCCTTATTTGGCTCTCACATTGCACGCTGCCCTGATCTCTTCCAATGTCCTTACCTATCTGTCTCGTGATTACCTCTTTGTGAGGACGCTGACCACATTCTGATCATTTTATAGCTCTAAAGTTTAGCCTGGCTCATGAAGGACTCTCATAAAATGTTAGTTAAACTGAACCTGATTGAGAATCAGACTGCAGTGTCCAGTAAAGGACTGTATTAAGGAGAATCTCACAGTCAATTGATTTGCCAGGTACAGCTCAATAACCGGCTTTTATTTTTATAGTTTGTGACCGACTCTCTCCTCTGTATACTTCCAAATAATTTTTTATAGGAGCTCCCAGTATCCTCCTTATAGACTCCCTCCCTTAAATAGAAACCTTTAAAATGGTGTCTGGAATTTGGAAAAGACTCTAACTCTTTAACAATAAGTCTATTACCTCAAATTTAAATCCTGTTACTGAAATACCATCTTACCTAGGATTCAATAAAGCCATTACCGTCGAGTAACCAAGACTCTTGCACAGCATCAGTAAAATCAAAACTGTTCTTAATAATAACCTTAATACACGGTGACAGTCCTGATACACTTACTATGTAATCGATCATCAGCTCATGCAATTTTGTGAAGCGATTTAGTGCTTGGTGTATTTTTTACATTCTAATTGAATAAACTATTTCTCATTTTTTTTGGTGGAGACACTAGACATATAGTCAAAGATATTTCCAGAACTCCAAGAAACTTCTGGTCATTTAGGGTTTGCTAATTTTACAAGCCATTATAAATGGTTTTGTGGTTTTTTAAATTTATGGTCAGTTTATAAACCATCCTTAGACATCCTTTCTCTTCCTTTCTTTATTTCTTGGTTTCATTAATTTTCATTAGGTCCTCCCTTGATCAGGCAGGAGAAGGGAAACAGGTTTACATATGATATTTTGTCTCTATTTAGTCATCACTCTACCATGAAATATTCAGACAATTTTTTAGATAATTTTCTTCCAAAAAAGAAAAGCCCCTATTTTCTTTTCACTCCACCTCAGTACTAGTTAACTGGGGTATTTCCTTCATATTGTACAACAGCTGAAACAATTTCTTTGATGTCCATGTTTACAAATATCAAGTAATGGCAATGCCAACAGATACATATTGAGGATTATCGGTGTGTTTAAGTGTTAGACGTTAAGGGCTTTTGCTCGTACTTCGTAAACCAGAGCTGGCAGTGTACACACCAGGTCAAACAGCGCTAGTTTGTTTTTCTACAGTATCATATTGCAAGGGATTGTTTTCTCACCCCTTCACTCGGGATTCTGGCTAGAACTCGCCCACTCACTGGCTGAGTATCTGTGTTGTAGATTATTCTTTCCCAAATGGACTGTTACTATTAGTCTGCATTTTTCCAAGATGAACTTCGTTCTTTTATCCACCATGAAGTGAAATTTCTTGAGGTCTGTATATGCTTTTCTAATTTGTGTTTTAGTGTTCTTTATGGTATCATCTGCAAAAGACATTTATTTCCTCAAGGGAATGCCTTCTTCAGTACCATTAAAGAAAATATTAAATATAATATATGCCTTCAATAACATTTCGTTCAGATCCAACCTTATACCTCCCCATCACTGATCATCCCATTTCTTTTTTATTAAGATCTGGGGGCTAGTTCTCAATTCTTGAGATAACAGTATACATAGAGTGGCCACAGTGGACTCATGGGTAAATACTGAGGGGGGGGGGGAATCTAAGTTATCCTGGCTCGCCAATGTTGTTTTTCAACATCTAAGACATACAATCCCACTAATGAGGCTGCCAGTGTTTATGAATTAACCCCTCCTTGTTTGAACCCTGGTGCCCTTCCCAAAGCCCTGTTTGTACAGCTTGTTCTGAAACGCTCATCTGTAGATGAAAATCCTTGCCGTTGTTTACTCTAACTGATGTATCCTTTACTTCGGGGTCAAACAATTTCATCGGATACGGGCTCAATCTATGGCCCATGCATCTACGTGTCCTTGTGACACAATGACTTATGGACTCGGCTAATTTGTGGTTTGGTTTTCCTCCCTGGAGGATGCCCGTCCCCGTCTCATCACACAGCTTAGCGATTCCAAACTTTATAGCTCCATCTACTCCAGCCTCATTTTATGATGAAACATCTAAATATTCACTTTTGACTTAAATCATTCAATAGAAATATTTCAGAATGGTGCATTTTATTTTAAATAGACTATATGCTTCTCAAGGCAAGGGCTGCATGTACGTTTTCCCCTGACGGAGTCTCTGCCTCTGGCTGGTTGTGGTCCGCCACGGTACATTCCCTTAGCTCCCTAAATTCTCTTCATAGCACTCAGCACACCAATCATTTATAATTAAATTCATTACTTGAAATACATTGGCTACTCACAAGAGCCTACAGACTCCATGAGGGCAGAGACCACGTGATTTTGCTCACCACTTCATAACGGGCACAAGCATAGAACTTGCCTCTTAGAAGGAGATCAATAAATACATGTGGCTGCCTAACTGATTTCAGGAGAAAAAAAGGAACCAAGCTCTTAAGAACACTTAGTGTACCTGATTTTACGCCAAACTGCAGCCAAACTGGTTTCTATAAGAACAAAAGGATTTGCTTCCCTCTGTCTTCACGGAAGTCAAAAATGAGCTAATAAATACCTAGGAAGTACAAAGCAGGAGTCTAGATACAAGAGGACACAGAAGAACTAGAACACGTGGTCATGTGAAGAGCTGACTGTCTACATCTAAGCCACAAGAGTCCCGCCCACTCACAAAGGTTGCTCTCCCTGTCAAATGTTACAGAAGGTAAGGGTCACACCCACTCTGAAGGACGAACGCTTCCAGAGCTGGCTGGACTCCAGGTCTAACCCAAAATACATCCCTTTGCTCTATTCCAAATTTCTCCTTCTACAGCCATGATGATGAGGCCACAGGACACAACCTGAATCTGAACCATCACCCCCTTAATTATGTTAATTCAGCTACTAATATGTTATAAGTATCATCATCCACCTCCTCATTGCTATGCCAGGATTTTATAAAACTGTAACCTTAGCTAGTGTCTTGACTTTCCTCATCTTACCCGGTCCCCAGATGTCTCTAGCCTGTATGGAAGTCTCTCTTCCGTAAGCACTTGCTATGTTTATGGTATCACTCCCCTGCTCCAGAAGTTACTATGACGCCCGATTAGCTATCAGGATGTCCAAAGTCCTCTGCCTGGCTTTCAGAGCTCAGAAACTGACTCTCCTGTCTAACTTAGTTTTTTGTTTTGTTTTACTTCCCAGAATGGAGCTGCTCGTCTAGCTATGCATGTCACTGGGTCTCATGGGAAGATTACTACAGCCTCAGTGTCTGCCTGGTATATGGAAAAAACTCCATAAATGATGACGATGTTTATCAAGTCTTCAACTAATTCCAGTCTTTTCCTTCTTTAAGTTCTCATTACCATAACAATCAGCACTGTACCACTTGGGATATAGTCACTTTAACTGATGAACTATTTTAGTTACTCCATTTCCGTAAATAGACTAAGTTCCCAGGGGCCAGCGACCATGCGTCATGTTTTCTCTGCGTTTCAAAAATGCCTGGCATAGAGGTAGCTGTTCTATAAACAAATGTTAATTAATATTTCATTTACGGAGTTTAACTTATTATAGCAAATTTGTTGTGACTTTATCTCCTCTAGCGATATATTTTTCATAACTATCTCGATAATAATGTGTAATACAATATAGGCCCTTATATATACTACATGGTTTCATAAACAATAGACAAAATCATAAGTTCATGTTGAAAGGCACCTCCCGTCTTCCTATGTTTTGTTTGCTTTTTGTTTCTGTTTTTTGTTTTTACATATAAGGAAGTTATTGATCAGAGATATTACATGATTAAATGAATGTCAAATGCAAAGTTATAAAGCTAGCTGGTGGCCCCAACCAATCAGATAAAAACTGCTAGTGTTAAATAAAATGAAGAATTGGGAATTAAATATGATAACACAGTCTGTTAAGACAGGTGTATATATTTTTCCAGTGTCTACAGAGAGAACGTAATTCTACCATTTATTTTTTATTACAAGGAAAAAGCAATCTTGCTTCCCCAGAGTTAGAAGTGCTTTAGCAGAAATGAATTCATTTAATTTCACTGACTCCCTGGGAAGAAGTTTGGAGAACATATTAACTCTATGTTATAAATATACTGTCCAGAGAGTTGAAGTGAAAGAGCTCAGACTATTCACCAAAATTGGTGGTTAAAACTCTAATCCCCACACGGGGAAGGCACATCTGCCCATAGGACAGCATCACGGGTTTATAAATACGGTGTGGTATAAAATCATTTTTCGATTAAAAAAAAATCACATCAACATCTTCCAAAATAGTTCTCTAAGTAAAGCTGTTCAGAGGAGCAGATATACAAGAACAAGGGGAGAAAACAGGAACATCTGGACAATGTCACGTTCAAACTGTCCTGTTTCTTTGAACCATGTGACTACATGGGGTACCAGAGGGTAAAAGACGGAATGATACTTTTCTGGTCTTTATGCAATCTGGAATAGTAACTGTTTTTTTTTGTTTTGTTTTTTTCCCCAGGATAAATTTTAAATTACTATAGAGAGAAGAGAAATATAAAAGATGAGATACACCACAGAAATTCCCACACAGTTCCCAGAGGAGAAGCCCAAGTAACCAGCAAACCTCTCCTCAGAGAAGTGTTTAACTGTTATATGGTTAATCCATTTGGAACACCTTGTTCTAAACAGAGAGACAAAAGAGCTTTGCTGTAAAGTCTTCGACTTCAACTCCCAAAAAGACAACAGTGGATGAGATGACTAGAGAGACTACTTGGAAACTCGCGTGCTTGTGGTGTTTCTGAGTCATGTCTTTAGCCAGGGATAAAGCTGATTTTGAATGATGTGGCACATGCTTCAGAAACGTTTTGCCCTAGACAGATGGACCATGTGGAAACTATGAACTGGCTTCATACACAGGACCATGATGAGCCAGTGCAACACTTTCGTGTTTTCTGTTTCTATGCAAGTCGTCCAGTGAACAATATAATATCGTAAGACATGGTAAATGATGTGCCTTGGTTTCACTTCTGACTAAACTATTTTTAATGTTATAGATGTTCTTAATACAGGGATTAAAAAACAATTAGACAAATTTAACAAAAAAGGCATGACATATTTTGGATAGTGAACATATTCCAATTCTTCCATCAACGTACTGGCTTGCTCTGATGCATCAGTAAAGACATGGTGCAAAAGGGGGATAAAACTGATCAAAATCACAGATGTCAAAGATTTTCTTTCCAACAAGATCTCGTAATAAGCTTTAACGCTTTTCTGAAAGATTATATTACCAAAAAAAAGATACAATAAAATTATAATGCCAATTTGCTGAGAACTAGAAGACGATTAGCTTGGGGGAAACAATATTCATTCATGGGTTGCTGCTTTAATAACTGTTGGAGGAAGACAACATTTCACTTTAAGATTAGAAAAATATATAACAAGTATTTCTTTCTGGATTGGGCTTAAAATTTAATGAAAAGCTGTGTGGGTGAAAAAAATTCCAGTTGTTGGCACAATACCAAAATGGAACAAATGAACAGCACTTAGGCGATAGCACTTTTTGTACAGGACATGGGAGGGCCACAGAAGAGCTGAAATTAACACGTGGAAAATAACTGCACTGGTTCCTAAGAGGTATTCAGAAACTATCATATATACTCACTCAGCTTGTAAATCTTTGCAAAGGCTACGGTGAAAAATGATCATGTTTCATTATTATAATTAAAATACAGTGGTCTCAGATGCTTTTCTAAAGAAGTAAAAAAGAGAAAACATAGATAATCTGGGTACAATTGTTTAAAAAGGAGAAGCATTTAAAGGAACTATAATTTTAAGTGTTTTTTTCAAGTGATTAAAACGTAATTAGGTTGTATGTCTATGACAAGGACAGAGTAACAGGATTACGCATATAATAAATGCACCTCATATTTTATAGATTATAATTCTCAGCTTCTGGTATTTTCTATTTTCATAGAGAAAATCTTACAGGAAACTATAAAATTTGGTCACCCCCCATGTACACACTGCTATATTTAAAAAGGATAACCAGCAAGGACCTACTGTAGAGCACAGGGAACTCTGCTCAATGTTATGCGGCTGCCTGGATGGGAGGGGCGTCTGGGGGAGAACGGATACATGTACATGTATGGCTGAGTCGCCTTGCTGTGCACCCGAAACTATCACAGCATTGTTAAGCGCCTATACTCCAATATAAAATAAAAAGTTAAAAAATAAATTTGGTCATCCCCATTCACTATGATAAGTATGGGCAGGGAGGAATGTTGGGGCTGTATTCACAGCAAGTTGGCAGAACCAAAGTCTAAAACTGACCAACTTTAATTCTTTGCTATAGGTATGCTGAGTTGAATATACTGGTGATCAAAAAGTGAATCTTTAATTTTTTTTTTTTTTTTTTTTTGCGGTACGTGGGCCTCTCACTGTTGTGGCCTCGCCCATCGCGGAGCACAGGCTCCGGATGCGCAGGCTCAGCGGCCATGGCTCACGGGCCCAGCCGCTCCGCGGCATGTGGGATCCTCCCAGACCGGGGCACGAACCCGCGTCCCCTGCATCGGCAGGCCGACTCTCAACCACTGCGCCACCAGGGAAGCCCGAATCTTTAATTTTAAAACAATGAACACTGAGAGTCATAAAATCCTTCAGACCTGAAAGAAAGGATTTTTTCTATATACTCTTTCATTTTTATCTTGCTTTAAAGCTTTGAAAAGACTCTTACTTATTAACTTTATCTTGGCTTATAACTATTACCTATATCTATGAAAGGGATATTTAGTAATTGAAATTAGAATTTTACTCTTGTGATTCCTAGTCTTTTATTCACCACAAAAGTAATAAAGTATAAAAAGCATAAGATACTATAAGGATAATAAAAGTAATAATAAAATAAAATAATTAAATAAAAGACTATAGCTACTTTTGTAAGTTGTCCGTTTTCATTGATAAAATCAGCCACACAACCAGCAAAACTTATCTACTCTGCTTCTACTCTATTAAAAGGAGAGATTTTGAGGGCAAAAAAGCAGATCTGGGAGGTACTTGCTTACAGCCCTGAGGTCCCACGAGACATTCTGCACATAGCCCGTGTCTAGATCAGCACAGCGAACAGCAAAACGTTTCTACCGAAACGCCATTTTTGTTTGGTGTTATGGTTTTAAAATATATGTCCTTTAAGATGCATTTTATTACAAACAATGGAGGCTTTCTTAGAAAAGGGACTTAAATGTTTGCATACTATTTATATGATGTAAAAGGGCATTGGCCTTCTTAATGATTTCTTGCACCTTTTTTCTCATTTTGCTAATTGCTCTTTCTGTTAGCTCACCTGTCTCTCTGACAAACTTGTTCTTCTTTGTCAACGTTTGGGTCACAAGCTAGTAATATTCTGGAGCCGGAGATGGTTGTTCTGATGATATGGTTTTTTTTCTCATTTAGGACAATCACTGCTACTTTAGAACAGTGGGACACAGCTCTTAGTCAACGGCCAAATAAATGTGTATTTTTCACCGCATATTCAAATATCTTTTACCACATCAAATTATTTGAGTCCGTGGACCACAGAGAGCCTAAATACCAAGCGTAGACTAAATGCATGGCACAATAAACAGGTGCTTTTTAATGAGACCTACTAATTTTAACTGCACGGTTTAAATATTTAATGTGACCTTACTGACAACATCTTTGTTTAATTCTGTCTGTTGAGAGAGAATAACTGTGATACTTCTTAATGGTTCATTAACTCCTTCAGGTCATTGGAGAGAGCGCCATTCTAAATACATCTATAAATAACTGTAGTACATGAAAGAACACTCTGCCTTCTACACGCAATGATGCTAAACACACTAAATGCCTTTCCAAACAAATGCAAGTTGCTGGTTTTTCATTAGTGAGATCGACCTAAATTCCATTTTTATAAAGGAGTTATAAATGAATAAGCTAATGCCAAGTGTAACAGATGTGTCAGTAAAGAATCTTCTGCCCTTCTGCTTCTTTTAGTTGTCCTATTCGTTTTGCAGGTGACCACTGGGGTAAAAAGGAACATCATCTTACAGCTTCATCCATACATTGGATGGAGACGTAGGTATCCAAAGTTCCAGACCTCTATGATATTTGCACATCTCTCTTAGGTAACAACGAGGAAAACCAAGAGGAAAGCAACTTTATAAATATGAAGGCAAAAAAAACCCAACCCACCTTGAAAAAAGCAAAATAACATTCTGGATATAACAGAGAAGATGATAAATGGTATGAACTTTTCACAACACTTTAAAAATAAAACAGCATTATTCAAAGGATGCAACGAAATTGGAAAAAGCAGCAACAATACATCATGAGACAAGGAATCATCTAAAAGAAGCAGTCATGGACATAAGCCACACAGAGGATTTCTTACTTGCACAAGTATCTTGAGGGGTTTGAAAGGTCTTTCACCATGAAGCACTCGCCTCCATTCACACAGAAAGTTTTCTCCTTCTCTGCACACTTGACAAGATGGCTTGTCCCAGTGGTAGATGTAGATGTGGCTGGATAAAAGATAAAGAAGGGGAAACGTTTATACCCATCTTTCCCTCTTCTAAGCAGCCTTTAATCTTAAATTCTCTTAAAAGGAAGAGTTCATATAAGATACGGCGTACTCCACTAAACTTTCAGGCTTAATAAACAACACCAAAGACATTAAGTACTTTCTGGGTGTAATTAAATATAATAAAATTATAAAAGTAATTATAGTTAATTGAATTATAATTAAATAGGCAACAGGTTCAACATTTCTTATAACTAATACTTTATCTTCTAAGGAAGTTGGAAAAGAGAACATCTATTGTCATTAAGAAAAATACATTTTCCAGGAAGGCTCAAAAATAATGACATAAATTCACATCAGTGCAACTGAATGTAGATATCAATTTTTAATAGCAACTAATTAATAAAATTATTTTATTTTGAAATTACGTGATATATGTGTATGGACTTGATATTTTTTAGACATATGTATAGCAAAGAAAAATCCAAGGTGGCTTATTTGTTCCTAATGAAAAAAATATTCTTAATTGAGTATGTATTAATGTATAGATCAGGGGGCATTCTGTTCAAAATTTCCATTCTATTCTAATTTCTACTCAGAAGAATATTATTGAATGTCTGATTGCCATCACGCTTCTGAAGAAATACAAAGACAGTCTAACATTGCTGCAAATGTAGAATAAAGCACTGCAAAATTCATCCATTCGAAGTAGGAGTAGAAACAAGTTTTAATTTTGGTTTGCAGCATCTTCATGTGATAAATCTGATTATTCACTTGCCTTCAATCTTCACAGTTATTGGAAAGTCAGGCTGACACTGATTGCTCCACCATTAGGTGCAGGGATTAAACGAAGCCAAAGTCCTGAGACTGTAAGAGCATTTAGTCTCAGAACTTCTCCCCACTTACGGTATTGGGAGCACCTTAAACACTGCTCAGTCTCAACCCCAAACAGTCTAACTCACAACATAATGTTTATCGCTGACATTATCAGGATGAAATGTAAAACCAACGTGTCCAGCCAATGAAGATTCTATTTACCCTCCCGGGGTAGGGAGAGTCCATCTTCAGACATAAGTTTTTCTCGTTGATTATCTGACTCATTCTTAGTGACTTTTAATTCTTTGTCTTCCTTATCAATTTCTATTTTACGATTTGCGTGTGAAACTCAGATGCCCTTGTTTATTTTATTTGACCTGTCTCATTTTTCCATTTTCTCCTGCCTTTCTTTTTCGTTTCCTTCACAAGCGCATATTTTGCTTTGACATTTAACCTAATTGTGACCCTAACTCTGCTTGATTTTTACTCTACCTGATTGAAATACCGAGCATCTGATTATTCAGTTTCTAGACGACTCGAGGCCTTTCTTGTCTCTTATTCTCCTGTCTAAGGCATGTTTGGGACCCTTTCTCTGTTCTCACCATGGCTTTCAGGAGGAACAGCAAAGGACAGTCAAAATGATTTGCCCTTTGGAGACATCTGGTTCAAATCCCATCTCCTACTAGCTTTGTGTCCTTGAGTAAGTCACCTAGCCATCCAGATGGTCAATTTTCCCATTTAGAAAACAGGGTAAGGGGACTCTTACAGGACTCTTATAGAGGTAAAAGGAATTGGCACAAAACTGGCATCCGATGAATAATAGCAGGTATGGTTACTGAACAAGTAGGGAAGAATCTTACTTTTGCTAATCAATCAGATGTAAAATCTAATAACAGAAACCTGAAGATTTCAAAGAGGCATGCTCTCCTTGAATCATTATAATGGGTAATTAAGAACGGGGTCAATTTTCAAATTATTCCAACACAAATCCTTTTCAGAATGCATTTCCAGATGTCCAGCTCAGGTCTACAAACCCAACCAGAAGAACCAGGGAGAGAGAGGAAAGAGGTGATGTTACCCTCTGCCAGCAGCTACACTTTTACCATCTTTATCAGGAAGAGGGGAAACATAACTTGCATCCTTTGGTCTATAAAATCATAGAGTAGATGATTTCTACACATCACTTAGCATAGATTTTAACATAATATTATATCTTCATGTGAAAAACTGTTTACTTAGGTGCTATGAATATTTTCATCCATGGCGACTGCTTTTAAAAAAATACTAGGAGGGAGTTTGTCTTAAAGGTTTTGTGCTTACGAGTTTCAACCGCTGACAGGGATCTACAGGATGACAAATTGGGCAGCGTATTTTTGCCGAGGGGACCACCTGCAGTGTTCTGTCACCATCATTCCTGCAGAGGAGCTCTGAGCCTCAAGCAGACCCCAGTGGTCCCTGAATCCCTGACAGGCTGCTAAGAATTACCCCTCATCCAAACTGGGCAGCAAACACTGCAGCGGGCTCTTTCAGGACAAATGCCGAGGCTTTTATTAAAAACAACGAAATCAACCCCGTCCTCGCCAAAGCAGACCCTCCATGTTCACTGCAAACTTACAATGAACATTCGCTGTGACAGAAACAAGAGACGGAAACATCACACCTATGCCTTGGATTTTCTGATCTTGTGTTCTCAAATAAGTAGGATTTAGAAATGTGGGTTAAAACTAGAAACAATCCCTTTTTTTCAGTCCTTTAAAAGTATTTTTCTTGACATGATTATCCTTTGAATTATCCTGCAGCTCTGAGCTTTGACACATTCATCTGAAAAATTCTTAGATCATGACTAGACACTAGGAATGGGATAGTTGATAATAAAATAATTCTTGGAGAAAATGAAGTAGCAACTGTCTTACGTGTCATGGACTACCCTGCTTAGCGCTTCTATCCTTTAGTAGCAGCGAAAACAAACATGATCATGGAATTGCAAAGCAGCAGTTAACTCCCAGGTGACACAAAGTGTGGACCAACTGGGTACAGCTGTTCTGAACCAACAGCCAAACACAGGAATAAGTTGCAATTGTCAGAAGAACCTGGATCTGGATGGTGATATACGCACCTTTCAGATTTTTGCCAAGTGTCCTTATATATTCTCCTTAGTTGACCGCAGTGCACAGTCAGCCCTAAGCACATCTATAAATCTTGCAGTGATATCCTTTCTCTTTGGCCTATATACGCTGTATTGCTAAGTCAGTTTCCGTTTGGTAATTCCGCCAGAATTTAATGGAACAGACAAAGCAGGTTCTCAAACCAAACTGTGGAAACAGCGTTCTTTCTGGGGGAGCTGGCGGGAGTTTATCAGGGGTAAAGCTAACAGTTTTGCCAACAGAATGTGCTTTTGATATATAAAAGATGACCTTCATAGCTGCTCCTGGCAGTAGGTGACATAGATCTCACTCATTCAGTCCTTAATAAAAACTGCTTCCCTCTGCTTTGTAACTAGTTTGTCATAATCTGGGAGTTGGTCAACTTCTAGTAAGTGCTAACTGGACAGCAATTAGGAACAGTGATAAGTGTGACTTCATTACTTTTACGTTTATCATTTATATGAATGTTTTATCCCAAACACACTTTACTTGGGATGTTACCAATTACAAAATTATAAGGAAGAAAGTATAAGTACAGCAGTTAACTTGTTACTAGAGAATTTCTTCCGAGTGTTTGACTCTCCACCCCATCTGTCTTGGTAGTATAGATCAGGAACAATGACCATTCCGGGGAAGTCTGAACAGTTCCCTGACTTAGCCAAGGATTTGGACATTAAGATTACCATTTAAAGATTCCCCAGGGGGCCTCCCTGGTGGTGCAGTGGTTGAGAGTCCGCCTGCCGATGCAGGGGACACGGGTTCGTGCCCCGGTCCGGGAGGATCCCACATGCCGCGGAGCGGCTGAGCCCGTGAGCCATGGCCGCTGAGCCTGTGCGTCTGAAGCCTGTGCTCCGTAACGGGAGAGGCCACAACAGCGAGAGGCCCGCATACCGCAAAAAAAAAAAAAAAAAAAAAAAAGATTCCCCAAATCCTGCACCAGGAAATAGGACTCCCTCCTTTCTAGCCTTCCCTCCCTTCCCTAACCCTTCTCCTCCCTCCCACCCTCCTTCCCTCCCTCCCTTCGTTTTTCCTTCCTTTCACAGTTCTTTAATGACCGCCTATTATATGCGAGGCATAATAATAGCAACTAAAGTTACTGGGGTTGAAAATTGTAAGACTGTAAACAATTCTCCCTAAAAGGAGATCTTTATAGATGAAATGTAGTGAAATGACCCTGGAGTTAGCGGAGAAGAATCAGGGCCAAGGCACAATTTTGCCAATTACTAGCTGCGGGGCTCTGGTCCAGCTACCTGCCTCAGTATACTCAGCTGCAAAAATGAGGTATCGCAGGGTTGCTGCAGAGTTCGATAAAACGCTTTGTCAGCTGCAAAACTGCGCACAAATAGAGGATATGTTTCCATTACTAACGGCGTAAATATGGAACAAAGAGAAGCAAAAACATTTCTGTCCAGACACTCTAAGTACATATAATCAAGCCTCGAATGTTGCTTCGTAGCAAATTCTTCTTCTACAAAATGTGAAGAGATGGTCTGATTTGGAGGGGTCACCACTGAATGATTGCAAAGCATCAAGTAAATATCAATAATTTACTCTAACTTTTTCAAAACCACTGTCAATAATGTATACCCATTCAATTGGCTTACAAAATAAAACTGAAGAACAATTTGAGTTAAAAGAAAAAGAAGCCATCTTCAATGTGTAATTATTTTCAACTTTCCAGATCCACACAATTCTCCAATATTTCTTAAAAAAAATTTTTTTTATTAAAGTATAGTTGATTTACAATATCATGTAAGTTTCAGGTGTAATTCTCTAATATTTCTGACCGAGCTTCCAAGTTACATGAATTCACTGTATCTATAATCTTGTGTGTTATTGTAACAGTTTAAAAACTCTAAAATATTTAAAAGTAGTATGATGTCCATAGAATATGGGCCATAGTATAAACTTTGTTTATAACTCAACATTTTGGAAATCACGTACTATTGCACACTTTAGTAAATACACAGAATAAAACTTTGAGGAGTAATTGAGTGTTCCCTGCTCATTACTCAATATTTTCCCATGGAGTCACACAGTATTTCCTATAGAATGCCAGCCTTTTTCTGCTCAGAGACAGGCTAAAAAGAAAATAATGCTGGAAAGGACGGTTCCCTTTCTTGCTTGTGTTAAGTGGTGTTTTCCTTATCAGTGAAGTAGACAGCACTAACAGACCAGGGCCATTACACAAATGCAAACGACTGATAAGAAGCCAGTCTCCTCTTCTTTGACAATTAGCAGGAATTAGTATGTGTATAGTGTTTACCCCAAGAAGCAATCATTAGCTCCTATCTTCCCTGAGCGAATGAACCCTGGCTAGGAGTTTTTAGGACAATTCTTAACGATTTACTTGCAGAAGATTAAATCACTCTCTGCAGTTTTCTCAATAACATATACAAATATTAACAATTTTTATATTCTAACATGAAATTGTCAATCGCTACAAAGTTGTAGGATTTTTAAAAAATCCCTACCTGTGATATCTTCCATGGCTAAGTATTTAGAAATCTGCATGCATTCCTGCTCTTTGATCTCCCAGTTTAAAAAAAAAATCTGAAATTATTATTCTTGCTCAGAATATAGCTCCTCAGCAATTATGTACCAGAGCACTTTGAACTTCTACTGGGAAGAAATGCTTATGTGGTTCCTGAAAATGACGCTCTGGCTCAGAAGCTGGGCAGGACAAGCCATGCCCCCTAATGCAGCTTCTATAGATGCCAACGGAAGGATGGGGGAGGCATTAGTTCTCCAAAGGAAAATCCAGAGCCAGACTCAGAACCACTAAAGCATCACCATTCTGGGTTGGCATTTTTTTGCAAGTAGTAATTCAATCCGTTGCTGAATAGGTACTTGAGAAAAAAATGATAGAAGATCAGAGAAACCCATCCTGACTTGGAGGTTCCCAGAGCCCATCTCCTTGGCCTCTCCTCTACTGAACTCTGCTACAGAAACAAACAGGGAAGCCAGGGAAGAACCATACGAGACCAGAAATGGAACCAGAACTTTCTAAAGTAGAATTAGGGCATCTCAATTCATGGACCCCAGGACTTGGTAATATGGTAGATTACCTACGAGGTGAGAGTCTGTCCAAAGAACAAGCCGACACCAAGGGCTGGCGGAGGTTAACTGGTTTAAGGAGTGAACTTGAGCTTTGGCATCATAACACACATAGAATGGTAGACCCCAAAGAATCTTCACATATTGTATAATTTATCCCATATTGAAAAAGAGGATACAGATCATCTCAAAAGAACAGTTCTGCAGTCTTTCAGCAAATACCTCCAGCTAAAAATTCACAAAAGTGTACAGGCTGCCCAAGGTCACATAAGTGAATTTGGACATGCTTGTTTTCTGTTGTCTTACATGTGCAGCGGGGCTGAAGTAGGTTAATAGGATTGCCTTTAGATCCCTCCCTCCCTTACAAGCTCTCAGGGCAGACCCTAATATTTTTTCTGCCTTCTTCAGCAGAATGAAAAGTGACCCTTGGGTGTTTCTCCTCATAAAACAAAATTCTAATTTTTGTTGTAACACTGAGCTCATTTGTAGCTAAACAGAAAGGAGATCCTAAGTTCCCAGCAGTTGCTGTGTCATTAGATAGTGTTCTCCTTAGAAAAATAAAAATTGTCAACAAAGGTTATTTTTCAAACACAGAAGTGGCTATTTTTTTTTCTTTTTTTCTGACAGCACATTTCACTCATGACACAGTGTAATCATTCTAGTCTACTACTTCTTAGAGCAACATGTCAATGGCATAAATGTCTTCTAGGATGTCTTAGCTTTTCTAAAGAAGAAGGAGTCTCCTCCCACAGTGGATGGCTGGCCAGGTGGTTACAAGAAAGCGACATTTTCTTCCTTACAAAGCCAATAATCTTCTCTTAGCTAAGAAGCCAGCTATAGAAATACAGTTCTGCTATATATTTTCTACTAATCACTGACAGTTTTATCTGAGTACAAAATTTCCATAGCCAGAAGTCAACGAACTTTCAAGCTGTTCCTTGAATCTTTTCCTATCAACATGTATTCTAAAAGAGTAAGATTCATCTAGCCTACAAAGCAAATATTAGCAGTCAGCTGACTGGCTTAATTTGATATATTTATAGATCCCATCAGGCTAAAGGTAGAAGGGGCACATTCTTTACTGTATTCTGCATATTTTACCAGTATCAATTTTGTTGGGGGAAGGTCATGTCAATGTAGAAAATGTTAACCTGTCATTTTCCAAATTAGTCAAAAGTTTGGAGCATCATACAGAACACATCAAATCAAAGGGAATGATTAAGGATTCAGTTACTCGGCGAGCTGCTGAAATTACCATGTGACATTTAATGACATAGGTTAATTTATTCATCAACCAAAATACACTTAGAAATGAAAGTAGACGGAAGGTCAAAAGACAGATACTATGAGACAAATTCATTATCTTATTCATCAAATGAAAAAAAAATCATGGTATATCAAAAATAAAAGCCATATGGTCATTTCAATAAATAGAGAATCAACATTGATGAGATTGAAAGTCAATTTCTCTAAAACTATCCACAAAGTATTCTTACCCCCAAAGATCAAATCTGAATTTAATCAAGCATCCAGATACAGCTACTAATTTACAGGAAGAACACAGGTCAGAGGAACATATAAAAGAACACCATGGGATGCAATCAGCAAAGCCCAATCTATGAAGAACTCTACAGGGCAAATAACCTGATTTCTTAAGAAAAAATTAAAAGAAGATAAAAAGACAAAGAGAGCTAGAGCTAAAGACAGACCAAAGGGTGAGAGAAAAGAAAAACCTAAAATATAGACATTAAAAAGAGACATTAAACCAATTGCAATGAGTGAAACTTATTTGGATCCTGATGTAAGAGGAAATCTGATCACTGATTACAAAGGGTTATCATTAATTGGTATATGTGTCATATACTACCCAAAGCAACCTACTGATTCAGCGCAATCCCTATCAAACTACCACTGGCATTTTTCACAAAACGAACAAAAACTGTCACAATTTGTCTGGAAACACAAAAGACCCTGAATAGCCAAAGCAATCTTGAGAAAGATAAACAGAGCTGGAGGAATCAGGTTCCCTGACTTCAGACTATACTACAAAGCTACAGTCATCAAGACAATATGGTACTGGATACAAAAACAAAAATATAGATCAATGGAACAGGACAGAAAGCCCAGAGATAAACGCACGCACATATGGTCACCTTATCTTTGATAAAGGAGGCAAGAATATACAGCGGAGAAAACACAGCCTCTTCAATAAGTGGTGCTGGGAAAACTGGACAGCTGCATGTAAAAGAGTGAAACTAGAACGCCCCCTAACACCATACACAAAAATAAACTCAAAATGGATTTAAGAGCTAAATGTAAGGCCAGACACTATCAAACTCTTAGAGGAAAACATAGAGCACTCTATGACACAAATCACAGTAAGATCCTTTTTGACTCACCTCCTAGAGAAATGGAAATAAAAACAAAAATAAACAAATGGGACCTAATGAAACTTCAGAGCTTTTGTACAGCAAAGGAAACCATAAACAAGATGAAAAGACAACCCTCAGAATGAGAGAAAACATTTGCAAATGAAGCAACTGACAAAGGATTAATCCCCAAAATATACAAGCAGCTCATGCAGCTCAATATCAAAAAACCAAACAACCCAATCCAAAAATGGGCAGAAGACTTGAATAGACATTTCTCCAAAGAAGATATACAGACTGCCAACAAACACATGAAAGGATGCTCAACATCACTAATCATTAGAGAAATGGAAATCAAAACTACAGTGAAGTATCACCTCACACCGGTCAGAATGGCCATCAACAAATATCTACAAACAATAAATGCTGGAGAGGGTGTGGAGAAAAGGGAACACCCTTGTACTGTTGGTGGGAATGTAAATTGACACAGCCACTGTGGAGAACAGTATGGAGGTTCCTTAAAAAACTAAAAATAGAACTACCATACGACCCATCAATCCCACTACTGGGCATATACCCTAAGAAAACCATAATTCAAAAAGAGTCATGTACCACAATGTTCACTGCAGCACTATTTACAATAGCCAGGACATGGAAGCAACCTAAGTGTCCATCGACAGATGAATGGATAAAGAAGATGTGGCAGATATATACAATGGAATATTACTCAGTCATAAAAAGAAACAAAATTGGGTTATTTGTAGTGAGGTAGATGGACCTAGAGTCTGTCATACAAAGTGAAGTAAGTCAGAAAGAGAAAAATAAATACCATATGCTAACACATATATATGGAATCTAAAAAAAAAAAAAAAGAAAGGTTCTGATGAACCTAGAGGCAGGTCAGGAATAAAGACGCAGACATAGAGAATGGACTTGAGGACTCGGGGAGGGGGAAGGGTAAGCTGGGACGAAGTGAGAGAATGGCATTGACATATATACACTATTAAATGTATAATAGATAGCTAGTGGGAAGCAGCCGCATAGCACAGGGAGATCAGCTTAGTGCTTCGTGACCACCTAGAGGGATGGGATGGGGAGGGTGGGAGGGAGACGCAAGAGGGAGGGGATATGGGGATATATGTATACATATAGCTGATTCACTTTGTTGTACAGCCAAAACTAACACAACATTGTAAAGCAATTATACTCCAATAAAGATGTTAAAAAAATTGATATATGTATCAAATGCATTATGGTTATGTTTAAAAATAGCCCATACCTTTCAGAGGTACATGCTGAAATATTTATACATTGAATAATAAGATGTCTGGGATTTACTTCAAAATAGTAAGAGGGAAGGGAAGTGAGTGAAATCAGGATAAAACAAAACTGATAACTGCTGAACTGGATGATGGCTCCATGGGAATTTGTTATATCATTCTTTGTACTTTCATACGTTCAATATGCACGTTTAAATTTACACATATATATGTACATGTTTTAATATATCCCTACATACATTTAAAACTTAAAAATGCAAAAATATCAATTTCAGCCTTTTCAAAGCATGTCTTTATAAAGTGGAATTAGGATGATACTCTATGCAACCTAAAGATGCTGACTGTTAGCCACCAATCTAAATCATACTTAACCCTGAAACTCTTGGAGGGGTGGTTTCCTTAATATCAAGAACAATATCAATATCCTTTATAACAATATCCTTTATAACAATATCAATTTCCTTAATATCAAGAACAAGCCAAGAATGGTGACTACTGGTGCTACTATTTAACACTGCTCTGAAAGTTCTAGCCAATGCAACAAGACAGGAATAACAAATTGTGGTACAACTGTAGGAAATGAGGAGATAAAATAAGCACTATTAGAAGATGATATGATTGGATACCAGTATTACCTAGCAAGAAAACCTAATAAAATAAAAGGATTATATTCACAACAGCAATAGGAACTATAAATCATTTAGGTCAGCTAGGTGTGAACCTAACAATAAATATGCAGAATAGGAGATACTTTCAAAGGGTAATATATTAAGAAGGGGAACTGGGTCTGTGCTTGGGGTAGAAGAAGGCATTATATTAAAGGGAAAAGCAAATGAATTTATGGAGGTAGAACAATGAATGTCATGTTCAGTGAAAGGTAGTAGTTCAGTTTGGGAGATGGATCATAAATAGGGAGGTGAAGTTAATGAGGCTACAAAATAATAATACATCCATATTAAAGAAGCCCTTGGCAACCTGGCTGGAATTAATATTGAATCTGTAGGTCATGGGGAGAGTTGGGTTTTTGCTTACGGCTGTGATTAATAAAATTAACGGTCTATTCTATAGCCTTTGGAAAGGGAGAAAAATGGAGATGAGGAGACCAGTGAAGAAGCTGACACAAAGGTCTAGATGAGAAAGGAAGATTGCTCCAACTAGCCCAGTAATGATGGGAGAGGAATCAGCACCATACTGAAGAATTAACACCACTTTGTATTCATGTACATTAAAATTAAGCAAGAACTAAATGTTGGGGTTTGTATTTCACACCTCGTATTGCACCTCTTTCTAAGGCATTCAAACTGCCTAACACACGTTTCCTCTTTATCCTTCACACACTCTAGGATATACCCATGATATTATTAGACAGAGGAACTGCGGGCCATTCTCAATACTCAAGAGTCATTGGTGAAATTAAAATATCAAGTCTTGTAGCCAC
Source organism: Tursiops truncatus (assembly GCF_011762595.2). Classification (NCBI taxonomy): domain Eukaryota; kingdom Metazoa; phylum Chordata; class Mammalia; order Artiodactyla; family Delphinidae; genus Tursiops; species Tursiops truncatus. The sequence goes on along the minus strand of NC_047054.1, from coordinate 25,159,226 downwards.
AACTACATGACTAACGCTTTCCTAATTTAACTATACCACGTCTGTTGATATAAAGGAACCCATGACGAGCAGACAGTATCACAGTTGGCCTGAAATCCTAAGTTACACAGATGATCAAGGTAGTGATATTCCTAAAAGTTGTGAAAGCATCTCCCTGACAGGAAATGATTCCCGACAAATCATTTTAAGTAATCTATATTTTCAGTGTCGTGCATAAAGGCACCTCTATAGAAGTATAGGAAAAAAAATGGGGTCCAGACAACACAGACACCATCTTCCAAGGGTTCCAGGTTGGAGCCAGGCCTCTTTGATCAGTGGATCTGTAACACAACAAGCTTGAAGAATATTCCTTAGAAAGGCACCTTTGCAGCTCCAAAACCCCAGACAGTCCATTGTTACACACCATTTAGCCAAGTTACAGCAATTCTGTGTTTGTGTGATGGCTGTGGACATAAAGAGCCAAGCTCTGGTTCCATAAGTTCAGCATTTTCCTCACTGAGGCCAAAGGTTGCTGCGTATAAAGGAATGAAGCCGTAAAAGTATGTTCAGAACATAAGAATCTTGCTCTCTAACACTTGGCTAATTTCAGTGTGTGTATTTCCCCAGAACTCCCTGGAGTTCCTTGTTCCCAGGTTTGTGATCAGAAGAGCAAAACAAACCTCTCTGTAAGAGGATGTGTCATAAAATGTGTATCTGCAGTGTTTAGGGTCCTAGCACAAATTCTGTGTCACCAAATAACACACAGAAAGCTAACTTTTTTCAATACCGCTATTGCCATTTACACGTGGCCAATCTGAACAGGAATAAGACAAGGTTTCCAAAACACAAATAACTTTATTTACTTATTTATTTTTCTTCAGCATTTTTTTAATTGAAGTATAGTTGATTTACGATGCTGTGTTAATTTCTGCTGTACAGCAAAGTGATTCAGTTATACATATATATACATTCTTTTTTATATTCTTTTTCATTATGGTTTATCATAGGGTACTGAATATAGTTCCCTGTGCTATACAGTAGGGCCTTGTTGTTTATCCATTCTATATATAAAAGCTTACATCTGCTAACCCCAAACTCCCACTGCATCCCTCCCCCAAACCCCCTCCCCCTTGGCAACCACAAGTCTGTTCTCTATGTCTGTGATTCTGTTTCTGTTTCATAGATAGGTTCATTTGGAAAACACACATAACTTTAAATGCTTCATCTCAAGAAAGCTTTTTGCCCTGCCCCCCAGAGGACTAGCTGGTCTCATAATACTTAGTTCATCACAGGTCTTGTTTTTCTAAAGAACATATTCTTTTTAGGTTAGACATGGGGATGGGGATGCGGGGAGGAAATGTGACAGTCAAATCCTGTGCCTTTACAGGAACTGGGCCAAAATTATAAATTAACCTTGACTACATTATCCCTAAAGAAGCTTTCCTTCAAGCCTTGGGGTTTTTGTGGTGTTTTGTTTTCAATTTCTGGGCCTCGACACCCAAGCTGAACAGACACCTGTTTTTCTACTGTTGCCATTAAACCTTGTTGTTCAATAAAAAAGGAAACAGACAGGTGCACACTTTGAACTCTTTTTCCAAAGTACACAATATTTTTTTAAAAACTGGGGCCATGTGTTCAGTGTCTTACTGTCATCATCTGGTCTAGCTGTTTTATATATCTACACCGTTCGCTTGTTGGAAAAACTCAATGGAAATCATCATCCTGCTTACAGGGAAACCAAAAAGGGCACGCTGAAGTACGTCATGAAAGAAAGGTGGAGTAGAGATCAAGGTCTTAACTAAGTTGCCTGGCCATTTCCCTACAATGCCAGAAACAAGGAATATTAAGAAGGTCCATATGTAGAATCTTAGTTATAATTTATTAGTTTTTTTTCCTGGCGTTGATATATCTATCTGTGTATATGGACTAAGAAAACACTTCCATCTCCTGAAGCTATAATAATTCAGAATGGCTGAGGTCTTCCCCCCTTTCAAATATAAACCATTTCTGTAGACAGTGCAAGTCTGTGTTTAATAGAGATCTTTGTTCTTTCCATCCATTACTAAGGTGCTTCATATTCAAACACGGATGAGGGAAACAGTGTAAAGCAGGGAAGTGGGGCTGCGTGGCACATCAGCTGTAAGGGAACCACGGCTCTACAAAGCCACCCCAAGTGGCTTCCCTGGTGGCGCAGTGGTTGAGAGTCCGCCTGCTGATGCAGGGGACACGGGTTCGTGCCCCGGTCCGGGAAGATCCCACATGCCGCGGAGCGGCTGGGCCCGTGAGCCATGGCCGCTGAGCCTGCGCGTCCGGAGCCTGTGCTCCACGACGGGAGAGGCCGCAGCAGTGAGAGGCCTGCGTACCGCAAAAAAAAAAAAAAAAAAAAAAAAAAAATGCCACCCTAAAATCAAAGCAGGCAGAACCCAATTCTTGGCCAGGTCCACTTTGCCAGTTTAATTCCCATAGAGTTCCTGCAGAAGAGCCAAATGTCTTCAGCTGAGATCTGTCATTTATGCAAAAGCTTTTAAGAAGTCGAACACTTTCCAAGACCCACTAGTAAATCTAGTAAGAATCTGCATTGCTCTTCTGCTCACATAGGCATTGCCAACACCTAGTGAGAATTCTCCAGTTCAGTAACTACTGAATCCAGCGACCATAATGGGGAGACACAGGCAGTGTTATGATTCTGAACCCCACCATGGGAGAGTTCACAGACGACAGGCAAGTTCTGGTTATATTTCTTAGCAGAAACAAGGCTTCCTAGGCTGTGGAGATCTTATTACTAAGAAGAAACCAGACCTTGGACCCTATTCTTTGAAAAGACCTGATTGACTCATGGCTTTTCCCTTAAGAACGCCTTACTTCTGAAGAACAGGGAAAACCAGAATGCTTTTGTTCAAAGAGTCAGAGATTTTTTCTTGATTACACACCTTTCTGGTGTGTTGGATGCTCAGTCTCAGGGATGTAAATGTCTTCATAGAGATCAGCTCCCGATGGGTGATCTTTTCTGTTGAGAAACTCGCTTCTCCCTACACCTTAATGCCTAATGTTCTATACCCAAAACTAGCGCGCTTAAATTTTTCTCAAAGTCTGAAGAACTCAGGGAAGTGAGTCATAGTTCTACAGATGCCACACAAGTCCCTGGAATTAAATGGTGATAATGAAAAAAGGATCTTAATTAGAAGACAGATGTTGTTAGAACTCAGTAATCCTTCACTGCCCCTTCACACTGTTTTCCATTAAAAGGTTATCAGAACCTGTCAAATGGTTACATGGGTCCATCACAGCCACTAGATTAGGCCTGAAGTGCATGCTTGGGAAGCTAACTCTACTTGCCAGAGCACTCTGTGTGTGTGTGCGTGTGTGCGTGTGCACGTGCGCGTCTGTGACTACAGCTTTCCTTCCTTAGAAAGTCAAACTGCACTCTGTTACCCATTGGTTTAAAGCCTGCTTTATATTCTTAGATTTGTTTTGTAGAAAAAAAGTGACAGGAACTGAAGGATTCATTGGTAAATAAGGATGGAGGCTATTTTCTCCTTAATGCAATCTCACCACTCCTGGAATCAAAGCTCTTTCCCTCTTGGGCCTTAATAAGGGCCCAAGATATCCCATGATTCCCCCCCATTTTTGCTTTCTAGACTTCTTGTTGCTTTTTGTTTAATCAGTTGACATTAGTTCATCATAAAGCCAAGTGTAATTTTAAGCAGACTGAATAAAAACGAATTCATTATTTACCAATATTACTAAAATATATGATTATCCTTTAAAGTATTTCAAATTCAATTTTATCCTTTGCCAAATTCAATCCTCCAATATCAAGTATCCACCTCATGATTTTGTCTGTTTTCATTTTTTGTTTGTTTTCAGGATTTGAAGACCATTTCATCTGTGAATTATTTTAGTTGTAAATAACAAATTTTAGTTGCTCAAAGGTGAACCAGCAGAACACATGGACGAACAGTTGGAAATTGTAAGTGAATGCACAGTGTCAAAATATTTCTTCTAAAGTCAGAACTAGGCATTGGCAAATCCACAGTAATAACCACAGAAAACGTTGGCCATGCATATTTTTAAAATAAAAAAAACCTTACCCACGAATGTCAGAGAGAAAGTAAACAAAAAAGTAGTCCGATGGTGGATGGTAGAGAAGGAGAGAGAACAGGAAGGATTTTGCTTCTAGGAAAACTTAGCACTTCTCGGGACCCAACGGTGAATCTGAAGTTCAATTCAATTAGAAACGTCTGGGATGCCAGTTTTGTGATATAAGTAAGGATGTAACATCCTTCAGGGAATAAACTTAGTCACAGGAGGGGTTTACTGCAACTGGTAGGATTTTTTTTTTTTTCGTTATGCGGGCCCCTCACTGTTGTGGCCTCTCCCGTTGCCGAACACAGGCTCCAGACGCGCAGGCTCAGCGGCCATGGCTCACGGGCCCAGCCGCTCCGAGGCATGTGGGATCTTCCCGGACCGGGGCACGAACCCGTGTCCCCTGCATCGGCAGGCGGACTCTCAACCACTGCGCCACCAGGGAAGCCCAACTGGTAGGATTTTTGATGCTCAAGTGAAAGGTGGTTACTTCCCTCGGTTTGTTCTTTCCTGTCGAATGCACCATATTCCTTGGGCTGAGAGGCTGGAAAATTGCAATTTATGGTGAAGTCTAGCTTCAAATCCTGACATGAAGTTGGGGTTTCCTATGCAGAACTATAATAGTAGCAACATGGCAACAAGAAAACTTACAGAAATTGAAGAAATCTAATGAAACGGAATCTATTAAATGGGCAATGTGATCTATGTTGCTGGAATCACATTCTAGAGACAGGTAACCCAAGTATATATGCACAGGTCAAAAGAGAGAAGGTGACTGAACTAGGAATTGTGTCCTGGGTTTCTGACTTGTGGGACCAGTGCTCTAGGCTCTAGATGACACTGCTGACCATTTGACAAACCCTGTGAAAGAATTTATGAATGAGCCAACTCTAGAGATACGAAATATACCTGATTTATTAAAATGCTTCCTCTATTTTATAAGAAACTCTGTGACTAGGCATAGCATGAGGTCAGAACAAAGTTCCAACTGTTCTTACATCAGAGAACCACGGGAGCAGAGGTTCAGATGGATGGAATCCATCACTATCATAACTCATGACAAGAAATACCAGGGGTGGCACTGAAGTCTTAGCCATAAGTACCCTGAAAATGATCAGGAGCATTTTATAATCCAAATAACAAAGAGATCACACCCTCATTGCTCAGCTAAACCTGATGACTTAATAAGGTAAAAATGACATGATCTAAGGTGGATGAGAAAAGTAATCATTTTAGGGAGGTTGACAGGGATCTGTACTGATTCCAAACATACAACTTGCTATGCGTAGCATTTCCAATTCCCCAGGCATACATTAAAATAAGAAACAAGTACCTTAAAAAGTATTCAAAAAAAAAGAGATAAGAACAAATATGTCTGATTATCATTCTGCAAAGGTTCCTAGACTCTTTGCAGGCAAGTCCCACTAAATATATCATCCAAAAGGGAAGTTAAATTGAAAAAGAAAAAAAGGTTATAAAAAATTAAATTGGATTGTCATCATCACCTGTGATAGAAACTGCCCTTTTCTGTCCCAGAAGCATGAATGTCAGAAAGAATGTCTTGATTCTTTTACAAGGTAGAGTTGAGGTCTACAAGGTACTGCTTGGGAAATGGTTTCTACAAAATGTCAGAAACGAAACCATCAGATTCATTACGGGCTCAAAGAGAAAAGTACAAGGAAAAGGGCCATGTTCAGCTTACTAGTTACTCAGGTGAATTCTCCTGCCTAGTATCCAACTTAAGTGTGAATTCTTAAAAAGTAATGCCATCTTTCTGGGAATACAACCTTTCTGTTGCCTTTCTCATTAACAGAAGAAATAAATCTACCCATTATTAATAGTCATATTTCTAGAATATGACCCATCACAAATTATATCCCAATGAAGCTAAGAGCTCAGAAAATATGCTCACAACTACCATTTCTACTGGGCATGCTATTTACCATCTTCTGGCTTTAAGGTAATCTTCAAGGTAGATAAGGGAAAAGCACAAAAGAAATAAGAAGCAGAAAGAGAAGACATTTTATGATTGCAAAGATGGAAGAATTCTCTGGATATTATATTTTTACTTTAAGCATCTTCCTCTTGATATCATAAAACTTTATCCTCTTCTACAGTAATCTTGTCATTTGAAGTAGAAATCATATTCACCTAGCCCAGTAGGTATCTGGCATCAATAATATTTGCTGTAACGTGTAAAGGCACGTCTTTTGCTTTTATTCTTTCAGGGTTTCCTTTTTTGGGGGGAGGAGAAATAAATGCTAAAGAAACTCAAAAGTTATCTGTATGGTAAAGGCAATACAATTCTTAGCAAAGAACAAGAAGGTGCATGTTCATTAAATACCTACAGTGTGCCAGATATTCTAGCCCCAGAGTCATCACAATAACCCTAAGAATAGGTAACATTTTATCCTTTTCACAGGTGAAGAGGTTGAAAGAGAAGAATTGCAGGCCTGTGTTCTCAGTGTAATAAATAAAGTAGAGAGAAATTCCAAGGCAGGTTGACTGCAAGGCCCATAATATATCCACTAAAGCATTCCGTCTCATGGTTCTTTCAATCCAGAACTACATATGTGACGTTGTAGTTAAAAATGAACAAAACAACAAAACAATGACATCCTTTCCACAGACTATTAGAGAAGCCATATTCTTCCACCTTCCAGGAAGTATCACTTTCTGAATATTTTCCCTATGTTTGTAAACTGTATGTCAGGAAATGAGACTCAAACATTACTTTTAGATTATGCATTCTTAGCAGAAGACAGGAGACCAATGTTAGTCACATCAATGTTATTTTAGTCTTAATTCAGGGAAAATGCTCAGTCCGTATTATCTAGTATTCTGTTGTCTGTTTCAGAATAAAATGGTTATCTTTTCCGTTAAACTTTCCTAAGAACCAGAAAACTAAACCAATCTTGAATAGTTTAGTCTAAATTGGGAAAGTTATCAAAAATCTGATGATATGACCATCCAGTGTCACAGTGTTGTAATGGATTCTATCTAACCTCCATTCAAATTATCCTCATTTTTCTTTTTAAAATTCTTTTTTGGAAAATAACTTCATTTTCTAATAATCTCCAAATTAGAAAAAAACACCTCATTTATTTCTTTCTGAAGCTAAAGTAAGAGAAATTATGCATGTACATATTATAAATGCACAAATATAAATACACTGAGTTATAGACCTCTTTGGGGAGTACGGCAGAACTATTCCAAATGAAATGCTAAATTTAGTTATGATGCCTGAGCAATATTTAATATTTGCATAAGACATCTGATTGACCTCAATGCAATATTAATACCACTAGATCCTTTAAAAGCTGACTGTACTCAACAAAGAGATAAGGAGTGAAGAAAAAAATAGGTATATTTGTAAGAAATGCACATAAATTATATAAAATGAAAATTATCTCCAGTGACATTTGAAGTTAGGCTCATTTTGTTGACTGGTAATTTTTCTCTAACTTCATTTTCATATAACATATAAATCACCCACAAGAAGGTTTTAAAAATGGGTCCTGTGGTAGCACCCCTAATTGAAAGTCAAATCCTGACTACTAAGTAATTTAAATGAGCAACTATTATAAAAATGTACTTTCTAAAAAGCTAACATAAGACCGTTTTCTTCTGGTTAGGTTTCATGTAAGGATCATCTAATCAGAATTGTTTTACATGGTCATCCCTAACAAAACGAATGCTATATATCAGAGAGTGGCAGATATAATTAAAGTGTTCACTAGTGGCAAATGCCTGCAAAGTTGGAACAAAAATGTATAATACCAAGTTAAGTTGCTTTATTTTCATCAACCTCTTCTCTATTCGATAATACAGTAGCTATTTTACTAATTTTTTATTCAATTGACTCTGTCAGGTCTTATCTTTACTTATTAAAAACTTGAAATATTGCAGGGTAAATCATAGATTTGCTCAAAGTAAGTTAAAGATTGTATATTTATTTCCGCAGCAACATAAGACAGTTTAGGCACACAGTAAAACCGTTATATAGTTTTTCAAGCTATAAGTGCTTGTAAGAGACATGACTAAAATATTGAACCTTGTACTTTCAAATGCACCATTAACATTTTTAGCTTAGAAGCCTTTGTTTCCTAAAAATAAGCAGTCAATGTTAAGCAGAAATGTCAAGAAATCAATAAAAAGTAATTAGGAAAAGTGTTTAACATCCTTGAGAAAAGCTCTGAAGGCAGAAAGGGAGCTTCGACAGAGTGAACAGTCAACATTCCTATGTTTTTTTTTCCCTAATAAAAAGAAAAGCCAATCATTTAAATTACTTTATTTAAAAAAATAACCGTATAAATGTCAAATGTCACCCTGGGCCAGATTGCAGTTAATGAGGTTGCTTTCCATTATAAAAATTCATAGCTGAAAACTGCCTTGCAGAACTGACTCTGCTACACGGTATGAGATATAGCCATGCATGGTGACAGACAACAAAGAAAACCTCATTTTAACACATAGGTGCTTTGATAACTATTTCTATCATCTCTGAGCAAAGATACTGAGGGAAAGGAGATAATTACTGAGTGACTTCAATGAGCCAGCGAAAAATACATATGACCTCACAGAGTTCTCCCAATAGCCTGTACGTTCTGTATTATTTCCCCAACTTATAGGAAAGCAAATGATGTCTCAGAGAGATGAAGGAGTTTGCCAGCATCCTACAGATGGAAAATGGCAGTTAAGATTCAAACTCAGATCTCTGAAGACAAGGCACCATTCAAGTATTTTGAGTATTTAAAATGGTGGCTCTTATGAGTTTGAGGGCCATTGACTCCTTTCAGAATCTGGGGATTTTTGTTGACATGTGCAAACAAAGAACTAGCAAACAATTTTGCGGGTTCATGGACCCCTTCCTCTGAGGCCAATTCAGTTATTCCCTGGATCTCCAGTTAAGAATTCTTCGTGTGAGGTCAGACTCTAAAAGAGCTTTGACTTCTTCTCTGATTCAGAATACCCCATATTATGATTCCATCAGAGATAAGAGAAAAAGCTATTCCCTTCTATTCATTATTTTTACTTGCTTTGTTTCAGAGGCCTTTTTCCATAATCTGTGTTCACTATATTTGAAGCAATCATAGGAACATTTAAGAATGTCTCCAAAACTATTGCAGGATCATGCTTAGATAAAATAACATAAACTAGGAAATGAAAACTTATTTAGGAGGTTTATTTGTCTTTTTTGTGGTAAGTATAATTAGGGTGATTGAACCTTTAGGATTTTATTACAAATACTGTCACTATGTTTCACAGGTTACCTACGATAATGAAAGAATATCTTATTTAAAAAGTGCCCCATAGATTAAAAAAGCACTTTGTACCTATAGAAGAAAGCTAGTGACGGGGAGCGGGCGGGGAAGAAGAGGGTCTCCAGCTTTTTCCTTTTTGAGAGAAGAAAAATACTTGATAGTTTTACATATCCTTATTTTTAAGCATTATTTAATATAGAAACCCAATTTTCTGAAAGGCAGCTACAGCAACAATTTATTTTAACAAAAATCACGTTCCTTCTAAAAGAAAACACAAATACCATGGACCTCTTAGACATATTTTTATGTGTTTGTTTTGAAATACACAGCTTCAAAACACCAGGGGCTGTACTTAAAGCTTTTTTTAAATATAACTTTTAATAGAAACCTCAAAGTTGAATCATCTTAACGTTTAGAATGGAAATCCACTCACGTAATTCTAGATATTATTGGCCATGAAATAGAAATGTTATTGCCTGAGAAAAGGTACTTTATTTTGCATTAAATTTTTTTTTTTTTTTTTGCGGTAAGGGGGCCTCTCACTGTTGTGGCCTCTCCCGTTGCGGAGCACAGGCTCCGGACGCGCAGGCTCAGCGGCCATGGCTCACCGGCCCAGTCGCTCCGCGGCATGTGGGATCTTCCCGGACCGGGGCACGAACCCGTGTCCCCTGCATTGGCAGGCGGACTCTCAACCACTGTGCCACCAGGGAAGCCCTTGCATTAAATTTGATTGAAATATTCTCTGTCTGATTTTTTTCCCCTCTTCTGAAATGCTCTGAAAACAATTTTGAGGAAGCATTTTGCCTCAGTGACTTATGTTCCTACTGTCCTCCTCTCAAGAGTATGACAAGATTGGAAAGAGAATCTAGCTCTTAAGTCTGCACAATTTTCTTACCTTATGACGTTATTATCACTAATTTTAGGTAATATTTTGTTATTACTACTAATCAATATAAATATAACAATGCATGCTTATTTTATAGAAATGGAACGGCAAGTCTGCTGTAACTAATAATTGGTTATGAATTACTCTAATTAAGTGAATTAAAAGTACCATTTATCAAGTGATGAATACGCACTGCATCCAAGCACAAAATGCACTTTTCCTTAAAATGTATTGTTTTCTCTTTATATGGATTTTGCTTTTAATTTTTCCAGAATATTCAGATGACATTGGAACAAAAGAAACAAAAAACTGGTTTCATAATAGGACTTTGTAAACTTACTAAATAACTGAAATTATATTTACTTCAATAATAATTAAATAGCGTTTATCTACAAAGAAAGAAAAAGATTCATTTCTAAAGCTTTCTTTCTGTTGAAATCCTATTCCACAGGACTAATTTTGACTACGAGTTTTACTCACCAAGTGAATCAAGTTACACAAGTGAGATGAATTATCTGGGGAAATATTATTTGAAAAAACTTAAAATTCTTTAAGAAAATCACCAATCCCTTCCTTAGGACTTCAATTTAGGACTACTACAAAGGAATTTTTACAATCTTTTTGAGGATCTGCAGTGTTTGTCATAATTAAAAGGCTAACATTCCTAAGTGAAAATAGATTTCCTTAAATTATTGTTATTTTATAATTCTATAATCTTGGGAAATCACACACACACACACACACACACACACACACACACACCCTTATACATGCTCACAACCCCCAAAGTGAATTGTCCATCATACACATAGAAGTCTTCTCCCAGGCACGAGGCCAAAATGATCCCGTTTGACTTGCCCTGTAGGACACCACTCAGCGTTTCAGATCAAATAAGAAAACTATATATACATATTTTTTTTCTTGTTTGCCTACCAGATCCTTACAAGTCCCATTTATCTAGTAGTAGAAAGATAAATGAGAGAAGATATAAAATATTCAAATACGTCTATGCCGACATAGGATCTACGTATGAACAGAGTTAACATTTGAAAATCTTCAGCGAAGTTTTCATCCAAGATGGGTTTCTCCCTGACAGTCACAAAACCTTTAGTCTCGTTACCCTGCTATCAGCTCAGAGTCAGTCCTCAGAGACAGATTTAGTATCCGTGAAGTTGTCTAAACCTTGCTTTGGATCATTTTTATGAGTCCAGTTTATCTCATTCTGCTAGATCAACTCTCTGCAAGGCAATTCCTCTTGACTCCTTTGACATCCTTTACATCCATGGGTGTCTACTCCATCCCTGTGGTCTAAAATTGGGCAAACTTCTCCCATACTGTCCACTACCCATCCCTGGATGTTTGGGCTCCTGAAAGAATCTCATTCTTTTCTCTAATTTACAGCCTAGGACTAAACCTTTTGTGTTTAATGATAAACTTGGTATTCCTGGATTGGACCACACTCTCTTATCATTCTCCCTGGTCCTCTGGCTCCTTTCACCCCGGACTGCTTTATAAAACCATCTGTCTGACTGAGCCCCAGCCCCCAGGAAAGGAAACTCTGAAATGCTGGCTCCCCTGTTTGGCCCCAGCCTCCCAGCAGTATGGGTTACACAAGAAGGGATGAGACTCTTTCTGCCATGTCCTAATCAACAGTCCTTGTTGCTTAAAAGTTAAAACATAATCTATCAAAGGCAGTTTCCTTCTCTAGGACTGGAAGTACAGTTCCCTTCCTAGATCAAGATTCACTAAGCTGTCATGCCCCGCCTGAAAGCAAGACGGCCAGATTTAGCAAATAAAAATGCAGGATACCCAATTCAACTTGAATTCCCTATAAATAATGGATGCGTTTTAGTGTAAGTATGAGCCATGAAATATCTGGAACATACTTTAACAAATTATGCCTTTTTTATCAGAAATTCAAATGTAACTGGGTGTCCCATCATTTACCAGGCAACTCTAACAGTACATGACATTTTAAGTGTTTCCTTTGCTAAGAAAATGTAGTCACACACACACACACACACACACAGTCATAAAAATGAACCACGAGGCTGTATTTTTTTCATTCGGTCCTGTAACTGGTTTTATCAAACTGGCACAGAGATTAGAACTATACTACTATATTGTTATTTCTGACACTTCACTTATCAAAGTGCACTTTTTTTGCTTCTTTTTTTAATTGAAGTATAGTTGATGTGTAATATTATATAAGTTACAGGTGTACAACATAGTGATTCACAATTTTTAAAGGTTATACTCCATCTATAGTTATAAAATATTGGCTATATTCCCTGTGCTGTACAACAGATCCTTGTAGTTTATTTTATACCTAATAGTTTGTACCTTTTACTCCCCTACCCCTATATTGCCCCTCCCTCCTAGAGGTTCTATGATTTTAAAAAGGGGATTACACAATATATCAGTGATGCTGGTGGTTTGGGTTAAACTCAACAATTTTCATATTTAAGCAAGATCTGACATGATTTTTTACAGATCACAAAGTGCTACATCTTAATCTTAATTTCAAGCATCCTAATTCTAACTCCTCAACTTGTAACTGGTGCATATTGGGACAGGAAAGAAAGAGTAGATCAAAAGGCGATCCCCTCTCAAAGTGGAAAAAGACCTAATGCCCCTCACATATTTCCTCACATATTTTCTATTTCTATAAATCTCTAAAGCAAAAATTGTGCCATTTTAGCAGTTTTTGTCAAGGACAGCAGAAGCCAGTTAAGATATGGTGTCATTTATCACATGCTGATTGCTATTCTTAAAAGTTCTACTTTATTAAAATTTAAAAAAAATCACTTGGCTACCAAAGAACATGTTAGTGTTCAGAATTTCAAAATATATTTAACACTAGAAACAACTACATTTTATTAAGTCAAGCCAATATTTTCAGTGGTCATAAAAAAGCACATCCCAATGGTCACAAATCTAGAATGACAGGCGTTAACTGCATCTCCATCCCCACAGATTAGTAATTTCATTGATGAGACTTTCCTCTAGCTTTTACTGGCCATCAGCAGATGAGTGAGGGGGTCTGGGTGACTAAATGCACCAATAAAACCTTCCTGTAAATGATAAATATGAGATTGTTTGCACTCTGACTTGAAGAATGCTGTATTTTAGTGGTATTTTTCAAGCAGAAATAGTTGAACCTGCTCCACTAATTTCATGACAGTAGTGGCAAAATAAAGCATGAAATAATCGGTACAAAAACACAGGCCGCATTTATCTCAAGTCATAAACTGGTCTGAGCTTTGGGAAATCAGACCTTGCCTTTTCATACAGATTTTGAACTCCTCCTTTTGTTTGCTTGTTTATTACGCTGTTGTCTCATCATAAAATATGTAAGGACTTGTTTCTAACTTTGTCTATGTGACATGGAGATTCATCTTCTAGTCCATTACACAAAACCTCCTTGTGTCTTCTGCAAAGCTGTTTATACAATTTAGTCAACCTTAGGAGACTTCAGCCTGAAAGTATGGCCGCTCCTCAAAGGAACATATCCAGATTCTAAACAGACCCTTAAAAAAAGAAATAATCATTTGGAAGACTCAATTCTAAATTCATTCAATCCAGCTCAACAAATCGCCGTAAAAATGCACCAGTTTGTCACACTTTTTATTTTAATATGTACTCCCTCCCTGCCACCTGTAGTGCCTCCCCAGAGAGATGGAGAATAGGGAAGAAAAAGTTAAGGAAAACCTTCTTTTGAGCCCACCTTGCATATATCATTCCTCTGTTAAGATGGCTGGTGGGCAACTGGCAATTTTAAATTCACTCATTTCCTCGGAATCATTCTTTGTTACTCAAGGGCCACAGCTCTGGTCTATAAAGAGCCATTAGTTTAAAAGTGGCTGCTCAGGGGGCTTCCCTGGTGGCGCAGTGGTTGAGAGTCCGCCTGCCAATGCACAGGACAGGGGTTCGTGCCCCGGTCCGGGAAGATCCCACATGCCTCGGAGCGGCTGGGCCTGTGAGCCATGGCCACTGAGCCTGCGCGTCCAGAGCCTGTGCTCTGCAATGGTGAGAGGCGTGCGTACCGCAAAAACAAACAAAAAAAGTGCTTGTTCAGCATATTCCATTTTCGCTGATGGTATCTGAAATTAATCAGTATATGGCAATCAGCACATGCAAAGGAGTCAGAGGGACAGTGATGGTAAGACCATCTTTATCGGGAGTCACTACTGTATGGGGCTAGCGTGTCCCTGTAGAAGACTTTGCTTTTCCAGCGGTTGAATTTGTTCTATCACTAGCTCAATGAGAACAGTAGGTATTTAGTCATCAATTGTCTTAAAAGTCCCCCAGTTAAAGACCAGAGCATAAACTTTAAGTTGTGTGAATATTTTTACTCCAAATTCTTGGCAAAATATTCCTGTGTTGTTCCAGATCTTTTAAATAGCTTGCTTTGTTATTTTTTAATTTTTTTGCGGTACGCTGGCCTCTCACTGTTGTGGCCTCTCCCGTTGCGGAGCACAGGCTCCGGACGCGCAGGCTCAGCAGCCATGGCTCACGGGCCCAGCCGCTCCGCGGCATGTGGGATCTTCCCGGACCGGGGCACGAACCCGTGTCCCCTGCATCGGCAGGCGGACTCTCAACCACTGCGTCACCAGGGAAGCCCTGTTATTATTTTTTTAAATAGAAGCCTGTGTATAAGAACAGATTTTCGTTTCTATATTTTCCTTCCTGTGAGTAGACTGACCAGAAGAAAATAAATTACATTTTCCTTACCCATCAATTTATCAAAAAAAGACATGAAAAATTGCAATCAGAATGGCCTCTTACTGAAAAGAGTCCCTATCAATCCCCAAAGTCCTGAAAGAAACTATTTTAGAAGAAGAAAAATAGGTAGAAGTTAAAGAGAAAGTAATACAATAGTCAATTCTATGTAAGACATAAGATTTGTTTATATGTGTTTATGTGGTAAGAAAAATTCTTTTTCTTATTCCAAGTACTAATGCTACTTCAAAGATATACAAATGATATCTAGCTGATGAAAAATTCAGAGATTTCTTCTACTACATGAACCTCCCACTCTTTTAGAGACTGGTATCACGTATCCAGTTAAGAACACTGAACCAAGAAGTCAGCTTTGCATGTACCTTCACGAAGAGAATTTTTTTTAAATGGCCTATTACTATTAGGGGGAAAAAAGACTCATCTGATCCTGTTACTGATTTTCTGACTTTCGATCTGATGTCTCAGGTCTCACTAGCAATGCCTAAGGCATCCGAATAACTGGATTGCTTTGCAGGTAAGTTTTAAGTACGGCATTACAGCCCAGGTCACATATTTGTGAAAATAATAAAAATTTTAAAAATGATCATCAGTACAGTTCTACACTATCATGGGACAAAAGAGATCAAAGCGTTTCTCAGCTCATTTGGGAAACAAAACAGATGCAAAGATGTTTCATCTCTAGCAGTATTTATGAGAGCATTCAGCCCCAGTATAGGACAATGGAGGGAAACAACATTTGAAGACTCCAAAGGGGTCAGTGCAATCCTGCCTCTGATCAGCGTTGTTTGTGTTCAGGCTCTAATTGGCTCAAACTCCTGTGAGGCTTCAGGGGCAGACAACAAGGTTAGAGAGGTGGGAATGCCTCTACAATCTTCATGTATTATCTCTATCCCCCCTCATCCTTTGACCAAGATAAACACCATTCCTAAAGAAATCCAAATGTCAAAATATCTCTGTAAACAGAGAATATAATGAAATGCTACCCAGCTAAATTATTGATTCATTTCAAGTAAATCAACATCACCCTCAAACAAATTGGCACTTTTAAGGTACAGGTGTTAATATTTATGCTCGCTTGCCTTACTGTTGAAAAATCCAACCACTGGGGAGTGGAAAGCATAAGAAAAAAAACAAAAGTAGGACCGTAAGACCAATTAAAGTAGTCTCGGCAATCTTATCATTCACCTCCTTTTCTTTTTTTTTTTTTGCGGTATGCGGTCCTCTCACTGCTGTGGCCTCTTCCATTGCGGAGCACAGGCCCCGGACGCACAGGCTCAGCAGCCATGGCTCACGGGCCCAGCCGCTCCACGGCATGTGGGATCTTCCCGGACCGGGGCTCGAACCCGTGTCCCCCTGCATCGGCAGGCAGACTCTCAACCACTGTGCCACCAGGGAAGCCCCTCACCTCCTTTTCTTGATTCCTCCATCCCTCAAGTTTCAAGAGCTGACTGTTTTGCAAATGAAAATTCACAATAATACTGAAAACATTACCAACGTCCACAATATCCAGAAATCCATTCTCCTCTGAAAACTCGTCTCTACCAAAACAAATGACCAAACACAGGTTGTTTCAAGCGGGTTCACTTGATTTTCTATACACACATGATTTCATGGATGGCACATTTGAACTTAGACTGACATGCTTTTCAGAAGCACAAACGTTTTCCCACGAGCTTCCTGAGAGAAATAGTTGAGACTGATGTCCTGGAGTCATTTTTGTACACGTGGGCAGTCTCTGATCAATGTGCAACATGTTTTCCTTAAATATCCATTTCTTACTGATTTTTTTTTTTTGGTTATAACTTACTTTTATTCTTACAGTAAGAAAAAGAATTCAAACATTTTTTTTCCATTTTTGGTATTAGGTGTGCACCCAGGCTTCAAAGATGAGATGAACATTGACTCAATTCTTTTAGCCGATGTGCAGGATTAACCCAACGTACCAATTAGCAGGGGTGAACAAAACAAGGATTTATTGTATTTGTGGTGAAAAGGAAGCATTTGTTGAATAAATAAAAAGGACTGCAGATTTTTTAGAGGTACTTCTGATCTAAATTCTATTTACATAGTTATGCAATTTGTATAATAGTTTGTACATATGTGGAAAGGTAAAGGTACGTACCTTCACCTTCAAGAGACAAAGGTACTTTGTCTCTTGAAGAGAATTTACCTTTAACCTACCTAGACAATTTGATTTTCTGTTTGTCAATTTTGAGTTAGATAAAAGCATTCATTTTCTTTCTTTCATTTCCTTCACAATATGGCTAAATTATTTCATCAGTTATACATATTAAAATATTCCATTGTTCATTATCTCACTTCTTTAAAAATGAAATGGAAAACAATCTAATAGATTATATATACCAATACATATTTGGAATCAATTGTGTTGAATTAATAAATTTTTTGCTAGCTACAAACACAAAAGGCAGATGTAGAGCTCCAGTGAGAACACCTGCTTCAAAAATATTCTGATTAGCTACTATGAGATTTGTTTTGCGGTGATGAAAATATTCTGAGATTAGTGGTTATGGGTCACACAACTTTGTGAATACACTAAAAGCAACGAGTTGTACACTTTAAAAGGGTGAATCTTATGGTATTGTGACATATCACAATGAAGTTTTGGCAAAAAATCTTTTCTGATACCTTGAACAGGATACTTGAATATTTGAATGTTTTCTTAAATACGTTTTTGTCCTGTTGATAACGAAACCCCTATATTACCAAATAAAGATTTCCACACTGACATTACAGTAAAATTTGAGCCACTAGTAATATGAGCATGTTTCCAGAGAAAAGATGGCTCCAGACAACAAAAGGCAAGAAATCCTAAAAGAATAATCTCAAAAGCTGCAATAATCTCATTTATGTGGTGACATAAAACAAAACAAAAAAAAGCCAAAAAAATTTTGTTTTCTTACATTTGAAGCCATCTTTCCATTCTTTTTCCAAGTCCCAATATTAAATTACGTCTACATTTGACTAAGTTCAAAGATGGTTCACACAATCAGACAACTGTCACATAACTCTATTACATTTAAGGCTCTCCTTCTTAATTTTTTAATTTAAGTATAGTTGATTTACGATGTTGTGTTAGTTTCTGGTGTATAGCAAAGTGATTCAGTTGCGTATATATATATTCTTTTCCCTTACAGGTTATTACAAGACACTGAATATAGTTCCCTGTGCTACACAGTAGGGCCTTGTCATTTATCTATTTTATGTATAGTAGTATGTATCTGTTAATCCCAAACTACTAATTTATCCTTCCCCACCTCTCACCCTTTGGTAACCATAAGTTTGTTTCTATGTCTGCGAGTCTATTTCTGTTTTGTAAATAAGTTCATTAGTATCATTTTTTTAGATTCCACATATAAGTGATATCATACGATACTCGCCTTTCTCCATCTGCCCTACTTCACTTAGTATGATAACATCTAGGTCCGAAAGGTTTTCTTCTGACTTCTCTAGGAAAGCAGGTTTTATTCTTTACAACTGTATGAACCACTAACCCAGGCAAGCTGTTTAATCAGAATCTGGGTCTGACAACTGCTCTAATTTACTGATTCCATTGTGGTGCCACCATGGGCCCACCAGGCTCCTCAATCACTGTCAGCTACAGAATCGGAGGAAGTAGACACGTTTCATTTTTAATGATTAATCAATTAAAGGCAGAGTTTCACTTGCATGGTGCCTTTATCTATGCAAAATTACTCATACATAGCCTCAAAACGAATTGACCCTGGGACACACACACTCATACGAAGTGAGAATCCAAATACAAATTCACAGGGATGAAACAGACAGAACATACATCATTTATTTAAGAGAGTTAAATGTACTTGGCAACGTAACAATGGGTGAGTTAGCTTTACGGTTTTTAATCCCTGGAAGCATTTATAATGGCAGTTGTGGAATTTCTTCCGGGAAGATTTATGCCTTATTTGAGAAAGGATGAGGTAGGTAATGTATTTCCTTGGTCTATCTAGGTGAAGTTCTATCTGAAGGTAGTGGCTCAAGGCCCTCCAGAAATCCCTCCTAGCCTTAAGATTTTAATATTATATGAAAAGTCAAACCCAAGTAAGTTTTATCATCTCACCTCCATGATATATTTGGTCCAAAAAGGACAGAATAGAAATTCTCTGCAACTAGCCTTGGGAAAATGGAATAAGCCAGAGAGGATGCAAAGGCCATCCTGAATTAAACTGAGGCGGGTGGGGTAGGGTGTGTGTGTTTTCCTTCCTTACCTGGGTCTCAGCTGACCTCCTCCCAGGTCTTTATTTTGTCATTATCCCTTGTTATAGATGCTCAGGGCTCTTTTATGGGCCCCTTATTCCTAAGACTTTTCACCATCTGGGTTTTCTCTCTAGTGTAATAAGAGACAGGTATGCTGCTACTGTAGCACCTTAAAGCTGTGCTTGGGTTTCCCTGGTGGCGCAGTGCCTGAGAGTCCGCCTGCTAATGCAGGCGACACGGGTTCGTGCCCCGGTCCGGGAAGATCCCACATGCCGCGGAGCGGCTGGGCCCGTGGGCCATGTGAGCCATGGCCGCTGAGCCTGCGCGTCCGGAGCCTGTGCTCCGCAGCGGGAGGGGCCGCAACGGTGAGAGGCCCGCGTACCGCAAAAAAAAAGCTGTGTTTATTTTTACAATGCCCTTGCTCGAATGTGGGCACATTCTACACAGCCCCTGGAGAGCTAGAATATCCTGTCTGCCCTCATAACTCTCCTGTAATGAACTTTTCTTACAGTTGAATCACCAATATGTTTTTCTTGATGTGACCCTCCTTCTACCCGTCTTTCATTCTTCCAGCTGTCCCTTGAATGCTATATAAAAAAGCACTTTTATTCTATGTCCTTTACTTATGCATTTACTCATTGAAAATCGCTGTTATCTTTTCAACACATTGATGTCTAACAGATTGTACCATATTATACCGAGGTATCACTGACAGCTCTGAAATTTGCTTTCCTAATTCGTAATAAGCCTAAACTATAATTCAGATGTTATAAAAAGCAACAGTGCCATACTCCCCTGATTTATGAAAATCATATCAGCTTCTGCAATTTATTTTTGGTAACAGTTTTAAATTGATTGCCATGTCTTTTGATTGGTCTCCTATTGCTATATACCAACCAGTTCCAACACACACATATATAGGTTGGCTTTTCAGCTCTAAATGTAATCAGCTCTCTTTTTTGGTGAGCCATGTAACCGGTTGAAATTCTACTGCAGTGTGCATTTATTCTGAGGACTATATCAGCCCCAGGAAAGAGTCTCGACAGTTGAGGGTAGTTCAACGTCATCCTATCAGCCAATAAGAAAGCTTTTTCAAGTTCTTTTCTATAGAACAAGGAAGTACTTATGTAGCACAAAGCAGTCCTCTGATTTGTTCAAGTCAAAAATGAACCGTTAGGGCTTCCCTGGTGGCACAGTTGAGAGTCCGCCTGCCGATGCAGGGAACATGGGTTCGTGCCCCGGTCCGGGAAGATCCCACATGCCGCGGAGCGGCTGCGCCCGTGAGCCATGGCTGCTGAGCCTGCGCGTCCGGAGCCTGTGCTCCGCAACGGGACAGGCCACAACAGTGAGAGGCCCGCGTACCGCCAAAAAAAAAAAAAAGAACGGTTAAATCTGGATATAAAGTAGGAAACGTTTAATAATTAAATTCAGAGTTTCTCTGAATTATCATGATGAAAATTATAGGCACGGCAAGTTCAGACTGAGGACTAGTCCAGGACTGTCTCCTCCGGTGTGCCGTAGTAATTCTTCAACAGAACAGACTGACTCAAGCTCAGCCCACGTAATACTACTTCAATCCACGTCTATGAAGAACTTGGTCTTTCAGCTCTAAAGTTGAATGTAACAATAAAGTCGGTTCTCCAGACGGAATTGCAGGCAACGTCCACGCAATCCTACAGTTGATAGAACTTTTCCTCTCTTAACTGGCATCAAGTATACGACTCAGACATATGAAACAGTCAGTAAAGATTAATTACGTTGCGTTTAAGGTTCTTGGAAAAGAATTATGAGAACCTATGAAAAAGTTTTAAAAGACAGGAATAGGTAAAAGCAGGAAAACATTTGAGGCTGCTTAATGTAATCAATATTTCTGAGATGATGATAATTTTCAAGACTCTGTTATTTGCCCAGAGGTGGCTGTTGATGGAGTGAAATGTTGATGGAAGGCAACTTGAGAAATTGAGGAGGGCTTTCAACTGAAGGGCACTATACCTTTTTTTCACTAAGGAAAAAGAAATGTGGATTTCCACCACTTATATATTTTTTGCCTCTCTAAGGTAATTAAGGAACTTTGAAAATCAGGAGGATCATGACATTATCCAATACGATCCAACTCCTGGGAAAGCTTTTCTAAGACACGAGTGGGCTTTTCCTTTTCCCTGTCTCCCTGAGACTGCTGGTTTTGATGGGAACACTTTCCTTCACGTTATACTTCAGTGATATAAAGTTCTCTTTCAAACAAAACAACTGAAAAAACCATCCTCATTTCCTCCTGGGGCTGGAGGTGAAGAGGTGAAACACAGAAATGGAAAACTGGCAAATACTCCTGGAAAAGAGGCCAATGCATTTTTGGGGTCAAAAATCATCTAATTTTGTGGTCACTCTCATTGACGAGTCAGTCTGATTTTTAGCCTCCAGACACTGGCTTAAAATACTGAGGACATTCCTTTGCTTCACTCTTGGACTGTTCTGAGTTGTTTGATCACAGCCTTATTTGGATATTATACTTTGATAATAATGGGATAGATAATATCTTGCTTCCTCCAATTATTTAAGTAGTCTCATTTGTAAGCATCTGATTTTTAATAGATGTTATTTGGTAATATTAGCAAAAAGGAGTGGTACTTCTGATCATGTGGCATTTCATGCATCTGGAGACCCACACAGGCCCTGCAGAGCACCACCACCCAATATCACCCAATATCACAGCGACTATGTAGTCGCCCAACTTCAAACTGGGTCTCGAACAATTTGTGATTTCCACAATTCTGTTTTTCAATCCCCCAGTGAATATTTGCTGTAGCTAATTCTTCCCCGACTGCTCTTGAGTCATGTTTGTATTTCCCCATAAACTATGATAAAGACACCCTGATAGGGCTTCCCTGGTGGCGCAGTGGTTGAGAGTCCGCCTGCCGATGCAGGGAACACGGGTTCGTGCCCCGGTCCAGGAGGATCCCACGTGCCGCGGAGAGGCTGGGCCCGTGAGCCATGGCCGCTGAGCCTGCATGTCCGGAGCCTGTGCTCCGCAATGGGAGAGGCCACAACAGTGAGAGGCTCGCGTACCGCAAAAAAAAAAAAAAAAAGATACCCTGATATTCTCTAGTTTTGTTTAGCAGCTCTCGAGTTCCCATCCTCGCTGGTGAATGTCACAATCTCAAGATGGACCAGTAGGCTAAGACTTCACCTGCCCTCTCTTTTTGTACCATAAGTAGTTAAGCAGGTGACTGCTAGGCAGTATTCCAGGTCTCATACTGAGGGGGCTTAAAGTGAAGAGGATGGGATTAGGGACATCCTGGGAGACAGGTTCTAGCTCCACTTGACCACTGCTGTGGGATTTCAGGCAAATACCGTATTCTCTCCAGGCTGTAGGGTCTGTTCATCTGTAACAAGAATACTACGTACACTGCAAAGCTCCTTCCATTTTACTACAAGAACACTGAATAGGAGGCATCTGAAGAAATATTATTAGCATCATGGGCTGTGTGCTAGAGTACCCCCTCTCCTCTCTTCCCTTCTCTCTCTCTCACTCTCTCTCGCTCACATGTGCACACACCCACACATTCTGCTTGATTCGCAGGATGATTTCTTTGAGACATGACCTAATTTCATTTAGGCTCAGGATCTTCTCAGTGTGGGTTTTCAGAGTTGCTTTATACAATTAAAATATGGAATATGAGACCAGGGCTCAGACTTTATTACCATTAGTCATGCTCAAAAGAAAAATAAGGAACTGATCTAGTGCAATGATGGGTCAGCAAGAAAAAAAAACAACCCCAATAAAAAGAGTACGTTAAACACTGAAGCACCTCCTGAGACTAAATATTAGGAATACTACGATCTCTGAAATGTCAGAAGAGTTACATAGTGAAAACCCTTGAAAAGAAAACACACTGAAATTGGAACGCTCATCTATGGGAAGAAAACAGACATATGAATATTGGCAAAGTCTGAGGATGAACATCTGCATTCTAGGACTTAAAATTATGATAATAATTGATACTAACAAGTGTTGGATATAATCGAGGACATGTATTTTTTTAAATGTGAGTTTTAACCCGATAGATTCTAGGGGTGAAAGGCAGAATAGAAGATTAAGTTATGACCCTCTAGCCTTAGTGAAAAGAATACACTCGACTCTACCTGGTAGAATGTGCTCGATGCATAGCGGCTAAGAAAGCACAGCTGAAATTAAGCCAAAACCTGGTCCTCCATCCAGACAGGAGGAAACAAAAGGCAAGGGGAAAACAGACCAGCATGAGGGATGCATCATGTTCAAAAATGAATCAAAGAGACAAGGGGTCTGCCCTTGTTCTTACAAATGAAAGCAGAAGTCTCTGTGGCTCCGCTGTCTTTTACATACTTGTAACAAGTGTAATGTAGGAGTAATGGAACAAAAACTTTTCTTATCCACAGGAACACCTCTCCCTATTCCACAATGGTTCCCAAGATTTTGATCTTACTGGATCAAAGAGAAGAAAATGAACAAAGTAATCTGTACATGAAACCACAGCTTCTCCAAGGGGAATCAACATTCTGTAGTTATATTTAGGCTTAGCACCTTCATCTAATGATTTCTGAAATAGGGAATGCTGGGTAAAAAGGAAGAGCATATCACTTCTGTCTTATACTTCTGATGTCAGGGCCACTTAAAGAGTGTGAATTCTTTGAAAACTTAAATATCCACTTAAAAATGAGTGACCTGTAGAGAAGACAAATTAGGCTGTCCTTGGAGCCATTAGCTAAAACAATCCTCTTTTTGCATAATGTAGCTTTTTTTTTTTTTTTTTTTTTTTTCGGTACGCGGGCCTCTCACTGTTGTGGCCTCTCCCGTTGCGGAGCACAGGCTCCGGACGCGCAGGCTCAGCGGCCATGGCTCACGGGCCCAGCCGCTCCGCGGCATGTGGGATCTTCCTGGACCGGGGCACGAACCCGCGTCCCCTGCATCGGCAGGTGGGCTCTCAGCCACTGTGCCACCACGGAAGCCCCATTTTGCATAATGTAGCTTTTTGCATAATGAAATCTCTTCTAAGGTTATGGGTATGTGCAAACAGTCCCCACCCCAATTATCCTCCTTAAGAAAAAAAAATGATTTCCTGGTTGTTCACAAGCAGTCAAGGTAGCTACCAGCAAAAGCATTGGGTGATAGGTTTCTCCTCCACAAGGACCGTGATGATTTGCTTGTATTTTAAAACCCTGACACGTATGATGATGTCTCCCCTCCAGATACCTAACTGGACTTGGATGTCAGTGGAATGACCCCTGAAAGGGACCATCTTGGAGGAGAGGGAGTAAAGAAGGAGTGTTTCTCTCTTCTCCTGCTCAGTCTTGGTCCCTCGTCACTTGCACTGGGCAGAATTTCTTATGAGGAGCCACACTGACTGTTCAACACAAGACTGACTCAACGTTTATCAGCAAATGCTATTCAGTCCATTCCAGATAGACCCTGCGTTCATTACTTTTCTGCAACTTAGAGGGCTTGGGCCTGAAGGAGTCAAAAGGCAAATGCTGTTGTTCATTGTACATGCAAATATTAAGCCAACTTATTAATAGATGGATATTTTTGTGACCCACTCTGGAATATTGGTGAATTGCAGAGTCTGACTAATTTTTCCAGGAAGCTTTCATTACACCATCTTTCTTCCCTTCGAGGGGACTTCGATTCCCTGGACCAGCTTTCTGGGGCCAAAGCCCAGTTGGAATTTAGAAATGAAGAAACAGTGAGACTCTGCTTGTCACAGTCGTGCCAGGCAAAGACCCTACATGACAGAAAATCAGGCGCTGCTGGACAAATTGACTTTGCTAACAGGCTGAATGAAACTGACTCGCTCATGACCCATTAGTCAACTGGCTGGCATCCCAGAGGCTAGAAAATAGCTGCACAGGATAAATCATTGCGTCTGTTGCCAGTGGCCAACTGTGCTAAATTCTCATAGTGGATGTATGTAACAGGTAGTGCTGCACTTAAAAAAAAAACAACTACCTGATTGAACTTGGAAAATACTTGAAGTATTCATAGTACGCCACGTATCCCATGCATATTAGAATTGGGCTTTGGAGGTTAATTAAGTTATGGAAATAAAGTAGGAAGAATAGGAAATAAACCTCAAAGGTTGATTTATTTGCTTGTCTCGGATTAGAACAGTACTGCGTTTATAGTGGATGATCAATAACGGTGTTTTACTGCTAGCTATGGAGATGATGATGTGATAAACTCAGTATCAATTTTTTCTTCCGGGAAAACACGATACAACGAATTTGCTTTTAATTATCAAGGCAGAAAGCAGCTCAACTATTGATATAAAAAGCTAAAAGGATGCCACTAAAGTTATCTGTTTCATACCAAACTTGAATGCAAGAAATTAGCTAATTAGCAGGAAAAAATAAAAATTTTACCAATGAATCACACCAACAATTCCCACAACTTCTTTGCTCTTATTCCTACATTTAACTTTTGCATAATCTTCTTCCTTAAAAGCTACCTTTTCCCAAAGTTTTAATCAGTTAAACCAGAGTACATAAACACTTTTTAAGAATTGCTCGACATGTCACAATAAATATCTTTATTCACTAGTATATAAAAAAATTGGTGGTTGCAATTAAAACTCTCTTTTCCTCAGACAATACTCAGTTTCTGTGTTTCTTCACAGCGTGTCTAGTGCAAGCTGGAGGAATGAAGTCTTGGGCCAATAGGTATATTTTGGGGGATATTATCAATAGAGGGAAATGACGTGGAATACAGGGCTGAGCAGAGGCATGAAGATAATTTGCATTTCACCTTTCGACTTGTGTGAAAACAAAGTTTATGACCTTCCTCTGCTTGGGAAATAAAGGGGTTTATGCTCAATAAATGGCTCACACACAAGAGGGGGAGGGAAGGAGGTAGGGAAAAAGGGAGGTGAAGGAGAGGGCAAGGGGGAGGAAAGGAGGGGGGAAGGGGGAGGGAAGGAGGCAGGGGAAAAGGGAGCTGAGGGAGAGGGGAAGGGGGAGGAAAGGAGGGGGGAAGGGGGAGGGAAGGAGGGAGGAAGGGGGAGAGAGGGAGAGAGAGAATGACAAAAATCCCTAGATTTCCACATAACATTCAGAAGGCTATCTCTCAAATAGTAGTCAGATACTCCTACTAGGAATCTAAGAAAAAAATAAAATAACCTCAAATTCCTCCTTCTTTTGTGATGGCCACCCCAGCCTAAGTATCAAGATCCCCGATAAAGGGTCATCTGCTCAAGGTTACTAGTGATGTCCAAAAGGCAAAAAAAAGGCCATGTGTGTACCTCTCTTGCTTTCTTTATGTGCCTGCGGAGTGTTATATTCACCAGGAGACACCCAGGTGGTGATTTTGACCCTTTGGGTCCCTGGGTCTTTGCAGACTATCACTGACTCAGAGCTTCAGAGGCCGGAGAAAACTGAACAGGGCTTAAAATGTTGGGTTGAGTGCCCTGCAGTGTCCTGAGTGTCCACACAGCATCCCATGTGCTCCTGGGAAGGGAGCTGGAGGCACCTGGCAAACTGTGACCTCTGGGTCTGTGTTGTCCTCACTGCACACGTGGTCAGGATGGCCCGGCCACATTAAACTGGAAAATAAAGGAGGTCCAGCCTGGCTGGAGTAGAGCTGATGTCTTCACACGTTGATGGGTGAGTTGAGGGGCCATGAACGTTACCGCAAGGGTTGCTGCAGAAGGTAAGTGCACATGGGGCCAATGGAATTATGGGTTCCTGGGGTCCCATCACTACTTCAACAAGAGGAAATCTGATTTTATCGTTTTAAAGCAAAGCCATAGGATTTCATTTGCCGAAAACAAGGATTTAGATACTTTAACAAATTTTTGAAAAGCACTGAGATCTAAACCAGCATTGAGTAGCTAGCTCTATCGGAGACCTACTCATTCAAGGTCACGCTACATCCAGGATCTTGAAGTTGAGGATATACACAAGTTAGGCTCAGGAAAGGGCATGGACATCTCAGACCACTTTTCCTAAGAGAGACCTACAGTCCTAGATAGACCCCAGAACTAAATCAGCTTCCCATTGGTTCCCCTTTCCTGGGCCAGGCCAGACAAATGATACAATTCAAGTTATTAAGATTAGAATGGAAGCCAAAAGATTTTCAGAGGCAAGAGGTAGGACTCAATTTGACTAGGGCATTATCATGACACGTACAGGAAATCCCACACTTCTTTAAGGTGTGCTACTCATGACCATGAACTATATTAATAGTTATGAAAAAGATGTGAACCATTTCATAAGATAATGACATGAAAATACAGATGTAATGTTACCACATCGTTTCTTATTAATAGGCAGGTAATCCAAAGGGTGTCCTCGCCACAAAAGGATATAACTTAGCTTTAAAAAAAACACACAATTGCAGGCACTCCTGCGCATTTCAAAAATTCAAAAGGCGGGCTTCCCTGGTGGCGCAGTGGTTGAGAGTCCGCCTGCCAATGCAGGGGACGCGGGTTCGTGCCCCGGTCCGGGAAGATCCCACATGCCGCGGAGCGGCTGGGCCCGTGAGCCATGGCCGCTGAGCCTGCGCGTCCGGAGCCTGTGCTCCGCAATGGGAGAGGCCGCAGCGGTGAGAGGCCCGCATACCGCAAAACAACAACAACAACAAAATTCAAAAGGCAAACTTTGTCGTGGAAAAAACAGAAATAACAAGAAAAGCAGTTTATTCACAGTTGCAACAGTCTACAGTTCTAGAACCAATCTTTCTTCATTCTTTGTACCAGCTGCAAATATTAGGAAAGGTGATTTTATCATGTCACACTTATGCAGAAACAATACACACTCAGTCTACGAATGCTTCCTTTTTTTTGTTGTTTGTTTCTCTTGCTGTTGCTACAATCCTAGTTTTATCTACGAACTTCTAAACGCCGAGTCCATTCTAGAAAAGCAGATATTATGAGAATCTGTGACGCGAAAGAGCTTATCATAAAAATATTTTTGAATTCTACTATTTGATCACAAAAACTCCAACTGTACAAAGAATAGGCTCACTGTTTCTTGGACAACTACACCGTTGGCTGTATGCTTGCCTTTTCAGTCATATCAATCCCTTTGGGTATTCAAGATACTATCTTGCTTTTCTTGGCTGCAGCATCCCTCTTGGAAAACATCTGGACCACAAGGCACATGTTGTGTTTAAGATTATGGTGTGACGACCCTAGGAGGCCAGCTAGAGCCTAGACAATACAAGAACAAATGCGATGCAGAGTAATTCAACATTTCAAAAGCTTAATAAATGAACCAGCAACAAGCTGTGGGTTCAGGAGTATCATAAAAACAGGCACAAGAATTCACAGAGAACCAGACTGATCTAACAGAGACGAGAATATTTACTTCGCTTTAGTAATTAACAACCTAAAGCAGCATTATTTTAATAACTTAATATGGAATTTAAATAATTGTGGAAAAGCTGTCACTATTATTTCACGGGTCTCCTGGGGCTTGGAAAATGATTTTCTGAGAGTTTTACCAGGAAGGGAAACTCCTTGCATATGTAGATTTGGGATTCGATCATAACTCAACAAATATATTTTGTGCAAATACCACACAAGGTGTCGGGACTGGGTAGAAGGGAGGCAGACAGGTGAAGGTTAAAAATAATAAACGGTAATGATAACAGGATTTCTGTGTTAAAGAGTTTACAGTCTAATAAGAAAAGTAAGGCAAATATGGGGCTTCCCTGGTGGTGCAGTGGTTAAGAATCCGCCTGCCAATGCAGGGGACATGGGTTCGAGCCCTGGTCCGGGAAGATCCCACATGCCACAGAGCAGCTAAGACTGTGCGCCACAACTACTGAGCCTGTGCTCTAGAGGCCATGAGCCACAACTACTGAGCCCACGTGCCACAACTACTGAGCCTGCGCTCTAGGGGCCATGAGCCACAACTACTGAAGCCCACGCGCCTAGAGCCCGTGCTCCGCAACAAGAGAAGCCACCGCAATGAGAAGCCTGCGCACTGCAACGAAGAGTAGCCCCCGCTCTCTGCAACTAGAGAGCCCGCACACAGTAACAAAGACCCAACCCAGCCAAAAATAATAAATTTGAAAAAAAAAAAAAAGTGCCTTGAGGTTTGCGAGTCACGGCATAAATCTTGATAATAAACATATATTTTAAATAAATAAATAAAAGGACCTTTATAAAAAGAAGCTTTTGGTAAATCCTTATAGCTGGGAATAAAGGCAGTTTCGTTCTAGGCTTTGAAAGATGGGTATAATGCCAATGCAAGGAGATTTGTTATGGAGCAATGCATTCCAGGTGGGATGAGTGGCACAGGTGGAAAAAGCCACAAGGTATTTGAAAATTATAATGAGCACTGAAGGACCACATATCTTAGTTCTAGCTTTAATTTTCTATGTATTTTAGTCAATTCACTCTTCTTTTTCTTTCATTAAAAATATTATTTGCAGCAACATGGATGGACCTAGAGATTATCATACTAAGGTGAAGTAAGACAGAGAAAGACAAATATTATATGATATCACTTATATGTGGAATAGTCTATGTTTTATATGTCTTTTAGATAAAACCAAATGACTTTACTGTACACCTGAAACTAACAATATTGTAAATCCACTATACTTCAATAAAAAAATATCAGTAGCCTTGTTCTGCCCTTTCAGGATTTCCCTTCCTGTGTAACATTCAAAGCGAATTCCCATTTTCTTTGTAAGAACTGGTCAGGGTGTTAGGGAAGCCCATTTCTCCTCTTCTGCTGCTGCAGCTACATAACCACCCTGTATCAATCTTTGCCCCAGGCCTGTGGATACCTTACTGCACATGTGTACCCACATGAAGCCCGGAGGATAACAGAAGGAAGTGATGACGACTGGGAAAGATGTGTTTAGGGCGGTGGTACTTGCTATGTGCCAGACACTGTCAAAGTGCTTTACATATAATAGCTCATCTGAACTTAACAACTCTGTGATGTAAGTGCTATTTTTATCCCTATTTTACGGATGAAGAAACTGAAGCCCCCCAATATTAAGTAAATTGTCTACGCCACATAGCTAATAAGCAAGTCGAGCTAAGAATCGAACCCAGGCAGTGTGTGTTCATTCCGTGCCCTTAAATACGTCCCTATGTTGTCTCTGATCACGATGATTCAGGGATAGTGGTGGCATAAAACACATAAAAACACCATCTCTAAAAGCAATGACACCAGCTCTCCTCCTCCCCAAAATACCGGTAATGAATTCTTTTTAAAATAAAATCTTTCATTCACACATCGTGATAATAAAAGTCCAGCACAATTACAACTGTTGTAAAAAGGGCTTCTGTGTACTCAGGAGCTGCAGGCTGGCTACAGCTAGGATTCTTTTGAACCATTTGCTCCATTTTTCACAAGAAAAGTTTGTGGTTTGGACCCAGTGATGTTCTCATGATCGTCATGTAAGAAGCAATAACTGCTCCTAGGTGGACCCTGACCGTCTCTCCAGGCACCGAGCCAGGTCCCAGCCTGAGAGGATTACAGTCTTGGCTAATGGTTTTGAGCTGCTCAGTTTCCACTGGTAATGGATCATCTGTCTAGGCTGACAAGCTCTTTAATAGCTCTTCCTCCTCCCAATGAGTTCAGGCTCACGCTCAGCATTGCTAATCCCATATGTGGTTTCCGGTTTTTCCTTTGTTCTTTACTCCTTTCAAAATAACTTCAAGTGACTTTATAGGATGGTACTCTGTTACATTTTCCTTCAGTGCACATAATCCTTTAGCATCCATCCATCCATCTATCCATCCATCCATCCATCCATCCATCCATTATCAATCTGAAATAAGATAAGCTCATCTAAAATTCTCACAGATGATACCAGAACAATCTTGTTTCAGCCTTTAATGAAATGTTGGTCGTGATAATATATTTATTTTTATAGTTTTAAAATGTATTGAGTAACTATAATAATAATACATGTATTAACTGTTGGGAGATAATCCTTTATGTCAACTGTGTTGTGTAGGGAGCAGCCTTGGAAAATAGATAGCGTCTCCCTCCGGAGCCAAGAGCTGGCTTGTTTTTCTCTCCAGTACAATAAAGAT
The DNA here is from genome assembly GCF_011762595.2 of Tursiops truncatus. NCBI lineage: Eukaryota > Metazoa > Chordata > Mammalia > Artiodactyla > Delphinidae > Tursiops > Tursiops truncatus. Next base: position 25,128,000 of record NC_047054.1, on the reverse strand, counting down.
CAAGGATAATACATTTTAGATTTTACCAGTTCTCCGGAGCTTCTCGTCTCCCTGCCAATGATCCGTACTACCTTTTCTATTTTATTGTTATAGAGTGGTATACTGAAGATGGTTGAATGTGCTTGATATAGCGTTATATAGATCGTGATTTTTAAAAGAAATATCAATAATCCCCAACTCTCCTGAATCTGGCACTCCTTCGGGATTGAGAATATGAAGGATTTAGCTGCTGACACCGCACAGGTTCTTGCATCCGATGCCGACAATGGGTTAATACAAATCAGTTCCTTACTTTGGTGGTAACTGCTACACTTCCTGTCCTCTGTGGTATCACTGGGTCATTAAAACCAAATGATCTGCCTTATGCACCGCTCTGAAGCTGTCCACAAATTGCGTATATCTTCCTCCACCTCCCCCGAGACATCACTGGATGCTCTCAAGCCAGAGCTCGTCTGCCCTTCCAGTCCCCGGGGCTCCCCCCACTTAGACCTCCCTCCGTGCATTTTATCTCTGAGGACGGCTGTGTCACTTGCCTTCTAGAATTAGAGGATCTTACTTGAAAGCAGGTGTCCAGGTTTATAGCACCTTCCCTTAGCTCTGGAGAGCTCTTAAGTTGCAATCTAGGGTGCCACAAACAATCCTGTATCTAAATACAGATTTTTTTATATCTTTTGAGTTATTCTAAACCTGAAGGCGGACACACAGGCCAACACTTTTCTCTCCTCCACATTCCTGGCTTCACCTCCCTGACTTGGCTCATTCTAATGTGGATCTAAAAATCTCATTGAGCTGTCATTTTGGAGATTATGTTATTGTTTCTGGCATTCCTTAATTTTTCTGTAATGCACCATCCCTAATGGGATACAGCAAAACTTTATTTCCTTTTCTTTTCCTTGTCTCCTTAGTTCTGAGTTCAGACTCATTTCTTTATTTCAACGTTCCAATATGAGTTAGGTATAGTTTGAAACCCTAAGGGTTTTTTTCTCTCTTTTATCCATAGGTTTTGGCTTCTTAAGGAAAGAAATAGAAAGGAGCCACATTGGTAACTTGTATCTGCCACACTCAGGGAGAGAGGACCAACCCAAAGTGTGAAACTAAGGAGGTTTCGTAAGCTAGGCTGAATCCTGGAAAGAAATATTTAACACAGCCATTATAATGATAAAAACACACTGTATCTTTCTTTTTATGCTATAAGTTTACAATTAATCTGTTCTGGAGATAGGACATCAAAGTTATAGAGAAAGTTCCCTATTTCTAAAATTAAAAAAAAAAACTATAAATATTAAAATGTCTTTGAAAAGTAGGCATCAGACAGGGTCAGATTCTCCTGATGAGGGGCTCATTTGCTTTAGGTTCTCAATCTGAGTGATTCAATTTCTGTTGGAAATTCCCTGGTAAGAACTACATTGCCTCAGATCCCCTTTCTCTCACTTATTCTTGGAGGCGATCTTCCACAGACACCCCTCTGAACTTGGCTCACAGGTTGAGCACACTTTCCTCCACTCCTACGAGTCACGAGCCAGATGCTGTAAAGTGGAAAGCTTTTCAGTGTTCTTTGTAGATTTTTTTGAAAAAAATCATTATTTTAAAGACAAAAAATAGCTCAGAGATGCTTGAGGTTAGTTGTTGGTCAACTGTATATCTACAGCCCACTAGTACCTTATTTAATTGTAACATATTCAATTTTATAAGTAATTCTCCATGGAGGATGAGGGAGTTGAAACCCTGGAAGGCTAGGGGCAAACATAAATCAGCATCTGCATATGATGGAGGTGGGGAGGGGGGACAGAGGACGAGGTGGAGGGATGGAGGGAAAGGTGTTGGGCTGTGTCTGGAAAACCCTCTGCCAACCCAAGACCCCGGCAAGTCTCCACAAGAGGAGGAGACATCCCTTACTTTCATTCTAGTTGAGAATCACTGATTTAGACCAAGTCCCTACAAAACAATAAATTAAAGCACAATGAGGCTATGACTCCCCAAATGTGATGAAACCAGTTATAGTGACAGAGCCGAGAAGTGAATTCAGGGTCATTGACCCCAAGTCATTTCATTTTTCCTATAAATTGCATTGTTAGTTTGTCCAGATGAAAGAATACTTAGTATTATAGAATTTCGAGATGAGATAGTCCTCAAAATCTATTTAAATGCTCTTTTATAGCCACGTTTCTTTGGTGATAGGAATGTTCTGAAGATTGAAGAAATGTCACTATCTTGCTTGTGATATCGTACTATAGTTCAAAAGGATGTTACCACTGGGGGACACTGGGTAAACGGTATCTGGGATCTCTCTGTATTATTTCTTACAACCATATGTGGAACTACAATGATCTCAAAGTCAAAAATTAACTTTAGAAAAAAATGCATTTAATTGTCAGCTGGATTTGCCTAGAACTAGGGTATGTTTATGTTTTTTCTGCCAAGGTCAATAGAGTCAAAACTATCAAAAAACTTTACCACCTACCTAATTATCTCTCTGCTCTCACAGCTAGTTTAGTAGATATCTCACAATACAGTGTTCAAATTGATATACTGTCAAGAGAAAAATCAGTATTAAGTATTGACTAAAGACGGCTGTATGAATTTGAGAATTAGTTAGGTTCTCCCCCTGCACATTTGAAGAAATGGTTAATTATCAAAAAATGGTGTTTTAGGATGACTTCCCCAAGTAATGCCTCTCATTGCTTTCTTAATAATAGAAAAATATATGAAGAAGGAAAGCAGAAAAATATGCACAGAAGATGAGGACACCTCAGGTCCTCAAAATGTAAGTCTTTTATCAATATAAAAAGTAAACCCCTGCTAAAATCACTTTCTTTCCTACTACTCTTTTTTTTTTTTTTTTTTTTTTTTTTGCGGTACGCGGGCCTCTCACTGTTGTGGCCTCTCCCGCTGTGGAGCACGGGCTCCGGACGCGCAGGCTCAGCGGCCATGGCTCACGGGCCCAGCCGCTCCGCGGCATGTGGGATCCTCCCGGACCGGGGCACGAACCCGTGTCCCCTGCATCGGCAGGCGGACTCTCAACCACTGCTCCGCCCGGGAAGCCCTCCTACTACTCTTTTTAAAAGTGGAATACCTCTTGAGAAAGCAAAAAGAGAATCATCCTATTTTGATGAGTCAGAGCAGCAGCAAAAATTGTGGTGATGAAAAAGTTTTTTTCCTATGTATTTATCTCTTAAATAAAATAACTCCTTAAATGTGGGCAACATTTAAGGAGGTCTGAGTATAGGCATGATAGCAATTTAAAAAATGGTTATGTGTCTTCTGGTTTGTTCCCTTGTCCCTCTGAGCTAGGGATTCTATAATTCATTTTTATTCATGAAGCAAATTAGAAGAGACTGAAGTTTTATCACAGGAATTTAGACCAGGTTCCCGGCTACAGGGCATGATGAATCAGCAAGAAACACTAGCAAGTTTCAAACTGAAATAAAACATAACAGCCTTTCGTCAGCATAAAGGTACAGAGGAAACAGAAGACAGCAGTGTCAGAGGCAGCTTTTCCTTCTAACCCTGCAAAGTGGGGAGGGTTGGAAGACTTCCCTATGTAGGAAGGAGGGCAAACATTCAAAAGAATCAGAATGAGGGAACCCTTCTCCTGGGAACATTGCAGGCTCCAATAAAACAGGGGGATGGCAGAGTGTCGAGTCTGAGTATCTATTATGAGTGAACAAATGGGACCCTATTTTTGTCTTCGTGAAAGCAGTTACGCCTAAAAGTGTGCTCGGCTCGTTTGGTGGCTCCTCCCTTGCCATCACTTTTGTTCCAGAGACTGCGGAGTTGAGGCCAATTTGCATTTAGAGTCAGTTTCCAAAGACTTGACACCATCTTTCTGCAGATGCTTTTCTTAAACTGTGCTGTTCTGAGCTGAGCTGCCCTGACAGCCCAATAGCCTGTGTTTCCTCGCTTTATGGCAATTTACATCAACATACGCCTGAATACTGTCAACTAACATAACACAGTAAAACAGAGAGTAAATAAACATGGCAATAGACTCTGTTGGCTTCTGGTCATACATGCAGAAATGGTGAGGTTCTCAAATGTGTCTGCCCTTCACAACAGTATGTTTCTTGATGGAGCTGATCCAAAAATTTAAAGCTAATTTTATAAAGTCAGAATTCTTGTTCTACATAAACAATAGCTAAAGGGTTTAATCAATTAAATTGCCTGCTCGAACTGAATAATAAATTATTATTATAAAAATAAAAGGCTAAGTATTAATTATGCTAAAAGTATAGTTCACTTCCTCATTTTTTTTTTTTTGGTTCCGAAACTTACCTATGAATTTCCTTAGATATTTGTCAAAGTATGTGCTCTATAAATCAGTTTAGAGAAGGTACATATTTTTTATTCTAAACTAAGTTATGACAAAGCACAGTTGCTTCCAGGAGAGCAATAACTTTTCCTATATAAATTTTATGTCAATTACAGATTTACAACAGTTTTCATTTCCATAAGCCTTCCCATAACTACTTATTATTCTATTATTTTTTATATGGGAAAATAAAAACCAGTATACACTTGGGAGACAGCACCAGCTGCCTTCTCCATGACAACATTAGAGATATTCCAGGTGGCAGAATAATCTTCCGTATAGCTCTAGAGCATTTGAGATTTGACTTCTAGAAGGAAACCAATATACTGTGAAAAGGAAAAGGGAGCATCAGACGCAGGTATTATACAACTAATGGTATGTTACAAAATTATTTTACTCATGACTAAGTTTTAATAAACTGACTACATCTTTTAAGCATCATAAAATCTTTTTAGTCATGTCATATTGAAAACCACAAGTCTCACGAAACTATACGTTAAAACCCCAAATTCTAATATAATGACTACAACTTTTACTTTGCTGAAACTTAAGAAAAAAACACCTTATTCTAAGAGGAACTGAAATAAAACTAATAGCCAATGACTATAATTTTTAACACGATCAAGGAAGAACAGGTATGATTGCTCCCATTATATTACTAGAAATATGGACGCAAGAAGAAATTTACAAGACTCCTATTTTGGGATTCTCCTTTTGGTTTATTCATTTGTGCTTAGTTTAATATTTCCAAAAGAACCCAACTCTAAAAGTAAATAGGTGTTTGGGGAACAAAATAAACATCATTGGCAAATGTCTTGAGAAACATTGGACTTAAAAAGTCAGTAGGTTATTTTAATTCAGGAATTCTCATTCTTGTATACGATCAAGTGCTTTGTGAATCTCCAGGAAAGGGAAATTAATTGCCACATTTTGCCCATGGAATGACCCTCCCCTCACTATTTTTCTGTAGCACACTTATTAAGGTGTGTTCCAGGGAATTCACTGTCTGAAATTCTTCAGTCACAAAATTGCTACTTAGTGAGGATATTCTGCGTTTGGTTGTGATTTTAATTTGGGTCCTCAAAGTAGTGTTCTGCATTAAATACTGACTACTTGCCTAACTTCAGGACTCAACGTTTGCTATAGAACATGAGAAGAATTGGAATGAAAGCAACACTGGATTTGGGAGACAGAACAGCTGAGTCCAATGTCAGTTCTGCCTCTAACAAGCTCTGTGGCTCTGAGGAGGTCATTTAATTCCTGCAGACAGCAGTTTTCTGGTCTAATCGCAGGAAGTTCAGCTAAAAATCTCTGTGGCTCTTCCCTTCTGATTCTTGTAATAGCAAAGAGCATGTGGATGTTCCCAAGGAAGTATTTCTTTATCCAGCCAATGCCTGGCAGTTAATTAATCAGTGGGTATAGACTGATAGCATTTCCACTGTATCCAAAGCTGGTTTCTCTGCCAGTAATAAAAATGTCAGAAACAGGATGTTAACAAGCAATACATGATAATTCAGTTCCAGAGTAAGTAATTTCTTACTCTGTAAGTTGTATTGTAAGTAAGGTTGTATTTTTAATAACAAAACAATTCTTGACTGGTGCAAAACTTATGTTTCTTACCTATTCTCAGACCAAGACATACTTTACAAGTATGATCCTAAATAATATGGATCACACTTGCTTACAATTTTTTTTTTCTGCAAGCGTAATGGTCAATATATCACAGAAGTGTTGTAAAAGAAAGTGGCATTTTTTTCACCTTACAAATTAATTCTTTTCTCAAGTACACTAGAATATGTTCATGTCTATGACCTTGGACTGGAAGGACAATAATATCATATATAATTTCAGAATCATATATGAAAATATCATATACTGTAAGGAAGAATAACCACACAGAGTGCCATACTACTAGTCACTTATACAGTAAGAGAATAATAGGTGAAAAGTTAAAAAAAAAAAATGAAAACAAAAAAGTCAGTTAATTGCTACAAGTATGCCTGACTTCCACTCATTGGACTCACTGGGGTCAGGGTACCTGTGTATGATTACACATATAAATTAAACAGGCAAAGGCTATAATGAAGGCAAAAGGTTCAAGATATCCAACAAATTAATGGATGTGATCTGTTCACATGAGTTGAAGTTCAACTGGAAACCAACAAATGTTACTCTTAGGAAAGATTTTTTTAAGAAGTGGAGACAAGTAAAATGATGGCCCAGATACTAATGAGAGAGAAACCTATTGGCTGCTAGAGTGGGCTTAAATCAGGTGTTGCTGCTATTACTGAAAATAATAGCATCATGGCTCCTATTAATCTCCAGACATGGTAACTAGGGCATGAGCCATCCAAGCGTGGAAGAAACACATCTTTTGGTTACATTGACATGATAGGGAAGTATGATTGCCCTATTTTTAAAATTTTTAAAAAAACAGATTTTTTTGAATTGGCAGGAACACCAGCAGGACACTCAAAACCATGGCCATGCCTACAACTGACTTTTTCAGAACAGCCATCTGACCATGGCTCCCCTACTCCGAATTTCTCTCAACTATGTCACCGCCTCAAGTCAAACAGTGGGAAATGGGACAGAGCAGAACTCAAGATATTTTGGCACATTATCAAACGCTTCCAGTCACTGACTGGGATGTAATGAATTCAGTACACATGAATGGACTGTATCCCATTTTAGTTCTTCATTTAGTAAGATTGGGGGAAAAAAAATAGAGGTGCATGGAAATAAATTATTTAAAAGACAAAAATAAGTTCTTCTGACGTCAATGCACTGGATGGTTTTTCCATCAAAAGAGATAGTGGAGAATGAATAACTACTTGCAAGCATATGAAGTTATTAGGAAATGAAAAGAACAGTCAACTATCCATTTGAATGGGAGATAACTGAAACATACAGTTCTTCTACCTGGTAGGATAAAGTACAGTACTCAAGTTTTAGGGTAAACACTTCCTTTCGGGGAAAATATATTTAAATTTATACTCTCCGAGTACATAATACTTACACAGCCTGTCTAGTTCATCTTAATAGGCTAAATGCTCCAAACTCCTCTGCTAAACATAGCATCGCAGAGTCTCCAATACTTACGAACTAAGTTCCGATTCTTCAACTCAGCATTGCAAGTCCTTTACAGGAAGGACTACGAATCCAATTTTATCTTCCTCCCTATCCGCACATGGGTTCTTTTCTTGAAATTATGTATATTCCTGCTATATGAAGACTGCAGGTTTTTCTATCTCTGATCCTTGGAATGTTTTTTCCACTCCACCAATTTTTCCTGTTTAAAATCTGACTGTTCGCTTGAGGTCCCCCTTGATTTGTTTTACCAGATACATCACTGTGTGTGTAGCATTCATTTTCTCTGACTCTTTATCTGTCCACACTGAACTGGGAAATTCTGAACTACTGAACTATGTTGAACACTGAACTACAAAGAATTACAAAGTTCTGTGTACTGTCTCTCTTAAGACATATGAAGTCCCTCTCAAGCCATTAAGTCTAAATTTTATTATATTTCTTTGAATTTTTCTCTAACAGTGGTTAAGTAGAGGGGCTTTGGAAGAAGACTAGTTGGGATCTACTTACTACTTACCAGCCTGGGTCAATCTATTTCCTCATTTAAAAGAGTAACAGGTTAGTAATAGAACCTCACTCAAAGGATGATTATAAGGATTCAATCAGATGACAAATGTCAAACCCTTAGAATTGGCTTGATACACAAATAAATAAGTATTCAAGATTTATTATATGAAACTGGAAGAACTATCCTGAAATATTTTAAAAGTCAAAAGTTCCATCGTTATACAAGGTTTAGGTTCAGGTAATCCTTGACGCTCTTACAATTTGACTATTTTACACTCACTGTGCATTTTTGTGTGTGAAACTGTAAATTTACTACACATATATTAAATGAATGTAGATAGGACTTAAGGGAGCTTACAGTACATTTAGTTTTGAAGAAGAAGAGCACAACTAAAAATGCATACATATTATGGAAGTATATGATAGAATGTAGCTTTAAATAGTGAGATGCAAATTGTGGCTTTTAGAAGTTTACTTTGGGGGGTGTAAGTCTACTATGTGACTTTCGTACGTTCAACTTTTAGACCCATTTTTATATGAATATAGAGAATTGTCTATTTATATTTACTAGTCTAACAGCAGGGGCTAAACAAGATGCTAGCTTGGGTTTCTTCCAGGCTTATTATATAATTTGACTAAGTAAAACAGATTACACTCATCAATAGCTCACAAGTTCCTGTATTATTGACGTTCACGTGAAGACAGATTACTTGCCTAATCTGCAAATGAGTAAGACATAGATACCTAAGTTAAAGTGCTGAAAATCAGATATTTAAGGTACAGTGTTGAAAAATCTAAATATTTATCAATGTTGCTTGACGCACATGAATGGGCTTCTTAGTAGAATAAAAATAGCATCATTTCCCAAGATTCCAAATCACCTTATTACCTCCAAAAAGGAGTTACATTATTATTTTTTTTTTTTGCAGTACGCGGGCCTCTCACTGTTGTGGCCTCTCCCGTTGTGGAGCACAGACTCCGGATGCGCAGGCTCAGCGGCCATGGCTCACGGGCCCAGCTGCTCCGCAGCATGTGGGATCTTCCCGGACCGGGGCACGAACCCGTGTCCGTGCATCGGCAGGTGGACTCTCAACCACTGCGCCACCAGGGAAGCCCGAGTTATATTAATTTTGATTATGTTAAAAGGAAACACTTTGCAGTGATCTTGTCACTGACAACACATTTCACCTATAATCATTTTCTTTTGAAATGCAACATATAACAAATGAGCATACTAACAAATTTAATTTTATTTGAACATAATTTCCATTAACACATTCCTGAAATGCAGTGCCTTGCACATAGTAAGTCCTCACTATATAGGTACTCAAAGAATGTATTTACTCTGTGTACACGTTTATATGTTCTATCTCATTTTGCACTGAGGATCTGAAACATTAAACATTTAATTCCTGGCAAATATTTTGTGATGTCTTTAAAGTTCCTATCATATCTGCATAATGAACCTTAATGAACGGGTCATTGTTTGTTTTCATGTCATAGAAACTGAAGTCGTATGCATGTTTATTTTCAGAGAGTTTCCTGTGCATGTTGTAAATTTGTCTGAACTGCCACATTTCTATGGTGACATTATACCAAGAGCTAATTATTATGAAAGTTTGTATACGAATGTTTTCCGAGCCGCCAGGAAAGTCTTTTTTTGTTTGGTTTGGTTTCATTATTAGTTCATCACTGTGTAAAAGAAAAGGTGTTAGTATAAATATATTCTTCATGCAGGTCTATGTTGTCTTAACGTACTTTATAACATTGACATACTTTGTTATCTTCAGTTCCCAGTTAATAAGTAAAAAGATGTGATGCAATATATAGGAGAAGGATGAGGATGCAGTGAGTTAGGGTTAATAAAAGGTCTGTTAAGGTACAGCTCGTTCATTGTGTCTAAAAAAAGAATCTATTAGAACAGTATGGAGGCTCATTAAAAAACTAAAAGTAGGGCAACCATATGATCCAGCAATCCCAATCCTGGGCATATATCCAGAAAAGATGAAAACTCTACTTTGAAAAGATACATGCACCCCAGTGTTCATAGCAGCACTCTTTATAATAGCCAAGACATGGAAGCAACCCAAATGCCCATCAACAGATGATTAGTTTAAGAAGATGTGATATATATATATATATATTACTCAGCCATAAGAAAGAATGAAATATCACCATTTGCAGCAATATGGATGGAACTAGAGATAATCATACTAAGTGAAGTAAGTCAGACACAGAAAGACAAATATAATGGGATATCCCTTACATGTGGAATCTAAAAAATAATACAAATGAATCTACATCTACACAACAGAAACAGACTCACAGACATAGGAAACAAACTTACAGTTAGCAAAGGAGAAAGGGAGGGGGGAGGGATAAATTAGGCATATGAGATTAACAGATACAAACTACTATACATAAAATAGATAAGCACAAGGATTTACTACATAGCATGGAGAACTATATTCAATATCTTGTAATAATCTACAATGGGAAATAATATGAAAAAGTATATATATAACTGAATCACTTTGCTATACACCTGAAACACAATATTATAAATCAACTATATTTCAATTAAAAAAAGGTTTATTGGTACCATACTGTCTTGATTACTGTAGCTCTCTGGTATAGTCTGAAGTCAGGGAGTCTGATTCCTCCAGCTCCACACAAAAACAGGTCAATGGAACAGGATAGAAAGCCCAGAGATAAACCCACACACGTATGGTCACCTTATCTTTGATAAAGGAGGCAGGAATGTACAGTGGAGAAAGGACAGCCTCTTCAATAAGTGGTGCTGGGAAAACTGGACAGGTACATGTAAAAGTATGAGATTAGAACACTCCCTAACACCATACACAAAACTAAGCTCAAAATGGATTAAAGACCTAAATGTAAGGCCAGACACTATCAAACTCTTAGAGGAAAACATAGGCAGAACACTCTATGACATAAATCACAGCCAGATTCTTTTTGACCCACCTCCTAGAGAAATGGAAATAAAAACAAAAATAAACAAATAGGACCTAATGAAACTTCAAAGCTTTTGCACAGCAAAGGAAACTATAAACAAGACCAAAAGACAACCCTCAGAATGGAAGAAAATATTTGCAAATGAAGCAACTGACAAAGGATTAATCTCCAAAATTTATAAGCAGCTCATGCAGCTCAATTACAAAAAAACAAACAACCCAATCCAAAAATGGGCAGAAGACCTAAATAGACATTTCTCCAAAGAAGATATACAGATTGCCAACAAACACATGAAAGGATGCTCAACATCATTAATCATTAGAGAAATGCAAATCAAAACTACAATGAGATATCATCTCACACCAGTCAGAAGGGCCACCATCAAAAAATCTACAAACAATAAATGCTGCAGAGGGTGTGGAGAAAAGGGAACACTCTTGCACTGCTGGTGGGAATGCGAATTGGTACAGCCACTATGGAGAACAGCATGGAGGTTCCTTAAAAAACTACAAATAGAACTACCATATGACCCAGCAATCCCACTACTGGGCATATACTCTGAGAAAACCATAATTCAAAAAGAGTCAAGTACCAAAATGTTCATTGCAGCTCTATTTACAATAGCCAGGGGATGGAAACAACCTAAGTGTCCATCATCAGATGAATGGATAAAGAAAATGTGGCACATATATACAATGGAATATTACTCAGCCATAAAAAGAAACGAAATTGAGTTATTTGTAGTGAGGTGGATGGACCTAGAGTCTGTCATACTGAGTGAAGTCAGTCAGAAAGAGAAAGACAAATACCGTATGCTAACACATATATATGGTATCTAAGAAAAAAAAATGTTATGAAGAACCTATGGGTAAGACGGAATAAAGACACAGACCTACTAGAGAATGGACTTGAGGATATGGGGAGGGGGAAGGGTAAGCTGTGACAAAGTGAGAGAGTGGCATGGACATATATACACTACCAAATGTAGGGTGGATAGCTAGTGGGAAGCAGCTGCATGGCACAGGGAGATCAGCTGGGTGCTTTGTGACCACCTGGATGGGTGGCATAGGGAAGGTGGGAGGGAGGGAGACGCAAGAGGGAGGAGATATGGGAACATATGTATATGTATAACTGATTCACTTTGTTATAAAGCAGAAACTAACACACCATTGTAAAGCAATCATACTCCAATAAAGATGTAAAAAAAAAAAAAGGTTTATTGGTAACACAAGAGAACAGATAAAGAATCATTTATTTGCCTGACTGTAGCATGCATTTTGATTTCTCTGTTTAAACATACCAGCACTGATTATATTTTATTTAGTCACTTCTTTTCTACAGTAATTATCTATAAAATCTATTCTGCAGATTACCGGAAAACCTTAATCAGTATCCATGACCAGGTTAACATGATTTCATCTGTACTGCTGATTCCTACTATCCTGCCTGAAGGGAGGGGGGGGGGTCTTCCAAATAGTGATGGTGGCCAGAGCTACTTAACACAGAGTAATGAGAAGAGAATGGGCTTCGCAATCAGACAGATCTGATTTTCCATCTTTGGCTTCATCATTTATTAACACTGTGTTCTTATGCTTGTTACATAACATCCTGGATCTTTGAGTTCCTCCTCAGTAAAATAAGGATAATAAAAACCATGTATTTTATTGTATTCTTTTGAAGAGTAGAAAATATATCGGTAATTCATTCATTCATTAAATGCACTAGATACTTGGGGTACAAAGATAAATAAAAGGCGGCTTCTATTCCCCTCAAGAAGCTCACAGTCTAGAAGAGGGAGACAAATAAATAGTGAAGTTCACCAGCATTATAATAAACTTTGGTAGAGGACATGTTGGGTGTAAAAAGGAAAGAAAGGTAAATTCTGCCTTTCCGAGGGAAGGATATTAAGAAATGTTTTAGAGAAAGTCATCTTCGGCTAAATCTCAAAAAGATTCCGTCCTGTGATTACTAAGTGGTGTCCTTTGTTGTTGTCATGTTAATATCATCATGGGACTCTATACTACCTGTCTCCTTCAGTAAGCAAAATCCTTTATCTTAGTTGTCAGTGGCTAAATCTACAAGTTCATAGAAATCATGTCCTAGTAGGGGCAAATCAGATGATGGCTCGCAAACTGGATTCACTGGAGTTACTTTGTGCAGTGAGCTTGGTGGGGTCACCCACTCCTACCTCTTGCCCGGGACTTTCCTGGTTTTATTGCTGAAAGTCTAGCAACCCCTGTGCTCCTTCAGTCCTGGTTTTAAAACCGAAAGTCCCCTGGGCTGGGAGCTCCCACAGGCCTCGGCAAACAGGGGCAACTGGTCACCCTAGGTCTACATTAATAGTTAATATGGCTTAAGTAGTGGATTTACCATTCTGCTCACAGTGTATTCATCTTGAAAATGTGAAACTGGAGAGGACTTCTAGTCAAACCACCACCAGACCCATAAATAATAACTTTTACTAAGGACATGGCAATTATGTTAGACACTATACCCAATTCAATTCATTATCTTAATTCATAGTTAAATGTAATAGAAGGTAAAACTGAAAGATTAACAAAAAGGTAAAATGTCATAGGTTAATTTACAAAATGACATCCTCAATGTCTAAAATAATATGACATTTTGACTATTTTGAAAGCCATCAAATTTTCTTTATCTCTAAGAGATTAGAAAGGAGCAAGGTAATAACTTTAGGTTAGGATGTTTAGCTCACAGGAGTAAACATACTCAGAAATTCATTAGCAAAAATTCCTTTCATTCTGATCAAAATGAGCATGTGTTCACTCAAGAACATCTGAACTTACTATTTTGCTCTAAAGGAAGTGAGTATGTGAGACCGGAGAAATAGATTAGGCCTGGAACTTAGTCCTTATTCTCTATATATTGAATTAAAAACCTTTTGACTGGGCTTCCCTGGTGGTGCAGTGGTTGGGAGTCCACCTGCCGATGCAGGGGACGTGGGTTCGTGCCCCGATCGTGCCGCGGAGTGGCTGGGCCCGTGAGCCGTGGCCGCTGGGCCTGCGCGCCCGGAGCCTGTGCTCCGCAGCAGGAAAGGCCACAACGGTGAGAGGCCCGCGTACCACAAAAAAACAACAACAAAAAAAAAGCGTTTTGACTGACCTGACTAGTCAACTTAAAAAAATAAATATCGGATCATTTTGGTAACAAGTGCCCCTATAGTCAAATTAATCTCAAATAGTCGTGTGGTATTTTGTAATGTACAGTAAATTTGTATTATGCTACAGTGGCAGGAAGGGGAGAGGAATCCATTTAATTTGTCAGTGTATTAGGGTAAAATTAAAGCAACAGTGTTTTTGAGAGAGCTAAATGTTTAATTCTTTTGAGAAAGAAAACGAAAGTTATCATGCTACGATGATTACTGGGTTACAGATTAAATAAACGGAAAATGGCCACAATTTTGAAAAGTTACATTTCATTTATAACATTAGAACTATCTAATGTTATTATCTAGAAAATAAATATATACTATATATTGTTAAGAATTTACTAAACTATTCATCAATACATTTAAATTGCTGGCATTTACAGCTCTGGAATTCTGAAAACTATGATGGCTACAAGACATTTCATCTTTTATGTGTAAAAATAAGCATGAAAATATAAATCACTCATCATTTGTCTAGAACTGATAGCTTATTATCAATGGAGTATAAATATTTACTTTTCCTTCTCTATACCACGAAAAAATATTTTTCAATTTTCATCCTACTCAAGCAGTTGTCAGTATTTAATAGCCAACTTGTACCCAGCTCAATTCACCAATGAATTGAAACTTTTTAGTCTTGAGAAATTAAAATTAATGACATATCTCTTGCAATATATAGACTGAAAAGATATACAGCATGGATAACTTTGCACTAGTCTATTTGCTGCACATGTGATAATCTCTTGCAAGTAAAGTAATGAAAATGGTTATCTACTTCTTGTCCCCACTGGTGAAGTGATATTAATTAATTTCACCAAAGCCCGCAATCTAATTTAACCTCCTTTATTCTTATGTTAATTGCTTTGAAGAAGGTGAAGCAACTGATTGAGACAGGAGGGTATTTCAAAAGCCTAGTATATAATGAGAGCACTTCTCAGCACTCATTAAAGCTGACCACCATAGAATGCTAGAAATGAGAACTTTAAAGAACCTTTAATTGTACTCAGTAAGAAAGTCTACACTAGACATTTCAAACAAGACCAATAAAAAAAAAGTCTACCAAATGGGGGCCGTAGGACCAATAGCCAGAATCCCCAATGCTGACAGTGATCTTAGACCACAGGTGACATTTACATTATCCTTTGTCTATATCTCACTCCCTATCTCCACCCATCATCCTCCAGCGAAGCACCCCCTTTAAGCAGTTCCTTTTAGATAATATTAGGTGGTCATTTAAACACCAGAATGAGACAGATGGGCTTGGCTCTACTGCAGTATTGACCTTCACAGCATCACTCATCTATTATGGCCATTAAAATAATGATCACTGCTATTATTATTATCAACACGATTAATTACTATTATTGTCATGCTTTCAGTTATATAACCCAAATAAGTTAGTGAAGAGTTAGCAAAGTATGCAAGTATTTCTGATCCTCTTGATTTGTAGTCAATTAAATAGAGAATGACTAGAAATTTCTTTTTAGTAAGTTCAATGAAGTCCAAATGAACATAATAAAGTAACCCTTGAGTATTTTACAAACAAAAGAGATTATGTTTATCAAATAATTAACAAACTACCATATTTTAGTCTATACCTGCCCTCATTTAAAGCTTCATTGTAATTGCCTTTATTGTAACATGTTTTCTACTCTCCCCAATAACCCCACATACCCACACCAAGTAGGTAAATCCCTCTCTCTGGTCTCTCCTCTGAAGCACTTAAAATAGTTGTGGAATATAGCTGTTGCTCAATAAAAGATGGACTAAATGTGTTATAGCTAAGCAGAAATGATAAAATTCAGATAGCCTGAATTGGATTTAAGTATTGTACTTTAGATGTCTCTGAATACAACCATGATGTTTTTGTCTGTAAACTACAGGTAAACCACCTTCATTCACATCTGGGCAATAAGTATTTCCTAAACAAAAAGGGAAGCCTATGAAAGATCCGATGGACCGAGGGTTGAACAAGGTCTGAGAACACCCACAAAAGTTGTTCTTAATTGATGTGTAAGTTTTTTTTGATTAAAACAAAGGAATTCTTGTGCAAATAACTAGATACGTACTAGGGAGGAAGTGTTCCTTGTTGGTACAAAACAAAACAAAACAAAGAAACACTATGAATTCAAAATTCTCAAGACAAATATACAGCTTAGTTTGGTGGGTGACAGAGGAACATGAGAGAGTAAATTTCAACCAGAACACAGGTGGATGTGGTCCTGCTCTTCTTACTGCCAGTAATAGGGATAACACGGGCTGTTGTATAGTCTTTAAGTCAGTGCTACGAAAGCCATTCTCTCTTCATTGCATTTTTTGTGAACTACTGCAAAGCATGGAATGCACCCCAAGGGGAAACTGTCATTCTTACATTTTTGCAGTGACATCTAACACAAAATCCGACTGCTCTGTACGTTAGATGCTCTGTACATCTAACCACAGATGTGACTGAGAAGTACCTTAGTGTAGCAGATACCGCACTAGATAGGGAAGCAGACTTGGGCTCAACTGAAACATGTCACAATGCTCTTGGTGGGATGAAAGGCATCCACCACTCAACATCTCTGAGCCTTAGTTTCATTACCTTTAAAATGCTCCAGGGAGAGGGACGGTTTATACTAAATGATACCATTTGTGATTTCCGTAATTCTAAGAAATAGAAGTAAAATTATTACCACTTTTAAAATGATATCTGTTATGAATAAAAAAGGCATATATCCAGTATTATATTAGGGAATTTCTACTTTGCCTGGGTCCATTGGGTATTTAATGCTTTACTTTTGTATCAGTCACTCTAGAAAGATCATCAGAGAACTTATCCAAGCAGTTTTCTGGGGTCGGGATGAAATTATCCCAAACTTTTCTCAGTTGCCACGTGCCAAGTGCCTGGAGAAGTATTCATTCAAGCAATACATTCATAATCATTGCCGTCACTCTTTGCCAATTAATTTCCTCACAACACTTTTAAAATGGGGCAAAAATTGAAAGGAAATCCATGTTCATAGTGAGGAGAGATTCTGGTGAAATTTTTCATGAACTGCTAAATCTTAATCTTGCTAAATCTTTTTAGGATTTTAGTTTCTACACGTCTTGGATTTTGGATGATTTCAGGTTTGTTTCATAAAATAAAAGTTGACAGCACTGATAACCCCTTAGATGTCAGAACAGTAGTTAAAAAATAAAACTGAAGTGCATTGCTAAGACAGAAACACATACAAAATTTTATTTAGTTCTAAGATGCTTGTGCAGGGTTAGAAATAGAGGGAAATTTTATATGTTTCCACAGAAATACCTTTTGTTCTGTGTATTAGCACAAAGTTGGAGTCACCCATGACTAAAATATATTAAAAGCAATGAAGATTGCGTTCTTCAATTTTTAGGATGATACAGTAAATTTCAGCCTCCTAAAAGGCATGTTACCACATTTTTCTATCCACACGTGGAACCTTACATGTATAAGAGAGAAGTTTCATTTGTGCCCTTGTGGCAGCAAAGAGCATTCAGTTCAAGTGTCATGGTGGTACAACGTCAAATAACCTGAACTCTGAAACAGAACACTTTCAGTTCACTGCCCAAGTCATGGGTCCTTAAAAATCGATGTGGAGGGATGTGAAGGATTATCAGAGAGCAAGACAGTCACCAATTCAGTGTAGCAGTCAGCCAAGAGTAGATTCTTTTTCTGAAGGTGTCTGGCTTACCATCTCTAGATAGGGATGGATCATGTGGGAGAAAATACAGGACTGAATAGTTTTTTTTTTTCCCAATACATTTTCCACTGTCAAAGAGCCATAATTTAAGATTACAACTTGTGGGCTTCCCTGGTGGTGCAGTGGTTGGGAGTCCGCCTGCCGATGCAGGGGACGCGGGTTCGTGCCCCGGTCCGGGAGGATCCTGCATGCCGCGGAGCGGCTGCGCCCGTGAGCCATGGCTGCTGGGCCTGTGCATCCGGAGCCTGTGCTCCGCAACGGGAGAGGCCACAGCAGTAAGAGGCCCACGTATCAAAAAAAAAAAAAGATTACAACTTGCTCTTTATTCTTCCAACCCATCAAAGGAAAGGCTGGAAGTATAAACAGTGGAAGACAGTGATTTGTAAAACATAACCATTTTTTTTTTGTGGTAAGCGGGCCTCTCACTGTTGTGGCCTCTCCCGTTGCGGAGCACAGGCTCCGGATGCGCAGGCTCAGCGGCCATGGCTCACGGGCCCAGCCGCTCCGCAGCATGTGGGATTTTCCCGGACTGGGGCACGAACCCGCGTCCCCTGCATCGGCAGGCGGACTCTCAACCACTGCGCCACCAGGGGAGCCCAAACATAACCATTTTTAAATTACTTGTTATGTGCTATCATGCATTGCACAAATATTGCTTAATCTACTCGACAACAGAAGAACTAGAAGGCTTCAGACTATCAGACTCTATTATTACTGAACTCAGAGGTGTCTTACCTGATAAACTGATAGATAAACCCTATCATCTATGCCTTCTTATAATCGTGCCACATCTATTATTCTAAGAATCAATTTAAATGAAAACTTTATGAAACTTTCAAAGAGATTTTACTTTACACAGTATGATACATGATCAGATCACATTGACAAGACAGGCAGTTATCTGCTCAGTTGCTGAGATCATCTAGCTGCTTTAAAATAATTTGCTTTGTAGTGTCTGTCTGACACTAAGCCCTTTAAAAGATGTTTTTGGTTTTGCCGTTTGCTTGAATTGTGCGTGTAAATACTATGGCCAAAATGGGTGCTTGTTCTGAAACACAATTCAATTTTCTTTATTTATTTTTTATAAATTTATCTGTTTTATTTATTTATTTTTGGCTGTGTTGGGTCTTCGTTGCTGCGTGCGGGCTTTCTCTAGTTGCGGCGAGCGGGGGCTACTCTTTGTTGCGGTGTGTGGGCTTCTCATTGTAGTGGCTTCCCTTGTTGCACGTGCTCTAGACACACGGGGTTCAGTAGTTGTGGCACGTGGGCTCAGTAGTTGTGGCACGTGGGCTCAGTAGTTGTGGCACACGGGCTTAGTTGCTCCGCGGCATGTGGGATCTTCCTGGACCAGGGCTTGAACCCGTGTCCCCTGCATTGGCAGGTGGATTCTTAACCACTGCACCACCAGGGAAGCCCTCACAATTCAATTTTAACTTTTCAGTTCCATGAAAATAATTTGCACATTCTCGTTTCATAAAGCAAATAATTACTTTATCACGTGTGGCTAGTTAAAAAAGGAAAAAGGAGTTTTTGCATCCATACCCTAAGAAGAAGGGGAGGGATGGGTTAGGGTTAGTACTTGGATAACTTGCCAGCCCATTTCATTAAGTTCTCTGGGCTTATTACTTCAAAGAACATAATAATCATAACCGTAGTTATTATTGTTATTATGTTAATGAGGGTAGCAGAAGAATGGTGTTATAGGTCAATACTGCAAGATTTGTTTTGATCTTCGGATGCAACATACTGTATAAGGGAAAGAAACTTTTTATTTTTAATTTAAAAAAAGATACTACGTCATCCACCATGTACCCAGGTAAATTAATCTCCACCTGACAAATGGATGGTAGACATTGAATTTATTGACAGTGTTGCTGTTATAAACAGTGACATTAAATGTAGACTAATTTGTCTAATCTAGAATTTGGGGGTTCCAGGGTCTCTGATATTTTTCACGTGGGATAGTCTCGTGATGAAGGCATTACAGAAAAGACAGAAAAGTGATGAGATCAATATGAAGAAAAAGAGAGGTGAGAAGTAGTGAATAAAAAATGCTTGACAATAAAAAAAAAAGGTGGATGAAAATCACACATTGGAATAGGGGTCAGAAAAAATGGTTCTAGTTTCAAGGCAATCAGAGGAGAAGTTAACGCAGAAAGAAAGTGACAAGCTACCTCTATCAATTTGGTGCCAAAAGGAAGTTTGGAAAAGTAACGTGGAAACTGATACCTTTTCTTTCCACTTCAAGTGTATATGATGACTTTCTAATCACATAAATATGTTTATGTCAATTAGTTTTCTTTTTATTGAATTAACTAACCAAATTGTTGTTTATATAAAACTACTTTATTCATAGAAAGATTTCAGGGAGTCCATCTTCTAAAACACTCACTCTTTAGGAATCCATGAAATATTGACACTATTAGTTTCTCCTTTTAGGATTTTCTTTGCATTTGATCAAAACAAGAAAAAGATATCAAGAAACTGGTAGTGTGTGTGTATATGTGTATACATGTGTGCATATATCTGTGTGTGTGTGTGTACGTATGCTGCTTAACATTTATTAAGCATTTTAAGATGAAAATCATCTTGTTGATTATGAAGATGACTATAATTCATATATTCTGTCTGAGCTTTAATTAATTAAGGCAAGGTTTTCCCTATAGTGTAGACCACAAATTATCTCCAGGAAACTCCTAACCCGCCTCTCTCATTTGTCATAAAGGCTCTCTGATGCAAGATACCTGGAACAAAGAGCCTCTAATCAAATCAGCCTTTGCATTTCCGGATGAGGCCCAACAAACACGTCAATCGTGCTAAAAAGCAGAAGGAATCCTGAAACGGAATTCATCATAACACTATGAAGATGAACAAAGGAAGAGGTAAAGGAAAGTAAAATCACCCCTGGCCTTTGTCACCGAGCTCTCTCCCAACATCCACTAGTCAAAAGAGTTAAACTAGAAATATTCAAGGATGATTTTCTTTTTAATCTGCTTAAGAATAAAGCAGCAGAAAAACACACCCATGAACAGTATTCAGGAGAGAAGGAGTAACAATTAAATCACAAAAGTGGGGCTTCCCTGGTGGCGCAGTGGTTGAGAGTCCGCCTGCCGATGCAGGGGACGCGGGTTCGTGCCCCGGTCCGGGAGGATCCCACATGCCACGGAGCGGCTGGGCCCGTGGGCCGTGGCCGCTGAGCCTGCGCGTCCGGAGCCTGTGCTCCGCAATGGGAGAGGCCACAGCAGTGAGAGGCCCGCGTACGGCAAAAAAAAAAACAAAAAAAAATCACAAAAGTGTCCTAAGTTATTCTCATCTCTAGTTTCTGTCCATAGCTCTCCGGGTTCTCAGGGGTAACAGAAGGAGGGCCGGGGCTGCCCTCTTCTCACTGGGAAATGGATGATTTTAAGCAAAACACAGAACCCCTGGGGGGATGGCGGCTCCACTCTACAGGGTAGAACAGCTTCATTCAGGCCTCACGCCCTCAGCAAATGCTCTCTGAACCCCCTCTACGTGATATGAGGTAACACACAGCAAAGCACTTCAATATTTTTAAGATGCTACCCAAAGAATTTTAACTTTTCTAAACTCATTGATTTTTCACTCTTTCTGCATGCATCACATTTACAACTTCTAATACCTTGATATGTTTCCTGTTTGCAGAGATGCCAAGTTTTGATGGGAGCGGGAGGGTGGAAATGGGGACAGGGCGGCACATAAGAATGGAATAATCCCCAAAATATCACTAACGGTCCTTATAGCCATTCTCTTAGGAACATATGTAGGAGAGAGCTGAAGAGGCAGCTGAAGAAGGGTAAGGGAGAGTTGTGGATTGTGCTTGCAAGGACTTTTTGTTGACTCAAAACTGAGTGAATTTTCAGCTTCCAACCCTTCCTCTCTTCTTGGTCCTGAGACTGACACACAGTTCAACCTCAAAATCCCCTCGCCTCAAATCCTAAGTATACCTGTATGTGATCGAATGGCCAAACAGCTCAAGTTTGTGCTGGAGTCCCCTGGCACGATTAGTATACCAAGGCAAAAGAAGAGCTTCAAAAGTCTCTTAATTAAAAAAGAAAATCCTTCTAAATCAATAGGTATACTTGGTTCTGTAATACATCAAAGGTAAAAAGTCCAGGTGTTTGAAAATTTAATGACATAAAAATGCTCAAAATAGAATATTAAATTTGTAAAGCAAGATATGAAATTGAATATATAGCTAGACATCATTTTGGTAAGTGCACATAACTCCATGGGGTAAAAATAAGAAACACTGGAACGTATTACATGTCATTTTCTTTTCTTTTTTTTTGTGGCAATTTTCACTTTTCCAATCCTCTCTAATGAATATAAGAATAACATAAACAATATTTCTAAATGGCAGGTTTAGGATTCAACCTGGCTAGGAAAAATCAAACTTCGCTGTGTCAGCACATGCCATGAGCCAGAACTATGGATTTTGAAAGCCCTGACCCCGTAAGACCAACTTCAGCCATTTCTCCAAAGTAACTAATGAGATACTTTTAACCAAATGTAAGATGAACTATAATATGTTCAAGAAATTCACTTTAGAAACCACTCTGTTAACTCAAATGTCAGGACACAGCAAAGATAAGCTCCTTAACTACGTGCCAGACTCCAGTATGACTTGACTCATCTGATCCACTGCTTTCTGGACAGTTAGCCATCGGCTCTGAAACATCCTGAACAATTCAAGATGAATATAGCTTTTGGCATTCTTAGTTATTTTCCTCTTCTGGCATCCATAGGAAAAGATTTCTGTATTTATAAAATGTGGGATTTGCTTATCTATAGAACTCTTTTGTTATTTCCATTTGGGCCTGGGGGGCATGGGGTGGGAGGTCTAGAGTGGACCTTGGTAAAAAGGAAATGCCGAAAGATGCTTGCCAAAGATTCAACACATCTGAGACGTTATGAAAGTGTCCAAATCAATACTGTTGGCAAAAGCATCATGTGGTATGCATGCCTTATTCTTTCACTTTCTGCCTTTTTTCCCTATAAATTTTCATATTGGCCCTTTATCAATCTCATTCTCATTATGAACGAGAAATAGATAATGAACATCTAGAATAATGTAAAATAAGCAGTATGACAGCAGGGATATTTTGAGGCTTAAGCAAGTCATTGCTAGAATGGATTCAGTTGTCAAAATTGTTTCCATATACACCAGCAGTACACCCTGCCTGCAAGCTTTGGATATTTACTTTCTTATATTAAAGGGAATATCCTTTATCAAGGAATGTTAAGGAAAAAATTCTATTCTGCATAACCCAAAGAAAACTGTTATTAAATGAAAGGGGGAAAAAAAGGACTTATTGTTGGTAGCAGAAGTTGGATCCACACCGATTATAAAAATAAAGGCTCTGGACACCAACACATCTTTCTCCTTTTTCTACTTCGAAATGAAAGTTGTAGGTTTGTCAGAGTCAGCAATGCTTACAGACAAGACACCTCCTACTTCCTCAAAACAACAGGAATCTTATACTACAGAATTTAAAGAGAAAACTAGTGTTTTGCTCTGGAAAGTAAAAAAAAAAAAAACCAACTGAATATGAGAGTAACACTTGGTATAATTAATGATGCCCGAGCGTGATCTGGGATTATACTCCGGCTCCGGCATGCATAGAGCCAGCAGCAGCCCCAATATACCAGGTGAAACAGCTCTGTGGTGACGTTGGTAATCCAGGAGTCTCACCATCAGGAAGACTCATTCCACAATCTTAGTCTTAGTTGGCACACAGCCAAAACCAACCCAACCCAACACCTACACTCTTGAAAATCACCTCCACTCATATTTTTCCGATCAAGAGCCATTAGTGATATAAACAGGATGATTTTCATGAGCTCAGCCACACAGAGCACTCCGTTGACGTCACAAAGCACAATACATCTTACCAGGGAATCCTGCCTGGGACTCGTGGCAGGGATTAAACAGCTGAGGCAGGGGGAATGTGGACCTTTAACCAAGACCACACATTTTAAAGAAGCAGCATGGTCACCCCTCCTCCCTCTCAGCAGCACCATCATGTTGAAAGCAGCTCTTTTGCCCCTATCCTGTTTGCCCATTTCTGTTCTCCTCTAACCTTAAAAGAACCTAATTATAGGACGGAGATCACCAAGCAATTGAAACTAACTCCTGACCTGTGCTCCCCTGACGGCACACCATGCCTTGTCTAACCTGTTGATTCTTTTCCTAGATAAAAAGAAGAATGAAGAATTAAGCAGTTAAAAATGACTAGCTCTCTAGGCCCTAGAGCCCCCCTAAGCACTCCTGCAGGCAGATCACAGCAGGTAAGATAACATCTGAAGAGAGTCAGCCAGTCTGCACTCAATGGAGAATGATGAGAGTCCAGCCTCAAGCCTCGATGAGTCACTGAGATTCTTCTCCCGCTTTTTCCCTTTAAAAAATGTCATGGCTGAGCAGAATCTTCAGAGTTGGTCTCTGGACACGAGTCCACCTTCTCCCCAGATTGCAGCTTTTCTGATTAAAGCACGTTTCTTTTTTACTGACACGTGGCTCTCAAATTATTGGTTTATGAGCAGCAAGCAGCTGAACCTGGTTACGACGTGTGGGAAAATGTCAGAAGACCTTGTTTATAAAAAATTCAAAGAGGCAAATGCATTTCGGAACTGATAACTTGTTTGAAATACTCTGGGTGTGTCAGTCATCAAAATCAGTCAGCCAGTTTTAATGATTAAGTTTGAAAGAAGACCTTATAAATGATCCAACAGGGCGAGAGGAAGACACACGTGAATTCTAAGTCTGACCTGGTGAAAAACATCTTTCTAGCAAGCACTTACTCCATCTCCACAAATCCACAGTACTATTAGAAGCAGGGGTAATTTTAATATATAAGGAAATTACATTTATCACTATGCTTCCCTAGGAAATTCTACTTTTCAAAAATTTGACTAACTTCATAAAAAAATGATACCATTGTTTTGATCTTCACACCCTAGATGGACAAAAGTAGACTGAGGAAAAACCATCTAGAATTTGGGTGATGTTTCCAGGGCTTTCCGTGCATTGTCAGTTTCAAGGCAAACTGAAATTGATATACTAGGAACAGGGAACCAGGCTCTCATTTTTTCCCTTGAAAAATATGAAAATGTTGCTTCTATCTGCCAGTCTGAAAACCAAAGAGGGAAGTCAATGAATCTAAATTGAACCTTTCGTGTATTGTTCCTAGAGGGGTTTTTCACTTGGAGTTATGGTGATTTCCATTCCTTCTCCTGGAAGCAGGGCACAAGAGGGCTGACTTTGAAATGCTGAAAAACAGTCAGTCTCAGATTTCTGCCTCACTTTCATCTGAACACATGATTTTGAAGTCTCTCTGCCAAAGAGTCCTATAAGTTTATAGGGTTTACGCATTCAGTATGCAGAAAAGGGAAGTAGGTAGAACTAAATCCTAATTTCCAAGCTAACATGGAGAAATTCAGCTTTCTCTTTACTGCTTGGGACCCTAAGACATTTTGGTGCAAAGACAAAGAACTGTTAACAAAATAAGTTCCTTTCAAGAAACACAGCAAGATCAGACAGCAGGCAAGAAGGAATAGAAATTGGAATTTTTGCATCACTGAATGAGTTTTAATTCAAATGAGAACGGACCTTTGAACAGAAAATATTAAATATTCTAATCACATTAAAATACGATACGCAACTTCTTGCTCAAGCTTTTTCTTTTAATACATTGTTTAAATCAATGGAGGTATTTTCATTATACTTTTAAAATCCTGATTCTAAAAATTATTTGCTATTTTTACTGACTTAACAATCACTGCTTTAAATAAACAACTAAATAAGGAAATGTTTGTATTAACTGCCTACATCTACGGTCATGCTATGTTTGATACACCTCCCGTATCAATGGCTTGTTTCTGAACGGTGCTCGTAGAAATTATATTGCCTCTTTCCATTTACCAGCTTTGAAAAACTGAATAAATGTACCAACATGTTGACTGCCTCCTTAACCTTGAAATATTCCTTTCCCTGGAACATAGCGCATATATCACTAAAATGACATGGATGAAGGAGCTACAAATTGAGAATGTTATTATTAATAGGCTGTCGAAATCTGTCGAAATCTTACATTAACTGTGGTACTTCAGAACTCATATTTTGAGCAAACTGAATGAACTAACTTGTGGACTTTCATGAATATTTAGCCTTATTTGAATATTCCATGAAAAAAGAGAAAAATATTAATAATGATTTTGGAGGAATAGTATTTCCTATGTGCTTTTTGTAATAACGGTACAATTACAAGCTGAGAATTCACACATAGCATCACTAACATAAAAGGATTTGTAAGGCGAGGTAGTAACGCTGTGGGGATACTACACAGAGATTTACAGTAGAATGGGCTGACTATAAATCCAATACGCAATTCCATATGCAATTTCCACATCAAAATAAACCTCAGTCCACAAATTACTGGCACTTATTAAAGAGGATATATATCCCAAAAGAATTGTGATTCACCAGCAACAATGAATAATGCCAATATAGGATAAAGTAAAAATGTCTTGCATTTCTGTATTTTATCCATTTTAATCTTTATAGAATATCAAGGGAAGAACAATTAATATTATTTAACTGAGTGGCCCCTTCAGGAAGAAACAACGAATACTTCCTGGAAATTGGAGCGTTAAGTCACTTCCTACCATGAATCTACTCACTCTGTAAATGTATAGATATGCAAAGACTTAGCAGGACACAATAAATACATGTTGAATAAATATATGACCTTGTCATTCAGAAACTCATTAATTTAACGACCTCTAAATCACTCATGTGTGCAAAATCATTTCCTTCCTTCCTTCCCCATATTCAATTAGTCCTGAGGAATTCTTTCTTCCTAGTCTCTCTTATACTAATGGTTTTCTTTCCACTCTCTCTTGCACTATTTATATCATCATCATCATCATTCTTCTTATTATTTTAATGTCTGGACCATTAGTTTATGCTCGTGCTTTTCTGTGAAGATTGGATAACCATGTGAAACATGGAGCACACAGTGCATGCTTCATAACCACTAGCTATCAACCAATCCCTTCATACCGATCAAACTGGCCTACTATGTGCCTACATGCCCATTTCACTCTTGACCTTCCTTTAATCTGAAATATACCGACACCCATCAGAATTGTATATATCTTTCAATGCCCACCTTGTTTCCTTTATCCCTAAATTGAACTAAGTACCCTCATTCAAGTCTTTATTCACTGTTCCCTTCTTGAGGCAGCCTACTTTTTTTTTTTAACATCTTTATTGCAGTATAATTGCTTTACAGTGGTGTGTTAGTTGCTGCTTTATAATAAAGTGAATCAGCTATACATATACATATATTCCCATATCTCTTCCCTCTTGCGTCTCCCTCCCTCCCTCCCTATCCCACCCCTCTAGGTGGTCACAAAGCACGAAGCTATGCAGCTGCTTCCCACTAGCTATCTGCTTTACATTTGGTAGTGTATATATGTCCATGCTACTCTCTCCCTTCGTCCCAGCTTACCCTTCCCCCTCCCCAGGTCCTCAAGTCCATTCTCTATGTCTGCATCTTCATTCCTGTCCGAGGCAGCCAACTTTAATCATTCTATTTAAAATCACCGTGCTTCTCCCCGAGAGCTATGACCACCTTATGCTGGCTATTTGCTCCATACAGGTTGCCACCTTCTAAAATAGTACATGATTGACTTACTTACTTATTATCCTTTTGTCTGTTTTCTTCCTTTAGAGATGAACTCCTAGAACAAAGCCTACTGAGTCACTCAATAAAGAATATGGAAAAATGGAAAAAATGAAATTTTTCCAACCCTAAACATTTAACTGATTTATATAAAGGAGCATAGCTTTTGGAAAAAAAAGCACAGTGAGGTGGCATCCCCATTTTTTAGATCTGTCTCTGTTTCTTACTAACTATGAATATATGTAAGCCAATCATTTCACATTTCTGTATCTTGGTTTCCTCAGGAGTAAAGTAAAATATTTTGATCAGCTTATCCGTAAGAGCTCTTACATCCTTAAAATGTCAATGGTTCTCCTGCAATCCTGTTTCATAAAATTCAGATACTTCCAAATCACTGTTATCTCATCATGGACAGCTCCAATCATCACATTAATTTATTGACTACATCTGGATAATGAGTAGATTTCTGCCTTGCTAAAATGATAGAATTTGAAGCTTCTGCAACTGCTCTCCAACAACGAAGAGAATTTCATTGTCTTCTTATGGACCGGACCTGCACACTATTTTGTGGCAGAGTAAGAAGTCACAGCAGTAAATTTAAAGTATGCACCCATATGCTTGTCCACAGCAACGTGAGTAGATGGCATTTTGCCAGCGAGGAGGGCTTCCTCTCTCAACCCATCTAAACCATGGAGCTCTGTTTCTGGCTGACAGGTGGAGTGATGATTACCCTTCTCAGCTCTCCTTCTAATTCCTGAGAACAATGCAGATAAGATGGTAACACAAATCACACAGAGGAAAAGCCACGTGAGCAAACCAAATGAAAATGGTAGCATAGCCACGTCTTGGTCAATATGTCCCTTGGAATTCCTGTCCCTTTCTTCAAGCCCGTTATAGCAATAGCAAGGCATCAAATTTAGAATTCAAGGAAATGCAACTTAATTTTAAAAAACTGCATAATGGTAGCTCACCACTACATAAGGCTTATGTACCAGGGACGACTCCAAATGCTTTATATACATGAACTTATTTGATCCTCAAAACAACCTCAAGAGGGAGGTATAATTATTGCCACCACTTCACAGACAAGGAAATTAAGGCACAGATAGTTTTCATAATTTTTTCTCTGTGCTAAAAGAAAAGATTTGGTTTAAATCCGCTCCATGATGCCTTCAAAGCTCTGAAATTCTAATTGCAATTATGTAACAACCCAGTACATTTAAAATATGTATCGGTCTGGGGTTAGAATTCCCAATATAACTCAGTATGTCCTAATGAGCTCAGTTTTCAAGAAAGTTGTAACCTAACCCACTATGTCCTCAAGACATTACCGGACTCACCATTATGAAGATTCTATATTTGATAAATCCCATTAACAAGTAGCATAGATTATCAAAAGATTTTGATCCAAAATGGATAAAATTAAAGTTTCAAGGTGATAAAGCATCAGCTATTTAAAAAACTCAGCAATCTAGAACAACTAATTTCCAAGGATTTTGAGAGGCCAAAGACTTACTATATTGATCCCAGTGTTTTTATAAATAGTTTACTGATTAGTAAAATGTAGCTATGTGTACCTGAGGTTCCAGAGTGCAGGTGAACTATAATTAGAGGATCACAGGCATATGAAACTGAACTTCCTAGGCAGGGGTTAAGGTAGATATCTCCTTGCTGTCATTGAAGTAGAAAGATAAAAAGACTGAAGAAATTATTTTATATATATATATATATTTTTCCCTATGTAAACCCAAGTCTTCACAGATGACATGATGTTGTTTTTTCTCTTCTCTTTGAAAAATCATAAGAGTTGTCTGACGGGAAAACTGTAAAAATCCAGCTTGCTCTAAGGATTATAGAAAGGAAAGATCAGAGCTGTAACACTCGGTGCTGCCACTAATAACTCTGAAGATTTGCTTTGTAGGCAATACTTAGCATCATGTACCAATCAATGGTTACTGATTCCTTTTGCTCCCAGAAGACCAAGCAATTATGACCCAGGAAGCTCCACCAGGGGATTACAAACAAATGCTAACAAGAGTTCAATCCCACTGTCTTTAGATCATTCCATTTATTTATGGAGATTTTATTGCATGACACCAACATATTTCATCAAACAAATACTTCCTGTTACTTAGCAAAGGAAGAGGCAACAATGAAAGTCATCAGGCTGTTCATAGTCAAGTCTGTGGTTCAGGTCTCATTCACTCTCCCTCCCCCACCCCATCTAGGGAGAAACCACAGGTCTAGACCAACTGCTCCATATCCTCTGATGCTCTGAGACCCTGGCTTCAGAGGAGGGTGGGAGAAATGAGGAAGACGTGCAGCAAGATCACTGGAGAAGAAGGAATGGTGGGGAGAGTGAAGAGAAAAGTAATTGTGGGATGGCAAGGACGTAAGAAATGAGGGGACGGAGAAGAGAGGAAAACTAGAGAAATAAAATTATATCAACATCGGACACCAACATAGGTAGCAAAGTTAAGACTTGAAACTTCTGGTGTCATTTGTTTGCCTGTTAATTATGTTTCCTTTGTGGCCACCGTCCTTGTCCACAACGTTGCTCTCATCTTCAAATGCATATGAATATATGGACATTTGGTTTAATTTTAAATTATGAGTTGTTAATAAAATGAATTTGGAAGACACTTTTTTTAAAGTAGAGAATTATATGAGTATTAAATTCTGTACTAACTTTTGCTTAAAATAGAGCTCATATATTTCCCCTTCAGCTGAGACAGCAGTACCTCAAGAAAGGCAATTCAAACACTCAAGTGCATACCACTGAAAATTATAGTAAATCAAGTCTCGTCCTGTCACACTATATTCTTGATGAAAAATTTTAAATGCTTTACCTTAGGAAGCTTTCCATTATAATTCATCAAATTTTATTGGGTCTATCAGCTTATTTCCACTGCACTGTCAGAAAAGCCTATATCCCAGTAAAATCTGCCCTCGTATGTTGTCAAATATTTTCCCCTTAGAAGTGGTGGTCTCATTGCTCCAATATTGATTCAGAGTCCAATTTCTGCAGCAAATCTATCATACTTGAATAAATAAGAATCAAGATGTCCAAAGCATAAAAGTTTTCACATATTTCTAGTTCTACAGTAAAGAATAAATGAAAACACATATATTATTACTGATTACTATACATGTTTGTAGATATGAGGCTAGAGTTTTCTTTTTCTTTTTGTTTTTAAACTTATTGATAAACAACCTTTTCCTCTATACTTTAAGTGACTTTATTTACCCAATTTTAGTTATTAAGTAATGATCAAATCATTTCTCCTTTTATTTAGGATACTATATGTATAAGCTAAACATACATATATTATTTGTAGAATTCATATATATATATTGTATTGTTAACCAAATTAAAATAACATCTATGTTTAATTCGGCTCGTGTAAAATTATTCTATGTAAATTATTATTTTTATGCGTTTTGTGAAATTCTGAGAACAGCTTAATTCCTATCTTTTGGGGTCCAGAAATTCCAGTTTGGGACAACGAAAAACGTTAGGTGAACATCATTTCCATTCAGATAAAGAAGGATTCACGATCTTTTCGGTTCAGCTCTTTCTGTGCACTACACTAAACTGTATGGACTCTTTTTTACTACGCTAACCTTCCCATAGAAGGTACTTTCATGACAAACACAATTTTAGTTACTACCTGTCTTTTTCTCTCTTACAGGTAACTCCTTATCATTCTCTCTGTAAGAAAGCCCCTCACACCGTGATTTTTGGACATTACCCAAACAGTAATAATCTATGTATCCTAACCAATCTTTTATGGGGAAAAATCACTCTTTTTAATGATACTACGGTTTAGGAAATTAGTAAAGTTCTGTATCACTCTAACACATAACAAATTAATCCACTTGTTAAGACTCCCTACAATTTATTCCTAGGAATGTTAACATACGTGAATACTGTTTATATGAATGGTGCTAGAGAGAGGAAGAAGAAAGTTCATACTTCTTAAGCCCTGTTCTAATATCAGGAATTTTTTTCCCACATAGAGTAACTTATGTAGCCCTTAACACAATCTCATGAATGCTTTAGGGATTAACATTCCCATTTGTTCTGATGTAGAAACTAAATCTCAAGTGGTGAAGTGATTTGTTCAAGGTCATACCGCTTATAAATGGTAGAACTGGGATTTGATGTCAAGTTTCCAATACAATTTCCACTGCACCATGATGCTTCTTCAACTCTAAGTTTTGCATAAGCTTTCGCAAACTCCCAAACTTACTCTCCAAATTTTGTTACAAAACTATGTGAAGATCAAAGGAGGAGAAGAATAAAGTGAAGAAGGGTGTCAAAGTAGAATGAGAGAGAAAACTGGTACTGGTTTCATATTTACTATATTTTAGGCTCAGGACTTGGTGTTTTCCCATAACTCATTCAATCCCCCAAACAGCCTCAAGAGATGCATACTGCTATTCTCATGAATAAATGAGAAAACAGATTCAGAGGGATGATCTAACTTGCTCAAGGCTGTGAAGAATGGCAGGTAAGATTAAAATTCTGATCTGCCCCTCACAGACTTAGAGAACAAATTTATGGTTGCGGGGGGGGGGGGGGGGGGGGGGGGCGGCGGGGTGGGGGGGGGGAGGTGCGGGGGAGGGATAGGCTGGGAGTTTGGGATTGACATGTACACACTGCTACATTTAAGAGAGATAACAAACAAGGACCTACTGTATAGCACAGGGAACTCTGCTCAATATTCTGTAATAACCTAACTGGGAAAAGAATTTGAAAAAGAATAGATCCATGCGTATGTATAACTGAATCACTTTGCTGTACACCTGAAACTAACACAACATTGTTAATCAACCCTACTCCAATATAAAATAAAAATTAAAAAAAATTCTGGTCTGCCCAACTGGAAAGCTAGTGCCCTAGGGCAAGGCAGAAATCAAAGCTGTAAGAGATATCAGCCGTAAACTACTCAGTAATCTGCCTGGAGCATGAATGTTCCTCAACAATGTCACTGATTGAATACTTCCATTAAGAAGAAACTAAATTCTTCCCAAATAAGTAGCACACTTCAGTAGGGGCTAACTTTAATTGTTAAAAATTCTCCTATATACTACGTTGTCGGGAAAGGGATGTCCAACCTCCACTCCAGAGGGGCGTCCTACACTGATCAAAAGCAGAGGGGTAAAACTCTCTTCTCTAAAGAAGACGTCTATAGTGGAGTGATGAAAGTTTTACTAGTTAGGATTTAAATAATAAACAGGAAATCACAATCATTTAAATTAAGGCAATACATACTATTTGAACATAAAGGCTACAAACAACTTGGAAAAGAAAAGCAGGGTATAGAGAAGAAAAGGATTATTTTAGTTTTTGGTCTCAGCACTGACACTAAGTAGCTGTAGTGTCCTTGGGCAAGTCACTTCGCTTTTCCAGATCTGAGCTTCCTCCCTCAGGAAGTCACTCAGATAATCTCTCCAAATGTTCAACATATAAAATTGTATGATTACAGAATATCAATTATATTATTCAGAAATGACCTTTGAATGCATATACACACACACAAACAGTGGGTTCAATTCACTGCAGTAAAGATGGCAACAAGGTTTAAGATGATGAAGATCGATCTTATTTCATTCCTACTCGTGTGAACAATATATAAAACCCAAGTTCCTTTTCAATTTGAGAACTAGATAACTTAATGACAGATTCCAGCCTTTCTCTGGACAATGAAACTAAAAATCCTCAGGATTATGTTAATGCCCTTGTTCTGTAAGCCATAACAATACGCAGAAAGTATGATTGAAAAAAAATATTTACAGCTATCAACTTGCTACAATCTGAAAGTAATCTTACATTCTTTACATGGCAGAATTATGGATATATTTTCCATTTTAAGAGAGTGTTCCTAAACAGATATTATCTTCCCAACCACTTCAATGGTTTGGTTAAATAGTGTCATAGAGGCCGAACAGGAATCAGCCAGTTACCCAGCTTGTTGGTAGCAGAGATGGGATGGGTGTCGCTTTAAGATAAAGGACATTCCTGGGTAAGTGTTCAGTAGACCACAGATAGAGAAGAGGAATACTATGGGAGGAACAGGAATGGCAGTCAAAATGTGAATAAAATGAAGGTAAGGGGAAGAAACACTGAATTCAGAGAGTATTTGTGTAGGAAAGTAAAGAAATAACTCGAGCTGTGCAAATCGATTCTTAAAATCCACTAGAACAAAAGCTCTATGAGGGCAAGGATTTCACTGTTTTTTATTGTGATATAACCAATCTAGAACAGTGCCTGGCCCACAGTAGGTATCTAAGATGTATTCGCTGAATAAAGAAAAAGAGTAAACAATAAAAGAAAACTGAAACATGGACATAACAACAATAATAAAAATGCAAACACGGGCCTAAAAGCAGGCATGGTATAGTTTATGGCTGATAGAAAGTTCAATAGATTCAGTGGACAAGAGTAACATTAGATAAGTCATAGCTTTTTTTTTTTTCTTTTTTTTTTTTTTGCGGTACGCGGGCCCCTCACTGCTGTGGCCTCTCCCGTTGCAGAGCACAGGCTCCGGACGCGCAGGCTCAGAGGCCATGGCTCACGGGCCCAGCCGCTCCACGGCATGTGGGATCTTCCCGGACCGGGGCACGAACCCGTGTCCCCTGCATCGGCAGGCGGACTCTCAGCCACTGCGCCACCAGGGAAGCCCAAGTCATAACTTTTTTATGCCTTTCTCAATCTACAAATTATCTCCTCCTTCATGTTTTAAAAGGATACGATGAGGTATTATTAAAAGGGAAGGAAGACAGAAGAGAGATGTATGGCCTGGGACATAATGATTTTCTGGGAATGCAGAAATGCTGACATGTATATTTATACGTTTATACAGTGGAAAAGAAGGAGAGATAAAGAAAAGGGATGAAAGTTTGAATCGATGGTGCCAGTAACAAACCAGTATATTGTTTACTGGATGGAGACATCTTTTGGTATGTGTTTTTGTAATATGTGTAAATACTGTTTGGTATTAAAATGCAATGAAGTTCTATAGGAAAGAAAAGGCAGGTGAAGATGCATTGATATCTTAGAATGCAATGGAATTTTGACATATAAGGCCACCAAGGCATAATTAGGAAAATAAGAAAGAGTCAAGGTATAATTGGGAGGGTGGGAAGGGAGAGGAAGGAATAAGGAGAAATAATCAAAGTGGGATATTCAGGAAAGAGGTGAGCTGTATAGCCATCTGCTGCCTGTCAAGAAAGAGATCACCCTAGAAAAACCTAAGCTGTTTTCAAAAGCAAGCGGAACACTGTATGTGTGATGAAATAAAAAAGGCCATAACTGCAGAAAATGTAGTGAGAGCAAAAGAAGAAAATCAGAAGAAAATTTAATTTTAATTTTTTAAGTGAACCATACACATGTGACCAGTGGTCACACTGGAAGTACTTCCCTTAACTACCAGGCAGATGCCACTTAAACTACCAGAGTTAGTCTTCAGCTCTAACTCTCTAGAACAGGGGAAAAATGATAGAAGAAAACTGTTTAGGATTAAATTCTGGGAGACAGGACATTACTCTGTTTCCTACTATTTTGGATTTCCCTAAATCTTTCAGAGTTTTGTGAATTTTAGTAAAAGACGTAATTTTACTAAATCGTTCAGAGTCTGGCTTTCCTCATCAGTAGATTTATAAAATTACTTGGTTCAAATTGAGGAGCTTTCAGCTTTTTCCATCTTAGGCTCTCAATAAATATGGTTAAAGCAGAGAAAAGTTATTTGGAATCACCATTCTGAAATACTATAAGTACAATTGCAAAGACCTAGAAAAATCTACTGGACTTAAAATGAATGCCACTTTTCAATGGAAGGGAAGAAATCCTATGGTATATTCAATTAATTGTGTTGAACTTTGCATATGGCAGTACTTCATATTGTCACTCTGGTAACAATGGTTTGCCATGAAACCCAACAGTACAAAGATTTAAGACAAAGCAAAACAAATTTGGCTTAAGATGAAAATATTAATACATTCTAATAACCAAGAGTCTGTTGTCAAGCAGGTTGTCCCATCCAAAAATACATTTTCTTTCAAGATGGTATGCTAGTTTCCTGGTTACAATTCAATTAATCAGTTCTTTTTATAGTCATCTAAGTTTGCAATCTCCCAGAGTCAGATCTTTCCATATAAACAGAGGGTAAGAAAAATCTTAAAGCCCAGGCAAGGAAAACAAACGAATGGTTCCAGTATTAAGTGACTTGATGAAAACTAAAAACTTAACTAGTCACAATATAATGATCATAGTGGGAAACCACTAACTATGTAGAAAAATATTAGAATTACATATACATATTTTAATTTTTCATATTATATATATAGTCTATATATTAAATTATAGCCCTGTGTTATATTTCTTAATGTCTGCATGTATGCATAGATTAATACGGTGAGAACATGCAGTTATATTGCCTTATGAAAGACATACACATTTTAGAACGGCTGACATAGCCTATACCTCTAGGCAGTTTAAAAGGTGACATTTTGCCTTTTATTATAATAAAGACAAAGAGCGTCTGGATTTTAGAAGAGTCAGTGAGGGAGAGGGTAATTCTAGTATTTATGGAATAAAACCCTAATGTGCTAATAGGTAGATTGGTTTGGGAAATAACACAGCAGACACAATTACTAGGATTGTCTCTCTTCCATTCTCGCAGGCTCCAGGATAAAGAAGAATCAATTAGCCCTCAACAGACTATGACCTTGAAGACTACAGCTCTGTGCATAATACGCTGAATATGCTGAGCCAGAGAGAAACGGAGAATCAAGTCCTGAGACCACGGAAGAGCATGGTTCAGATACGACAATGCCTTTTAAAAAAATTAAAGCTGTGACAGCTTCGTGCATGTCAAAACCACGCAGGACGATGAAAGAAAAGACCCGGTTCTTCTCTGACTAAGCGACAGTTTCTTAATGGAAGAGCAAAAAGGGAAACAGATTGCAAAATGACAACCTAATTCCAAGCTTTTTTTTTTTTTTTTTTTTTTTGCTTTCCTTTCGTTAATGGTTACAAGATTCTTAACCGACAAAAGCAACCACTTATGAGTGTTTGAAAACAAAGCTCCCTGGACCAAATCCCTTTCCAAAATAAAAGGAATACAGACGCACAATTTTTAGGATATTCGTGTTTTTGTTGTTTTCAGGCACTAGTTCAAAAAATTAACCCAGAGTGTGCCACACAGCAAACCCTATAGGCAGTAACGTGTTAACCAACTGTGTAGCCCTAACTTTTCAGGAGAAAACTACTTCCCAGACAGCTTTTGTAGGCTTATCTCCAACGCACTGAGAATGCTGCAGCTGTGCATCTGGCCAGAACCGGCCACTGTGATGCTTTTAGGCAGCAGTAAATCTTTTCCACTCAATAGAAATGCCAGAAAAATCAATGTCCTGGTTTGGAAAAAAGACAAGAAACTGCATGGAATGTATAATCTATTAAAACACTTAGTAGAAGAATTTACCTTAAAAAATAATTTCTCAAAACATCACAACATACTTTTTAACATGGTCCTAGATCAGGAAACTGTGCTGGAGTTTTCTTTGTTTGCCTCTGATGACAAAATTACAGGGTTTAGTTGAAGAGTTTTTCATAGGGTCCTCTTTCTTTTTCTGGACAGCTAAACCTATTCAGGCACATGTTAATTAAAGACTTAAGTTGAAAATGATAAAGACAAAGAAGTAACCTTGTCTTCGTGGTGAATTGTGCTTCTCTTTGCAAGATCTGTACTTGCTTTTTATAGCCTGTCATTTCATCTGGGTATTATTTCCCGGACACTTTGCCAGGTGGGAAGAGGCGGTGAATACAGTGATGGCTGTCAGACCTTTAATGACACTTCAGGGATTTGATAAAGATACAAAGCAGTGTCTGCAGAAAGGAGGTTCTTCCCTAACTACACCTGAAAAACAAGCCTCTTTTTTCTTTAAACCTTTGCCACAGAAACTCATGTGTATGAAATGAGCTTGAATCACAAGCACAAATGAACTTTTTCTGCGTTTCTAGGACACACGGCTCTCCTTCATACTGAATATATCTGAAAAAAGATGTTTGTGTTCTTCATTACCATCTAGAGGGAACCAGAAGGGGTATTTCATCACCGAATCCTTACCCTCAACTCTCCTTTAACTCTAAGACGTTTTACACACGTTATTCAGAACCAAATTCTCTGATCCTTTACTTGTTTCTAAGTAAATAGTCTCAATGGTGAAAAGTGATAGAAGATAGAGAAACAAAAATAAATTAGAAACACTAAAAAAAAAAAAGCTATAGAAAACTCCTCTTCTATAATGACGTTTAGAACAATCTGACTGGTCATGGTTTCATCCTTGACAACTTTTCCATTTTAAAGCATTGCAATGACCCAGAACAAACAGCAGTATATCGCTCTGTATTGTTTTAAGAGCGTGGCCTCTCTTTACTCAGGTGACGGATAAAAAGGACACATCTAAAACAAAAAAACGATGTACCTTACTAATGGATCTTGTACTTTTTAATGACTGTCAAGGAAGCTACTTAAACATTGGATTACAGAAAACAAAACTAATTGGACAAACCATAATGGAAAAGAATATGAAAAAGAGTATATATATATATGTAGATGTATAACTGAGTCACTTAGTTGTACAGAAGAAATTAACACTGTAAATCAACCATACTTCAATAAAACTTAAAAAACCTAATTTGGGAAAATCCTTTCATGCAGATTTGTACCACGTGCTGAATAAAATAAAACTGCCCCATAATAAGGGCTCAGCAACTCAAACTACTATCTGAGCACGACAGCAACCGTCTGATACTGCTGAAAGGTGAGTGCTATAAACATCTAAAGATTTCTTGCGGTATCAGGAAGAACCAATTAAAATACAAACGTGGGGAGAAGTGGTTTAGGGAACAGGAAGAAGAGACGGAGAAAGAGAACAGGCAGCTCGGGCTGGCTGGGAGGCAGAGGGTAACAGAAAGGTGAGGAGAGGTGATCGGAAGTTTATATGGGAAAACAAAAAGACACAGGATCATACTCACTGCTGTACAGAAGTCATGTTTATATATATATATATATATATATGGATGGTCTGATGTTTTAATCTTAAAAAGTGTTAGAAATCAGTGGAATGTAACTGAAATTCAAGCATGGCTCCCAGACGCTGAAGTTTTGGGTTCCCCACCCCAGATTTAACAATCCAGGTAGAGTGAGTTGCTGCTAGAGCATCAGTTCTAACCAGCAGTTCACACGGTCTTTGCACTCCTCTCTCCACGCCACCCCGGAGCATCCCAGTCACATGATACACTTAAACCAAACCATGCCATTAAAATCCAAGAAGAAAAGGACACAGCCACACACTCTAGAGAACACTTCTGAGGACCTCAAGCCCACCCCTCTCCCTTACACATCATCATCCTTCTGTCTCTACTTACAAAGTTTAGGAGCAGTCTGGAGATTAGTTTCTGTTGCTTGTGGCTGAGTGGCTGCCTTGGGTGTTCTCACCTCAGGGTTCCGAGTGGGTGAAGGGAAGGATGGAGCAGTGGATGGCAGGAAAGAAAAAGCGAAAATACGATTCTTCGGGGTTGGTACCGCTGAAGGCTCAGAGGACACAACGGCATTGTCAACTTGCACTGTAACTTGAACCTCAGTTTCAGAGTGAGCCCTAGAGACAGGTGAAGTGTATGCCTCAGATGATACCCACACAGCTGAGGCAGCAGTTGGATCCAGAGAAATAATAGGGTCCTGGCCTAACCCTCCGGGGTCAAGGTGAGTGGGAGAGTCATACTCAAAAATCTTGTCCACAAACACCCACTTGAGGCCGGCGATGCAGAGGCAGAGGCTGACTAGGCAAGCCAGAATGGGGACGATGCAGATTTTCTCTGAGTTGAGGCAACCTCTCAGGCGCTCAGCTTCCAGGCAGACACAGCAGGGAACAGCCAGGCCCACGAGTCCCGGGGACCTGCCATCTTCGGTCTGGGTCTCCGGCATGTCTTCTGCTGCCGGAAGCCCATCCAGAGATGGGTCTGCACTCAGCTGAGTGGAGGGGCTGGAGGACCTCTCAGCAGCTGCCTCGGACATGTCTGGGGGAGAAATCTCCATCGGCTCACCTCCAGAAGGCCTGGCCTCCCGCACCGTCCATTACCATCCCCCAACCAAATGATACAGCATCTTACAGGGGGAAATCGATAAGTCCTCCAAGTCCAGAGCCATTACCGAAAGCAAGAGGAGTTCAGGAGGAAAGCAGGCGGAGAAGAAAAGAAAGCCTCTAGCAACTACCAAATAAAAGTATATTGTAATTCTTTACTGCTGTTTCTGGGCCACTTTTGCAGTTCTTTTAAATGCTTCTCCAAAGCATGCCGGCTGGTCAAGAAGGACAGAGGCCAAAAGAGAAACCGAGCTGATCTGTTGGTCAGTTAAGTAAACCAGTAGCCCAAACTGAAAGGCATGTTTCTCACCTCGAGCATCTGAAGCTGGGGTCTGCTCAGATGGAGAAAACAACTGTCATGCAGGAGAAGTAAAAGCAAAAGCAGGACCAGCGGCGGCGGCGGCAGCAGCGGCGGCGGCAGGAGAGGCAGCAGTGACAGTAGCAACAGCATCCTGTTGTGTTAACGCGACGGCTGAAAGGGGCTGAATCATTACAGAGCAGCAGGTGCCTGCCCTCCGAGCATCACTGCAAACAGTCTCATCGCAGAGGGATCTGAAGGCGAGAGCGCGGCCAGGAGGGGCGGTAACTGCGCTCCCCGCCCTGCCTCCACCCCTCACCCGGCAACCAACTATTCTTTGTCCTTCCCGAGCGCTCATTCACTTTCTTCCTCTGCGGCTCTTCCCTTCTTCACCATCTCTCTCCCTTCCTCTCCCCTCCTCCTCCAAAAGCGTTCTCTCTCTCTCTCTCTTTCTCCCTTTCTCTTTCTTTTTCCTCCCTCCTCTCCCACCCGCCTCCCTCCATCCGCACTCTGGGGCTGCTGGCTGGTCGGAGTAAAATCAGTTATACCCAGCAACGCGGGACTGCCAGTGACTTCCTATTTTATCCAATTAGAAGGAATAAAGGCCATCAAATCAAAGAGAGGCTGGCAGGCACCAGTTAAGCTTAGTCCCCATGGCCCCCAGCCCCGTTCGCCTCCTTCTCTTTTTTTTTCTCCCTACCGAAGCTGCCCCAGTTTTCCACCCCAACCTTGCTTGCTCTAAGTCTTGCTGGCTCTCTTTCCTGCACCCACTGTTGGGTCAGAAAAAGCCAGCGATCGATGCTAGCAATCTAACAAAGCTGGGATGGGGCGCAGGGGGGGAGGGAGGGATGTAGGTGGGACCTTATGGGTTGGACCTGAGGCTTGGCAAAGTCTGATATCTGATTCCTCCCCAGAGAGGTAAGCTTTTCAACAGCAATTTCTTCCTGCCTGCTGCTGAGAGATAGCATTCCTTCCCCAGCCCTCTAATAAGTTTTGTACACCAAGAGGACTGTTATTACCTGAATTTTCAACCAACAGCGAGAACATTTTTTTTTCCTAACCATGGACAGCTCTGCCTTCAGCCCTTTTTGCAATGACCGGGTTAGACTTGGTGATGCCCAAGCATGAAGTGCTGAGTGTATGTTGGAGGATGGGGTGCTAGGGGAGGGGAGAGAGGTTCATACGTCCCCACTCTGGTCCCCTTTAAATTTCCATTGCCCTGTCCCACTCACAGCAGTCCTGGACTAATGTCCAGCAAACAAGAAATGTCGGTAAGTAAGAGAGCTACAGAGGAAGCAAAGGCTCCCACTTCATCCTGAAATTAGCCTTCATTGTGACTCCACACTGTTGGAGGTTGAATTCCCTGGGCACTGTAATATATACCACATGTCTTCAGCTATAACCGCACTGCAAAGATTAAGAAGAGTTTTCTATAAGAGCATGCCTTTGGGGTGAAGTCTCAGTAGCTTTACCTTACAGATAATTTCGATGCTGACTTTTTTCTTTTTCCTTTTCAAACAGCGGTGGTTAAAAGACTGGAAGAAATGCACTGTACTTTAATAGAGTCCAGGCTGCCCTGACCCTCCAGTTCGTTGTGTGTCAGCACACGCGATACGCATCTGAATCTTTAATCCACACTTTACTGTGACTGGACACCTGAATGGTTTCCAAGGAACCATTTTGCTCACATATGTCAACAGGAGTCTTAAAAACTGTCTCTAAATCCATACTACATAACCATCATGTGAGTCCCAGAAGCAATAAAATTTAGAGCTTAAATCCTGAGAGAATCTGCTTTAAGCACATTATGTTTCGTATAGCACAGTCTCCACTGCTTTGAAATATTTTTAAGCTCTGAGTGGGCATGAGATAATATTATCATTTCTTTCAAAACTAAATTAGCCCGTAATTATAAGTGATGTAAAGGGTAGTAATATCTTAAAATGTGTTTGCAGTACTATCAGTAACAACAATGACAAAAGCCTGAAGCAGTTTGCATAATTGCAACTATGACTCTGACAAACTTATGGGCAAAATGAATTATCCTTAAGCTCATCTGTATATAACCTGCACTTATATACCAGTAACTGGTACTTTAAAATAATTCATATGCCTACTTTCTAGCTTTCACTATTTGATTTTAAAGCAGAGATTTTTCTTAAAGATTCTAGCAATGGACGTGAAATTTCACATCACAGAAAATCTATATAGAGGCAATTACAGTATTCAAACTGAGAGGTATTAAGATTTTAATTATCAATATTCATGTAAATTCTCAAAATCAATATAGGCAAGTAAATATTTGTGCTAAATTAGAATAATTTATAATTCCTTTAGATATCACCCAGGTTAAATTTGTGGTACTTAACTCCTCAATTCTGCCCCAAACCAATATTTCACGCAAGTATAATATACTGGCATTTCACCCACAGCCAAGGTCACCTAGATTTCAAAGACCAAAATGGGGTTCAGGTAGCCCAATCAGGCAGCTAAGAGAAGACACTGAAAACAGTAACCTATAGTTAAGAAGAGTGGTCCTTCACTTGTACCAATTACAACTACTCACCTCCCCTCGATCATTAAGAACAGACGAACTCAGCAGACAAAGAAATTACTGGGCACTGCTCTAGTTGTCATATTAAAGGTGACCAACACTTACAAAGGAAAAGAACAGATTATGTAAAGGCTAGGACAGAACTTCGGAGACAGAATCCTGTCGGCTGCCACAGCTGTTTCTTTCCCCTGGACTACACAAATCAGACTGTTGGATGTGTATGTGTCCTCCCTGGAGATGTAGCCTATGAACACTGTGGCTTCTTGGAGCTAAGATCAGCTTGCAGGGAGCCAGCAACCTATAAAGTTGTTTCCCATCCAACTGGAAGGTAAACCTAATTGAGGAAAGGGAGTAGGACAGGAGGTAAAGAATAAAAGGAATTTTCCATTAGTTCTACCCTTGAGACTACGAGTCAGAAGTTGCCTTTATCCCTTTACCAAATCTCTATAGCAATAAAGAAGTGAGAACAGGGTAGTGTGAACAGGATTAGGGATCAGAATTCCGTCCAATAAAACATGCATGTTTGTAGGAAGAACTGCAAGTACACCTCACTTTAACCCTTTAGGCTCCATCTCCAATAAAGCTCAGGAACACCCATATTTCCATGTCCCTCTAAAAAATGAACAAAAGACAGATTTCCACTACTTTTTAAAACCACATTACCACCTCCTTCATAACAACAAAAGCTACTTTTTTTTTTTTTTTTTTTTTTTTTTAGCGGTATACAGGCCTCTCACTGTTGTGGCCTCTCCCGTTGCGGAGCACAGGCTCCGGATGCGCAGGCTCAGCGGCCATGGCTCACGGGCCCAGCCACTCCGCGGCATGCGGGATCCTCCCAGACCTGGTCATGAACCTGCATCCCTTGCATCAGCAGGCGGACTCTCAACCACTGCGCCACCAGGGAAGCCCCCAAAAGCTACTTTCATTGAGCTCCACCATTGTGCCAGGCACTCTGCTAGGTTCTTAGCATACATGAGTTCTGACCTTTGCTCATCCTGTATAGTACATATTATCTTGAAAATAATTTTTTTAAAATGGACTCAGGCAGCTTAGATAACTTAGCCATGGACATACAGCTCTTAAGCAACAGAACCAAGATTAGAACAAAAGTCTGACTCATGCTCTTTCTACTGAAAAATACTGTTTCTCGTTTTTAATCAAAAGAAGGCATCTCATTACATATTGCTTATCTATTACTTCAACGGGAAAAATAAGTGAACCAGAAAGTGTAACCATGAAATAGGCATTTTAATTTTACCTTAATGTAGCTGGTAAATAAACTTAAAGGTGCCTAGTTTCCACAACAAGAGGCTTCTAAAATTCTGCCTAGGGATTTTCAGAAGTTACAAGCATTAAGCATAGGTTTTTAAAATATGATCTATTTACAGTTTCAATTGAATGAGCTCTTGCACAGTCTCAGTTCCTGGATTTTCCTTGGAAAGCTATTTCAGTTACATATTGCTATGAAACAAATTGCCCTGAAATAGCTTAAAACAACAATCACGGTGTTGTATCTCACTAGCCTGCAGTTTACTGGGTTCAGCTGAGTGATTCTTCTGCTCCATTAGATGTCAGCTGGGGCTGCAATCCCTGGAGGTGTAACTGAGCTGAAACATTCGAGGTTCACGCACATGACTGGCAGCTACTGCCACATGGCAGCTGGGAAGACAGCAGGGACTGTTGGCTGGTGCACCAACATGTGGCTTCTCCATGTGGCCTGGGCTTCCCACAGCATGGCAGCTGGGTTCTGAGAGGGTGCAGCCCAAGAGGGAGGAAGTG
This sequence comes from Tursiops truncatus, assembly GCF_011762595.2. Lineage (NCBI taxonomy): Eukaryota > Metazoa > Chordata > Mammalia > Artiodactyla > Delphinidae > Tursiops > Tursiops truncatus. The sequence continues at coordinate 25,083,760 of NC_047054.1, read as the reverse complement.
CAAGCTCTAAGTCCTCCTTAAGACTGACTCTGGAAGTGGCACGGGCTATGTCCACTGCATCCTGTTGGCTAGGCAGTCACAGTGCCAGCTGAGATTCAAGGATGGGGGAAATAAATCTTGATGGAGAGTGTGACGAAGAATTTGCAACCACCGTTAATCCACCATGGCAGTGAGGAAGTAAGTGTTAGTAAGTCAACCTGGCTCAAGAGGAGACTCAGTGATGTCGAACGGAATTCGGCAGAACAAAGCCAGAACACACGTACTTCTGATACACAATATTCCAGCTTCCTCCTAAGCCAGCTTCAGTGAAAGAAGCAATCCTATTATATCATCCAATAAAAAATACTCAAATTCCTCTGCTACTTCAAGTCAAGCTAGGCGACAGCTTCTGCATTCATTTTATTTAATTATCAGAAATATTTAGCGTAACTCCAGGAGATGAAAGGAGATGAAAGAGGATGACCATAGTATGTAAACTTATTTTCTCTTTTACATTTTGTTTTTGGTGTGTTGGCTATTTCACTCTGAAAACATTTAACTCTGAAAAAGTTTACCCTTGCTCCTTAAGTTTATGGCTGAAAAAGTAGAATTTACTTTGTGGCATCTAAAACCATGATGACAGCAGTGATTTCATTTTTGGATTCCAATCTTTGAAGATGACTATGTATAAGTTGTAATGATTTATTCATTTGCTAATGAACTATGAAATCACGATTTTCACAAGAAAGCTTCAGAGCCTAAAAGGATCCCTAAAACTTGCTGCTTCTTATAAGAGAACCAAGTACTCAAATGGATCCGCTATCCTCCTCCCATCCGTCTGGAAATCTTCCCCATCTCACATCTCAGCTCCTCCATGGAGCCCTTCCGTGCCCCCAGGTCACAGACACAGCATTCCTTAACGCTACTTTTATTGGGGCACATCTTCCGAGGTGTTATTATTATTATTATTATTTTGCGGTACGTGGGCCTCTCACTGTTGTGGCCTCTCCCGTTGCGGAGCACAGGCTCCGGACGCGCAGGCTCAGCGGCCATGGCTCACGGGCCCAGCTGCTCCGCGGCATGTGGGATCCTCCCAGACCGGGGCACGAACCCGTGTCCCCTGCATCGGCAGGCAGACTCTCAACCACTGCGCCACCTGGGAAGCCCGAGGTGTTATTGTTTAACTATGTTATGTATATAGGACCGAAGGATGTAATTTCTTTGAAGGCCAGGAGGTCTATCGGTATCTGGCTATCCCAAACTAGAGCTCTGCTATCTGTTCAATACATACATTTTGTTTGGTTTTATTTTTAATTGCGATTGAATTACACAGATTACGGCACCTCTAATAAATTGGCAGACTTTTTTCATGACCATCTATCTATTCAAAATACCCTCTATACTCCCCTCCATTTTTTCAGATCTTTTAATGTCCAGTTCAGATAAGTGCTTATCAAATTTTTATGACTGTTCCCAGATACTACGCCTTTTATGAATTTATCTTCATTTAGGGAAATGCTGTTACCCCAACTATGCTTAACTCTCAACTACCACAGATCATTTCAGTGGATGGAAAGTTGGGAGTAACCCAACATTTAACTGTTTTTCCTGTAATTCTCTCTTCAACCAAACAGAAAAGTTCTCGGAGGGCAAACCAAGTCCCCGTGCTCTTTGATGTTCTTCTACATTATTCATAACGCTAAACAGGTGAGATGAAACTCAGGTCACCTTACTGGGCAGGTACTTTTCTGCCCACTTTGAGGATGAGTCAAGAATCTGATTCTACTTTATTCTCACCCAGTGAAAATTATCTCAGAAAAGACTTTTTGACTTAATTGTAAGAATTATTTTGTGAGGATCTGTATATACTATTTGTTAGTGACTCTGGGTCTGTGTCCTCATTTTGTAACAAGATGATCAGTTTGCTCTGGCACATTTTGTTCTTTATAAGTTTAGATCCTTTGATGTTCAGCTACAGCTCAAGACGGTAAATGATGTCAAAGATGAGGATGTGAGAATTTTATATAGAAAGATGTTTTTATTAAATCTGATGGTTATAATGTGTTTACTTTGAAAGAACCTATTATTTTCTCACTGCCCGTAAGTAAAATCATTAGTTATATACAAATGGTTGATTTTGTTTTTAGTTTTCCACGTCACCTTTCTTTTACAATGACCCTGAACATGTTTGAAACTAGATGGAGATGGTGGCTGCACGTCATTGTGATAAATGCCAATGACTTGTTCACGGTAAAACGGTCCATTTTATGTTATGTGAATTCCAACTCAATAAAAAAAAAAATTACACTGCACACTCATCATGGTTTCAGCTTCCCCAACATAGTCTATCTGACCACTTGTACTAGTGGACTGCACTAAAATAATGAGACTTTGTCATGTGTAGGTTGCCCTTTCCTCTACAAAATCTTAGTAGGTCCTGTAGCATTGAATCTCTGACAATTATTAAGAACTCTAAATTGATGTTGATGATGCAATACTGCATCTCAAGGAACTCAGAAGCACAAGGATATAATAAATTGATGTGTCATTGAGAGTTTCAATTCAAAAGAAGTTTTATAAGAAAATGAGGAAGACTTATAACTCCAGCTCATTTTATGTACTCAAAATATTATTTCTCATTGCTCAACACCATTCCATTCCCGTATTCAGAATATACCAGAAATAGGAGCAAAAAGTGGCGAGAGAGTGGCAGTTATCTGGACTATCTGTATTTTCAACACAGTTGTGCTTTGTTTTGAAATGTGTGATAAACTCATCACCGGAATGTAAATTCCATAAGGGCAAGCACTTGTGTCTGTTTGCATCACTCTATCCCTACTACCTAGAACGTGCCTGGCACACAGAAGACACTCAGTTAAGTATTATTGAGTTAATGCGTCAAAATGGAAACTCTGCTAAAGAGGGATGTATAAACTATGGAAAAAATATCTTAAAGACATGGATATGCCGTACAGAGTTTTATTTGTGTGAATAAATGCAAATCCTATTAAATTACGCTGTGTATGATGGAAAGAAGGAAAATCATCTTTATAGTGACTACTCTGAGGTTATATGGTTGGATGGTCATTCATAATGTTTAATACAGCAATATATGTGGAATCAGTTGACTTGAACTTCGCTCTGTTTCATGAATATTCACTACTATAGGTTCACAGCACAGAGCAGCACAGCTAAGAGATAATTTGTTTTATTCTTAAATACTGTGGCAAATGTCACAAAAATACAAGGGATCATCTGTGTTTTTAAGTACATGGACATGTATAATCTTATTTAAAGAAAATCATAAAGGCTGTACTTTGGTGCAGTAAGAGAAATTAAACATAAGGAAGAAATACCTCTGATAATCAATGCTAATTTAATACAAATTCAGTGAAGTTTCAAAACATGGAAGTTTTTGAACTTGATTTATACTTAGGCACCAGCTATTTGTTTATAGCTCAGCTGCTGGTCAGCTGACTCTATAAACTGGTCCCCAGATGAATCAAAAAATGTAGCGTAGAGCACCTCACTCTTAACAAATGCCCTAGAAATTTGTTTTTTAAATCTTCTGTTTCAGGTAGAAACTGTTGAGCATGAGGTGGTCCACATGTGAAGGCAGTTATGAATTACTCATAAGAGAGTACCATCTACTCAAGAGATTCTGAAACATCATATAAAGCCACGTATAAAATAAGCCTTCACAATTTACCTGAAACAAAGGAAGCTTGCGGAAAGGAATGGTCTGAATCGTTCTACTTTTAAATACAATCCAAATTTGTAAATCTGAAAAGACTTCAGCCAGAGGAAACGTGTTAACAATACACATTTTCCTTAGAGTCTACACAGTTCTCTCCTTGTTGCTGATCAAAAGAAAAATGTAGAGCTCCACCAAAGGGGAAAAAAGGAGTGATAAAAATATATGCAGTTTCTAGAACTGATTTGGCATTCCAGTGAGCCGTCTAACCCGTGCTTCCGTTGTAAGGTCATAAGCCTTACGATACTGATACAAGCGGAAGTATCCCGTTTAAAATCAAATACCAGCTCTGTATTTTTCTGCTATTTCTCAGTCCAAGAGGTGGGAATTCTTTCTGCACTGTTGCAAATTTTTATTACTTTAAAACTATCAATTTGAAAGTCATAAGACAAAAATATCTTATGATTTGACCTCCCATTCAGAACTTCCTGTCATAAATCGTACCATGTATTGCTAGAGTCAGATTTGTTTAAGAATGACTTGTTTCTTTTCTCTCTATCTCTGAAATTATGTGGAGTGAAAGGATGTAGCCTTAATGCAAAGATGAACTGTAATCTCAAGAATAGTTAGATTTCAATTTTTTCATTGACTATTGGAGCTGGAACAGCCCTCACCCAGGAATTTTCTCTTATACAAGAAGGAAAAAAACAAAACAAAACAAAAACCAGTCTCCGAAGATAAAAATAATCTGCCTGGAGCACCAAAATTAATTTCAAAGTCAAGACTGGAATTCAGGGCTATTGCTTCTCCTCTTTCAACTCATTTCTACAAAGGGAACCTCTTTAGTTATGTGCTAACCATGTAGATATCCTTGAGTTACTGCCAGACAGTGGATGGTTTAGATTTTCTATCATTACCGCCACGGGTTATCTCTATAGAAACATGTCATTTTGACCTTTTACTGCAACTGTTTCTACTTGGAAGTTTAATCTATATAATGCTCCCATGACCACTTTTGGTCACAATTCTACTGAATATTCAGACCCTTTTTCTGGAGGTTATTAAGAAACGAATATTCATATTTAGACTCATTCAACAGCATTTCATCATTAAGGGGGCACACAGAATGTGGGCTCTAATTGCTTACATGAGAAGGTCCAGAATAAAGAACCTAGAGATTATCATACTAAGTGAAGTAAGTCAGACAGAGAAAGACAAACATACGACATCACTTGTATGTGGAATCTATAAAGATGATACAAATGAACTTATTTACAAAACAGAGATAGACTTACAGACGTGGAAAACAAACTTATGGTTACCAAAGGGGAAAGTGGGGGAGGGATAAATCAGGAGTTTGGGATTAACGTACACACACTACTATATATAAAACGGATAATCAACAAGGACCTACTGTATAGCACAGGGAACTCTACTCAATATTCTGTAATAACCCAGAGGGGAAAAGAATCTGAAAAAGAATAGATATATGTATATGTATAACTGAACCACTTTGCTGTACACCTGAAACTAACACAGCATTGTAAATCAACTATACTCCAACATAAAAGAAAAATTAAACTAAAAAAAAGAAGGTATAGAATAAAGAAACTTTAGTGAATGGAAGGGAGCTTATCCTCAGGAAAGAAGACTGTCACTGCAAAATAGGGATCAGCCCAGTATTACTGCGATGAATGATTCAAACACATACAATATCAAATGTTGTCAATATCTGAGAATTGGTGAGCCAGGCTCACATCCTCTTTTAATCTGGAGAATTAGAAGTCTGGGACACAGGAAGGAGTGACTGTCAGGAAAAGGAAAAGGAAGGCTTCTGATGACTGAGTCATACTCTGAAATACGATGACTAGAAAATGCCAGGTCCAAATATGAAGACTTATTCCAGAGAAACCTATATTCTATTTGTTGACATAATCCATCACCTATATATTATTTTAAATAATATAATCAGACATATACCTCATGCATGCTGGAATATTTGGAGGCAAGATGCATTCACATATGCAACTTACTTGAAATTGCATCAAAAATAAAAAGCTGATTGATAGATAAATGGATACACATTTGATAAAGCAAATATGGCGACTGTTAACCTGTAAAATCTAGAGATTGGGCATACACTGTTTACAAGTCATTCAACTTTTCTGTGTGTTTCAAAATTTCATAATGAAACGCTAGAAAAAAGGTTAAAGAGACTTTTTCATGGCTGTTTCTGACTACCATATATGTAGTATATTTTATTATAAAAACTCCTAAGCCGATGCCATACCAAACCAAATAATCTACCAATTCCACATTCGGTAACCTGCACTCAATTATTCTCCCTCCTCCACTGCACGACGCCTCCCCACCCACGTTCCCCCACCACACTTACTTTAAGATGAATTCCAAAATTATATCAAGAATATAAGATTCACCATAATTTGAATCATTGTCTAATGACAATGGAGTATCTTTATACGACAAACCATTAGCTGCTGCAGAAAATCTAAGAGCTTTTCCTGACCCCACCTCCCAGACCATTCATTTATTGAGAAGGGATTTTTTTTTTTTAATGTGATACTTCACTCACTAGGGATTGGAACATCTATGAATAACATGAATAGGGAAATTGTACAGTTCATTCTACTGACAAAATCAGAAAGGTTGGACAGTAAGCTTCAGTTGGTTGAGAAAAAAAAAAAAAAGAATACTTTTATTGTTAACGACACTCCCATCCTGAACACATCTTTTTCAAAGATCAACTGGTCAGTGGACACTATAAAGCCAAAGGCTCTGATGTGGAAGTTGAGTTTCTCCACTGCTGTATTTCCCACCCAGTTATGCATACACATATTTCATAAAACTATTAAATATTTATGACACAGTACAAAGCCCTTCTAAAAGCATCTGTATTTAACTAAATCATGTCACTGACAGCAAGAGGCATGTACAGCAATTTAACCTACCAGGAAAAGTACTTCTTTTACATCTCACTGCAATGCAGAGAGTTTCAACCATACGCTTATTTCTGTCCCCACATACTGTCCGTAAGAAGGGAAAGCTTAACTTAAGTGGTTCAAAGGGCTTTTAGACAGGCTTCTCAAATGAAACATAAATCTTTTGAAGTGTTTCTCAAAAATTCTTTCCTGAGGCTTTGCCAGCACTCTGTCACTAGAGGTCAGACAAATAACCCATCCTCAGGTTGTCTCCTTAACCCCAGGTTAAATACCTGGATTTAGCCCCATCTTTTCTTATATCACCACGTCCTTCCAAATGTTTGCCGTAGTCTATCACTGACTGATGTCAAAGGCATCCAAAAAGTACCCATGTCCAAGTGCATCCCTCTCAGTCTTCCCTCTACCCATAAAAAGACTCCAAGTTTCAAATAAGCATATCAAAAGTTAAACTGTTAACCACTCATATAGCTTAATATCAAAGAATCTGTTGAGACAAGTACTAATACTTAAGCGTTTTTTAAGGTACCTAAGCATTTGGTGATGCAAAAGAACAGCAGAGAGAGAGCTCTGAAATGAAGGAAAAAAAACGTGCAAGAGAAGGCAAAACATCTTTGGCATCTTAGGCTGAGCTAACTGTACTCGTGGAGACAGAAACGTTCAAAATAACCTCTGGCTGGTAAAAAAAAATGTGTTGAATGGGTACAAAAATAATTATTTTAGTGATATGTATGCTGTCAAAAAATCAGGGCTAAATGCTTGAGTTGTCCAACTCAAAATGAAATATTACTGTTAGTCAGCCAACATACAGCAAGTGATTAGGGAATTTGCTGCTCAGCATTTAAACTAACTTCTTTTCACACTCTGGCAGGTAAAAAATGGAAAACCTCAGGATGACCTGCTTCTCAAAAGCAGATTGCAGATTTTAAAGTCGTGGTATTTTATGTAACGAAAGTAACTTACATTTCTAAAGCCCCACAATATATGTTAATTTATCTACATATCCATCCGCCCACCCATCCAAAATAATGTTTACTAAGTGGCCGCTTATATCCCTGGCATTGTGCTGAGGCTTATAGATTTGGTAGCAAGAAGGTAAAAGAAGTTCCACCCCATCATCTCTCTTTTCTCCGAAGTAGCAAGTGAGGTTATCTGCCGAGAGAGAAGGCATGATTCAGATTTTGAGCGCGGTAAGGTCTTAGTCACCTTGGAAAACAGATGAGAAGGTCGACTGTAAAAACCAGAAGCAGGTCAGACATCGCAGCAAGTATTAGATACACATCAGTCCTTCCTTATTTATAATTCTCACTATCAGGATCCTTACTTCTCCCCTTGAGAATTATATTTTGAAAGTGCATCCAATGGAAGGAGACTTTAAAAAAGTCATTGGAGGGTATTATGCTAAGTGAAATAAGTCAGACAGATAAAGACAGATACTGTATGATATGACTTACACGTGGAATCTAGAAAATACAACAAACTAGTGACTATAACAAAAAAGAAGCAGATTCACAGATACAGAGAACAAACTAGTGGTTACCAGTGGGGAGAGGGAAGTGGGGCGGGGCAATATAAGGGTAGGGAATTAAGAGGTACAAACTATTAGATATAAAATAAGCTACAGGGGGAATTCCCTGGTGGTCCAGTGGTTAAGACGCCGCACTTTCACTGCCGGGGCTTCAATCCCTGGTCAGGGAACTAACAGCCCACAAGCCTCGTGGTGCAGCCAAAAAAAACAAAAAAAAAAAAGCTACAAGGATATATTGTACAACCCAGGGGATACAGCCAATATTTTATAATAACGATAAATGGAGTGTAACCTTTAAAAATTGTGCACCACTACAGTGTACACTATAACTTATATAATATTATACTTCAACTATACTTCAATAAAAAATGAATTTAAAAAGTGTCACAGATGGCCTTGCCTGGTGGCGCAGTGGTTGGGGGTCCGCCTGCCGATGCGGGGGGCGCGGGTTCGTGCCCCGGTGTGGGGGGGGTCCCGCGTGCCGCGGAGCGGCTGGGCCCGTGGGCCGTGGCCGCTGGGCCTGTGCGTCCGGAGTCTGTGCTCCGCGACGGGAGAGGCCGCGGCGGTTGGGAGGCCCGCGTACCGGAGGGGGAAAAAAAAAAAAAAAGTGTCACTGATAACATAAGAAATGATTTTTCTGTTGAGCTCTACAGGACCTGGACCCAAACAAGACTGAAGTGGGGCGAGAGAAGGAAGAGAAAAGAACACGAATAAATACGATAATGAGAAGGTTAAGTTCACACACACATCACAATCTCCACTTTGGACATATTTACTTCTCAAATCAGTGTACCTTTTTCTTTTTTTTTTTTAAATTTATTTATTTACTTTTTCATCTTTATTGGAGTATAATTGCTTTACAATGGTGTGTTAGTTTCTGCTTTATAACAAAGTGAATCAGTTATACATGTCATATGTTCCCATATCTCCTCCCTCCTGCATCTCCCTCCCTCCCACCCTCCCTATCCCACCCCTCTAGGTGGTCACAAAGCACTGAGCTGATTTCCCTGTGCTATGCGGCTGCTTCCTGCTAGCTATCTACCTTATGTCTGAGTGTACCTTTTCCTGATGCCAGAATTTAATTGGCAACGTCAGGCGATCCACTTAGTTATGCTGTGTGGCTGAACTCTGGCCACGATGAAACCAACCTATTCAAATGATGTTGCCGGTAAGTCCATGAATCAAAGAACTTTAACCTACTACACACCGTAATGCCCCTCTGTTGTATACTGATTCTAATATGAACAAGATGAGGCAAGAAGACATGCCATAAACCCAGAGATCAGCAGGAAAGTTTACCTTCTCTCTTTCAAGTATTACTTGGAAGAAATTAAATCAGTATTGGGAAACATTGTGTGTTTACAGCAAGTTCAAAATTATCCATATTAAAATGAAAAGGGAAACTTTGGTCTTTAATGACTCTTCTGCCATCGATTTCCCACATATTTTTTAAAATGTGCCTTTTCTCAGTTTTTCCAGATCCGTGCTAGGTTGATCTTATCCCTGCTGGCTTTGAGAACTTCATTCTTTCACTCACTAATTGTTTCCTAAGTGCCTAATATGCGCCAGGCCCTGCACAAGACTGAGAAAGAAAGAGGGAAGGAGGCTGCAGTGGTTCCTGCTTCCAAGGTGTTACATAAGGGACTTCATTTTCCTAATCCCACTCTGGCACGAATGCAAATACTGCAGAAGTGAGAGTCCATAGTCTTAGAATAGATTCTATTTGTGTGGTAGACACACTGTGGAGTGATTAAAAAAAAAGAGAGAGAGAGAACCCAGCAAGAAATGCTTTTTGTTGTATATGCATGTCTAGGTTTCTCAGATTTTCCTTCACTTAGGATCCAGTTACGAAAACATTTACTTCTGAGAGCGTTCTGTTTTGACGAGTGATGGAAGAAGAATGCAGAAATTCATTTCCAGAAGGGACCATGTCCAGGCAAGAGGCCTTTAGAAGTACCGGACAATAGGAGGCAGAAAAACCTAATCCATCTATTTCCATTCTCAGAAACTATCAAAACAAAACACCCATCAAAACAGACTGGGCTATAGTAGAAATCTGATGGTGGGTTGATTTTTTTTACAGTTCTTTAAAAAGTTTTTTCCTTAACTGTTTTTGGCGGGTGGACTAAAATTAAAAAATATATATATTAATACATTTTATTATCTTTTTGATGAAGACTTCTTATTTACTGGTGACGCCAATGCACAGTTTTAAATTTAGTTACCCAAATTTCCTGAATTATTAAGGAAACATTTTAAATGCACAGAAATTCTGACATTTCAAAATATAAACATCAAAAAGAAAAAAGTATATTACATACATACAGATTCAGATCTGAAGATCTGATTCAATAATTGGTTGCTTGTAGAAGCTAGTTTAATCAATAAAGAAGGTCAACGTGATTGAAAGAAAGAAAGTATTAAACATTTTGACTAACATTAGTTCTGTTAACTACCTAGGCTCTGCAAAATCACTGACGTGGCAAGACTAAAGATGACCAAATAAGCTTTACTATTAAAGTTATAAGTTATCATCCTCATAAATATATGAGCTGTTCAAATATGAATTGATGGTAATTAAAGAAACCAACAATAAAATGATCAGAATTAATATCTTTTATCAAATTAGAAACATGATTTTTCCTTTTTTCAATTAATTCTGATGAAAATATAAAGAGCAATCAATCCACTTATTCAACATCTAAATCAATTTGAATTTTTTATCCTTACAACATAATTTTAATGTTGAACACTGTCATTCTGTGAATTTCCAATAATGGTATTGCATATCCAATGAAGAAAAGGATATATATTGGAGTAGAACTTTCTTATTTTATATTAACATTGAAGGTGCATTTGAAAGAACATTGCTGAAACAGTTTTTACTTTTTAAAAATGGTGTCCCTTGTTTAAGTGCTAATATCCCTTATGCTCAAAAATAAAACATTAATTTTTAATTCTATAAGTAACACGTGAAAGTTAAAAGTATGATGTATATTTCTTACTTTGCTCTTAACATATTAACATAGCATTTCCCCTTCTTCATTTCCAATCCAACAAAGTGTTATACCGTCAAGATACCTGGAGCATCAGGTATTATCTTTAACCAACATCTCATCTCCTTATTGCTCTTAAGGACAAGTGTACACACACCCAAAAAGTCAGTGAATTCTGTGCAAACTAAAAGAGGTTCTTAAAATGAGGAGCAAATTAGATCTAATTACGGGTGATGGGAGTTTCGAAAGGTCCTAGATTAACATTACAAGCACTTTCCATGGTAAATTAAGCATGCAGTTTAGTCAGCAAAGATATTTTTATATATCTTGTTTATGTCTACTATAAACATCATAAGCATTCCTTTAGCATTTAACCCAGTGATTAATGCATCTATGATGGCGTCAGGTTCTAATTAGTGAGTAACTGCCTGTAAATATTTCCACAACTGTTCATCTCCCAACTCTTTTACCCTGACTAACAGAGACATGCCTACCAAAGTCTAAGGGTTCATGTAGTTACAGGAAACCAAATGCATTATTTATAAGGATGCACAGCCTAGAAAGTTCGGCTATGCCGCTTACCCTAGCAGTAGTAGGCTCTAAGCTATTGGCAACAGGAAGCTTGCCAGTGCATTAGAAAATGGGATTGAAGGGATCCCTGCCAAATAAAATAGCTAAGTAATAACAAACGTTAAAGAAGAGCCTTGGGGGTTGGTGGGAGTCCTGAGCTCACCGCTGAAGCACAGTTCAGATCACCAAGCTTTTGCAGTCAATGCAGAAAGAATAATACTAATTAATTCTCTGTGTCTTATCTTTCTTGAGTGCTTGCTTTTTAATTAGCTATACATTGTTTTTTATGAATGTTACTATAGTACCTGTATACAAATGAGAAAATTACAATGGCTATAAAACAGGTATGGTGCACAGTATCAGATTTCAAGTGCAGGTAGAATTAATTCTGTATTTGTACTGTCCACCCTGTTTATCAATCCATAATCACTGTTTCAGTGATTCTGGACAAATCAGTATTTTTTTCCCCTTTGATTTCAAAGAAAAAGAAACCTGCCGCAAAAAAAGCCATAATTTCTTATTCTTCCTGTGTTCAAAACTGATACATTGCTTCAGAGATGCCTGTCATGACTTTAAGTAGATTTTGAGATAGTGCCATTCAAGTTTCATTTTCTGTTTAATCGTGGTCAGCAACTTGGAATTTACACCACAGTGCAACAAAAGGCTGCCTGCTTCAAATGTTAACAGCAGCAGAGGATGAGAATGCCATCTTGCCTGCGGGGAGAAAACCCTAAAAACGGACAAAATAAGTCAATCTAAACACACACACACACACACACACACACACACACACACACACACACACAACTTACTGTAGGAACTGTTAAAAGCAAATAACCTTCCATATCAATCTGACATTGAAACAAAAAGCTACGGTTTTCATTCTGCATCTCAAAATTGATCTGAAAATTACCATCAAAATCAAGGATGAAGTAGCTGAGGCTACATATCGCATATTTACGCTTATTCTTTTCTTGAATAACCTTATTCTTCTCTTGAATTTAATATTTAATGCATATACCTGTTTATGTGGAGGAGGGGAGGCTCATGGTATTCCTTCTAAATGATCCAAGTACCTAACAAATATAATTTGTTACCAAAAACTCTCTAGTTTTAACACCTTTTATCATGGCAAATGGGCATATATATTTCTGTACCTTGCTCAGGAACCTTGATTCATAGAACTGATTTGGTCCAAGTGATAAAAGTAGCCAAGTGGTAAAAGTAGTTGCAATGATCACATGGCCTTAGAGACGTATGGTAGAGGTCACAAGGGGAACTCTCCGAAGGTTTTCCTTTCACCCTCTCCCTCTACTATCAGTGCGTATAAAGAACACAGGACGTGGGGTCAGAGAAGCTGGCGTGGAACTTGTTATATAGCCTTGACAAATACTGAATTGTCTGAGCCTCTCAGTTACCTCATCTATCTAATGGGACAAATAATATCTATTCTCAGATGAAAGTACCTGACACATGGTAGGTGCCCAGTAAAAGACACTGTTACACTTCATTATTACTTTTTTAATGATAATAAAAGAAAAATCAACCTTATTAGCGCCACGGCATTCCCTTACTCCCAACCAGGTGACTCTTCCGCACCACAGGGAGAACAGCGGCCAACCAGTTAATATGTAGATTTTCATATAATTTGCAATAATCCCATCTAAGGTGAAACACAGTCTTATACATCACCATGTAAACAAGTATTTATCATAAAATGAAGAAACCTTCAAGATATAAAATCCAGAAATAAATTTAAAGTAGAGGTGTATGGAGTGTGAAATGCTTCTCAAAATGTTAAAAGCTCTAATAAATATGATTTAAGCCAATGTGAATTTTTTCAACTTTGATTTTTAAATATTTAAATACATTTTTCATGATTGAAGGTTTAGGTGGTTTTCCTATAATTACACATATGTACAACTTTTAGAAATCACAATAATCTAACTAAAAAAAATCATCTCACTATTAATGTTCATATCCGTTTAATAAATACTTCCTGGGAACCAGCATATTGGTGTGTTATGGGAATGGAAACACAAACCAAAATTCCTTCCTTCAAGACCTTATATTCTGGTTTGGGAAGTGATGTACATATCTGTGACAATTGTTAAGTGGCAAGTTTGTTATCTGAAGAGCTAGGAAATCACCAAGAGAGTATGGCTGGGCCTTGGAAGATAATCTAACATCTGGGTATAACAAATCATAGAGTTTGCTTTTATTCTTTGATTAGACAAAGACTTTTTTTTTTTAACAATTTCAGAGCAACATTTTACTAGAATATACCCAAGTCTTCACTTCTTCTAAAAAGCTGGGAGAGTATGACATTCTTAAAATTATTGAGACTATAGCTGACCCTATTCTTCGTGAAGACTCTCTCCACCAGAAGCCTCTATTAGACTTAATTCTGAATGCACTTTTTACCCAAAAGGTCACAGCCAACATTCTAGAAACTTGAAGAAAAAAAAAACAAGCAGAAAATTTTACCATAATACTAGTTTCTGTGTGTATATATGTAGTGGATGTGACGTTTCATTTCTATTTTTGCACTAAGCTTAACAGTTTTGAATCTCAGTTCCCTTTACCTGCAATGTAAAAACATTTTTAAAGGTTCGAATAAACCGCCTATGTGTGCTTGAGTCACCTATTTCCTTCCTAAAGCTTACCTTGCTTTCACACAGCACAGGTTCCGGATGCGCAGGCTCAGCAGCCATGGTTCACGGGCGCAGCTGCTCCGCGGCATGTGAGATCCTCCCGTACCGGGGCACAAACCCGTGTCCCCTGCATCGGCAGGCGGACTCTCAACCACTGCGCCACCAAGGAAGCACTGTTTCCTGATTCTTTTAAAGCTGTCTGCGCATCAGCTCTAGAGGACTGTGTTGGTTTTGCCTGTCTGGCCCTTTCCCCCTGTTTAGGTGCAGAACCCTCCTCTCTGTAATGAACCCACACCATGCAGTTCCCATGGGGCTGAGCCTAGCTGCCTCACTGACCCAAACACACATAGCGGTGGAGATCTGTCCCAGTCCCTGCCCAGCTGGAGTCATTACTCTCCCTGGATACAAAATTATTTTAGGGGTAAGCATATGATGCAAGCAGAGCCAATCAGATTGTTTCTAAAAATTTGCTGTTTGGATAAGAAGTGGACTTTCTCTTCTTTTTAGATTATAAGCCCCAAGGGGATAGAGGCTTCAAGATATCGGCAGCTATCCCCCTATCAGACAGAGGGAACCCACTAAGAACAAAGCTAGCATTTGTAGAGAAGCAAAGCATACAGACTAAGAAATCATCGTATTATATCATGTGAGCTTCTGGATCAAACTGGGCCAGTTTTATAAGCCAATACACTCCCTTTATATTTAATCTCTTTGGAGTTGAATTTCTATCACCTGCAGTTGAGAAACTCCTAATTGAATCACCATCCATATTTCTTATTTTACTGATTTACCATGTTGTTCCTCTACCTTATTCCTTCCTTTTGAGGGGCGAGGGGGGCCTGTTTCCTATAGCATCCAGGGTCTTTTAATAATAGATGGGCCTCTATTCCCATCTTCCTAGTCCTCAGATCCCTAGATAACTTGAAAAAAATGAAGAATGAAGAAATCCACCAAGTTCCTCATTTATTTTGGTAAGTAAATTTATCAAAATCCTGCTGGCTCTGTTTTCCTAGATGCTTTCCTTGTATATGTCTCTGTCTCTAATCTCTTCACCATTTAAACAATTTTTACATTTTGTATATATAATCCACCTCACTGCTCTATTCCTAATGATTAAAAACACTTACTGTAGTTTTAATACTTCTCTAAAAACAAGAAAAATAAAGACTTCCCTCTTGCAGCTGATATACAAAAAGATGGAAGATGTTTTTTAATGTTAAACGGAATATTCCAGGAAAAAGCCCCCAAAAGAATAAAATACAGAGAAATAATTGCTCTAGGGCTGATAATTTTCTACTACTGAGTTTAGCTATCATACAAATAATATCTAGGATTTACAGTATTATGTGATAGGTTAAATAGTAATCAGCCTGGAATAAGGTCATGCCTCTACCCCAAACATCAACTACCACTGAGGAAGATTTCCCTGTTTGTTGAAGATCTGATGCCTATTAGCACACTGGCTCTAAGATGATTCCCACCTCTGTAAAGAGCATGTTTTGAAATAGATAAATTTCAAACTAACAAAGCCAAAGAGCAAGTCACTGAAATGATTCTAGACCGTTTTCTCCTCCTTTTATAGTATTAAACCTTTGAATTTTTTTTTTTTTTTTTTTTGCGGTACGCGGGCCTCTCACTGCTGTGGCCTCTCCCGTTGCGGAGCACAGGCTCCGGACGCGCAGGCTCAGCGGCCATGGCTCACGGGCCCAGCCGCTCCGCGGCATGTGGGATCCTCCCGGACCGGGGCACGAACCCGTGTCCCCTGCCTTGGCAGGCGGACTCTCAACCACTGTGCCACCAGGGAAGCCCAAACCTTTGAATTCTGTTGCTATTAACTAAGGGTTCTCCTGTCCATTTCATTACACCTTGTAGACTGTGGAGAGTATTTCACTTAAAAGCTGACTGCCTTTTTTTTTTTTTTTTTTTAAGAAGCCCTCTTCTTTCTTTCTTGCTTGCTTTCTTTTTTTTAAGAAGCTTAAGCTGCACGGATGGACCTAGAGACCGTCATACTGAGTGAAGTAAGTCAGGAAGAGAAAGACAAACATCATATGATATTGCTTACATGTGGAATCTAAAAAAACGGTACAAATGAACTCATCTACAAAACGGAAATAGAGTTACAGATGTAGAAAATAAACTTATGGTGACCAAGGGGTAAGTGGGGGGAGGGATAAATTGGAAGATTGGGATTGACATATACACACTACTATATATAAAATAGATAACTAATAAGGACCTACTGTATAGCGCTCAATACTACTCAATACTCTGTAATGGCCTGTATGGGAAAAAAAATCAAAAAAGAGTGGATATATGTATATGTATAACAGATTCACTTTGCTGTACACCTGAAACTAACATGACATTGTAAATCAACTACACCCCAATAAAAATTTTAAAAAATTTAAACTAAAAAAAAAAAAAAAAGGAAGCTCAAGCTAGTTGCATGGATCCTGTAAGACTTTGTAATTAAAAAAAATATATGATTGAAATCAGAAGATTCAGGCTTAAATTTCTGTTCTACCACCTATGTATGTAGTTTTTGAATTTGGACATGTCAGAAATTTCTGAGTCTCACATCCCTCAACTGACAAATGGGATGAAATCTAGGTCACAGAATTACTGTGTGAATAAATGACTCAATATATGAAAATATACCCTGTAAAATATACAGTAGGATACAAATATCAGTTATTTATATATACATAGCACACACACATATTTGTCTGGGTCAAGAGAATAATTTTGGAAAAGGTTAATTTCAACTGGATACAAAAGGTTAAGGATGATTTAGTTATAAGCTTGATCAAAGGTTTTCTCTTATCAAGTAGTGGAATGCAATGATAGACACCGAATGCCTCTAGAAAGGCAGAACTGAAGAATTACATTACAGTTGCAGGGAGTACTGTAAAGGAAAATGTAAGACACGTTCACATACAAAATGAGTGAACTAAGCATGAAGGTGATATGAATGACTGTGACATACAAGCCCCTACTCTTGCTTCAAGTCAGCGTATTGTCCTAAAAATCTGTAACTAACTCTCTAGGCAATCAGAAAATGGAAGTAATACCAGTTGGGCAATCTCCACTTAAAATTTTTCTTTTATTGCTATAGGATGCATGGCAATTTGTCTGTCATTCTCCACAAGAGACAGAGCCACCACACCCTTGAAAAGACCGTGTTTATAGAAATCTGGAAACACAATTTGCTTTCAATTACAAGTAGCTGTCTAACGGTGACAGGATAGAGTTCATATTTTGCCACCAATAAAGATCTGAAATAGGAATGCCGTTTTTCCAGCTGAAAGTCATTTAGGAAAGGTCTGGACAGTTCTGTCTACATTTAGAGTAGGTCAGTCAGTTACAGCTGAGAATGGAAGTAAGAACAGTAACTCTGAACTTCACCAGTGGACCAGCAGACCTGGTCCAATCTAATCAATACATAGCACAGCGCTATTCCCAGGGGAACATGCTGTATCTGATTATAACAAATGTCTCTGCAGACAAAAGACATTTTTTTCCTTCAGCTAGCTCTTTTAGTTGCCAAATTAAAGATTCAATTGTTCATTTCAATCAGAAATTTCAAAGAGGACTTCTTGGATAAGTTCCTTTCAAATGCAGTCTTAGCTGAGAATATATAATATTTTGGAAAAGACAGTGATTTCTTGGCATACAACTTTCAGCACCACCATTTAGACTGAAAATCATCAACTCCTTTCCTCCTCCAACAATAAGGATATTTTCTTATGTTGTTCAAATAAAATGGTAGGACTCCCTTAATTTCCATTTTCTTCAAAGACACACACATTTTTCAGGTACTGGCTCTCTTCTGTCTATAGAGGAGACCATCTAAAGCGAGGCTGTGCTAAATGACTCACATTCATTTTCTTATATTAGGCTTCTCAATATAGTTTGAGATAAACAAGGTTATACAGACAGAAACTGAGTCTTAAGGACATTAAATAAATTGCCTAAGAACACACAGTAATTAACAGCACTAGTATTTAGACTTAAGGACATGAGTCCATCTGACGTCTGTGTTCTTTTCATTCCCCCTCACCACCTGTCACGCTTTGATGGGTAACATAAAGATTATATGGGCTCAGCTGGTTCAAAGCAATGCATTGACCTTAATCTGCCACACGTACACCCAATCCACTTTGTATCAGAGACTACTTTTCCACCCATTCACAGAATCTCATTCCTTTTCATATTAAAGGCTTTTTTTGTTTTGAGGCAACAAAACCTCATGCATTACAGCAGGCTAGCGTACTGCCTGGGTTTGAATCCTGCTTGTGGGACTTTAGACAAAATACATCAGTTTCATCATTTGAAAAATGGAAGACGGTTTTATGGGAACCATGACTCAGCATCCATGGAAATTACCTTGTGCAGTGCCTGGCACAAAGTGAGCCTTCAATAAAGATTTGCTGTTACTACTGTTATTATTTGAAACATATATTTCAATTATTTAAGACTGTTTTCCAGAAACTTCTCTTTATTTTCTTTCCTATTACTATTCATTAGACTTCCCGTTTTTCTCTCATTTTTATATTAAATTGGAATGGATGGGGCTTAATTCAGTAAAGTGGTTGGTAAAACAATAGTATTTTTTACAGCATTTGACAAAATTGTCTGCAAAATGGGGTCACCAGCAGCTGGCAATTCAGACAGAAATCATTATGGTTTGTTTGTTCTAAAAAATCCATTTACTTTTTTGCTGATGATGTGTAAAGGAGGAACAAGACAGTCCTACTAACTGTTTTATAAATTTCAAGTTCTTTTCTACAACCTGTCACGTGTAATAGGACACTCATTTAGCAAATTACTTATATGTTTTAAGTCACAGATGCCTCATTTACAAAAGAGTAAAATAAAATAAAGGAAAATAATGCTAATCTTTACCAGGAGATTATTATAAGAAACTTAAAAAAAAAATTATAAATTAACAACTCTAAAAAGAGTGAAAGTATAATGCAAATTCCCAAATTCAAAAAGGAAGTAGTTAAAATTTGCCTTACAAAAGGAAGGATTAGTAACTTTGCTATTTCACCAATATTTATAAAATGCTAGGAAAAATAAATAGAAAGAGGGCAAAAATGATACAGCGTTTGTAGATGAAACATAAATCTCTTAAAATCTCCAGTCAAGAATGATTTCTGAGTCGTTACAGTGATTTAAAAAAAATTATTTAAAAATTTTTAGATTAGAAAAATATTTTTCAAAATTTCTGACTAGCATTTCATGACATGGGAAAAACACTTATGGTTCATTAAATAGATAGAAGGTGAAGAAGTAAAAAGCCAGAAGGAAGAATACTGATTCAACGAAAGTATACTAAAATACTAGCAATAGTATTTTGGATAGGTAGGTAGGCAATTGTAATTTTCTTCTTTTCGTTTTTTTTCCTACTCCAATATGAGTTACAGAGGCGAAAAGGAGAACTTGAAGGGCTGAAGTGATCAGGGAAGGATACCACAGAAGACACCTGGCATACCGGACAGGGTTCTGAGCAGGGCCATGAACATGAACTACCACTGATAAACGCTCCCAAGATTTACCCAGAGGTGAGATGCTCTCAGAACCAGCACTGACAGTTAAGGGGACGTTTCCCTATAAAGGTGTGCACACTTGTACCGAAAGAACTGAAAAGTAATAAGTCTCCCTCACCCTTTTTTAACACCGATGCCCAAAGCACACCAAATCTTTCTAATACACAACAGGTTTGCTGAATCCATACTACTTCAGAAAGGGTTTTCAAAATTCACTTTACAAAAAACACCAATGTCAACAGTTCAAAGAATGGAGGCCACACACACATGATTACATTGTAATAGCACAGGTTGCTTTTCACATACGGGGATTTACACATCTCCTTCCTGGCTGAAACACAGTGAATAGAAACCTATTCAGGGCTGATTATTTCTGACCCATGTGAACTTATCCAAGGCCTTTGACTCTTTTATATATTTTGAATTTTTAAGTCCAGTTTATTGCGATTGCTGGTTCCTCAAGTTTCAGCTCCAGCCTTTACTAAGCTGTGTTTCCATCACAGCTCTGCTCCAGTGCAGGATTCCCCTGAATGCAGCCTTTGGATGAGCTGAGTACCTCATGCTGCTCTCACTGTTCTCACCAAGACTAGACTTAGGATCCTGCCACCATTGGTTTCTATTTCCAAAGTACAGAGTATATTTTCACGAGATTAAAAAATGTATTCATACTAACACAACATTGTAGAGCAACTATACTCCAATAAAATTAATTTTAAAAAACTGGCCAAATCATAGAGTCTATTTAAATATCTTATTTCCATGGAAAACAGGGTAAATAAATAAACCAAAGCTTTATAAACGGAAGGAAATATTGTATTGTACCCTATACTCTGAGTCGGTGGAGAAAAACGTTTTTCAAGTCTCTTGTAGTAATAATATGTGAGTGAACTTATCAAAATTGATGACACGCACACTCCATGCATGAAGTATATCACTTTTTCAGGGACATGATTAAATTTCATCTCCTGGATCACTGGGAAGGTGAGGGCATGAATCTTTCAGTGGTGTACAAAGGGACGATCGCTTATTTCCTGAATTTTTCTTCCTCTTCCAGTTACGATTTGGCACAGGAATTATAGAAGTTGTGTCTCTTTTATTACATGTTTACTTACTTCTGGGACAAAACAAAGCTGTGCTCTTAAGTTATCACAAATAGAATTCAACCGTAGAGAAAAAATAAAAAGTATTCATCAATCAATTCAGCAGTATTTACTGAGAGCCCACCATGAGTGGGGAGTGATGTATGGTACACTGAAATATTTTAACATAAAGGTACACAAAGCCTTCGTTCTTACTTTTAAAACTTTACCAAATACAAGGAACGAATTCTGCTGAGAGTCAGAGATCAGAGTCAGATTTCAAAATTATTTCTCTCTCAACAGTAGTACTGCAGTGAATAGAAATGTAAACTGAGAGATTCATTCCAGTTCCCTAAGTATTTCTTCCACTCCCAAACTACTCGGTTATGTTTAAGGATCGCCTCCATTGCCCCATTAATGATAGCATGAAGGGTTCCAATTACAAGAGTTTCCATAACTTTCTTCAATGAATCATGCAGGGGAGAAATTATTCCCAGACAAAAGGCCAGAAAGAAAACCCTAGTATTTGCTTTTATATAATAAACACTCAAAAATAGAAAACAAAGCTCATCATGATTCCTCAATGCTGGTTAGCTAAAATCTACATAATTATACTAATCTTTTTGTAAGTAGAATTAAATAACAAATATCCAAAGTCCCCAGAAGGGATTATCATTTTGGAGTATGTAATGAGTGTCCTTAAGGGAAGCCGATCTAGTCCTAGCATTTTATTTCCTGTTGATCTTACTAGATTGTTGCCATCAGTGCAGTTAAACGATGCTTTATCTAGCTAAAGTATAGCCAAAACATCATCCTTCATGCAATAAAAAAATATGTGTACCTTGATTCGTTACAGCCTGGGTACCACCAACCCAAAGAGAATGGTTTTAGAACCAAACTGGATATTTAAACAGACTGGGAAAACTACTGAAGTTGCCAAAAGTAAATACTTTCTTTTCAAGTATTTTCTACCATGCTGATAGCCAAAGGAAATTGTTCATTAAACGCACTCTCCAGGCTGGAACAGAATAATTGGGAATATCTATGTATTGAAGAGCTTATCAAACTGAGCATGAGTTTTAAATAAAGAGCTAAAATCAGGGAGAGAAAGACTGGAGTTATAAGTTTTACTTTCAAGGCCTGATAAATTCCCCTGTTGCATATCAAAATTTAATTCTACGCTATTCACAATTTATCAGTATCAAAACTATTTTTACTAGTCCTTGCTAACTTCTTAAGTTCCCCTGACACGGCACAAAGCACCAATCAATCTAACAGTTGTAGACCTCCATAAACACAAAGCGCATTTCACGTTAAACACAGGAAAACGAATCTGAGATCTTGCCTAGGGACTTGCTTTCAAACATTTTCATAATTGGTCACTTGCTATAGAATTTGAATTGAGGGCATCTATGTACAGTTTCCTTACTCCATCACAGCAGACTTTATATGAGAACTGAGGTGCTTTGGAATAGAGGCCCCAAACAGCTGAGTATCTATCATGCCTTAGGCAGTTGCTAAAGGCATCAAGACACACTTAAAAAGAAAAAAAAAAAAAAAAAGAAGAAGAAAAGAAAAGAAACAAGAAACAACCCACAAAGTTCTCTATTGCTCACCCAGAACTAGGCCTCAGAGGCTACGTGGCTATTTTCCAATATTTGAAGACATTACATTATCCTAAAACTACTACATATGTGGTATCTTTTAATATCCATATGTATCTCAGGGGGAGGGGATATCTGGTCGACCCCAACCATAGCAGGAGGTCATTTCTATTCCAAACAGCAAATACCATCCTGTTCGCAAACTTGATACCCCATCCCTCAATAAGGGCAGGGGCGAGACATGAACATAATCTTTGGAAGCAGATAATTGTCTTGGGTTAAAAACTAGTGAACAGAATATATAAAGATACTTACATGAAGAAGTATTTGCTCCTTCTGTTGATACTGATATTCTAATGGGAGACTCTATAAAACATAAAAGTGGAATGAAGCTTTATTGAGTCATGCCACTTGGATTCTTAAATTAGAAATTTTGCCAGGCTTGGGTATCATCTAGAAAAAGAGGCCTAGAAAATGGTGCAACAGAAAAGCTGAAAGCATCTCAAAGTCAAAGGGAGATATATGCAATATTCAAAGACCACAAAGGAATGTTTCTGTAGGCCAGACCCAAAGACTTTAGAAAGAGATGCAAAAGGGGCTGGTCCATCTGCAAAGATACCCCCAACACACCAACTGCTGGTCCATTTCCTAAAACCACTACTCTGAACAGATCCACACTCCAGGTGAGACAGATAATTCCTTCTCTTAGGTTGGTCTTGATTTTAAGAAACATGAAACCAAAGAGAACAATCCCCATTTTCAGAGAGAGAATGAAAGGCAACTTTCATGCTTAGAGGGGGAAAAAAAAAGAAGAAGAAGAATGACAATATTTTCAGGCGAACTGCTCTGCATAAACATCTTGGCCAAACGTGGTGCTGACTAAAGTCCATGCAAGTCCACTAGAGCAATTACTTCAGGATTGAATAAAACGTGCTAAATAAAAACATAATACAATCATGGGGGAGGTACAGTAGGATGACTCTCTTAGGTAGCAAGGATAAAGGAAGGAAAGCCAGTACTTAAGTAAAGCAGAGCATAAAACATACCTCATGCAGAAAAAAAGCACGGGACCTAAGGGTTTTTATGCGTAAGAAATAAGAACAACTCAGTATCAAAGAAGGATGCTTCGCAACCAGAAATTCAGCAACCAGAAAGTTATAAAGACTCAAGTCATATCAGAAAGTACTAGTTACAGTCACTCCAAATTCCCAAGGCAAGCACCCCATGAATTTAAAAGCTCAGGTTTGTAACAGCATCTACTCGGGTTGGATAATGAAGTCCTTACATTAAAGAAATGCCAGAGTGAAAGGTGAGGAAATTCTGAAACTCTACATATTTTTTTTCTTTTCCTCTCCCTCTCTCCCTTCTCTCTCTTTTTTTCTCTTTCTATTACTCAGAAAAGTAAGATCCTCTTACACTCCAGGATCATTCCACCTTACAACACACATACTTCCATCTCAGTAATGACAAATTAATATGCCCTCAATACGGCCAAAGAGGTCTAGGACATAGAGAAAGTTAGCTTTTATGATTTTGTACAATGGCTTTGAAGGGAAGAGGCCAAACTGGGGAAGGTAAGCTAGAAAATGGCTGTGTTAGATCACATGGCCTCCAAGAGCTTCAACAAGGTAGAGGTCATAATGAAAAAAAAAAAAATCAATGAAGCCAAAGCATTAACTATGGGGTAATGAAAAGAATACTGAGCTTGAAGTATCTGCTCTCCCACTTGCTGAGATACATGACTCAACATTTCTACTGCTTCAGTTTTCTGATCTGTAAAATGAAGAAAAATACTGCCTTGTTTCCCAGATCTGTGTGATTACCAACTGATACGTAAAAATCTTTGTAAACTGTGAAGTATCATGCGAAAAACAAGTTATCATCAAACCTCTGAAGTGAGTTCTGAATCTAGGTCTCCAAAAACTTGTTCCCAACTAAATGTTTATTTTTAAATATTCTAAGGTTCTGTTAACTATGGAACTGCAGAGGTTAAGAAAAAGTAAGAAAAACACTTAAATTCACAGTAGCTGAATTACATTCACAGCTAGTGGAGAAATCAACGAATTAGGGTTATACATGTGTTTAGTAGAGTTGGGTTTTAAGTAGCGAATATATGCTCAGACCACAACTGCTATCAGCAAATATTATAGGCAAGTGACAAACAAACAAAAACAAACCAAAAAAAGACCCCAAAAGAAACAAAAAAAGCAACAGCATTTTAAAAAGTCAGGCCTATAACTGTGTTTTTGTTCAAGTTTAGTGACCCACAACTGATCATTAAGAGCGCAAAGGTCAGAGGTCAGACACTGATACATTATCCAGGAATAAACTCTGATGGATGAATGAGGGCAGAGACAGCTAAGAGAAGCACCTAGAAAGATATAAAACTGAAGTTACAACCCAGACGTCTCCTTTCCTGGTCTAACGTCACTAAGTTGTATCTAGGTTTCTTTTTCCCATGCATGCCTCTTGGGTCCAAGTTCAGACACACAGCAAAAACCAGACTCTTTTAAGTAAAATCCAAAAAGGCAGACTGAGCTGGAGAAAAATACTGGAGCAGAAAACAAGAGCAGCTGAAATGTGGATGCAGAAGGGGTTCTTATTAGTAGAAGGAACAGCCAGCTGTGATGCCTGTTGCTCTGGTTAGTAAAACTTGACGAGCTTATTTTCCTTACCTGAAGACACATACGCTGTCTCAGTTGAGGCTGGCATGCCAGTGATGATCTCTGCAAAAAAGAAAAGGTGATAGGACATTATGGTGTACAGTCAGGAGGCTGGGAGCCAGTTCCACAGCCTTCCTTCAAATAAAAAATGTGTGTAAAGGAAGAAAGTACTGCAAGGGGACGATGAAAGCCCAGGCCTCATACATACAGAGAGCGAGAAACGCAAAAAAAAAAAAAAAGACTATCCGGATAAGTAGTTCTTCTTACTTGGGCAAAGAGCATGAGATGGGCTGTGACAGAATAATTAGGAAGAATTCCCTGCCCCCACTGGGGTCAGTGAAGAAGAATACACAGCAAAGGGCTCCTCTTCAGAAAGGAAGACGGAAATGGCAGAACCAAGAAAAATCAAAGCTGGAAGATCAAAACTGTGGTCAAAATTTTAAAATATTAGATCTCTGGAGAATTACATTTCTGTCCAAACCAAAAGCAAGTCATGTTTCCAGTCGGGATTGATGAAAAACATCAAGTTCTGGTATCAAATGCTACATAAAATTGCCAGTGGTAATCAAGATGGGTGTCTCATCATTTCAGCTACTCGGAGCAGGGCACAGAGCAAGTAGGCAGCTCCCAACTCAAGGAAATGCAGAATGAACCTGTACACTTCCGGGTGCACTATTATCATGGGAATTGTGACGGTACTGTTCAAACTCTGACTTGTTTTCTTACTGCCTTTATGAGGGAATAAAGGATGAATACATTGTCTAATTCTGTATTCATCTAGTCCTTCCGAAAAGGGCTTCAGTTCGTTAGAATCTAATGTTCTCAGTGAGGCATAGGTTTATTGGACGTAGAGATGCAATGGTGGATATTATTCAACTTTCACTGTGTGTATAATTATTGTCAAATGATTTACTATTTATTAACCAGGACAAAAAGAGAAGTTGAATCTGTTGTGATGTATATATTACGAAAGTTACTAGATCCTACTAAAATCCTAAGTATGTCATATATTATCATTTTATGTTGGAATTAATAGTCTGTTAATCATGGAGTTGGAAATGTTCACGATCAGTAGAATCACCTTTAAATACAGTTATGACCACTTAAGGCTTCCATGATAGAACTAGTCTAGTAGGTAAGATGAATTAATTTAAGTGGCAATGTTTCTTCAAGCTGAGAGGCTCTAGGCATAAATGGTTTAGTGGAATTGGAAAAAAAAAATGGCATGTGAGATTCAGCAGGATGTTTAAGAATAAACATCAAGTTAAATATGAGTACACATAAACATGAGAAATATATCTTTAGTAAGACCAGTTTGTGTTTTTTCTCATGCAATTTAAATACGGACGGCCCTCTCTAATGAAGCATCAGGAAGACAAACCATTCAAGGTGCAAGATTATTATCAAGCCACCAGTCACCTACATTGGCTCTTACACCCATAAAAATGGGATCCAGTGAAAAGAATCAGCATGTGAGGGTGTATGATGTCCTTGGGACTTTCACAAGCAGCAGGCATTAAAGAAGATATTCTGAGTTGGTGCTACGGCGTATCTGTTTCTGAAGTGGCTACAACTAGCTTTCTTCTTATGGGCTGTAGAAAATGATAACGGTTTTTCTTCGGGGAAAAGTTAAACAGATAGAAACATTTCTATCAAAGATTCACGGCATTTGTCTTTCTCTGTGAGTAGCTAGAAGAAGATCCAAGTTTCCAAGCAAGTACCCACATTGGGAGAGATGCTTTCTCATTCTGTTCACGGGACTCATCAATGACACAACAGCCAGACTGAAGTAAGAAGCTCAGGGTCATAAGAACTGGGCAAAAATCCCCATCCTGGTATGAGTATCAAGACTCTTTCCACATTTATTTAGTTTCTTTTTTATCTGGTAAGCGGGCCTCTCACTGTTGCGGCCTCTCCCGCTGCGGAGCACAGGCTCCGGACGCGCAGGCTCAGCGGCCATGGCTCACGGGCCCAGCCGCTCCGCCGCATGTGGGATCTTCCCGGACCGGGGCACGAACCTGTGTCCCCTGCATCGGCAGGCGGACTCTCAACCACTGCGCCACCAGGGAAGCCCTCACATTTATTTTTGACAAACTAAGTAGTCCCCTGTGACCTTCCAAAAAATAAACAAAACAAAAACCCCAGAATCAGAGCTATTCTATCTTCAGCATTAAAGATCTCAATGGGAAGAAAGGTTAACCATAACATTTCCTTGTTTCATTGAATGATACATACATAAAAATACCAGAACAGGAGGTTAGTACAAATATGTATCTACATGTAGACAACTTAAAATAACCTCCGTTTCTAAAATCAGAGTTTATCCTGGAGACCTTAAAAATACCTTTAATGATTATGGTTCAAATAAAAAACTTTTGAATTATCTTGGGGGTAATACAAGCTCAGAACTTGTATACTTCTATACTAAAAGAACCTTGCTAATAAGAAAAGTTAATCTTTTTGATTAAAACCACTCAGCAAACATTTTTATGTGTTTTGGGTAGAATTCATAGATTGAGAAAACAACCTTTTGTTATAAGGGTGATTGAAAATAATTTTGTTACAATTACAGATTTAAAAAAAATTATCAAGTCCTGAAATCTCCTAGATGTTTATTTAAGCAACACATCTTTCCCCTTAGTAATTTGGTATATTAAATTTGTTAATGTATAAAGGACACCCCCTTCATTACTGCAAATTAATAGGGATTTAGAATCATCAAGAATTGAATACAGCTGAGCAATTTATGCTGAGTAGGCAAGGAAACATGAAACATCAGTATATTTGTAATGTTCGAGTGTTTTAATAAACTGGATCTGTTCTCAAGAAAAAGTGGCAGTGTCTGAAAAATAACACCTTCTGGAAAGGAATGTTTCTAATTATTATGTATGCATGGCTTGTTTGAAATTTCATCATGAGCACAATATACTAAACATAACTATTTAGCAAAATACACATAAACAAATACAAGCATACATATATCTGTGTGAATTTAAATATCCAATTGTGTGACTCTATTATTCTAAAATCACAGGTCATTATTGTGCCTTCAAAAATTGTGATCAAGTCATTTTTTTAAAGATTTAAGACAGGCATACTTATTAGCACTGGTAAAAATGATTCTGAGCATCTGAATCCTTGCTCATAATCAGAGCTTAGTCTTAAGCAACTGAGAAATTGTGAAATTAACAAATGGTGCAGAGGCAGGATGGATACCATGCATTGAAAAGACAGCTCTTTCCCACTCATATTACTCTTCCTTATTACACTTCATGAGAATCCTACATAATGCAACATACATGGAGACTACTATACAAACTATAAAACACATTTTATGTGCTTCTTAGTATAACTATAGGTGGTTCACCAATATCATGGCACTTCTAACAACACTGTCAATGTGGGTTACCCCCATGAGCTAATTTTTTAAAGGGCCAATTGATATATTAATCAAATTTTGTGGAAATATTTTTTTCTGCTCATCTAAAATGAAACAGCTCTTTTATTGCTAGGAGCCCAATTGCTCCTATGGGATCTTGGATCTCACTCAAATGATTTTTCTCCTGATTAAAACAAGAAAACCTAGTAGAAGATATGATTGATTAGTTGTATATTCTCCTGTATTAATCTTTTAAAAGACAGCAGTACTTAATTAGTTTGAAAACCAGTTACGTCTATTATTCTCTTCCCTAATCTGCTGCCCAGGAGTTTTTATAGAGCTTCTTAGCTAAGAATTAATGACTACATTAAGGTTTCCTCTATAAAGACCAAGCCAAATAAGATACAAATTAAAATCAACATACAGTGTATGATCTGTGTGAACATGGTGTATGTGGCCTTTTAAATTACTATATTTGAATTCATGAAAGGAATCCACCTGTAATCTATCACGTAATGATGACTGCCTACGAGATCGTGTTTTGTACGAAAACTCAATTGGACTTCCGTAGGCTGACATAATCCCAGAAGTCATCAGCAGACTGCATAGGTTTATATCTGTCTACTGTATGACAAGTTCTTTTTTCTAAATAAGGTAGGGATTAAAAGGCATTGGAAATGACCAAAAACATATAAATTTCTAAAATGCTTAACAATTAACCTATATGTACATTCTTTTCTAAATGCTTGAAGATATTGGAAATATGGTCATTGCTTCATTCAAGCATATAATGAGTCGAGGGGAAATTCACAGTTTTTTTGTATTATTTCATTTATATCTGGCTGTTAATCTCAGCAGATCTAAACAATGGATTTCATTGCAGGAAGTTTATAAGATTAGATGGAAGATTTTCATGATCTGTGCTAATTTTATTCTATAGTTCTCCGGCTGTCATAATGGGATTAAAGATAGTGTCAAACAGCAAGCTCATCTCGCTAAGTTTTTCTTTTTTTCCTAAGGAGAAAAGAAAACACAGTCTTCCATGCATGTTTCCTTCTAACTCCTGCCATCCCTCCTAGAATCTTGTCCTGAAGTATGAACATCTAAGTGCCAGGAAGGCACCTGTGTGAGAATTTAAGTAAATCACAAGAAATCCTTTGCATAGAATGAAATTAGGATAATTAGCTCACAGCCACATACCAGGATCTTTCATCAAGGCAACCTATATAGAAATTATCAAACTGTAGTTACGTACTTATCAGAGAAATGAGTTAGACCACACAAAATAAACAAAATGACTAATATTTCATAGATAATATAATTAAAATCTCAAGGGGAGTTCTACATAATATAATATTTTGGCAACATGTTCTTATTTTTAAGTCTTTTTTTTCCCTAGGACACCCCTCCACCATACTGGGGGTGGGGGGATTCTTGAGAATTCTACCCTGTCAGCCCAAGTCAATGGTAAATACACATTTAAGAAGAGATGGTTTATCACCCTGATACCAAAACCAGACAAAGATGTCACAAAAAAAGAAAACTACAGGCCAATATCATTAATGAACATAGATGCAAAAATCATCAACAAAATACTAGCAAACAGAATCCAACAGCACATTACAAGGATCATACAGCATGATCAAGTGGGGTTTATCCCAGGAATGCAAGGATTCTTCAATATACGCAAATCAATCAATGTGATACACCATATTAACAAACTGAAGGAGAAAAACCATATGATCATCTCAACAGAGGCAGAAAAAGCTTTCGACAAAATTCAACACCAATTTATGATAAAAACCCTCCAGAGGGAACTTACCTCAACATAATAAAGGCCATATATGACAAACCGACAGCCAACATCATTCTCAATGGTGAAAAACTGAAACCATTTCCACTAAGATCAGGAACAAGACAAGGTTGCGCACTCTCACCACTCTTATTCAACATAGTTTTGGAAGTTTTAACCACAGCAATCAGAGAAGAAAAAGAAATAAAAGGAATGCATATTGGAAAAGAAGTAAAACTGTCACTGTTTGCAGATGACATGATAATATACATAGAGAATCCTAAAGATGCTACCAGAAAACTGCTAATCAATGAATTTGGTAAAGTAGCAGGATACTAAACTAATGCACAGAAATCTCTTGCATCCCTATACACTAATAATGAAATATCTGAAAGAGAAATTAAGGAAACACTCCCATTTACCATTGCAACAAAAAGAATAAAATACCTAGGGATAAACCTACCTAAGGAGATAAAAAACCTGTATGCAGAAAACTAAAAGATACTGATGAAAAAAATTAAAGATGATACAAACAGATGGAGAGATATACCATGTTCTTGGACTCGAAGAATTGATATTGTGAAAATGACTCTACTACCCAAAGCAAGCTACAGATTCAGTGCAATCCCTATCAAACTACCAATGGCATTTTTCGCAGAACTAGAACAAAAAATTTCACAATTTGTCTGGAAACACAAAAGACCCCAAATAGCCAAAGCAATCTTGAGAAAGAAAAACAGAGAGCTGGAGGAACCAGGATCCCTGACTTCAAACTATAGTACAAAGCTACAGTAATCAAGACAGTCAGCTATATACATATAGCTGACTCACTTTGTTATATAGCAGAAATATAGATCAATGGAACAGGATAGAAAGCCCAGAGATAAACCCATGCACATATGGTCACCTTATCTTTGATAAAGGAGGCAAGAATATACAATGGAGAAAAGACAGCCTCTTCAATAAGTGGTGCTGGGAAAACTGGACAGCTACATGGAAAAGAATGAAATTAGAATACTCCCTAACACCATACACAAAAATAAACTCAAAATGGATTAAAGACCTAAATGTAAGGCCAGACACTATAAAAATCTTAGAGGAAAATACAGGGAGAACACTCTATGACATAAATCACAGCCAGATCCTTTTTTTTTTTTTAGCCAGATCCTTTTTGACCCACCTCCTAGAGGAATGGAAATAAAAACAAAAATAACCAAATGGGACCTAATGAAACTTCAAAGCTTTTGCACAGCAAAGGAAACCATAAACAAGACAAAAAGACAACCCTCAGAATGGGAGAAAGTATTTGCAAATGGAGCAACTGACAAAGGATTAATCTCCAAAATATACAAGCAGCTCATGCAGCTCAATATCACAAAAACAAACAACCCAACCCCAAAATGGGCAGAAGACCTTAACAGACATCTCTCTAAAGAAGATATACAGATTGCTAACAAACACATGAAAGGATGCTCAACATCACTAATCATTAGAGAAATTCAAATCAAAACAACAATGAGGTTACCACCTCACACTGGTCAGAATGGCCATCATCAAAAAATCTACAAACAATAAATACTGGAGAGGGTGTGGAGAAAAGGGAACACTCTTGGACTGTTGGCGGGAATGTAAATTGATACAGCCACTATGGAAACAGTATGGAGGTTCCTTAAAAAACTAAAAATACAACTACCATACGACCCAGCAATCCCACTACTGGGCATATACCCTGAGAAAACCATAATTCAAAGAGTCATGCACCACATTGTTCACTGCAGCACTGTTTACAATAGCCAGGACATGGAAGCAAACTAAGTGTCCATCAACAGATGAATGGATCAAGAAGATGTGGCACATATATACAAGGGAATATTACTCAGCCGTAAAAAGAAATGAAACTGAGTTATTTGTAGTGAGGTAGATGGACCTAAAGTCTGTCACACAGAGTGAAGTAAGTCAGAAAGAGAAAAACAAATACCGTATACTAACACATATATATGGAATCTAAAAAAAAAAAAAAAAAGTGGTTCTGAAGAACCTAGGGGCAGGACAGGAATAAAGATACAGACGTAGAGAATGGATTTGAGGACACGGGGAGGGGGAAGGGTAAGCTGGGATGAAGTGAGAGAGTGGCATGGACATATATACACTACCAAATGTAAAACAGATAGCTAGTGGGAAGCAGCCGCATAGCGCAGGGAGACCAGCTCAGTGCTTTGTGACCACCTAGAGGGGTGAGATAGGGAGGGTGGGAGGGAGACGCAAGAGGGAGGGGATATGGGATGTATGTATACGTATAGCTGACTCACTTTGTTATATACCAGAAACTAACACAACATTGTAAAGCAATTATACCCCAATAAAGATGTTTGGAAAAAAAAGAAAAGAAAAGAAGAGATAGTTTGGCCGTGTGGCAGTTTATAACCAGAGTACCTCTTCCCAGAATCTTGAGGGACAGGGATGTGACAACATGAAGGTAGTGAATTTGAGTCCCCAAGAGCTCAGGACCTGAGCTGAGACTTCTTGGATAACCAGTCTTGATCTGAATATAGCAAACTCATAGATGACAGTAGGAGG
The DNA here is from genome assembly GCF_011762595.2 of Tursiops truncatus. Classification (NCBI taxonomy): domain Eukaryota; kingdom Metazoa; phylum Chordata; class Mammalia; order Artiodactyla; family Delphinidae; genus Tursiops; species Tursiops truncatus. The sequence continues at coordinate 25,050,736 of NC_047054.1, read as the reverse complement.
TGAACATCAGAACGGCTCCACATTTTCCTCTGGTGGCACCAGAACTAAGCCCTTGAGGTGTGGGAAGAGAAGAGAGTCCCCCAATGTACAGAATGCACTGGCCTTGTCTATCCTGGTGCCTGATGAGTACAGGCTCTGATGAGCTTCACATCTGACCCACTTCCTCTGAAAAGAGAGGGCGTTTCTAGGCAGCCACGTTTCTGGCTTCGCTATCCTGGGTGAGCCCACGGTGGGGACCTGAGTAGAATACATTGATGGTTTGTAAGCTCTCTGGATATTTTGATGTGGTCTGGCATAGTCAGCTCTGCCAGTCAGATTCTTGCTATGGGGAATTTGATTTAGGAACTGAGGAAACAATCACACAGTAGGAGTCAAAACTGGAAGGATGCCTTCAAAGGAGGCATGAAGAAGAATATGGCCAATTGGAATCATAAGCAGGTCAAAGTTTGGAATTATAAAGAAGCATATTTGACGGGCTTCCCTGGTGGCGCAGTGGTTGAGAGTCCACCTGCTGATGCAGGGGATGCGGGTTCGTGCCCCGGTCCGGGAGGATCCCACATGCCGCGGAGCGGCTGGGCCCGTGAGCCATGGCCGCTGAGCCTGCGCGTCCAGAGCCTGTGCTCCGCAACCGGAGAGGCCACAACGGTGAGAGGCCCACATACCACAAAAAAAAAAAAAAAAAAAAAAAAAAAAAGAAGAAGCATATTTGAAAGCAGGAGAGGTTAGAAAATCTAAGAAACAGAAGATTCAAGAACATATCTGAGGCACATGAAGGAGAGACTTGAGAGAAAAGCCATAAATTCCTGGTGTTTAAACTCATAGATAGCCCCTGGGTACCATTTTCTCCTCGAGGCCCAGTTATAATGGAGTTCTAGTTCTTCCCAATGGAATCCCCCTCTCTTGATGACTCACACCAGTTTTTCAGTTTTCGTTCTTCACAAACCAAGGAATCTACCTTAAACGTTCACAAACAGAGTCTGGTATAGCGTAAACTATACTGGACCGGGAATTAAATAATTTAAGACACATCCTAAGTCTCCATTTCTTTTTAAATACAATGAGAGGGGTGGATAAGGATGAACTAGTCCTAACGTTCTAAGTAGAAAATAAAAACCACCACCTTATAGTGTAATTGACATTCTTTGTTCTCCTCCTTCAGATGCTTTCAATAAGCCAATAGGAACCCAGTCCTTAAAGGATTTTAGTTGGTTGTTTAAGAATGACTTCCTTACATGAACTTCTTTTTATTCTTGTCAGGTAGAAAAGAACACCCCTACCTTCATTTCTCTACACTTTATAATGGGTCAATACTACATTCAAATTCAAGACCAATTCTTGAATGAATTAATATGGAACAGTAAGTTGGATGTCGCTCCTATGAAAGAAATGTGAAAAGCCATATTATCAAAACTTCTGAACCCCGAAATTAATTTTAAAATTCTATTAATTCTATTAATTAATTATTTAATTCTATTTTCCTGGGACTTTACAGCATGCATAACTACACAAATCTAATCGTGTCCAAATCATAATTCAATAGCCTTTACCACGAGGACACAGATTGAACCAAACAAGCAACTGACAAACTGAGAACAAGCTATTAAACACGGTATAATAGAAAGAAAAGAATAAGCCACTGAAATTTTAAATTTGTGTTTCAAGTTGCATCCCATAAAATTCCACGTGGGGAAAAATAACGCGAGCCAAACTCTATTGCTTAACCTGTGCTGATTAAAAAATAAAGCGATGTTATGTTTACTCTTATAAATTTTAAATGGTAAATGATAAACACGACCCCTAACAATAGTAAGGGAATCCACTTTTCACTGTTGTCCTTTATTCTCTGTGGAGGGAGGTATTTAAAGCGAAAGTAATGAAGTTTGATTACACTGCAATAGAGCAGTTCATTGGGAAGTCCACAGAGGACTTAGGAATTAACCTGGATTTTCCCAACCCTGTTCCATATTTGTATCTCACTCCATCCTCCTTATCCTGTTAAGTCAACTGATATAAACAACATCAATCTCCTAAGGAGTTAACCCCTAAAGTGACTTTTACTCTTCCCTTGCTGGCTTCGCAATTTTATCTTATCACTTTAAGAGATCAGGCCTTTGCAGTGGACATTCTTTCTCAGCACGTGCCTAGAAGCGGTGGTTACGCTTTGTTTTATAACAGATGACAGGGCTTGTGAAGGCAGCTGTTCAGTGCCATAACTCAAAACAGCACCAAAGGTTTTGAAGCAGCGTTTTATTGTTTCAAGAGATTTAGCTGCTCACTGCTAGCACATCATCAGCTTCTAGAGATGACTCCATCAAGTTGTGCAGTGTTAGGGGATCGGGAACAGAGAGCCACCAGCTGTGGAGCTTTGCCCTTCCTCAGATAACTCAGAGAGGTGGTCGGAAGATAGGGGCACCTTCTGCCTCCAAGTCATTCATTTGTTTAACAAACATCCCCTGACACTGCCCTCAGAGAAACAGAAGCTGAAGCCTATACATAAAAAAGGCTTTGCCTCTAAGACTCTCTTAATTTCCGAATTAACAGGCCCGAAACAACCTGATAGGCCTAACTTTCTACTACCTAGAGCCAGATGTATATAAGAACATAAAAACTGCCAGGACTACGTCAAGATTGTATTCTGTTTACACACACGCACGCGTGCACACACACACACACACACACGCACACACACACACACAGAACATATATTCATACATAATACACATATGTATGTAAATATATACACTATACATATATTCTGTATATACATATGTATTCTGTACATAAATTACATGTATACACATATTCTGGTTTGATAGAGCAAAAAACTTACCTGCTCTCCCTGACTAACTTAAAGTGGAGGTATAATCTCTTTCTTTTAGCAAACCATCCTGTCTCTGCTATTCATGATGTTATTCAAATCCCTTTTAAAAAAATCTATGTATATTTCAGGTCTATTTCAGTCATGAGTAAAGAGCCTTATGGGGGACCCATAAGATAGTTGAAGTGCATGGTTTTCCCTCCACGATTTTTGTTTGTTCACAATGAGATTTAACACACCGATGTATTACAAGTCTTCCCACATACCTTGATGACTCCTCTCAGAGACTGAGAAATAGGACATAGTAGGTGTCTCTTACCGTTTGCATCCACAATGGTGATATTGGCAGAAGCACTGTCGTTTCCTAATTTGCTGATCACTTTGCACATATATTCTCCAGAATCAGCCAGTGATGCTTTGTTAATGCGAAGTTCTGACTTCCTGTGAGACCAGGACCAAAGCGGTTGTAAGTGTATTTCACAGAAATACAATGACCATCAAAATAAAGCCCCTGGAGTTTCAGAGTTCTCATACTCCCCCTTCCCACTCTACACACACCATGTTAAAACACAACTGACTAGTACACAGATGTGTGATTTCACCAGAAGTGAGATACATCTCATTTATATTATACCCTGGACATAGTCTTAATTTTATCACCCAGCTCAGCAATTTAAATAAATTCTTTTCTCATTTTTCTTATTATTCCTTTCGCACCACCACTAACCACATTATGCCTCAGAATTTTTTTTCACCCAAACGATAAATTTCCTTTCCTCTCTGTATCTCAATGTCACCAGCCACTAGGGTTAAGGAAGATAAAAAAGTGTAAAGCCGTTTCTTATAAATCCGGTAAGCACAGATACTTAATGAAGGCTAGACTAGATTAAAATGCTCTGCACTCCTTTTCCCAGCAGAGTGACATCAGGAATTATGTTAATTTTGAATGCAGAGGATTTATCACTTCCAAAAGAAAGGGAATTTGTCATTCTTTAAGAAGATTCTCATTGCTGGGAGCACAGTACCACACAAATGGTTCTTAATATTGAAATAAATATTCATACAACAATACCACACACTTTTATAAAACTACATATTAAACCACTATTTGGCGCTCCTTCTAATCATGGGCAGCTCTGTGATTTGCACCTGTCTCTATGCTTTACTACTGCACATAGCCTATCATTTAAGCAGTCTCTATGATTTAAAAACTCAGGCCTATTGGGATTGGCACAGCATTCATTAAAGCCTTTTGCTAGCTAGTGGGAACCTGCTGCATAGCGCAGGGAGCTCAGCTCTGTGCTCTGTGATGACCTAGATGTGTGGGATGAGCGGGGAGGGACGTCCAACAGGGAAGGGATATATGTACACACACAGGTGATTCACCTCGTTGTACAGCAGAAACTAACACGACATTGTAAAGCAATTGTACTCCAGTAAAACATTAAAAAAAAAAAGACAGTGTCCTTGTATACAGGAGCCTGGTACTGGCTGCCTGGGTTCTTGAGAGGAGGACATCAGGGAGAAAAGGCAGGAAGCAAAGACAGCAACTCAGAATTATACGCAAACCTCCCGTAAACTACACCTTCCTCATTTTAAAGTGAATTTTCTGGTCTTCTTGTCAGATAATATTATTAATCAAATTGGATCAATTGTTCAAAATTTAATTTCTACTCTTCTCCAGTCTACTGAATTGAACCACCCCTACCTGCCTTCCATGTTGGTACTTTTGCTTATTACTTCTTTCTCCTAGAATGGGGGCCCCATATTTCTACCCATCGAGATATGAGCTGATCTTTAAGGACCACCTCTGAGCCAGTTCCTTCGTCAAGCCTTTCATGATCATGTACCTGGAGCTGCTCTCTTTTTTTTTTTTTCCTAAATTCTGCCAGCCTTGAGTACCTCCCTCATGAGAGTCTTCTTAAAGAAACATGGTAATCAGACTTACAGTTAACATTAATTTACAGTTAATCTTGGATAGTTCTTAAAATCAAAATTCTCCTAAAAGACCTGGGCAGTGTTTACTGGAATACTATTCCAAGGAATGTAAATAAATGTTATGCTTAAAAGAGAAAGAGAAAGAGAACAAGGGAAAAAAATGTAATTTTCTATGCTGAAGTAAGTGTTGCATTGAACAAACTTAGAGTTCGTTACAACCTACCTCTTAGTCATTTTATGCAAATAGTTACAGTGAATTTCTAAGGCATGACAAGTGACTAAGGAATCCTTTCTGTAGAGACACCCTTGGGAATTCTATGACTGAGCATCAATGGGCCAAGACCAAGAATCAATTTAATCAAGCTAAGCATAACAAATACACTCAGGTTCAAAAATCAGCAGCAGAAATACAGGCTGGGAGGCATAAGCCTTGACAACAATATATACAGAAAAAAGGGACTTCAATTAGCTACACGTTTAACATTACTCCATTTGAAACAACTATTTAAAAAAGAAGAAGAAAGAAATGTATGCACTGTTTGGCCAAATTAATATTAAAAGAGCACGAGTCAAATTTTATAAAAGTCTCAATACACCGCTCACAGGCTGAATCACATCTAGAGTATTGCATTATGTTTCAAAGTGGCATTTGATAAAAAAAATTATCAATAGCTAGAGGAGTTTAGAAGAGGGTGATCAGAATTGAATAGGGCCTAGAAATCTTATCACTAGAGAAGATGCTATTAAAGAACCAGAGGTTCCACTGGCAGGTAGCTATGAACAAGATATATTTAAATACATTTCATCGTTGTTATCTGAAAAAGGAAATTATTTGGTGAAGCTCTTAAAGGTAGAATTGTGTCTTACAGGAAAAAGAAGGTACATTTTGGATGATATATAAGGAAGAACCTTTTGAGCGCCCAAAATTGGACAGGGTGTCATGTGAAAGAGTTAGGTTTTCTCTTTGGAAAGATTCAAGTCTGGAGGGCCACCTGTCAAGCAATTCCTAACAAGAATATCTCTAGGCAGAGAAAGATTAAATTAGATCAGTGGTTTCAATCAGCTTTGAAAAAACAAACCCTGTTTTAAAATGAAAGCTTAAATGAGACATGCATATTTAAAAATATTATGAAGGGAGAAAGTGTTTATGTCAAAAAGGTTGGCAACCCTTTTTGCAGTTCAATGGAAACTCAAAATTCTCCAGGGACATGAAGGGCCCCTTTGAACTCTAATGACACGTTTAACTATGAGATTCTTCAATCCTTGGGTCTTAGAGCAGGAATGGGAAATAGTGAGAGAGTAGAAATAGACAAACCTTCTTAAAAATTATACACTGCAACAATTTGGGGCTTTAATAAGTATGGTTATAATAGTCTTATTTTACTGTCTTCAGTAGGCTACCATATCTTGCCTAAAAGAAGAAAGTTAACTTGGAAGAATTAATGAACTCCCTTCCAATCACAAAATTAACTTTTTGCTCTTTAATTGATGAGTTACCTGGGGATCTGGGAGGGGTGAATATTTTGGCGGATTTTCATTTCTAAAAGTTTTAAAACAGTTAATTCATGTAACATGTTTAAAAAGATGCTTGAAATAGAGTAAGCTCCAAATAAGTGTTGGCTATTATTATAATTACATTCTACATGCCTGCAATTTTTAGATTTTTATAATAAGCATGCATTGGTTTGGAATAAGAAAAAATAAAACAATGTAACAATAAATTAATACAAACAGTTATAAATATTAATTTCTTTTTCTTTTTTTATATCAAAATGCAAACTGTGTTCTTCTAATGAGTGCTCACTGACAAGACAGATTCAAGGCTCCCATAGCTACTATCTCGTTTTTCTTACTTAACTTGATTCTTCCACCATGTTTTACAGGCTAAGGCAACTTAAATGCATATAGAACTGATCACCTCAGTTTATAAAATTCCATTCCTCTGATCTCTAAGGAATCATATGAACTTGCGTGTGTGTGTGTTCAACACAGCTTTCAGATACTGTTGAATTGCCTATGATGAGAAGGGTAAAGAAGAGAGAGAGGGATTTCACAGTGCAAACTAGAGAATGTCACTTGCCATCTGGTTCTACCAGAATGAAGTCACTTGCCACTGCAGCAACTGTGAAACTCTACAGAACCAGGCACTGCATAAAATGCCTCACATAAACGCTATGAAACAGGCACTGTGTATTCCCGTTTTATACCCAAAGAATTTGAGATTTTCCTACATATAAAGTTAAAATGACCTGTCAGAGCGGCTCAACTCATCAAAGAAGGGGATGTGTAGAAACCTTTTCTATTATAGAGTCAAAAAAACCTGAAACAATTGATAACAGGAGAAATAATTCCTTAAAAAATGTTGTTAACTTGACCAAATCAATTAGAATCGATTTTAAACAAAATTAAGATGTGTAAGAACAGGGAATTCTCTGGTGGTCCAGTGGTTAGGACTTTGTGCTTTCACTGCCGAGGGCCTGGGTTCGACCCCTGGTCAGGGAACTAAGATCCCACAAGACGTGTGGCACAGCCAAAAAAAAAAATGTGAGAACAGAAACGAAGAGAAAGAGAAGAAACGAAGAGCTGGTACAAAATTAAGGGCATCCAAAAGTGTGCGCCAGACGCAAACAACAGGAAGTCAGACTTTAATGAGGCTGATGTAGAACAGGTATGCAAATGAGGCCAACTGGACAACCCCCAAATACGATCTGTCACACACCAAGCTCTTTAACCAGTTTTCTTGATCAAAATGGTCCACCAGGCAAAGGAAAGGAGAACAAGGGGACACTTAAGACCAGGGCAGTTTCCATTTCTTTTCATTGGTCCCACATATCGCTTAGCCAAATAAAATAAAATAAACAAAGGCTCGCAACTGTATGCAAAATCATAGGAAGAACATGTAGGAATGTCCTTTATTAGTAGGAGCAGGGGCCGAAGGTGGATAAGACTTCACAAAATAATAGCAATTCCCTATCGGTATAAAATCTTTTCATAACACTAAGGGATTAAGAGGAAATTCTGGCTGCTACGAAAAATCTAGATTGTAAAATGTGAAAAAGAAACCGAGGCGAAGGACTGGAAGAGGGTCAATGTTTTACTTTAAACAAAGAGAATGCCAGGGAAATCCTAAACCTCACACTAAAATTCACCTCTGCTTGTGATCACAGTCTAAGATAAAGTTTATCCCTTCTTGGCCTGCTGGCTAAGGGCAAATGTAGTAAGATAAAGTTAAGTAAGCAAGAAACCACTGCAAACCACCGACATTTTGAACATCTTCGTAATGAAGAATTATGAGTAATGTAGATGAAGCTGACAAACAAGAATGTCTTTTATTGAAAACTTTACCCTAAGCCTGAACATGCCCCTTGCCTGAAGTCGTGATGTTACTGGATACTACAGCAAAATCACAAGTAGTTGTGAAAAGACAAAAGACATAGATTCAGATCAATTTCAAGTCCAAGTGTTACCATTCATTAACATTATATCTACAGGAAGAAACCTAATGGCCTTCACTCTTGGGATATTAACTTTTTAATGGGTATAATAACAATAGTATTCATTCTCTTATATTTCTAAGTTGAAATAATTGAGGATCTTGCAAATGTTAATTAAATTTAGATTCAGTTTGGTCCTTTAAAAAAAAGGTGACAGCACTAATTTTTTTTTTTAAAGATACAACTTCAGAAATGACCGAATACCCAATTCTGAAACCCAATAAGCTGGTCCCTTATCAGTAGCTGCCCACTTTACACAAAGTATCTTATTTTTCAGAGGATCAAATATGCTCAATGCTTTGCCAAGAGTAATTGACAGTCACATTACTTGAATAAAAGTCTTTCTTGTTCCCACTTAATTCTTTCCAGCAAGGCTATTGTTTAAAAGAAGTGATTTCTGAATATCGGCCTTTCCGGGATAATGGGATTTTATTAATATGTAGACAGTGCTCTTAGCTGTCTGGGCCTATGAAGCCAATATGAAAATGCTTTTCTGAATAGCAATGACACTTTTATATGTCATCCAAGCCATACAGCCAATTAGCTCTTTACCTATACATGTTCTCTTTCAAAACCGAATTCATTCCAGGCAACTCACTTGTTCCCTTTTGTCCTCTTATTTACCCAACCTCATTAGCTTCTCTCCAGGCATCCTCACCTAGAATACCTGCAGCCTGCAGCTGCTCTGTTCTGTTCCTTCAGTCTAGATAATCCTCTCCTCCCTCTCTTCCTCCTCCCCTCTTTCTAGGAAGCCTCCACAGTCCTGGACTGGGTCCTCTCCCCGGCCCGTGTGAGCTTCTTTCTACAGCATTCCGTGATCATCACTATCGCTGAATTTACAACCGAGTATCACAACTGCTTACATTTCCCTCCCCTCTTGAGACCAAGCCTCTGAGAGCAGAGAGAACTTCTTCTTCATCTCTGTGGACCCAGCATCTAGCCCGGGGCCGACACGCAGCATCTGTCCAATAAAGGGCAAAATTCCCCATCCACTCCCCCACTGGCCCAACCCAACTGGCCTCTTTATTGCCCTATGAACAGAACCTGCTACTGACTGTGGTTTCTGCTCTCTCTATAACCACCCCACCCCACCGCACCCACCCACCTAGAGGGATTCTCTGTCTTCAGCAGAGTCAAATCTACCATCTCACAGTGACTCCTGAATCTCTTCGGGGCTCCCGCACTTCCCAACTCCCATGGTACTTAGCACCAGTAACCTACAATTCAGTGTTTAGTTTGATTGTCTGATATGAAGTGCTAGATAGTTCGTCTCCCTAATTCAATCTGGACTTACCATAAAGCAGGATTTACCTCAATATAACTAATCCATTTTTTAGATCACTATTTGTAAACAGATGGGCTGCTTAAAAATCTTGACGCTCCCCAGCCCTAGCAGGGTTTCAGCACTTGATCACTGGAACTCCTATGTTTTATATAAGGTTGAACTGGATAATCTCTCTACAATCTGACGACCCCCTGAGTGTAAAGATAACACCTAGGATTCTTCCGTTTCTCCACCTTCCTGGCATTTGTGGGCACTTACTTATCTTTGCTATTACATGACAGCCACATAGAAATGAATGAGACATGACCCTGCGTGTGCAGATAACTGAGTTTCTTACTAACTGGGCTATTTGATGAAAAACAAAACAGACACTGAAAGCTATCTAAAAGTATTTTTTGCTGCTGTGAAACTTCTCTAGAAGAATCATGCTTATTTTTTCAATTCGTTCACTCTATCTCCTCCCCTCCCCACATGGACACGTTATTAAATGTGTCTGCTTTCCATTTTTAAAGAAGGAATGAGGCATTAAGGAATCCAAGAAATAGATTTGTATTCCAGCTTAGTCACAGCTAGTTGGGTGACTCAAGGCAAGACAACACTTTTTTGACCCTTGACTGCTTAATCTGCAAAATTAGAGAGTCACATGTGCAGTAAACTGTCCTTACTACCTAGGGGAATGTTGTAAAAAACAAACAAATAAGAGTATGTATAAAAATACCCTGTCACTCTACAGCGTTACTTTTTGCATCTTTGAAGTGTCACCTGCTACAGAAAGTGATATTGCCTTCACGCTGTATTCTTCTTCCAAATCAAGAGATGGTACTGACACAATCAATAACAAGAATAAGCAGTGGGTCTTCCCTGGTGGCGCAGTGGTTGAGAGTCCGCCTGCTGATGCAGGGGACACGGGTTCATGCCCCGGTCCGGGAAGATCCCACATGCCGCGGAGCGGCTGGGCCCGTGAGCCATGGCCGCTGAGGCTGTGTGTCCGGAGCCTGTGCTCCACGACGGGAGAGGCCACACAGTGAGAGGCCCGTGTATCGCAAAAAAAAAAAAAAAAAAAAAAAGAAGCAGCAGTGTAGTTACTAAAACCATGGAAACTAGAACAACATCCCTAATTATGGTTATTACAGTCATTAAACACTGTAAGATTAAATTAAATTTCCATTATAATCACTTCATTTACTCTTGCACTTGCAAGAGTGTGTGGCTTTTTGGTAGATGGCCTATAAAATCAAAGTCCAGGCAGAGATTCTTTCATTGCTGCTTCTGTTATCATAGCTGGGATTTCACTGGAATCCTCTGAAGTAGAGAAAATGTAATCTTGGAGCTTGGAGTCACTATGATACACGTCACATTGATTAAAGGACTGTTCACAAGCAAAAATCCAAGATTTTTAGCTCTTCCATCATTTCAAAATGTAGTTTGATATTAGAAGAAAAATTTCTTAAATAAGGACAAAAATAAAAATGAAGAGTGTAGGAATAATAAAAAAGCATCACTTTAGAGTAGGTATAGAACATACCTACCAAGATGCTATAGGGAATCACATGAAGCTTTTCCAAATATGGATCTCCTCAAGGAGGGCAGGAAAATTTAAGATTCTTGCTACCCAGGATTACTGGATGTTTTAATCTGCTCTAATGGTGATATAGTTGAATAGAATTGTCAGTTAAACATTCTTATTAGGTATTTTATGTACTAACCGTTTACCTGAAAATAGTTCAAAAGCGACTGATTACATTCTAAGTCTTTCCATAAATCTCGGTATTTATTGATCTTTATAACAAAGTCAGGATTTTGATTGTGCAAGGCACTGGTGCTCTAAATGGGATTTTAGGATCCCACCTATTACTTAGTATTACAACAGCTGCTATTAATACTACTTTCCCTCATCCCTTCTATTTCCACCCACACCCTACAGTTCTTTCCACATCTATCCTTTCCTTTCTTCGTCCAGAAGTTGTAAGAATCAGAAACTTTAAATTCTTTCCTATATAATGACACAATTTCTGGCCACCATATAATGAAAAATCTTTTCACTTATTATATATCGTGTTTTTTGATGGTGTACATATTTGCTAGGCTGTTTGTAATTTTTATATTTTATATCATTATATTGCTAGGCATTGCCCCTGCTGTGATTGCATGACACTTACCCTGGCCTTTTTTGTATCTTGATGTTTTGTGGTTTGTTCTTTCGGTTTAATTCATTCCCATTCTTGAACCATCTGAATTTGAGAGAGGAGTATTCAGAACTGGTCTCGCACCGAAGCACGAGTTTTGAACCTGCTGCAGACTCCTGACTTTTCATCTCTTTCAATCGGGGAGGCAAGGCTAAAAAAGAAAAGAGAAGGAAAAAAAGTTCCGATCACCTGGTAATATTTCCAAGAGAAACATTCTAATTTTGGTAAGCTTGATCAAGAAACCATTCCCAAAGCCTTTACTAATTGAGAGAGAAAAGAAAAAGGGGAGGGGGGGTGTCAACCAAAATGGATCTCAACTTAGAGGAGAATAAAATGCTCACATGAAATATATTCAGGGGGAAAAAGAAAAGAGAACTTAGGTAATGAAATTACTCTTTAAAACACACTCACAGATATAGAGAACAAACTAGTGGTTACCAGTGGGGAGAGGGAAGCAGAGAGGGGCAATATACGCATAGGGGATTAAAAGGTACAAACTACTATGTAGAAGATAAGCTACAAGAATATATTGTACAACACAGGGAATATAGCCAATATTTTATATTAACTATAATGGAGTATAACCTTCAAAACTGTGAATCACTATATTGTACACCTGTAACATATAATATTGTACATCAACTCTACTCCAATAAAAATCATTCTTTTAAAAATTCCCAAAATTTATACATACATATATTTTATATATATATATTTTTTCAAGATAGTAATTTCCTCAATCGTTACATTCTCTGATACCATTAAAAATCCTGAACACTGGTCATTTCAAAGAATCAAAATCCTATGCTAAAAAAGAATATGTGACTGGGCCATTATTTCTAAAGCACATTCATATCCCAGATGACAATTTATCTTCATCACAGTTCTGTGAATAGGTACAGCAGGTGTCATACCCATTTTTTAAATGGGAAGTTTATTTTCAAAGACAGGTAAGTATCTCTTGTCCATGGTTATAACGTTCTGGAGAGTCAGACTATCCTATCACCAGCCCAAAGAAAAAAGAGGATTCATAAATCTTAACAACGCTCATTTCTTCAAGACAGAAATTCTTTGGTGACATCACTCTTTTACTGGACCTACAGTTACTGTTCCACAAACGAAGACTGACCATTCAAGAAGGCCACCACACTCCCATCAAATTATCAGTTTGATTGGATTTCACCCTTCTAAACCTTCTCAACAGAGGCTGGGAGCACTTCAATTGTACATTAATTTGTAGGACACTTTACATTAAACACATATACCACTCCTACTTTAAGCAAGACTGCTTCAAAGAATATCTATTCTCTACTGAAATATTTATGGATAAAATGTTACAATATCTGAGATTTACTTCAACATGAAATGGTAGCGGGGAATGGGTAGGCATAAAAATGAAAAAACTTTCCCAAGAAGCTGATCATTGTAGAAGTTAGGCAATAGGTAGAAACAGGGATTTGTTGTACATTTCTATACAGTATGTCTGATTTTTTTCGTAATAAAACAGTTTAAAAAATAAAAGCATAACAAATGGATTCTCCTCTGCACACCAAATTTCACTTACGAATCAACACAGCAGAACCTGAGATCTCAACATCTCTGTTTCCACTGAGTCTTAGAAAAGCCAACTACAAAGTCTACTTCTGCCCCAGTTCAAGCCTTAATGGGAAGTTAATTCCTCAAACCCACCAAAGGAGACTGCACCTCCTGGATCCAGTGAGCAATTACTCACTGCGTATAGCCTCAAGACTCCAAGGACAGCAGTCAGAGCCACGTTAGACACCAACAGGAAATGGAGTACCTTTCCTACCCCGGGTAGTTTTGTTTTTCTACAAGTCTGCCCTTACCAAGAAAATCCTCCCCAAATGTCAGGAATGAGCATATAAATTTTCCAGTAAAGTACGGCAAAAACTATTTGAACGTGTGGCTTCTCTGCAGTATTCCTACAATTATGTGTCCCTCTTTTTACTTATTTGGAGAGGCGGCGGAGAAGCAGGCGCCAAATATGGAGACACAGTAGCGAGTCAGGAAACGTATTTCAGCTGTTCTTAGCCTTTGATACCTGATGATTTTCTCCTCTTTTTTTCCTGACAGCTTGAAAATAAGATTTACTTCCTGAAGAGCTTTTCTAGGAGTCTTCCTTTTAAGATACGGTCTGCGAATCTCTGTTTCGGAGGTTTTAAAAAACACTAAATTCTCATGTATCTGGAATAATATTTGTATATTCCTATTAACGCCTTAAGATCATTTTCAATTTTGTAAACCTGGTGAAGGGTTTTAAAGAAACAGATCTCCTGGCGTTAAATGGCACCAAAAACTGGTTTATTTACGTATATTAAGAAAAATAAAACACCTCATTTTTTCAAGGTACAGATTAAAAGAACTAGTTTGAATTTTTTTGTTGTTTTCACTTCATTTTGTGTTTAACTTGGCACACAACCCGAACTCTCAAGGTTTCTTCCCTTGTCTCTATGCAAAATGTTCTAAACACAGTATTTCAGATATCCTTACCTCTCAATAAGTACCATGTTCCCTCACTCACCACTCCATTCATTTGCTTATCAATACAGCCTGAATACAAATCTACTGGATATGGTTTTCTGGTTTGAAATCTTCATGCAATTTGTTTGCATCTCTTTTTACTTTCTTTTCTCTTATTCTGTTCCCCCCTTTCTCTCACCTCTCCTTCCCTTTACCCTCCTGTCTTCATTTATTTATTTATTTATTAAGAGTCTTGATTTCAAATGTGAGGAAACAATCGGACAAATTCAAATTGAGGGATATTCTACAAAAACAACTGGTCTAGGCTTCAGGTATGCCAATGTCATGAATGATAAAAGACTGTGAAACTGATCTAGATTAAAGGAAACTTTGACAAATAAATGCAATGTGTAGCGATTGATTGGACCTTGGTTTAGGGGAAAAATAGTTATAAAGAACATTATTGGGACTATCGGGGAAATCTGAATAAAGGTATTGTAACAAAATTAAATTTCTCAAGTGTGATAACTGCATTGTGGTCATGCAGAAGAAATGTCCTTGTTCTCAGGCAGTATCTGCTGAAGTATTTAGGGGTGAAATGTCATCATGTCTACAACTAAATTTCACATGATTCAGCAAACAAGGAAATGCATGCATAAAGAAAGAAAGGAAGGAAGGAAGGAAGGAAGGAAGGAAGGAAGGAAGAAAGAAAGAAAGAAAGGAAAAAAGGAGTCGTGGTGTCTCTTAGTTTTTCTGCCTTTTCCGTGTGGTCTTTCTGCCATTGAAAAAAGCCTCAGGATTTCATTAAGTTCTTTTAAAGTCTTGGCTAAGTTCGCAGTCATGGAGATTCTTGGGAATATTTGTGCTATAATTTACAAATGTAGCTCTTAAGACTATATCCTCCATTTAAATTCTGTGAGTGGTGTGGCACTGAAATCCTCATATGTTCAACCTGATAACCATGACTTTGGGGCTCCAACGCCACTAGGTCCTTTGGGGCAAGGAAAATAATCACTCATCTGGCAGATCAACACATCCATCCTTTCCTTTGGGGGTTCATGTGCAAAGACCAGTAGATCTTTTGCCCTTAAGAGATGATCTATGACGTAACGAGGCACAGACCTTCAGATACAAGGTCTTTCTTAACTAAAATATCCACTCCTTAAGCTGACCCTACTGTATAAACATTTCTTGATGTTTGGGATTCGGGTATACCTCTGTTGACTAGCCTGAGTTTCTCTCGTGCATGCAGTCTCAAGGCTGTCACAAGCGCAGAAGCTCCCAGCTACTCTGACTTTGCCTCCTTAGAAGTCCACTTGTCATAATGTCCCTGCATGTCTTCAGGGGAAATCACCTATGACACGAGGATACCCGGCTTTTCAGAGAACAGCTGTTTTAAGGTGTTAACTCAAAATTCTCCGTAAATGGAGAAACAAATCTGTGACCCACCAACCCAGCTACGTGACTCACTGTTGGCTCATGGGTGTTCTGAGGTCAGTGGTACCTTCTAGAAAAGTACCATAAAAATTCCTCACTCACTCCAGGTGAAGCCCAAATGCAAGCATCCTATAGACTGGGCAACAACATAAATTCTTCTTTGTCCTCTCATATAGCCATCCTAACAGAATAGCCCTGGATATTCCACAGACTTGATAAAAATACAAACTAATATTGAGCACATATGGTCTGTGTGTTTTTTCTCCTCTATTCATAGTGAGACAATTTTCAATAGAGTAAATTTTCTTCAATTATATTACAGAATAATAACTATATGTTACTAGAATACATTTTAGAAGTATGTATGTTTCTCACATATACGGTTTACTCTCATGAAATAATCTCATTTATTTCACTGAAAAAGTACGCCACAGGGCTTCCCTGGGTGGCGCAGTGGTTGGGAGTCCACCTGCCGATGCAGGGGACGCGGGTTCGTGCCCCGGTCTGGGAAGATCCCACATGCTGCGGAGCGGCTGGGCCCGTGAGCCATGGCCGCTGAGCCTGCGCGTCCGGAGCCTGTGCTCCGCAACGGGAGAGGCCGCAACAATGAGAGGCCCGCGTAACGCAAAAAAAAAAAAAAAAAAAAAAAGTACGCCACCAAGTACTTTCTAACACTCAGGTATAACTTTATAAGACCAGGGGTAGTTTCTAAACCTTGGGGCAATTTTTTAAAGTGAGTACTTGGAGTTTAAAACTGCCAAAATTTTTCACTTGGATTTTAAAACTGCAAAAAAAATGTACGTGCCTTTCAATTCTTGTTTAAGAGTAAATAGTCTGCTAATTAAAAATTGGTTGAAGGCAAACACAATGCTAAGTTAATGCTTCCGGTGCAGTAAGTGGTCTGAGCATCTTTGGAATGATTTAATTGTATTTGGTCTACCACAGTTCATAATTCTGCTTTCACTGTGATTCTGCAGAAGCAGCATTTCCACATCCTGAAACAATTTAATGATAGAGCAAGTTTTAAGCAGTCTTTGCCTAAATCTATTTCAAACCTGCCTGACAATAATATGAATATATCCACACCCTTAGAAACGTATCAACAAAGACAGACAGTAAAGTGCAAAAAGGAGCAGCCTATAAAAATAGGAACTCAAAAACGCTCAGAGCAATGCCACATGTGTTACCGGCACTCCTTTTCACAGGTTTTAAGTGTTTCAAAGGACTTTAAAAAAAAATAGTGGCAGTAATCCAAAAAAATTATTTTACATGCTCAGCACACAAACATTGAAGGCACTAGGCTCATTTATTCCAATACTTTCATGTGTGAATAAATATTTGTAATAAAGGTGAAATAAATTTGTAAGAAGAACCATTCACCTAAGCAGTCCTCTTGTTTTACTTGTCTCCTGGGCACTTATTCTTTTTTTAATAGGTTCAGCACTGCCATATCAAATATTGTACCGTATTGTTAAGAACAGGAAACAAATTTTAGCATGTGTATGCTGCTGAGACATGCCGATAGCATGGGACACTAGATAAATTATTTCTGTTCTTTGAAGGTGCGGACACTGCAAAGCTAGCTCACGTTATAACTCTCCCTGTCTGTGCAGTTAATCTGAAGAGCCTCAACACTCTGAACAAACTAAACAGGAAACCTGCAAAATATTATCAAATAACCGTGAGCTTTCAGCTACGACCCCAGTGAAGTCTTCCCTGCATAAAACCATTTAAAAGCCTGATACCGCACACGTGCAGATCTCACGGTGAAAACTGGTGACCGGCAACTGCGTTAGTTGATAAAAGTCCCACAAAGATCATGAATCAGTCCTCAACGCAGAAGGATGTCCTTTCTTTTTTATAGTCATGTTAAAGGTAAATTAGTGACGGAAGTCTCTAAAACTCCTTTCTCGAGAGGATTTTGGTCACAATGAAGAGAGTAGATAAAGTTTAGGCTTTGCCATCTGGTCGTCTCTTCCGGGCTACACTCACAAATTTGACCATAAAAGGGAAAACTTATCTTATCAGGTTTCAATTTTGTAAACATAGCCATGTAAAAGGCAGCGAGTTCTAGTGGCAATGGTATTTCCCAATACACCTAGGATTAAAACTACTGCTCCTGGGGCAGTGTGTGCTCTTAAGCTATGTTAAGGACCGTCCCACAGGTCACTGTTTGTGGCCACATGTGGTGACCTGCTGCTCACGCTGGCCTATGCCGAATCATCCTTCAGATAGACTGTTCCTAACTCCGGTTAACGAGAGTTCCCTGTGAAGCTTAAATGGGAAACTACCACGTGACCCTGTGTATTCAGCAAGGATATTTGGAGAATGAGATAAAAGCACGTAGGTGCCTCCACTTGTGAGAAAGTCACTATGAAGTTCAGGGATTTATTATAAAGTATTCTCAAGCTGACTCCCTAATATTGGCAGCAAACTAAGCCAGTCAACACATTGAGAATAGGCTTCAAAGTATAGTGAAGATCATTAGACCTAGAAATACCATTTTAGCAGTTCCATGTCCAACTCCTTACACAAGAATGTGTGAACTACTGAATAACACCTTTACGAGCATTTTGAACAACCCTCTTAACACCTGCATGGAAGGTGTCATTATACAACAGAAAACAATAAAACCAGGGGTGATATTCAGCATTTTACTTCTATTATTCACAACGGTAGTACCTCTACAGCCAAAGCTGGCATCTTACTAGTGTTAACCTCGATTTCCCAAACATTTCAATCTCCACTGATGGGGATTTTCACACATGGACAAGCTCAAAGTTTCCCTTCCCACAGTTCACTGCTACAAGTTGACTGAACAGTAGGATTCTTTTAAATGCTCATTTCTAGGGGATGAGCCACAACCAGGCTAGTCAAAAACTATGCTTATTCTAAGGTCATAGAAAATGACTTATCACATTCTACAGCTAAACACCATACCCAACGGGCTGCACTGAAGAGGCACATGTACAAAAGAGAACCACTTAAGGAATTTATCCCTACCCAATCAAAGGGGGTCAGGTAAGAGCAGTCATTAGTAGGCAGTCACAGTCCCTATTTGGAAGCTGAGGCTTTTGATGGTGGTAGTGGTGTGTCCATTTTGATTGGCACTATATCCAAACATCCAAATGTCTAAAGGTATCAGGTGGAAGATATATAGGATCTCAGGGACCTAGCACAAAGTAAGACCTTAAGTGTTTGCTGAAAAAATAAGTAGAAGGAAGGATCTAGAAGATACTGATAAGAAGAGACCCAGTCCAAACATTATTCCAAAGTCCACACTCACCTTCTCAAAAGACTTTTTAAATTTGAGATCAAAGGGCCCCAGTGATGTTATTTTTTGTTTTTATGCATTCCACTGAATTAGGACTCTTAACACTCTCTGCCACGTGATGCTAATAAGTAGGAAATGTAAATTTAATTGGAAAATTGCCCGATAAGCAGTACTGCCTTTACTTTGCAATTTTTGTATCCTCCTATCGTTCTCTTATCTGGTCATCACTGTTAGAGTGTTCTCTACTCGATTCCTGCCTCAGTTAAGATGCTGGTCCTCGAACTGTGTTCCTCTCCATCTCCTTTAATGTACCTGATCTCAGAGTCTCCCACAGAAGCCAGGCTGTTCTTCCATTTCAGCAGGAGAAGCAGACGTATTTTAATATTATCTCTTTTGCCTTCAAATCAAAGTTGATCGATTGTCTTCATCGATTGGTCCCAGTCTATGAGGTCTAAATTTGTTCCCTTAACTCTGAAGTTATTCACGATCAATGCATATCCCAGATTTACCATTTGTGTCAAATTCCCTCTTCCCTTGTCCTTGTATGTATTTCTTGTAGGATGGATAATTATTCTTTCTGTTTTATAGGCGAGGATATGGGGGGTTATCCAGGCACTTGTTCAAGGTCACAAGGCTGGCAAGGTGCAGACCAGGATTTAAACCCAGGACTTTTCCCTCCAGAAGGATGATTCTGCACAGTTTAGGTGGAGATAAGCAAAAGGGAAGGAGGATGGCAGACTAAAGATCTAGAATGATTATTCCATTTCACAGTCACTATGGTAATTTTATGTGTCTTATAATAAGCTACGTCAACTAGATCACCTCTCCACATGTGTCTGCGAGAGATTTACAACACTGTACAATTCCACAAGGGAAATGAGCGCAGATTTACTAGGTAAGAGAATTTTTCAGCCTGAGAAATTGATATTATGTTTGTTGAAATTAGCAATCTTCTTCTTCTATACAGTTCTGTAGTGCCTGACCCAGTTATTTCATAGGTTGAGGGTCAAAGATAAAATTATAAAACTACTACAATAGTGGTCCCAAGACCTACGAGATGAAGTTAAAATAAGGTTCTCTTAGTACTTTCAGCAATAAACTCCCAATAATAGCTAACAATGGTTGAGTACTTACTATGAAATAGACACTGCTCTAAGAATGTCACGTCCATTAACTCTTAAGTTCTGTAACAATTCCAGGAGATATGTATTATTATGTATTATTCCCAATTTACAGATAGCAAGACAGAGACAGAGAAGTAAAGCAACCTCCCACAATCACACAGCTTGCATATTGTGGTGTCAGTATCTGGACCCTGGAAGTCTGACTCCAGAGCTCCTGCTCTTAACTCCTAGGCAATCAACTGAATAATTTGCTCTGTTGGATACGTTTATATGTCAAACGTAAGATTTAATTTATCGCTATGTTAACAGTGTCCATATTTCCCTGATAACACCTGGCATACACCATAGGACAGATCATTTCTGCATATTCCAAGTGCAAAAAATAGTCTGGGAGAGAAAGTTGATATGAAAATGGCTGACTCTTCTAAGCTACTTTGATGATTTATGGGGAAATACATGTATATGTACAGCTGATTCACTCTGTTATAGAGCAGAAGCTAGCACACCATTGTGAAGCAATTATACTCCAATAAAGATGTTAAAAAAAACAATACAGAATACTTGAAATTGGTATTACACAAAAAAACTGTTTTTTGAACTGTGTGATTGTCATCCACCAAATGCCACAGGGGTGGACTGTATATCACTCCAGCGTTCACTGAAATGCAATAGCTCCCACGTGGGGACACGGCAACAAGAGGGCCTTAAGAGATTATTGATGTTCTTTCCAGGTGTAAAGGCAGATCGCCGAGAAGCTGGAGTCAATCACGGCACGCTGCTGGCAGCTTTAAGGTAAGTGTTCAACAGGCCTGCCTAATTAATGCTGTCAGCACAGCTGTCCCCAATTATAAGGACATCTCACTTACGGACACAGAGAAGCTGTTCTGCAAGCTTCACTTAAGGCCATCAATACACAGGGTTAAAATGGATCCATTACAGTTTGACCTAATTGACGTGTAGCAAATTTCATTTGACATAAGTTTATAAATTTGATCTTTTCTGCTGTCAGAAAGCAGGGTTTATCTCTCCCCTTCATTTGCTATCCATACCTTCCATATTCACTTCCAATATGTCACTTAAAGAGAGACCTGGATAAATACCCAGTTACTGAAAGTTTGATATTCTATTTATTTATTTTCCTGTGGTAACGGGGCTCTTCTCTTCTGATGTGTTCATGACTTAAGTAAATTTAGGACATTAGCATGACCTTGATGTGTTACTAATATGTGTCTGTGACCATTATTTCTTTGTTCAAATGGAATTACAATCATTTAATTAATCATTAATCATTACAATTACAATCATTTAATTAACTGATGTCACTAAATCCTAAAATTTAAAATTCTCTTTCTTCCTTTGAGAGAAGGGCCTTATTTTGATGTTCTGTACTGGAATGAAATTCCCAGATGAGTTAGTTAACACTTGATTATAACTAGTTTTAAACAATAACAGCTGTGGGAAAACTTCTAAGCACTGCATAAAACATAAAGCACTGCTTTTGAACAAAGTCCTAATTTATACCAGTATTAGTACCTCATCATCTACTTTTCACATAGCCACTTAAAACCTACGTCTCCCGTGAAGAAGAAAACACTCTAGCAGAGCTAATCATGAAATAAACGTGTTTCCTTTCGGGACCTCAAAAGTGTCTTTCTTTGTTATTTAGGCAGGTCAACTCTTCTGGTAACCATGTTCCTTATTTTTCTACTTTATTCACAGATAACTTATTAAACTGAATGACACTTCAGAAGTGCATGCCAGGATTGAAGGGAGGCTTCTCAGTTCACTGAGGCCAACCAGATCAAAGTTAAATCTGTCTTTGTTTTGCCTACTATAGTTAAATAACCAGCTCTGCAATCCCTCCTTAAGAAGGGCCCAAGTTTGACTTTGGGGGCATCTTTAAAGCTTGTGTAGCTCTTTGCATTTTTAAGCTGGTCCACCGACAACCTAACAACTAACAATCCTTATCATTTTACTGCTACCCCACAGGAAAGACTAAGAAAGGCAAGTTTCTTATCTTAGCGTTCCCAGCGTCACAAATTTGTCGAAGAGGCAGAAAATGACCAGAGTCAAATAAACAGATTGTTTACAGTAAGAAAATCTGTGCTACATCATTGATCATCTAAAGCAATATAATCCTGAGACCTATATAACAAAGCTACAAGGCTGTGATGCTTTCCCGCACAGTCCTTGGAAGCCAAACTATAAGATCAGAGCCAAAGGAGTCTGGTTTCAGACAACACACACACACACAATCACAATAAGGAAGACTTCGAATTCACAGTTTCCCTTATTTGACATAAAAAATTAGTTCACTAAAGCATCTCTTGAAAGTTCACTAAAGCATCTCTTAAAAGTACAAGCTGCTTCCTGTGCACTCTGAGATAATCCACTGGTTCTCAAATTGCAATCAAATTTTCTCAGCACAAAGATTCACAAACATGGCACAAAAGAAACCTAAATGAAGCTTACTTAGCATGTCAACATTTGCCTTTCATTTCCTCCACAGGGACACTGGCGCGCCACTAGAAATATCTCATTTTGTTTGTTTTTATGTAGAAAGAAGTTTAATTGGCTCCTTTGCTAATGGTTTCTAGCCCATGGATTTAACTGACTAAACTCCACACATAACATTCTGTGCTTCCACCTATAGCTTTTCATAGTCTCCATGAACAGTAAGAATCAGGAGTTTGCAGACCCAGGATCTAATGCTTGTTTGGTCTGTGGGACCAAAGAGGCACTGTGAACCTCAATAATCTTATCCATAAAAAGGGGTGAGGGGGGACTAGATCTGCCTTACCTATTTCACAAAGCTGGAAAAGTCTAATTAAAAATGGTGGTGCTGGGCTTCCCTGGTGGCGCAGTGGTTGACAGTCCGCCTGCCGATGCCGGGGACACGGGTTCGTGCTCTGGTCCGGGAGGGTCCCACGTGCCGCGGAGCGGCTGGGCCCGTGAGCCATGGCCGCTGAGCCTGCGCGTCCGGAGCCTGTGCTCCGCAGAGGGAGGGGCCACAGCGGTGAGAGGCCCGCGTATCGCAAAAAAAAAAAAAAAAAAAAAAAAAAGGTGGTGCAAGCATTTTGCATCTTTAAAAAAATTGTGTTTTCATTTTTAGTGCCGACTGGACTGTCATTATCTATAGATCATCTGAAAAGTCAAAAAAGGTTAGCTCATATATATCCAAATGACACCAAATCACGTAATTAACAGCTGAAAAACTGCATATAGCTGTGGTCACTCCTCAAGACTAAAAAAAAAAAAGCAGCTGGAAACTATCAAGAAGGGTCACTAAAATGTTCAAAGGGAAGTGCTGCCAGTGTAAAGGAATAGACTAAACATTCTACAAGCCTCAAGACTGATACAAGGAAGGCCAAGAAAGGAAAACAATGGGTCTTTAAAGTCATAAAAATTTTAGATTCATAGAAGAGTACTACAATGCATGGAAAGCCCTGCAAGCATGAAGCAGGTAGCATTGGAATAAAAAAGGAAAAGAAGCACCTTCATACGCGATTTTATTTCAGCATGAAAGGTTATACTCAAGATGGCAAAATCTGAATAAGGTCTATAGTTCAGCTAATAGCATTATACCAATGTTAATTTTCAGTTTTGATCAATATATCAAGGGAACGGGAAGCTGGAGGAAGGGTATATGGGAACTCTGTCCTATCTTTGCAATTCCCCAGTGAATCTAAATTATCCCTTCCCCAAAACATACTCAAGATGACCAGCCCAATTCATGTATTTTTTGTATAGTAAGTTAAGTGTCCCTCTTCTGTGTTCCCATAAAGCCATTATTATTCCATTTAGTACAATGCATTTTATCTTTATAGGCATTTGTTTCACCCAGGAGACAGAAGGCTCCTTTAAGTCAGGGGCTTTTTTCTTTTAATTCAGCTTTTATCCTAGTAACTAGCACAGTGCCCAATAATACTTGCTGAATAGGAGAATGAATAAAGTAATAAAGTCAGTCTGGGAGTCAAATACTCCATATCAAATGAGCCACTTGTTTCTCTCTAATGCACAAGATTTATGCAAAAACACACTGGCTTTATCAGGGTTATCGTGTACCTTTCCTACTCATATGATATGAATGAATTACATGGTCTTTTCTTAGTCAAACCTATTAGAATATTCCATATTGAAAAGATCTTCTGAAATCCAACTAGTATCGAGATACTGGCTCATTCATAGAGATAACCAGCTTTATTCTCTTAGATATTTCTCGATTTCCATTCTTTCAACAAATATTATTGAATGTCTATTGAATGGATACTACTGTTTTAAGTACTCAAGATACAGACTTGAACAAGAAAAACAAGATCCCTGCTCTCCTTGGAGCTTACATCTTGGGGTAGGGACAGGCGTAGAGGGAGAGCCTATTAATCATTTAGACTGTTATATGACTTGTAAAATAAATTCTTTATCTTTAACTCTAAGAGCACTAAAAAATTGTTGAGGTAGCTGTATAGTTTCCACTTAGTCATGCAATATAGCTTTCTTTTCTATTTAAATTGAGACTGAGAATTGATCCCTAAATCTTATTTATAACCAACTAATATTAATCAGTTAAACACTGCTCAATTGGTAAAATGGCATTTTGAAAGCTTTTATTCATGGTAGCAAGTTATTTTTCATATTAAAAACAACTCTATTGAGGAGGCTTCCTCTGCATAAATTATATTCTCAATATTTCATTATACTGCATTACACTTTTACCATTATACAACTCAATATAAGTTGTGAAGTTTCCTGGTTAAAAGGCTGAGTCAGACAGACCTAAATTCAAATCCCACTCTGCCATATACTAGTTGTGCAACCTTGGGAAAATTCTTTAAATTCTCTAGACCCCAGTTTCCTAAAATTTAAAATGAGATTACAGTAGAATCTACCTCATAGGGCTGTTAAAAGGATTAAAAAAGATCATGCAATTTAAGCACTGAGCAGTATGTGTCCCAGTGCAAGCACTCAATAAATGTTGGTAGCAATTCTTATTATATCTTTACTTAAGCCTTCAATACATTTCAGCAGTTTATAAAGCTTTCTAAATTAACAAAGTTTTTAAAGTGACTGCTCACTTAGAGCTAAGACCAGTGAAAGCACATTCATTCCTCTGGCAGATGGAGTAATGGCTCCCAAAGATGTCTCAATCCTAATTCCTAGAACCTGTGAATATGTTGCCTTGTATGGCAAGAGGGACTCTGCAGATGGGATCAGGGTGAGGACCTTGATGTGGGGAGATGATGCTGTATCAGCTGGTTCACCCAATCTAGTCACGTGAATCCTTAAGAGCAAATAAACTCTCCCTGGTGTAGCCGGTAGAAGAATGGTCAGAGACGTAATGCTGCTGGCTCTCGAGTCAGGGGAAGGGGCCCTGAGCCAAGGAATGCAGGCAGCCTCTAGAAGCTGGGAATGCCAAGAAAACGGATTTCCTCCTAGAGCTTCCAGAAGGGAGTGCAGCCCTGCCAACACTGTGATTTTTAGCCCAGTGAGACCTGTCTCAGAATTCTAACCTATAGGACTTCAAGATAATAAATGTGTTGTTTTAAGCCTCTAAGTTCACGGTAATTAGTTACAGCAGCCATAGGAAACTAATACAATTCCCAGAGAGAAATCGATTCTGTTGATTTTCCAATATTAAGAATGGTGCAACTCTATCTCATGAAATGGTATATAGGATGTTCGTGTATAAAAATTGATATATCAGGGTTAGTAGAACTACTAGCTATGCATCACTTCACCTTTCATAGCCTCCTCTCAGGGGCCGAGAGAGGATCCACACTGAAGGAATCACAGACCCCAGGGAACAGAGGTTGGAAACCATTTAGGAGTTCAGGAACCAAGTTCAGCCCCAGAGACTGACCCCAACCAATCGTGGCCAAGACCATCGTTCTCTCTCTCGGGACTCAGCTTCCTGTTCATAAAAACAAGAGGTTGGATCATCTTTCAATGCTATTAAGCTCCAAAGTGAGCCAGGGAGATCGTTTTTTTCTCCTTTTTGTACACTGTGTTTCAGGAATTTATGAGCTGAGAGTCACCAACCTAATTTTTATATTTAAACATGATTTATGAACACTACCATCCCAATGACAACAGTATTGTCACACCACTAAAAAAGAGAAGAAAGGACTTCTATGAAATTTTCCAAGGTTCTCAAGAACCCAAACCTACATATCGGTAGAAATGTGCTTAAATTTGACAGTTAAGGTAACAAAATAAAATAAATCATTTTTTGAGTAACTTTACTATTTAAGTAGTAGTAATTTTTTTCTTGATTTCTGGAAAACATCATTTAGGGATTTTAATAAACAAAAATGTAAAACAAATCTTCAGACAAAGACTTTACAGATTAAACATTACATTCACTTCTGGGTTGATATATGAAGAAGCCCACCACTTGGGAATCATATATCTTAGCTTTAGGCCATAATTTCTGTTTCTAAAGAAAGTTATTTCTTGCATGACTTTGGTATACCTCAAATATCTTACATAACATGAGGGAAAATTGTGTAATGGGACCAAAAGTGTGCAGTGAATCTGTTGAACAATGATCTATCTGTAAAAGGGGGAAAATCATCCTGACATAAGTTAACAGCTATAGAAATCTGACAGATAAGAACATAGCCTAAATCAAGCTTTTAGACAGGTCATGAAAGCCATTCCTAAATCATCTTTAGTATCAACACTTTCTGACAAAAATCCACCAGCAATGCAGTTGACTTCTTTGATTTAACCATTAGAAAGTAACTGTGAGAAATCAAACTTTAAGAAATTTACCATAACAATGGTGACAAAAAATAGAGAGGAAGCAAAATTTCTATAGTGGTTCTGCTATAGCATGTTTTAATGTATTAATAAGTAGGTCCTAAGTAGGGGCATGATACCAGCACATTATTGATTGAAAGCACTAAGGGACAAGCTTTCTTCTGATCAAAGAGATAGCCATGGTAAGACATGAAGATCTTATGAAAAAAAAGCTAATATCCTCCAGATGTGCATTGCAAGTTGTAGCTAGTTCAGTGGCTTCAAGGATCACTACATTTTCCACTATGTAAAGCTAAATGGAAGAGCTGACGGTACAGATGAAAAAGGTACAAAGATATTTCCCCCTTTTTGTAAGAAGTGCTATAATGATGGCATGAACCAGTCTTTAAAAAAATTGATAAAGAAGTTAATACTGATCTTTGCTAGAAGAGAATGCCCTCAAGAACCAACGTCTGCAAAATAGGTACCAGTCTCAAGGTTTAAGGATATAAAGATTCGACTAAGTTGTTAAGAACAAGTATCACCGGAGTTGTAACTGTACTTTCTTGTTAGTGCTCCAATTACAGTTCCGTACGTTTTCACTTCTCTTCACCCAGACCTACTTTTCCCAGAAGCCCCGATATTTTTAGCTCACGATTTTGTAAAATGAGGATTTTTTTCAGGAATGCAAACATGGAGTTTCAGCAGAAATATCTGTAAGTAGGACAGGGATCTGTCAATGGTCTGGCAGACTGTCTTTCACCCAGCCAGAGGTTCTCAAACCTTGTGTACATACAAGTCACCTGGGCAAGTTTATCAAAACAAATAGGAAATATTCATAGACCCCCATCAGAAGACTCTGATACACTAGAGTCAGAGAAAAGCCCAAGAATGTGTTCTTTCGAAAAGCACCTCAGATGATTCTGATATGGGTGATCTGGGCACAATATTTTCAGAAACATGACAATGCTCTGAGGAAGCAGTTCTGTCCAAAAGTTGCTCAGCATTTACAGAGTTAATGCCCACTCCACTAAGTCTTTCCAGTAAGACATCTTTTTTTGGAATGCTTAACGTTTATTTTCCTAGGTAAATTCAAAAGAAATAAGGTTTGATTTCCCTTCTGGAGAAATTCAGAATCTTACAGAAAGAGACAAAAGTGAATTATGAGAAGTTTTACATTCTTATAGGAAGTGCTACAATGGGTGGCATCTGCTTAGTTACCTACACGGCTCAAGTTCTAACCCTTCATATCCAAAATAATAGTAAGCTAGGTGCTGGATGTAAAAAAAAAAATGTTTTTTTGAAAACAATGAAAAAGGAGAGAAAACGAGAAAGGGAGAATCAGATATTCCAAAAAATTTCTCCTGAACTAGACACCTGCATGCAGATAGCTTTATGTGTTAGGAAAGGTAGACTATTCTCTATGTAAGGGCAGAGTCATTTCATAATATTTAAACAACTTATTTAAAATATATTGTACTAATCAGGCACACATTTATTTTGGAGAGTTCATATGGACGTTGCTTAAAAATATTTTTCCCTAGTCTTTAAAGCTGTGTAAGAGAAAGAAATAAACAACTTTAAACTTGTGCTTTCTTTAAGATGAGTATATATGCCTGTCCTCAGATTGGAATGGCTAGATCTAGAAAAGGTAGTTAAAAACTATAAAATATGGTATAAGAACTTTGCATTCCCAGACCTAGTTTAAACTTCATTCGAAAATTGAAGCCCTACCTTAGTGTCACCATTCAATCTTCACAAGATACTACCTCCAAATCTTCTTACTCATCCGTCTCTCCTAGGCGACCATGAGCATTAATACCTGTGTGGATATTAGTATCTCTAGCCTAGATCTCTTGGTTGAGATCTAGATCTTTGTTAGTGTTGCTTATCTCAAAAAAAAAAAAAAGCAAAAAATGTCACAAACATTCACTCAGTTGAGCAAATATAAAATTTCATTTTCTCATCAATTCACACCCTATATCCAGTCCACTAAAAAAATCAGTCAACTTTACTACCAACTCTCCTCCTCCTCCCATGCCCATCCCAGGTCCTTTCCTGAAGGGAAATTCTGAACTAGAAATTAGGCAATACGCAGAGCCAATGAACTAGAAATGAGTCGACTATAAAGCAATCGCAAAAGAAGAAAAGAGGGGAAAGAAGAAGTAGGCCAACCACAAGGGCAATTAAATACCAACTGAACTAAACCGCATCCTAGGAAAGGGGGACGTCACCAGAACAGAACTGTCTTCATGAAGGATAGCAACGTCTGTTATGGATTCCACATTAGAGAGGTAGACCCAACCGGTATGGACACTGAGACAAAGGTCAGCTGTGAAACCTGGGGAAAGATTAGAAGGTGTAGTTGGAAGGAGTATTCCTAGGTGGGGAGCAAAGAGAAGGATTTATAATCTGCTAGTTAGCTTTATTCCACATCCGGCCTTAGATTTGTGGGTTCACTTCTGTTTCTGAGCCACCTGGTGTTCCCTAATAGCATAGAACTCCATGCCTTTAAGGGTGAAGCATAAGTGGTTCTCTCACAACAGCTTGGCATCCTGAACAGAATTCAAGGTTCAGTAATTATGAGAACAAATGCGGGAGAGGTGGATGGTGGACTTGTCGCATAAACTGTCTAAAATAAAGGATACTCAGATCAACTACTGAATTTGAGACTTTTTTTTAGGACTATATTGGAATAAATTGATCAACAGCCTTTGGAAGGCCTGATGAGAACGCAGGTTCCTAGTAAAAAGATAGAACAGGCTGGAGAACATAAGCAATGTCAGTTACAAAAAAAAGTCAGAATAAGGACTTCCAGAACAAATAGCAAGGATATATATCTTTATGGCAGAATATTGAGACGACAACAACTTTTCAAGGGATATTATAGAGCAGAGGTAGGCAAAATACGGCCCTCAGGCCAAATCCTGCCCACCACCTGTTTTTGTAAATAAAGTTTTACTGGGACACAGACACTCATTTGTTAGTAAATCATCTATGTCTGCTTTCACGCTAAACTGCAAAGTTGGCTCTTTACAGAAATGTTTGCAGACTCCTGTTACAGAGCATCAGTACGTCATCATAGGGTATCTATAGAATTTCATCTAGCAATTGGAATTGGCTGGTTTCATAAGGACAGATTACAGAATGGGAATAATTCATGTGGGATCTACATTTTGAGGTCCAAGAATGAACTCAGTATACAGAGTGGAATTTCCAAAATACTATCTGTGAATACAAAAGAAACAAGCTCCCCATCCAGACAAGCTGAGGGGGCTATGATACGCTTATAGTAAGTGCTGGCATTACCTAGTTCAGGAGAAAAAATGCTTGCAATTTATGGATGGGATAAATAGATTAGAAAAGGATGGTGGAGAAGTCAACTTCAAAGTAAGAAAATAAATGTTATAAATTTGTGAATTAATGCTTTATTTGGTATATAGTTATTTAGTGTATATGATTCTTTTTGACGATGATTTCCTACCTAGAAAAAGAGGAAGACAGATTCACCCAAACCCTGACTCACAGAAGCGCCCCCTGGATGAGGACCGTTATCAGAGACAGGAAATGAGGTCTGTAGAATAGAAAACTAGAGACATAATCATGAAATATCTCACCCATTTAGAATCTGAAAAACTGCATCTACCCAAAAGAGGAAAATTCTGATATTACTTTGTTAGTAATTTATAAAATCTTCTATTCTGTTTAAATTTGAGAGGTTACGCCATTATGTCCCTGATGGCTGTTGATGATTTTCAACTATAATCAAGATGGCTGGGAAAGATGTCAATGTAAGTTGGAATAATACATTGTAGTTAAGCAGGAACTATTCCAGGATTGTGACAATGGATTCTTATTTTAGAAAGAATGGACTTTTGGCTTAATGAATCAAATTTGGACAGTAACAGTATTAGGAGGCTCTCTAAACTTTATCTCAGAGACTTGACTCTGTACCTCGCTTATGCTGTCTGGATGACATTCCGTCCAGTTTCTTCCTGGGAGAGCTCTGAGATCATTTACGTTGTTTACAAAATTATGCTAAGTTTTTATAACGAGGATTAGCAGGAAAAAGGTAAGTGACTTTAAAACCGAAGATTGAGAAATTGAGGAAAATAGATTTTAGAAAGACTCGGGAAGTGTGTCACACGTTGTAATTATTTCTAAAATGTGTTGCAATTGTCTCTTTGAAAGGAGGAAATGAGAATTATAGAAGTGGATTGGGATGAAATACTTTGGGTAAGAAGTCAGACGAAAGACATATTTTAAAAATGCAGGCAACCATTTGAATGTCTTGCTATGCTTCTAAAGTTGAGTTTATAAAAGTGTAAGTGACAAGAAAAAAAATGCAGGCAACATAAGAATATAAGACAGGGAACTCTAATGCGCTGTGGTGACCTAAATGGTAAGGAAATCCAAAGAAGAGGGAATACACGTATACGTATAGCTGATTCGTTTTGTTGTACTGTAGAAACTACACAACATTGTAAAGCAACTATACTCCAATAAAAATTAATTAAAGGGCTTCCCTGGTGGCGCAGTGGTTTAGAGTCCGCCTGCCGATGCAGGGGACATGGGTTCGTGCCCCGATCCGGGAAGAGTGGCTGGGCCTGTGAGCCATGGCCGCTGAGCCTGCGCGTCCGGAGGCTGTGCTCTGCAGCGGGAGAGGCCATAACAGTGAGAGGCCCGCGTACCACACACACACACACACACAAATTAATTTAAAAAATACATAGGAAAGATAGAAGATAAAGATGAACGTAAAAGAAAAAGGGTTGGTAATGAACTACATTTAAAAATTACATGGGTTTTGGAATCAGACATAGTTCAGAGACTGAATTTTCTCAGTATTTATTTTTATGGGCATTTATATATTTGTAATTTAAAGCATAGACATATTATTATCATGCATATGCGATTATTTACTAACTGTGAGTTGTATTACCATGGAATTTACTCCTACCTATTCCTTTTGAATAACTCTGTTGAAGGCAAAGGAATCCAAGACTTGTATATGAAGGCTGAACTGAGAAGGTGGGGAAACACTGAGGCAGAACCCAAGCAGGAAGAAGACGCAAGTCCAAACCTTGATGATAGAATCTCGAAATCAAAACCTCCTCCCCTGTGCTGTAAAATCACGATGGCACTGATTACTTGGACACAGGGCCAGACCCTCAGTGAGGGGTGGTGCTAAACACCTCCTGTGTGCACGTCATTCACAACAGAGCAAAATGAATTTATAGACATCTCAAACTGCAAAGGAACCAACATCCTAAATAGTTCTAGTGAGTAAAGGATGCTAAATAGAAATTAATAATAGAGTCCAGCATCCATTATTCCTAGTTTCAGATGTACATGTCACTGTTGTGTCTTTAATGAGGACCACTATTTTTATTGTTTTGTTTTATTTTATTGCCTATAAAAATATTCATAAAGGCTACTGCAAGTTCATCCTACCTGCAATCCAGTTGACCCAACTTTCCCACCATAGATTTTTCCAGTACTTAACCAGGCATAGCTCACGTGTACATCTATATATGCACTGCCCATATGTTCACTGATAAACTATACCCTTCTCTCATATGTAATAAGGATGTGCACTTCTTAGGGATTTGGTTCAAAGATTAACGCAAGCTCAATGGACATTGCTATCAATCACCTACACTCCTGTCCTTTACCGATAACCTTATAATCATAATTCATATTAGCATAATCACCTTCTCACTGATTACTGAAAGACCCAAAATCATCAATAATTCAGTTACGTATGTGATACTTTATCTTAAAGAAAGGTTTCTTTCAAACCAAGGGTTGATATCCAGGGATTTCTGATTAATTCTTAAATTAACTGGAAAATTTAATTAGCAATGATATTATATTTGAAAATATTCTGGTTGAGATTTATTCATCTTAAAAACCTTAATAATAGAGTGGAGCAAAATACTTATTTAGAAATTCCCATTTCAGTTTTTGTTTTGTTTTGTTTTGTTTTTTTTGATGAGCTCATGAAGTTCAAGTAGTGGGTAACACAAAAATTTTTAAAGCAAGACTTACTCTTCTTGGAACTTATGTGTATAAGAGTTTTGTCAAAAAGTTCTCTATAGTATCATTAGAATATAAAGGACTTACTCCTTTGGGGTAAGGATCATTTCTATTCTATTCATTGTTTATTCCCAGCACCTAGCGCAATGCAAGGAACTATTAGGTATATATAATTAATACTTATTTGTTGAATAAATGAATGCAAAAACTTCCTGTAATAAATCAGTAATTCGACACCAGCTTGTCTTCCTGATGAACTATTAAATTCTTAAGAAAATGTACCTGAGAACTATAATATCGAAGTATAGAAAAGAGTACATGAGAAAAGGAAGGACAAGTGCTTCACTTGCAGTAATAACTGTTTTCATATAATTTTTCTGGCAGATATCAAATATGATGGGTCTTCCAAAAATGGTTTTCTTTTTCAAAGGGGAAAACAGAAAGTAAAACAATAAGATTATAGTTTTCTACTGAAGCAATATTGACCTAGATATACCCACTCTTTCTTTAACCACAGTATTGCTAAAGTGAGCCATGAAAAACACACATGCATGCACACACACCCACACATATGCGCACACACACACACACACTTAAAGCACACCTTTACACACAAGGTCTTTACACATAATTTTATTACTTCCGTAAGGTACTGTGAAAGGCTTGGCTCCTTTTTCTACGTCAAAGACTTTCATCTCTGCTTCTGTGTCAAGTGGCTCTTGGATGGATTACTCATGTGCATGTTTATCATCTTTTGGGTTTTTTAAAAAACTCCCTGTACTAACTACTAACTAGACATCACCTGCACATGACAGTTTGCTTGAAACTATATAATCATAGTAGTCTCTCAGATATGGATATTATTTTAAGACAACTCTTCTGACTTATTCAGATATGCAAACTTTTATAGTGCACAGGGTCCCCCATAAGCACGCTTCTCAAACTTTGGTAGGCATCAGAATCAAATCTCCTGAAGGGCTTGTTAACACACAGACCGCCAGGCCTCATCCCAGAGTTTCTGACTCAGGAGGTCTGGGTGGAGGCCAGACAATTTGCTGATGCTGCCAGCAAATTGGTCCAGAGACCATGCTGGGTTGGATACATCCTGAGGAATAAGAATGAAACAGATGACACAGAACTGACGGCAACCCGTGAGAAAGACCTGATATTAAAAATATATAAGGTTACTAAGAAAATAATGGCAGCTAATCTAAATTTCCTAAAACTACAGAGCAGAGGATGGTGGATGACGCCTAAGAGATTTGAAGGCTTTTCCTTTGACCGAAACTTGGACACAAACAGCCAAACCAAAAATTCTATTTGACATACATTTCCTTACCAGGAGAACGCCTGCATTGTGCAGAATGAGAGGGGCTTTGCAGCTGACCTTTATGTGGGTCTTAACTTGAGAATATTACTGGAATATGAACAATAGGTTATAAATGGTAATAGAGTGGATGGCACAAATAACGGTCAAGGTTAACTTTCTAGGGCAAAAGCCATGGGTTCCACAAAGTAACCATTACTTAGATACTTCCATTCTTTCAACATGTATGGGGTACCTCCTGCACGCTGATACTGTGCTAGGATATCAAAAGATCTCCTTATCGGGAGAGAAATGGGGGAATAGACTTTTTTTTAACTTATAATAAGCAAAGAGCATCCCAGCAGAGGTAAAGGAGATGGTACCATGGAAGCATGGGTGAGGATGTAGCCAGTTGTGTGAAAGAGTCTGGAGAGGCTCTGGAGAGAAGGGATTTATGACGAATTTTAAGGAAAAGGAAGAACTAGACAGGTGGAGAATGGGAGAAAGACATGCCAGGGAGAGACAACCACGTGATCACAGGCACAGTGCTATGAGCCCACACTGCTGTCAGGGGAACAGAGAGCTCCATGTGGCTAAAGCACAGGTGGGTGTGGCTGGAGGGAAAGAATGGCAGAAAAGAAGTGTGAAAATGCCTGGGGGCAGATCATGATGTGAGGGGCCTTGCAGGCAGTGACAACCTTAGGAACAGAAAACTCAATCTGTAGATAAAGGAAGTTAAGAAGGCCTTAAAGCAAAGGGCTGTCATGGTCCAATTCAACTCCTAGTAAGTCTCTCAGCAGCACAGAGAATGAAGGAGAAGTGGGGATGAGGCGGAAGAAACACAGGAGGAAATTAGACTCATAAGCCAAGCAAGGGCTAAGGTAGAGAGCAGAGGTCTTCCTTGAGAGGCATTTCGGAGGTATCACGGGTAGGACCTGGCCAACAGGCAAGCATAGGGAACGCCACAGAAAGAAGAGTTGGAGCTCACTTTTAACAACTCTAACGGATTCATTTGGCCTGTTCAACTTGCTGATCCATGGTTATGTGTGATGTTTACTGAGCTCTAATTATATATAAGGCACAGCTGTAAATAACTATAGCTGCGGAAGACAAGCTCTCTGCCATCAAGATGCTTACTGCCCAATTTCACTTTAACTTGGAGCCACGGTCTTGAGAGAGAGAAACTTATCTCAGGAAAAATTCTCTGCAAGACTGCAGGCTGCCACAACAGGAAATTCTCCAGAGAGGATCACAAAGCTTAACAAAGTATGTACTCCCTTAATTTTGTATTTGGGACGAGGAGAAACTGAAGGAGGACAAGGAAAGGAAAGACATAGATGACACAGTCATGAGACATCTGCAGCCACTCCCCGCCATGCCAAAATTACGTGTCCGAGAAAGATATCACTTATCCTTCAGGAATAAGGTGAAGAATGTCTCTTAACCACTATATGGATTAAGAATGGCTTTCTCGGGGCTTCGCTGGTGGCGCAGTGGTTGAGGGTCCGCCTGCCGATGCAGGGGACACGGGTTCGTGCCCCGGTCCGGGAAGATCCCACATGCCGTGGAGCGGCTGGGCCCGTGAGCCATGGCCGCTGAGGCTGCGTGTCCGGAGCCTGTGCTCCGCAACGGGAGAAGCCACAACAGTGAGAGGCCCGCGTACCGCAAAAAAAAAAAAAAAAAAAAGAAAAGAAAAAAGAATGGCTTTCTCTTAACCCATAAGAAGTTCATACCTAGATTGAGCTTCGACGAACTTTACCAGGCATTAGAGGTTAAAAACAGAAGGTAAGTAACCCTAGAAAATTCTACAGCACTAGGCTAAGATAAAACAAGCAGAAGTTGTAAAGAAAAACCTGTCTTAAACAGCACTACCGGTTACCCCTCATCTTTTTTGACCCTGACTTAGGAAGTTCCAAAACCAACATTTCAACTGTCAGAAGCATCTCTTAGAGAATGTCTCATGGTGCTCTAATATCTATCATTTAGTACTTGGACATCTTTCTAAAGCAGATTTCTATCACCCATCATTTGGTAATACCTGAGATTTTTGAAAAAAACATAATGATTTAAAATTTCTTCATCCCGGATTTAACCTGGGAACTTGTGGCTATGCCCACACAGAGTCCAAATCCTGCAGGACAAAGCATAAAACTCTCAAAGAGATTCACTGAGATAGCATCCTCTTGAAGACAAAAGTGATAACAGCTCACTTGGAGAAAATTTTACTATTGAAACCAGCACTTGAGCTTTATGGTATATTTTAAACATGCAGGAGCAATTGTCAAGAGAGAACAGGCTCTATTACAAATCAGTGATTCCCAAGCAGTTAGTGCCCAATTCCCCCCTCTTCGTATCCGAGAACACATTATTTTTTTGCTTTAATAATACTTAGGCAGTAAGAATAACGGAAACACCTGGAGTTGATTTTAACAGGACTTTGCTAGCCCAGGGTAGAGTCCAAATCTCGTCAGGCTAAATCTCACCCTTGACCTGCCAAATATGATTACCAGAATCCAGCCACTTCCCCACATCCTGCAGCTGTTCTCCCCCGCCCTCCCCCCCCATAAACATCACATCTACCTCTCCTCCTGGAACTCCAACGGCAGCAAGAACACATGTCGCCAATTCAAGTGGAATAACAATTTCTGCAATGGACACTCCAAAGCAGAGACGCCTGGGTTTACCTCTGCACACACGCCTCTAGCACATTACAGGGCACTCTCCCTGGTGATGGTCTGAAGCAGTCACTGCTGGAGTGAAATAGCAGCAACCTCAGAGCCCTAAAGTAATAGAACACAACAGTTTATTTAAAAAGAAGTGAGGGGCACGTGAAGGTTTTAATCCCAGGCAAGGCAAAACGTGAAGCGTCAGGCCCACCTATGTAGACAGACATCCAGGGGCACCATATGATGGGCTGTGAGACCTTGGTCAAGTCAGCTAACTGTTCATTGTTTTTCTCTTGAAGACGATTGGACGATGTTTTTTAATCTGGGTTCGTGATGCATTGGCAAAGTCTTGCCCCTTCTCTTGTAAACTCGGTAGTAATCACAGCAATTATGTTCAGTGAGATTTACACCTTGTTTGATTGTATCTTGAGCCACATTTTCTCCTTATTTCATTGAGGTTTTCACAACTGACCTTTTGGTTCATAAAGGTCATCCTTACCTCCACTTGAGGCATTTCCTAGAGATCGCCTTAACTGGAAATTGACCAGCTATAACCTTTCTTAGACCCTAAAGGTCAACAAAACCAGACAATTCATCCTCTAAATGTTACCTTCTGAAAATCCCTAACTTGAGGGCTCTTCAGGCCAACACATCTCTTGTGAGGCATTCATATTGCCTTAAAATTTTTCGCTTCTTACTAATTAATGACTTCTCACTGATTAATGACTTAGTAATAGAGGGTAAGTTTTCCACAGTAACCCTCTGTCACAAACAAGTAAAAATGCTGAGTTAAATACAATAAACATCACCTTAAAAGGATGTGACAAAAGAGGGCAATTTTAGGACAAAGTGTGAGGAAAATCTTGAGCCCAGAAATACAAACGAAATACCTGGGCAATACAACCACATCTCCTCTAAGGGCGTTCGCCTACCCTAAGGAAGGGACGAAATGTCAAGGGACAGGGCCTGCCCAAAGTCAGAATCTTATAGTAGACCCTCTCCATATTAAGCCAGACTCCAAGGGGCTACTCCTATATAGAAGCCCCCAGAGGAACTCTCATCTGAGGTGCCCAGCGCAGCACGGCCACATGTGGTACCCTACACGCGAGTGACACTGAACTAAGCACAGGACGAAAACAGTCTGGTTTCTGGTTTGGATGCACTCAGACGACGGGGGTCTCCCAGCTAGCTGACAACCCACAGGAGCCGTGTGGCTGACAGCGTCCTGGTGCCCCGGCTGGGTGTCAGGTCTGAGCCTCCAGGATGGCACTGCCAAGTTCAGGATACTGGACCACCAGAGACCTCCCGGCCCCATGGAATATCAACGGGTGAGAGCTCTCCCAGAGATCTCCGTCTCAACACTAAGACCCAGCTCCATCCAACGGCCAGCAAGCTCCAGTGCTGGATGCCCCATGCCAAACAACCAGCAAGACAGGAACACAACCCCACCCATTAGCAGGGAGGCTGCCTAAAATCATACTAAGTTCAGAGACACCCCAAAACACACCACCGGATGCAGTACTGCCCATCAGAAAGACAAGATCCAGCCTCATGCACCAGAACACAGGCACCAGTCCCCTCCACCACGAAGCCTACACAATCCACTGAACCAACCTTACCCACTGGGGGCAGACACCAAAAACAACGGGAACCACGAATCTGCAGCCTGCAAAAAGGAGACCCAAACACAGTAAGTTAAGCAAAATGAGAAGACAGAGATGAAGGAGCAAGGTAAAAGCTCAACAGACCAAACAAATGAAGAGGAAATAGGCAGTCTACCTGAGAACGAATTCAGAATAATGATAGTAAAGATGATCCAAAAATCTTAGAAATAGAATGGAGAAAATACAAGAAACGTTTAACAAGGACCTAGAACTAAAGAGCAAACAAACAGTGATGAACAACACAATAAATGGAATTAAAAATTCTCTAGAAGGAATCAATAGCAGAATAACTGAGGCAGAAGAGCAGATAAGTGACCTGGAAGATAAAATAGTGGAAATAACTACCACAGAGTAGAATAAAGAAAAAAGAATGAAAAGAATTGAGGACAGTCTCAGAGACCTCTAGGACAGCATTAAATGCACCAGCATTCGAATTATAGGGGTCCCAGAAGAAGAAGAGAAAAAGAAAGGGACTGAGAAAATATTTAAAGAGATTATAGTTGAAAACTTCCCTAATATGTGAAAGGAAATAGTCAATCAAGTCCAGGAAGTGCAAAGAGTCCCATACAGGATAAATTCAAGGAGAAACATGCCAAGACACATAATAATCAAACTATCAAAAATTAAATACAAAGTATTAAAAGCAGCAAGGGAATAGCAACAAATAACATACACGGGAATCCCCATGAGATTAACAGCTGATCTTTCAGCAGAAACTCTGCAAGCCAGAAAGGAGTGGCAGGACATATTTAAAGTGATGAAAGGGAAAAACCTACAACCAAGATTACTCTACCCAGCAAGGATCTCATTCAGATTCAACGGAGAGATTAAAAACTTTACAGACAAGCAAAAGCTAAGAGAATTCAGCATCACCAAACCAGCTTTACAACAAATGCTAAGGGAACTTCTCTAGGCAGGAAACACAAGAGAAGGAAAAGACCTACAATAACAAACCCAAAACAATTAAGAAAATGGTAATAGGAACATACATATCGATAACTACCTTAAATGTAAATGGATTAAATGCTCCCACCAAAAGACATAGACTGGCTGAATGGATACAAAAACAAGACCCGTATATGTGCTGTCTACAAGTGACCCACTTCAGACCTAGGGACACATACAGACTGAAAGTGAGGGGATGGAAAAAGATATTCCATGCAAATGGAAATCAGAAGAAAGCTGGAGTAGCAATTCTAATAACAGACAAAACAGACTTTAAAATAAAGACAATTACAAGAGACAAAGAAGGACACTACATAATGATCAAGGGATCAACCCAAGAAGATATAACAATTGTAAGTATTTATGCACCCAACATAGGAGCACCTCAATACATAAGGCAAATGCTAACAGCCATAAAAGGGGAAATCGACAGTAACCCAATAATAGTAGGGGACTTTTAACACCTCACTTTCACCAATGGACAGATCAACCAAAATGAAAATAAATAAGGAAAAACAAGCTTTAAACAAGATGGACTGAACTGATATTTATAGGACATTCCAACCAAAAACACGTTCTTCTCAAGTGCTCATGGAACATTCTCCAGGATAGATCATACCTTGGGTCATAAATCAAGCCTTGGTAAACTTAGGAAAATTGAAGTTGCATCAAGTATCTTTTCCAACCACAACGCTATAAGACTAGATATCAATTACAGGAAAAAAACTGTAAAAAATACAAACACTCGGAGGCTAAACAATATGCCACTAAGTAACCAAGACATCACTGAAGAAATCACAAAATACCTAGAAACAAATGACAATGAAAACACGACGGCCCAAAAACTATGGGAGGCAGCAAAGCAGTTCTAAGAGGGAAGTTTATAGCAATACAATCCTACCTCAAGAAACAAGAAAAATCTCAAATAAACAACCTATCCTTACAACTTAATCAATTAGAGAAAGAAGAACAAAAAACCCCAAAGTTAGCAGAAGGAAAGAAATCATAGAGGGAACTTATCTCCACATAATAAAGGCCATATATGACAAACCCACAGACAACATTGTTCTCAATGGTGAAAAACTGAAACCATTTCCACTAAGATCAGGAACATGACAAGGTTGCCCACTCTCACCACTATTATTTAACATAGTTTTGGAAGTTTCAGCCACAGCAATCAGAGAAGAAAAAGAAATAAAAGGAATCCAAATTGGACAAGAAGAAGTAAAACTGTCACTGTTTGCAGATGACATGATACTACACATAGAGAAACCTAAAGATGCTACCAGAAAACTACTAGAGCTAATCAATGAATTTGGTAAAGTAGCAGGATACTAAATTAATGCATAGAAATCTCTTGCATTCCTATACACTAATGATGAAAAATCTGAAAAAGAAATTGAGGAAACACTCCCATTTACCATTGCAACAAAAAGAATAAAATACCTAGGAATAAACCTACCTAAGGAGACAAAAGACCTGTATGCAGAAAACTATAAGATACTGATGAACGAAATTACAGATGATACAAACAGATGGAGAGATATACCATGTTCTTGGGTTGGAAGAATCAACATTGTGAAAATGACTATACTACCCAAAGCTATCTACAGATTCAATGCAATCCCTGTCAAACTACCAATGGCATTTTTCACAGAACTAGAACGAAAAATTTCACAATTTGTATGGAAACACAAAAGACCCCGAATAGCCAAAGCAAACTTGAGAAAGAAAAGCGGAGCTGAAGGAATCAGGTTCCCTGACTTCACACTATACTACAAAGCTACAGTCATCAAGACAGTATGGTACTGGCACAAAAACAGAAATATAGATCAATGGAACAGGATAGAAAGCCCAGAGATAAAACCACGTGCATCTGGTCACCTTATCTTTGATAAAGGAGGCAAGAATATACAATGGAGAAAAGACAGCCTCTTCAATAAGTGGTGCTGGGAAAACTGGACAGCTACATGCAAAAGAATGAAATTAGAACACACCCTAACACCGTACACAAAAATAAACTCAAAATGGATTAAAGACCTTATGTCTCTATGACATTAATCACAGCAAGATCCCTTCTGACCCACCTCCTAGAGAAATGGAAATAAAAACAAAAATAAACAAATGGGACCTAATGAAACTTAAAAGCTTTTTCACAGCAAAGGAAACCATAAACAAGACCAAAAGACAACCCTCAGAATGGGAGAAAATATTTGCAAACAAAGTAACTGACAAAGGATTAATCGCCAAAATATACAGGCAGCTCATGAAGTTCAATATCAAAAAAACAAACAACCCAATCCAAAAATGGGCAGAAGACCTAAATAGACATTTCTCCAAAGAAGACATACAGTTTGCCAAGAAGCAGATGAAAAGCTGCTCAACATCACTAATTATTAGAGAAATGCAAATCAAAACTACAATGAGGTATCACCTCACACCAGTCAGAATGGCCATCATCAAAAACTCTACAAACAATAAATGCTGGAGAGGGTGTGGAGAAAAGGGAATCCTCTTGCACTGTTGGTGTGAATGTAAATTGATACAGCCACTATGCAGAACAGTATGGAGGTTCCTTAAAAAACTACAAATAGAACTACCATATGACCCAGCAATCCCACTACTGGGTATATACCCTGAGAAAACCACAATTCAAAAAGAGTCATGTACCACAATGTTCACTGCAGCACTATTTACAATAGCCAGGACATGGAAGCAACCAAAGTGTCCATTGACAGATGAATGGATCAAGACGATGTGGCACATATATAAAATGGAATATTACTCAACCATAAAACGAAACGAAATTGAGTTATTTCTAGTGAGGTGGATGGACCTAGAGTCTGTCATACCGAGCGCAGTAAGTCAGAAAGAGACAAACAAACACCATATGCTAACACACATATATGGAATCTAAAGAAAAAAATGGTTGTGATGAACCTAGGGGCAGGACAGGAATAAAGACTCAGACATACAGGATGGACTTGAGGACACGGGGAGCGGGAAGGGTAATCTGAGACGAAGTGAGAGGGTGGCATGGACATATATACACTACCAAATGTAAAATAGATAGCTAGTGGGAAGCAGCCGCATAGCACAGGGAGATCAGCTCAGTGCTTTGTGACCACCTAGAGGGGTGG
This sequence comes from Tursiops truncatus, assembly GCF_011762595.2. Lineage (NCBI taxonomy): Eukaryota > Metazoa > Chordata > Mammalia > Artiodactyla > Delphinidae > Tursiops > Tursiops truncatus. Next base: position 25,008,201 of record NC_047054.1, on the reverse strand, counting down.
GAGAGGGAGGGTGGGAGGGAGACACTAGAGGGAGCGTATATGGGGATATACATATACGTACAGCTGATTCACTTTGTTATATAGCAGCAAGTAACACACCATTGTAAAGCAATTATACTACAATAAAGATAAAAAAAGAACCCCCAAAAGCTACCCCCACAGGTAAGCAAAACGAAACCTACTTCTCCAACCCCAGAGAACTAAGAGACATTGTCTTGACTCTGAGGGAAGCAGGAAGGGAAAGCCGAGGTTAAAGTCTGGCTCTTGAAGCCCAGATACACAGAATGAGAGTCCTTGGACCCTCAGGCCATGAACTTGGTAGGGTCCCAGGTATCCAGCAGCAACAAACACAGACCTAGGCAGGCATGCATGCACTTTCATCTTACAGCCTGAGAAATGCCACAGATCATTTTCCTGAGCAAGAATCAGCACAGAATTGGAGACAACCAAGCACGGAAAGAAACAGGCCTTGAGTGAGAACTACCATATACTGGACTCATCATACACAAATGAGGAAACAAGTGTGCTAACTCTGCTAAAATAAATCACAAACTTGAAAATATCTCCAGGGACCAGGAGAATACAAAATGCTACACAGAAGATGTGAAAAGGGGTCAGCCAAATAAAGCTGCTAGGGAAAAAGAAGAATTGAAATGAAAAACTTAATGAATGATCTTAGCAGCCGACTGTACAGAGCAGAAGAAACCATGAGTGAATTGGAAGACAGATCAGAAGAAATATAGCAATGGAGTTAAATGATGGGAATTCTGAAAGAGATGTAAAGAGAACTGATTAGGGTGAGAAGGTCCAACATACTTTTAATTAAAGTTTCAGAAGGAGAGAAGAGAATGCGAGAGAGGAGACCTTTGAAGAGATACGGGTGTGAATTTCCCAGAATAAACTACATGTACAGAAGCCCAGTGAATCCTGAGCAGGATAAATAAAAAAAGAATCCACATCGAAATACATCATAGTGAAACCAGAAAAGAAAAGAAAAGAAGACAAAATCTTAAAAGCATCCAGAGAAGAAAGGCAGATTACTTTCAAAGCAGTGGCAGTTAGAATGACAACTAACTTCTCCACAGTTCTTGACTGATTGAAGTACATTGACAGCTCACTGCATCTTAGTTTTAGGCCAAACTGTATATTTTATCTATTACCGTAATCGCCTGCTGACTAAGCCCCTTCTCTTAGCTCTTTCTCAAGGTAATGGGAATAAGGAGGAAGTAAGTTTCTGAAAAAGAATCCTGAAACATTTGGTAGCTTTTAGCTTTATTACCCAATAATGTGGTAAAGTCACTGTACTAGAAATAATGGTGCTTGGCTTGTAAGTTTTGCCTGTGTTAAAACCTTCCCACCAATCAATTAAAATTTCTTCCTGGAGCTGTACCACAGAGAAAGAGAAGAATAAGTGGAATTGATTCTCTCCTGGTAATAAATGGACCTCGGGATGACACACCTAAATATATCTCGAGGCCACAGATGAACCACCTGGTGCTTACCCACTTCTTTTTTCTCTTAGATTAAGTTTTTGAGAAATAAGTTTTCTTTCATATACTTCTCCTCAGACCTTTGATTTGCACTTTATATCTTATCAGTAAATCTTTAATTATCATTGTGAAATGCATAAAATGAAAAAAAAAACATTTTTTGTTTCTATATGTGGGACCCAGTGGTTTTCATGTTCAAAAGGCAATCAAAATGACTCGGACACATTCACGGTAACAATCACAGCAGCTTGATCCACTTCACTTAAAAAGCAGTCTCCGGCTTTTCCAATAAAATATTTGCTTTATCAAGAGGAGAATAAATTTGGGAATCTTCGTAATGGAAAGTTTACAAGTATCCTTGATGACAATGCAGAGTTACTACAGAGAAAAAAATATGGTATACTGAATTAACTTAATATTATGATCCTTCTGTTAAGATGATCGACAAAGTTAAAACAACTTCTTGAGGAATTTCGTGCAGGAGATCATTTCTGGAAAATCAACAGAGCCTATATTAAAAAATAAAGCAAAATGTCTTACATAGAAAGTTGAGGATGGAGAAGAACAAAAATTAAATCTAAAGAACATACAACACTGAGAAAAATTAAACAATTTTATCATTTTTAAAGCAGATATATTAAGAATTTCTCAGAAGACTATCTAGTCAGTATTCTTTGCTGATTCACACATGCTGGTCCTCGGTAGAGGTTAAATCCCATAACTCCTATGTCATATGCTTTTTAGGAACAGCTACGTTAAGGGTATCAGAGATCATAATTCACAGCCAGCACCCAGTTTCTATTGGGAATTTCACATAAAAGGCTTCTGTACTAGTAATTTATAAATACATTTATTACCATGTTCTATATTTTCACTAAATAATTCACATACCGAAACAGATCTTCTAGGTGTTTCCCAAGATAAATTAACCATATTACTAGCTCACCCATCAAAAATTATTCTATAGAAGACAGACTATTTCCTGCATACAATCAATTTGTTATTTGCCTAGACCTGACGCAACTATTATTTCTCGAATACCCTAAGATTTCTGAAAAGGTATTCACTACTAAAGCCTGAGTGAAATGTACCAGGAAAGCATTACCCAAAATTTTGCAGGATTGTCTTGCAGAGACCACTGACGAATACAACGCAGATTTTGAATCATAGTTTTCTTTTACATCTAAAACGTTTACACTTCATCTAAATAAATCTCCTTAATCGTTAGATAAGAATATAAAGCCCAGATATTTTAAACTACGGCCAAAACCATAAGAACGTCGTGTGTTCTCTCTCTCTCTCTGTGTCTTTCTGTTCTGCCCGCCTGAGCCATGCCCTTTCCACCCCACCACATCGGGGCTCCTTCACTGCAGCTCCTGCTTCCCTCTTTATCCCAAGAGATGACTGCTTATTATACAGTTTTATAGGTTCAAACACATTGTAAATCAACTATACTCCAATAAAAGTTTTAAAAATAAACAACAACAACCACACACACACACACACACACACACACACTGAAGCCAGGCTTTCACTCTCCAGCCCTCCCAGCCTGTAGTGCTTCCTTAGTTATGACCTGGAAGAGCCTTTCCATCTGTGACTGGCTGGGAATCAGCATTGTCTGCCCTCCCAGCTCCTTGGATGGGCTCCAAATGAACTCTTCAGTCTCTTTCTAGCCACTAATTAAGGCCCTCATTAATGGGGCCAGTTGAATATGAATCAGCCAACTTTACAAGTTCCTACCACCCTCAAAGGATCTGCGTTGTCCTCAAGGCAAAGCCCCTCCCTGCTCCAACCTGGGGAGGGCCATTCTTCTGTGAAGGCCCAGTTTTTTTTAAACTTTTTATTTTATATTGTAATAGAGTTGATTAACAATGTTGTGTTAGTTTCAGGTGTCCAGCAAAGTGATTCAGTTATACATATACATGTATCTATTCTTTTTCAAATTATTTTCCCATCTAGATTGTTACATAGCATTGAGCAGAGTTCCCCATGCTCTACAGTAGGTCCTTGCTGGTTATCCATCTTGAATATAGCAGTGTGTACATGTCAATCCCAAACTCTCTAACTATCCCTCCCCTCACCCTTCCTCCATCCCCACCCCGTAACCATAAGTTCATTCTCTAAATCAGTAAGTCTGTTTCTGTTTTGTAAATAAGTTCATTTGTATCGTTTCTTTTTAGATTCCGCATATAAACAATATCATACGATATTTCTCTTTCTCTGCCTGACTTATTTCACTCAGCATGACAGTCTGTGAAGCCCCAGTCTGACATGGTTCCCAGTAAGCTTTAGGACACCATGTGAGGCCCAGACGAAAACCACAATGTGTTGAGTGTTGGGACCCTCCTTTCTTTTAGGATGCTAGCAAAATCCTCCAGATAAAGGTCTGGACTAAATAATAATCCTTTAGGGGAGGAAAAAATAACAACTGCATCTGTCATTCCTCCTATTTCCCTCCTCCTCCCTCACCCAAAGCTAAATAAATAAATATAAATAAATCTCCTAATGCAAACTGAACTACCACTCTGGAAATTTAATAATGGAGTAGGAGGCCTTTGACCCCCTAGGTCTCTGGGTCAAAGATAATTCAGGTTGTTAGTGATAAAATGTCACTGTGATCAGTGACTGGTCAGTGGCTCACAGATGCAAGGGGGAATGACTTGGTGGCCTCAGAGCAGCTGTCAAGGCACAAGTGTTCATAGCTTTTTTTGCTTATACATCATTTCTACAGAGGATCCAGAGAGCCTACAGACATCTCTCTTGTTAGAGCCTCTTGCATTAAGGTATCGGTGCTTACAAAGTTTTAGAGCACTGAGACAGCTCACACCCACACCATACATGAATCTCTCTCACACACACACACAACACACAACACACAAACACACTACCCCCGTCTTCCAGGTTATGACATTAGGACTACTTACTTTACTGGTCATCTTGTCAGTTAATATTTATTGAATCCACTTGGGCACACGATATTATAACAAGGAACAATTAGATGCCAAAGTTTAGCTGATTTAAATCTACTGCAACCCTCAAAATAATTAAAGTCATATCAGTGATGGACCCCAAAGTGCTATTTGATGACACAGAGATACATCTCTCTTACTTGGAAGCATAATAACACCTAAAGTACTATAAATGTTGAATTCACATACAGTGTCCGTCTTAGATCTGTAAGTGTAGCATCATGGTAATTCAGATCCCTACCTTGAAACCTGGATGCCTGGGTTCTAGTACTAGGACAGATACTCTGGCTGGATCTTGTGTTTTCCTCATTTGAAAAGATATGACTCAAGGACATGGCCTCTAAGTTAACCTTTTCAGTTCTAACATTCTATGATTTCCCCCCAGGGCTACTGTAGTTGTATTTAAGAGCTTACTTTATAGGCAGTATTAATATCGTTTAAGATTATTTTCATTACTTACCAGGAACGGTTGTTTTTTATTTATATAATGAACTCTTAACATAGCAAACACGATGTTCCAGGCAACGGTCTAAGTATTTACAAATATAAACTCCTTAAACTGCATCAGATTAGTTTCTTAACTGCCGTTATGTTCTTAAGAAGAAATGTAACACAAACAATTTAGGGTTAGCAAGAATTGTAGATTGAACAAACCTCGAATTCCTATTCATTTGTCTGAATAATTAAGCACTGATTATTACTTACTGCGAGCTTTAAGAAAAAGTGTGCAAATTTCAAGCAGGAAAACCACATATGATCAGTTTAGGAACAAATCCATGAATTGCTAGTACTGGTGATTTGCACTCATACTTGCTTATTAACTGATAGAAACATAATAATTAAATTGCTCCCCATAAGCTCCCACAATGCGTTGTTTTAAGCAAATTAGCTATATTCCCTCATTTATTCAATCACTGAACAAATTTTTAAGAACAACAACTATGTTCCCATCACTGTGCTGGCCCCTGGTGATATGAAAATGCATAAGACAGACATGACCTTGAGAGGTTCACAGTCTGGAGACATTAACTGCTAAAATGTGCTCATATGATCAGTCAATTAAAAATTCCTCTGGGTGAGGACAACCGTTTATTCTCTAAGAATTAAAATTATGTAAGTGACAAAATAAAATGCTCGAAATAAAACTGAGATTGCTTTGATCTCTATCCTGCAAACCGACAACGAAGAGGATAAATTTAAAATAAATAAATAAAATAAAGTTAATAAAATAGATAAAAATAGTCCAAGTATACTTTCTGTTTTATAGAAAATAAGGTGATAGAACATAGAAAGTCACCTATTTTTTTTACATACATTTATAGATGTCCTTACAGTTTAATGACTTCACATTTATACCAAATCCTGAAATATGTATAAGGATTAGTAATCACAAAAGTAATCCTATAAGTAAACCTATCTAACCATTTAAAAGGTAGCTGTAGTCTATTTTAAGTATAATTATTTATTAATACTTTTTGAAAGTAACTGAAAAGAAACTCTGTTCCCATAGAAAGCATACAGCCACATATTAAGGCAATGTGCAAATTTAGTACTTAGGCCCCCGTGTATGTATATCAATATAATCAGTTCCCCTTTCTTATTTTATCGCGTGACCAGAAATAGAGTGACTCTGTCCATGGAACCAGCAGTTCTTACTTATATAAGAGGCTTTTAGTAATGTACCGTGAAACATGACAGTTCAAAGGATGGTTATTATTTCCTTAATTTGTCAAGGGAGTTTTCAACAAAGAACCACCATATTCATAATAAAAAAATATTCTTTTAAGTTCTAAGTAGGGAATTTTTTTTAATATATATTTTATAAGGAGTTGACATGCTAATACTAGCAAAACACTGAATCTTCCAAAGGGTGACTTCTCTCTTTGAGTGAATGTGAGAATGGTAAGACCACTGGGGGATGAATACATTGTTCTCTTGGTACAGTTGTAACTTATCTTTGCTCAAGTGCAACAGCCTTCTTCAGAAGCTGTGCCATCCATCTGCCCATGAGTTTCACAGAAACAAATCACAAAAGGGCGTCTGCATTAAGGTCAGCAGTAACTTTACAAAGTCCCATGTCCAAAATGACAAAAAGAGCATTCAGCCCTATGGCTGCCTCTCTTAGTATCCCTGTCGCCCGAAGGTGTAGGCGCCGTGAAGTTTCCTCAAACATGCCGGTCTAGATGCAAATTCCTGTAAGACAGTTGCTACTACCCTTCCGGCTACAGGGAGTTTTATTCCCAGATTGCTGGGCTTAAGGCAAGATGGCTGCATCCTGCCTTTTCATCATGATTTCAAGAGGTGGAATGAAGTAAGCCTACCTTCAGTGGAAGGTGCAAGGAAGCACTGAAACTTGTCTTTACCTTACAGAGTGTGACTTTAGTCACCAAATTCAGATACAGGGCTTTCACTGAGCTTTTTATGTTTTGTGAATATTTATTCTGTCACCAGTAGCATATTGTAAGCGGTGACATTTCTTCCCCCTGCACAGGCCAACTTAGATGCTCCCTTGGTGAAGGGGGTCTCTTTTACATTCAATGTGAGAGGGCAGTGAATCTGTAGGTCTCAGGGACTATATGCTCTACACTGTCCCTTACCTTCTGCTAAATCCTAGGGAAAGATAATGGCCTTTATCTTACCTGCCTCCCTGAAGTGGATCCCAGTGCTTTCTGATGGGGCGTAAATAATGAACACAACATTTAAAACTCTAATGTTGCTTTCCAAATAGCAAAATATTTAAAATAACTATTTCTATCGACATTTCTCCTTCCTGTAAGGTTAAGGGCAAAGGAGAACATACAATATAATCAACATGTTAAAACAAAACCCAAAAAACAACCCTTAAGACCTAAGTCTCCCATTTCTATTCAATTTAATATATGGAAAATTATGTATTTCATTTTCTATTCAACTCAGTATTCCAATAACTGGTTTTCTTTTGACAAACCCACCAGCTCATTTCCATAATTCCGGTATATGTATAACTCTTTCCCAAAATGGATAATGCATGAGCCGTTTCCTCTCCCCACCCCCCCAGGGAAGATTCCAAGTATACAGCAAGGTGACCTCACTACAGCAAATTATAATCGCTATCTATTTTCTGTGTTCGAACTAATCTTTCTGGGGGTAATGTACCAGTCTTCAATATATCTCTCAGAAATAGATGACAATAATTTTCAATATTACTGCGATCACAACTGTTTATAAAAATCTACCATTTCACGAGCTTCAAGACAGGCTCCCCTTTTTTATTTATTTAAAAACCATTTAAAGTGGAAAGTGTAGAAAAGTCCATAATTTCAAACAATGAAATATTGTGCTTAAAACAGATACTGTCACTCTGTTGGCAGAGAAAAGAGAAAATACCAAAAGAATATAAAAGCAGGCTTGTGTATATATATATACACAAAATAATGTCAACTTAATATACAAATGGAAAATCTTGTCAGACAATAAAGTTACACACACACAACACAATATGCTCCAGTTAAATCAATTCATCATTACAATTATCTATCCTTGTAGTTCAGGGAACAAAACAGTCAAAAACTATAAATAGAAAAATGATTCTCACTCATTTATTCTGTAAATATTTGTACGTAAAGTACTCCACTAGGCCCTATGTGTAAGACAAAATTATCCTTGACCATCAAGACATGGGAGATTAGGAATAGGAAAGTTACATCTAAAGAACTAACTGGCATATATTTTATTTTATTTTATTTTATTTTTTATTTATTTATTTTTTTTGCGGTACACGGGCCTCTCACTGTTGTGGCCTCTCCCGCCGCGGAGCACAGGCTCCGGACGCGCAGGCTCAGCGGCCATGGCTCACGGGCCCAGCCGCTCCGCGGCATGTGGGATCTTCCCGGACCTGGGCACGAACCCATGTCCCCTGCATCGGCAGGCGGACTCTCAACCACTGCGCCACCAGGGAAGCCCTACTGGCATATATTTTAAAAGAAGTGTGTGCGTGTGTATTATTTAAAAATATAAGTGCACATAACCTATTTTTGCATCAATCTGTTAAAACATCACTGCCAGTGTTCCTCCATTCTCCAAAAATGAGTTTATCTATAGACCAAAGTTCAAGGTCAGGAATATCTGGTTGATCTCTTTATGAATGTGTTATACATATATGACATCCAACTCTCACCAAGAGTCCAAAGCCATAGAATATAAACCTAATAAATATTTGATATGTATTATCAACATGATAATTATTTACAAAGAACCTCTGTGTATAAGACCCTGTGAAAAAATGTACAGTATTTATAGTTATTTGTGGAGGGCTTAAAGTTCAGACAACATTGATACATACATAGCAAGAAGACAACATTAGATGAACACACGTTGGAAAAGTGCTTAGATTTTGTTGATATTTAAACTCAGTAAAACTGATCGTTTAGTCCTTACTCTGTACCCAGCACAATACTCAACACTACTGCTTAGAACAACCACATGAATTACGTAATATTATTTCCCACAGTGTACACACGTAGAAACTGAGGCTTACGTAGTTGTCATCACTGTCAGAGTTCACACCACGCAGTCAGAGGACAGAACCAGAGCCTTGCCTTTCAACCACTGCTCTGGTCTTACTAAAACCAGCACCTCTCAATCCTGGAGCAACACAGCCATCATGAAGCCAGGGCCACCATGCAAGTGGCCCAGAAACCTCTACTCAGTGTTGCTCAAGGTCAAATTTTCATGCTGATGTGCTCCGAATCACACTATATGCAAATACAGGAATTCTCATTCGGCCTGCTGGTTAGGAAAGAACACAGCTAATTTTTCTTTCTAGTGGTCACATTCAGAAAACACGTTTTTATTTTTAAGGCGAACAGGCCAGATAATTTGGGGAAAAAGCAAAATACTGCTCAGTTCTCGAGTGCTGCCAAAAGTCAGGATACTGCTGGTTTGGAGATGGCTGGATCAAAGGTGTCAGAGGTGGGACCACACCCAGGGGGGCTTGAATCCAGGTTTGTGCTTTTTAGGGGGATTATGTTTCATCCCATCTCCTGCGGAATATATAGATTTGGATTCAAAATGTCATCCAGGGACTTCCCTGGTGGTCCAGTGGTTAAGAATCCACCTTCCAATGCAGGGGACCAGTTTTCCCGTCGGGGAACTAAGATCCCACATGCCCCAGGGCAACTAAGCCCACGCACTGCAACTAAGACCCGACGCAGCCAAACAAATTAAAAAAAAAAAAAATGTCATCCATAGTTCATACTTCCTTCACTCCAGTGGGTTTGGAGAGAAGATAAGAGAATCATCAAAATGAGGATTTAGAACGTTCATTTGGGTTTCGCTGAACTGCACAGGTGCATGTTTTAGTCCCAGCTCAACTCCAACTGAGGTTACAAATGGATATGACATTGGACCCCATCCAAAGAAGTCTTCCTACTGTATACTCATATATTACATGAATATATAAAACAAACACAAAACAACCCTTTCATTTAAATATTTGTAACCATTAATATAGTATAAGCTCATAACTAAAAGTCAACTTTCCAAGTTTGGAAGGGAAGAGAGGCAAAAGGAAGTTCCACAAAAATTCTTTTTCATATACTAAATCATGTTAAACATAATACAAATGTTCACACTGTAGACACAAAACCATAGTGTGCTGTGTCCCAAATGAATCTTGCCGCCCACTTCACATCGACTACTACTAGAGCAAGTTACCAATCCTCTTCTGCTCCCCTTCTTATCTCCCAGTACAACAGAAAGCCCATGGCATAGGATGAGGAAAGGGGAGAAAAGACACATTTAGGGAAAACCAGAATCTTCTCTAAGTCCTGATAAACTTAAGAATAGTGAGAACACTTGATTCACAAAATACATATCTCTAAACACTAAATAGCAACATAGGTGTTGTTATTTATTAAAAAAACTCTTATCATGAGCATTTGTTTTCTTTTAAATACCTGTTGACCACCTCCTTCATTTTTTTTCTTTGACTTTTGGATACATTTCTTATCAGTTCACTCATAAATATGATTTCCTATTATGATATATACAAATGAAAAATTTTCAATAAATGATGTACTAAACAGTTAAGATCAAAAACTCTCTTTAGGGCTTTAACAGAGAAAATTTTCTATGCATAATTAATATCCAAACTTCACTTTACCTAGGGTTGAAATATATTTTTTGAAAAAGTTATAAAATCTGTAGGAATTTTAACTTTCAATTCTGGAGTCCTTAAATATAAGACATTCAGTATTCAGAACATTTCAGTATATGCATACAATTTATTTGTTCTGAAAAATATTCCAAATTAGAATTTAGACATTTCCTTTTAAATATTGGTTTTATATTTACTATGGAATAGCTAAGAAGACTGTCAAGTCCTTTAAAAATGCAGTTTGTCTTTACAACTGTGAGATCATATGTAACAAACAGATGAGTTACAATTACAAACAGAAACATATGCACTTTAAAAAGCTGGCTTTACCTAAGTTCTAACCTTATTTATAAAGTAATATAGGCCATTGATAATGAGCATATTTTCACATGGCAGTAAAATTCACACTTATTAAAACTACTGGAAAAATTGAATTGTAGTACTGTATACTGAGTAAAGTTAAAAAAAATATTATTCCATAAAACAAAGCCAAGTTTGTTCACTAGTCACTAATATTTCTCACTCACATCTTTGTAATCTCTGTAGAAATGCGGTGGGTAAGATAAAGCATAGTAACAGTTTGCTAACAGGTTCAATAAAAATCCAAGTTACATGTTGTGATAGAAATGTACTACTTTTCTCTCCAAGAGAAAATGCCCATTGCCCTGGCACTCTACCTTTATGCTGAATTCATTTTATATGGCTACCATATGACCTATGTATTGGAGAAAATGTCACTGGTTTAATGACTTCCTAGCCCAGTTTCCTTTTATACATTATTTTAACCTCAATTAACTTCTACGACTTTTTTCAAAGTTGTCACTACTATATTTTTTAAAATACCATGTAGGGCTTCCCTGGTGGCACAGTGGTTGAGAGTCCGCCTGCCGATATAGGGGACACGGGTTCGTGCCCCGGTCCGGGAAGCTCCCACATGCCGCGGAGCGGCTGGGCCCGTGAGCCATGGCCGCTGAGTCTGCGCGTCCAGAGCCTGTGCTCCGCAACGGGAGAGGCCACAGCAGTGAGAGGCCCGCGTACCGCCAAAAAAATAAAATAAAAAAAAAATAATAAAAATACCATGTAAAGCATAAAGTCAAACTACTAAACAGAGTCCAAATATTAAACTATATGACATTGACAATATTCAGTCGTGTATCATCTACAGAATTGACAATTTCTGATGGTTCCACCTAATAAAACATTCCCTGACTCTCACATCACTGAAACTAAAATGCAACAGCCGCCCAGAGGAGCCAGCTGCCTGCCAACTGAAGCTATGAAACAGAAGGTTTGGGACACTGTCGCAGACCAAACGCTACTGCCCATCAATAATACCTTTCTTGGACCAAAACAATGTGAACAATATTGCCCTTTAAAAAGAGAAGGAGAGTAACAAACTGGGAGTAACTCACAATGAACATGACCAGTGCAGAGTGGAATAAATCGTGAGCAAATAACAGTGCCTCTGCGACAGTGTTATAACGTTAGCCCGTGATCCAAAAGAATTAGTCATTCCAACCCATTTTCAAAAACATGTAGCTCAAAGTAGAGTTCTTAAACATTTTAGCTAGGGGTTGAGGATAAGGTGTGAAGACGTGAAAACATGGGCTCCTAAAGATCCTCTGTGTGATTTTGAGGTGCTCATGTATAATTTTCCAATGCCACAGTGGAACTTTTAAATATGACTAAATGTCTTTGCAGGTACTGCCCGAACTTATGCAAGAGGAACTGCTCTAAGGGACGACTGAAAAATGCTTATAAGATGCTAAGTTCTCTGGGGACAAGTTGTTGGCTGACATATACACACTACTGTATATAAAATAGATAACTAATAAAGACCTACTGTATAGCACAGGGAACTCTACTCAGTACTCTGTAATGACCTATATGGGAAAAGAATCTACAAAAGAGTGGATATATGTATATGTGTAACTGATTCATTTTGCTGTACACCTGAAACTAACACAACATTGTAAATCAACTATACTCCAATAAAAAATTTTAAAATGAAATAAAATGAAAGTAAATCTCACAGATGTGCCCTTGCAGGTTTTTACAACTGCATCGTCATCATCAGAATGATGTTTCGGAATGTTCTTAGCGAATTTGGTCTATTTTGGTCTAGCTGGGAAACAAACTCCAGTTGAGGTAGTAACTGATGAAATCAGGATCCTATTCTTCCCCATAGATTGCCCAGAATATCTAAGTCACTTAGAAAAGAAAAAAGGAGTCGTTCTTTGGGGAATAGCAGTGTGATGCTCCTGGAGCACCCTCTGGAGGCCAGAAAAAGGTGACACTAGTGAAACGGAGAAAGAAGAGAATTCTGACCTCCCAAAGGCAGAACTCCACAGATCGTACTTAAGTTGGACTCAAAAACGCACTTATGCAATTGTAATCAAGGCGACCTAAGAAACATGCGTACTTAATTTATAGTTTACAAATGCAAATAAATCCAAGGTGTATGTAACAACATTCTCAAATAATTGTTCCTTCATTAAAAAAAAAAAGGAATGCACTGATTAGTGTATTTCAGCCTGCATTCTGAATTCCTTGGGGAATTAATTGTAGAGGCATTTTTTTCATAGTTAGAAGAGAGGTCTCAACGTGAAAATGTGCCATTTTCATTCACGAAATGTAAGTAAGTAAGGTTATATAGGGTATTACTAATTGTCAAACTTTTCAAAGTAGTCAGCTTTATGCTTATCAAAACTGAGAATAAATTAAGCTTTTTTTTTTGCTTCTAACACCTTACTTTTTCTAAAGCAACAAACACTGACATCTATTGGCATTTTGGTAGCTCGCTTTTAAAAAATCTGTTAAAACCCACGAAAGGACACACATGCAAACATGCGTAGGATTAGGATGAACCCAAAACACCACTTGGTCCTTTGAAGAAATTTCATTTTATATACCTGACAGCATATTTAATAGATGTTATTTTCCTCTGATAAAGATAAATCAGTTTTTAAGCTAATACTATATCATTTAAGTTTCTGTATTTTCTGTTTGTCAAGAGGAGAACTCGAGGGTTAATCAAAATATTAGAAGTCCACTTTCTTTTTCTCTGAGCAAATGAAATCACTCACCCAAAATACTGACACTTGGTTTGTTTTCGTCTATCCTAACAGAACAACAGGATAAGATCAATGCCGTTAGTGTCAAATGTAACTTGTCACTTTGAGAACGCTAATAAAACACTGATTTGCTAAGAATCACACTTCCAGAACTTTAAGCACTACCTACAGCCATTCTAGTGTGTGTGGAGGGGGGGATAATGAAAGATGTAGATTTTTTTAATATTCATTATTTTGTTTATATTTAGAAACACCTGCACTGGATTCCATGAACCTTGTTGGCAATATACTCTTACCTTCGATAAAAAGATAACAAAGAGCATGTGGATACACATTTTCTTTTTCAATTTGTACTAGTCCCAAAAGACTACGCATGCATTCTATATAAGCATCAACTCTTCAGTGTGGCCAGAAAAGGACTCATGTTTCAAAACCTTCTCAAGTTTGAGACCTCAACCTTTTTCTGCCAGAGATAAAACGATATTGCACCTCACTCTACTTTCAATATTTAGACTGAATTCAGGACTGTTTTCATAATACCTATATGCAGTTATGGTATTTGACATACTTACCCACTTTTCTCTCTATTTACAAGTAGTACATATTAATATTTATACTCACTCTAATCTAAGGGCAGCTCTCGATTATTTTTTACCGTACAAGGTAAATGTGGAAAATTGTGTCAGATATCTTAGCAAAGGCACAGAAGATCTGTGTCTTAAATCATTTTCTCAAGAGAGCTAACATCGATGGGGCACTTACTACTGCTGTTATTTCATTTAAGCCTCGGCATAACTTTATGATAATAATTTTATTATCCCAATTTTACAAATAAGGAAACAGGCATGGAGAGATTAAGTAACTTTCCCATCACTATACAGGTAAGGAGCAGAACTGGGATTTAACCTTCTTTTTTTTTTTTTTTGCGGTACACGGGCCTCTCACTGTTGTGGCAACCGCTCCACGACACGTGGGATCCTCCCAGACCGGGGCACGAACCTGCGTCCCCCGCAACGGCAGGCGGACCCTCAACCACCGCGCCACCAGGGAAGCCCCAGAACTAGGATTTAAATGCAGGCAATCGGGCTGTAGCACTAAGTACCAGGTACCCTGTAATAGTGAGGCATTTTCGTACTAAAGGACAGGCGATGAAACACACAGAGCATCTGTCACACTGCCTGGAACATGGTAGGATATTTAGTAAATAGTAACTCCCTTATTAAAAGTATAAAATACTAGTGCCTGGCATGTAATGTGTTCATTGCTCTCATACTGGTTCAATATTTTCTGATTACTTACATACTTTATGGTCTTTTCTTTCCATTTTTCCATCATATCATTTTCTCATTTTGCAGATATGAGAACAGTATCCCAAGTTTCTCCCACTCTTTCAAAATCATTCTCCAAAATAAACCCGCTTCATTCTAAAATTAGTATTTAATGTCTTTAATAATTACATCATCTAAGTGGTCACAAGTCACCAGCTTGAAACAGATCACTGGACATTCCTCCTGTTCTGTAAACACGCGCTGCCCTGGTAGTGACGGGGCACTTCATACCCAAGAATGTTTGACAAGCACTTCAGCCTGGGAAGCCACTGAGTTAACAAAACAGGTGGGTGATGTCACCCGGGAAGCACATGGCCGGCTTCTAGCCATTTGGGATACTAAGTGTTTTGATGTTTCCACCACTTGTACTGACAAACTCCCCTTCTGCCGGGGGTGAAGGGAGACCCAGTAGCTCTAGAACTGAGCTAGGCTTGATAATGAATGGGTTCCAGGTCATTTAAAAGGAAAAATAAAAATAAAAAGAATCCTTTGCAATGTTTTAATGAAAGAAAAACATCAACAGAGATTCATAGAAGAAGCTTAGAGCCAAATACCAAATGGGTGGGGGGAGGGGGGAAGCTCTGGTTTTGTAATTCAGGCTTCAATAGATAAAGTTTGCTGAGCTGAATCAATACGAAAAGTCTGGATATGGGAGATCCAGCATCTAGGAGGTGCAGGAAGTTACAGCACCCTTGGTACATGGATCCTCGTTACAAAGCCCAGGATTACGCTGAGGTTGCTTTTTTCTTTTCTTCTTTTTTTGAGCAAAGAAGAAAAATCAATGACCCCAAGGGCCTGGGAACTATTAGAGTCATTACTGCGACACAGATAATTCTGTTGAACATCTGCCGCCACAACAGCGTGCAATTCAGTATAAAAATGCGATGCTACGGAACACAGCTATGTATGTATCACATACCAGTCACACGTGTCACATGAAAGTTAAAGGAATCTTGTTCCCCTAAAGCTATCCCTCCAACAGATGTGTTTATGCCTCCGCATGTAATACAGCACACAGCGGGGCTGAGGGGCTGAGTGCTCTCAGCCTTCTCTCTCCCTTGACTGTCGTGAAGTAATGTTATAACCTCCAAAAAGAGGCTTGGCTGTTGCATGGGCATCGTGTAGGACAGCAAGTTTCAGCGGCTGTTTTAAGAAAGGGGTGAAACCTGGGATTGAAGGGCACTGATGGAGGAGCTATTTAAGAGATGGGTGTCCTGTAAGCCCTAATTTGAGCCGGTATGCCAAGTGGCGATGCTATAGTTACGGCATCTAGAGGTCATTCCTTTGAGGATGCCTGAGGACTACAGAGTGCAAAGAAGCTTGAAAAAGAGGTGTGGGTTTCCCTCACAAACCATTATGGCTCTCAGTTATTCACTCTCCTAAGATAAGGAAAAGTACACTGACAGCATTACAAGGGAAATGACAAGAAGGAAAGAAACAGTGATTTCAAAGCAATACTATTTAACGCCAGGTGCTTTCACCTAAAGCAGGTTTCAAGTTGATCGTTGTTTTTGAATCAAATGAAGAATAAATATTCTTATCTGCTTTATAGGGTTTAACAAGCACAAGGTGCCCTGGAGGGGGGTAAAAAGTTCCTCCCCAAGGAAGACAACTACCTGATGGAAAAGAGAGATACACTTTAAAACCAACCTAGAGCCAAGTTCACTCCAGATTCTCTGGGAAGAGAGTCAAGAGAATGTCACTTAAAGATGCCAATCTATCTGGTTCAGAGGGAATCACAGCGGTGGGACTGGAAAGCATAATGAGAGTCACCAAGGAAACTCTGGGACGCTGTGTCAGGAGAGAATATTAGGTAGTCCCAACACAGCTGCCTACCTAATAGATGAGATCTGTAGGACACAGAAATGCCTGTTGGTTCTTAAAATCTCTCCCACCCACCACGGGTGCTTATCTGAAATGTCTATGTTAACTAAGGCATTGCTGCCCTGAAGCCTTGACGAAGTGCAGACCTGTTACCTGAAAGGGATGCTACTTCAAGCCACCGTCCCCTCCTTAATTCATCAGACCTCCTCCAGAGGACCACAGAAACGTCTGAAGGCAGAGTACTCCCAGGCAGGACAGGACAACACTTAAAGAGCCCCGCAAATAACTCTTTACAACTTTACCACTGCGGTCAGGTCTAAGAGCTCTTTCATTTACTAAGATAACCTGCGAGAGGACAGTAGAGAATGTCACTTAGGGAGATTGCTAATCCAGCTCCCCACTTCAGCCCTTGTTGAATAAAATGCGATAGGGTGTCTCCAAAACAGGGATAAAGTAAGGAAAATTTCAATACACCCTCATGAGAGCTAATGAAGGGTAATGAAGGTGATCTGCCCAGCAGCATCCTATCATAGAAGCATGCACAGGAATGGTCAGTGGCCAAACAATTACTCTCTGTTCAATTTGTTTTGCTCAAAACCTGTTTAAGGTCTCTGCCAATAAGCCAGGCTCTGAAATGCTCTCAGCGATGCCAGTAAGAGAACTGGGCAAATCTTGTTTACTTCCTGCAAGGAACGGGCAAATACTTCTGTAAGATAACAGAATGCCATTGAACTAATTCTTCAAAAATACTTTACGAAGTGTGCTGGGGGATGTTCCAAGTGCCTTGAGGTCTCTGGATCAATTAATAATTGGGAAGTGCAGAGGCAGAAAAAAGCCCTTATATTCTTCCCCCACCCCTCCGTTTTTTTTTTAAAGCATCCTCTTCACTTAATCACTCATAAACAAGTATTTATTTGGGGCGCCTCCTCTTTCCAAGACAGTGTCGAAAGCATCAGCCCTTCTTAGGGAAACAGAAGGTGAAACTGTCATTCACGTCCGTGAACCGATGATCACGCACTAGACTGGTCTCTAGAAAGCCTCAGTTGCCATTTCATTGTATTATATAACCAGTGGGCAACTGGGTTCAAAAGTTCAAATGAACTTTTGCTTTGGGGCATCTCTTGGGAACATAAATTAACCACATTTATCAAAGAGGTACTGAAAAATAGAACTGCAAAACCGAAAGTTTGAGAACCTTTTTGGGGACCTGATTCCTGGCACTGGGCTGGATTTTATCTGCTTCGCTGACCTCTAGGAATCCCTCTCAGCTGATCTGAGCTCCGATACCGCAGGGCTGAATCCGAGTGAGCGTCCGCGCACACCGCGACCCTGCACTCCCTCCCCGGAGCCCAAAACACCGACGCGCGACCGCTCGCGTTCTCTCTAGAGCACCCCGTTCTTCCGAGCCAGGCGCTGCGAGGGGAGACCCGTTCCCGCTTTTCTCGCTAGAGGGCAGGCGGGGCCCGTGCAAAGCGCTGCTGGCGCTGGACACGCGCGCACCCGGCCTCCGCTCCTGCAAGCCGGGTCCCGCTCCCGGGCTGGGCTCGGCTCTGGGGTGCTGGGCAAAGGCCGTGCCAGGGAGCGCGGCGCGTCCGGGTCCTCCGGAGGCGCGGTCCCGGCTTCCGTCCTCACCCTGAGCGCGGGTTGCTGGCGCCCGGGTGGGGCTCGACGCCCAGGTGAGGGGCGGCCCCATGGAGGGCGAGCACCGCCCGGCCCCGCGGACGGCCGGGAGCAGGGCCAGGCGCCCGGAGCGCAGGGCGCAGGCAGGCGAGGGCGAGGCGGCGGCATCTGAGAAGGAGAAAGAGAAGGAGGAGAAGGATCGCGGAGCCCCCGCCGCGCGGCGCACTCACCTGGGCTCGGGCCGCCCGCCGCGGGCGCAGGCTTCTTCCCGGAGCCTCGGTCCTTCTTGCCCTTCCCCTTGCCTCTGCCTTCTTTGCGCTCCGACATCTCGCCCGAGAAGTGCACGCTCTGCGCGGACGGCGCCCGGCGGAGGCGACGCGCGACAAGTTTGGTCCAAGGGCTGGGATCGGCTTTGGGAAAAGTTTGTCCCTCGAGGGCGGGGGGCGGAGGCGGGTAGAACCACCGGCCGGGCTGCGGCGCGCGCGCTGCGCGGGGGGCGTCTCCTGTCGCCGGCGGGGAGCGCGGGGACGCGGCGTGCGGTCCGGGCCACCTGGGACTGGCGGTCGCTGCGTCCGGCGGTCGCGCTCGCTCTCGGGGCGGCCCCTGTCGCGCAGGGAAGTGCTCGGTTCCCGCCGCTGTCGGCTCCTGTCGCGGCCTCTGTCCGGCGCGCTCGCAGCCCGAGGAGGGAGAGGCAATCACCGTCCGGCCAGCGCTTGCGTCGCCCGGCAGCCGCAGTCACCCCGCTCCTGCCCTCCGCGCGAGCCCGGAGTTTCGACAAGTTGGGGGGAACTCCTCGCCGGCTCTTTTTCAATTGCCCCACCGCCAACCACCTCCCGCCCGCAGGTTGGACGCTGGCGCCTCCTTCTCGCCCTCCCCTGGCCTCGCCCCCTCCCTCGTCCCCGCCACACCCCCACCCCGAGGCGCGGACACGCCACCGGGAGGAGCCTGGGCTCGGCGCTCGCGGGCGCAGCCCCTTTCCCTCCCCGAGCCGGCCTGGGCGGGGGGCGGTGCGCTGGGCGGCTGCCGGACACCCCCGACAGGGGTCGCTGGAAGCCGCGCGCAGCAGCCGCCGCCGCCGCGCCCGCGGGAGCCGGACCACGCGTCCCGGGGAGATTCCGAGACCCAGGAAGGGATCCGGACCCGGGGCCCTCGCTCCTCGCTCCTCGCTCCGCTTCCCCGCCAGGCAGCGCCCGGGAGGGCTGGTCCCTTCCCTCCAGCGCGGAGAAAATGGTGGAGACAAATTTTGCAGCTCCGACACCTGCCCGGCCAAATTAAGGCCCTGGAACCCGTGGGAAGGAGAGAAACGGCTGCTGTTTTCTCATTAGAGTTTGGGGTTCCGTCCTTTCTTTCTTTAGTGAAAAACCCCACACGCACGTAGGGCAAAGATAAAACTCTGGGTGGAAGAGTAAGGCGACTGTGGATACACAGGAAGGGCTCGGGGGACCGTAAAGATGGTTAGATAAATCCATCTTCGTCGATCTGCTCCTGGGATGTGTCTGTGTCCTGCCTTCGTGTGTTTAACAACGTGCCTGACAGACTTCTCATCTTCAGCTTTTCCTAAAAGAAATAATAATAACCTGGCCTCTGCTAAGGGGGAGGGAGGTCTCCTAAACTGTATCTCTCACTACAGCTTAATTATTCAAGTTGTAACTTAACTGATAAAACCTGGGTTGGAAAGCAATCGACAATAAAATTACTGCGCTAGCTAGAGTCACTCAGTTCTGCCGAGAGAGCAAGTACGGGGAGGTAAAGTGGAGAGACAGAACCAGAGGTCCTGAATTCGTCAGTGCTAGCTTTCTCCGATTCAAACTTCCCTCAGAACTGCGGGTGAAACCTACTTCGCCTTCCCTTGTCCTCCCTCTGGTGGAGAATTCTAAAGAGCAGTGAAATCCAGAAAACGTTAGCACCCTGCTGCGAAGGACAACAGTGAAAGGCCAGGGTAATCAGCACCGCGTAATGAGCCAGAATCATGTAAAGCAAACGTTCTCATAGATGTATGGCAGCTGTGGCTAAGTCAGAATGTTCATTTACAGTGACAGGCCCACGTGTTGTTTTCTGGAACAGGTGAGTACCGTCCACCCACATGTGAAATTTACTTAGCCCTCTTTAAAAGTAATTTGCTCCTGATTTTCCGTCCTCCGGGATTAATGCTAACTGAACCATTACCTACAGACAGCCTTCTTGGTATATTTTCCAAATGCCACCATTTAGATAAAGGTGAAATCTGGGGTGCCTTCTTGCTATGTATGTGGAGAGGGAGGGGGGACAAAAACAGTTATTTAAAAACTGTCCTAAATTAAGAATGATTTTATTCTCCTTTAATTTGTACTGTAATAAGAATCTAACTCTATTGGGTGGGTTAAGTCGTTAATAGATATCTTAGCAGTAATGCCATCATTTATTTTGAAAAATTTGATGTCCAAATATCTTCTGATAACCTTCCAACGAACACCACACATCAATTATACTGGGCCATAAAAACAGCAAAATCAGGGAGATTATGAATACTGAATAGCACTATAATATTCCACAGAGTCTAGTGTAAACTGGAACTGAATGATGGTTGAAATAACTCTGCTTTCCCAGGTGGGGCCACTACTTAACAAACAGGAAAACAGCAAAACTCAGAAAAGGCGAGCCCTTTCAAAAAGGGTACTTTTTCTCCAGGATATGAGACCCTGTAAGGGCTTAGTATACAACTGCTACATGTTACCAGATACATCATTATTTTAGAACTGAAGGACAGAAAGCAGAAATGTCTTTTGGAATTAAAAAATAAAGTTTCAGATCTTTCCAAATAAAACAGAAAGCCAGCTGGAAAATCCAAGTTGAAATTGCCCTTAAATTATTCATCTCTGTGGTCAGGAAGTAGCAGATGAATTTGTTGTTGTTGTTTTGCATTTTTATAAATCCTCGGAAATGATCAGAACAGGGATGGAGAAAGGAGGAAACCTTTCTTTGCTTTCTTGAAAATCAAAATATTAACCTCAATTTAGAAACAATGACATGTTTTCATGGTATCGTTTTATTAATTTGTTATGTATTGTTCAGCTCTTAGAGTCTGTATCATACAGGGTATATCAGCTCTCAGGTAATATATGTCAACCTGTCAACATATGTCAACTCGTGAAAACTAGAGTGGGTATTTATAAATAAGCAACTTGAGAAATAAAGAAAGACAAAATGGAGCTCTTATATTAAATGACAGCTTATAATAAAGGCAATCCTGTGCCATAACACTTTTCTTTGGCGAGGCTTAACTTTTAGAAGCACTCTTAGAATCCACAAAGCTGGCCAAATATACCCTTTCTCTCATGAATTCCCATTTGGAAAATACTCCAAGAAAATCTTAAAAAGAAAAAAAAACCAAAAGTGAAAGAACATTAACATGTGAACATTTTTAAATTTTTGCAAAATATTGTGCATACTGACAGTAATGGGAATTTCATTTTAAATTCTGCAAATAGATATTTTTAACTTTTAAAAAATGAAGTAACAAGATAATTTATGTAGATTATTTTTTTAAACTTTGCAACAAATTCATTGTTAATAAAGATGCATGGATACAAAAGAAAATCTCCCTCACCAGAGCCAGCTCCAGCACGACCACTAAAGGCGCATGACTTATTCATTAATTCACAAAGCATTTACTGAAGTAAATGCTTAACAGTAGAGAAACTGAAAGAAAGAAAAAAAATTGCCCCATTCTCATGAAGCCAAAATAATATGAGAAAGGCATGAAAACAAATTAATTATTACAATACAAACGAAAAGCAGAGCCAGATAAGTTTTCCAGGGCCTGAAGCTCATGAGATTTGGGAGATCTTTTTAAAGGGAAAGAACACAAACTTAAAAATACAAATTTAGATCCAAGACTGTTAAAGGGAGCCTTGGAAGTGAGAGGCCCTGAAGCTTCCTTAGCTTCATGGCAAATTCACTTCTAGTGATTCCAAGCATATTCCACTATCTGCACAATTATATACTAATTCAGAAATTAGATACTACTTTCACGTACTATCACTATAAAGAGAAGACATTAACAGGCAGTCAAAATGAATACACATTTTTTTTTTAGATTCCATATATATGTGTTAGCATACGGTATTCGTTTTTCTCTTTCTGACTTACTTCACTCTGTATGACAGACTCTAGGTCCATCCACCTCACTACAAATAACTCAATTTCGTTTCTTTTTATGGCTGAGTAATATTCCATTGTATATATGTGCCACATCTCCTTTATCCATTCATCTGTCTATGGGCACTTAGGTTGCTTCCATGTCCTGGCTATTCTAAATAGAGCTGCAATGAACTGAAACAAGCAAAGACTATAGTGTAAGGAAAATAAGATGAAAGCAGCTTTAAGAATTCACTAATCAGCAATTGTCCTGTATGTTTAGTTAGACTCTTAGAATAAACACGCAAACCGAGTTCATTAAACAAAAGTCTTCTGACCGACAAGATACCCACGCAAAACTGGAAATCGTGTGCTCCGGTACATTTGGAAAATATTAAACAAAATTCTTAACTAATCATATTCTGTCTGCTGTGAAGTCAGTTTGATAACAAATTGTGAGTTTAGAATCCTAAGTAAAATACTAAAAACGGTAACATACAAACAACACTAAAATGAGACCTGTGTTTATACTCTTCTGCTTTGTGTGATTTTTAAACATTATCCCACACCAATGATTGTTATTATTATTATTGTTTATCATTATTATTAATGATAAGATTACTCTCATGATTGTAGGGATACATCATAGATTAAAAATGGATTATACAGCTGAATACTAGTGCCTACTTTCTTTTTGTGGACACTATCTGAAAAACAGTCCTAGTGTCATAAACCTCTTCTCTAATAGGGTGGAGATGTAAGACTTAATAGTCTTTGAAACGTTTTATTTTCTTTTAAGAAGAATACAATCTCATGCAGCTTTTTGATTTCTCTTTCTGACCTCCACACTAATTATTTATCTTTATCTTTCTCATCCCCTTGCAACACATACTTAAGATGTGTATGTGATGCAAATACCTCAAATGTATATATACATGCATATATGCATACACATATACATATGTAGATATCCATGTGTGTATACATCTGTATTTGTGAGTGTATGAATGCATATGTGTGTGGGTGTATAGTTATTGCTTCTCTTTCCTCTACTGGAAATGAGAAACACTGTCTGAATTTGAACGCGAATCTATAAAAGATGGAGATCATATATCCTTTTATCCACTTTTTTCATATCGCTATCCATGAGAATTCTCAGCACCGTACTTTGCACGCAGTAAGCACTAAATGGCTTTGCATATAATGAATTTAAATAGAATAGGATGGATATAAAAAGACTGGTTCTGATATTACCATTTCTGTCAATCAATTACCAATCACCTACCCTGACAATCATCTTTGCCACCTCCTTTCTGCAGCCAACCCCTCCCCAAATCCTGTCATTTTGACTTGTCTCCTTTTATTTCTCATCACTAAGTACCACCCAAATTTAAGCCTTCGTCTTATCTTTTCTTTGATCATAGTAAAGCTTTCCACCTGGACTCTTGCTCCCTCCAATTATTTTGCTACATGCAGCAGTCAGAGGAGTCTTTTTGAAATGCAGACTTAACCCAGCCATCCTTTGCTTCCCAGAACCATACCCAGTGTCCTTGTAGGGCTAGCCTGTGCCTAACTCCAGCCTGATCTCACTACGCTTCATCCCTCCCTCCCTATGCCTCATGCATGAAGGCTTCTTTGCAACATGCCTCTAATACTTGTCATTCTTTCCAGCCTCAGTGCCTTTGCACTTACCGTTTCCTCTGCGTGAATTTACCACACTTGGCCTAATTCCACTTACTGCTCAGGCTCCAACTGAATTTCATTTGCTTAGAAGGGCTTTCCATTACCTTTGAAAATGATTTTAATCTCCCATCCCATTTTTACACCTCCTTCAGAACATTTCTTCCAGTTTGTAATTATTTTTTGTGTGTGATTTTTATTTTTACAAGGATTTTTAAAATGATTTTTTACAGTGTTTTTCTTATACAATGATCTGTTCCCACTGGACATTAAATTTTTTGAGGGCAAAGACTGACTATTTCATGTTCTATGTTATATCTCTAGCACTGTGCCTGTTTCATCATAGCCAATTACATACATTTTGTTAATTGGTGAATAAAGGAGGATAACTAGAATTGCTTTATATGTATATAAGACTATACATACATACATGTATGTATGCTTATGTTTATTTGGTCAAATTTTAAAATGATAATGATGTTTATGGTACCAGGCATGACATTTGGGGATAATTTCTGTTGAATAAGCCTTTCTAAGAATGGACATATAGAATAAGAATCTTGACTTACAGGTATAATTTCTCAAAACTTTAAGAGGTGAGGTGATAACGTCTGTGAAATGGTAAAATCCCAAGAAAATACTTACCTTTTTTTTAATTGCCTCTGCAAATTTCACCTGTAGATTACATTTATTGGCTCCATTTCCTTCCTTGCATTTGTATGAGGTGTTAGAGAGACCCCTAAAAGAGCTGGGTTTTAGCAAGGCTGTTCTAACAAAGTGATAATGGATGAAAACCTTTAAACACAGCATTGTTAACAGAGAGTTAAAAACCCCTTTCTAGCCTTGGCATCATACAAGGTTCCTATTCCCATAGGATTATTTTTCACTTAACACACTAGTGGTAAGTCCATATATAGTCATTTTAGCAAGTTGCACCCAGTAACCACCTTACAGTTATCTTTGAGTTTAGATTTAACTCCCTTAGTATTTTCCTCACTTCCCATCATGCATATCCATATAACAAAGGGATTTGTCCATACATGCATTGGGTTCAGATTCTGTGAACATCTAATATACAGTCCAGAGAGAGATTCAGATGCTTCGGTGTCTTTTAAGAGTCATCCCACAGGATCCTCCAAGGTTAACATCTTTCCTTTCAAGAGTCACTTTATTCATTATTGTGAAAAGATTCACCCCTGCTAAATGTATAATGATGTTAAAATACAAATGTAAGGTCGTGAGTGATGAATTAGTACTTCAAATATTTGAACAGTGCGAATAATTTAACAGATCAACTCCGCTTTGGTATGTCCCAGAAGAGACACCTGGTAGAAAGCATTTCCAAAACAGATTATAGTATATCGGAAATTACTTCACAATGTCATCAGGATAACTGGTCTGTATGGAATGAAACCCTGACCCACAACGTTATGTACCTGGCCTAGGCATGTAATAACACCACAATTATTCTTTTCCCTTCTTTCTCACGTAATTCCTTCTAACCTCCTTACTAAATCTTTATGAATACTACCCTCCCCGCCTTTTTTTTTTTTTTTTTTCAGCTCCTGTTCAAGTTAGAGCCCAATACTTCATATATCTGACTTGACTAGGGATTTTTAGTTTTGAGCTCAGAGCCAAAAGTGAAGTTCTCAGTGGAATGTTACAGTCATCTCCACCCCTGGACCCCAGCCTAGAATTCTAGTTCCTTTGCAACGGACCAACTTTCAACATACTAGATGTTTGGGAAATTTTGTGTATGCGTGTGTTAAAAAATTTATATCTTTCACTTCTCATTCATTTGGGAAAAGAATTTCACAAGTATTAACAACTCAAGAAAGCAATTCATCTTGTAAAGATGATTTAGCAGAATAATTAGATAACTTGACAGAAACTAAATGACCATCCAAAAAATAACTGGTGACCAACCATGCAGAAGATTACATTCTTATGGAAAATGCTGTCTTTTCTGCTTAATCATAAAGACTGTGTTTGTTCCAGCTCTTTCCCATAAATACAAGATGGAGACCACCTCGTTCAAATGGTCCAGGAAACTCTGGTCTTGCCCAGGGTCTTACTCAGCATGTAGGGTTCTTTAGAGTCCCGAGAAATTCTGGGGGTGATCCCAGAAACTAGATATTCAACTGAATGTCTAAGAAATACGTTTGGATTAGTATTTGAGTGATCTTTGTTCAGTCCTAGAGCAGACTGAACTCTTTAAGATCCTATACAGCAGATACATTCAGGCACAAAAAATTCTGTCAGTCCATCTGGGACTTCTGTCTTCAAGACTGACCAAAACCAGCCCTGGTATTTGTAGGTAGGAAGAGAAAGTCACTTTTACTTAAGTGGCAATTATCTTGCTTCGGAATTACATCAACTTTTTTTTTTCCTGTTGTAGTTGTTGTGGTTTCCAAAAGATCATCTAACAGAATGAGGTGGAAATCCACTATCACTTTTATTTTCATAATAATAAGTAGACCCCTGAGAGCCCGCAATGTGCTAGGATTTACATCAGTGTGTGTTTATTATGGGTACTAAAACTATACAGTATTTCTAGCTCAGAAGTGCAAGGTAAAGAACTTAATACATATTTTCTCAACTCATTGTTTTCTTTTAAAATTTACTTTTTCCCTCTTCCCTGAGAAACTTTCATTAAACTATTACCAATTCTTTCCCTCCCTTGTCCTACTGCTGAATCCGCCCTGACAATCCCTGATGCCAGGTCACTCCAATTACCCAATTTTCTCCATGAACATTATCTTTCCCTGTTCTAACAAAGAAGCCAGAACAAAAAAAAAAAAAACCTCTCTTACCCCTTCCTTTCCTTTTATGACCAAACACTTTCAGTTCTTTTTTTATCAGCTCATGGAAACCACCTGCTCCCCCAACTCACAACCAATCTCATGGAACTGCTCGGAAGTCACCAGTGCCTTCCTTATTGTCATATGAAGTGTCGTCCTCCTTAGTCCTTATGCTTGGGGACACTGATACACACATCATCTTGAAACCTTCTCCTGGAACTCACAGTAATATCTTGGTGGCAGGACTTTCTGTCTCTTTTTGCCAATTCTTTTTCTTTTTTTTCTACCTATATCATAAATGCTGGCTCATGGCCCAATATTTAAAACTCTTTTTCTTAACTACATGATAATCCTAGGAAAATATCATTCACTACCACTGTATCAAATTTTGATAATTCACAAATGTGTGTGTGTATACTTTTTTTCTAAACTCCAAGCCTCAATTTCCACTACCTCAAACTGACCAGTTGGTTAATTCCCATCCCTCTCCCCCGCCCGCCCCCCCACCCCGAACCAGACATGGTTCAAGATCAGAAACTAGGTGTCATCCTTCATTTTTCTCCTCACATCCTCCTTTCCTCCCCGATTCCAGCCATTTGATGCCCCAGTCCCAGCGCTCTTATCTGAAGCAGCTTTAATCCTCATCACCTGTCTCCTTTGCTTCTCCCCTGAGCTGGGTCCTCAATCATTCTTTGACCGTTTTTCCAATACCCCTCTTACTGCTTCAGCTTCCATTCTCACACCCAGCCATCCTCCTTCCAGCTACCGGAGTTAATCTTCTAAAATACAGCTATTATCTTGTCATCCTTTATGTAACATTTCTATGGATTCCTGTTGCTATAAAGTTGCAACTTCTCCTTAGAGGTTAGTCAGGTCCTTCCCAATTCAAGTGCTGCATAAATATTCAACCTCTCTTCTCTTCCCCCCGGGTAGTGGGTATACTCTGGTCACACTGAACTGTATCTTTTCTTACTTCTATGCCTTTAACTCTGTTTTTCCTTGTCCCTAGAATTTCTTTCCCTTTTCTGCCTAGCAGGCAGATCCAACTCAAAACTCACCTTTTCTATTTTTCCCTGATGCTCCCCTCACAATCGCTGCTGCACATGTGTCTTCCTTATACGTCTCTTGAGCTCAGCACCTTTATTACTATCATTATTTGTTTTCAAGCCTGTCTCCCTGCTCTGCAGGAAAGATGCCTCAGGAATCATCTCTCTAGTTCCATAAAGTACACATCTGACATATGTATATTAAAATGCATAGACTATAAATGTGTTCAAAGAATCCCCAATTTACATTTAATTCAACTTCAGAGTGACTGAGTAGCAGTTGAAGGGCTTTGAAATCTTTCCAAATTTAACGTTTTACTCCAACGCAAATGGGACTTTCGCTAAGTAATTACAACTTTTCCAAGCTCTGCAGCTGTATGAGCCCAATCTTAACTGACTTGTTCAACCGGAGTTACAGTTAGCAGGATTCAAGAACAAGGCTTGCTGGTTTCTACCACTATATTTTTGTGTACTGAAGTCCATTTAAGCCCCCTTGCTGACCTACTCTATGTCTTATTTGCCCATATTAAAAAAAAAAATTTGTATAATAATATCAATACTTGTTACACATTAACCATCATAATGAGGTATTATGAAGTTCAACTCATCCCTTATCTGTAAATTCCTCTATAAAGAAAAATAAGTTTATGATGTAGAACCTTCATCTTGATTTCTGAAAACTCTAATGATAACTCTGGAAGGGAGAAGGAGTGTCCCTTTATATAGTTGATACTTTTTGATTGTTTGAAATAGCCTCCATCTCAAAGACTGCTGGTAACTCTGCAGCCCCATCTACCATTCCCCACTCTCTGCTTAAGTGTCTGAGAGCCTCTGAGGGTCACAGTCTCCACCTTGGACCTTAGATGGAAGCCTGTCTTCAAGAAAGCACCAATGAACCGGACAGAGCTTTGAATTCTGACTCTGCTGCTTCACAGCTGGCTACTCATCTGTAAGGGGGGGACTATACTACCAATTGTAATAGATGACTGTGGTGAGAACTAAGTGAGCTCACGGGAGTCGTGTCCAGCCTACAGGAGGCGCTAGAGAAATGGCACCTCAATTGGTCGTCAACTGTCCGCTGACTTCTAGCTGCTGCTGCTCCTATCAAACATCTCTGAGTCCAGGCCAACTTTACTAAAAGAAGCATTTTGCCAAAAGGATAGGTGATTTTTTTTTTTTTTACCATTCAGTAATGACTGAATAGGTAATTCTGAATTACCCCAGGCCATTGGCACTTAAGGCTACAAAGAATAAGTAAAACTAATGAAAATCAGATCTTTTTATGGATTTGAAGTTTTCACCACACTGCTCCTAATTCACCTCCTCTCATCAGCCCTTTCTGGGTTTTCTGTAGGACAGATGACTCTTCACTGGCTCAGTGGAAGGCAGCAAAGGGAAAAAGGAGGTAAAAAAGGAAACCTAGTATTTGAATGAGTAGAATATTTAGTAGAAGATTTTATAAGTAGAATTCTGATTCTAATCACAAGATTCCTGTCCCCTCGTTCACACACCCTGTATGATCCCCTCTTCTTGAGTATGGGGGGGGACCTATGGATATTATGGTTATGGCTCCTGTGCTTAGGTTATCAATCAGTTGACTATGAGTTAATCCAGAAGGTGGGTCTGACCTAATCAGGCGAGTCCTTAAAAAGAGGGCTGAGCCCTTCCTGAAGAGAAAGATCATCCTACTGACTTTGAAGAAGTAGCTGCCATGTAATGAGAGGGTCACATGCCTAAGAGTGGAGGGTGGCCTCTAGGAGCTTAAAGCAACCTTGGCTGACAGCCAGCAGGAGAACAGGGACCTCAGTCCTACAACCACAAGGAACTGAATCTTGCCAACAGTGTTGATGAACCAGGAATAGGACCTGAGCTCTAGCTCAGAACACAGCCCAGTTGATGGCTTGATTTCAGCCTTGTAAGACCCTAAGCAGAGGACCTAGTTACGCCCTGCCCAGACTTCCGGCCAACAGAACTGGGAGCTGATAAATGAGTGTTGCTTTTGGGTGCTAAGATTGGGGTGATCTGTTACAAAGCAATAGTAAGCTAATGCAGTTATAAAAACATCTTAATTTATACAGTGCTTTAGAAAGCAGATATCGAAGGGGCTGGAAAATGACAAATGGGAAGAAAGTCTGGAACCTGCAGTGACTCTCCCCGCTCTGCCACTTCCTAGCTCCATGGATTTGGGGAGTCACTTAACTTCCCCAGCCTTAATTTTCCTTGTCTGTAAAATGAAGGACTGAATGATGGACAAGATGCCTCCAAGGTGCTTTTATATTTTACATCCTTAGATGATAAAACTTTTATTTTTTGAGAGGATAAAACAAGGCACATGGGGAAGTAATGTAGAAACTTTCACAGATGGCAGCTCAAACCCAACTCAGAAATCCTAGCTCCTCTATTTGTAGACCATCCTGTCTCCAGCCCATTCTCTGAGCTTCAGCCAGACTCACAGGCATTAAATGGACTCCAAGAAGGTTTATAAGCTTCACCCACAGGTCCAAAGGGGATCTGAAGAATTGTGGCTTTTTTCTATTTTTGGAGGGTAGGGTTTTGTTTTTATTTCTCACAGGGAGATTTTTGGTATATGTTTTCTGCCAAAATAATCAGTAAGATAAAGCACCTGCCATGGAGATGAATGCTATATAAACTTTGATGTGCATCCATGGTGGACATAAAAAACTTTTCTATAAATAATAACAATTTAACTCAAAAATATATCACAGCCTAAGGATTCTTTAGGGAAATGTGTATATGTTCCTCAGGAAGGTCCATGGTCCTGAAGAAGCAAACTTTTTGGCATGGACAAGAGAGACGTTTAACAGAGCTGTTTCTGCTCTAGTACATAAGCTTTTATCTGTTGATCTGTACAAATAACCCAAATGGAAACTTCTTTATGAGACAGAAAAGTAGAGTGAAATGTTTCAAGTCCACAATATCAGCTGGAATGAAATTATAGCTGTGTCGTTTAGAAAGTGGTTCCTTTCAACAAGATTTACTATGTTACTATGACTAGATGAATTTATCTCCTTTTCCCAAACTTATTAAAGCATAAAACACTTCCCTAAAGCCACTTTGGCTCAAATGTGTTTTTCAAGGAAAGCTGTGGTATGCATTAACTAACTCCAAGAAACCAAAGTAATCTAAAATTTTCAAATCCTGGAACAATCTCAAAACGCTCAATAATAGAACATGCTTTAACTCAGCTCACAGATTATCTATATAGGCAACATAGAATGGATTCTGAAAGACCACAGTGAGCCCGATTTTGACAGACTGAACCCCAATGCTGAAGGAAATGTTGGAAGTGAGATCTGGGCTATCCAGTTTGGTCTATAGACATTGATGAAATTGTCTACGCAATCAAACATCAATGTTTTTGTAGACAGAGTATCAAATCATCAATAAAGGCCATTCATGAAATATCCTTAGGTGTTTTAATGGGATGATGGAGCTGATATTTAACTGGACCTATATGCCTCTAATCACACTTCCCCGTGTCTTGAAAATATCTGCAAACTAAGGTGGAAAATGTGAAACCAGTAAAACTTAAGCTTCATGGCTCCACCCTTGCAGGAATCCCTTCCAAGCACTGTAACTAATTTTGTGTTAATAATTTTCTTTTTTTTTTTTTTTTTAGGCTGTGCCATGTGGCATGAGGGATCTTAGTTCCCTGACCAGAGATCCAGCCCCCTGTACTGGGAGCACAGAGTCTTAACCACTGGACCGCTAGGGAAGTCCCAATTTTTTTAAAAGGACCTCCCAAACTAACTCCTCTTTAAAGGAGACTATAAATACAGTTTGAGGAATATAGTAAAAAGGCAGACACGTTTAACAGTTAGGGTTTACCATATTGACATTGGACTCAATAGTTGGGTTTTTTTCCTTTTAACTTTTCAAGTCATGGTTTTTGCATGATCAACCCTGAATGATGGAGATCATCCTCCTAGTCTCACTTCAGAGAGCATCTCTGTTTGCCACGCTTTGAGCACATGGGTTTGTAAAGCTCATTCAAGAGTTTCAGGGTAAGGGGCACATGGCTGACAAAGGGAATAGAGGGATCCGTACCTGTTATGTTGAAAATATCTGATGGGTGATGAACGAGCCTATTTTCTAAAGTGTTCAGTTAATTAACTGTTCAATTTTGATAGATCCTAACCCTAATATTTTTCTCTTTAAAATTGTTAAATGTATTATTTTTAAGACAATTATTCTGGGATAGAGTTAAGTGAAGAATGCCAATGGTAATAAAACAGTATTAATTCAAAAGAGATCGTGCCAGCTCTACATGATTCCCTGGTTCTTTCAAAGGAGGAAGACAACACAAGTTAAGCATTCAAGTTAAATTGACTAAATTAATCTAGTCAAAACATTTAACTTGTCCAATGCAGACCTAGCCTAAAATTAGGATATAGAGGTATTTTATAGCTACACGACGAATCCAAATCACGTTAATCTTACTTAAATTTCTAGAGTTTCATATCCTGATTTCATGCTATTTCCAAACAGAGTCTAATATTATACTTTCAAGGTCAAGGTACTAACAGCAGTAATGTTCTTCTGTTGTCTGTGTGTAATGACGTCTTCGAGCGTTATTATCATAGGAAATTGCGTATTTCTTCTGTTGTTTGTAAACATGTATTTATATATACACAAGACAACATTTGTTATTTCTCCCAACGCTGTGGATCTAAACTACGAAAGATCATGAAAAAGTGTTACTATGTGGAAATAGAAACAGGTTTTTTTTTTTTTTCAGGTTTTAGAAAATCATCAGCAAGCCATGCCAACATGTAGTAAATTAAGACATAGGTTGTATCTACAAAACACCGAAACATACAAATGAAAATGAAAATAAGAATTAGCAACTTAGAGAAATGTTTTTCCTAGACTATGGAAATTATCTGCAATTTTTGCTTTGGGGGGAAATTTTTTTCAACTTATGCAGAAGTGATTTACTTCTTAAGGCATTATAAAAATTAAAATTTTAGCATAATCACGAAGAAATCATATCTAGTCACGAAATGAAAATTTTGTCGGGAGACCTTCCACATACAAGCCTTTAAAGACAAGTCTTCATAAAATTTCTATTAATATATGATCAAGTGAGCCCGCCATGAGTTACAAAAATAAAGATTCTCTTGGTAACCGAAGAATGAAAATAGCATTATCTACAATGTCGATGATAATTTTTAAAAATGATATATCTTAAAGCACATGTTTCTAAAAGAGAAATTCTAATACCGTTATGAGCAGCTTGATAAATACAGCTGTTTTCATCTTACTTAGAAAAAACCCTTTTTCTCCAAGTTGGTTTAGTTGCATTTCAAGTGAAAACATGTTTTGTTCTCATTAAGCATCACTTTAATTTCTGATAGGAAATCACAGGCACTTTTAAATAACAGCACCTTAACTGCAAGGACAGTTAAAGAAAAAAAGCAAACATTCTGAAAACATTTGAAACACGTATTAGCTTCAATCAGGCAGATAATAGAACCTTGGGAAAATTTCTGGTTTATAAGAAAAGTGGATCTAAGCCAAGTTAGCTTGTGGACATATTTGAAGAATCTTTGATGATCTTTGGTAAACACAAGCTCTGATTAAACCATATTCCTAATAAATATTATTTCTTGAAATTTTAGCTGAGTTGCTGATACACAATTGAATCAAGGCTCTGCTTGTCTTGTGTATATATATATATATATATGATCTCTGAAAAAGAAAACGTTTATTGCTTGCTATGATAATTGATTACTGATAGAGCAACCACACATTCTAGTAGGCCGGGACCATCTTGATTTATACCTGTGGTTCAGGTATAATTACTAGTAGGACCTTTGTTCACTCTCAAACAATCCTTGTAGTGGTCCATAAATTATAGTCACTCTGGTTATAAAGTATTTTTGTTTAAGGAATTTTCTTTATTTTTCGTCATCACTAACGTAGCATTGACTTGTATCCCAGGTATTGTGCTAAGCGTTTCATATGTCACTATGTCATTTAACATTCAGAATAATTCTATGAGGTAGGTCTTATTTTTCACTTTATCACTTTTAGATGCATAAATTAAAGTTGAGAATTTCAAAATTCTATACTTTAAAGAGTTACCTAAGACTGTGTCTATGCAATACCCTGAGTAATACTAAAACCATTTCAAAAGTTTTAAAAAGTTTTAGGTATTTGAGCATGCAATATCCTTTTACACTGCCCCAATAACATTTGAAAATGGATTTTTTTATTCAACTTGCATAATTTCCCTTTTTAGATTCTTCTTTTATAAAGTTGGCTGAAAGTCTTTGGCAAAGAAACAGTAAGAAACTTCGCTTTTCTTATCTATATTATCAGAGCAATCTCTCCTCTGAATGTAATTAACGTTTAATTGCTTTTTAGGGAAAACAAAAAGAAAAAAGAAAGTAGAAAGAAACATAAAAATGGACAGAATACAGTGATTTTCTTGGAAGTACTTTTAAGTGACTGGGGTTTTACTCTCCTTAATTAGGAAAACTTCCAGCAGATGAAAGGGTATTCTCAGTTTCCTTCTTTCTCTCATTCTCTCCTTTTTTCTAGATTTGTTTTTCAGAATTTTCACTGAAATGTCATGGTTAGTACTTTCCTGGTTTTCTCATTTCCACTAAATCACAGATAGCATTTCCCAAATACAACTTTTAAGCCCCAAATACCCAATTGCTATTAATACGTAATTTGGTTTGGGGATATAAAAATAATTACTCACTAGAAGTAAATGCCTAACTTTTACTAAGACAACTTTGCACAATCTCATTTGTGAATCTGGTTACCAAAAAACTCTGTATGTCGAATGGGGATGGAACTGAGGGGAAGGGGATACGAATGGAGATATACATCAATTCTAATTAAGAGACTGGAAGACTACATGATGAACAAAGTCATTTTCAGCCTAGAAATTAAACATCTTAATTTATTGTTGAAAATGGTGTTTGGAAGTATCGGCTCTGGACTATTCTATAAAGCTATAGTTGTCACACTTAAGTGTCAGTCAATTGTCTAGTGGACTAGTCTGTCTCCCATGTTTCTATTCAAATTGCAAACTGAGGCCGGGATTGGAGTAAGCCACACAATTCTCCAACAGAAAGGTTTCAGTGAAAGTTATACAGGGACCAGTCACGTGGTGAATTAAAGCCATGATGTATTCCAGCTCTCTATTGTCTATTCAATTGGTGGGGGAGCGAGAACTACTCTAAAAAAGAGCAAAGATAAAAAGAACCACATGACAACCTACGAGTAGCGTTGCTATCACTAATTCAGGTTTAAAAAAATCAACTTCTATTATATATATAATATATATATAACATATATTTAACATGTATATATGTTGTCGTATATAATGTAAATATATATATACACACACATATATATGTAAATATATATATATACACACACATATATACAGATATATAGTTATACTATATGATTAACTGGATGCAAATGACTGGATACAAATAACTGGATACTTCAAGGTTCCTTGCTTGAGAAAGCAGTCTCCCAGGTACAATCCTATTTAACAATTTGTTCACATAGTCAACACTTAACTGCATACCTACTATGTACCATGCTTCGTTCTGGATTACAGGGACACAGGGGTGAGTGAAACGAAGCACTATCCTCATAAAGCAATAAACATTATACTCGGGCAATAAACAACTAAACTAAATGTATAACCACAGGCAATACTTTCAAATGGTCACAAGTGAAAATCACAACAGTGAAAGGGGGTAGAGAAGAGCAGAGGGTTGGCGATTTGGTGGGGAGGGGAGACCAAAAAAAAAATCAAGAATTCTTCATTAAGTTGTTAAATTTCGGATGTCTGCAAGTCCAAGTGCAGGTCCCAGTTGGGTACTGTCTGGAGCTCACAGGAAAGGTTGGAGCTAAATATATAAATTTGAGAGTTATCAATACATAGATGGAATTTAAAGTCATGAGACAGGGACTTCCCTGGTGGTCCAGTGGTTAAGACTCTGTGCTCCCAATGCAGGGGGCCAGGGTTCGATCCCTGGTCAGGGAACTAAGATCCCACGTGCTGCAACTAAGTTCGTGTGCGCCACAACTAGACAAGCCCACACGCTGCAACAAAGACCCAGAGCAGCCTAAATAAATAAATAAAAATTAAAAAACAAAAATAAAGTCACAAGACAGGATTTCTTAGGTAGAGTGTGTAATTACAGGAGTAGAGGATTGCCAATGAAGTCCTGTAGCTTTCCGACATTTATAGATCAGGAAGAAAAGAGAAAGCAAGAAGAGGAATCTGAGATATAAAGACAAGGAATCGAGGGGGAAAACGAGAGAGGTGAGGTATCCCCAAATTCAAGGGAATAAACTGCTTTAAGAAGAGACTAGGTCAATTGCTGCTGGTTATTTGGGGATGATGGAGTCTCAGGATAGTTTGTTGGATTTTGCAAGGTGGAGGTCACGGTTGACCTTGACAGGAACAGTTTTGTTGGACTTCCAGTTAGTAATGGGGACTTGGACCCACGTGTTCATCACCTATGCATGCCATGCCAGGCAAACTCTAAGACAGCCCTCAATCTACCTCCTGGTATTTACACCCTGGTAATACACTTACCTTGAGTGAGTGCTTCTATCCAACAGAATGTGGCAAAAATGATAAGATGTCACTTCTGTGATTAGGTTACATAAAATAGCGATCTCCATCTTGCTAGCCGACTCTCTCCATTGCTGGCTTTGGTGAAGCATGCTGCCATGTGGAGAGGACCATGTGACAAGGGACTGAGGGTGACTTCTGGCCAACAGTCACTAAGGAGCGGAGGCTCTCAGTTCAACAGCTCATAAGAAACTGAAACTTCCAATCATTAGCCAAGCATAGAAGAGGATGCCCTTGAGCCTTTCCATGAGACCCCAGCCCTGGCAAGCACCTTGATTGTAGCCTTGACCCTGAAGTAGACCCAGCAAAGCCATGCCAGAGCAATCCTGACCTACAGAAATTCTGAGATAATTCATGTGTGTTATTTTAATCTGCTAAATATGTAGTAATTTGTTACAAAGCAATAGATAACTAATACACTTTTTGAAATGCCACTAAGGTGAGGGTAAGGAAAAGAATAAAATGAGTATTAACCCACAAGGAAAGGAAAGAAAAGCTAAAAGAGACTAAAGGAAGTAGATAAGATATATCCAAATTTTGTAAGATGGGAAGCTGATGGATTTGTAATAACTAACTTAGTAAAGCCCCAAAAGCTGTTTCTATAAAGGAGAAAACCAATGAAAGGAAAATGGGTCCATGCTAAAGAACTATAGAAAGGCTCTGGAACAGGAAGCATCAGGTACACAGGAAGTTAGGGCGAAAGGGGGGCAGTGTGGTACTGAAAACAGAAGGACTGAATGAATGAAAGTATGAGTAAGAAGCATTTAGATACACAGGTCTACTCCAATACCTTGAGTAGCAGATAACTCCATAGCCTAGAAGAAACTTCAAACAGTTCTTCACTCAAGTTTTCCGTGATAAATCCACCTGTACAGCCCAACTATAGCTAAATATTAGGATTAAATTTTTTGGTGGAAAAAATGTTTCCTGGTTAAAAATAGAAGTCGAAAACCCATGATTTTGATGGTAATTCTGATGGAATGTGCAAGTGAAATTCTATGTGGGTAGAAGCGGAAGACAGTTACTAGCCCAGGTTTGTAATCATAAGCTTCCAAACATGCATTGTCTGGGAATCGATGGGAGAAACACAGAATAAATGGAACACATGCGTGTGACATCATGGGGGAAGGAGTAAAAAATTACTCTGGAGTTTAAAGATTGGGTAACTAAGAGAACTGAGCTTCCATAATAGAAGCTGCTGAATTTGGTTTTAGACCCTTGGACATTGAGATACAGGACTTCAGCTGGCAACTGGAATGCTTTTTGTTTCATACCATGAGAAAGACTTCAGATCTAGAAAAACGATAGGAAAAATATCTTTAAGGACAAGCATGTAGAGACAACTTAGACGAAAAAAATCCCAGGGAATAGGACCCAAGAGAGAGAAAGAGGGGTAATCAGGAAGGTAAGGAGACAATCAGAGGAGTTTGCTGTCATAGAAGAAAGAATTTTAAGAAAAGGGAGGTAAGCAATGTTAATCATTACTGAGAAACAAGGAAGAATAAAGAACTGGGGAAAATTCTTCAATACAGAAAAAACTTTGAAAAGTCTGATGTAGGGTACCATGGGGCCAAGATAAAAGAAAGAGGGGAGAATGATGAAGAAAAGGAAACATGAATATAGATCTCCTGTTCTCAAGCCTTTTTTATCTCAAAACTCCTTTTCACTCTTAAAAGTATTCAGGACCCCCAGAGAGCTTTTGATCTTGTGGGTCATATCTACCAGTAGCTATGACCAGCCTACTAGGAAGATAGATAGTATCAGCCTACTAGATAGATAGTACCAGCCTACTAGAAATTTAAAACGAAGGAAGACATTTTCAAATTTATTAATTCATTTAGAAGTAACAATGCTGGCTCCATTATATGTTAACATAAATAACATCATTTTATGAAAATATAACCACATTTTCCCAAATAAAAATAATTTTAGTGTGAAGAGAGCTTTCATTTACAGTTTTGTAAATCCATTTAATGTCTGGCTTAATAGAAGACAGCTGGATTCTCCTATCTGCTTCTGCGTTCGGTCTGTTGCAATATTTTGTTTTGGTTGAAGTATAGGTAGAAAATCTAGCATCAAATGGATAGGTTACAGAGGGGACTTCTTGAAGAGTGTCAGGACCCCTAGAGGTCCTCAAACCATGTGTTGAGAATTGTGGTGTAGGGAACTTCTTTGAGAAATTTAACAATGAAAATAGACAAATTGGGTGGCAACTCAAGGGAGTATCAGGTTAGAAGGAAGGATTCTGAGTTCATTTGTTTTTAAGAATAAGGAAAACCTAAGGATGTTTGTAAGTCCAATGGAAGGGAAGGAGACAAGAAAGGGAAAAATAGAAGATGCAGAAGAGAAATGGTAAATCTCAATGGATCTTAAGGTCCCAACGGAGGACAGAAGTGAAGGGATGGGGCGCAGGGTGGCAACTTTAGCCTTAAAAAAAGGAGGTGCTAACTTTTCCTCCTGACACAAAAGCATGAGCAAGGATAAGTGGTTCCATAGAGAAAATCCATGGCAGTGCGAACATGGTAACTACTGAAGATGAGGAAAGATGAGGCACCTTCAGTCTTTTCAGCCAAGAATGAGATAGTCATTTGTGAAAAGTGAATAACGTAGGAGCAATACTGGAGACTTGAGTAAACATGGATGGGGTGGGAGTGGGGTTAAAAAGAGAGAAATTAAAATCGTGATTAGATGAGCAGCATATGTGGAGATACACAGCAAGTGCTCAGTCCATAAGGAGTGCCCATGAAATGTTCTCTTTAAATAAACGAAAGGGCATTGAAGAGGGGTTCTCAGTGGAGGACACCAGGCAAGGTAGCACAACTCTCTGGTGATCTCGTTAGTGGCTGAAGTCCAGCACAGCTGGACACACTTCTGCTTCCTTGGTGACTTCACAGACTCTCACTGACGTGGAGCAAGCCCAAGTCACATGGGAAATATTCACAAGAGAAAGGGACCTCTGGGTTTGTCGATAAAACATGATCCTGTAGTGTGTGCTCATCTTCTTCTGAACATAATTCGAGCAAGCACTATACTCATCTGTCACTTATTTCAGGAAACCTCTTTCCAACTGTCTGTCATGTATTTTATCTATTTTTTTAATTTTTATTTTATATTGAAGCATAGTTGATTAACAATGTTGTGTTAGTTTCAGGTGTACAGCAAAGTGATTCAGTTATACATGTACATGTATCTATTCTTTTTCAAATTCTTTTCCCATTTAGGTTGTTACATAGTATTCAGCAGAGTTCCCTGTGCTACACTGTAGGTCCTTGTTGGTTATCCATTTACAAAATAGCAGTGGGTACATATCAATGTCATATATTTATTAATATGTCTTATATTTACCTAGAGAAGGAGGAAGCTGGAGGTAAACTAAAGGAGTTTTTCTAACTAAAACGAATTGGGCACACCCAGCATCACTTTCAGCTGAGAGGGTTAAAGGAGCCATTTCATTCCACATCTTCTTTAGAAAGCTATACTTGAATCCACTTCCTTTGCTTTAGGAATAGCCAAAGCTCTCATCCTCCTAAAACGTTTTCACTCAATTTAAATCTTTGAAGCTATCATCTTTCTCTTCAATACCTGACTTTGTTTGAGATCATTAATTCATAATGTTAAACAAGTTTTAAACTTACTCTTTGATTATTTCTCTCACGAAAATGAATTTTAATATGTCTTCTCTGTCTTTGATTTTTATTTTCCCAATTCATTTTGTTAGGTAAACGCATTAAAGTTCCCTCTGTATTGATTGCTTTCCATGGGGGCAATGGAGAAATAGTCAACTTGGTTTGATTTGCACTGTTATTGTTCTATCATGGGCCTGTTCCATAACAAGGAATAAGGATTTCCAACCTCAGTGCCTTAACTTCTGCGTTTACAAAGTTAAATATTGGGAAACTAAGCACGGAAAAAGCAGAATATAATAAATCTATCCGATGCCAAAATCAACCAATCATTTAGATTTTCCTAATTTTTTTAATTTTAGGGTTATAAAGACAAATTGACACCAAACCCAAAGGGTATTCTATGTCCATTTGCCTTTACTGCCATCCAGCTATAGCCTATAATTACATTTTCAATAAATATCCATAGGGCTTAATATTACATAAAAGAGTAAAAAGAATAAATACTATTTGTTGGTC
Source organism: Tursiops truncatus (assembly GCF_011762595.2). Taxonomy (NCBI): domain Eukaryota; kingdom Metazoa; phylum Chordata; class Mammalia; order Artiodactyla; family Delphinidae; genus Tursiops; species Tursiops truncatus. Next base: position 24,967,334 of record NC_047054.1, on the reverse strand, counting down.
CTTACTGTATTGCTGGCACTGTGGTGAGAGGTTTATATACATTATCCCATTTTAATTTCACAAGCAACCCTATAATATAACTACCGTTATCTCCAGTTTACGAGTGAAGATCTTGACCTAAGTAAGTTAGCGAAGTTCACACCTATGCTGAGTGGCTGAGTTCCAGCCCCTTCTATTATACACTCTGTTACATTGCTTCCATTTTTATTCTTTAGACTATAACTCCTGAAGATTGAAGAATTGTGTGTACCTGTGGGCTATACACCTGTGCACGGCAAACACCGAATAAGAAGAACACTTGTGAAAATGCAAGAAATGTAGGTAAAAGTCTACCCCATTTGGACTTTGCTTCTGTGTCTCCAACACACAAGAAATCCCGGTTCCACAAACAAGGAAATATAGGTTTGGGGGAACTGACAAAGTCACTTTGATGAAACAAGGTCACAAAAAAATTCAAGCTTATCTATCACAGATTTCAAATCTCTGAGTAAAACTGTTCTGCTTGGCTTGGTTTTGATTTGATCTTGGAAGTCTCCTGTGTTATCTGAAAGAATGCTCTAGGTGTCCTTTACATCATCAGATAATTTAGAATGTAGTAAATGCAATAACACAGTACGTGAGCCACAGTATTTTTAGTTTTTCTTAGGCTTCCTCAGTGGAAATCTGGTGTGTGGAAATCTCCGTCCAAATCTGAAAATGTTTCAAATCCCACATGAAGTTCCATTATTATGATATTTTCATAAATATGATCTGAAACCATTTGCTTCTACAAGGTAATGCCTTCCTCCCCCCACAAAAATTTATAAATGATACATTTAGCTTAATGAAATCTCAACCTTTAATTGGTGGCAAGAGTCATCCAGCAGATATACAGTCATCCCTCCCTAACCAAAAGGGTTCTGCATCTGAGGATTCAACCAACCATGAATTGAGAATATTCGGGGGAAAAAAATTCCAGAAAGTTCCGAAAAGCAAAACTTAAATGTGCCATGCACTGCAACTATTTACATAGCATTTACATTGCTTTAGGTATTATAAGTAATCTAGAGATGATTTAAAGTACACAGGGGCATGTGCATAGGTTCTATGCAAATACTTCATTTTATGTAAGAGACTAGAGCATCCGTGAATTTGGGTAGGGGGTGATGGACTGGGTCCTGGAATAGATCCCCTCAGATACCAAGGGATGATGGTATACATTTTATGAGTTAGTGAGTTTTAATGTTTAAGGTAAAAGTATCCATCACACTAACTGGTTCTAATTACAAAGCTACACCAAGTTTTAAAAACAGACAGCCCCTGCTTTCCTTTACAAGATTTTGAAACAATCCAGTTATCTCCAGGAGCTAAGTAATTCTCAAAACTAAATTAACTTTAACTTTGAAATAATAGCCAGATTATATGGCAGTATTCAAGGGTCTTTTACGGTATGCGGGCCTCTCCCTGTTGTGGCCTCTCCCGTTGCAGAGCAGAGGCTCCGGACGTGCAGGCTCAGCGGCCATGGCTCACGGGCCCAGCCGCTCCACGGCATGTGGGATCTTCCCGGACCGGGGCACAAACCCGTGTCCCCTGCATCTGCAGGCGGACTCTCAACCACTGTGCCACCAGGGGAGCCCTCAAGGGTCTTTTAGTGTAGGTCTATCTCATATCTGGAAAAAATTTTCCAAGTCTCAAAAAATCTCATCAAGGGAGAAAACAACACATTGCTATTGTAATTATAGCTTAATTTTATAATATTATTCATTAGTTAAAATGCCAAATTTTAAAATGGCTTGTACGAAACTTATTTATGACTTAATAATGTACATTGTATTCTGTAGCAGTAGTTAACGCTCCTGAAAATAACTAAACTCTCAGAGGCTTCCCTGGTGGTGCAGTGGCTGGGAGTCCGCCTGCCGAGGCAGGGGACACGGGTTCGTGCCCCGGTCCGGGAAGATCCCACATGCCGCGGTGCGGCTCGGCCCGTGAGCCATGGCCGCTGAGCTTTCGCATCCGGAGCCTGTGCTCCGCAACGGGAGAGGTCACAACAGTGAGAGGCCCGCGTACCGCAAAGAAAAAAAAAAAAACAACTAAACTCTCAGTGACGTCAACCAGATTTTTAATTATGTGCAAAGTTACTATGGCCATCGAATCCTATTCATGTCTTTAGAGCTGACTTTTCTTCTTTTTAAAAAATTTCCTTATGCTAAATCAGACAGTCTTCTTTTAACAGATAGAAGCACTTTTTCACAGCTTCTTGCCTTCCTATGAAACTTCTGCCTGTGAATTTTTTTCTCTCTGAATCTTCATGGTAACAGACTCTTCCTTCTATTCCCTTTTCATCTTTTCCTTATATTTTGACATCCAGGCCTTTTTTTACTACACAGTGTTCCCCCGTTCTGAGTCCCATTTCCAGATATTTTTTGTTTTCTTCCCCTGTTTCTCTGTCTTGGATTTGTTCTTTGCTAGAGAACATGTAAAACAATTTGTGTTTACAAGGTAATATTTTAATACATTTCTAGTTTAGCTATCTTATAGACAATTTAGTAAGTATACTGCATCAACCCAACTGAATATTGTGGGAAGGTACTACAAGTTAAAGAAATCTGGTCTCAGCTCTCCAATGACCCCATATAAGCCAGCCCCTATACATGTCACATGGCCTAGCGCATCATTTTATTATAGCCAATATGAGTCTATATAGAACATCTCTCTGTAGTTATCTCCCCAAATAACTCTCAAGCTTTAAAAAAGCTATATCCTTAATCTCCTATATTTCACAGAGCTTGATATGTTAATATCCACACATTAGGAACACAATGCTTGTTAACGCAATTTTTGCCATAAATAAATAAATGCCTTTGAGAAATCTGTCTAAACACATTCTTTGTTTTCTTCTGCTGAAGCTTCTTACACTTAGTCCCCTCCCTCTCAAATGTGACATTGAAGACAAAATCTCCCTCTTCTAGCCTTACCCCACATGTACGACTTGGAAGTTACATTCTGGATGAGGTAAGAGTGTTTAACAGGAGGGGTAAACTTCGACTTTATTACACGGAAGTGAGCTTAAATGGAGACCTTCCTAAGTGAAGAGTAGGGGGAAAAGGACTCCAGACAGAGAACAGCAAGGGGGGTTGGCGCATTCAAGGAAAAGACGAGAGGGCAAAATGGCGGAAGAACAATGACGTCATCACAGACTCCAGCTGCTAAGGGTAATCACACAGGCAGACCACGGCTCACCTCAAATAGGGGGGAGCAGGCAGATGGGGGAACAGCACAGGTTTCAGCCAGATTTCCAGAACTTAGTCTGACCAAACATTACCCATTTTTACTTACAGAATTGTTCAAATATATTCCTATTGCCACAGAGCATCAACAGAGTCTCCTTCCAATCCAGTAGACAATTTGTCACGTATCACCAGGGTATAGTAGTTGCTCACCAAACAAAACCACAAATTGCTGTTCTCGATCGATTCTCTGGTCACAACTAATGATAACTGATAACTCCCTCCTGAACAATAATAAAAACTGAACAACCAAAAATACAGTTTTATTTAAAGCAATGGGCTTATTAGTCACTTACATGTTAACAATAAAATTTTCAGTGTATCAAATTTTTAAGCCTAGGCAAATCTTCAGCAGTCATCCACCACCTGACCCCAAATACTTGGCTTTTTCCTACATATTGGGGTAAGCAACCATTAAATGATGCTTTTACATTAAAAAAATACCCACATGCATTTATTTGGTAGTATTTGAAAATCCAGCTCATGCGGCAATAAAAACAGACAATGGCTTACTTTGCCAAATTTGTGTAAACCATATTTTAGGATATAATAAAAGTTTCCATACAACAATGATGAAAACATTTGTTGTATGATATATGCACCATATAAATGTAAGTATCCAATGGTTTTGAACATGAAGTCTATTAGAAACATTGGATCTCAGAAAAGATCAAATGATATTCACATATGCAAGTGCTTTGAAAATGGTAAAGCACTATAAAATATATCAAGTAAGGTATGAAAGTAATATACGCACACAATAGCAGAAACCAAATGTAACTGCGTGCAGTCGATGATGTAATGATTCTTATTTGTCTAATTTGCATTTTCAGAAAAGACTGTTCATATGTTACAACAGCAGCTAAGTTTACAACAATTTTTCTTTGTTCCTGGCAAACAAAAAAAGGTTAAGAATTTGCAGACAAGTCTTGGCAAAGAGATATTCTGATTCAGCTTTGCCAATCCCTGGGATCTACAGTACGCAGCTGGAAAATGTATGTAGGTTATGGAGTTGTTTGAAAATTTTTCAATTAGTATTGCTAATCAGTACAACAACATCTTTGGGTCATCAACGGGTCCTGAGGAATATGAAAATACTTCTAGAGCATTTGACACCCTAGCTGGTTCTTCCCATTCCCATTGCTATGCAGAACTGTTATTTGAGTTGAAAGAGGAAAATAGCATAACCAAGAGTTCCCTAGCCCATCTAAATATATCATCTAATTTGGAATACCACAACTTTGTACTGTCAGAGATTAACTGGACTATTTCCTCAATCACAAAGTTTTGTTTTCTGACCCCAATTTTCATTGACATGCATAAAAATGCTGCTAATTTTATCCTCAGAAAAGATACAAACTTTTTTGTACCCGATGTTACTTCTGGCTGGACATGCATATCCATAGACCAAGCCTTAGAGATTCAAAGGTGGTGTAACTGGAAGGGAATTTATCAATCATGTAATTGATCAATCATGTAATTGATTCCATTGACCTACTACCCCATTAGACACATAAAGGCTGAGCCCCAGGGAGGTATTTCTAGTCTAGCTATGTTTCTAGAACTTTTATTTAAAGTGACAAATCAATTGCTGTGGAGAAATGATGGCCACATTTTTGTTTTTTTCTGAAGAGCTAAATGTTTCAAGAATTTTTCACTCTCCTTTCTCTTTTTCTTGCTTGCTCAGACAGGATATATTTCCTCTTTGTCAGCCTGCCTCACAGCCTCCAATCCTTTTGCCCCTTATATGGAAAGATACCACTTGCTTAAACATGTCGAGAAGCACAAATAAAAAGAAACCACTAAAAAGATTTAAATGTATATCTTATATGTAAATACATAAAGCAGGTTCAGTAAACCAGCCAATACAAAGAATTAGTTAAAATATACTATTATACAAAATAGTTGACCATGACCTGACATTATCCTCATGTCATTAAAATGGCCTTATACATACCTCTCTGTTTTTTACAGAAAGGTCGCAATTTTACCGTCCCAAGTTTTCACATATATCTATCTTCATTTGAATTATTTTAAAACTAAAAGAAATAAAAGGAAAAGAATCTAGACCAAAATAGATACCCCAACACTATCTTTTTAAACCAGTTTTTCTATTTCTTTTTGTTCTTTTCAAGTTACAAAATAAATGCATGCTTATTATAAACAAATGCAAACAGCATATGACTATAAAAAAAAGAAAAATGGAAAATCCTCCCTCTAAAGCATCCTAGCAATCTCTCTTCCAAAAGCATGGTACACGGGAGGTAATACAGTATTGTGTTGAAGACTGTAAGTGCTGAAATCAACCTGCCTGGCTTCAAATCTCATTCTGCCACTTACTAGCTGTGTGGTCTTGAACAAGTTAACTAGCTTCTCTGTGCTTCATTCACATCATCAATAAAAGGCACAAACAAAAGCACTTCCCACATAAGGTTGCTGTAGGGGATAAATAAGATAAATGTACTCAGAAGAATATCTGGCATAAAGTGGCTGCTCGATAAATGTCAGCTATTATTACCAGGTCCTTTTGAAATGCAAATGAAAGTATAAGGTAAGAAGTAACCGAAAACTGTAAAACACAAGAAAAAGTTTATCTGTCAATTCTATCTCAATAAAACTGGGGGCAAAAACCTACTACCAGCAGCAACAAAAAGCTATAAAAAAAAACAGCTATTGAAGGAAATTGATGGAATCATAAAGCTATGATATAAGTCAACATTTCATCATTCTGCTACCTCAATGTCAAGTTTAGTTTATTAAGTGATTACGAGTATGGCAAACTGGCTAAATTTAAGTCCTACATCAAAACCTTTTGATAAGTAGATATAATTTCTGAAGTCGTTCAAATAAAACTTATTCAATGAATTTTGAAGGTAATTCAAAATATATTGACTAAATATGTATTTGTATTAGTATCAAATAGAAATATCTTTCCATCTAAATTCCAATTCCTCTAGAAGCGTCTCCACTTTCCATCATAACGCAGTGCCTTCTCTCCCACTTCTTACTTCTCCTTATTCCAGAACAATGAGGAAGGCCACCTGAGGGGCTAAGAACCTGTGGCGTGGAATGACTGCTGCTCAGGTTGCTGCCTCCCACTTGGTGTGTGCTGGGCAGTGAAAAAAGCATCACAATGTCCACCCTACTCCCACCCTACTGGTGCTGGCTTCAGCCGTTAAATCTGGCTTCCCAGAGGCCATAACATCACGGCATCCTCAGGCTGTGCTCTCCATCCAAGGTCACAGCCGCCTGCTCCTAACCTCATGCTCCCCAGTTACTTCTCATGTGCTCTGAAATTCCTTTAAAGCACACCTTTGCCTGTACAGAGCCTGTTTCATGTTAGTAGAATCTTGCCTCATTTAAGCGTCCTTAGTGTTCTGATTAACGAGTACATCGGACTGACTCAGACACAAGCCATGCAACTCTACTGACAAACACTGGTTTGGACACACTTGGGAAAGGTTCTTAGAGCCAGTTAATCTAAGAGGATTAGAATAATCTAACTATGGTTGCTCCTTTCACACTAAGTATGAAATACCTGTGCATAATCAGGGCTGTGAAACAGATCAGAAGTGTCTGGGATGATCTGAGAAAATAATAAGAAAATGTGTAATACTTCTGTAGTGTTAAAGAAAGAAGAGGCCTTCTCTGGTACTTCAGAGCTATAAGCAGCTCCTACCCCCTCATAATATACATGTTTCTCGGGAGTCTCTATGTCTCACAGAATTATGTGTGTGTGTGTGTGTGTGTGTGTGTGCGCGCGCACGTGCGCGCGTGTGTCTTGATGAGAAACAAGAATGCTGAGGTAGCGTCATATAAGTTTGCCTACTGATGTATTTGTCGACACAAGTCTGTTGTATGTCTTTTCATCATTGTTTGAACACATATGTCTCATTGCTCTGTGAACTGGAACAGTTTCCACCTTATCTGGTCTAGAGGGTAGAAATCTCAGTCCATAATTCAAACATTAAAAAAATATATACTCTCATTTTCTCAAAGTTGATTTTCAATCCATCATCTCTGGGACTGGTGAGAAAATTAACCTCAGTCTTCTCAGTCCTCTCAGGATCCTATACCCAGAGAGATTTTCTTCCAGGGTACTGGGTGGATGAAACAGGAGCAGAGCAGAGGAGAGCCCTTGGTCCTAGGTCATCCATCCTCCTTGAGTGCCGAGAAGAGACCACGTCTCCGCTTGTGTGGCCCTTAGGGTGTGGTGGCCCTTGATGCTTTTGGGTAAAAACTTGAAGCTTTGCTGTGGCTACGGATGAAGGCATCAGCCTCAACAGAAACACAGCCACTTTTTTCTGGGGTCGTTCTTCCTGCACTTGTGTGCTTCCACATCCCCTCCCCCCGCTTCCTGCCAAGGTGAAGGTCCCTATTAATTAGGACCTTAGAAACTTGGGTGCCTTGCCGTCTACTTAGCAGCATCACCCAAGAAGTGGAGGACAGATTTTTCATTTCCTCTCCCCAGGTACCTGTAAACGTTTCTCTTTTTTTCTCTTTGCCTTCATTTTATTAGAATCTCTTTTTATAAAGATCTATCATAGTCATGTTCTTTCACCTGTTCTGGCCAGGACAGTTTTTCCCAGCAATTAGGAATTTTCTCTCTCTACTGGGACCAAGCTTGAGTGGGAAGTTAAACCAAAAATAGAATCTCGCAGGCCATGCTGCATTCCTTCCCTCCAGCAATAATTTCAGGGTCTGAAGGAAAGGAAAGTAAAAGGATCAACGCAGATAAAAATGTTAATCCCCGAAGATATTAACTCCCGCCACCCATAGACACATCTCAACCTGCCAAGACTTCCTAAATAGTCATGACTTTCTAAGAAGACGGGCGGTAGAATGGTTCAAGGCAAGTGTAGAGATGCATTTCCAGGATCCTCAAACATATCCAAAGTGAGACTCAAAAGCTCATCTTCTCAATGAAACTTTCCTGTCTTCTCTTGTCTCTATTTCTATTCATAGAACCATCCCACAATCAATCTACCAAGCTAGAAATGCTGGGGTCACCTTCAACTCTCTCTCCTCTCCCTTAATCTCTTATATCCCTCAAACATCAAATCATCTCCAATTTAACTTGGTGGTGGTTTCCACAGTCCTCTCACTCTATGCTGCTGCCACTGCCTTAATCCAGGTATCTCTGTTTTAAAGTCTTTAGTATTTTTTAGATTAAAAAGTAATGTATGAATAATAGAAATAATTCAAACTATTAACAAGCATAAAAAATAGATGGTGAAAGTCTCTCAATAATTCTACGTATCAGAATGACAACCGCTCCTATCCTGGTATATACATTTTCCATATTTACATAGCCGCATAGAAAAGTTTGTTTTCACAAATATAAGTTCATATTATATACATTGTCTTTTAACTTTAAAAAACCCCTTATACTGTGGACATTTTTTCAGAGTAGGTTATATATCTCTAAAATTATTTTTAAAGGTTGAAAAGTATTATTTTGTTCAGCTAGATCATAGTTTAATCAATCTCTGGATGGACATATTTGTTGCTGCCGCATTGAACATGATTCTACGTATACCTTTGAACCCTTGGGCAAAGATTTCCAAAGGATTATTAAACACTAGCAAATTACCTCCCGAAAGTGTTGTGTATTCCCACTGCAAGTGTATTACTCTTTGACTGGACTATCGCAACATAATCTTAACTCTTTTCTTTGCCAACAAATGCTCCCCACTCTGGTTTATCATTTTCACAGCCTCCGAGAACAAAGTAGATCAGAACATTTCCCAACTTAAATGCCTCTGGCAGATCTCTGTAGTCAACAAGATGCAACTAACATTCCAATGGTGTTCGCAGACTGGCCTCAATCTACCATTTTAGTGTCTTTTTTAGATATTGACTGCTGCAAACGTTATGCTTCTATCACCCGGGACACTGGGCATTTGTTTGTGCTTCGAAGATTTGAAACATACTCTATCACGAACCTGCTCCGCGTTCCACCCCTTGAACCACCTACCCTCGAAGTGAATTCCTACTCTGCTTCAGAATTCAGTTCTGAATTTAACAGGCTGCGTGCTCCTTTCTTTATGTGTCCACAGTACTGACTTAGGACTTTGCCACGCACATATTTTCTCTCTCTCCTACTATAGGGTAAGAATTTTGAGTATGAAAACTGTGCCAGGTTTATTCTGGAGTTTGCGTGGCCCCAAAGCAGAGTCTTTGTAACGAAGCATATATTTAATATAATGTTTGCTGAACAAATGAATGGCTGAATGAGTTGGAGGGTAAATAATCAGAGAATAGATAGAGTGACGTAGAATATACATCCTTAAAAAACTGCTCAGAGAATTGGGCAGCCCAAGCTCTTTTGAGCCTATGACTGACCCTGTTCCCTACCTCCTCCATCAAAGGCGTGATCTAAGTCTGGAAGTGTTTCTGGTTTGGCAATAAGAAAATAAGGAAGCAGAGGGACCGTGCTGATCTTCACGTAAGAAGAGAACCTATCGGTCTAGTATAATTGAGACGAGTTGCCCTAAAGGAGCCAAGTTCACCCTGAAGGGGATCAGAATAGAGATACCTTGTTCTATTGTGCTTTGCTTTGCTGCACTTCGCAGATACTGAATTTTTTTATTTTTTATTTTTTTTACAAATTGAAGGTTTGTGGCAACTGGCGCAGGAAGCAAGTCTCTTGGCGCCATTGTCCCAACAGCATTTGCTTACTTCGTGTCTCTCTGTCACATTTTGGTGATTCTCAGTGCTTCCAACTTTCACTGTTAATTGTGTTTGCTATGGTGATCTGTGATCAGTGATCTTTGATGTTACTGTTGTGATTGTTTCGGCATTTTTTAGCAATAACATATTTTTAAACGAAGGTAGGTATTTTGGGGGGGGCATAATGCTACTGCACACTTAATAGACAGCAGTATAGTGTAAACTTAACTTTTACGTGCACTTGGAAACCAAAAACTTTGTGACTAGCTTTATGGTGATAGGTCTGGAACTGAACCCACAACATCTCCAAGGTGTGTCCATATGCCACCCCTAAATATGCCGATTTGACGTAAGGATTCTTTTGAGCTGACCATAATCGGGAATCAACAGATGTGGGAGGAATCCTCTGCCCTCCCCCTTATCTGCCTGAAAGTAGGGTGTAAGTTTCCCTTTGAGGAAGGTGCTTCCTATCACCAAACCCCACTGCCTCCATACCAGGAAGAAAAAGTGACTCTTATCATCAAAGATGGAGAGTAAATACCAAGACGAGCTTGCATAAATGGATATTACCCAAAATAGCCCTTATCTTCTGTTAGTTTCCCCCATATCTTACCTAGCCACTTCCCCATGATTTATTATCCCTTGCGGTCCAAATGCTCTCTCCTTTGTTAAGAAGGGTCTATAAGCCCCAAGTCTAACCACTTTTCTGAGTTTTTCTTGTCTGTGAACTCCTATGCACATAAATATTAATAAGAACTGTGTGCTTTTTCTCCTGTTAATCTCTTTGGTTATTTTAATATGCAGGCCCCCATAAACTGAACCTAAGAGGGTAGAGGAAAATTTTTTTCCTCTCCAACTGCTCTTTTGCATAGTCCTCCATCCCCAGATTAATAACGTACATCTATTAGTTCGCTGGTCAGCTGTGTGTATAGCTTGTGATGGGAACCAGAGCTTGATGTGAATCAAGGTCAACTGTATGTTACTAGAAGCTGCCTGGACTTGGATCTTCACGGTCTCCAAACCTTCAAACCACTAGTAGCAACAGGGTAACCTAGGGTTAAGAAACCATAATTACATTCAATTTTAATTCTCCAGTATTTTAATGTTATTTTAGATTTTAGATATTTCTGTTAAATTCCTTATGATAAGACTCACAAATCAATTAGAAATATTAAAAATCATATCTGGGTTTCTGGTTGTGAAAACATAGCATTGGAAGCACAAGACATGGAACCAAGATTCCATTCTTAATTCTGATTCGATAGCTGTGTGATTCTGGGAAACGTCCTAAAAGTCTCTGAACTTATTTCTTTTGCATAAACGGGGAATAAGAATTTGTATCTGCTTTACCTATGTTACAAAATTACAGTAAGGATCAAATGAGATGTCAGCATGTATTACTAGTCAAGTACTACATAGTAATTAGTTTTCAGCATGGAGAGGAAAGATTCTAGGCTTGCTGAGTCTTTTCCAAGCTTACTGAATTTAACTTGAGAATTAAAATAATAATAATAATGCAAGTGGGTCCTAATATGCATGATCAAACATAAAAATAGACTGAGAAGAATTCAAATGAGGGGCAAACCCCAGCTGAGCCCATGTACTTTGGTCAACCATCTCGCCACATACACATCCTTTCTAATCTTAGATGAAAATCTCCTCAGCAATTTCTGAAGTGTTCAAGGTGGGCTATCTATGGTGGGCTAATCATATAAAAGTCAGCTCAGACAGAATAACAAAGCAATTGCTTTGCTAACATCTTGTACTTCGCTAAGGGAAGAGCTGGAACAATAGGAACCTGTCAAGAAATTTGACACTGTGTCCGGGAATTTTTGCTAAAATCTTCAGGGCTTTTGTGACAAAGCTAAACAACTGTAGTGGAGGATTTCATTCCCCTATTACCTAGGACTATTTGTCCAGCTTAATATCGTATATTTTACTAAAACTCCTGGAGGAATCTTTTTCAATTGTTACGAAGCTACTGCCTTCAGCCAGACCACTGCAGAGAGGTGATTCTGTTCAGAAATAACTGGCCAGATGCTGCTCACCGAAAAGCCTTATTTGACAGGTCAAAGAAAGTCATCTGAGAAAAGGACAGATTGGCCCGTGAGGATGCCTTTTGCCTGTGCTGCTGTGAAAATACAGAACCCCTTGTCACGATCAGCTATAATTATCAGTATCACCCATTGACTCGGTTTCAGTGTTGAAGCAAAGAACCAAAGGGAAACAAATCAGAACCACAGAAGCAATGGGAAATTTTGCATTTTCTTCTGTACTGTTTCCTACCCTGACTTTGTCTAGGTTTACAACTCCTAAGGAGTATTTTACATATCGGCAAACCATTCCCCTGGCTAAGAACTATGTATATGCAGGACCGGAAGTGCATACTTTGTAATTTTACACATATTATATTTGAAGGTTTGGAAACAAAATTTACCACTAAGGACAATGAGACTTGAGGTACAGGCACATAGAAGAGCTAAAAATTATACAAAAATTGCCCAGGGTAAAAAAACAGTCTGAGTAAACCGGGATACTGGTTTTTCTAAGCTCTTACTTTCAATAAAATCTGTATTTTTCTAGTTTTATTTTTATTTTATTTTTTGTTGTTTGTCTCCATCTTAGCTTTGATACATGGCCACTATAACAAATTCTTTTTGTCAATTTAGTGATTTGGGCTTTATATCATGGCTGATTGCTATATAATCGATCAAGTGAACCGAGTAACTCCTGATCTCCTCCCGCACAGAGATGTGCTTCTTTTTGTCCAGTTCATCTAGACGGGATTTTTAAAATATTAACAAATGTATCACTTTGGCTCTGTTTTGAGACACAATTCTGTTCTGAGGTACAATTATATTGTGAGGTTTAAAGAGCAGGTTAAAATAGAATGCATAATATGAAAAATTATTGTGAATTTGAATACATATGGAAGAAATACACCAAAATAGTAAAAATATTAAGAATGATCTTCTTTAAGGGGAGCAATTACGGGTTCACGATAGTCCCTGGTAGCTTCAAAATGATCTGTAATAACATATATTACTTTTATCATCAGAAAAAGAGATTCATTTTACAAGGGAAGCTTATAAATAAGCTTTTTTAAAGTGTAGGAACCCCTTTTATTCTTCTTTGAATTCTTCACAGTGCATTTAATTGAAAAGTGTTTTATTATTGTAAAAGCCACTTGATTACAACACGGCATCTGCCACAAACAAGCAATTAAAAAAATTATTACAAAGTGAGGTGACTGCTTATCAACAACCAAAATAAAACCGTCTCTGCATTTCCCCTTTCATTATTCTATCATTTCCTTGCAAACACCTTTAAAAGTTCTTTTAATACAACGATGGATTTTACCACCATAGAATCTCAGGATTAGAAGGGACCTTCAACATCATCTATTTCAACATCACCTGGAATTAGCTAACTGAAAATGGAACTCCTCCAACAGTGGGGATTTCATTCTCTTTCCAGCGAGTTCATCCTTGTATCTTCAGCAAGGTTAACAGCAAAACTGGCTGATCTATTTGTATTTATTAAACGATTATTTTCCCCACAGAGAATAAAGATGTCTGAAACGGATTTTAGTTTTTTAGTAACAATTTGCTCCACTATACCAAACTAGCTGAGGAATGCCAAATACCACGTGGAAGATTGCAATTTCGAATGAAGCATTTACAAGGATGTAATTGTGTCTCTTTGAAAGGCATGACCCTTCTATTCCACTTGCTTTTTCAACCAGTGTCTCAGAAGATGTAATCCCCCATTCCAAAGTCACAAAATCACTTCTCTTATTAAACTTAAGCAAAGGAGAAATAACTCAGCTATAAGTATAAAGGTAGCTGCTCCTGGCCGCTCCTTCAGAGTTCATTATTTTCTGAGATGGGAAATGGGAGGCAGAGGGAGCATCGCCCAGTGAGTGGTCTGTTAAGCAGAGCTAATCCAGATCCTGTTTTCACTTCTCTGTGGGTCTCAGGACCTTTCATGGAGCTTCTTAGTTCAGTTATTCTAATGGGTTGAGAGGCACTAGTCCGATGTCTTACGAGATTTTTAGAGCATGATTAACAAGAAAAGAGGCTCTGGTTCACAATAAAAATCTGAAGCTTCCCCACCCCTGCAGATACCTAATTTAACACACAGAAGGACTCTTAATTACCTCCATTTGGGTAGAGGTAATGTTGCCACTGGAAATCACTTGTGGCAGAGTTTGTTTTTAAATGAAACAGCAAGCAGAGGTCTCTAGGATCTACCTTGGATGGAAAAGCTCTGTTTTAATGAGAACTCTGTCTCCACCTTACTATTACTACTCTTTTTTGTTGTTATGCTACCATATGTTTTGAGAAACACTTCCAACCCTTCTTAACATTGTTGGCTAAAAATCCAATGAACTTAAACCCTCTAACACCCCTCCTGTCTCCTGACCTCACACGCTCAAAAACTTGTTTAATGAAAACTTGTTTCAAGTAACAACTGCCTAGACAGGGACAAACAGCTGTAAGAAACTAGGACCGTGAGAGTACAAAGCATCCTAAAGGTTGCAAATAAATGAAAATACGGGGGTGAATCACATGTGAGAACATGGGGACAGAAAGCAAGAGCCATTTAAAGTATTTCTTGGTTTCATGCACTTTCTTTTCACCATAGAAGTCCTCATATTTTAGAGTTTATTTTCTTCAAAAATAAGAGATTTGCCCTGAGATCTTTAAGGATGTCTGGCCATAGTGAAAGATCAATCAAGCCTTTGGTGTGTTTCATGGGCTAAGCTAAGTGCTACAACTCAGCTCTGGGGTGTGTTGGTGGAGATTTTGTATGTGGATGTGTGCTTTCTCATAAAAAGAAGAAAGAAAGAAAGAAAGAGTATAAAACAAAAAGTAGAAGCAAAGGACCTACTGTATAGCACAGGGAACTCTATATTCTGTAATAACCTACATGGGAAAAGAATCTGAAAAAGAATGGTCATATATATATATTATAATATATATATTATATATATATATAACTGATTCACTTTGCTGTACACCTGAAACTAACACAGCATTGTAAGTCAACTACACTCCAATAAAAATTAAAAAAAAGAGTAGAAGCAAAATTCTAAGAGTATTGGTGGATGGGAAGAAAGTGAATGCAAGGCTGCAAAATCAAATGTCACACAGGTCAACTGGAAGTAAGTCTATCAGGGACTCACCCTCTTAATCCAACGCTTGGCCGAGTAACTGACTTCCATATAACTCAATTTCACAGGGATTTGTTGGACGTTCTAGCATGTGCTCAACACTGGGCTAGGCCCTGATGAATCATAGAGGCAATCTGGTCCTCCAGACTGTTTGGGGAGAAAATTGCTTTTTTATGTCCTGACTCAGGTTTTTATGTCTCAGCTGGATGAATTTCTCTGGTGGGTAAAATAAGTACGGGGATGGCAAACCAAAATGCAGATGTACGCCTAAAAAATAATATTATATCTTGATTCTTCTTGGTTATAAAGCACATTTGACTTGACATTTCTAATCTAGAACTGAGTCCAGTTTTCCAGCTTTTCAGAAAATAAGCTGTGGTGAAAGTTTTATAGCATATGAGAGAGAATGCCACTTCATCCTGGTTGCAGATAATCAGAAGCAAAAACAGTGTGTATCCGTGTGACCTCATAAACCCCAGAGGACATGGCTCAGGTCCAGGAAGGTGTAGCCATAGACCAGGTACGTTAGGGTGCATCTTGCACTGTGCAAGCGGGCATCCTGGACTGATTTCCATGAACATCATATAATTCCCTGAGACATTCTTGGAGTCAGTCGAGACAGCCTTTCCCTCCAGCAGCTGTGCAGATGGCCAGGGCCTGGGGAATCCAGTCTAAACCAGACTGCCTGGGGAGCCCATCTCTAGCACATGGTATGTATCCAATAATACGGGGTTGATTGAACTGAAGGGAAGAAAAGCTTCTATTTTGTTTGCACAGAAGAACATTCTGCTCCTATCTTCCTGGCCTCAAAAGCAAATTCATCTGCTTGTTCCTTAGTCTCCTATTATGACAATTAAGGAGTAAAACATCTTCTTCTACATGATAGGAGTGATTAGGAAATTTATTTAAATGGTGATTTTTTTACTAGCATACCAGGATAATAGATTCAAACACTATCTCCTTGAATATATTATATCCTCTTTGTGCAATAATAAAATAAGACTGATTTTCTTGCAAATTGGTTCCTTATGGTTAGTTCCAAAGGTACTCATCTGAAAGAAACAAAGAGAAATTTCAAAGTAACCAAAATAATTGTGTTGGCATCAAATAACTGATCATAATTGGTGGTCTGTATGGGCCAGACTCTATGCTAAGTATTTTAGGGATTTTTTTTCTCCTTACCTTCCCAAGGTCTCTGTTGTTACCCCTACTATAGAAATTACTTAGGAACTACAGTAACTAAGATTAAACAATGCCTCCCTGAGCATGAGGAAGAAAAAAAATTAGTCCCCTCAGAAAATTTGTAAACATTCATCCCTGATTTGTATTCTTCTGATACCATCCGCACAGGCATAACAAGAAGTGCTAAGGATATAAAATGGAAGATTGGGGACAGGAGGGTGAAATCACAACGGCGGTGGTGAACGGTGATGGGCAGGTAGAGATCAGAACGAGATGGGCAAGCACTCCTGCCTCAGGACAGAATACGTGGTCGATGTTCTTTCCTTTCCATACTTGGCTTCTCTTTTTGGACGTGGGGAATAAAACAAGGAGCTGAGTGGCCAACTTTGGTAAATAAATGATAGAGTTAAACAAACCCTGTAAGCAAAAGGAGTGTTAAAATATCTCACGACAAAGGGTTTTGGTCTCTGGCGGTTCTTCAGGGGCTCGTAGGTGTCCTTGGGATATGACATCCTAATCTTTCTCTGTGTGGCCATGAGTGTGCGGAGCGATGCTTCTGTTTGTATTTAATACAAATGATACCAACAGAATGCTTCACACCTGCAGGGACTGAGATAACATTGATCAACGATTGCCTAGTTCATGAACCACAAAGGCTGCCTCAAGAATGGTCCTTCAGGGCTTCCCTGGTGGCGCAGTGGTTGGGAGCCCGCCTGCCGATGCAGGGGACACGGGTTCATGCCCTGGTCCGGGAAGATCCCACGTGCCGCGGAGTGGCTGGGCCCGTGAGCCATGGCCGCTGAGCCTGTGCGTCCGGAGCCTGTGCTCCGCAACGGGAGAGGCCAAAACAATGAGAGGCCCGCGTACCGCAAAAAAAATAAAAATAAAAAAAATAAAAAAAGAATGGTCCTTCAAGTCATCATGCCCTAGTACCTGCTCCTCCCACGGAACAGCAATTCTCAAACTTGAGTGCCCAGCAGAATCACCCGGAAGGCTTGTTAAAAAAAACAAGCTGGCCCACACCCCCCAGCTTCTGATTCAGTAAGCTTGTGGTGGGGCCTCAAGAATTTGCATTTCTAACAAGTTCCCCAGGTGATGCTGATAACTGCTGGCCCCGGGTCTACACTTGAGAACGCTCCCCATAGGCACATGCAATTTAAATGTTAGAACATCCAAAGTCACAAATTAACAAAGAAGAATCAAGGGAGGCAGAGAAGTCTTTCAGTCGGGCTCCAAATACAGTTTTTTTGGAAGAGTCTTGAAATATTAATCTTGTAAATATTAAAGTGGTGGTGATGACAACATTTTGGATGAGCCAAAGGTTGGCTGTAGTTTCCACTGACATAATATTTGCCAACTATTGTTTTTTTTTCCCCAACTATTGTTAAATGAAAGCCTTTTACTGACATTTGGACAACTCTTATGAGTTATTAATTTAAATATTTAAATTAGTTACTATTAGTTACTACCTTTGATTATCTGCAGCCTTAGGATCAACACAGTCTTGGTCCTTCCCCAGGACGGCGGCTGGAATGGCCCTTAAAAAAAGTCTACCTGTGATCCCGGCCCTGGGCTGGTGCCTGCCATTACTTTCAACATTGAAGTGTCATTGTCACCCAGGTGCTACAGATTTCTGTGCCATCTGAGGCTCCTCCCCTCCACCCATTTTCTTTCCATGTCTGCCTCCTTCCATAGATCATAGTTAAGAGAGCATTACCGAAAAACTCAGGGGACCTTTCAGCCATTTCCTTGGGGTGCTCCCCAAAGGGTCAGAGGTACTGTGATCTGTCTCTTCAAGGGCCTCTCATTTGCTCCTACATTTCATTTCCTATGTTACGATTACAATTCCAAGAGAAAGATTACTTTCACATTCCCAGTCTTCCATGAATTCCCCTGATTTTGCTTTGACAATGCACTTGCTCAAGCAGGACTTCTAGGCAATAGACACTGCTACAGATTTTGCCATGAAATTGAATTCTTTATTATTTAGTCATGTTCATAGGGGGTGCTGAAATAAATGAAAACCAAATTAATCATGCTGTATGTTCTGAAACAGGACTTTAAAAAATGGGGCAAACTATATCTTCCAAGGATCACAGAGTTTCGCGATACCGAAACATGAAACAAGAGAGCTTGAATTTTAGAAATCGTCCCTCTATTATCTCGTTTCCACCTTCCTTCAATTATAAGAGTGAAAAGTAAGATGAAAGCAATGAAATCAGAGTGGCTGATTGAAACTGTTCATCCCAAAATATTTGGGGGAAATAATAGAAGACTCCACCAGCCCTACTAGAAACGGGGTCTGGGATTAAAACAAAAAAATCAGGACACAATAGAGAGGAAAACGCTGCAAGTTAATTAGTCAGCAGGATACTTTTCATTTGGGGGTAGACTGTGGTGCTGTAAGAAACCATGGGTCTCTAGAAAGATCCCCTCTAATGGGGCCCAACAATTAGAATCATGAGCCGCCTTTGTAGCCTGTTACACAACCTCATGCCTTTAAAATAGATGTCAGGAATGACTGAAGGCGGCATGCAGTTGACCTCCCTCTACAACCATCTGCTGAGTATTCTTAGTTCTGACTCCAGTTGAAAGGGATCCGTAACGAGCTTCCTGAGTAGACCTCCCCCAGCCCTTTAAAAATCCTTTAGACTCTAGTGTTTAGAGAAATGCTTCTGATCCACAGAAACCAGACTGTGCTCCTCGACAGATGCTGCACGCCTGGGTTTTCAGGGTTCAGTGGCACCAAATGCTCCACAGGAGAGTCTGGACTCCAGGGGACAGGACTATAGGCAGGGGGAATCCAAGGATGAAATGGCGCACACTTCGTTTGTTCAGGGATTTCTAAGCTCTCATTTGGCTCTTATCTCTGGAATGGCAGACGACAAAGACATCCACTAAGACTCCTAGAATCAAATACTTAACTTGGGAAGGGAAATTAGGGGATTGGATGGGACCAGAAGAAAGTAAGTACAAAACTTACAGCAAGTACAATACCAGTCTCCAAAAATCTGTCTTTTCAGATCAGCTTCTCTCTGAGCTAAACATCAGAGGTCCAAGGAGTATAAGTTACATTCTGTGTCCCTTGCACCCTGGTCGAGTGGAAACTGAGCTATAGGCTGGGTTAAAGTTGCCCCTTCAGTCTCAGCTTGTCCATGCCTTCAGTGGCAGATCTGAAGCAGTATCACAGCTTTCAGTCAAAGCTGATTTTTACTCCTTTTTTTTTCCAAGTTAAAAAAAAATTAGAATCCAGTAGCTGGCTGGGGACATACACATAATGTTCTACATGTTATTATTGGCAAGAGTAGAAACTCCAAAATTTAAGAGATGAGATTTTGCTTTGCCTATTATGTTCATTTGACAAAAACGTACTCTAAATGTTTTTTAATAAAAAATGACTTTTTCATTCGCTCCAAATTATTTAGTCATTTCCTCATGAATGTGTATCAGGCACCTGCTATCTACTAGATCTAGGAAAAAAGGCAAATAAGCACCGTGGATGGACCTAGAGATGATCATACTAAGTGAAGTAAGTCAGACAGAGAAAGACAAATATCCGACGATATCACTTCTATGTGGAATCTAAAAAAGTGACACAAATGAACTTATTTACAAAACAGAAACAGACTCACAGACATAGTAAACAAACTTATGGTTACCCAAGGGGAAGGGGGGACATAAATTCGGAGTTTGGGATTAACAGATACACACTACTATGTACAAAATAGATACACAACAAGGACCTACTGTATGTATATATATATAACTGGATCACTTTGCTGTACACCTGAAACATTGTAAATCAACTAGACTTCAATTAAAAATATTCTATATCCAAAAATAAGACAAATGGCAGTTCATAAGTCTCTAGCAGGGCAAAGACAAAACAATATAAGGCACAGGTATGCTACGATGAGGCATATATAAATATAAATAAAAATAAATAAATAAATAAATAAATAAATATATATATATATAGAGAGAGAGAGAGAGAGAGAGGGAGCACAGATTCTATCTCACACTGCCTGCCTGCTGGGTAAGAAACTTGGATTTCAAATAGTCACCTTGACCTTAAAACTGAACTCATCATGTTGTCACCAAACCCATCTTAACTCCTCTATTTTCATTAATGTTATCAGCGATCTGCTTGAAACCTCTGTCAATATTGCCTCTCTTCTCTCTTGTTTTTTCCATATAAGTCTGTCCCAAATTCCAAATGTGAGTTGCCACTGTCTATTTCTTCTCCTGCCCAATGACAGCAACACATTGCGGATGGCTAATACTTTCCACCTGGGCACTGTAGTAGCCCAACATGGTTTCTTCACTCCATTTTTTTCTCATTCCCACTGTGTATTTCACAGAAGCCAGGTAGTCCCCTTGGAACACCGTTTGTCTTCTATTTACCACCTGAATCGAATCCTCAAATGGCTTCTCCTGAAGCTCTGTGGTTCTGCCCAAGCTTTCTTATGGTCAGTGGACATTTGAGGCAGTGACAAAGATTGTGAAAGGGATGAAGTTGTTTCTGGAGGTCCCTTCCTACCTGTTTCTCCCCTTCTCAGCAGTGAAAGGAAATTGATGACAGCAGTACCCCTACCTGAGAAACAGAGGCCAAACCTTCAGTCCTTCCTGCCCGCACTTAAGTGGGGACACAAAATATACTAAACAGAGTCCCTGCTCCTGCCTTCAAAGAGCTCAACATAAGATAGTTATAAGGTGGGCGATGGAGAGAAGGACATTCTAGGGAAGGGTTATAGGTGGAGGATGGGAGTCTAAGACATAAGCACGGTGGCATGAACTGAGCATGGGAACTAGAAAGAGTCACTTGCTCTGAGTCCAGAGTCATGACCAAGAGGGGACTGGGAACATGACATCTATGGTGAGAGAAGAGGTTGAAGATGGTGGCAGGGGTCAGATTACTTGAAATCCTTCCAAGCACTATGATTCTTCCGGTTTATTATGTGAGTGTCTCTTGGAAGGCAAGGGGAGTGGTGAATTCCTGGGGGGGTCTTCCTGAAACATCTTCCATATTTCAGATAATAGACTGGTATTCCCATGAGTAAAAGGCACTTCCAGCCTGGCTGTACCTTGAGAAATGTAGGATTTAGTCAGAGACGTGTGGATGAGTAATAAGACAGTGAACTACAAGAACTGGAAGATCTGGGAGAAAATGCTCTCCTTACCCTTTCACCAGTCAACACACACGTGCGCGCACACACACACACACGTGCATTCTTATACAGTCACAGGCTCCCTTGGATCATGCTAACTTAGTGTCATCCAAACACGAATTGAGTGTGTATCATATGCAAAGTAGGAAACTGTGGGAAGACACTTGGACAGCCTAACACCCGCTCCCCATGGATCAAAGACTTCTCTCAAATGAGTCATTTTGCACTTTGGTGTAAATGAGTTTTAAAGCCAGGGTTGTTCCCTAACACCAACTCGGCATAGATTGAGAAGGGGAATAGAATTAGATTGAGAAGGAGAATGTCTCTGGGGCTTTAGCTCAGCCCATCTGTCTGTAGGTTATTCTGCCCAGCTCTTCCCTCCCTCTTCCCACACTGTTCCCCCCTCCTGACTCAACACTCCAGAGAAGCTTGGAGTGCTGAGTGGGACCTTGAGCCCACTGGGCTTATTCCTTTTCCCTGCTCCACACATGTCCTCCCGTGGACCAGCTCCTCACGTATGGAAGACGACGAAGGGACTGGGCTTCTTCAGAGCAACCCCCAGCCCTGGGGCCATCCCTTCCTAATCACACCAGAACAATGGAGGGAGATCAGGTAGGGCTGATTCAGGGAAGCAGGGCCCTCAGGGCACAGAGGTCTCAGCAGAGATCTGCTCTGGTGGACACACAGGTTTTGATTTTTAGCACATATCCATGATGTGTGAAGAGTAAACTCAAACGTTGATACTATTTACAGATACTAGAGAATAAAGGGAAAGAAAGCAAACGTAGTGTTTAGTTGGCTCTAGAAAGGCAATGCCAATTACCATCATTTTTCAGATCCATTTATGTATACCTACATACCTATATGTATCTATGTGTGGGGATATAGAAGAGGAGACAGAATAAATTCCTGCTTTCAGGGAGCTCATTCTGTGCTTGTAGAGACCAAGTGTAACACAGTGCTCACACCTGCTCACACCTGCTCTCACCTGCTCACAACAGCCAACTGTGCGAGTCTCTTTTCAACTCCCTGCTTGGTGACATCACTTTGGTAGTTTCAACTGACCATGATCAGCGTTATTTATACAGCTCCTTCACCAGACACTGTTCTAAGCACTTTCTTAACTTATATAATCCTTACAGCAACTATGCCAGACTACTATCAGCTCTGTTAGAGATGAAGAGTTAAAGCAGGGAAAGGTTAAGTAACTTGCTTGAGGTCATGTAGCTCCTTGAGGTAGAGCTGAGCTTTGAGTCCATGCAGCGTGACTCCAGGCTCCAGACATTTAACCACTGTGCAATCTCAACAAGAACCAGGGCTCAGGGCTTCCCTGGTGGCGCAGTGGTTGAGAGTCCGCCTGCTGATGCAGGGGGACGCGGGTTCGTGCCCCGGTCCGGGAAGATCCCATGTGCCGCGGAGCAGCTGGGCCCGTGAGCCATGGCTGCTGAGCCTGCGCTCCGCAACGGGAGAGGCCACAACAGTGAGAGTCCCACATACCGCAAAAAAATTAAAAAAAAAAGGAAGAGATATATAAAGTCAGATTTTCCTTACCAGAAAACAAATAATAATTAAGAAAAAAAATTATGTAAAGAACTGAAAGGTCAATGGTCCTCTAGACCTTCAAGTGTGCTACTCATCTGCATCGAGCCCCTTTGCGCTACTCTCTCCTTTCCTTTGAATTTGATAAATCAGTTGGGCTCAGTCTATTAATGAATTCATTTCCCCCGTGAGTTACAGGGACGGGGAATCTGACTGAGATTCCCTGGGACCCTGCGAGGATCTATCCCTTAATTTTATTTTCTTTGAAATTACGTT
This sequence comes from Tursiops truncatus, assembly GCF_011762595.2. NCBI lineage: Eukaryota > Metazoa > Chordata > Mammalia > Artiodactyla > Delphinidae > Tursiops > Tursiops truncatus. The sequence goes on along the minus strand of NC_047054.1, from coordinate 24,944,055 downwards.
TTCTATGAATTAGGTGTAGATTTACACTTCATTTCAGTACCCTAGAGCAGGTGGGCACAGCTCCTTCTTAGTAAACAGATACCGTCATGAGAAGTCTCCCCGGTAGAACACAGTACAACAGTTTTCAGTGAGCTGAAATAACAGGTCTGGACAGGTAGCACTGGAAATAATTTCCAGACTCAATTATAGTCTTTGCTGAGGTAAATACACACACCCCAAAAGAGGTAGTTTCAGTTGTGGGCATCAGATGAAACCTAAAGTCTATTGAGCGTTACTGACTTCCTTTAACTTGAATTCAGAAAGAATTTGGATTATTTTAAGGCCAAGGTATATTGAGCGTTACTGATTTCCTTTAACTTGAATTCAGAAAGAATCGGGATTATTTTAAAGCCAAAACCCTTGGCTTTCAATTACCTTCTGCTCTGCCTGTATCCAGCCATCACTATGTGGTTTATACACGGGTCCTATATACCTGTACATAATGTACTTCCGTTCTCATCTCATCGCTGATGGTTGATGACTGTTAGTCTGTGCTTCACTGCACTTACAGTGCCGTTTGATTTTAGGATACAATGATCTCGATTAAACTTTGAAAAGTGTATTTGGTTTGTTTGCTCTCCATTAATGGCATCAAATAAATAAGTAGATAAAACCTAAAAAATAGCTGACATGACCTCTTAGCATAGGCATGTCCTACGTAGTAATTTTTATGGCATTATATTGGTGTCCTAAAACATTCTGAATGCAGCATGGATCTTAAAGCAGTAACTGAACACAGTTAACTCAGTGCAAAAGGCCCTGGCCTGCAGAGACTGCTCCTGCTGAGAGTCACCTAAAAGGGCCCCCAGGCTGCAAAAAGGCTTCCACATAGAAGATGCCCACTGGGCAAATACCTCCTTGCCTCAGGGCTAATCCCAGCCAGGCAGCTCATAAACACCATTAGTAAAGCCTACTGCTGAGTTATTATGTGGCAGAAGGATGCTTGAAACGGCTGGTTGGTATTGTTGTTTTATTTCTCCTTCGCCTGGGTCAAAGTGGCAACATTCACTTGAAAAGATCAGGCAATTTCAACTTCGTGATTGCTGCAGAGAAAGAGCAGTATATACAGATTTATTATAGGTTGTGTTTTCCCAAATCTCCAATGTGTCTCTTGTATATGGACTGTGTGGTTGGTAAAGATAACTCAGCAAGCTAAGCAAAAAGGAAGACAGCGGAATGAAGTTACCTCTAGTAGCATCTTTTCCAAGATTCAAACCAATAGCCAAACTGAGACATTTGATTCACTAAACTCTACAGGCAGTTAAACTATATTTTGTGAGAGACCAAGGAACACACGTAATTATTATGGGGAAGAGACACTAAATTAATATTTCTTACCACTTAACCCTACTTTTTGGATTTAGCTTTTTTTCTTTTTTTTTAACATCCTTTCTTCTTCTACCACCATCCCACCTTACCTATTCTTAAAAGTCATTAAAAGTTGAAATTTTGAAATGGCAGTTGAGAGAGGTAGGTGGCAAAAACTAGGCAGTTTATTTTAAAATATATTTCATGTTTTGTAACTGCATGTTTTTTAATGTATTTTAAAATGTATTTCATGTTTTTTAACTCTTGAAACAAGACACCCTATCACAATGTCTTACTTGTTACCATACCCTTCTATCACCTGAGTCATGACATTAACAGATGAAGATTGAAACAGAACACTGAAGGCATGAGTTTCCGTTTTGTTTTATTTCTCGGGCAAGAAAAAGTTTCTGAGGAAGTGACACAATAATTTCCAAATTGTCTCATTCACTGGGGCTCATTGGTGTTGATGACGCTAAACCACTCCTGCTGAACCACAGTTTGAGCTGTATTCTTTATGGGGTCGGATGGGATGAACTCTCAGTGGTGGTTGCTGACCTCTGATTCACACCATCTTGCAGCCGGCTTTCCGGAATGAGAGCATCCTTGAGGGCTTTGTTCTTTCCTTGTGTAGACCTTGAAAAGCTGAGGAAACTTCCTAGAGGGATGGGTCCCAGTGAGCCGATGGGACTTGTTGCTAGAATGAATATTTAACTTGATTGGCTTTCTGCTTCCATAATCATCAATCCTCCCCCTGGAATCGTATTCACATTTTATGAACTCTCTGTCTCTTCGGCTCCTTTGATCTACAGACATTGTCTTGCAGTTGGGCATTTGCTGGCCTCCCAACTCATCAGCCCCTGAGTCCATCTAAATAATGTGCTACATAAGAACTTAGTGTTTCCCCAATAACAAAAGATAGATCTGAATGCTTCAGTGCACCATGAAAGGCTGTTGAAACCATCAATCTTGCCAGCTCTTGTAGAGGTCAAGTGACGGCAGGGCCAGCTGGCCAATCAATTAACCAAGAAATTCAGTTTGGAGCTTAAGAAAAGCTGTCCTGTGTTATTCTTTCCAGCAACATAATTGTCAATACTTACAGCAGGTCTTAGATAAGGAATGAAGGAAATGAGGGGAGTTACTATCAAGAGCAGCAAATGCTCTAAGCATTGGTGATTCTCATGTGTTACCAAAAGGAGTCAGTTCTACAGAACATACAGTTTCTCGAATCAAAGTGAAAATGGAAATGTCTTATCAACCTTCTGGAAATGAAATTGTATGGTGCCCACCCATAAAAGTTTATGCTTGTCTCTCTCCATTGTCATCATGGTTGATTTCATTTAAGTCAGAAAGAAACTTCCTGTCTAACCTTCTTGAATAAAACTTTTCTATAATCCTATAGGATCAATTGTATCCTTAATGCCTGTGAGCACATAAAGGAGAAAAATAAATTAATTAACTGATAGCTTGTGAAAGGAGATAGTATCAGCAGGGGAGGACCCCTGCAGAGTGAATTGTCTCTTTCACATATGACCTTCTGCTCTACCTATTAGATCTAACCCTAGAATTCTATACATACCTTGCTTATTCTTCAGGTAATTGGTCCTTCTTTTCCTTCATTTGTCCTCGATCATACAGATATAGATATCTTCTCTAACAGACTTTCCCTTTTTCACAATTTCTGTCACATACGTTTTTTTTTTTAATTAAAAAACTTTTTTTAATTTTTTGGCCATGGCACGCGGCTTGTGGGATCTTAGTTCCCCAACCAATCAGGGATTGAACCCAGGCCCCGACGGTGAAAGCGCCAAGTCCTAACCACTGGACTACCAGGGAATTCCCTGTCACATGTGTTTGTAGGTCAGTTCCCATTTCCCTCACATCCACTCACTGAGACACTTAATACTCTTTCCACCCTGCAGGATTTTGATGCTACCTGTTTAATTTTTACTACTCCTCAATGAGATAGACATATTTGGCCTCATTTTTTAGAATAGAAATAAAAACTCAGTGTGCTGAATTAACTGAGACAAACCACTTAAATACCTAACTCAATGCCTGATCTATAAGGGTCAATAAGTGTTCTGTGATATTAATGACTATTATTTTCAAATAATTTAATTTGCCTAAGGTCACGTCACTTGTGAGTGACGGAGCCAAAATTTGAATGTAGATTTATTTAACAGCTAAGCTTCATATTTTTGCCCCTCTACCCCACTTCTTAAGTTAGAAGTGTATCTATTCTTAAGACAGGACTGATCTCAAAGTGAAAAGATGGAAGGAGGGTATCAGAAGGGACTTTCTAAGGAAGGGCTCAAGCAGTGGTACCCAGGGGCCTTTGGAATGATGGAAGGAGGCAGGGCAGAAGCTGCTGACTCTTGGGGCTTTTTGACAAGGTGGTGAGTAAGGTCTAGGAAGCAGGCAGGGAAAATTAGTTCCAAAATCTTAAAGATGATGGATTTCTAAGGTAAGAAACATTATTATCTATAAGTCTTCTTGTCACTAATACTCTATAACAATAGAGAGTGATTCTATGTGCTTTGCGTGAAGAAACCAATAATCGTCACAAAAATCGACTGAGACCACATCAGTAGAGCACCAGGCATCGTCCCTGTCCCATCATACTTGCTCCATAACATATAACTGCAGCCATAGAAACAGGAATAACACTGAGAGCAGTTCCTGGGCAGAACCGAAAGTGGGATTATCAGCATACTATAGGGAACTTTTGGGGGAATCTTTGTGCCTATAGAATAGGAACCTCACAGGAGAGAATGTGAAGCTTAGATTCCTGGAATATGCCTTCAAATATAATCAGTCTTCTCAACTTCCAGAAAAATTCTTCTTACCATAGTCAGTCCTCAATCCAGAGATTCCAAGGAGTTCCCAGAATGCTTTGAGAAATGGGCAATGTTGTTAGAATAATTGTATGATACTCAAGATAACTATGCTACATGAAATTTTAATTTCACATTATTCTTTTATTTACAAGGATGGGAGAATATGTCTGAGTTCATTAAAACATTCGGGTGCTGTCCACTGTCACAAATGTGCAGGAATATATTACTATAAATACATTTGGTAAGTAAGTAAGAAAAGTATGAAATGAAAAGGCATCTCAATAGGATTGTGTGCAGGGGTCAGGATGCCAAGAGAGAACATTTAAGGAGGGGAGGTCAGGATGCTGTAAGCCTGAGGCAACCATACAAAAATGGACCAGGTTTCTCACTGGTCAGCTAATTGGAAGTTGAGGGGTTGAGCGAATCAGGTTGGTCTAGGATCCGGGACCGAACTAGAAAAGGAAAGACGGAGCATTACATTAAAGGTAAGCTGACTCAAGAAAAGACTTTAAGCAACAAATCTTTTTTGTTCTTTGATTTTAAAATATTATTATAAACATTAAATATTTAACAGGGGTAGTTTCTAAGTAGAGAATGTGTCTTATGATTTTTTTCATTAAGAAAAATATGTATAAGCCTTTGTTTCCAAATGTTTTTGTTTGTTTGTTTGTTTCTTACTAAATCCAAGTAGGCTCTACTTGGATCATCCATTGTATGTAAAATAACCACTTCTAAACGAAATCTAGAAAGAAGGGTACTTCTCACTGGCTTGGTATCATGATTGATGGTGATTGATCTATAACCACAACCCTCTTATCAGAAAAGTCGATTCAAAACAATCCACCAAAAATGTAAATGTGATAAATTACAAAATGTAGGGAAAAACACAGACCCACTTGGGTCCGAGGAAAAGTGATTAGAAAATGGATTTTCTGAAATAAAAGAAAGCAGCAGGTCACGTCAGCGTGTCCTTCCATCTACTAAGCCACAGAGATAAAGAATCCAATTGATGCTGAAAAAGATAACTGGATAGAAACAAAGATAAGTCCATCGATCTGAGTCAAACGGAAACAGAATTAGTGCTTGCGTGGAAATGGACAAGTCCTGAAGGGAACTAGCTGCTTGTATGTATATAGGCATAAATAGCTACCAGTTTTGGTGAATTCTGTAAAGAAGACCCAACGAGAGCAGGGAGATACTTGAGTTGCAAAAGGGTCCTAAAAGATTAACAGCAATTAAAAAAAAAAAAAGATTAGCAGCAACATGGTGAAAAGTTACATACTGCATCAATAAACAAAGCAAGAATTCTAAAATAATTAAAACTATACTTTGTCTCTTTAAGATCCTGCTTCTTAAAAATCAACAGACCCATTCCCAGTTACCACAGCTAGTAGATCTTTCCAAAGGGTGGTGAGAACTATTTTTAGATAGGTAGAGCAAACAGCTAGACTCTGACCTGGCTATAAAGAAGAAAACAGAATGTAAATGGACTAAAGGTCACGTGGCAAAGGAGGCAATTCTGTTTTGTGGTCTATATGTTGGAGCCAAGAGTAAGTTTCTGAAAGAATTTCACTGCTGAAAACTAAAGCTCAAATCTGTATATATGGAGATGCTAACTAGTGACAACTCAGAGACAGCTGCATGAATAGAATAGTAGATGGAGAACAGAAAAATTATTTTTCTGATGTGACTGCAAGTGCTTGGAAAAGTACATAAAAAGAACTTTCCCTAGAATGAATGAATGACTATATATATATGTGTGTGTGTGTGTGTGTGTGTGTGTGTGTGTATACACACACACACACACACACACACACATATATATGCATATATTTTAAGGAAGTAAGAGAGATTCAAGTTATTCAGAAAAATGCTAACAGTAGCTGTGAAAAGTTAAGCTAATCTGAATACTCAGGGCAAAAATTGTAGGAAGGTTAATTTCTGGGTGATGAAACATTGAGAATGCAGCTATAAGTTAAGAGGGTTCAAGTAACTGACTGCAGGGATTTTTTTTTTTTAAGTCGGAGTCAAGATTTGGGGCCTGGAAGTATAGACTGAAAGGGTTTTCTCAAGAACCAACTAAAAGAATTAACGACAGCTGACCTCAGGTTACAAACAGACAAAAGCGAGGAAGAAGAACAAGCTTTATCCCTTAAAGGGAGGCAAAGCTGGACTCTCTAATTATCTTGTGTCCCTGTAACTTTCTGGCTCTAAGAGTGAGTGTCCCCCCACCGGCCCCCTTGCAGGCCGGTCATTTCTTGTGCTCTAATGGTTGGCTAAGTGTGATGCTCCCGACGAGACAATAAAGAGAAAAAGGACCAAGGGATTAGGAGGCAATCCGCGGAGCATGACATACTGTTTAACGGGTTGTGTTTATTGCTTGCTTGTAGGTGGACGCCGACGACACAACTTCCTGGAGGAGGCTTCTGTGCTGGGTCCAGATGTTTATCATTGGGATTGTCAAAGTACCTAAGAGGTACCGTGCGTTAGACTATTTCAAGCAGAGAAGGGAGATGGTCAGCAGTCCTGAAAGGCTGCCCTGTATGAAGAGCTGGGGTGGGGGAAGCCAGACCATAAAATCTTGGGGCCCCTTTCTAATGCCATTGACCTTTCACACCACACTGTTTCTGGCTTCCATAACCCTCTAACTGTATCTTTCCTGTGGCCCTTACTCACTTGTGACTTCATCATTATTCGTACGGAGTGTGTAGTTCTCCCCTACACTGCGTACTCTTTAATGGAAGGATCTCGATTTGGCTTGTCTTTATATCCACCTTAGCACAATACATGGTCCCCATTGGGAACTCCATGAATGCTTTTTCAGTGAATAAATGATTTCTATGAATTGAGGTCTTTGAAAAAATTTCTCACTCAAGGGAAGAAATAGTCTTCTGCAGCGGCTGTGTGTTGGACTTGAGTATGCACTGGATTTCGCTCAGCATCTATTGTAGGATTCAGTCAAGGACAAATGATAAGAGATGCACACTAGCAGATTCAGGGCAACAGCTCTGGTCTATAGCGCAGGTGATTTGGGCTCTAGGACTAAGAAGGAGGCTGTAAAAGAGGACAAGTTTTCTTCCTAATCATTTTGCCAAATAGCTGTTGAAATTCCAAGCAAACACCAAAAACTAAAATACAGTAAAATAAAATAAAATTAAGATAAAACAAAATAAAATAAAATACAGAACCACATGGGCATATTCACTTCCTCTGGATATGGTAAATGCTCAAGTTTCTTTTCTCCATTCTTTTGTCTTTATATTGAATTCATTCTAAAAAGATACAGCATGTCCTTGTACATTTTATATCTGAAAGATTTGTGTCTTTATGTGAGGCAAGGTTAAAATTGTGCTAAGTTAAAAAACGATGAAGAGGATGGGAGCTGAAGGGCCTGGAGATGAAATCCTGAGGGGTTGCGTGTGTGCTTTTATTATTCATTACTTAGTTTTCCTATCTATTATTAGTTATTGCTTCAGATCAAATACTTGTGATTTAAAGAGAAAAACGTGTTGGGAAGAAAACGTTTCTGGGAAGAAAGAGTTGCAAGGCCCTTAAACACACTGACCAGGTAAAACTATCCTTATCCTCAACTGTCCCACAGCAAACTAGATTCCACAAGGAAATGGAGGGGAAAGCACGCTGGTGACGTAAGGATGCCTTTCTGTAGGTCTTTAGACCTCATCGTCCAATGCTCTTGCGAAGAATTATCACATCACAATTTAGAGTTGGAAGAGATCTGAGGAATAATCCAGTTTAACTGTTTCACTTTACTTTTGAAGAAATGGAAGCCGAGTATTTAGACTATTTCTTTGTGTAACATGACCAGTGTCTATGTTGGAATCAGAACTCAGGTATATATTCAGACGTAGTTTTCAATGCTACCAAGGGATCATCCAGCCATTGGATTTTTTTTTTTTAATTGAAGCGACAATTTGTATCATCAGAGGAAATTTGGAATATATAGAAGTATAGAGAAAAGTAGTAGTTTGGGATTGACATGTACACACTGCTATGTTTAAAATAGACCTACTGTGTAGCACAGGGAACTCTGCTCAATATTCTGTAATAACCTAAATGGGAATGGAATTTGCAAAAGAATACATACGTGTATACGTATAACTGCATCACTTTGCTGTACACCTGAAACTAACACAACATTGTTAATCAACTATACTCCAATATAAAATAAAAAGTTAAAAAACATTACCTGAACGCCCATCACCCTAATTACTATTGTTATCAGTTCCTCCTTGCATTTATTTGTTTTGCTGACACACTTTTACATTTTTTTCTTTGTTCATTATTCTTTTTATATTGTGCTTTGTTATCCTAATACTTTCTCAGAAGTATTCCCCCCACCACGATTCCATGACTGCATAATATCAAAGGAGAGTATAGGCTATATTTTATATAACCATTTCCATAATGTTGGGCATTGCCTCCATCTTTTTATGTTCGTAAATAATAGTGCCCCAAAGACCCCTATTCAGAAAATGCTTTGTACGAAAAGATAATATTCTTAGAGTAGCTTTCCAGAATAGTACTTGCTAGATTAGGGGGTATAAACATTTTGCAAAATCATAATACATATGGCAAAAAAGCTCACTGTTATATATAGTTTTAAACTATTGTCTTCGTTGTAGTCATATTCTCTCAGAAACAAATAACATTAAAAAAAAAAAAATCCTTCCTTAACTGGCCTGCTCACCAGTTTGGGGAAGTTGACTGTCAGCAACAGGCCAGGTATGTGCCCAACAACTTTTTTCCTTAAAGAGGTAAATTTGGTCAAATTTACCTCTTTAAGGAAGTCGTGCCCATTAGCCTGAATCCTGCAGCTACTACCTGGGCCTGAGGCCTCTCTCAAAAAAAGAAAAAGGAAGCGGTAGGTTTCAGTTATTATGGCAGATATGACAGCAAGAACTGGCCTGTAAGACCACGTAACCAATTGCAGAGAGGCTGGTGGTCGTCCAGGAGAGCATCCTTTGCAATGATGCAGGACTTTGCCAGTGACGGCAGGCTTTTCCTTGTTAAGGGGACCACTTTACCTGGGATGAGATGGTTTGATAAAAAGAAAACAAAAACCCAACATGGAAGAACCTCAGGATTCTAAAATTTTACAGCAAGCTCTGGTTCATCGACAATATTTAATAAAACTAAGGCTTGGACAGATTTAATGGCTTGTATAAGTAATGCAACCAGTTAGTGCCAGAACCTCTCCAAAAAGGACATCTCAAACATTGTCTCAATGAAAAATGAAACCGTCTCCCAGATTCTATCGCAGCAGCGTTAACACCTCTGTTTTCAGAAACTGTGTTTTCTGACAAGAACACAGTTTTTCTTTTGTATCATCACTTTAGATGATGTTTAGATTGGAGATCATTCCAGGACTGCATAAAAGAGCAATGAACTGGGATTCTTACCCAAATGAAGCCCCAGTCTATGAGCCAGATACTTCAATCCCCTAATCTATAAAATAGTCCTGCTCTGGCTACACCATTAGGCCAAAACAAGTTTAAATTCGGGAGTGTATGTGCAAGTAATTTGAAAACACCAAACTTTACTTGAATGTAAGGAATTCTAAGTATCGATATCATTTTCCCTATTCATAATGTACCAGCAAGGCTGGTCAATTTCAAGTTCAAAGAACTTCAGGTTGGGGCTTCCTTTCTAGAGGTGGTAGTGAAATTTAATTTTCAGGAATATATTTCAGGGCTCCAGAACCCTGACTTCAGAATTGAATGATGGAACACAACTGAAAACTGGATTCTCCAAAATAAGCAAGTGAAAGAAAATGTTTAAAAAATCCACATCAGGGAAACAGGGTGCCAGGTACACACAGCTTCACTTCCTTTCCTAGATTTTGGGGAATTTAGCATTTAAAGGTTTTCAAGTACAAGCCTCTTATTTTATAAAGAAGAAACAGAAGTCCGGAGAGGTGAAGTGTGATTTTACTTAGTTACTGGAGGTCTGTGGCTATTTTATTCAACTTCTCTGGTAGTTGAGGAGATTAGGCAATTTAAAAATAATTGGCTAAATGACTAAATGTTAAAAGGGCACAGGAGGTGTTCTGGGTGATTGCTACTTGAAGTTAGATACAGAGGTAGGTAAATAGTTGGAGGATAGCATCTCTAAGCTCTTCTGTTGAATACAACACACACGAAGCTCTTTGCTTATAGACAAGTGGCTATCCTAGTATATTAGGCTGTTTTAGAAAGCACTTGTTTTGTTCCCTCTGTGGACTGTGGTTGAAATGAGATCAGAAGACATGTTTTTTTTGCAAATCCGTTTTCCAGAATATGGAAGTTTCTTGTTTACACCTAACCTTTCTTTTAAAAGGAATTTTTTAGAAAAAGGGTCTTTAGCACTATTAAAACAGGAGACAAGCTGAGTCAACTTGAAGGATAAAAGCTTCATAGGTGTCATCCATGATATTTTTCCATTATCTACCCATCAGAGCCAGCATTTTGAGAAAGTTCTATTTTAATGAGAAAGGAAAAATAAGAAAAGCATCATTGAGCTCAAAAGGATTAATCACAGAGCCCTGTATTCAAAATTCAGCAATTCTTGCATCACTCGTGTATACACAAACACACACACACACACACACACACACACACACATATATTCTCTTTTTTCCTTTTTAGCTCGATGAAAATTTACAGTCTGATAAGATATATCATCTGCTAACATCTAAACAGAGGTTTCATGCTGGGGTGTGTTTTGCCTATATGAATAGAATCATTGGCTTTTCTTTATTTCTTGGAGAATTCTTAAAGTGGAGACAAAAGACACAAAAAGAAAAGAGGAGGACAGTATATTATATTCTGTATTCAGATGGAGAACTGAGAATACCTCTTTTTATTGTAGTATGCTCTTGAAAATTATTTAAAAGCAGAATCAGTGAAAAACAGGGTTTTTATTCCCCAAGCCTGCAGTGACCCCCTTTTTATTCACAGGCTGGCAGAGCAAAATGCTGACTGAGTTTATAAATGGATTTAGAGAAACTGATGAATCAGGTTCTAAAACTAAAAGATCCAGCCAGCAAAAAGTGAAATCGAGGTGACTTTTTCAAGCATCAAATGTTCCAGGTTGAAAGGCATTCAGGTTCACTTAGTTTGCTCCCCAATTGTAAACTTTGACAGGTACTTAAAAGTCCATCCCAGAAAGTGTTTCAACAGATCATCTGCAGTCGGTTCGTCATGCTCACAGCCTAGACCAGCTGATGACCCACAGCTCACTTCAAGTTAAATGTTTAGTTACTTTCACAGACAGCCTGTTTGTTCATCAGCTCCATAAGGAGTGAGACAGCTGTATACGGATAAACAGTCTCCAAACTGTTACTAATCACCATGTGCAAGAAGTGAAATACATGGTCTGATTCATCTGAGATCATGTTTTCTGATGCTTTTCATTTGTTCACTCTATATGTTTATTGGGTCCCATCTATGTGTCAAGCACTCCTGCCGGGGCTGGAATTACTGCCATGAACAAGCAGGTGAAGTCCTTCTTTCATGGAGTTTACCTTCTATTTCAAGAAGCACCGTTCAGAGAAGGGGCAGGAGACAGACAAAAGACAAATCAGTAAGAGCAGCGACAAACACTGCATAAAATTAACGTGAGGTGCTCTGAAGGTCAAGGACTGGTCGCCACACTAGACTGAGGTCAGAGAAGCCCTCCCTAAGGGTGTGATATTTAATCTGAGATCTGATGACAGACGTCCCCTTCTGCAGATCTGAGGGGAAAGCATTCTAGCTATAGAAAATAACAAGTGCAGAGACCCTAAGGTATAACAGAGGAGCAGCAACAAAGGCCAGTGATGTTGGGATACAGCAGACAAGAGGGTGAGTGATGGCGAGTAAGACCAAATACGGGCAGGATAAGGAGTTTCGATTTTATTATAAAAGGAGGGGAAAGCCGTGAGACTTTAAGTGAGAGTAACGGAATTTAATTCATGTTTTAAAGAAATCATTCTGGCTGTTCTATGGAGGATTCATGGGAAGGCGCAAATGTAACATCAAAAAGATGAGTTTGAAAACCATTGTGAAACTAGGCAAGAGGTTATCATGGTTTGGGCTAAGGAGAAGAAGTAAAGATAGAAAAAACTGGAAGGATTCTGGGGATTTTGGGAATTAGAAATTATAGGATATGTGGATGGATTAGATGTGAGGGTGGGAAGGTGGTGAGGGAAAGAGGAATAACTCCCAGAGATCTGACTAGAGTAATTGCTATCTACCTAATTACTTGAGTAAATGGGTAGATAGCAGGGGTATTTACTGAAATGTACAAGACCAGCAAAAGAGCTGGTTGGGCAGAAAGTGGTGTTTTGGCTGTGAAATTGGAGATGCCTAGTTGCACATGAACTATGAGTCTTGGGGTTCTCAGAGGCAGGAGCTCGACCTATAGACCGTCAGTATGTACATGGTATCTGAAAACATTTGACTGGGTGTAATTAGTGAAGAGAAAGAGGCCCTGGAACACTTGGACATTTGGAAGTTCAGTAAAAGAGAAAGAATAAAGGACACTGAGAATGAGTGGTCGGTGACAGAGAGGGAAAACCAGGAGAGAGATTTCCTAATGGAAGACCTGTCTGATCCTTCCCTCCCGCTTAGCTGTATTTACGGGGGAAACAAACACAAACTCCAGAAGAAATGAGAGTTTCTTAGTAATGCCAGTCCTTACAAATAACATTACTCATTGGTTTCTCATGGACGGCATCTTCTGAGAGAAGGGAGAGGAAGCCGTGATATTAGGAAATGATTTCATCTGCAACGAAGATATAAAAGGTATGCATGATGAAAACATGCATATACATGATGGGACTATCACACCAAAATTCCCAAAGCAAACCCTACAGGAAATCAAAGAAAACTGGGCAGAAATATGTTAGTAGTGGGAGCCTTTCATTCCCCTGTCTCACTCAGCCTATGAGTAATCAAGATTTGGCTTCTGACATCTGAAACAATGGGCATGAAGTCTCTTGTTATTTTATTCTCCTTTGAGCTTTTGATCCATTCTTTAAAAGTTAAAGCTATGTAAGGTCAGAAAAAAACTGTCTGAACCTGGATCCAATGCACCTTTTAAATCCCCTACATTCTGAAGGCCAAACCTTCTGAAGCTAGGAAGAGTGAACATTTGAATCATTTGCATACACCACACTAATTAACCATGAACCCGCACATATATTCCTTCTGTGTATGTATGAATACACTAACTACAAACCTCTCTCTCCTGCTCACTATGCCTTGTTTGGTTCAGACAGAATACAACAAAACAAGAATTTTTCCCCAAAAACCCTCCTGAATTTAGGGGTCCCTTAATCTGTATACCACATCCTGGTTGCAAAGTGATTTGGGTCAGTAACCATGCAAATGAATAAAGGAACACTGCAATTCGAAAGAAAAGATTAAAGTAGAAACATTTTCTTTTTTGCCAGGCGTTGTTTATTCTTTAACCTAAGAGGAGTCATATTACATACATATTTTAAAATTAAATTCACAAAAAGGAAATCTGAAGAGAGATTTTTTAATTTCCTTTTAAATTAAGAGGGAGTCTTCTAGTCTAGTTTCTATTGTTTGGGCTGGAGAAAAAAAGATCAGCAATCAGGCTGAAATGATGTACTTTCTTCAAGGATGGAAAAAGCAGGAGTGCTCCAGGAAAGGAACCACTGACAAATGCGAAAGTACTTTGCAGAAAGGAGTTGAGAGCCATACACCACTAGATCCCATGTTCCATGCCATGTTTTTGCTTACCTCTGAATGTGGAACAGAGTCTGACAAACAGTAGATGTTCTAAAAGTAGCTCAGGAGTGAGAGAACAACGTAACCACTATGTAGGCTGCCCTGTGACAGACTGCAGTTGAGGAGACACTCTTCTTTCAGCAGCAAATAACAATAAGGAGGCATATTTTTCTCAGGTGTTTTTAAGAAATAAAACCCATTCTCCTTGGGGAAGAAGAAGGGAATATGAGAAAACCACAGTGCAAGTTATGAAGACTAGAGGTCAGAACACAGTGCTGAATTTGTACGAAACAGAAAGATGCAAAAAGCACTGTTTTTCACTCAGAGAGTTTGTTGTTATGGAGAAGAAAATTCTGTTGAGCCTACATAGGAAATAATTCTAAAAATAACATAGCTCTATGAAAGAAAGATTGAAACAATTTCTCCCTCAAGGACTGGCATCCGATAAAACAATTAGTAAAGATCAAGGGCATTAGTCATAAGTAGATTCCCCTGTTCAGCCGTTGATGGGATCTTTTAAGGGTTTAAAGCAATACATTGTCATCTTGCTGATTGGGTTCCTCAGCTGTGATGACCAGGCTCCTCTGATTATTAACCTAATTGCTATCTAAATCAAGGAAAGCTATTCAGTGATTGCTTCTTGATTTTTTAAAAAATATTTTGACTCGTTAATGCAGTATCTTTTATTTATCTTGTGTCTTGAGCCATGCCTGCTCTACTTTTGTTTTGATTCAACTTGGAAATATAATTTATCAGTAAAGACCTTAAAATTAGCAGTATGTTATTATTTAAGGGTCAAATTGGGCTGTGATGAAATCCACAGAACTCAGAAAATCAACAAATCATCCATAGGGAGTTGATTCCACGAGGGAAGGACTCTATGGTAATCGAATTTCAGAGAGAGAGAGGCTCTTGAGATAGTACACAGCCTTTATTTTATAGGTATAGAAAGAGTGGGTTAGCATTGAATGTGCACTTATTTGACAGATGTTCTTCCGGTTGTATTATGTGTGGTACCTCATTTCGTGCTTACAGTAAATCAAATGAAAAAACTGAACATTTATAAAGGCAAGTGCTTTACTTATGGTCAATCACGTTGTCTAGTGAAGCTAAATCAGGGCCTCAATGTATTTTCTCTGCCTTCTCCTATACTGTTCTTTCCACTACTGAGCACTGCCAGTGGCATTCTTTCTTGAATGGAAACCCGATCGAGGTCATGGGTGTTTTTAAAAAAGGAGTTTAGATCAAGAAAAAAATCTTAAAACAGTGAAGTTTCTTCTATAGGAAAAGGTTTTCAGAGAAAAGGAGGGGGAAGGCTTCCCTGGTGGCGCAGTGGTTGATAGTCCGCCTGCCGATGCAGGGGACACGGGTTCGTGCCCCGGTCCGGGAGGATCCCACATGCCGCGGAGCGGCTGGGCCCGTGAGCCGTGGCCGCTGAGCCTGCACGTCCGGAGCCTGTGCTCCGCAGCGGGAGAGGCCACAACAGTGAGAGGCCCGCATACCGCAAAAAAAAAAAAAAAAAAAAAAAAAAAAAAAAGGTGGGGGGGAAATACATCCAGGCACTAAATAAGAATATAATAACAAAAATTAACCTTTCAATGGGAAGTGGCTCATGATTATTTGTTCTGTGTTCCCTCCTATAGTTTTTGCCCCAAAGAGTCACTTGGGTTCACAGGCTGAGGACAGCCTGTGGTCGATGCATCAGAAGAGAAATGGGAGGAAAGAGGGCAGGATTCAGAGTCCAAGACTTGGGTCGATGCCAATTCTTTCTCTTACTGAGATTGAGGTATTTGACAGGTTTTTAAATTTCCCTTGTAATTTGGTTTTCTTCTCTCTAAAATAAGGACCTATCTTACAGGGCTGTGGTGAAGATCAAATGAAATAATGTAGATTTTTTTTCCATAAATTTATTTATTTTTGGCTGCGTTGGGTCTTCGTTGCTGCACGCGGGCTTTCTCTAGTTGCGGTGAGCGGGGGCTATTCTTCATTGCGGTGCGCGGGCTTCTCATTGCAGTGGCTTCTCTTGTTGTGGAGCACGGGCTCTAGGCACGCGGGTTTCAGTAGTTGTGGCACATGGGCTTCAGCAGTTGTGGCTCATGGGCTCTAGAGCGCAGGCTCAGTAGTTGTGGCATAGGGGCTTATTTGCTCCGTGGCATGTGGGATCTTCCCAGACCAGGGCTCAAACCCGTGTTCCCTTCATTGACAGGCGGATACTTAACCACTGAGCCACCAGGGAAGACCCTGTAGATTTTTTTTTAAAAGGCCATGCATTGGTGGTTCTTTACCCTATCAGACCGAATGTCCTCTTTTTATAATAGTTTGTAAAGCACCTTAACTATCTCAAAATGAAGTTTGTAGATGCTATATCTTATCTACAAAGATACCTTTTTAAATAATCAAAATCATGCCTGTCACATAGAAGAGAAATAGGGGAAAAATTTGTAATAAACAATACAATATATATCCATAATTCTCCCACAATTCTACCACCCAAATGACTCAGAAATTCAAAAACATTTTGTGACTCGTTTGACAGCAAACCCTGACATAAACACACGTGAAACCGATGTGGTCTTTATTTTTCCCAGTTAATGTGAATAGCCAGAAACTTTTTCTGCAGAAAACTTAATGTGTTTGATTATAGGTGCTCTCCTGGTTTTCACTAATAAGGTTACACAATATGCACAAGACATGCACCAGATTATCTGTGAAAACTATATAGAATTCTAAAGTGCATCTAGCCCCAAGAGTTTTAGAAAAGGAACGTGAACTATTGTTTTTAGCCTTCAAACCTTTTTAATATCTACGCGGTAAGTGCTAGTCTTATTCCCACTTTACATATAAGGAAAATGAGACACAGAGAGGTTAAGTAACTGGCCCAAATTCACACAGCTAGTGTGTGGTAAGGAAGGATGGTAAGAAAATGCAGGCAGTATGTAGCCACCATGCTTTTGCCACTGCATTATACTGTATTTCAATAGGTACATGCTCAAGAATGATTGCTCTGAAAGCCACAAAGAAGTAGTCAGATGCTTTCACCTCTACCTGGAAGACTTATACATTCTCACATTGTAGGGGTGACTTAAATAAGAAGCTATTGGTGTGATATGATTCTCTGAAATGATGAAATAGGCAGTAAATTTCTTAGCAAAACAAAATACATTTTTTTGATTTACATGTTAATTGCATGCCTAAAATTCAGTATATAGTAAATAATTTTAAATGATATATAAAACAGAGTTAGGCACTTAACATAAATGATTTTAAATAAGTTTAAAATCTGTTGGACAAGTATCTGTTGGACATCAAGCATTAGGTGGGATGCAGGACAATTCTTCATTGTGCCGTAGCTGTCTTGCCCACCCTTGGCCCTGCCCATCTAAGGCCAGAAGTCCTCCAATACTTGCCAATAAAATAAACCCAGAAATTGCCGAAAGATCCCTCATTGGTAGATACTTCCCAGTTTAGAACCACAGCTATAAACCATAAGCCATTTTATAAGTACCAGTTACGGTTATAGTACTAATATTAATCAAACCATTCTTTCATTACAACTTTGAAGACTGGCTCAACTAAAATCTGCTAGTAGGACGTTCAGACATTCAATTCCATCATACTACAAAGAAAAACGCAAACAAATTTTGACCGCATAGATTTTATTGTCTGCTATCTTTGCTATTTTTAAAGTTTTATATTTGATATTTGTTTTGTTTTCTAAAAGATTCTGCCTTTCTGACAAACAACTATAAATAAAATGCACCACACTTTAAGTCATGGGCAAGAAAGAAACCCCAAAGGAAAAAATTATATCATTACTTTAGGTAGTCTACTTGTCTACATATATATGGAAAAGGATGAAGAAAGGAAGGAAGCAGAGAGGGAAGGAAGACATCCAAGAACATGAACAAGGTATTCTTTTGCTTGTTTTATTTATGAGCTCTCTGAGCATCACTTCCCTTCTTTTTACTTCTGGAAATCAAACTCATCCTAAAGACTACTCGAATGCCACCTCTTCATGAAGTCGTCTTCAGTCTTATGTCCACACCCATCAGAATTATTCATTCTCTGGTCTTTGTGCTTCCACGGTACTTTTTCAGTACATACAGCGTAAATAAAATGTATCACATTGAATATCTGTCATAGTTCTTTGTTGACACTGCTCTCTTACCTCTTGCATTGTAAATGTCTCGAATTTAAAACTTTCTTATTCATTTCTTTATCTATCTCGTGACACCTTCCAATAGAAACATAGAGAAGAGAGGGTGAAGTGTCTGTTTCTGTGTGTATGTTGGGGTGGGGTGGGGGATCTTTCTGACTGAGATAGAAGAGAGGGGGCCAACTACCTAACTTCCTTAAGTTAAGGGGAAACTACAAAGGATTTATTTTTCATTGCTCTGGTCAATAAACGTTTGGCAAATAAATAAATACGTAAATTGAAATTGAGTTATTCTTAAGGGATTATACCACCAACATAATGTATGTTTAAAAATACACACAGGAGCACCTAAGGTTTCTGTGCCACAGTGACTTTCTGAGGGTTTAACTAAGATAAGCTTTCACCTTGTCAGTGTAAATGAAGTAGGAGAGTCAGAGAACATGGCAGAGGCCTTGGGACTAGGTCTGCCTCTTCTTTTGCTAATCTCATTCACTACGACTTGAATTTAGACAAACCAAGAAACCCTGTGTCTAAATTAATCTGAGGGCCGCTTGCAAAGAGATGTTGCCTTCCTATCCACCTAACACCTAGTTAATGCCCAGGCTATATTCGAGATACTTTTCATGGCATGACATGCTTTACGCATCAGGAATTAAACCCTTACCGAAGCCATTGAACATACAGGCTGTTTTCTTAGAGCAAGTTCAAATTTGCAAAGCCCTGACGTGGAAAACATGACGGTGGGTTACATCCAGTGTTTGTTTTGAAGGTCAGCACGAGTTTCTCTGTAGCACACTCTGCAGGGCAGGCATGCAGGGGCTGGGTCTGTAGTAGCCACAGCGACCGGAGGATGGGCTGCACGGGTGCAGCTGGTTCCTAGCAGCTCTAGAATGAACCTCGTTTCTTAAGTTACTCTAAATGTTTTAGGTTGGTGTTATTTGTTTCAGGAGTTGAATATCAACAAAAATGTTTGAAATGACAAATAATTGCTATGGAAGGACCATGTGTTGCCTAAAATTTAACCAAACATTGTATCACAGAAAAGCCTTCTGGGCCATATGGTCCTACCCACCTCCTGAAGGACATTTGTAGTTCTCTCTTTCCTATAAACAGTTTAAAGTAACCATGATAAACATTCTGGTGAAAAGCTAAACTTGCATTTGCTCCTCTCCTGTTGATTATTTGCGATAATAAGAAAATGTTTATGCACACAGAGGCGAAGTTTACGTGGGCAGCC
The DNA here is from genome assembly GCF_011762595.2 of Tursiops truncatus. Lineage (NCBI taxonomy): Eukaryota > Metazoa > Chordata > Mammalia > Artiodactyla > Delphinidae > Tursiops > Tursiops truncatus. The sequence goes on along the minus strand of NC_047054.1, from coordinate 24,924,738 downwards.
CTAATGCATATACTCCCTTATGCGGTGATTTACTGCTCGTTTATATTGAGAATGAGAAATGATGAACACAATTTTCTGTACTGACACAACATTTCAATAGCTCCTGTGTACTAAGCTCTAAGACTTAGTTCATAATAAGCCATTAATTCCAAACAACATATTAAGGAGAACGACATATGTCACCTCAGTTATTTTTTTTTTCCTTCCATGGTTGACCACAATATTTTTTCCAAGGGGAAAAAAAATACCATGAAAATTTTCTTTCCAGAAGCATTCTGAATTTTCAAGGAAAGACCTAGAACCTCAAGAAATTCTTCAAAGTCATGGCAATGTTTAACTGAGCTATAGGTACTGAATCTGGGTCTTAATACCTGAAAAACAGTCCACACACACAATAGCATGATTCTCTTAGAACTTTCTGGAAGGTTCTACTTAATAAGAGTAGACACCAATGGAGAGTGACATTCCCAAACTGGATATTCTGTGCAGGTTCTACCTACTCTCTTCATTGTTACTAGCTATGCAGATACTGTCTATTTGGGGTAAATGTCTATGTGGGATAAATTAAAGGGAAAGTAGTAGGAATTAGCTAAAAGCGATTTAAATATTGTATCAGAGAAAACACTATTATTTCTATTCTTAAATGGTTCAAAAAGCATCAAAAGAATACCGGAAATGGGGCAAACATACTGTATACTCTTGGACTCACAGTAGCCTTTTACATATTGGAATATCATCATCTATATTTCTGTTCTTCCATCAGATCTTTTGAAACATGTAATGGTTCATCGTTGCCAGGAGATTGAACTCAAAACTTCTCAGGGTGACATATAAAGATTTCTATAATAAAGCCCCTATCTGTCTTTCTAGGATTAGCTATTCCTACTTCCTCTAGCCTCCAACCTGTGCCCCCGGGACTCTAGTACCTGTCCTATTTATTATCCCTTGGATAAGACATACCCTTCCATGCCTTGTACCTTTACCTATACTGTCTTCTCGTCTTAGAATGTCCTTCTCCCTTTTCTATATCAAGAAATACTATTTCTCAAAGTCCAACTCAAGTATCACCTCTTCTGTGAAGCCTTCTCCATCTCAAAGTCCCAAGCATCCCCTCTTCAGTTTACATCACGATGTGTTACATTTCCATTGTAGCACCAAGCACAGCCCATTTTTGATTGATAGTCCGTTCCATATGTGTCTTCCCTCCAGCTAGACTCAGAGCTCATTTAAGGCAAACACTGTCTTGTTATCACTGTGATAGGTGCTCAGTTAAATGTATATTTTCAGAATTCTCCTGACCAGAAAGAAGTCTGTTTGATAGGTGAACATCCAAACTTTAAATTCCCCCAATAAGCAAATGAAACAGAACAAGACACAAAACACAAGATTAAATTAGAATTTAAGGATATAAAAACTATTTCCCAATGACCCTGATCCAGAGTTAAAAGTTCAACCAAATAAACCTTAAGAGTCACTGAGGGTCAAGAAGCAAAGAGTTGCTATAAACAACTCAAACTATTTAATCTCTGTCTTAATGGAGCCAGAACCGCAGTCCTCCCAAATTTCCTAGTTCAGTTGCCAGAGACATGAAATTTCGTTTGAGGCACAAAGAACCACTGGATAGAACATGAGTGTGCTAAAGGTAACTATCGAAGAGAGAAGGAAGAATCTATTCCCCCAGAAAAAAGAGACCTCTCCCTGCTCCTGTGCTGGGAAGGAGGGCTCTGCATCTGGGTTTCCATTCCCTTCTCACTGCCCTTCTGCCAGAAAGCAACAGCTGGGGGCAGTTCAGGTTTCTGGGTAGAAATGAGTGGAGCCCATAACATGGTTTCTGGGGCAGGAGAGAGGATAGCAAGCTGGGCATAAAAATGGCGTAACCAAGCAAGGAACCAGATGGCCCTGGTGGTGAGATCTAAGGGCGAATTAGACAAGAGATTTCTGCAGCAAGTCAAACAGGAGTTCAAATGGACATCTTCCATGTCATTCCCTCAAGCTTCCACTTTGGGGACATTTGAGAAAATTATAATTACTATAATATCAAGATATGGAATGGTACTAAAACATGTCATGGTTTGAAAGGTCAAAAGAGATCTGTGCATTCCATTATGTTTTTTTAAAAAAAATCTGCTATTTTTGTTAAAAAGGAGTTGAGGGCAACCCCGAGATGTAAGGTTTCCCAATTTTTCTCCAAATGGTTCTGGGAGACCTCCTACCTTCTTCACTCACCAACCAACTCCTCTTTACTTCAGAAAGTGCACAGGTACCCAGATAAGTGACTAAACCACTGCAACCTGCTATCACCCCATTTCTTTCCTGAAGTGCCCCTCCCCTTCCTGACACACAGCCTGAGACAAAGATCTAAGACACTATGCTTTCTCATTTGATCTTCATTGAATGCTATGTTTATTTACATCATACTTTATCAACCTTAACTCACAAGGTTGTGGTGAGAGTTGAAGGAGACGAAATACATAAAATAAGTGGTGTCCACCCCACATTAGGTGCTCAACAAAATTATTCTATTTCTGCTTAGGCCCCCCGAAAGCCTAAATGGTCTATCTTTGCTCTTAGTCACATACCCAACGTGTTGCCAGATTTCTTTTAGACATTATCCTATATAAAATTCAATCACAGCTCAGTTACTTTGGCTCAAATGATCCCTTCTTGTGCCAGCCCAATTCCCATCCCAGAACTTTACGTGCCAGCCATCTTGAACTGCCTGCCCTTCCGAATACACGGTGCTCTGGCGTGACCACACACTGCGGCACTGGTGGTTTCTTCCCAGAACTATTAGCTCCCCCTTCTGTTTTTACGTGGCACATTCCTCCTGAAGATTTAATGAAATATTCTTACTCAGTGATACCACTGTATCCAAATATATATTGCCACATATATTTCCACTCTTTGCTTTTATATCCCGTCTGTCAGACTGTGAATTCCAGCACATCTTTGTTGGTACACTGCCTGGTGTATAACAGGTGCTTAATGAATAAATGAATGAGGGAATTTTCCTATGATCTGGGCCAACAAAGTTACACTGTCTATGATTACACTGCTTTTTTTCAGTCTTATGCTTTTTATTTTACTTATTTTTTAAAATTTAGTTTATTGAAGTATAGTTGATTTGCAATGTTGTTAATTTTTGCTGTACAGCAAAGTGATTCAGATATACATATACATATATCCTTTTTCATCATGGTTTATCACAGGATATTCAATATAGTGTCCTGTGCTATGCAGTAGGACCTTGTTGTTTATGTATTCTATATATAATAGTTTGCATCTGCTATATGATTATATTGTTTTTAACATCTTTAAAAAATGCCCCACACCTAAAGAAAGACAAGTGTCAGCAATTTTGGAATTAAGTTCTGTTGTTCTTTTTTTTTTTTTTTTTTTTATGGCTAGAGACACAACCAAGCCCTTACTGAGCTCTTGGCATTTTCGTTTTATCAGCAACTAAGTGCACTTTGAACAATTTTAATTTTAAAACCACTTTCCTTAATACTCTTCTTTCAACTTGTTATTTAGAGACCCACCTCTCAATCCCACTTACATCCTTCGAAAATACCATACACACACACACACACACACACACACACTCTCTCTCTCTCTCTCTCTCTCTCTCTCTCTCTCTCTTCTGAAGATTCTCCCACAATAATTCAATGTGCTGATGACCTTCAAGGTGAAAGCAGAGTAAACAATGAGCACTGTTGGGGAAAACACGTTCTGTTGTCAGCTTAACTTGGGGTGGGGGAATGAGGCGCCGCGTGGCAGAAGAAATCTCTGGGGAGGGCTGGAGGTACGGAGAGCATCTACCGTAAAAGCTATAACACCGCCACCCCCCATCACTTGTTTACAAAGAAAAAGAAAATAGCTAATTGACGTAGGATGTGGGTGAGCTTGGTTTTCATCTCCATCTGTTTTGCCTCATCTTGCGGTTGCCTTAGGAGCACATCAGAGCCAACCATTTCCAGTGCTTTAGGGGGTAAAAAGAAATAAAATCAAATAACTCAGAGACTCTGGATCCTCCTCTCAGACTCAGGCCAGCTAAAAGAGCAATTCCAATCCCCTGAAGCTACTATTACGTAAAAATTATGAAAGTGTCGAATTCAAGATCTTGAGAGATTACACTAATTTAAGCCTTGGATATTTTATTCCTAGTGATTAAATGAATAACCTGGTTAGAAGTCCTCTTGAAAGCAAAATCTCAAGCGAGTGGCATCAAACATTAATCAATGGCAAAAGAAATCTAGAGTAGGAAAATTTCAAATTCTCCTGGTGGCTTATGTGTTTGATGTTTTTTTTGTCCAGGTGTGTACATCAACATCAATTGCTGAGAAAAATAAATTTATTTTCCTAGCTTAGACCCATGTAATATTGCATGACTAAATGTAGGAATGATTTAACAGTTGCTTCTGTGGTGTTAAACAAAATCATTTTGCTTTTTCATTCTAAAATATGGTAGAGACTCAAAGTGAAGAGAACATAACTAAGCTCTGAAAAGCCTGCCTCATATCATCCGATTAAATATCTAAATTTTAAAATAACGTTCTACTGAAGTTAATAATCACCCATAAAAATTTCAACCTCTGAGATTTACATTTTGGAAAAAGTCTTCATAAAGATTTACAGCAAGAAAGACATCCTTTCTTTCCTCATGCAATCCATTGTAAACCAACGGTCACCTTAAACTTTAGTTTTTCAGTTTCAGCAAATATTGGAACTGACTGAGAGAATATGTGAGTCAACCATAAGATGGATGTATCTCTTGGTATTCTTGTACCTTGATATCCCAACATCATCTAGTTTCCTCTTTATACAACAAAGTATGATGGAAATGTTTCCCCACAGTGATTAGCATTGTTGTGATTTCATGCCTGCAGAAGGCGTGTGTCAGAGGATTTGATCAGACCATTTCCAACAAAAAGCCAAGAGTGCCTCATTTTTCTGGCAGCTGTAATTTCCTAGGGCCTTTTGGACTTTGGTGTTCCTATCATGAAGGATATAGATGAAACAATATTATTCAATAGGTATTTTTAGTTTACTGAGAACTAAGTGTCCTTGGGCGTGAGTTAAGAGAAACTCTTTCCAAATGTTGTCCTGTGGCTTATTACAGTATACAACTTAAGTTCATCTTGCCCGATTGTCCCTCTCAACCCACACCTGGTCAGGGTGGAGAAGTTGGTCATACAAACGAGAAGGCTCCCAAGCCTTTTATTCATTTCTTTCCTCAAGTACTTTAATAAACCAAGAAGAGATACTATGAAATAGTCAAGAGGACAAGCTCAAAGTTTCGATTTTCATTGATGCTGCCAACATTGGCTTCTCTTTTGCCAACAAGAACAGTCTTTCTATAAACTCCGATCCTATCCAGATAATGCCCCTTCCTAGTCTATTCAAAGGAAACTTGACACTCAGCTACTTTTAAAGGCACATGCTACACACATCAGAAAAAGACAGAATAAGTCCTTCTGATACAAGGGTGAGAGTGAACAAACTATTATTTCAAATCTGATTCTGTGCATGGCAATTCCAATTTAAAAGTTTTGCCTGAACATTCTATGACATAAATCACAGTAAGATCCTATTTGACCCATCTCCTAAAGAAAAGGAAATAAAAACAAAAATAAACAAATGGGACCTAATGAAAGTTAAAAGCTTTTGCACAGCAAAGGAAACCATAAACAAGACGAAAAGACAACCCTCAGAATGGGAGAAAATATTTGCAAATGAAGCGACTGACAAAGGATTAATCTCCAAAATATACAGGCAGCTCATGCAGCTCAATATCACAAAAACGAACAACCCAGTCCAAAAATGGGCAGAAGACCTAAATAGACATTTCTCCAAAGAAGATATACAGATGGCCAACAAACACATGAAAGGATGCTCAACATCACTAAAAATTAGAGAAATGCAAATCAAAACTACAATGAGGTATCACTTCACACCAGTCAGAATGGCCATCATCAAAAAATCTACAAACAGTAAATGGTGGAGAAAAGGGAACCCTCTTGCACTGTTGGTGGGAATGTAAATTGATACAGCCACTATGGAGAACAGTATGGAGGTTCCTTAAAAAACTAAAAATAGAATTACCATATGATCCAGCAATCCCACTACTGGTCATATACCCTGAGAAACCCATAATTCAAAAAGCGTCATGTACCACAATGGTCATTGCAGCTCTATTTATAATAGCCAGGACATGGAAGCAACCTAAGTGTCCATCGACAGATGAATGGATAAAGAAGATGTGGCACATATATACAATGCAATATTACTCGGCCATAAAAAGAAACAAAATTGAGTTATTTGTAGTGAGGTGGATGGACCTACAGACTGTCATACAGAGTGAAGTAAGTCAGAAAGAAAAAAACAAATACCGTATGCTAATACATATATATGGAATCTAAAAAAAAAAAAGGTTCTGAAGAACCATTTGGGGCAGGACAGGAATAAAGATGCAGACGTACAGAATGGACTTGAGGACACAGGGAGGGGGAAGGGTAAGCTGGGACGAAGTGAGAGAGTGGCATGGACATATATACACTACCAAATGTAAAACAGATAGCTAGTGGGAAGCAACTGCATAGCACAGGGAGATCAGCTTGGTGCTTTGTGTCCACCTAGAGGAGTGGGATAGGGAGGGTGGGAGGGAGACACAAAACAGAGGGGATACGGGGATATATGCATACGTATAGCTGAATCACTTTGCTATAAGGCAGAAACTAACACACCATTGTAAAGCAGTTATACTCCAATAAAGATGTTAAAAAATAAAAATAAAATAAAATAAATGTTTTGCCTGACAGTAACAGTTCTGTATATGTGCCACGATCTCAATAAATATCTGGTAATACGGAAACAAAGAAACAGAAGTTTAGTTCAGAATTCAACAAATTACTCTGTTTATTTGAGATCTGGTTTCCTTTCAAGTCCCTATTCCGGGGATATGGAAATAAAAGAATAACACATTTGCCCAAACTGGATTTTATTTTATTTTTAATTGAAATATAGTTAATTTACAATATTAAATTAGTTTCAGGTGTACAGCATAGTGATTCACGATTTTTACAGATTATACTCCATTAAGAGGAACTAATAATAATAATAATAATAACATATTTGCCTTTTTAGCCATAGAAAGGGGTACTTCCAGGACCAAAGCAGTCTTCTTGGAGAGTAGATTCACCTGAGCCATTCCTCGTCTCTAACAAAGCCTAGTCTCTGCGGAGCCCAGTGATTCTCAAGTGTGTGGAGCCAAATTTAAAGCAATTAGGGAGATTGGTTCAAGATGGCGGAGTAGAAGGACGTGCTCTCACTCCCTCTTGCGAGAGCACCAGAATCATAACTGGTGAACAATCATTGACAGGAAGACACTGGAACTCACCAAAAAAATACCCCACATCCAAGGACAAAGGAGAAGGCGCAATGAGACGGTAGGAGGGGCGCAATCACAATAAAATCAAATCCCATAATTCCTGGGTGGGTGACTCACAGACGGGAGAACACTTATACCACAGAAGTCCACCCACTGGAGTGAAGGTTCTGAGCCCCACGTCAGGCTTCCCAACCTGCGGGTCCGGCGATAGGAGGAGGAATTCCTAGAGAATCAGACTTTGAAGACTAGCGGGATTTGACTGAAGGACTTTGACAGGACTGGGGGAAACAGAGACTCCACTCTTGAAGGGCACACACAAAGTAGTGTGTGCATCGGGACCCAGGGGAAGAAGCAGTGACCCCATAGGAGACTGAACCAGACCTACCTGCTAGTATTGGAGAGTCTCCTGCAGAGGCAGGGGGTGGCTATGGCTCACTGTGGGGACAAGGATACTGGCAGAAGAAGTTCTGGGAAGAACTCCTTGGTGTGAGCCCTCCCAGAGTCCACCATAAGCCTCACCAAAGAGCTGGACAGGCTCCAACAGGGAGGGAACCCACCCCCACCCATCAGCAGACAAGCAGATTAAAGTTTTACTGAGCTCGGCCCACCAGAGCAACACCCAGCTCTACCCATCAGGAAGCTTGCACAAGCCTCTTAGATAGCCTCATCCACCAGAGAGCAGACAGCAGAAGCAAGAAGAACTACAATTCTGCAGCCTGTGGAAGGAAAATCACATTCACAGAAAGATAGACAAAATGAAAAGGCAGAGGACTTTGTACCAGATGAAGGAACAAGATAAAACCCCAGAAAAACAACGAAATGAAGTGGAGATAGGCAACCTTCCAGAAAAAGAATTCAGAATAATGATAGTCAAGATGATCTTCACTATCGGAAAAAGAATGGAGGCAAAAGGATCTCGGAAAAAGAATGGAGGCAAAGATAGAGAAGATGCAAGAAATGTTTAACAAAGACCTAGAAGAAGTAAAGAACAAACACCTAGAAGAATTAAAGAACAAACAAACAGAGATGAACAATACAATAACTGAAATGAAAAATACTAGAAGGAATCAATAGCAGAATAACTGAGGCAGAAGAACAGATAAGTGATCTGGAAGACAGAATGGTGGAATTCACTGCCGTGGAACAGAATAAAGAAAAAAGAATGAAAAGAAATGAAGACAGCCTAAGAGACCTCTGGGACAACATTAAATGCAACAAAATTCACATTATAGGGGTCCCAGAAGGAGAAGACAGAGAGAAAGGACCCGAGAAAATATTTGAAGAGATTATAGTCGAAAACTTCCCTAACATCGGAAAGGAAATAGCCACCCAAGTCCAGGAAGCACAGAGAGTCCCAGGCACAAGTCCCAGGATAAACCCAAGGAGAAACACGCCAAGACACATAGTAATCAAATTGGCAAAAATTAAAGACAAAGAAAAATTATTGAAAGCAACAAGGGAAAAACAACAAATAACACACAAGGGAACTCCCATAAGGTTAACAGCTGATTGTTCAGCAGAAACTCTACAAGCCAGAAGGGAGTGGCACGATATATTTAAAGTGATGAAAGGGAAAAACCTACAACCAAGATTACTCTACCTGGCAATGATTTCATTCAGATTCGACAGAGAAAGCAGAAGCTTTGCAGACAAGCAAAAGCTAAGAGTATTCAGCACCACCAAACCAGCTCTACAACAAATGCTAAGGGCACTTCTCCAACTGGGAAACACAAGAGAAGAAAAGGACCTACAAAAACAAACCCAAAACAATTAAGAAAATGGTAACAGGAACATACATATTGATAATTACCTTAAACGTGAATGGATTAAATGCTCCAACCAAAAGACACAGGCTTGCTGAATGGATACAAAAGCAAGACCCATATATATGCTGTCTACAAGAGACCCACTTCAGACCTAGGGATACATACAGACTGAAAGTGAGGGGATGGAAAAAGATATTCCATACAAATGGAAATCAAAAGAAAGCTGGAGTAGCTATACTCATATCAGATAAAATAGACTTTAAAATAAAGAATGTTACAAAAGACAAGGAAGGACACTACCTAATGATCAAGGGATCAATCCAAGAAGAAGATATAACAATTAGAAATATATATGCACCCAACATAGGAGCACCTCAATACATAGGGCACCTCAATACATAGGGCAACTAACAGCTATAAAAGAGGAAATCGACAGTAACACAATAATAGTGGGGGACTTTAACACCTCACTTACACCAATGGACAGATCATCCAAAATGAAAATAAATAAGGAAACAGAAGCTTTAAATGACACAACAGACCAGATAGATTTAATTGATATTTATAGGACATTCCATCCAAAAACAGCAGATTACACTTTCTTCTCAAGTGCACACAGAACATTCTCCAGGATAGATCACATGTTGAGTCACAAATCAAGCATCAGTGAATTTAAGAAAATTGAAATCATATCAAGAATCTTTTGCAACCACAACACTGTGAGATTAAAAATGAATTACAGGGAAAAATAGTAAAAAACACATACAAATGGAGGCTAAACCATACGTTACTAAATAACCAAGAGATCACTGAAGAAATCAAAGAGGAAATCAAAAAATACCTAGAGACAAATGACAACGAAAACATGAAGATCCAAAACCTATGGGATGCAACAAAAGCAGTTCTAAGAGGGAAGTTTGTAGCAATACAAGCCTACCTCAAGAAAGAAGAAAAATCTCAAATAAACAATCTAAACTTACACCTAAAGGAACTAGAGAAAGAAGAACAGACAAAACCCAGAGTTAGCAGAAGGAAAGAAATCATCAAGATCAGAGCAGAAATAAATGAAATAGAAACAAAGAAAACAATAACAAAGATCAATAAAACTAAAAGGTGGTTCTTTCAGAAGATAAACCTTTAGCCAGACTCATCAAGAAAAAGAGGGAGAGGACTCAAATCAATAAAATTAGAAATGAAAAAGGAGAAGTTACAATAGACACCACAGAAATACAAAGCATCCTAAGAGACTACTATAAGCAACTTTATGCCAATAAAATGGACAACCTGGAAGAAATGGACAAATTCTTAGAAAGGTATAACCTTCCAAGCCTGAACCAGGAAGAAACAGAAAATATGAACAGACCAATCACAAGTAATGAAATTGAAACTGTGATTAAAAATCTTCCAAGAAACAGAAGTCCAAGACCAGATGGCTTCACAGGTGAATTCTATCAAACATTTAGAGAAGAGCTAACACCCATCCTTCTCAAACTCTTCCAAAAAAGTGCAGAGGAAGGAACACTCCCAAACTCATGCTATGAGGCTACCATCACCCTGACACCAAAACCAGACAAAGATACTACAAGAAAAGAAAATTACAGACCAATATCACTGATGAATACAGATGCAAAAATCCTCAACAAAATACTAGCAAACAAAATCCAACAATACATTAAAAGGATCAAAAACCATGATCAAGCGGGATTTATCCCAGGGATGCAAGGATTCTTCAATATACACAAATCAATCAATGTGATACACCATACTAACAAACTGAAGAATAAAAACCATATGATCATCTCAATAGATACAGAAAAAGCTTTTGACAAAATTCAACACCAATTTATGATAAAAACTCTCCAGAAAGTAGGCATAGAGGGAACCTACATCAACATAATAAAGGCCATATATGACAAACCCAAAGCAAACATCATTCTCAGTGGTGAAAAACTGAAAGCATTTCCTCTAAGATCAGGAACAAGAAAAGGATGTCCACTCTCGCCACTATTATTCAACATAGTTTTGGAAGTTTTAGCCACAGCAATCAGAGAAGAAAAAGAAATAAAATGAATACAAATCGGAAAAGAAGTTAAAACTGTCACTGTTTGCAGATGACATGATACTATACATAGAGAATCCTAAAGATGCCACCAGAAAACTACTAGAGCTAATCAATGAATTTGGTAAAGTTGCAGGATACAAAATTAATGCACAGAAATCTCTTGCATTCCTATACACTAACAATGAAAGATCAGAAAGAGAAATTAAGGAAACAATCCCATTCACAATTGCAACAAAAGGAATAAAATACCTAGGAATAAACCTACCTAAGGAGGTAAAAACCTGTACTCAGAAAACTATAAGACACTGATGAAAGAAATCAAAGATAACACAAACAGATGGAGAGATACACCATGTTCTTGGATTGGAAGAATCAATATTGTGAAAATTACTACACTACCCAAAGGAATCTACGGATTCAGTGCAATCCCTATCAAATTACCAGTGCCATTTTTTACAGAACCAGAACAAAAAAATCTTAAAATTTTTATAGAGACACAAAAGACCCCCAATAGCCAAAGCAAACTTGCGGGGAAAAAATGGAGGAGGAGGAACAAACTCCCTGACTTCAGACTATACTACAAAGCTACAGTAATCAAGACAATATGGTACTGGCCCCAAAACAGAAATATAGATCAATGGAACAGGATAGAAAGCCCAGAGATAAACCCACACACCTATGGTCAACTAATCTATGACAAAGGAGGCAAGGATATACAATGGAGAAAAGACAGCCTCTTCAATAAGTGGTGCTGGGAAACTGGACAGCTACATGTAAAAGAATGAAATTAGAACACTCCCTAACACAAAAATAAACTCAAAATGGATTAGAGACGTACATGTAAGACCAGAAAGCATAAAACTCTTAGAGGAAAACATAGGAAGAACACTCTTTGACATAAATCATAGCAAGATCTTTTTTGATCCACCTCCTAGAGTAATGGAAATAAAAACAAAAATAAACAAATGGGACCTAATGAAACTTCAAAGCTTTTGCAAAGCAAAGGAAACTACAAACAAGAAAAAAAGACAACCCTCTGAATGGGAGAAAATATTTGCAAATGAATCAACTAACAAAGGATTAATCTCCAAAATATATAAACAGCTCATGCAGCTCAATATTAAAAAAACAAACAACCCAATCAAAAACTGGTTGGAAGACCTAAATAGACATTTCTCCAAAAAAGACATACAGATGGCCAAGAAGCACATGAAAAGCTGCTCAACATCACTAATTATTAGAGAAATGCAAATCAAAACTACAATGAGGTATCACCTCACACCATTCAGAATGGGCATCATCAGAAAATCTACAAAGAACAAATGCTAGAGAGGGTGTGGAGAAAAGGGAACCCTCCTGCACTGTTGGTGGGAATGTAAATTGATACAGCCACTATGGAGAACAGTATGGAGGTTCCTTAACTAACTAAAAATAGAACTACCATATGACACAGCAATCCTGCTACTGGGCATATACCCAGAGAAAACCATAATTCAAAAAGACACATGCACACCAATGTTCATTGCAGCATTATTTACAACAGGCAGGTCATGGAAGCAACCTAAATGCCCATGGACAAACAAATGGATAAAGAAGATGTGGTACGTATGTACAATGGAATATTACTTGGTCATAAAAAGGAATGAAATTGGGACATTTGTAGTGAGGTGGATGGATCTAGAGACTGTCATACAGAGTGAAGTAAGTCAGAAAGAGAAAAACAAATATTGTATATTAATGCGTATATGTGGAATGCAGAAAAACAGTACAGATGAGCCAGTTTGCAGGGCAGAAATTGAGACACAGATGTAGAGAACAAACGTATGGACACCAAGGGGGAAAGTGGCAGGGGTGGTGGTGGTGGTGGTGTGATGAATTGGGAGATTGGGATTGACATACATACATTAATATGTATTAAAACAGATAAGTAATAAGAACCTGCTGTATAAAAAATAAATAAAATAAAATTCAAAAAAGAATAAAATAAAGCATTTAGGAATCCATACGAAACACCCTCAATTTTGATGAATTCTGAGATGGTTTGTGACAGTCAACTAGGATTTCTCTAATTGATCTCAATAGATACTAATCCTGGACTTCATGGGAAGAAAAGAAAAACGAATCTAGGCCATTCTAACCAAAATAAATGAATTAATGCACAGCGAGGAGAGAAATTAGAAATCAAATGGGCAATGTCATTGTTGCCCATCATTTGGGGTTACGTTCATTTTCAATCAGGGCTAATATTTAGGCCTTCAGTTGCACATTTGAAGCACACATGTCACCCAGAAGGTGAAGCAAACAGAGTGAGGTTGTAGAGAAGGGCCAATCAGGTGGTTCAGTAATCCTCAGAAACAAAGAGATGGACCAGCACACTGTTGGGGAGATTCCTTAGTAGACAGGGCACATGAACAGATGGCCTCTTTGTTGGCTATTCCTATGTGGTCGTCAGGTGATGATCCAACTTGTTACTGCCTTGCAAGAAACAGCCAGGGGTGGCTACTTCTTCTCTTTGAATCACCCACTGTTATAACAGCAGCAGCTAGGAAGTGCTTCTTTGTTTGGTCTTGCTCCAGAAATCAACTGTAGACATTTAAAGCTTCCAGGAACCTTTGAGGTGAGTTAGTCCCACCTCTTACTTTCGAGGCAAAGTGGACAAGGCCCAGAGGGGCAGAATGACTTTCTAAAAGTGGTCTCATCTGTTAGATATGCTCTTTTTAATCACCGGATTTGCACTAGTCAATAGTATCTCTTCTACTTTTGACAAAATTGTCAGACTTCCAAAAAAATATGACGCTCCTTATCATGGCGTTGGGGAACAGACCGATGAAAGTACATGGGATTACGCAAATATGGGTTCACCCTTTGGAAAACGCTTGAATTATGTCAATCCATTAACAAGTCAACTGGTTTAATGACTTGGCTGATGTTGCGTTGGCTGTTTTACAAAGTAGAAAAATAGAAGATGAAGATGTGTTTCATCTACTCAAAATACCGTGCAAGTAAAATTATTCATATGTGGAAAACATAAGGAAATTGTATTGTGTATCTAATTTAATCTCCAGGCAGTATGAAAGCATTTTGCCATTGATATGACTCCAAGACAGGCACACACGGAGAGTCCACAATGTCAAAAATTACTAGGCTATTTTCTAGAGCCATACGTTTTTTTTTCTTACTTTAAATTTAAGAAACTTCACAATGACGTGCGTTCTGGAAAAGCATGACTTCCTAGCAAAGTCAGGACCAGGTTTATGTAAGTGACAAAGAATCATATATACTCCTGTCTAGTAAAGTTTGGTAAATGATATGTAGATTGCTAGTAGCTATTGTGGGAAAAAAATGTACATCAGCCCACGACACAATCTAGAATCCTTACAAGGAATTTGTGTTCATGCAGAGAAATCCTGGTACAAAATGGGAAACTTTGTAAAATCTGTCCTTGCGTTCTTTCTCCAGACATCAAAGCATTGCTGTTTTGCTGTATTAGCTGCCACTTTTCCCAATTTCCCTCCTATTCAAGCTCCCAAGTCGATTTCTTTTTTTTTTTTTTTTTTTTGCGGTACGCGGGCCTCTCACTGTTGTGGCCTCTCCCGTTTCGGAGCACAGGCTCCGGACGCGCAGGCTCAGCAGCCATGGCTCACGGGCCCAGCTGCTCCGCGACATGTGGGATCTTCCCGGACCGGGGCACGAACCCGTGTCCCCTGCATCGGCAGGCGGACTCGCAACCACTGCGCCACCAGGGAAGCCCCCAAGTCGATTTCTTAACCAGGTCCACCTGGTGGCATTTTTGCACATGTAACAATCCACTTATTCCTCTCTCCCACTATTCCTTCACTTATCTTATCGTTTACCAAACTACCATCGTAGTTTGTCACTAGAGGAAGTACATCATCAACTTAACCACTTAGTGTGATGGGAGTAGATACGTGAATGGCCTGGGAAATGTTGAGCCATGGGTTTACGAAAAGGTGAATGAGAAAACCTTGACCATTTAGTATAAAGACAGACGTATGCTTTCCTGCTTTCTGAGATGCATTTAACATATTCAACAACCCTCCACCAAGTATTATTATACTTAACTGAATATAAAAGCTCACTTTATTTCAACTTTGGAATCTACCTTCAATAGACTAGTTCAAGTTTAGCTTGGCAACCCTCTGAAAAGACAGTAGGTTCAATAGAGCCTGTTTTCAACGGCATGTCCTCAATAAATCTATTTCTAATCTTTGTGTTTTCTTAATCGATGTATATATACTCTTTTGGGTACACAGGGAAACAAGCCTTTTGGCCCAATCACAAGCTTTGCGATACACTGTTGAGGAGGATTTTGAAGTTTTGCTAAGAATTTTTAAAAAGGTAAAACAATTGCATTTTGGAATCTCTCAGGGGCAACTTGGGTTTTACTCTGAAAGCTTTCCTTCCAGGGACTTGCACTATTCTGCAGGCCTGAGTGAGATATTTCCCCTTTTCCCTGCAGTTGAAAGAAGCAACAATAGGACTGCTTTGTGAGACAGAAAATGATGAAGCCTTTCCAAACGAGGAGGGCATGGGAAGTGCCAAAGAGCCAGAGGGCCAACGCGGCAGAAAGTGGATCTGACTTCCTTTAGCTCATAATGAATGCAATTCTTTTGAGTTGAGGCTCAGGTAACCCAACACAAGGAAGACAGTCTTTGAATTGGTGCAAAGTGGGGGGGGGGGGAGGGTGTCAGAGTATAGTGGGGAGAAGCAGACGCTTTCCTCTCTTGTGTAGCTCGGTCTCTCCTGTTACACCAGCTGAGTAACAATTGTGTGTTCCACAGTGAGAGTGGGATGGAAATGGTGAAGAATTCACCTTCTGTACGCTTTGGGAATGGCAGAAGAAATTCATCCTTACTTGAGTGAAACATTAATGGGATCAGACCTTTCTGACATCTGTTGTGGAGAGGAAAAGTCACTACCATTTATTGAGCACTGACCTTATAATACCATGCACTGAACTAGGAGCTTTAAATATGCTTTATTTTGAATTCATACAACAATTCTGTGATACAGTCAAGGTTTTCACAGCTTAAGTTTTAGGAGAAAATTAAGTATCAGAGTTGAAGGTCATACAGTCATAAAATATAGTCCATAACTCAAGGTCGTGATGCCTTTTCCATTAGTCTAGGCTTTGAGGCCAATCGTCAGCATTCGATTTCTAATTTCTGGTTGAAAAACCAGTTGGCTGTTTGAACGTTCTCTCTCGAGACTCCAAAGGAAAAGCTGCTTTCTGAAATCCTTGAGCACCCTTGAAATCAAAGGAATTGTCTCGATATTGATATCAAAAAGTGAGAGGAAGGTTTGCAAATTCCCAGGTGGATAAGCTAAATTGATTCATAGCGCCAAGTATGTGCTTCTCGTAGCCTGGATGTTTGCTACCACGGAGGTGGTTACAAACAGCAAGCAGGCACCATCACTGCCAATTCATCTGCATCTGCTTTTGTCATAGAAACCTAGCCTAAAGCGTGTACCAGCCGTAACTATCAGGGAAAGGGCCTAATTTTAAATCTAAAGCTATGTGCTTAATCTCTGAGTCTGCGAGCACTAAGACCTTTTCTCTCTATTTACTCAAGGCCAATATTTTAAACTGAAAAACAAGACCATTAACTCATCAAAGAGTAAGTATACTGAAAAAACCTTGCCTGGATTTAACTGTGATTAATGAATGAGCAGGCTTTTCAGAATGTGAGAAGAAAGGGTCTTTTCTTATGAATACACAATTCTAAGTCAAATTCACCTTATGAATTTTTTTGGTGTTTGAAAAACCTTCCATTTAAAACTGGCATAGCCGTGTTCAGGCATGTCTGAATGCATGTAATATCTTTATATTATTTCACTAAGAGAAATACCCAGCCCTTTATTTTAATTAATAACATCAAATAAAGCAAAGATGGCATACATCCTGGTGAACTTCTACTTTTTATTATCCTCTGTCTAAATAGTCATTGAATCACAGTCTTAATGAGGTTGTAACATCACAGTTCCTCACCATGGAAACAACTATGATGACACATGTTATCCTGTGGCACTCTTAGTCATCATTCAATTCTCTCTGCTAAGCTCAGCTGAATCAAATTCACCTCCACCGTCTCAAGTTAAGAGATGCTCTCTCTAGTAAAGATCATGGCAACCAAAAATAAGGACGGTTTTTAAAGTAATCAGACACTAGTAAAAATAAAAACATAGAAACAACCATTTATAGTCCTACCTTTTCACGTTTCAGTGGTTAAATCTAAGTATTGTCCAAATGTACATTTCATTTTCATGTATTTATAAACACGGCACAGTAAAATAGCCTTTCAATTTTAATATGATAAGTAGTTTTCAACAGTGCTTAGTTATCATGACTTTCTATTAAGTTCTGATGTATTTTGAAAGCAACCTTTTATGTCCTAAGAAATAGCATGGTTTGCTAAATAGGGTTTGAGAAGGAAAAGTCAAGATTGGGAGAACGTTCTGACTGTGTTTTGGGGAGGGACGTACAAGTTATTTCATTTTATTTCTTCGCGTGCCACAGTCGAAAGCAAAGTTAAGGCCTTATTTCTCTTTTCATCATGAGGCAGGGAAGATTTAGAAAACAAAACTATCATGAGCTTCCTGGATGGAAATTACCAAATAAAAATTTAGATGTAATCAAGCAAACGTAAGTGCCTGAAGAAAATAAACCACAGATTGAGTTTTGTATCCTTATGACTCAACACAGAGTAGGTGCTCAACAAATGTTATCGGAAGTGACTTTATAGCGAAAGATTGGAGCAAGAAAAACAATTAGCCGATTTATAATTTAGGATTCTGTTTTCATCGTTACTGTGAAGGTTAAATTTGCATGACATAAGGAGAGAGATCTCTCTGAATACATATAAACGATTTTACATTATCTTGGACAAGCTTTTCCATAGGTATCTGGTTGCCAACTAAGTGTAAAAAATTATTTTTATCCGAATTAAAAACTTTTGCTCTGGAAAAGACTTGGTAAAGAGAATAAGCTACGTACTGGGAGAAAATATGTGTAAACCACATCCGATGGAGGACTGCTCTCAAGAATATATAAAGAACTCTCAAAACTCAACTGTCAAAAACAATCCAATTAAAAAACGGGCAAAGGCAGGGAGAAACATTTCACAAAAGAGAACATACAGATGGCAAATAAGCACATGAAAAGAGGCTCAACATCAGTAGCCATTAGGGAAATGCAAATTAACCCCCAAATGAGATATCCCTATACACCTACCATAATGGCTAAAATAAAAAGGCGACACCACTAACTTCTGGGGCGGGGGGATGCAGAAACACTGAATCACTGTCACATTGCTGTTGGGGATATAAATTGGTACAGCCATGTTGGAAATTTTGGGGCAGTTTCTTTAAAAAAAAAAACACTAAACTAAACATGCAATTACCATATGACCCAGCAATCACACTCCTGGGCTTCTTCCCAGACAACTGAAAATTTATGTTCGCGCAAAAACCGTAGTACATGAATATTGATAGCAACTTTATCTGTAATAGCCCCGAGTTGGAAATCACCCAGGTGTCCTTCAATGGGTGAATGGTTAAACAGCCATCCTGTGAAATACTATTTGGCAATAAAAAGGAATGAACCGTCATACAAAGTAAAGTAAGTCAGAAAGAGAAAAACAAATATCATATATTAACGCATATATGTGGAGTCTAGAAAAATGGTACAGATGATCTTATTTGCAAAGAAGAAATAGAGACACAGACATAGAGAACAAACCTATGGGTACCAAGGGGGAAGGGGGTGTGGTGGTGGGATGAACTGGGAGATTGGAATTGACATATGTACACTATTGACACTAGGTATAAAATAGATAACTAATGAGAACGTACTGTACAGCACAGGAAACTCTACTCAGTGCTCTGTGGTGACCTAAATGGGAAGGAAATCCAAAAAAGAGGGGATATATGTATATGTATAGCTGATTCACTTTGCTGTACAGCAGAAACTAACACAGCATTGCAAAGCAACTACACTCTAATAAAAATTGATAAAAAAAGGAATGAACTAGTGATATTCACACCATCTGGATAAACCTCCAGAGAATTATGCTAAGGGAAGATCTCCAAAGAATTATGCTGAATGGAAAGAGCCAACTCCCCAAAGTTATAGACTGGATGATTCCATTTATATAACATTTTTGAAATGACGATATGAATGTTTGCCAGGGTTTAAGGTGGGAATGGGCAAGGGAAAAAAAGCAGATGTGGCTATAAAAGGGCAACAGGAGGCATTCTTGCAGTGACGAAAATGTTCTGTATCTTGACTGTAAGAGTGTTAATATCCTGCTTGTGATATTGTAAATAGTTCTGCAAGATGTTAACATTGGGGGAAACTGGGTAAAAGGTACACAGATCTCTCTGTTATTTCTTATAACTACAGTGAATCTATAATTATCCCAAGATACAAAGTTTAATATAAAATGTAATTTTTAAGGAAGGTGCTATTTTAAAACTTACTTAGAGTTTCTGCAAGCAACAAAATATCTAAAAGAGTTAACTATCAAAAGTGCCTATCATGTTTCCAGAGTGGGATTTGCATGCTGAGAAAATGTAGCTCATGAAGTGTAATAAAAATATCTAAAGAAAATGAATTTCAATCCTTTTTTTTTTTTTCTGGTTGCTCCACGCAGATTGTGGGATCTCAGTTCCCTGACCAGAGATTGAACCCGGGCCATGGCAGTGAAAGCCCAGAATCCTAACCACTAGGACACCAGGGAACTCCCCAAGAAAATGATTTCAATCAAATGTTTCCTTTCGAAAACAGTATTCAAAGCCATAACAATAGTATAAGAAATGATGATGTTACAATAGAGAATATGAGTAGTTAAAATTCTGAAATTTAGTTTTAAGGATAATCTTCACTGATAAGAGCCCCCAAATTACAGGTTCTTGTTCACAGGGCAGTAGTAAGGTGTTTTACAAGCTAATGCTCTTCCATCCTCTTTCCCTAACCCTTGGCTTTGTGAAACGCAACCAGATGAGATGAAGAGAAACTTCTGGTGCAAATAAAGAAGTCCCTGTGGGATTCTCAAAAATATATTTAACGGGCTTCCCTGGTGGTGCAGTGGTTGAGAGTCCGCCTGCCGATGCAGGGGACACGGGTTCGTGCCCCGGTCTGGGAAGATCCCACATGCCGTGGAGCGGCTAGGCCCGTGAGCCATGGCCACTGAGCCTGTGCGTCCGGAGCTTGTGCTCCGCAACGGGAGAGGCCACAACAGTGAGAGGCCCACGTACCGCAAAAAAAAAAAAAATATATATATATATATATTCAACCACCCAGTGAAAGTTTCTTCAGAGTTTATTCTATAGCTAGGCTCTGTGTTGGGCATGGGGGAGACAAGATAAACTTGGCTCAGTCCTTCCTGTTAAGAAATCCACACGTAAAGGAAGGAGAAATACTTCCCTAGTAACAGACTCTTCAATACAATGCAATAAGGGCAGTGACAAAAAAAATCACTAAGGGGAGCACACAGGAGTGACACTGAGTTCAGATCAGGAGCGGGGGCAGGCTGGGGAAACGGAGGACTTTCCCAGATGAGTTAGGTCATGAGCAATGCATCAGTGTTAGCCGGGTTAAACAAACACATACCCATGAGGAGTTCTAGAAAGAACCTGGAGCCTCGATTTGGATAAATTCCAAGTCTGAGTGAGCTTAAAAGGTAGAAGGTCCCTGATATGACTAAAAAATGAAGCTCAAATTCCTCCCATCTATTCCTGTACCCTATTATGCTTATTGGAGCATAGCCATGAATATAGTTCCAAACATTTCTGCTACCTGCCTGGCTAGGACACACTGTGACAGAGTTGTAATGAGGGTGTTGGTCCTGAGGATGCCATAACACAACAGAATTTCTTTAAGTGTGTGTGTGTGTGTGTGTGTGTGTGTGTGTGTGTGTGTGTGTTTAATATTTGGTCATCTGAGGTCCAATGTTGGTACACCGTGACGTTGACCCCCTTACGCATTTTTTTTTCTGCAGTACTAAGCACTATTAAGTCACTGGACTCTCCAATCAAAGAAATATACTATCCTTATATAATGATTTATGATGATTCACACAGATCCAATACTTCATCCTGACTCGATGATAGCCTAATCATTGGTGGGTTTACATCCAAACAGACCTTGGCATAACTCTGTCCAAGAAAGAATATTATCTCAGCGATCAGACTCATGCTTCCTTGAGCAATGTAAGACGAAGATGGAAAAGATAAACTCTGAATCTAGAGGTTCCTTTATAAATCATTGGAGAAAACAAAAGGTACTTGAAAACTATCAAGCCAACTTCAGCTTCTAATCCTTTTACAAAGCAAATTATCTGTTGAAAACTTCAGAAATGAAGATTGAGAAATAAAATGAAAATAGACACACTTAGTGATAATATCAGGCTAGGACTTATTCCAGCACTCAAAGGATGGAAACTGATAGATAAATAAACATTACAAAAGGAATCTTCATTTTGGCAACAAAATAAACCATTTTGTCAATAAAAAATATTTTGCTGTAGAAGTAATGGTATGTGTCTATGAAAATAAATAACAGCTGGATTTTCCTGTTAGGATATGCTGAAACATCCCTAAGTATATCCAGAATCATTAAAAATGAATTATTTGTGAGCTACCTTGACTACTAATTTCTTAGAACTTTGAAGTTACTTGATTTTATTTTATGTTTTTCAATTAAAAAAATATTGCCTGACTGTGTTTGTGCTGTGGAAAGAGAACTTTTCATCTGAATGGCAAATGTACAACACTGAGGTTTGTAGACTGTTAATCAGACACATGGACCGAACTACATTCTAACAGCATGACTATACATATAATAGTTCACGCTGCAACAGCACAAGGGACCTAAACGAAGTAGGTGGATTATACAAAATGATGCTTCTACGACTCTGCCAGGTGACAGAGAATTGTTTTGGTGAGTCATCTGGGGCTACCCCCAATAGCAATCCTACACAAAGCCATCCACTCATTGACTTGAGCTAATACCATATTTGTCAACTTTATTTTCCTTCAGTTTGGCTAAATAAAGGTGATTTTAAATCCAAGTCTCCCTGGTTATTGGGAAGAAATCTCTTCAGAATACCTTTGTGATGCATGGCTATCTTTGTTCACCCAACCAACAGGAAATCAGTGAGACTCTGGGTTGCCATGATGACAGCTCCCAGAACTGGGCCATAAGTGAAACCAGAAAGGGTCTGACTCAAGAGGCTGTTACTGACAGACCTGTCTCCCACCTTGCCTACATGCTGTCTTTCTTCAACCATCCCAATTAAAAAAATTTTTTTTTATTGAAGTATAGTTGATTTACAATGTTGTGCCTTAGAATGGATAACAACAACATCCATCCCAATTTTTAACTTATCAGTCAAAACGTAGGCTTAGCGTCTCCAGAAGGCCACTGTTAAAATGTACCTGGGAAAAAATGATTCTTGGAAGTCTACCTTGCCTTATCCCTTTAACTTATGTTGTCACATTAGGTCACTGTCACTTTGGGAGGCAGAGAGTATCAGGAACTGAGGCTCTGCGCTAAGTTTCAATGGTGAACAGGGAACAAACAGAATGAGGTAAAAACTCAAGGAGCCTGGGTACCAGGAAGGCTTGTTCCAGGACTGGATCCAGGAATATGTCCCGATCTGGGCTTCTGGAGGCTTTAAGAGTCCAGTATATTAGAGGACTCTCAATAGTTTGATTCCCATCTGTCACATGTTAATTGCATAACTTTGTGATGGTCACTTCTCTGAATTTCACATTTTTTTCATTTGTAAAATAGGTGGCCATACTCCTCTTTATGTTTTTTAAATAGGAGATAGCACCGAGCTCTTAGCATCTCAGGGTAGTGTCTGACACATCATGGTCGCTCAAGACTAATTCTTTTGAATGAATAAAATGTGGAAAATACCTAGCACAGTGCCTGATTTATAGAAGGTTCTCAGTAAAACATAGAAATCTAAGTTTTACTGATGAGAAACATTCTGAAAATGGAACCTAGCTACAGTATGTGTAAAAGGCCACTCATCTCTCAGCCCGAGGAAGAAAAGGCATCTGTGCTATAGGAAATTTTTCTTACTCTTGACCAAGTTTACGACCCTTCATGATCCTACTGCCATTAAGACTGAAAATTGGCCAGTCAGAAAGAGGGGTGAATTCTAACATTCACTGTGAGTTATATAGGTGAGAATTGCTCCTTCGCGTTGCCAGGAACCGGAACAATGCAGTTTACATGACAGAACATTTTCCACTTCTCTGCTACACGCATTGAGCATTTTCTATTTTGGTCCACTATGAATCTCTAATTATTCTCCTTTGCAGAGTTGAGAAATCATAGGAGGAGATGACATTGCTCAAAGAATGAACCCTTTCCTGAACAAGGACAATTGGAAAAAATACAAGCCCCAAAGGGAAAAATACCTTCCCATTTCCCAAGGCACGCTGAGAAGGCTGAAATTAGCTCATTTTCTAATAGTTTCCACAGCTCTGCTACTGGACATATCTCATCTTTCCACCACGAGCCTGGTAAGAATTGCCTACATTGTTAATCTCTTTCCTACCCATTTGGTCCCTTATCAATCTTTCTTTTTTTTTTTTATCATTCTTTAGCTTTTTTTTTTTTTAACATCTTTATTGGAGTATAATTGCTTTACAGTGGTGTGTTAGTTTCTGCTTCATAATGAAGTGAATGTTATACATATATATATGTTCCCATATCTCTTCCCTCTTGCGTCTCCCTCCTTCCCCCCCTCCCTATCCCACCCCTCTAGGTGGTCACAAAGCACCAAGCTCATCTCCCTGTGCTATGCGGCTGCTTCCCACTAGCTGTCTATTTTACGTTTGGTAGTGTATATATGTCTATGCCACTCTCTCACTTTGTCACAGCTTACCCTTCCCCCTCCCCATGTCCTCAAGCCCATTCTCTAGTAGGTCTGTGTCTTTATTCCCACCTTACCCCTAGGTTCTTTGTGACCTTTTTTTTTTTTTTCTTAGATTCCATACATATGTGTTAGTATACGGTATTTGTTTTTCTCTTTCTGACTTACTTCACTCTGTATGACAGACTCTAGGTCCATCCACCTCACTACAAATATCCCAATTTTGTTTCTTTTTATGGCTGAGTAATATTCCAATGTATATATGTGCCACATCTTCTTTATCCATTCATCCAATGATGGACACTTAGGTTGCTTCCATGTCCTGGCTATTATAAATAGAGCTGCAATGAACATTGTGGTACATGACTCTTTTTGAATTATGGTTTTCTCAGGGTATATGCCCAGTAGTGGGATTGCTGGGTCGTATGGTAGTTCTATTTTTAGTTTTTTAAGGAACCTCCATACTGTTCTCCATAGTGGCTGTATCAATTTACATTCCCACCAACAGTGTAAGAGGGTTCCCTTTTCTCCACACCCTCTCCATCATTTATTGTTTGTAGATTTTTTGATGATGGCCATTCTGACCAGTGTGAGATGATACCTCATTGTAGTTTTGATTTGCATTTCTCTAATGACTAATGATGTTGAGCATCCTTTCATGTGTTTGTTGGCAATCTGTATATCTTCTTTGGAGAAATGTCTACTTAGGTCTTCTGTCCATTCTTGGATTGGGTTGTTTGTTTTTTTGTTAATCAATCTTTCTTAATTGCAGGGGTTGGGGAATCTTTTCGAACCTCCTTTAGAGACTTGCATTTCTCTCGCATTCTGACACCTCATCCCAAGACCCTTCCATTTGATGCCATCCTGCCTGGTCCTCAAATAAAGATGATAGGCAACAGAGTCCTAATATGTCTTTCCCAGCCCAGCAGAAGGAATTTTCACTCCCAGGGCCACGGATGCTCAAGGTGATACAGCTCTGAGGACAGACGACATGGACTTATGTGCTACCACACCTGCTCTGGCCTCACCTTCTGGCATCCCCTCAGGAGTACAGGCAGCGCTGTAGACTAAGACCACAAATATAACAAATATTTCCCCCCAAACACAGTCTTCCCGCTCTTCCCACTTCCCTTTGGCCTACGAGCTGACAACCACTTAAAGCGCCTCCTCCCCTAAATGAGATTTGCCAAGAATATCCGGGGTCAGCCCAGGAAGGGCAGATGGAACAACTTCATTGTAATATTAAATATTGTGTGACACGGTGGAAAACACAAGGACTTTGATGTCAGGAAGAACCTGATCCAAATCCTTCATCTGCCTTTTCACTATGTGGTCTTGAGCAAATCATATACGCTAAGGGTCTGTTTCCTTATTTGTAAAATGAGGATAACGAATGATACCTATTTAATAGGGTTGTTGAAAGGATTAAATAACAAACGTAAAACAAGATTAGAACCTGTTTAGTACATAGTTGTTCTCTATCAATATATCAAGAAATATCAATATATTGAATTGTTATCAATATGTGTTATCTGTTTTGATGCCTCTCCTCTTATCCTCGAATATTCTATCACTATTTAGTGAGCTGGGCCCAGGGCTCCCTAATGATAAGAGTTATACCACGTGCATTTTAAGAAGCCCACCTTCCCCATATACAACCTGCCAAAATACATCTACCTTTCCTGGTAAGAGAAGAGAACAATTCCACAATTAGAAATTCACTGCTTTAAACTGGGTTTGGTTACTTCACTGCCAAAACTGGGCTTGGCAACACATTCAGCTGATAAACAGTAACATTTACCATTTGTGAAGTAATACCTTCTAGGTACTTGTGGCATGTCTTATCTTAGCCTGCTTAATAATCCTATAAGGTAAACATTATCCCCACTGACAAAGTTCAGACGTTTAGGTTTGTGACGATAATCAGAGCAAAAATGGTAAGTCACCTAGTCAAATTTCTTTTTCTTTTTTTAATCAAAGAAGTGACGGAATATAAACAATCTGAGATAATGATAGACAGGCTAAGAAAGTACAGAATAAGCCTAGATCGGGCTATATGGAGCCCCCCTTTCCAAGGTGGGCTCTGACCTCGGAAACAGGTATTTCTGAGGAACTCTAGGAATATTAACTGTCCCGTGAGGTCTTGCCTCTTGAGGAGCAGTAAGGGGTGTGAGAGTTTTGGTAAATACGGACGAAGATGTCACCAATGCAAAGGGATACACTGACAACTGAGTGGGGAGCGGGGTAGGGTACATGTTCCCAGGTACATATTCCTGGGAATCCTGAGAAAAAGTGCCAAGCCAGGACATGGGGACTCTTGTTTATTGGCAATGGGGGAGTAGGACAGAATCCTGGTGAAAGTTATGAGCTCTACCCCAGGGCTCTGATGTCTATTTGCTAATCAGAGCATGTACTGCCTACCATCGTAATCATTGTTCAGTCACGTTTCCTGAGTGACTTTACGTATTCCACAGTCAGCTTGATATGGAATAGAAGCAGTAAGGGCTTGGTGGAAAAAAACATAGGCTCCAGAATTAGAATGATCTGAGCTTAAATCACAACCCTGCTGTGACCATGTAACTCATTCTATGATCATGGGCAAGTTATTTAATTTCTCTGAGCCTCACGTTCATTACGTGTGCGTGTTACAATTTTGACTTCACAAGGTCACGTGAAAGTTAAATGAGGTAATATACCTGAGGACATACAGCTGATGCTCAGTCAATACTTGTGATTTTTATCATGGAGACATCTCTAAACTATGAGCTGCCGGAGGGCAGGAACCATGTCTTATTCATCTTCACATCCCTGATGCCTGTTGTAAAATGATGCTCAGTAAACAAGTGCTGACTGATGTTTAACCAACCTTGGAAAAAGTGATTCTGATGTGCCAAAAAAAAGTTAAGATGGACCTAGAGATGATCATAGTAAGTGAAGTAAGTCAGAGAAAGACAATATCATATGATATCACTTCTATGTGGAATCTAATAAAAAATGATACAAATGAACTTATTTACAAAACAGAAACAGACTCAGAGATCTTGAAATCAAATTCATGGTTTCAAGAAGGGGAAACATGGGAGGAAGTGATAAATTAGGAGATTGGGATTAACATATACCCACTACTATATAAAAAATAGATAACTAATAAGGACCCACTGTATAGCACAGGGAACTCTACTCAATACTCTGTAATAATCTATATGGAAAAAGAATATGAAAAAGAATGGCTATATATGTCACTGATTCACTTTGCTGTACACCTGAAACTAACACAACATTGTGAAGCAACTATACCCCAATAAAAAATTTTAAAAAAAGAGTGTACCAAGATACAATCAGACCGTGCATGTCTAGAGTAGTAAGTGATGCCTTTTCTAGTAAGTAGAATGCCTTCTTTAGTCAACGCCTCTGTAGCTGTTTTGCCATTAACTCATCATTTACAGAAAACGAAAAGCACAGTCCCCATTTTCAGTGATGAAAATAATATGACAATGGAAGTCGCCAGATACTGTAAAAAAAAAAAAAAAAAAATGACTTGGGTCATTGGGAGGCACTGCAGCCCTGAGTTTGAAGGAAATGCTCCTACAGCAGACCCTCCACATACCCGTCTCTAACCTCACGCAGCACCTCCAAGCTCCCACCACTTGCCCAGCCTCTGCACATGTGTTCTTTAACCGTTTCCAGGTTTGTGCTTGGAAAAAGCAGAACATATCATTCATTGCCACTCACAGATATGTTATCAGATGTCTCCTTGGGCACGATGAAGCAGAGGGAATATTACAGCATCCCCTGTTTCCCTGGCAAGCAGAAATAATTCTATATTCAAGAAATTCAGAATTCTTAAGGGTATCTTGAAGAAGAGTCAGGCTCTCATCACTTGAATGAGAATTCACGTGGACTGGGAATCTGGTCTCTGGTGATGCTGTGTGGTTCATTGAATGAGTCAAGATTAGGTTGCAAAACCCACCCACAGTAATAGTAGCACTGTCCTAGGGCTCGAGACACACCGATTGAAAATGCAAATTATGATGGCACAGTCAAGAAGGGGACTATATGATTTCACTAAGCAACTTCCTTGCCCCGTGGAACCTATAGTGCATTCAATTTCCATACATACACATCACTCTGAGACTTAACCTGTTTGACCTGCAAGAAAAAGATTAGGAAAAGCAAAAATTATGCACAGACACTGCGTAGATATATATTTTAAAATAATAACCTTTAATTAATTTACATTTATTCTTTTAAAATGTACATGGCATCCATAAAGAACAATGATAGGACACAGAATTCCGGACACGCAGGAAGTGGATGGATGGGAAACCAGGCAACAGATGTAGTATGTCCGATGTCTGAGAAGAAATGGCCACATTGTTTGTAAGAACTTCTTGTATTGCAGTTTATGATATTTCATGCATGGGTATCAAAACAAACAAACAGAAGGAGAAAGAAAGGGAAAAAATGATTAAAATGAAGTTCTCATTTTCTTGTGTTGGAAAACAAAGCATTACTTCTGCCTGGATTATTAATTGTGCGTCTCTAGGCCAAGTTGTGTTCTAACAGTTTCCCTGGAATTAGAAACATACGTATCCGCGTAAGTTATTGCCCAAGTACCTAGGTATTTTACTGGCATTAGTAATCAGCAGATGGCAGGGGAAGCACTGCCAGTGGGCAGAAGGCTTCATCGTGTTTGAGCCAATGTGGTAAAAGGAGTCCATGACCGTGTATGATGAGGCAAGTGCTCTGTCCTAGGGAACCAGAGTCTCAAAACATTTACCTTCACACTCTGGTCCACTTCACCAATCCTGAAGCCACTGCTGCTTCTGACCAATTTCCCTGTTTGGGTTCCATCATTCGATAGAACAAAGAGAAGAGAAACTCTTTCCTTCTATATTGCTGATCCCATTCATATTGTAAAACATATAACTTGTTACTTTAGTTATTTGGGGAAAAAAAACACATTTCATTCCACTTTCATCCTCAGATCACTAAGGTCCAATATTACTCTGTGGACGTGTATAGAGTTGTATCAGTGTTGATGCAGCCAATGGTCATTTGGGAAAAACTTAACCCCCTGAATGGAACAAATGAGCTTCCACATGTAATGCTAATCTACGCTTCCCAATAGTGGATGAAATATGACTGTCCCCAAAGCAAAGCAAAAACAATTAACTTACCTGGTATGAGAGAGTCTGTAGACATTTCTCTAAGTCTTGAACCAGCTGCCCCATATACAGGGCAGATCCAACAAAAAGACATCTTCGGGTGAGGCCAGGGATCCAGGAAAACCCATTACTGTTGCTGAAACAAAAGCTGAGTTTCCATCAGGGAGGGATGCGGTCATCGGGAATTACCAGATTCTGTGGACCTGCTAAGTAGTAACACCTGATCCCTAGTTTTGGTAACTTACTGGAGGAAACCAGCAGCTGACAGAGCAGGAGGGAGCTCTAGTCCTTTTAGTGAAGGGGGTACTCTTTTCATGCATAAGTGTGGAACCCTCGAGCAAGAAAACCTCTAGTTCTGTGGGTGGTGAAAGTCCTAAAACGGGTCTAGGGTTGAAATCTGCATTTACGCCTAGGGTTGAAATCTGCTAACAAGGTCAGATAACATATCCCAACAATGAAACTCTTGCTTCAGAACTAGCGAAGCTGATTTCCATAAGCACTGTTTCCAGGTTGATGTTTTAAGAGGGATCCATAAGGGTTAAAAAAAGAAATCACTCAAATAAAGAAATGATATTGGGGTTGATGGAGTGACGGGTTTTACTACCATTCCGCTCCCCTTTGTGGGAGTGGAATTATATTTACTCAAGACACTGAAGTCAGACTTGGATTGACTGTCATTTCTGCCAAAACAGTCATGGGAGTGGCAGTGATTCCCAGGTAGAAATTTAAGTCATATCTTGCAGTTCACCTTTGTCTTTGCTGTAATAAACATCAGTATTAAGAGACTCCTCCATCACTGTGGGTCCCTTAGAGAAAATGACGTGGAGCAGAGCTCCCAGCTAACAATCACTGGGCATGTAGCGTAACTGGAAAATAAACCTGGGTTGCTGCAAACTGCCAAAATTTTGGAGCACTTTGCTGTCATGGGACAATCTAGCTTACTCCAGCTGAGACAGATAACAACTTGGAAGAAAACAACTGTGTGTCTGAATCTGTCTTCTTTCCTGTTGTGTATATAAGCTCATCAATATAATTAAACATTTCTCAATTTCCTTAATGTTGAGCATCTTTCCCCAATAGATGACTGAAAGAAAGATTACCCTGTCTCACACATTAGAAGTATCTCATAGTCAGTTGATAAATTGGGATTCATCAAAACCTCATTGCTCATTTTCTTTTCATCACTGCTGAAGGAGCTAGCAAATTGAAGGTAATCAAATGGATTAAAAACAGGTCTACCAATGTGCTGTTACCCCCAAAATGCACGTGCAAGAAAATCTAATCATGTATGTCATACAATCTAAAAGAATGGCAAATTGACAAGGTTGTTGGGCTGAACTGGCTTTGTCTCTTTCCCTCACAAACAGCTGTTTTGCTACAGAGATCTGCCCATGAGCCACTGGAAAGACATCTTTAAAGCTTTTTTGGTAAGAAGAAGCTCTCAGTGGCTGTGATCTCAGTGGAAGAAAAATCAGGGCTACAGAAAACCAGAAACAGCAGTAAGTGAAGGGAGAGAAGCCATTATACTTAATGCCATTTCTAAAGAAACAGAAATATTTAATGACTTCCTTGTGATTTTTTTAGGAAAAATGATCTATTGGAAAACTGTGTGGTAGGAAAAAGTAGCTAATGTCACAATGCCTTTCCTAGTTTTTCCATCAGCTGAAATAGTTAAAGTTACCCCAGATGGGGAAGCACAGCAGATGGGGGCATTCCGATAACTTATAACCCTGGATAATAAAATGACCTAAGACTCTATTTAGAGAAATAGAACAGCTACACTTGGGCTGTTTACAGACTCAGAAATATCACGATAAGCAAATGCAGGCAGTTCAAAGGAATGATGAAAAAGAAGGATAAGTGGATAAATAATGACCCGATGTTGCGAAAAGGCAATGTAACTCTTGCATTGTTAATATAAACACAGATGACCTTGCATTTGCTCAACTTTCGTCTTCAAGACAGGAAACAGCAACTGATCTTTATCGGGCAAGTAGAATCTTCCACTTGCTTCTGCTGGGCTGACAGGGTGTATGTCAGAGCCCAGTAATGTCACTATCTCTTCAAAGCCCATGCTGAAAGCCTGATAGGGGCTTGAAAGGGAAGCTTATCCTGGGGATAGGCTTGTGTGTCCCAGAGACAGTATGGCCAGAGTCACAGGGCTGGAAGGCAGTGTGCACGTGTTGGGGGTGAGGGTGGTGATCAGAGAGAGAAGGGCCCCAGATTACAGTTCCGTGTACACAGTCACCAATTCATCATTTTCACAAACTTAAACATCCTCTAGGGTAATGTTTATTACTTAACAACAAATAAACACACCCCAAGAGCAATTGTTTTGTACATGAGGGTAGCTAGTGAGTCCTATATTCTGGACATACGATGAACTAAAACACTCACAAAGAATTGTTTATGAATTACACAATGTTTTGCGTCAGAAGGGTTTCAAACATCTGAACATCTTTTTCTCTGTTTCTGATAAAAATGAATCGGGTCTTTTTTCTTTTACAGTGTGCACACAAGCACCCACATATCCATCATTGACACACACACACACAGGTAGTTCACGGCAACCTACGGCGACTGATGAACATTTTCTCCTAACTCTTCACGGGAAATCTGTCGCGTTGTTATTTCATAAACTTGCCCCCTAAATGAAGTCACCTAAATTGACCTTTCATTTCTCGATATACGGTCCATTGGGTCTGGGCTCCAAAACAGATCCTCTCAATATGAAATACATTCTTACTGTTCTTACTAATTAAATATTTCTCACCTAGCATAATACTTGCAGAAAACACCTTTATTTTATGTTTCTCTGTAGCCATTATATAGTCATACTCCTGTTTCCTTAGACATGTGATGAACTGGTTTTTCTCAGGTTGCACCCACTGTGACCTGGCCAGAGACACTATTTCTCACGGAAGGGACTTCAGTCCCACATCTTCTAGCTCCCGGTCCTACCTCCGTGTATGTAGCCACACGAGAATGATCCCTAATCAATACATGTGCATACACTTTTCCTTAACCCTACAGACTTTAAGTAATATGAACTTTACATGCTGGTACCAGCCACTACCTATTCAATCAAAAACAATGCTACTATCATCTAAATTAAGGGTTGACAACTGTTTTCTGTAAAAGGACAGAGTACAAATTTTCAGCTTTGTGGGCGATACAGTTTCTGGGTCTCTGTTGCAATTAAGCAGCTCTGCCGTGGTAGCATGAAAGCAGCCATAGATGTAAATAAATGATTGTTTCCAATTAAACTTTATTTACAAAAACAGATGGAGGTGGGTGGTTTTGGTCTGTGGACTGTAGCATGTTGACCCCTGATCTAAATCAGACACCCTTAGCCATGCTAACAACTGCAAGTCAGTTGTCATCCTGGTGAAATCACACTCATTAATGGTCTTCACATCCCCCCCGAGACTTATTTAAGAAATGTAAAACTTCAGTACAGTAGAGTTGAAAGTTGCTAAGACAGTAAATCTTAAAAGTTCTCTTCCCAAGGAAATAAACCCACATCCCCCTGGCTTCTCTTTGTTGCATCTATATAAGATGATGGATGTCAGCTAAACTTCACTGTGGTAATCATTTTGCAACATAAATTAAGTCACGCTGTACACTTTAAACTTACACAGTGTGTGTGTCAATTACATCTCAATAAAGCTAAAAAAAATCAATACGTAGATAGAATTACCACTCTCTAAATAGGTCCCTACCAAAACTATAATTCAAAAAGATACATGAACCCCTATGTTCATAGCAGCACTAATGACAATGGCCAAGACACAGAAGCAAAACCTAAATGTCCAACGACAGAGGAATGCATAAAGAAGATGTGGTACATACACACACACACACACACACACACACACACACACACACACGTATACACCTACACACACACACACACAATGGAATACTACTCAGCCATAAAAAAGAATGAAATAATGCCATTTGCAGCGACATGGCTGGACCTAGAGATGATCATACTAAGTAAGAAAGAGAAAGAGAAAGACAAATACCATATGATATCACTTATACATGGAATCTAAAATATGACACAAATGAACTTATCTACGAAACAGAAACAGACATAGAAAACAGACTTGTGGTTGCCAAGGGAAAGGGGATGCAGGAGGGATGCACTGGGAGTTTGGGATTAGCAGATGCCAACTATTATATATAGAATGGATAAACAACAGAGTCCCACTATAGCACAGGGAACTATATTCAATATCCTGTGATAAACCATAATGAAAAAGAATGTGTGTGTGTGTATATATATATATATATATATATATATATATGTAACTGAATCATTTTGTTCTACATTAGAAATTAACACAACATTGTAAATCAACTCTACTTCAACAAAATAAATTAAAAAAAAAATAGGTCCCTACTACAGCTATTAAGAAAAATGACATTCCATCTTCTGCCCCAAAGCACTTATTCTGTACATATTGGCTACTGATGCAAACGACACCCAAAAGAGATGCATTTAGATGTTTTCTTTTAGCCTTTTCTTTGCAGCTCAGATAGTATCATTTCATTTAACGTCCTTCATATTCAGTAGTACCCGTCTAGTCAAGACGGGCAGAAATGCTATTGCTATATAGTAAATCATAGCAACGTAAAGCTGTAGAGGGATAAATCATAACAATAGCCACTTCTTCATACGTATCTACGATGTGCCAAATGTTATGCCAGGAAATCATACAGGACCTCATTTATCTTCACTACATCTTACAGATGAAAAAACCAACACCCGAATATATGAATTGAATCACTCAAGATTCTAAAACTAGTAGGAGGCAGATCTGGGACTTAAACCTAGTCTCCTGACCCACTCTTTGCATCAAAATGAAGAAGTCTCATCTTGATTTCCATCTACTTGATTCTCCTGATTCCTCACCACAAAATTGATGATCAGTGCTTTTGAACCCTAAAAAGAGTACCTTTCATTAACATTCAAGATGAGGATATTTTGGGAAGCTATAGTGAAGCGGATTGGGCCAGTGGACCTGGGAAGGAATATGGCATCTTTTAAATGGTAATAATGACCCAGCACCTCCTGCCTGGTCTGGGACTTCTCAGCTCTAGAAGCCAGTGTGTGCACTACTCACACTGTCCTTCACTGTCAAGTTTATGTAATGTATTGTGGATGCCACAGGTGAGGAAATGAGGGGAAAACAAAGGACACAAAAGTTGAAGGAATAAACTGCAGAAGACAGTGCTCACTGTTAAGCACAGAAAAGAATTTCAGAAACAGAGTAGTGCATGTGGATGTACTGCCCAGACCGAACTAACCAAGTTAGCTGCGTGTACCAGGGTCACTGCTGGATGGTTATCTAGAAAGAGGGCTTAAGAACTGGGCAGAAGACATAAACTTCTAGAATTTCAAATACCAGGTTTCCCAATACTCGCTCAGGATAACTTCTCATTCCTCATTATTCTACTATCTTAAAGGGATTTGAGGAAAATATGTTAAGGCAGGGTTCAGAACTGATTAGTTGACAACCAATCAAAAAGCTTTGGGTAGATGGACTTACCAGAAGGTAATTCAGAGTAAACCGATCACAGGTGTCTTCATTAAAAAAAATGAATCCAATATTTGAAAACAAAATTTTAAGCAAAGAAAAATGAAAACCACGGGTGTGTGTGTGTGTGTGTGTGTGTGTGTTGAGGGGTTGGCCTCTGGTGCAAGCAGAAGAGGGGAAAGTCCTAACTTCTGTATTAGAATAATGCTGACCCTATAGCTTTGAATTATTTGAATCTTTGCCCAAACATGTGTTTGCTTTCATGTCGACCAGACCTAGTAAATTTTGGCATAATCTGTCAGTGAAAAGAGAAACATGTTGCCTTGTGTGTGGCTGTGTGAAAAAGATGAAATGCTTCTGATGAAGTGTGAGTTCTCCTCAACTACCTGTCCTGGTCTTGAAGACAATAACCTTTAAAACATGTCAAAACTGTGAAACTGTTACTGCTGAAGGCAAAGCCACCCGACAGAGCAATCTTCTCAGTTGTAGAGTAGGGCTCCTTCCAAGATGCTTCTCTCGAGTGTGGTCTTCGGGTCAGAACAATCTCTCCTTCGTGAAGAGTGCCGCTAACAACTTGTACTGGGTCATTGGGGGCATCTCCAAAGGGTTTCCCTGATGACCTAGCACATCAGGAGTGTGAATGAGTAAGTAATTTAAACCACGTGAAGTTCGGCTTCTTTTTCAAAACTACAGGAAAGCCTCATTATATCATAGTTGGTTATTACACAGATTCAAACAGTGTGCTATGAGTGAAACCAGGTCCCTGAAACATAACAACTGCGTTCAGTTATAGTCTGATACGCCATGCCTAGAATGTAACACAAAATCATCAGACATTCCATTCCCCTATCAGTCCCGCGAAGATCAAAGACATTGACAATACCCCGTGTTGGCAAGGCTGGGGGAAGCCGGCAGTCTATTACAGTGTAGGTGGGAAGGAATCTGGTGTGACTGTTCTGGTGCATAGATGGACAAAATGTTTAAAGATACATAATCTCCAAATCTTTTCACTCTCTAATTCAACCTCCAGGGACTTATCACAGTGGGAAAATTGGTCAAAAGCTCAAGGTTCATCAGAGCACTGTTAAGAGAGCAAAAATATCGTAAACACCCACAGGAGATTAAATGGTTTAACGAACAGTATATACCATCCCTGAAATATTTTGCAGATAAAAACAATATTGATATCAGACATGAGAAATCACCCATGATATTGTTATTTATGAGGAGTAGAAGAGGAAAGGAACAAAGAACAAGGTTAATATGTAAGTGTATAATGTACATAGCATCTAAACACTAACTGCTTCAGAGTAGAGGAATTTGGAGTAATGCTTTACTTCTTTCTACTTTTTATGTCTTGATTTTTCCACGTATCTGTATTAATCTTTGTAAATCAGTAAAAAACTAATGAAACAAACAATCAATTTAGTTGTTTTTCCCTCTCCAAGCACCTGCATGATAAAGATGCCCCACTGTGTATGTTAAATGATTTGCTTTTTCCCAAGGAAAAGCTCCATCAGAAAATACAGGCGCACAGGAAGAGGAGAGGTTTTTTGTGTCTGTGGTCTGTTGGTACGCACTTGCATTAGTAGCTACTCTAAAGACAGAGGAATCAATAACTTGGCCCTAATAGCTTGTTAATCATCACGCTGAACTTAAGGTTCACTTTTATAAAATAATCTTGGAACGGTAATAGCCCTGCTGTTTCACGTGGCTTTTCTTTCCAAGGGCTTTATTAACGTGACCTCACTCATCACGCGGTGTGACTGTGAGCTCTAGCCCCCAGCAATTACCTTCCATTTTAAAGCTCCAGGCTCAGAGAAGGGCAGACGTTGGCCAGAACCCACAAAGGCTATAGCAGAGGTGGACAAGTAAACTTCATTCTTCTGCACTTTGGCCACTGTTCCATGGTCAGGGTTTTCCATTTGCTGATCCACTGACCAGGGACTCAGCGTTGGAGCATCTCACATTTGGCCCCTTCCCTGTATGACTCCTCACAAATAGTAATTTTGATTCAGATCGATCGATCTCTCTTTCTCTTTCTCTCTCTCTCTCAATTCTGGGAGGTCTATGGTAAAGGATTTAGATGGGTCTGGTTTGGTTTGGGAAAACTGTTATACTTCGCATAGTCAAAAGATGAGCAAAGGCATCTGGTAGCATAACGGTATCAGAGAGCTCTACGGGGGTGAAAAACGTGACAAATTCCTACATGCCCGTAATGCCATTTTGAGTTGGGGTTAAAAAAAGAAAGAGGAGTATGACCACCCATCCATCAAGCATCAGAAGCTCAAGGATGGAAGGTGGACGTAGAGAGCTTTTCGACGTTAAAGCCACAACTAGAGATACCAACTCTTTGCCAGCAATTCTAGGCGAGCCCCCTGGGAAAGGCTGGTTGTAGAAAGTGCTGGATCTTCAAGAGGAAATATGAAAACGGAAGTGTTTAGAGTGTCTTCTTCTCTTGAAACATCGAAATAAAATGTTGATAAATGCTTCCTCTTCTACTGAGAGAACAATAAGCAAAAACAACCCCTCTCTCCCCAGGGCAAGTGGACCCACCACCTCCATTAAAACACAGGACAGCACAACCCTCCCCACGGGGAGCCAAACTCTCCTTGCCTCTCCCAGATGAATGTCCACACCTGAAGTTCTCTGCATGCATCCTGTTAGCTGGTCATAAAGAGGGAGCATGAGGCAGTGACATGGATTCTGGACCTTGACCCTTATAAGAGGATCGCCTTCCGGTGGGAAGCGTCATCAGAATCAGGCGTCCTGAGTTCTCTGACGCCATTGACTTGACTACGTGAATGGTGTGCTTTCATGCTTCTATCTCTTCACTAGGACTAGTACAAGAGAAGAAACTCAAGATTAGCAGGGTGTGAGGACACAATGAGAATTTACTACACAGATTTTCAAGACGGTGGAGAGAGAGACCATGTTCAGTCTGCATATATGTAAGAGAATAGATTCGAGGGTTCTAATAAGGTATTTTAGCCAAGCTACATGTTGTAGTGATGCTAACCTCTTATTTACCATGGCATGCAATATTATTGGAATTGATGTTTTTAAAAAATGTTTTGAACTCTCCAAAAGACAAATGGGAGATGTATAAAAATGGAGTTGAACCATTACCACAAAAGATGAATGGTTTTAAGTAATTCAATAGGCTTAGAACGAACTGTAAATTTGTCTCTCTATCCCAACCATCACCCTTGTCTCCTTCATCTCTCTTGTCTGAAGGGATTTAAGAACTTGGTCTAATAGAATAAGTTGACTGGGGGTCTAGTTCTGTTTTTACATGAATGTAGGCCAGCCACTCTCAATGCCTCTTGGAGGAAGGCAGTAGTACAGAAAACACATTGTATTAGCTGTTGTTTTGGTGTCTTTTTAGAGAATACATTCACCATCCAGAGATCCCTAGCTCTTCTACCATAAAAATGGGAAGCTCAGGTGCAGCAGCCTCTGCAGAAAAGTATGTAGATATTAACAAGGTCAAATACCACAAGATCTTACTCATTTATATTCCCTGGGACTGAAGTAGAGCTAAAATTGAAAGCTCTTCTTTATCTCGCTCACCTCTGCTTATCCAAGGCAAGTACATTAATCACACTGTTTATTTATTTGTCTCTTCCCGCCTTTTAGTTCTGATCTTTCATAAAAACTCTAAGAAATTCATCTCTCAAGTGCTGAAACATATTCTCAAAAAACACAACCACACAATGTCCGACAACTCCTTCTATGTTGGGAAGGACATAAAGTTTCAGGAAAAGAAGAAGTACAACTATATCAATAGTCCACCTTCATTGTAAGATGTGTTCTGTGTTCAAATATGTTGAACTATGAATAGCATATATCAAAATCAAGGACATCTAGTGCTTGGGAAAGCTCATCAAATTTCAACACGGATGGCGCAAAAACATTTTACTTTTAAATATCTGTACTTGTCAACTGAACCGCAATGCGGCCCTTTAAGGACAGTTCTGGAATAATAAGAATAACTGCTTCTTAACATACAGAACTACAGACAAATCAATAGCTTTACATTCAACACACTTCTCTTTTAGCGACAATCATTTTGGGTGTATATATTTCCATCTGATGATCTGTTATATTTGGGGGAACTTTATTTAAGAAGGCATCTTATATGGGATTTATCCCAGGGATGCAAGGATTCTTCAGTATATGCAAATCAATCAATGTGATATACCATATTAACAAATTGAAGAAGAAAAACCATATGATCATCTCAATAGATGCAGAAAAAGCTTTTGACAAAATTCAACACCAATTTATGATAAGAACTCTCCAGAAAGTGGGCATGGTGGGAACCCACCTCAACATAATAGAGGCCATATACGACAAACCCACAGCAAACATCATTCTCAGTGGTGAAAAACTGAAGGCATTTCCTCTGAGATCAGGAACAAGACAAGGATGTCCACTCTCACCACTATTATTCAACATAGTTTTGGAAGTCCTAGCCACGGCAATCAGAGAAGAAAAAGAAATAAAAGAATACAAATTGGAAAAGAAGTAGTGAAGCTGTCACTGTTTGCAGATGACATGATACTATACATAGAGAGTCCTAAGGATGCTGCCAGGGAACTGCTGGAGCTCATCAATGAATCTGGTGAAGTTGCAGGATGCCAGGTTAATGCTCAGAAGTCTCTTGCATTCCTATACACTAATGAGGAAGGATCTGGAAGAGAGATTGAGGAGGTACTCCCATTTGCCATTGCCACAGAAAGAATAGAATGCCTAGGAATGGACCTACCTAGGGAGATGGAGGACCTGTATGCAAAAAACTGTAGGACACTGATGAGAGACATTAAAGATGATACCAACAGATGGAGAGATATGCTATGTTCTTGGATTGGAAGAATCAATATTGTGAAAATGACTATGCTACACAGGGCAATCTACAGATTCAATGCAATCCCTGTCAAATTACCAATGGCATTTTTTATGGAACTAGAACAAAAAAATCTTAAAATTTGTACGGAGACACAAAAGACCCCGAATAGCCAAAGCAGTCTTGAGGGAAAAGGGCGGAGTTGGAGGAATCAGACTCCCTGGCTTCAGACTGTACTACAAGGCTACAGTGATTGGGACAGTGTGGTACTGGCACAGGAACAGAAACGTAGATCGGTGGAACGGGATAGAAAGCCCAGACATAAACCCATGCACCTGTGGTCAACTAATCTGTGACGAAGGAGGCAAGGATATACAATGGAAAGAGGACAGTCTCTTCAATAAGTGGTGCTGGGAAAACTGGACAGCTACATGTAAAAGAATGAAATTAGAACACTCCCTAACACCATACACAAAAATAAACTCAAAATGGATTAGAGACCTAAATGTAAGACCGAACACAATAAAACTCTTGGAGGAAAACATAGAAAGAACGCTCTTTGACATAGATCACAGCAGGATCTTTTTTGATCCACCTCCTAGAGTAATGGAAATAAATTAAAAAAATGGACAAATGGGACCTGATGAAACTTTGGGGCTTTTGCACAGCAAAGGAAACCATAACAAGACGAGGGGACAGCCCTCAGAATGGGAGAAAATATTTGCAAATTAATCAACGGACAAAGGATTAATTTCCAAAGTATACAAACAGCTCATGCAGCTCAATATTAAAAAAAAAAAAACAACCCAATCCAAAAATGGGCAGAAGACCTAAATAGACATTTCTCCAAGGAAGACATACAGATGGCCAAGAGGCACATGAAAAGCTGCTCAACATCACTAATTATTAGAGAAATGCAAATCAAACTACAGTGAGGTATTATCTCACACCAGTTAGAATGGGCATCATCAAAAAATCTAGAAACAACAAATGCTGGAGATGGTGTGGAGAAAGGGGAACCCTCTTGCACTGTTGGTGGGAATGTAAATTGATACAGCCACTATGGAGAACAGTATGGAGGTTCCTTAAAAAACTGCAAATAGAACTACCATGTGATCCAGCAGTCCCACTACTGGGCAAATACCCAGAGAAAACCATAATTCAAAAAGACACATGCACCCCAATGTTCATTGCAGCACTATTTACAATAGGCAGGTCGTGGAAGCAACCTAAATGCCCATTGACAGACGAATGGATAAAGAAGATGTGGCAGATATATACAATGGACTATTACTCAGCCATAAAAAGGAACGAAATTGGGTCATTTGTAGAGACGTGGATGCATCTAGAGACTGTTATACAGAGAGAAGTAAGTCAGAAAGAGAAAAACAAATATCGTATATTAACGCATATACGTGGAACCTAGAAAAATGGTACAGATGAGCTGGTTTGCAGGGCAGAAATTGAGACCCAGATGTAGAGGACACCAAAGTGGGAAAGGGGCGTGGTGGTGGTGGTGGTGGGATGAATTGGGAGATTGGGATTGACATGTACACACTGATAAAAAAAAAAAAAAAAAAGAAGGCATCTTACAAACATCCTTTTAATGTCTAAAACTGCCCTGTCCCTGATCATAGGTGGCTACTGAGAACTTGAATGTGGCTAGTCCAAACTGAAATGTGCTGTAAGTGTAAAATGCATATGGGGTTTCAAAGACTTAATGTGAAGAAAGAATGTAAAATCTCTCATTGATATTTTTATATTGAAAATTATTTATATTTTTACATGTTGAAATACAATATTTTGGATACACTGGGTTAAGTAGACTATATTATTAAAATTACGTTCACCTGTTTCTCTTTAACTTTTAAAATTTGGCTATTAAAATTTTTTAAATGATATACTTTTACTATATACTATACTTTTATTTTTTAAATGATATACTTTTACTATATACTATACTTTTATTGAACAGACTAGGCTAGAAGAATTCAATTTGCATTGAGGTACTTGCAGATGAGCCAATTTATCATTCTGATCCAATAACTGCAATATTGTTGAGCATTAAAAATAAATATTACAGTCATTTTAAAATGCTTCAAAAACATTTAGTATGAGAATCTTAACTCTCAAAAATGATGCATGTATCTCATTTTCTTGTATTCCCTCTGTTGGCTTCGGTGGCTGTGAGCTTATCACTAGGATTTATCTTAAAGTTATTATTTAAGTTCTTCAAGATAAGTACAATAGAGTTGATTTGGAAAAGGTGACAAGAAAAACACACCAATGACTAACAACAAATACTGTGGTGAATATACTTTCCAAAGCATAAAAGGAAAA
Organism: Tursiops truncatus; assembly: GCF_011762595.2. Taxonomy (NCBI): domain Eukaryota; kingdom Metazoa; phylum Chordata; class Mammalia; order Artiodactyla; family Delphinidae; genus Tursiops; species Tursiops truncatus. Next base: position 24,882,709 of record NC_047054.1, on the reverse strand, counting down.
AAAATTCCTAAGAGAAATGGCATCAGAACTTCCCTACAAAGTATTTTAGCAAAAAATTAACTCTTTAGCTAAAGGATATGTAGCTTCTTCCATTTTCTTTGCTGTGGCCAGAACAAATCTTGAGAATATACTAACAGGTTCTTCTCTGAAAAACCAAGAAAGGAAGTTCAGGTTTGACATAAATACACTACCATGTGTAAAACTGATAGCTAGCGGGAACCGGCTTTATAGCACAGGGAGCTCAGCTTGGTGTTCTGTGATGACCTAGAGGGGTGGGATGAGGGGAGAGTGCAAGGGAGGTCCAAGAGGGAGGGGATATATGTATACATACAGCTGATTCGCTTCACTGTACAGCAGAAACCAACACAACATTGTAAAGCAATTATGCTCCAATTTAAAAAAAAGAATAATGTTCATATATCAGATAGAGACGTATGTGAGGGGTTGTATCCAACAGAACGTTGTGTATAATCATTGAACATGAAAGGTTCACGGAGTCTTCTGTGTATCTGCATGTACGTTAATATTGTCATGGTTGTTATGATACCAGACAGGTCTCCTCCCAGGTCTCACCCTCAATGTCCATTTCATTCTATAACATTCTCCGGAAAACCAAGAAATACACCCCTCAAGGAAGACTACAGAAGATCATCATTTAGTTGCTCCCTGTTGGCCACCAATTCTCGCAGTCTATTCTAATATTTATTAAACTGGGGAGAGTCCACACCTTCCACTGCCAATTACCCAGGAGCATGTTTGATCAACACTCCCAGGCTGTCTAGTTACCTGAGAGTGACTGAATAATTATGGACCAGCTGATACTACCGCTGTTTTTTCCATCTCATTTACATCTTGAGCAGAATGCACACCCCGACAGACTGAGCTGCTCAAGACTCCGCTTTTCTAGTAATTCTAATAGTGTTTCCACGTCCTGTCTTCCTGCCCAAAGACAGCGTAAGCCAAGGCCTTTCCCTTTTTACCTTAACTGGAGGCAGAGATTCATTTGCATGACTTAAAACCTCACACCAGAATATTCATACTCAGGATCATCTGGTAGGCTGGCTACAACACAGAGAGCTGGGCCCCAAACCCAGGTTTCTGATTCAGGAGGTCTGGGGTCAGGCCAGAAGATCTGCAAGTCTAACAAGTTCCCAGGTGATGCTGCTGCTGGTTAAAAGACTACACTTGAAACCCACTGCCTTAGACACCTGTGCTGTTAGTGTTCTGCATATGTCCTCATGCAATGGGGGAGGGAAGGAAGGAAGGAGGGAGGGAGGAAGGGAGGGAAGGAGGGAAGGAAGGAAGGGAGGGAGGGAGGAAGGGAGGGAAGGAGGGAAGGAAGGAGGGAGGGAGGAAGGGAGGGAGGGAAGGAGGGAAGGAAGGAAGGGAGGGAGCAAAGAAGGAAGGAAGGAAGGAAGGAGGGAGGGAGGAAAGAGGGAGGGAGGGAGGGAAGGAGGGAAGGAGGGAAGGAAGGAAGGGAGGGAGCAAAGAAGGAAGGAAGGAAGGAAGGAGGGAGGGAGGAAAGAGGGAGGGAGGGAGGGAAGGAGGGAGGGAGGAAGAAAGGAAGGAAGGAGGGAAGGAAGGAGGGAGGGAGGGAGAAAGGAAGAAAGGAGATAATTATCCAAGTCTTATTAGGGTCTGGTACCACATTTAACACTTTATATCCCAAGGTCATTTAATACTTCTGATAACATGAAGATAGGTATTATTATATACTTTTCCAGGTGATGGATATGAGGCTTAAACTGGATAAGTAAGTACCCAAAAGGGTATATAGTCAGTAAGCAACAGTCATCACATGAACCCAAGCAGGCTGATTCCAGAACATTCACCACGATGCTGCGCTGATCTTCTGGCAAAACGGACTCATGACAGTGTCTAGAGCGTGTACCATCATCCTGATCCTTGCCCTGTCAGAGATCACAGTGTAGTCTCTCTGCTGCCAGGCTGATTACACAGCCACCACCAGAAACTGAAACTAAATAATGAGGTTATGTACAAGGGTCCACCTAGAGTTCTGTTAACTTGTACTTGGCCAGCCGTAGTTTTCAATAGGGTGGGCAATTTTAACACATCAGATGCAAAAAGTGTGGATTGTGATGATGTAGGGATTAAACTGAGTGAGAATGAACGTTGCAGGGGTTGGGGAGTGATGCAAGGAAAATCAAAAGGAAAGAAAATTTGTAGGATATTGGAATAAACATGGAAACTTGGGTACGTGTATAAAGGTAAAGGTTAGAGAATTTGCAGCTATTTCTATGAACTTTATATGGTTTTAAGTATCCATGCTCATGTATTGTTTTCCTGTTAGAACTACCAGCAAGTCTACTAGAGAATGAACATAGGGCTAACTGTTCCCTTCATATAATAGACATAATGATTCAGATATAAGGAAGAAACTAGAAAAGAATCACTAAAGAGAATGTCAAATTCAAAACATTCAACTAAATGTAAACTGAGTGTGCATTTTGCGAATTCTTTCCCTTCACCTTTCCTTTCATAAAGTAAAATCTGCCTTTTATAGAACATATTCCCCATAGAAATACACTACAGAAAACAGACCCAAAAAAGTAGAGTTTTGTTCAAATACTTTCCTTCGATACATGCTTTCATTTGCTGAGGAACATATGACTGATTGTAGTTTATCTGTTCTGGGAACCCACCAAGACTTTCTGCAAGGGCGTTTCTTCTTATTCTTCTCCTGCTATATAGCTGTTCTTTCCAATAATAAATGATGCCCAGGTTGTCATGGGATTCAGGAGAGAGAAAAGAGGGGGATTATTTATGCACCTGAAGGTTTTAGAGATTTGGCCTCAGCTCAGCTTGGATCCAGAGGGACTGCGAGGTAAGGCGTGGTCTGTTCTTATTGGCGGAAGTCCTAAGATGTTCTAACAGGCTCCCGGGCATCACTGCTTTGAGGGGCGCAGAGCGGCTGAATTCGTTTCAGGACCTCTGGAAGTGCTGTCACTGTTGGCTCAGTCCACTGGTCCTCTGGCCTTTGTTTGTCTGCATTAGGGTTAGAGCTGAAATGTCAGGAAAAACACAAGATCCCTCTGTTCCGCTCAAAGCTGACTCAACTGGTTCAGACCACCTCCATTCAAAAGGAGAGTAAGGCGTTCGTCCCCCTCGGCTTGTTAAGGCAATAAATCTCCCTAGCATATGTTTTCCTGTTTCTTGCCATTCTAAATACCTATTTCTCAGAACACTTTGTAAAAGTTTTGGATTGTCTCTAACTTGGGCTGTCCTTCCAGTTTGCGAAGCAGAAGGATTGGGTTGAAGGTTTTCACAGGCAATGTGAATCATAACAGAGTTGCCTGAAAACAAATGCCTTCCTACCTCACCTCTGACAGCGACAGAAAGGGATGTTTCAGAGACTCTCTTGGCAGGATATATCTTTTTAATTATTTTTTTCAAAAGAAATCATCTTGTTTTAAAATTTAACATCTTTATTGGCGTATAATTGCTTTACAGGATATTTTATTTCTGAAACCACCTCAATCTGATTTTGCTTCTTTTGGTAGCAGTTTTCTCTCTTCTGACAGTAGCGACAATGGGTCTGAAAAATTGATTTTTAACCTGGATTTCACTTTAAGCCATTTTTCAGAATCTGAGGATCACTGAATGTTAGAGTTCAACAAAATCCCTGCATTCAAACAGAACTGTATACAGAAGCCCGAGATGTAGCCCACGTTAAGTGTTAAGGTACTTTGGTTGAATCCAGGGAAGTTGTCCAGACAATCTAATCCACACCTGGCTTCTGGAGGACTTCCTAAGGAACTTCTAGGGCTTCGTAGGACACAGTGTGAAAACCAGTGATCTTGTCCAGGTTCTCCATTTTAGTGAGAGGTACCTAAACTTGGTGGGTTTTATTCCACGGTCACATGTTAAATGAGTGGCAGGTTGAAATTAGAAACTAAGGCTTTTACTTCTTTTTAGGCCTTTCCACAACACAGCACAGCAATGTCGTGAATAGGCAAGGTACGTTTACAGATCTAAGGTTGTCTGTGTTAAGAGAATTATTTTGGTAAAAAACAAAAAACAGGGCTTCCCTGGTGGCGCAGTGGTTGAGAGTCCGCCTGCCGATGCAGGGGACACGGGTTCGTGCTCCGGTCCGGGAAGATCCCACATGCCGCGGAGCGGCTGGGCCCGTGAGCCATGGCCGCTGAGCCTGCGCGTCCGGAGCCTGTGCTCCTCAACGGGAGAGGCCACAACAGTGAGAGGCCCGCGTACCGCAAAACAACAAAAAACAAAAGAACAACAGCACTTCTTGTTGTCTTGGATCAAACTATGGGAAACCCTGCACACCTTGATCACCTGTGTACAGGTAAAGAAAGGTGTCCTGCCCTCTGGGAGTCACTGAAGCCTTTAGCTGGGACAGGGACTGACAATGGTAGGTCCTGGCACATGGTCGTCCCTCTCCTCCCTTTCTGGTGTCCTTCTCCACAAACTCTCTGAAGACGCTTTTGTCTGTTTTCCCACATGACAGTCACTTTATTTGCCCAACTAATCCTTGCAAACGGAATAACACGGAATAAGGTTGTAAAGGGTTACTCTTCAGGGAACATATTTTCTAATTATTCTTAAATTAAGAGAGTATTTTAACGGCCAGAGTTTCAGACACTATGGAAGGAAATGGGAGTGATCAATTTAAAGCAGCATTCATTATTTTCTTTAAATGAGATAATCATATTCAATGTCAAAAACTTGGAAAACACAGAAAAACAAAAATTACCACATTCACCAATCCAAAATAATTCCTGTTAACATTTGATTTCTTCCCTTTCATTATTGCAATGCACCTACATACACATTCTTTTTCTTTACAAAGAGGGTCCCCTCCTGGATGTAATGCCTTGTAACTTTTTAAAAACAATTTTTAAATTTCAGAATAGTTTTGGATATACAAAAAAATTGTGATGGTAGTAGAAAGAATTCCCATATACCCTAAACCCATTTTTCCTTCTTATTAATATCTTGCATTTGTATAGTATATTTGTCACAATTAATGAACCAAGTTTGACACATTATCATTAACTAAAGTCTATAATTCATTCAGCTTCCTTTAGTTTTTACTACTTTAGTTTTCCTGTTCCAGCTTAAAAACATGTTACAAACCTAAGAAAATATGATAACTAAATGCAATTCCAGGATCCCATCCAAAATACCACATTACATTTAGTCATCATGTTTCCTTAGGCTTGTAACATGCTTTTAAGAGTCATATATTGTGAATGATTACCCAGGTAAATAAACAGTCTTTGAAAGCACGGTTTGTAAGGAATGCAGTATTTCACTGAGGAACACTATCATAGATCATTTAACCACTTACTTTTCAGCGTTTAGGTTGTTTAAAAGTTTTTACTATTAGAAATGTTTAAAGATATACCATTATACTTACACACTCATGCTTAACACTTAGGGTATATTCTTAGAATTGGATGGCTAGGTCAAAGGACGCTCATGTGCTTAAGGCTTTAGAGACAGCAAGAGACAGTGTGTCACGGACACGCAGCATGAGGACTCCGAGGGGAATGCGGGCTCCGTCCAGACACACGGTGTAGCTCTGGGCAAGTGACTTAACCAGTCTGAGTGTAACTGCCTCATGTTTAAGATAGAGTAATAATAATAATGATAGCAACAACAACAGTATCTATTTCAGAGGGTCTTTGTGAGGATTAAGCATGTGTGTATTAATCAGGGTTCTCCAGGTCAACAGAACCAATAGGATGTGTGTGTAAACATATTTTTACATATCTAAACATTTAAATATATGTATTTTATATAATATGTATTTAAATATAGAATATATATTTTATATATATATATATATGAAGAGATTCATCATAAGGCATTGGTTCATGTGATTATGAAGGCTGAAAAGTCCCAAGGTCTGCCATCAGCATGCTGGGGACCCAGGAGAACAGAGGGTGTAGCTCTAGTCTGAGTGCAAAGGCCTGAGAACCAAGAAAGCTGACGGTGTAAGTTCCAGTTCAAAAGCCAGCCGGCTCAAGATTCAAGAAGAGCCCATGTCTTAGTCTGAGTCCGAAAGCTGGAAAGGATGGATGTCCCAGCCGAAAGCCATCAGGCAGTAGGCGTTCCCTCCCACACAGCCTTTTTGTCCTATTTAAGTCTTCAATCGATTAGATGAGACCCACACACACTGGGGAGGACAGTCTGCATTACTCAAGCCACCCATTCAAATGTTAATCTCACCCAAAGTCACCCTCACAGATACACCAGAATAATGTTTGTCCAAACGTCTGGGCACCCTGTGGCCCAGTCAAGTTGACACATAAAATTAACCATTACAGTATGTAAATAGCTTAGCATTTAGTAACTACCTGCTCACAATTCCCTAGTAAAGATCAACTACAGAGGCACACAATACACTGAGCCTTCGCTGAGTTACTGATAAAGAACATTCCTTTCTTTTATTTTAGAACTTACACTCCTTGGATACAAAATTGGAATGAATCGAGGTACCCGGCCCCAGCCTGTGAACTGTGCAGAATAAGCTCTCGATACTCCCACAGTGGCTTCTGGAGCACTATGAAACCTGGTACAAACATGATTTCTTTTTCTACCTTATAAAGGTTCACCCTACGATGACTTCTCTCTACTTTATGTCCCACATTGTTAAGCTTCCATAACTAAAGAAAAGCCCAGATGGGAGTTACAGGCCCTGGGTTCTCATTCCTTCTGTGGCTCTGAATAGGTATGAACATGTGGGGAAGCCACTTGTTTTCTCAGGGTCTCAGATTCCTCATCTATAAATAGAAAGTGTAGACCATGATCACTCTAGCTTGTTCACGTGTACATTTCCATGACTCTGTGCAAATATATAGATTTCCTTGAATACGCCCACAACCAGAGAATAAGCAGACTGTGGAAGGCTGGTGTCCCATTACAAAGCAGATCCCTCAGCCCTATAGCAATTGGGTGGGCAGATGGGGTAATCAGCTGGTTGATTCAAAGTCCCAAAGTACTTAAATTCTCCCTTGAAGGCAATACACTCTGGAGTGAAGACAAGCTAACGAGAAGATCTGTGATGATGTGCTGAACATGGAATTCCTCAGGCAAGGGTCATGCATGTTTCTAAGAATTTTGAATGCCTGCGTTACTACGTTGTTCTCCAGAAAGTCTATAAAAGGTATACTCAGGAGGGCTTCCCTGGTGGTGCAGTGGTTGAGGGTCCGCCTGCCAATGCAGGGGACACGGGTTCGTGCCCCGGGCTGGGAGGATCCCACATGCCGCGGAGCGGCTGGGCCCGTGAGCCATGGCCGCTGAGCCTGCGCGTCCGGAGCCTGTGCTCCGCAATGGGAGAGGCCACAACAGTGAGAGGCCCGCGTACCGCAAAAAAAAAAAAAAAAAAAAAAAGTATACTCAGGAAAGAATATTCTTGAAAAGCTGCTTTCCTCAGGATGGGAACGGGAGGCATCACTGATAGCTTGGCCAACATTCCTGTCTCCTGGATGTCTTTCCCCAGACAGAGGAAAATGAGTCCTACTGCTCTCTCCTGGGAGGGATGGTTGGAGGGCGGGGACAACCGAGCAATCATTTCAGTAAATAGCTCAAAGCTCCTCAGAGACAAGGGTTCAGGGGGTAAGGCTTGAGGAGCCCGCAGAGCTAGCGGTGGTCCATGGTGCTGGTGAGACCCGGATGAAAGGAGCATGGAAGGGCCCCGCCCCCCGGGAGACATCCGTCAGCGATTTTATTGGGCATTTCCATCACCCTTGCAATTTGCTCTCATTACTTAGTTAATCCTCACTGAGTGCTTTCCTGTGAAGAGAGTCAATGTCATCACCCGGTTTGCTCAAGAAGAAAACAGAGACAGAGGGAAGTTGGCTATAAAGCCCACCTCTTAGGAAAAAGCTAAGGGGGAATGAGGTGAAACAGGGAGTTATCTGTGACCCGCTCTGTCCGCCTCCCCTTTGCGTTCTGGGAGACAGCTCAAGTGCTCAGACTGCTCTAAAGAAACAGCCTTCCACTCAGGGACTTTATGCTTTCTTAGTATGAATTAAGGATTAACAGCCCTATTTTTCCGGGAAGCTTAACTGAATCTCCTTCCCATCTTAGAGACCCTTTCCCCTTTCCCCATCCCTCATACACACACTTTCCCGAGGCTTTGGAGAAATTCCCCTCCTGCACAGACCACCAGACCACAGAAGCTAATTTAAGGTAATGAGCTCAGCAGGGATCTAAGTGCTTTCTCTCAGCCCTTCAAGCAGCCAGAGAGCTTCAGGGTGTCAACTAACAGCTCACAGATGTTAAGGGTGACGACTTCCATTCGGAACCAGTCAACCTGGCTCTGTCTCACAGTTGTAAACTGTTCCTGAACCTCTGGACCGGACTCCACATCCCAGCCGGCTGGCTCACACTCCCCAATCACTGGGCTTGAAAGGAATGAGGCAAAGATGGTGAATGGTTCAGCACAAGGTCATCGTCCATGAGTTCAGTGAGAAACAGCCACCACCTTGCGAATGAGTCAGGGGTAGCATCATTTTTCTATCAATAAGAGAACACGTCATTACCTTCTCATAATAAGAGTCCTCCATTGCCCCTGGCCACCCCAGGTATTTTCAGTGACCTCCAAGTAACATCATCTCACAAATGACCTAAGTTCATGATGAGTTACGGCGGAACACCTCTGGGCTTCAGAGTCTAAGGCATTCACTGAGTTCCAATAAACATTTTGTTTTCAGGCACACGAAGGAAATGCACCAGGACGACTCCTTGTACTAAAATGAAGCATTTGAACTAGGTGATTCCTTTGATTCGTCCATTCATCCTCACGCATTCTGCAAGACAGTTTTATCAGCTACACTTCTCCTAGCAATGCGCTGAGACCCTTACGGTCAGATTCTTCTTCTTGGGGCTACTGGAATATTTTGATGAAAAAAAAGTCACATAGTGTTTCCAATTCCCCTATGATCAGAATTTACAGGAACGTACCTCAAGGTTGTCACCAAGGCTGGAAGTAAGCATGCTCACCACGTCTCCCCTTGCCCTACACTTCGGACAAGGCTGCAGCTGGAGATATGGTTGGAGGTATGTTAGAAGGGAGAGGGAGAGAGACAAAGAAGAGACTGGGTACATCAGCCTCCATCCCGAGGGCTAAACAAAATTAGGGTGACTGCATGAGAACACGGGGCAGGGCTAGTTCTTCCTCTGTGTTTAGCCTTCAGCTCCACTGATGACACACATCCCTCTTACTCGAAGGGTAAGATTTTGGAATTAATTACTGACTCACCTAATAGATCCTTTATGCTGAAGGACTAATGAATTCTAGCCTGTACTTTTCAGAATGAATTCAGTAGATAAGATTAAGACCCATCCAGCTTAACAATGAACATGGATATAGAGTTGGCAAGAAAAAGAGTTAGTGTCTTCTTTGGAATCTTTGGTTTGCCTCTCAGAATATCCATAACGCTAATATTTGTACATTAATTTTATGGCTTACAAAGCATCTTCCTATATATTACCTCTGTTAACAGTTTTAAGCGTCCCTGTGAAATAGGTAGAGGGGATATACGGTCCTCACATTACAGATGGGGAAGCAGAGATACCATGCAGTTACTCACCTGAGCTCATGCCCAAGGTGATGGGACTCCAAGACTAAAGACAAATCCCACATCCTTCCCTTTATATCACGGCACCCTTGGATTTCAAATTCTGAATTTACACTGAACTCCATTTCTCTCCATGAATTCCCGTTACCGAATTCAGTTTTAAGATTGCTGTTCACCCCCTGCCACAATGATCTGAGCCTGTTCATTTGCTGCTAGAAGTACTTCCAAAAATGGTTAACCAATTTCACAGTCAAGAAGTGTATTAAACACAAATACTTATCACCAGCAAGGAACTCTTCTAAGCACTAAAAGCTCTCCAAAGTTGAAGGCAGCCCCTGCCTTAAAGGAAGTGCCAAGAAGAAAGATAAGACTCGTGTATGAGTATGTTTAATAGTAAAACATAAATAGGGCTTCCCTGGTGGCGCAGTGGTTGAGAGTCCGCCTGCCGATGTAGGGGACGTGGGTTCGTGCCCCGGTCTGGGAGGATCCCACGTGCCGCGGAGCGGCTGGGCCCGTGAGCCATGGCCGCTGGGCCTGTGCGTCCGGAGCCTGTGCTCCGCGACGGGAGAGACCACAACAGTGAGAGGCCCACATACAGCAAAAAAAAAAAAAAAAGAAAAGAAAAAAAAATAGTAAAACATAAATAAAATTGTAGGAAACATCAAAATTAGGCTCCTCTATACCTACTACGTATCCACTTGTTTTGTATTATAAAATCCGACTAAATCTATATAAAATAATCCATTAAATAAATATATAAAATGGTGCACAGAACCCAGATAATAGGTGATGACGTACATTAGGATTTATGCAATGCTGTCACATACCATATAATAGCTAATTTTTAGTGAGCATTTATTATGTGCCGGGAACCTAAGTGCTTTACAGTATTAAATCATTTTAGCCCTCACAACAACTTTTGAGTAAGATCCTATAATTATCCCCATTTTACAGATGATAAAACAGAGGCATAGGTGTGTTTAATCTCTTGCCCGAACCGCACAGTTCAAATCTACCCAGTCTGGCTCCTGAGACTGTGCTCTTAAACATACAATATGCATTATCCCATTTAATTCTTGCACCAACCGTAGGAGAGAAGCATTATTATGTCCTTAATTTTGTAACTAAGGGCACTGATGTCTAGAGGATTGGGGTTCCTGACCAAGAACGAACACAGAGCCAGTAAGCTGAGGAGCTGGAATGCAGGGTATCCTTCTCTAAATCCTATAATTCAGGGCAGAGCACCTCAACTCAAAGACATAAGGCCCAATTGCCCTGGCTGCAGAAGGGCTACTTTATGATTACCTGAAATAGCTTATTCTCTATATGTCTCTTCCTTAACTCTTGACAATGACAAACTCACATTGTACCTACTACCTTTCAGATTATTCTTGGGAAGAATTCGTGAGGATATTCCTCCCACTCAGAAATCAGATTCTCACATAAAAGTACATTTTAAAAAGGCTACTAATGAAATGAGAACTATAAAATGTTTAACCTAAATGCCAGTAAATTGAAACTCACATCCAGCAAATATAATCAAGAGGGCATTATGCAGATTAATATGCGATACTCATCACCGTAAAGTGAGATTAGAAAATTGTATAGTAATAGCTTCATAAATTATTGCCCACACAGGCAATAATTACATGGGGTACGTGGCATTACAAGCAATCGTTTTTGTCTTTACGTGAAGCTAAGTGCGAGCTTTGAGGAAGTAACTGGCTGCTGGGTGAAAAAGATGAAAGAAAATCCAGCATTTGTGTTAAAATAACCCTAAAAAGGATATGTGTCGTACACCCATCAGAGCAGCCAAATACTCAACTACCTACATACCAGACACAAAATCATTGCACAACCTTTAGGGGCCTTCTTCTGCCTGCACTTTTGTACTTTTTGAATTGTGTACCATGTAAAGACAAAACAAGTTAAAAAAAAAATCAAAGTCCCCCCTCATCATAATCCCCAAAGCTCCCTTCCCCCTTTCCTTAATGAACTCTCACTCTCTGAGATGCTGATCTGATTAAAATAATTTCCAGTTCTGTGTAAATTATCCATCAACATGGAAGAGTTGTGGGTGGGTATGATCTATATCTCAGAAAAAAATCTGAAATCTGTGGAATGTGAGAGTCTAAAAGAATTTTTGAGCTGGGAGTGATTCAAATACTCTATTCAAGATGAAGCTCTCCTTATCAGAGTCAGACAGACCTGGAGTTGAAACCTAGTTCTTACAAGTTTCTTAAGTTTTCTCAGACATGAGTTTGTTTGGAAGAGCAGGGATTATAATTGCTACCTGGCGGGATTGTAAGGGGGAGTAAATGACGAGATGGGTACAAAACACTTCGCACGGTGCCTCGTACACGGTAGATGTTCAGGGCTTAACTTGTCTCCTTTCCTTCTATGCCATTACTTTCCTCAAGACTAAGGAGAAGTAATGTAAGCAGCATCAGTAGTGTAAGGATATGCAGACGCGTGCTTTCCCTTAATTTTTGTGAATGGCGTTGCAAGACATTCACAGTTGATGGGAGGGACTGACCTTTTAGATAGGCAAAGGACTACGAATGGCAGGGCCACAGTGTTCCCCTGTTAGTTTAATTCAACATATTTTATTGAGTATCCATAGTGTGCTAAGCATTGTAAGACATAAGGGCGTAGCCGTGGACAGAACATATGAAAATTTTTGCCCTCATGAAGCTTATACTCTCGTGGAGGGAAACTGATAAGAAATAAAATAGATGAGTCAGATGTAGCACTGTACTATTGATAAGTGCCGAAGAGAACACTATAAAGCAGTGGAGGAGCATAAGGTATTCCAGAGAGTATGAAGAGTATTGCAGTTTTAAACGAGGTGGTCAGCTAAGGCCTCACCGATAGGGAGATGTTTAGCAAAGACCTGAGGGAAGTAAGGGAAATGAGCCATTGCATTTGACCTTGGAAGGGCAACGTTTTCATGATTCCTCAGTAATTCTTTGAATCATCTTTGCAATACAGACACACAAAGATACTAACCACAAGCTCCTGATTTCACATCATGTGGTGATTTAGTCAGACGTGAGCATTGGAATGCAATGTCTCAAAAATTCCAATTTAACATGTTCCATGGCTCCAAACACATGTGTCAAAGGCCTCAATATGTCTGTTCTTCTCATCTCCATCGGCTTGGAGTTTCACCAGGGGTAGCCTAAACAGTATCACTGTTCTTGGAATTCTCCCAAGCTCCTAAGTTCAAGCCTGAAACTTGTTTTGTTATAGACCCCTTAAATCACTGGTGGCGGGGGGGAGAATCCCTGCAGTACTGTGAGAAAACTCTTCGGTATCCAAGAGGATATTACAGTCATCAGTAATACGTTCACGAGAGTTAGTCAACATTAGTTTCAACACTTGTGATGGCGCGATTGCTGTTTTTGTTTATTTGTTTAAGATTTTTTTTGACATAGACCGTTTTTTAAAAGTCTTTATTGAATTTGTTACAATATCGCTTCTGTTTTATGTTTTAGTTTTTTGGCCCCGAGGCATGTGGGATCTTAGCTCTCTGACCAGGGATCGAACCCTCACCCCCTGCATTGGAAGACGAAGTCTTAACCACTGAACCACCAGGGAAGTCCTGAGATTGCTGCTTCTGATGGCAGCTCATTCCGTTCTCTGACTGCTTTAATTACAAGAAATAATCACCTTTTTGAATAAAAGTCTGACTTACTCTACCTTTAAAATTTTACTCTTCTAGGTAATTAATGAATAGTTAAACTTACAATATTTTTCATGTTGAATGTCCTCTATCTTAAGGGTTGAGGGCATATTTTGTGAAGTTTAAGGTGATTAATTATGGAGAAGACTGAGCTCCTGGCCTCAAAAAGCTTGCACTCCATTCACACATCAGGAACACATGTCTACCTCCTCGTCCACATAATTGTTCATAAAATACTGAAGACAATGATCACGCTTCTTCCAAGTCTTCTCTCTCTTTTTTTTTTTTTTTGCTATAAATATCTCCAGAGTCCTCAACCTTTCCAATGATCAACATTATACTTATATAGAGGAAACTCCCAAAGAACAGACAAAATGATATGCAAGAAATCAGAATTCAGAAATGATTCTCTTGACATTATTAACTTGCCACTGATCTATTATGCTTTCTATATAGACATTTGAAGGAATGCTACAAATTTATACTAAAACTAATATCCAGCATTTCCTTTTTCACAGAATGGCACTTTGAATATTTATGCCCTTTAATAAGAATATGCCAGAGAGGTTGGCATTGGTACTTACACACAGTTTATAGTGGTGCACTTCTATAAAACCTACACACATGATTGGAATGTGTTAATGTGGCAGCAGGGAAGTGATGTGAGGAGGAGAAAAGAAGGCTTTCTACAAAGTAAGGTCTGCAATGTACTTGAATGTACTTAACTTACAGAACGAATAGCTATGCTCTTTCCAAACCTCGTAATTCCAAATGCACAAGAGATGGAAAATGTAACACTTCTGGAAATGATATGGAGAAAGAATACTGACTTATAGCTTATAATACCTGATGCCCAGTTATAAAATGAATTGCAGGAGACGAAAACCTCTACAAAATCTTATGACTTTTTTTCTGTTTTAAGTGGCTCCAAAAACACTTTTAGAAATCACTTTGGAACAAAGATCAAAATGACAGATTATCAGTTAAACAGTGGAGAATTTTAACTATTTGTCCCAGAAACGACAAACAAGAGGTTCTAATTACATTTTTAGGGACACATTTAATTTATTTATTAACTTATTATTGAGATATAGTTTACATATAACTTTGTGTAAGTTTAAGGTGTACAATGTGTTGGTTTGAAAAAGACATAATTAGCCTTTATAGTAACTTTATATCAGAGGTTTTAAACCCCTTTATATTTTCTCATTACACTCCCCCTAATATGTTTCTTCACATGCAAATACATCTCCTACAATACACAAGACTCTAATATACAAATAATCAGGGCAAGATATATAAGATTTGTCCGTTTCTGTTATTGTTTTAGATTTCTGGCTTTACCTTCTCGAAGTCTCACTTCAGTCCACAAAAACAGCCAATAAGAACTACACCGCTTTACTTTTGTACATTTGTATTTTAGTAAGTGAAGACAGAAATAAAAAAGACTTCTAGCAACATAGAAAAAGCATTTCTACTATAATGCAATACATGTAACTCAAAAAACCTCCTTTTCTGCAAAATCACACACTATAAAAACAGAACTTATGAGAAAAATCACAGCAAGGATAGATCACTTCAAACCTATGGAAATTTATAACCAGAGTACAAACAAAAAACAATAATTGGTAGCCAGGGAGATAATTTGGACTGCCCAGGCAAGCAGCTCAGCATGGCTGGCGGCAGCCACAGTGGATGTTATTTAAAAATTAGTACAGTGGAAATGCAGGTTACATGTTAAATAGAGCGGTGCTAGTGGGGGCAGCGATAAGGGGTAGAAATGGAGTTTTCAGCCAGTGGGCCTGCTATCAAGGTGGGCACAGGAGGAAGTGAAATCTGCTAAGCCTTCTGTAAACTACAAACTGTACAAGGCTGAGCTGCAGTGCTCTGTAGAGAAGGCATTGAATGGAGAAATTTTTTATTTCTTTTTTTTTTGCTAAAGATTATAATTCTACTCTAGTAATCTGGCTTCTCTTGCCAAGAACAACCCATAAATAAACCAAAGGAAACTCTGTAGTTTACCTGTTTACCAATCCCATACCAACTAATTCTCACTGCAGAATCAGGTATTTGTGTGTTATGGCAGAAGAAAATACATTAAAGAAACCAAACTTTATAGAAAAAAATTTTAAATGAAGGGACAATGATACAGGTAAACATAACATGACGAGTATGGAATTTGTAAGGCACTTGTCTTTAGTAAATTCATGCTTTTATTTCTAAACATATTTATATAAATGACACTTCAGTTGAACACGTCAAAATAATAGTATTAAGGCCAATACCAAGAAAAAATATGAACTTGTTTTCACTGCAACTCAGAAAGAACATAAAGAAACTGCAATAGACATTACCACTGAGGTGAACGCCAGCCAGGGAGAGGAAGATGTATCTTAGGACCAGAATGCACTTGCTAACCAGTGGGTCATCCACTGATTTTAATAATGTTGGAAACTAATATAGTAGTAATATATACTATATACTGATATAGTAATATATTGATAGTAAACTAATATAGTTACTAGAACAAAGAGTCAGAGGCTCCAAAACAAGATGGTACCAGTGTCCACAGAACCAAGTAGAGGAAAATGTCCTCCCATAGGCTGGTATTGGCCACACCTTACACATTAAATTATGACTTAAAAAATAATAAGTTAAATTGGATCCAGCCATATGCTGTCTATAAGAGGCTTGCTTTAGATTCAAGGACACAATACACAAAATAAAAGGATGGGAAAAAATATACAGGGCAAACAGTAACCCAAGGAAAGCTGAAGGGGCTATGCCAATACCACAAATACACTTTAAGACAAAAATCATTACTAAAGATAAGAATATTTTTTAATGAAAAAAGGATAAAACCATCTGCAATTATAAACATATACGCATCTAACAAAGAACTGAAAAATGCATGAAGCAAAAACAGACAAATCGAAGAGTGAAATAGACAATTCAAAAATAACTGTTGGAGACTTCAATACTCCACTTTCAACAACCAGGCAGAAGATGCCAAGGAAATAGAAGATCTGAACAACACTATAAACCAGATAGACTAACAGACATCAACAGAACACTCTACCTGACAACCATAGAATATACATTCTTCTCAAGCACACATAGAACATTATCTAGGGTAGACCATACGTTAGTCCATAAAATAAGCCTCGGTAAATTTAAGAGGACTGAAATCACACACAGTATTTTTCTGGCCACAATAGAATAAAATTAGAAAATAATAACAGAATGAAATTTGGAAATTTTATAAATAGGTAGGAATTAAGAAACACACACATAACTAACCAATACGTCAAAAAAGAAATTTGAAGGGAAATTAGAAAATACTTTGAAATTAATAAAAATGAAAACACAGTAAACCAAAACTCATGGGATACAGTCAACCTTAGAGGAAATCACAAGCTATAAGCACCTTTATTAATAAGAAAGGAATGTCTCAAATTAATGTTATTCTTTCACTTTAAGAAACTAAAAAAGAAGTACAAAATTCAAACAAGTGGAAAGATAGGAAATCACAAATATTCGAGCAGAAATAAATTAAACAGATACAGAAAAATAATAGAGAAAACCAACCATACCAAAGACTGGTTCATTGAAAAGATCAACCTTTAGCTATACTGACCAAAAAAATAAAAGAGAAGACTCAGATTATAAAATCAAGAATGAAAGAGGGAACATTACTACCAATCTTACAGAGAAAAAAAAGGTGGGGGGGGGGGGTGGTAGATTATAAGGCAGTACTCCGAAAATTGCATATCAACAAAATAGACAACCTAGATGAAATGGAATAAATTCCTAGAAAGACACAAACCAGTGAAACTAACCCAAGAAGAAAAAGAAAAACTGAATATACCTACAAGTAAAGACAGTAAATTAATCATCAGGAAACTTCTCACAAAGAAGCCCAGTCCCATATGGCTTCATTGGTGAATTCTACCCAACCTTTAAAGTGGAATTAATATAAATTCTTCCCAAAAAGAGAAGAAGAGGAAACACTTCCCAACTCAATGAGGTCAGTATTACACTGGTACCAAAACCAGACAAAGACATCAGAAGAAAGAAAACTACCGAATAATATCCCTTTTAAAATAGATGCAGAAAATTTCAGTTAAAATGCTAGCAAACCAAATCCAGCAAAACAGAAAAAGGATTATACACCATGATCAAGTGAGATTTATCCCAAGAATACAAGACTGGTTCAGCACACAAAGTCACCATATTAATACATAATACACCATATTGATGTAATACACCATATTAATAAAATTAAAGCCACAAACCACATGATCATCTCACTATATGCAGAGAAAGGATTTGTCAAAATCCTATACCCTTTCATAAGAAAGACACTCAACAAACTAGAAATAGAAAGGAACTTCCACAACTGGATAAAGAGCGTTTACGAAAAAAATCTACAGCTAATACTTAATAGCAAAAGACTGAAAGCTATCTCCCTAAAATCAGAAATAAGACAAGGGTCTCTGTTCTCATCACTTCTATTCAACATTGTCCTGAAGGTTCTAGCCAGGACAATTAGATAACAAAAAGAAACAATACAACATTCAGGTTGGAAGGAAAGGACTAAAATTATATCTATTCACAGATGACATGATATTGTATATAGAAAATCCTATAGAAGCCACAAAAGTACTATTAGAACTAATACTTGAGTTCAGCTAGGTTAGAGGATATAAAATCAATATGTAAAAACTAACTGTATTTCTCTACATTTGTAATGAACAATCCAACAATGAAATTAAGTAAATAATTCCATTTATGATAGCATCAAAAAGAATGAAATATTTAGGAATATATTTTACAAAAGAGGTGTAAGCCTTATACACTGAACACTACAAAACACTGGAGTAAGAAATTAAAGAACACCTAAATAGACAGAAAGACATTTCATTTTCATGGATTGGTCAGTTGATTTTCAAAATGCTGCCAAAACAATAAAATGGGGAAACAATTGTCTTTTCATACATGGTGATATGTGTTTTTTTTTTCTTTTTGATATGACACCAAAAGTGTCACAAAAAAGATACATGTGACAAAATAGAAATAAATTAGACTTCAGCAAAAATTAAAAAGCTTTTGTCCTCAAAACATACAATCAACAAAGTAAAAGACATTCCACAGAATAAGAGAAAATGTTGACAAATCATATATCTGATAAGGTACTTGTATCCAGAAAATGTAAATAACTCACCACTCAGTAATGAAAAGACAACCCAGTGTGGTGGGTTGAACTGTGTCCACCTAGAAGATGTTGAAGTACTAACCTTTATTTGTAAATAGGGTCTTTGCAGGTGTAATTAAGGTGAGGTCATATGTGATTAAGGTGAGCCCTAAATCTAATAACTCATGTCCTACAAAAAGGCCACGTTAAAGCCACACACATACATTCAAAGAGGGAGGGAAGGAGGGGGGAAGAGAGAGAGAGAGAGAGAGAGAGAGAGAGAAAAGGGCCATGTGATAAAAGAAGCAGAAATTGGAGTGATGCAGCTGCACGCCAAAGAACACCAAGGATTGATGGCGATCACTAGAAGCAAGGAAAGAGGAAAGGAAGGATTCTTCCCCAGAGCCTTCAGATGGACCATGGTCCTGCCAGCATTATGATTTTGGACTTCTACTCTCCAGAACTGTGAGAGAAAGAATACATTTCTGTTGTATTAAGTCAGCCAGTTAGTGGTAATTTGTTGTGGCAGCCCCAGGAAGCTAATACAGATTCTGACACTGGGAAGTGAGAATACTCTACCAAATACCTAAAAATGTGCAAGTGGCTTTGGAAGTGGGTAATAGGTAGAGGCTGGAAGAGTTTTGAAGTGCATTATAGAAAAAGCCTGATTGCCTTGAAGAAACAGTTGGTAGAAATATGGACGTCAACGATGATTCTGGTAAAGGTTCAGAAAAAAGTGAGAAGGACTACAGCTTCCATTGTCTTAGAGAATATATATATCACCATGAACAGAAGGCTGCTAGAAATATGAATGTTCCAGGTGATTCTGGTGAGATGTCAGTCAGAAAGGAGGAAGATGTTATTGGACACCAGAGGAAAGGCATTCCTTGTAATAAAATGGCAGAGATCTTGGCAGAGTTGGGTTCTACTGTTGGGTAGAGGTAGAACTTGTAAGCAGCGAACTTGGGTTTTTAGCTAAGGAGATTTCTAAGCAGTGTGGAAGGTCTGGCCTTGTTTCTCTTTGATGCTGATAGTAAAGTCATCTATGCAAAAAAAAAAAAATTTATGTGATCTACAAAAAAGATACTAGAGCTAATGAGTGTGTTTAGCAAACTTTCAGGTACAAGATAATCAAAAATCAAGTGGATTTTATATAATACAAATTTATATAAATAAGTCAATACCATTTATAATAGCATCAAAAACATGTAATACTTGGGGTAACTGACAATATATGAGTAAGACGTATACATGAAAATCTAAAAAAAATACTGTTGAAAGAAGTTTTAAAAAACCAACATCCATTTGGAGATAAGACTCCATATTAACTTGTTGGTTCTCCCCTACTTGATCTTTAGATTCAGCAGACTTCCAATCAAAATCCCAGCAAAGGGTTTTTTGCAGAAATTGACAAGCTGATTCTAAATAAACATCTTCTGAAAATACTTCAGAACTAGAAGAGCCAAAACAGCTTTTAAAAAGAACAATGTTGGAGGACTTACTTTACCAGACTTCAAGATTTATTATAAAGCTAAGGCAATCATGTCAGTGTGGTATTGGCATAAAGATAAGTAAATAGATGTGTGGAACAGAAAAGAGATACCAAAAATAGACCCACATGTAAATAGTCAATTGATTTTTTACAGATTCAAAGGCAATTCAGTGGGGAAAAGGTCATTTCACAAAAGATGCTAGAACAATTCAAGAGTCATATGTGGAAAAAAAAAAAAAAGGAACTTTGACCTATATCTTGTATCGTATATAAAAATTAACCTAAAATGGATCACAGACATAAAAGTAAAGCCTAAAACCATAACCCATCCAGGAAACAGGAGACAATCCTTGTTATCTTGGTAAGGCAAAGTTTTCTTAGATACAATACCAAAAGCACAAGCCAAAGAAAAAACTTGCTAAACTTGACTTCATCAAATTTAACATCTTCTCTATAAAAAAATATTGTTAAGGAAATGAAAAAGTAAGCCACAGACTAGAAAAAGCATATGTAAATCACATATCTGAAGAAAAAAAAACCTTGTATCTATCTAGAATACATGAAAAATTTTTCCAGCTCAATAATAAGAAAACAACTCAATAAATGAGCAAAATACCTGCATAGTCACTTTACCAAAGAAGATACACATATACAAATAAGAGGTTCGACATCACGAGTCACTAGGAAATGAACATTTAAACGACAATGAGATACTACAACACACACATTAAAATGTCAAAAATTACAAAGACTGACCACACCAAGAGTTGGCAAGGATGTGGCTTTACTGGAATTCTTGTCCACTGCTGTTGGAAATGTAAAATAACTCAATACCTTGTAAAATAGTTTGGCAATATCTTAAGACGTTACATATACAACTACCATATGACTCAATCCCAGCTCCACCACTTCCTAGTTGATCTTACATGAGTAAGCAATTGGCCTACGTTTGCTATCATTATTACTAAAAATAAAATATCCTGCCCTATTCCAGAAGCTCACCCAGGCTGTGGTACCCACATAACGCAGTACAGAAGCTTATACATACAGGTGGGAAAAGGGAAGAAAGTCAGTAGTAGGAAGCATTGCGATTGGAAGGGAGGACAATCATAGTTTGAAATAAATATTCCCTAAACTCTTTACTGCTGAGAGTGACAGCAATTGTAGAGCCCATACTTCTTTTTTTTTAAATTTAGGTCATGGTGTTTTGCTTTGTTTTGTTCTGTTTTGTTTTGTTTTGGCCGCACCACAAGCAGCAAGTGGGATCTTAATTCACTGACCAGGGATTGAACCCGTGGCCTCTACAGTGGAAGCACAGAGTCTTAATCACTGGACTGCCAGGGAATTCCCTGTAGAGCCCAAACTTTATAGCCCTTCTATTCATCTCTGATTTCATACCATCTTAAACCATCTTCTTAGCCCGACAATATTTCCCCTCGTGTAAGGAGCCACTTCAGGGCTCACCCATAACAAAGCACGGCAGGGCAGAAACAACTCTCCTCATTGTTATGTCACCCAGTCAAAAATGGCACTTTTGTGGGGTTATATTGGTGCCAGACGGAATGGTCTAAATCTCTCAAGCTCACATGAAGGCTAAACTGAAGTCAGATTTTATAAAGGAGAAGGAGAAGAGAGGGGAGGAGGGAGAGAAAGAAGAGGAGAGAAGAGGGGGAGGGAGAAGAAGTAAGTTCAAAATGTTCCATTAAGCTTAGTCTCTGGGAATTGACCATAAGGTGAAGGATATGTGATCCTTGAGGATTTGGAATGTTTTCTTGGTAAATCACTCTGTGAAAACATCCCCAAATTCCAAAAGAAGGAAAAGACTGAAACAAGAGAATATTCCACAATGCCAGATCTACTTTTTAGACTGCTGTCAAGGATGAGGCAAAATCTCACGGGACCTGTAAAATGTGGTTTATGTCAGGGTCCTATTTTTCTCTGCCTGTCTCAAGTGACTAAAGGTTAGAGACACAGAGGACATAGATAAAACAGGGCTTAAGTGATATAAAGGGGTAAGCGGATCTGAGGACGGAGACTGCGGGAGGTGGATGACAGGAAAGAACTGCAACAAATTCAAGAATATTTGGGGAACATTCTATCCCCTGCTTTACAAACCACTTACCCAGCAACGAGGTAAGAGGCATGCTATACCTCTGTTTTCCCTGGAAGTATTGTCACCTAACAGATGTAGCTAAAAGCAGAAGCACATAGTTCATTCTAGACCATGATTAATTGATCACACTGTGTCTGAAACATTGAAAGGAGTAGGAAAATAGAAGCAGGTAGAGTGCACCAGGAGCAATGAAAGGGATGTGGAAGCTTTAAGGGAGGTAGAATAAAAACTAAAGAAGGCAGACATTAGGACAAAGTAGCTGGTCGAATGGTAAAATAGTTGGATAAAGGAAATTAGGACGACATTGAAGACTGAGTGGATAACACACTATCACAAATTTCAGAGAAGAAGATGGTTTTCTCCCAGTGGGGTAGGAAATTGTGAATTTAAACAAAAGCAAATAGTCTCATCCCCCATAAGAGTACGATGATATTCTGTGGACTACGGGAGAAGAAAACCATGACACATTTCAAGCATAAAGGATAAGAAAGTATAATAATAGTTAGCTTAAAAAAAAAAAGCAAAATACCTCCTGAGCTGTAAGGTGTGTGGTCAGGGAAAATTACCATGTTTCCCAGAAATCCCTGATTCTCAGTAAAAACAATCAGTAATGAAATGGGCAGAGTGAAAGGAGAGCCTTGCTAGGCCAGTGCAAAAGGGCACCTACCTTATAATCTCCGGACCCCTGGGGCTCTCTCTCTCTATCTCTCCACACAAGCATCATTCTGCACTTAAACCACAAGGACTTGCTGATGGACCTGTTTCCCGTAAAAGCTGATCCTTTGTTTGCTTTAATTAAAAGATTTTTACTTAAGACTCATTTTATCACTCTCAACTCACTGAAAACATGATGAGGTCAAGAACAAAATAACTGAACAACATGTAACATTAACAGGGAAAAAACTGTTATCAAATCTATATTACCAAGTAGATCCTAGGAATCCCCTCTGCTAGGGAATATCCAAAAGGAATGAAATAACTTGAATAAAGATACAGGAATCTTTCACATAAAACAGGGCTTAATGCCTAAGGCAATTAAAAGGCTCTACTTTCGTAAATATATTGATGATGATGATGAATTGGACATATTAAAATAAATCAACATCAACAAGAACTCCTTTATTTAAGTAAACAGAGGACAGAAAATAGAGAAACGTTAGATTTGTCAAATTGGACAGAACATTCCAAAAGTACTGCTACAACATGTTTGTACTCTTTTCATGTTGGTGAACTACACGTCACCATTCTTGCTTTTATGGAATGTAAGAATCTTTCAAAGTTCACATTTGCTTGTAAATGTTTCAAAAAAGGCTTTAACTAAATGAAAACTATTTAGAGTAAGAATGTGTTTCCAGTTTCAAGCTGTCAGGAGACGGGTTTACAATGACTCATAAAGTCACCATTCTGTTCTATATGGTTCCCTTGTATTCAGTACCTATTAATGCTGCAGCCTGCCAGCTTCCTAATGGCCACCACCAGCCTCCCAGCATTCCTAAATGTTATTTTAATTTTTTTTTTTCAAATGACCATCTCACTTCCATCATTAGCATAATGTTTTACTGAAGTGGCTCTTGGCAGCCAGGGCCCAATGGCTCTCTTCTCTTTTATAGACTATGGCTGGTTTTCAAGTCTTAGTACTTCCTAATGATCTGTGACCTGTGTCTTGACATCCACATATTCTGTCCACATTTTTAAATGACTATTTTAAGTTGGCCAGATTATCCTTTGAACTTGAGAAAATTATGTCTCAAGCATCAGCAGCTGAATCGCTCCCTTTCTTCGTCATTCTGTGGGCTATTGTTTTTGTCAACTAAAATGTGCACACACACGGACACACCAAGCTAATGGATTTATTTTAACAAGCGATTTATTTTAGAGTATTAGTAAAGAGAGATAAAATGGCTTTGTGTGTGTGCTTGTGTGTAAGAAATCTATAATACTGAAAAAAATCTAATGTCCAATTTTATTTCACATATTTGACATTTTGTAATAGTTATCAGAACATCTTGGTAAGGTATTTCTTTACAATTGATTAAGGGAGTATTGAATTCTCAGTTTTTGAAAATACAACAAATACTTATTTAGCACCTACTAAATGCCAGTCACTTTGTGGGATGCTGGTGATACAAATGAGCACAAGATAAAAACAGGCCCTGCTCTTTAGGAGCTCCTAGTATAGGGAAGAAACTGGATAGATAAACAGGCAATGATCACAGTGCCATGACCATCAGTACCACGATGGAGGAAGTGGGCATTGTGGGAGCAGAAAGGTGGGTGCCTGATCTAAACACAGATGGTCAGAGAAGGTTCTATGGGAAAAGGACTGCCACCTAAAATGAAATCTCAAGAATGAACAGGGCTTATCTGAAGGACATTGGGTGGAGGGAAGAGGTAGTAAAGTACTTCTGTAATGAGGGATCCCAGGGACCCTCAGAAATTTTGCTTAATAATAATCAGTGACACATCCTCTCTTGGCTTTGGATGAAGGCATATATTGAGAAAGTGATTAGATCAGATCTTGGTCTAATAACCTAACTACTTATGACAAGAGTGAGGCTTTTCACATGTACTTTATTCATTATAGATAACATTCATATCCCTTAAAAGTTCTGCAACTTACTCTAAGGAATAGATCTGCAATATTTACGTAGTCGAAGCTGCTGTAGCAAATACATCAAAACGAACGATGTTGAGATGGCTCACGCTGATTAAGGCTGGTGAGAATTCTTATTGGAAATTTCATTTCATATTTCTCATTCACTGAGTTATACCTGTCTTCCCAGGTCTATTGGGCATTAAAATCATCCTCTAGGAGTCTTTTTTTCCCCCAAAGTGGCTCAATCACATGCTTGGAGAGAGAGTAGGCTTCCTAATGCCAGCTCAATGTAGATCTGCGTAACGATGAATGTCACCAAGCTAACAGCTGCTGCTTTAGCACAAGAGCACAAGTGGCAAATTCATTCTCCACTTTTTTTTTTTTTTTTTTTTTTGCGGTACGTGGGCCTCTCACCGTTGTGGCCTCTCCCGTTGCAGAGCACAGGCTCCGGATGCGCAGGCTCAGCGGCCATGGCTCACCGGCCCAGCTGCTCCGCGGCATGTGGGATCTTCCCGGACCAGGGATTGAACCTGTGCCCCCTGCATCGGCAGGCGAACTCTCAACCACTGCGCCACCAGGGAAGCCCTTCATTCTCCACTTTTATTTCAATTTACACAGACCTATGCAGAAACACATCAAGACTCAGAAAGACCCCAGGATCTTTATCTTGGGAACTGTTCAAAGTCAACCATGACATCCAGCTCTTTTTTCTTTTCTTTTCAAACATTTGTTTCATCATGTGACCATGGAAAGCGCTGGCAAGATGAAAACCAAATTAATTGTTGTAGGAGCAGGGTGTGGGTTGGGGCATGAACTTCCTTAGGGTTAAGAACCTGTAGGGACACTCTTCAGAATAGGCCTAGTAGGTAAATATCATTTAATCTGAGAGGTGCTTCCCAAAAGGATTCCTGGGAATCACACGTGGTCATAAGCATGGGCCTTGGTGTGGCTCAGAATATATCCAACTGCTATGGTAATCCAAGGAGCTTCTCTTTGAGATCAGATGGGCCCAGGTCCAAGGCATAGGGGTGTTGTGTACACCTTTTCAAACTTTCATCTTTTTTGTCAGCTGGACATTATTTAATAATACATTAGAAGGCCAATCATTGTTCTTAAAATACAGCGTCTCAAGTCAATCTCAAGTCAATCCAATTAGCTCTTTCTCATGTTCTGTACTTCAAAGCCCTTGTTGATGACCTCACAATAGTCCCATCAATAAATCTTATCGATAAAGCCATGCTCTGCATACTTGATTGACAGAAGAATAAGAAACTTGTTTTGCTATATCCTCCTCTTATTTTGTGGACCATATCTTTTCTTGCATTTAGAGATAATTGATTTTTTAAATCTAGAAATTACCTGTATTCCTCAAATTTAAGTTCTACATGCGATAAAAAGTCTCCCTGAAGTCCATCAACTCTGAGTGAGGTCTCAGTTTCTAACTGAAAGGGCATGTAACTGTCTGTGCCACTTCTCTGGCTCTTGGCCTGTGGTATTTTAAACTAGCATTTTCTTTTGTATACATGAGTTTTGTTTCTATAATTAAACTGTTAGCTTCTTGAGGGCAGGCAGTACATACATCTTGATTTCCTTTGCATCTTCTGCTCGCAGTACAGTTTAATCACAGGGAGATAACTATTTGCTGATAGCAAAAATTGTAAAATTTTGCATCTGTGTTGTTCTAGGACTAGGTCAAGAGAAGGGAGTAAAGAGAGATGGTAAGGAAAAGACAAAATTATCATATGCCATGAATTCCATTTGCTTTATTCTTCCCTATTTCTGCTGGGCCCTGCAGAAGTCCTGTCTCTGTCAAAATCAGGAGGACACATTTTAAGTGTTCAAGTAGACACACTATTTTTTTTTTCTTGAGTGATATTGTGATTTGTTTTTGAATTTTATTTATTTTTTTATACAGCAGGTTCTTATTAGTCATCAATTTTATACATATTAGTGTATACATGTCAATCCCAATCTCCCAATTCATCCCACCACCCTCCCCCCACCCCCGCCACTTTCCCCCCTTGGTGTCCATACGTTTGTTCTCTACATCTGTAGGCATACTATTTTTATAGGCACTAGAATGTAAACTCCATGAGGGCTGGGGTCTTCTCCATTTATTCCTTGTTGTATCCACAATGCCTAGAACAGTGCCTGGCACATAGTAGGCCCTTAATGAATATCCGTTGAATAAATACAAAAGACTGAAATAAGACTCTTTCATTGAACCCCCAAAGAATCACTCAATGCAATACTTAACATCATAGAACAGCTGAGCATGTAGAGGTTTTAAAGATAATCTAGTCTTATTTCCTTAGATTACAAAGGCAGAAATTGAGGCAATGGAGGAAGGAGACTAGATTTCCTAACTCTTAGTTCAGGTCGCTGATTTAGTTTCCCTTTTCCATAAACGTTAATGGACTAAAGAGACAGGTTTCTTATACCATCTTCTTCCAGTGGGAGCTACAATTGCCTGTGAAGACATGTGCCAGTATAGGTACAATGAGGTACTAGGCACGAGGAAAAAGGAAAGAAGAAAAGCGAGGAGGTTATTTTGGAGACAGAATTCAAACTTCCCATTAGGTAATATGAATCGGGATCTTTTATTGTTCTTTTATTGTTTTCAATTAGCGACGTTTTGATCTGTATCATTTTCCTCTTTGATGACAGCAAGGTGGAAAAGACTGGCGTCAAGTAGCTGATTTCATTTGTGAACAGAGTGGGTGCTTTCCCTGGAGGCGAACATGATCAGGCTGTTTACTCTGGGCTGTTTTGCTTCTTGTTATCTTGCTTAAAAAGAGACGAGAAAAGCTATAGATAGATAGGCACCAAATGGTTTCCTCTACGATGAGCGGTATGTTCAGAAACCATTACACTCTAGACTTGGAATAACTATTGGAATTACTCTCTAGAACGGGGTAACTTTCAAATCCCAACAAGGTGAAAAGGTAGGCAGAACAAAATAATCTAGATTCATAACAAGCCTAAGGTGAAACTGACTTAGAAAACAAATGGTGGTCTTCTTGGGTTTTCAGAAAGAGTGACCATCTTACATTTGAAAGCTAATTCCCCCCCCCCCCCCCCCCCCGCAAAAACAAGACATCTTCATATTTGAACCACTGGTTCGGGAAAGAGAATCAAAAGGTGATAATGTATCTGCGTTAATCTCTACTCTCCAAGGTTACCATAGAGAGTACACTATTGGACAATGATGTTAATCAGTAGCACAGAGCTTGGTCCAAGAGCAAACTAAAATGGCAAATCTTCAGACCAGGCTTTGGACCTTGCATTAGTCCTACCAGGAGAAAAATCCCTGTGAAGTCTAGACTGAGCCATGGGCTGATTAGTCCCCATGACCTCTGAGCGAAAGAATCCCTTCTAACTTTCACTATTATGACCAGTGCATTCATTGTATTGATTGTTTGTCATTGGTATTGCTCTTCTATGCTCGTAGCATCACTTACAGTTTACAACGCACTTCATATACATCTCATCCCGTCGGTGAAAACAGAACAGGAATCATTAACCAATTTTCCAGACAAAGGAAGCGAGGCTATGCATTCACATTGCACACCCAGCTCACATGGTTGGTAAACAGCTGACTTCTAATCTGGAAATCTTTTTTCTACCCTTCACTGTCCCCAAGTACCATGGTTGATTCGGTAGGCTGATACCCTGTGATGGACCAGTCCATTACCAGATCGTGTCTAAAACCACAAAGGGTGGTTTAGTGAAAAGGCACTAAGTCTAAGTTCTGACTTTGCAATTTTCTCTCTGTTGCCTCAGACAAATCACTCAGTTCCTGCTTCCCCATTTATGAAATGAGAGATTTCCACCAGCGGTGGTTCCCTAACCTGACTGTGTATCAGAATCATCTCAGGGACTTTTGTAAAATGTAGATTCCTGGGTTCCATGTTAGCCTCTTGAATTTGCGGCTGAGACTTAGAAATCCACATACTCAAATGTTTTCAAAGGCTTCTCATGACGCCAGTTGGGTGGCTGAAAATCACTAGGCTCCCTTTAGCTTTAACAGTCTGTTATTGTGGGTTTATTATCCATTAGGTAGGTCTAGTTTGTAAGGGCCATCAGTCACAGACGAGGGAGCAATTCACCATCCTGGGAAGTGGATGGAGTCAGGAAGGAACTTTTAAGCTAAAGTTAAAGAAGAGAGTTTTGTCATATACGCAAGGAGGGAAGTTAAGAAGAGGGTTTTGTCATATACACAAGGAGGGAAGGGAGAAACACCTCATGGCAAGTTGGGGGAAAATTAAGGAGTACAGTTTGACTAAAGCATGTGCTTTATCCGAGAAAATGACTGGAGTGAGAACAGAAAAGGACACTGATACATGTAAGATTACAATTTTACGAGTTTTAGGTCAAATCAAAAGGACCTTTGTGCACATCTTTATCAGCTATCTTCTTCACTATGTCCATCTCTAAATGCAAAACAAAAACAAACAATAAAATTTTAAAAGTCACCACCATTAACCATAAAAACAGCAACACATCATGTCTGGTTCAGCCTATGGACAAAAAAGGTGGAAACCTCATCTAAGACAATGGCAGGATTGTTTTTTTAATAACACTGAATACAATCTTTAGAACAACAGACAACTTTCCTTGGCAAAACTCCAAAAAAAGAAAGAAAAGAAAAAAGAAGAAGGCTGACGGTTACATCCATCTGACTCTGCTTTATGGCTCTGGAGATAGTCTCAACTCCTGCCTTGAAAGATGAACCTACTGTTTCCTTATAGTGGCTCAGGGGCAAAAATGATACATTTATCTCCATTTGGATACATCCATTTAGATAATCTCCATGCTAAATCTCAGTGCGTTAAGTTCATGGGTGGGAAGAAGGAAGAAGCAGAAGTTTGGTGTCACATTACCTCACCAGGTACGACTGGGAAAGGCCTCTGGTGGCTACCCTCAGTGACCAGTCTAGGTGGAAAAAACATGTTGACCTGTTCCTCGCCCCCTCCCCTACTCTGATTTTGTTTTTTTCTTTTAAATATATAAACTCTTTCATTCCACCAACGTGAGCTTCCTGAGGTGTTCGTTATCTACTCATTTACTGCTGAATATCCAGTGTCTAGAACAGTTGTATGGGATAGATTCAAGAAGTACTGAATGAATCAACTTGAGTCACAACCTGGAGCACTTCTCACCATGGTAGGGAGAGCTCTGTTGGTTTACAGAACTAGCTTTTCAGGTCAGGCTGTGGACATTCTGCAACCAAAATTTATCCCTTGGTAGCTTGGTATCTAAAACTTAGGTGGCAAACATTTACAAAGAAGTCAGTTAAAATCTTGAGAGGAACTTTCTTAGCTGGATTTGCAAACCTTACTCTTATCTCCAAGTAGGCTCTCCCAAGGGTGGGAGTTCTAAGAATTGTGGGTAATTGAATCACTCTGGCATTATATCCCAGTTAAAGAAACTCCACTTTTTCAGCCTAGTACCTTTCTTTCGACAAAATGCAAGCTCTATTGTTACAGAAGGCATTGTCTTCTGAATCAATTTGCAAACAAGCACAAAGGTATTTTGGCTTTACGCAGGTTGTATAATTTAGTTATGAAAAGTGAATTGTAAACTATTTTACAAATGTTCATTATTATAATTATCTACTCCCCAACTGATCCATCTTTCTCTTCTGGTTGTTTCTTCTGCCAGAACTGGATTCTGCCACCTATTAACTTGGTCACCTTGGTGAGTTACCTGTTCTGTCTCAAATTGTCATATGTAAAAATGGAAATGATAATGATAATCTCCACCTGATAGGGCTGCTGTGAGGATGAAATGACAGAATTCAGGCAAAGCTTCTAGAATGTCTTTCGAATTATAAGAACATAGAGTTAATTTATTGTTATTCATCACACCACCAGCCACCCCCCGCCACTTTCCCCCCTTGGTGTCCATATGCTTGTTCTCTACATCTGTGTCTCTATTTCTGCCCTGCAAACCGGTTCATCTATTTGCTGTTGAAATAGGAGGGTGGACCCAATTCATGTCTAGAATACAATTTCATCCAGGGAACCATCAAGAGCTAAGGTCATCATAGAAAAGAGTGTGTGATCTTCACTGTTTTCAGGTCTTCAGAACAGTATCTGGCGTTAAGAGTCAAGTGATTTCAAGGCATCCCCGCTGCTCTTCTGTTGATGGGTATTATAGTCTCTTACTTTATAGAAAAAATATGTCAAGAAACACCTAGGAATGTTTGGAGATTTCATTGATCTTTCATTGGCTTTTCGACCCAGTAGGTGGCAAATAGCTATATGCTAAATGTAAAGGAGTAATGACACGTTCTCAACGATTAAAAGTCTTCAAAATCTATGTTCCTTCAAGAATCAGGATAAAACAGGAACAACCTCCTCTGTGCGGAAACACTCTCGGGTGGTATGAAATGGAGCTATGTTTTATTTCTTCTTCATTGGAGCTTTTATCCTAATGCTGGGTTATTGCTTTTAGGGTAAAATTTGGTGCCTACCACAGTGCCTACCAGTGTCACAGGGTAGGCATTTAATGCAGAAATGAAAGTGCCGCTGCTATAGGAACAGAGGCTGTTTCATCCTAAGAGCCAGCGTCATGAGCAAAAGTCCTGTACACATATAAAGGGCTCTGTGCTTACTTTAATGCTCTATCTCCATCTCGCAATTCTTAATAATTTTTGAATAAGGGACCTGGCATTTTCATTTTGCCCTGGGCGCCTTATTTAGCTGCCCTGTTCATTCTTCTTTCTCCCTTATCTCTCCACGTCATCAATCGACCTCTTAAATATCTCTCAAATCAGCACAATTCTGTGAGTTTTCATTGTTGCTGCCTTCATTCAAGCCACAAGGGACCCTCATCTGGATTGGTATGAGACCCACTAGTTGTGCTGCTGTCCAATACCATTTCCAGAATCTACTCGTTTTAGAACATAAATCTGATTCTATCGCTTGAATGATTAAGTTATTAGTTCAGCAAGTATTTAATGCTTGTTCTAGGTATCATGCTAGGCATTAGAAGAGCAATGGTGATCAAAATCAGACACAACTAGAGGTAACTTCAAGAGAGGATTAGCACTGACTTCTTTCAGAAAGAATGGCTTGATATTAGCCACGATTAACTAAAATGCATTTCTCTCTGATTACATCACTTTGATAAATCCATTGGTTCAGATACTAGGTGGAATTGGGGAGGAGGGAAGAAGAGAAATAAACATTTAAGAAAGATTTCACTCTGAAGACTATACTAAGAAGCCAAGTCCCTCTGTGGCTGTTCTATATCACAGTGGGTAACTACAAATTCCTACTATGGAAAAAAATTCCAGGTCGAAACCATTTTGCTCTATGACTGTAGATCTAACTGATGAGTTGATGACTTGCTTTAGTGTTGCAAACCCAAAGCTCATTCCTGAAGGAAAAAATCTGGATAATCTTATAGACATCCCCAAGGGCCACATGGGTCCCATCTGTGCAGAGGCAAAATGGTCTTCTATTTAGATAAAAGTACTGTAACCATTTACATTCCTCTAATTTCACCCAGCCTCCAGAGCATTTAGCTCCATTTCTCACCCACAGAAAATGTCGGTCCTGGTTGGAAAGCAGAATCTCAGTATATTTGTTATGCATCGCTTATCAGAAGCTTGGGTAAATGCAGAAAGAAAGGACACAGGGGAAGACTGTCAAAGTTAGAAAGTGTCCCTCTATTTCTTGAAACTCTATCCTTGGGTTAAGTTGGACCACTAGACTACTGAACACACCATGTACACTAGGCAAGTCCTTACAGAACTGCTTTAACTCAATTTTGCTTTAATGTTATGCCCTTGGCTTTTGTTCAAGGTTTATACTAGAAATCATCACACGAAATTCACTTCTGCATTTACTGTAAACGTGTGATTGAGGGCATTGCCCATTATATCACTCAATATGCGTTATTAAGTCTCATATGAGAAAACACTTTCAAAATTAATTTTAGGAAATAAAACGGGCTCCTTGTTAAACTGATATTCCAATTCCTTTCCAATAATGAAAGATGTATTAATTAGGATTTTTTTCTATTTTAAGTGTCAGAGCCCTACTCAGACTTACTCGTCAAAGAAGGGAATTTGCTTGCTCTCATTGATGGAATGACTCTTGGGTCATGGACAGAATCCAAGAGCTGCAGCCACCAGGCTTCAGGGACAGGAGCCAGGACTCAGGACACGGGACTGGCTCTCTCTCCATTGGCCCGTCTTCTCTGTTTCATTTTATTTCTTTCTGTTAGAGACAGGCCTGTTCCTTGGGGCAGGGAAGATGGCCAATAGCTTATCCTGGTTCATATTTTTCCAACTTAGTATCTTAGTATCTAAACTTTCCCCCCACCAAAGTCTGTGTATCAACCTCTGGGAAGATTCTCACTGATGCCAACTCTCTGAGATGGCCTGATTCCCACTTCTGGATAATCACAGTGTCAAGAGGATGGGGTACCGCGCAGAAGGGTAGATGATGCGGCATGCTGACTGACAGCCCCAGACAGAGGGTGGAGAAGAACCCCCATAGTCACCGCCAAAAGGAAAGAGGAAGCTGTTAACAGAAGAAGAGCATAAGGAAAAATGCAGGGCAGACAAAAGACAACAGCCAGAGCTGTCCATGAAAAGAGCTAGGACATACAGTTTGCTTTCCTTTTTGCTCTGAGTACTAGGAAGCTTGCAGGCAAATATGAAGCCCAAACCAACAATTATACTGACCTTTCAGCTTAGATCAGTTTTACCTCTGATTTTCTATTTTATTTTATAGCTTTATTCTGTTTTTACAAGCCTTTACATGTCTTTTTGAAAAGAAATGACAAATAATTTCAACAAACCCTTGTGATTATCTCATGCAACAGTATTTTGTGTTAGTTTGCTGACTCTTAAGATGCAAATGTGAAAGTGGAAGTACCTTATTCTTGAAAATATAGCTAAGAATAAGGTTCATCGTAGGGTAGCATGTCTGTTAAAAAGGGAAGGAAAAGAATTCCCTGGCAGTGCAGTGGTTAGGATACAGTGCTTTCACTGCCGGAGCCCAGGTTCAATCCCTGGTTGGGGAACTAAGATCCTGCAAGCCGTGCAGGCAGCCAAAAAAAAAAAAAAAAAAAAGGAAAGAGAAGAATAAGTAAAGCCTTGTCCTTAACAACTGACTGGACGACTGTTGCATTCCTAGGCCACGAAGGTACTTGGGGTGGAGGCTTCCTTACAATGAAAGGAGAAGCTGTTCCTTGAAAGAGTGTAAGGTACTTCATAAAAGAAGATGACAAAAATGTAAGAAGAAAATAAACTATAAGGTCTACAGTAAAGAGCTTTTTTTTTTATGAAGTGCAACTGCAGAACTGCCTGAGGAGTTTTAGAAGAATTTCCAGAAGTTCAGAGGCAGTGGATGGAGTCACCTGCCCCTGACCCTGGAGGTCTTTCCTTCCCAGGGGACACCCACCACCACTGCCCCCAGTCCTAGGGTTTTCCCTTCCAAACTCTGGCCCACACAGGGGCAAAACCTTCTCTCCTGATCACAGCTGAAACAGGCTTGAATTTCCAGGAAACTTTAATAATAACTACGCATAACAAAGAATGCTATTATCAAATATTGAACTAACTATAGTTTTGCAAGAACACATTTTTGGCATGCTATCATTGAAAAAATGACACAGGCCCAGAGACGTCTGTCCTTCCTTCCAGCCTTCCTCCTAACTCCAAGCTTTTCTCTTTAGTTTTCTTCTCACCATAGGGGAATATCTGTCTGGAAATTCTGGTGGCATCCCTACGCCTGAGTCAAACCACTCATTCCAACCCTGCCTCACACCCAGGGTTCTGCTGTTGAGCTCCTGGGTTCAGTCTCACTGAGGGACTAGGGGTGTTTATTCCTTTCAGAAGATGCTCCGTTTTCCACTCTCGTGATCTTACAGAGACCCAGCCTCGTGGCTTACTAGCTTTGCCTTACAGCCTAAGATAAAATAAAACCTCAGCCATACGATACACATCATTCCTATCCCCCAAGGACTCTATCCGTTCTCTCAGTAAGGTTACTTTTCTTATTAGGACAGTGAAATCAGAGGAAACATGCCCAGTGTAAAGAAGGCCCTCTAGGTGGGACAGTGGGAAGCAGAGGTGGGGCATCACTCGTTTTGTTCGGCTTTATTTTGTTTTCGAAGAGACTCCACGATCACGTGTATGCTCCTCCTCCAAGCAACAGCGGGAACTAAACTGTCGCCATTTTCCTTGCATAAAACCTGAATAGTGAGTGGGACACAGGTTCTCGAGAAGAACGGTGTTTCTGCAACTCTTGGGTCGGCTGACAATCAAGTCTCCCCTCCTCTCTCTAAGGCGTCACGGTGATGCCCTAGTCATTATGTGACGCGGTTAATACAGAATAACATTGGGTTGTGGGAAGTTGAAAGCAAGCAAGCTGGGGTATTTGAGAGCAACAGCTCAGATCACATTATCATGGCTTTTTTTTTTTTTTTTTAATGTTCTTTACTATTGGCCCCTGGAAAGTAACAGTACATCTAACAGGCACTTGGGAAACAGTATTTCTTACTATTTCCAATGAAGTGAGCCTGTCCTATCACACAAAAGGTTTATATTCAACTTGTTATCTATAAAATGAGAGGTTCAGACTGGTTGATTTCCACCTTCTTCCTTTTAGGCTCTTGCTTTATTTCACTTAAACAATGCATGCTTACTTTAGCAACAATAAGAGAACTTTAAGGTGAGGAAAAAGCGCTGCCCATGATCTCACAATATCAAAAATATTTCTCCTAGAAAGTTTTTTGTTATTCTCCACATGCAAGTACATGTTTGATGTCATATAATTGATTTCGTTATATATTCTTTATCTTATAAGCGTTTTCCATGCTTTTCTATCTTAAATATTATAATTGTTGTGCTGCATAGCATCCCATTAAATTAGCATAGATTGAATTACTTAATGTTCTCTCAATGTCAGACATCTGGCACTCATCTCTATTATACCTTGGGCATACAACTCAAAAAAATACAGTTTTTGAGTTATTTCCTTTAGATACATTTCTAAGAGCTGGGTCACTAGAGAGATGGGCGTGCATGTTTTATGGCTCTTAAATCATACTGCCTAATTGCTCTTCAGATGGGATGAACAAATTTATGGTGTCAAAATCAAGAGGTGAAAACTCCGGTTTCACCACGTCTTTGTCACATAGGTATATTTTAATAGTTTTGTTCTTTTGGTGAATACATGGCCTTTCACAAATGATCGGCTGCCTAGCAAAGATGATTCTGATTTTTGTTTTGTTTTTCTTTGCTGTCTCCCCCTCCTTCGCCCTTCTCCCTACTTCCTTGAATCAAGTCAGGGTTCTCACCCTAACATCTGTGCTACCCTGACATGTACCCCTGAGGGCTTATCACGGCTTGTCACCTACTCACAGAGATTAATTTCTCCTTCAGATGTTTGTCCTTCACCTTCCGTTTTGCAAAAAGAAAGCCTCAGGATGTAGTGGTCTTGCCTCCCCTGAAAATGATCCAACACAGAGACCTGCTGTCACTTGCTTCCCCCCTCCTCTTTACACTTGTGTTTCCAGGGGATGGGTTTCTCTCTGCTTATGGCCCCTGCGGACACCTGACCTTTCCCAGTAGAAACAACGGAAATGACACCAGGATTTGAGTGACTGAAGCTTCAGTTCTGGTGGCAGGTAATCCTAGGAGGAAGTGAAAGTAGGAAGAATTTGCATTTTCCCCAAATTCAAATGCAGGTGATGGTGGAGAACTGTGAGCACTATTTTACCTACGTTCAAGTTTTGAAAACTTTTTAGACTGTTTATTTTGTCCACACTCTCCATCAACTCTCCTTCTCCCAGCCCCACACCTGACCTGGCATAGGACTTTGGAAAAGGTTACACATACCAAATAGCACAGCTGGATTTGGGCAGCAAACTATTTACGTAAAATTTGAAAATTGACATGGTGATGGTACATAATCCATCGGTGAGCCAGAGGAGGAAGGGCAGAGAATGTTTCATACACAGTAGGGCAGCAGCAGAACCCAGGTTAAAGGTACAGTCAGGAGCATGATATGTTTGGTAAACAGTATCTCTCCTTTATCGGTATATTGTGTTCAGCGGTAAGTCAAAGAGACTCAAAACAGAGACTTAAACAAATCATGGTTTTAATTTTTCTACCAGAGTGAGAAGTCTGGAGGCAGTCTGGGGTTGGTATGCTGACTCCACAATGAACTCTAAGACCAAGTCCTGCTAAGATGCAGGATGAAGAAGTCAAGTTAAAAGCTGCATCTTTAAAGTTGCTTCATGGTTCCAGCATGGCCTAGGATCCTGATCTAGGTGAGTAGAAGGAGAATGGGAGGGAGATGAGGGATAATCTTCACATCAATATACTCAGTCTTCCTTCTTCAGGAATCCCCGAAGTTTCTCCTAACTCTCACTTATATGTCTTTGGCTAGGAACCTAGTCCCTTGACCATCCTGATCTGCAGCAGAAGTTGAGAAATGTCATGTTTTTAACCTGAGTACGATGTTGCCCCCATAAAACCAAGGTCTGGTTTGCAAGAAAGCTGTGGGGAATAGATATTGGGTACAAAAATATCGGTCTCTATCAAAATTGGTGATGATTTATTGAGCCCTTCTTTTAGAGAATCATCCTACTAGGGTAAGAATTCCTTATTGTGTAAAGCTCACTCCAAAGATCACCTAATCACAGAATGCTGGCATCGGGAGGAACCTTGAGAAGGTCATGTGTCCCAGTGCAGGAAGCCCCCTTATGGCGTCTCTGTCTGATGCTCATCCAAACGTTGCTGGAACAATTCCAACACAAGGAATCTCACTAGTCCACAAAGCACCCCCTTTCATTGTTGGCAGTGTTAATTATTTAAGACAATAACAGTAACGAAAGCATGTAATAACACACTGATGATACCTGCTTCTATTGAACCGTAACATATGCAGCACACCTATGGGTCCTGGGTCTTCCTTTTCTCAATCCTTTTTGTAGAAGAGCCATTCAAATGACTGAAGTCGAGGGTCATGCTCTCAGCTCTGCAGAGTATCATTTGCTCTTGTAACACTTTATTTGCTACCAACATGGCTTGGATACATTACGTGCCACTTATTTTTTTCGCCATTTTCAAATGTGTACCATTATTTGCACAGAATACATGTTTTAAACCTATGTGTATTCTTCTCCGAATTTGTTCTAAAAATATTTTTGCCAGGTCTTTGGTTTCCCCTCCTACTCACTCCTTGATTTTCAAGCTCACTTAAAAAAAGAAGAAGGAAAAAAAAAAAAAAACAAGATCATACTAACATCAACAAAAACTCCTAAAAATATTTCCCTCACCAGAGCAAGGTGATGCTTTTATCTGTTGTCATTTGCCAAGACATGTCCTTTTTTCCTTCTTTCCTCGGAACCAAAACTTTTCAGTCTCCCTTGTCTTTCACTTCATTTTGCCTCTTTTTTTAAATTTTTTTTTTTTTGCGGTACGCGGGCCTCTCACCGCCGTGGCCTCTCCCGCTGCGGAGCACAGGCTCCGGACGCGCAGGCTCAGTGGCCACGGCTCACGGGCCCGGGCGCTCCGCGGCATGCGGGATCCGGGGCACGAACCTGCGTCCCCTGTATCGGCAGGCGGACTCTCAACCACTGCGCCACCAGGGAAGCCCCATTTTGCCTCTTGATCTTCACTCTTGGTGTCTGTCCCCTACACCTATCATGTGTCCCCTGCTTTGGGGTCAGAGCCCCCTCAGTTCTGTTTAGGTGAGTCCTCGTAACCTTTACTTCTTCCTTAAGTTTTGAAAGAAGTAAAACTTCGTCATAGTTCCATTCTGATATGTTACAAAGATAAGCTTTTTTTATGTCAGAAAACCACTTCTGGGTGGGAATCTAAAATTTCATCTGACAAAGAAATTAGGGGGAATGGATTTTACCAGCATTACTGTATCAGCATTGGTTAAACAGAAAGTTATTCTGTAATTTGAAAATATGGCAGGGACTTCCCTGGCAGTCCAGTGGTTAAGACTCCGTGTTCCCAAAGCAGGGGGCACGGGTTCGATCCCTGGTCGGGGAACTAAGATCCCGCATGCCGCATGGAGTGGCAAAAAGAAAGAAAAGGAAGGAAGGAAGGAAGGAAGGACGGGAGGGAGGGAGGAAGAAAGGAAGGAAGGAAGGAAGGAGGGAGGGAGGAAAGAGGGAGGGAGGAAGAAAGGAAGGAAGGGAAAGAAAGAGAAAGAAAGAAAGAAAGAAAGAAAGAAAGAAAGAAAGAAAGAAAGAAAGAAAGAAAGAAAGAAAGAAAGAAAGAAAGAAAAAGGAAGGAAAGAAGGAAGGAAGGAAGGAAGAAAGGAAGAAAGGAAGAAAATATGGCAGGCAACCTGTGGCTGAAATAACTCAGATCTCACGTCATCTTCCTTCCAAAAAGGACAGATGTGGGCACTTTCTCAAGATACCCTCAAGGCCCCTGGTTGTGCAAGAGAGAGTGGAGACCTACAGAATATAGCAGTTCAGCAACCCAGCCACTTGATCAGGTTCCAGGAGAGAACAGCCCTCTTCTACATGCTTACTCTCAGCAGTCAGTATCACAGTGACTTTCTAAAGTAGGATTGTTCTTTATAAAGGTTGGCAAAAGCACAGGAAGAGGCTGAGAGAAATGCCAGGGGGCAAACATGGCAAAAAACAGCAGACCTTGAGTGCTGGCGAGATGCTTTCTTTCTCATCCAGGTTCTGCCCCGACCCCTCACCTCACAGGCAATGACTGAGAGGGGAAGCAGCCCTGCAGCAAGGGGAAGAGAGAACACAGCTCCTCAGAAAGAAAAACCAAAGCCTGAAAAATAAGCAGTGAAGAGGGCACAGCCTCACGTCCATGGAAACTCGAAGTTCACTTTTTAAGGACAAAAGACTTGATCCATTTCTTCCTGGGAACCCTGCCAGTCTTTCAAAATAGTCAATGACATGATAGAGTAACACATGGAAAAAGCAGCATAGGAGATTTCACTCTGGATTGTCTGCGTGTCTGCATATGTCTCTCACAAACATGCATGTTACAAGTGTATACAAAAGAGAATAAGATACAGAAGAATCCTAACAGGAATCTCTGAGGGCCATGTTAAGGGGTGATTTTAATGATCTCTATCATACCTTTCTATACCTTTCCATCTCTCTATAGTTTCCAAATTTTCTAAAGTAAGCTCATGTCATATACACACATACACATATACATACACACACACACAATGGAATATTACTCACTCATAAAAAATGAAATAATACCATTTGCAGCAACATGCATGGACCTAGAGATTATCATAGTAAGTGAAGTAAGTCAGACAGTGAAAGACAAATATCATGTGATATTGCTTATATGTGGAATCTAAAAAAAAGATACAAATGAACTTATTTACAAAACAGAAATAAACCCACAGACATAGAAAACAACCCTATGGTTACCAAAGGGGATAGCAGGGTGGGGAGGGATAAACCAGGAGTTTGGGATTAACATATACACACTACTATATATAAAACAGATAACCAACAAGGACCTACTGTATAGCACAGGGAACTACTCAATATTCTGTAATAATCTATAAGGGAAAAGACTCTGAAAAATAAAATATATATATATATATATATATATATATATATATATATATATATATGTGAATCACTGTGCTGTACACCTGGAACTAACACAACATTGTAAATCAACTATATTTCAATATAAAAATAAAGTAAGCTCATGTTATTTTTATAGTTAAAATTACTATTTGACAAGGTAGGAGTGGGGGGTGAATGAAACCTATAATACACAAGGAAAAAAAACTTGATTTACCATCTATTGAGCCAGGAAGAATGAAAGAAAGAAGAAATCAAGAAAGACAAAACTGACAACTCTTTTAGAATAGGGTGGCATCTTCTAGTTCATCCACTTAACCCCCTACATTAATTAGTAGGTGAAGAAATGAATAGAGATACTTTAAATGGAGAGGAAATTAAGTTCAATCTTTCTCTTCCCTACTCAGAAGCTGTTACTGTTCACCTGAGAAAATGACTGTGAACTAACCTAATTAAAATAAGCTTTTCCATTTTTTTTCCATTGGAAGTTGTGTGTTTTTAAAATGACTCATAGGCCCGTAGCTGTATTCTGACATTCTAGTCCATTTAATAATTGTCAAATGCATAAAGTTCTGAAAAATAAGAGATTTGAGGAGTAGCTGGCCTCATCTGACATTAAAAAAATATATAAAATATAGTGACCAAAAACAGTGTGGTATGAGCTTATGAGTAGAAAGACAGAACAATGAAATCAAACGGAGAGTCTTGTAAAAGCCCTACCTGTGAAAAAGAATGTAAGTATATGATAAACGTGCCATGGCATATCAGTGAGGAAAAATTAATCATTTAATAAACGTTATTGAAGTAATTAAGTAGCCATCCACACCAGGGGTAAGCAAACTATAGCTTGTTGGCCAAATCCTGCCAGCTTCTTGTTATATACAGGCTTTACTGGAATTCAGCTATGCCCATATGTTTATGAGTTATCTGTGGCTACTTTTTCACTACAATGGCAGAGCTGAGTAGCTACCCAAGACCATGTTGTTTACTATTTAGCCATTCATAGAAAAGTTTGCTGACTCATGATCTAGAGGAATAAAAATGTTGAAAATCTACCTCATTTTTATAACCAAACAAAATCAAGATGGGTCAAAAAGCAGAATAAAAAAAGAAATCATAAAAGTACAAGAATTCATTATTTCAGAGGTATTTTTTTTTCTAAATAATATTGGAGTGGAAAAGGCCATGTATGAAGAATGACAAATACAACCACATAAATACTAAATGAAAGATGCAAGTCAAAAAAAATCCAAATAAAGACATGAGGCAAGTGGCAAACAAGCAACAACTACAAAATATATGCAACTTATTGTGGTGAAAAGGGCTAGTTTTTCTAGTCTATACAAAAACATCCTCTAATCAATAAGAAAGAGGCTATCTATCAAATAGAAAATGAACCAAGGCTATCAAGAGGCAGTTCAGGGACTTCCCTGGTGGCTCAGTGGTTAAGAATCTGCCTGCCAATGCAGGGGACACGGGTTCGAGCCCTGGTTCGGGAAGGTCCCACATGCTGCGGAGCAACTAAGCCCACGCGCCACAACTACTGAGCCTGCACTCTAGAGCCCGCGAGCCACAACTACTGAGTCTGTGTGCTGCAACTACTGAACCCTGTGCGCCTAGAGCCCATGCTCCACAACAAGAGAAGCCACTGCAATGAGAAGCCTGCGCACCGCAATGAAGAGTAGCCCCTGCTCACCGCAACTAGAGAAAGCCCACATGCAGCAACGAAGACCCAACATAGCCAAAAATTAAAAAAAAAAAAAAAAGAGGCAGTTCAAAGGAAAGAAGATACATTTCACTGTTAAACATGTGAAAAGAAGCTTGAAATCAGTCACAGCAAGAGGAATACAAATTGAAATGTTTCTGAGATGCCACTTCTCACTTAGTTGGTCAAATATTAAAAGTTTGGTGGGCTTCCCTGGTGGCGCAGTGGTTGAGAGTCTGCCTGCCGATGCAGGGGACACGGGTTCGTGCCCCGGTCCAGGAAGATCCCACATGCCGCGGAGCAGCTGGGCCCGTGAGCCATGGCTGCTGAGCCTGCGCGTCCGGAGCCTGTGTCCGCAACGGGAGAGGCCACAACAGTGAGAGGCCCGCATACCGCAAAAAAAAAAAAAAAAAAAAAAAAAAAATTTGGTAACACGCAATGCAGGAACAGGCATTCTCATACATTACTGGTTAGAGTAAAAATTGGTAAGTCTAAAGAGGGCAATTTAGCCTTATCTATCAAATTTTTAAATGCAGACTTACACCTCACAATTCCAATTCTGAGAAGTTCCATAGGTATGCTAACCCACATTAAAAAAAAAAAAAGGTTACAAGGATAAGGTTACAAGTACAAGGATATTCATTGCAAATCGTTTGTACTAGGAGAAGACTGAAACCACTCAGATAGCTACCAAAACAATACAATAAAATACAGCACACCCAAACATGAAGATATCGAAATACCGTGCACTAAAAATAATAAAAAAAAACTATGTATGTGTGACTTGGAACAATCTCCAAAATGTTTTGTTAAGTGAAAAAAAGCAGGATGTAGAAGTATGAACCTAGTGTCTTTTTAAATTTTATCTTTTATCTTGCACATGCATAGATTATCTCGGGAAAGATACAAAAACTGGAAAGGAATAAGCACAATTTGGTATATACATATAGGTATTATATATATATATAAACTGGAAAGGAATAAGCACAATTTGGTAGATACATATAGGTATTATATATATATATAAACTGGAAAGGAATAAGCACAATTTGGTAGATACATATAGGTATTATATATATATATAAACTGGAAAGGAATAAGCACAATTTGGTATATATATAATATATATATATGAAAACTGGAAAGGAATAAGCACAATTTGGTATATATATATATTTCCCCCTCCCTTTTAAAGGCTAAATAATATTCCACACACACACAATGGAATATTATTTAGCCTTTAAAAAGGAGGAGATCCTGATATACCCTACAACACGGAGAAACCTTGAGGACATTATGCTAAATAAAATAAGGCAGTCACAAAAAGACGAATAATGTAGGATTCCACTTATATAAGATACTCAGAGTAGTCAAAAATCATAGAGACAGAAAGTAGAATGGTGGTTTCCAGGGGTTGGGGGTGGAGAAGGGGAACGGGTAATTCTTGTTAATGGGGATAGAATTTGAGTTTTATAAGACGAAAGAACAATGGAGATGGATGGTGGGGATGCTTCAAAGCATTATGAATATATTTAATGCCACTGAACTGTCCTGAAAACAGGTAAGATAGTAAATTTTATGTTATGTTATTTTACACAATAAAAAGTTTAGAAAAAAACCCGGAAGGGAACCAGGTGCTTAAGGAAAGGATGAGAGGAGACTTTTCATAGTATGTTTTCTTGGGCTTTTGCACAAATTGCATGAATTAACTATTTTTTGTTTGAAAGTTTATTTCTTTCAATCAATCAATCTATGCACACATATAGGTATACGTGTGTATTGTATGATCATTACTGCATTTTAAAAACAACATCACCAACAAAAAAGACCAGTCAGAAGTACGCCAAAGCGATAATAGCACTATAGGTGCTATTGGCTGGTGGGACTATAGGTATTTCTTTTTGTTCCATTTTTTTTTAAATTTACATTTACAGTGAAACTCACCATTTTTGGTGTGCAGTTCTGCAAGATTAACGTGTACAGCTGTGTAACTTTCAAAATCAAAATATAGAAAAGTTCCATAACTCTCTATAGTTTCCTTATTCCCTTTTGTGGTCACCTCACCCCAGTCCCTGGCAATCATTGATCTATGTTCTGCTATAGTTTATTTTTTATCTTTTTTTATAACTGAATTCTACATTTGGGACTCATTTGAAGGGCTTGGGGAAAGAGAGACAAAGATGAACAGAGACAGAGAGAGAGAGAAGGAGATCTTTTTTTATCATTTGCTAAAATGCTCTTTGCTAATCTTGTTCCAATAAAGGTCTATCTGGCTAGTGGGAAAGCTACGTTAGCAACGAAGTTGAGTTATTTATCGTAAAATTTATCCATCTATGAAAAGACTCCAGGACTACGGACTTGGAGCCTAGAGCTCCCATTAGAGAAATTACACCAGTTTTCTAAGTTTTATAACCATACGTAAGTAAATCTCTTCAGAGTGGAAGGAAATTCTTCAGGGGATGAGTTACAAGAAGCCCTTGTGTTTGTGTGCTGATCGATG
This sequence comes from Tursiops truncatus, assembly GCF_011762595.2. Lineage (NCBI taxonomy): Eukaryota > Metazoa > Chordata > Mammalia > Artiodactyla > Delphinidae > Tursiops > Tursiops truncatus. The sequence goes on along the minus strand of NC_047054.1, from coordinate 24,838,285 downwards.
CATTTTGGGTCACTTACACAGCCATTATTTCAAAGGATGCCCATAGCAATGCAGGGAGGCGGGGAGAACGGGAGCCCTGAGAAGCTGGTTGTTGACCTGAATATCATCTCCACTGTTCTTTTTTTAAAACTTTTTATTTTATATTGGAGTAGAGTTGATTAACAATGTTGTGTTAGTTTCAGGTGTACAGCAGAGCGATTCAGTTATACATATACATGTAACTCTTCTTTTTCAAAATCTTTTCCCATTTAGGTTATAACATAATATTGAGTGAAGTTAAGTCAGGCAGAGAAAGAGAAACATCGTATGATATTGCTTATATGCAGAAGCTAAAAAGAAATGATACGTTTTTACAAAACAGTTTTGACAAATAAGTTGTAAATGAACTTATTTACAAAACAGAAACAGACTCACAGACTTAGAGAACAAACTTATGGTTACAGGGTCGGCGATGGAGGACAGGGAAGGATGGTGGTGGTGGGGATAGCTAGGGAGTTTGGGATCGACATGTACACACTGCTATATTTAAAATAGATACTCAACAAGGACCTACTATATAGCACAGGGAGCTCTGCTCAACGTCATCTCCATTGTTCTTAACCAAGCATCGCTTGTCAGCTTGTAATGAGACTTTGAGAAGACATTTTTACAATATGGAAAAAGTGTGAAGAGTCAGACGATGAGGCATATGTTTATGACGGGCCGAGAGGAATACAAACAATCAGGATTCACTCAGACTAATGGACTGAAGTCCCAACAGCGTGGGCAGAGTTAATTGCACACCCACCGTGTGAGAGGACGGGCGGGGGCTCATGGGGTCCTTGATTGGGCTAATGAGAGCCCCTCTGCTCTGGTCGAAGACCTGCCGGGCTTCCTCCTCTGGAAAGCAGGGCTTTGAGTGCTCCGGACGTCCTCATGAGCAACCGTTACACATGAAGTGCCTTTGCTGTCTTAGAAAAGAGTTAAATTTGTTCTACCATCATTTCTTTTTTTTTTTTTATTGAGGTATAGCTGCTTTACGATATTGTGCTAGTTTCCACTGCACAGCGACGTGAATCAGCTATATGCATACATATATCCCCTCTTTTTGGGATTTCCTTCCCATTTAGGTCACCACGGAGCATTGAGTAGAGTTCCCTGCGCTATACAGCAGGTTCTCATTAGTTATCTATTTTATACATAGTAGTGTATATATGTCAATCCCCATCTCCCAATTCATCCTGCCCTCCCCTTCCCCATCTTGGTATCCATACGTTTGTTCTCTACATGTGTGTCTCTATTTCTGCTTTGCAAATAGGTTCATCTGTACCATTTTTCTAGATTCCATCATTTCTGATTTTTCACTAGATCTTCCATGACATCTGTACCACTTCTGCTTCACAGACTGCATCTTTTCAAGTATTTTGCAAGATCCTTTGCTTTGTAATCTGAGAGTGTTTACTTGGCACGAGATTGTGAAAACTTCCACTATTCTTTAGGAGAGACTCTTTACTTGAGATTTCTCTTGGCAGAAAAGGAAACTTAAAAGATCGTGCTTGTCCCAGTAGCTCATGGTACACCCAGAATGTATTTCACAGACACAGTGCAGCATCATAACCATACAAAGAGCATTAGAGCCAAAGTACCACAAAGTGCATTGCAAAATATTAGATAATGACATCTCATGCCTAAAGCCTTAAAAAAATAAAGCAATAAAAACCTACTTGGATGAATAACACTTCTTCACGACATTGCATGTTCTGTGCATATCATGAGTGTGGAAAATGTAAAAAGTTATCTGTGCTGTTGAGTAAATATTATTCAGTAAATATTTACTGGGTGGTATTTATTATGTGCTGAATAGCAATAGACACAACAAACGCGATGTCTACTTTCCCAGAGTTTATAATCCATCAGGGAGTCAGATATTAATCAAATACTCAAGTAATTACGTAATAACAATTATGATGAGGGCTATGACACACAGGGAGCTGTAAGAACCATATGTCAGTGATGGTTTTGTAGGTCAAAATGACATAATACCAGCATTTCAATATAGTTCGATCTACTTGAACCAAATCAGGAGGGGGTTATCGCCAGGGCAGACATCCCCAAGAAAGTGGTATTTGAGCTGGTTGATATCTGGAGGGTGAGTGGGAGGTAGCTTTGTGATGGGACATAGGACGCCTCTTAGGCACGGAAAGCAGCCTGAGTGAAGTGAGGGAAGGCCTTGGAGAGGGAAGCAGGGCAGCAGGAATGGAGCACAGACTGAGAGGAAGGGCAGCTTGCGATGGAGCTGGAGAATTAGGTATTGGCAAGACCATGCAGGGCCTTGAAGGCTATGTTAAGATTTTGAGTTTGGATTTTACCCCAAGACCAGTGGAAACCCATTTAAGGGTTGTGAGCCCTGAAAGAGGAGGGATGTGGCAACTATCTCAGGGTCCCTAAGGCTACTTAAGGAGAAGTCTGGAATCACTTAGGTAAAGCAGCCAAGTAAGTCAAGACAAACGTTGGGGCCAGAGCTGGACCAAAAGGAGGGACAGACAACCGGACAGTTTTGGAGGATGTTCATCAGTAAGAGATGTATCAGTATCACTGGGCCTGCAATGGGATGAGAAACTAACATTACAAGGAGAATTTTCACGGAATGTGCTGTATGGGGCTGTGAGGGATGAAGGCTTGGTACCGCTACACCATATGTGAGCACAATAACACACGTGTTGCTTACTGCACAGCCCATTATGTAAGTGGCTTCTGGGTACATGCAGCCCTTCTGCTTGAATCGATGGGATATTCAAGTTCAAGGTCAGAGAAGACTCGGGCCACCACTGGTCACCCTTCTCCACCTCCTCCCTCATTAAACCCGGCCCCTCTGCTTAAGAAATGCCAAACACATTTCAAAAACAGCATTCCAAAATGGTACCGTGCCACCTGCCCATTCAGGGTATGCACCAGTCTCTCCAAAATAAGGGTACGTGAGTGGCAGTAAGTCCTTAACTCCTTGGCAATGGCGGAGAAGAGGAAGGTCAATCAGATTTTACATCTGAAGAGCCCCATACAATACAGCATGTTTTTATTACACAAGCTTTGCCCTCACCCTACGTATGCAATAGTCTATGGAATCCATAAGGACCTTGAAACTCAGGGCAGTTGAAGTCATTTTTTTAAGGCCATACACCTGGTGGCAGAGCTAAGACCAAATCTGGGACTCTCTGAAGTTCGGTGCTTTTAGTTCTCGCATATGTCACAGAGGTGCCAAGAGCCAGCTTTACGCCCCAGTCATCAGTCAAACCCCCATGTTTCTGGCATGTAGGCTTTGTTTTCTATTCCAACCATCTGGAACTGAAGGCAGGCTGATCATATCATTAACTGCTGAGTCCTTGGGTATGGTTGAGGGAACCCAGGGGTACTGTCAGGAGAGGACCTGGGCCTTGCTGCGGGCAAACAACAGAACGTCAGTCAGCACAAAGGAACACACAGGTTTAGGTTTTGTAGGGCGTGAGCTGCATATCCTTTCAAGAACTATGAAGAAGAATGCAAAATTATAAATACAAATTCTGAGGGACAAGAGTGCATACTTATTTAAAATAATAAAAGATAGGGAAAAATGAGAGTCAGTCTTTAACATGATTGATTTAAATTTGTTTTTCTTTATTATTAATAATTAAATGAGCTTCTTCCAACTTCACAACTTATTTTGACAAGGCCCTATAAATCTTTAGGGTTGTCAAATTTCCGAAAACCTCTATTATATTTTCTTCCTATATTACTTGTTACAGACACTCACAGTTTGTGGCACTATTACAGGTTTGTGCCCTACAAGCATCAAATTCTGATGAATTTAATCTCTTGCAATTCCCATTCCAAAGGAAAAACCAATTTGGTGAATGTATAATTGCATTCACTGACTTATTATGGATATTCTTGACAGAATAGAATTTCCATTTTGACTAGATATCCATGGAACTGAATCCTCTGGTCGTAATTCCACACGTCAGATGTCTGGTAGAATCTTCCACGGGCTAGCTTCCTGGCTCCATACATTTCACGACTTGTCCTGTCATGGTTCACATCCCACTGTTGCCTGGCACACAAGGACACATTCATTCACAATACAATCTCTGGCCTTGCATCTTCTTGACATGATGCCATGTGAGTCAGCACAGTGGGTTTTAGCATATTTCTGGAAGCATTTCCTACTCTGAGATACCTTGAAATAGTAGACATCACACTAAGCACCAAATAAATGTATCTCCAACTCAATTTTCCCTCAGTTGCATTCCAAAATGCCCAGGGCCCTTCCAACTCCACCTACACATAGGAGAATATTTTGGAGGGAAAATCAGAATGGAAAGAGACCGTGGTCTTAATGAATTGTAGTTTAATGGCATTATCTTGCAAATTTTACATAACTGTGTAACCATGTGAACACACGGCTAGGACTCCTTGCCTTGGATTCCTGGAAAAGGTCATGTAAGGGAGGATTCTGTAGTTTAGACTTCATTGGCTTCATGGTAAATCCTCAGAGCACAAGGACCTCTGTCCTTCTAGGTTAATCTGTGATAGGGCAATACTAATCCATGCATAGGAATATAAAAATTCTTGAAAATTAAAAAATATATATACTACTAATTGTCAAGAAGTTGACAAACTAAGGACCCTCCGCATAGCTGATAATTTTCAATGTAAGTTTCCATCAGCCTCCAAGGGTGACTGAATCACGATGACATGGTTTCCTTACCTAGTTATATACCCGTTTCCAGTTCTTATTTTATCTTCGTACCGGGCTACAAGGTAAGCACTATTATCCCCGTTTTACAGATAATGAACCTGAGGATCTTAGACGCTTAAGTAGGCTCATCCTGTTTGTAAATATTTTCTTAATTCATCTTCCACCCACCAGACTCTCCAGCAAGGCAAGTGAAAAGAGGGCTGTTTACCCTCCTTGAGATCTTATATCAATAGTTCCTTCAGCCTAGAAACAAAAGGAAGCCCATCTCACCTCTGCCCTCTGCCCCAGTGACTTCTTAGATTTTGTGAAACTGAAATATGCTGATATTCTCTCTCTCTCTTTTTTAAACAGAAGATGGGGACTCTCTCCTTCACTCAGTCTTTAATTGTTTGATATCGGGGTTCTGTCCTTGGTCCTCTTCTAATTTTATTTAATTATTTTTATATTGAAGCATAGTTGATTTACAATATTACATTAGTTTCAGGTGTACAGCATAGTGATTCATTATTTTTACAGATTATACTCCACTAAAAGTTATTACCAGATAATGGTTATAATTCCCTGTACTGTACAATATATCCTTGGTGCTTATCTATTTTATACATAGTAGTTTGTATCTCTTAATCCCATACCCCTAATATTCCCCTCCCCACTTCCCTCTCCTCTTTGGTAACCACTAGTTTGTTTTCTCTATTTGTGAGTCTGTTTCTGTTTTGCATATATATATTCAACTGTATTATTTTTTAGATTCCACATAAAAGTGATATCATACAGTATTTGTTTTTCTCTGACATTTCACTAAGCATAATTTCTCCAGGTCCATCCATGTTGCTGCCAATGGCCAAACATCATTCTTTTTTATGGCTGAGTAGCATATATATACCACATCTTCTTTATCCATTCATCTGTTGACGGACACTTAGGTTGTTTCCATGTCTTGGCTACTGTAAATAGTGCTGCTATGAACATTGGGGTGAATGTATCTTTTTGAATTAGTGTTTTTGTTTTTCAGATATATATCCAGGAGTGGAATTGCTGGATCATGTGGTAGTTCTATTTTTAGCTTTTTGAGGAACTCTGCGCTGTTCTCCATAGTGGCTGCACTAAGTTACATTCCCACCCACAGTGTGGGAGGGTTCCCTTCTCTCCACACCCTCTCCAGCATATGTTATTTGTAGACTTTTTGATGATGGCCATTCTGACCGGTGTGAGGTGATACCTCATTGCTGTTTTGAGGCCCTCTTCTGACTTTAAACACTCTCCCTGGGTGACCTCATTAATTCCCAAGGCTTTAGAAACCACCTATATGTTCGTATATCCCAAATTTATGTCTCTACTGTTAGACCTCTGTTCTGCAGCTACCTATGAATACCTTTAGGATGATCTCTGCAAAATGGAGCATCTATGAGATTTTGAGATTTATCTCCTGCCGGGTTCTTCTTAATTCACTCTACTCCTGTTATGCCAACCTTCTTTAGTATCTTGTAGATAGTTCCTTTCCAGTTCAGATCTTCACTTGGTATTTCTTCTTCCTTAAACACTTTTCCACACCTTCCCCATTCATTTGTCCCTTAACACTCAGATCAAATGTGACTTCTACGGGAACACTGTCTCTGACTTCTCTCCCAGAGACAGAGTGGGGAGCTGCTCCCATGATCTTTCTTAAGTGTCATTCCATCAGTGAGTATTATTTTGGGCTGCAATGGTCACAGATCCAACCACAGTGGCTTAAATGCACAAAGGTTTATTCTCCCATGTAAAAGAAGTCAGCTGGAGGCTGTCTGGGGCTGATATCCTGGTTCCACAATCACGAGAATCCTGACCTCCTAGTATTCTCAAGGTTACTTCATAATCCAGAATTGCTGCTGTCGCTCCAGCTGTTTCATTAGCGTTCTTGGAAGGGAGGAAAGCTAAAAGGATGCTTCTTCTGGCTTAGTCATTTCCTTTTAAGGAGTCCTCTTGGAAATTTCACTGAATACTTACTTATGCTTGTATCTCATTGGCCAGAACTTAGTCATAGAGCCACATCTAGCTACAGGAGAGGCTGGAAGTTTTGGTTTTCTAATCGAGTACAATTAAAGCGTTCTGTTTCTAACGAAAACTGGGGAGATGTTATGCTGGGGTAGGTAACTGGCAGTCTGCCACACCTTTCTGTGTACACATCACACCTCTTTTTAAATTATCTGTTTAATTTTCTGAATCTCCCACTCGGCTGAAAGCTCCAAGGAAGGGGATGTGTTTTATCCATTTTTCTATTCCCAACGCCTGGCACAGTGGCTGCCAACTAATAGGTCCTTAATAACAATTTAGTAAATAGATGAACTAGTTGTGAGAAAACTATTATTGTTATTAAGCGAATGAACATATTCTATAAGGCGCTAGGAAGAAAGAGACTCTCTGCCTTGTAGAAAGGAGAAAGAGGAGGAAGGGCACAAATGGCCACACAATTACGTAATCATGTCAAATTAGATCTTGGTTTATAAAAGCAGGACATGCTGGAAAAAGACCTTCTGTTGAGTGAACTCAATAAAAGGGAAATGAATCTTCAAACATACGTTAACTCATGTCTATTTATGGTGAAGACAGAAAGTGAGTGGAAGACGATATATTATGGACATTCTTGAATGTTCATCACTGTTTTAAAACGTTAGCATTTCATTTTCAGCTGACGTTATTTTCTCTCTTGCTCTCCTGTCTTGTTTTAAGTACTTTGCTGTGCTCATAGTTTGGGATGATGTATTCTGAGGAGTTTTATAAATCATTTATTTGCTTTCTCACTTATTTCTTCTCTTCTGACAAGTTGTAACTAATGCTCTGGTCCAGGACACAGAACAATGCAATTTCTATCCTCTGGCTGCATGAAAGCAAGTTCACAAGGCTTGGACTGGAGCTCAGTTGCCCCAATGAGCACCGTCATCGTGCTTCTCCTCCTCCTAAGCCAGCTTCACTAAACTGAGAGACCCTGCCATGATTTTAAACCAGAGTCATAAAAACCAGCATTGAATATTCCTGTGAGAGCACTGCAGACTCCAAGAATACATATTTACATGTTGACTTAATCTATTGGATGTTAGCTCTTTTCACCAAGAGACCTCCCCTTGCAATTTTCAAGGCCTCCTAATATCTTAATAGTTCTCTCTTCAAAAAATTGTTTCTCTTAGATATTGAAAGTGTGTGCTCCTGTGACGGTTATAATCTCTTCATTTTAGAATGCATTCTGCCCCACAATGAAATGAAGGAAACGACTTTACTGTCTAATTATTTCCTGTGAGGTGTATTTTCCCAGCTAGACTCCAAATTCCTTGAATTTCAGGATGATGTTTCATGATTTTATATAGCCTGACAATAATGTTGACTACACAGTCAACATCCAATTGCTACTTGTGTTTTGAACCAAGGGTTGTAAAATGAGGATTATGAGGGATGTAACTTATGGCGAACATTTAAACATTTCTCTTCACGTATTTGAATGCAATATACAATCTTCCCCTTCATGTCTTTCACCAACTGATAAAGCAAGCATTTCTGAAGTGCCCACCAACTCTCGGCATTGCGCTTGGACAGCCTGGATTCACACAGGAGTCAGGCACTGCCTGGGAGGGACCAGACTGTATTCCACTTCTAAGGCCCTGTTTTCTCCTACTAATCATAATCTCCTCGGCATCTCTTACACACACACACACACACACACACACACACATCCCTTGTCTCTGCCTTCCTTTGAACAGATACCTTCTACACCTTCATCTGGAAGACCATTAACCCTTTGCTGAGTTCACCGAACTTCTCTCTCTAGACTATTTTGTGATCACCCAAGTCCACTGTAGGAACTACGAAAATATGGAAAAACACAAAGGTTGAAATAAAACAACCTATAAAGACACAACCAAGAGGCAGAAAAACCTCTTTTTTGCTAAGCGTTTTGTGAATCTGTTTCTTTCTCCTCTTCCTTCCCTCCCTCCCTCCTTCCCTCCCTCCCTCCCTCCCTTCCTTCCTCCTCCTTCCCTGTTTTCTTTTGGGAGGGTGAAACACTAGTTTATATGATTTGCCCTTTTACAATGGGGATGTTCTATTAAGTCATTATTGTTTTATAAGACCTTTTAATATATACCTTTTATATTTATGGCAAATATCACCTCCTTTGCTACCTGACTTATAATTTTATAATGTATTTTAACATAAACCTTTAAATTTTTTAAAAATCAAATCAAGGCTTCCCTGGTGGCGCAGTGGTTGCGAGTCCGCCTGCCGATGCGGGGGACGCAGGTTCGTGCCCCGGTCCGGGAGGATCCCACAGGCCGCGGAGCGGCTGGGCCCGTGAGCCATGGCCGCTGAGCCTGCGCATCCGGAGCCTGTGCTCCGCAACGGGAAAGGCCACAGCAGTGAGAGGCCCGCGTACCGCAAAATAAATAAATAAAGTCAATCATCCTTTTATTTTAAAAATTTTGTCTTCAATTTATGCTTAGAAAGGGTTTTTCTATTCAAGATCAGATAAATAAGTACATAGTTTTCTATAGTTTCTTTATCTTTTAAATTATTAGATTAAATCCATCTCCCTACCCTTTGTCTCCAGGCAACAGCTGAGACAGCTTTCTGCATAGACTAGTTTGCCTTCTTTGGAATTTTAGATAAATGAATTATACAATATGCACTCCTATTTGGTCTTCTTTCACTCAGCATAATTATTTTGTATCATTCATGTTGTAGCATTATGTCAACAGTTCATTCCTTTTTAGTACTGTTGTAATAAATAATGTAATTATAATGTAATAATAATGTAATTAGTATTGTATGTACATGACACAATTTGTTTATATAATCATCTCCTGAGGGACATTTGGGATGTTTCCAATTGTGGCCATTTCAAAATAAAGCTGTTACGAATATTTGTGTACAACTCTTTGTGTGGACATATGCTTTCATTTCTCTTAATTAAATACTTAGGAATGGAATGGCTGGGTTATATGGGAAGTATATGTTTAACTTATTAAGATGGCTGCCTAAATGTTTTCCTGAGTGGTTGTACCATTTTATGCTCCTGCTAGCAGTGAATGAGGAGTCCACTTTCCCTATATCCTTTCTAACACTTACTATAGTCAGTCGTTTAAATTTTAGGCATTCTAATTAGGTATTTAGGATGATTTCATTTTGATTTTAATTTTAATTTCCCTAATCACAAGTGCTGTTTGGCATGTTTTTACGTGCTTTTAGTTATTCATATATTTTTGATGTACCCATTTTTATTGGGCATTTTGTTTTCTTTTTATTGATTATTATAATAAGTAAATTATTACTTTATTATTATAATAAATTATAATTGTCAAATAATATCATTATAGCTGTAACATTACAGCTTTATAATTATAAATTTATTATAGTTTTATTACATATACAATTATTTTACATTAAAAATCATTATTTTATTTCATTGTACTCTTAATTATTACTTTCTTTTAATTATAAGTACAAATTTAGTATAACTTTATCATTACAATAATTGTTAATGATTGGTAGCTTGGACATTTGAATCTATTTCATTGGTCTATGTTTTGCTCTATCATGCTATTTTACTTCCTGTAGCTTTATATTATTTTTTCATGTATAGCACTACAAGTTTTTATTCTTTTTTAATTTTATTTATTTATTTATTATTTATTTTTGGCTGCATTGGGTCTTCATCACTGTGTGAGGGCTTTTCTCCAGTTGCGGCACGCAGGCTTCTCATTGCGGTGGCCTCTCTTGTTGCGGAGCACAGGCTCTAGGAGCGTGGGCTTCAGTAGTTGTAGCACGCGGGCTCAGTAATTATGGCTCACGGGTTCTAGAGCGCAGGCTCAGTAGTTGTGGCGCACGGGCTTAGTCACTCCGTGGCATGTGGGATCTTCCTGGACCCGGGCTCGAACCCGTGTCCCCTGCATTGGCAGGCAGATTCTTAACCACTGCACCACCAGGGAAGCCCAAGTTTTTTATTCTTAACTATCATTTTTTTGGTGAGAGGAGGACCAGGCTATCCTAATCTGTTTATTTCAGAAATTGGTAAAATTTTAAGAAACTCTTTTTTAAAAAATCAGAATTGAGTTATATTTTTTATAATTTTGAAAGAAATGAGAGGTTTTCAATATTAGGTGTTCCTGTCCATTAAAATGGCTCCTTTCTTCACTCGTTCAATATTTTGGATTTGTTTAATTTCTCGCCCATTTCCTAGTAAGCTAGAAAACTTGAGATCTTTAAAGCTTTAGGACTTCCCATTAGCTTGTCCAACGTCAGCCAACAAGAATCACACAGTTTTAGAGATTGAAGCTGGAAGACACTGCAGATCATCGTGTCCAATATCCACACTGGCCTATGAGAAAACAAAGCCCAAAGAACTGAAGCACTTCCTTTATATCTAGAGTATGTTATGTCTCAGTGGTGATCCCCGATTATTACTTTGGTGTCCCTTCTATTATATCACTCTATCTCTCTTATATCTGTTTCCTAAAATTGGCCTCTGTTTTGCTAAGGCCAGTGACCTTGACATGCATTGTATACCTCAAGTTCACTGTGGTAAGTTCACTTCCCACAAGTCATGATATATGTGAGGGCAATCTACTTGTCCAGTGTCAAGGTAGCAAGACAGGTAGCTCACGTTAATGTAAAGAGGATGTTGCCTAGTGATAGGAATCATGGGCTTCCTGGCCTGGGTGGGTAGGAGTGGGGGACCCTCAGATGGAGAGATGGAAGCTTTAAGGCACTTCTGTAAGCTGGTCTTGCTACAGGGTGGAATTATAAGATGTAAAGTGGGTTTCTTTATCATCTTGGAAACATTTTTCAAAGACACTGAGGCAACCACAGAGGGGAGATTGCAGGCTTTTCTAAATGACTAGACCTTACTCGTTTAGTAGAGTGGATCTTCACCTTTTATGGGTCAAAGGACCCTTAGAGAATCTAGTAAAAAAAAAAAAAAATCCACTTTCCATAAAAAGGCACACACATTTCATACAAACTCTGATGGTTCAGAAGGGCAGAAAAATAAACGCGTACAAGAATCACTAGTGAAAGCAAACAGGTGACTTTGTGAGCCCTTGGATGAAGGTGAAGGTGAAAACGCAGAGCTGTGTGCAAAGCATGCTGCCTTCAGTGAGCAAAGACACATTTTCTTAGATGGGGGAATCTGTCATCATCTACAAGGACGGCTGCTGCTCCAGTGATGGGCGGAGGGGGGCTCGAGCAGGAATCGGTGTTTACTGGGGGCCAGGCCATCCTTTAAATGTAGCAATTAGACTCCCTGGGTGACAAACAAACCAAAGAGCAGATTCATGCAGCCTGCAGAGCCATCGAACAAGCGAAGGCTCAGAACATCAGTAAGTTGCTTCTCTACACGGACAGCATGTTTACTATCAATGGCATCACTAATTGGGTGTAAGGCTGGAAGAAGAATGGATGCAGGACAAGCACAGGGTAGGAGGTGATCAACAAAGAGGACTTCGTGGAACTGGACAGGCTTGTCCAGGGCATGGACATTCAGTGGATGCATGCTCCTGGACATTCGGGGTTTATAGGCAATGAAGAAGCTGAGGGATTAGCAAGACAAGGTGCGAAGCAACCTGAAGACTGACCAGGTCCTTTAATTCTTGGAAAAACTTGAGCCAGTGGCTGTCTGTCACCTTTACTTACTGGTATGAAAAATAAAACTATAGGCTGGACCACTGCAGTTGATGGGCAAAACAAAACAAAACAAAAAAACCCATCTATGGGTTTCACAAGCCCTGCCACAACTCTTCCCAAGGGTTTCATGTTCTCTTCGTTAAGAATTCCTGGGGAAGAAGGAAGGAGTCTGTTAACTATTTTAGCATCACCAGGTAAGGAAGGAGAGAAGAAATAAATTATGTGTATGTGTGAATGTGAGCATGGGAAGTCTAACCTGGGATGCATTAATCAATATAAAATGATTTTTCTAAAAATCTGAGTGAACATGTCCCAGGATCAAAAGAAAAACTTATTTTTTACACTCCTGGAAACAGAGCTCAGGGTACGTCAATTTACTAAGAGTGGACGTGCGACCACGAAATGGGAGGAGGGAACTGAGACAGTAAGAGGTTAAACATTCTCTTTGAACACAAACAACATTGATTCAATAAATATTTACTGAGCATCTGCTAAGGAAAAGGTACAGTGCTGAGTGGTGAGGACACAGTGCTTATCTAGAAAGATGTGGTCACTGCCCTCAAGGAAGACACACATGATAAAATCAAAGGGGCTCTAACAGTTATTTATTATAATACAGTGCTATATTAGTTCTATTACTATATAGCATACTAAGACACAATTTAAATAGTCATTAGTGTTTCTTATTTTACAGATGAGGAAACAGTGGCCTAGAAAGGGTAAATACTCTTACATCCAGGATTAGAACCCAAGTCTCCTTCTCAGACTTTTTTTTTTTGGGCGGTAAGCGGGCCTCTCACTGCTATGGCCTCTCCCGTTGCAGAGCACAGGCTCCGGGCGCGCAGGCTCAGCGGCCATGGCTCACGGGCCCAGCCGCTCCGCAGCATGTGGGATCTTCCCAGACTGGGGCACAAACCCGTGTCCCCTGCATCGGCAGGCGGACTCTCAACCACTGCGCCACCAGGGAAGCCCCTGTGTGAAACTTTTGAAAATTGTAAAGCAGTGTAGAATTTAAGGAATGTTTCATTCAATAATTCTTTTAAAAAAAGAAAGACATGTTTATCACATCCATTTTGAAAGGAGATGTGCATCTTCAGAGCCTCAATCCTGTCACTGCAAGGAGATGAGTCCTGGGAAGGAGGAGAATCAGAAAGGAAATGGCTGAGGAGGAACGCCAACATGGACCAGCAGCCCTGGTGGAGCTTGTGACCAGCAGCTACCACCCGGTCAGTCCAGGGGTCACCAAAGACCACCAGTTAGAGCTTCACGTGAGACTGGCAGCTGAACACCTCCAGGGCTTACCTGTCTATTCCTTCGCTACCTCCAAACACCGCTTATTTCACATAGAAAGAGCACTTCACTCATATAACCATCGCATATGTATCTTACAGGAAACCTAGGACCTCTCTTTCTCGTATTTTTTAGTACCTTGTCCTACCCCTCACTTCTAGCCCTCGTTATCTAGAAATATTCCGTGAAGTTTCCAAAAGAAGTGCAAGGAGACATTAAAAAAAAAAAAAAAAAAAAGAGGATAAGGAACTATCCCTTTATGCATACCATGTGTAACTATCCCTTTATGCATACCATGTGTGGTACCTCAAAGACTCTTCAGAGTGGACCAGTTCTCCTATTTATTCTTTTCTTTTCAGTCTGTACAAACAGTCCCCTATTATAAATTAGGAATGTCTGGTATCATAATCTGGAGAAAAAACTGTTTAGAAAATGTAGTCGTAAGTTCAATGATTTTCCATAAAGACAGATTATTAAGGGGCAGTGAGAAATTTGCATGTCTATGTTGCCTGCCAAGATATGTCCTGTCCCTAGGGAGGCAGAGCCATTAAAAGATGAAACACAGAAGTAGATCAATGGGACTCCGATTCACAACGTATCTTTAAAATAGAATGCCTAAAGGTATCTTGATGGTACTTCATAAATATCATCAATATAAAAGGGAGCTAATGGGTATTTTTCAACTGGGGGAATTCAGAACAGGGAATATCAATACCTTTTACGCTTACTTGGTTCACTCACTAACTCATATATCCTACACAGCGTCATTTAACACCTACTAAATGCACTTTGCTGGGATACAAAGATGCATAAGATTTGGACCTTGCTCCAAACAAAAGTCTGGTGGTCTTTTTTGAACCATTATTTTTCCCTTCCCAATCCCCCCAAGTTAGCCATCTTTGGAAAACAGAAGTAGTACAACATATGAACTGGATATATTTAAAACGTGACTATTAAAATACTTGTTTTACCTTGGAGTGCATAGTCCCATAAAAGGTATGTTATAGACAGTGGTTGTATCTCAATCTAGTTTAACACAGAAAACGATTTCACCTAGTATATGCCCCAAATCTATACATATGCTACATGATAGCAGACAGTGACATTGATATTATAGTTAGAATTTCAAAACACACTCTAAAACTTAAGTAACTGGCTGTATTTTTTTAGTATAAATTTTAATTCATTGTGATTTTAGAGTATATAAAATATTTTTTAAAAACAGAAAAAAAGGACTTCCCTGGTGGCACAGTGGTTAAGAATCTGCCTGCCAATGCGGGGGACACAGGTTCAAGTCCTGGTCCGGGAGGATCCCACATGCCACAGAGGAGCTAGGCCCGTGAGCCACAACTACTGAACCTGTGCTCTAGAGCCCATGTGCCACAACTACTGAGCCCGCATGCCACAAGTAGTGAAGCCCACACGCCTAGAGCCCGTGCTCCACAACAAGCGAAGCCACCGCAATGAGAAGCCCATGCGCCGCAACGAAAAGTAGCCCCCGCTCGCCACAACTAGAGAAAGCCCGCGCACAGCAATGAAGACGCAACGCAGCAATAAATAAATAAATAAATAAATAAGCTTTAAAAAAAAAAAGGAAAAAAATCATTCATCATAAACAATGTAGAAAAACCTGTTAATATTTTGACTGAAAAACAGATCTAAGGTATGAGGGAAATTTCACTCTAGTGGGATGAAAAGGTAAAGGGAAATATTTGAGTTGACCCTAAAGGGGTCAAAAGAGTGATGGCATTGGTTTCTTCATGGTTTCTTCATGTTACTTCCAAATATTTCCAGGGACATCCAGACACTCACCTTTGTTCATGACAAATTTTATTTTGTGGTCAAGAAAGGAGAAGAGAAGATGGAAAAGACCAGAAAGTGGTGTGAGAAGAGGTTTTCCTGAAATAAACAGGAAATAGATGGAAGTGAGATGCAGAAAAACAAAACAAAACAGAAGGGGCTTAGACAGGATGTCTAGGTAGATATGAGAAGGAAATTGATTCTTGGAGCTAGGATTAACTGTGCAGCCATAACTAAAAGGGAAAAGGAAAGTAGGTGTGTGGACCACTCAAGCAACCTTTTGAAGTAATTGGCAAAAGGTGGGATCACAGGATTCCAACCCAGTTACCAGGTGGCAGCTTGGATGCCAAACAACTTGGAAGAGAAAGAGGAGCATATGCAAATGCAGCCCACAGCTTAGATGTGACCTTAAATGGACAAATGTGTATCTGTGAGCCTCTCTAAAAAGGCCTTCCTATATTCATGCTTGTTGAGTTTCAAGCTTGTGTTCTTTGAGAAAGCGACATTTTAAAAACAACTTTGTAGTCACGACCATTTCAGACTCATTAATTTCACCCTTCATCCTCATCACTCTCACAGCATGAAATCTTGCAAATACTGTTTTGTCTAACCTTCCTCAATCTATTTAATGCAGAACATTAAAACCATTTCTTGTGCATTAAAAATCTTGGTTGCAGATCTTTGTGTTTCAAAAGGACATGCAAAAGCAAAACTACACCAAACAAGAGAGGATTTCAGTTGTGTAAATTTCCCATAATTTCGTTACTATACGAGGTGTCAATGAAGAGAGCTCAGGAATCTGGGCTGCCTGAATCAATTTGTTATATGAGGTGCATGTGAGTTGACAATGAACTTCTACCAATATGTATTGAAAATTTTGGGTTCCTAGGGATCATATTCAAGACCCGGCAGGGGACTTCCCTGGTAGTCCAGTGGTTAAGAGTCCACCTTCTAATGCAGGGGATGTGGGTTCAATCCCTGGTTGGGGAACTAGGTTCCCACATACCGCCGGGTAACTAAGCCCATGCACCTCAACTACTCAGTCCGTGCACCAGAACTACTGAGCCAATGCACCACAACTAGAGAGCTCGCGTGCCGCAACAATGGAGCCCACACACTCTGGAGCTCACACCCCGCAATGAAAGATCCCGCATGCCACAACGAAGATCCCACGTGCCGCAGCTAAGACCCAACACAGCCAAAAATAAAAATAAATATTTTTAAAAAAAAGACCCTGCAGGATTCCTATTCATAATGAGTCTATCATCAAAACAGGGGCCTCCAGAAAAAGAGATCAGCATATGTGAAATAACACTAACTTACAAATAGATCATTAATTTATTTATGTGAATAAATTAATGATCTATGTGAAATGTGAAGTTAAAGTTAGTGTTATGTGAAATAACACTAACTTACAAATAGATCATTAATTTATTTATTAAAGTCTGCCATGGATTATGGTAATTAATTTAATTAATTGGAGAACAGATTGAGCTAAATATGAATATTTTTTTCCAGAGGTGCTCCCTAATGTTTGCTTAAAGCAAGACATGGCTTTTGAAGAACTGTCCTATTTCCATTCAAGGACCCTAGAGAGCCAGCTGTCTAGCTTTAGCTACCCATCTGCATGTGTGTGCATGCTTATGTCCACTCAAAACAGTTTTGGACATACACGTAACAAATATCAACAGCGTTTCATTCAGGACAATAGAATTAAAGGGAAGGAATAAAGGGTAAAATGAGGAGAGAGATTTTAGTTTTTCATGTCCTATATATCCTTCCATTCTGTTTGAGTTTTCCATGTGAATATGTAAAAAATAACCACTTAAATATAAAAACACTCATACATTGTGCTCCAGTGAAAATACAAAACATCGGGGCCTCTGTTCTTGCTTGATAAAACACTGGGAGGAAGAGTCCCTTTGGGGCCCTGACTCCGCCTACCCATGTAGGAACAGTTGAGGCACTCAAACTGTCCAATCGCTTTAAGCAGTAGCCATGGCAGTCTGAATTTTCCTCATGCTTTTGGAACTTTGAAATGACAGAAACAGGATAACTATGGGGTCACCACTCACACATGAAGAACTCAGTATCAAGTCGAAAAAGATGGAGTCCTTTGTGGTTGAATGGTTAGCTTCCAGACTATGATTAGCAGGTCTTACCATTTCCTGAGCAGCAGAATATATAATAAATTAATTGTATAATAAATGTCAATGTCTACTACACTAACATCTAACAATAAACTAAGTGGCTTTTATATTTTGAATTGCCAAGTGAACTCTGTTGAGTTTTCTGCAGAGCTAAGATGTGGTTCTTTCCCAATATAATTTTGAAGTGCATGGATCTGGGATGCACTGATGTGAGGGAGGCACATGAAACACTTGCCACTTCTAAGAACTCAAATGGGTGCAGTTAAAATGGAAGTGATTCCAGGTACACAAGTGCCACCTTCCCATATTTTGAGGAGGAGCCCTGACCTGTATTTTTAAGTTCCTTTAGTAATTTTGATGTGTTTCAGGGTTTAGAAACGAATCTACCTTGCCTTGAAGGAATTCCTAGGCGTTACAGCGGCCTTTCTGTAAAGATCACCACCACCAGGCTGTTACCAACCTGGAGAGACTGAGCATTTTTTGAGCTACAATTTCATATAGTACAACTTTCTTCTAATGGACTCCTTTTGACCAGGATTGAATTTTTAAAATCACATTGTATAGAATCTGACGGCATGAGAAAACCGAGCTCAGAACGGTGTGACGTCTGATGTAGCATAAGATAACTGTTAAATTTTTCAACAAACAATTTCTTACATACATACAATTAGGGCCTAAAGAATTTTCCTAATAAAGCCAAAATCTGTACATCTTTGGTGAGCAAATCTGTCATGGGATGGTTAAAGATTTCTCATAAAAGTCTCTGATTCATGATGATGAAGTATCAAGTAATAAAAACAGATTCACCACTACCACGTTCCCTTTTACTTCGGCTGCCATGAGCCGCCAAGGTGATCGCTCTGCAAATCCGCCTGTTAGGTCATTGAGGCTGTGTGTATGTCAGGCCTAAATGGACATTTAATGTTTCTCAAGTTCCTAGCAGGAAGGACCATCAGCAAAGGCATAAACAAACTAGAGTACTCTTTAAATTTCTGTTATGAAAGGTAAACATTTGCTAATCTATGGAAGACTTTATACTAGGTTTCTAAAGTTGAGGATGTAAAAATATCAACTAATCCCGACCGTGAACTTCACACAGAATTAGAAAATTAAATATGACGTTATTCTCTATAAAACGTTCAGGATCACAAAGAAGGTTTAACAAGTTGGATTAAATACATAAAATAAAAGCTGACAGGAAATTAAACCAAATACTAATTCTATGCTATTCTTGGAAACATTTTCTGAGGTTTGTATCTGGAAGATGATATTTACAGACAGTCAAAACAAGCTGGCCAAATAGTTTCAAAGTCCTATGTGACTGAGTCTTCAGCATAAGGCAGTCTAAACGGTTAAACGAACGTTTTCCCCTTCGAAACAGACGATTTTGGCATTGTAAAACTGTCACGTCTATCCACAACTTCAAAATGAGGTGGGGGGGGCGTTCCAGAAACAATTCCAGAAGACAATTTATTTTTCTTACTCTTAAAGATCTCATCACCATCAATTAGTATTCATTAATCATCCCAGCCTGCTCTGTAGAACTGAAACGCCTCCTGCCTGAATCTAAGCCCATCTACCTTTGATGTACACAGTGGTAACACCTCATTTATTCTGCATTGTTAGGGAATGAAGTGATGCATGTCAGAGGATTTTCTAGAAAACAGATGCTTGTTTGTTTTTTACAAAGAGACCTCTACTTTTATTCACCATGTTTAAGTGAAATCTTTCTAACATGTACCAAGATTCATCCGTATTCTTAAATATGTTACGGGAAACTTAACATAACATTAATCATTAGCATAAACTTAAGCTAAAAACTTCTAAAGTTGTTGTTAGGAGACATCAGTAATTTAACAACGTTATCAAGAGGCAGCTGAGAGGTTGGAGTGGAATTTTCTGGGGAGGCAATCGAGCGCAGGCATTAAGAAACTAGGTTGCAGTGGACCCGGGCTCTGCCTCTGATCAGCTGTGCAAACTTCATCAGTTATTGAAGCTTTCTGCCCAGTAGTTTCCTCATTAAAATAGTAACAACAGCACTCACTTATTGAATTGTTGGAAAGATGAAATTCTTGCAAAAGACTTAGACCAGTGCCTAGCACAACATAAACAAATCTTAGCGCTTGTGATGGTTATTCTTGCTTTCATTTTTTACTGTTTTATAGGAAATCTGTTCTATTCTGGGAAACCAGGCACCATGTTTGCACATAATAGAGCATAAACTGAGCTTAAAGCAGGAAGTCTATGAGCTATTTTGGCTGCGTCAAAATGGTGTTCATTTAGAACTTTTTAAAAATTGTAGTAAGAACATTTTATATGGGTTCTACCGTTGCAATAAGTTTTGCAATAAGTTTTGAAGTGTACAATGCAGTACCGTTAATGATGGGCACAGTGTTGCAGAGCAGCTCTCCAGAAGTTATTCATCTTACAGAACTGAAACTTTACAACCACTGAATAGCAATTCCCCATTTTCACCTGCTCCCAGCCCCTGGCAACTGCCATTCTACTCTCTGCTTCTGTGAGTTTGGCTACTTTAGATACTTACATAAGTGGAATCATAAAGTATTTGTCCTTCTGTGACAGGCTTATTTCACTTAGCATAATGTCTTCAAGATTCATCTATGCTGTCACATCTAGTAGAATTTCCTTCTTTTAAAAGGCTGCGTAAAATTCCATTGTATGTATATACCACATCGTCTTTATCCATTCATCTGTGGATGGACATTTGAGTTGCCTTCATATCTTGGCTATTGTAAATGACGCTGCAATAAATATGGGAGTAAAAATATCTCTTCAAAAGCCTGACTGCAATTTTTTGCGGAAAATACTCAGAAATTGGACCGCTGAATTATATGGTAGTTCTATTTAAAATTTTTTTCTGTACTGTTTTCCGTAAAGGCGGCACTAATTTACATTCTTACCCACCCTTTACAGTCTCACCAACAGTGGGAATTTCTCATCATTCTTGCCAAATTTTGTTTTTTGGATAATAGCCATCCTAACAGGTGTGAGGTAATATCCCCTTGTGGTTTTGATTTGCATTTCCCTGATGATTAGCGATGCTGACCATCTTTTCATGTACCCGTTGGCCAATTGTATTTGTTCTTTGAAGAAATTTCTATTAAAGTCCCTTGCCCATTTTAAAATCTGGTTATTATTATTTTTCTCTTCTTATTTGTTTTGCTATTGAGTTGTAGGAGTTCCTTTTATATTTTGGACAGTAACTCCTTATCAGACATATGGTTCCAAATATTTTCTCTCATTCTCTTAACTTAGAGATTTTTGACTCTGCCCCAGAATGTGCAAATTTCTGGATACCTAACCCATTAAAAAACACCCACGCATGAACATGAACTCAAGTAACTTGGAGATGGACTTGGCTGAAACAACCTTTTTAAAATATTTTTTTTATGAATGATATCATTAATAAAAAAACAAAGGGAAGGATTAGGACAAAACAAATGGCATTAAAAATCTCAGAGCAGAGGCTCACATAGGATACATTACTTTCAAGCATTTTTGATATCAAATATTTTAAATTGATATACTAATTACTCTTTTATGCATTCACTCAAATAGGCCTTTACTTTCACATGGTATAAATTACTACTTTAGCTGGAATTACATGGGTTACTATGA
Source organism: Tursiops truncatus (assembly GCF_011762595.2). Classification (NCBI taxonomy): domain Eukaryota; kingdom Metazoa; phylum Chordata; class Mammalia; order Artiodactyla; family Delphinidae; genus Tursiops; species Tursiops truncatus. The sequence continues at coordinate 24,817,051 of NC_047054.1, read as the reverse complement.
CTAAAATGGCACTTAAAAATAGTTTGCAATAGTTTGTTCACTAACGCAGAAATACTTCTTTATGCTTTGGAAGTCACAAGATTCCTTTAAAAATGTCCCTGCCTTTCCCTCACCTATTTTCGAACACTGCAACATGGTTCTGTTTAAAAACTGAGATTATAGGACATCTAGCAGCTCCTGAGCTTAGGACACAGACAATAAACAAATGAGGTCAGCCAGCTTACTCTGCCCATGCCTGTATGGTTTGGGCAACTAGGCAGGAATTAAGGCAGCTTTAATTGAATTGCTACTCTTGGTTTTATCCTTGGCCTCACAGACCACAGGATCTGTAGAACCTCAAACCTGCCTTAGAAATCTAAGAGTTTAAAGACCCTGATGGCCAAAGACTTCATTCCTATGACCTTACACACTTATGCAGAACCGGCAGATGATGTAATGTGGGTTTCACCCATGAGATGCCTCGTGTTTCATTTTTTCCGAGTGAATAACTCCTCTCTACTCTCTGCCGAAGGATGCTAATTGTCGATGCGGCTGCTAAATGAACAGGTTTAGGAAGTACTTTGATTTCTATGAAAGTAACATATTCTAGAAATACAAAGTGCATAGAACCCTCTTAAACATGACTCATGATTGGAGATATGTCTGGAATCCAGGTTTCTTCATGCCCTCCTGGAACAAAACACATGTATACAGAGGAAGCTGAACTTAAAACAGGAAGTCTATAGACCTTTACCCACTGGGTTTTGGAGATACATGTAAAAACGTAGACACACTGAAGTAAATGATCTGAGCTGAATCTACAGCGTTTAGGTATTGTCCAGGGGTTGGCAAAGTTTTGCTGTAAAGAGCCAAACAGTTGATAAGTTATGTTTTACGGGCCATATGATCTCCATTGGAACTAGTCAACCAGGCTGTTTTACTGCAGAAGTAGCTACAGACAGGATGGAAACAAATGGTCACGGCTCTGTTCCAATAAAACTTTATTGACAAAACCAGGTATCAGGTCAGATTTGGTCCATTGCTGTAGTTTGCTGACTCCTATTATAACAAAAATGTATAGGGTGCATGGTCTAAGAGATTGAGTTAGAATCCCAGCTCTGACTGGGATTTATTCTCAGAAAGTTTGGAAAGTTCTTAAACTTTTCTGAGGCTCCATTGTTTGTGATAAGGAGATAACAATACCTAGTGCAGGGGCCTGTGATGAGGATCATATGAGACAATGATTGTAAAGCGCTGAGCTTGCTGGCTGGCACATCCAGCAAACTTATGTGGTCCGTATCAGTTCCTTTGCATAATTCCGTTCCTGCTTCCTTAAGACGTCTTCTACCACAAGGAAGTACATCCTCGTACCAGGTTTACAGGACCCTAGCAACACCAACATCAAGTCTGGTTACCAAAGGGAGGTAGGCAGACGTGGCACTCCTATAAAATAGTCATGAGAAGATGAAGCACAGAACGAGGTTTTTTTTTTTTTTCCTACAGGATTTGGCAGATACTGTACCATCCTAATACCTTTCACTTTCAGAATGGATGAATTGGGCCAGAATCGCCCCTGTCATTAAGCCTGCCTCAGCAGATGGCACAGCCCCAAACAGGACAAAATGTGTGTGTGTGTGTCTGCATGTACGTGCACATGCATGTGCATTGTTTTAAATGCTGTACACTATGAAATATGACACGAATATAATATTACACGGCTAATAAATGTACGCGCACTGTGCAGCAGCGCCACATTTCTCATTTCCCGCGCCCATATATCTAGTTCGACGACGGAAGTCCTAGGACCACCCCCATCTCACCCTCCAGCGACCAAGGGAAAGGAGAAAACCAAGTTTTCTTGAAATCGTTCCTGCCTGACTTCTAAAAGCCATTGCCTCAGACCTCACCAAGCACATTTTTTAGATAACATGATCCCTATTGAGATTACAATCTATTTTTAAAAAATAGAAATGGTAAATAAAAACTTTCTCATTGAGGGTATTTTTTATTCCCAAGCTTACAAACAGTATTTCATTCAACCTCCAATGACTAGGTGAGGTTGACAGGAAGGTAAACTCCAGAGTCAGGCTGCCTGGGTTGGAATCTTCCCTCTGCTACTGAATGACTGTGACCACAGGCAAATTACTAAACCTCATTTTCTTTGCCTGAGAAATTCCTATTTCATAAATTGGTTGTGAAGATTAAATTAGATAATGCATGGAGCGCTCTTCGGGTATCTAACATATGAGAAGTCCTCATTAAGTGTGAGTTATTGTAATTGTTATCATCCCCACTTAATAGACATAAACAACAAAGCACTAAGAGTCATGTGATCTTCTGGATGTTTGCCTGGGAAGGTCCTGCTAGGACCAGAGCTCAAACTTGGTCTTCCACACCACCGCACGAGGACCGCTTCTGCATGCAGTCTATCAAATCACATGACCTTTTTAAGTCTATGGTACCATATTTAAAGTATTTCACTGATGAAGATGCTTATTCTCATTAATTTTAAACTCTAATTCAAGAAGTCAGAGAGAGAAAGTGAGTGCCTGGGATGTAGGGACACAGGAGAGGAAATGATGAATTGTTTGTTTGTTTGTTTGTATGCGGTACGCGGGCCTCTCACTGCTGCGGCCCCTCCCGTTGCGGAGCACAGGCTCCGGACGCGCAGGCCCAGCGGCCATGGCTCACGGGCCCAGCCGCTCCGCGGCATGTGGGATCTTCCTGGACCGGGGCACGAACCCGTGTCCCCTGCATTGGCAGGCGGACTCTCAACCACTGCACCACCAGGGAAGCCCCTGAATTCGTTTTTATGGTTACTGTTAGATTATCATTTGAATTGTCTCCGTCCTTTTTATTAACAATATGTATCCAGGATGCACATCCAACTTTCCTTTTGCTTCCAAACTTGTCAAATCCAGGTAGGCTGCTTAGGGCGGGAGCACACGCAGATAATGGCAAGAAGAAAAACGAGGTTTCTATTCTCCTCTTTGAAACACCATGACTCCGCAAAATGACAGTTACCTGGCTGCCACCTCTCAATGCCAGTCACTCTAATTGGCAGCGGATTTGACTTTTTCATCTACTTTATCAGCGATCTATTGCTTATCTTGTTTCTTCCTTCTTCAGTGGATCTGAGCTCCGAACTCCCCTGGAAGCTCGACAGGATTGAGCTCCCAAGGGCTTAAATAGAGACTTGAAGTCAGATGAAACCATTGCGGTGAGATGCTTAATACTTGAGATGCTAATAAGCTTAAATAGAAACATCCTCCGGATTACAGAATGGGCACCTTGGCATGTTTGAACTTTTCCAACTATCATTCCACCAGGTGATAAAAGATTTCATTGAAGAATGACAGCAACTATATATTTATAAAATGCCCCTGCATTTAAGGATGTGAAAACGTCCCATAAACTATCAGTCATTTTTCTCTTACTGAAAAGTCTGGGGCTCACTGAGAATGAAATTTTTCCAAGGTCTCATCAAATCAGCACTAGATTTGAGAAGTCCAAGTTGTCTGAGAAAAGAATCCAGTGCAATCCACCTGACTGCTTGATTTCCCACCATCCTTTTCGTGTCCACATAAATGTTTCAAGGCTAACTTTCCTGATGAGCATGAATGCTGAGCATTTATCAGACACACTGGATAGCTGTAGAATATTACATAATTGTATGGCGTGCACCAAGTTAAGACTGTACAGCAACCCATCTCAACCAAAATAAAGAAGGTAGACGTCACCTCACGGGAACTCCTGTTAAAGGGGAGAAAACAAGTGGGAGAAATTCTAATGATGTGTTACACTTGCCCTAAAATTTCAAGTGACACATTGGATGCCTTAAGGCAGACATTGAGTAATCTTTAAATTTCGGGCACTGTGTATTACAAGCCTATTAGGAACAAATTAGGTTATATATGAAAAAGTCCTAGTAAAGCATAGTACTGAGAGCCAGGAGAAAAAAGCTCTAAATTTGGTCATACTAATAACTAGATCTGTGACCCCAGGTAAGGCATTTCAATCACCTTTCATAAGCCTTCTCATTCCTGAGATGATGAATAGCCTAGCTGACACCTATAGATCTTTCTAGCGCTGGCACTGTCACAAGAAAATAGACTTGGTAGCTTGCAGGATATCAGGCTTGGCACTCAGGACTGCTATGTAATAGGTGATGTGCCTTTTTGTGACCTCAGGCTTTCCATTCTTTACTGTTTCAACTTTTCTTTCCCTCAGTAACCCTCTTTGTTTCTTCAGCCACTCAGGGTCCTACTCTCAATCAGAATTTGATTCCAAGGAAGGGACAGAACTGATCCATTACGTGTTCATATGAAGTTAAGGCCACGTGGTCCTTATTTAAAGGCATGAGAGCTTTAAGTCTGAAATGCCCCTAATTTCGTGTGGCCTCCACCTCAAACGCGGATCATAAATCCAACCATATCTCTGTGTTCAGTGACACCTCTTTAGTTTTGCCGCCATCATGCTTCAGCTGGACGCTGCCACAGAGTCACAATTGTTCTCTCTGCTGCCTCGTCTAGTCACACAGCAGCCTTACTGCCCTTCACAAGGTCCATTCGATCTGCTAAGCCCCTTGCTGAAATCCCTCAAATGACTTCCCATTGTATTTAGAATAAAATCTCAACCCTACCATGGCCTACAAACGCCTGCGTAACTTGATCTCAGCCAGTCTCTTCCATCTTTTCCGTTCGTTCCTTGGGTCACAGAGACTTTTTTTTTTTTTTAATTTTTTGAGCACGCTGGACTCATTCCTGCCTTTGAGGCTTTTCACTTCTTATCCTCTCTGCCTAGACCCCTCCTGTCCTATAAACCTCAGGTCCACCTGAGAGGAATGTTGACACAACCTCATTAGCGAACCCCCTGAGTGCACCTGGTTATTCTTTCTCTGCCCCATCGCTGCTTTGTTGTCTCTCACTGACCAGTGCTTGAAATTATCCTATTAATTGTGTATTATCTACACCTCCCTCACTAGAATATAAGTGCGATGACCCTGCCTCTCCTGACCATCATTCTATTTCCAGTGCACTGATAAGTGTCCAGTACAGAGTAGGCCCTCAACAAATGTGTGATGAAGGAGAAAGGTAGTAGATAACACAAGAAGGAAAAAAGGAAATAAAAAAGTTTTTATCCTCTAAGACCAAAAGAAGACAGTGCTCCGAATTAGGTGACTGATCTGAAATGAGGCTCTTGTATGTTTTACGCTTAGTGACGGCCTCCTTTGGGTGTAGTTTCAGGTGTGGGGATATGTGTGGTGGGTGAAGGGGGCATGCCACAGTGCCCTTGTCTTCCTGGCTTTGTACTTTTCTGTATCAGATGCTCAGGGACACGATCTGGCTACGTGTGTTTCTTTGTGAGGCCCACAGGCCTCTCAGCACGGTGACGAGACGGTACCCCTTGAGCTGTATTTCTTTCAGATATGTGTCTGACAGGAAGTGTTATGACCAAGGTCCAAAACAAGATAGTGACAAAACAAGGAGAGAAGTATATCTTAGTACCAATTGTACCGCAATTGCACCAGAGCTGGGACGATAAACTCGGGCTCTATGAGCCAGTCCATCACACATAATCTTATTTATGGAAAAAACTTACGGAAAGCCTACTTTGTGAGCCACTGACTTCTTTATTCCTTCTCGCATATAATTTATTTCCCAGTCCTGGGGAGCCTTTCAGTGTGGAGGCTTTCAGAAGAGTCTCCTTGGTGGTTTTTAGGTCCTCAAACATTACGCGTATTTTATTAAATATGAATAACTTTATGCTTCTGGCCTACAGAGGAAAGGCTGGCCCCAGGGTAACAGTGGATGGGTGAAGAACCGACACTCAGAGCTTTACGGGCATTGCATGTGTGCAGACATGGCAGAATAACAGGATAACTGTTTGTACTTCTTAATCACAATTGTTTTCTGGAAAGGATTTGATAAGCTCACCCACACTGGATAATAAATGAATTGTAAGATTTTGGAAAGACTTGGCGTTAGCAACATGAGGAAGGCTCCATTGCCTTAAACCGTAAGAATAAAGCTGTAATGGGAAATTTTCAGGCAATAAGGAAATACGTTTATATGTCTAGAGGCAGAGGTTTCTACACAGCATTTCTGAAAGTCTCTGCAGACTGCCTCCTATTTTTCTTAACATCTATCTTCTTACCTGGAAAATGGACATCATAACATTGAACTTTCAGGGCTGTTGCGAGACAAATACATTTAAAGTGCCCACCAAGGGGAGTGGAGCCGACACCGAGCTCCACAAAGGGCCCTGCCTGTTGGTGTTGGAGGGCTGTGAGCTCAGCCCGCTGTGGGGTCTGGGAAAATAATTTCTTTGTGTTTTGCCCTCCTTTATTCATAACATTTACCATGCTTCATCATCTTTCTAGCTTAGGGCAGAGAACAGAAAACAAAAATACCAAAGTATCAAAACATCAATTTTAACAATTAGTCTGTTGGTCTGGGTACACTCTACTCTCTGAATGCCAAGCAGATATCTATTCTACTTCCTCTCCATTTTTACATGTCTTGCTTTTATAAAACAGGGCCTTTTCAGTTACCAGATTCTAAGGAGAAATAACTGGGAAAGGCCCTAGATCTTACATGCCTAAAGGCTCTGGAATGTCGTGGCTTTTATTTTTCTTAGCCGGAGGGCATACAAATATTTAACTGTGAATCATCTGAGCTGGGACTTCCTTATAGTAACAGTGGCAGGACTTGGAGAGCCTTTCTTTTGTCAACGTCTGGATAATCAGGGGCCTCAGAGGATATTTACTCAACTACTGATCAGAGCCCTTTGCTCCTCCTTTTCCGAGGAAGTACCCTCTGGAAAGTCTCAGTGCTCCCAGATTATTTTTTCTAAGATGCCACTGAGCTTTTTAATATTAGAGATTCCTGGGCAGTTTTCATGATTCCAATGCAGAACATTTTTATTTTTTCTATACTCATTCATTCAACAGATAGATTTGAACAGCTTCTACATGCCAGACACCGAGAAGACTACTAGCGAAAAGGATGAAAAAGACAAACTCCAAACCCTAAAATTAAAAAAATAAAAAAAATCACAGTCTTAGAGGTGATATAGATGAATTAAAATAGAAGACCTAAGTGCTGTGACTTAGTATAGGACAGATTCAATGGGATCAAATGAATGAATGTTACTAACTGTGCAGGAGAGTGAGCAGAGAAGATTCGAGAAAGTTTTGCAGAGGAAGAAGCATTTCAGCAACGGAAAAGATGAGCAGAAATTACCAGTGGGAACTGTGGGGATAAAAAATGTTACTCCAAGCTGAGGGATGACGAAGACCTAGTCGTATGAAAGAACCTATGTGTTTACAGGGCTGGCAATAGCTTAATGTGGGCAGAACTGACACCGAGAAGGACCCTGTGGGCTCCTGGGCACGAAAGTCTTTTTCTCCCATTTCTTGTCGGCAAGACTCCATCTTCCATGACCTTCCCTGAGTCCCAAAGGGCAGATTCGAACAGTTGCTAATCAGGGAGGAGCAGCCCAGAGACCACCTGAGGCGAGATTCAAGGGACCAGAGAAGCTCATCAAGTTTAGGAGACTGACCACCTGAGACCCTGCACACACCCTAACCTTGTCAGCGACCCCACCCTTGAACTATTGCTATACATCTCCTCATCAAATCCTCCAGCACTGGGACACACAGTTTTTGAGGACAGGAGCCCGCTGTGTCCCCCTTTGCCTGGCAAAGCAATAAAGCTATCCTTTTCTACTTCACCCAAAACTCTGTCCCCGAGATTCAATTCAGCACCAATGCAGAGAGGCTGTGATGTTGGCAGCAGAACATGCATTTTGTACACAGTCATAGTAGGGAAACAGGCTGGGAAAAATAGGGACCAGATCCCAAAGCTCACGGTTTCTGAGGAGTGAACCGTGTGTTGATAGAGGTGTTTTAATAGTGTTTCAAGGTAGGTGGCTTGAAGCAAACATTTTATATGAAAAACTGATTTTTCATCAGTCAAAAAATAAGGACACTTGTTTAACTTTGAAAGTATGTATTACATGAAATTTTTAAACTGTAGATTCTTCTCCTACATTTAAATTATAGTTCCCTGACTAAAACTGTATTTATTCAGTACTCATTCAGGATTACACTCATTTCATAAATTGTGGAAAAACTAAGTTTAGTTTTTCTAAGCATCTGACTTCTATGGGCAGGACTCCATTTAAAAAAAGGGTCTCACTGTGCTCAGCACAGTGTCTGAAAGACATAGCAAGAGTGCAGACCCTAAACCCAAGTTAATGTCATAGGACAGGAGCTAAACGCACTGTGGCGTCAATGTCATGTCCCTGGTGAAAAGAATGAATGAGGGCTTTGCCTAGTGACTTGGAGGGACTGTGGAGTGAGAAGAGCAACACACACAAAGTGACACTTAATAGGATCCCATTTTTGAAAAACCAACAATTTCCATGAATGTAAACGAGACATGAGGCCACGAGAGAAGAAAATAAATGGATTTTTTTCACACGTCGATTTTTAAGGCATCTTACCAGGACAGGCAACTCTGGGAGGAGGAGGGCAGATAAGGTGCATGATTTAAAAAAAAAAAAAAATGAGGATGATATGGTCCCATTTAACTATCTGTGTGGGTGTGGGTGGGTCGTACATTAAACAAATGCATGAAAGGATAAAAACCAAAATTTTAATGACGATTATTTCATGCTCAGGGTAATAGGACTCTAGGTAATCTTTCCTTCCTTCAGCATATTTTAGGCATTGACTTAATTTTCACAATGGGCAAGTACTATTTATATAATAAAAAAGCTATTTTTACCACGAGAGGTAGGGAGTTCACAGACCAGCTAGCAGAGGACAGAAAGGCTGTGTGGCACAGTGGCTAACTGCATATACTGTGGAGCCTGACCCCCGGGGCTCGAATCCTAGCGCTTCTTATTAGCCATGAGACCACAGGAAATGTAGTCAATTCCCTATGCCTCAGTTTTCTGACCTATAAGTTGGTCAAAATAATAGCACCTACCTTCATGGAGTTTGACGAGGATGAGACAAATTATCATTTGTAAATCACTTAGATCAGTGTCTGGCACACAGGAGAAAGTACACAGGTGTTTGTTACATGAAATAAATAATTGTAATAGAGTGTCCTAAGCGCCATGACTAAAATCTCCAAGGAAGACTAGGGGAGCACACAGAAAAGTGACTGGTTGGATCTGGAGTCTGGTCTAGAAGGGGGTCAGGGAACCTTCTAGAATAAACCTGGATGAATGGTGAGGTCATTCAACATTCTACTTGGACTTAGCCAGAGAGAGAACGGGAAAGGAGGTATCCCAGGGAGCAAAGAGGACAAATCAATGTCTCAGGTGAAAGAGACGCTCTTGTGTCTGGTTTTTGTTTGTCTGTTTTACCAACAGCGTGAAAGAGAGCAAGGTGTTCACATCTAAAGAATGGGATCTAAATGTGTTGGCTGCCCCATCGAGGGCTGAAGAATTGCCATCCTTCTTTTTCCTCTACTGCATTTTCTTACTTCCTTCATCACCCCCCTGCCTAAGATGTTTCAGTTCCATTGGATACTGTCATCATTCATTGAATGAGTTGATCGAAGATACTGATCAAAGGCTTGTGCACTTTTTGAAAAGCCCACACACCTGTGTAATTTCCTAAGACACATATTCAAGGTTGGGTCATCATGTTTCTGTAAGCATACGTCAAGCACTAGTCTGCGATGATCATCTCTTAATCATATAGTGCTTTCCCTACCACCTCTTAATCTATTTACTAACTCACTACTCACACTTCCTTCCGTTACCTCAACATTTATTCTCATTTTGATCAAAAGATCCCTGGGGCATATGATTTTTGAATAGAGATAAAAGGTAACGTTCTCTTTGTAAAGAGTTGTGTTTTCTAAATACTAAATAATACAGGGGTAAATTATTGGCTATAAGTTGGTTGTAAGGATGGTGAGTAATGGCTAGGAAGAAGGAAGAAGAAATGAAAATTGGGAATGGTTATTAGTGAGAGGAGCTGAACAGAGAAACCTACTCACAGAGACGTCTTTTTTTTTAAAATAATACATTGCATTTTTATTACTAAATGAAAGAGAACTATCCATATAACAGGGAAAAATCCACATGAATGATACCTTATCTTTTTTTTTAATTTAATTTTATTCATTTTTTTATACAGCAGGTTCTTATTAGTTATCTATTTTATACATCTTAGTGTATATATGTCAACCCCAGTCTCCCAATTCATCCCACCACAACCCCCTACCCCCCCCATTTCCCCCCCCGGTGTCCATACATTTGTTCTCTATGTCTGTGTCTGCATTTCTGCCTTACAAACAGGTTCATCTGTACAATTTTTCTAGACTCCACATGTTTGCGTTAATATACAGTATTTGTTTTTCTGTTTCTGACTTACTTCACTCTGTATGACAGTCTCTAGGTCCATCCACGTCTCTACAAATGACCCAGTTTTGTTCCTTTTTATGGCTGAGTAATATTCCATTGTATATATGTACCACATCTTCTTTATCCATTCATCTGTCGATGGGCATTTAGGTTGCTTCCATGACCTGGCTATTGTAAATAGTGTTGCAATGAACATTGGGGTGCATGTGTCTTTTTGAATTATGGTTTTCTCTGGGTATATGCCCAGTAGTGGGATTGCTGGGTGGTATGGTAGTTCTATTTTTAGTTTTTTAAGGACCCTCCATACTGTTCTCCATAGTGGCTGTATCCATTTAACATTCCCACCAACAGTGCAAGAGGGTTCCCTTTTCTCCACACCCTCTCCAGCATTGGTTGTTTGTAGATTTTCTGATGATGCCCATTCTAACTGGTGTGAGGTGATACCTCATTGTTGTTTTGATTTGCATTTCTCTGATGATTAGTGATGTTGAGCAGCTTTTCATGTGCTTCTTGGCCATCTGTATGTCTTCTCTGGAGAAATGTCTATTTAGGTCTTCTGCCCATTTTTGGATTGGGTTGTTTGTTTCTTTAATATTGAGCTGCATGAGCTGTTTATATATTTTGGAGATTAATCCTTTGTCTGTAGATTCACTGGCATATATTTTCTCCCATTTTGAGGGTTGTCTTTTCGGCTTCCTTATACTTTCCTTTGCTGTGCAAAAGCTTTTAAGTTTCATTAGGTCCCGTTTGTTTATTTTCGTTTTTATTTCCATTTCTCCAGGAGGTGGATCAAAAAGATCTTGCTGTGATTTATGTCAAAGAGTGTTTTTCCTATGTTTTACAACAGACACCGCAGAAATACAAAGCATCATAAGAGACTACTATACACAAATCTATGCCAATAAAATGGACAACCTGATAGAAATGGACAAATTCTTAGGAAGGTTTAACCTTCCAAGACTGAACCAGGAAGAAATAGAAAATATGAACAGACCAATCACAAGTAATGAAATTGAAACTGTGATTAAAAATCTTCCAACAAACAAAAGTCCAGGACCAGATGGCTTCACAGGTGAATTCCATCAAACATTTAGAGAAGAGCTAACACCCATCCTTCTCAAACTCTTCCAAAAAAATTGCAGAGGAAGGAACACTCCCAAACTCATTCTACGAGGCCACCATCACCCTGATACCAAAACCAGACAAAAATACTACAAGAAAAGAAAATTACAGACCAATATCACTGATGAATATAGACGCAAAAATCCTCAACAAAATACTAGCAAACAAAATCCAACAATACATTAAAAGGATCAAACACCATGATCAAGCGGGATTTATGCCAGGGATCAAGGATTCTTCAATATACACAACTCAATCAATGTGATACACCATATTAACAAATTAAGGAATAAAATCCATATGATCATCTCAATATATGCAGAAAAAGCTTTTGACAAAATTCAACACCAATTTATGATAAAAACTCCCCAGAAAGTGGGCATAGAGGGAACCTACCTCAACATAATAAAGGCCATATACTACAAACCCACAGCAAACATCATTCTCAATGGCGAAAACCTGAAAGCATTTCCTCTAAGATCAGGAACAAGACAAGGATGTCCACTCTCGCCACTATTATTCAACATAGTTTTGGAAGTCCTAGCCACGGCAATCAGAGAAGAAAAGGAAATAAAAGGAATACAAGTTCGAAAAGAAGAAGTAAAACTCACTGTGTGCAGATGATCTACATAGAAAATCCTGAAGATGCCACCAGAAAACTACTAGAGGTAATCAATGAATTTGGTAAAGTTGCAGGATACAAAATTAATGCACAGAAATCTCTTGCATTGCTACACATTAAGAACGAAAGATCAGAAAGAGAAATTAAGGAAACAATCCCATTCACCATTGCAACAAAAAGAATAAAATACCTAGGAATAAACCTAGCTAAGGAGGTAAAAACCTGTACTCAGAAAACTATAAGGCACTGATGAAAGAAATCAAAGATGACACAAACAGATAGAGAGATACACCATGTTCTTGGATTGGAAGAATCAATATGGTGAAAATGACTATACTACCCAAAGCAATCTACAGATTCAGTGCAATCCCTATCAAATCGCCAATGGCATTCTTTATAGAACTAGAACAAAAAAATCTTAAAATCTGTATGGAGACACAAAAGACCCTGAATAGCCAGAGCAATCTTGAGGGGAAAAAATAGAGCTGGAAGAATCAGACTCCCTGACTTCAGACTGTACTACAAAGCTATAGTCATCAAGACAATATGGTACTGGCAGAAAAACAGAAATATAGATCAATGGAACAGAATAGAAAGCCCAGAGATAAACCCACACACCTATGGTCAACTAATCTATGACTAAGGAGGCAAGGATATACAATGGAGAAAAGACAGTCTCTTCAATAAGTGGTGCTGGGAAAACTGGACAGCTACATGTAAGAGAATGAAATTAGAACACTCCCTAACACCGTACACAAAAATAAACTCAAAATGGATTAGAGACCTAAATGTAAGACCGGACACTATGAAACTCTTAGAGGAAAACACAGAGACTTCTATAATGACTATTTTATGGACTTTTTTGGCTGAGCTGAAAGGCTTGTGGGATTTTAGTTCCCCGGCCAGGGATCGAACCCAGGCCCTGGCTGTGAAAGCGCCGAGTTCTAACCACTGGACCACCAGGGAATTCCCTGGATTTTTTAATATGCCACAAAAATGCAAAAGAAATGGTCATGCAGTGCTTATCTGTCTGAAAAGAGGACTAACACAAACTATAAAATTAGAAGGAAAAAACTTTTTTCCTCAATGGACCTGAAAGTGCAGAAAATCATTCTATAACTCTAGATGGGGAGAGAAAATGTATACATTGAAAATAATAAATTTCATCGGTAGCCAGATATAAAAATACCCCGATTTCAGGGACTGCCCAATATTTTAACACCACAGAATTTGATACTGAAAATAATGGTATGCGGTCCAGATCCAACCTTCAAGAGCACTTATTTCCGAAACTGCTGGAAATGTTGCCCGATGACAACTCATAGCTTACCCCTCCCCCAGGACCTGCCCTCAGCCTAAAGGGGTCCTCTTGCCCAAAGCCACACCTTTCCCCAGGGGGCAGCCTTCATGACTGGACAAAGTGACATGCAAAAGCCTAGAGGCTGACCTCCCTGTAATTCAGGACAACTCTGAAGGACCGTCCCAGCTCCGGGGCTGGAAGATTCGGCTGAGGACTCTGTCATAAATAAATTCCAGTTCATCCTCTTCCTTTTCAGGCTTCCCGCCCTCGAGGGCGTTCCTAAGAGCACGCTGCAATAAACTCTCCGAACTCATATCTCTCTCTGAGTCTGTTTCCTAAGGAACTTGATCTAAGGCAACTCTCTAGACCCATCCTATCATTTTACACCTGAGAAAACTCAAGTGTCTGAAAGGTGAAGTGATTTGTTCAAGATAGCGCAGCTGGTAAGTAACGGATTTGGGAATAGGATTTTGACTCCTGAACCAATTAAGTGCTCTCTTCACCTGGAATATTAGTCCTGACAGCAAAGATCTAGAAAATAATTCCTAAAGGTTGTAGCTTTGTTTCACAGCATGTAAAACATAGCTTCAAATCAAGTCTGAAATATTTTTGTGTCCTTAATATTATTTACCTGAGAGGTTTTTTCTGTTGTTTTTAATAGACGGATGATAGAAATGTGTATGATCAGGCCACCCAAGAGGGCTGTTCTCTTGCTCTCTGTACACCCCCTGCTCGACCGGTGCCTGCTTCACCCACACCCTACTCACCTGACTGACCTTCCTTCTTATTCGTAGAGACATACTTGCCCCCTGCCCCAGCTAGTGAGTGTTCTAACCTTCAGAACATCTCTACTATGACAGCTTATCAAAGGCAGGTGAGGGGCATGCCCCTCTGCTGGTTTCCCTGGTAACCAATGAGCCAACCTGCAGTCAATTCCCCCTATAACTGGTAGCCTCCCTCTCCTCTCAGGAGCAAAGACCAGTGCCTTGTCCCGCCTGCTGTCTGCGCACAGTAGGGTGTTGCTCCAGGACCTTGCTTCAGACATGTAAGATCCCCCGTCCATTAAACCCCTGATGTCACTGTTGCTATCTCTGGGGTCTTTCTTCAGTCTTGAGGTTGGGCAATTACGGGGCTTGCAGACCTGCAGGGTGTAGCCCAACAAAGGGGAAGTTCATCTAAGTAGGATTATGTTCCTAAGACTATAATTTCCAGGAGGGAATGCTTGCCAAGTTCTACAACAGCAGTGGCAAACCAGAACTGAGAGCCATCAACCTAGACTTGGTTTTTTCATGGCATGGACCTGTCAATGACTCATTCATCCATCAGTTTGTCTCCTATTTTTTAAATATTATTGAGTGTGCTCAGATCGTTAGCTTCAACGTGTTTTTTAAAGTGTTTTAAAACTTTTTTATCTGTTACTTTTCTGCATGGAGAGTGTATACCTAGACCTGTGGACAGAAATATTATCTAGATACGATTAATATTTTGGAAATCTAGTTGTCCTTTCAGGTTTGAGTGGTATTACAAAATCATTCTGATATTGAGGTTGAGAAGTGCGAGGATAATTGGTGATGATCTCTAAATTTCAAGGGTTTTACCGAAGTTGCTCTCTCCTACCTCCCAGTAAAGCTTTGGTGCTACGTTCATATTCAACCTTCCTCGGCACTCAGCTACAGACAGAGAAGCAAAAGCCAAGGAGCAGAGAGGAATTCGTAATTGCACGATGACGGTGCTCTTTCCGTTGCTTGGCCCTTCATTGTATTCAGTGCACTGGGTAGATCGGGTCTTGACTCCCCTCCAGAACTCACTCTCAGGACCCTGTTGACAATCCTTCAGGAAACCACATTGTGCTACAAAGCACCAGTCATCTTGATACATTCAGCTTTTGTGACTGTCCTGCTTTTGTTGCTCGTACTCCCCAGAGATGTGGGCTTTTTTCCAAATGAATTTAAAATGCAATAACCTGATATAATTTTAAATGGCCTGGCTTGATGCCACAGAGACATTTGGAAATATAAAAAGTAGGCGTTTGGACCTCACTATAGGCAATGTTTTCTTTTTCCAGAAAACAAAATGATTTTAAACTGGGTCATAAAACCAAGTATTTTGTTTATTACATATTATTTTTTTTAATGTTTGACAAGATATAACAAATTTGAACTACATTACCCTCCCCAAGTGATTCACAAGGACAGCCTACTGATTCTCAATGGCATGCTGATCAAAATAATTGCCTTTGAAAGGCATTTGCCATGACATATTCACCACTGCGGCCATTCAAAGCGCTCTGAAAACATTGAGTCACGTATTTTCACAATACGTCTGCAAGGTAAACGGGTGGCCAATATTATTATCCCTCCTCTACCTAAGGGGACAACCATGTTCTCCAAAGATGCTGTCTCCATTTGGGACATTCTATCTCTACAGAATACTTCTTTCTGTGGACTTCTTGAAGTCATTCTGTGCTCAGGATGGCTTCATCCTTTTCACATTAGAGATGTGGAGAGAGGTAACAGGTTTCCAAAAATCCCAGGTATTTCACCCTCAATTTAGTTTTCTAATCAAGATCAATTTGGTGGCTTTTTTTCTCTTCCAAAAAAAAAAGATTACAGTATTATGCTTACATATTACAGTATTATGACATCAGTGACAGGAAACCCATGGCCTCATACTTGCCCCATTTCTACCGTGTTTTAACTGTCAGAAAGGGCTTCAAGACGATAACCTGAAATCTGCCTTTCACATTTCATTCTACCTTCCAGGGAAACAAAAGGACAAGGAAGCTCCTCACCTATTTGAAGACACTTGCTTTTCCTCTACTTCGCTATCCAAAGTTAAACTTCCTCCGACGATTCAACCATAACTCTATGGATGCTTTTGAGACCCTCAGTAACCCAGTTATCCTTTCTGATCAGGATACCGAGTGTCAGCCTTTCTGATCAGGATACCAAGTGTCAGGGTCTCCCTTAAAATACATTATCCAATATTGAAACCAGTCTTTAAGATACAGTCTAAGCAGAAAAGAGCACAGAGAGGCTATAACTTTCCCTGGCAGAGACACTCTAAGACCCAAGATACTAAAGCAATGTGACTGATTTCTTTTTCCTCTGTTGCCTTTAAAAAAAAAAAAACATGTTACATTACACGTCAGACATTTCTGCCGCCCCGTCACCAGAGCATCTGGGCATAATTATGCCATACAAGTCAATATTGCTAGCACATGGCAGAAAACTTGGATCACAGCATTTGTTCTCCTAGGTTGCATCACTTTTCTTTGCTGCTTCTCTATTCTGCCTCAGGTTCAAAGGGGCAGAAACCGGGGAGGAGCCCTCTGTCTTTCATGTGTGTGCCAGCACCACACTGCTCTCAGGAGCCCAGTGCTGTGAAACAGGAGAGTCAGAGATGCTTTGGTCCAGTGCACAGCTGGAGGACTTCTATCTGATTCATTATCTGATCCCATTGACTAGCAGAATATTCTAGACCTCTGTGATGAGGTTCTATCTACGGAAAGAAAAACTTCAGCACAGTTTAGGATTGTTGAGATTTCAAGTATTCATCTCATGGCCAGAGCTGTCTTGCCATAAAAGATACTGTTTGAGCATGACTTTCTTTATTTTAACTAATCTCTTCTTTATAAAATTCCCTACAGTGTCTAAAATAAAAGTGCTTGGAGATGTGACTTTAGCACTTATCTCTGCAGAACTTCAAGAGTGTAATCTCCATTCTCACTCTGGGTTTCTAATACACTTTTTAAAATCCAATGTTAGGACTCATTGGTTCCACTTTGAATACATTTGTTATACAGTAAATGCATACGTCAGTACAAGTAGTTCCTCACTGTTCTATCTAAAAACCTGACGGCTGAAAGGAAGAGAAACATACCATTTGGACAAAACAGTTTCTGGACATAATATAGGCTAAAGGACGAATTATGTGCAAGTTGACTGCCGACTAAGTTCTCAGCTGCCCCATTATAAAACAGGAATATGACCACAGCCTTGGGCTGCCAGAGATATCTTGTAGAAATAGATGTTCCGGACACAGTAGGTATTGAGTAATGTTTAGGATCGTAGAGGTGAAAGGAACCTGATATCACCTAATTCAACCTCTTTTTAAAATTATTATTACATTTATTTATTTATTTCAGTTTGGGTGTTTTAAAATTTTTTATTTTATTTTTTAGATTTTTATTGGAGTATACTTGCTTTACAATATTGTGTTAGTAGAGTTCCCTGTGCTATACAGTAGGTTCTCATTAGTTATCCATTTTATACATAGTATCAATAGTGTATATATGTTAATCCCAATCTCCCAATTACTTTTTTTTTTTTTTTTTTTTGCGGTACGCAGGCCTCTCACTGCTGTGGCCCCTCCCGTTGCGGAGCACAGGCTCTGGACGCGCAGGCTCAGCGGCCATGGCTCACGGGCCCAGCCGCTCCGCGGCATGTGGGATCTTCCCGGACCGGGGCACGAACGCATGTTCCCTGCATCGGCAGGCGTACTCTCAACCACTGCGCCACCAGGGAAGCCCCACCCAATTACTTTTAATTTTTAAATTTTTCTTTAAATTGAGGCCCAGTGAAATTAAATGATTTATTCAAAGTTATGCGGATATGCAATAAACGATTCAGAACTCTAATCAATATTTCCTAATAGCTCCATCACCACTCCCTGTCCTATAACAGGTGCTGCTAATGACGACTTTCTTTACCTGACCCTTTACAAGTGCTAAAAAGCCTAATAAAACTTTGCAATAATAATTCAGTCCTGCTGGGCCCCCTAGAAGATGATTAAAAACCTTAATAAGATATTTTCTCATGTCTCCTTCTTAAAGTCTTAAGTTTCTTTCTTTGTAGAATCAGAATTGTCTACGGCTCCTTATAACACAACGTAAATAATAATAGGAATTGATGTAATGACAATAACAATAAAAATAATACTTATAAAGCATTTACAACACTATTTGACTACAAAGTAGTCAATTAATATTAAGTATTATCATCTCATTTAAACATTAACACAACCTTATGAAATACATAATATTATCCCCCCACTTTACAGTTGATGTTACTGAGGCACAGAGACTTGTGTACCTTTCTCAAGGGCTTACGGCTCAAAAGTGGCAGATTTCACCCTGAACTAAAGGCCTGCATTCCTAGCTGCTACAGGAACACCACCAAAAAACAAGACAATTTTCTGAAGATTTTAATAAATAATAGCTAGGAAGAAATGAATGTTCTTGGGAGTTCTGAAACTACTGAGAAGTATTTAAAGGTAGTCTTTCAGGTTTTTTTATTTGCCTTTTCTGGTTTCTTTCATTGCAATGTAGAACCCTCAGAGTGAATCATATTTATTCTGCAACCAGAGATATCAAAGTATCCTCCCATCAAAGTCAGCTCTGGGAAAAAGCGTTTGCTTCCCAGAATCCCAGATCCACATCTCAGTTTGTTTCAAAGATGCCTTCCCTATTAGTTAGAAGCCTCCACCCATTCCTTTGCTATACATACCTACAGCCCAACTCAGGCTCCCAAAGCTGAATTCCCAGTACTCAAAAGCAAGCCCAAGCAAGACAGCTCTCTACTCAACACTTAAAATTCTCTAACAAGCAGGATGGTTTCAAGGAAGACAAAGCAAACCCCCAAACAGTGGCTTGCTTCCTGCACCATTTGGATTTCACCCCACTTACAGGGCATGATCCTGCTTTCCTAAGGACCATCAGAGGTGAGGTAGTTGGTGCTCCTCCAGTCATAAATCACAGAGGTGTAAAGACAACTGGACATAAAATCTGTGCAAGCTTTGCATACAATGTGCCTGAAGACAGCAGACGCCTGGCTGAATAACACCAGGAACAGTTTAGGTTGGAAAATTCTTTACAGGGCTTTGACAAAACCTCCTGAAAGACTGATGTTTCAATGAATTCATCCTGTCATTTCCCATCACTTGGCCACTTACTTTTTTATTAGCATTCCGTTTACACAGTTGCTGCCGTGAGAGGCATAGGGAGAAGATGAACAGTAAAGACCAACAGTGGAAACGCTTTCAGGATCAGCAGCCAGTGAAGTCACTACGACATCATTCAGGGGTGGACTGCGTTTCTGGATCCCACCGTGGGCTTCTCAAAGCCCAGCCACACGGGCTCATTGGGAGGCATCTCTGCAATGGCTACCGTCCACCAACTAACGGCTCATGTAGCTATGACAGCAATCTTAGGTTCCTCAGGATCAGCGGGATCTCAACTCCTCCTATAGATAAACTCAGAATTCTAGATCTGAGAGCCAAAGACGGGGGGGGGGGGGGGGGGGGGGGGGGGGGGGGGGGGGGGGGGGGGGGAGAGGAAATGAATCAAATTCCAACAACGGAGTAAAGAGAAAAATGGCTTGTACGCCCTCGAGGCAGAGGCAAAGGAGGAATCTGCACATTGATAACCTATGACTCAGCCTTTTATCACTCAGAGCTCAGAGTTCTCAAATCCCTGTGGGACGGATGCTGCTTCTGTTCCAAAGGGATGTCCTCCCAGGGAGGTAGCTTCTGCAAGAGATGGGTGGGTAAGCCCTGTCTCCGCACTGCTGCACGCTATGGCTGCGTTTTCATGACTATGATTTTCCACCCTATCGGCTCTAAATTCATCTCTTTTATTTTTTTTTCCCAAAAGAAGCAAAGGGAAGCCCTTGAGACTCATGTTGGTATCAACAGGAAACCTGGGGAAAAAAAAGAAAATCAAAGAGGAAACCAGAATACACACAACTAAGAATAGGAATTTCAAGGACATGACTTATGGAAAGGAAAAATTAAAGTTTTGATGAGTTAGTTGGATTGCAGAGGAGGAAGCGTGCAGGGCAGGGCGTGGAGTAGAATGAGGGAAGGGAGGAGAGATCCTCTTTACATAAGAAGCAGAGGTGATCTCATATTTTATGTGGCTTTTTCAAAAGCATTTGGCAAAACCCAACATATTTCTTAATTACTTTACTCTCACAGAAGGTTCTTAAGTGAAATGACTGCGCCAAAGGGCGATGCTTAGTTGAGGTTTGGTATGACACTCATTCTCAGCTTTCTTGTCTCTCCAGGTTTTGGTCCTGTGTGGATACCAAGGTGGTAGCCTTAAAGCATCTTTGATGTCTGAGGATAGTACATATTCCTGCAAAGTACTTCATCCACTGTTGATATGTACAAATATGAACAAAGTGAGAATTGCTATTACAGAGCAACAGTGTCCGTCGTGTCAGAAAAAGGCACTCTTTGAAAAGATCAAATGGGGCTCCTGTTGACTATTTGCTCAGTCTTCTATAACCAGAAGGGGTCTACTAAAGGAAGACCCCATTCAGGATATGCTTCCTTTCATGAGCTGCCCCCAGGGTCATGTTCAAGGAGAGCTAGAGGGAACATGAGCCAGCAGCAGACGTGATGCCCAGAACTCCACTGGAGAAGATGCTGGGACTACATCTCTCATGCCTGAAGCCAACTGTTTGCAGGATGTAACTTTAGGAGTAAGTCCTAAGACCAATATATGGAATGATGGATGAAGGAAATGGTGAAGACTTAAAAAAATTTTTTTTCCTACAATCGTTCTATCTTAATGCATTTACAAATTATAATTTCTGAACTATCCATGTCCATGGCTGCATTTAAAAAAATCAAAATGATGGGTACATATACACTTAAATGAGGATTATCCTTGTTGAGTACCAACAAAACTATACATGTTCCATTTTTAAAAGTCTATTATTTTATAATAATAATGTGCATATTATATTCAGAAAATCTCTACAAAAAAGGAAATATGTTAATTCTTATTTTAGAATTGCAAATGAGATATTCACTCAGTAATTGAATTAAAGGAACATCTTTGGATACTTGTACCATACCTACAGTCATGGCAGCATTTTCTTTCTACGTATAACAAAACATCTTAAAGAGTGAGGCCTAACTTACAAAATTGGAAAAAAAATCAAACGTACAAAAAACAACAGTTAGAAGCAAACTCAATACCTCCATCAAGAAATCCGTGACTTTAAAAGGTACATCAAGAACAAAGCCACTTAGTGGTGGAATAAGATTTAAACATGGATTTATCTGTGAAGGTTTTAAACACTGCATTTACTATGTTTAGCATCCTCAATGATTACTTAGTTTGTAAAGTGCTTTAAGGTTATGAGATCACTAGTGAAGCTATTAGTTTCGTTTAAAATAAATTCAACTAAATATTTCTTTCTTCACAGTGCTTCCAGCCCATGGAAATCATTTTCAGAGGATGTGGTAGAGAGGGAGGAGAAACCCAAATAACAAAATACCACTGCCGTCAGAGTTTTTTCCCAGGTGGTAAACATGATTCTAATGTTTGTAACCTTACGAGGTTAGAAAGATGGTGATAAGAGCCAGGAGAATCAGCTCATTTGCTAGAGGGGCACGTAAAGAGTCGATAGTCTCATTGTACCATTTGCAAGAACGTGGGTGGACTTGGAGGGTATTATGTTACATGAAATAAGTCAGACAGAGAAAGACAAATACTGTATGATATGACTTATATATGGAATCTAAAAAATACAACAAACTAGTGACTATAACAAAAAAGAAGCAGACTCACAGATACAGAGAACAAACTAGTGGTTACCCGTGGGGAGAGGGAAGGGAGGAGGGGCAATATAGGGGTAGGGGAGTAAGAGGTACAAATTATTACGTATAAAATAAACTACAAGGATATATTGTACAACACGGGGAATATAGCCAATATTTTATAATAACTATAAATGGAGTGTAACATTTAAAAATTGTGAATCACTATATTGTACACCCATAACTTATAAAAAATTGTACATCAACTATACTTCAAATTAAAAAAAAAGAGTTGATATATCTCCCATCTCATAAAATGGAATTACTTCTGATTTCCCAGACATACCATGATCAGTGAGCTACAAAATCACATTCCACATTTGGGGGAAAAGGTAAGTCATAGTGAGGCTTCTCTTCCTATTGTCTTGGTGATTTATGAGGTCACTTTGAAGCTGACTAGTGGATTGAGCTCAGCGAGTCAAGGTATGCAGCATCATTTCATTGACAATAGATATGGGGGTTGTATTTTCCGTGGGCATCACCAACTGCCAAAGTGCTTAGATCATATGGTAACATGGCACATTCCTGAGAAGACTCATCTCCCCAAGATGCAATATGAGGAGAATGATTCCTCCACTACAACTGCTACCAAAAAAAAAAAAAAAAAAATTAAGCTTGCCAAAACATTTAGGAAGGAAATTGCTTTTCTCAATGCACTGTAGCAGTATATCACCGACCCAACCTGCCTTTAAGTTTATGTCGTTGATAACCAGTACGAGAATCAACCAACCAGATTACCCAAGGCATTTAAAAACAAGACGATACATGTGTCTTGTATGGTCACAATGTGTAACTATGGGATGTGTCATGATGATGTGTTTTTTGAAGTCTAGGTGAGCAGTCTATTTCTGCACGAACATATTCAGGGCCTAACCTCCAAACAAGAAACTGAGAGGGTAAGTCTTGAAATATTTTCTGCAGACAGTGAAAAATAACTAATAATTATAATAATATGGTACCGGAATTCTTTTTGTGGAGGGAAAAGGCAAAGACCTGGGAGTGTCTACTAAGTGGTAATCATTGACTAGCTTCATTCATATATATTTCAAATTTAAAAATTATAACAGTAACATGAGGTGGATATTCGTGTTTTTAGTTTATAAATGAGGAAAACAAGATCTAGCAATTTAAAATAGGTTGTTCACAGTCATACAGCTCTTAAGTAGCAGAGCTGGAGTTAGGCTCCTGGGGCTGTGGAAGGTATTATATTCTGCAACTGACATGTACATTAATGGGCAATTTCTGAGACGATAATACTTGATATTAATATTGTATTCATATTTACATTAATAATCTGCATATTATATGCAGAAAGTCCAAGGGTATAGTAAAGAAAATAGGAATAATATCAAAATTAGTCCTAATTTTCTTCATTAATCCATTAAAGGTAAATAATTTATAAACTCCTCCTTAAGCTTATTTATGTCCTTAACCTTATTTCCCTATGTTCTTTCTTGGTAAAGTACATATTATTTATTATATAATATAATAAAATTTCCTTACGTTTGTTACCTATTAAAGTGGTACTCCTTTTAATTAAAAAAATAAAAAACTTTGAGCTCATAAACATCTCCTGGAATGATAAAACAGTGAACAAGATCATGTCCCCATCAACCTTCTCAATATTTTATAGGCATTGATGATCTCGTTTAGTTCCCGGCTTCTGGGGAAGTGCACGTTTACAGTGGTTTTTTACACGTAGAAGACACTCTTTCCTGCTGATCCTTGCATGTTTGTGTCTCTCAACCTTCTCCTCCTCTTCTTAGGCAGTTCTCAGGTTCCCTCTGAAGCTTCTGCCCCAACTCCTTCCTGCATCCCAAGAATGGTTTCTAAGTTTAGCCCTACTGCGCAAACTTTAGGTGACTGTCCTCTTACCCAACGTTATCCGGGAAAAGCAGAGCAGAAATTCAAAACCTACACTTTCCTGGCATAACCCTAGGCATGACTGGTCCTGTTTCCATCAACATCCTTGCAAACAAGTGCCCAGACTTCACAAGTGATGGGCCTGCCTCTGTCTTCCCATTCAACTGCATCAGGGAATGTGTCTTAAGAAATGTACAAGGATGCTCTACAGAGACTCTTAGAGACCCGATCTCAATTGTCAGATAATCTGCAGATGTTCCTTGGGTCGCAGGCTTAAGAACACTTAAGGGACTTCTCTGGGCCACTAAACTTTCCACCTTCATGTGAAGCATCAGCAGTGCCGGCAACCCTTTTGATCATACTGCACCACTCTTACCTGGGCCTCAAGTGAAGAAGGCGTTACACAGCCTTGTTAATCGGGCCAAGGCTCCCTACCCTGAGTCAGTTGAACTTTACTCCACCGTTCACACAAAATAGCAAAATCATGCACTAATAAGGCAGTTTACAGGTGGGAAGAAGTGGGCTGAACAAAAGGAAACTTGACTGACTAGGTGTAAATGGATATTGCAGTTCATAGAGCTTCTCCATTAGCCTGTCATAGGATGGGGCAGGTCTTGCTTTGAGCAAGTCAATCATTGAATAATATATTTTCAAAAGATGTTTTGGGGGCTTCCCTGATGGCGCAGTGGTTGACAGTCCGCCTGCCGATGCAGGGGACGCGAGTTCGTGCCCCGGTCCAGGAAGGACCCACATGCCGCGGAGCGGCTGGGCCCGTGAGCCATGGCCACTGAGCCTGCGCATCCGGAGCCTGTGCTCCTCAACGGGAGAGGCCACAGCAGTGAGAGGCCCGCGTACCGCAAAAAAAAAAAAAAAAAGATGTTTTGGTAACTAAGTGTGATATAAATGTATGTAAAGTGCTTTGAAAACTAAAGTCATCTATGATTACAGATAGTATGATATTATGACTATGTACCATCAGCATATACAATGCTGACACTCAAGGCAGGGCAGCAAGGCAGGGCAGCAAAGCAGATCTTTGGACCAGGGGTAAAAGGGCACTGGGTTCCAGTTCTGACCTTCCCACGAACATGCTGGTAGATTTGGACAAGTCACTTAACCTCCTGGTGCCACGTCCCCGTATTTTGAAACATTAATAAGATTGTACTTAATGGCCCCATGGGGCTGACTAGTTCTAAAATGTGTGATTCTAAAAGAAGCAGGGTAGTCTTAAAATATATTTAAAATCTGTATGGGTTACATTTTGACTGTCATCAAATAGACAAACTACTCAAAGAGTGAGAACAAATAGTAATGAGGTTACTATTTGTTACCATTACTATTTGTTACTATTCGATACTATTTATTTGTTACTATTTGTTACTATTTATTACTGTTTGTTACTATTTATTTAATAGATTACTATTACTTCACCATTTGCCAAAAGGCTTCTCTCATTGTAGGAATGGCCCTGCTGAAAATTTTGCCTTCTGTTTTCAGACAAAGTCTCAGTCACCTTAAAATTTCTTAAAGCTTGCCATACCCTGGGCTTCTGCCAAAGACTTCAAAATAGTACAATTTTAGAGGAATTTGATCATTTCCCATGTTCCCTTAGAACCTAATGTGTTATCTATACCCTTCAGCATGGCTTGTGTACTCATTTTATTTTTCCTCTTTCCAGTTCTTTTGGGAAGAACACATGGCCTGAAGAGAGAGGGCAACCCTAAGTCCCGGCCTTGTACAGAAAAATCTAGCATCTCTTCAATTATGTCAGCACAGCACCCTCTACTGCTTCAGGGGGAAAGAAATATTAGCAACTACGAAACACCAGAACAAAACCGAGACATGTCACTCTGCCCAGCTACACAGTGATGGGTAATAACTTCCCTCATTTGTCACCTGAATAGCATTCCTTACAAAAGTACATAGTTATGGTAGAGAAAGATTTTATCTTTTCATCTTTGCGTTTGTTTGTTTTTATTTGTCTGTCTTATGTTTTGTGACTTCCAAGCTAAGAGGTCTCGTGATTTCACATCTCAAGCCAAAACAATTACAGGCCATCTTGGGAGTAAATGGGTAGTAGGAATACATATATCCGCATTAAGTCTCAATCGAAGACTCAGAGAGGGGATGTTATAGCTCTCAGTGTGTAAAGCCTCTGATATATTTAACAGAAAACTTCTGCAGACCATGAAAAGGTGCTTCCTCCTTGGCTTTATTTAAATTACACCTGTGTTCGGATTGTGATCCCAAAAGAAAGAAACAGATTTAAAAAAAAATGTAGATCTCCATCTATTTGCATGTACTTTCTCCTGAGTGTCTTGTTTTGTAAAGCCAGTAAGTCATTAAAAATCAAATCAGAAGCCTTGGAAATATAATTTATTTCCTATGGACTCTTAAGCAGAGATGCTTCCAAAGCGAGATGTTTCCTCCTCCACTCTAGAGCTCTTATTTTTTTCCACTGAGAAAATACATTTATAGTATTCTGTGCGGAGAAGAGTCCTAATCAGTCCCAGGAAAGTCTGCTATTTATAGCAGAGAGAAAATCTATGGATAATGTTATAAAATAATACCTAGTCTAGTGTTTTACTTCAGACAGAGTTTACAACTTTGGATGAACATCACATGATTTCCCTAACCCAGAAGCCTGCTGTGTACAAACCTTAATATTGTATTCGTTCAAGGAAAGGAGAAAACACTCCCTGAGGAGCTGACCCTGGCAAAGCCTATCTTTGGGGGTCTTCTGATTTCTCTCTCTGAGCTATTTTCCACCTTCTAGAAGTTTGTCTCCCAGGGCACTTATTCTACCTCAAGCCTGCACAGACCCATTCAATCCCAGCTCTCTCAGCTGATTCCATGAATGCGCTTAAAGTTCCTAATGTGTTTTTAAAAGAGAACACCTGATAATTCAGATAAATCAGTGGTGAGTGAAGTTTCAAAACTGAGGATCAAAGTGGAGTCAGGAAAGGGTAATGTCAGGGTGCAATTTCAGCAGAGGAACCTTCTGTCATGTTCCTCTAACAAACAATAGTCTATAGGAAGAGGAGAAAGGAGCTTCCTGCCTCTCCAAGTCCAAAACAGAGAGTGAAGATTTGTCTCCCTCCCACCACCGTCCTTCAAGGGATGTGTATCTGCTAAGATCTGGGAATTCTCAGGGTCTTTCAAGCTCCAGGACGAGCATCCTTCATGGAGTTTTCAGCATGCATTGCACTTTCATAGCCTTCACAGTCAACCAAACACAACTTACCCCGTACTTGGATTCTAACTATTCCATTTGGTTAACTGGCTCCCTTTAGCTGTCTTCAAGACAAGATGGCTAATTTCTATTCTTTTCTACATCCTACAGTGTCTAGCAAAATGCAGGGTACATACAGGACACTTAATAAATACATACATGAAATAACACCTACTGTCGTTCGCTTTGTAGAGATGAGTAGACCAACAGCATGCAGAGTTGTATTACTGAACAAATATTGGTTGGGGGCCTATCAGGTGCCAGGTACAAAGCTAGGTGACAGGGATCAGTGGTCAACAAGACAAGTGAGTCTTTTCAAAGCATTTATATTCTAGGGATGGAACCTGAGCAGAAGACAGGCATGTTCGACGTACACACAGCACAGTGTGGGTAAACCCAGGTGTGTGACAGAAGAGGGTCACTGAACCTCATCTGGAGAAAGGAAGAGCTTCTTGCAAGAGGTGACATTTAAAGAGAGACAAGGACAAAGAGTCAGAATTAGCCAGGGGATGGTGGGGATGGATTCCCTGCAGGGGCTGAGAAGGGAGTGTGATGGGGCAGCAGGTACATCATCTGGGCCATGGAAGGCGGGGGAGGGCAGTGATGGAGGAGCTGAGGCGGAAAGGCATATTGGACCAAGGCTGCAAGGACCAGGACCCATTTGGGAGCTGCCTCTCTGTACTAATGAAGAGATAGACCCATTCTTCGGCGGCACGTGCGGGAGAAATATCCTTCCTTCACTATTAGACTTTTGGTCTTTCTATAATGAAACTGAGTAAGAAACTAATGAATCTGTCTGCCTGAAAAGGCCAAGAAGAGATTAATGGTTGACCAGTGGGGAGTACATGGAAGGAAAAATCGCGTAGTAATTGTTTACTTCTGTATTACTGAGCGGCTTGACAGAGGTCACTAGAGTGACTGCTTAAGCCAGCCCAGGAAGTTAATTGAACTTCTCCCTGCATTTTCACAGCACACCAACCATTTTCAGGTTATTGGGAAAAGCGCCATATCAACAGGATGCTAAGCAAGGGTCGACTTTTCTAGCTGGAAAGGAGCCTTAGAAATTCACATTTCCATTTTAGGGGTAAGGGAACTGCCAGGCCCATGGTAAGCTGATCGTGAGCTTAGCTGGTGTGTGAAAACAGACCCCTTCACTCCTGGTCCAATGCCCCTTCCACAGAGCCACACCGCCTTGTGCCCCTGAGAAGGGATTTTTTCACTTAAAACTAGTCTACGTGAAACATAGTAAAGTAAAAACTAAACATGTGATCAAACTGATGAATAAAGGGACCCAAAAGGAGGAAGTCATTTTTTTAAGCTTTAAAAATAATTGAATTTGTGATGCATATTACAACTCTCACAAGAAAAGGCTGACTAACAAAGACAGATATCACGCATCACTCATGTGGAATCTAATTTTCAAAAAATGATATAAATGAACTTGTTTACAAGACAGAAACAGAATCACAGATTTTGAAAGCAAACTCATGGTTACCATGGGGGAAATGTTGGGGGGAGGAATAAATTAGGAGCTTGGGATTAACATACACATACTACTATATATAAAATAGATAACCAACAAGGACCTACTGTATAGCACAGGAAACTCTACTCAATATTCTGTAATGACCTATAAGGGAAAAGAATCTGAAAAAGAATGGATATATGTATAACTCATTCACTGTGCTGTACGCCTGAAACTAACACAACATTGTAAATCAGCTATACGCCAATAAAATTAAAAAAAAAAATAAGGCTGACTAAGGGCAGTTAAAACCACCTGCCCAGCTTTTGGAGATAAGGCCAAACGTAGTGGCTGCTTGTGCAGAAAGGAAAGAAAACTTTGATATCTTATTTAAGATACAAAAGCTGACACCAGTTTTGTAAAAGAAAGTATAGATATTTATAAATATGTCTGCAGAAGCAGGGGCACTTCATACACACACGTGCCCATACTTAGAGGGAGAGAAACTAGAAATAAATGGATTCAAATTGTAACAGTAACAACTTGCTCTGCGATTTCAGGGCTTTTTTATGCTCTTTTTTTTCCCCACAATATCCCAGTTTTTATGATATAATCAGAAAAAATATATACATGTTAAAAATGAGTGGATATGACAACACCCTGCAGAGGGAACAAGCACATATTGAGGGGGGCCCTGGACCTAGCATTTCACTGTTTATCGTCACACCAGGCCACATGCACATGACACTGTTACTACTGTTACTGACTTTCAGTCTGTGGCAAAAGGCCTGGCTCCTTGTGAGTGTAAATTTGAAACAGTCTCTTCAAAAGACTAACACAACTTTGTATTTTTCAGAGGACTGGTTATTTACAAAGTACCTGACTTCTACCTGGAAAGGCAGGGGTGGGTGGATTCAAACTGTTCCAGAACAGCCCAGGTCTAGGGCTTGCTGCTAGTGAGCCAGGGGGTCTCAGGGTACAGGTAACAGGAATACGGGAGCAGCAGGTGTTCCCTAAAAAGGTTACTCTTAAGATTCCATTCCCAACACCTACAGGAACGTTAACTTTCAGAATTGAAAGCTGTACTGTAGTCCTGAAATACAGACCCTCTTAAATCATGTTACTATATTTTAAAACAATAGTTATAGGGCTTCCCTGGTGGCACAGTGGTTGAGAGTCCGCCTGCCGATGCAGGGGACGCAGGTTCGTGCCCCGGTCCGGGAGGATCCCACATGCCACGGAGCGGTTGGGCCCGTGAGCCATGGCCGCTGGACCTGTGCGTCCGGAGCCTGTGCTCCGCGGTGGGAGAGGCCACAGCAGTGAGAGGCCCGCATACCGCAAAAAAACAAAACAAAACAAAACAAAACAATAGTATAATCCAAAAATAATAACAGTAAAAAGATTCCACCCCCAGGGGGTTGGTAAGTCTCTGAAACAAATCATCCATGATCCCTCCACCGTGGATTCAAGGCACTGCTAAGCAGATGTGAGGGTGACCTAAAAGGGCAAGACATTCTCCTGAGCTCAGGACCATCTTCCCCAAGGACGTGAAATAGGCTACACAAACGTCACCTCCCAGGTGGAAGCCTGTATGCCTTGGTGCACTGCTTTCTCTTTTCTTTTCTTTTTTCTTTTTCTTTTTCTTTTTTGGCCACACTGTGCAGCTTGTGGGATCTTAGTTCCCTGACCAGGGATCGAACCCCGGGCCCTCGGCAGTGAGAGGGCAGAGTCCTAACCACTGGGCCGCCAGGTAATTCACCTTCATGCACTGCTTCTTGAGTTTGATTTTTAATATCACAGGCCGATGTGGGTGTGCTGAGATTAACTCAGAGTAACTGATTAGCGACCCTTAGAAGAAAGTCACAGAGTGAATACAAGCCTTGATTCCTGCCTTCCGGCATCTTCTAGAAAGTAATGTTTCAACGGTACCCCGGTCCTTCAATTTCTCATTACGGCCCCACCTTGTGGCCTTGCCTGGAGGCAATTCCTCAACACATCCGAGGTTGTCCAGCTTGGTCTAAATGGGATGAACAAACACTGAATGGATTATCTATGAAACTCAGAAACGAATCTGTGCAGCAATGTCAACTTCAGGAAGTTTTTAAAGGCTGGGCGGAGGCCAGCAGATAGCACCGTGTGTTGAACTGAAATGATGCTGAACTTTCCTTTTCGCTGGACAGCGCACACCTTGGAAAAGGCCATTTTCATGTGCAGAAAAGCAGCATGGCCCTGGGTGTCACGATGTGAAACAGAAGCAGGTGTTAAGCTAGGCTCTGGGGACACAAAGCAAAATCTATTCACGTCAGGCACAGCCCCAGCGATTTCTATGAAATGAAAAGCTCAGCCGACAACTCCACGTTTAGAGCTGTCGCAGGGTTTCCCGTCCCACAGAGAAAAGATCCCCGCTTTTACTGTGACTCTCAGACCCTGCATTAGCTGACCCTGACTTCTGCTGGAACACGCTAGTTCATCGGTCACAAGGCCCTTTCTGGGTTCTTTACTTGCTCTGCTCCTTCCTCCTCTGGGGTCTTGTACTTGGCGTCCCCCAACTCTGACGCCGTCCCCAGATCTTCATGTAGTCAGCTCCTTCTTGCCTTTCAAGTCTCAGCTCAGAGCTGTCTCTTAAGTGAAGCCTTGCCTGACCATCCAGCCTAAAACATCAGGCACTTTCCCACACAGCAACACATTTCCATTTTCTCCGTAGTACTGGACTTATTGGTTTGGTTGTTTCCCTTTTTTCTGTCTCCTCTGCTAGAATGTATTCACCTGGAGAACAAGAATCTTACCTGTCTTGTTCACTACTTGATCTCTAGTCTCTAAGGCAGAGGCTGGCATACAATAGGAATCCAATAAATCTTTGTTGAATCAACGAATGAATGGATGGATGGATGGACGGCACCATCTTTTCCCTTGAGGACCTCAGAGTCTGCTAAACAGAACTGAGGAAGGTGCCGACACAGAGTCACATCCAGGATGATCTAGGAGCACAGAGGACGGACACTAAACCCGGAGAGGGGTGTAGGAAGACCATACAGAAAAGAGGATGCCTGGGTGAAATCCTGCTGCCTAGAATCAGTGAAGAGAACTGAGACGTTCCAGGTAGAAGGAACAACGTGAGCTAAGAATGGAAACATGAAACCACAGGGATGAGAGGTAAGTACAAGGTTGCGAAGGGCAGGAAGTCAAGAGTTCAAGAGGGTAGATGTCATGGAGTGTATCAATCGGAGAAGCCTGGACCTTCCACTGAGAGTAAATGATTTAAAGGGGCCAAAGATAGCCAGTACCTGAAATCGGGATTAAACATTATTATTATTATTATTTACTTTTATTCCACCTTCTCTTTACCTTGTTGCTTCTTATTCCTGGGTTAGGGAATACTCTCTCTGAGTGGATTCCACAAAATCCTAAGTCATCAGATATCAGTGAAGAAGAAATTCAATATGCTTTATAATAAATTGTCTATTCATGAAAGCAACCTAAATGTCCATCAACTGATGAATGGATAAAGAAGGTGTGGCATATATATACAATGGAATATAAGCTATAAAAAAGAATAAAATATTGCTATTTATAGCAACATGGATGGACCTGGAGATTATCACACTGAGTGAACAAAGTCAGACAGGAAAAGACAAATATTATACATGATGTCACTTCTATGTGGAATCTAAAAATAGTACAAATGAACTTATTTACAAAACAGACTCACAGACATAGAGAACAAACTTATGGTTACCAAAGGGAAAGGGGGAGAAGGGTTAAATTAGGAGTATGGGATTAACATACACACTACCATATCTACCACATATAAAATAGATAAATAACAAGGACCTACTGTATAGCACAAAGAACTGTATTCAACATCTTATAATAACCTATAATGGAAAAGAATCAAAAAGAAGATTTTATATATATATATGTATATGTGTGTGTGTATATATATATATATATATATATATATATATATATATATATAAAACCAAATCACTTTGCTGTACACCAGAAACTAACATATTGTGACTCAACCATACTTCAATTTAAAAAAATGTCTGGCATCTATGTTGGCTTCCTTTTTTTTTTTTTGGTCTCTGCTGAAGGCACTGGGTCTGTGACAAGGTATATCCCAGCTCTAGTCTTCCTCAGAAATGATGTGGGTATATGCTCTGGCCAGACTTTTCCTTGTATATAATGTGGGGATGACCATCTCTTTAAGTGAGTTTCATGCTTGCCTCCCTACAACACTTGAAAGCAGCATGATTGAACACTGTGCCTTTTCTGTACCCTAGAGAGTTGGCATATGAATAGGGTATCAGATAAAACTTCTGTTGAAACAAGTTCTTTTTTCTCTGTGTTCCATTCACAACAACAAAACCCAAAAGTCAACCCATCATATATTATCCAAAATTATTCACAAAAATGTTTGCCTTGTTTGAGGCCATTAGCAACAAGCTCCTTGTCTTTTATTCCCTCCTCCTCTCCTTCTCATTCATGAAAACGATGATTCACTCCAGTGCCCTGCGGAGAGTGGGGCAGCGGCTGTTTCTGAGGCAGCCCACCTCTCCTGCTCACGTGGGAAAAAAGCCCTCCAGTGAATCAAGTTCATTGAGCAAAACTAGGGGAAAATATTTGTTTGGCAATGCGACATGCCTCTCTCTGTGCTTGTCCAGACAGAACTAGGGTGGACTTCACATTTTTTTCCTTTTGGTCAGAAACAAGTGTATAAAATGGCATATTTTCCCAAAAGAGTGTCACCCGGTGGGGATTTTTCAAGCTACAGGATCAGCGTCATCCACCTTTGGAACCAAGACACAAAGGGAATTAGTTGATCATGTGTTCCAAACTTAGCAACTGTGTACTGGTTCTCTGGAAAACAGAAATGGTCCAATAATATTTATATGTGTAAGGTCATGGGGGAGTCCGCCGTGCTGATGAACTTTGAATTGCATGAAAAAGTACTTTTAAAAAAAGACAGGAGGTAGCCTACACATCAGCAGTAAAGAGGCAGCCATCAGAAAGGCATGGGGCACAAAACTCCACCGTCCAATGAATCACAGCCATCTTTGGTGAGATGTGATGGAGGGCATTGTCCACAGGCCATTGAGAGTGGAACAATAGCCTGGTACATTCAACTCAAAGCACTGGTACATGGCTAGACATTGATTCCCACTTTCCATGCATCATTCTCCTCCAAGGGGACATCATAGCGCTGAGTCCAATTGTTTTTTTTTTAAATTTCTTTCATATTATTCTTACTGTTATGCCACAAGAGAATGGCTTGTCTCTGAATACCTCATTTGTAACAGATGTTTGTGGTGGTGGTTACATAACGAAGACCCTACACAAAAGTGGCAGCACGTGTGAAGAGTTAAAAAGAGAAAGAAGCGACTGGCGGAAGAGAAGCACCAAACCCAAGACAATGCTTTGATGTTACCCTGGGCTTTGGAAATGTAACAGACCCAGTAAAGAGTGTGACTGTGAGAACAATAGGTTGTCCTTGTATTTAAGGGAAAGAAGAGCTACAAAGACATAACAATGAGTAAAGCTGAAGTGGCTGCGATCAGAGAATGTATGAATAATCAATATCTGGCAGAGGAGAGGATGAGATAGTGTCTAAGGTAGAACGTACTTTGGAGAAAACAATAAGCAAATTCGGATCTATGAAAGAGTGCTTCCACAGGACACCGCAGCGCATACGGATGCCATAATAAAGAGGATGGAATGACGAAAGTCTAATGAATTTTAAAAATCGTTGCTGCCAGAAAGAAGTTAGAGCCTTGGAAAGTGAAGGTGTCCGAATCTATTGACGTCTATTCACGTGGAGAGGAAAGCAATCTAAGCAGAAACCATCAGCCTTCCTTTTTTAGGAATGCCCACTGGAAAAGTCTAACCCAAAGTTAAAAGGAGAAAAACAGAGAACCCCCAGAGAGATGTGGGATTGGGTGGATGCAGGTTGAAATTAGAGAACCGATTACAGAAGCAACCTCACCCAGTGTTGTCAGGTTTGGCCAGCTGAGCAGAGCTGATAACCTTCACGTATCTATGAAGAGTTCTGCGGCTGGGGAGGACTTACAATACATGTCAGAAAGGTTACACAATTTGTGCTAGTCGTTCCTAATGCTAACTGATAAGAGTATCTAAGGAGCATGTCTGCTAGAGACAGAGGGACGGAACCTGGGAGGTAATTAAAACACGAGTGCCAAGAACACACAAGGGTCATGCTCGTTTCTTTGGTCCCTTCTACTGCTCTTCACACCTGTGTCTACAGTCAGGCTACCCTCAAAGCAACTTAATTCCTACAGCAACCCTGACTGTCCTTCGCAGACTGTAGTTTCCAAGCCACCTGGTCTAACATGCTTAGTTCACAAGTAAAGAAACCAAAACATCAAGAGGGTGATGACAGGGCCAGCTTCCCACAGCAGGAAATGGTACGACCAGCGTTGGTAATTCCTAGACCAATGCTTTCACGCTTTATAACGTTGCCATTTCTGTTGAAAATCAGTTTGAAATTGCAGCACTCCAAGACAAACACTCCTGACCCACAGAGGAAGGATGACTCTTCACTCTGGGGAGAGGTGTCTCTGCATGCTTTCTCTTTGCTGACTAACGTGCACGATCTGACTGTACACATTCCAGAAAACGCCTGAGGCCCCAGATTTTCAGTTGAACCACCCTCTTCCCATTTCTAATTGGCCACATTGATACTTTTGATTTGAATCCAGGAGTAGGCCTTTTGACATTAGCCAGGTTGGGCTCTGTTCTCTGGTTTTCCTCTCTAGGATAAAGAGGGTCTCCTTTAGACATTATTTCCATGGAGTGATTTCCTTTTGCCATGATTTATCAATAGCTTCCATAAGAGGAAGTTGACCACATATGGGCAAGTTAAGATACCTTTAAAGAAACCAAAAACATGTCCTGGGCGGGGCATGACTTTGTAAATGTCCCCCAAAAGCATTGCGACACCTGCACTACCTCTTTATCAGGGAAATGAGAATAAGGTTTTTTAATTTCTCAAAAGCTGCCTCTTATTAAAAACCTAGTAGGGATTAAAATTTCAACTACATTTAAGGCCTAAAAGAAAAAGAATGCTCTGGGGATAGAATTGGTAAAACCCCAGACCACAAATCACTTGGATGTGATCCTTTAATTAATGACAACCTCTCTCTTGTCATTTTTAATTGACTAATGGATTGATCAGTTGATTGATTAATATTTGGCCCTGCAAAAATATTCTCTGATAACTAACAAGGTCACAAAATTAGGATCAACCTCATTCCTTCTTTCTCTATCACTGTAAAATATATCCTTATGCTACTTCTTACCTCAACTTTAAAATACAGAGTCCAGGCCTCCTAGAGGCAGAGAGAATCAAACGGAGAAAGGAGAAAAAAGCATTAGAATGTATTTACAGGCATACGTTTTAATAAACCCTGGTGTCACTTACCCAGTTCTCTGCTGTCCAGGCTCGACACAAAGCCCTAAACCTATTGATTTCAATGACACCTTCTTGGGAAGGCCAGTTGAAGCCCAGCTGGTGGCAAACTCAAAAAGGGAGTTCTGATTTAATTAACTTGCACATTTCCTTAGGGCCCATTCGAATGCTAACAAGTAGTTAAATTCTTTCCCGACACAACAAATCATTATTGTTATTTTCCTCTTAAGGAGATTTTACCCAGGGTTGATACAAGAAAGAAATTGGCCTAATCTTTTCATTTGCCAGTCAAATGCGCCTTTTCCAGTATCGAATGGGATTGGAATCATCCCCCGCGAATTCGCAGCGGCAACACATATTTATAAATGCAGACTCTCATTACTCAGTGCGTCCATGTTTCAAAAGAATCAGAAATTAAATGGTGAAATAGAAATGTCCTTCTTTAAAACTTGCTGGGGAGAGGTAAGCGTCATACAAAATCCCATGCCATCTATTAGTTTATGCTAAGAAATAGTTACCAAATAAATATTGCGAGACAATCATTAGATTTTTCTAAATATAGAACTCTGTGACTGCGGTATTACGCATGCATTTGCAATGTTTTCAAATTAGTCACTTTGTATATTATTTTGTGATCTGGAAGAATGCAGATGCAGTTTACAGAAAGGATCACTTCATACAAATAGGTTTATCTTTTGTATAAATGACTAAGACCTATGTGCATTACAAAGCAGAGTTTACAACTGTGTAATTTTCTTTGTGACTCAAAAATAACATACGCTGCTTGTCAGCCCCCAAATAACCAGTGAATTACTTTCCTCAAGGAACTTGTCTCTAAGGCCTTCTATGCGTCTCTAAGTGTGTATAGCTCTTCAAATCTAACGTTATAACAAAATGACTGTTTTCAGAAAGCTGTAACCGTTATTCCTGACAACTGGATGGCATTCTTTAATCATCAATTGCTACCACCACTCTGCACTAAAATAATGTTCAGAGTTTATAGCTCATAATTTCCTTTTTCACCTGCCCCCTAGGCTTATAGTTCCTTATGTTATTTACTAACTCTGCAATGTAAAATGTCTTTAGGGATGTGCATGCATAGAAAAGCTTCCTTTAAGTTTTTGATGATACGTTCGAGATCAATCTGTTTGAGGCAGTCACAGAAGAAAACCACAAGAATCCTGTTTTTCTCTTGATGAAGTTTAGCAATTATGAAGATAAAGTTTGGTTAGGCCAACCCTTCAAGATACAGCTCCTCGTTAATAATTTTTAATTTTCTATTCATCGTCCTGGCTGTCTAATCGTATTGAAAAGAGTGTTAACAATCTTACGGTGTTCAACCTCAGATCGCTGTCTTTTTTCAGCTTTCTAAATAGCTCCCCAGGACTGATTCTAGCTTGAAGTCCTATGGAACATGTGAGTTCTGAGTGAAATATGTTGGAATAGAGGGTGTGGGTGAGGGTTATGAAGTCAGATGAGGTATGTGCCCATGACAGAGTCTCTCTAAACTAGCTATTCAATTATTTATATTTTCTTCCTCATTCAAAATGATTCAGTCTGAACTCTGTTTTCTCTCCTCATCGAACCGATGAAATGTCGTTGCCTTAGGGAACTAAATTAATTTTTTTCCTTCCTCATATGTCTCTGCAGTATCAGCATCTCCTGCCTAGTAATTTTTCTACCACCCTGACTTTTTAAACGGGGTGATTTACCTTGAGGTTACTTTCTAGAGTGGTTGTCTTTACTAGGAAATTTAGTCAATATGCAAATAAATTAGATATAATGTCTTATCTTTATTTTTTTAGCTGCATTGGGTCTTCACTGCTGCACACGGGCTTTCTCTGGTTGTGGCGAGCGGGGGCTACTCTTTGTTGTGGAGCATGGGCTTCTCATTGCGGTGGCTTCCCTTGTTGCAGTGTGCGGGCTCTAGGTGCGTGGGCTCAGTGGTTGTGGCTCGCGGGCTCTAGAACGCAGGCTCAGTAGTTATGGCGCACAGGTTTAGTTGCTCCGCGGCATGTGGGATCTTCCCCGACAAGGGCTCGAACCCGTGTCCCCTGCATTGGCAGGCGGATTCTTAACCACTGCGCCACCAGGGAAGTCCCATAATGTCTTATCTTTAGAGTTTTCTTTTTTCTCCATGGGAGTCAAATGTATCTCTAGTCATCAATATTGATCCATGTTCCTAGATAGAGTAAACATTTTTTGTTTGTTTTGGTTTTTGTAATTCTTAGGGAAACAATAGCTCCAAGGAATAGTTATCATTTGAGAAAACACACTGGAAGCACCTTCAGCTAGTTTATTTACATGGAAGGTTAATTTGTATAGAAAGGAAATACAATTCCTGAGAGATCAATACATAATTTCTTGTTAAAATGTTAAGGGCTAGTATCTCTAGTAGCTAATCTCTAGTAGTTGAGAATTCGGTAAACCTTCCTGCACAGCTGAAATGGTATCATCGGCATGGTATAGATTAGATAGATACACATGGTTTAGAAGAGGAAAACCTTTACTAGGTTGGTCTGAATGGAGAGGGGGAAGTTAAGAACAATAAAATCCCTCAGACTCTGGAGTCAATTCTGCTAGACCTTGACTGAGTATCGTCCCAACTTTAAGTTGATAGGTTTTTCCAAATTGGAGGTGTCTTCCAGTTTCATTTAATGCCAGAGTAATTTTTGAGAATAGTGCTGTGTAAATCAGCAAATGAATAATTGCAGAAATAACTACATGTGGAAACACCAACCAGCCAATAAAGCCACTTAATTAGTCTTAATAGTTTCTTTTGCTCTTCAAGATGCTATTTAATATTTTGATGCTGCTGTACATACATGGCATATTTTAAAACTTTTAATTTATATGATGTCCTTATAGATTAACTAAGGGTCCTAATCATTTAAAAATAAATCATGAATGAATTCACTTTTCAGTAATACTGTTGGCAAAGTAGTCTTTCAATGACATTGCCTATGACTACCTCTGGCACGGATGCTTTTTCATTGCAAAAACAATATGCAATGGGATTAATCCTAAATGGAGACAATTCTATGGGTCCACTAAGCCTTGCCCTTTCAGATATTTTTGCAGCCATGATTTTGAATTGACTAAATTTACATGATCTCTTCCACTACCCATGCTGTTAAGTGAAATGTGGCTTGAAGTAGTCTTGGAGATACTCTAGCTATGGAACAATGCAGAGAGAGTAGCGCCCAACAGGAAAGCAAGATGTGACTTTACTCCAGTTTGTACCTGGCTGTACTCAACTAAGATAAGCAGCCCTGGGCAATGACGTCTTCCTGAGAGATGGGTCCTTCATGCTTAGAATCCCTGGGAAGAGTCCAAAGAAAGCAGCAACTGAAGGGCAAGCCATCTAGTTGGCAGCCAAGTATTTTCTTTTCAACCCAACATCTTGCTGCCTATTCACATGCTTCCCTGGCATTCTGACTTAAATCACTAATTACATATTATCCCCAGATACCATGCCTGGCCTCTGCTTGGAGTAAACTATATTGATAGATCTATATACTGTTATATGATCCTAATACCAATAGGCAGATTCCTTTTATGATATTACTCAGACCTGAAGGGAGGCCTTTGTTTACTGTCAAGCTATTTTAATATGTGGTACAACAGATCACCAT
Source organism: Tursiops truncatus (assembly GCF_011762595.2). NCBI lineage: Eukaryota > Metazoa > Chordata > Mammalia > Artiodactyla > Delphinidae > Tursiops > Tursiops truncatus. The sequence continues at coordinate 24,777,405 of NC_047054.1, read as the reverse complement.
GAACTTGCCTGGTTTTCCCAGGATTTTCCAGGGCAATCTAGAAATTTTAAACTTAAATTTTGGATAAACACAAAAAGGCAGAATTTGAATACTAAGTATGATTACAAAGAGATTTTTAAAATATGCATGAAAATAATAAGTCTAGTAGCAAATATTACAAAATGTTTGTTTTGGGATGGCAGGATTTTAACTGCTTTACTTTTTTATTCCAAGGTTATATACTAAACATGTATATCTTTTTCATTAGAAAAAAAAATCAATAGCCCCAATAATGGCAACACAGACATTTCTTTGTATTCATAAAGTTCTGAATGTTTCTTCCTTATTCTTTTTTCCTATTACCCTCCCCTTTCACCACAGAAATTAATATGTACGTGCACACATCTGCATATAGGTACACATGGTTTCAACATGTTATGTTCCTGCTTACAGACTTTTAATGACTGCACCCCACACACATGTTAAGGCCAGGAGTTCCTTAACGTGTTGGAGGTCTACACTGAACCTTATTTACATGTCTTGCCAATGAGAAAATTGGCATGGCTAATTTCAATGTTTATGTACTGATGGCAGTAAAAGTTGGTTATGGGGTTATATTCACAAAAGGAAATAATCAAACTTCTTTAAAATCTTTTCTAATCACTGACTTCCCCGGAAATAGAAGGACCAGAATGCCATCACAATATATCTTTCATCAAAACACACAAGGAACATGATTTAAATGGTTTATACCACGAAGATTCTACCAGAAGGTGAAATTCTACTGTAAGATGTTGGGTCTTTTCAATTGTTAAATAGGAGGTTGTAGGGATAAAAGAGGTTCATTCTCACAATCCTGCACTAAGAACAGGTGGTAGAAACCAGTGCAAAGCAGTTTCCTCCTAACCCCATTTTCAGCCTTACCAGAGGCTCTTAAGCATGTTCACTCTGCCAGCACCCCAAATTTTCTAGATGTGTCATGATGGAACAAAATTCAGAGCCATTAAAAAAAGTCTTTCTTTATTGTAACATATTTTATTCTGGAAATTTTTGTATATTTAAGAAAGAAATTATTGGGGAAAAAACACCTTTGCACAGCGAAGGAAACCATCAACAAAATGAAAAGGCAACTTACTCAATGGGAGAAGATATTTGCAAGTCATATATATGATAAAGGTATAAAACTTAGACAACTTAATATCAAAAAAGCAAACAACCTGATTAAAAACTGAGCAGAGATCATTTTTCCAAAGAAGACACAGATGGTCATCAGGAATATGAAAAGATGCTCAACATCACTAATCATCAGGGAAATGAGAATCAAAGTCACAGTGAGACATCACCTCTCACCTGTCAGAATGGCTACTATCAAAAAGACAACAAAGAGCAAGTGTTGGCAAGGATGTGGAGAAAAGGGAACCCTCGTGCACTGTTGGTGGGAACGTAAATTGGTGCAGCCACTGTGGAACACAGTATGGAAGTTCCTCAAAAAATTAAAAATAGAACTACCATATGATCTGGTGATTCCAATTCTGGGTACTTATCCAAAGAAAAGGAAAACACTAACTCGAAAAGATATATGCACCCCTATGTTCACTGAAACATGATTTAAAATAGCCAAGATATGAAAACAACCCAAGTACCTGATAGACGAATGGATAAAGAAGATGCAGTATACACACACACACACACACACACACACACACACACACACACACACACAGAGGAGTGTTATTCAGCCATAAAAAAGAATGAAATCTTGATATTCAAGACAACACGGACAGAGCTAGAGTATGTTACGCTAAGTGAAATAAGTCAGACAGAGAAAGACAAATACCATATGATTTCACTTATATGTGGTATTTAAAAAACAAAACAAATCAACCAACATAATAAAACAGAAACAGACTCACAGATACAGAGAACAAACTGATGTTTGCCAAAAGAAAGGGGTTGGGAAGGCAGACAAAACAGATAAAGGGGATTAAGAAGTACAAAATTCCAGTTATAAAATAAATAAGTCATGGGGATGTAATGTACAGCATAGGAACCATAGTCAAGAATACTGTAATAATTTTATACAGTGACAGATGGTAACTAAGCTTACCATCGTGACCATTTAAAAATGTATATAAATATCAAATTGCTGTGATGTACACCTGAAACCAAAATGATACTGTATGTCAATTATACTTTGATTTAAAGAGAGAAACCATTGCATAATTTGGAGACATTTCAAAAATAATATGAAGACATCAAATTCTAACCATCTTTGCTGAAAATTTTGTCTTAAATTAGGAATTACATGATCCCTAGATAATAATATTGAATATTTTTTTCATTACCACAATCAAAGTCAAGAAACATTTTAAATAGTTTCAATACAACTGGGAATTAAAACAACGCTTAACAGTAACAACAGCAAAGTGAGAACTGCAAACAATCTGTTACCCTCAGAATTGTTAGAGTTCTTCTAAGTAGGCTTTAGCTGGGAAGGTTAATATTTTTAGTGTTTGAGATCTGTTTTGAGGCATTATATGACTTCAAACATAAATAAGCCTTTGGTTCCTGTTCTTGTTATTTTGGAAACAAGCACAGGTTGAGAAAAATAACTTCATAATGCATTTAGTATTAGAAAACAAAGCAGATATGAGAAGAACAAAGAATTAAGGACCTACGAAGAAATGGAAATCATTCTTAAATGATACGAGTCTACCCGGAGCCTCTCCCGACAATAATTGGATTTGGTTGAATAGAGCTAAAAGCCAAGTGAACAGATGTTAGGTGATGGAGCAGAACCTGCTCTTTTCAGATTAAACAACCAATTATGAGTGGATAATGATGTGTGCAACTGGTAGTCACTGGAAATGTTTCCAATTCAGACCGAGCAATAAAACTAAGATGCTAACATATCTGATTCTACACAGTATTGGAACCTAGCTATTTAAAACCGCTATTTTTAAAACAACAGCAGATAAGGTGTGAGTGGATGAATTCCATTTTTAGGGCTTTTGGAGATAATTAATGACAAGTTTTTTTCCCCTTAGGTAAGTTATGATCAGGCTCTAGTTTTCTTTCTTTTTTTAAAAAATTGAAATATAGTTGATTTACAATGTTGTGTTAATTTCTGCTGTACAGCAAAGCGATTCAGTTATACATCTATATACACATTCTTTTAAAAATTCTTTTCCATTATGGTTTATCACAAGATATTGACTATAGTTCTCTGTGCTATAGAGTAGGGCCTTGTTGTTTATCCATTCTATGTATAGTAGTTTGCATCTGCTAACCCCAAACTCCCACTCCATCCCTCCCCCAACCCCTTCTCCCTTCGCAACCCTAATTAACTAAGATTGACAGCTATTTGCAATCTGACTCCCATGACCAGCCAGAACACGTTTTAAAAATCTTAATTACTAGTTTAGAATATTCATACAATTGACTAAAATGCCTTTTCTTAGAACTCGAACAAGTGACAATGTCAAAGCATTAAACATGTCCTAATTTTTAGTTTTTATAAAATCACTGTCTGTACTAATATCCTGTGACAACTGTAACAAATTATCACTAACTGGTGGCTTAAAACAACAGAAATACATCCCTTCACAGCTCTGGGGGCTGGAAGTCCAAATTCTAGGTGTCAGCAGGGCCACGCACCCTCTGGAGGCTCTAAGACAGAATCTGTTCCTTGTCTCTTCCAGCTTCTCGTAGCTGCTGGCACTCCTTGGCTTGTGGCCACATTATCCCTCTCTCCTCTGTCTTCACATTGTCTTGTCCTCTGTATGTCTGTCTCAAACTCTGCTCTGTGTCTCCCATGTAAGCAGACATGTGATTGCATTCAGGGCCCACCTGAGTAATCCAGGATAAGCACCTACTTTCAGGATCTTAATCACATCTTTTGCCGAATAAGGTAACATTCATAGGTTCCAGGGATTTGACATGACTATCTTTGGTGGGGGGGATCATTTTTTGGCCTGTCTTTGTTTTATTGCATTGTTCCTGAATGTTTGCTAGTGTCATTTTCTCTCACTCAGTATACTTCATAAATGTCTCTCAAAAGAGAGGAATGGAGATGCAGGAGGAAGAGGGGGAAAGGGAAGAAAGTCACCAGTTTGCTCTCCCAACTGATTCAACCCAATCAGCTGAGGTGCAGTAATCTTTAAGAGCTGCTGAGATGTCCCAAATCATGAGTTCAGTTTTCCTTGGTTATGTATCTGGAATCTACTATGTATGATTCTCTTCACGTCACGACCAATAGAGTTATACGCAATGGCATTTATTACAATTAGGGCATTTGTAAATGTTACATTTGTAGTGACATTCAGGATAAGTGGAATAATTAATTTCATTCAATCTTTTGGATTACCAAAAGCTTTTGAAAGGGTGGGATAGATTGATTTTCATTTGGTTTTCCTGATCTGAGTTTTATAGATATTCCTAAAATAAGTAGTTTGAAAAAGATCATAATGTAAATTAGGAATTTCAGGGTTATTTTCATTTTTGTAGGGGGTTGGGATGGGGCAGTGGGGAAGGAAATGGTGTCACTGCTCTGGCTTCCCTCGTACAATACACACGTGCTATTGCTGATGTTTACAATCTGGGATCGGGTTGATTGTAACAGAGGATACCAGCTCTTCTTAACCTGTAATGAAGAGCTCTCTTTCTAAAAGCTTATGCTGTAAACTTCTGTAACTGGTGTTGGTTTTGAGTCTCTAACAACATTCAGTAGAGGTACTCATTTTCTACTTTCTATTTTTCAACTGTTGTTTGCTTTAAATCATATGCCATATAGGATTAAGAGTGGATAAGAGGGCTTCCCTGGTGGCACAGTGGTTGGGAGTCCACCTGCCGATGCAGGGGGCACGGGTTCGTGCCCTGGTCCGGGAGGATCCCACATGCCGCAGAGCGGCTGGGCCCGTGAGCCATGGCCGCTGGGCCTGCGCGTCCGGAGCCTGTGCTCCGCAGCAGGAGAGGCCACAACAGTGAGAGGCCCGCATACCGCAAAAAAAAAAAAAAAAACCAGGCACAGTCTTGAGAGATAGACATAATTAAGTAGCTCTCAATATAATATCCATAAGAGTCAAGGTAGAAAGGAAGAACATTAAAAAACAAAACAAAAACCATGCAGAGAGAAGCGAATGTTGCCGTAACCATAGGTATTAAATCGAATCCACTGATATGACTACTAGGGTAAAGGTTTGGGCTTCTATGAGCTAGTATGAGCCTTAGTAATGTATACCTTCCAAACAGTGGCTAGGGTCTGTGACATCACTTTATTTAAGCACACTGACAGAGCCACTGTAACAGGGCTCATGTCAGGGTCATGTATGTGTTAGAACCCAGTCTTCATTCAGGCCAGGTGATCCTCTGAGCCGCCAGAAATCTGAGTGCGCTGAGGAAGCTAGCCCAATAATTACAAGGGAAGAGAACCCCCATCAGGTATGGAATGGTCTCACTGATTCCCTGATGGGTAAGCATCCTCTAGCCCTGGTAAGACTTAAAATTAAGAAGAAAAATATATATGTAAGAAACAAAACCCATTGTATCAAATACTTTTGCATTAAAGAGTCTATATATTTGATATTTTATATACTTGTGATATTAAGATATTTTGGCCAATTAGATAACAGTAATTTGGAATTGTGATTCCAATTTAAACTGTGAAATTGAGTCAATGATTTAGACTTGTGGTTTTAAGTTGAAATCTTACTAAGTCAACACACACATTTAGAACTTTAAGAGAACTTAAAAATAATCATATTTCATATTTGTAAGTATTCAATTGATGAATTATTCAAGTATTCATGAGTATCTCATTTGTTAAGTCAGACAAGTTAAAGTACTTAAAAGGAAATTAAATGTATTAAATTTATGCACAAAGCTTTAAGTGTTTAAAAACGTTTAACTACATTTGAAAATGAAACAAAATCATTAATCAAATTTCCCTTAAGAATGACTGTTAAAATTAGCTTCACTTATGAATAGGCTAATGAGGTTTGTAAGCTGAACTTAGAATTTTAAATACGATTATGATTTTGATCACGTAACTTCAATAGCGCACTATCTAGTTTTAAAATCAGAGTAACCTCTGACTAGTCTTTTCTGGGCATAAACATTGTCCTCATTTGCCCTTGACAAAACGTGACGTCCCATTTTGGAGCTGGTAAACAAGAATGCTATTCTAGAGAAGCAGAACAGGCTAGGACCCAGCTCCCCGGGGCCAGCAGTAAGGCAAGCTTGGTGAAAAGTTGGCTGTTCTTTTCCTGTCTAGGGTCTGAGCCCACAGAGGTCAGGAATCCATCCCTCGGGTTGAAAGGAGTATAAAGGTGAAGAATCAGAGGGCCATCGCTTCCTGAGTACCTTGTAAAGAGTCGCTGATGAATAAGAAATCGCCAAGTTAAGAAAGTATCCAGTTTTGTTATCTGAGGTGTCATCAAGAGACAGAAAAGTAAAAAGAAAAAAAAAAGGAAATAAAAGAGAGAAAAGTATAGGTATCTCCTGCTTTTTGAAAGTTCACTTTATGCCACTTTACTTGTACGAAAGACCTACATTATTATCTGTTTTCACTAATCGGAAGAAATCTGAAGAGAATTTTTGCTTTTACGAAAAAAATCAAAAATAGTGTTCAGTGTTTTTTTTTTTTGCAGTGAGCCATTACAGAGGCAGTGTGCACCCCAAGCAGAGCAGTGAGTGTGGCCCCTTCAAGCTCCTTCCCCGGGAACTGCACTCAGCATCTCAGCATCAAGCCTCCATAGCTTTGAATGGTGTCTGTGAGCATTTGTGCTTTATAGCGATGTATTTTGTGCATCTGTTAGCAAGATGTGTCCTAAGGTAATGTTTATTCACTTTATCCCAGCTCGGCTTAGGAAAAGTTTCAAAGGAACGCTTTACTTTCTGATAGTGGGGGAAACCTGTGAAGGAAAATCATCTATTACTCTTCTTTCTATCAGGAATTCAGAGAATTCTAGTAGGTCTTCAAAGTGCACTACGTAGGCAAGTGAACTTAGTCTGTCCACATGGTTAAATCTGTATTAGTGAAAATTTTGAGAGCTAAAGCTAATCATCAAAAGTTATTATGCAGGATCTCAACATGAATAGAGAAGTTTCCCTTTTTCTGTGGCTCTTCAGGGAACAAACAAACACTAGGAAAAAAAAAAAAGAAGAAGAAGAAAAGCAGAGAGACACATTTTCCTTTAGCTAGTGGGTGGTTTGAGCTGTTACTGGGTTTTTCCATCTTACCTATCCTCCCCCTTCCTCCAGCTGACAATTCCAAAGGAAAGAAAGAATCATGGTTTTCAAGGACTGTACTGTAATTCAAGGATGGTGAGAGTCTGACAAAGTAACTCAGCCTGGTGAAGAGTGAGTGTCAGTAGAAAGACGTAACAAAGTTACTTTTTTGGAACTGAAGGAATTATGAGACCTAGAATCACATTAGTCTTGTGAATGCCATAAAAATCTCATTATTGATTGGCTAAGGAAACTTGCATTCCAAATTAAAACAAACAATGAAACCTCGTGAGATATTCTTTTTAAGGCAAAGCTTAAGTCTTTATTTTTTATGGACTTATTCAATTTTATGTTTCCTCGATAACATATCCATCTCAGTCACAAAATTTTTTATTGCTCAACAATTTTCTCAAAAAAAAAAAAGAAAACAAGAAATATTCTGAGAATTAAAGAACTTACTGAAAATCAGCAGCGTTGGTGCAGGTGCTGCAGGCTGTTATGCCACCCCCCAAATTGCTAATCACTCTTATTCTTGACAGTATTAATAATTTTTTCTAAATGGCAGTTTGGGGTTAAGAATAATTTCTGTCTCTATGTTTATTTATTTTGTCCTATGCAAAAAAATAACCATTTTGCAAGCAACCATTCAATGCCATCCACATTGATTGGAAATGGCAATGCATTTTTTCCCCCTAGTGATGGTTCTAATCACTGGTAGATTAGCATGAGCTGGCTGGAAAACGTGAACCACAAATGTGTGTACTACAAACGTGTACCACAAATCTATATTTATATCTGTTGTATTTTCCCATACAGTGTGATGTATATACCCAATACATGCAAATATGTGTATTTATACATTTCTGTATACAGTAAGTCCCCTACACACGAACCTTCAAGTTGTGAACTTTCAAAGATGTGAATGTATTATAAACCCATTACAGCCAATTGTGTTAGCTGGATACCTAGGCTAACTTTTTTGGACTTACGATCAAATTGGACTTACAAACATGCTCACTGAACGGAACTCGTTCGTATGTTGGGGGCTTACTGTATGGAACACGTATTACATGTATATAATATGTGCAAATATATGTATTTATATATTTTTATATTGTGTGTATATATATATATATATAACATGCATATATGAAAAATATATTCCCCTAAATAGTGAGTGTAATAGTGAGTGTGTATCTAATTTTGAACAGATTAGTGTTCCTTCCCAGGTTGTTAGATTTTAGACATGATAAGCATGTGGTATCTGTATCTGATCAAACAAGATACCCCAGACTCAAGGAATTGATTAAAAGCAAACAACTTAAACAACACAAAAAAGAATGTGCTAATGTCTAAATTAAAAGGGAACCAACTCTAGGAGGAGTGCAGTGAATGGTATTCTTTGACAAAAAGCCTCTTGTTTGGTGGACCCACCTTTTCCTCTATATCCAGAGGACTGCTGTGTCCTGAATTCTCTGTACAGCTACATAAAACCAGGAACTGGTAAATGGTTGACAAATATGCCCAGGTGCTGGGATCCCAAGCAAATGTGGGTTTTGTATAATAGGCCAAGAGCACTTGGGGACGGCTGACAGGGGAACAAAATTTCAGTGCCTTGGAGGACAATAGCTTCATGAAAGATGTCTGATCTTTAAGAAGTGTTCTCTAAGTCACAGTGGTTGAAACCGGTTGGAGTAGAAAGTAATCCTAAAATCCTCCTTAAACCTGTAGTAGATTAATTGCCAAAATGTCCTCAGTGGTATCCCTTCCTCTATCCATGCCCCTTGTAGTATGGCTTTGGAGGTCCCCAACCAAGAGGTAGGGCCCACTTCCCCACCTCTTGACTGTGGGATACCCTTGTGACTGGGCTAAAACCACAGCCAAGAGCCTGTGGCAGAAACGACAGTGCTTTAGCTCTGTGCCCGCTGCAACTCTCTCTCTCAGAACTTTCCCTCCACCGTGTGAACAAACCTCGGCTAGTCTGCTGGATGATAAGGGACACGGGGACCAGGCATCCCTGCAGTCCTAGCTATCAGCCAGCCAATAGCCAAACATGAATGAGGCACCCTAGTCCCTAGCTGACTTGCCAGCTGACCGCAGAGAATGAGAGAGCTCATCTAAGATCAGCCAAGCCTGGTCCAGATCAGCAGAATCACCCTGCTGACCCTTGGGCTTGTGAGCAATAATAAACGCTCATTACTTCAAGCTACTGAGATTCTGGGCAGTGTGTTATTGCAGCATCATCTAACTGACAAAACATCAACACACCAATGCAAGTACGAAGATGCCATCATTTGTTTACCCCCATGTATCCTACCTCTAAAAAGTACTGATGGCTTGACACAGTGTCCCTAAGAAGCAAGCCATTGTTGCCTTCTTATGGTGAAGGACCATGGGTCCATAGGTACAGTGCTTACATGAGTGCTTTCTGGCCATCTTGTAAGCACTCACATTCCAAAAGAACTTATGGCCTGGCTGAGAGCTCTCCTGCATATGTCTGTAGTCAATTAACTTGCCTTTTATTTCACTCCATCGAACTTAAAGAGCAGCCAGTGTCTGTTCAGAAGCCACACACCACGTTTCCTCCTGCCTACAAACATAGCAATAAACCAGACAGCTTTCTGGTTCACTGTAAAAACTCCCTTTATGGGCTTCCCTGGTGGTGCAGTGGTTGAGAATCTGCCTGCCAAGGCAGGGGACACGGGTTCGAGCCCTGGTCTGGGAAGATCCCACATGCCACGGAGCAACTGGGCCCGTGTGCCAAAACTACTGAGCCTGCGCGCCTGGAGCCTGTGCTCCGCAACAAGAGAGGTCACGATAGTGAGAGGCCCGCGCACCGCGATGAAGAGTGGCCCCCGCTCGCCGCAACTAGAGGAAGCCCTCGCACAGAAACGAAGACCCAACACGGCCATAAATAAATAAATAAATAAATAAATAAACTCCCTTTATAGGAAGACAACACGGTAACAATAAAAACACCACCTAAAGGGAGGCTTACAGAACCTCATCAGCAAGTCTCAAGTACACCCGTGAAATAAAGATCAGCACCCTCTACCCCAAGTCCACATGAAACTAAAAATAACATTTGAATTGTCCAACCTCAGCCAGTCCTGGAGATAACATGCTTTTTCCAGCTGCACAGTGCAGTGTAGGGAAAGAGTACTACAATGGAAGTCAAGAGAGATGTATTTCTGCCCTTGTTCTACCTTCAGTACTTGCAAGGCCAAGTTCCCCTGGACACTTGGACTCTCAGATAACTGCTGAGGATGCTTCTAGTCCTGTGATTTCATGCTCTCATCTTGCTTTCTGGGCCTTTTAGTTTACAGCTGTGAATGAGTGTACAGAATTCAAAAGGATGTAGCTGTGGAAAGACCTCTGGACCGAGAGTCCTTAGACCAGCCTCTGCCCCCAGCGCATCAGGTGACCTTGAGCAAGCTCCACCTCTCTACACCTCAGTTTGCCCATCTGTAAAATGGGTGGTTCATTTGGGCTAAATGATCTTGAAGGGCCTTTTCAGCTCAGAATGGCTGATTTCACAATGCCTCAAGGTTACATGGTTTATAATGGATTTCTAAACAGAGAGCGTGACCTAGACTTAGGCACACAGAGCCCAAAGCATCAGGCAGTCACTTCACTGAGCCAGAGGTAGGTCACACTGAGCTTGGAGTCAGTTTTTCTGATTTCTGACAAGGAGGAGTTAAGGGCCTGTTATTTGTGGAAGTGCTTCTGGTACTAAGGAAAATGTCACCCACTACCAAAACCAAGTGTTTTCTCTACCATGCCCATTGTGGAACATCTGGGTGTGCTGGACAGCTCAGCATGCACCCGGGACAGAAAGTGGCCCAAGGGATGCCCCAGAACTAGTGCCTTTGTGTCAAATTGAAACTAAAGCACAAGGTCCTCCACACAGCCTTTGTCACACAGGGACAGAGCAGACCAATTATAGGGACCTCCCCACCTACAGGAAGACGAGACATAGACACTCTGTGAGGGAAGCTTTTCCAAGCATGGCCACGGAGAACCCCTGGTGGATGGGTCACCAACAAAACCTAATTGTATTCACTCAAGCTCAGAGTATTTCGAAGAGTGGAAACCAGGTCACTGGAAAGCCAGCATCTTACAAGAGCTAATATAACAACGACATGAATATATCAACAGGGCCAGACTCTAGGGAAACTAATAGACAAAAAAGCTGACTGTAGGCTCCTCCACCCCTTAATCTGCCATGCCCCTTCTTTCTTTCAAACCTCCCCCCACCCCAAATCTTCTAAGTGCCTTATACCGCCTTTGACCGCTAATAGGGTTGGACCCTAAATGTATTTTACTATATGATTGGGCTTCATTCCATTCTGGCTTTGGGGTACCTCCTACTCATGTTCTCCTTTAAATAAACAAAAAGCTTACTTGTCCTTTACCCTAGGTGACAACTGGAGTAATCAGTTAATCCCCCTCAATGTTAACTAATTTATGTTAGACGCAGCATATAAACTTGCCTCCAGAAGGTATTCATAAAAGATGAAGAAATGAAATAAAACGTCTAAACATCTTTAACATCATCAGTCATCAAAGCAAGGCAAATGAAAACAACAAAATACCATTTTTCATTTATCATATTGACCAAGGGGATGCTCCTCTTTCCTCGTAAGGGAGTCATGTGGCACACATGAAATTGGTAGAATAAGTTTTAATGATGTACCAGGAAAATGAACAGTTCACAGACCCTTTATTCCAGTACTTTTTCTAGGACTCAAACCTAAAATCATAACAGAAGTAAGGACAGAGATTGGTATAGTATGTCATGGACACATTATTTATGATTTAAACCAATACATTTACTCTAAAACATATAACTAGGCAATGGTATTTTAGATAGCCTTCAAAATTATGTTTTTTGAACAGAGTTAAGTAACATACAGCTCTGTCTATATGATATTTTCTCAACTGGCTTATTTTAAAAGTAAAATAGGGAGGTACCAGATTTTTAATAGTGGTCTTCCTAAATTAATAGGTTGGAGGGTAGTTTTAGTTTCCTTTAATTTCCTTTAGTTTAAATTGAGTTTAAATTCCTTTAGCTTCCTTTTCTTTATTTTCCCATCTTTTGAAATAATGGGTACAAATTATTCTTATCATCAGAAACAACCTTCCTTAAAAGCTCATAATAAAAACAAAGAAAGGGGGTCAGACCTTTAGGGATCAGACAACCTGTTGAGGACCCTTAAATCCCAGGGTGTGTGATTTGACTTTCCCACCCAAATACCCCAAATGAGATCTTGAGCACGAAGGCTGCTCCCAGGGAGCTGTGAGGCTGGTGAGGAGACCTGAGCAAGGCACCCACCCTTCCGGCTTCCACCTCTTGCTGGAAGCAATCAGAGGAAACTAGCTCTCTGTGTAGGGAAGCCAACTGCAGCTGTGCCAGCAGGAACCACTGCACGACGGAAAGCATGTTACACAGGCACGTTGAACCACTTATTGAAGGCGGACGGTAACTCCGGCCTAATGAAGACTGGGCGTACCCCTTCTGTTGGCTCTCGGCCAGTCAATTAGTTTAGTCTGGATCTGAGGGGGAAATCACATGACTGTTCCTCATATTCAGAGTGGAAGATACTGAGTACCTATGAGTAAATGGCTTCTTTGGAAACTCAGAGAGAGCGAGCTACTGTCCAGCCTTCTCCATTGTGTACGTCGTACTTTGTCCACCAGGGGCACACATGCACCATGTGAGTGGTCCCCTAGGTCCAGTTATTTCCCATCTCAAACTTTAAGACTTTTATTTTTCTAATTTTTATTATTTTTTTTTAATTTTAATTTTTTGGCATGCTGTGTGGCATGCGGGATGCGGGATTTTAGTTCCCTGACCAGGGATCGAACCCGTACCTCCTGCAGTGGGAGTGCAGAGTCTTAACCACTGGGCCACAAGGGAAGTCCCTTTAAGACTTTTACAATTCCTATAGCCTTGATCCCCACACTGTCAAGTTAAAAGTCGTATCATCATAGTACACCAGCCTCTAAGAATAGGGTAAGCTTCCAGAAAGGGAAGTCGTTTTCCCTGACTTCCTCCTTAAAGCCTCGGAACATCCTTGAACCAATTTCCATTTATATAAGATTTCATCGCATATTGGAAATTGATGAAATAAACACTTCTCGGTCATGTTTAGATCTACTCGTCTCAAACACATTTTTTTCACTGTGATAAAATATACGTAACATCAAATTTACCACCTTAACCACATCTAAGTGTGCAATTCAGTGGCATTGGGTCCATTCACATTATCGTGCAACCATCATTACTGTCTGTCCTCAGGAATTTTCCATCATCCCAAGTTGAATCTTCCACCCATTAAACAATAATTCTCTGTTCTCCCTTACCCCAGCCCTTGGGAACTATCATTCTACTTTCTGTCTCTGTGACTTTGCCTATTCTAGGTATCCAATCAAGTGGAATCACACACTACTTGCCCTTTTATGTCTGGTTTATGTCACTTAGCATAATGTTTTCAAGTTGAACCCAAATTCTGGAGTAACAAAACCCTCTAAATTGATAAGCCAGCACGCAAAGTCATTCCTTCTTATTTCCAGTCTCTTCAATTTTCCTTTTCAAAGGTCTCATTTGACCAGTGCTTCGTTTTTGAACAGCCAGAGTCCTATGACGTTGGACAGATTCCCTCGCCAAGTGTGCGAACTCCCTGCCAACCGGAGAGTCAGGCAGGACTGAGATAACCGCTTGGTGAGGGTGTTGCAGAATTTTGAAGTAGATGAGCTTTAACCTCTCATTCTGCTCTAAGGCCTTGTGACTTTTACAGACAAATGCTTTTGTTTGTTCCTTCATTCATCCACATAGGAGTCTGTCAGCCTTTACTAAGTGCCTGTTGCATGTAAATGACGGATATCGAGGCAGTGTGGTGACGGATGATACTGATTTGACTCCCAACCTCGGTGGTGGAATCAGAAGCTTGGACCCTGCCCTAGGAGACTTGCTTTTGCTCTCGGTCAGCTGGCACTGGCGAGTACACCCGGGGAGGACTGCCAGTTACGTACATGCTTGCGTGGAGACGTTGGCTTGCGGTAGAGGGTTCCTTAGTTGTGCAACTCTACGTATCAGCCAGAAAAACGTAACAGACTCAAACGGCAGATGTGGGTCCTGAAAGTGCCTACTGTAAACTGGTATTACCTAGCCTATAATCTAAAAATATCAAGGACTTCTGAACTTTGCATACGAGTACCCAATCGTTTCTCTGCTGCGTATTAACACTGTGATCTTTGGGCAAGTCACTTTAACTTTCTACCATGCCCCCAGGACTCTGGTAGGAATGAAACAAGTTGGTAGGGATAATAAATACCCATGCCCACGGGACTCTGGCAGGAATGAAACGACTTGCACAAGGCTTGGCACGTAGAAGGCATTAAGAAAATGCCAGGCCCTCCTGCAGGGTTTTCCCCAAAGACACCCAACCTCACAAAACAAATGCAGCCCTGCAGTAGGCCAGCCCTGGACCTGCAAGCACCAGAATAAGGTTGGGGTATCTCCTAGGTTTCTTTCGGATTGCTAGCTGGGGACAGCGAGAGTCTGCTTCAGAAACGCCATCGTGTTAGTTTGAGAGGGAGCAATGCCACTTTACCCTTCGGCATAGTAAATCTTGTAAGTCATAAAAAGAGGTTCAACACAAAGGAAACCTAATCTCATATGAGTCAGGAATAAGATCTGAGTATTTCTCTGGCTGGAGTTCGTAACCGAGCACAAATCAGGATCAGTGAGTCCCAGGACCACTGTCTTCAGTGGCTGCCCACACAGAGGTGGATGTCTGAGGGACAGTCTCATCCAGGAGGGACTCATCACCCCAGGAAGCAGGGTGCAATTTGGCAACCCACAGAGAGCAACTGTTGCCCAGGCAGAATCTACCCAGAGAGATGAGTGTCATGAAGCCACTGGAAGGGAGACAGGCTGTTCCGGTGAAGGTCAGGGTGCGGCTCTGAGTGGCCTGCAGCCATGTGTCCACACCTGGGACTCTTCCTCACCAGAGGCTATGAGTAGATCACACATGGAGTAGGCAGAACTGCAAATACTGACAGGCTTTCTGAGGATGGAGGCGTGTTTGTCTTAGACACCCACAAATGGAAATTATTCCTCTAATTAGAAATGATGACCTCATCACCACGTCTTGAACCAGTCCTGATTTTCAAAAGTGAGGAAGAGTTGGGTCAGTGGACGCTGGTTCCTCATTTTAGTTGCTTCAGATGAGGTCTGAGTTGGGTTTTAAATACATGAACAATAGCTAATTCTCTTTTTGTCTTTTTGAATAATTGGGCTTTCGTAATTTCTTTCTAAATATTTCTATCTCTTGCTTATTTACTTATTCGGTTGCTTTGACTAACAATTTCGTAGTCAAGTTCTTATTTCTGAGTCATTTGTGTGTCTTAGAACATTTGCTTCCCTTATCTCTACAATGGGGAAGGTTCATATATTCATTATTCCCGATTATTTAAAGACCTATTAATCCAGGCCTTCTGAGAAGAAGACTGTCCAGTGGGATAAACTGTGCAAGGATTTTCTTTGGGAAAATGTCTCGGGAGAAAATCGGGAGGGAGCTGGAAAATGCTGGGAGAACCTTCTAGAGATGCTAGTCTGACCAGAGTCCGAGAGAAGGAAGGAAGAAAGTGAGATGAAACATCTGAGACTGCTGTGCTGTCTAAGCAAGGTTTGGCAAGCATGTTGGGGAATCCTGGAGCTGAAGGTGACCTTCAGCGAATCCTTAGAATCCCTGCCGCGCGCAGTCGTCGGCTGGGAGCAGCCTGTGTGACGGGGGCTGGGGGCTGGGTGCCAACACTGTGATGGAGTTCGGGGCCCAGCAGCTGGAGACTTTGCTGGATGACATGTTCTGTAGTTCGAGGTCTTACAGTCACCAGAGTGGCAGGGTTTCTCCAACTTGTCACTATTGACATTTTGAACCAAATAATTCTATGTTGTGGGATCTCTGCTGTGCACGTAGGATGTTCATCAGCATCCCTTGCCCCTACCCACTAGATACCAGTAGCCTCCTCCCAAGTTCTGACCGTCAAAACTGTCTGCAATTCCTGCCAAGTGTCCTTGGGGAGAGGGGGCAAAATCAGTTCAGGTGAGAAACATCAAACCAGGGAAATTCAGAGAAACTTGGGATGGTTTCTCAGGAAAATTATAAAATCGGAGGGAAAGGAAAACGTAAATGTTTTGAATTATAGATTACGATTATTAAGAAAAATAACTCAGGTGAGGCCCCCCAAGTAAACAAGACTCTCCCACTACAGCAATATGCCACTGATTAGCTATTAATTTCTATTCCAACTGAAGTTTCTTACCCTGAGATGAACTTTCAGTCAAATGTCTTACCTTAAATTTAAGGACACAAAAATAAAGTTTAAAAAATTAAATAGGTAGTCTTTTAGCTTCAGGTGTCCTATTGTAATGCAAACACAACTCATGCTTACTTATTTTGGAGATGGATGAAAATCACTCCCCCGCAGTAAGGTACATCCGTTACAGGGACAGGACACAATGACTTCACATTTAATTCAATAGAAACACGTGCATCGGGAAAGGAAATGAAATCCAGGAATGAGGCCGATGAGGTTCCCAGAATCGAGCATCTCAGATCTGATTTTCACCAAATCGTCGAAGAGCCTTTGACTTGCTAGATTCTGCGAGGCCACAGGTTAACACCCCCAGGTATGTTTCCACCTGGACGGCAGAGTCCATCCCCACTTTCACTTGAAGCGGTGCTGGGTGTAATGCTGGGCCCAGCACTGTTACCACTCACCTTGATGAGGCCCATCACCTCCAAGCAGGTGTTCTTTTAAAAAAATTTATTTACTTTTTCAATTTTTGGCTGCATTGGGTCTTCGTTGCCACGCGCGGGCTTTCTCTAGTTGCAGTGAGCGGGGGCTACTCTTCGTTGCGGTGCGTGGGCTTCTCATTGCGGTGGCTTCTCTTGTTGCGGAGCATGGGCTCTAGGCGGATGGGCTTCAGTAGTTGTGGCACACAGGCTCAGTAGTTGCAGCACGCAGGCTCCGTAGCTGTGGCTCGTGGGCTCTAGAGCGCAGGCTCAGTAGTTGTGGTGCACGGGCTTAGTTGCTCCACGACATGTGGGATCTTCCCAGACCAGGGCTCGAACCCGTGTCCCCTACATTGGCGGGTAGATTCCTAATCACTGCACCACCAGGGAAGTCCCCAGGCAGGTGTTTTGCTTCCTCCCTTACTGTCTTCCACAGAGGAGCCGGAGTGGCTTCTTTGAAACAAGTCAGATGTCACGTTCCCTCTCCACTCAAAAGCCTCCAAGCCTTCTACTTCACGCAGAGTAAAAGCAGAAGTCTTACTCTAGCTAAGAAAATCCGAATCCTTGCTACTCATAGACAGTCTGGAGACCAGCAGTGGCAAGGGCTTCCCAGGCGCGTGTTAGGAATACAGACTCTGGCTCTGCCCCAGACCTCCTGAATCAGGGTCTGCCCTTGAACCAGGTCCTGAGGGGATGGGCACACCCACTGGAGCTTGAGAAGCTCAGTCCTCATGGTCGGTCTGACCCGTAGCTCCTTCTCTCCCCTCATCTCCCTCTGCCCTCCCATTGCTCCCCTTCCATAGCCAGTTGTGGCTCTTGTAGCCACTCAACCTTCCAACCACGTTCCAGCCCTTGCCTTTACTCTCTCACTCCCTGCAGGTGCCTGCTCAAAGGTGACCTCACTGCCGAGGCTTCCTGACCGCTGTAGCTAAAGCCCTTCTGAGCTTCCAACCCTGTGTGCCCAGGTCACTCCCCATCCAGGGACCCTGCCTTAGCACTCATCTCCACCTGCCCTGTGACACACGGCTCTTCATTCTCATTGTCTGTCTCCAGGTCCATGAGAGGAGGGACTTTATATTTTTGTTCACTGATGAATCCCTAGAACAGTGCTAGCCACACATTACATTGTTAGTAAATAATTGTTGGCTCAAGGGGTAAGTGAATTGGGTGGCCTCCTGGGATATAGTTCTCAGGGAGGGAGCAGGTTCCAGGAGAACACAGAAGAGGCTGGGGTCTCCTGATCACCCAACTCATCTGGTTGCTTTGTCTGACATCCTGTGATGCTTGCTTCCAAGCTGCCCGGAAATGAATCACAGCCAAAGGCAAGTATCTGGCTGCAGGGCAGATTCTCTGCTCAGTCAGAGAATCAGCCCAGATCAAGCCGAGGCTACAGGAACAAAGCACGGAGCTGCCGCTCCCCTTCTGGCAAACAGGAGGATCAAGCTGTGCATTTCATTTCGATGAGTTTTTGTTTTTTTTTTTTTTAAAGGGAAAATGGCCAAAGTTTCCAAAACGCGTGGGGTTTTTTTGTTTTGTTTTTTTTCCAGAAGAAAGATTAATCTTTACTTCTTCTAAAAGGCAATCTGTTTATACGTTTGCTGGAGGATTTGTCTGGAACTGAATTAAAATAGGAGAACTTGATTTGACACATCTGGAGCAGACGGGCATGTTTTCTTTGGCTTCCTGTGGATGTTTAAATTGGGGTTAAGATGAGGAAGGTGGTAAAACTGTCGGAAGCCTCAGGTGGCTGGAAGAGACGAGCGCAGAGGATACACAGAGGTGCAGCGTACAACGCAGCAGGCTGAATCGTGACAAATCTTTCACTTTCTTGCCCTGTCAAAGCTATGCTTAAAATGTTAATGAGAAGAAAGATAATGAAGGCTCAAGGACAGACTCTGAGAGCACAGGGTTGAAGAACAATTTGTGTATAAGAACATCTTGCTTAAATCTATTCCTGGGTCTCCTGAAGGCTAAAAAATGTCATCAGGAGAATCGTTAGGGAGAAGAAAAGCTGCTCTCGCCCAACCCATATTCACCTTAAACTCTCAAAACTTAAATGAAAACTTTCACACAAAGCATGGGTGTGTTGAGAATCCAGTTAGCTCCAAGAAGAAGTTGCAACTGGGGTGGAGACACAATGCCTGTGAAAGTTTTTGAACCGCATTGGCTATAACTGTATGGAGAGAGTGTAGCATTCAGTAAATTGCTCTTGGACACCATGCATATTTTAGCTACTGAAGCACAAAGGGATTATCAAGCAACCCATTGTCAACATCTTTATTCAGGTTTTCTTCTTGGGGTTGATTTTCTTTTTCTTTCTTTTTTTTTTTTTTTTTTTTATTTCCCAGCCATATAAACCAATCAGTTGTAGGCGTTTGGTGTTCAACTGTAAGGGATATATTTGTAAGAATATAAAGACAATAATCCCCTTGGCTCTGGAGGAGTAATGCTGAATTTCACACACAGAGCTATCAGGACTGGACGATGCTCTGCGGACAGGACATGACTTTGAATATAAACCATGGACTACCATTCACATATTAAAAAAAGGCCAGTGTCAACAATTTTATTAGCCAACAAATCCAACATAGTTCCATTAGGAACTTTGAAAACACCCACCTTTAAAGGTCCTTTTTTTCTCGTTTCAGGTTCCCAAACTACCACAAACGACCTATAACGCAATATTCTCATAATTACCCAATGTGAGGAATAAGGTGTAATGATAAAGAATTCCAAATCAATGTATATTACATCTCAAGATGCTGCTTTAAGAATAATGTCTCCATTATTGGGACTGACGTATACACACTACTGTATGTAAAAGATATAACTAATAAGGACCTACTGTATAGCACAGGGAACTCTACCCAATACTCTGTAATGACCTATATGGGAAAAGAATCTAAAAAAGAGTGGATATATATATATATGTATAATTTTTTTTTTTTTTTTTTTTTTTGCGGTATGCGGGCCTCTCACTGTTGTGGCCTCTCCCTGGCAGAGCACAGGCTCTGGACGCGCAGGCTCAGCGGCCATGGCTCACGGGCCCAGCCGCTCCGCGGCATGTGGGATCTTCCCGGACCGGGCCACGAACCCATGTCCCCTGCATCGGCAGGTGGACTCTCAACCACTGCGCCACCAGGGAACCCCCATATATGTATAATTGAATCACTTTGCTGTACAGCTGAAACTAACACAACATCATAAATCAACTATATTCCAATAAAAATTTTAAATAAATAAAATAAAAAATAAAAATAATGTCTCCATTGACTCAATCGTACTATCTGATTCTTAAACCTCTCAAACCTTGCTTTAATGAAGCCCCGACCAAACAAAATCAACCATTCTCTGCAATTATCCAGCAGTACTTCTGCAGTTGGGGTACTCAAGCTCTCCCCTCCCCCAAATATCTGCCTTCCACTATTTTTTTAGATCTTAAATGACTTTTCTGGTAACAGCAGGTAAGAATAAACAAGTCATGGTGGTTTACAAATAAAGTAGGCAGTACCTTTATGTCTCTCTTTGGAAGCAATCCTGGCATTTATGTTCTTTTCTGATTGTTTCTGTGCCAGGAAAAAATAAATAAATAAATAACTGCAAGTATTCCAAAAGCTGAGAGGGGGCTGGGAATCTCATAGCATTTCTAAATTGCTTCCAAAAACTTTAAATGATGAGTTTTGAGACTGGAAAAGACAGAAAGAAAAACAAACCTAAATCTGCCCCGTAACCACAAAGCACACATGCAACTCATAGGAAAGAATGTGTGCATGAACGTATGAGGGTGGAATTTGGCCGCAACCAGGCTGATAACATGCTTAATCAAACGGTTCATCATTCTGCCTCTACAGAGTTTCTCTTCTGACTTGGGCAAATTTATGGAGAAACGAACACAGGTTCAGCCATCTCATTCTGGACCCTCTCAACAGGTCATTATTTCGTCAATCAAAACGCAACCCTCCACCCCTCTGAACTTTAAGAAATAGGCCTCCTTTCAATAGAAAGTGTGCTTGTCAAGCTTTTTTCCCACCAGATAATTTGATAAAATTTCCAATAAGTGTTCCCAGTTTGGACAAGGGAAACACAGATTTATTTTACTGGGAACCACTACTATTTAGGTACAGATATCTAAGATAACAGAGCTACCCTTTGAAACACAGTCCAAAGGTAGACTGACATTTTGATGGATCATGTATGACCCCCGGGACACACAGGCAGGGGGAGTTACAGGGCAATTTACGAGGTAAGAGTCTACGTTCAGTGAACTCTCATCCCCCCTTCTTTGAGCCCCTGGTCTCCAGCAGCCCAGCGCCCCTTTCTCTGTTGACTACAATCTACTACATAAGCATCCGCTCAGCCGTCTCCTCTCACGCACCTCAAATGGAAATGGACCTGTATGTGCATCACTCCCTTGGGATCCCGTTTTCTGAGACTGGCCAGTGTGACAGATCCGGAACAAGCTATTACCAGCCAGTATTTAGTTAATAGGTCCCCGTTCCAGGAAAAATGGAAGTTTACTATTGGAAGCTTGAAGACATAATGCTCTAACCTGAATGAATGAGCGAATGGCGTTTCTTGCTCATGTTTTCTCACTAAGGCAGGCTGATGGGAAAAAACAGCCCTTTCCATCAGCCCTTTAAATAATGCCATTGCCTGGACCGCCTCCGTGTCCCACTGGTTTTCTAGCAGGAGGCCGTGCTGTGCGCACACATCCTGTTCTGAAAATGCATGCTGGCTCCCGTCTCATGCTTCTACAGCTCAGGTTGGTTTCAGGAAGTTCTGATGGCCCCAGAAGCACAAATGTAGACCAGAGCACAGATAAAGAGACTCATCCTGACCAAACCCAGAGTGGCTCTGACTCCTTCCTCAGGAGCAGACCCAAAGGCGAGCCCATCCAGAGATCCACAGTGCAGGAGGTGTGTCTGCAAGTGCACTGGTGTGGGAACCCACCAGGCTGTCCCCCTGGATCCCTGCCAGTGTGACACTCCAACAAACTAAGGACCATTTGTCCACATTCAAACCAAAAAAGGAAAGACTCGCAATGGATGTAAGTACATGCTTTATAGGACTTCTTACACGGGAGCAAAAGCAGTGTTTTCCCATAATAAAGAATTTACCCCACTTTGGGGATTTATCTGGTAGTTCGTGCCCACTCTCTTGTCTCCTCTATCTGCCTCTCATCTATAAATCCCCATGTCATTGAGTCAAGCCCCCAATTCTAATACTTCCATTTCTTAAGTTGTGCTTAAATAATTGGTGCTTGCAAATGCTTGACAAAGCTACCGCTAACTAGACAGGGTTTGATATAAGGCTTAACTCTCTTCTTTTTCTTTGGCTCTACTTTTCTGATTAGCTTCTGGGAAGAATGTTTCAGACTATGGAAAATATATTCACACTGTTTCTGGAAACTTCTCTAATTTAGGAAGACCTAGAGCTGGGACAGGGCTGAAAAGAAAAAGGAAAAAATGTGAGATTCTGAGGAGAAGAAAAAAGGGAAAGGATTGGGAAAAAAGGGCAAAGAAGCCCCAAAACACATTTCACCTATCTCATATCTTGCTAGAACCAGTCTTACCCTTAAATACAAAGACTTGCAATTAGCTTTAATTTAGAAGCACCAGAAGGGCAGGAGAAGGAAAATAAAATCAAAGGTGGTGATGAGAGCAAGAAAATAGTTGACAAGGACTTGATCAGGCTGATAGATGTTTAACTGGATCACAATTTTTTTTTAAAGCAGGGAAGAAAAGAGAAAAGAGGTTTGTAGCATTTGTAGCTTGATCACTAGCATTTGCCAGTTTCTGTGGTGTAAATGTTCCCAACACGACCAATTTCAAGCCATCAGTAGGATGTCACTGGATGTGCACTAGGAAGAGGTGCTTATAATTGGCTTTTGTGAGCCAGTCAAGTCTGCCACAGTCTACTGCTGAAGATCAAAGTTAACCTGTCTCTTCATGTTGAAGTTGGGAATCCCAAAGAAACAGCAGAGGGCATTTCAAGGCAACATGCTGAAGTGTCCCTCTGTAACACTTCTGTTTATTAAAATATGCTTTCAAACAATGTCCACTTTTTGAAAATGAAATTTTGTATTTCCCTACTCTGTCTCACAAGTATTCCTATGAGTTTGTATCATCCTCTGGTATGCTCATGTCCTAATTTTATTTACTTATTTATTTTAAATTCATTTAGTTATTTATTTTGGCTGTGTTGGGTCTTCATTGTTGCACACAGGCTTTCTCTAGTTGCCATGAGCGGGGGCTACTCTTCATTGCAGTGTGCGGGCTTCTCATTGCGGTGGCTTCTCTTGCTGCGGAGCACGGGCTCTAGGCATGCAGGCTTCAGTAGTTGCGTGTGTGGGCTCAGTAGTTGTGGCTCGTGGGCTTTAGAGCACAGGCTCAGTAGTTGTGGCACATGGGCTTAGCTGCTCCACGGCATGTGGGATCTTCCTGTACCAGGGATCGAACCCGTGTCCCCTGCATTGGCAGGCAGATTCTTAAACACTGTGCCACCAGGGAAGTCCCATTCATCGCCTAATTTTAAATAGCTTATTTATTTTATTTCAAGTAAGTGAAAAAAAAATCCCTGTGGTGTAAAGAATGAGAAGTTGCAAATTAAATATGTAAACTGAGGAACACATAGTGATGCTGTTTATATTCCACACAATTCATGATTCCTCAGCATCTCTGCTCAGAGCCTGGGACAGCCCTTCCTGTTGCTTTAGACGATTATTCATTTATTTCTGGACCTTCACGACTCCACACGCCAGAGGTTAATAGATGAATTTAATGAAGTGTCTTATTACCTTCAATACACTGGGCATGCAAAGCAGATCACTTAGCATTCCTATTTACATACAACCTTGTCTTTATTCTACTCTGATGCCTCCATCATATATTAAAACATTCAGAATCACAGCGGCATTTAAGGTAATGAAGGATTTTGTGTTTAATATGGGTATTCATAAAATATTTACAGATTGTTGTGTGTATGTATGGATGGATGAAAAACAGATGTTGTATTTCTTTTTTTAATAAATTTATTTTATTTATTTATTTTTGGCTGCTTGGGTCTTCATTGCTGCACACGGGCTTTCTCTAGTTGCGGCGAGCAGGGGCTACTCTTCGTTGCAGTGCGCGGGCTTCTCTTGCAGTGGCTTCTCTTGTTGTGGAGCACGGGCTCTAGGCACACGGGCTTCAGTAGTTGTGGCTCGTGGGCTCTAGAGCTCAGGCTCAGTAGTTGTGGCGCACGGGCTTAGTTGCTCTGCGGCATGTGGGATCTTCCCTGATCAGGGCTCGAACCCATGTCCCCTGCGTTGGCAGGCAGGTTCTTAACCACTGTGCCACCAGGGAAGCCCAGATGTTGTATTTCTTTATAAGCCCCAAATGCTAATCATGTATGAGGGACAGAGAAATAGCACTCTTGGATATAAATTATATCCTAATCACTTTTGGTTCACATACCCCTGAAGCAATAGTCATTACACTGCTTCTCGTGCAAAAGATGTATTTTGTTGTTGAAAACTTTACTGTGAGAGAGAAATAATAAGTCCTCAACAAATACTTGTTTTCTGCCTACCTGGTGAACTGAAGAATCAATAAATTACTTGATGTCTTGGTGGGAAAGTCCCTTCTTTTGCTTCCCATTGGCGTGGCAGACTATGGCATTGTGATCCCACAAAGTGAAACCCTCACTTTCCCACTAGAGTTTTACTTCAGAAACTTAGATGGGCTTTACCCAGAGGGCTCACCTCTCTTCCCAGGCGACCCGGTCCTAGAAATCCCAGCATTAGAGCCATCTTTCCCACTGGGTC
The DNA here is from genome assembly GCF_011762595.2 of Tursiops truncatus. Classification (NCBI taxonomy): domain Eukaryota; kingdom Metazoa; phylum Chordata; class Mammalia; order Artiodactyla; family Delphinidae; genus Tursiops; species Tursiops truncatus. The sequence continues at coordinate 24,752,592 of NC_047054.1, read as the reverse complement.
CTGTCTCTCTAGGAGACACAGGGGGCAGCTACACCATCATTGTCCCACGGGGACGTGGAAGCGGTAAGCTCTAGTGACAGGGAATGTGAGACCACAAGCAGATCAAAGGCATAACCTCTGGGAAAACAGCCCCCAACTGGCAGCACTGGCAGGAAGTAATGGAAAGTGTTCCTATTTCTCAGGTGGTCACAAACTTTTTAGAAATAGTATATGCAGCCTTGATCTAGAGTTGCTGGGGTTTAGAACTCTTCTATTCTCTCTAGCACTGTAAATGGCTACTTAAAAACAGAACTTTACTCTCCTCTTCATCTCCCCAAAGATACAGTCTTTTAAAATTCTTTTGACAAGATACAATACTTACAAGTGACAAAAGGAGTATTTGACATGTTATTTAAAAGCCACTGGTGTTGAAGATACTATGCTAATAATGGGCATAATTAATAAATATTTGTGCGGAAAAGGAAGGAAGGAGGGTAGGAGGGAGGAATAAGAAAGAGAGGCAGGGAGAGAGGAAGAAAAAGTTTCTGTGATTTTTTTTTAAGTTTCTGAAGTAAACTGGATAATTAATGTGGTTCTGTGAGCTAAGTCAGTCTCCAAGCCTTGTATACTACTTCCAACATTAGTTTAGATCCGCCCTTTAAGTGACATTCTAATACCACCATGCCCTGACGGACGCGGCCGTCTTACACCTCATTGGCTTGAATATTTTAAGGTCTTGCAGAGGGCTGCTCAAATCATAGACCTCAAAAAGACTTGTTGGATGGAGGATGGATTCCTAACACCAGAAACTAAAATCCAAGGCAGAATGTGGAGAAATTACAGAAGGAAATGTCTTGGGAAGCACTGAGATAGTCTTTAAGAAACTATCCCACATAAATAAGGTTTTTGTTTTCTAAAAACCTTTTGAACAATCTCCTGTACCATGATTAAACTTACACACACTCACACACACACACACACACACACACACACACACGGGGAGAGGGACAGAGGTGATCAGCATGTTTAAAGTTTGAATTTAATACCCAGAACCTGAAGGAATACAAGAGTAAAGCAAATCTGCATAAATCATTATTATCCACACAGTATCCATGGATATTATTGGGAAACAAAGCCATGTACCAGGACTGATAATGGCTGCTTACTGTTTTAGGAAGTGTATTTGTTTTTCTACTGGTGTATAACAAATTACCACGAACATAACACACATTTATTATCCCACAATTTATGTGCTTTAGGAGTCCAGACAGTGTAATTGGGTCCTTTGCCTAGGGACTCACAAGGTGCTGGCTAGGGCTGTAGTCTCATCTGAGGCTCAACTAGGGAAGAATCTTCTTCCAAGCTCATTCAGAACATTGGTCGAATCGACTTCACTGGCTCTCAGCTGAAGGCTACCCTCAATTCCTAAGGTCACCCACAGTTCTAAGTGGTGTTCCCCAACATGGCCATTTGTTTCCTCAAAGGCAGCGAGAAAAGGAGAAACTCCAGCAAGATATGCACTACAATCTTATGTATCAATAGCATAATCATGTAATCTCACACACACACACACACACACACACACACACACACACACAATTACATACATCTGGTCAACCTTGCTGTATCCTATCAGTAAGAAACAAGTCAAAGGCCCTGCTCCCATTCATGAGGAGGGCATCACACAAGAGACTGAAACCAGGGGTCAGGTATCATGGGGACTATTTTCAGAGTCTGTCCACCATAGCAAGCAATCATCTTGAAATGACCCCCAAAATTCCACAGGAGTATTCTTCGTGTTTTTCTGTGAAATTGTTGCATAAAGGAAAGTGTGACATAATGAGAGAATGAACATCAGCCTCACTGGGAGATTAGGAAAAAAATATGCCTAGAACTGAACTTATCTGAATTATCTATAAACAAAAGCCAAATAGAACCCAAAACAGCAAGTGTCACATGTTCCTTACATAATCTTAAGGTCCTGGGTGCCATGAAAGCTGCATTTTGCCTTCATTTAGAATAAGAAGTTTGGACTAATTTTCTTCTACATTCAAAGGGACTCTTGCCTTTTTTCTTAATTGTGTTTGATATCCTGTGTTCCTGAAGAGAGCACTCTTCTATGCATTCGGTAAATGAGAGCCCATTTTGAAAGGCACAGCTACATCTAAACCAGGGGGAAAAGTTACTTGTTCCAATTGCCTTATCTTCAGTGGAAATAAATGGCGCATTTCTCCAAAGAGTAGTGGATTTTGAGGTATCCTAGCTATGCTCACACCACATTATCTTTTTCAATGGAATCACAAAATGTGCTTTACAGACCACTGCCTGCGACATTTCTTCTACATCACAGTGTAGAGAATGTCTTTTATTTTATTTTTTTAATATCTTTATTGGAATATAATTGCTTTACAAAGGTGTGTTAGTTTCTGCTGTATAACAAAGTGAATCAGCTATACGTATACATATATCCCCATATCCCCTCCCTCTTGCATCTCCCTCCCATCCTCCTATCCACCCCTCCAGGCGGTCACAAAGCACTGAGCTGATCTCCCTGTGCCATGCGGCTGCTTCCCACGAGCTATTTTATGTAGTGCTTATATGTCCATGCCTCTCTCTCACTTCATCCCAGCTTACCCTTCCCCCGCCCTGTGTCCTCAAGTACATTCTCTACATCTGCGTCTTTACTCCTGTCCTGCCCCTAGGTTCTTCAGAACCATATATTTTTTTTTAGATAACATATATATGTGTTAGCATACAGTATTTGTCTTTCTCTTACTTACTTCACTCTGTATGACAGTCTCTAGGTCCATCCACCTCACTACAAATAACTCAATTTCGTTTCTTTTTATGGCTGAGTACTATTCCATTGTGTATATGTGCCACATCTCCTTTATCCATTCATCTGTCGATGGACACTTAGGTTGCTTCCATGTCCTGGCTATTGTAAATAGAGCTGCAGTTAACATTGTGGTACATGACTCTTTTTGAATTATGGTTTTCTCAGGGTATATGACCAGTAGTAGGATTGCTGGGTTGTATGGTAGTTCTATTTTTAGTTTTTTAAGGAACCTCCATACTGTTCTCCATAGTGGCTGTATCATTTACATTCCCACCAACAGTGCAAGAGGGTTCCCTTTTCTCCACACCCTCTCCAGCATTTATTGTTTGTAGATTTTTTGATGATGGCCACTCTGACCAGTGTGAGATGATATCTCATTGTAGTTTTGATTTGCATTTCTCTAATGATTAGTGATGTTGAGCATCCTTTCATGTGTTTGTTGGCAATCTGTATATCTTATTTGGAGAAATGTCTGTTTAGGTCTTCTGCCCATTTTTGGATTGGGTTTTTTCCTTTTTTGATATTGAGCTGCATGAGCTGCTTGTATATTTTGGAGATTAATCCTTTGTCAGTTGCTTCATTTGCAAATATTTTCTCCCATTCTGAGGGTTGTCTTTTGGTCTTGTTTATGGTTGCCTTTGCTGTGCAAAAGCTTTGAAGTTTCATTAGGTCCCATTTGTTTATTTTTGTTTTTATTTCCATTTCTCTAGGAGATGGGTCAAAAAGGATCTTGCTGTGATTTATGCCATAGAGTGTTCTGCCTATGTTTTCCTCTAAGTGTTTTAGAGTGTCTGGCCTTACATTTAGATCTTTCATCCATTTTGAGTTTATTTTTGTGTATGGTGTTAGCAACTGTTCTAATTTCATTCCTTTATATGTAGCTGTCCAGTTTTCCCAGCACCACTTATTGAAGAGGCTGTCTTTTCTCCATTGTATATTCTTGCCTCCTTTATCAAACATAAGGTGACCATATGTGCATAGGTTTATCTCTGAGCTTTCTATCCTGTTCCATTGATCTATATTTGTTTTTGTGCCAGTACCATACTGTCTTGATTACTGTAGCTTTGTAGTATAGTCTGAAGTCAGAGAGCTTGATTCCTCTAGCTCCGTTTTTCTTTCTCAAGATTGCTTTGGCTATTCAGGGTCTTTTGTGTTTCCATACAAATTGTGAAATATTTTGTTCTAGTTCTGTGAAAAATGCCACTGGTAGTTTGATAGGGATTGCACTGAATCTGTAGATTGCTTTGGGTAGTATGGTCATTTTCACAAGGTTGATTCTTCCAATCCAAGAACATGGTATATGTCTCCATGTATTTGTTTCATCTGTAATTTCTTTCATCAGTGTCTTATAGTTTTTTGCATACAGGTCTTTTGTCTCCTGAGGTAGGTTTATTCCCAGGTATTTTTTCTTTTTGTGGCAGTGGTAAATGGGAGTGTTTCCTTAATTTCTCTTTCAGATTTTTCATCATTAGTGTATAGGAATGCAAGAGATTTCTGTGCATTAATTTAGTATCCTGCTACTTTACCAAATTCATTGATTAGTTCTAGCAGTTTTCCGGTAGCATCTTTAGGATGCTCTATGTATAGTATCATGTCATCTGCAAACAGTGACAGTTTTAACTTCTTTTCCAATTTGTATTTCTTTTTCTTCTCTGATTGCTGTGGCTAAAACTTTCAAAACTATGTTGAATAATAGTGGTGAGAGTGGGAAACCCTGTCTTGTTCCTGATCTTAGTGGAAACAGTTTCAATTTTTCACCATTCAGAACGATGTTGTCTGTGGTTTGTCATATATGGCCTTTATTATGTTGAGGTAAGTTCCCTCTATGCCTACTTTATGGAGGGTGTTTATCATAAATGGGTGTTGAATTTTGTTGAAAGCTTTTTCCGCATCTATTGAGATGATCATATTGGGTTTTTTTAAATAATTCTACAGCATTTCTATTTTTATTTATTGATTGATTGATTGGCTGTGTTGGGTCTTCGTTTCTATGCGAGGTCTTTCTCTAGTTGCGGTGAGCGGGGGCCCCTCTTCATCGCGGTGCGCGGGCCTCTCACTGTCTTGGCCTCTCTTGTTGCGGAGCACAAGCCCCAGACGTGCAGGCTCAGAAGTTGTGGCTCACGGGCCCAGTTGCTCCGTGGCATGTGGGATCTTCCCAGACCAGGGCTCAAACCTGTGTCCCCTGCACCGGCAGGCAGACTCTCAACCACTGTGCCACCAGGGAAGCCTGATCATATGGTTTTTATCCTTCAATTTGTAAACACGGTGTATCACATTGATTGATTTGCATATATTGAAGAATCCTTGCATTCCTGGGATAAACCGCACTTGATCATGGTGTATGATCCTTTTAATGTGCTGTTGGATTCTGTTTGCTAGTATTTTGTTAAGCATTTCTGCATCTATGCTCATCAGTGATATAGGCCTGTAGTTTTCTTTTTTTGTGGCATCTTTGTCTGGTTTTGGTATCAGGGTGATGGTGGCCTCGTAGAATGAGTTTGGGAGTGTTCTTCCCTCTGCTATATTTTGGAAGAGTTTGAAAAGGATAGGTATTAGCTCTTCTCTAAATGAGAATGTCTTTTTAAGAATCACTATTTTCTCCCTAATTTGTAGCTTGAATGTCATGCTTTGATAGTCTTCAGAACTATAGATAAACTAGCTTTTTTTTTTTTTTTTTTTTTTTTTTTTGCAGTATGCGGGCCTCTCACTGTTGTGGCCTCTCCCGTTGCGGAGCACAGGCTCCAGATGCGCAGGCTCAGTGGCCGTGGCTCACGGGCCCAGCCGCTCCGCGGCATGTGGGATCTTCCCGGACCGGGGCACGAACCCGTGTCCCCTGCATCAGCAGGCGGACTCTCAACCACTGCGCCACCAGGGAAGCCCTAAACTAGCTTTTTTAAGCAAGATATTACTGAGCTAAAACACTATCATTGTTGTACCCCTTAGATACACTTAACCCTAGTGCTTCTTAACTAAAATTTATTGATACCAGCTGACAGGCCTTTCTATTCTGACAGCACACTTTTTTTTCACCTTTTTAAAAATTGAAGTATAGTTGATTTACAATATTGTGTTAATTTCAGGTCTACAGGAAAGTGATTCAGTTATATATATATGTTTTTCAGATTATTTTCCATTATAGGTTGTTACAAGATATTGACTATAGTTCCTTGTGCTATGGAGTAAACCTTGTAGTTATCTGTTTTATATATAGTAGTGTATATCTGTTAATCCCATACTCCTAATTTATCCCTCTCCTCCTCCCTTTCCCCTTTGGTAACAAGTTTGTTTTCTATGTCTGTGAGTCTGTTTCTGTTTTGTAAATAGATTCATTTGTATTATTTTTCAGATTCCACATATAAGTGATATATAATATTTGTCTTTCTCTCTCTGAGTTACTTCACTTAGCATGATAATCTCTAGGTCTATCCATGTTGCTGCAAATGGCAATATTTCATTCTTTTTTATGGCTGAGTAATATTCCATTGTGTATATATATACCACATCCTCTTTACCTATTCATCTGTTGATGGACACTTAGGTTGCTTCTGTGTATGGGCTACTGTAAATAGAACAGCCATTTCAATGCTCTTCTCCCAAAACTAGTGAAGCTATCTTTCTTAAACAATCCAAACTACATCCACTGATAATTTGGGAGAATCCAAAGTCAGGATTAATCACAACAGCTTGGTCCTTTTGACAAACTGATACTAACCTGTTAGAAATTGCATTAACTCTTCTTGGATCTGACTTAGTAAAGGATTAATGCAAGAGCATATGTTCTACCTCAGGGACAAGGAAGTAACTTCATTTCCAAAATGTAAGCATTCTCTCCTGCCTCACTGCAGGGATTAATCCTTTTGGTTGTTAGTTTCATATTTCATAAGAAGGTTTTTAAATCAAGACCCAAAGACTTTTTTTTCTACTCCTACACAGCAATGCATGCCATTGCTGTTGTGAAACTATCATTTACACATTGTTCAGACTTTTCATCCAAAAGGTCACAGACTTATACAGATGAGATGTTAATGCTTCCTTTATGCTGAGACCTTTTTAACGTACCTTACTTTTTATTTTAAAAGATCAGTGGAGTTATTAAGTGTGGCTTTGACAAATATCACACAGATTAGTCAGTGTTCATTGACGACAATTCTAGATGACAGAGGGAAAAAAATCTATTATTGTCACCTGATAGTGCAGACATTATATTTTTCAATAGTTGATTAGAAGAAGAAGAAAGTGTTTCTTTTGTTTCGTTTTGTTTTTGCAAAGCTGGGCCGTTTTCAAGGCCCTGTCGATATGCCACTTCCTCCTGAAAGTCTTCCCAAATCCCACCGTTCAGAATCCTTCCTTCTCCTGTAATCTCACAATATTTTTTTGGAACCACTACAAGAACACTCATTTCATTCTCATTCATATCATACTTCATTTTTAACGTCTTTTCCAAGCGAATTGTAAGTCCAGTGACAACAGCATCCACCTTACATTCTTGTTTTTTTCTGCACATGGCAAATTGTAGATCCTCACTATTCAAACAAGAAAAATCTCTCAGGTCTATTTTGTCTTGGAATGTTGTATAGTATCCTGATAACTGGTTTGCTTATGTAGCACAGCAACGATGAATCTTGGAGTTACTCAGCTTTCCTTTCTTTACTTTGTTTACTAGGAAACTTGGTTCCCATTTAGGCCTCTCCCCAGAGTTTGATGGCATAGATATTTTTTTTATTGAAGTACAGGTGATTTACAATATTAGTTTTGAGTATACAGCACAGTGATTCAGTATTTTTGCAGATTATACTCTATTATAGGTTATTATAAGCTAATGCACATAATTCCTTGTGTTATACAGTATACCCTTGCTGCTTATCTATTTTATACACAGTATTTTGTATCTCTTAATCTCATACCCCTTATTTGTCTATTACCCCCTCCCCTTCCCTCTCCCCTTTGGTAACCACAAGTATGTTTTCTATATCGTGAGTCTGCTTCTGTTTTGCACATACATTTAGATTCCACATATAAGTGATATCATACAGCATTTGTCTTTCTCTGACTTATTTCACTAAGCGTAATATTCTCTAGGTCCAACCACGTGGCTGCAAATGGCAGAATTTCATTCTTTTTAATAGCTGAGTAATATTCCATTGTATTTGTGTATATATACACATACCACAACTTCTTAATCCAACTGTCTGTTGATAGGCACTTGGGTTGCTTCCATATCTTGGCTATTGTAAACAGTGCTGTTATGAACACTGAGGTGTATGTATCTTTTCAAATTAATGTTTTCATTTTTTTCCAGATATATACCAAGGAGTGGAATTGCTGGATCATATGGTAGTTCTATTTTTAGTTTTTTTGTGTGTGCTTATCTTACTTCTGGATTTAACATTTTCTTTACATTAAAAAAAAATTTAACTCTTTTTCCCTCAAATTAATTCAATTAGTTATATTAACTCTTTACATTTATGTATTTTTGTGACTATTTTAACTGTGGAATGACACAGAATATTTAAACATAACCCAATAAACAGATACTCCATAACTGATTACTGAACTGTATTTATTTTATAGCATTTATCAAATTCTTCTTACAAAGGTTACTCGGTGGGTGTGCTAATTTCAGAAAAATGGTAATTAGTTTAAGATGGCAACCTTTGAAAATAAAAAAAAAAACCCTTTATTACAAATGAATTTTTTTTCTCCACAATAGTCCGTAATTATTAGAATTACCCAGATAGCAGGCAGGTAGGTACAGCTGGTTCTACCGTTGGCTTTAGATTCCAGTTTTTACATTTAAAATTGGGGGGAGGAGCGGTGGCTAAAAGATCTCTAAGTCCTTCTTCACTTCTCACATCATGGGATTCTTAAATACCCTTGACTCTCCACTTCTCTCTGCCTATGTTGACATAGCCCCAGAACATCAGGGAGGAGGTTTAAAAGTCGATATAAATCTTTCAGGCCCTTCGTTTTCAGTGTTGGTTTAAATTTCTAGACTGATGATGAATTAAGAAAGAGCATTTGGAGAATTTGACAATGTGAGAATATCTATGCGGCCCACCCAGGATAATCTCAGGATTTTTCTGAAGCTCCACAGTCATATGAGTATACGTATGGGGAAATCAATGAAAAAAAAGTGAATCCACATTTAGCTAATAGAACATAAAATAGCTACATGATTTCAAGGCTATTTTCTCCATTAATCGTTACTCATATAATTTGAAAGCCTTAGAAAAACTATTGAGGAAAAAGACAAGGCAAGACAGATGGGGAAGAAGAAATGACAAAAGTGAAAGCTGGACAATGGGAACAGGATGTGGGCTCATGGGTTGAGAATGAAATTAAGCCATTACTTCTCTATATTCTCCCAGTGCCCTGAACTTTCCTAAACCTACCTTGCATGCACACTCATCCCCAGAATACCAGACAGGAAGGCAATATTCCACGATCTTTAGAACATATACTATTAGTGGCTGCCATCCACTTATCAGCTGTGTAACCTTGGTGGTTTCCTAATCGAACAAGATTATTGTCTGTCACATGAAGATAATAACGGTACTTACAGCATAGGATACTATACAGATTAAATGAGATGATATATTTACAATGTACAGTGTCGGTCATTGATTCATTTATTCGTTCAACACATATTTATTAAACACCTACTATGTGCCAAGCACTAGTCTAGAGATTCACAATATATTCGTGAACAAAACTGATAAAGATTCCCACTCATGTGGAGATTCCTTTGTAAATAGCTAATTAACAGAACTAAATAACAAGGAACCAAGGAGAGGAGGTGCCATGGGCAAGTTGGATGGGGCTGTGTGAAGACAAAAAGTTGGAGGGAATTCCTTGGCGGTCCAGAGGTGAGGACTCCGCATTTCCACTGCTGAGGGCCCAGGTTTGGTCCCTGGTGAGGGAACTAAGATCCCACAAGCCACTTGGCACGGACAAAAATAAAAAAGTTGGAGAAAAGACTGCTGGGAATGGCCAGGGCCTCAGCTGGGCACACACTCTCATGTTTTGGCATCTGCAGGATTTGGCCAGAATTATTTGGATATTTTCTGACATGTTCACGCATATTCTTAAAATCTTTATGCTTTAAAGGAAAAAGAACGCATCAACAAAATATAATAAATTATTACAAAATAGGAATGTCTCTTCATTTAGAACTTCTAATCCACCATGACAAGCATATTTTTTCCCCATATTTCAAGGTTGTTTCTATGAAACAATGTAATATATTTTGTAACGGGCTTTTCAATCAAGGGTGTATAACACTATAAAAATTTTGATAACATTTACTGTCACTTTGCAGAGTGAACAAAAAATAAAAAACCCACATATGTTTTCAAAAGGAAACATACCTGGTAGAAGAAGTAAAAAATGAGGCGTCTGCAGTCAGGTGTTTATAGTTCCACAACTGCAAACCAGCCACAAAACTGCGAGTGCTTTGTGCAGGTTCCTGATAAATTCTACTTCTGATATTTGCTTTCACAACTTCAGCATTTTGGCCGATTTTTTGGTCTCCTTTCTCTCTATGTGTAAATACGTCAGGTTTTCTCTACACACTATATAGCAAAGAACGATTTAATTGGAGCTTGTGTTGGAAATTCTTAGTAGGAGGCAGTCCAGAGTATATAAGAAACTAAGACAAACATGGGATTTAATATTGTGCATTCCCAATTTTGTGACTTTTATAAATTGTCTCACTTTCCAGGTGTTGTAGATTTTTAGGATTACCACTATTTGGGAAATAATACTGTCTCCTAAGCCTTCCATATCAGGAGGTTTATGCTCACAGCAATTTTGCATGTTAGTAATAACAATTCTCTATTATAGATAGAAAACAAGCTATGAACTTTCTCAAGTCTATAAGGGGCACAGCTAGAGCTTGAACTCAAGGCCATGAGGTTCTAAAGGACATTGGATCAAGTAAGGCTGATAGCAGTATAGACTAGGGGTATGAAGCCCACCTTAGTCAAGATAGGCTTGATAGTACTGGCAGCGACAAGAATATTCTGCAATAGAGAGCTATTAAAACACATTTAAGGAAAAAAAAAAAAAAAAACACATTTAAGGGCTTCCCTGGTGGCGCAGTGGTTGAGAGTCCGCCTGCCGATGCAGGGGACACGGGTTCGTGCCCCGGTCCGGGAAGATCCCACATGCCGTGGAGCGGCTGGGCCCGTGAGCCATGGCCGCTGGGCCTGTGCGTCCAGAGCCTGTGCTCCACAACGGGAGAGGCCACAACAGTGAGAGGCCCGCATACCGCAAAAAAAAAACACCCCAAAAACGAAAAGAAACATTTAACATTCATCACAAATTATTACATGTCCATATTTATACTCAGACGCATGTCCTATATTAGAGGATATAAAATCAGGAGTCTGTTTTCGCTTCTGAAATGGAAATGTCTACGGTAATCTTTTCTGGCCATGACCGCCCAATACTAAGGAGGTTATAAAAGCACAGATTTTGGTCCTCACTCCCTAGAGATCCCTGTTCAATAAATCTTTGGTGGGGGACTACCATGTATGTGTACTCTACAAACATTCTTCAGATGAAGCTGGTGTGTAGTCACAGTTGAAAAGCAAATGCTTCAAGATATTTAATATTCTATGATAATACACCCCTTGCCCATTTCATCAGTAGTGTCTTATCTAAAAAGGCTACAAAGGAAAACCTCCACGTTTAATTAATAGCCCTTCCATTTGCATTATTAGATAAAGACACACACACACACACACACACACGTGCCTACAGTGACAGGAGCATTGGAAGAGGTCTTGTTTTTAACCACCGTTTAAAATAATCATGTAGCAATGCAATGTGCCATTGTGGATTAGACCTGGGAACAGAAAAAGAACAATACTAATGGAAAGCCTGGTGAGATCCAAGTAAACTCTGAAGTTTAGTTAACAGTATTGTACTGATGTAAATTTCCTAGTTTTGACAAATTACTGTGCTTATGCAAATTTCTAACATTAGGGGAAGCTGGGTGAAGTGTGAATGGAAACTACTTTCTCTGCAACTTTAATGCCGATCTAAGATCTTTCTAAAATAAAAAGTAAAGTTTTTAAAAAATCATCATATCCAGATACAAAATTCTTAAAGTGTTACTTCCATTTTCCAGGTATAACGCGTATCCTAAGGTGGCCCATAGCATTAAGTTTCTTTCTTCCAAAACCTACATCGTAAATGATAATGGGGAAGGCAGAGAGAAGGTATGAAGTGAAGGTCAGGAGTGGCAAAGAGATCAAGAGAACATTGGGCTTCCCTGGTGGCTCAGTGGTTGAGAGTCCGCCTGCCGATGCAGGGGACACGGGTTCGTGCCCCGGTCTGGGAGGATCTCACGTGCCGCAGAGCGGCTGGGCCCGTGAGCCATGGCCGCTGAGCCTGCGCGTCCGGAGCCTGTGCTCTGCAACGGGAGAGGCCACAACAGTGAGGCCCGCGTACCGCAAAAAAAAAAAAAAAAAAAAAAGAGAACATGGAGCTTAAGCAGAATCCCAGAGAGCCCAGCCCAAGGAAGATGCTGGAGGCCATATAAAGCTTCTCTGATTCACAGAGATTATGTTGATCCTTTGAGAGATTTCCCTCTGCTGACTACTGTACACTGTATAGGACCAAATGGTTGAATGCTTTTGGCATTTAGCAAAAGCTATGGGGCAGGGCCCTGGCAGGACATGGGGAATCAAGATCTGAGGGTTATTAAAAAAGATGCTAAATGAATAAAGTAGTTAGTTAATGCCAATGCAAATTAACTTCGGAAATTAAGAGGGACTCATCTACAGGGCATTGAAAGAGGAGAACTGGGCAAGAGGAAAGAATGCAGAGTGTCAGAAGCAAAGGAAGAGACGACTGAGACATTTGGCGCCTTTGGTCTAAGGGCTGCTCCTGTTCAGAGGTGAACATGGAATTATTGCCACAGTCAGGTACTTTCTCCAAAGTTGCATATTTCATCGATGACTATTTCTTAAGTAAGCGAAGTAAACTTAAGTTACCACATACAGTTTCAAAATTATTTGAAAGGATTTCTACCGCAGAAATTTCCACCCCATGCTTCTCCCTCGTGAGCTTCTCTCCTGATGCACCTTTCAAAATAAAACCAGCACGGGAAGGATATCTAGGTGTTTGAAAATTCCCATTTCCATCCGAACAAGTTCAGGCAGTTGAAGGTTACACGCCCAGGTTTGGGGGTGTGCATGACAATGGTGTCCCAGTATCACTCATTTTATCAAGTTGGGGCAGAGAAGTACACATACGTTACAACATGTTGGGAGCTTATGAACCATCTAATTACCCAGTGCAAGATTCAGTTGACAGCCAAGTCCAAGAACTTACAAAAGAGGGAAAAGAAAAAGAAATGAATGAAATATAACTCTTATATAAAGCTGATTACAAGAGGCTGATAAGAGAAGGAGTGATGTATGAAAAAAAAAACCCTCAAAAAAGTTCACATAAGTAGTTTGGAATGTGATTATATAAACTGGAACAAGAGTAAAACCCACAGCCTTTCACATTTGACAGAAATGAGAGTTTAGGGAAAAGAAAAGTTAGATTATCTTACCTTTCTTATTTATATTTCCCTAATGTTCAGACAGCTATTATTTGGTAGTAATGCACTTGTTAAAAAAAAAAAATCTTATATTTTTGTTTTTCTTAAGTGGCTATTATGTGCCTCTTTTTTAACCGCAAAAACTCAAACTTAGTTTTTTCTCATTTGGTGGTTTCAACCTGGAAGGTGAGCCCCAGGTCAGAATAGTTGGGTTTGGGAGAGGAATTGGGGGAATCTACCAAAACTGTAACCCAGAGCCACGTATTTGCAGGGCACTCTTATTGATCTCGAGTAACCAATAAGCTGTTGGGCTAACTTCCATTTCATTTTGTTTGGGTTTTTTTGGTTTGTTTTGTTTTGTTTGCAGTACGCGGGCCTCTCACTGTTGTGGCCTCTCCCGTTGCGGAGCACAGGCTCCGGACGCGCAGGCTCAGCGGCCAGGGCTCACGGGCCCAGCCACTCCGCGGCATGCGGGATCCTCCCGGACCGGGGCACGAACCCACGTCCCCTGCATCGGCAGGCGGACTCTCAACCACTGCGCCACCAGCGAAGCCCCATTTCATTTTGCATTTGCATACTAATATTGCTCATTCTAAGCTTTCCTCATTCCAGAGGTGGCCTGTTGCAGCAGTTAAGAGGCTAGCCTCTGAGGCCAGATGGCCTGGGTTTGATTGTTAGCTCTGCTGCTTAACAGTTGTGTGATCACAGTTTGTACGGGTTTGCACTCAGTTTTCTTCCCTGAAAAATGGGGATGATAATAGTTACCTCATAGGGCCGTGAGGATTAAATGAGTTCAGAGATGTAAAGGGCCTGGAATGGTCCCTGACACACAGTAAGTACTATATAAGGATTAGCTATTATCATTATTATCATTCATTGTAGGAGGGTCAAATCCTTTACTTTTTCCCCAACTTTGAAATGGTGCTTTAGAGTGGGAGTGGAGGAAAGATAATGGCCAGAGAGACTAAGTCAAATCCTCCCCTTGCCTTCACACATAAACGCCCAAGGAAAACTGTAGGAGGCGAGTGTGCAGAAATGAAGGTAAAAATTTGGCTTTGTGTGTTAAAATGCTATTTCTCCAGAGCTCGACACAGTCATCAGTTTGATTCTTGGGTTTCTCATCCTGTTTGTATGTGTCCTAGATTCAGAATCATAAACTGGGTCAGAGCTTTCAACACTTCTTGGATTACAGCTATTAAATCACTCTTTTGAACCACATACGGCGCAAAATATGGTTGTACTTAACACAGCGTGCCAAAATTCATTAGACTAATCTTTCTTCTAAATGACCCTAAACATTACCATTTCTTATACAGTGGATTTCAGAGCTTACTATTGATTTTCAAATCACTTTGAGAGGCACTGGTGTCTGAGTCAATGGCGGTCTCATTTCCCTCTTTTGTGTAGTTAGAACTGGTTGTCAATCATCACCTCATGGCAGGGGGGAGTGGAAATGAAGAGTTATCTAGCTTATTCTAGACTTTTAGATTTTATGAGCTAATAAAATAATTTTTTTTAAATGGGCATTGACATCAAGTTGCCAAATTTATTTTTGAAGTAAAACAAACAAAATTATCATCTACTGTCACTATTCATAAAAAAGAACTCTTTAATACTTTGATATGTATATATAGTTATATATAATATAAGTGGTATTTATACATTCTCAGAAGGATCCTGTCAAGTGGAATATGAGAAGGAAAATGTCTATATTTTTCAATAACATTTTTTGACAATTTTTTCTTGATTAGAAGGTAAGATTCACCTAGGCATGTACTTTGCCTTTCTCATTTGTCCCTGATTACCCAGAGACATTATTAGAATCTAAAAGGTACTGAATATTTGTTGAATAAATAAATAACTATACATGTCTGCAGACTACATTGTCATCCTTTCTTTCAATTTTTCATTACAGACTATTTCTGATAAAACACCATCAGAGTCCAAATACAGTACTGGAAACTGCTGATCTATTAAAATACACTTGGGAGTCTGCTACACATTATGTGGAAAAAGATTGGAGGGCAATATATTTGTATCTTTAAAACTCCACAAAAATGATAGTAGTAGGATTTTTGAAAAGGTTGCTAAATATTTTTAAAATAAGAAAGTAATTTCAAAAGGTACTCTAGCCAGTGTACTTCAAACCGTGTTTTGCAATGTGTTAGTGGGAATCAATTTTAATCAGTCACCACCCCCTTTAAAAAATGCGATAGGAGTAGCAGAGACTAGAATAGAAAGTATCACTGTGCATCACATATAGTCAAGTTTTGTGTTATAAACATCATCCAACTATTGCTCCAGTTAAACACACATATAGATATCAATGAACGCATTTTGGACGTGGGTCTCAGTGGTCAAAAGCCTGTGATCCACTTACATAGACCTCTTTCTTGCCTCTAGCCAAATACAAAGCCATCTTCAAAAGATCTTACTTCAGTGCTTTCTTGGAATGAGAGCCTAAAACCTTCCTTGGTGTAATGATGAATAAATGACTAAAATATAGTGCAACTTAGCTAGATGTTTTATGTCAACTGTTTTGATGGGATCAGTCAGAGAGGAGAATAGTAAACATACAGCCTCAACAAAGAGAACTGCTTGAAAGCAATGAGAAAGAGAAGATAAAAGGCCCTGAAAATGTTGAACTTTACCGGAATCTCGTGCTCCTGGAAAACAGCAATGATTAATACATCTCACGAGTCTTTTGCGTTCTGGCAAACAGCTAACTGTACACCTTGAGGTAAGACCCCACGGCCACCCTTCCTCATGACTCGCATAAGACTTGTACACAAATTCCTTGTTTACCTGCCTCTGTAAAACCCCAGGCCCCTTTCCTTTTCTTCAAGGCCTTCATCATTAATGAATATTATTGCAATATCATTGCAATAGTTTGAATAAAATAATCTCCTTAATTGTCCGGTGCAACTTGTCTTTGACAGTTTGGTGTCGTGACTTGAATAGATTGGCTCTTGCATTCAAATCCTTGTTTACTCCAGACAAGTAATGAGGCCTCTTGGCGACCACAGAGCTCCATTCCTGGTCCAGGGTTTCAGTGATGAGTCTAACTGTCCTGTAATATCAACTCTTATCCACTGGTAGCATGGCAAGGGTTTGATCTGTATTCCTTTTGAGTACTCGCTCGTTTTCTGGTGTAAGCTTCTTTTGCTTTTGTGGTTTGACCATTTGCTGATCTCTATAAATGGATTCATGATTTATGGAGATCTTGTCTCTCTTGCGTGAAGATGACAGAGAATTTGGTTTGTTACTCTTTTCTATTTTGAGCTCAAATCAATTAAGATTCATACCCACTGGGAAGGGAATAGCTCTTTGATGTGGACCAGTAACTTTTGTAATTCTGTGTTACAGAATTACAAAACACAGAATTACACATGGGTGTGTGACTCTTCAACCATGGCTTAAATTTTAGAATTGAAGCTAAATTCTGTCTCTGTTTGCATTTCTGTGTGTCTGTAATTCAGAAAGCACTTTACCTCTCATTGTGTGAGCGTCTAACATCTTCTTAACTCAGGAAAGCATTACCAGATTAGATTGTAAAATCTCTTATAGGAGCTCTATTTTACTTGGCTTAGAGATAATCATTTGTGTTAACTGAATATTTCTAAAATTCCCAGAAATTAAGGAAATTGATACTAAATCATTTACTCAATACTTGATTGATACTAAGCTGAATTAATTGATGGATATTCATTGGATATCTAAATCATTTTTAAGTAAGACGGAATATTGAAACAGTGATCACGAAGCATAATTTTAAGGTTACATACATTTTCCCTTTTATTTATTTATTTTTTGCGGTACGCGGGCCTCTCACTGCTGTGGCCTCCCCCGCCACGGAGCACAGGCTCCGGACACGCAGGCTCAGCAGCCATGGCTCACGGGCCCAGCCGCTTCGCGGCACGTGGGATCTTCCCGGACCAGGGCACGAACCCGCGTCCCCCGCATCGGCAGGCGGACCCCCCAACCACTGCGCCACCAGGGAAGCCCTCCCTTTTATTTTTATGTATTACAGAGAGGCTAGATATATTTGGGTCTGTTAACAAATGTGTTCCTTTTTGCCATTTTGCAAAGTTGTATTATAAGGGATACGAATAGCTAGTAAAAGTTGTGAAATGTGTAAGTATGAGCTCTGCTAGTCTGCTACAAAATGCTGGTATATGACAGTTCACAATTACCCATCTTCCTTCTTCCTCTGGGAAATAAAGGTTACTGTTAAGGTTAAAAATCATAATTGATACATGTGAATGAGACTCTACTAGGATTAATAGTGGCAAAGAAGTACAACTTTGGGTGCAAGATTTGCAGGACATGTTTCTGTTAAGGAAAATAAAACAAAGAATAGCTTTATCCCCAAGTCAAATGGCTAGTCACTAATGTGTAGGACAGAATCTGAATGGATGCAGAGGGTTGTAGAAGGTTTGTGGAAAGGAAGTCAAAGCTGTAGTCAAAGCTGGCTAAGGTTTGATGGGTTCATTTGCTTTTCAAAAAGACATTTAGTATCAAATACTTTACTGATGCAAAGTAGAACTGGTTTTCTCTCCATTAAAAAAACAAACTTTTATGGGATATTGGTCCAGTTTTAATAAGGGTTGTAAATGTTTCTCTTTTCCTTCTGAGTTATCTGCCTAGAAGGCAGAGATTCTGTGTCTTAGAATAATTTCCTGTATTTTATGTTGACTTTATTATCTACTTGATTATTTAAGAAAACAAAGTCTTTTTACTTTTGAAAAAGTTAAGATTCTTTACAATCACATTACCATCTGTGTTTACTTTTAAAATCTTTTACTGTCCCTTTAGCTAAACAGGTAGCCAAGTACTGTTTCAAGAAACCCTTGGTCTTATCTTAATCAGGTGTTTAAATCTTCTGACAACTTTTGGTATTTTCCCTTCCCCAAAACTGAGTCCAAAGTGGTATCTTTTGCATCTAAAACTGTCTTTGATATTTCCCAAAGGGTTCCTGGAAATCACAAAGAATGTGTTATTTCACCTTGTAAAAAGGGAGATGCTAAAAACAATTAGGTTTATTTAGTATGTTACTATTAATGAGGTGCACGGGAATCACTGTTAAATCAGAAGCGATGCTTAGCCTTCCCCAGGATAAATCTATCTGGGTAAAACGTCATTACTAGAAATACTTCAGAAATCATGTGCTGTATGGGAAATTCCTAGAGAATCGTCAATGCCTTGCGACCCATAATGTATTTCTTTTTGAGCCCTGGTGCTGATATTAAGACAACAACAGCATAGTGTTATCAGTCATAGTTTCAGTTATTTTTAAAACGTTAACTCGCTCATAGCTTTACTTCTTTAATCTGAAACTAACATCTTTTAAGCCAGCGGTTTTCCAAAACGGATTCTTGTAAGGAAGCCTCACCGGATCTTTCACTTTTGACAACTATGAGTAATAAGTTAACCGCAGTCATTGTAAGTCTTATGTCATCGATAGATAAATTTTACTTTACTTTGGTGCCTCCGTGAAAGCTCTTGCAGATCAGCTACAGGCCAGAGTATTTTGTCTTAAACAAAACATTGTCTCTGAGCCCCATGGATAAAGGCTATGCCAGGTACTTTTGATTTGGCGCAAAGCCTTCTGATAACATTGCTTAAACAACTTTGAGGCCATACCAGTGAACTGAGGCAGGATTTCCAGAACCCTAGTGGAAACGTCGATGTGTTTAAGAGCCCACTAAGCCATGATGTAGCAGAATGAGAATTACATAGTACTGAATGAACTGACAAGGAAATAGACTGGGGATTTTGGAACACTGTTGATGTTTTAATGGTCTACTTTCTGGATATAGGGAACCTCTTTCTCTTAAGCTACCTGTAACTCATAACAATTCAGTGGCATATGATTTTGTAAGGAGAAATAAAACATTTGAAAATGCCATCTTTTTCTTTCTGCCTGTTGCAGAATTCAGAAACTTTTGAGGACTTTTATTTTCATGACAATATAGTTATTTGCACAGGTTCAGTATGAATTCGTCTTCCTTATCAGAGCATACTGGAAACAGGTATGCAACCATGGTCTTGCCCAGAAACTTTATTTGAGAAGATACTCATTTAATCAGATATGACCAGACACTGTTAGGGAACCGAGGTTAATTTTATGGAGCCATGTTTACAGCTCTCTTGGGAAAACTGGCCTGATTCCCAGCTTACAGCGTTCCCCGCTTTACAGAGGAGTGCGGAAAGTCACTTCCTGGCAGGCCCAAGAAACCTGGGATATTTGGGGGAACTCCAGAAGAGAGGAGCTCACCCAAATGTGTAAGTTACTACAGGTGAAATCTGCTGGTGAGGTCTCGGTTTAGCTTACTAGCCTCAAGAGGCTTGTACAAATCCAATCTGAGATTCTTATGAAACCTTCAGAAAAGCAAACATAAGAAGCCCTATACAGTAGATTATCATGCTCGCTGTCCCATGTAAATAACCAGGCCACATCAGATGAGATCAGCCTCATTTTGCCATCAAGAACAATCTTTCTTTGAGAACGGTACCCATCTCACACAGGCTGGTTGTGAAGATTTCATACGAAAAACGGGAAAGTTCACAGAGCATGAGACTTGGTGATGGCTCTATAAAATGGTGACCAAATGGTGACCAATTTACCAATGGGTAAACTGCCATTTAATTTCTATCTTGGAGTATATCTGCCAAACTATGATCAACGAGTAAGATTACTGTTATCATCATCAGTTCCCTCTTTCTCAACATCTTCACTGCAACTATTTATCGAGACCTTAAGTGTCAGACAATGTGCTAATTGTTTTAGATGTCTTAATAATTCTCCTAACGACCCCTGCAATTTAGGCATTATTATGTATTTTTATACAGAGGGGAAACTGAAGCTTGCATTCGTTACCTTTACCCTATTAAGACCGCTTGTAAGGAGCAAAACTAAAATGGGGGAAAAAAGAGGCATCGGACTCCAAAGCATGAGCTACTCATCATTACAGTGCTCTGCCCAGGACAGCATTTCTATTTTAGAAACCCATTAAAGAAACCTGTAAAAATGAACCCCTGATGGAATTCCAGGTTCTGTTATAGGATTTATCTTTTTAACTCACTTTGAGGCCTCTGTACAGATCACTTTTTGCATTTCATTGTTTTCTTTCACTCTCTTGCATGCCAAGTGTGCAGTACACTTAGGGGCTTATGTGTTGTGTTGATGGATTTTTCTGGGACAATATTTTCTGAGAATGTGACAGATGTGCAATGAGAGACTTTGCGAATTAACTCAGTGACATACTTCTTGAGCCCACACAGACAAAGAACCAAAAACAACATTTTTATCAGCCAACGTATTAAGAGGGGGGGAAAAACGATACGAATAAAAAAAGATGTAAATATAGACAATTCTTAGTTTATTTCATTGCATTCTATGTGGAGGTCTCTTGGGAGAATTTAAAATTGCTACTCTCAGATGTTCTGTGGCAGTGGTTCTCATGGTGTGGTCTGTGACCAGCAATATCGGCATGGGCACCAACATCACATGGGAACTTGCTAGAAATGCCAATTCTTGAGCCCCACCCCAGACCTCCTGATCAGAAACTCTGGGGCTGTGTTTTAGCAAGTGAATCTGACACATGCTAAAGTTTGAGAACTACTGTTTTATAAAATCACCCCAGGGTTCCAGCCTCCATTCTCCTCACTAGTATTGCTATAAAGAACACGGGCTACAGACTCTCCTGGAGTCTCAGGTGACCTTAGTTACCCTTCTCTTCTAACATCTTTTTGCTGACTTGGCTTTGAATGGGATGAAAAGAGTGGTCAGCAAAAGCTTAGGTTTCTCAAACAAAGGTTACATCACAAAACAGAAGACCTGAAAGGGTCTTCATAATTCCTCTTCTTAAAAAATCTTTTCATCTTGAAATGACTATAGTTCATAGGAAGTTGCAAAAAATGTGGAGGGAGGTCCCAGGACCTTTTTACTCAGTGTTTCCAAATAGTAACATCTTGACAAAAGCTGTACTTCTCTATCACAGCCAAGAATGATATTTATACAGTCCACCAAAAGCATTCAGATTTCACCAGTTTTACATGCCTTTATTTGTGTGGATGTATATAGCTAGTTCTATTTTATTTTATCACATGTGATTAAATTAATGTGATAAAAGACTAGTGTGACCAACACCAGTCAAGATACCAAATAGTTCCATCACAAGGATCCTTCATGCTACCTTTTTATAGACACATAAACTTCCCTCTCTCCTACACTTTCTAACCCTTGTCAAATACTGCATACCTCAGAGATGTTACGGGCTCTGTTCCAGACCACTGCAATAAAGGAATATCACAATGAAGTGAGCCACACAATTTTTGTGGTTTCCCAATGCATATAAAAGTTATGTTTATACTGCACGTAGTCTATTAAATGCGCAATAGAATTGTGTGTAAAAAACAATGTACATACCTTAATTTTAAAATACATTGATACGTCACTGTTAAAAATGCTACTTATCATCCGAGCCCTCAGACAGTTGTAGTAGTTCACCATAATAAATACAACAATAAAGAAAAAGTCTGAAATACTGTGAGAATGACCAAAATATGACACAGAGACACGAAGCAAGCAAAAGCTGTTGGATAAATGGTACCAAGAGACTTGCTCGACGCAGCGTTGCCACAAACCTTCCATGTGTGAAAAGATGCAGTATCTGCTAAGTGCAATAAAGCAAAACAAAATAAAACAAGCTATGCCTGCACTGTGTTCTCCACCTCTGTACTTCTGTCATTTCACGAATATTGTACAAATGGCATTATACAGGATGTAATATTTTTGCTCAGCTTTTTTTTTTATTCAGCATAATGCCCTTGAAATCCACCCAAATGGTTGCCTGTATCAATGGCTTGCTCCTTTTTTATTGCTGCATAGTATTTCCTGCCTAGTTCCTTGTAGAGTTATTGAGGCATGGTATAGGCATGCCACAATGTTTAAATAGTCACTAGTTGAAGGATATTTGGTTTTCTTCCCAGTTTGGGGCTATTACAAATAAAATAGCTATGAACATTCATGTACAAGTTTTTATTGTACATACATTTTTGTTTCTCTGGAATAAATGCCCAAGAGTGTATTTCTGGATCACACAGTAAGTTCATGTTAATTTAATAAGAAACAGGCAAAATGTTTCCAAAGTAACTATCATTTTATTGTACATTCCCATCAGCAATGTACGAGTGATCCAGTTTCTCTGCATCCTCCCCAGCATTTGGTGTCATCACTATTTTTCATTTCAGCCATTGTGATAGGTGTATAGTGATATCTCACTGTTGTTTTAATTTGCATTTCCCTAATGGCTAATGATATTAAACCTCTTTTCATATGTTTATTTTCCATCTGTGTATCCTCTTGGGTAAAATTCCTATTCATGTCGTTTGTCCATTTTCCTAATTGAATTGTTTTTTACTGTTGAGTTTTGAGTTCTTTATGTTTTCTAGGTACAAGGCCTTTATCAAGCATGTAGTTTACAAATATTTTCTCCCTGACTGTAGCTTTTCTTTTCATCCTCTTCACAAGGTCTTTTGCAGGACAGAAGTTTTCAGTTTTGATGAGGTCCAATTTTTTAGTTTTTCCCTTTATGGATCATACTTTCCCTTAGCCTTAGGTTCTGATTATTCTCTCCAATGTTTTTTTCCTAAAGTTTTACAGTTTTACATTTAAGTCTGTGATCCATTTGAGTTAATTTTTGTATAAAGTATGAAGGTTAAATAGATGTGGGATTTTCTTCAGCTTTGTTTTGTTTTGTTTTGTTTTTTGCCTATGGTGATATATCTCATCAGGTTTAGGGTGGGGAAGAAATCAGGGAGCAGAGAGGTTAAGAGATTTATTTCTGGTCACATAGCTAAGAATGGAGATCTGTTAGCTTCCAAAACAGTCCTCTTCTCCATGCATTTCAGTGTCTTTCTCCTCCAGCTGCCAAGTTCCTGGGTGGGAGGTGTGTCTCCCTGAAGGTGTGGACAGCATCTCTCTATCCAATTCAATGTCAGCCTGGTCACTTTTGTTGGCTGCCAAGTTCAGTGATTTCTGTAGGATCTACTATGAGTTGTATCAGTTGTATAATAAGAAGCTCCTGTCTTAACCTAATGGTTTCAAACACAAATGAATTAAAAAGAAAATCTAGAGAAGTAGGATAAGCTCCTGAAACATAAAACACTGATGTGAGCACAACTGACAACTTTATCATCTCTACAAGCAACAATGACTATCAGTACAGAGGTGTCAACTCAGAAGCGACCCACCAATTTGCTGATGGCTGGTGCCCCTAAGCTTGTTTGAGGACAGTATCATCTCACTTCCTGAAGTCAAAGATTTCTCAGCTTCACTAGACCTAGAATTTGACCTTGAATTTCTCTAATAAGGTGACACTGTGATGATAGAAGAAGTGGGGTTTTCTCCCTAAAGAGTTTCTTAAAACTTTTGTGTAAGCACAGATTATTATATCTATTTTTGTCCCCTCACTTACTACTCATTGAATCAGATAGCCCTTTAAGCCAAGCCCACAGGAGGCTTTTATGGTATTTTTTCACATTAAAACCACAGCACCGACTGTAAAAGATAACCACACTTTGGCAATGGCTGTATTTGTTTGGAGATCTGCACAGTGTTTATATTTTCCACAGATATTTACCTGGAAGGATGTCTTAGGTCTCCAAAGATGTTCTTAATGAATTGTTTAAACAAAAATGAATGCAGAGGGAAGAACTCATGTAATTAACTACCAAAGTTAGTCCTTCTGAAAAGTCAACAGACCCTGCTAAAAAGTCGAAGCTTCCGCCAAACGTCAAGCAAAAACAATAACCAAAAAGCAGCAGTAAGAAACCATCACCTGTGGTTTCAATTGATAATTTTAGTTGTAAGCAGGTCTACTTAACAACTCATAACTCAGTCCTCATTGTCTACGTTATAGACGACTAAAACAGAATCCTTTTCTTGTAGGAGAAAGGACCGACACACTTATCTCTGGAACACACAATAACCTTATATTCAAAACTGCCCAAATGGGAAAAAATAAGCTGCTTGTGTGTGTCCTTGTAGTCCACCAAAACACAGTCAAAATGCTCCAAATAAACAAAGTGTCAGAACAAAGACATCTGAAGTAGTTAAGTAAGGGATGTAAAAGAAGGTAGTAAAATGGACCTAGAAATAAAAGGCAATTCTGTAGTTTTTGTAACGTTCCAAGGGATGTTGAAAATTTTAGTCATAGTGTTCACACAAAAGCTCAGAAAAACGTGGACACGATGAAGTCTTTCCTAAAACACATCTAACAGGAAACTCATCAAGCTTTGCGATGTTTTGCTCCCTCTCTGGAACGTGGAAAATTTGGGGAGCTTCACACTGAGTTAACACTCAGATAAGGAAAACGATTAAGTGCAGTAGAGAGAAAGAAATCCCTCAACGAGAGGCAGGAAGTCACTAATGTAGTGGATATATGTCTTCTATATCTGAGATGAAGAGTTGAGAGATTTTATAAAACAGTTTAAGGGGATGATCCCTGAAGGCTATAGACTTAGAATGTGGTTTGTTTTGTTTTGTAACTTCAAAAATTAATAGGCTTTGTTTTTTAGAGCAGTATTAGATTTACAGAACAACTGAGCAGATAGTATAGAGTTCCCACAAACGTTCCTTCTCCATACATAGTTTCCCTTATTTCTGAACATCTTGCATTAGTGTGGTACACTAATTACAATTAATAGTTACAATTAATGAACCAATATTAATACATTATTATTCACTAAACTCCATAGTTTACATTAAGGTTCACTCTTGGTGTTGTACATTCTATAGGTTTTGACAAATGGATAATATCATGTATCCACCATTATAGTATCGTACAGAATTGTTTCACTGTGCTAAAAATCCCCTGTGCTCGCTCAATTTACAGTAGCCAGGACATGGAAGCAACCTAAGCGTCCATCGACAGATGAATGGATAAAGAAGATGTGGCACATATATACAATGGAATATTACTCAGCCATAAAAAGAAACAAAATTGAGTTATTTGTAGTGAGGTGGATGGACCTAGAGTCTGTCATACAGAGTGAAGTAAGTCAGAAAGGGAAAAACAAATACCATATGCTAACACATATATATGGAATCTAAAAAAAAAAAGTGGTTTTGAAGAACCTAGGGGCAGGACAGGAATAAAGACACAGACGTAGAGAATAGACTTGAGGACACGGGGAAGGGGAAGGGTAAGCTGGGACGAAGTGAGAGAGTGGCATGGACATATATACACTACCAAATGTAAATAGATAGCTAGTGGGAAGCAGTCACATAGCACAGGGAGATCAGCTCGGTGCTTTGTGACCCCCTAGGGGGGTGATATAGGGAGGGTGGGAGGGAGACGCAAGAGGGAGGGGATATGGGGATATATGTATACGTATAGCTGATTCACTTGTCATACAGCAGAAAGTAACACACCATTGTAAAGCAATTATACTCCAATAAAGATGTTAAAAAAAAAAATCCCCTGTGCTCCACCTATGCACTCCTCTGCCCTCCCCACAAGCCCCTGGCAACCACTAATGTTTTTACTGTTTCTACAGTGTTGCCTTTTCCAGAATGTCATATAGTTGGCATTATGCAGTAGGCCTTTCACATTGGCCTCTTTCATTTAGCAAATATGCAGATAAGTTCCTCCATGTCTTTTTGTGTTGATCGCTCATTTCTTTTTATTGCTGAATAATACCCCAGTGGACGTATGTACCGTTTTTGTTTTTTTTTTTTTAACTTTTTGGTTTTGTTTTTTTTGGGAGTTTTCTCATTCCCATCTTGAGTCCTGGCATGGAATTCATGGTGTATTTGTTACCGGGCACTGTGAAAACAGCATACTCATCTCAGAGCGTGCAGCACGTACTTAGGATGGATAATAGATGTCGGTTGTTTCTCCAAGGGCTGCATCTGTCCGATCTGTTGGTTGTTTCTCCAAGGGCTGCACCCTCCTCACGTTAGCCAAAGGGAGCAGCCAAAGTCACCCTTTAGGGTAACTGTGATTCCAACTTCTCCACTTCCTTCCTGCCTCCACCCTTGACCACCACACGTGTGGACAGAAAGCATTCCATGTGCAGGCTACCCTCCATGACAAGGAGCTGAAATGCTCTTTTTTTTTTTTTCTGAGCAAGAAGTGAGTAGAGAAAAAGACAACAAATTTAATTGTTGCTTGGAGAGGAAAGTGAGTGGATGATCTAATAGCCTGTTACCACCCCTAATATCCATACTCCAGTTCATGGCAAGTGAACCAAAAGAATTCCCTTTCGCATTGGCCAGCTCATCTGTATCAGTCTGGAAGGGTAAAGAAGTTAAAATTCCTTTTCATTTTGCTCAATATTTATATTATTTGTCCTCTAGAGCAGATATATTATTTATAGATAAGAAGAAAGACATGGGAGAGAGCAGGAAATAAAGGAAAGGAATTTAGAAATTCATCAAGGTTTTACTGCAAGTCATCATAAACTGATTTTTTTTTTTTTTTTTGGTTTGATTCTAAGATTAAATTGTCTCAAAGATAGAGACAAACTTGTGGGTGGGCCACAGCTTTTTCGACCAAAAAAGGGATCTTGTTCATTAGAACAAAACAAACAGAACCCCACACCATCTTAATCCTTATATTGGAAAATAAGATTCTGACAGTAAACATTTTTTAGAAGTTCTAGAACAAATGCACCTGAAGCTCAAAAAAACATGATAGACAACTTCTCACTCCTACGCTCAGTCAAAGAAGCAAGTTTGGTCATTTCATTTGTTCTGAAGCTAAACAGCTCTGGTTCTAAGACTTGATGACTATGATGATCAGATTTCAGTTTGCCTTTGAATCTCACTAACACGCAGATATCTATATGTACCTCACCTAAAGATATTCAGTAAGTGACCCAAGGTCTGCCTTCGGAGAATTGCTAATTCTAAAACTGTCCCAACTGAATCTTCCTTGTTACTCCTGAACTGGGCCAAACACCTGGAAGCATGCCAAACCTACTACAGTATTTTTGAAAGTGCAAATCTTGACCCTGTGCATTGGAATCTGAGTAACCAACCATCCTGATTCGCCTAAGACTGAAAGTCCTGCATCCTGGAAATTCCTCAGTTCCAGGCAAACCAGAGCAGTTGGTGACTCTAAATTCAGAATCATCTGAAAAGCTATTAAAATGAGCTTTTTTGGGTCTCATCCTAGACTAACTATAACAGGTTGGGTGGAGGCTGGGACTCTGTACTCCCCCACCCCCCTCCGCCATCCAGCACTATTTACAACACCAGAAATTTGAGAAGCTCTGGTATAGAGGCTCTGTCCGCCATGACCTTGAGTTTGTAGACCACAGGACTGCCTGTTTTTCAATCAGCAGTACTTTATTAAGAACCAAAGGATACATTACATCTTCACCTCTCCCTGTCCTACTTGGAAGCCTCGGACAGGGTGTTGCATTCACCAGGGGGTAAAGTCCCAATTAAAACCAACTACTTGGGCTTCCCTGGTGGCGCAGTGGTTGAGAGTCCGCCTGCCGACACAGGGGACGCAGGTTTGTGTCCCGGTCCGGGAGGATCCCACGTGCCGCGGAGTGGCTGGGCCTGTGAGCCATGGCCGCTGAGACTGCGCGTCCGGAGCCTGTGCTCCGCGGCGGGAGAGGCCACAACAGTGAGAGGCCCACGTACCGCAAAAAACAAAAACAAAACAACAACAACAAAAAAACCCAACTACTTGAATGCTACGAAGAGTGTTAAGTAATTCTTACAACAGAGAAAAACGAGACATTGAATGAAAGTCTCTTAGGTAGGAGGTGAAGAATCAAACAGAGGTAGAGTATAAAGAAGGGAAGGTTTGTATGAGCAAGAATTAGTATAATTACTGTCAGAAAGGAAAGATAATTAGCAAAGTACAGAGTTGATCAATAATGGTTCTGGGAACAAAACCCACATTTCCTCACTCTCCAACCAATTTATTTCACAATTACTAGGGGGCAAATTCATCAAGGTTTCTAAGGGCCCCAGAATTTACGCTCCACTGCAATCCACACCTTCTGCCACATCTAATATTTCAATCGTGAAGTCATTGTCCTATTCTTTTTGCTGATGTCAACTTTATTACAAAATCTTGTTCCGTTATGTGGGAAGAACAGAGAACATAGATCCCCCAGACATGGGGGGGGGATTTGATCTGACTCTACCACTATCTAAAGGTGTATATTTGGGCAAATCACTTCTTAGCTTGCTGGAGTCTTGGTTTTCTAAACTA
This sequence comes from Tursiops truncatus, assembly GCF_011762595.2. Classification (NCBI taxonomy): domain Eukaryota; kingdom Metazoa; phylum Chordata; class Mammalia; order Artiodactyla; family Delphinidae; genus Tursiops; species Tursiops truncatus. The sequence goes on along the minus strand of NC_047054.1, from coordinate 24,723,977 downwards.
AAAGCTGAGATACCAAACTATTATGAGGATGGAATCTGATAATACATGCGGAATTGTTGTGAGGGTTGAATCTGATGGTATATCTGAAGGCTGGCTTATAACTGCAGAGCCCTTAGCCAACATCAGTGAGAAAAGATTACTTAATGAAGACCAAACACAAGGCTGAGAATGAAAAGGCAAGTCTCCCCAAGCTCCGAAGGGACTGGGGAAATAACTAGATTTTCCACTCCTCTAAAGAGCTATTCCTATTTTAATTTCTTTATCTTGGTTAAAATTAAGCCCTATCGATAGTCATGATTAGGGTGCAAATGTCTATAAAGGTAGCAAAGTTACAAAGAGAAAGATGACAATCTTTCAGCCTTTCCACAAGTTTCAAAACCATCCTCATCACTTTCTCTTGCACATAAATTTAAATGATAATTCTATTTATGAATTTCTTTCAAATCAAAAATCAGCACTGTCATTTTAATGCCTTGACAGTTAGGCCAATATAGACACTTATAAAACGGAAGTTTATGGCAAAACTAAGCAACTAAAATAACGATGTCCACGTCTTTTGAGATCTTCCTATTGAAATCCAGGCACAACAAAAAGCTACTATTTTAAGTAGGTTCTGCTGCTCTTATGGGCATTACAGGATTTACAATTTTCTCTTGAGTTGCAGGGCAACAGATTTATCACTTTATCCCTTAACAAGATGTTGCCATAACATACCTGCATACTTTTTTTTACAGCCTCTTCATTTGTGGAGATACAACAGTCTCAGTATTTATTTATAACGTACACTCGCGATTTCTTCCAAAAGGAATCTGAGGTAGTATGCAACTTTAATAAATGGAGGCGATGAGGCGAAGCCCATAGAAACACAATTTTGTAAGTTATGACATAGGTAAGAGAAGCAAGTACGGTAACTGTGAAAAAGCAACACGATTAGCTTTGAGTGACCTGGTTATGTAGAGGAAGGTGGAGATAGTGATAAATTCCATAATGTTAATATGTAAAGAGAAACATAACAATGTTGAAGGGGAATCAAAACTTTTTGGATAAAAAACTTAGAGAAGAAATTTATCACATAGATACAAAGAATCCCAAATAATAGATCATCAAACGTGATATTGCAAAAATGTGGAAATGGCCATTTTTACGTGACCCTTGCTAACAGTCAGGGTTAAATATAAAAAATAGAGCTCAGTTAAGAAAGTCTGAGTGGTCAGGGTCAGCTAAAACTGTCCAAAAATGAGAAGTTTTGATAACCCAAATAATATTAGATAAAGTCATGGGTCATTTTCTCTTTTTTCTTCATGGTCTGAGTAGCTAGGTTTCTTTTCCTGTAAAAAACATCAGAAAGGTCCCAGGCAACTCTACGCTGTGATCAATTCTACACATCCCATTTATGCATAAAATTTTGGGGTACAATTTTTAATAATCTGTCTTACTTTTAAAACATGCATTTTGATTTTGGCTTCATAAAACGTAACACAGTATCTATAAGGTACAGAATAATTGGAGAAAATGAAAACTATTCATCCTTGCAATTCTGTTGACCTACAAAGGTTTTCATAGGGTTCTATAGACCCTCCTGGAACTATCTCTTCTTCGGCCGCGAGAGCAACTTGAATCATTTGAATTATCAAATTTTTGTAAAATAACTTTTACTTTGAGTGCTTTATTACAAACAAACAAAAAAATACATTCAAGGTAGAGAATAATTAGAAGATTTGGCAAAGCAATGCAAATTTTAAAAAGCACTGTTCACAATTATCATTACTAACACCCAAAGTATATAACATTAAATCGTCCTTTCTATATATATGTGCAAAATATATTTTTCTTTACAAAGCAGAATCATAATGTAATATGACCTTTTAATGTGTTTCTATCATTTAACCATATACACGTATTTCCTCCACGTTAAGTGTTCTATAAAATACATAAATTTATACCTAGATTTGTAACTGAGCCCTAAGACACAACATATAAATTTGATAAACTCAATGTATCTAAAACTAAGTTATTTTCTCCCCCCCTCAAATTAGTCTCCTCTTCCAACTTTCCTATTTCATTAGATAGAACTATTCTTCCACCAGTTTCCTAGGGAAGAAACGTCAGAGTCACGTCCCTTCCTTTCCTTCACGTCTTATGTTCCATCAGTCAAAAATCCTGTTACTTAACAACTTTCACACATAATACATACTTGTTTTACCTTCTATTTCTTCTGCAATGACATGAATCCAGGCTTTTTTTGTCCTCACTTTGGACTCTTAGGATAACCTCCTACCATCTTTTGTTCCTGCATTCAATTCACTGATTTTTCTCTGCTCAAAATATTTTAGTACCTTTCTACTTCTCTCAGGATGAATTGCCCTGAATTCTCCTCTGTCTAATCTCTTCTTTCCTAATGAGTAGCCTCATGCTCACTACTCAAGTTCTAGGTCCTGGGAGCAGTTGCCTGAGAGGTGCAGGGAAGGAGGGAAGAGAGAGAAGGTAGTACTTGCTGGTGGAGACGCACGTAACATTAGCAATATTTCAAGACATGAGAAATTTGTTTTGAGACATCTCCTTTTCTGCAACTTCCTTTCTGTTATCTTCCAGGAACCATTACCTGACCCCAAAGCCCACCCCAGCACTTATCTTTGGAGAATTAGGGAAGGAGGACCCTTCCCTCTCCTCTACGCTCCATAGTTACAGGTCAAGCTCTCAGTATATCTGGTCTCAGCTTCAATGTTAGAAGGAAAAGTATCAGACTTAAATTCTCACAAAAGTGTCTCTATGTAGAGTTTCCTGATTAACACTAATATTTTTACTAGGTATATTTCAGGTAGTAAAACACAAGATGTAAAAGCTTTCAGGCAGTGTTTTGGGGGTTGGAGTTGAGAAGTGTGTAGATACAGGCTTGCAGCCTCTGTCTTGAAGACTTTCCAGGGACGGGACAGCTATCTGTAAGTATGAGATTTTGTCAGATGAGGGCTGTCTTCTACCTCTATTTTTTCCAATAACTCTGTGTATTCCATTAAGAGAAAAAAATGTACCTACAGAATCCTAAATTGCATTAAACCCCAAACTGATCACAGTAGGAATTACACGGCCGATGTCTTGGCAACGTTTTTCTCCTTGACTCTGTGCTTCTTCTTTCTTGGTGGCCAAAGGCATATGGTGCTTTACAGATCTTAGGAAGGTCATAGAAAGAGACTTTAGAACCTGGCAGAGGGTGATATTCCAGTCATGACCTTGTCTGACTATTTGCCAGAAGAAAGCTAGACACTGCCTAGAAACCGCCGGCCTTATCCCCATTCCCACATAGCGGAGCTACAGCCTCGCGCCCACCCGGGCCTCCTCATGATACTGTCGTCTGCTTGTTCACCTCGCTCAATCAGGAGCACCCTGGCTAACCACAGCCTCACAAATCCAAAAGCTATCAATCTGATAGTGCTCCTGGTAAACGAGTATTTACATTTGGAGTAGAGACACAAAGCCTCGCACTATTCGCTTCTTCCTGCAGTGGCTACTTTCCTGGCATGCACCATTTTACCTCCTTGCATGATCTGGGGGCCTTGGCACACGACACAGGTAGCAGCCTTCCAGTTCTCTCACTTTACGGTTGCCAACAGGAAAAATCACGCGTCTTTCCGGCGCACTAATTAGCTCAGTGATGCAAGGTAGACGGCAGCATTTCCTATCGAAGATAATGCGCTCTTAAGGGAAGACTTTTTTCACCAAGTTGGCACAAGGCTGCTTTCAGATTTTCTGCATTTCTTGGTGCAGAAAGAATTATCAGACTGTCTTAAGTCTGAGTCAGTCATTTGAATTATTTACCTACATTTCTTTGTATTTCTTTGGCAGTAAATTCTCTTTGATTTCACAAACAGAAGATTTAAGTTTATTTCTAAAGGAAGGTTTGTGGGATAAGAGGGAATTTAACTCGGTGGAGAGTAGGTACACACACATACCTCATATACACAAAATACGACATATATGTGTCGTATTGAGACATATATGTTTATATGTCTCAGTTGTGAGAGTTTTAAATTTCTTTCGTGTTGCTCTAATAAAATTTACTTCAATGATCTATAATGTAAATTAGGGCATAATATTCTTGGTTTATATATACCACAGTGATCGACAGAGAGCGAGCTAATGAGAAAAGGCAATTTAATGAACTGACATACATACTATACAATGTAGGAAAAACAGAGGTATTCTCTAACCCATTCATATGTGGAAAGTTAAGTGACAAACCTAAAAAAGCTAAATGAATAGAACTAACACCAGTATGAGATTGAAAGTAGAGTCATATCGTAACTGGGTATCATTTTTTTTTTTACACTGAAATTAACCAGATACTCTAATATTGAAAATTAGCAGCAAAAAGAAATAGAACTATAAAAGACTTTAGAAGTTATCAACTTCAACCCTACTTCAGTGGCGCACTACCTAATTATTACTTAATTGCATGCAATTGTTAGGTGTGAACTTCATTTGAATACTATCTTTTTTTAGACTAAGAACAGTAATCTTAATATCCATTTACAGTGATATAAGTACATGTTATTCCACTCTATACCTTACTCAGATTTTGGGAAAAATTAGTAAATATGAGTATTAATAAAGTCATGTCAAGAAATTATAGTATAGGGCTTCCCTGGTGGCGCAGTGGTTAAGAATCCATCTGCCAATGCAGGGGACATGGGTTCAAGCCCTGGTCTGGGAAGATCCCACATGCCGCGGAGCACCTAAGCCCTTGCGCCACAACTACCGAGCCTGCGCTCTAGAGTCCGCGAGCCACAACTACTGAGCCCTCGTGCCACAACTACTGAGCCCACGGGCCTAGAGTCTGCGCTCTGCAACAAGAGAAGACACCGCAATGAGAAGCCCGCGCACTGCAACGAAGAGTAGCCCCCACTCGCCGCAGCTAGAGAAAGCCCGCATGCAGCAACGAAGATCCAGTGCAGCCCGAAACAAAATAAATTAAATAAATTTTAAAAAAAAGAAATTATAGTATAAGCACTGCCAATCACAATGTAAAAATTCAAGGATAATTTAACTGTTACAGTTCAAAAAAATACCAGGTTAGAAAAACAAGAGATGAGGGTTAAAAGCAAGACATAAATCTCAATATGTGAGAGAGGCTAGAATAAAGATCTATAGAAGGCATTTTTCTGAATGTTGCTAACACCTTGTCTATTTGTATTCCCACTGTGCTTGCTAATGTACAAAAATGTCTTATCTCCAAGCAGTTTTTATGACAAAATCAATGGCCTAACCTCTTCTGGTTCACTGCCACTCATTTTTCCTTTTTGTCACCTGGAGGTAGCGATCAGGAATGTTGTGGTTGTTTGAGTACATTCCTAAGAAGCACGGGCCGGAAAGAAGCGGAGAGGGTCCTGGCATGTATTCTGCTGATGGATTTGAGCTTAGTCAGTCCTGGGGAATAAGATGTTAATGATTCAGGGTGCTTGTCTGGTCTAACCTTTACTCCTGTGAAAAGCAAGACCCCTCTTAACCCCAAAAGAAATTCAGAAAAGAACACAGAAACGGAAATGTTTGACTTCACTCAGCATAGCTCAAAACTGCTAGCTCTCCAGACTTGTGGTTGCCAAGAGGAGGGGGGTTGAGGAGGGATGGATTGGGAGTTTTGGGTTAGCAGATGCAGACTAGTATATATAGGATGGATAAACAACAAGGTCCTACTGTAGAGCACAGGGAACTATATTCAGTATGCTGTGATAAACCAGAATGGAAAAGAATATATATGTGTGTGTGCGTGTGTGTGTGTGCACAACTGAGTCACTTTGCTGTACAGCAGAAATTAACACCACCTTGTACTTCATTTGTACTTCAACAAAAATTTTTTTTAAATGCTAGTTCTCAAGCATTTTAGTCGCTTACCTCTAACTCCCTTGTGTAGTAAGAGACAGAACCCTCCAAAGATAAATGCTCGGGAAAAGAATATTCAAAAAAGAACGTACGTATGTGTATAACTGAGTCACTCTGCTGTACAGCAGAGACGGGCACAACATGGTAAATCAACTAAACTTCAATAAAAAAATTAAAAGAAAAACACACACACACATACTTGAATAACCTAAGTATCTGAGTTAACTTTCAAAATTAAAACAAAACTAACCCCCCCCAAAAAAGAAAAAAACCCAAAAAGATAGATGCTTGTTTTTCCCTTAAAATAATCCCCGAGATTGTGCAATTGGTTAACAATTAATACCCCTGAGTGTATTTCACTTTATATAATGGGAGTTCTTGCTTTTGGAGTAGGACTAACACATTCATGAAGAAAGAATGCTTACAATTCAATTCATTGCTGCCAACGTGTGAGTCTTTGACTTCTGAATGGATTAAGCACTTCTCCGTAGCTGAGAACATGTTACAAGGCTCACGAGCATGTTCACCAGAACTGGCTCTTGGGGGCACAATCCTGTGAGGGAAACACTCCCACAGGTGGAATTCAGGAAACGTGTGTCTTTTGTCCGAACAACTCGGTTCAAGAAAACTGCAGCATAAAAGGAGAAAGGAAGTAATAACCCTTGACAGAAGTCCCCACAAGTACTAACGGTAACACTCTGCACATTCCAGAATATTTACCCAGAATCCTATTCTCTGAAGGAATAAGAAACAAGTGTGCCAGGTGACCTTGAGTTGCGGCATGCACATTTGTAAGACACATTACATTTCTCTGCTGTGATACGGGGACAGAACAAACAGAACTCAGCTCTCTCTAGCTACTGGCTTATTGTTCTATGTTTATGAACTTCCTTCCGCATTTGTTGTGAAGTCAAAACAAGTTGACAGTTTGACGGGGAAAATTTATTTCCCTTAGAATGCAGTCAGACGACGAAAAATTGCACGCAAAATCATTTCCCCAGTTTTCATGTTTGCTATTCTATGATCCTTCCATCAGAAAACTTTTATAATCAAATGGCATGTCCCATGAAAATAGGGATGGGCCCAAAACGGAAAAGCACTTTTTATCACCCAAGAGAAGACAAACTTGCAAAATGTTGTCCTTAATAGTTTCACGTAATGATTGAAATATTAGAAGTGGCAGAATCAGAAATCAATTGTTCCTAACTTTACCCAACAGATAAGTTCAAATGCTGGAAAAAGACAGGTCTATTAAAGTAACGTATTCTTGAATTTTCATCTTGAAATGTGTATTGAAATAAAATGTGCAAACTGAGAATAATAGTTACCCAGAATTTCTGCAAACAAGAACACACATACATAGCAAGTCATTCGCAGTTGCTAGAATATGCATAATGAATTGGTGGCATATTTTTATGCCAAATTTGAGTAATAGAGTTCTAGGTTTAAAATAGTAATGTGCTGTCTGAAGGGGAAAAAATAGCTTTAACTTATTTCTCATAAAGCGCCTGAAATACTGAGCACAAGTTGGCCAAATCAACTCTAACGTTTAGCAACTGACCATGGAAAAGGGAGTAAGAAGTCAAATGCTTCATTCTTAATTTTACTTTACTGAACTTCTGTGCGCAGATTCTCCACTAAAACAGCAAGGAAACTAGAGCCATATCTTCACTTCTCAATGCAATAGGCCCCTGAACTGATTCACACCAAGATTTCTTTTATTTGTAAAGAGAAGTAAAATTTATAGAATCTGGAAACTAAAGAGAGAGTCAAACTACAGAAGGAGAAAAATCACAAACTAGGTGAGCAGGAAAGAAAGAAAAACGGCGGGCGGGGGTGGTGGGAGGGAGACCAAGAGGTGGAAAATGTACTAGTTATCAAATTAGCGTGAAAACTCTTAGAATCTTTTGAAAAAGTCACTGTAATAACACAGTCCACCCTTTCCCTATCTTTAGTTTTTAGACACTGTGCTGCAGTGAGATGAACTCTGCTTTGATGTGAAATACAATCACTTGATTGTATTTACATTGTGGTACTTCCTAGCTTTTCTACATTTGGGAAGATGCCTTGTTATCCATGTTTATCTTCATGTGTTTAATGGCTGAAGTTAGCAGAGATCGCTACAAGGTTTTGGTGAGGTATTGTGTGTGAACATACAGAGCCCAGAGCTCCATAACATTTATATTTCCAGGGCCTGCTTCTCCATTGGTAACCACCTGGCCTTCCCCAAAGAGAGAGGAGAAGCCTAAAACCATTTGCCCTAACTGCCACCTGGTGGTCCCATAAAATAGTTTTAGAATTCCTCGGCAAAACAGGGCTAGAGGAGGTGACGCCTATTAGGAGGGACACTGAGATCACAACGGGCCATTTCCCTTCCTTTCTGTGCAAAAAGGTGCCGCGATGCTACCAGACATGGGATGCATCTAGATATGAGAAAAATATTTAAATAAAGAGTTGCAGTCTGATCTGTAGTAACTGCTTTATCCACTTGCTAATGGAAAACTCTTTGGCAGAGTTAATAATTCTAGGGAGGTAACAGGTTTTGTGTTCACTGGAAGAAAATGCTTATGGGGTAATGTCATCTCCAATGTTCCCATGGGCCACGTGCTCCCAAGGTAAAACTCCATTTTATTTTATTTTTATTTATTTATTTTTTTTGGCGGTACGCGGGCCTCTCACTGTTGTGGCCTCTCCCGTTGCGGAGCACAGGCTCCGGACCCGGAGGCTCAGCGGCCATGGCTCACGGGCCCAGCCGCTCCGCGGCATGTGGGATCTTCCCAGATCGGGGCACGAACCCGTGTCCCCTACATCGGCAGGCGGACTCCCAACCACTGCGCCACCAGGGAAGCCCAAAACTCCATTTTAAATGCTGCTCTGTGGATTGGAAAATTTTCTGTTGTTTCTCCACTGCTTTAGGGATGCACAGTGCTTTTTTTATTGCTATAGTACTTAGAGTTTAACAAGATAACACCTGTTTGATCTCTATCATGACTCTTAGAAATACCAGAGTTTGTTCATCACTGCTATCTGGGAGTTTAACATAGCAAACCTGGCACATTGTAAATAGTCAATAAGTATGAGTAAATGAACTGATTCCCATTTCACAGGTGAGGAAACTGAGGCTTAGATAAATTTAGAATATTGTGAAGATCATGCAACTAACAAATGTCAATGTCCGAATTAAAACCCACCCCTTCTGACAGCGATGTAGTACTCTTCCCATTGAACTGCACTGCAATGTCTTCTTGTAAGATTATTTCAAACACTCATTCATCTGTCTACAGAGAGCAATGACAGAACTTCTGGATTTCTTGCACCATCATTATTTGAATTACACAGTTCTGGCGGACTTCAATCCCTTATCCATAAGACCCTGTTGGTTTAAGAGAAAGCACCACACAAGCTAATGCACTCAGGATTGTAAAATCTATAATTTGACATGGGAAGCTGGACTTAAAAAGCTTCCCATGGTAAGATCATTGGATTCTCAGATAACTCTAAGTAAAGACAGATTCATTTCCCAAAAGAGAAATGAGTCTGTGAGGTTCCTGGGTGTTCAGTCTCACATAGGCTGGGTCCTCATGGATAAGGTAACCCCACTGCAGGACACACGCTGCTTACTACACTCACATGACCAACCAAATCCCCCGATCTGTTTGCATCATTCAGCCACTTGATCGCGACTAAGATCCTAAAATAGTGAAGTGGCTTCAGACACATTAAAAAGGCCACTCTGGAAAGTTTTTCGTCAGGTCTTTCATCACTTCTCTTTCCTGTCTCTTTTTTTATGGTTCTGCTTTTCTCTCATCTTCTTACATTGACTCAAAGAATTTTGGTCTTGCAAAGTACTTCAGTGGACCTTTATCTTAACAATCTCATGTCCCTGTTACAGAGGCCAGAGCTGGTAAGGATCCTACGCTGGTCAAGAAGGAAGCCGAGCAGAGATTCCAATGCCCTTTTGCCTCCCTGGCCACCAAGCTTTGCATCTCATTTTTCTCTCTATTCTTTTTCTTTTCTCTTCTCTCACTTTATGCAACAAGTCTGCTTACTCAGAGAAAGCTGTGGCTTACTTTTCCTATCACTTTGGTTGGTTTATATCCATAATTTTCTACCACCAGCCTCCTCTCCCTTCCCTCCTTTAAATCCATCAACTTTTTCTCTCTCCAGGCTTCTTCGGGGCCTCTACGAACCGCAGTCACTAGAGGGCAACATGATCACATACAGCTGACAAGGACAAGAATGGCCTTGGAAGCAGGAGCGTGGCTTAGAAGGTGCAAAAACACATAGCAGTGACTCAGATGTGCATCGCTATTTACAAAAGCACGTTCACTTACATTGGCCCTTTTCACCTCACAAAAATATGGAGAGACAACGTCAAGTATTATTGTCTCTATGTTCAACAAAAGACGGAAGCCAAGGTTCAGAGAGGCTGACATACCCAAGGTCACAGAAACAGCAAAATACATCCTCCTATTGAATGACACCCCCTAGAAAATTCTAGCATAAAATTTGAAAATGCATTTCTATTTCTCCAAGATTTCAACCTAATTGTGGTCAAGTATTATATCTTTGAAATGCAATCAAATGGAACCCCAAAGTTCTTTCATATTATTAAAACACAAAGTATCAGCTACAGCTACACACCAATTTCTAGTTAGAGAGAAGTTGTTTATCATTTTAAGGAAGTGGATTTCTTTAAACATTTTATAAGTGCCCTTTATTAATATCTTGCCCAGTAATCAGAAATTTGATTACTTTTGCCAGCATTGCCTGGTGTTTTCCAGTTATGCTTTTTTTCTTTAATACGATTTGTTTGACAAAACAAATGCGTGCTATTTTGTCCCATTTTCTCCTGCCTATCTGATATTTGAAGTAAAGAAAAGCAGATGACGCTACAGTTTCCCATTATAAAATATCTGATCTTTGAGAGAATGCCGCTGTTTTTCTTCTCCCTGTGATTGATGGAGTACCTTGAATGCAGGCTGTTCTCAGACCCATAACATTGCTTATTTGCTTGGTGCTATCACTGGCAAAACAGAAATAGCGTCTATTTATAACAAACAGGTCTGCAAAGCCTTGTTTTGTCTGACTACTTTCTCCAGCCATTTTGAGTTTTATATCTCCTCATTTTGGACAGGGCAGTCCCCTCTAAGAGGGAGCACCTGGTACCTGGTGAAGGCAGATGAGAATCCTGTTTCCAGGGATCTGGAAGATCCCAGAGCCAGGTGTTGCAGAGATTGTTGTAGAGATGATGGAGGAAAAGAAAAAGAAATAGAAGGGGTTGGGGGGGGGGGAATAATCAAAGATTTTCATAGCTAAGAGGTAAATGGTGAAATTAAAAATTTGAAAACATGAAAGCTGTGGGCTGGCTGATGGCTTTGAGGAAAGTGGGCTTGTCCTAATAGGGCTGAAGGGAGAGAGCAGGGAAAATGGGATTCAGAGTGGGTCCAAATTTCTTTATCCTTTCTGCTTCAAGGAATTAAAGTTTGAAAGATTCATTTCACAAATGAAACCTTGCAAATTATGAAAATGTTAATAACAGTGATGCAGACTTTTATAAAGTTTAATTACTTTACAATAATTCTTCCTCATCTCATTCGTAAGAGGCAGGAAAGGACGGAGTTAAGAAACGAAAGGATTAAGTTCAAAAAAACTTTGAAGAGCTCCTGTATTCATCTTCATTTTTATCTTTCTTCGAATATATTTTTACACAGAGTTGGCACTTTGCAACAACATGAAGTCAGGCAGCATTGGCCTTTATTTCCAGAAAAAACCTTTTTTGGAGACTCTTGTATGTAAATACTACCGAAAAGACATATACGTTTATGAATGTCTTCTTGTTTGTGGCCTGAAAACAGGCTGTGTGTTTCCCTTATGGACACATTAGCTTAACTGTGAAAATGCAAAAAGGATGCTTACTGAACGGGGACAAAATTATGGGGCAAATGTATTTTGGTAACAAAAATTTGAATGACAGGTATAGAACTGTAAATGTAAGGATATGTGCCCTCTACATGTAAGCAAAACAATAAATATTGCAGAGAAGAGAACAAAAAATATGAAAGTGGGTGTTCATATTTTTCCCTTTAAGACCAATTTCTTTAGATAATATGACCCTTTCCCAGCAATGCCAATACAATAGAGAGATTCATGGACTCAACATTTAGTCTGCAATAACCACAAAAACTAATGATGAGTACCCAGCAATCAGTACTCCATCAGTATATGCTGTAATCATAGCTTCATTTTTGTTCAGAGAAAACAGAACAAAACAGAGATTAAGTTATTCCCTAAGAACTCACTATTTTTACTGCGATGTACTGCCTGGAAACAACATGACAACAAAGCTGTAATTATGTGCAGTTCTTGAATCAGAGATCAGATCTCCAAGAACATCTACTTCTTCCTAAGTACTCCACCTCAACATTACTAAAGCTTGTATTTTATTATTATTATTTTTAATTTTTTTTGCCGTGATTCTGAACATGTGAGTTAAACACATTTAGAGGCAACACAGTCGTCCGAAGGCAGCTCTTTGTTCATATTTTCAACCTTAACCAGAGGTTAACCCTCTATATGAGGGGGAAAAGGCGGCAGGTCCCATCAAGCCAGGTAAAGCCTTATTTCACCTACCACCCATGGAATGACAAAATGCATTGCTGGCTAAACATCCCACTGCTGTCCGTCTCCACGCAGCTTCAGCTCATTTGAGATCTGTATCCCAATTTTCTGCAGAAGCAACAATACAATGAACGATATAGAGAGAAGAAACATTCATTACCTTTATTTTTTAAAGTGGTTAACAAAAGCATTTCATTTCTTTTTTCATGCATCCATAGAGGGTAGGTTACAACTTCGGAGGAACATTCGCTGCTGCACAGCCCCTGTAGGCTAGCACTCTTTTACGGATAAGTCTAATTTTTTTTTTTAATCACGAATTTAGAACCTGTTAGGAACTGTGCTTTTCCGACTGTGATGAATTGCATTTTTTGCCTTTGTAATTCTTTATGGTGAAAAGCCCCAGGTTTCTAGCATCTAGAGCCAACCATGATTGGCTCTACCCTCGGGGACGCAGGTCCTGGGATTCCCTCCCAGCTAGCAGCAGTGACTGACGTCACGGGCCAGCTCCTTCCCCGCACGGGGTTGGAGCCGGGGAGGCTGCAGAGGGGCACTGGGGCGTCGCTGGGAGTTTCCAGGGAAACACTGCAGCAGACGGCCAGCCTGGCTGAGCTACAGTGACACATCTGCAGCACGGCTGGTGGGAGGGATATTTTTGGAAAATCTCTGCTCTCTCAGGTCTAGCTAGTTCTGCTTCACCCCCACCCCTTTAATCAACATTTTAATTTCTCCCCAACTTCTTTTATTTCTGGAAATGAGGTTTCTATTTTTATTGCAGGGACATGATACGAAGGATCCCAAGCTACCAACCAATCTTAACACCCTCCGTATGCCCTGTTTTCTTTCTAATTTCCCCCCTCTCTGCCCGTCACATCATGCTGACTGTCAAGGTGGTCTGTGGAATACAAGGGCAAATGTTGCTAAGGTAACAGGATTGAAAACCCATCTGCAGAAGCAGATGCTTTATAACCTGGGGTTTCCCTCATTTGCATTTAAAGGCTCCAGAGCAATAGCCTCAAAGCAAGCCAAGTCCTTGAAGCTAAAATGAGAGAACTTTCTTTTTTTTTTTTTAACTGTTGCTTGATAAGTCATTGAGCAGCTAGCCCTGCAAGGTTAAGTGCAGGAAAAATACCAGGGGCTAATAATTCCCACTGCGCTGGTAGGAGAGCTGAGGCATTTAAACCCTGTGAGGAATGAGGAATTCCCTTGTCACTTTTTTTTCTTCCAGGACTGCCCTTCACAGGCTTCTCAAAGGTTAAACTTCTGGCAACCTGTGGTGTGTCTCTCCTCGGTGATTTCTTGGTGATCTACAAAGCCTCACCGTGTATTTGTCCCTGGTAACGCTAGGATTTGAAGCAAGCGGAAAAATCCCATAGGCTAAGTGAAATTTAGGAATTTTGATACTATTTTTTTATTCTCTTTTTTTATTATTAATTGTTACTGGAGGATAGTTGCTTTACAATGTTAAGTTTCTGCTGTACAGCAAAGTGAGTCAGCTATACGCATACATATATCCCCTCTTTTTTGGGTTTCCATCCCATTTAGGTCACCACAGAGCACTGACGAGAGTTCCCTGCGCTATACAGCAGGTTCTCATTAGTTAACTATTTTATACATAGTAGTGTATATATGTCAATCCCAATCTCCCAGTTCATCCCACCCTCCCCTCCCCCTTTGGTGTCCATACATTTGTTCTCTACGTCTGTGTCTCTATTTCTGCTTTGCAAATAAGTTCATCTCTATCATTTTTCCAGATTCCAAATATAAGCGATATTATACGATATTTTTCTGACTTACTTCACTCTGTATGACAGTCTCTAGGTCTGGTTTTGACAACCAGAAATACCTTTGGAGGATCTGATCACTGCAGTTGACACAACCCAGATGTAATTCCAAGAACAGACTATAGTAACCAAGCAGCGGAAACTGTACATTGCCCACTTTTTTCTTTACAAAAAGGACTGGACTGTAATTCTATTTTTCTTATTTTTAAATAAATTTATTTATTTATTTTTGGCTGCGTTGGGTCTTCGCTACTGCACGCAGGCTTTCTCTAGTTGCAGCGAGCGGGGGCTACTCTTCGTTGCAGTGCGCAGTCTTCTCATTGTGGTGGCTTCCCTTGTTGCGGAGCCTGGGCTCCAGTAGTTGTGGCACGTGGGCTCAGTAGTTGTGGCACACGGGCTTAGTTCCTCCACAGCACGTGGGACCTTCCCGGACCAGGGATCGAACCCGTGTCCCCTGCACTGGCAGGTGGATTCTTAACCACTGCGCCGCCAGGGAAGTCCTGGGCTGTAATTCTTTTAAATGAAACATATTAAGTATTTGCCAGTGTATCAGCTCCATCATAAAGGGTTACCAAATGTGTATGAAAAGCGCAGGAAAACACATGCTTGTAACCCATGCGAAAAAGGCAGATTCACAAATGCTTTTAACAATCACATGAACCGCAAACTGGGTGATGCATGATTGTGAGAAGAGAAGCACAAGAGCAAGAAATGACAGAGTTTTTGGCAAGAGGGCATCCGTTCTCGGTGGAATGTTTCAGTAGGTTTTGAAATGGTTTTTTCACTGAGCTGCTTCTTTGCTCCCAAAACCTGGATGCATATTTCTCTGTTTTCCTGCCAAAGCTCATAAAACCCCATCATATAAAGGAGAGCAGAGAGCTGTTTTAGGTGCCAGAGATGGTGTTTATTCTCAGAAGGGTAACATTTTCTGACCTTCATTTGTGACGGTAGAAATAAGAATGACATTGCCAACTACTGCATCATGTAACTAACTCAGATGTAAATCACAACAAATCCAAGTTTAAACACAATTAGAAATCATGACTTCTATGAGATCAAATTTTAATAAATCTTTGAAATCCTATTTCTGAATGACTTAACAGAAAAAGCTGCCACCCTGTTTACTCATATTACTAAATTTTTAATGTTATATTCTAGTATCACCCAGCACACAGTCTGGCAGAAAGTATACACTCAATGAATGTCTCCTGATTCTGAATCTGTCATTACCAAGAATGCTGACGTGCACTCCTATTATGAATAAGGACCTTGAACACCAAGGGGAGTCCTGTCCTTCTTCCCTTGAATAAATGAAGAATGGTTATTGATTCTGTGCCAGAAGCGGTTCAGGCTCATTCTACATCCTTCAACCTCTAAACGCTGTCGAAGGCAGGCCTGAAATACTGTGCTTCTTGATAACACACAACCAAGAAGTGACTCCCATAAACGCAGCGTTTGAAGGGACCACAGCAGTCATCTGATTCAGCACCTTCATTTTACAGATGAGGACACTGCGGGCCACAGAAAGCAAGCACCTGCTTCTCTGGAAGCCAGGGAAGGAAAAGCATGACTAAATGTCATTTCTCATGCATGACAGAGAGGCAAGAGCTGCTGCCCAATACTTGACATCCTATGAATCTGAGCTACCATTTGTCATGGTGACCAAAGTCATCTTCAATGTAGAGAGTCCATTTGGGCCAGCTTCCTCATCTGGACTTGGATTAAAAAACAAGGGTGATGGACACATCCTTGGAGCTTCTCAGGCCCGATTTTCAAGTTCTTTTGGTGTCAAAGGCTCGCCCCTCCAATCATTTAAACCTGCTGTCTCCCTCACTTCTGGTTCCGTCCTACCTGACCCACTTCAGTTTCTACACTCCTTCTAGGACCGTACACACTTGGGTTTCCAAATGCTGAACTAGAATTAGATTTCTCAAATATCATCTGAATGACACCACTCTTTTGCTCAAGAACTTACATGAACTTATTGTTGAAGAGAACTGCCAATAATTTTCAAATGTGGTTAGTAAGGAGGTGGTAAGGTGTAAAGACTGCAGTCCTGACTTCAACACCTACAGATTTTAACTTAAGCATGTCACTATTTCATCATCTACAAAAAGCTGTCATATTATACTTGCTGGGTTTTTGTGGGGTTTTGTGGAGTGGGGAGCAGGGATCATGTTTTCATGTGACTTTACCTAACTAGGATTTAGTTTAGACACTGGTATATGTTAGAGGCGCACTAGAATATAAACTCCATGAGAGCAGGACTGTTGCCTATTTCATCCAATGATGTAGCACGGATGTGTAAACCACTGCCTGACACAGCCTAAGTATTCAATAAGTATTTCTAGAACTGTATGTTGAATTAAGACAATGAATGGATAAATTCAATCAATGAATATGGGAATGTTTTGGGCACAGAGGTGTTCTTAATTACTGACAATTTCTCCCATTTCCCATCTGGTTTCTTCCTACTGGTAGTTTAAAAATGGTTAAGCTTTTCCATTCATTTTTAAAAACTAAGAGTATTATAATAAGAGCATCCTATTCATAAAAGGACAGAAATTACAATATCAACTACAATTTCAAGTAGTTCTTGGCTTTGTTTGAAGTGATTATTTTTTATCTAGACCAAATGCATCTAAGAACTTCACTGAAAAATACTTTAAGTTATATGCAGTGTCTTCTTGGTAAGTGCTAAAGTTACAACTCCATACCCATTTGTAGGATTTTTTTTGAACTAAAGAGTTGTGGATTTAGGCAAGATGATGAATCCCCCTAAATCTTAGTTTTTCTCTCTGTTTTATTCTGCCAACTCAGTAAATTAAGATATTGGTAATTCAGACCCAAAGCCTTGACAGGCTCAAGACTGTAAGTCTAGTTAATGACATAGGCAATACTTGAATCCAGATGGTTCTTTTGAATAGATCCTGTGTTCACCAATATAACTGTCTGCATTAAGACTAACTGACTGGGTATAGCATATTAGGTAGGTAAGAACTCAAAAGACGGTCATGGTTGACCCCATACTTTCCCAGTTATATATGTAAACAAGAATACTTCTGCAGAAGTAGGAGCTCTAGAAATTATCCTGTTTGAGCAGTAGCTAGATCTGTGAAGTACTGTGGGACTTTTTGAAGAGCTCATTTTATGATGACAGGTAGTTCCATATAAGGTTATTGGTATAAGACTTTGTGTTATTAAAAAGAAGACAAGAAAGATCTTGGGGTACACAAAGTACCAAATGTTCAGAAAAATTCAGAAATCCTTAAACTAGTATAAAATTTACTCTTTGAGCCCAATGGATTTGTGAAACTGAACCCTGAAACTGATAATAATTTAAAATTTTAAAAAAAGGTACTCATAGATGAGATGTATATCAAAAGATATATGGTTTTTGTTAAACCATAAAATACTCCACCAGCATTGACCATCTAGGAAACGGTCATTTAAACAAAGTCACCAAGTTTCTTTACTCTAAGAGTCTTTGGAGCCTCTGATGAGCTAATGCATACGGTGAAGCTCTACTGATTAAGAGTACAGGTAGTACATTCAGAGTCTGTCACTTAGTACTACGTGACCTTGGGGAAATTGCTTAACCTCTCTGAGCCACAGTTTCTACATGTGTAAGATCCCAGTAGGTTGTTCACAGGTGTGTGGTGACTTAATGAGATGAGGTACGTAAAATACTAGTGGGGTGTCTGGCACATAGCAGATGCTCAAAAGTGTCAACTGTAAACTCTAGCCCATTCTCGGTAGGGCCACAGAGACATTAATGGCCAGAATCTGTTCTGACCAGTCAGTTTCCAGTTTACAACTGGCTGTTAAACAAGTGAATATCATTCTGAGTTATAGTTACAGCATGCAGTGACTCACTGCCTTTTGTAACCACACAGCCATTTTTGCTGAGTTTCAAAGAACTAGCGTTCTAAAGAAGGTATTCGTGAAATGCTGCCTTATACAAATACACGATGTTATAATTTATTCCTAAGGTAAGGGTGTCGGATTTAGCCCAGTAAAATATGAGTTTCAGATAAACAGCATATATTTTTAGTATAAATAAGCATGGGATATAATGATGTTAAAAATTATTCATTGTTTATCTGAAATTCCAGTTTGACTGGGTGTGCTATATTTTATCTGGCAACCTTACCCTAAGACAAAACCTCAAGTTCATTTAAAGTACCTACCAGGAAGATGTGGTGGTGGAGAAAGGGAGTAGGGCCCTAGGCCAAATAAAAATGTCCCCAGCTGATCATTTCCATGGCACTTATTCCATTCTGCCTTCTTTTATGTGTAACGTTTTAGCTGTTTCCCTAATTGGGCTGTGAATTACAGGAGTGGTGGGAACTGATTTATTTTATTTCCTACCTGGCACTTGGAACATAGAAAGCATCCAGCAGGTTTGCTTTGTTTTGTTTCGGTTTAAGTGAATTAAACTCAACCATTGCTTTTCTGACTTTTGTTTAAAAACACCAACATGTCCTTTACAGAAAATTTGAAGAAAGCAAAGACATAAAAGGAAAAAAACAAAGCCATTCTAATGTTACTCTCCAAAGAAAAGCGATATTAGTATTTGTAAAATCCACCAGATGAGAATTAAATCATTTATCCCCAGTGTGATTTTAATGGCTACAATATCTATTTAACCACTTCTCTTTGTTGTTTCCAATTTTATCCTACTGAAAATGATGGGATAAACATCCTTAAGGGTAAATCTTTGAATAGGTCTCAAACTCATTATTCGAAGAACCGTTGACCCTTGAACAACATGGGTTGGAACTGCATGAGTCCACTTATATGTGAATTCTTTCAATAAATATATCAGAAAAAAATTTGGAGATTTCTGACAATTTGGGGAAAAAAGTCACAGATGAACTGTGGAGCGAAGAAATATTGAAAGAATTAAGAAAAATGTATGTCATGAGGGTGCAAAATATATGTAGATATGCATGTAACATATAAAATATGTGTTAATCAACTGTTTCTGTTATTGGTAAGGCTTCCAGGAAACAGTAGGCTGTTAGTAGTTAAGTTTTCGGGGAGTCAGAAGTTATCCATGGATTTTCAACTGTGTGGGGGGGGAGAGGGGTGTTGGGGTCTCTAACCCCCAAGCTGTTCAAGGGTCAACTGTACTTACAAATCAAGGATATCACTGAGTGGAAATACTGCTACCTGCTATGAACTAAACGTCTGTATTCCCCCAAAATTCATATGCTAAAGCCCTAAAGTGACGGTATTGGAAAATGGGGTCTTTGGCAGGTGATGATGTCATGAGGGTGGAGCCCCATGACGGGATTAGTGTTCTTATAAGAAGAACATATGAGAATACAGGGAGAAGATGGCCATCTGCAACCAGGAATAAGGCCCTCATCGGACACTGGATCTTCCAGTGCCTTGATCTGGGACCTCACAGCCCCCAAAACCATGAGAAATAAATGTTTGTTGTTTAAGCCAGCCAGTCTCTGGTAATTTGTTGCAGCAGCCCAAGGTAATACCTTACTCAAGCACAGATTTCCTCTGGAACATCAGTGACTTCAAAATTGCCTTATGAATAGACAGAAAACTTGAATAGACAATCACCATAGAAGAATTAGGAGAGACAAAGGTCTAGCCCCTCACCCTCCCACGCCCCAAGGTACCAAGCCCAGACTCAAGAGCTAATGATAACTCAAGTATTCAAACTGTTTCAGAGTTTAGACTACGACGCGTCCCAATTCGTTTTACCAAGCTAACAAACCCTGACCACTCGAGGTACAACTCAAATTTAAAATAATCTCAACTCTGAACGTGGAAGAGCTCTAAATAAAATTAGCAAATTAAATATGACCATGTGGTCAAAGAATCAAATAAGAACAAATAAGGTTTATTTCAAGAATAAGTTGATTCCAACTAGGAACTAGATTTATTGTTCCTACTAGCTCACGACTTAAACAGATCAAAGAAGAAAAATTATACTCTCCTCTGCATGATGCCAGGAAAATCATTTGATAAAATTCCAAATCCAGTCCTGTAACAATCCACAGTGAGGTGTTCAATAAAACGTGTTTTATATAATAAGGTACAACCAGTAGAAGCCTTTAGCCCACATTATCCTGGCACTGTCCAATCGGGTAGCTACTAGCCACGTATGGCTCTTTAATTAAAATAAAAATTCGATAAAATTAAAATTTCCCTCCTTTAGTCATTCTAGTCACATTCCAAGCGTTCAATGTAGCAAATGACTACCACACTGGAGAGCGCAGACAGGAAGCCTTGCCGTCAACACAGCAAGTCCTATTTGATGGCGTGCTGCTCTAGAAAATCCAGAGCAGATTCCCAGGTGTACATACATGGGGTCGTAAACATTTAATAAGAGCTAACTTTACTGAGGGCGCCTAAAATGCCAAGCACGATTTTAAGCGTTTAATGTGTTCATATTATCTTAGTTAATCCTCATAAGGTAGAATGTATCCCTTATTATTTTCTCCATTTTATGGCTATGAAATCAGTAGAATAGGAAAGAGGTTAAATACATCAAAGTTTACATACTTTTTCAGTGGGAGATCTGGGATTCCAGTCCAGGAAGTCTGTCTCCAGAAGCACACTGTGCTTTTAAGTGTGAGGCTACATGGCAGCCCCGTGTCAAAGGTGGCAATTCAACCGAACGGGAAAAGACAAAATGCTCACTAAACTGTGTTATGGCAAATGGCTATCCATTTGGGGAAAAATTAATCAGGTATGGACTTACAGGCTTTAAAAGACAGAGTCGTAAATACATACGTGGGTTAAAAAATGTAATTGTAAAACACTAAAGTCATAAAAGCTCTAGGAGAAAGCGTAGCATTTTCACACTCTGAGGGATAGTCTAGGGAAAAGGTAGTGCACAAAGGAAATAAAACTCAACCTTTACATAAAGAGCATAATCCGCTTAAATAGGTAAAAATTAAAAACTGCTGTTGTGATGAAAGAAACTATAATCAAGCTTGAAAGACAGCAATAAGGTGGTGGGAAATATTTGAAACAAAAATAAAGTGTTCAGGGCTTCCCTGGTGGCACAGTGGTTGAGAGTCCGCCTGCCGATGCAGGGGACGCGGGTTCGTGCCCCGGTCCGGGAAGATCCCACATGCCGCGGAGCGGCTGGTTCCGTGAGCCATGGCCGCTGAGCCTGCGCGTCCGGAGCCTGTGCTCCGCAACGGGAGAGGCCACAACAGTGAGAGGCCCGCGTACCGCAAAATAAATAAATAAAGTGTCCATTTTCATAAAGAGGTTGCACAAATCTGTTAGAAAAAGACAAATAGGCCTGTCAAAAAAGAGGCCAAGTATATGGGCAAATACCTCCCTGAAGAAGAAATACAAATGACCAATAAAAATATGAAAAGATGTTCAAATTCACTGATAATCACAGAAATGTAAAATTAAACAGGATACCATAACTCACCCATGACACTGGACCATTTTCCAAGGGCGATTAGAGGCAGTGTTACAGTGTAGGTGCACAAAACTCCTTATAAATTATTGGCAGTTGGGTAACTGATATGTGCTCTAGAGGATAATGCCTATCAGATTTTAAAATGAGGACTTTTTTGGTCTAGCAATTCCACTTTTGGGAATCCAAGGCATGTCACAAAGATTTACACACAAGGGATATTCTTTGCATGGCAACAGCGTTTATAAAATGAGAAAACTGTACACAACCTAAATGCCTATCAATTATTGTGATTAAATAAACCGCCCTTTATCCACACTACGACTTAACGTGCATTCCTTTAAAAGAATGAAATGCATGTCCTTGACATTTGGAATGATTTCTAAGATATATTATTTATGTGAAAAAGCAAAACAAGACTCTTCTCTTACCCTTCCAATTTATCTATGCTTATAACTTGGCAACAAAAAGGGCTGTAAGAATACACACCAAAACGCTAACATGTATATCTCTGAGAAATGTGATTTGGGAGGGGATTACAAGGGGGAAAAAAGAAAACTTAGGTTTTCTTTTTACTTATTATACTTAGGTATTAATTTAATGTTGTGTAGAGAGGATGTATTAACATTGTGATCAACCAAATAAAAAAGAGAGGACAAGAAAACCCACAACAAATGCACTTAATAATAAACTGGTGCCTAGTATGTGTGTACTAGCTTTTCTCATCCAATTCCTCTTTCCCTCTTTTTTGGACAGATTGTCTGTCTATGAGTCAAGAGGAAAGAGAGAATATCACATGAATGATTTGCCCTGGACCGCTACTATAGCTGAGATCCACAGTTATCTGTGTCTGTGAGACACTCTTTCCACAAGAAGGATCTTGTAAATTTCTTCAGTGGTTTTTATCAAATCTTAGGAGTAGGTACTACTACAGCAGCTAAACGAGATGGTCTGCAGGTTTGGAGGAAGACAATTCAGCTGGTGCGTGCTTTCAGCCACTGTGGTTCTTTAGTGATGAAGTTCATCTTTTCTTAAAAGTCTCGGACCTGGCTGCATTGTGGCCTTAGACAATTCCAGATTCCCAAAGTAGTTTCGTCTGGCAGAGGGTGAGGGGAAGAGACACCTTGCAAGAGTGGTTCTCAGAGCGTGGTGCAGGGACTCCTGAGGGATCCCTGAGAGCTTTTCAGGGGTTCTGTAGGTCAATACTATTTTCATGGCAACACTAAGATGTGATGTGCCTGCTTCCCTCTCATTCTTTAACAAATCTACAGTGAAATTTTCCTGCAGCTACAGGACATGTGGCGATGTCATTGCTCTGGTGACTAACAGAAATGTGTCCTTGGGTATTCTTCTGCTTTAGACTTTTCTCAGCTTTAATTTCTAACGTGAAAAAAATGACAGAACCCACATTAAAAAAAAAAAAAACTCTTTGGCATCTTGGCGCGTAAAGGGATTCTGAGACCAAAATTTTAAGTATTCCTGCTTTACAACATCCTTACGATTAGGATACATTCTGGCTTCCTTCATAATTTCTTTAGTGACAAATCCTTACAAAATACTTTCTAATCATTGCGTTCATCATGTTCTGTAGGAATCATGTGAAGAAGTTCACTGATAACATAAAAATCTGAAAAACCAAAAAATCATAAGCTCAAAATCGAGAAGGACTCACTCACCCCCCCAGCAGGTTTACCCAGTCCACTTCCTGTCCGAGGTAATGGCCATAGGGCCCAGAACTTAAAGGTGGCTTCCTTGCCTGACCTCTATGTGCTGCTTCTTGCCCATCAAACTTACCAAACTTTCACTGAAACGCATGAAATTTATCACCAAGCCTCCTCCCCCTCCCTAAGGTAGCTTGACACCAAAAAGAGAAAGAAATTCACATGAGGGTGTTCTCCGAGTAGATAACATTTTGCTCTTTTAATAAAAGCAAATACATTTTATTTCTCAAAATCACCTTCCTTCAATAGATTTCCTTAAATAATAATTTGGAAAAACATAGTAAAATGGAACTATACACTTTAAATGGGTGAATTTTATGGTATGAGGATTATATCAATAAAGCTGCTAAAAAACAGTGAGATGGACTTTGCTCTTTTATTTATCCGTCTTTTAAATTTAATAGTAGAATTTCTGTCTTATAACAAAAATAATAATAGTGATGACTTATGGGACATATATTTTCTTAGGCATCCATCGTTAAAATGGTCGTCTATGTAAGGTAACTCATTTAATGCGAACGACATCCTTAAGAAATAGACACCATCAGTATCCAGATATTCCAGATGAGGAAACTGAGTAGAGAAGTTAAGAAATTTCCTGAAATTTTGTAGTTAGTAAATGACAGTGATAGGATTCAAACCCAGACGTTCATGGCAAAGTCCATGATCTTATTAGCTTCTGTGTTTATTTACTCTGCAGGATAAACTATGCTATGCATGCTAGTTATAGAAAATTCAGACAGTACTGAAAGGCATTTATAAGAGAACAAAAAATGTCAAAAACACTGCTTTCTAATATCATTATTCATTTTGAGGGGCATTCATATTACCTATAATGTTATATGTGATAATTATACATAAAATTATAGTATATTCAAATTTCCTCAGGTTAAGATTGTATATATTTTCACTTAACACTGTATTCATTGTATTTCTCATGTCCTTATCATTCTCTTTTCTTGCGCAGTTAGGCTGTTCCCAGTTGTTCCTTATTATTATTGTTATTTTTAAAATTTATTTTTGGCTGTGTTGGGTCTTCGTTGCTTTGTGCGGGCTTTCCCTAGTTGCAGCGAGCGGGGACTGCTCTTCGTTGCGGTGCATGGGCTTCTCATTGCGGTGGCTTCTCTTGTTGTAGAGCACGGGCTCTAGGCGCACAGGCTCAGTAGTTGCAGCACACGGGCTTAGGTGCTCCGCGGCATGTGGGATCTTCCTGGACCAGGGCTCAAACCTGTGTCCCCTGCATTGGCAGGCGGATTCTTAACCACTGTGCCACCAGGAAAGCCCAGCTTTTCCTTATTATAAATGGTACTGCCATGAGCATCTATAAACACAATCTTTTACTGCATCTCTGATGATGCTACTTAGGCCAGATTATTTTATGGAATAACTCTATTTTCATAGTCAAACAATTAAAAAGAGGAAAACTAAACCACTTTTACACCCACCAGCAATGCCTGAGAGTGCCTATTTCCTTACAACCTTGATTACACTGAACAATTTTATTCCATCTGCCAATATGATAAGTGAAAAATGATTTCTTAATGGTTTCATCTATTTCTAATGTAGTTAAGAAATCAAACCAAATAGGCTCATTTAAGAATTATTCAACGAGCACATGTAGACATTAGACAGAGACCCGAGCATGCCTTTTCTTGTGCAATAACTACTCTGTGACAAATCATGTCTCATTTCCTAACCCATCTGTTTGTCTTCTCATTAGGTCAACTCCAGTCCCCTAACACATGAGGACGGTACTGTGTGGGCAAGTCAACGTGATTTTCCTTCCAATAAAGGGAGAGAGAATTTCTGCTATTTAACGTGGTATAATTAAGTAGGAAGCATTAGCAGTGGTATGAGGAGTGAAAAATTATTATTCTAATGGGCTGGAGAAGCGAGTTTCTCACCACTGAGAGCCTATTCACCATGAATCACTGGCCTATAAACCATCCCCCGCTGCGTTGAGTCAAACAGTCAGATATTTTTATCTTGGGCTTCCTTTTATCAAACGGTCTAATTGGATTTTTTAAATCTGTTATTAGATGGAAATAGCAAACTGGCACTACAGGAAGGCTCCCCATATGCTGGTAGATGCTTCCATAGTTCTGCTAGATTTAATCACATTTCATTCAGAAAGATTAGCTAAAAATGAAGAAGGAGATAGATTTTTTTTTCCAACGGAATTGGTAAGAACAGAGTAGTAGCTTCAGACTGGGCAGAGGTTTGACAAGGTAGAGTGGGAGCCTGCTCTGCTCCAGCCGAAGAAACTAAGAAACTAAAGCCGAAAAAACTAAAATTCCTGGACGGAAAAAACAAGAGGCATTAAGTCTTGGTATTCAAACATCTTCTAAAATCTACAGGTATGTGTTTTTTCTGCCATTTTTTGTAATGACATGAGTATTACATTTTTGTAATATTAGTATTGCAATTTTGTTATAAAACATTGGAAAACAATAATATAAAAACATTTAAAATTACCTGTAATTTCACATCCCATCCCAGAGACCTTCATGTTTTAATGGATTTCTTCCTCCAAAAAGTGTTATGTTTATTTAAAAAACCAAAATGCCCCTTCCCATACCTTTGACAACTACGTAGTAAGTAGAAAAAGGGGAACACCGTAGTATTTATAATACTGAAGATAGCACTGAACTAAGTAATATGCATTTACTAACAGAAGAGATAGATTATGGTAGAAGCCTGGATTCCAACATTTCAGCCAGGCATGGTTTTCCTTTCCCAATAATTAAGATAATAATTCTAGTCAGGGAGAAGTACTGTCTTGATAGTAGGAAAAGTATCAACTGGCTACAGAGAAGGCAGTTGCCAATATTCAGAAGAAAACAAAAGCATCTTCAGTCTTCTTTAGATAGTTAAGATCTATGGCTTTAAAAACATAGCGTTCAAAAGACTGGGGGGAGTTTATAGAGGTCCTTGGCCACTGATACTAATTTCCATTTTCCCTTCCATGCCCCCCTTTTAATCCGATAGGTATCTAATTAATACCCGATTTAGCTGTGTATCCTGAGTGGCTTCCCAAGAGTCACTGAAGCCTGAAGGACCATTGGACAGCCCGTGACTCAGAGATGCTGTTGAGGCACCTGAGCGTTTGTGAACTCTGCTACCAAGAGGTACAACACAAGTGCTTTTCCATCACCTCCCAATAAGACTGGTTCTAGTTATTTTAAAACCACCTTAGTTTTCATGTTTCGGCATTAGATTTAATTTGTGCATTCTTTCTCTCTTTCTTTCCTGAAACCTTGTCGGTGGGGTGTGATCTTGACAAACTGAATTGGGAAATGCTCACCCTGGCAAGCTAACAGTCCACGTTTCATCAGTCTTCAATCACTGCTATTCTTGCCTTCCTCAGGAAAAGTAAAGAGGGTGAACTGTACTACTAGGCAAATGTCTGATTTTTCTAAAGGACCATGCAGCGCAGAAAATGACTCTCTGAGTTTGTTCCTTTTTTCCTTTACAATGCAGCAGTGGTCACACTACTTTCTGCCAAGGCGATGGAGCCAAAGAACAGAATTTTGGTGAATACCCTTGTATTTGATTTCTCATTAAAAAAATTCATTTATATCTCCTTATCTCAAATTTCTGTGTGAAAAAAATTTTATAATCACAAACCTCTCATAAAATTACAGTTCTGGGCTTCCCTCGTGGCGCAGTGGTTGAGAGTCCGCCTGCCGATGCCGGGGACACGGGTTCGTGCCCCGGTCTGGGAGGATCCCACGTGCCGCGGAGCGGCTGGGCCCGTGAGCCATGGCCGCTGAGCCTGCGCGTCCGGAGCCTGTGCTCCGCAACGGGAGAGGCCACAGCAGTGAGAGGCCCGTGTACCGCCAAAAAAAAAAAAAAAAAAAAAAAAAAAAAAATTACAATTCTGATCTCCAGGTGGTAATTATGTATGGTCAGAGAATAACTGAGAAAAAAAGTGACCGTTGAACTTTTATGTCTAGTTACTGGGTGAGGTTCCTCCCATTCACTCTTTCTAATCTTTGTTACTCCATTCCATCAAGATTTAAGAGATAATATGCGCTGGCCACTTTTGATTACATAAGTAATGAAGAATCAGTGTAGGAATATTTGTAAAATAAAGAACGATCAAAAAGAAAATAAAAATAATTTTTAACAGCACTAGAGATACCATCCTTATAACATTTTAATATATTTCCAGTATATTTCTAAGTATCTAAGCTATTAATAATGATGTTTGTTTACTTTATAATATACCATATGTACATTCTCAAGTGACTGTTCTAAAAAGTGGCATTTAAAGATCAAAAGTATTTCATTTTTTATGCACCACAAATTCATTCATTTCTTTTATATTTGTTTCCATGTGTTTTCCATAATAAAACTACCAATTTGGTGACCATCCTTACAGATGTAATTCTGAACACATTTCTGATTAAGAAAGTCATTCTTAAAAAAAAAAGTATGTTGCTGGTGTGAATATGTCAATTTCTCACTAAGAAACATCAGATGATTTGCAAAATTTTCATGAGAGAACACGCAAAAAAGAGTACATTCAAGTCGATTAAAATCTTCACCCTAACCATAATTGACGTCAATGAGTTTAAACTCATTCTTAAAATTCACTGAGGGTACAGCTAACATTTGTAAAGGTCCTCTAGCATCTCAGGCACTATTATATATTTTTACAAGTATTATTTATCATTTGGTTCTCATAATATCTTATAAAATTTATTATATAGATTCTGTGATCCCCAGTTTGCAAATGAAGAGACTACAGTCCAGTTACAACCAAAGTCACCTGTTTTTGTGGCAATTGGGACTAAAAGCTCCTGTGACTGGTATATGACTGACATGAGCTTTCTCTATGACAATAAGTGTAATCAGTACCTCTGTGACAGAGGTCCTCCTATTTTGTTTTCCATCAATTAGTTCTGATCCACAGACTAAGCAAAACTGATACATTCATGTAAAACCACCCTGTTACTGATGTAATAATTGGAGTCATCTTGTTAAAACGTAAGTCTGATCATGTCACTCCTCTGCAGAACATCTTCGAGGTTTGCCACCTGGTACCAACAGCTGAAGTCACCGCAAGCAAGCGTCACTGTAATCTACACTCCCCACGCTTACCTTCCTGATCTCATTGCCACGTCATGCAGGGCACTGCAGCCACACCAGCCTGCTGGCTCTTCTCCAAACATACCGTGCCCATTCCCGCCTTTGAACTTGCCGTTTCTCCTCCCAGTGTGGCCGTCTTCCACAGGTCCACACTGATTACTCACTCAGCTCCCTCAAATCTTTACTAAAAAGATCGCATCCTTCATGACCTGATCTCCCAGTTGAAAACTTCAACATGCCCTGTACCTTATCCCCCTTTCCTTCTGCTTCCTCTGTGGCCCTATCACAGAACTCTCAGCAAGAGTTACTGAATGAGTGGCTAATGTCATCCATTCCTAGTTCTTGCCTCTGATTAGCGTTCTAGGTACATGAATATAGGTCCATGAGAACAGAGGTGACCATTTCATTCCCTGCTACATTCCTGGCTCACAGAAACATGAGCGGCCCGTGGTAGGCACACAAGAAATACTTGCTTAATATATGAATGAAATAGGAAAGAAAAAAATACTCAAGTTATATTAATGGTATCGAAATTCACCCCTAAAGCCTCAATACTCCCTACTTTCCGTTCTCTCTTCCTTTCCTCCTCTCTATTTCTGTTAACTACTTTATTGTCTCCCATTTCCCCTCCCCTCCATCTAGTTCTTTAAAAAGAACAGGTTCCGTCACAGTTTCCCAAAAGTATCAACACATGTGACATTAGGGTTACACTCAGGACCCCATAAGCAGTGAAAGAGCCTGTGATAGAAGCCAAATTCCAGTATTTGACACACTAAACTACACTGTCACTTGTAACTTGAGAGTCATGGAGGGTTTTAAAAAGCTCAACTATATCAGTGGCCGTCATAGGACATTTTGGATTGCTGAGAAAAACAAGTTTAAAAGTACCTCTATCCAACTCAACAACAAAACCAAAAAAATCAAACAATTTGATTAAAAAATGGGCAGAGGATAGGAATAGACATTTTTCCAAAGAAGACATACACATGGTCGACAGATACATGAACAGGTACTCAGTATCGTTAATCATCAGGGAAATGCGAATCAAAACCACAATGAGATAGGACCCCACACCAGTTGTAACGGCAAGTATCAAAAGGAAAAGAAATAGAACGAATGTTGACAAGGATGTGGAGAAAAGGGAATGTCAGTGCACTGCTGGTGAAAATATAAATTGGTGCAGATACTACGGAAAACAGTATGAGGGTTCCTCAAAAAGTTAAAAATAGAACTACCATATGATCCAGCAACTGTACTTCTGGGTATATATCCAAAGAAAACAAGAACACTAAGTTGAAAAGATATCTGCACCCCAATGTTCGTCACAGCATTATTTACAACAACCAAGACAAGGAAGCAGCCAAAGTGTCCACTGATGGATGAATGGATAGAGAAAATGTGGCACAGATACAATGGAAAATCATTCAGCCATAAAAAAGAAGGAAATTTCATCATTTGTGACAACATGGATGGACCTTGAGGGTATTATGCTAAGTGAAGTAAGTCAGACAGAGAAAGACAAATAACATATGATCTCACTTATATGTAGAATCTAAACAAACAAAGAAAACAAAAAACCACAAGCTTATAGATACAAAGAACATACTGGCAGTTGCCAGAGATGGGTGCTGGGGTGGGTGAAATGGGTGAAGGGGGTCAAAAGGAACAACCTTTCAGTTATAATATAAACAAGTCACGGTGATGTAACACACAGCATGGTGACCATACTTAATAACACTGTATTGCCTATTTGAAAGTTGCTACGAGAACAGATCTTAAAAATTCTCATCACAAGAAAAAAAATTATAACTATATGTGGTACAGATGTTACCTAAACTTATTGTGATGATCATTTCACAATATATCCAAATATCAAGTCATTATGCGTTATACCTGAAAATAATATAATGTTATATGTCAAGTAAAAAATTGAAAGACAGACAAACAAAAGTATCTTGAAGGGCCCTCAAACCTTTTTATTACAAAGTGGAAAGATGGACAAATATCCTTTTACCCTGGTGTTCCATATTACAAATAAAAAATAATTTTAAAAGTATCTGGTAGGAGATTTCTTCTTTGCTTTCATGCTAGCTGATTGCATTTTGCCCATTCAGACCAGAACCATGAGAAATTAACACTCTACAAGTTGACTGGTCTGCCGCAAATAAACCTCCTTCAAACCTGAGACTTTTTATATGAGAAATAAGTCTCTGAAAATATTCTATAAATATTTCTCATTAACCAAACAGAACTTTCAGTAAGGAAGCCATCAGCCTTGCTACTGTGAAATCCAGGTGGATTTCTTTAGGTCCCTTCAACTGATGCCATAGGGTTGGGATGGAAGCACTTGGATGATATATACACCAGTGGTGTAGAAGTCGTTGAATTTGATGTATTTGACAAAGCCAGACATCATCCGTTTCTATGGTCTATTTAAATCAGGTAAAATTGGAATCCGCCCCCCACACTGTTTATGGCATTACTTAATTAGTGAGTCACTGTTATTTACAGGACTCAGATTTTAGGAGTTAACAGGGATACTTAGAAGCACTCATTCTGACAACAACAGGACTTGAAAATGTAATAGACCATCTCATGTGAAAGTAATTTCCTCATCATTGGAGAGATTCAACTGAAGATTGTAAAAATCACCTATTAGGGATATAATTTAGGCATCGGAGAGAGGGTTTGAATAAATGATCACCAAATTCTTTTGACTCTGATTCCATGGAATTGTGTAGAACAGGGAACTGTTGTAAACTGCATCATATTTTTCATTTAAAACCAAGGCAATTTTAGTCTATCTAGAGCTTCATCAGTAGGACCCGGGACCAGCCGTGGGGATAACAACAGTTCAGGTCAGATGCTGGTTGAATACGATGCATGGACCACACACTTCTATTTACTATCCCTCTTGAAACGCCAATAAGTTGAGAATAAAAAATTAAAATTGATTATAAACTCACAAGGACGAAGCAAACAAATGGAAACTTACCAATGGATAAGAATTTTAACAACCTTGTGAAAGATAAAGTGACTGACACCTGAGTGGGAGCTGATTAATGAAAATGGAGGAAGGCTCAACCCGGCACCAGCAGACAAGGTCCAAGAAAGTTTGGCTGAAAAATTATCCAGGAAAGGCTCAGAACCTAGTTTCAAATTTTTAATACTTTTTTAAGGAAAGCAACATAGTTTGGGTAAAGAACACAGTCGAGAGCTCTGCCATTAATGAATTTCAAGTTGCTAATCTAATTAGAGCATTGGTTTCCTTGCCAATCAAATGGATGTAGTATTGACCTCAGAAAATCTATAGAAAAATCAAATGACATGTAAAATCAGAAAAGAGATGCACAGTAAATGTTTCATCTTGTTCCTTCTTTCAACTTCATCTAAATTTCTAGATGCTGGAGAAAGAACCATTATGAAACATGACATTTTCAGGCAACTGCAGTGTTAAATGTCACCCCAAGGGTAGCTAAGTTATCTTGATTAGAAAGCCACGCCTTTCACCAAGAACAGGATGATCAAGCAACGGTCTTGCCAAAGAGCATAAATGTGAGAAGCGTTCGTTGTTCAACCTGCCAAAATACTGCCCAAATCCTCATGTAATATTTGGACTAGAAATAGTCATTCATCCTCAGGAGAATCCTGGATGGGGTGCATGTGCGTGTGTGTGTGTGTGTACGCGCATGCACTCAGTGATCTCAAAGTACAGGAGAAATGTTTTCAGATGTGACAAGGTGTAGATCGTTTCCTTGGGACATGGCCAAGCATTAAGACGAGCATTTGCAACCTTCTGCTCAAATGTCAGAGGGCTCCACAAGTACAAATATTCAAAGGGAAGAAATTAAGGGAAACAGAAAATGATTTAAGAAACATAAAATATTAGAAAAGAAGTCTTCTAAGATTTGATTCTGCCCCAGCACCCACTTTTCAGTTCACTTAGCTGAAATGACCGGCTCAGAGTTACACAATAAGCCAACAATATCTATATCCCAGATGTTTATGATTGCAGGTCAAAACTGGAAGGAACCTTACAGATGATCTGGTCCAAGGTCTCACTTTCTGAGTAAGGAAAGTGCGGCCTCAAAAGCGATAAACTATACCCAAGGCAAGGAGTTGGGCAAACTCTGGGGCATATCTGTCCAAGGCTACACACAGGAGTGTGTAGACAACATGACAAATTCAGTCATGAGTCAGCCTTTAACACAGACTGTGAAGCAGTGGATGCAAAGCCGAGGCAGCCTCCCGGAACTGAAGATAACGAGAGGAGGCTGAGAACAGATCACTCTGTCCTTGTGTGTGAGCAAGAGAATTTGTAGAACGCCATGATGGTTTTTTCCCTCAGGGTAAGAATGGTCTGATAATACACCTGATAGAAAACCAGCTTTAGAAACATACAATCCAGCAATCTCATTCCAAAAATCTCAGGGGAGCAAGCATATCAAAGAAAGATGAACTAGAATAATATCATGCTAGAACGTAAGAGGAAGACTACAGACACGCCTCTGGTCCATAGACCCTGAGTCTATTTATTAAGACATACTGTTCAACGTCCTTTGCAAAGCCACCGCTCCCCACCACTATGAAAGGTGAAAACTTCTTCTCTTGAAATTTTAAACCATTTTCTTGTTGGCATTCATCATCTGGAAACTAAGACTTGAATAAGAGCTGTTTCTCTCTCTGTTCCCAGGGTTCTCTGCTGGAGGCATGTCTGCTTCTGCCAGCACCAGACTTACTCAGAGAACGAATTCACTGTATGAATTGCACCGTCTCTCTTTCTCAACCTACTTTATTTAGTCTCTTCCACTCACCATCAGTCCTCTGAATCTAAAGATGTAAGCATAGATGATGAAAATTTTCTTTTATTAGAGAGCCTTTCCCGGCGAACATGGGAGAGCCTGTGGCTGACTTTCCCTTCGTGCCCGCTCTCTCACCAGCCTACACCCACGCGCTTGCATGACTGTTTCTGTCCTCCCCCCGTCGCTGCTCTGGGACTGGGGGCTCCTCATGCCAGTGGTCCCCTCTCATCCATCATGGCTGCCCAGAGCAAAGCCAATGTAAGACATGCGGTAGCATCCAAAAGTCTGTTTAATGAACTGAAAGAATATGGACAGATCAACTGCTTTCCAAAACACAAACCCATACCCACCTTATATATATATATTCATCCTCTCCTCTATGGGGCTCCAAGAACAGCAGGCATAGGCATGGTGTTTATCGCACATTCTTTGTACAGGCGCTAGCATAGTAACTTTTCACTCAGGGAATTTCAGCCAGGGAATGAGGCCTTCCACATGGCTGAGTTATTCTAGGATCTCACAACCTTAACTGGTACCATTAAGACCAAATCAACTACTTTGCATGGAATATTTCTGGTAAATGTATTACCCAATTCTTTAAGTTATAAAACATAGCCTTTGATGTGTGTCCTAGATTTCTTTCAAGGTCATAATTATTACCCTTGATGGCCGAGCTTTGCCAGTGGTACACTCAGAGACTACTGTGGTGTGGGAGGTTACCTGCACCCAGACATAATGGGCTAACGTTGTTATGCTTTTTGCTTCTTTGACTTCCTTTCATAGATTTTCTGATTCCTGTCCTAGGTTTCTAATGCGAATTGGTAAACCAAACAGTTCAATATACTGGAATTATGTCAGGTACAAATAGACTTTGACTAAACACCAGAAATCACGAGCTTTCAAGTTGGCCTATTTTAACCGTACAGGGGATTTTGATACCTACACCTCTTGCTTCCATACTAGTTAATTCTAGTACCCAGAGAAGTAACCTTTCCAAGTGCAAGGTGTTACTGAAAATGCTGTTGATAATAATAGCACGGATGATGAAATGCCTTCCACTTTAATCATATTTAATTTACACACTGGTTAACCGATCCTCCTAGGTACTTCCTGGGAATGGACTACACTTACTGAGAAGTTGGTGACATTATCAGAACACTTGGAAACTTTTGTTTTAATTAAAAAATTTAGTTTATGGGTGTGATTTTCTTCTGGGCGCAACTTCCATACTTGCAGTAGTGTCTGCAGGCAATCATCTAGTTTTTTTTTTTTCAGAGAAGTGTCTAAAGCAGGGCACATCACAGGAAGTGACTGTTTTTAAAATGTTTCCCAGAGAAGAATGTGCTTTGGAAGAACGTTTTCCATGACTCTTACTTTTTACACGTTTTGGAATAAAAGCTGCATGTACCATGTGCATTTACTCCAGACATTAAACGAGGCAACGGAGGAGAACTTCTGTGGGTGTGGTGGCTGTGAACGCACCGTTCTGGGGATGAAATCAGGCTCTCACTCTCATCCTAGCTGTTGATCAGGCTGACTTTATTATTCCAGGGGCTGGGGAATACCTATGTCTACTTGACCTAATGGCATATGGAAGAAGGATGGGGCTAGGTGGGTACAGGAATAGATTCTGCCAACAGAAATAAGGTGAGAGCTGGATTATTACAACATGGTATGTCACTCTCGCTACTTTTATGTAACACTATTAAAACTGTGAGTTCCCCAGAGAGAGGTAAAATGAAAACTCTCCAATTTGTAGAGAGTCACTTCTGCATGCATTTTACCTGCTGTGCAGATTATGTGTGGAACTCTCTTCTAGGGTCACTCTCTAGTTTAGAGGACAAGATGGGGAGGAAGTTACTGCTAAAAAAGGGAAAAGCAGGGCTGATGAGGACTTTACATAGGAAGCTTTCATTATAGAGCCTTAAAGCAGCAAGGGGCTTAGGTTTCTATCTAGAAATGAGGAAATAGAGGCTTGGGGATGAGAAGAAACTGCACGTTCAATGAGTACGTAAGAGTTGAGCCACTGAGTGTATTAGTTTCCTAGGGCTGTCATAACAAAATACCACAAACTGGTGGCTTCAGTGAAAGCAACTTATTATCTCACTGTCCTGGAGGCTAAAGGTCTGAGATGAAGGTGTCCGGAGTGCCGTGCTTCCTCTGAAGGTGTTAGCAAAGCATATGATCCAGGCCTCTCTCCTAGGTCCTGGTGGTTCCTTGGTTTGTGGCAATATAACTCCAATCTTCACATGGCATTCTCCCATGTACATGTCTGTCTCTGCATCCAACTTCCCCCCTTTTATAAAGACGCCAGTCATAATGGATTAGGGTCCACCCAAACCAACTCACTTTAACTTGATTTCTTTGAAAAGATGTTATCTCCAAATAAGGTCCCATTCTCAGCTCTGGGTGGGTGAGGACTCCAACATGCCTTTTTGGGGAACACAGTTCAACCCAAAACACTGAGTCTCTACCAAACCTGGTCTCTCAACTCCCAGACTAGGGTCGGTACCACTGTCGCACACTGCATCTGATATTCTAATATTGTTTTCCTGAGTGCAAGCCCCTGGTTGCATCCTCAGGTCAAATGTAAATGATTTGGGGATTATTTCTTTAGCATCAGCACTCCATTAGTGTAGATAATTAAAAGTTGATTGCAGAAGGCATTATTTTTAATTTCTAAAAGCCTGCATTAAGATGGAATGGCCATTTTCCTAGAAGGAATGGGGATTATCCATCACCCTGACACTGAGGGGAATTCCACCAAAAAAAAAAAAAGGTAAAAGGAGAAAAGCACTTTATCAATGTGATCCATTATTATCATCAGCAGGGTCGCTACCGCTCACCTTCATTCATTTATTACTATTTCACACCCACCAACAGAGGATCCAGCCCAGGCTGTGCTGTCTCGAAAACGGTGCATCAGATGAGTGGGCCTATCTTTGTAGGAATGAGGCAAATAACAACGAAAAACCCCAGTGTTGACATTCATTCGTTATTCAGAAAATATTTACTCAAAATTTTAGTTTATTTATGGTCCAGGCACTGATCTAAGTGCCTGAGAAACATCGGGGAACAAAACAAAGTCTTGCCCATTAAGCTTACAGTCTTGTGAAATAAATTGTATAGTATATGTGAAGATGGAAAAAATAGAGCAGGGTAAAGGGATTGAATGTGTGTGTGTGTGTGTGTGTGTGTGTGTGTGTGTGTGTGTGTGTGTAAGTGACTGCGATTTGGGGGAGCGGTCCCTGCCAAGGTAGCATTTGAGGAAGGCTTGAAGGAAGTGAGCAGGTGAGCCCCGGGTTCCCTGGGGAAGATGAGAACCAGTGCAAAGAGCGTGAAGTGGGATCAGGTCTGGTGTGTTCCAGAAACAGCAAGAAGGCCAGTGTGGGTATCAATGGCCGAAGACCTGATTGTGCTGTGCTCTGGTGATAGGTCTGATTAGGTTTGACAACTTCAGCCTCTGGGAGCTTCCTTGACGCCCTCCTGCCTCCAAGGCTGAGCTCCTCTGGACCTTCCTTGCCCCTCTTTCCTGGCTGCTAATCAACAACATTAAAACGGGCAGCAGAACGGGTGAGGCTCTGTTCTGGGTAGCACCATCTCCCTTCTGGCATCCCCATCACCTGCCCAGCTAAATATTTGTCATATTTATACAAAACAATATTGATTTACCTTTTATCCTGGTTGAATCACAAGGGTTGATCACATAACTGAAACCTGTATTCTGCTAGGGAAGCCTAGTCCGTTCTTTTCTATGGGAAAAAGGCTTAACAAGACATGTGACCTTGATAATGTTTCACACTGCAGCATTCGTACTAACGTAAAAAAACAAAAACAAAAACAAAAAAACCCAGAAGAAAACGTTGTTAAACAACTCTACTCCAATATAAAATAAAAAGTTTAAAAAGAAAAGAATGTATTGCCATCTAAGAAACCCACTGTTGGGAGACAATTCTCCATGGCCTCCCACGTCTCTGCCCATGGCCTCCCACGTCTCTGCCCATGGCCTCCCACGTCTCTGCCCATGGCCTCCCACGTCTCTGCCCATGGCCCCCTTCCTCCCCCTCCAATGTCAGCCGCATCTCTCTACACATTCTACCTTAGTCACATCTCACTCTGAATCTCTTCTTCTTCCTCCCTCTTCCATTTTTTAAGGACCCCACTGATTACGCTGGACCCACACAGGTAAACCAGGGCAATCTTCCTTTCTGCTAACTGGCAACTTTAATTCCATCTACAGCTTTCCTTCTCCTTTGCCACGTAGCCTGTACAGGTCTGGGAACTAGAATGTGGACCTATTTGGCAGGGGCACGTGGGGTGACGGTTTCGCCTACTACACCAGCCAAACTAAGTGTCAAAACTCATCATCCTAACGTAAAGGCATCAGAACAAGACATTCACTTGCAGCTACGATGCCCCAGTCATTTCTTGATCCTGCCTGAGAGCGCTGACCTTCAGAGCCAGACTACATGTGTGCTTGGCCTGTAACCTCCTAAAACTTAAGAACACACTTCCCTGAAGAGCATCTCAAGGGAGGAGGTGGTCGGGGGAGGATGCTGCCCCCAGAGCAGCCACATTGTCCTCAGAGATTTTAAAACAAGAATAAACCTGGCTAAAAGCCAGTCTGCTTTCTACTATCAACACAGGCTGGCAATTCTAAGCCACGTCGGTGATCACTACGCCTACTGTCTTGGCTGGACTGCTTCTGAACCACCCCTCCCTACTTTGCTACGTTCCTGTTCCCCAGCAAAATCATCCCTTTCTTTCCTGACAGTAACTCACTTATTCTTCTGCAGTGCCTCTAGCCTAAGAGCAGCACACAGACTTTTGAAACTGGATGAAGCCCCATGAACCCCAGATACGTCTCACTGTGCAGAAAGCAAACCGCAAGCGAGACTGCTGGATCAGCAGCCTAGGGTGACGTCCTGACTCCAAGGATGACCGTTTGACATTTGTCCTCAAGGTGGAGGTCGCAATAGATAACCAACAAGGACCTACTGTATAGCACAGGGAACTCTGCTTGACACTCTATAATAACCCACAAGGGAAAAGAATTTGAAAAAGAATAGATACATGTATATGTATTGATATAACCCAATCACTTTACTGGACACCTGAAACTAACACAGCATTGTTAATCAACTACACTCCGAAATAAAATATTTTTAAATGAATGAATAAATAAAAAATAACTTAAAAAAGGAAAGCATAGGCTAACAAAGTTAAAACTGTTTGCTCTTTTTAAAAATTTAGATGTATAATTCAAGGTAAAATGTCCTAAGAAAAGGACTCTCCCATTCCTGGGGTCCCTGGCAATATTTAACACATCATGCAGTCTGACCCCAAAGCACTGTGTCATGAAAACTGCAAACCACACTGGCAGGAAGGCAAACTCCAGTCCACTAATGCACCCACCTGTAGCCCCTGGTAGGTATTCATGAAAACTAAACAAGAATGTTAAAAACATGACGGTTTTCACAATGCAAGTAATTAACTTAATAATCTGCTCCAATCCCATTGCCATCTGAATGATCACACTCTATGTTTTATTGAAAATTACAGCCATGGACGTACTGGTAAGCAAGCAAAACCGTGTGACCATTTGAACAATCATTCAAGGCAGCAAAGCATAGAGGAAAGAGGACCGGCTTTGGACCTGAATGCGGTAACAGGCCAGGCACAGGAATAGCTAAGGTTCTGAGGGTGGACTTCACCAGACGTATCCTAAATAGGACAGAGTGGTTGGGTCTGTATTAAGGTCTACGCAAAGCCAGCTACCAAGACTGAGATGATCGCGTCAAATTCAGATTGTTTCCAGCAGTGCTTATCAAGCTTCTCTGTACAGATAGAATCTCCAGGAGATCTTGTTAAAATTCAGATTCTGATTCGGTAGATCTTAGGTGGGGCCTAAGATCCTGCATTTCTAACAAGCTCCCAGGAAGGACCACACTCTGAGTGATGACGGTCTGCATCTCCGTAGCATCACCAGCAGCTGAAAAGAAGCTGCACTGTAATATGTGTTAAAATTTGTGACTCTGCTGTCCACCTCGAACCATCTTGTTTTTCATCTTAGAATAATCAAATTTTTGCAGGTAAATTTACATACCAGATGGTACCAGAACTAAGTGTGGTAGCCAGAGGCTTTCCCTTATAGCTTTTGGTTAAAGCCAGGCTAGTTCTCCACATCGTGAGGGGCATCCTTGGGGCTCTTATGGAGTAATTTCTGTAGGAACTGACCTCAGAACAAGAACTGCAGAAATGGGAGCATTCTGATATCACTATCTAAAGCAGAATTTGCTTATGACTGTAGAGTCCTTCCTACAAGAAATTCAAAGTGGCTTGGAATCCAGCTCACCAACCTTCCTCATATATCTATGAAGGCATTTTTGTGTTACCACTGGAGAAACTACAGCTAGACAATGCTAACAGTCTTGGTCATTAAATCATTAAATGTTCCCATGAGTTTTCATTGGTGAGAGCAGGCCAAGAAGGTGATGGGTAAAAAAGTGAGTCATGGGGAAAGATGAACAGAGGTCAAATGAGCATTCCACTGGACCCAAGTCAACCTGAGTTACACTAACAGCTTTACCCTCGCTCATCTGTGACAGTGGACAGAGCATTTTGACTATGGAGGCTTCAGTGTTCTCCGTCTGTAATATAAGCATAAGATTAACTCTTTCTTTACTTTGCAATGCTGTAACTTGGAATGACCGCCTATGAACAATCACACTATTCTGACCTTATATCCAGGTCGGACCCCTAAAAGCCACTGGAATCTAATCTGGAACAGTGACATAAAGAGGACTTATTAAATCATATTGAACAGAAGATGGCTCTGATATGATTTGCCCCCAGTCTCTCACCAAAGGAAGAAGGAAATCAGAGGTAACAGAGTAATATCCATACATCCTATTACCTGTTTATACAGAAATAAATGTCTTTGTTGCTCTCTTTGCTGTGTTATTATTTCACAGCCCAGTCCCTCAAATGCTGAGTGTGTGTGCCTGTGTGTGTGTGCACACTCATGCATGTACTCTCATGGGAATGCAAAATAAGAGTTTAGAAGGATTTAAAGAGACCATCCTTTTCCCCGGAAAACCTTTTCCCTGTTTACCTTTTCTCCAGAGTAAACAGGCTTAGGAAAAGTGAAAGATATTCTGCGGAATTTCAATTATTTATTTACCACAAAAAGTCTCTGGAACGCCATCTACTAGAATAGAAGACCTTAACACAGAAGGGTCCCGCTGGGAATTCCACGCTCGCTGCTTCCTTTGAGGCCATCAAGTCAACTAAAATCAACCTCTAAAGGCTTCCCAAGAGCAGCCCCACTCCTGGGCATACATTCGGCGAAACTCTAACTTGAAAAGATACACGCACCCCAGTGTTCACAGCAGCGCTATTTACAATAGCCAAGACGTGGAAGCAACCTAAGTGTCCATCAAGAGATGAATGGATAAAGAAGATGCGGGGGTGTGTGTGTGTGTGTGTGTGTGTGTATACACACACACATTATAGACATATATATAATGGATGTAGTATACATTCCATAATGTAGTATACATTATACATATAATGTAGTATACATTATAATGGATGTAGTATACATTCCATACTGGAATATTATTCAGTCATAAAACAGAATGAAATAATGCCATTTGCAGCAACATGGATAGACCTAGAGATTATCATAATAACTGAAGTAAGTCAGACAGAGAAAGACAAATATCATATATGTGGAATCTAAAAAAATGATACAAATGAACTTATTTAGAAAACAGAAATAGACTCATAGAGAAGACAAATTTATGGTTACCAAAGGGGAAAGGGGTGGGATAAATTAAGAGTTGGGGATTAACATATATACACTAGTCTATATAAAACAGAAAACCAACAAGGTCCTACTGTACAGCACAAAGAAGTATATTCAATATCTTATAATCACCTAAAATGTAAAAGAAGCTGAGAAAGAGGAGATTTATATATATAAAACTGAATCACTCTGCTGTACACCTGAAACTAATACAACATTGTACATCAACTATATTTTAATAAAAAGTTTTTAAAAAGAAGACTTCCCAAGAAAGTATCCTTGGAAAACCACCTCCTTGGTATTTTACCTTAATGTACAAGTAAGTCTCACTATCACTTTGAAAATTAAATACATGTACATTCTTTAGGAAGGACTCTCAAGTCTTTAAGTTTTATTCCAACTAGGAATAAAAACGAGAAGTGTGTAGATGGTACTGTATAATGTAATAGCTCTAACCATTAATGCAAAAACCAAGGACATTTCTTTTGAGGAAAATGTCTTTACCTCTACTAGATATTTGTTCAGTCACCCGATGCTCTTCTGACTTTTTCCATAAAATTTAACATATATTGAGAAAATAGTAGTTATCCCAGTTTAAATGTTATCATGTTAGAAATCATGTTTATCAAAATCCCTGAAATGTTACAGACTAAATAAAACTCAATGCCAGTTCATAGGAAATTCATGACAAGTGAAAATGTTTTTGAGGTTGGGCCTTGATTTTGTTTGGCCTCAGCAAAAATAAAACATCAAAGTATCAGGTTCTAAGACTGTGTCTTAACGTGCTTTCAGGAAAATAGAAAAATTTGACTAGTTTCAGTGAGTTATAAGAAAAGGTCAAAAAAAACCTTTTACAGCACGTCATATGAAGTGTTGCTATTTCTGTACCACTCCTGAAAATCACTGAAACAAAGTGAAAAACAGATTCAGTACAAAATAGGTACATATACACACATTCATACAATACACAATTAAAGAGTTACTAAATATTTTTTCAAGATCCCACCACCTTCTAAACTCCACATCCTATTTGTCTAAGAAAATCATGACTTGAATGAACACAGAGGTTTAAAGGAAATCACTGTGAATGGCCAGAGAGGAGGGATGGGCTGAGTTAGGTTGTTTCTTGCAGCAGCAGCCTCAGTTCCCAGTCCATCTTCCCACAACATACCATCCAAATGTTAAAGAGCTGGATAAGGTATCTGAAGGGGCTAACAAGAGCTGGAGGAATATTTTCCTATTTCTGCTGAACTGATGGGAAATAAACTCCTTTTTGGGTGGCAGCATCTATCCCAAAGGTGAGTCAGCTCAAGACCTCTAAATTGAGATTAATGAAGATCAAACTCATTAACCTGAAGGCTTTGAGTGGCTGGCACTTGGTTAGTGATTTGATTTTTGTTTTGTGAGAATCTTAAGTCAGGAAACTGAGTGATGTTCATGTTGGTGGGAGGCCCAAGAGATAATGCTGAACATTCGTTTGTAGAAATTTATCTGCATTCACTGACTGTCGCTATCGATTTGACTTTGCTGCTTCATCTTTCTAATCCCTGCAGCATCTTGCCTTGGGCAGAGCTGTAGGGCTTGAATAGAAAAAGAAAATAAGAACTGGAATACATTCTCTGGTTAGGACCAAAAAAAGAAGACAGGAGATGCAAAGAGGAAGAAAAAGACTTGACCTGAGTCCTTGGCAGTGTGGAAAGGCCCATCCAACTGGAGGTTAGGTTGAAAATCTCAGCCTGTGTAATTTACAAACTTCAACGTGGATCTGTAACAAAGAATTCTCCTGAAGCTAGAATGCACATTCTACAGGGAAGGGATGTGAGAATTCCACCCGCTATTCACAGATGGTGGTGGAAACATAATCTTCCAGGGCCTCCTTAGAACTTCATGGGGTTCTTTTTTTTCTCTCTCTCTCTCTTAAAACTGTAACTCTAACCATGTTTTGTTTTTTTTTTTTTTAAAAAAAGGACTTAACTGGACTTCCCTAGTGGCGCAGTGGTTAAGAATCTGCCTACCAATGCAGGGGACACGGGTTCAAGCCCTGGTCCAGGAAGATCCCACATGCCGCGGAGCAACTAAGCCCGTGCGCCACAACTACTGAGCCCATGCGCCACAACTACTGAAGCCTGTGCGCCTAGAGCCCGTGCTCCGCAACAAGAGAAGCCACCGCAATGAGAAGCCCGCGCACCGCAACAAAGACTAGCCCCCACTTGCCACAACTAGAGAAAGCCCGTGTGCAGCAACGAAGACCCAACGCAGCCAAAAATAAAAATAAATAAATTAAAAAAACAATTATAATTCTTTTCCAAACATTTCATGGTCATATGACCCTATTTATCCTC
Source organism: Tursiops truncatus (assembly GCF_011762595.2). NCBI lineage: Eukaryota > Metazoa > Chordata > Mammalia > Artiodactyla > Delphinidae > Tursiops > Tursiops truncatus. The sequence continues at coordinate 24,680,524 of NC_047054.1, read as the reverse complement.
ACAGCATTTCATTGTAATTTTTCTCTCCCCATGTACTCAGTATAAATTAAAAAAAAATAAAAAACACTGAAATTTTTAAATCAGTGAAGCAGGAATGGCTTTTACTTCACCAATATTGATATTCTTTTATCTCAATGATCTTCTACATAAAGAGTATTTTTAAAGCACAGGAGAAATCTTTTCATGGAATTCATTGTGGGCCGGAATGAATATTTTTTGGTAAATATTTTATATAGAGTAAACGATATAATTATAAGAATTTTGTAGTCACCTTGAAAATTACCCTTCCCTCCAGGACAACGCAGGAGGGAGGAGTTCAAGTAGAAAGTGCGTGTTAGAGAAAGAGAGAATTAGCGTCTAGACTAACTACATCAGCACTCCTGAGAGCCTGCTTAAGGTCGAGTACAAGAAGCTTAAGGTCAAGTACAAGAAGCTTAAGGTCGAGTACAAGAAGCTTATGGCTCACGCTCCTCTGGCTCCAGTTCGTTGTATTTTTCTGTTTATGATTCTCTGTACTCATGTCATTATTATTATCAGAGACTGTGCCCACCTCCACCTTCTAATAATGACTAAAACATCTTAATATTTAACCTTAGCTGATCTTTGATGCCTGACTTTATATAGAACAGAATTAGGCACCATGGAAGTAAAAGTTCACACTTAAATAGTAGCTAATTCATGCTCCTTAGTGGGAAGTTTAATACATTTAGGCTAATTAGAATAAATTATTCTGTAAGCACATTTTTTACTGAGAGTTAAGGTTATTTATAATCTCCCAGCACGTTACTCAGAATAAATACCTTGTGAAAAACGAATATTCCTTTGTCAGGTTATAAATAGACATATTTATTTGTTTGCTGATAATCTTTAATATATTTTTATCTAACAAGAGAATTAATTTTTCCATTTGTATGTTCTTAAGGAATTAAAATACTTTGAAGACTCGGTTATAAGTCCATAGCTGTGACTTCATGAGCAATTAGGTGTATATTAATGCAGAGTGAAAGGTTCAGAGCTGGCCAAGAAGACCCTTGTTGAAAGCACACCTCTTATTAAAGTTCAACGCTTGTATACTCTGCCCCTTGTAGAAGGGAATAAATTAAGTTCAGGTCCTTCTATTACTTGTGACCTGGTTTAAACTTACCAGAAGCTGGCCAAGGTTTCACAATCATTTATTAAACAAACATTTATTGAGTGCCTGCACTATATCAGACCCTGTCCTGGACACCAAGGAAATAAAAGTATATTTTATACACTTGTTTACAGAGATACTTATATAGAGAGATATTTACAAAGAGGAAATAAATATAGGAAAATATGATAATAGTAATCATCATGATAAATGAATACTGCATAGCAGAGGATGAACAAGATAGTATAGAATAGATAGAGAAGCAGGTCTAGTGAATTTAGGGAACATTTTACAGAGGAGATGGTTACCTGAGCTGAGTCTCAAATCACAAAGGACTATTAGCAGGAGTTATTAACCTGTGATCTAGATACTCCCTCTAGCACCTGTGGATAGAATACAGGGGATCCATGAACTTGGATGGGAAGAAAATGTTCACATATTCCTTTTGCCTGAACTCTAACTGAAAAGTAGCATTTCCATTGATTTCAAATGTAAGGAACAAACCATAGTAATATTAACTGTGATTTTCCTCAGCAACAAAAATTGCAGATTTTCTGAAAGAATCATAGTTCTTAGCCCTGATGCTACATCATATTACTTCATCTACCCATCAAGAAGCTTGTTTACTACCATATCACAATTTTTAAAATATTTAACTATCTTTCAATTTAATTGGCTTATTTGTAATCTGATGTATCTTACACAGATATTTAAAAACTCCATCTTGAGGCAGGGTCTCTGGGCATCACCAGAATGCCAAAAAGGTCCACGACACCAAAAACTTTTACTACCAGGATCAGAGGATACTTAACCAGACGGAAAATAGGAAGGTTAATTTATGCACAAATAGAATGTATTTACAAAAGTCTGCAAAAGCATAGGAGGGAAATGTATAAGAGAAGCCACAATTTCTTCAGAGAGGACTGCCGAAACCCCCAATCCAAGAAATGCAGGAGGAATATATCAAAAATATCTGAGAAGAAATCGGACAGTGCTTTGGCAAGGCAAAACACAAACTTACCCGACTAAAACTTAATAGACAGTACTAACAAAAGAAGGGTGAAAAAGGCTCGAGATGAAAATGTGTGCTCAGATTTAAAAAGCAAGGAGAACTATAGCACATGATTGGCCTTAGAATGGAGGCAGATTTGTGTGAGGTTGTATGCAGCTCTAATCGCACGTGGGTATTCGAAGTTTCATATGCAGTCCTTGAAAAAATATAAAGAACTACAAAGATGCCGGGATTAAATGCCAAAAGTAGGGCCTAAAATACTATAACAACATGAGGGATCATGAATAGAAGAAAGCCAAGGGATACAAAGCATTTGTGCTTGACGGAAAGAAAAATCCAGGTCCACTGTCAATGTCATTGGTCAGACTGGACGGTTGTGGCTAATGGGCACCAAACACTTTCTGAATATGAAAGGTAGTCTGTTCAGCTGGGACCTGATAATAGAGAAACATCATTGAAATTTGAAAAGTGCCCCCCTAGGGCACAGAGGGCCAGCAATAAATGTACAGAAAATAAAAGCAAGGAGCTTAAAGCTTTAAGATATTTTGCCAACTTAATAATAAATATTACGCTATTTTATTGCATTCGTAGCACTTCTTATGCTCCTGGGTTCTTGGTCTTTTAGGCATAAAGGGTAAATAACTTGCCCATGCTCAGACAGCCAGTGAGAGGAATGGGGCAGGACATACACACAGCTGGCTCAGAAGCTGAAAGAGGAGGGCCTGCAGGGGACAGTCAATTTCCAGAAGAAAGTCCTGGCAAAAGTTCCCAAGTTTCTTACCTAGTTAAATGATTAGTTGTGGCAGTTACTGCCTGAGAAACCTTCTCACTTTCCTCAAATAAACAGACACATAAGAAAACTTTTCAGTGGTGGAAATGAATGGAGATCTCCTGAGAGATGTGTACCTTGTAGTGTTTCCCAAGGGGCAGATGCTCTCAGACTGAAATATACTGATAAAGTCAATGGATGAGTTGTCAGAAAGCTAAGGCTCCTTCTCTTTCCACTTCGGCGTCAGGAAGACACCTCTCTGCACCGCTCCCCAGCCCCGCTGATGTGGGCGCTCCTCCTGTCTTTACGACCACAAGACCTTGGCACCACTGAGCGGCAGGCTATGGATGACCCCACCTTCCAGAGTTATGGGTTTGAAATCATAACTTAGTTACGGATTGAGTCTTTAGAAACGAAATGTACACCTCTGCTTGAAATGAACATTTCAAGGGCATACAATTCCTCCACGTGGCACTGACATTTAGCTCTTGATTGCTTACGTATGTCCAGTATGTTTCACGTGTAAGCCAGCCCTGACCCCTCCCTCTTCTCCGCTTCCAAAGTACACAATCATCAAGTCCTACCTAGCCTTCCTGTAACTCACATATTTATCTCCACTCCCATTTCCGGTGGCACCGCCACCTAGCGCTCGCCTGAGGTACTGCAGCAGCCTCCTGACTGGCTTCCCTCACTCTGATCTCGTCCACGCCACCCTATTCTCACACAAAAGCCACAGGGATCTTTCTTAGTCACTGCTCAGTGTCTAAGCCGTCCGTGGCCTTCTGAATAAAGCAGGAATTCCCTAACCTAAACACAAGGTCTTCAACCTGACCTCTAATTTTATCTTTAGTTTCAACCCTCACTACTCCTTCCCTCTCCATCCAAGCAACCATTCTACCAAATTACATTTGGTAACGACTGACATGCAGGCTCCTGGAAGCCTGGGCCTTTTAATGTGCCATTTCTTTTCCTATAACCTCATTCCCCTCCCCTTTCCCCTACCTTTTATCCTGACAAATGGCCCTCGTTCTTCAGATTACAGTTCCAGAGAGCCCTCCCCCAGCAGCAAGTCTGAGCAAGACACTCTTGTCCTACCTGTTTGTGTGTCTGTGTCTCTACTAGACAGGGCCCAGGGGGCCAGGGACCGTGTCCTTGTTCTCACTGTATCACTCAGTAAATATTTGTCAAAGGGTAGATGAACAAGATAGTCTTGTAATGAGGTTTGCTCTTTAAAACAAATAATATTGGTAGAGTCATAATGCTTTCCAGACAATATTTCTACATCTGTGTTTCTTTTAAAATGTCAAATTAAATGTCACAAGTTTGCTATCTGCGTAATCACTAAATATACATTTTTATGCTCTGGATTAAATGAGTGACACAGGTTGAACATTCTACTGCTGTACCTGAAACAAAGTCCTTTTTTTAACTAAAGAATTTTTAAAATTTGCTTTATTACCTATTTAGTTCCATTTTTCTTCTTCCTAAAACACAGACAGTGACAAAGATTTGGGATTACCTTTACACACACAAAAATCTACTCATCCTCTCCTCCCCTCCATAAACTCCCAATAAGGTAGACACACAGGAAGTAAAGGAAATCCACTGCTGGACAAAAGTAAATGATACTGGAAGAAGCTACGAAAGGGTAAGTGTGAGGAATGTAGGACACCACATACGAGTAAACGATTCCCAGCCTGCTCTGGTTATCACTGAGAAGAAAGCAGAGGAGGATCTGTGGGTATCATAAAAACACAAATTACCTAGAAGCCACAGGTGAACTGGTAAGTGTCTCTAGGACAATCACTTTGGGGAGGGGCTAGATACCTCAAATCATTTCCATCTTTAATGAAACATTCTTTGCTTGGCCATCATTCTGGTCCTCAATTAACTGAAGCTTAAAAATGTCAGATACAAGACTAGCTGATGCAACCGGATGAAACGCACTAGGCTGATTTTTAGACATCAGCGGCGCGTTGGAGAAATTAGAGCATGACGGGCTTTAATTCATGCATTTTAAAATAATTTGGGGGGGTCAGCTTTGCCAGCTTCTCTGGAGCCGGGACTAATCCCAAAGGCATCATAAATAAAGTCAGCCTGAGTATGCTTCATCAGGCAGCTGAAGGCAACAGTACAGACACCTGGTCTTGGTGCTGCCATCTGACCTGCTGAGATACTCCAGCGAGTCCTCCGCTTACTAGACCAGACAGAGGACCTCACAGGCTTCCAGAAGATGCAAACTCTCTTCTGTGCCAACAGCATACACATCTTACCACAAGTGGTGAGAAGCTATAGCCTTTAGCTTCACTTTCTGAATGGGGGTCTTCCCTTTACTTCACCACCTGGGCCTAGGAAGGTCTATTAGTTTCCTAAGATGGCTATAAGAAAGTATCACAAACTTGGTGGCTTAAAAAACAGAAATCTGTTGTCTAACAGTTCTGGAGGCCTGAAGTCTGAAGTCAAAATGTTGTAGGGCCATATGCTCCCTTCACGGCCTCTAAGGACAATCCTTCCCTGCCTCTTCCAGCTTTTGGTAGCCCCAGGCACTCCTTGGCTTGCAGATGACCCACTCCAATCTCTGCGTCTTTTCTTCACATGGCATCCTTCTTGGGTGTCTTCTCTCTTTTTATAAGGATACCAGTCATATTGGGTTAAGGGCCCACCCTACTCCAGTATGCTTCCATCTTAACTAACTCCCCTGCAAGGACTCTATTTCCAAAGAAAGTCACATTCCATGATACTGGGAGTAAAGACGTCAACGTATCTTTTTTTTGGGGGGGGAGGGAGCAGTGTACATAATTCAACCCATAAAATAAAGGATAAAAGAAATCATTCTAGTTTGCTTTTGCGTTATGCATAGTTTGTGTGTTAGTATTTTCTGTGTAACCTCTTACTTAGAGGAAAAATAACTTGTTCTTACCTCCATCTTTGGACCAGAAAGTTATAACTTAGTTAGAATTGTATGGAGAAATCAATTCCTGAGTTTCCACAGTGTTCCATGCCTCCACATTCTTCACCAGCTACAAATGATTCTCTAATTTCCACCACTTTCTCAAACTACATACACTTAAATTTCACTAATCAATGTCAAGCAGCCCATCACCAAACCATCAACTTCTAGAATCTCAACCCCAGAATTCCTGGCACTAGTGAATTCCTAACAACTGTTATTAACATGAGAATTTATTTTCTTTTGGTCATTTGGGCCCTACTCTCAAATTATGTGTTCACACTGACAAATCTCAAATGCCTACATGTTTCATCACCACACACTTTCAAAGTTCCTTCATGGGTGGTTATAGGAAGCAGAATTAGAGAGTCAGTTCTATGAAAACCAATTGTACCATGACTTGGTATCTGGAGAAGAACACCCAGACACACCTACAGACAGAGAAAGCAGGAAGGATGTCTTAAAACAGTGATCCATCACTTGGTCTTGCGACTTGAAGACTGAGTCTATCAAGTTTCAGGTATCCACCGGAGATGCTCCCTTATAGGTGGATAGGTGACATAGTAATCCACTCAAACATCTGATTTAACCATTTTAAAAGCCTAAAGTCATCTATGACAATGATACCAGCATTGACCACAGGGAATCTTAAGCTTTGTGGTGACAGGAAAATGCCAAAGATCACAGATCCAGAAAAGGAGATGCCTTTCAGCTTTAGATGGGAGTCTCCTAACACCACTTGGCAACAACTATGGAAAAGTCCTTGCCCCCATGGAGTTTGTATTCCAGAATGAAGAGACAGATAATCAGCAAATAAATAAGGACATTTATAGTGTGTCAGATGGTACAAGCCAACAGAGAGGTAAGGGAGGTTATGGGGTGTACCAGGAGGAGGGACGGGATGGGTGGTCAACGAAGGCCTTGCTGAAAAGGTCACACTTGAGCCAAAATATAAAAGAAATGAAGTTCTAAGCCAGTTGATTCCTACTCCTTCATAAAGGATCCTTTGATTTTATAATTCTCTCTTCATGGATTTCATGTTTTAAAACATCTCATTTCCCAAAAATATGAAGTCTTGGTTAATTGTCAAAATACATACTCTTTGTGGAAAGCGCCTCAGGATGCAGACAAAAGTTGGGCTCTTGACTTGCACAGTGGAAAGCTAAATTCAACCAGCAGGACTTAGGCAACAGGACCCTCACGTTCCTGTTTATTCCAGCTCTAGATTTCTACAGGGATAGTGTTAATTTAATCTAAAGGAAAACCTCTTGCAAAACTTCGTGGTTCCAGCTCAGTAAGACTTACAATGTCGTTAAGAGCACCCATACTAGATGTTAGAACATAAGTGCCAGGGAGCAGAGAGCATTGCATTGCTCGGTGATATATCCCAGTGCTCAATATATTTTTGTTGAATTGAATTTCCTGAACTCACGCCATTCGCCTGGACCATAAACTGATCACTGGGATTGATTTTCCCATTTGAGACCTGTTTCTTCCACAATTACCATAGTTTCTATTTTTCTCTACCCTCCATGATGCCAGCACATCACTGGGCCATGATTATTCTTGCAGCTGAGTTACATGTGAGATGACTGAATGTGTCAGAATGATGAGAAATCAGTGATGTAAAAATGGGGAAGGTTGGAAGGTAGGGGCACATTTTTCTGTAAATGGAATTATTGGCTAGAACTCCCAAGAAATATAAAAATGTATGTTTGGAGAGATGGCTATCCAGAGGGAGGGACACACTACTCACAGATAATAAAGCCACTTCCCTTTCATTCCCCTACTGATTTTAGCTGTTTTAGAAAGAAGAAAGTGGAGGCCCCAAAGATCCATGGTTATCTCTGGTCGTTTGATCTTAAGGGCTGCTGAAGACACATTCCGTTTGGTTGTCCAGTTCATTTCTCACTTTGTAGCTGATGCCATCACCAGGGTGGGGTTTATATTTTCCCACCATGTGCTTCCTACAAAGTTCTGCTGCTGATAGCTACTATTTGGAATTATATTTTATAAAGCATGTACTCTCTTCTACTTAGCTATTTTCTACACTTTATCATACCCCAAACCTATCACTGATGGTGACAACCACAGATCCCTGTAGTTTGCTCTCAGGAAAAGATCTTTGTGAAGAAAGATAGATCAGGGCTGAGTTCTTTCGTAGAGGTCATTTTTTTTCTACTCTTTTTCTGCAAGGAAGAAATTTCACCCCCTCGGAAATGAAACAAAGCTATCTCACCCAAGATGGGTTATATATATACGCATCAACGACTTATGTTCAATATTTGTTGAGTACCTGTTATATGCTGGGCAACTTCCTAGACCCTGAGGATATGGGAGTGAATAAAACAGAAACAATTCTTAATCTCATGCCACTTACATTCTAGTTTACATAATATGAGGCGCCATTTTAACCAAAAGTTCCCACTTTCTATGGGTCATCAAGGGATGGGGCAGAGGCTGTCATTTTAATGTGCGTATTTGGCTCTCCCTAGTTGGATTTTTGGCTTTAACTTCCATTAATTTGTCTTACATCTAAATTAATTTTTATGAGCTCCTCATTATATGTCACATTGATTTAAATAATAGCAATAATAATAATAGAAAACACTCAAAAGTCCAAACTCATGAGCTTGAAAGCTTCAGCCTTTTGCCTGAGATACAGTTCACACCATACCCTGTAGGCTGCATATAAACCTAACTAGAAAATAAAGGGAAGTTTTGCTTTGCAATGAAACCAGCCATAGTTTAATGTCCATTATGAATGGTAAAGGTATGCTTCCACAAACAGTTCACGAATTGTTCTTTTGGTTATTCCATTAGTTGCACACATGGTCATTACACAAACCATTAAACTTAATGAGGATGAAACTGGCTATAACTTTTAAGCCAGTTAAGCCTCCATTACCTATAGACAAAGGCAATCAACTCTGGGAATACGTTCCCACTACTCATAGGGAAGGATTACCCGAAGATCACAGGTTCCTTCCCCTCCAGTACTGAAGCAATAGCTGCTCCATTAGACAGAGCACTGTTAGCATCAAGGGAGGCTCCATGGTGTCTCTTCAAACTGTGGATACTTCATCACTCAAGGTGAAAATGGTAGAAAAATGCAACTTATCACAAAGTTGCTGTAAGTGGACAATTCCTGCCAAGTTGACATATGTAATTTTGCTTCCTCTGATGTCACCGGATAATATGACTCACCGCTGAAACACTGTTGACAGTAGAAAAAGGAAAAAAAAAATCTGTGGAGCCAAGGATAATATTACAAAAACAAGGAATGACAATGAGGCCACTTCTGCACATGTCTGCATTTCAATTGGCAAACCACAATCTGGAGATGTATAATATCACCATGGCCACCGTCTAACCCAGGATTCTGTTCCCAGGTGTGAGCTTAGCACTTTGCCCATGGACGTCTGCAAATAATTACTATCTTAAAAAAAAAAAGGATTGCCACCCCACCTGGCCCCCTTCCCCAAGCAGTACATGAATATAGCAAATAAAGTGACTAAAATCAGCCTTTTAAGCAACTACCCAGCATAAATCATTACTTGGCAAGAGGCTATAACATTTGTCTGTAATGGTTCTACACAGTATGACGTCCACTTCCAAGTAGATGTCTTGGTAAATATGGCATCAGAGACCATGCCTAAGGAAAAGCTGAGTGCAGATGAAATTCCATTTCAGAATGAAATAATTAAGTTACTATGACCATCTGTGATCTCCTACACAAGCAAAGAGCTGACTGAACACATCTGCCATGGTATAAACCTATCGGCTTGCAGATGCTTTAAAGGCAATGAATGAAACCTTAATTTCTTGGTATCTTTCATAGCCCCTACCATTGTAGGCACTCAGTTACTCATTCAGGAAATACTGTAGGTCATGTACTAGATACCAGGCACTATGCTAAGAGCTGTGATACAGAGGTTGTCGCATCTGATAGGGATATTGCCCTCATAGATCTTATACTGTAGCTGTGAAGGGGAGAAATTACCAAGTAATCATGCAATAACATAATTACACATAATACTACTTCCGTGATCTCTGAAGTACTAATTCCGTGAAAGGAATTACTCCTTTCTCTGCCCTTCAATAGTACTTTCTCATGTATCTATTAAGCACTGACTAATGTCTGTCTTGTGTTATGAACTGGGTACGTATCTATGTCTTTTTAGATGGCAATCACTCAAGAATAGGGCCACATCTTTGTGCTTCTCAGCACCTCGCTCCTCCCATACCTTCTCTCCCACTACCTACCCCTGCCTGGGGCTCCTACCACCCTGGCTTGCACAGAACTCCCCTTCCCCCCACAAAAAGGTAGAAATAAAGCTGACCCACTCACTAGCTTTTCTGTGTGGGTCAAATTCATTTTATTTCTTATGCTTCCATTTATACATCGGGGCTAAGAATTTACCACTAGCCTCTTTGGGACATTGTAACTCGAAGAATGAAATGGAGACCCTCAATATAAAGGCAGCAGGATATAAGGGCCCCTGAGAGGCAAAGCCATCAGTCCAAAGGCTTAACCACTGGTATGGGAAAAGGAACAGTTTTACTGGACTCAAGGATCTAAAGTTGTATCAATGCTGGTTGATATCCATACCCAGTCTTTGATAAACTGAGATAATAAAGGCAAAGCAGTGGGGTTTTCATAGGCTAAATTTATTCAACTTATGTTGAGATTATCTTTCCTAAAATGCCCCTTTTTTTGAAATAATGCTAATAATGGAGTTTTAAAAAACGTTTTACTTGTTAAAATCTAAATAAAAGGCAATCTATATCAGTCTCTTCATTTTTTTCTTGGGAGATTTTACTGTCCCATAAAATCTAACTATCTGGGAAACACTGGCTTAGGGTGTCTGCTTTCATTGGCTGGAACGGCTCACAGCCCAAGTCAACCCAGATATTCAAGCTCATGTCGGGAGGCAGCTTATTGGCTGGTGTGTTTCATGAGGACAGCAAGATCTAAGGAGGTTCAGAAGACAATTTTCTTGGCAGAAATCCTTCTAAATTCAAAGATAGATGTTTTCAGCCTCTCCCTTGGTTGAATTTTTCTTTTTTTTCACATGGAGATGGTGAAACTAGCGTTTTCCGTAGTGTTTACAGCTGATGGCGTTATTATAAGTGAGGTTAAAAGAGTAAAGGAAAAAGGGATGTAGAATAGGGAAACCAAGAGAAGGAAGACATGAAGGCAACAGAACATACAGAATGAAGAGTGATTAGAAGGTTGAGGTGGGGTAAAGTGAGAAAACAAAAATAAGAAGAAAAACAAGAAATTCACACACAGACACACACAATTGCCATTGCCAGTTACAGGAGCCAGTGGTTCACGAGTTCTGTTGCCACTGATTTCTCTTTACTTTAGTTGCTGAAGGACAGAAAACCAAGCCTGCAATTTAACCAAAGACTTCTTAGCATAAAAGGAAGCTCTTCAGCTCTGTCAATCACACAGGAGCCAAACTCAAGGCCAAGAACCCTAACATGAATTATATTCCTGACATACCAGTGTCTTCACCTTTGCTAACTATGTCTGTCTTCTTCCAGGACCGAGGAGATTAGTTAAGAAGGAGTAGTTATACACTTCCAATTGTGACCCATTCTTGGGGACAAAAGAAGATTACATTTCAGGAACTCTCCTTCCTAAACTACTGGTGGGGAGGGGTAGCAGTGGTGGTGAGCAAAGCAAAAGAAAAGAAAACCCAAACCGTGTTTTCTCCTAAGCCTCACGTCAATTGCCAAGGGTGAAAGGAGTTATTAATACAGTAGCATAGATGCTTATCCATGTTCTTCCCAGGTTTTACATCCCCAGGAAACTTCCCTTCCACTTAGAAACAAAAGCCTGCCCATGTTTTGATGCCCAGATCTTCAAAGATTGTAATATACTCTTGTGGGTTCCCACTACCCTTTACCAAACAGTGTAGTGTAACTTTACGAGTTGGAAACTCATCTCTGTTTCGGAATTCAGCACTTTCACACACACCAAGAAGATCTGAGGGATAGTGCGTGTAGGGTGTCCAATGACTAGGGATAAGTTCCTGCCATTTGGGCCCATTAGCTGAAAAATGGGAACTTAGGACCATTTCCCTTCCTGTCTCACTTCCCTTAGAGCTTAACCACCTATTGGATAAATATGGCAGGTCCATTGGTCATTCCATTCCCCCTCCATTTGGCTTTTCTTTTAGGGGAGAAATAAATCTTTCTGTTCAGAGGATAAGCATTGCCTTGCGGTTTCCAGTCTAAGTTAAGCTACATTTGGAAGGTGGAAGTGACCCTCAGGCCAAGAGCCGCCGTGAACAAAGGATCTTGTTCACAAGCCCTGTGATGTGGCTGGGTCGTATTGCATTCTTCCTCACCCTGCGGTGGCAGTGAAGTTCAATGCCCATGTAGTAAAGATTTTACCCAGCAGGTGGGAGTAATTACACACAGCACATATTTCTAGGCAGCAACTTTCTTCCAAATTTATAATCCGAAAGAGCATAGTAGTAAATCCCACAATTTTTTTGAACCCTGAATTTGCTAGCCCACTCTCCAATTCACAAAACATATATGGTCAGTCATAACTCAAGAGTCTTGAGTTTATCTCAGAACTCAAGTATGGCTGAAGAAGAGAGTAATTGGCAAATATTTCCCATGGAACGGAGACTTTTTATTACCATTTCTGTTACATGTTCTGTTTTATCTTTCAGTTACTTTTTTAAAATGCCATTTACCTGAGGTACTTCTGTTCTTAGAAAATTTTTTTCACACTTAATTTTTAGTCTGAAAATACAATGATTTTTTCCCCATGACTTTTGCTGCGTTGTCGCTGTGCCCCTTAGCCAAATTTATATCTACGCTTATGAAATACTAACTCAACTGAATCCCGGGTGAAACACTTACACACTCTCTCACAAACCGGAGATGACCTTTCCGTTCTCTTCTGGTCCAAATATTTCAGCAATCTTCAGGTATAGATTAGGTTGCCAACATGATGACAGATGATATATTTTCTGAGATCCGATATTTCTTTCACATCCATTTAGAGACACATGCCTATAGTTTATAATGGCAAGTCTTGAAATTAGTAGCTTATGGAATATGCTTTGCACTGTGCTTCACTATGCAAAGTAAGGGTACAAGGGTATGCATATATATTTTACTTTAATCAATTCATCTTGTGGAGTGCAATGAACAGAATTATTTTTAACTTTACTGGTACGACTTTTGAACCAGTTCTGTCAGAGAGAGTGATTAAATGAGCACCAAATATGTTCCCTCTCCCTGAGCACACAACCAAACTACATTTCCCAGCCTCCTTAAACCTAGGTGGGGGTCATGTGACTAATTCTGACCAATGGGATGAGAGCAGAAGGCCACTGTCACTTCCAAACCAAGGCAGTTAAGAATGTGTGTGTGTATGTGTGTGTTCATGTGCACTTGTGCTGTTTTGGACACTCTCATTCTGCCTACAATATTGGCTGTATATTGCCAGAGTGACGCTGAAGCCAAGTGTCAAAGATGGAGGAGCCATCGTCCTCTGTTACAGCACAGGAGAAAAAGATCCCCAAGTCACCTCTTAGGGGAGTAACCCAACCAAGAACAACTGTGCTGGAATCTAAGTCCGTAAGATGTAAGTTTTTACTGTATTAAAACACTAAGAGTTGTTTTCTTCTTTTAAGCAGCAGTTGTCACGCCCCAACTAAATCATAAAAATAATAGTGTTCTTTTTTTCCAAGTTTGCATGTACTAGTACACCAACAAAATGCCTATACAGAAAATGCGTTACGTGGCATACTATTTTTGATATAAATAATACACTGTTTTTCATTTGAGGATGATCTAATATTACGTATCTCCCATACTTAATTTTATAATTTCAGGTTCACGAGTCACTCTTTTATTATATACATGAGGCAATATATAAGCAATATTGCCAGCTGGTACTACAACCTTTTCTGTCCTTAATTGATTCAGTGAGTCTCTGCCTAAGACTTTCTGATGTCTTTTGTTTTCTTATTCAGAATTTGCAATTATAATTTATCTAATGATTTACCAATTTTAAGTCATATAAGCTATTTGATTAGACATATAATAATTGTTTTAACCCTTTCTAAGGAAACAATGCTTGATGAGGAAATGAGGGGTAGAACAGAGGAGAACTCAGAACTCCAGAAATTCTGGTCCAGGGGACCATGAGATGAAGTATATTTACAGTTACTCTCTTCAGTCTTACTTTATGCTAAGAAACTAAAGACCTGGAATGCTAACTTCCCCCCTCTGATGATGCTTAAAGACATCAATATGGCTCAATAAAAGGAAACAAAGTGTGGAGTTAATTATCTTTGGCTATATTTTAGGGTTTATCATTTGCAGCCACAACTTTCTCTATCTGTAAAGTGGGCATCATGTAACATATCAATTTTCAAGGTGAGTAAAGAACAACCTTAAGACACAAGGCATTAATATACTAAAATACAGGTATTCAAGTCCATAGAGTTTTTTTTTTTTTTTAAAGGCTTTTCTACAGGACTTTAGAAATCACCACTCAGAGAACTAAGAGAAGAATCTATCTAACTGGATTAGTGTTTGTGAATGGAAATGCTCTATAAAATCTACAAAATGTCTGGCATGTTTTAATCTAGTTTTAATATATTTTAATAATATGGACATAAGAAATTTAATTACAGCCAAAAGCTGGCAACCGAAAGAGGCATCTCCAAGTATTTTTGCCTTAGCACCAACCCAGACATAGGGCCTTGCCTCCAAATATTTGAGTGTGTGTATATACACATCTAAAGACATCCTGAACATGATGCTATCCTATTTCACTTAATGGTTAAGAGCGTGGGCTCTGGAGTCAGGCTGAGTTCAAATCCCAGCCCCACAGTTACCACTGGTATGACCTTGAGCATGTTTCCTAACACCACTGACTCAGTTTCCTCATCTGAAGAATGAGGATAAAAATAATGATTTGTCTCATGAGTGGCTGTGAGAGTGAATTATCTCTGGGGAAGCCTTAACACACTTCCTGGTCATACAGCAAGTGCTCAGCAAACATTAGCTGTATCTTTATTACCCTTCATCTGCATATTTGAATTGGTCATATTCTTAGTCCCTTAGAGTGAATCCAGCTTGCCCATGGGAGCCGAGGCCCGAATAACACATTCTGTGGGTATCTGTCTTTGCCTTGAGAATTCTTCCAGCCCACCCTTCCTTATCCCACTCTCTCTCCAACTTGGCTTCCACAAGATGCCTCCTAGGAGAAGAAACACACACTCTTCCTCTGCCACTCATATACTTCTTTTTTTTTTTTTAAGTTTTTACTTCTTAATTTTTATTTATTTATTTTATAGAAATATAGTTGATTTACAATATTAGTTTCAGATGTACAGTATTATATTAGTTTTAGGTGTGCTACATAGTGATTCAGTGTTTTTCTAGATTATACTCTATTCAAAGCTATTATAAAATATTGGCTATATTCCCTGTGCTGTACATTACACCCTTGTGTCTTATTTATTTTATACATAGTAGTCTGTACCTTTTAATCCTCCACCCCTATCTTGCCCCCT
Source organism: Tursiops truncatus (assembly GCF_011762595.2). Classification (NCBI taxonomy): domain Eukaryota; kingdom Metazoa; phylum Chordata; class Mammalia; order Artiodactyla; family Delphinidae; genus Tursiops; species Tursiops truncatus. The sequence continues at coordinate 24,665,101 of NC_047054.1, read as the reverse complement.
CCCTCCTTCCTTCCCCCCACTGGTAACTAATTTGTTCTCTATACCTTTAAGTCTGTTTCTATTTTGTTATATTCATTTGTTTCAATTTTTAGATTCCACATATAAATGATAACATACTGTATTTGTCTTTCTCTCCCTGACTTATTTCACTAAGCATAATACCCTCCAGGTCCATCCATGTTGTTGCAAATGACAAAATTTCACTCTTTTTTATGGCTGTGTAGTACTCCTCTGTGTATATTTACCACATCTTCTTTATCCATTCATCTGTTGGTGGACACTTAGGTTGCTTCCATATCTTGGCTATTATAAATAATGCTGCTATGGGATTTCCCTGGTAGTCTAGTGGTAAGGATTCTGCGCTTTCACTGCAGAGGCCTGGGTTCAATCCCTGGTTGGGGAACTGACATCCCACAAGCTGTGTGGTGTGGCCAAAGGAAAAAAAAAAAAATGCAGCTGTGAACATTGGGGTGCATATATCTTTTCAAATTAGTGTTCTCATTTTCTTTGGATGTATACCCAGGAGTGGAATTGCTGCATCATATGGTAGTTCTAGTTTTAGTTACTGAAATTTTTAAAGCCATGAATGTAATTTAGCAGGAACACTATCACAGGCAATCATTTTTGCTTTGTTGCTAAAGCTGTTGGATACATGTTAGAGTGATTACTTTTTTGTCTGAGTGTATGACAGGAAAATAATGTTTAAATCAATATGTACATCAAAGTATCTCCACTAGCATTATTAATCTAGAAGGAAGTATTACATAGACAATAGTAAAAGAAAGGACATTTAGTCTATATTTTCAAATGGGACTTGATCATTTTAAAGCTGTTCACTGGCAAAATTTTTCACCAAGTTAGTATAGATTATATGCTACTTCATAAAAGATAGCAATAAAGAAGTTTGGGTTTTTTTTTTTTTTTTTTGCACGGGCCTCTCACTGTTGTGGCCTCTCCCATTGCGGAGCACAGGCTCTGGACGTGCAGGCTCAGCGGCCGTGGCTCACGGGCCCAGCCGCTCCGCAGCATGTGGGATCCTCCCAGACTGGGGCACGAACCCGCGCCCCCCGCATCGGCAGGTGGACCCCCAACCACTGCGCCACCAGGGAAGCCCTGAAGTTTGGGAGTTTTGTTTTGTTTTTCAGTATTTGCTTTCAGAGAAAAATCCTAAAACTTGTAGGGATTTCTGATGCCAGAAAATTTTGATATATAAGAGTATATTTAGCAATCAGGGTGACTTAGATCATGGTAATTGGCGTATGTACAATTATAAGTTGCATTTCAGTTATTTAAACTGAGATATCCTTGATCAGGTTGAACATACTGTGAGTAGAAGGTCTCTTCTTCCAAGAAATAAGATGGAGACAGTCTTTGGAGAATGGCCTCACTGAACTGGTAAGTTAACTTTCTCCGGATTTTGATGACTCCCCAGTTCTTCCATAATTCCTCAGTGCTCTGGCCGTTTTCTGGTAAGTCATGGTCTTCCGGTTGCCTTTTCTTCTCCCCCAAAGTTGGGCAAGTTTTTCTTTGTTTTTTGATACAAACCGAAAGATGTCTTTGGTTTGATCTATCCACTGAATACAAGATGCCATCTCGGGATTACACAGGGATTCATGAAGGTATTGAAACAGTCGGAGCTTCTTCCTGCCTTTTCCTCCCTTTTGCTGGAGACGAGTAGGTTGCACCAGCTGGTCTTCAGGGATGTTCTGCAGAGACTGATGAATATTTCCTTCAAAATAGAGGTCCGCGGCACTGTTCTATACAAATATATTACTGTTCTCCAATTGTAGACCAGTTCCTCTGTGGGCAGCACACCATAGCTGCTGGAATTTCCTCTGACATGAGAACAGTGGTTGGTGAAAGCCAGGTAATGTTTGTAATTTGAGGAGTACTGAAGATCACCAGTTGAATGTTGCCTCAGTACTTCAAAAGCATCTTCAAATGCTTGACCCAGCTTGTCATGTTCAACACAAGCCATGCTTCATTAACCAACTGACAATTCTGTCCATCAGAGGCCAATCTAACATTTCCAGGCTCATATACTTCTTTATCTGCCCCATGATACTTCTTTGGGCATTTAATAATTCAGTGGAGAAAATGGATTCTTCTGTTGTGCTAGCTTTTTTTCAGAATATTTAAGGTGTTAGCCGAAATCACTGCTCTCCTGTTACTGCATTCCATTCCAACACATCATGAAAGAGTTGATCTCCAAAAATATATATTACTGAATCATAATTGCAATACAGGGTGATTCATTCCATTATGATTATTAGCACTATTATATTAAGATTACTCAGATTAATTTCCCTCCTAACCATTGTAATAATGTAAGCTTTTTTTGGCAAAGGACCTTATGTAATGTATTCAGTTATCCTAACTATCACACATATTCTATATTTTTCATCAACCAGGTATTTATTTTAAAAATACTGGGAATAATTTTAGAGGAAATCATTCTATTCCCAATTGCCACATACAGGCTGAATTTTTTTTTAACCAATCGACCTAGTTCAGAAGTTAAAGTTTATAGTTCTACACAATGCTGGCTAAGCTACTCGTTTTGCTGCTACTGATGAAAATGCTGATAAGTGAAGATCAATGCTGCTTTTACTGCTTATACAACTCAAAAGTTGGTCCCAAGGAAGGCTTCTGTGTAGTGGCCATTGTTCTCCTCTCAATAGGTGTGAATGATGGCAGATGAAGTGACAACAGCTCCCTCTGGACCATGGGTAAGCACCACTGACCCCTGCCCATCTCCTTTGCAGAAGGAGTGAATGTCTGTCTAGGGTGGTATGTCTTGGATGGATGGATTTCACAGTCAGGATGGATGTGACAGAGCAGCTTTTTTCTGGGCTCAAACCTCAGTACTTGAATTGTGCTCTCGTCTTACCCACACCCTTAGCTCCCAACCATTCCAGCAGGGATGGCCTCTCACGTCTCCTCTTTCCTGAGTCCATGATGTTAGCAATAACTGGAGTGTTTCTATGTAGATACCTAGGGAGGGGGGCAGAGATGGGGGTTTCTCTCTTACTGGCTTATCTTCTCTGAAGATCCACTCAGTGCAGTAAGTGTATGTGGTGGGGAAAGGGGAGGGGGGAGCAGGTGTTCCATCGTCTATTGGCCCATCTTATTCTGTTTTACTTAGGGACACACGTTTCATTCTGCTGGTCAGCTTGTGAAAATCAGTTTCCAGTGACGCCTGCTCGGTGATCTGTTTTGAGGTAAAGCACGTGTATCATCTGAACCGAACAAACGAGGAGAAAAATACAACTATATTTTCTTGGAAAAGAATTCCCATTGACAGGCTGACAGTTTCTTTACCAATTTTTTTTTTAATCCCACTCGCTCATTTTTGGCAGGAAACATATGACATCCCCACGATGAATAAATACAGAGTCTAAGTGTACCCTGGGGATCAGAGCATCAGAAAGCCATTATCACCCCGAGGTCTGAACGGGTAACCCACTGAAACTGTAGCTGTAAGTTAGAAGGGGGCATGCAACAGGAGCTGTGGCCTTCAGAAGAGGAATTAGTTACTGCCAACCATGACCAGGTAAGGAGCATTCATGTGGAAATGAATGCCTAGGATTCTCTCCTTCCACCCTACAACCTCCGGCCGGTGCCTCCCTTTGGGGAAACCCAACTTGAAGGCAGAGGGCAAGGGAGTCTGTTGATGCCAGCATCCCAGGACACAGAGTTTGGGGGAGCCAGGCGGACAGTACATGAGAAAGAGCAAGTGGGGATCAGTCATCATGTAGACAGATCTTCAAGAAACAAGCCAGGGGCTTCCCTGGTGGTCCAGTGGTATAGAATCCTCCTTCCAATGCAGGGGACACGGGTTCCATCCCTGGTCAGGGAACTAAGATCCCACATGCCGCAGGACAACTAAGCCCGTGCGCCACAACTACCAAGCTCGTGCACCTCAACGAGAGAGCCGTGCGCTGAAAACTACAGAGCCCACGCGCCCTGGAGCCTGTGCCAGGGCTCCAACAACTAGAGAAGGAAAACCCCGCACACCACAACTAGAGAGAAGTCCGCATGCCGCAACGAAAGATCCCGCATGCCTCAATGAAGATGCTGCATGACGCAGCTAAGCCCTGACACAGCCAAATAAAGAAATAAATAACTGAGAAAAATTTGAAAAAGATAAAAAAGAAAGAAAAGAAACAAGCCACACACACTCCCCTGTTCAAACTATAATTAACTTTCAAAGCACAGTTCAAACATAGCCTCTTGGGAGCTTTCCCTGGTAACTCCAGTTTTTACTGATTTCCCTCTTGTTTGAATTTATAGCACTTAAAGCTTGTCTTGGTATTTCTCTTTATACACATAAGGAAAGGGAGTTCGAACTTGACATCTGAAATACTTCGTTTTGCAGTATACTGAGGCTTGGTTAGAGGCTATATTGATGAACAGTTATTTTATATTTAAGAGTGTTGCTCCTTTAAAACATTAGTAACTCTGCATCTTAGCACTTTAAACAAAACTTCTGAACTTCCCAGCCCAGTGGGTGCTTCAATGTTCATCAGCTTCATTCTCTGAACACTAATTTATTAATGGCCTCCTATAGTTGGTTCCAACCGTGAATGTGAAGAAGTGAGGATATAGCCCTTGATCTCAGGAGCTTCTATTCTTTCTTTCCATTCATGAATTTACTCATTTGTCCAACAACATTTTAGTGTGTACCTGTTATGCCCCAAACACTGTGCTAGGCACTGCAGTTCCAATGGTGACAGGAAGACAGACCTGGCGTCATGGAACTTGCAACCTAATGAGGGAGCAGGTATCCAAAAACAATTTTAAAAGCATCACAGGAGCGAGTGGAAAACTGCAACTGTGATGACTGCAAGAAAAACAAGGCTATGGAGAGCCATGAGGACAAATAACAGAGGGAACTGACTTAGGGAAGTGAGAGAAGGCTTCCCTGAGGACAGGGTCATTAATGTGAATGCAGACGAGTAAGAGTTAACTAGATGACTGCTAGGGGGCACTTTATAACCACAGGGAACAGCAAAGCCTGTCTCCAAAGAGAGGATGGCAAGGAAGGGGACCTAAGGAGGCAACAGTGGGTTAGGCGGATACAGTAGGAGACTGGGAACAGAGGCAAGGGCCAGGAACTGCCTGCCGGGGAAGTTCTGGTTAGGATCCCAATCTTCATATCAAGAGTCGTAAAGTTTCGGATTAACAGATACACACTACTATATATAAAGTAGATAAACAACAAGGATTTCCTGTAGAGCACAGGGAACTACATTCAATATCTTATAATAACCTATAATGGAAAAGCCTGAAAAGTATATACGTTATAGCATTATGTTTTATATATATATAAATGAATCACTTTGCTGAACACCTGAAACGAACACAACTTTGTAAATCAACTACATTTTTTAAAAATAGAGGAAAAAAACATAGCTCACGCATATATAACTTTATAACACAGTTATAAACTCTTCACTCAACAATTTTTTTTTTTCTGTACAGCAGTCTAGTGATGAAATGAAAAACCTGAATTCTTTCCAATAAAAACATGTGCAACTGAATATTATAAAAAAAAAAAGTAGTAGTGAAAAGCCATTGGGGGGTTTGGGCAGTGGACCAGGACATAGTGGGAGAAAGAAGGAGAAGTGGATGAATTTGAACGACGTGGGGGAGATAAGATCAATAAGGCCTTGGTGAATCATTGGATATAAGGAAATAAGAAATATACAGTGAGAAAGTATCTATCTAAAATGGGTGAGAAGCTAGTCACTGAGATAGGAAATGCTAGGATAGGACCAGATATGACAGGAGGGGGAGAACACAGTGACATACTATGTGCTATACCATAGTACTACAAGGGTTATAACAGCTTATATAAGAAGATGTGGAAGAAGCCAAGAGGGGTGAGAATCGTGGTCAGTACAGTGTTTTTACAGCAAAGGATACTGCCCAGTGGTATGACCACTGTCTTATTTAATAAGTCGCTAAAGCTAGAATATCTATAGATATAAAAGACTTAATGTGATTTCTAAAAACAGTCCATTTAATTCAAGATCATACTGTAGGTATAAGCTAGAAAAATATGGGCATGTGTTCCCCTCCCTTTGCACTTGGAAAGATGGAGATTTACAGCAGTTAATAACGTGGTCAATGTCATATACTCTTGAGTCAGCAGAAAAGTAAAGGGAGAAAAAAATAATCAAGTTTCAAAGAGCTGGAAGGAAATTTAGAGATCATTTGACCTAGCCCCTTCGTGGGCCAAGAGTACAAATTTTTGTCAAGGTTTGATAGGTAGCAACATAGGTGTAACTAGAGCCCAGTTGTCTTGACTCTCAGTCCTGCACTGCTTTTTTCACTCCAGCACATAAACTGAGTTTCAAGCTAACGCTTCATTGCTCAAGCATTTGGCCTCTCCCAGTAGCGAAAGAATCCTATTTGAAAGCGGTGGATAGCAAAAAAGCATCATGGAGCAATTGAGACCCAGCTATGCTAGGTGAAAACGTAGGCGGATGTGAACTTTGGCAAGTCCATGAGGACCACATATGAGAACAATTACAACTCCCTGTGATCTCAATTTCTTCACCTATAAAATGCAATCGTTGTGAATAATTATGTTCTTCTTCTATGAAATTATGGTTCTATGTATGATTCTTCCAACATCTTAATACCCCGCTGGACTTGGGAAAATAACTCTACCTTTCATTGTTTGCAATATGTTTCCTGGTGAAAGGGAATATGTGCTGGTTTTTATCATTGAACATATTTTCATGTTTAAACTCCAGAGAAAGTGAGAGGAAAGCATAAAACAGGAAGCATCTGTATTTTTAACTGGCAGAGCAAGTGGAATTTGATGTGACTTCAATATTTTTCACTGCCTTGTATTCACAGATGGCTAGAATTCAAAAGTGCTTTACATAAGAAAATGGGTGGAAACTGGTAAGAAGACCTTGCAAAGAGAGGAAGGAAGGAAGGAGGGAAGGAAGAGAGAGGGAGGGAGGGAGGGAGGGAGGACAGAAGTCAACATGGGAGTGGGGAAGGAGGAAAGCAGGAAGATTATGAATACCCCCAGGTATTACTAATCTACCACTGGAAGAAGAAATGGGAGGGCAAGGAAGGGAGAAGGAGGGGGAGGGGAACATCGAAGTGGAGGAAGAGGAGGGAAGGAGAGAGAGAAAGGTGGCAACATTGCGCTGACTTTCCTCGGTACGGTCTAGAGATAGGGCTTTGGTTCCGAGCTAGCTTACCCACTTGGAAGTCTCGATTCTTCCACTGTTTGCTGACTGAGCAGTCTAAATTACGCACGCGTCCATTCTCCTCATCCAAAAGATGAAGCAGCCAACAGAGAATGAGAGAAGTGTTTCAGGTGAGCAAAGCTTCACCAAAGAACATGCTTGCTGTTTGCACAAAAGCACATGTTTAGTAGGACTTGGTCCCAACACCTGGATTGAAGCACATCATGTATATCATGCTGCCTTGGAAGGAAGCTCTGCAGCCAGGGTGGTTGTTTGATCCCTAGAACTAAACGGTTACTATGTTCTCCCATCCTACTCTTCAGACCACCCATGGTCTTCTGGTTCTGGTGTTCTCTTAGATGTTTTTTCATATCCGCTGAAGAATACTGCTATCACTTTCTTCCTTAGTGTACCATGGATTCTGAAGCTTTCCAACCTTAAGGCTCTCTGAGAAGTCAGAAATGTATGTGAATTCAGATCCAAGGAAGATTCTTTTAGAGATTTTCACTGGGTTTCTTGACTTACAAAACAAGCGGTATGCAATATTTTGCTATTGATGAGAGAATGTCAGGGAGTTGCTGCTTGGCTACAAATACCCAACAAATACTGTCTCTGCACACCTAAAATTACGAGTAGTAATGGCAGCTGGTAGACCACGGAGCCAAGAATTTGTATTTCTCTCACTCTCTTCCTCAACAGTACAACCTGGTATCTACTTCTTTTCTTTCTCTCCTTCTTTTCTAGATTTCGTCATCCTTTTCTTTATCAAAGAGTCAGTCTATGGCAAATCGTGAAGGGAAGGCTGTCAGTAGTGAGGGGAGAGGGAAAACATAAAGGATATAGTCACCCTCGGGTTGTTTCTTCTTCCTCTGCTTCCAGAGCTGGCTTGTCCCGGCAATGTCCCCCAACCCCACCCACTTCGTGTCCCTTTCCTTCTAAACCTCATACATCACTTCTGCCTAGACCTCTGACCCACTTGGAAGAAACCCCTTAATTGTCCAGCCTCACTTGAGTCTTACTTTAAAGCTTCATGTACTCAGTGTTGGAATTTCTCTGAACTTTCTCCATTTTACCACGGAATCTAAGAAAAGACAAAACAGAAAGTACCAGAGACTGTTCATACTTCACTGGTTTCTCACTGTTGCTAACAGATTTATTCATTTATTCTGAAGGGTAGAAAGTTCTTTCCTGGTGGACAATGAAGGGAAAAACTAGTTTAAAAGCAATCGGCTGAAGACACTGATGAAAGAACTTAAAGATGATACAAACAGATGGAGAGACATACCATATTCTTGGATTGGTAGAATCAACACTGTGAAAATGACTCTATTACCCAAAGCAATCTACAGATTCAATGCAATCCCTATCAAACTACCAGTGGCATTTTTCACAGAACTAGAACAAAAAATTTCACAATTTGTATGGAAACACAAAAGACCCTGAATAGCCAAAGCAATCTTGAGAAAGAAAAACGGAGCTGGAGGAATCAGGCTCCCTGACTTCAGACTATACTACAAAGCTATAGTAATCAAGACAGTATGGGACTGGCACAGAAACAGAAATATAGATCAATGGAACAGGATAGAAAGCCCAGAGATAAACCCACGCACATATGGTCACCTTATCTTTGATAAAGGAAGCAAGAATATACAGTGGAGAAAAGACAGCCTCTTCAATAAGTGGTGCTGGGAAAACTGGACAGCTACATGTAAAAGAATGAAATTAGAACACTCCCTAACACCATACACAAAAATAAACTCAAAATGGATTAAAGACCTAAATGTAAGGCCAGACACCATCAAACTCTTAGAGAAAAACATAGGCAGAACACTCTATGACATAAATCACAGCAAGATCCTTTTTGACCCACCTCCTAAGAAATGGAAATAAAAACAAAAATAAACAAATGGGACCTAATGAAGCTTCAAAGCTTTTGCACAGCAAAGGAAACCATAAACAAGACAAAAAGACAACCCTCAGAATGGGAGAAAATATTTGCAAATGAAGCAACTGACAAAGTATTAATCTCCAAAACATACAAGCAACTCATGCAGCTCAATATCAAAAAAAGAAACAACCCAATCCAAAAATGGGCAGAAGACCTAAATAGACATTTCTCCAAAGAAGATATACAGATTGCTAACAGACACATGAAAGAATGCTCAACATCATTAATCATTAGAGAAATGCAAATCAAAACTACAATGAGATATCATCTCACACCAGTCAGAATGGCCATCATCAAAAAATCTACAAACAATAAATGCTGGAGAGGTTGTGGAGAAAAGGGAACCCTCTTGCACTCTTGGTGGGAATGTAAATTGATACAGCCACTATGGAGAACAGTATGGACGTTCCTTAAAAAACTACAAATAGAACTACCATACGACCCAGCAATCCCACTACTGGACATATACCCTGAGAAAACCATAATTCAAAAAGAGTCATGTACCAGAATGTTCATTGCAGCTCTATTTACAATAGGCAGGACATGGAAGCAACCTAAGTGTCCATCAACAGATGAATGGATAAAGAAGATGTGGCACATATATACAATGGAATATTACTCAGCCATAAGCCAAAAAGGAATGAAACTGAGTTATTTGTAGTGAGGTGGATGGACCTAGAGTCTGTCATACTGAATGAAGTAAGTCAGAAAGAGAAAAACAAACACCATATGCTAACACATATATACGGAATCTAAAAAAAAAAAAAGAAAAAAAGAAAAGAAATGGTCAGAAGAACCTAGTGGCAAGACAGGAATAAAGATGCAGACGTAGAGAATGGACTTGAGGATACGGGCAGGGGGAAGGGTAAGCTGGGACAAAGTGAGAGAGTGGCATGGACATATATACACTACCAAATGTAAAATAGATAGCTAGTGGGAAGCAGCTGCATAGCACAGGGAGATCAGCTCGGTGCTTTGTGACCACCTAGAAGGGTGGGATAGGGAGGGTGGGAGGGAGACGCAAGAGGGAGAAGATACGGGGATATATGTATAGTTGATTCACTTTGTTATAAAGCAGAAACTAACACACCACCGTAAAGCAATTATACTCCAATAAAGATGTTAAAAAATAAAATAAGTAAAATAAAAAATTGAGGGGGGAAAAAAAAGCAATCTGTTGAGGCATTTGGTTAGAAAGCATGCTGGTCCTCCTTGGAACTAAGAACGTACAAAAAGCACTTTTGCCACACCATAGATTCTACTGAACTTTTAGATTATGGGAAACCCCTGGCTCTCACATTTAGCCACACGGCGGATGGAGAATCCCCTTCTCCTAGTAAGTACCTGAAACCAAAATACATATACCTTTTCCCAAAGAATTATTGAATATGATTATTCTCTACCTTTGGGCAAATTTGAATGGGTTCTTTTACCTCTTCAAATTGAACATCAATTTTTGTGTGCAAGTGTATAGCAGGTGAATTTATTTAGATGGGGTGGTCATAGCTTTTTACCTGCTTAAAAGTTCTTTTGATCTAAAAGTAGATAAGTGGGAATTCCCTAGCAGTCCAGTGGTTAGGACTTGGTGCTTTTTTTTTCTTGCGGTACGCGGGCCTCTCACTGTTGTGGCCTCTCCCGTTGCGGAGCACAGGCTCCGGACGCGCAGGCCCAGCGGCCATGGCTCACGGGCCCAGCCACTCCGCGGCATGTGGGATCTTCCCGGACCGGGGCATGAATCCGTGTCCCCTGCATCGGCAGGCGGACTCTCAACCACTGCACCACCAGGGAAGCCCAGGACTTGGTGCTTTAATTGCGGTGGCCCGGGTTCAATCACTGGTTGGGGAACTAAGATCCCACAAGATGCACGGCAAGGCAGGAAAAAAAAAAAAGAGGAATAAAAGTGGATAAGCAAACTTGCCTCACAGATTAATTAGTGCAAAGTGTGTGTTTTTTGGGGGGCTGACCTGTGGACTTAACTGGGTTCAAATTCATTCTTTGGGACAATTGCTTCTGGATTCCAAAAAACTCACTTAAAATCTGCTTTGAAACATAGTATTTTCTCATAAATTGGAGATGAACTATATTACCGGAAATAGTTCTGCATAAATTGATGTGTGGATTACAGGCAGCAAAGCAGTTTACTATTTAAAGGAATCTTATGGGAAATTATCTCATATTCATTGATCACCCCCTACATTATCTGAGTTATGAGTATGAATTAGACATCCTTAAAATAGAGTACCCACACATGACTAAAACTAGGGTTTTGTGTCTTTTTCCAACACGTTTCTTTTATCCATTCATTTATTTTTAAAATTAAAAGTTAAGCTTGGAATATGTGATAAAGTCACCGGGGTTTCTTTAGATATCAGGGCCACCAGTGTCCCCTACAGCTTGTAAGCCTCCATCACCAACACCCGAAGTGAAGATCTATGTCCATAGAAAAAAAAACATGACTTTGAAAAAATAGCATTTCCTTTCTACTTTGTAAGCAATGTTTCTCTCTGATGGAATGTCTGAACACTACATGAACAACTAAGATTGTTAGGGTGCAAAATGTTATTTGAATGTAGCTGTGGAGTTCTCTGGATACAAAATAAATGGCTGACTTACAAATAATTAGAGTCTTATTTTTAAATTTAGCTTCATGGGGCCTAGCTCACTGATAAGGCATTTATAGATTGGGTTAGAAGTATCCATTTCTCTCCCCTCTTCCCTACTTCCTTTAAGTGTTCCCCTCCCTCAATGGAAATACTGCAGAAGGCTTGGTGCCTATAGAGGGGACTTCACGAATGATCTCTGAAATCCTGGCCAACACTGAAATTCTGTGAACGTCACCCAAAGGCGCTGGTCCCCACAGGAGGAATATTAAAGTCTGGGGCCTGAGAAGTACGTCTGGCTTCAAATATCCTCCTGCTTTTCCAGCTCATACTGGCTGCTGCCAGGTCCTCCTGCCCAGGTTCCTGATTCCAGCTGCTTCACCTGGCTCTCTCCTTTTCATTTCTTGCCCACTTCCCCAGCAAGTATTGACACTCAGGTTTCTGATCCTCAGGGGTCCTCCTGTCCACCACGCACATTCTCCTTTGAAGTCACGCTTCCTAGGCTCTCATTTACGGGGCTCTAGTGCCTTCCCCTGGCCTGACTTCAATACAGCTCTAAACTATACCTGACCCTACCTCCCATTCCCTCAACCCCAGACTTGCCTTCCTGATCCAAACCTTCTTTTGACTTGAAGAATCGTGTACTGATAGCCCTTTTACCTGGGAAGTTATTTTATTTCATGCTGCTTCATTTATATCTATGGGTTTTATTTTAGTCCAAATGACAGCCTGATTCTTAGCTTCCCTGTTGAGGCCTTTTTGCTTTCTCTAAGATACATTCTAGGATTTCCATCCAGGGAGCCTCCAGACATGTCAAGAAATAATATACCCCAATCTCTAATTCTTAGAAATCTCTCTGGGCTATGAATATGCCATTTTTCTCCTTGATACCTGGATCCTGGGCAGCTCCTATTAGGTACATTTTTTTTTCCTTCACCAGTTGTCTTGCCTCTTATCTATAAGGTACTCCATTTCATATAAGGTACTTCATTTTCATATCTATAAGGTACTTAGCTATTACATCTCTTCCTAAGAAATCCCCAATCTAATTTTTTCTTTTTTTCTGGCCATATTCCAGTTTATAGCTGAAAAGATGACAAAGATAACACCTCATATCCCATCTTTGTTGATGCAAATGTTGACAGTAGGTTGACAAACAGTGGAATCTTAAAAGTACACTAAAAATTTATAACTTGGCTTTTGCACATCAGGAAACAGGATAGAGAATGCTTTGCAATAAATATGGGAATGGAACACTTCTTTATTCACACTTTTCTCTATTACCTGCATAGGGGAGGAAACTGAAGATCTAGTCCCCTTAGAGCTTCAAAGGCAGTGAGATACTAAGGTACCTACAGGACAGGGTTCTTTTTCATTCTGCCACACTCTCAGTGGAGATGTTTGCAAATTAAAATGTGTCTTCTCCACTGAATGTGGCATTTATTATTCTCGAAGGCTTTCAACCCCTTTGTTCTTTTCTTTCATGTACATAAAACGAACAAAATGCAGTCTGTAATGCTGTGTAACCTCAGTTGCTTTGCATTATTTTCATTTATTTGATTGTCTTTTGAGGCTTATATTTGACATATAAGGATGGCTTCTTATAAGAAAATGGATATGGTAATAAAGCATCTTAATACATTCAATCAATACATTTATAAGAATGATTTTTTTAAAAAAATTCCAGATCTTGCTGGTACTGCCAAGAAAACCAGCTTTAGCAGATGAAAGAATTTTAAAGCTGAACTCTGTATCGATCAGTCCTTTTACTTAGTATTCCCCTTCCATTTTATGTTTCCAAAGAGCTTACAACCATTCATCAGGTTTTTTTACGTCAAACCTGGTAGACAAAAGATATGGTCAAACTCCATTTTCCAAATTGGGACCCTGAGATCTGGGGAAGGAAAGTTTCATCTATTGCAACCAAGGTCAGGAAACCATTTTACTTTTTTATTGGACTTGAGATAATTCTATGAAGTTGCTGCCATCTTATCCTATTCTTTTGCCTTTTTCTCTAAAATCAAAACAATCAACAACTATGTACTGAGTGTCTCCTGTGCTATCCTCTCTGGGGATGAAAAAGCATGTTCCTGCTTCAATGACTTAGTAAGCTATTTTTAAAGAAAACACATAAATCCATAACAAAATATATAACCTCCAAGGGAACTTATATTAAATGGCCTGTTCAGTGTTATGGACATTGATAACAGAAGGACACCGCTTCAGACCTAAGTGATTAGGGAGGTTGTCCATGGAAGCTGATTCAGTTCCTGAGGGAGGGGAAGGCTTTCCCAGCCAGGAGGCACCCAGGAGCCAAGGCCTAGACACCACAGTGTGCGTGCTTTATTGAGAAGACAAGGAAGAGACCAACTAGGATAGAAAAGAAATTTCACACAGAGAGAACATATTATAATAAGCCTGCACTTATGATCACTTCGGAAATTAGGTATAAAATAGGTGGTCAAGTTTTGAGAAATGTCCAGTCCAGGGTTCTTAAAAGCTCAGCCTTATTGACATCTTTATAATCCTTTGTATGGGCTTATACACGCTTTTGCAAGAGTAATTGAAGACACAGAGTAACTAAGATTCTCTCCTTGAGAAGCAGGGATATTTTTATTATTCCCACTTTGAGGATGAGAAAACGGAGGCTCGGGATGCTAACCTGCCTCAATCTACACAACTAGTAAACTCAAGGATCAGGTTTCCAGCCCCCAAATATTGATCTTCTCAAAGTCTTTCCTCTTAATAACTTTGCTAAGACACACAGCCCCTGGGTGACAGCTTCCCAAGTGGAGAACAACAGAGGTGGACAGAGTGAAACTGGGAGTCTTGACGGGCCTCCTCCTCTCCAACTTAATACCTGTGAAGACCTGGGCAAATTACATCATAAATCCACATCTCAGTTACCTTATCAGGGATTGCAAACCGAAAATAATAACCACCTTCTGCCGTGTTGTGAAGATTCAACGCAATGGTATCTACATAGTATCCTGCGGATAAAAACGAACATGCCCCAAATATTAGTTACTCCTTTCTTCCCCATGTCATCTGCCTCTAATATTTAAATGTGTAATCTATGAAAGTACGTCCAGCAGTGGTCACGTGGCTTGGCCTTACTCCCCAAATCGGTCAGCAGTGCCTGAAAGTCTTTCTAAATTAACAGAGGTGGTAAAGTGTATGAAACTCCCTTGAAGGGCTTCAGAGTGGGGAGAGTCTGATACACTGGAGATAAGTTCTACCTCTGCTGCGTCTTCAATGTGTTATGATTATGGCACAGTGGTTAGTACTCAGACCCTGGGGCTTAACTGTGTCTGGTTCAAATCCTGGCTCTACTCTCCCAGCTGGGTCTGCCAGGGTTAATTATTTAATCTGGCTCGGCCTCAGTTTCCTCACCTCTAAAAATGGGAATATTAATAGTATCACAGGCTTAATGAGTTAATACGCCTAAAACACTAGGCACAGGTATTCAAGAAATTTTAGCATCTGCAGTTTAAAAAAATTTATTATTATCATTATGATGGCTCACAGTAACCATATTAGTAACTTTGTTTTCATATTATAAAAACTTTCACATGTACTAGTATATTTGAACATTATGTTTATCCAGAGAGAATGGTAAGCTAATGGTTATTGTTCCTGTTTCGTAATAGTTTTTTCGGGGGTTGGCTAAGGCAGTAAATGATACATTATTATTTTTTAATTTTTCAAACAACACAGGAAAATTCAAACAAAAAGGTAAAAATAATGCTGAGTTCCACCACCTAACAGGAAACCACAGCCAGCAGTTCGGTGAACACCCCTCCAGGCACCTGTTTCTTCACACACATGTGTAATAGATGTGCCGTGTCACAAATGGGACCATACTCAGCATTCACTTCACAAGCATTAACTGAACACCAAGCTGAGATGGGGGGATGGTGGAGTTGGAGGGAAGTGGACGGTTTGAAAGACATTTGGAGTTAAAAGGCTTCATGATGGATTAGATATGGAAGATGAGAAAGATTAGGGGACAGAGATAATTTGTGGGTTCTGCCTATAAAAAAGGACTGGTTGTTGGGGCATTTATTTAGGATGGAGCACGCCCATTCTGTGATACTGTCTTTTTACTTGTTAATATGCTAGGATTAATTGTCCATGCCAATCAATATACCTGTACATTATCACTTTTAATGACCACATAGTATTTCATGATGTTTATAGTTTTTATATATAATTCAGTTAGCTACTGTTTTTTTTTTTTAAGACTGTTTTTTGATGTGGACCATTTTTTTTTAAGTCTTTATTGAATTTGCTACAATATTGCTTGTTTTATGTTTTGGTTTTTTGGCCACAAGGCATGTGGGAACTTAGTTCTGTGACCACGAATCGAACCCTCACCCTGCATTGGAAGGTGAATGAAGTCTTAACCACTGGAATGCCAGGGATGTCCCTCAGGTAGCTATTCTTATATTGACAAACACTTAGATTGTTTCCAACTTTTTTCATGATTTTCAGTAAGGTTGCATTGAATATCTTTATAAAGACATTTGGTTTTACACTTATTCAATTATCTTCTCAGGAGAAATTCTAGGAAGGGGAAATTTCACGGCCAAAGGGTAGCAGAACAAACATTTTGATACACACTGTCAAACTGTCCTTCATAAAAGCTGCACCAGTGGAAGCTCACATCAACAAAACAGGAGAGTGCCTATCATTTATCAGTCTGTCTTTGCCAATTCTGGGTACCAATGCTCTTTTAAAATTTTTCTTTTAATATGTCCATTTAAAAATAGAACAGGTGATGAAGATTCAGAGAGGTTAAATAACTCACATGATCTCACACAGCTAGAGTAGGGAAGCTGGAGAGGACATTGTTTTCCCATTGGCCCAATGCTTGTTTTGCTAAATTTATGATTTTAAAGCATTATCTCTCAAAAAGACAAAAAGTAAAACAAAAGTCCAAACTCTTCACAGACAGCACATCTTTGGTCCTAGCCCTACTCTAGAGGGTTAAGAAGAAATTACCCAGGTGCTGGACTCCTTTAACAGCCAAGTGGGATGATGTTTAAGAGACAACTCTGAAAGTCCTCCCAAACTAAAGGTTCTCTTCTTCCGGGTCTTGCCACTGAAAACTATCAAGAAATGGATACCTTGGGGCTAAAATACTATACATCTAAAATTCTCTTTTTAAAATACAAAACATTCCTTGTTATGATAATAAACACATCAAAACCAGTGGCAGTGTGGAGCGACTTAACAAATTGCCCACCTTCAGAGCCCCAAAGAAATGAAGCTGATAGCACAGGTTAGTGCTGATGTGGGAAGAGCTAGTCACAGACAGGTGAGCTGTAAGACTACATCTAAGGGAAACTCCACTTATCTCACAATACAGTACACATCCTGCCAAGCACTCTACACTCTTCTACACAATTTAGTTACTTCCTCAAATGAGATTTAAATTCAGCACAACCGATATGGAATAAAGGTAGGCCACCAATGCCCCAACTCTACTTCTTTCATGACACCCTCCTCCCCAGTGTAGACCCTTCCCCCTATACACACAGACATTTCTCACCCAAGACAGTAATGTACTCAGGGGCACTTCTGCAAGGATTGCAATGGGCATGTTCTAAAAGAGACAGCAGTGGCTGGAGTTGGCTGGACTCCGGGACCCATGAGACCATAGGTTTCCTTTCTTTGGGGACCAACCAATCAGTCTGGCCCACCCACTATGCTCTGGCCAAAATGCTTGGCAGAGAATGTAAGGAGGAGTCCAGAGGTAAAGTGTAGAGGGAGAGAAGGAAATTAATGTTTACTGCTTCTATATGCACCACACATCTCAAGAGGCGTGTAATTCTCTTACTAAATCCTCATGATAATCTCTCAGTCTCCTATTCCCACCCCTTTCTTTGCCACGTGTTTTCATGCTGTCCTTTTCTCAGTCAGCTTTTTGAAGAATTAAAAGTTATTCTACACAACTTAAAAGCTTCTTCCCACTAATTGGTGAAAGAAGCAACAAATGATACTGTTTTCAGAAAACAAAGGTATGGTGGGTAAGATTAACAAGAAATTTTTTTCCACTAAATCATGAAGCTTAAACATGCTTTCACCAGGCCTTTGCTAGTGACATCAAACAATTAAGGTTCAAGGAATGGGTAATTTCCTGACTAATTAAAAGTTTCAAATCTTTTGTGGCAATTTTCTTTGGGGAAAATCTAACATTTATAGGTCTGTATTGCTGACAGTAAATACAACGTAAGGAAGAGAACTGAAAAAATTTTCATTGATTAGGTATCTTTAATGTGCCTTGGGTTTATCATTCTGAACACTATTTTATGTAGATAAGGAGGACACAGGAGACCAAACTTGACTCCAGGATATACTCTGAAATCTACCAATATGATTAATCCTCTTTTGTCAAGGTCTATCTTTTTCCCTAAGGGAAGTGAAACCATCCAAACTAGTCAGTAGGAAATCATGCTTCGGTTCCAATTAATAAACATTTTACACTTTTCAAAAGGTCTACTAGGAGATCATCAGTGATATATACTGAAAGGAACCACTGAGAAACAGTCCCCGTAGAGTTAGAGATTCCCTCTCCTACACAAATGTCCTGGTGAACAACTTCAAGTTCTGACTTTGCGCTCTGCTCCAGAGGAACAGCGCAGATAGATTTCCTGCTACTCCCATGTTCTTGATATGCACCTAAAATTGCTAGGTGTTTAGACTCTGAGCCAACGTGAGGTTTACATTAGACCTGGGCTACCATGTATTGACCCCTATAAAACTACAGTCACTAAAAAGGTGTTTGGTACCTTATGATTTGTACCCCTTCCCAAAAAACCCCAAAGACCAGAAATTCTGCACTCACTTTCCAAAGCCTGTATGGAATTAGTTGAATTTTAGCGCAGACAGGGCATTGGAAAAAGCCAACAACTGCCTGTATTCCCAATATTGTTAAAGATAATAAACACCCGAACACCATGCATGGGAGACAGCATTCATGACGTTAAAGACCATTCATGTTCTCAAGTCAGGCGATGCTGTCATTTGTGTACCTTCTCTTTATGAGAATCGGAAAAGGCATGTCCTCTAGGGTAGACACAGACCCGTGCTTGGAGCTAATACTTAATAAAAGGAGCGCTAGTTGATTTCAGCCCTTGACTGGGTACTCTGTTCAGTACACATACAGCATGACCACTTACGGCAGCCCTGCAAGCATTATAGAAAAAGTCACATGTTCTAAACTGAGCATCAGACTTGGGGAACAAAAACTTAGATTCAGGATTCACTGGAATCGTGTTCATATGTATTTACGGGAAATATAACTCTTATTTGTTCATATGTATATCTGTTTGTTTTGAAAAAATATTTTAAGCACATAAGGATGGCATTCATCCTAATAGAGAACAAAAAATTAGATGCAGATACTTAGTAGGTTCTGGTGTAAGTATCCCAGAAAACAAGAAAGCAACTTGTTCCCCTTTGTTATTTTTTAATTCTTTTTCTGGAGAGTCTCTTTTTATATTTTCCAAGCCAGTCATTAGACGGAACAAAGAACAGAGGAGAAGGAAAGATTGAGGCTTTGGTTGAATTTGGTTATGTCTAAACCTTTGGATTTTTCCACCCAGTTGGACAAGCCAAGCGTCTCTGTGGAGATGAGGCTCTGAAACCCCAGGCAGACACGCCACTGGCAGCCTGGCTCTACTACCACTCACAAGCCAAGAGAGGAGAAAAATGGAAGCTGGAAGCTGGAATAATGGAAATCAATGCGAACAAGGGCAATACCTTTCACTCAAGCTTCAAATTCTGTTTCAAAAACTAACACATACGCATGCATCAAACCCTAGCAATAAACTTAGAAACTAGAACTGAGGAAAAGAAATAAGCAACGAGGGCTTCAGTGATGGTCCAAGAACCTGCTGCAATTATTACATTATTTTCAGTCGTTGTGATCATGAAACTCTTGTAAGTGTCATGCACTTATCTGAGTGGGTACCTAGCCTTCATCCATCCCAGCTCAGCATTTTTAGCCAACCCTTGCTGCATCCGATGTGGTACAAAACACTCTGGACAAACTCAGCCCCCAAGTGTGTGAGAGATGAGTAGGATTTATTTTCCAGGTTCCTGGGCCATTTGTATGCAGGGAACTCAAGTGCTTTCAAGAACATTCTACTAAAATGTAATTACTTCTTTTATAATAGAGAAAATGAAAAGAAGGAAGGAATTAGAGGAGGAGAACTCCAGTAAATTGACTTGACTTTTTGTTTCCAAAGATTTGATAAAATCTCATACCAAAGACAGTACAGAACTAAGCAATTTCAGCCTAGCTAAGAGTCCAATATCTTCTATACTCTTACTTATTCGATTCAATAAATATTCATTGTATCTTTAGCAGACACTATTTAGGACACACACACACACACAAACACAGATGCTCCTGGAATGATAATGTGGCCATTTAAAAAGCAGTCCACCAAAGGGTAGATTCTATAGCATAGAATTTAAAAGTTGTGAGAAAAAACTATGAGTTTAGCTCATAATCTATGCAAATACATTCTAGATTTTTAGATAAAGGAATGAATGAGCTGTTCTAAAGAACAATGCAAAGTGGGAGATCCATAGGTCAACAGATTTGAGGTCATCTTGTCAAAGTTTTCAGTGCAGCTGAAATACTAATGGTATTTATCAAGGGTTTTGGACATTCTTCTAAATACATGTATTAACTCCTATAATCCTTTCAATAATCCTATAAGAAAGTACTCTTATTGTATCCATTTTACCCTTGAAATATTGGAGGCACAGCGATTTTACAAAACCCCCCAAAGGGACAGGATAACAAAGAGTAAAGCCAATATTTGGGACTATACAGTCCGGTTCGAGAACTTAAAACTTTAAGCCCCTGGCTAGAGCACCCCTCAAATGTTTACAGGAATGAGGAGAGTAATACAAACTTGCAGATAGTTGAAGCAGCTCTGTAGAAAGATGAGAAGTGGTAGACTTTCTGGCCCTGGAGAGTACAACGCCCCATCTCGAGGGGGCAGTTCTTACTCAGTTTCAGGCAGGAATTAGGGTCCTGTTGCCAGATCTGATTTTTCCAGACAAGCAGACAATTTATTTTATGGGAAATCCCATGACTTTTAAATGTTGGAAAACTATTCCCAACAAACAAGCCAAAGAAAAGACATCCAAGGGCTGGATATCTGTTACCTGTCCTCTCTGTATTGAATGGAGTGGCCCTCAACCTTTTTTTTTCGGTCAGGTTACCCTTTGAGAATTCACTGAAGACTATTCAACTTCTCAAAGAAAAGTAATTCTAAACATACACTTGAGAATGGTTTTGTATACAATTTTGCAGAGGTTAAGCATCGATCTCCTACAGGTCCCTGGGCTTCCAGAGAAGTAATCTCTGTTCTAAATGGTCAGCAACTAGTCAGTGTACTGGTACCATGTTGATGGAAGTGGGAGGACCCCAGTTCTCACCTAGAACCCATTTCACCTGTGGGTTAGCTAATACAACAAGGTTACTCATTGGGAAAAAAATAAAGGACAACTCAAACCAAAATTTAAAAAGTCAAAATGGGGAAAAATTAAAGGAAAATCCAGACCAAAAATAAGGGAATAAATGAAGAGCAAAATCTTAAGGATGGTACCCATCTTCTGAGTCAATAAAGGAAATTCCTGTATGTACCCATGACAGCTCTCTTTGCCTACTGATAATGAATAACTTCTCAGGCAGGCCAGCAACAGTATTTAGCATAGAACAGTACCTCACTGATGGGAATCTAGGCAAACCTCTGTCTTGGCAGAAAGATGAAACAAGAACGTCAGCTCAGGGTTACCCTCAGTCACACAGGTCTCCCTCACCACACAGACACACACACACACACACACACACACACACACAGCCACCCATACACAGCTTTTCTTCAAATTCAGATATTTAACTAACAGTAATCACCATCTGTGACTTCTAGGACTAAAAAGGCAACTCTGGGCCCAACCATTTTTTTTTCTTTTTTTAAAATTTTTATTCGCGTATAGTTGATTTGCAATGTTGTGTTAGTTTCAGGTGTACAGCAAAGTGAATCAGTTACACATATAACCACTTTTTTTTAGATCCTTTTCGCATATAGGCCATCACAGAGTATTGAGTAGAGTTCCCGTGCCATACAGCAGACGGGATAGCGTAGCGTAGTCACGTCTATGCTGACGAGCCAATGCAGCGACTCTCAGCAAACTGCCACATTCCCAAAGACACTAAAACCAGCAGGATCTATGATAGCGGGTGTGTGCAGGAGCGTATGAGGCTGTGTGTGTGTGCATGGGTGTTTTCAATGGGTAAGATCTGTTGACTTTGGAAAGAAGAGAAGGTAACTGCAGCGTTGAATGGAATTCTAGGGACTATAAGCTTTAGGAAGAGACCAGGCTCAGGTAACTGTCCTAACAGCTTCCCACATTCCATCACCTTGTTCCTGTGCTGACTCAGAGAAGTCTCCTGAGAAACATGCTTGTCCGTATGTGATGAACAACTCAGTTCGTGCCACTCTAATTCATTTCCACTCAACGGGGCGCTGAGAGTCTGCTAGGCATGTGTTAGGCACAGTGGAAATACTGGGAAATAGTATTTCCAACTATGGCCCCCACTTCCACGGAGCTCACCATCTGGCGAACAAAGGACACTTCTGGTATATTTCCATTACTCTAGCTGTTACTGCAAGCTACTTAAATACAGAACAATCCAGTATCAGGAGATTTTTAGTCCTAATTGACTTTAATTTATTCATATACTGTATGTTATATTATTAGTACCCCCAAATCCAGGAGTATTAGCACAGAGGCAACTCCTTTGGAAGGCAAATAAATATTTCCTCCTATGAAAAGCCACAGCAACTTAGACACTAGACATGGCCCATCTGCTCGGTGGTCTGCCCAATCAGAGGCAAGAACAGATAATCACATGGCTCCCATTGTCCCAAAGCTGTCAGAGCCTTAACTCAGAAGCTGGTAGACCAGTAGACTCCAGGTTCTGACTGACAACTGAAAGTCTGCATTTCATGCATGACAGTAAGGACCTCTGTCTGGGGCCCTCATGATACGACAAAGGATGTAATGTGGCTTTAGTTTACTTCACGTTCATCACGCTAAGACTCTTCTTAAGATATATGCAAAACTTTGGTTTAAGTCTAAGAGACACAAATACACGTTTAGAAGCCTGATCCATATTCTAACACGTGCCTGATATGATTCTGTATTTGTACATCTGTGCTTGCCCTATTTCAAAAACATTTATTTCTTTCTCAGAGGCCAAATTCTCCTATTATCTCCTTGGTCTAATGAATAATTTATAAGTACAAGCAAAAAACCACAGCTTTCTTTTGCTCTGGTTTTTTGCTCTCCTCCTCCAATACTGTGAGAAGCAGAAAAAAATGAAAAGGGGATCTCAATAGCATTTAATCCTCTGGCCCCTTCCAATTCGCTAGGCAGATGTTCACCAGACCAGTAGCTGGCATTCCTCAGTTAGGAAAGAGAAATTCTCCCTACAAAACATGTGTTTAGAAATCTGAAGATTGTAGATTTTGCCTATTTGCGGTCTCTGAAGGTCAATGACACATGAGTGGAGGAATAATAATGCCAAATATTGATTTTCCAAAGCAAATGTGCTGATGGGCTCTTCGGGGAGATTACACAGCCTAGGAAGTCTGAGAATTAATAAATCTTATCAACCCTCATGCCCCAAGGATGGACAACTAACCCGATATCCCAGGATTGCAAATAATAAAAAAGCAGGAAAATGCATACACATTCAAGTCGCCTTCACCATCCCCAGGCAGCGGTCATTATGACTTCGACCATTCTAAGATGATCTGGTCAGTCAGACCCACTGGATATCCATTCATCTATCAATTCAAAGAATGCCTGATGTCAGGCAGAATGAGGCTCCTGGGGCTGTAGGTATAGGGAAGCCGTAAGTCTCTTTACATGAAATTTTGTTTTCATGCAGTGCAAATAGACACCTAATAGCTGGTTTGATCCCCTGCCCATGAAACTGATGGAAGAGGACAGCCACTTTCAGGAATGGCAACAGAGTCCAAAGATATCACACAGAGCTGAAGATTACTAGCAAACCTCCAGCCGTGGGAACTTCCCCTGAACAAATTTTTTTTTTTTTCAGCATTGGGAATACTACTCATGGAAACCAAGCAGCCGTTCTTTGTTTTCAAACTGGAAAAGCAATGAGTTTTATTAGCTGAAGTTACATGAAGTTTTTTTTTTTTTAATTGTTTCTTGTGCAGCACGCCTGGAGCTGGGCAAGCTACTGGCACAGATCTCCACGGAGTAAATGAAATGGTTATGCTGGCCTTTAGCGAGAAGAGTCAGCTGTCAATTTTTCAAATGTTATTCAGTGATCAGTGGAAACGTCATGAACAGCTTGGATATGTGGATATATATTCACATACACATACATATATGCTAAACTCAAGCAACTATCTCGTATCTGACAAAAACACATCTGTAGACATAGGCTGGATAAATGGTTCCATCAAAATTGGACATTAGTAAAGGTTTCACAGGCCCAAATTTCACTTCAGAAATAAAAGAAAGAAGAGAAACATGGCTTATGTCTCTTGAGCGCATTAGCAGTTCTTAACAAAAAATAGCAACTAACTTACAACATTTCTCCAGTTTATGCTAATAATGCCCAACAATTAGAGGAAAATCTCCGTTGTGCCTGAGTTCCTCAGTTCTGTACAATGACTACTTTATCTTTCCTTGGTAGCTTGCTACTGCCCTGGTACCACATTCCTTGACCATGTCCTACAATGGCCCACTGACCTTCTTGTTCCACGTTTTACTTATTACCAACCGATCCATCATTACATATTTCTGATCCCTGTGTGAAGTTTTTTAAGGATCCCATGAGAAGCAAAAATACAGATTTCCTGTTTTGAAAGAGTTTAGGATATTAATGAGATGTGCTCAAAAGTACCAACTACCAGAATAAAATAATTGATGGAGGGAGAGAACAAGGGAAGGAGGGAGGAAGGGGGAGAGAGAGAGAAAAAGATGGATGAGAGAGAGAGAGAGAGTGAGCGAGCGAGCGAGCACACACATGCCAGAGCATGAACTCAAGGGCTCAAAGGTGTGGATGAGAATAAGTTCTTATGGTTTCCAGGGGGTAAGGTGGGGGGAGGGATAACTTGGGAGATTGGGACTGACTTATACATACTACTATATATAAAATAGACAACTAATAAGGACCTATTGTATAGCAAAAGGAAGTCTACTCAGTACTCTGTAACAGCCTATATGGGGAAAGAGTTGATATACGTATATGTATAACTGATTCATTTTGCTGTACAGCAGAAACTAACACAACATTGTAAATCAACTATACTCCAATAAAATTTTTTTAAAAAAGAATGTAAGTTCTGAGTTCAGAGAAAGGATAAGTGGGGCTGAAATGCTCAGAAGAACGGAGGTGGAGGTGATGGGACTCCAGTGGTGCCTTGAAGTACCTGATTAGCTAAAAGGAAGAGGAAGCACATTTCAAGAGATGAGAAAGACATGAGTGATGCAGAGTAATTGAGGGTGACAGGAGAAATACCTGCCTGCCTGAAAGAGGATTTATACTACAGAGCAGGAGAAATAAAGTTGGACAGGGAGAAAGGATTCAGATGATTGTAGGTTTTGGGTACTGGTTGAGTTGCTGCATGAAAGGAAACAAATGATGCACCACTGCCTGACAACATCACAGATATTAAATAGATGGCTCAGTATAGCTGAGAGAAATCCATCTACATAAAGGATTGCCCTAACCTTCACGGCTGTTGATACAAATCCCGGAATTGTAGTATTCAAGTAATTCCTTTCTCGAGCAAGGGAATATTTCCTGATAGAAATAGCCATAGGCCCTGGGTCCCTCAGACACTTATCGGCTGAGTCAATGTGCCATGTGGGGGAAGACCTTCCTACTGCATTCATGGACATAAAACTTATAGCTACTGAATCCGAGAGTCCATGATTCAGTGCATCCCAGCTACCTTATGGGATCACCTTTGGCTCTGCAAATGAGGAACCTCTCTTAGAAAATATGTAGTATCCCCAAAATAAGCCACATGATTCTTTTCAACAAGAGTTTATTATACAGTATCCATGTGGCACAAGCAGGCATTCTCATACTGCTCTTTGCAAATCTTACCTTTTCAAGCTAAGTGAACACATTTGTATACTTCCAAAAACAGAGGTACCTATTAACATTCCTCATGTATTTCCATACTCTGTAACAGTGGTATTTCTTTTTCACATTTACCACTTGTCAGAGGCCAAAGGTTCTCAATAACATCTCATTTTGTTTCATAATTATTTATGATTTGTCAGGGAAAACATGGGTTCCTTTTCATCCGTGTTTCATGGCTGTGCTAGATGGTTCTCTCTCCCATTCCATTCCCTGTCATCCACCAGGGCAGTAAGCAGATTCTGTCCCCAGGCTCCTTCATTCTGGGAAGTGGGTGGGGAAGGATGGGGGTGAACAGGACTTTCCTCAGAGACCTTTACACTCGACCTTGAATGATGAATGCAATTTCACCAGGTGAAAATGGGCATAGGAGAGGGAACATTTTACCAAGACACAGAATTATGAGAGAGTGCTATGTTCCAGAAGACAACTCTTTGGGTGTGCCTGGAGACTGAGTGGGAGATGCGGGAAGATGTGGTCAGAATGGTTGCTTGAGATAAAAATATTGAGGACCCTTCTATACCATGCTAAAGGCAAATATTTAGTTCCTTTCTCTTTCTCTTTTGAAAAAGTGCCTGGCTGAGATTTAAGAGGGGAAACAAGAAAAACAAAATTGGGTTCAACCATCTCCCATTAAAAACCGTTATGAGTCTCCAACGGGGCCTGGCCACGGACCATTCTTATGCTCTGAGGCCCCAGAATCACAGGTACCAATGCACTGTGGTTACCATTTCAGGTCCTGAAAAGGGCAAAAGCTGTGTTCTGATTGGCACCATGTCACTGTCATGAAACTTGCATTTTGTAAGGAAAATGCTTTGCTTGTACTCCCCTGCCTTAGGGACCCTATGCTGAGCTTTAGATATTTGTCTTTCTTGGGTGTTGGACTTAAATAAGGACTCCCATGAAGAGTGAAGACACATTCTGTCCTCAGCGCAATAATTATATATTCTATTTACTCCGTTGGTACACTGGCCCTTAAGTTTAAGTCCACTTTTTTTTTAATCATTTTCTTTTTTTTAAAACATCTTTATTGCAGTATAATTGCTTTACAATGGTGTGTTAGTTGCTGCTGTATAACAAAGTGAATCAGTTATACATATACACATATCCCCATATACCTTCCATTTTGTGCCTCCCTCCCTCCCACCCTCGCTATTCCACCCCTCTAGGTGGTCACAACGCACGGAGCTGACCTCCCTGTGCTATGCGGCTGCTTCCCACTAGCTATCTATTTTACATTTGGTAGTGTATATATGTCCATGCCACTCTCTCACTTCGTCCCAGCTTACCCTTCCCCCTCCCCATGTCCTCAAGTCCATACTCTATATCTGCGTCTTTATTTCTGTCCTGCCCCTAGGTTCTTCAGAACCATTTTTTTAGATTCCATATATATGTGTTAGCATATGGTATTTGTTTTTCTCTTTCTGACTTACTTCACTCTGTATGACAGACTCTAGGCCCATCCACCTCACTACAGACAACTCAATTTCATTTCCTTTTATGGCTGAGTAATATTCCATTGTATATATGTGCCACATCTTCTTTATTCATTCATCTGTTGATGGACACTTAGGTCGCTTTCATGTCCTGGCTATTGTAAATAGTGCTGCAATGAACACTGTGGTACATGACTCTTTTTGAATTATGGTTTTCTCAGGGTATATGCCCAGTAGTGGGATTGCTGGGTCATATAGTAGCTCTATTTTTAGTTTTTTAAGGAACCTCCATACTGTTCTCCAAAGTGGCTGTATCAATTTACATTCCCACCAAGAGTGCAAGAGGGTTCCCTTTCCTCCACACCCTCTCCAGCATTGTTTGTTTGTAGATTTTTTGATGATGCAATTCTGACCAGTATGAGGTGATACCTCATTGTAGTTTTGATTTGCATTTCTCTAATGATTAGGGACGTTGAGCATCCTTTCATGTGTTTGTTGGCAATCCGTATATATTCTTCGGAGAAATGTCTATTTAGGTGTTCTGCCAATTTGGGGATTAGGTTGTTTCCTTTTTTGATGTTGAGCTGCATGAGCTGCCTGTATATTTTGGAGATTAATCCTTTGTCAGTTGCTTCGTTTGCAAGTATTTTCTCCCATTCTGAGGGTTGTCTTTTCGTCTTGTTTATGGTTTCCTTTGCTGTGCAAAATCTTTTAAGTTTCATTAGGTCCCATTTGGTTATTTTTGTTTTTATTTCCATTTCTCTAGGAGGTGCGTCAAAGAGGATCTTGCTGTGATTTATGCCATAGAGTGTTCTGCCTATGTTTTCCTCTAAGAATTTTATAGTGTCTGGCCATACACTTAGGTCTTTAATCCATTTTGAGTTTATTTTTGTGTATGGTGTTAGGGAGTGTTCTAATTTCATACTTTTACATGTAGCTGTCCAGTTTTCCCAGCACCACTTATTGAAGAGGCTTTTCTCCATTGTATATTCTTGCCTCCTTTATCAAAGATAAGGTGACCCTATATGCATGGGTTTATCTCTGGGCTTTCTATCCTGTTCCATTGATCTACATTTCTGTTTTTGTGCCAGTACCATACTGTCTTGATTACTGTAGCTTTGTAGTACAGTCTAAAGCGAGGGAGCCTGATTCCTCCAGCTCCATTTTTCTTTCTCAAGATTGCTTTGGGTATTCGGGGTCTTTTGTGTTTCCACACAAATTGTGAAACTTTCTGTTCTAGTTCTTTGAAAAATGCCACTGGTAGTTTGATAGGGATTGCACTGAATCTGTATATTGCTTTGGGTAGTAGAGTCATTTTCACAATGTTGATTCTTCCAGTCCAAGAACATGGTATATCTCTCCATCTGTTTGTACCATCTTTAATTTCTTTCATCAGTGTCTTATAGTTTTCTGCATACAGGTCTTTTGTTTCCTGAGGGAGATTTATGCCTAGGTATTTTATTCTTTTTTGTTGCAATGGCAAATGGGAGTGTTTCCTTAATTTCTCTTTCAGATTTTTCATCATTAGTGTATAGGAATGCAAGAGATTTCTGTGCATTAATTTAGTATCCTGCTACTTTACCAAATTCATTGATTAGCTCTAGCAGTTTTCTGGTAGCATCTTTAGGATTCCCTATGTATAGTATCATGTCATCTGCAAACAGTGACAGTTTTACTTCTTCTTTTCCAATTTGGATTCCTTTTATTTCTTTCTCTTCTCTGACTGCTGTGGCTAAAACTTCCAAAACTACATTGAATAACAGTGGTGAGAGTGGGGAACCTTGTCTTGTTCCTGATCTTAGTGGAAATCGTTTCAGTTTTTCACCATTGAGGATGATGTTGCCTGTGGGTTTGTCATATATGGCCTTTATTATGTTGAAGTAAGTTCCCTCTTTGCATACTTTCTGGAGAGTTTTATCATAAATGGGTGTTGAATTTTGTCAAAAGCTTTTCCTGCATCTACTGAGATTATCATATGGTTTTATCCTTCAATTTGTTAATACGATGCATCACACTGATTGATTTGCATATACTGAAGAATCCTTGCATCCCTGGGACAAACACCATTTGACCATGGTGTATGATCCTTTTTTTTTTTTGAATTTTTGAATTTTACTTTATATATTTTGTATATAGCAGGTTTTTATTAGTTATCTATTTTATACATATTACTGTATATATGTCAATCCCAATCTCTCAATTCATCACACCACCACCCAATGCCCGCCACTTCCCCCCCTTGGTGTGATACGTTTGTTCTCTTCATCTGTGTCTCTACTTCTGCCCTGCAAACCAGTTCATCTGTACCATGTTTCTAGGTTCCACATATACGTTAATATACGATGTTTGTTTTTCTCTTCTGACTTACTTCACTCTGTATGACAGTCTCCAGGTCTACCCACGTCTCTACAAATGACCCAATTTCGTTGCTTTTTACGGCTGAGTAATATTCCACTGTATATATGTATCACATCTTCTTTATCCATTCATCTGTCGATGGGCATTTAGGTTGCCTCCGTGACCTGGCTATTGTAAACAGTGCTGCAATGAACATTTCAGTGCATGTGTCTTTTTAAATTTTGGTTTTCCCTGGGTATATGCCCAGTAGTGGGATTGCTGTGTCATATGGTAATTCTATTTTTAGTGTTTTAGTTTTTTTTGATTTGCATATATTGAAGAATCCTTGCATTCCTGGGATAAACCCCACTTGATCATGGTGTATGATACTTTTAATGTGCTGTTGGATTCTGTTTGCTAGTATTTTGCTGAGGATTTTTGCATCTATTTTCATCAATGATAGTGGCGTGTAGTTTTCTTTTTTTGTGACGTCTTTGTCTGGTTTTGGTATCAGAGTGATGGTGGCCTCATAGAATGAGTTTGGGAGTACTCCTCCCTCTTCTATATTTTGGAAGAGTTTGAGAAGGATAGGTGTTAGCTCTTCTCTAAATGTCTGATAGAATTCATCTGTGAAGCCATCTGGTCCTGGTCTTTGTTTGTTGGAAGATTTTTAATCACAGTTTCAATTTCAGTGCTTGTGATTGGTCTGTTTATATTTTCTATTTCTTCCTGGCTCAGTCTTGGAAGGCTGTGCTTTTCTAAGAATTTGTCCATTTCTTCCAGGTTGTCCATTTTATTGACATATAGTTGCTTATAGTAATCTCTCATGATCCTTTGTACTTCCGCAATGTCAGTTGTTACTTCTCCTTTTTCATTTCTAATTCCGATGATTTGAGACTTCTCCTTTCTTCCTTGATGAGTCTGGCTAATGCTTTAGCAATTTTATTTATCTTCTCAAAGAACCAGCTTTTAGTTTTATTGATCTTTGCTATCGTTTCCTTCATTTCTTTTTCATTTATTTCTGATCTGATATTTATGATTTGTTTACTTCTGCTGACCTTGGGATTTTTTTGTTCTTCTTTCTCTAATTGCTTTAGGTGTAAGGTTAGGTTGTTTGAGATCTTTCTTGTTTCTTGAGGTAGGACTGTATTGCTATAAACTTCCTGCTTAGAACTACTTTTGCTGCATCCCATAGGTTTTGGGTCATCATGTTTTCATTGTCATTTATTTGTTGGTATTTTTTGATTTCCTCTTTGATTTCTTCAGTGATCTCTTGGTTATTTAGTAGCATATTGTTTAGCCTCCATGTGTTTGTATTTTTTACAGATTTTTCCCTGTAATTGATATCTAGTCTCATAGCGTGCGGTTGGAAAAGATACTTGATATGATTTCAATTTTCTTAAATTTACCAAGGCTTGATTTGTGACCCAAGGTATGATCTATCCTGGAGAATGTTCCATGAGCACTTGGGAAGAAAGTGTATTCTGTTGTTTTTGGATGGAATGTCCTATAAATATCAATTAAGTCCATCTTGGATAATGTGTCATTTAAAGCTTGTGTTTCCTTATTTATATTCATTCTGGTTGATCTGTCCATTGGTGAAAGTGGGGTGTTAAAGTCCCCGACTACTATTGTGTTACTATTGATTTCCCCTTTTATGGCTGCTAGCATTTGCCTTAAGTATTGAGGTGCTCCTATGTTGGGTGCATAAATATTTACAGTCGTTATATCTTCTTCTTGGATTGATCCCTTGATCATTATGTAGTGTCCTTCTTTGTCTCTAGTAATAGTCTTTATTTTAAAGTCTATTTTGTCTGATATGAGAATTGCTACTCCAGCTTTCTTTTGATTTCCATTTGCATGGAATATCTTTTTCCATCCCCTCATTTTCAGCCTGTGTGTGTCCCTAGTTCTGAAGTGGGTCTCTTGTAGACAGCATATATATGGGTCTTGTTTCTGTATCCATTCAGCAAGCCTGTGTCTTTTGGTTGGAGCATTTAATCCATTTACATTTAAGGTAATTATCGATATGTATGTTCCTATTACCATTTTCTTAATTGTTTTGGGTTTGCTATTGTAGGTCTTTTCCTTCTCTTGTGTTTCCTGCCTAGAGAAGTTCCTTTAGCATTTGTTGTAAAGCTGGTTTGGTGGTGCTGAATTCTCTTAGCTTTTGCTTGTCTGTAAAGGTTTTAATCTCTCTGTTGAATCTGAATGAGTTCCTTGCTGGGCAGAGTAATTTTGGTTGTAGGTTTTTCCCTTTCATCACTTTAAATATGCCCTGCCACTCCCTTCTGGTTTGCAGAGTTTCTGCTGACAGATCAGCTGTTAACCTTATGGGGATTACCTTGTATGTTATTTGTTGCTTTCAATATTTTTTCTTTGTATTTAATTTTTGATAATT
The DNA here is from genome assembly GCF_011762595.2 of Tursiops truncatus. Classification (NCBI taxonomy): domain Eukaryota; kingdom Metazoa; phylum Chordata; class Mammalia; order Artiodactyla; family Delphinidae; genus Tursiops; species Tursiops truncatus. The sequence goes on along the minus strand of NC_047054.1, from coordinate 24,632,947 downwards.
TGATTAATATGTGTCTTGGTGTGCTTCTCTTTGGATTTATCCTGTATGAGACTCTCTGTGCTTCCGGGACTTGACTATTTCCTTTCCCATATTAGGGAAGTTTTCAACTATAATCTCTTCAAGTATTTTCTCAGACCCTTTCTTTTTCTCTTCCTCTTCTGGGACCCCTATAATTCGAATGTTGGTGCGTTTACTGTTGTCCCAGAGCTCTCTGAGACTGTCTTCAATTCTTTTCATTCTTTTTTCTTTAGTCTGCTCCTTGGCAGTTATTTCCACTATTTTATCTTCCAGGCCCCTTATCCGTTCTTCTGCCTAAGTTATTCTGCTACTGATTCCTTCTAGAGAATTTTTCATTTCATTCATTGTGTTGTTCATCATTGTTCATTTGCTCTTTAGTTCTTCTAGGTCCTTGTTAAATGTTTTTTGTATTTTCTCCGTTCTATTTCCAAGATTTTGGATCATGTTTACTATCATTACTCTGAATTCTTTTTCAGGTAGACTGCCTATTTCCTCTTCATTTGTTTGGTCTGGTGGGTTTTTACCTTACTCCTTCATCTGCTGCGTATTTCTCTGTCTTCTCATTTTGCTTAACTTACTGTGTTTAGGGTCTCCTTTTCGCAGGTTGCAGATTCATAGTGCCCATTTTTTGTTTCTTTGTTTGTTTTGTTTGCGTTTTATTTATTTATTTATTTTATTTTATTTTTGGCTGCACTGGGTCTTCGTTGCTGCATGGGCTTTCTCTAGTTGTGATGAGTGGGAGCTACTCTTTACTGCGGTGCGCAGGCTTCTCATTGCAGTGGATTCTCTTGTTTCAGAGCACAGGCTCTAGGAGCGCGGGCTTCAGTAGCTGTGGCTCGCAGGCTCTAGAGTGCAGGCTCAGTAGTTGTGGCACACGGGCTTAGTTGCTCTGCGGCATGTGGGATCTTCCCAGACCAGCGCTCAAACCTGTGTCCCCTGCACTGGCAGGTGGATTCTTTACCACTGCACCACCAGGGAAGTCCCCTTCCCGTTGTTTTTGGTGTCTGCCCCCAGTGGGTAAGGTTGCTTCAGTGGGTTGTGTAGGCTTCCTCTTGGAGGTGACTGGTGCCTGTGTTCTGGTGGATTAGGCTGGATCTTGTTTTTCTGGTGGGCAGGACTGTGTCCGGTGGTGTGTTTTGGGGTGTCTGAGAACTTATGATTTTAGGCAGCCTCTCCACTAATGGGTGGGGTTGTGTTCCTGTCTTGCTCGTTGTTTGGCATAGGGTGTCCTGCACTGTAGCTTGCTGGTCATTGAGTGGAGCTGGGTCTTAGCATTGAAATGGGGATCTCTGGGAGAGCTCTCGCTGATTGATATTACGTGGGGCTGGGAGGTCTCTGGTGGTGCAGTGTCCTGAACTCGGCTCTCCCACCTCAGAGGCTCAGAGCTGACACCCGGCCGGAGCACCAAGACCCTGTCGGCCACAAGCCCAGGTACGTGGGGAGTTTCTTGCCTTTTGGGAAGTCTGAGGTCTTCTGCCAGCATTCAGTAGGTGTTCTGTAGGAGTTGTTCCACATGTAGATGTATTTTTGATATATTTGTGGGGAGGAAGGTGATCTCCACATCTTACTCCTCCGCCATCTTGAAGGTCCTCCCTAAGTCCACTCACTACTGTCATAACTATGCTGGGTGGCTGCTGTCAGGCTCTACCAAGTCAGCCATAGTTGTTGAATAGGTAGTAGAGGGGAGAAGAAAGGGACGGGGGTGACAGGAGGGCTTTAAAGGGGGTTTCTGCCCCTCCTCTCCCTCCAACAGGACAGTGGACATCCTTCCACAATATTAAAAACCTCTCCTGTCTGCTTCCAGATCCTTCAACCTCAAAAGCATTCCGGCAAACACAGGATACATTTTGGGTGTCTAGCAAACCTAAGAAGACGATTTTAATGTAAAGCTGCTTCTGGCAAAAGAACTACGAACAAAACACACATTTAGGAATGAGCAAGAGGTTTCAGACTAGAATTGAATAAACACTGACTGGCCTGCGGCAGCAGAGAGTCACTCAGAAGGCAGGGAAAGCAATTTTCCGGTACCCAAACGGAGACAGGCAACCGGAACTTGAGAGATGAGGATGTCTGTGTACATCAGGGGCTATCATGGAAAGAGGAGGTGGAGGACAGGAGGTAAAATCTAGAACCAGAGACTGGATCTGCAGATGGCTCTCCCTTTGTACAACTGCCCGTAGATGAAACAGACTGTCAAATATTTGGAATCCCTCAGGACATTATATATGCATGCAAGTACGTACACACGCACAGACAATATCATTTCCACTAAATTTCTTTACAGACAAATATGTAGTTAACTGCTCTGTAGGATGATATCCTCATACTACAAAGAGAGAAAGTGGCAACCGAATGGTAAAAGAACTTCCCTCAATTCAATTAAAAATTCATGATAGGAATCACATAAAAAATGTTTATTGATTCTCAACCTAATAAAGCAGAGATAGATGACATGTCTCTGTAATATGAAATTACCTCTTTATATGCCCTGAGAATGTATGATGTATTAACTAATTATTATTAATTAAAGGCAGTTCACAGTCTGTGGGTTAGTCAAGTACGACTAATACAAGGGTAACACATGAGGTCCAATTCTTTTATATGAATTGTCACCTATGCAGAAGAATATACAATTTGACTGTGACCAATGATTGAGTAACGTATTTACCATTTTAGTGCCTCTTTGAAATATCTAAATACGCTGGAACACTGGCCAGCACTTTAGCCGGTAGTGTTCAACTGCTGGTCTGCACAGCCCAGTAGTGTGGGACTCTCAGTAGCCGAAAGGAGCTATGTGATTTTGTGACAAGCCACTCATATTAAACCTGAGATATAAAACCATCCACACATACTGTGCCTGCACCAGAGGCACTGAATATGGCTGGGCTGGTGAAAATATGCCACCATAACCACAGATCTCAAGTGGACAGTCAAAACTGTCTACCACCTACCTCCAGGAAGGATCTGAGAAGTCACCCTCCCCTTCTTGCAGAGTTAACCTGTCACTGTCTCTAGGATGCTGGCAGGAGACATAAGATTTGGGGTCAGACGCAGACCTAGAGAATGGGCTTGAAGACACGGGGTGGGGGGGAAGGGAAGCTGGGATGAAGTGAGAGAGTGGCACGGACGCATACACACTACCAAATGTAAAATCGATAGCTAGTGGGAAGCAGCTGCATAGCACAGGGAGATCAGCTCGGTGCTTTGTGACCGACCACCTAGAGGAGTGGGATAGGGAGGGTGGGAAGGAAACACAAGAGGGAGGAGATATGGGGATATATGTATACATACAGCTGATTCACTTTGTTATACAGCAGAAACTAACATAACATTGTAAAGCAATTATACTTCAATAAAGATGTGGAAAAAAAGAAAAAAAAAAGATTCTGGGTCAGAGACCAGGGACTTCTAATATAACAAGAGCACCAGTCAGGTTGTCAGCATTGGTCCTGGTTCCCTGAGCTCCAGTTCTTGAGAGGCAACGTGTAAAGGGCCAGGTGACATCTGCACAGGCAAGTAGACTGCATTACGAGAGAGAAAACATGTGCTTAGGGACTTGTATCACAAGCTACCCATCTGACATTTCCACTTAGATATTTCATAGACATCTCAAAACATGAACATGGCGGGACTTCCCTGGTGGTCCAGTGGGTAACACCCCACACTCCCAGTGCAGGGGGCACAGGTTCCATTCCTGGTCTGGGAACTAAGATCCCACATGCTGCACGGTGTGGCCAAAAAAACCAAAATAAAACAGAAATATTTTTTAAATTATGAACATGGCCACAGTAGAACTAATAATTTTGCTTTCCAATTACACTCTTCTCTCAATCTTGGCCATCTTAGTAAATGCTAATACCATCTACTCTGTTGCTTGGGCTGAAAAATTTGGAGTTCCTCTTCAATTCCTTTGCTCCAGTACCATAAACCGTCAGTAAATCTTGCCTCCTCTGACTTCAAAACTTGTTCCGAATCTCCTTGGCATCTCCACTACCATCAGCCAACACCAGGCCACCATCACCTTCCACCAGGACTTCTGTAACAGTCTTTCACCTCGTCTCCTAACTAGTTTCTATCCATTTCCCACATAGCCATTAGATGATATTTTAAAATTTCAAGTCAGGTCACATTACTTGCCAAAATGTGTTCTGTTCCATTTAGAATTAAATGCAAACTCCTTAGCCAAGCTACAAAGCCCCATGATCTGTCCCTGTTTCCCTCTCCAACCTCATCTTATACCAGCTTTCTCCTTACTCGTTATCCTCCAAGCTGTCTATTCAGAAACAGAAAGAAAGTCAAGCGAGCCTCAGGGTCATCATGTTAGATGTCTGCCTGCCTTGAAATTCCATCCTGTCCCACTTCCCCCAATTTTTGCAAGGGTTGTTCTTTCTTGTCATTCAGATATCATTTTCAATGCATTACATTATCAAATTCACCATCAAAAATCATCCTCTAGTTATTCTCAGGTCACACATCCTACTTTAATTGTTGGCATCATACTTATTAACACTGTTTTTACATGTACAATTTTAATCTCTCATGAATGTAAGCTCCTCGGTAATGAGGGTTTCTTGTAGATGTCTTGGTTGCTCTGATATCTCCACTACTTAAAGAGGACTTGGAACAAAAAATATTTCTTAAATAAATGGATGGATGGATGGATGAATGAATAAAATACCACTTGTAAGAACTGGCAGGGGTAGGGGTTCCTTGAAGAACAACTCAACTAATCAAAACAATGAGATCCTTTTTATCATCTTCTGGCACAGTCTGGTCCACATACACAAAAGGCATTCAGACATCTGGAGGCCTTTAACTCGAAGATGAACTACTTCAACTTATATTTTTTGCCTATAGAGAGCTGTTAAATCAATTCCAGCAAACATAGTTCCTAAACTTCCTACTTAATAATTATACTTAAGATTAACCAGTGTTATAGAAATAATGCATAAGACCTGACTGTGCTATCTTTTCTTTTAAATTAATTTACTTATAAAAACTTTGTAGTCTCTTCTATGTAGAGTGACCATGTAGAGACCGAGATTTTGACAGTAAGCAGGGTAGAAAAAAAGACTCCTCTCTCGCAGAAGCTATAAGTAATAAGATGCGAGATGCAGAAGCAACCACCTATAGCTGGTCACAGTTTCTTGGCAGAATATGAAATTCTTTTATCCTGTTTTCTAATTTTTAAATTGGCAAAGCTACATTCATTAGCTAATCTATGTTTTTCAAAAAATGTGTATATTTGTAAAATAATCCCTTGAGTAATTGTGTTTTGGACTCAAGAAAAATTAAAAACCTGTGCTTTATCTTGTTTTTGAATAGTCTATGCACAGATCTAAGAAATTACCACTATTATTATTATTTTTATTTTTTTGCTGTACGTGGGCCTCTCGCTGTTGTGGCCTCTCCCGTTGCGGAGCACAGGCTCCGGACGCGCAGGCTCAGCGGCCATGGCTCACGGGCCCAGCTGCTCCGCGGCATGTGGGATCTTCCCGGACCGGGGCACGAACCCATGTCCCCTGCATCGGCAGGCGGGCTCTCAACCACTGCGCCACCAGGGAAGCCCACCACTATTTAATTTGAAAACTTCTGGTCTACCATTGTATTATCTTGAGCAAAACTTTTAATAGCCTGCTGCCTCAATTTCTTAACCAGGACAACATATTAGCAAAATAAACATCTCATTTTCAAACCAACAGCATATAATAAATATAAAGTCTCTGCGTCTTTTCACAAATCTAGTTTTATACAAAGCATTCATGATGAGGTGAATGATAGAAGAAAAAGTGATATCTCCTAAATTATGTCATGAATGTTTATTATCTCTTTAGGAAAGAAGGAAAATATTTCTTGGAAGAAACAACACTAGGATATTTAAACCAATAGCTATTCGAATTGCATAATGTCTCAAGTCAGAAGTGAGTATCAGTTAAACTACACGGGGTTCCTATCACTGCTATCTTCCTTATAACATCTTATATGGCCTTACTGAAATGTAACAGGAAAAAACAACCTTGAAGTTGGCCATGGTAGAAGTACTGACACCACAGAATTTGTCAAACATTAGAAATCAAGGTTTTCCTCCCACCCACTCTTTCTGTTTCCCCAACTCCAACTGAAGAGCTGGCCATTGAACCAGCACACCACTGATTCCAATCCACAGATACATGTACAAATCCTTTCTCCTACCATTTGAAAGACGTGCACACATCACTGGGTCGCTGGGGTAACGACATTGGAATGAAGCCAGAAAGATCTGAATCTGACAGATGTTCTGAGATGGAATCCAGCTTGTGAAATCACACACTATCTATGAGACCTGCCAGCCTGCAGAATGGTTTCTTCATAGAGAAAGAAGGGTGGGAGGGAGGAGACAGAGGGAGAAGGAAGGAAAGAGAAGGAGGGAGGAAACGGGAAAGATCCATTCCTTCCCTAAAATGGTCTATTTCTCATTTATATACCCCAGAATCTGACAGTATTATAAGCTGTAAAACTCCCTTAGCTGTAAAGACAGAGGATTAAACTGCATCCCTGTTAATTAAAATAAAAGATAGTTTTAAGTGAAAATAGGAAGCGGATTCTGTATTTGAAAGAGCACTGGTGCATAGATTTGAAAATTACACTCCATAAAGACAGCCCCTTGTGCTAACAGCAAAGCAGTAAACACTGCATTATCTCTGATGTGGCCTTTCATCCATTCACACACAAACACGATAATGTATCACGAAGAGCCCCTTCTGCACACCCCTTAGCCAGAGAATGGGGATGGGACTTAGTAAACAGGAAACAAAAAAAGCAAACCTAAATAGTTATTTTTAAATTACAGCAGCACTTAAGTCTAGGACCAGAGTAGGTCCATCACTTTGTGTTTCCTGCCCCTTGCCAGGGCCAGAGGACATTCTAGTCTCTGCCTTGTTGTATTTGCATTTACATACCCGTGTAACTTCCACATGTCAATCTCACGCCTTTTCAGTAATTAGCATGATGTATGGAAAAGAACCCAGCCTTAGGAACTAGGCAGTTCAAATGTCGGGTTAAAATCCTGCCTCTTTCAATAGCTGTATGACATTGGAAAGTCAGGCACTTAACCTGAAACTTTTTCTTACCCTTCAGCTGGGAATCATAATATCTACCTCACAAGGTTATCATGGAAGCCACACACAGGAAAGACGGGGACATAGTGCACATTATATAATAAATCTTCCATAGCAGTCCTTTATGCTTCTCTTCCCTTATCTTTATTTCCTCTCAAAAATGAGGGAGCAATTCTTGACTTGCTAAAACAAGAATGTAATGGCTGCAGGCCAGTTAGCAAAAACATCCAGATAATTAGCCCAAAAGGGGATTTTAATGTGAATCTTATTTATTATTCAATGTAGAGTTGATTATTCTAAAAAAAAAAAACACAAAAAACTATGCTTTTTAAAAATTTCCCTTTCAGTGGTCTTCTGTGGGTTTCTTTGTTTCCAGCCTGGGAAAAAAATCCAGAAGCTCTTTTAATAAGATAGCTGCAGAAAAAGTGTTTAGAGTTCACCGTTTCTGACTAGTGACAACCTCAGTAATGATCACAAGGAAGGAAATAATTATCATTGTCTAATATTCCTATTCCTAATAGGACGCTATTATGTACTTTATCAACATTTATATTCAATCCTCCCATAGCCATGGGAATGAGACAATAATAGCAATAACAACAAAGGCATTAATATAAATACCACACATCTTTTATTTCACGTCTTTCTCTTGGGGATTTTAAATGCTTTTTCACATATTAGTGTACTAACCTTAGAAGAAATGAACTAAAACGAGCCACGGGTTTGCACAAATAATCAACATGGAAATTGACGAAACGAGAGGTTCAGTAAAACAGGAGATTCTCTGAAGCTCTTTTCTTTCCATCACTCTTGAATGGCCACTGGGCATTAGACTTTACGGATACTTCACTCAACATGGAGATAAAAATGCAACTTACTATCCTGCAGCACTTTACACTTTATAAAAGGAAACATGGAAGAATAGATGCTTTTGCACAAATAGAACATGTACAAACAGTAATACAGTCTATTTCTATTCAGCCCCAATTTCCAGTTGTTTAAGGATTTTTATATTTATTCCTCACTAACATACTCTTTTGAAAATGGGACCACAGGTGCATTTTCACATGCATGTTCGAGTTTTCAAGATACTAATATCTCATAATGCAGAACCATGCCCAGCAAATACACTTGTAGGTACCAACAGCTTTATCAAGGAATTTATCAGAAACTATATCTGGAGATTAAAGGTCTGATTAGTACCTTGTCTAGCATTCAGTTCATTAATTCGCTAATTGACCTTCCCTTTTGTTTATTATTATTGTTATATATGGTTTTAGCAACTCCACCTTTTAAAGGGCTCCAGTTTAGATACTTCACCTAGGAAGGCAACCTGCAAACTGCCTTAAAGCAATGCAACCACCTGAAGCCCGTCTGCTTTCAACGGGCTCGTCCTTCCCCCAACGTTTTTTTCCATTCCTAAAACTGAAAGTATATTCAGCCACAAGTATTTAGGGAAAGTTGGAAAGGGATGATACTGGGTTCTGGCTAAATAAATCTGAAACCCTAAGTCTCTTACTTAGAGACTTAGGGATGGGATTTGAAAGAGTGCCTTGGTCAGTTACTCACCTATAATCCCCTTTGTCTGAGATAGACATTTACATTCTCTAAAATGTCTATTTCAGCAAAGTTAGTCTACAGTAGAGATTCTTGCTCACATCAATATGAAAGATTATTTCCTCTAAGCTTCTTGGAGGGATTGCTTTAGTAGCTCTGAGCTTGAAACAAGACAAATGTGGACCATTTGGTGGTGGCTGGAACCAAACGCTGACCCCAATATCACCGCTAATTCAAATGAACATTAAAGAAGAGGAGAAATTTACTAAATAGCTCCCCAGATGCAGGACTTTCAAAGTTTTTAACTAAAACCAAAAGACATATCTCCCTCACTTCCTTTCACCCAATGCTAATGAGGAAAAATGTACTTTATCCAGGATTTTTGTGAAATTTTCTTCTTGATTTTACATTGCTGAATGTTATAAATTCGGGCATAATTTAGCAGATCATTTGCTTTTTTTGTTTAACTTTACTTCTCATAATCTGAGGCTTAGGGAAAAGACCTAGTGTATACATGAATCATCTGTAAGGAAAGAGTAAGGACAGAATATAGAACTGAAGAGAAGGAAAGTGACAGAGATGAGACCTTCTTACCACAGAAAGCCCCTTACTTTGGAAATCTGACTTAAATGATGACATTAAACTGCTGTAGAACTAAAACTACTACCAACCTCAGAGTCCTTAAATTTTTAAATGGTAGAAACACAGAATGTATAAGGTGACAGATTATCATAATTAAGAATTCTAAAAGTTGGCAGAGACATCATTTCTTGTCATCCAAAAAATTTACATCTGAAAAAGGCTAATGTCTGCAAAGTCCTTTAGATAAATCACAGGGTATTTCTTATTTGTGGTAATTAGCCTTGGGGGGTTTTGTACAATATAAAATAATTAATGCACGTGTGTGTGTATATATACACATGAGCACACATATACATTATAAGCATACATTACTTACACATAATTATACACATACATTATTTAAGCCAACACATAGATTAGATCTATACATGTTTTTATCATAATCAGAGGAAGCCTTTTCTGTCCATAACCTGGATTATTAATTAATTGGTTTACTGATTAGTTATGGCTTGAATTGTGTCCTCCCCCCCCCCCCCCCAAAAGATATGCTGAAGCCCTAACCTCTGCTACCTATGAAGTGGTCTAATTTGAAAATAGGGTCTTTGCAGATATAATCAAGTTTAGATGAGGTCATTAGGGTTGGCCTTGATTTAATATGATTGAGGTTCTTAAAGGAAGAGGAAAATGCCATGTGAAGACAGAGACACCCAGGGAGAACACAGGCAGAGGCAGAGATCGGAGGGATGCAGCCACAAGACGAGGAACGTCAAGGCTCAGTGGCCACGACCAGAGGCTCGGAAGAGGCGAAGAATTCTATCCAGAGCCACAGAAGGGACATGGCCCCAATGATACCTTCATTTCAGACTTCGAGCGTCCAGAACTATGAGAGAAGATACTTCTGTTGTTTCAAAGCACCCAGTTTGTGGTACTTTGTTTTGGCAGTCCTAGGAAACTAATCTACCATCCAACCAGTCATTCAACAAATATTTCTTAAGCATTTTGTATGGGCTTGAGATCGTGTTAGCTGCCAGAGTTTTACAATATTGAGTTATCTGGATGATGAATGTGCCTTTGTGGAGGAAAAACAATTAGATAAAACATCTGGGGACAATACAGAATATTGTGGGAGCACAAATCAGAGGCTTCTAATAGAGGACCATGGAAGGGCTCCCAGTGAAAGTGACTCGACGCTGAAATCCGGAATGATGAGTGGGAGTTCGCCTAGAGAGGAACAGGGGAAAGCCTGTTCCAGACCAAGAGAACCACATGGCCAGGATCTGAAGAGCAAGAGAGAGGATTCAATGTTCAGTGCACTATTAGTCTATTGGAAGAGAGATGCTACTGGCTAGAAACGAAGGGCGCCTACGGCCAAGGGCTTTGTAAGCCACTTAAAGCTTAGAGTTGCAACTTTCATTCTATGGAAGGGAAATGATATTTAGGATTTTAGTCAGAGGATTGCTATGATCACATATGCATTGAGAAAGACCATTCTGATTATGGCGTGGAAAATGGATTGGAAGGTGAGAAAGAGGGGACACTGGCAGCAGGCATATTGGGAAAACTGATAGAATTCAACCAGCATTCTGATTTGCTCTTACCCATTGTTTAAATTCCCAGAGCACTTTCCCATCTAATTTTACATTTGCCTTCCATCAAACTCCAGAGGTAAACTGAACAGGAGTTACTCCCCACTCTACCTTGTCAAGAACTGTGTCACAGCAAAATAAAGCAATTTGATGAGAATCACACAGCTGGTTGACAGTGAAACTGGGACTTCAAACATGCCCTCTTCTCGCTCTGTGTGCACTCCATGCTATAAGAATGCACAGTGCCCACCAACTAAAAATTTCCTGCCATCACAGGGAAGTCATCACTGCATAAAGTCAGGAGGATGCTCTGGAAAGATCACTCAATCCCCAACAGCTGGAGTAGAGCGTCTGGCGGGGCTCTCTTCCCTTTCCCCTCAAGCACATATGTGCACAGCACCACCAAGTGGAGGAAAATGGATCTGGGGCTCGGAGAGGAAGACACCTAAACATTACAGAGCAGGGATGGGAGGAAAAGAAGAATCTTATCACGCCATTACCTCTGTCTATATTACTGTACACATCTATACTCTATTAGATGAGCCATCAAAAATTGCTGGGGGAGGGGAAGAGAAGGGAAGAGGGAGTGTTCTTAAACCACATCTGGCCATCCTATTGATGATGCAGCCACTAAGCAGAAAGAAAAATAGATGTAGTGTGTTCTCACTTTCATCCAAATCAGTTCCTTTTTTATGTTCACGTATTTATGTACTCACTGGAAGATTTGGAGCTACAGAAGCCTGCATTCCCTGCAACGATTTGATTGAAGGCACACTTTGACCTCCAGGGAAGCCTAAGATCTCGTTTCTGATTTTGTAAATACACACATGCATATGCGCACAGGTAACATACCCACATATTCCACCCCAAAGAGAGGAGCTCAAAAACGAGTTAAGGACCCACACTCTACGGAAGGTTCTAGTAGAAGGAAAGAAGTAAAAAGCTATCCCTTCTCTTGCTTTAGGTAAACTTGCTGTGTCTTCTTTCCTCCCCAGGTTCACAGTTTGGTGACAAAGGTCTGTAGCCGTCCTCCTCCTGGAATGTCCCTTGAAAGGGCTAGTAGCCTGCGATGTGGCCACATTAAATGAAGACATGCAGGGCTGAGATTAGTATAAAACGACCCTAAACCTTTTGTTTCCATGCTTCTTGTTGCAGTTGAAGAGGTAACATCCGGAAAGCCAAGTTCAGTGTGTTGACCTAGCAAGAAGTGTGAAGAAACAAGAGATTCATTTGTCCTACTTTCTAGGCTTTCAACTAAGAAGGCAAAGGAATCCTCAGTTGATCTTACATGGCCCTGCCCTGCTGCCTAGGATAGGAAACTATTGATATAGACATTTTCGGGACCAAACCCAATTCATCAGAGTATTTATTTATCTGAATTGTCCCCTCTACGTGTGTCTCCTTGGGGACCTAACAGAAGATGTCTGGTGAGGATTCAGAGATGCGGGATGTAGTCCATCCTGTCCTCAGAGACTTTCTGCTCCTGTGACTGGAAAAGCTCTTTCCCAGCTGCCTGTTAATTGAAGAGAAGCAGTGGAAGCCGGCAAGGAAGAGTTAAGACATTGGGATGTTGGAAATACACTGATGTGTACTTGGCAGAGAGAAAACTGAAGAGGTAAACATTTGCTGGAAAAAAGCCATCAGCACAGTGGAAAATCAGGCTCCTTCTCCAAGGCCTCAGCTTTAGGGATCAATGCCACTATGAGCTGGGCTGTTGTTTGCCTTAATGAAGGACTTTGGATGGGCTGCAGTCACTACTTGGATAGAGACGGCCAGGGCAAATCTCGCATCTACAGGACGCGCTGGCTGATTAGGGCAACCCTGGAGAGTAGCGTTCTGTAGAAGACGCTGCCATTTGGATGAGAAGAAAGTTCTAAACCCCAACAGCTGTGATGATGAATGATCCTTCTGTACTCTTTGGGATGTGAGGAGATGTTAACCTGCATCTTGGCCAAACTTCATCTTATTTTTTTCCGTCCTTAAATCTGCCCTCTCTGCCCCCTGCAAGAGCAATTGGACGTCACATGTTGTGTGCTTCCCAGCCCCTGAAGTCAAAGCATTGTTGTTGCCTAACAGCATTTTAAGGTGGATTAAGCGGTTATAGATTCTATCATATCATCTCAAAGTGTGTGGGGGGGTGTCTAATTCATTAATAGTCTTTATGTCTTGGAAGATCCAGAGAAAATGTATAACACTCACAAAATTCCTGGAGTTTGTTTCCCAACATTTTCTTCATTCATTCAACAAACAGTTACAGAGCATCTACTAGTTCTAGTTCTGGGAAGATACAAAGGTGAACAAGGCAAGGTCCCTGCCTTGCCCTAGAGACAGACATGTAAAGAATTAGGAAGGACTGTAGTAGAGGTATGTCCAAGGCACAGTGGAAGCGTAGAGGAAAGAGGATTGAATCTTCCCAACAAAATGGAAGACTCAACATGCCAGATTAAGAGGACCCCCTAATCAATAAATCAAAAAATATTGACAGGATCCAACAATCTTATTGTGATGAGATTTTTCAAGAAAACTTAGAAACTAAGACACAATACAATCATATGCCAGGGAGGTTGACAGGGCTGTTGAAGAGGAGAGAGAGAGATCAATGAATTCCCTCTCATCAAAGGACTTGAGGGAATAGTAACATGAGCTCAGAAAGAATGAACAGCTGGTGGTGGGGTGGGTAGGAAGAATATTTCCTCAAGGCAACAACTAAATGAGAATCAACAAAGAGTAAATAAAGCTGAAACAGAGAAATAGATTGTGTCAGATTATCATGGTTGTTTAATGTCAGGCTAAGGAGTTTGGACTCGATTCGTCATAGTAGTTTTTTATAAATTTTTGAGTAGGGGAGTGATGTCCAACTCTGGAAAGAGGTTGGAATGGATAATTTTGGTGATCTATGTATCATCTGTCAACAAAATGCAGAAATGATTCCTAAAGGCTGAGATTCCAGGCAGCAAGAGCTCATGGAACGGTAACTCAACAATCCAAGGATATAAAGATAAAAGCCAGGACAGCATAATGGGGAAGAGGGCTTGGGAATCATAGACCTGTTGTTTGACCTTTGCCAAGTGATGACGACTGTAAATTTCTTAGAATGTCATTTTCACATCTGTGCAATGGGGATAATAGTAGAGCTTATCACACAGGCTAAGAGAATTAAATTAGGCAATGCAGGTAAAGCACTTTGCTGGTTCTGGTATGTTGTGAGGGTCTAAGAAATATTCACTACTTTTGCTGTGGGGAGAGTTACTGCTGCCTTTGAAACATGGAAGAAGGGTTTAATGGAGCTTCCTGGAATGGAGGAGTTAACAGGATAGGGTAACTGTTTGAAAATACTGATACAAACTCACTGCACAGACACAGTGAATGACCTAAGATCGAGAGCCCAAGGGGGTAACCATGGAAGTCTTGACAAAGTCAGACTTCAACCTACTGTCAGGCTTTAAGGATTGTCCATGGAGCACTAAGTACACTGGACGCTCATCAGAAGTACCAATTAATTCATGGAAATATTGAAACACTATTTTGGCTCTACAGATCGGATTGTTCAAACTTGGTGCACGCCTAAAGCAAGCTTTGAAAGGAGGAAAAGTAATGAAAGAATCAAATGCAAGGGCTTTGAAGTTAAAGTATTACCAGGTTCCCTATCTTATACTCAGTTAGGCTGCCACATGTCATTTATGCAGAATTTCGTTATATTTAAGGCTGCATTATGGAGCGTTTTGGAATGAAAGGAAAAGAGAAAATGAAATTAAACGTCCCAACTTCTGTTCATAAATAATTTCATTTCTTTAGTTTAAGGATGTTTCACAGGTGATTGTACTGAGAACAAAAGAAATAAATTTCCACTATTTTATTTTGCCAGTGAATAGTCAAACTTCTCCCTTGAGTTTCAGCCCTGGGAAGGTAGTAATTCACTTACCTCTTTAACTACACAGCTCTGAAAAACTATAAAAATCCAGAATTAGTGTCAGTGAATTTTCTTTAAAAGTAGTGAAAAGACCAAGGAGATAAAAGTTTACCTGAGAGCATTTTTCTCAAAGAAATTTTGACTTATTTGGTAAATTGTAATTTACAGAATAAATTATAGACTAAAACAAAGTTATAATAAATAATATTTCAATATATGAATGTTGGGGATAACAGTACTATAAGACATAGAGAAGTAGTGAAAAGCTTACACCTGTACAAGGAATCACTGTGAATCTGAGAGTTACAAAAGTAAATTGATACAGATGTGATCGCTTGGTGACTCTGTGAAAATCAATAAACAGAAACCTCACTTAAAAATAGAGCCAGGAGGCCAGAAGGGGAAACTGTCATGCCCTACCACTTGATGTCAATTGCTTTACCAACTGGAGGAAGGTTACTACTTTACTACCCAGCAAGAGGAAGGAAGAATTTCTCCTCACCCAGCAACAGCCCAGCCAATGAGAACCTGTCACAACTCAGCCAATGAGAAGCCACTACACTCTGAACGCCCAGTTTCCTCCAATGAATTATTTGTTTATAACAGTCCCTCCTAACTCCCCCATCTCCTCCATAAAAGAATATTCCTTTCTCTCCTTTGTTCTCCTGATTTGCCTGTGGTTCACCACTGATCGCATGTCCTGAACTGCAATTCTTAGCTGTTCCCAAATAAACCATTTTGCTGGGGGAAAAAAAAGAATTGGCTGTTTTATTGTTTTAACAACTCAAATACCATAAACAGCATCACTGTCTCTGCCATAACTTTCTGAAATGGAAAACTTAGTCAAGTTCTTAACCAAATCAAAAGACAATATATGTGGCAGTTTCAGGTACTCTTAAAAAACGGAGTGCATTAAAAACCATAAAAAATCTGGTGTGTTTTTGTTTGTAAAATGAAGTTATAATCTAACTCAATCATTAGGAATAGGATTTTCACCTACCTAAATATCCTGGGGATTATTACACAGTCATGAGGGATACAAAAAAGAAAAAGAAAAAGCCTTCTTGGAAACCCTAACCCTGCTACCTATAGCTGGTACAGCATCTCCTGACAGTGGGACAACCAGAAATTTCCCCACAGATTTCCAAAATCCCTTTTTGGGAGGAACACTATTCCCATTAAGAACAAATGGAAAGGAATCCAAATTGGGAAAGAAGTAAAGCTGTGACTGTTTGCAGATGACATGATACTATACATAGGGAATCCTAAAGATGCTACTAGAAAACTACTAGAGCTAAGCAATGAATTTGGTAAAGTAGCAGGATACAAAATTAATGCACAGAAATATACAGCATTCCTATACACTAATGATGAAAAATCTGAAAGAGAAATTAAGGAAACACTCCCATTTACCACTGCAACAAAAAGAATAAAATATCTAGGAATAAACCTACCTAAGGAGACAAAAGACCTGTATGCAGAAAATTATAAGACACTGCTGAAAGAAATTAAAGATGATACAAATAGATGGAGAGATATACCATGTTCTTGGATTGGAAGAATCAACATTGTGAAAATGACTCTACTACCCAAAGCAATATACAGATTCAATGCAATCCCTATCAAACTACCACTGGCATTTTTCACAGAAATAGAACAAAAAATTTCACAATTTGTATGGAAACACAAAAGACCCTGAATAGCCAAAGCAATCTTGAGAACGAAAAACGGAGCTGGAGGAATCAGGCTCCCTGACTTCAGACTATACTACAAAGCTACAGTAATCAAGACAGTATGGTACTGGCACAAAAACAGAAATATAGATCAATGGAACAGGATAGAAAGCCCAGAGATAAACCCACACACATATGGTCACCTTATCTTTGATAAAGGAGGCAGGAATGTACAGTGGAGAAAGGACAGCCTCTTCGATAAGTGGTGCTGGGAAAACTGGACAGGTACATGTAAAAGTATGAGATTAGATCACTCCCTAACACCATACACAAAAATAAACTCAAAATGGATTAAAGACCTAAATGTAAGGCCAGAAACTATCAAACTCTTAGAGGAAAACATAGGCAGAACACTCTATGACATAAATCACAGCAAGATCCTTTTTGACCCATCTCCTAGAGAAATGGAAATAAAAACAAAAATAAACAAATGGGACCTAATGAAGCTTCAAAGCTTTTGCACAGCAAAGGATACCAGAAACAAGACAAAAAGACAACCCTCAGAATGGGAGAAAATATTTGCAAATGAAGCAACTGACAAAGGATTAATCTCCAAAATTTATAAGCAGCTCATGCAGCTCAATATCAAAAAAAACAAACAACCTAATCCAAAAATGGGCAGAAGACCTAAATAGACATTTCTCCAAAGAAGATATACAGATTGCCAACAAACACATGAAAGAATGCTCAACATCATTAATCATTAGAGAAATGCAAATCAAAACTACAATGAGGTATCACCTCACACCTGTCAGAATGGCCATCATCAAAAAATCTACAAACAAACAATGCTGGAGAGGGTGTGGAGAAAAGGAAACCCTCTTGCACTCTTGGTGGGAATGTAAATTGATACAGCCACTATGGAGAACAGTATGGACGTTCCTTAAAAAACTACAAATAGAACTACCATACAACCCAGCAATCCTACTACTGGGCATATACCCTGAGAAAACCATAATTCAAAAAAAGAGTCATGTACCAAAATGTTCATTGCAGCTCTATTTACAATAGGCAGGACATGGAAGCAACCTAGGTGTCCATCAACAGATGAATGGATAAAGAAGATGTGGCACATATATACAATGGAATATTACTCGGCCATAAAAAGAAAGGAAACTGAGTTATTTGTAGTGAGGTGGATGACCTGGAGTCTGTCATACAGAGTGAAGTAAGTCAGAAGGAGAGAAACAAATACCACATGCTAACACATATATATGGAATCTAAGAAAAAAAAAAGGGTCATGAAGAACCTAGGGGTAAGATGGGAATAAAGACACAGACCTACTAGAGAATGGACTTGAGGATATGGGGAGGGGGAAGAATAAGCTGTGACAAAGTGAGAGAGAGGCATGGACATATATACACTACCAAACATAAAACAGATAGCTAGTGGGAAGCAGCCGCATAGCACAGGGAAATCAGCTCGGTGCTTTGTGACCACCTAGAGGGGTGGGAGAGGGACGGTGGGAGGGAGGGAAACGCAACAGGGATGGGATATGGGAACATATGTATATGTATAACTGATCCACTTTGTTATAAAGCAGAAAGTAACACACCATTGTAAAGCAATTATACTCCAATAAAGATGTTAAAAAAATTAAAAAATAAGTAAAAATTCAAAAAGTCTCCTCCGACAGCTGAAGGACAGTACTTCCCCCGCATTATAAACCTATGTTAAACAATAAAAGCTTATAAAAATAAGCTAAGAAACCCTTCTATAATTAAAAAAAAAACTATTGGTGGTCTTTTAAATGTCACAGTTAGGGTTAACGTTCCATCTACCTAATAAAGATAATTAACTTTGTTGCTGTGAAAAAAAAAAAAAAAAGAACAAATGGCATAGAGAAAGAGAGTAGAGCATATGCTAGAAATGAAGAGCATCTGGTGTTTGTTTGGGTGTTTTTTAAGTATTTGTATTTGATTTTATGAAAGTAAACTTCTGGAATTTATTTTCACTTGCTGAGGTCAAAGGATACACAGAAAAGTTCTCAAAATATAGCTCACCTATTAAGAATCAACTCCACAAAAGCCCTTGGTTAATCAGACTTACTCTTTTGATATTTTGCTTTTAAAAGAAAAAGGCAAATCAATAAGACAGATTCTAATAAGGGAATTAAGAAGTAACTTCCCTAGCATACACATGAAAAATATTTTTCATGGCTTCAATGTACTCAGTTCTTAAGAGTAAATGAAGATTTTGCCAAATCCCTTTTTCTCTATCTATATTTTTATTGCAATGCAAACAAATGTTTAGAACTATAATTCCAAGGCACTCTCTGCAAGAGATTCTTAACCTGGGATCTATTACCAGGGGCTCAATGGGGGGGGTTGCAGGGGTCTGTGTGTGTGTGTGTGCGCACGCACGTGTGTATGTCTTTCTTGATCATTTATGATATTATCAACAGCTCTTATTATATTCTCAAAAGTTTATATTGCAAAAATGTAAAACAAAGCAAACAATGTTCCACATTTTTCAGCCATTAAGAATTAGATTTAACACAATATTTTTTCTTCACAAAACAGTAAAGTAGCTCAGCAATGTCTAGAATGATTTTTCACCACAAAGGTTAAAGTGGCACTCAATAAAGTAGAAGATTAGCTGGTACACTCCAGTAAATTGAGGTTTTGTAATTTACCTTACAAAGGTAAGGTAAAGAACAAAACTTCCCAGTTAAATGATCAATCCATGCGGATTCCCAAAGGGAGTGATTAACAATAAATAACCCCTTAAGCCCCAAGATTCTTCATGCATTCAATGTGATGCTGTTGGTAGTTGTCATTGAGTTGAGTTAAAATGCATTAACTTCATGTATTTAGGTAAGACACTGAATGGAAACAAAAAACTTAATATTAAGCACAGTTTTACTTACTGTTTCCCAATGACTTTGCCTTTTTCCCACTTATTAGAAAGATTATGCAGAGACAAATGCCTTGCGTATTTTTATGCGACAACAGAGTAAGCCAGGGTATACATAATTAATGCAACGTATAACAACTGCATCTCTTCTCTGACATAAATGCGCGTGAGAAGCTAATCAACCAGAATCTTTAGTTCCGTAATAAGTAAATCTCAGCAGGTGAAGTGGGGGAGTGGAGGCTTACTGTTGTCTGCCCTTGTTCCTTCCAAACAGAAAGTATCCCTTACAGAGTTCATACCATACCTGGGGGGAAACCTCTGAAGGCACATTGTGCTAATAATCTACAGTATTTCTAGCCCTCGACACAATTAGCCTTGTTTTGTCCACTCTGCGACCACCACTTTCTTTGTTAGGTAGTGCAACCAATGTTTGTCCTCTCTCTCCTGGAAATACAGAAATGGGCTGACTTCTTCCCTCACAAATCACCCCAAATCCACAGGGCTGTTGGGAGAATAAGCTGCAATTCAGCATTATACTAAAAATGTCTGGGGCTTCCCTGGTGGCGCAGTGGTTGAGAGTCCGCCTGCCGATGCAGGGGACATGGGTTCGTGCCCCGGTCCAGGAAGATCCCACATGCCGCGGAGTGGCTGGGCCCGTGAGCCATGGCCGCTGAGCCTGCGCGTCCGGAGCCTGTGCTCCGCAACGGGCGAGGCCACAACAGTGAGAGGCCCGCGTACAACAACAACAAAAAAAAAAGTCTGCTTTTTAGAGACTCCAAATTGCTGGTCACTACTATTTATTTCTAACATTTTGAGAAAGAAAGGTGATTGTAGTTCAGCTGCAGAGGAAAACCTGTTTGGGGAGAGAAGGGGAATCAGTGTGTAAGGTGGTCTCACAGACTTTTATACTTTTATTTAATCCTCACAATTCTAAAAAAGGACTATTATAATTACAAAATTACTGACGCTGAATCTAAGCCCCAGAGAGGTGTCACAGCTAGGAGGTGGTCAAACACATATTTCTATGCAGGTTTATCAAACGGTTCCCAAACTGATACACTCTCATTTTGCTGACACGTTTTAAAGCCATGAAATATAAATTTGAAAGTTCTGTAAGTGTGGAAACCTGAAGATACCTAAGATACATTTCTTTTAAAATGTTTTCATAATACTAAGGCATGTATACTTGAAACGGTGAGCCAACTGGAATAAGCACAAATTGATCACTGGAATGGAATACGTAACAAGAAATAGGGCGTTCATAGAGAGTAATTCATTTCTTACAACAACTGTTTGAGTATTAATTTAAAGCTGGGAACACTGAGGCTCAGAGAGAGTAAGTAGATTGCCTGAGGTCACATCACTAGTAAATGGCAAGTGAAGGATGTGAACCCATGTTGTCAATTTGCCATTCGTGACATCATGCTAACACGTACTCCTGACAGTAGGCTAACTGCCAGGACAAACAGATCAAAAACTTTACAATGGATCAGACACAACACAAGTTTATTTTTTGCTCACATAACAGTAGTAGGTGGGTGACAGGTTTTGGGGTAGCTCTCCTCCACACAGTGATCCAGGGACTCAGGCTGAGCAAGGCTTGGCCATTCTTGCCTTGCCATATGGCCTCCAGTTGGGCTGGGTGTCATTTCCATTTGAGCTGGCTGGATGGAAGAGGGCATGGAGGAGCCTGCAAGGGAGTTTTTATTTTTTACAGTCTAAGCCTGGAGGTGGTATACATCACATATTTTCATCTTCCATTGGCTGGAAGGCAGTTATATGGCCACACCTAAGACAAGCTGAGAAATATAGTTTAGACACATGTCCAGAAATAAAAAGGAGAACATGATTTGGGTGAAGAAAATACTCTCTACCCCACTGGCTTAGAAAATGAATCTCCTTTTTTTGGCTGTACGCGGGCCTCTCACTGCTGTGGCCTCTCCCACTGCGGAGCACAGGCTCCGGACGCACAGGCTCAGCGGCCATGGGCTCACGGGCCCCGCCGCTCCGCGGCACGTGGTATCCTCCCAGACCGGGGCACGAACCCATATCCCCTGCATCGGCAGGCGGACTCTCAACCACTGCGCCACCAGGGAAGCCCCATGAATCTCTTTTAAAGTGAGAAAAGAATAGGCCCAAGAACAGTGGAGACTACTAGAAATTTGTGGGGAAAGCACTGTAGATGTGTTGTATTAGTTCATAATCAGGCTCTAGAATTAGGTAGCTTGATATCAAAGCCTAAAGCCACTGATCATTACGTGATTTTTAGCTTTACCCTCTCTGTATCTTACTTTTTCTCATTATTAAAGTGAGGACAGTCATATATACTTAAACAGTTACTTATACCTACATGGAGTTGATTCTAAGATTTAATGTTGAAAAATCATGGTACAGAAGGCTAATTGCCTGTAATATTCCTTCTTTCCTTCTTCCTTTTTCATAATAGAACCTTCTAAGTTTGAGATGGACTTACGTTCCCCAGGCAGACCCTACATTTCCCTGACTTCCGGTAAACAAGGTGTGGCCACGTCAATCAATTCTCGGCAATGAGATATGAGCATAATATAAACCAGATCCTTAACAGCAGCCTGTTGGCCCTCCATTTTCTCTTTGGTTGGGGATGTCCCTTTTGTCTTTTTTTCTGAAGGAGGAAACATGGGTGAGTGTGATGAACCAGTTTCCAACCTACAGAGGAGGGAACACGTTGAAGGAGGGTGAAGCAACACCACAGAAGGTACCCGAGTCCCTGGATGATGCTGGCAAAGACAGCTGCCCTAACTCCCTGCACTGCTCGCCATCTTAGACGTCTATGTGAACGAGAAGTAATTCGTCTTGTGTAAAGCCTTCATTTCAGTCTCTATTAAAGCACCCAAACAAACACCTAGCTCTTACAACATCTGGAGTACCTAGAACAGGGCCACCATATAGCAAATGCTCAACAAATGATGACTCCTCTCACTATTTCACAGGGAGCGTATAACCAGAGCCCATTTCCCAAGTCTACTCTGAGGAAAGCTACCTTATAATGATAAGCATTAACAGTTCTCAGAATAAAAGCAGGGATATGGGGGGATGGGGTCAAATAGTACTCAGAAAGATATTGCATTAAAAGTAAATGAGTTCCTCTACTGATGAATTTCTAAGTCTTAAATCTTCTAATGTTATGATTACTCTTAAGGAAAGGGAAAGAGTATGTAGGGTTTCCTAAACTTGTTAGACACGTGGCACCCTTTTCCAAGAAGCATGTATTATAGAGATAGTGCTCTGTGGACACAACTTGGAGAAACATTTTACTAGAGAATGAATTTCAAAAATTCTCAGTGAACCAGGCTGAGATTATCCTGAAAAAGCACCCTACACTTACAGTATGGCACGAGTATATAAAAGAATACTAATTCATATTTATTATAAATAAAACTGTACTTCTATATTCTTCATACTGTCTTCAAAATAAATCCACTGAGTAGCTAAATATAGTAACTTCTGAGTCAATCACGAATTTCAAAACCAACTAGTTAGTATTTCCTGAGTAACCACAGAGCTAGAGAATCAGGAACCGAGAAAGAAAGAGGAAATGATAGAGGGGATACAAAACCATGGCTACCCTGATTTTGATGGAGAGCATTTCCGAAACCTAGATATAGTTTTCTATCCAAGCCATTCCAAGCAGATGAATTAATAAGTACGTGTCAGGGGGAAAAAATTGCCTGGAAATCCAAAAACAACAAAACCACAAGAGGAAAAGAAGCATGAAGTCAATTATGGCTAACATGTCAAGTTGACCACAAATTCTTATATTAATAAGAACGCTCTGTGCATATCACAATGGATCTCCCTTAGAGACATTCTGATAGCTAAATACTGCATTTTGGTGATTTCACAGTTACATTAAGTCCAAAGTGTTTAGCTAGGATTCCATCTTCAAGAGATAAAACAAACAGCACTTAAAATATAGAACAAATTAGAAAATACGGTTCCATGAATTTGGATAGAATTGATAGATTAGCAAGCCAGAGAGCCTACTTTAATCTTCTTTCTCTCCTCCCATTTGAATACAAATTGGAGGAAAGACAGTAGGAATCTAAAGTAAGATCCCTCCTCAACATTTGAAGATGACTCTGTTTTTATGAGCCAGCTGTTAGAAGAGAAACACAAAGATTCTCTGACAGGCACTTAAGAGGAAAGCACTAACAGTTGAAAAAAGGTGAGCCAATTAAACCACTTACGCCTAATATAGTTCTGCATAGTCCAAGCACCTGGCTGGGAGTAAACATTTACTTTCTGCTGCATGATATTTAATCAGTTCCTCAGGTGGTGGAGGGCTCCATTCAGAAGGGCAGTTCTCTCTGACCTTACTCATCTCTTTTTTTTTTTTTTTTAACATCTTTATTGGGGTATACTTGCTTTACAATGGTGTTTTAGTTTCTGCTTTATAACAAAGTGAATCAGTTATACATATACATATGTTCCCATATCTCTTCCCTCTTGCGTCTCCCTCCCTCCCACCCTCCCTATCCCACCCCTCCAGGTGGTCACAAAGCACCGAGCTGATCTCCCTGTGCTATGCGGCTGCTTCCCACCAGCTATCTACCTTACGTTTGGTAGTGTATATATGTCCATGCCTCTCTCTCGCTTTGTCACAGCTCACCCTTCTCCCTCCCCATATCCTCAAGTCCGTTCTCCAGTAGGTCTGTGTCTTTATTCCTGTCTTACCCCTAGGTTCTTTGTGACATTTTTTTTTCTTAAATTCCATATATATGTGTTAGCATACGGTAGGACAGCCTCTTCAATAAGTGGTGCTGGGAAAACTGGACAGGTACATGTAAAAGTATGAGATTAGATCACTCCCTAACACCATACACAAAAATAAGCTCAAAATGGATTAAAGACCTAAACGTAAGGCCAGAAGCTATGAAACTCTTAGAGGAAAATATAGGCAGAACACTCTATGACATAAATCACAGCAAGATCCTTTCTGACCCACCTCCTAGAGAAATGGAAATAAAACCAAAAATAAACATATGGGACCTAATGAAACTTACTCATCTCTTAATTGGAAACAC
The DNA here is from genome assembly GCF_011762595.2 of Tursiops truncatus. Taxonomy (NCBI): domain Eukaryota; kingdom Metazoa; phylum Chordata; class Mammalia; order Artiodactyla; family Delphinidae; genus Tursiops; species Tursiops truncatus. The sequence goes on along the minus strand of NC_047054.1, from coordinate 24,608,544 downwards.
TGTTTAATGTTCTGTGTCCCCAGTACCTCCTCGGTGTATCACCATCGTATTTGAGCCCCATTAGACCAGTCACACCCTCAAACTCAGCACTCCTTTCGGGGGTGGGGGGGTGACAAACTCAGGGATTTCCAAAGGTTCCTGGGATGTCCTGCCAGGTGCTGAGAAAAGAAAGGCAGTTTTCGGATGGACAGGAGGAAACGAAGGTAAAAGGCTCAGCAGCAAAGCGCGAGGACTCCTTACATTGAATTAGGGAGCAGAGGAGTAGAAAATTATCCCTGTTTCGACGATTTGGAAAAGTAGTTTAGTAACCGATGTGTCTGAAATATTTGGGGGCAATAAAATACATTCGATGAATTAACATAATCCCTCTGAACACTAAAACGTAAAGAAACATGAAAGGTGGCACTAGAAGGGATTTTAAAACATCCAGAGAAATGTCTTTATTTTATGGTTGAGAAGAGGACACCGTAGAGGGTTGATTTGCCCAGCCAATCAGATAAATTGGTTCATGAGAGTATCTCTGCGTGCCATGCTGTCAAACAGGCATGAGAGCTTGGGAACGCTGCCCTCAGTCCCACAGAGAGAGCTCTGGTGAGGTCTGGGAGGAGGTCATGAAGCAGAAAAGTCTATCTGACCTATAGCTCTTCACTACTCCTCGGCTTCCTTGTCCTTTGGAGTTGGATGGATTTCAAGACTGGTTGGGAACTTGAGTCTCTTTGCCTGATGAAATAGACAAGAACTAGACAAGGGGCTACAAATTCTTTTGCCGTGCATTTTCCTATCATGACCAACCCGAAGCTAAGAGCAGCCATTTACAGCTAGGGTGGCAAAATAAGTAACCTGTGGCTTTCAGCGCTTCCACCAGCAAGTGCTGGAAGGTTGATAATATTTGTTATTTCTGAATCTCATGGCCATCTGGGAGCACAGTTATCTCTGTAGAGCCCTTTGATATCTTTGGAAAAGGGGAATGCCAGAGACCTAAGTTGCACTATTGCCGATTTGCTGACCGGGGAGCTGCTTTATTCCATCATTTCCTCCCCAATCCTACTTTTCTGAGTGACATTTGCCCATATTAAATAAGGCAGCTGTTAGGAGACAGATTTGCGATGAATCATAGAAAAATAAAATGTTATCTTAAAACTGTTTCTGTTCTTTGAACCTGGTTGGCTTCTCTTCCAGACAAAGCTGGTGACTCAGACTGGGCTTGTCCAGGTGAAATCAAACATATGTAAGTAAATGCTTTGGCCATTTCAGAACATGCTGGCCCAACTGTGTGGAACTCTTCTGATGGGCTAAAGTCAAGTGGAACAGTAAACGCTTTGGTTCCTGTCTTACTAGATTGTGTTTATGTCGCATGGTCTTGGATGGCAACAATAGTTGCTACAATTTGTTGAATTATTTTGTGCCAGAAATTTTAGACTATTGGCTTTCTTTTTCTTTTTTAAATCTCAGCTGCTACAAAGTAATACATTTTTACATTATGAACTGTTGCGTACCACACACACACATTCCGGCAATTAAGAGTCTTATGAAACAACTTACCCTAAATGCATACAGTGCCCTGCAATATTTTCTCTTCTATGTTATTTTGGGGTTCTAAAAATGCCAGTTTTGACCCATTAAATTGATTTTAAGTCTCACGAATGGATTGCAATCTACAGTTGAAAAACGCTGCCTTAGACCAATTTATGCCTCGAAATAAGCTTTCAAGGCAGATATTTGTATCAGATTTCATGCAAGATAGTTCAGTAGAGAACATTTAATAAGGGGAACCAGTTACAAGGGCTTAGAAGAGCTGAAATGCCAAACAGGGAACAGTGAGGAAGTCCAGGTAACGGCAACCACAGGAAAAGGCTATCTTCACGGAGGCTGGAGGGACTGAGGGAAAGGTGCTGTTATCAGAGCGCAGAAGCCGGGCCACCTGCAGGGACCTGGGACAGCAGACTGTGTAGCAGGAAGTGGGATCAGGGAAAGTGGGACCCCAGAAAGTGAGCTGTGCTGGGGTGGCTGGAACCAAACGAGGAGAGACAGTCACTATTAGAGATGCCTCTGATAAGGTAAAAGAGGGCGAGAGACAAAGAAATGACTTAACTTTCGCCACCCTCCAATCGCCTACCATTTCCTCCCATTGGTCACATCTACTCAGCAGCCAGTGGAAATGTAGTTTTCAGGGATCAGCTCTGAGATACAGAGGTAAACAGGGGAAGCTATCTGAGAGCCAGCAGACAAATGACCCGCACATCCAGGGACAGCGTCATGGATGTGTAACCTGCCGTGTCACACAGGCTCTAAAGGGCTCTTGCCCTTGATTTCATGCTCTGCTATCACCATCCTGAAATTCATAATATTGTTTGAACAGAGGATCCTGCATTTTCACTTTGCACTGGGCCCGTGAATTGTGTAGCTGTTCCAGTGCACAGCATCATTATTCCAATTGTACAGATGAGAATACTGTGGCTCAAAGAGTTTATTCAGTTTACTGGGTGTTTCACAAAAGTGAATAAAAGGAAATCTGAAACCAGCCTGGTAGGAGGCCAAAGTCCACACTCTTTCCAGTAAGCCACAGGTCAATTCCATCCCCCGAACAGAACTAAAAAGCAGAAGGGCAAATCATGCAGGTAAATCTCTTCCAGTTCACTAAGGGACTCACATTCTCCGCCACTGCAACTCAGAGGATAATTCCTGCTATTCCCTTTCACCACTGCACGCCCAAATAAACATTAACTCAGCCCTTGGGGGCTTGTTAACAACAGCTGAAAAGATGCAAATAGGATTTCTCCTCTTTCTCTGCTGAAGAAGCAACGTAATTAACAGTAGAGAAATGGAACACTCGTTTTTTCTTCAAAATTTGCCTTGCAAGAGGGATGTAAAGGAGAAAATACACACAGACTTGACTTCAGTGGTCAATTCCCTTCTCAACCCTTACTAAGAAATGAATCGAAGCTGTGGGTGCTGACTTCTCCTCTTCCAAATAGCAGTCAACTCTCTTCCCTTCTCCCCTTTGTCTGCTGTCAAATTTTCAGACATGAGGTTTTCCTACAATAAAAGCTTCCTAGCCTCACTTTCTGGGGTAATCCTGGTCTTACTAACAGTTAAATCAGGAATTCAGCCAAACAAATTTGGCAGGAATCAACTCAGAGGGAACAACATTAATTAACGCAAAGAATCCCTAATGTAATTAGTATAACGTCTCTATCTTAATATTTCAGTGATCATTCGTTGTTAGTTAGAAAACCTCACATGGTCTTTGCCTTTTGTATGGCTTATAAGACTTGAAGCAGAGTTTAACGCTACAGTATTTAATACAACAATATATTATAACTGTTCAACTTCATGTCACTTCATACAAAATAAAGTATCACTAGTTAGTCATCATTATCACCTTTTTTGTGCCCATTCCATCTCTACAGGGTTCCCTGCAACCTGAGCAACACAAGAAAAGCCTAATTATCAGAGGCTCATCTGCAGAGTGATAAAGTTGAAACCCATCTCTGAGATCAATTCTATACCAATTCTAGACAGATAAGGAAAGTACTATCTGGAGAGATGCTGGGAACAGGCCCTGGGGCTTCTGGCCTAACTAGAATGTAAAGATGATCTTGGGCAAATCTCCTACCACTATTTCATATTCTTTCCCTGGGATAAGCTCAATTTTTCATTCCCCAGGTACAGCTTCCTAAGTCTACCTTGAGTATTCCCTCAATAAACATTTACTGAATGTCTACTATGTACCAGGCAGGCAAAATACTGAGGACTTAAAAATGAATGACATGACCTCTACTCGAAAAAGCATGGACTCGTGAGAAATCTGACAATTTTCACACCGTAGGACTGTAATTCACATCTGCGGCCACAGCATGAAGCAGGGAAGCGATGACTAACAAGCCTGGTTAAAAGCCTAACAAAGACTTAACAGAGGAGGTGCCTCTTGAGTACTGACAATATAAACCAGAAAGCCATCCACAAAATTATCATCACTAGTAGCAATAAGATCCCTCAGCTAAAACAGAGATAACTACTTCAAGAATACAGACCCTAAGCCGATTTGCCAATTTGTCAGCTTCCAGTTTTGGGAAAATGATGGTATCGGATTCAGAAGTGGATGAATATTTGCTTTACTCTGAAGGGTCTTCATTTCTGTGTGTTTCAGTTTGTAATTATAAGAATCACCTGGAGGGAAGAATCAGGATCTCCAGACAGACACACTTCTGAGTATGTGTGTAATCAGGCAAGTTTGGGGAAAACTGCATTATTCTACTTCATCCACGTCTCACTGAGAAGGCTTTTTATACTTCTGAGAAGTGAGTATGGGGACTGTGGAAAAAGAGAAAAGCCATCTGTAAGCACAGCAACTGAGGGATTCAGGATCACAGAGTTTTTGGTTCAGTTCCAGAGGGGGCAGTTCACAAGGATGTGCCGGGTACATCATTCAACTTTACATCAGTCCCATAAACCGAGGAGACCCTATTTGATCACACTGATACAGAGCTTCAGACAGAAGGGATGTTTAAAAGGGGAGCATGCCCTTGCTCAGGGTTGTCGTTAGAAAAAGAAAGGAGGGATTCTCCCCTTACATTCGCTAGCACACAAAAGAGCAAAGCTCTCCCTTACAAAGTATTTCCTTTAGGAGATGAATCAGAAGCAAACACTACCTGGTGATTTCAACCGCTCTCTGTGTTCTTTTTTTCTGTTCTCCTCTCATGTCTTCCTCAATTATCACTTTATAAACCACCGCTGGTTTCTCTCTTTTCCTTCCCTTTTTTCCCTCCTCTCTCTCCCTTTGACCCTCTCTCTGCCCTTTCTTCTGACACTTTTTCTAGCCTCTCCTTTGACTCTTGAGCCCTTGAATTCCCTCCAATCTTTCCCCTGTTATGGAATGACATTCATTCCCCCACCACCCCTGTCACCCTCCCTTCCATTCTCTTTCCTCTTGCTTTCAAGATCCTAAGGGTCTTGCTTAGGTTTTCCTTTTGTTTTCTTTCCCACTGAGATAAATATGCCCTTCAGAAATTCTAGCAAGTTTTATTTTTTTAAATGTAGCAATAAAATAGCTACCATTTACTCAGCACCTGTTATGTTCCAAATAACAGTATGGAATTTGCAAATATTAGTCCCCTTAATCCTTTTAATAGCTCTCGGATGTAGAATAGTCAGTTCCATTGTATAGAGGAAGAAGGCTAGACTCAGAAAAGTTGACTAATTTACCCAAAGCCTCATACATAGAAAGAGAAGAGGTTTGTCCATGTTAATATCAGAAGTCACCCAAGGCTTTGTGTCATTCCAGTAGAGATTGTAGCTAATAAACAAGGTAAACTATAAGCTCCTTGTTCTTCTTTATGCTTTAATGATTTGGTGATTCTTAGCATAAAAAGTCATGTTATTTACATCCACGAATAATGTTGGTCTCAGTTATTACTGAACATGGAACTTTTATTTTCCCCTTGAACTTTTTGGTATTAATGGGAAATCTTCAGGGAACTTATCTAGGGAACATATACAGATATTAACTATGGCTTCCTGGATATAATGCTTCAAGTACATTGGGCTTGACGGTGATTCTGATTTGGACCAGCTGGGGAACTGACTGTGTAGGTCTGGTTGGAATCCATTCTATAGTGGAAACAAAATAGAACCAGGAAGAAACAGAATATTTGGATCCTCATCCCAATTTTACTACCTACCAGCTGAGGGACCCTGGGCCTGAATTTGCTCATTGGTAAAACCAAAATTTTGGACTTGATGGTCTCCAAAGTCCCTTCTACTTCTCGTAGTCTTAGGTTTTAACGTTTTTCCTGGATCCCCAAATCAACCTGTTCAGGCAACTGAACTCTGCATGTGCCCAAGCATGGTCATGATCCAGCAACCCTCTACGTTACTGGGGAACCTTAGGAACAAGGTGGAAAAGGAATGGATGTATATGATGTGTATGGGTGGAAAGATGTTTGGGCTTCCACCCCACTGCTCACTCCATGAAGCCCCAGCCTTCCTAATATAATTAGTAGAGAAATCATAAAGCTGTTATCAAGGCAACTGACAGACACTCAAGTATGATTTTCACTCTGATTCATGGAGGATGTTTTAATTACACCAAAGATGCTGCAGTAGGAATTAAACTGTATTTAATAAACAGGCATGTAATAGATGTTCCATGACTGCATGATTTAATAGACAGTATTGTCTTCTGCTGTCTGTATTAGCTTTTTATTGCTTCTGTGACAAATTATCATAAACTTACTGCCTTAAAACAACATACATTTTTTATCTTACAGTTCTATAGAAGCGTGGAATGGGTCTCACAAGACTAAAATCAAGATGTTCTCAGGGCTTCCTTTCTGGAAGCTCGAGCGGAGAATCTTATTCCTTGTCTGTTTCAGCTTCTAGAGGCTGCAAGCGTTCCTTGGCTAGTGAAATTCCTTCCTCCATCTTCAAAAGCAGCAATAATGGCTTGAGTCCTTCTCCAATCTTATCACCCCCACCTCTTCTGTCTCCCTCTTCCACTTTTAAGGAATCTTATGATTATTTTAGGCCTACCTGGATAATCCAGAATAGTCTCTCTATTTTAAGGTCAACTGATTAATAACCTTAATTCCATCTGCAACCTAATTCCCCTTCGCCATGTAACATGACATATTTACAGGTTTCAGGGATCAGGGCATAGATATCTTTGGAAGGTCATTGTTCTGCCTACCACACTGTCCATTTTTTTAGGGTTGTTTAAGATCATTCGGGTACCACCTCTGGAATTCACAAGATTTATTCCTTTACTTAGAACATCAGTCAGCAGCCTCCTAACGAACGTGTATTTTATCAGTTACCTGCAAGAAAGTTAGTCCTGCCACCTTATGAAATTTTTACCCCAGCACTGCATGTGAGCATAAATAAAACGAAATAGTATTGGTATTATTCAGCATTATGAATCAGGGAACTGACTGACTAAAAAATCAAGAATGGTTAACTCTAACCCTTAATGGCTTTGGAGCAGCTGGCGCCAAAAATCAATACACAAAAGTCAAAGAATGTCAATGTGCTTATTTTCCCTATGAAAATTCTCCAGGAGTTCTTCTGGGTTTCTTATTGCTCTCGTCTTTCAAATGCCAACTGAGAAATAGCTGTCATTTTTTTTATCTTCATGTCAGGTCAACTGAAAGGAAATGCCAAAATGGAAAACAAATATCTAATAGCATCTAGAAAACTCCGGCATATTATTTCCTTGTATCCCTAAATTTGAAACTAAAAATAAATCCTGATTTACTTCTACTATAAAGTATGACACTTTCAACACAACATATAATTAAATTTTAATAAGACAATCAGTTTACTTTAACTGGGCTTAAAATAATATTTACCAGGGCTGAATAAGAAAGGAAGAAAATGCAGTTTTTATTCTTCAATTTCAGTTTTATGACAGAAGTCTCTGTGCAATAGAATAGCCCAATTTCAATTTTTTTAAAGAGGGAATAAATTACATATGCATTTCCAACAACTCTAACCACTCATTCTAGTTTTCCTTCTGCTCCTGTTTTCTCTCTATGTATAATTTATTGTGAATATATTGTTAGAGTAGTCAAATTACTAAAGAAATATCTGTAACATTAATCATCACATCTGAAGCAGGCTGGATAGCACATATTTTTATGAGCTCATTATACAAAAGAAATACTCTAAGGCACTGATTGCCATTTTACGGGCCTTTCTTAGACAAGGTACTGTAGGTCCAGAACTGCCAACCATCAGATCCCCATCTTTACTCTCTCATCTCAAGATAAATCCACTTGCCACAATGCAACCCGAGCCCGCCGAGATGATCGCCTATGCGAAGAGTTGTATGATCCAAACACATTGCAACTGATTTCCATATGGTGACCAGTTGGTGACAAAATAGAACTGCATGTGGTTATATGCACAAGCTGTCTGGCTGTTATAAAAAGAAAATTTTGACCAATATGATTAAATCAGGATGTATGTTAAAATATAATGATTAAATTCAAAGAACAAATTAAGTGTCCCTCCCATGAGCAAAATCTGGAAAAACAAAGGAGACACATGCAAATTTCCACAGGTGTTTGCAGACCAAATATGTCTAAAGCAGTTATCACACGGCCATAGGTACACACAACTTTTGTGCCTTTCACTTCTCAACTTGCTTTTTCTTTCTATAATTCTGTATTCTGAGAGAGCAGTCAAGTCTGTCCATTTGGCAGAATTAGTAGCACATCAAGAACTGCTCTCTATGGGGGGATGAGATGGAGTTTCCAGAAGAATTTCCACTAATCAAAAAAAAAAAAAAAATCCTGGGCAGGAAAAAAGAGAAGCATGGAACCTGTTATCCAAAGTGGCCATGTTTGGCCATCCAAGGGTTATATCACCACAGAACTTGGGGGAAAAAATTACTATTAATCACAATATGTTTTTAACTTATGTATCCTAATTACAAATATAAGTAATAAGCACATCAAGAGTTGCATTTCCTAGTAAATGCCTCCCTCCTAGGCAGTATTTATAAGCCTTGAGAAGCCCAACAGAATGGGCTTGAGTGCCATCCTATAAATAATGAGATACAGACTCAAGGGATTTAAGACAAGCCACTCAAGGGCTGTAGTACTGTTTGGAATCCAGAACTGCCTAGTTCCAAAGACTGATCTTTTTGTACAACAGTAAATTGAAAATGTTTTTCTTCCTTTAGCAGGGGAAGTCTTCAACAGATAAAGGCAGAGCAGGTTTGAGAGAAGTTGGGGTGGGAAGATCCCAGAGCCTCGAGCCCCACCCCGTGCTCACTCCCATTTCCTTCTTCACGGAGCAGTCTTGGACCTTTCTAGAATCTTAGGTCTCCAAAAACAAAACAAAACAAAGCAAAACAAAAACCCCCAGCAGCCTGAAAAGCACTGCGCTACATCAACCTGCTGTCTTCTTACCTTTATTACAATTTCCATTGTCTCTCCCCAGATGATGTTCTAGAAAGGCACCAAGACACCTCAAAGATGGACGGTGTACCTGCTGGGCTTTCCTGCTGGGCCAGGTGCGTAACGGAGTGCACGGAGATATGTGTGTCTGTTATTCTCCATCACAGCACTTAGCACAATTTTTAACTGTTTGTTTGTCAATGTCTTCATTTATATTCTGTCTCCCTCCCTAGAGTGTAAATTCTCGGGGTGGGGGTGGGGGTTCAAGAGCAATTGTCACTTTTCCTTCTGTATTCCCCAGCACCTAGCATACAAAAGTCTTTGTCAACTGTCTGAAGATTGTTAAAGGTGAATTTGAAAGCAAGAATCACTTTTTTCTCCAAGTCAGCTTCTGAAAAAAAAACCCTCCATCCAACACCCAGATTCATTCTCCAACGAAGTCTACTCAACTGCCCAATTCTAAACGCAAAGCCCTTTTAAAAAGGGCTAACTGAAAAGCACATTTAAAAAAAAAAGAAAGCGAAAAAAAAGCACATTTCAACAGAAAATTCACTTCATCTGCTTTCCATAACCAAAGAGCCTCAAAAGACTACATCTGGTACATTGACATATTAGTATAAATTACAAAATTCAAAATCTCAGTACAGCTTGGAAGGAAAGAGACACACAGAACCGTTTCTGACTTCTATAGTTAATGGGGAAAAAAAACCACTTGGTGCATGTGGGTTTTCAGTTTGTTTGGTTTTAATTTTTCCTCCACATTAAACATAACCATCATGCTATTTTTTTGACATGCTCTTAACCTTGCATCTGCCTCAGCATCTCATTTATTGCTTGCTATATGACTAATCAAATTTATCACTTAGAACCAATAGCTAAAAAGCTCACTTCAGCTAAACTCTTCATAGATACAATAAAAGAACACAACACAATCTAGGTCATTTTTTGTTTTGTTTTTTCATGTTCCATATCTGCTTTCACTAAAAAAAAAAAAAAAAAAGGAAGAAAGTCTGCTTCCCCCAAACAAGAAAGTCTGAAAAAATCTGCTGGCTTCCTTCCTTCTCTCCAAGGAATAAGCTTTCTGTTTTTATCCCCGATCATTGTTTCCTATGTTTTGAGCAACCCTGATTTGTGTGTGTGAACAAGGAATAAGCAGTCATAGGTGGAAGTCTGTCTTGGAATTCTTTCCATGGAGAAAGTGAACCCCAGAAACTGAGGCCCCGGGGAAGGTGTACGTGTGGGGAGAGGATTAGAATCACTCGCATTCCAGAATGAGGACAAGCCAGTTAGATGAATAAGTACAGAATTCTAAATGCTTCTGATTATTTTCAGCCTCTATTTATGCTGCCCTTAATGTCCACTGAAATAAGCGGGATACATGCAGTTGCATATTCTATTTGGGTCTAATTTAATAGTCAGAAATGAGATATCAGAAAATGTCTGAAAAAAGCAGTATGTGGAATAAATACATATTTTATTCTGCATACTAATAACCAGAACGGTCCCTTGCATTGCTTAGTATGCCCCTAAAAATAAGTCATTTATAATAATCATTCAATCCAATTACAGGTTATCCCTTGTGGAGGTGATTAGTTCTTTCAGATTCCCTGAAGTTTTTACTGAGACTCAGTATCACCAGGTGTCATGAATAACCAGGCAACTCCAACGACTGGAATATCACCTACTTTGACAGTTTCTGGCTTGACTATAAACTTTATCAATGATTCAGACTCCTTGGTTCTCCTTCTGCCACTGGCCAGCTGCCTCTTGGCCCTTGGAATTTCACTAAAATATGGGGAAAAGACCCAAATTTGCTCTATTTCCTCATATCTAATAAATAATTGTATTTTTGGTATCTAAAACCATGAACTGTCCTAAAAAAAAAGACTTTCATTTTTAGTAAGGTTGCACTGTATAATGAAAAGAGCACTGCGTTTAGGATCAGAGGACCATGGGGTCTTGAGACAGGCCTGGCTGACTCTGCTAATTACCAAGCCTCAGATTTTACTGATGAGAATTTCAGCTTCTTCATCAGTAGCGAGGTTTTATAACTATTAGCCTCAAGCATTATTGTGATGCTCAAATCAAATGAGTTAATCATATTCAGGTGCTTTATGTATTAAGTACAGTACAAATGTTATTTTGAGTTTACCACTTAGAAATCTTGCACACTAGGGCTTCCCTGCTGGCGCAGTGGTTGAGAGTCCGCCTGCCTATGCAGGGGACACGGGTTCGTGCCCCGGTCCGCGAAGATCCCACATGCCGCGGAGCGGCTGGGCCCGTGAGCCATGGCCGCTGAGCCTGCGCGTCCGGAGCCTGTGCTCTGCAACGGGAGGGGCCACAACAGCGAGAGGCCCGCGTACCACACACACACACAAAAATCTTTCACACTATTCCTCGTAGCGGTGGTAGCAGCAAAGTGTGACAACACTGCTGGTTCTCTAAGCTTTTTTTTTTTTTTAAGACCTAATGAGGGAGAACAGAGAATTTGATCTAAGCATCTCCCGGTCATAGATTCAGCCTCCCCATCCCAAGCTCGTGTCCTTCCCCAGACCCTCCCCTGCAACATACACTATCAACCTCTGCATCCGGAGGCTCCACATCCTGCTTTCATCCTCTGTGTTCTACCACAAACACCTACAGTGGGAGGATGTTTCTTTACACAACCACGTATGGTTGAGAAACTTCTCAGTTCAGCTTCATGTTTTCCATCCATTCAGCTGAGGTTGAACCACAATCTTTCCACTCTATGGGCTGGCTTTAAACCAGCGAAATAAACCTTGTCCTCATTCCCCGTCAGCCTACGAGATGCTGCCTGACCTGTGACCAAGGTCCAGCAACCAGTGTGAAGCCTTGGACTTCAGTTTCTCACCTTTCCATCTCCAAATCACTTCACTGTCACACCTTCCCTTCCACCATGTTCTCCTCCATTCCTGTCCCACTCCGACCTCTTCCTTTTGGCTCTCCCTAAGTCCATCCTGACCTAAGGTGACGTCATTCACCTCTTCCTTTTGGCTCTGCCTAAGTCCTTCCTGACCTAAGGTGACGTCATTCACCCCTTCCTTTTGGCTCTCCCTAAGTCCATCCTGACTAAGGTGACGTCATTCACCTCTTCCTTTTGGCTCTGCCTAAGTCCATCCTGACCTAAGGTGACGTCATTCACCTCTTCCTTTTCGCTCTCCCTAAGTCCATCCTGACCTAAGGTGACGTCATTCATCTCCACCTTTGACCAGATGGCACTTCCCAGTTTCTACATCCAGGGCAAGTTCTTTGCTAGTAAGGCTAGATCTGTACATTCGAACCAGCTTCCATGGATTGTCACTATATGCCTTAGAATACATGAGAGGATCCTATAATTATATTTAAAGATGTAATTCCTATTCCCTATCTAAGGAGTTTACAAATATGAAACCTGAGGGCCAAACCTGGCTGCCACAGTAATGCAGAGGGTCAGCAATAAACACCTGGGAGGTGAATCAGGGTTTCATGTCCCAAGTCCAATGTGCTTTCACCTCATCATCTTCTTAAACAATTTTAACGTGTTTCATCTTTGCTAATGAAAACCCAGGTGCCCAGCTTCCTCAGTTGTCACTGGGCAAGAGGCAAATTTGGAACAGACTGGTGAAAAGGCTTGGAAGGTGCAGTGCAGAATTATAAAAGTCAAGCCGTTTGAAAGGGATCCTTCTGCCAAAACATTTTACACGAAAAGTGGTCCACGGCACTAAATTAAAGTATTAAAAAGTCAGACAATTTAATGGAGTTATATTTCACCTAACAGAGTCAAGGCTTCAAAGTCTTTCAGGAAACAACTAACAATAAACCTGATGTGCTTAACACGCTGGGATTTCTGGGATCCTGTCGGAATCATTCATCACCGAGACATTATTTCTGAGGCTTTAGTTAAGAGCAATATATATCTAGTGGGGGAATCCAAAGGACAGAACCAAAACGTGTACACCCAGGACACCATGTGCCAACCTTCTGTGGCTATGCCTTCAGTTGCAACGTAGGAAGTGGGTGTCTTTTAGTTTGATGTACAATTTGAATGCATTACTTTCTGAAACTGTACCATCAAGATCACGACGGAGACCTTCATACTGGCAACGCCAATGGAAACTTTTCTATCTTCTCCTCAATTAATACTCCCTCGATCCTGAGGTGCTTTCATGATACCATGCTCTCCTGGTCTCCTCCCACCTTACGACTGCTACTTCTCAGTTTCTGCTGGTTTCTCCTCCTCTATCAACTTTTAATATTGAAGTCTCAAGGCTAAGCTCTGGACTCTCTCATTTTCTCTATCTACATTCTACCAGGGTGACCTCACCCAGCTAACGGACTTAAATAAATCTATATTCCAATGACTTCCAAATTTATCTCTCTAACCCTCACCTCCTCATTGAATTCCAGACTTTTCTAGACAATTGCTTACATCATCACTGGGATATAAAATAGATATCTCAAATTAATGGCATTTTTCACCCCTCCAAAAACCCCCCACCAAACACTCCCCAAATATTCTCTATCTCATTCTATACCACCACTATTTATCTAATTACTTAAGCCACAAACAGGCATTAACCTTATTTGCTTTCCTTCCTTCCCTAACTATAGCTAATTATTTGGTGAGTTCTACTGACCTTATCTCCAAAATATATTCCATGTGATATAATGGCTGGATTTCCTGCATCCATTTTGGACCATGAGATGACCTTAACAACGGAAGCTACACATGATAAAGAACAAGATAAAAAGATCTTGGGTCCTTTGTATCACAGAGCACCATTAACGGCTCCGAACAGATTTTACGTAAGAGAGAAACAAACTAACTTGTTTAAGTGAATAAAATAAAATAGGATTCCAATTTCTCTTCTTTTGCACCTACCCACTAATTCCACTCTAACCCAGTATCACCTCTTCCCTGGACCACTCAAATAGCCCCTGTCTGGTTTCCTTGCTTCTCTTGTTTCTTGTCTTCCTACAGATCCACCAGTGATCTTTCAACACTGTAAGTCAGATGATGCCACTTCTTGCTTCCTGCTGCCTTTTGGTTTCCAGTTGAACTTCACATAAAATGCAAAGTCCTATACCCACCACTTTCACTATACTTACCACTCTACCCTTGAATAACAGACTCTGGCTACCATGGCCTGAGTTGTTCTCACCTAAGAGTCTTTGCATTTGCTATTCCTTCCACCTGGAACAGTCTTCCCAGCATGGTTGGCCCCTCCTTATTACTCGGGTCTCCAAGCTCAAAAGTTTCCTTCTCAAAGAGGCCTTCGTGGAGAGCCAAACTAAGGCAGCCTCAGCCACTTTCCATCATATTACCTTCCTATTTTCTTATATACACATGCTGGAATTATTATCTCCTTACTTGTTTACGTCTTAACTGAATCCAAAGTCTAGAAAAGTACCTGGACATTCTAAATGCTTCCCATGTTTCTGTTACGTACTGCTTAAATGAATAAAATCATTAATTGCTGGCATCCCTTCAAATATTATAGCATTAAATATTCCATAAAGTGTTTTAACAAGATTAAGGAGAAGCTGGCCAGTGCAGAGACCCAAACAAAATAATGAAAGCATTCAGAGGGCATTGGAACAAGATTACCACTAATCCAGCAAATGTACTTCTGGGTGTATGCCCGAAAGAATGAAAGCAGAAACTTGAACAGATATTTATACACCAATGTTCACAGCAGCATTATTTACAATAACCAAAAGGGAGAAAACAATCCAGATGTCTATTAATAGATGAATGGATAAACAAACTGTGGTCTCTACATACAATGGAATATTAGTCAGCTTTAAAAAGAAATGAAATTCTGACACATGCTATAACATAGATGCACCATGAAGACATTACTGCTAAGTGAAATAAGGTAGACACAATGGACAAATATTGCATGATTTTACTAATATAAGGTACCTAGAATAGGCAAGTCCATAGTGTTAGAAAGAGAACAGTGGTACCAGGGGCTGGGACAAGGGGAAGATGAGTTATTGTTTAACGGGTACAAAGCTTCAGTTGGGGAAGGTAAGTCCTGGAGATGGAATGGTGGCGACGGTTGCCCAATATGTGAGTGTATTAACGCCACTGAACTGTACAATTAAAAATGATTTAAATGGTAAATTTTGTTTTGCATATTTTTCCACAATACAAAAATTAGGAGTTAAAAAAGGAAGAACTGGGGTGGGAGTCAGAAGGGAAGTGGGTTGTACCTTTTGACCAAATTTATGACACAAATTCCACTGCATTTGACAAATATGGACTTTTCTTCTCAGTCAGTGGAAGGGGAAGGTTCAGGATCTATAATAATGTTCCTTCTTCAAAAACAAAAGAGGAAAATCACTTTCTTATTTTTATCAGTACTGATTTTATATTTTTATAAATGTTGATATGACTATATATAAGACATAATGGCATGGAGAACAATTCATTCATTTTGTTTTGATGTTCTTTGCCCAGCACAGAGCTATAAATACCAGGTCATAAGGCAGAAGGTAATCTATTCTTTCTAAAAATTCTATTAAAACACACCTAATCAGCTAGATGTCACTCTTCCTGTCCAGACAACTAAAAAGATGCTCTATTAACGTGTACAAGTCGGTGCCCTTTGTCCAAATCCTTATGGAAAAGAAGGATTTAGAAGCATTTCAATAAGTATCATGTAGAAAAAAATATCCAAATGACTGAATGTTTTTATGTGTATGCAAATATTTGGACTTACGCAGGCATAGATTCAGAGGATGTGGGGAACTCTGTCTGATGAGACACCAATGTCAGATGCGATAAGACACTGTCACTAAGTCCAGTCTTCACTCTTCTTTCCTAATTACACACTCCTCTACTTTGTTCTCTTATGTTGAAAACAGTGAATCCATAGCTATATTAAAGAATGATGATTCTCTGACATAAATTGTAGCAATGTTTTCTTAGGTCAGTCTTCCAAAGCAACAGAAATAAAAACAAAAATAAACAAATGGGACCTAATCAAACTCACAAGCTTTGGGACTTCCCTGGTGATGCAGTGGTTAAGAATCCGCCTGCCAATGCAGGGGACATGGGTTTGAGCCCTGGTCCGGGAAGATCCCACATGCTGCGGAGCAACTAAGACCGTATGCCACAACTACTGAGCCTGCGCTCTAGAGCCCGGGAGCCACAACTACTGAGTCCGCGTGCCACAACTACTGAAGCCCACACCCCTAGCAACAAGAGAACAAGAGAAGCCACCACAATGGGAAGCCCATGCACCGCAACAAAGAGTAGCCCCCGCTCGCCGCAACTAGAGAAAGCCTGCACGCAGCAACGAAGACCCAATGCAGCCAAAAATAAATAAATTAATAAAAAAAAAAACTTACAGGGTTTTGCATGGCAAAGGAAACCATAACCAAAATGAAACGACAACCTACAGAATGGGAGAACATATTTGCAAACGATGTGACCGACCAGGGCTTAATTTCCAAAATACACAAACAGCTCATACAACTCAAAAACAAAAACCAAACAACCTAATCGAAACATGAGCAGAAGACCTAAATAGACATTTCTCCAAAGAAGACATACAGACGGCCAATAGGTACATGAAAAGATGCTCAACATCACTAATTATTAGAGAAATGCAAATCAAACTACAATGAGGTACCACCTCACACCAGTCAGAATGGCCATCATTGAAAAGCCTACAATAACAAATGCTGGAGAGTGTGTGGAGAAAAGGGAACCCTCCTGTGCTGCTGGTGGGAATGTAAGTTAGTGCAGCCACTGTGGAAAATAGTATGGAGGTTCCTCAAAAAAACTAAAAATAGAATGGCATATATTCAGACAAAAGTATACTTCAAAAAGATACACGCACCCCTATGTTCACAGCAGCACTATTCACAATTGCCAAGACATGGAAACAACCTAAATGTCCATCAACAGGCAAACGGATAAAGACAATGTGGTACATACATACAATGGAATACTACTCAGCTATGAAAAAGAATGAAATAATGTCATTTGCAGCAACATGGATGGACCTAGAGATTATCAGACTAAGTGAAGTAAGTCAGAAAGAGAAAGACGAATACCATATGATATCACTTACATGTGGAATCTAAAATATGACAAAATGAACGTATCAGAAACAGAAACAGAAACAGACTCAGACATAGAGAACAGACTTGTGGTTGCCAAGTGGGGGTGGAGGGATGGACTTGGAATTTGGGATTAGCAGATGCAAACTATTACATATAGAATGGATAAACAACAAGGTCCTACTGTACAGCACATAGAACTATGTTCAATATCCCGAGATAAATCATAATGGAGAAGAGTATAAAAAGAATGTAGATATATGTATAACTGAATCACTATGTCATACAGCAGAAATGAACACAACATTGTGAATCAACTATACTTCAATAAAAAAGTGAAATAAAATACAAGAATGCTGACATTAAAAAACATATCTGAAAGCAAGTATATAAGTAAAAAGAATCCTAGACTTTTTTTCCTTTTTAAATATTGTGGTTGGTGCTAGAAGCCATTTATTTAGAGCAGGTGTTTTATGAAAAAATAAATATTTTTATTTGGTGGGGGTGAGAAAGAAGATAAACATCTTGTGAATATGTTAGGGCTGGGATGACAACTAAAGTATTGGGTGGGGGACAAACACTTGGTTGGAATTCTCAAGTAAGAGCCTCTGAAATTGGGGTAAAAATACATAATTCTTTCACTATAGACCTAGTATTATATCCCTTTTGGCAAAGTCATTCCAGATTGGGAAATAATCAAATCTTTCTCATGCTCTTCACTAAGTTCTCTTTCAATGGATATTATTTCTCTTTTGATATCTCAAAATATGTGTTGGAATCTCAGGTTATTTTAAGGGTATTGCATATTTTGTGAACTAAGACTTTTAGAAATTTTACTTTCCTATGAAAGGTTTTAGTGTCCTTTTCCCCAAAAAATATATATTCACTTTCAATCTCTGGTTGTCTAATTAAGAATGAAGCTTTAAAGCAACATGTTTGTGGGAGCCCTGGGAACAAGCAGACTCATTAGATCAAGGTCATGGTCCTCCAAAGAGGCTCCGCTGTCACTGTAGTCTTGCCCTGAGTCTCACCTTTGCCTACTGGTTCTCCTCGTTCTGGCTTTGCACAGCCCCGGCCGCCCCTCATCTCTGATTTCTCCTTTTCCACGTTATCACCTCTGAATGTTTGACAACTGAATTGAGATCTCAGCCCCTCTTCTCCCCGCCCCCTTTGAGCTCTTCTTTTATCTCACCCTTTATTAGCTGTGGTGAATCACCTCCAGCCCTGGGAGCTGACTTTGGGTGCTGCTCCAATCTCATCTTAGTTAGTCCCATGTTGGTACTGACAATTCACTCCGACCTGGGAAATGGTAAGGCAGTGTAAGCCTAACCAAGCCAGACAGCAATGAGGATATGTGTGGTTGCCTATTAGCTAAAATCTAAATCTAAGTTAAATCTTATTTTAGCCCTTTGACCATAATTTGGATGAGAAAAAGTAAAAATGCAAAAAATGTAAATAAATGTAAAAACATACATGTAAAAATGTAAAACAGTGTCAACACACAGCTCCCTTTACATTATTTCAGAAACGCCCTCTCTTCCCCTATACCTTGGTACCACGATCACTGTCTATCACTGAAAGTACTGTTTTATTAGCATTTAGAAACTGTAGTAACCACATACACCATCTGATGGAATTACTCCTTCATTTGACAAAAGAGGAAACTGATGTGAACTGCTTTATCTATATCATGAAAAAGTTGTTTAAATTTTTTAATTAAAAAAAGTTGTTTAAATTTAATTTTGGTCATAATAACGATCGTGGTGGTAGTGGTGGTGATAGATGTAGAGGCTGGTGGAATTAACGGAAAGATCCCTGAGCTAAGAGAACCTGAGTCTTGATTCTGCTTCCCTTTCTCCCCCTTGTGTTACTGGCTACAAGTCAGTTGTCTCCAACCTCAGGTAGCTGCAGGTGGTAAAAGGAAGGTGTTTGCTCCGAGGAACCCTCAAGTTTCTTTCCTTCTGAAGTTCTAATGTCCCTGATGATAAAGTTCATGGTTACACAAATACTCTTAGAGTACGACTGCTTAAATTTTAGTCCATGACCATGAGTCAATCTATTTCTAGCCATATGTAATTTATCAATATTTGAAGCCAAAATAAAAGTTACTAATAACTAGCATTTGCATAATAGTTTATCGTTTCCTGAGCACTTATACAGCTTTTCTCATTTACTTCTTATCTGTGTGAGGTAGGATTTGATCCCCATTCCACAGATGAGGAAACAGGTTCAAAAGGTTAAGCAGCTGGACTTTCCCTGGGTCTTAGAGCCTTTAGGAGGCAGAGTCCAGGCGTGAACCTGCTGTTGCTATATGTATGCTCTTGTCCCTATCTAAGAGCTTCCTCATCATTGTCATAAAGAGACTGACAAATGTGACCATGAAAAAAAAATAATAAGGAATTCCCTGGTGGCGCAGTAATTGGGAGTCCGCCTGCCGATGCAGGGGACACGGGTTCGTGCCCCGGTCCGG
Organism: Tursiops truncatus; assembly: GCF_011762595.2. Taxonomy (NCBI): domain Eukaryota; kingdom Metazoa; phylum Chordata; class Mammalia; order Artiodactyla; family Delphinidae; genus Tursiops; species Tursiops truncatus. Next base: position 24,589,098 of record NC_047054.1, on the reverse strand, counting down.
GCAGATCCCACATGCCGCCGAGTGGCTGGGCCCGTGAGCCATGGCCGCTGGGCCTGCGCGTCCGGAGCCTGTGCTCCGCAACGGGAGAGGCCACAACAGTGACAGGCCCGCGTACCACACACACACACACACACACACACACACACACACACACACACAATAATAATAATAAAAGAGTTCTGCTACACAAGATACATTGTAAGACCAGGTCAAAAGATAAATGAGAAACTTGATTACTTGGAACAGATATGACAGTGAACATATTATTTCCTTTACTCCCCCCAAAGCGTTATCAAAACATAACTCTCTCCCTCTCTCCTTCCCTCCCTCCCTCCCTTCCTTTCTTTCCTATTTCTGACCTCACCAAAGGCAGTGGGCCCCTCCCATTTCTAGATGTAGTGGCTATAATCACTTAAGCCTAATTTTACGGGGTTTTGTGCCATTCTGCTTCTGCTACTCTTATACTTAACCTCACCTCTATCTCATTGCATCTGCTCGTCACACACAGTATCATTGCTGAAAGGAGGATAACTCTGTGTTTCCATTGCTACAGAGGTTTTCAGTGTGAATTCAAAGTGACACATGAAGTCTCTTGTCTTAGGGGAAAAAAATCTGGCCTTTTTTTCCCTTTGAAAAAAATAAGGCTTTAAATATTCGAGTTGGTATTACTAGTAGCTTTATTACTGCTGTTCCACAGAAGGGAACAAAATAGACTCATGTTTAAGGTGTAAATGTTGTATGTTCAATCAGCACAAAATCTCTTTTAAGCACGTTAATTCTTTCTGTCTACTAAGTGTGGGTAACACTAAAGGGTCAGGAGGGCATTCTTTATAGGGATATATATATACATATTTATATATATACAAACATGCCATTGCCAAGAGCCTGATGTAAAATACATCGTCACTTTCCAGCAATCATACTGTTGTCATGAAGAATGAATAAACCAGAGGTGAAGCCTGCTGTATGCAACTTAAAGAAGTCTATGGCTGCAAAATGTCTTTTGCCTCCCTCCATACACAAACACACACACGCACACGCCCCATTTCACACCCAGAAATAAACATTTTGATAGGGACCCAGCACCTGATTTCATGACAATTTAGGGACCAAAATAGGCAGCATGTGGGAGGTGGTATAGCTGAGTAAAAAGAAACCTGAAGTAGGCTTCAAGAAAGCTGGGTTCCAGTCCTCCTGAAGCTACTCTGTTTGGTATTAAGTGAGTCATTCCAGTCTTTGGATCCACGTTGTCTAATTTAGAGAACTAGCCAGTTAAATTTGATGATTTCTAAATTTCCTTCCAGACTTAAGGTTCCAGGACTTGAAGAGAAGAGTTCGAAACGGCATCTGTGCTCAGGTAGTCCATTCATTATATCCGGACTGCTTTTCAACCAGTTACGAGAGTTTGAAAAGCTAACCTCCCGCAGTGTTTACAATTACAGTCCACTTTTTCAGACCTGGTACAGGATGTATTATTTATCTGTCAACAGATACTTATTGCGGGTTCATTAACCCATTAAATGCACGTCCCAGGTGGAAGACATGAAAATGAGGAAGACTATCTCCGACCTTCAGGAGCTTTCACTCTGTTGAGACAGACTAGAGGCACATATTAGAGTAAAAGGCACTGCAAAGTGCTATCAAGAGGGATCACAGAGGGCCATTGGTTTTCAGATGAGGTGAGCCTGAACTCTCCCTGGAAACAAAACCTGCTAGCGGAACTGGCATATGAGCAGGCGCTTGAAGGATGGGTAGGATATGGCTCTACAGAGTAGAGTAGGAATAAGGAATATGGCCACCATCAAGTCAGTGGGAACATCCCATTTGACTTTAGTTAAGTCTTGGTCACCAAACTGGTCTCATTAAAACTCTAGTAACATGCAACGACATAGATGAACGTGGAGGTCATAGGCGAAGTGAACTAAGCCAGTCACAGGAGGACAAATACTGTAGAATTCTACTTACGTGAGGTATCTACAAGAATCAAACTCATAGAGGCAGAAAGTAGAATGGCGGTTGCCAGAGGCTGGAGAGAGGGGAAAACGGGGAATTGCTATTCAATGGGTAAAAATTTCAGTTACGCAAGATGAATAACTCCCGGAGATCCACTGTACAACATCCTGTGACAGTTAATAGTACTGTACACATAAAATTTCATTAAAAGTATAAAAATTTTGCCACCAAAAAAAACTTTTAGGAAGATTATTGTTCATAAGTCTATTTTACTTTGATCTAGTTAGTCTGACTAAGTGACATTTACAGCACTACTTATAAAATAATCAATAACATATTTTAAATATATACAATTACATTAGTCAATTATTTCCTATCATTCCTCAATAACATAAAGAAAACAAATAACTTATGAATTCTTTTCCTTTGCCTGCAGGACCCTAAGCACTTTCCAAATTATGTTTTCTTCAACTTACCTTTGCTTAAGATGCAGGAATTGTGGTCTTTGGAAAATGTGGACTCAAGCAAATAAATAGGAAAAAGTATATTGGCAACTTAACATCTGTTATTACAAAACACAGATCTACTCACACGAGTATATTATACTGGTCCAACAGAAAGTGTGCTCCATACAAACTGAGATGACCAATATTTATAATTGACATTCACATTCACAGAGGTTACTAAATTGCTCAATATTCTCCACCAAATTCAAAGAAACCCTAATGGAAAATTTCTAAGTATGGAACTACAAAGCCTATTTAAATGTAGGGACACCCTTGGAAACACCTTGCCTTGCCTTTTTCGGCAAAATAGTCTGAATTATTTAGGTGATGTGATTCGTGTGGGTCAAAAATACATGTACATTTTAAATTGAGCTAAGAAAATCCTTTCTTTTTCTTTATCTTTCTATAATGTCCCCTACAAAATGTCATAGGTATACCATGTCACATGGTTTAAATTGCTGAAACAAAATATCCCTTAATGAAATGCCCATTTACAAGAGAATTCCAACATACCTAGCATTTAGATAAAGTTACAAGAACATCCTTTCTACTCTATCTGTAATTTGTCTCTCAAATGCCATTTAATCTTTCTGTGCTGTATGAGGACTTCACAGAATCCCTAACCTCAACTGCATTTAGTCGCACTGGAGGTATATGTAACTAGGGAGACACGACCATTTGTAGAATAAAGGGTTTGGGGATAATGAGGGATAAATTCTCCAGTGAACACTTAGTCTGAAAGTTGCTATCTTCACATCTAGAACCAGCAAAATCTAGAAAACCCTTTCACAGAAATCACAGTTTAGAAGAAGGTAATTAGAAGCATTTTTTTCTGAAAGCACAACACAACAACATTCATGTTAGAGAAGAGCTGTAGCTCCTGAATTTCTAGCATTTCTATCAAATAGTGCAATTAAATTTTAAAACAAATTCAGCAACAGCATCACAACTGAAAAAATCTCTCCAGCACAAGGCAGAAATTTTCTGTCTGTTAAGACAAGTATTACAAAAGATACTGAGAATTCTCTACGATTAGCATAGAGGAAATGACCAACAAAACATATGACCAGTGAAACATACAGTGGAAAGGATCACATGAACTAGTGAATAAATTTTCAATGCCAGCGAATCACTTATGTCAAAAGCAAAGGACTTAAAGCAATGATTCCAGAGATATTTCCTTCCCTTCTTTGGGTTTTACCTAAAGGTTTGCTGCTAACTTTGGAGCAGCCCTGTATTTACGTGCATAATTGTGTAGTTGTGCATAACTCTGTAGTTGTTGTTTTAATGTATTTACACAGGAAAGATCACTGGATAGTGAACTACATGTAGTTCATTACTTAGTCTGGGATTAACTCATCTCCATGAATTCTTTCATGTTTCAGTACAGTTTTGAATTAAAGGTGCTCCTTCAAATAAACAGTACTCTTTATAGAAGAATAGCCAACAACCCCTCTCCTGACCTTGGCTTTGCACTCAGAGGGCTCCTTAGCCTAGCAGTCTAGATCCTCATTTCTGATCTCTCGTCGAAGGGGTGCTGCAACCCTTCCACCACCCAACCAGCCATATTCCAGCTTGGCCCGTTGAAGCCCTTTGAAGACTCCAGCTTAACTACTATTTTCACTTAGAATTACTGAGAAGAGAATGTTTTCTACAACTGGTACAAATAAACTTTACAGATTTGACTTTTGGTGGGTCTTACCTATTCGCAAGTTTCAAGGAAAAACTTCTTGAAGTAGCAAGTGGTATCTCTTAAGATTTTTTTGGAAACTCAATTAGACCAGCATTTGTATGCAAAATCATACTTTAAATAAACCATTGGAAGATATGCATACACCCCTAGTTGTATAGAGCCGGCTCAAGCTGTAATTTACACATTAATATTCACAATCTAACTCAGCTACTTCAAGCCGCTGACAACCACCTTTGCTTCTTTATTTATAGAATTTTCCTGGAAAGGATCAGCATTTGCTGGGAAACTAAATGACTATGTTCTAATTGTGTTTCTGAGACCTCATTTCAAGATCTCAGAAAAGCCTCCAAAAAAACTCTGTGAGAAGATATTTCCATAAGTGAACTCATAATAAACGCCTTTTAATACGGGTGATGGGTCTAAAAATAGTTATCTCATGGAAGTAACAGACTGTTACAGTATAAACCCTGAGCACCCGTGCCATTTTTAGTTTCTATAAGGGTAATGGGGATAATGACACTAAATTTGTCAACATTTCACATTGGTCATGATTTAGAATGTCATTTCTTTCTGGTACTATCTCTGTGTTAAAGGGTAATACGAAAACCCCAGAAGAGGGATGCAAGGAAAGAACGTAATTATTTTGTTCCATTTCAACACTGATGTCCTTGGGTAATTCCATGCCTCCATTTCTCTCTACCACTTTGAAAACTGGTCAGTCATCTTACTGGGGGAAATCTCCTTCTCAAGTTGCTGGGGTGTTTGTAAATGTTATTATTGTGAGCTGCATGAGACGGGTCTAATCTAAATATCCAATTAAACTATATGTGGCTCTCTTTAAAAAAACACACAGATACTGTACCATGTGACATGATATAAAATTTAATGTTTTCAACTTGCGCCCCCACCCTTGTTTTGTAACTGACCTGTATCTACTGTAAAATGTAGAACAAATTAGATCCATTTCCAACTGTGCAGATGGCTCATTGTCCAGCTGTCTTAAAGACAGAAAGATTAGTGAGTCTAAGTGTGGTGTTAGGAAGGTGCAAATCATCTGGGAACTTGAAAACTAACCTACAGCCAAATCTTTCTGTTCATGGTCCAAATCTCCCATTGGGAGATAAGACTGGGATCTGAGATAAGGTTTACCACATTATTCCAGAGATAATCCAACATTCATTTCATTTACTGCATTGATAGAGAGCACAGGGGTGCGCCTCCATGCGGGGCACGCACACAAAATCTCCAATCTTTGTCTCTTAAATTTGTAACAGAAGTAGAGTTTCAAGCCTAACCCAGGATACTTGGCTTGAACCCTTTTTTTCCCTCCATTTTCCTTCCCCTTTTAATGAAGTACTGAAAATACTGTTTTAAACATACTTTTGGTAAAAATTTTTCTGTAAATATACTTTCAAAAACAATATTTTCTGTACTTCATTAAAAGGGGAAGAACGTTGCTTCTGGAATTTTGTATTTCCTATCTCCTACCCATCATCTGGTAGCATTAATTCAGCTTTGTGTGCATGTATGTATTTTTTAAAGTCCTCATAAATACACAAAATACCAAGGTTGGCCTTTTCACACAGCTGTTGTTTGGAGTCTGTTGGGTTTGACGGTGTTAATGATGTAGGCATACTCTTGGCTATGCCCACGTCTCCAGCTGGAAAACAGATTTATGTAATTTGTGTTACCTTTGTTGACAGGGAGGTCAGCAGTCTGAACAATTGTATTTATTTATTCACTTGCCCTTTATTTGGTTTTTGGTGGGGGAGGAACTGGGGATAGGGTGATGTTGACATATATATTTATCAATATGTATAGTGACTATAGCATGTTGTTTGAATTTTAAAAAACTGAAATATATTTGCATGTGACAGTTCAACATATATCTTAAATATGCAATGTGACTATATACATAGAACAACTGTGAAATTTGGGAAAATTGATTCGTGGAGAAACTGTTTTCAAATCAGATCTTAAAGCAGATTCTAGAAGAGGGGGTCAGAATGCACGGGTGTGTGGTCGGGAAGCTGCAATGCTCTTGAAGGAGGACTAAAAACAGGAAAAAGATATTTGGCACATAGTTTTCTGCCACCCCACACTCCTCCTACTTGAACCTCAAGTCCTAAAGGTATACTCTAGGGTGGTTGTTTAGTTTCTTGGTGTTTTGATGGTAAGACATAAGAATAACAACACCATGTTGAAAAACATCATCTAGATGTGAAGGCATAGGGAGCCCTCAGGTTCATCTCTGCTTATGCATGGTCTTTGTTGACAAGCTAAAACTAGTTTGGGGGAATATTCACCAGGATTTTTATTACATTATGAGGCTCATTAATGGCATCCATCTTCTCACTTCAAGAGAGATTCCTTATGCCAGCAACACCAGGCCCTTGGTCAGAGCCAAAGCCAGACCTGACTCACTAAAGTAGAAGGGGCATCCTGGGATTCCACTTCAGATTCCATTAGAGTGTCTACATTCCTCAGGTAGAAGTAGTATGCTACTAAGAATCAGAGCCTCCCGGGCAAAAGACATTAATCCACAGTTACGAACATCTTTCTTCTTTCCCAAGTGGCATGCCACATCCCCAAGGACATCAACATTTACCAAAGCTCTACCTGCTTACTGGACTCCGGTATCCAAGGAAGATGGCCTGGTTGTATCTGACCATAAGCTTAGCTCTCCCAAGATTTCAGTAAACATATTTCTACTGGAGGAAAAGGGGTGGAGTCTAATTTTCCAAAAAGCATCTTATGACTTACCTACTGTATTTCAGAACGGTTCTTTCATGTTAGAACAAGCCTGTCTTCTACCAGTCTCAACTGTTTACTTCTATCTCTAGCAAACTGATGTAGGTATCCCCTTGCCTAGCTTTCAGGATGTTTGGACTCAAGTTAGCTGCCCTTCAATCCTTGTTTTGTGCCCCAGCTCTCATCCTATTCTCTCATGGCAGGTAGCATTAAAGGTTAGATGTGGAGGATGGTAAAATAAATGAAAGGGAAATTCCCTCTTCCTCCCTCCAAAGGTCTTTGCCAATAGGGATGGAAGTAAAGAATCCCAAGCCTACCCCCACGTTATGGACCAAATTGTGTCTCCTCAAAATTCGTATGTTGAAGCCCTAAGCTCTAGTTCCTTAGAATGTGACTGTAAGTATGGTTAGAATGTGATTAAGTACTGTATGGTTAAAGGAGATACGTATGGGTGCCAGGTTGACTAGAGATGGACTTGTGATGGTTAATTTTGTGTGTCCACCTGGCTGGGCTATGGTGCCTAGATATTTGATCTAACAGTGTTCTAAGTGTTTCATTGAGGGTGTTTTTGGATGAGATTTACATTTAAATTGGCAGACTCTGAGTAAAGCAGATTGCCCTTCTATAATGTGGGTGGGCCTCGTCTAGCTGGTTTAAGACCTGAACAGAACACAAGACTGATCTCCCCACACAAGAGGAATTCTGCCAGCAATGACCTTCACACTTGAACTGCAATGTCGGCTCTTCCCTGGGTCTACAGCCTGCTGACCCACCCTGCAGGTTTTGGACTTGCCTGCCTCCATAATCACATGAGCTAATTCCTTAAAATAAATCTTTCTATATATGTAGACACACATCCTATGAGTTCTGTTCCTCAGGAGAACCCTGACTAATACCCCCGCCATATCCCATCTGGGCACTCCTGTTCCTATGCTCTGAGTCTGGAAATGATACATGGCAGCGTTTCAGCTGCACTAGGTTTTAAAGGATCTACTCTACGCAGATGGCTATGTTGAAAGTTCTGGGGATGGAGGGAGCCTTTCTTTTATGGATTACTTTTTACATATGTAATTGAAAAACTAAATCTATCCCAATGCACCACATTTTTATTGCTGTCACTATTCCTATAGGGCTTTCAACATCAGACTACTACTACCTGTGCTTAGGTGTAGTAATTGTGCTTCTAGAAAAGGCTGAGGAATAAATTAAGTAATGTGACTGTGTGACATCTTGGTCTGTCCCTTCAGCATTCTTTAAGAGGAGGGTGAAGGATGCTCCTTTTACATCATTTTTCCTAGGAGCCTTTCCTTCAAATACCAGGACACCTGCATACATCCTCCACTGGTAGAATCCTAGAATCCACTGGTAGAATCCTAAAATCCACTGATAGAATCCTAAAATCAAATGTGAGACTCATAATCATGTTGAGAATTGAGAACTTCTTTTCTTCTCCTCCACCAAGACTGGACAAAAGGGGAGAGAAAATTTTCCTTTAAAAGCAGGCTAAGCAATTCAAGTTATGCTCTATATTCTGGAAGTTTTTAAGGACCTATTATAGACATTGCCAAGTGTGTTACTTTCTTATTTGGGTTTTGTCTCCCTATGTTTTCTTCTCAACCCTGAATCTTGTCCTCTTTCCTATAAATATTTTTTATGATACTGTTTATATTTCATTAAAACAAATATCCTATTTTTAGCCATGTATATTTGTATATAGGTTTGTATGCATGCAATATATAACTTCTCATATGTTGAAAAGTGTAGACACTGAAAATTATTTTAAGAATTACAAAAGATACATAATGAATCCTTGACATATTATTCCTACGTGCAGCATTTCCCTGGTATATTATTCAGATCACCTTGTCCCATGTGGGAATAAGCCCATGACCCTGAGGTTTTGCTACATTCATTTTGCAATTGAAGGGAAAAAAAATACTGTATATGCCAGTTAATTATCCCAGATGTAATCACCAGCTGCATTCTCTGCTCTGTTTATGAGCGTATTTTACTTCAGGTAAACACTGTAATTCTGGCAGAAAATTCTGCCTGATGAATACAAACCCTGCCATTATGTATTCATTTTTTTTTAAAGAACATTTACATGTATACAGGAAAGAATACTAAATTAGAGGAAAGGAAACTTGGATTCTGGTCTTGGCGCTGCCACCCTGATTCTAGGCAAGTTAATTAGTCTCAGTTTCCACATCTGTAAATTGGAATAATACAATTTACTTTACAGGGTGGCTGTGAAAGGTAAAAGGAATAGTTTATGTGAAATTTTGCAGTACTTGCACATAGCTTTTGCTCAGTTATTTACTGTTTAACCCATTCTCCTCTATAAAGAAAATAAGTACGGTATCTGCTTTATATTTTAAGTATACCATGAGGAAAAAATACAATGATAACGACAAATACTCTTAGGGGTACCTTAAAAGGGAAATGCAAATATAAATATGATCAGTCACGTGTGTGTTTGTGTTTTGCTCTACATTCTGTGTTAAACCCATTCGTCTTAGTCCTTGTTGGACAGCACCCATCGGCATAACTGGTATTTCTAACTTCCTCCCATGTGCCCGTCCCAGCTTTTAAGCCCAGTTCAATTCAGCGTGAAAAACGTCAGCGGAAATGGTTCAGAAATGGTTGACAGAGGGTCACGTCATTGTTCGCGGTGGCAATGCATGAATAACTGCTAGTTAATATCTTAATTCTGATGACAGGATTCACATGCACAGGACAGTGCTAGCCAGCTGGAGAGAACCGTCAGCTGAACAGAGGGTGAGTCATTAATTCATTTTCTCAGGTCTGGGCAGTTCAAGTGCAATTCACAAAAGTAAAGGAGGTTCTGTCTGTCAGGAAAGTGGGCTGAGAAAAAGGAGCCATGGAGATTTCTTCCATGGATACTGAAAGAAGTTAATAAACAAAGCTCAGCAAGGTAAAACTGTTTGGAGAGATGTTCATTCATAAAACCAAGGTTTCGGTTTTTTCAGTCCAGTCACATTAACGCAGGCAGAGCTCAGGCTCAGCACTTTCCATAGGCACTTAGGTACTACACTAGAACTATGTATATCCTCTTGGACTACTTATCGGTTGCTTGTTTTGGAGGAATTTTTTGGGGTGTGGGAGAGTGGTTTCTCTTTCATAAAAACGGAAAAGGACACCACCACTCAATATTATACTGTATGGTTAATTCAAATTGCTCTGGGAGGTGGGCTGTACTGACTTCTCAGTGACTTGAAAGAGCTCCAATACTGTTCTTCAGATGGAGACAGAGAGAATTCAACCTCCAGTAGGAAGGAACTGGTGTTTTATCCATAAGGCCTCTTATAGCCCTCCCCACGTGCTTCCCCTAATTTCAGATCAAACTGCTTACCATTTTCAGAGAGAAACCTGAGCACTTAGTGTCTGTATCAAGTTCCTAATATCAGAGGTTTCAAACTCAATGGAAACTTAATCTTTTTTTTTTCCAGCTAATAGACTATTGTGATGCCTCGTTCTATAATTTTACTTATTTTACCAGCTTTAAAATTTTTTTTCAGGGCAATACATGCTCAACGTAAAAAATTTAGAAATGCTAAAAAGCACAACGAAGAAAGTCAAAATAACCTATGATCATATGAATCACTTAATTAACCTATATTTACTGCATCTATTATATGTCAGTGGCTGTGGATACCAATGCGGGTTAACACCTGTGGTCTAGAGTCAGAAACACAAGTAAGTGAATATTAATATTCATGCTTGCTGTTGTTAATCCTTTTTAAAGGGGGGTTAGTTAATCTTTCTTACTAAGTACAACCATAATGTGATATTATGAGAAGAATGTTGAAATAGATTCAGAAGCCCCGGGCTCTAGATTAAACTGTCTTACTGGTTGACCTAAGATAGAGCACCTAAGTTTTTAAAAACCCTTTAGTACCTTCTATATCTATAGAGTATATACATACATATATATATATTTATATGTAAAATATATATATCTACTTCCCATAACGTCCCTTTCTATATCTATATTCTATGAGTTTTACTATCAGTAACCAATATGCCCAGTTCTTTTCATTGGCAACTGTTCAAACGGGGCCCAGCATCATGTTTTTGTAAATTAGCGTTAGGATTTTCCGTCATAATAATTTGGCGTAAGATACGGATGAACTTACCATTCACTTGGATGTTCCTTAAAGTATTTATCTACATGATTTAACTTTGTCCCAAACCTCTTCCAAACAAACTGAACAAAAACACTCAACTTGAACTACAATAACAATAATATTCCTGAGCTATCTCAGACTTTTTTTTTTTTTTTTTAGTACTTAACAATAAACTTCCGATCACTTAAGAGTATGAAACACATTTCAGTTTAAACACATGAACCGTGCACACGGGATGGATCACACAGACAAAACAAAACCAAAAGTGATAAATAAAATCAAAGCCTGACTAGAACTGCTCCATTTCTAATCAGTTCTTTGAACTCTGCAGGGCCCCGAATGTTTCCCTAAAACTGCATGGTTCATGAAAAGTCCAAGAACAGTAAATCACGCCAATTTGGATAATATTAATGGTAAACATCCCCTGATTCTATAAAGGAGTTCTTAAGTCATTTGGGAATCGAAGAACAGAGGAGAAAAAAGACATGAGAACAAGAAAGTATATGCTTCATTGCAGTGCGAAAGAAAGAGAAAACAGAAGACATAAAGTAACTTGCTGGAGGATTCTCTCCTGCAGTAACATCTGTACAGCACTCAAGTAATGCTATAGGCAGACCTACCAATTCGGAAACACAAGTCAGTGGATACTAATACTATGCTTGCGTGGTTAAAAATTTTTAAAAGAAGGGTTAATCTCATTTATTAAGTACAACCACAATGTGATATTATGAGAAGAATGCTGAAATAGTTTCGAAGGCCTTGGGTTCTAGATTAGATCCTGTTTTCCTGATATACACCTGATTTATTCTTTTTATTATGGCATGAGCAGTAACTTCTTGGTTTGGTGATTATTTAATATGGTAAGTCATGGAGGAGTTTGGGGGCTTATATCTTTGGGGGTGAAAAGCTCCAGATAAATGTTCGAGGTTGTCTTTACAGAGTAGCTCTATGAGAGCTCTCATTTCAGTCAAGGGCTAACACTTACATGGAGCCTGCCCCAGCCCAGGTGATGTTCTAGTAAACCACCCACAGTAACTCATTTAACTTACCACAATCATCCATGAGGCAGATCCTATCATCATCCCTATTTTGCACGAAGAGAATGAGGCAACTTGCCAAAAAGCACACAGCAACAAGTAGTGGATCTGAGATGTGAATTTAGGCCATCTTAATCCAGAGGCCTTGTTTTAACTACTGTATGTCTTTCAAGTCATTTTAAAATTAAACCTGTTCTACCTCTTGATTGTTCATAGGGATTGGAAGGAATAATCAATAATTTGTTCATCAATAATCAATAAGTTGTTCATAAATACCACCCAGTAATTAACAAATGCGGCTACAATGAAAGAAATCTACAACGTTCATTGTTCTCTCCACATGGCCATTTTCATCATGAATTCATAAGAGAGACACTGACTGGGAATGAAACGGCCTGAATTACTTTTAACGTCCTAATAAACAGAACAGAGGAAGGGAATGTGGCAAATCAATAAGCTGGATACTTAGAACTGCCAGACACGCCATCCCTGCGGACCCACACCCACTTTCCTGTAAAGCTTCAGCAGCAAACTAAACACTGGGAGGGCTACACAGTTCCATTTTCTGAACAGAAAGGAGAATCGAACACATTTCATGGGGCCACTTTGTTAAAACCATACCCTTTAGTCTGCAATTAAAATCTCATGGATTCTTTTTAAACCTATATTTAAATATGAGACTCAAGCTTCTACGATAATTATCAAGCTTGACTATCTGACTTCCCTACTCCCATCAGGTTCAAACAGTATAGGAACTGTCATGGGCAGCTGTTACGGCAATAAGAGGTGACAGCTGACTGCTGGAGAGAAGACGAGTAACACTCAAAAGTTGATGAGGAAGAGTCTGTGCTTTGGGATGAAGAACGCACGCCCACACTGACGACCCTGAGTAGACGTCACAGAAAATATTAAGTTCGAGTCATCATCCCATGCCTAGTATAATAACTCTTGGAAGAGTTACATTAGTAACTGTTTCATGAAATTTTGGTGGTTGCAGTTGAGAAGGTTAACTGCCTTAGTTAACTTTCTGGAAGATGTATTTGTCTAGTGATTTCTGTGCAATGTAGGACATTTTTTTTTTGTTAATAATATCTGATATCCAATAAGTCAACCAGCCCAATTCTGGATAAAGGACTATTCGCTCTAAATGTGCCTAACAATATTTAGAAGAACCTGACAAATGAGATTGGTGGGACATAAAAAGGAAAATACTTTTAATCTATGGTTGCCTGCATAATGATAAAACTGCAAATGAAAAATTTTAATTTCAATTACCTGAATGTATTCCTTATAAAAAATAAACCAACTGTGTATTTGAAACACCTCAGTCATTCACTGAACTTTCAACATCTATGCTTATGTGCGGAATTGCATAGATGCAGCCTAAACGGCTGTTAGTAAATGCTTAGAAACGTTTTCCTGGCAGGGTAGTAATAGTTTTCTGTCTCATATTTCCATTCTGTAAAGTGAGGGTGGTGTTAGATACATCATCTGGCTGTCAGACACTCAGGCTTTAGAAAAGAGAGACACATAAACAGAGCAATTTGGTTATAATTCTATGATAAGAAACTGCCACTAAGAGCTGGGTGCCACTCTGCTTTTTAAGGATAAAGTCTACTACAGAGAAATCTGCCAGGACTTTTCCATTTTTATTCCCGTTTTCTATTTTCTACATTTGAACTCAGTAATCCTTCGTATATTTTGTCAGAGCCTAAGCTTTCTCCTCAGTTCCAATTTCCCCCTTATTAACCTGAAATAAAATTCTATGAAGCTCTGCACAGAAAAATTACAGGATCAAATGGAAAGGCTGCATTAGCTATCTCCTGTCTCAAGCTTCTGCTTAATGTTCTAAAGACGAGATAGGGAGTGACTGGGAATACCCAAGGGGTAGGAAAACAAATTATTGGAATAGATGCCCGTGCCTCATAACGGGATATCTACAGAGATAGAAACCAGAACTTTCTATTAGCTACTTTCCCTATGTACTGACTTCCTAAAAATAACCTCGGGCTATCTCTTTGGCCAAGTTCTTTCCCAAGACCTGATGTCAGACACTATATTTAGGAGAGTAGCAAGTAGGAAGATTTCATCTGTTCATTCAAAATTTCCCTTAACACAGCAACAGATGTGGGTAAGAAGAACTAACAAGGTCCAGAAAAACTTAAGCAAAAGACTTGAAACTGTAGTAACGGAAGCGGGCAGAGCTATGGAGAAGTTGTAGCCATGAGCGTCATCACGGAACTGGTTTGTTTTTCAGAAATTAACACCGTCAGTTTTTGAAGACATTCACTTGTTTGCCATTAAGCAGGCTGGGCCGGAAGAAATGTAAATTTGAACTTTCGAAGCACCTTAGATCAAGCTAGCAGTACCCATATAGACCTGCCATCACCTAACTGCCTTGGGATATGAAATTGAAAATAGCTGTTAATGTATTAGGGACTCACATTACAGGAATTGGATAACTGAATCACCAAAACTACCTCAGAGATCAGAGAGGTTAAGTAATGGTAAACAACATAACTTGGAAACAACAGAGCTGAGACTCAAACCCAGGTTTATTTGACTACAAAGCCCTGTGCTCAACCACTGCCTCAGATGTTTCCCCAAAACGCCCTTGCACCTGCTCAGGAATACTTTCTCACCTCACCTTTTTTCCAAGAAAAATAGGTGCTCCCCATACTTCCTCAAGTGTTTTAAACTTCCTAGTTAATGGTTCCTTCCCAGAAGGAAGGAACGTGGCTAATCTAGAAAGCAGATTCACGCAATTAACCGAGACGGTAACACTTCACTGATAAGAGAGCTGGCCAGGACCAGGCTAAGTCAGGTAGACCTTACATATATAGCCTTCAACGAGAAAACTTGAGAGGATCCTGTCTAATGTTAAAAGTTCGTTCACAAAATACTTCAAGTAATTTTAAATAATCAAATATCAATTAAACCCATATAAAGTATTTGCATGTTCCTGTTTTAAAGTAAAAACCTAACTGTGAGAAACATCTTGAACTGTGATAGAGTGCAACATGGAAAAAAGAACGCTGAAAGATCTGAGTTATCAAAGAAATTATATCTATCTCTATATTGAAATTTTTTTGCTACCCCTTAGTAGCTATTGATTGCAGTTACTTTAATTATGGGGAAATCCATGATGTATATTTTTAAGATGTCTCAAAAATTATTCTTTAAGTTTTACCAATGCACCTAAGTATTTAAAATAAAAATGTGTATTTCTTATTGTAAAAAAAAAAAAAAGTTCATTCATATATAAACCGAGTGCTAATCTTTAGTACATGCATATCCTACCACTGTGCAGTTTTACAACTGACCAATGATATCATCTGGAATTATTTACTGCAAAAATATCATCAAACTGTTTACTAAGTGCCTCCCACTGAGCCAAGCACTAGCAATTCAAAAGTGAACATGAAGGATAAAAATGTTACTGTCATGGTGGTCCACACACGAGATAAGACAAATAAATAACCAACATAAACCATAATGTGCTAGGAAGGAGGCTGAGAGTGATGGGCTGACTCAGGTGAGGCTGAGAGTGCAAAATAAAGGACATGGTTCTGTAAAAGGGTAGAGAATAGACTCTCAGGCAGAGAGAAGAGCAGGTAAAAGGCCTCTAGGTGGCATAGAGCTTGGTGTGTGCTGGGAACTGAGAACAGAGGCAAGCTGAGGGAAGGCGGGAGGAAGCAGGGTTTGATGAGTAATGTGGGAAAGTACTACAAGACAAAATGGGAGAGAATGAAAGAGGTCTGGTTATGATGTCAAGTTCAGATCTGAATGGTAAGTGCAATAAGAATCCACTGAACACTTTATTATTGAAATACGGCTGATTTACAATATTGTGTTAGTTTTAGGTATATGGTGTAGTAATTTGGGGTTTTTTTTTGCAGATTATATTCCATTATAGGTTATTACAAGATATTGGGCATAATTCCCTGAGCTATACAGTATATCCTTGTTGCTTATCTTTTTTTTAACATCTTTATTCGACTATAATTGCTTTACAATGGTGTTATTTTCTGCTTTATAACAAAGTAAATCAGCTATATGTATACATATGTTCCCATATCTCCTGCCTCTTGTGTCTCCCTCCCACCCTCCCCATCCCATCCCTCTAGGTGGTCACAAAGCACCAAGCTGATCTCCCTGTGCTATGCAGCTGCATCCCACTAGCTATCTATTTTACATTTGGTAGAGTATATATGTCCATGCCACTCTCTCACTTCTCTCAGCTTACCCTTCCCCCTCCCGTGTACTCAAGCCCATTCTCTACATCTGCGTCTTTATTCCTGTCCTGCCCCTAGGTTCTTCAGAAACTTTTTTTCTTTTTTTAGATTCCATATATATGTGTTAGCATGTGGTATTTGTTTTTCTCTTTCTCACTTACTTCATCCTGTGTGACAGACTCTAGGTCCATCCACCTAACTACAAATAACTCAATTTCATTTCTTTTTATGGATGAGTAATATTCCATTGTATATATGTGCCACATCTTCTTTATCCCTTCATCTGTTGATGGACACTTAGGTTGCTTCCATGTCCTGGCTATTGTAAATAGAGCTGCAATGAACATTGTGGTACATGACTCTTTTTGAATTATGGTTTTCTCAGGGTATATGCCCAGTAGTGGGATTGCTGGGGCGTATGGTAGTTCCATTTTTAGTTTTTTAAGGAACCTCCATACTGCTCTCCATAGTGACTGTATCAATTTACATTCCCACCAACAGTGCAGGAGGATTCCCTTCTCTCCACACCCTCTCCATCATTTATTGTTTGTAGATTTTTTGGTGATGGCCATTATGACTGGTGTGAGGTGATACCTCATTGTAGTTTTGATTTGCATTTTTCTGATGATTAGTGATGTTGAGCAGCTTCTGACTGGTCTGTTTATACTTTCTATTCTTCCTGGTTCAGTCTCAGAAGGTTGTGTTTTTCTAAGAATTTGTCCATTTCTTCCAGGATGTCCATTTTATTGGCATATAGTTGCTTGTAGTAATCTCTCATAATCCTTTGTATTTCTGCAATGTCACTCGTCACTTATCCTTTTTCATTTCTAATTCTACTGATTTGTCTTCTCCCTTTTTTTCTTGATGAGTCTGGCTAATGGTTTATCAATTTTATCTTCTCAAAGAACCAGCTTTTAGTTTTATTGATCTTTGCTATCGTTTCCTTCATTTCTTTTTCATTTATTTCTGATCTGATCTTTATGATTTCTTTCCTTCTGCTAACTTTGGAGTGTTTTTATTCTTCTTTCTCTAATTGCTTTAGGTATAAGGTTAGGTTGTTTTTTTGAGATTTTTCTTGTTTCTTGAAGTGGGATTGTATTGCTACAAACTTCCCTCTTAGAACAGCTTTTTGCTGCATCCCATAGGTTTTGGGTTGTCGTGTTTCCATTATCATTTGTTTCTATGTATTTTGTGATTTCCTCTTTCATTTCTTCAGTAATCTCTTGGTTATTTAGTAGTGATTGTTTAGCTTCCATGTGTATTTTTTTACAGACTTTTTCCTGTAATTGATATCTAGTCTCATAGCGTTGTAGTCAGAAAAGATACTTGATACAATCTCAATTTTCTCAAGTTTACCAAGGCTTGATTTGTGACCCAAGATATGATCTATCCTGGAGAATGTTCCATGAGAACTTGAGAAGAAAGTGTATTCTGTTGTTTTTGGATGGAATGTTCTATAAATATCACTTAAGTCCATCTTGTTTAATGTATCATTTAAAGTTTGTGTTTCCTTATTTATTTTCATTTTGGATGATCTATCCATTGGTGAAAGTAGGGTGTTAAAGTCCCCTACTATGATTGTGTTACTGCTGATTTCCCCTTTTATGGCTGTTAGCATTTGCCTTATGTATTGAGGTGCTCCTATGCTGGATGCATAAATATTTATAATTGTTATATCTTCTACTTGGATTGACCCCTTGATCATTATGTAGTGTCCTTCTTTGTCTCTTGTAATTGTCTTTATTTTAAAGTCTATTTTGTCTGATATGAGAATTGCTACTCCAGCTTTCTTTTGATTTCCATTTGCATGGAATATCTTTTATCCATCCCCTCACTTTCAGTCTGTATGTGTCCCTAGGTCTGAAGTGGGTCTCTTGTAGACAGCATATATAAGGGTCTTGTTTTTGTATCCATTCAGCCAGTCTATGTCTTTTGGTTGGAGCATTTAATCCATTTACATTTAAGGTAGTTATCGATATGTATGTTCCTATTACCATTTTCTTAATTGTTTTGGCTTTTTTATTGTAGGTCTTTTCCTTCTCTTGTGTTTCCTGCCTAGAGAAGTTCCCTTAGCATTTGTTGTAAAGCTGGTTTGGTGGTGCTGAATTCTCTTAGCTTTTGCTTGTCTGTAAAGGTTTTAATTTCTCCGTTGAATCTGAATGAGACCCTTGCTGGGTAGAGTAATCTTGGTTGTAGGTTTTTCCCTTTCATCACTTTAAACATGTCCTGCCACTCCCTTCTACCTTGCAGAGTTTCTGCTGAAAGATCAGCTGTTAACCTTATGGGGAGTCCCTTGTATGTTATGTGTTGCTTTTCCCTTGCTGCTTTTAATATTTTTTCCTTTGTATTTAATTTTTGATAGTTTGATTAATATGTGTCTTGGCATGTTTCTCCTTGGATTTATTCTGTATGGGACTCTGTGCTTCCTGGACTTGATTAGCTATTTCCTTTCCTATATTAGGGAAGTCTCCAACTATAATCTCTTCAAATATTTTCTCGGTTCCTTTTTTTTTTTCTCTTCTTGATTCTGGGACCCCTATAATTCGAATGCTGATGCATTTAATGTTGTCCCAGAGGTCTCTGAGACTGTCCTCAATTCTTTTCTTTTTTTTCCTTTACTCTGCTCTGTGGTAGTTATTTCCATTCTTTTATCTTCCAGGTCATTTATCCATTCTTCTGCCTCAGTTATTCTGCTATTGATTCCTTCTGAGAATTTTTAATTTCATATATTGTGTTATTTATCATTGTTTGCTCTTTAGTTCTTCTAGGTCCTTGTTAAACGTTTCTTGTATTTTCTCCATTTTATTTCCAAAATTTTGGATCATCTTTACTATCATTACTCTGAATTCTTTTTCAGGTAGACTGCCTATTTCCTCTTCATTTGTTTGGTGTGGTGGGTTTTTACCTTGCTCCTTCACTGCTGTGTGTTTCTCTGTCTTCTCATTTTGCTTAACTTACTGTGTTTGGGGGTCTCTTTTATGCAGGCTGCAA
Source organism: Tursiops truncatus (assembly GCF_011762595.2). Taxonomy (NCBI): domain Eukaryota; kingdom Metazoa; phylum Chordata; class Mammalia; order Artiodactyla; family Delphinidae; genus Tursiops; species Tursiops truncatus. The sequence continues at coordinate 24,569,784 of NC_047054.1, read as the reverse complement.
GTTCATAGTTCCCGTTGTTTTTGGTGTCTGCCCCCAGTGGCTGAGGTTGGTTCAGTGGGTTGTGTAGGCTTCCTGGTGAAGGGGACTGGTGCCTGTGTTCTGGTGGATGAGGCTGATCTTGCCTTTCTTGTGGGCAGGACCGAGTCCAGTGGTGTGTTTTGGGGTGTCTGCGAACTTAGTATGATTTTAAGTAGTCTCTGCTAATGGATGGGGTTGTGTTCCTGTCTTGCTAGTTGTTTGGCATAGGGTGTCCAGCACTGGAGCTTGCTGGTCACTGAGTGGAGCTGGGTCTTAGCGCTGAGATGGAGATCTCTGGGAGAGCTTTCGCCATTTGATATTACATGGAGCCGGGAGTTCTCTGTTGAACCAATGTCCTGAACTTGGTTCTCCCACCTCAGAGGCACAGTTCCTGACACCTGGCTGGAGCACCAAGACCCTGTCAGCCACACAGCTCAGAAGAAAAGTGGGAAAAAAAGAAAGAAAGAAAAAGTAATAACAATAAAATAAAATAAAAAGTTATTAAAATAAAAACTAATTTTAATTTATTATAAATAAAAAAGAAAAAAAAGAAAGAGAGCAACCAAACCAAAAAACAAATCCACCAATGATAACAAGTGCTAAAAACTATACCAAAAAAAAAAAAAAACAAAAACAATGGACAGACAGAACCCTAGGACAAATGGTAAAAGCAAAGCTATACAGACAAAATCATACAAAGAAGCATACACATACACACAAAAAGAGAAAAAGGAAAAAAAAAAAATATATAAAAAGCAAGAGAGCAACCAAATCAATAAACAAAGCTACCAATGATAATAAACTCTAAATACTAAACTAAGATAAACATAAAACCAGAAACAAATTAGATGCAGACAGCAAACCCCAAGTCTATAGTTGCTCCCAAAGTCCACCTCTTCAATTTGGGATGAGTCGTTGCCTATTCAGGTATTCCACAGATGCAGGATACATCAAGTTGATTGTGGGGATTTAATCCACTGCTCCTGAGGCTGCTGGGAGAGGTTTCCCTTTCCCTTTCTCTGTTTGCACAACTCCTGGGGTTCAGCTTTGGATTTGGACCCGCCTCTGCGTGTAGGTCGCCTGAGGACGTCTGTTCTTCTCTCAGACAGGACGGGGTTAAAGGAGCAGCTATTTCAGGGGCTCACGCAGGCCGGGGGAGAGAGGGGTACGGATGCGGGGTGAGCCTGCGGCGGCAGAGGCCAGCATGACATTGCAGCAGCGTGAGGCGCACCGCCATGTGTTCTCCCGGGGAAGTTGTCCCTGGATCACGGGTCCCTGGCAGTGGCGGGCTGCACGGGCTCCCAGGAGGGGAGATGTGAAGAGTGACCTGTGCTCGCACACAGGCTTCTTGGTGGCGGCAGCAGCAGACTTAGCGTCTCATGCCCATCTCTGGGGTCCGCGCTGATAGCCACGGCTCCCACCCATCTCCGGAGCTTGTTTAGGCGGTGCTCTGAATCCCCTCTCCTCGCGCAACCCAAAACAATCGTCTCTTGCCTCTTTGGCAGCTCCAGACCTTTTCCCGGACTCCCTCCCGGCTAGCTGTGGCGCACTGGCCCCTGCAGGCTGTGTTCACGCCGTCGACCCCAGTCCTCTCCCTGTGCTCTGACCGAAGCCCGAGCCTCAGCTCCCAGCCCCGCCCACCCCAGCGGGTGAGCAGACAAGCCTCTCGGTCTGGTGAGTGCCGGTCGGCACCGATCCTCTGTGCGGGTATCTCTCCGCACCCCTGTGGCTGCGCTCTCCTCCGCGGCCCCGAAGCCTACCCTCTCCGCCACCCGCAGTCTCCGCCCGTGAAGGGGCTTCCTAGTGTGTGGAAACCTTTCCTCCTTCACAGCTCCCTCCCAGAAGTGCAGGTCCTGTCCCTATGCTTTTGTCTCTGTTTTTTCTTTTTTCTTTTTCCCTACCCAGGTACATGGGGAGTTTCTTGCCTTTGGGGAAGTCTGAGGTCTTCTGCCAGCATTCAGTAGGTGTTCTGTAGGAGTTGTTCCACATGTAGATGTATTTCTGATGTATTTGTGGGGAGGAAGGTGATCTCCACGTCTTACTCCTCCACCATCTTGAAGGTCTCTCTACTTATCTGTTTTATACATAGTAGTTTGTATCTGTTAATCCTAAACTCCTCACTGCTCCTCCCTCCCCCTCCCCTTTGGTAAACCATACATTTGTTTCTATGTCTGTGAATCTGTCTCTGTTTTTTATATAGATTCATTTGTATATTTTTTAGATTCCACCTCTAAGTGATACCATATGATCCAGCAATTCCATTCGTGGGTATAAATCCGGAAAAATGAAAATTCTTAATTTCATAAGATACATGCACCCCAATGTTCACAGCAGCACTGTTTACAATAACCAAGACATGTAAGCAACCCAAGTGGCACCAAGAGATGATTGCTTTACAAAGATGTAGTGTGTGTGTGTGTATACACACACAAAATGGAATATTACTCAGCCATAAAAAATGATATATTTCCATTTACAGCCACGTTGGTTGGACCTAGAGAATATTATGCTCAGTGAAATAAGTCAGGCAGAGAAAGACAAACAGCAAACACTTTTAAGCAAAGAATCCTCATGATCTAATATGTATTGTAAAAATATCACTCTGCCTGCTTCTCTTGCAGAGAATGTGTTATTTTAAAAGGTATGAGTGACGGCAGGGATGCTAGTTAAGGGCTATTGCCCTAGTGTAGATGAGAAATGAAGACAGCTTGGACTAGGGTGGTATATATGGGGACAGAAATAAATGAATGGATTTGAGATATATTTTGAAGTAGAAATAATAGAACTTGCTCACATGTTGGATACAGAAAGTAAAAGGAATGGAAGAATCAAAATTTGGATTGAGCTACAAGGGGGATAATAATGCCCTTTATGAGAAGGAAAAAGCAATAAAGTACTTTCTAATCCTTTTATGAGTCCAAATTTCAAGGTTAAAATAATTATGGTTACTGATTATCATTATATGCTTAACAGACCCCTTAAGTTATTATTTCAATTAATCTAATAGTCAGTCTTGCAGAGCAGCATTATAATGGCCATTTTATCCATGAGAAAATTGACATTCAAAAAAAAACTACATATCTTTTCCAAGGTATCAGTCTGGAGTGAATAGAATACAGGTCTGTTTGGCTTGAAAATTGGATTCTAAACATCCCAATGTTGAAGTTCATGTCCATCTGGCTTTCAATTATAGCTCTATACATAGGTCCATATCTGACCTATAGTATTCTTAGTATGTATCTAATTCTTAAATAAACAAATGCAATTTCCACTAAGGCTTGATGCTTCTCCAAGATTCCCAAATACATTCCCTTCTAGCTGACATCTTAAGTACTGCTACTTTTAGGGCTGACCTTTAAACTGCTGCCCCTCCGAGAGCTCTCTATCACTGATGGACTGCTTTAGTTATATTTCTATCTCTACACCCTTCCTAGAGAAAGACGTGTGGGCACACTACACTGCCAAGACTTGGGAGGGGCCATAAGAGTGTCAACTAGGACACAGGTCCTCAAGACCAATGCAAGACTATCTAGAAAAGACATACTCAGATACAGGATCCCCTGGACGGCTTGGGCACTGCCTTCACCTCTGCCAACTCCTCCAAGTCCAAGGTCTCTGGACCCTTGCGTTTTGGGGGATCATCCTTACTCTACTGCACACTCCCCCAGGGAGGGTCCACTTTGCTGTCAGGGCTTAGGCTACCCTGATAGACCAATTAGAGCATCCTTCTTCTGCAAGGAAGTCTCCCAGCTGCACAGCACTCCAGCCACAGTCTCCATTTCTGACACCCACTTCATCAATCAGTGTTAGCAAGTTCTAGTTAAGGCAACACTTGTCAAGACAGAAGCTCTTTCTGCACCTTGTCTCCAGTCAGATGACAGAAACAAAGGCTTAAGTCTCGATCTCAAGCAGATTCCGTGCTACTGCACTTCACCTGAGCTGTAACACTGGCTTCTTGAAAGAAAACCCTGCTCGGGACTTTCCTGGTGGTCCAGTGGTTAAGACTCCACACTTCCACTGCAGGGGGCATGGGTCTGATCCCTGGTCGGGGAACTAAGATCCCATACGCCACACCACATGGCCAAAAATAAAATAAAATAAAATAAAAATAAAAACCCCTACTCAAGGAGATCCACTATGACCAGTGAAGCATGCTTTATTCCAACTTGGATTTCACTCCTTCTCTTCCCATTAGTAGCCAAATGTGTAATTCATCCATTGCTCTTTGTCTTGCTATAGGGGATTATGTGTTAAGCAGAGGTAGGTCGACTTTAAGCTCTAGAAGGCTTGCAGTAAACACAATCCTGGTGAAAATCTGTAGCCTCTGGCAGACAGGCTCTGAGGAGCCCCTTCACCCTTTACTCAAGGAGACAGTGCCTGGCCATCCTCATGCCACTTCTGCTTTCCTTCCCAGCTACTGAGTTAGATAAATTTCCTAGTATCATTCCTCATAAATGCTGTCCTCCTCATGGTTTAAGTTTTGTCTCCCCTCCAAGAACACCTAGCATCCCACACATAGCTTCTTTACAAAGACTTACAGTATGTAACAGTAGATCTTCTTCAGAGTCCCAACCCATAGCAATGAATAAGATTCTCAACTATAATATTCGGATTTACTGGCAATACCACTGGGGCTGATTTTCTGTCAGAAAGGAATATGATTAAAGGGCACACCTGGGTGTCATGACCCATAACTCTGCAGCAGGTCTCCACTGCTGCCATCACGGCGTGAAACACGTGCCTCCCCTGGTTGAAGAAGGTGCTCGAGAAATGAGTAAGTGTCAGATTTATCCAGAGGACTTTTTAACACCAAGAGAGGTAAGGCTATGCACGGATCAGAGCTCCTGGCTCTCAAAGAAATCCCCCAGCATCAAGCTCTCACCTACTGCATACCCTCCACTCTGCCAGCCCCTCTGCATGTCTTCCAATCGAGACTAGCTTGTTTGAGCCTTGGAATGGCCCATGGCCTCTCATGCATATCTTTGTTGGATCTGTCATCCCCTGTCATCTCTTCCTATGATGCTACTAACTGCATGCTTATGCCCCCGCCCCATGCCCAATTCATATGTTGAAACGGGATGGTATTAGGATTTGAGGCATTAGGGAAGTGATTAGGTTTAGATGAAGTCATGAGGGTGGAGCCCCCGTAGTGTGATTAGTGTCCTTACTAAAGAGAGACTAGAGCTTGCTCTGTTTTTGCCTTAAGATACAGCAAGAAAGCAGTTGTTTATAAACCAGGAAGAGGGCTCTCACCAGACACCAAATCTGTCGCCACCCAGATCCTGGACTTCCCAGCCTCCAGAACTGTGAGAAATAAATGTTTGTTGTTTAAGCCACCCAGTCTATAGTATTTTTGTTACAGTAGCCCTAGCTAAGACATGCAGTAACCCAGTGTCTGATGTTGGCTACATCCCTGATTTCACCTCCCGGGTTAAGTCTGACATCCTGTCCAGATTTCTTCACCTTATGATCACTGGTTTTGCAATTGCCAGTCTTATCTCAGTATGCCCCTGAGCCATGATGTCACTGAGATAAAATACCTAAAGCTTTTACAGTAGAAACACATTTTTGCCCCAAGCCTATCTTCTATGTTTTACAGAAGATGAAACTGTAGAGGTTAAGTGATATGCCCAACATCACAAAGTAACTTGGTAATGACTAGAACCCAGGCTTTCTGACTCATAGAACAGTGATCTTTACACTAACCACGCCATCCCATTCTTAGAAAACATGTTCATCAAAGGAGGGAGTGCCACAGAGGATATATTGTTAAAATCTGAATTTGGGAACAAATGACTCATCTTGTAGGTTAGGTTCTGTTCTGGGAACAGAAGCATTGAAAAAAGATGACAATAGCTGGTGTTTACAGAGACGTACATCCAGGTCTTACCATCTTTAAAAGTTTCTGCAAAACTTGTCAAACTAAATCTTGACGGGACGAAAAAGATGATTTTTTTCCCTTTTTTTTAAAGCCAAATAACCAATAGACTAATGAATTTCCACATTTCCTCAGTAGTCCTGCATGGAAAATACTTAAAACATAGTTAACATGTTTGGAAGAGGAATCTCTTTACCAAGTGAGTTGTCCCAAGTCAGTGGGTGTGGAGGGGAGGATCTCTTGCTGTGCAAGCAGTCTCCAAAAGTCAAATGCCTGCCAATCTGTTCCCAAGTTGAGGTTCATTCTCAAGGTCAAGTATCTGTTGCTACACAGTGCCCCCCACCCCCCATCTGAGCCCTTCTCTCCAAGGGAATCATCTCTCCAGGGTCAGAAGCAGCCTGGACACCATCATGATGAGCATTTTCATTCATTTATTTTTAAGGTCAGAAATATTAAATTCTGTATATTCATAAACCAAATCAAAAGAAGGACTGAAATTAAAACTCAGATATCCCGATTTCATTTTTTCTTTTTTTATCTTTCAATCTTGGTTGAGTCTTGAACATTTTTGGTGCTTTTCAAGTCAATTTTTTCCCACAGTATTCTGAGTATCCTCATCGACTATGTTGCTGTGAAATCAATGTCTATACTTACAATGTACACCTAATAGAGGGCTCTCATTTAATAGGTCCATAAAATTTTACACTCATGTTTTGTTCACTTAAAGTTCTTACACTGCTGGTTTAAGAGCTGTGAAGCATAGAGAAAAGATACTGACAGGGATCTTAGAAGTCTATGATCTTTCCCCCAACTGGCTGAGGCAGTTTCCAAAAGGTTTAGCTTAGACCAATCTGGTCCTAGCAAATAATTTTCCCTGATGGTAATCTACACATGCCTTAGTCAATACTTACCATCCTGTTAATTATAGACTTTGGCAATAAGATAAAAAAATAGTCCATGAGGTTGCAGTCCACTATATGTTCTTTGTGCTGGTAACCACACCCCTCCTGAATGATGGCAAAACTGTCAGGATTTAGAGTCATCAACTAAGGCATCACTTAGGGTGACTGCCAGCCAGTACCACTCGTTAATCACCGTCTAGGGGACAAGTGGTTTTAACAGATGAAACCTGAAACTCAGGACAACATGAGAAGAGGTTTGAGATACACTCTCTGCTTCTCAGTGCACAACCTGCAACAGCAGATCCAGAATTTCTCTCCCATCTTAGCCAAACAAGCCTTTCACAGCTTCATTCCAAGTCTGAGTGCAATTTTTCTTAGTTGACTGTTTCTTTCATTACAAGACATCATGTCCGTGTTTAGGGTGCAGATGTATAATGACTGGACTATTACCAGGTGGGCCATCCATCCTGGCTTTCCCGGGATAGACTTAGTGTAAAGCCTGTTGTCCCAGGATAATTGTCCCTTTCATTCACACCAGTTTTAACAATACATTATACTGTTCAATTACCCATTACTAATCACCAGTAATGTAGAATCCTTCCATCAAGCGCTGGTCATACTAACAATTTGATCTTTGAAGATGTTTGCCTTTCACTGAGCATCATTTTGATTGATGTTTCTTTCCAGAGGGGTTTGTTGCAGCTGTGCTCTTCTAGAGCTTCTTTCCTGTGTTCTATATTATCGTTTCAGACCTCAGTGATACGTGATGAAGCCTACATAATTCTGTTTTCACCTCTGATGCTCTTAATCAAGTGAAAAAAAATTGTAAGTGATGGTAATCAATGTAAATATGGCCATCTTTTAGATCACCTCAGCCTAGAATTACATTTGGAAGAACTGTGAGTCTAGCAACTAAAAATAATTAAAGAACATTTACATTTTTACAGTGGTCTATTAAAAAATGCCAAAAAGGGGCTTCCCTGGTGGCACAGTGGTTGAGAGTCCACCTGCCGATGCAGAGGACACGGGTTTGTGCCCCGGTCCGGGAAGATCCCACATGCCGCGAAGCGGCTGGGCCCGTGAGCCATGGCCGCTGAGCCTGTGCGTCCGGAGCCTGTGCTCCACAACGGGAGAGGCCACAACAGTAAGAGGCCCGCGTACCGCAAAAAAAAAAAAAAAAGCCAAAAAGCATAGCTTTCATTTCGTTTAATGCTGCACATTTCCCCACTTTGCTCACACATAGTCTTTCTTCCCCAGGAATTCAATAAAGGGAAATTCGAAAGATTGTCCTCGAGGGATTTCATCTCAGCCTGATTCACAGTACGTACCACAAAATTAGAGCAATTTCAATCCTTGAGGATTGCCAAAAGAATGCAACTGTAGTCGGGGATTTTCCATTAAAGAGATTATCAAATGACTTTGATGAAACTAATGAGAACTGTGTCTGTGTTAAGTATAAAGACAGAACCAGAATGAAGGACCAGCATAATTCTTCTAGCGAGATCTAAAGAATAATTGGAATCAATCATTTAGAATGGCATGCAATCAACTGGTGAGAGAGGAAAGGAATGGCCGCTTCAACAGTACCTTCCAGAATTGGTAGAAGACACCAAAGACCTCTCTTCTGTCACATACAACTCAGAGCCAGGTGTCATCTCTATCCGGTGATTAACAGACCCAGAGAGATTCATGCACATCCCAAGGTCACACAGGCCCCATAACGGACATAAAATGACTGCTGAGTTCTCAGCATGATGAACCCTTGAGTAGTAAGACAGGAAGACTTCACCTGCCATGTGTCATCTTGAACAGACTGATAATTTCTGAAGAAAGGGAAAGTACACAAGTATCCAGGTATCTCAATAAAATTGGCTCAAATTCTCTTCCTTAGAGCCCAAGGTCAGTACAGGGCTCACAACATTTTTCACATGCCTTCCTAATTTTCCAGAAATGTGGTTTATTTCTTTCAACTGAAAAAATAGAAGAATTTTAAGGTGAATCAAGGTACTACATTTAGGAGGTAGCCCAAAAGTGAACTGGAACTTCTCATCTGCATGGGGCTGTCACCTACAAATCAGGATGTTACTAGAGAAAATTGTGGCAACCTAAGAGGCAGATGAGAAAGGATACACTGGCATAATTAGAGCATGTATTCTAGAAGGCCGTTCTTTCATGACATGGACATAATTTGACACTGGTCTATTCTAATCCATGTACTACGGAGCTGAATTTTGACCAAGGGTTGCTGAATCTCACAGGACAATTCTCAGTGATGATGAAATACTGGATGTGAACAATTTAGCTAATCTCACAGGTCTAATATAGGAAATCTGTCCTTAAATTTTTTTGGATCAAACTGTAGGTCCCTTTGGAATAGTAATAACTTTAATGAGAGCCGAGATACTTTAATAACTGTTGATTGACAAAATAATATATGTACCTATAGATTCAGAGACCATTTTCAGAAACTCCAAAGTCCAGAGGGTGGAACTACTGAGGCAGATCACGTTATATAATTATAGTTCAATCTTACAACTATTTTTGATCCCTTTTCCACGTGCATTTGATTGTCCTGCTAGGATCACACAACCATTTTACTAGCTTTAGAACCCAAGTTCTGGCCCCCATGTTATTTGCAATGTTTTGCTGCTTTGTCACTTAAAACAGTGCATTAACAGCAAAACACATGGAGTTAAAGATGCTATAAACCAGAACAGACTCACGCTTACCTTTAATTTAGTGACTCATTTTATAATAAGTAATAATAATGCAAAGAATTTTATTTACTGAACACCCACTACTTACAACATACAAACCATACGTTTATAACATTCACCTGTTTTCTTCGCAACAAATCCGAAAGCAAATATTATTATTAAATATTCCTTTTTTCCATATAAGGAAACTGAGCCTCAGAAAGTTGAGCAACTTTCTCAAGGTAACTCAGGGAGCACATAGTAAGACAGACGTTTATCAAGGTTTTTCTAATTGCCAACAGGATGTATTATTATTCATTACGTCACTCTGTGACTGGTAAGATGCAAATAACGTAAGTATAATCCCGTGAGAGCAGTCTATTTAACCATCAGAAATACTTATTTATATATAATTAATACACATATTAAATACAGATTACATTTTTCTAGATTAAAATACACAGTCTAGGAACCGATGAGAAGCAAACAGCTTACAGGAGTGAATGCATGTGCTTAGCCTAGTTTAAGTTATTACATGTGCCATACTACTTGCTTTTATGCTTAGAAAGTTTATCTTTGTTTTTCTGGAAACTTATGATTCCCAAAAGAAAACACAAGTAAACAAATACATCGTAAATCATCCTTGCTTTGGAAGTTCTGTAATGCCCATCAGTTGAAATCTTTAATGTTTTTAACTGGTTAGAAGAAAATGAAAAGTAACAAAATTACTTTTAAAAATCAGACTTTTCATTTATTCTTATCCAAATGAATGAAAATGTGCTGCATAAAGAGTAAGACTGAACTTTAGCCTTCCCGTGGTTGATACGGCTGAAAAAAACAGCGCCCAACCCTATTTCTTCACTGTTTGGACAAAAACAAAGTCATTCATACTACTTAGGAATATCTGTATTTTAAAGTTCATATTTAATGTCTAAATTAACTTAAAATGCGTAGTTAAGATTAAAAAGTAGGGCTTCCCTGGTGGCGCAGTGGTTGAGGGTCCGCCTGCCGATGCAGGGGACACGGGTTCATGTACCGGTCCGGGAAGATCCCACATGCACCGGAGTGGCTGGGCCCGTGAGCCATGGCCGCTGAGCCTGCGCGTCCGGAGCCTGTGCTCCGCAACGGGAGAGGCCACAACAGTGAGAGGCCCGCATACCGCAAAAAAAAAAAAAAAAAAAAAAAAAAAAAAGATTAAAAAGTAGTTGGTGAGTTTGAGAATATTTTTCAGTAGATCCATGATCAGTATCACTTCTTGTTTTGTGTGTCAATTTTTACATAGTGGTACCATATGTACTCCATGTGTTTCCACATTATGTACCACCTCATGGAACTTAGAAATGCCCCGTTTCTGTCCTCTGGGAATTTACTCAACTTCCAGAGTCCCTATTTCTAAAAAGGGGACCAGCATTCTTTTGATCCTCTGTCTGCCTCCACCCAAAGCTATTTTTCATTCTGCCTCTTCATTTATACAAGTTTTACCCATCGTTCATTGTTTAATCTGTCTCTGTCACCTCCAGAACATCTCTTGTATCTTCCTGACTCATGCTCTGCCTGGCTTTTTTTTTTTTTCCTCTCATCTCTTAGAGCACACACAATCCACATTCCAATATGTACCACTGGATAGAGAATTAGAGCATTCTAGAGATATCATGAATTTTATAAGATCATCCAATATAACACCCTCAGTTTTAGAAATGAGTAAACTGAGGTTCGGAGATGATAAATGACTTTTTCAATATTGCCTACATACGCAAGTTTCTGAACAGACTTTATAAGCCAGTGTTCTTTCTCCCATGCCAGTGGCTATAAACACTTATCACACCACGATATTTACTTACGTGGAGACAGTCTAGAAAAGTGTTAAGAGCGTGGACTCTGGAGTCAAGCTATTGGAGTTCAAATCCTAACTCCACACCCTGATACTTCTGATACGTTGGTCAATGAATCGATATATTTTTTAAATTAATTTATTTATTTTTGGCTGTGTTGGGTCTTCGTTGCTGCACGTGGGCTTTCTCTAGTTGCGGTGAGTGACGGCTACTCTTCGTTGCGGTGCGCAGGTTTCTCATTGCGGTGGCTTCTCTTGCTGCGGAGCATGGGCTCTAGGCGAGTGGGCCTCCGTAGTTGTGGCATGCGGGCTCAGTAGCTGTGGCATGTGGGCTCAGTAGTTGTGGCTTGTGGGCTCTAGAGCGCAGGCTCAGTAGTTTTGGCGCACAGGCTTAGTTGCTCTGCGGCATGTGGGATCTTCCCGGACCAGGGCTCGAACCCGTGTCCCCTGCATTGGCAGGCCAATTCTTAACCACTGAGCCACCAGGGAAGCCAATGAATCGATATTTATAGCCATCTCTAGACAGAGCTTATGTTTCATTTGGCAATCATATATTTGACAAACTTTTATTGACCAACTGCTATGCGCCAGGCTCTGCCAGGTGCTAGGAATGCTAGGAGAGAGTCGTGATTCCAACCCTCAGGGAATCAGGCAGCCAAAAGAAATTACATGAAAGGTAGCATAAAAGAGATGTGTCAGAAGAACAACGGCAGTGGAGGGGCAAGGAAAGCAGCCAGTGCACCAGGGCAAGTCAGGGAGGCTCCACAGAGGAAGCAGCCCTAGAATGGATCCCTCCACAATGAGTAGCACCCCAGGATTGACAAAGAATAGCCCCTAAGGAAATGTTTGCTAAATGGATGAATGGCATGTGTCTCCCCTGGGCCAGAAGAGGAGAAAATAGATACTTGAGAGAAACACCTGGAAAAAAAAAAGGCATTTCTCTCTCTATGATAGACTCTTGAGCTCTATATAAAGAGCCCTCACTTATCCAGGCAATAACCATTTACTGAACCTTCCACGAGGCTGTCAGATTGTATGAAGCAGCAGAGCCTCCAAACAGCTCTCTGCACATAAGGCTAGAAGTTTGTATAAAACTAGACAAAACTAGTTCCTTCCAAATTTCAGGTCTGCAGATGTATTTCTTAATACACTCTTCAAAACCTCACAGATCCTATCCACTCAGTAGCAAGACAAACCCAGGGGACACCTCTTCTGCTGCATCGGAAAAATACCCCTGAAGCACCTTTCTTCAGACAATTAAGCAGGCTCTGCTCTGAGGGAAGGTCTGGTGTGATGTGCACACCTCCTGCCAAGCAAATGCTATCGCGGATGCATGAGTGGACTGGAATATCTCAGAAAGGACCTTTCCCTTTTGAAAGGTCACTGAGCCAAACACAATAAAGCTGTCTACTATAGCATGCTCTTCTTCCAACTGGCATGCTTCGAAAGTGCACGAGCTGAGGAGATTCTTCGCGCCCCACACCTGGCTGAGAGGCTTTCTGAATTTCAACATCCTCTTGGGTACTCGTATGTCTGTCATGTAATCTCACTCTCGGAAACTCTGTTCTCTCTTCTGGAACCTCCTCCTGCTTCTGTTTGGCTAGATTTTATTTTTACACTTTCTCCCTGTGACTCTTCCATTTTAATATGACACAGCATATTTCACACCAGTGACAGGGGCATTTGCTACACTGTCTTCTATAGAGCAAGACTCTTTCAAAAGTTCCCCAGGCCAACAGCTTCTTACTACGCCTCTTCCCTTTTCCTGCCTAGCTGTGTGCATTCACCAAAATCAAATGCACTGAAATGTGATTTTCCTAGTTGTGAGAGGAGAAAAAAAATAAGAAAGTGAATAGCAGATGACTGGGAGCCTCAGAGTTCTTTAATTCACGGTCACCTACGGTGCTTGCTTTAAAACACTGCCACTGAAAGGGTATATGGTATGCAACACGGTACGTGACAAACCAGTGTGAGGGCTAAGTTCTATTTTTACGGGTCATAGGAAAAAGGGATTAAGTCTGCCCTCATCCGTAGCTGTTGCATCTTGGGGGAAACATGTGCATATTACGTAAGTAAAGAAAGTTCAGAAACAAATGTGATCGCAAAATGATATATTGAAAAATAGATATCTACGGCAAGAGAAATCCCAGAGATCATACTCAGAAGTAATATGATATCAGAGGTAAGTATGTTAATAATTGGCCATAGGTCTGGTGCTTTAAAGAAAGTATTTTCCATCCTAAAATAACCCCAAACAAAGCAAGACCAAAAACAAACACACCACAGTCCAAAGACTCAAAATCCATCCATTCATTTATAGATTCAGTGATGATTTAGTTATGTAATTACTGTAACTCAGGAAGACAGTACATTTGCCTCTACTCCTTTCATAGATTCTACTAAATATTTATATATTAAATTTATTAATCGATTTATATAAATATTATATGTGGACATATTATTTATACAACATAATAGGACAAAAAGGAGTAAATGCGTAACAGCAGAGAAGAGTGAGCACTGTCATTATGGTGATGCAGGCAGAGGACGACAAGGGACTGTGATTAAGCACAGGCAGAGGAAGCCACAGTCCAAAATACACTGTAAGGCAACCAAAAGTTGGCGGGGCATGTCTGCACAGGAATCTCAGGGGGTGCAAGAAACGAAAGGTGTAACTGAAAACAGAACCCAGCGTAAGTACTGTATATGAAACAGCTATGTATACTGTCCTCTTCCTCACTACATTTCCTCCATTCTGGATCCCAGGAAACAAACAGCTGGATTAATCCCAAGCAAATAATAAAATACTACTAATACGACTACAACTATTACTACTAATAATAAAATAATAACCCAAAATCCAAAACAAGATAAAAGAAAAATTATAGTCAGCGCTTCTCTAAAATAACTGAACAAACCCCGAGGAGAAAGACAAGGTTTTCGTTAAAGGTTGGCATCTGAGAATAACAACTTTCTCATTCTCTTATGTTGGAGACCCACCGATACCAAATCATACCTCTTTACTCAAATGTGGTACCTGATCACCCTCCCCTCTGTCTTTTAATCCCAGAATTTCCACTCAGGATAGAAAATTTTAAGGATAAACAGTTCTATAAGAGCAAAAGAAAGCCACAACAGTCAGCTACTTTTTCCTTTACTAATCAGGCAATCAAGCACACCACGATATTAGGCAACCCAACGGCATTATGGATAAATACTAAGATAGGCAGGCTGGAAAACACAGATAATGTACGAAACAGGAAAAAAAAAACAAAACACCACCTCTGATAAACTTAGACAAACTGGAGAAGCCATTACAACCAAAAAGTAAAAACAGAACTTTTTCAAAGAGAATAATGAAAATAGAGAACAAGAAAGCATACTTAGAAATTAAAACACGGTCATTGAAATAAACGAGTACAGTAGAAAGCCTAAATAAAGATACGGCCAAGGGGCGCTCACAGATATAGACTAATGAATAAACACGGTCATTGAAATAAACGAGTACAGTAGAAAGCCTAAATAAAGATACGGCCAAGGGGCGCTCACAGATATAGACTAATGAATAAAGGCAGAAATTATGAGATGATACATCTGGAAGGTCTAATATCCAAGTACTAGGAGCCACAGAACGATAAGAATGAAAATGGAGGAGGGCAATTATTAAAGAAATGATAGAAACAAAAATCACTTAGCTGAAGGAAGCCATGCATCTACAGAGAAACCTCACTGAGTGAATATCCTAAGTGAAAAAAAGAGCCTCAGGTATGTCACTAAAAACATATAAACACCTAAAATACTGAGATGATCCTAAAAGCTTTCAGAGAAAAATAGGAGGCATTAGACTCTGCCTGGTACCCGAGTTCTCATCAACATCAACAATGTTCAAAAGAAAAGCTCTTTCCAACCTAAAATTCTATACTCAGCCAAAGTATCATGTAAATATGAGTGTGTCCAAGAAGCAGGATATTTACCTCCCCTAGTCTTTTCCTTAGGAGTTACTTTATGACGATGCATTATAATAAAATGAGAGGGTAAGCCAAGGAATAGGTAGATACTGAAATAGCAGATTTAACCAAGAGGAACAATATGAAACCCAGGATGTGCATCAGGTCTAGGAGCTGGGAGTCCAGGATGGAGCAGGAAAGAGGGGGACTCTGGGAAGGAGATTCATGGGTGCGAGGGAGGGCAGAGAAAATAGACTAGATGATATGATGGAGAGTAAAAAATATATGAGGGTCTGATAAAGGAAAATAGAATAATAAATGAGGCTTAAGGGCTTCCCTGATGGTGCAGTGTTAAGAATCCACCTGGTCTGGGAAGATCCCACGTGCCGCGGAGCAACTAAGCCCGTGCGCCACAACTACTGAGCCTGAGCTCTAGAGCCTGCAAGCCACAACTACTGAGACTGCGTGCTGCAACTACTGAAGCCCACGCTCCTAGAGCCCACGGTGGGCAACAAGAGAAGCCACCGCAATGAGAAGCCCGCGCACCGCAACGAAGAGGAGCCCCCGCTCGCTGCAACCAGAGAAAGCCCACGCGCAGCAACGAAGACCCAACGCAGCCATAAATAAATAAATAAATAAATTTATTTTTTAAAAAATAAATTCGGCTTAATTTTAAGGAAGTGACAGTGTCAGAACAAAATCAGTGACTTTAACTTCAATGTTAGGAATCTTTTCTTTTCAGTGAACTAGGGGTCATGACATTGGACTCAAAAAAATGTAATCTTATCACATTTGTTGACCTAACACTAAATGACATTTATGTGGTCATAATAATGTTAACACTGTTTACTGTTCTACATTTAAAGTTAACCTTTGGGCAAAGACTTGGTTAAAAAAATACATTTTTAATGTAAAGTGAAAATATCAACAAGAAAAAGAGTGATTGACAGAATTAGGACCTGAAATGAGAGAGAAAAAGTTGGGGAAAATGTGTCGGACTAAGGCTCCCATTGTATCTTGTAGGGAATAAAGAGAGTGTTGCAAATGATCTGAATAAGAAAACAGCTTTAAGATTCTAATTAAAGCTGACAATTATCTTACAGTTGCATTCATATAAGGAGAAAAAATATTAATAAAGGAAAGGTGAAGTACACGTGAGCAAAAATCCATCTTTCAAATTACAGAGTGAACTGTCTAAATCTGGTCAGTCAAAAAATTCCTGAGCTCTCTACCAAACTGCCTAAAATAACAATCAGTAAAAATTTCAAAATAAATTTTAAAAATGTCTCTAGGGAGTAAAAATGGAATGCGGAGGGTGGAGCAGGACACTCTTGTTTCTCATCAGCAGAACTTGGGTACTACTTAGCATGTGAACTAGCATGTAATACTTTGATAATAAGTAAATAAGTACTTGTGTCGATAATACCTTTCATAGTAATTATTGAGTGTGCTGAATGTTTTTTTATGTGCAACACATTAATTTTACCAGATACTAGTATAAAGTGGGATCCTTATTTATTTTATAGGCTGTGTATAACTATATGGGGATATATAGAAATTTATATTTATCATATATATCCTTTATATGTAGGCGTTTCTCTTGAGTTACAGTTTTCAGTATCTGAAGTTTTTCTTCTTTTTCTATCAAATTTCACCATTAGCAATTAAATAACCTGGATTAAATATAGTCCTTACCTATGTTCTTTATTTTTTTAATGCAAAATCTATAAAAGATATAAATACTAAGGAACCTAAGGATTAGGTGGAATTCACAAAAAGGAGGATAAACAGCCCAAAAAGGCAAGGCGAGGAACTGTAAAAATATTTTGCTTAGTTCACTAATTCAATAAGGTCCTTTATCTTCATAGACTTTTAGTCTTAGAATGAAGTACTTAGCTTATAATCACACAGAAAAAGTGAAAAGTTCAAAAAGACTGAACTGATACTTAACCCAATAACCTAGAGGACAGGGAATGTTTATCAAACCAGTCTCCTGAAGTTGGAAGTTTAACAAACACAGAGAGGTCGGGTGGGGAGTGGTAAAAGTCTCTAACCATAAAACGTCTCACTCAGTCCTCCTGATGTATCTTGTTTTGACAGATTCACACCCAGTGGCCCATATTAATGAGGTGGCGATTAAATCACAAGCCTAGTCAGAAGCTGAAGGATGACTTTAGGACAAATGTTTACCGTTCCAGGCCATGTGCAAACCTTTGAACCTTTGTGAAGTTCAAACATGCAGGACTCGGTGTAAAGCATCAGGCCATTTCCCACTGTAGGGCTCAAAATAAATGGGAAAAGAAAATCAATAAGATCAAGTACAATGTCATTATGTAGATACAGTTTCAGAACTCCAGATTATCTTAATCATTGCATATCAACACACTCTTTCTTTAAAGAGATCTACTCTCCCAAGCACTAAGTACATGTCATATTGGATTAGGAAAACACATCGATCAGATTTGGTCATGGGGCAAAGATAACATGCGATTATTCTGATTTTTGCCATCTTTATTTTGAAGAAGCTGACATCTTTGGAGCTGGGTACACGGAAACTATATTGGCTGACGCTTGGTATATCTCCAGTTGTTTTAGGAGATAGCAGAAGACTCTGCAACCATCCCATGAATGACCTGTAACACCTCCTGGAAGTAGTCTATTCATTTCTGCTAAAAGTAGTCTCCTCTTCCCAAGTCATCTCAGAATCTGTTTATTATCACCAAAAAAGGAGAGTCTACTTTTTACTCCTTTGGGATTCCTTTTTTAATTTTTTCAAAACAAGCTTTATTCTCATTTTAACCCGCATTAAATATCATGGGCAAAGAATAATATTATTTCCTCTGGGTCTCACAATCCTACTTCTTTTGCCATTTTGGGAAATGAAGCAAAGAAACAGAAGTGTTTTCAATGCCGGGGGGGCTGCAATGAGTTGATTTCTAGGATTTGAAAATAAAGGATACGATTAAACAAATGTAGAGTTAGACCAATAAACTATACATGTTTGATTTGAGCATTTGGCAATACCCCCAAATGCCTATAAAGATTAATGGAAGTGAGCTTAGGGCTGCAGGGCTGCAATGTGATTAAGATTGGATGAATTGATACTCTGGTAGACCAAAGTCCAAACAGTTGTATCATGCCCCACCCCCTTTTTTTTTGGAGAGAGGAAGTTGGTCAACAAAAGCATAGGAAAACAAAAGGAAGAAAACAAACATTGGATGTTCACTTTGGTTTAGGGAGTAACACAGTAGTTTTCTTGGCCAGGCCAGCCTGGTAGAGGGGTGAGTGTTAAAACCATCTCAGTTGGAAGATCAACTCATTCCCATTGTCTTGAATCCATACTGTCTAGCAATTTTCAGGAAGCTTGGCACCCTACATCCCTAATGTATAGGGAGAGAATGAATTTGTCAGGCCAACTCAAGTGATGTTCTCATCAGACAGATGCATTTCTCTTTATAAATTGATAAGCCAGCATTCTGATGATAATTTAGATTCCCATACTGCTCATCTATGGGGAGAGGATTCTGTGAACCATTGTTGACTGAAGCGCCATAGCCTATGGAACAGTTACACTGATCGTTGTAAATCAACACCTTGGCGTTCTGGTTTACATTTAATACAGTACATAAGCTGTGTTAACATGAATCTGATTCTGAATGGAACCAGCCTTACCTAGTCTGCTAACAAAAATCACAACTCTCAGCCTATAGTCCTGGGGGAATATGAGCCTGCATCATGTCACCAAGGAAAATACCACCACGCAGGGACTATCTGGGTAGTCAGCGCCCAAGCAAGTTTTCCATTCTCTGATTATACCCGTGAGTTAAAAGATCTAAGGAAGAAGTATTATTTTAAAACAGCCAATTACACAGCTATCCAAAGTAAGAAAATGTGTGAAATTATGTAGTATGCCTTCCCAGGGACTTTGTGACAAAGGGAAAGGGAGGGAAGAGAAAAATACGGACTCAGATTATATAATTTGCCAAAAGTGGTTACAGTAACTTTAGGTCCTTCCATATTTATCTTCTGAGAAATGCTCTGCCTTACTGGAATCTCTAAAACAGCAGCTAGATTTTCAATGGAATTGCATATGAAGAAGTAGAGTGGGGAGGGAGCTTAGTCAAGACCCTTAAGCACAGATCTTTTATAATGATAGATCTATTATACTGATGCCCCGGGGGAAATTACTAAATTTTGAATGGAGCTGACCAGTGACAAACAGGAAATTCTTGCACTTAGCATAGTAACTACACATTGAAATATATTGTATGTAGAAAAAGATTTTTCTCCTCAAATGTTACACACAAAACTATTCACCTCAAAACTATCATGGATTGTGTCTTTATTCCTAAACTTCTGAGGAAGAATAACAACATTCCAGCAAGCTGGAACAAAACATGGACGCTGAGGCTGCTTTTAGCAATACATCTGCTTTGTAAGAGAAATGGGTGCTTTTGAATCAGTAAACATCTGAAGGTCTACCTGAGACAGAGATTATACCAAAGACACAAAGAAAGACAGGGTAGGTGATGCCAATTCCTTGATATATCAGAGTGTTTCTGATGACTTTCTGCCTGAGTTACCCGGTGAATTGCTACCGTGTAGCACTTGACCTAGAAGACAGCAACAGTCCTAACACCATAGCCAGCAGATAACTCAGAGGATAGAATGGAACTTTCAGAACGTGGTCAACTTTTCTCTGGTTTTGCTCACAACTTCCAAGTATGATTATCTAAATGCTTTTAAAAATAATATATTATTAATTGATGTATTTGTGTAGCCAGGGACTTAAAGCTTCTGTTAGTGGTTGCAGGCCACGCCCATCTCCCCCTTGATTGGTTCTTACTGCATTTACTGTCACAGGCAATTGACCCTTTATTCAGTAATCATTCATTCATTCAATGTGCTAGCTGAAAATTTTGTCAACACCCTTGGGGATCCAAGGATAAAGACACTGACCACTGTCCTCAAAGAACTCAGTCATATTCTATGCTCTGATTATCACTGCAGCACAGTGTGGCATTTTATCAGACTGCTGGACACAGAGTAATGCCATTAGATTTTTCCCATGTCTATCCATTATCTTCATAGCTACCTTGGAAATTTCTGTATATATCAGAGTATCCAACATTGTGGTGAGGCAAAGGAAGCCTTTATGTCTTATCAAGAGATAAAACACTATCTTCAAATTTAAATGGAGGAACATACAGTACACATGGTCAAGGTGCTCTAATACACAGCATTTTAACTTTTGATATTAGCGTTTTATCCATTCATCCATTCCTTTTTCACAATACATCTATACTACTTACAATCAGAAAAAATAACCAATAAAAATTAGATAGATGAAAGTTAGTGATGAAGAACTGGTAATCGTTGTAAATGTGTTTGTGTTGCCCCACAAAAAACACAGATGTAGTAATCGTCACAGAGCTTAAAGAAAATTTAGCTTGATGGGAAAAAAAAATTCCTGAGCAGCCTGAGAAAGAAAACCACTGCTCACCATGAG
Source organism: Tursiops truncatus (assembly GCF_011762595.2). Taxonomy (NCBI): domain Eukaryota; kingdom Metazoa; phylum Chordata; class Mammalia; order Artiodactyla; family Delphinidae; genus Tursiops; species Tursiops truncatus. Next base: position 24,549,003 of record NC_047054.1, on the reverse strand, counting down.
TCCTCATCATTCTTTTCTACTCATGTATCCCACCTCCAGAAACTGTTATAACAACACGATGCAGTAAAATGCCCTTTTCAATTCACCTTTAATCCCTGACCCTTGTTATGTCTGTCACTTTTAATACATGTGCTCTCTCCATGGTATTAGCTGACATGTTTGATAACTAAACACATCATGTCAGAGGCCACCCAGGAGCTTACATGATGAAAAGAAGTTTGATCCCCAAAACATGACCCCCTCATCCTGGTTGTTCAGTTCAATTCTAGTGCTGCAATTATTACGCAAAGCCGAGGAGCCAAGTGATCCAGTGTGTGGAGCTGAGCTCAGTCCAGAGTTCCTGAGGGCTTTTCGTATTAGTTTTATCCTCTACCTATGGTTACTCGTGAAAATATTATTTCATTCACTTAATCATTCAACATATGTTTGTAAAACATGTCACTACTAAACACTGTGCTCAACTTGGAAGATTCAAGGTAAACAATCTGAAATGCACGTGCCCTCATACACTTTGGGCCAAATATGGACACCCCGTGACCACGGAGCACCATTAACACAGTCAATCCAGCTAGTACGTCATCCCTAGGAATGTGACAGAACACAAGTAATACATATTACGGCAAATTAACTGTGATTTAGGGGGTTTCATTTTTGTGTTAACCTATTTTAGCTAGCTTTCTGCTATGCACTAAAGCAAGGTAAGCAAAGTATTGTTCCACATTTCTAAATCCAAGACAGAACTTGGATCGATTTTGTTTACCCACGCAAAGTTAGATTTCTGAACCATACAACTTGCTGAAATACAGACTCTTAAATCTATAGACAAGGTGAATGATTCCTAGTTTGTTTTCATAAATTTGAAAGTGTAAAGAACTTGAATTAGTTGCATAGCATAAAGTTAACCCAACAATATGGCTATTACAGAGATGGGACTTGAAATCGTCTCATCTTGGATTTCTCTCCTATTTTCCAGACGTGTTTGTATCCTACAACCTACTCAGTCCTCCCACCTGTATATACCACAGACCCATCGACTCAACATCTCAAAGTCACTTGCATTTCCTTCATAAGAACTAATTACTCCTCTTGTGTATCACATTGCTTCAACCCATGGAGATACCAGTACAGGAATGAGGATACCATGCTGAGTCTTCCAAGTCCAGTAAATTCTATTCTTTTAGTATCTTTCCAGGCTGACCACTTTGCCACCTCCCCATTTCAAACATGAACTATCCTTCTTGAACTTCAACGCCTACGTTGTAAGGATCAACTCCAAACCACAAAATATGCCATAAAACAGCTCACATGTCCTGGTCCTTGCCTCTGAACCCACCCCCAACCCTCAACAAATCTCCTACCATTTCTATCCTCATACCCTGTGGTCCAGGAACAGATTTTTTGCAATTCCTAGACACCCCATTCTCTCTTTTCCTGGAGTTTCACATAAGCACTTCCCTTTGCCCTTCACCTGGCTGAGTTTGCTGGCAGGTCATGAGTCTGCTCAGGTGTAATTCTTTGAGGAAACTTCCTTAACCTCTCTGTCCCACTAGTGCCAAACTCTTTCAGTTAGATGCCCCTCCTCTGAGCTCCTACAGCACTTTATTAACAACACAGCTGTGACATCTCATACCACAGGATCTGTTTACTTCTTTGTTCCCTAACATGAGATGGGTCCCTACTGCATACACTGGACCTAGCAAAGGATATTACACATCATTGGTAGTTAATACGTATTTTAAAATACATAAACTAATAAAACATCCTTTTATATCCATTCTAGAAAATACTTACTCTTTACTCATATTCATTAAAGAAAAAAAAAGAATTGAGGAACAAATATTTGGATGACTAAAACACAAGGGCAGCTACTGCTTTCACTGGCATCTTTGTTAAGCCATGAGGCTTTGTGGATTTTATAATGGAGAACATGGAGCTTCTCCATATTAGACTTTTCCAAAAGAATTATGACCTCCCTTCTTATCCTCAAACAAAAGCATTAGAACATAATACTCTCTAAAGGCATAGAGTTGCATGGATTCAGACACTCCCTAAGTACCCAGAAATCTACTCCATTCTCTTCTCAATACCCTATGACTTTTTCACTTTCTACTCTGAATGTCCTTTCTCTACATTAGAAAGCATCTATCTCAATGCTATAAATCACACTTACTCATACTTATTGATGATAATTTCAGCTTAACTCATTGCCCATGATGGCCATCTTGGTCTCTCTCTGCATCGCAAACTTTCAACTTCACTTGTCGCTTTGTTCCCTCTATGTCAGATTCTCCAAAGATGGCATCTTATCTTTTCAAACAAGGAAGCCCATGTCAAAAGTTCCCAGCCAGCCTACCAACAACTGGCCACCATACTATTAGTTTTGGGCAGGAGGAGGGGAGGGGACTGCAAGAGGGGTGAGGTCACGTGGTCTGTCCAGAGTTTTCTCCTCAGCAGAGAGAAAACTGTGTCTGATGGGGTGTGTGGGAAGGAGGTATTTGAAAGAAGCTGCATGTGGAGGGATGGGGGTGGGAAGGTGGCAGGTATTTTTTATCCACTTGTGAAAGAAAAATGTTTCTGACCAATGTGGATCTCACTTTCTGAGTAATCACCATTCTTACCTCCTGTGAATTTTTTAGTAACATTTGTCACTTTCCTAGAATGAAAAGGAATCCCTAGGATTCCAGAATGACATAATCCCACTTGGCAGTGGAGTTCCCAAGGAGCAATAAAATCCTAACTCATTGAAGGTGTGATCTCACAGGAGCCTGACTGGAAGTTGCCCTTTGGCTGCATCCTAACCTTTTATATTATTTGTTTTGTTTCCTTAATGAAAGCAGATACCAACTGACCTAATGCCTTTTAACTTTCTCTTAAATAATATTTCTTTGAGTACTTACTATACGTCTTTATATAAATCACCTTATTTAATTTTTACAATATATGATGACAGATCTTAGCTTAGTTTTCAAGATAAGGAGGCTCTTTTTAATCTATATTCCTAACTAACTACAAGCTATTTCTTACTATAATGTTTGTTCAGAGAATATTCTCTAGGATGGATGTGAAGAACCACCTCCTTTGTTATCACACCACTAATAACTGATAAACTTTAGATCCCGAACCATCTCTGTCTGATGACTGCGGTCACACTCTTAAATATTACACAGCACTGGGAAAGCCTCAGAGTTGACTGCAAGACATGTAGAGATAGGTGCAGGCTGATTGCAGGGCCTGCAATGACACTTCATTTCAGAAATTCTCTACTCCAGTCTAGGACCTAGATAACAAATAATCATTTTCACTTTCATTAGTAGAGACTTATAGAATTCATAACCATCTTTCAGAATCTTGGTCTTGGATTTGTTTAATAGTCTATAAATGCCCAATTTCCTTTTAAAGAAAATATTGAATTTTCTACTCCACGAATGTCTACAATATATAATTGCAAATATTTGCAATTAAACATCACTTCGATGTAGTCAAAATTCAGTTATAAGATTTTTTTTCTAAAATTAAGGAAAAGAAGATAAGTCTTCTCAAGCTCTGTTTAAACTAAAACTGATTAAATCTGTGGCATCTTATCAGAAATGAGCCAGGAGCTTAATGAAAAAAGCATGACAGGGTTTCTGAGTTTCACCACCTGCCTTCACCAGGGCTTTCAATTCCCACAGAAAGAATGGGAATCTGACATCTAGATGACTGGAGTGAGATAGGATCATAACTGTGTGGAAATATACTTAATATATGTCACAAATTTTTCATAAATTTAGAATGCTAATGCTTAGGAAGGGATTAAATACAGTCCATGTCGGATACCAAGCTCTGCAGAGATGCATAAATAATCCATTTCTCAGAGTTTTCTTAGCTTTGGAGAGGCTTTTAGGGCATCAAAGCTGAGCAAACATTTTGCAGATGAATCTGGCCCCAAGTGATCCAGTGTTAAATTCAGATCATTAGTGGAGGAGAAGCTGCGTCTCATCTCAAGAGAAGAAGCTTTGCAATCTTCAAGTTCTTTAAATATTCCCCTGGCAAAGAGGAGCCTGAAGAAAGCATGCCAGAATCCACAATGGTGGCGCAGAAGGATCTCCTTCAAACTTTCCATTAGGGCTTTCTTAAACCATCTCAGACCATCGAGAATCTACACTTCTCTTACAGAGACCTGGAGAATGACTCCACAGCCAGCCACAGTCATGATTTCCAGCGGGGTGAAAATTTTCTCGGTAGGAAATTCTTCCTTACAGCACTTCTTAATCCCTCATGGTACGATTGATGAGCATTTCCTTTTCCTATATCCATTGTGAATAAGGAGAACAACTATTCGCCATTTATCTGAATGGTTTACTAGCTGCTTTGAACTGTATTTCTGCCACGGTAAATACTCCCAGATGCTTTCATCTTTTCATTGGGGTAGGAGAATCACACAAAATTGTTCAGAAATGTCAGTAGGATGAAATTTATCCTTGCCCAAAGAAGTTTTAAAACCACACAAATGAAAACACTGATCCCTTTTCAAGTCTCTGAAAACTGCATGTTCTTGGTGAATATGGTCACGTTGTAACCAATCACATCTGCCAGGTAACTAGCTCCAGATATGACACTGGACTCGAATAATCAGCAGTGGTGAGATCTGTACATTGTGATGTATAGTTTTAGAGAATAAAGAAAAACTAAAGTCAATGAGACACTAAGGAATAGAGATACACCATGAATGGTAACAGAACAGAGCAATCATGGTAAAACAGGCAGGGAAGACAGGTGTGGCTAGAGGATGGAGGCCATTCTTTGCCTGCTCTGGAGTTTGGGAGATAATCTAAAGTCAGTAGACATTCACTGAAAAGATTTTTTTTCTGATTTTATTTTAAAATTAATTTATAGTCAAATTTTATGAATTATAACACATGTATAGATTTATATGATTGGCACCAGAATCATGATACAGAACAGTTCCATCAGCCCCCATCCCCACCACACACACACACACACACACACACACACACACACTGCTCATTCTAGGCACATCCTTTCCTGGCCCCTAGACCCTGACACTCACTGATCTGTTTCCATCATGATAGCTTTGCTTTTTTGAAATGTTATAACATCCAATATATAACTTTTTGAGGCTTTCTTCTTTCATTCATCCAAGTTGTTGCATGTTTCAAAACTCATTCCTTTTTATGGATAAGTAGTAGTCCATTGTAAGGATGTACCAGAGTTTGTTTAACCATTCGCCTGTTGAGAGACTTCTGGGTTATTGTTAATTTTGGGCAAATCTGAATAAAAGTACTATAAACATTCATGTATGGGTTTTTGTGTGAACGTACATTTTTAGTTTGTTAGAGTAAACAGTAAGGAGTGGGATTTCTGGGTCACTGGGTAAGCATGTTTACATTTATGAGAAACTGCTAGATGTTTTTCAAGTGGCTATTCCATTTTGTATCCCCATCAGTAATGTTTGAGAATTCTAGTTGTAATCCATACTAGTAATTGATAGTGACAGCGTTTTGTTTGTTTTGCTTTAATTACCATTCTAGTGCTACCACATTATCATTTTAATTTGCATTTCCCTAATGGCTAATGACGCTGCACATATTTTCATGTAATTTATTACCTTGTCTATATCCTTTTTGGTTAAAGGCCTGTTTAAGATTTTGCCTTTGCAGTACGCGGGGCTCTCACTGTTGTGGCCTCTCCCATTGCGGAGCACAGGCTCCGGACGCGCAGGCCCAGCGGCCATGCCTCACGGGCCCAGCCGCTCTGCGGCATGTGGGATCTTCCCGGACCGGGGCACGAACCCGTGTCCCCTGCATCGGCAGGTGGACCCTCAACCACTGCGCCACCAGGGAAGCCCTGTAGTGTATCTTTTCAATCTCTTAACAGGGTCTTTCACAGAACAAAAGTTTTAAATCTTGATAAAGTCCAATTTATCAAATAATTTTTCTTTTTAGGTGTTATATCTAAGAGGTTCCTGCCTAACCCCAGGTCATGTAGACTTTCTCCTATGTTTTCTTCTAAAGGCTTTATAATTTTGGTTTTTACATTCAAGTTTATGATCCATTTGGCACTTATTTTTGCACAACACGAGGATTAGGCTGAGGTTCCTTTTGTATGCATATGGATTTCCAGTTTTTCCAATAACCATTCCTTGAAAAGATTATCTTTTCTACAGTGAATTGTCTTTGCACCTTTGTCAAAAATCAATGAGCCTATTTGTGCAGTTCTGTTTCTGGACTGCGGATTGTTTTCCATCGATTTATGTGTCTATCTCTTCTCTAATATACTATATTGATCACTATAGCTGACGGTAATTCCAGTATTCAAACGGTTTCAGAGTTTAGAATAAGAAACTTCTCAATTCAGTTCACCAAGCCAACAAAACCCTGATACCACTCAACACATGATACAAATTTAAAATAATCTCAACTATGAATGTAGAAGAACTCCAAACAAAATTGGCAAATCATATTTTTAAAATTCAGCATTTCCACCATTAAGTATGATGTTAACTGTAAGTTTTTGGTAGAGGTCTTTTATCAACTTGAGGAAGTTCCTTTCCATTCTGAGTTTGCTGATACCTTTTATCATAAATGATATCAACGGACTTTTCCACATCAGTGGAAATGATAATGTGTTTTTTTCTTCTTTAAACTGTTTGGAGGAATACCTTGATTTCTGAATATTAAACTTACCTTCCAATCCCAGCTATGAGTATTTAGAAGTTTGTTGTTGAATTTCCAAATGTTTTGAATTTTTTTTCCAGGTAGCCTCAGTTTCTAATTTAATTCCAACATGAACAGAGAACTTATTTTTGTGATTTCATTTCTATTAAACTTATTAAAAATTTGTTTTCTCACAAAAAATTAGGTCTATCTTGGTAAGCATTCCATGTGCACTTGAACGTGTGTTCTATTGTTTGCGGTTAGATCGTTCAATAAACGCTCATTACATCCATTTGGTTGATAGCAGTTTTATTTTCCAAGTTTTTCAACATACTACCAGATTTTCTGTCTACTAGTTCTACCAATTTTGGGGAGAGTATTTTTGAAGCCTTCAACTATAATAATGAATATAACTGTTTCTTCTTTCAGCTGTATCAGTTTTTATTTCATATATTATACTCTGAAGCTCTGTTGTTGGGTACACACTCACTCCTAAAACTGTTGTCTTACTGGTAAATTGTTCCTTTTATCATTGTTTAATTTCCTCTTTATCTCTGGTCGTTTTCTCTCTCTAAAGTCTACTTTGTCTGCTATCAACATAGCAACTCAAATTTTCTTTTTTGTTTAAAGTTTGCATGGTTTATCTTTTCCCATCCTTTCAATTTTAACATAGCTGTGTCATTATATCAAAGTGAGCTTATTTTACACAGCATACTGTTGTATCATATATTCTTCCTTATCCACTCTGACAACTGTTGTTTTTTAATTGTTTTTTAAACAACTTATATTTAATTTAATACTGATATACTTAGACTAAAGTCTACCATTTTATTGTTTGTTTGCTGTTTGTTCTTTCTGGGTTTTGTTCCTCTAATTTTCCTATCTTATTTTGCATTGTTGGATCTTCTTTTAGTGTTCCATTTAAATTCATCTTATTGTTGTTTTTTTTTTTACTATATCTCTGTGTCAATATAAAATTTATTTCATGGTTGCACCAGGGATTACAATATACATACTCAATTTTCATATTCTTATTTTGGATCAATATTTTATACCTTCAAGTGGGATTTAGAAATCATACTACCACCAGTTAGGCTCCTGTTCTATTCCCCTTTGTGTGGTAAACATATGAATTACATCTACATACAATGAAAACTACATCAGACATCAGTTTTTGCTTTCAACCACTCCTGGAGCTCTTTCTGTCCATGTTGATTTCCACTACTCAGTTTCCCCAAGTTGAAGCTGCATGCTACCAGAGGAAAAACATGGTAAACTCACCACTAAATTTATAGTGTTCTCATTTCTGCTCTTTCTCAATCCATGTGCTACTATTTACTTCTCAGAATCCTTAAATATATAATCCATACATTTGATCCAGGTTTGATAGTTGCATTCAGTGGAAGAGACAGGGTTCAGTCTGTTTATCTATCCCAAATTGGAACCTCACTAAAGAGTTCTGAGTAGAGAAATACCATAGTAAAGTAATAATTTAGAAAGATATACCTTGCTGTATACAGGCAGTTTTGTAGAGGAAGAGCCTAAAGCAGACAAATAGATAATCCAAATCCAAATCTTGCTTTTAGTCTTTAGTTTTCAACTTCAGCCACAGCACCCCTTTACTTTTTTCCACAAAATAAATATAAATTACATAACAAGCCTCTAAATAACTGAGTATTCTATATTATAAAATGATTCATTAGCATTGGGAACTTAATTTAGGATTTTACTCATTGTCAGATATCAGGAATTTCTGAACAATACCAAGTAATATATAAAAGTAGCAGTGGTCATGGAATTCAATTTTTAAAGTTCTTACCTTTAACTAGAAAAAACCCTCTTCATTCATCCCTTATGACTATTTACTAAATGAAGTCCAGCAGTACAAACACACCTTCAGTGCTCAAATAATCCACCTTTAACTAAAGCTCTTATTATATAAGCCTAAAATTTTAAGGTGTGTGTGTGTGTGTGTGTGTGTGTGTGTGTGTGTGTGTGTGTGTGTGTGTGTGTGTAAAAGCAGAACATGGCCAGAACAAATTTTTAGAAAGTCTACCAACAGGGATTAATCACTTGTCTGCAATCTGACAAGGGCCATAACAATAACAGCTGAGAGCAACCAGAGAAAACAATGAGTGCTGTGCATACAGCCCATCCTCTCCTTCAATTGTTCAGATATTCACAAGCCAAGAAACCAATGTTGCCTAAATGTCAGTTAGTAATGCCTGTCTTTTAAAAACACAATGATGCATTTTGAATTCTACTAAATAAAAGTAGCTTTTCATTCAGATTAACCTAATACTTGAGCAACTATTTATGAGAACTTCAATTAAAACATATATAGGTAAATGGCTACTCAGGTAATAAACTTTGGATTTACTACTTATAAGACCACTTGCAAATTTCTTGGACCAGTTCTTGGAATTTATTAGCATCATGAAAATGATGATTTGTTTGTTTGTTTGTTTTAAACTGGTTTCCTCCAAATCAGAACCTGTTAAGCAGCTGTAAACTTTATGAGGGCAAGGACCAGGTGCTGAGCACCAGGATAAAGTATTCTAGAATGAGTCTGTTTTCTACCCTTGGAGAGTTCAGGTCGAGAGCAGTCCCTGACCCAGCAAAGGTGCTCAATAATGTTTGTTAAATATTATTACTTTCTAAAAAGCTTAATTTCTGCATAAGCCCTTGTATCTATCACATGCATCAGTACAGTCTCCCTTTCCTGGAGTACATGGCAAACCCTGGAAATAACAGAAGCCATTCATATTTGTTCCTAGAAATGAGCTGAAAAACAAAACACAAAACCAAACCTCTGTGTTTCCATTTTTCCCATTCACTGCCAGTTCTTGTGTGCTAAAGCTTCTGAGACATGAAGCCAACACACCCAGTGGTTTTTTTAGTGCCTCCTTTTCTACTGTTCTCAAGCAAACGTGTGAAATGAAACAAAATCTAGGGCTTAGGTTGAGTTGAGACCCACACAAGAATGATGATCATAGGCTAAGATATACAAAAGGAGGAAAAGACTAAAACATCTGTTGAAGGAACACTGTATGTCAATAAACACACTAGTTGTCTTCTCTAGAGTATCTGATTTACACCTCACAGTAAGCCCCTGGCTTATTATTAACATGATTCTACAGGATACTGAAACTCAGACAAGATAACAGCGAATAAGTGAAGTCCTAGCCCAGAAATGGAAAATTAAATGAAAAAGCAATTGTTCACCTTTAGTTTTGATAGACACAATAATAATAGAAAGCCATCTTACAACTTGGAGATGCTTCGTGAATATAACTAATCATTTCAGCTCACCTCCTCAGTCAGTATTCAATGTACTGACACATCTCTAGATGGGATTTCTTCCCTCACATTTTTCTTAGAGGTATTGTTTTTCCGATGCTGTCCAGAGGAGAGAAACACCCATCCAGGGAGAAGCTTCCAGGGACAGGATTGCTGTGGTATGCCAGCAAAATGAATTTAAACAACAGGTGGGGCTAGTTTCCTTTACAACAGATGTGAATTCTCTCTGCAGGCCTGACTGCTCTGAGGAGTACCAAGTCATCTCTCAGCCCTGGTAACAGCAAGACATGCTCTCAAGTTTCACATGCTTCCAAAACCCATATTGAATTCAGATGCCAAAACTTGGGGTCATATTTCTTAAAACAGACAATTATACAGGAGTGATTCATGGTAAATATAAACACTCGATACTACCTACTTCCTCTAATTTCATTAGAAAGCAAAATGAAACAAAACAATAAACAACAAAAACAAGCTGTCATCACTATGATGTAAGCTTTTGTTGTCTGCTCAATTCTGCTACTAGCAGCGTATGCAGTATAAACTCAGACCTAGGTTGTTCGTTTAAATGTTAAGAAGGTTGCTTCCCATTTGGAAAAGAAAGCTCCACAAAACAGGTAACGGAGACTGAGACTCCGTCCTTGGACTTTCTGCTGCAAGAAGCAGAAAGGCGAAAATCAGCAGTGTCTGAGGGATGGCCACGGGGGGTGGACGGCAGAGTGGATAGCACTCTTCATGTGCAGTGAGCATCTGGGACCAAGGAACACAGTTAAGAGTTAGTCTGGAGTGACTGTGGGGCTGCTACCTTTATCACTGCAGAGGCATCTTTTTATATGGCTACAAGAATTAAAGAATTGGGAATGCCCACCTATAAAAAGAGCAGTGAGCCTGAGGTCTGGGGTGGCCTGGGCACAGAGGTTGCTTGTCCCCAGGAACAGAGCTTGGGTGACTGGAAGATAAACATGGTGGCAGAAAGCTTCCAAAAACGGATTCTGACACCAGGGGCCGGAGCTGTTGCTCAGACCCAATGGGACCATAGCACTGTCTCCCCAATGAGACACCTGCCATCAGGAAGGCATCAGAAAGACTTGGCAGCCAGGCAAGCTCTCACTCTAGCGTTAGGGCAGCCCGTGATGCTGCTAGAGACGTGATACAGAAACACAGCATCATACCAGATGGGTTGACCAGGGGAGGTGTCTGTAACTGAGTTTTGTTAGTATATATGTTGGCTGTTTAACTTTGTTTCAGGGGCTTGTATTTTATGTAAAAAATAACACACTGACTAGAATTCTGCTCTTAAGAGGAGATTCCCATCATTTTGTTGGGTCCCTCTCCTGACAGCTCTAATCTTAAATGATGCTAAAGTATGAACAGAAGTACTCTGGGGCCTTATCCTTTACTACAGCCATTGCCCATGCGCTTGATCCACAGACTTCGTGGAGGGTATCCATCAGAGGCAAGGAGGCAAGAGTGATTCTACATATTATCTTCCCCAACCTAGGCCTGAGAGAGAAGCTTGTCCCTTGCTAGCTATAGAGGATCCCTTAGTAGGTTTTTAAAAACTCATCCTCAATAGTCAATGACTATTTCCTGTGAAAGAGGCTGAGGAAGGGGATAGAGTAGAAAACCTGAAGAAGTTGCTAAAGAAATAAGATAATTCATATCTTAGAAGCAAGGGCAAACCCAGTTGGGCTTTATCATTGGAATCTGGTCAAAATCATATTTGATTTTGAAAGCAAAGTTCTTTGCTTTCAAGTTCATTCTTAGCCTATAGGTAACAGAAGAGCCAAATTCCTACATGGATGTAGGACACTGATGACATTCCCAAACTAGAGTGTAAACAGTTATCATATGATTACATAGGTCGCCATTCTATCAAATCAAGAGCATAACTGTAATAATACAAACAAGGCATGTACTGACACTGTCTGTGAGTGTTCAAGTTCACAGGTAGCGTTACAGATCTAATGAGTAGAAATCTTTTCATGTGTGTTATATGTTGAAATTGACCATCAAATTGAAATACAGATGTATATTTAATATTTGAAGAGTCAAATGCTACAACAGTTAATGATGATTATGAAAGCTGTTAAATTTATGTACAAAACAATAATTAAGGACTTTCAATATAAATAAGTAGGAAAATAGATTAACAGTTAAAGTGACTATGAAGAGAGCGTGCTTTGTACATAACCTTAAGAAAAACATTTATCCCTAGAGACAAATGTGCATGAAATTTCCAAATAATATAAGCTGAAAAACAGGCATCAGATTATATCGTAATTTCTAAATTTGCAGAATTTTCTTCATGAACTAGCATTCACAATTTTACATACCCTTGAGAACTACGCACAATTTTTAGGTATTTAATACCACTTAGGACATAAGGTTTTCAGGAAAAATTCCTGTTTAGGAATTCTTCACATCTGTGAGAATAAATTAATGATGGCAGAATATTAACTCTGCAATGCAAAATTTCACTGGTAGGAAAAACTAAAATTATGCATAACATCTAAAACCTCTTTGATTCAGACATCATAAATGATATGAAAAATACAAAGAAAAACATGTTAGAGAAAAATGAGTGACCCAAAGAACATTTTATTTCCTTAATCAAATTTTAAAACAGACTTGGAATAGAATGAATTAGAAGACACTTCCTGAAAGTGCTGTGTCTATGAAAGGGAAAGTTTTAGCCAAAATGTTGCTCAAATCACTACTGTTACAGATGGATCTCCTTTTCAGGAGCTGATATTCCTTAATTATGAATCCTGATACAAAGTTCTTTCTGTTGCAACAAAACATGTTTACTGAAAAGGTATTTTCCTCACTGTATCTAATATATTATATAATATGTAAGGTATAGTATATAAAAGTTAGTGACCTTATTATATCAATTGAAGGTAAGCATCTATTTTCACATGACAAATATACTGTGTTCCTCTTTCTACTGCAGGAGGAATCTAACAACTTCTAGTGTTGAAAAATACTGTTTTTGCACTAGAATGCCAAACTTCTGAAATTAACCAACAAAATTATTAGTTAAAATTTGTAGTTATTAATTTTTAAATAAATTTTTAGCTATTATTGTTACCTCCAAAATGCAACTTCACCAAACCTATATTTGATCTTAACATTCAGCCATGTAACATTCATTCATTCAGTACACCTCTAGAAACTGACCCAAATGTTAATTCCAAATAAAAGTAAAATAATGCAAAACCCTAAAGTAGCCTTTGAAAATACACTAAATGGCAGAGCCATTATTCTTAAAATTCCTGTCCTGTCATTTTAACATTAGGTCACGTTCTTCCTTATAATAGGGAAACAATTTTTAAAATTCTTATAAATGTTTTCCATTGAACTATTCTGTGTATAATTCTGAGATGTCTAGTCCTGATTGTTTTGTGTTTGCTCATTAGAAGAAGGAAACCATATTCACCAATAGTGGGGCCGAAGTATATGAACCAAACACAAGTCATCTGTACAGTTTTCCTTCCCCAACCATCAATTGAGCTTTGCAGGTTAAAAAAGTAAAAAAAAATAAAGATAAAGAAAAATGAATTCACTAAGTTAATTTTGTTTGGACCTTATGTGGATCTTTTAGAAAAATCTATCTCTTGAGGTGAAAATAAAAGTTCTTTGAGGCCAACAGTTTTCTCTGAAAGTAAAACTTCAGTTTGATTCTTCTGTTAAATTAAAATATTAACTATGCTGTGAGCTTAGTGTAAAGAATGAACGTATCTGCCTATATCTATCTGTACCTGTACATCTATTTGTCTATCCATCCACCCATCATCTATCTACCCATCTATGCATCCTTTTACTCACAGACATACAAAGAAATACGTCACAGAGTTTTACGCATCTAATGGTAACTGTGTCTGTGTGTTTTGATTTGAGGCAATGTTTTTACTAGTTTAATGCAATGTTTACACTGTTTTTAACAAAACAATATAGAGAGTTTTCTAAAAGAAACAAAGAAGAAAAGCAACAAAAAAAACAAAGTGTGCAAGCAAATATGCCAGGACGGTAAATAAGGTAATTCTGAGAAGAATGTAGATTATGATTTTAATCTATGTAGATTTCAGCATTTTTAACATTAAAAAAGTAAAATGTTCCCTCAAGCTCACCAGAAAAATATAAAATGAAATATAACAGATCTTGTCTCCTACTCCAGAATCCTCTTCCCATTCTCCAGAAGTAACCTATGTTAATTTTGTCCTCTTCTTTCTAGAAATTTTCTATGTGTATATACATATATACATAGCTATCGATACAGATATATCTGTTTTTTATATAAGCCAGATCAAACAATTCTCAAAATACTCTCCAAACAAGTTGTAAACACTATATGAATGGAATTAATGTCTTTACTATTCTTTATTTTCTCTACAGCTTTTGGATCATTTTCATTCAGTTTCAGTGAGATGCTAGCAAGGCGGTATATTAAAGAGCATTTTATTTCCTAGTCTTTTTGTGACTGGCTCTCCATTTGATTCTGAATTGTTGATTCCAGTCTCCTGGGTCCCACAGGAGTCTCAGAGATGCCAATTAACTATGATGCTGGGTAAAGATGGAAAATCAAGTTTGAGGGAATCTTAATTTAATAAATTTCCACTGGCTCCCAAGGCACCCTCCTGTCCTCTTCCCAATCACACAGGGTAGTGTATACCATTAGTTCCACTCACGATAACTTCCTGCCAGAGCACAGAACACAGCAGAATACTGTAGCCTGGCTTTACTCCTTTACCCTTCCCTCCCCTTTACATACGACATTTTTTCCCTCCTTGCCCACCACTCAAAACTTAGAAATGGAGTTCCTAAGCTTGGGCTCATTTTTCTCTGATTTCTTGAACTCTCTCAAAGGTTCACTTTGGAACTTTCTATCTACTCCCTTTAGTATAGCAGCGAGGCTCATATAGTTCTGGGGGAGAAAAAGTATGTGGCTATAGCTCTTTCTTCAAGAATTCATGTAATAGAAGTTTTCAATTGGGATGAAGTTACTATATTAGCCAGCATTACAGAATGAAACAGAAACCGCCTGATATATGTGCGCAGAGATCACACTTTGATCCAGGCAGTGAAGCATCAGCCCCCAAAGGTGACCGGAAACACCCATCTATGGGAGGTGGCATCCGGCACAGCTTCTTAGCTACACTATGATGAGAAGATCCCTGTTCTGCCTCCTGCTAGGAGTTCCTTTTACATCTTGGGGTCCAAACATGCCCGGCAGAATTCCAACCCAAACAGGGGAACGGGTGAATGTCAAATCAGTGATGGCTGCAAAGTCAGCTCTTCACAGCTCGTGTTCTTCCAGAGAAAGGTTAAGATGAACTTGCTGCTACACCCTTCATCCAGAGACTCTGATTTGACCCTAATTGACATGAAGCCTGAGAATCCTGCCTCAAGACTTTTCTTTCTTTGGGGGAAGTCTGAGAGTTTACTTCTCCACTTCAAGGCATTTTCTCCTGGTGCCTTTGGAAACTCAGGATCAGCTGGGCTCTGTCTGGGTCAAGGCACACCTTCCCTCTTTTCAACTTTTCCCCTAAGACTCTGGAAGGACCCAGAGCTACTCCCGATTTTCTCCCCCAGCAGCTGGTCACCCATGGGTGCGCTTCAGCAATTAAAATGCCAAGATCGGTTCCTGGAGGAAAGGTGGCGATGCTTCGCCCTGCAGCTGCACATGGACAGATGAACCGCCAGCCAAAGGCGCAGCAGTCAGTCCGTCTTACTCAACGGCAGCTGTTAGCGAATTTGCTTGCTTCCTTTCTGCAAATTCCAGGGTTTCTCTTTGCTGCACTGAGTCAAATTTCATTCCAACTTGGTTGAATTCGCACTTTTGATATTTTAAGGAAAAACTAGGCAACTCTATGCTTAATAATACCTTTCCCTTCTTTTCTTTTAGCCATTTCTTTAATCGAGTAGCCAGGAAAACAGGCCAATGCGGTTCAAAAGGAATTTGAAGTGAAATATGAGAAGGTAGGTGTAAAATTTCATTACACAGCAAAAATCAGTTAAAATGTTCCAAGTGTAACTTCTAAAAATTCCCTGAGACTGTAGCCTAGTTAAGTATCCAAATCACTTGACGGACATGACTATAAACATTGAAAACATGCACGTAAATATATGTATACGCATCTGCCTTGGTACTGTTAAAAGTATAAGGTACAAATGTAATAAGATAATCCATAAGGTTGTACCGAAACAAATTTAGAAAGCTATGCACCAATGCACATTAAATGGTGAGTTTGTTAAATCCCCTATTGTTGTTATAGTGATAATAACATTTAGCATAGACTCTGCGGTTCAATGGCTAAGTGTATTAAAACGAAGTGTTCAAATATTGAGATACTGTGGACTCATTCATTTCATACATGAAATGAATCCACTGGGTAAAGTGAAGAATATATTATAAGGTCTTGAGCTACAATTTTTTTTAATCTAAGCACTGAAATTATACAAGTCCAAGTGACTGCATATGTTATATCAAATGGAGTGGTAGTCAAATAATGTGCCAAAAAAATTTTAGATAAACAAATACTGCCCTATTTACTCTGAATAGTTCCCTCTCCCTTGCTGTCAGTAAACTGCATTCGTTTTTTGAATAAATTTTATGTCTTGTAATTTGAGTGGACTTTAGACTACCTAATGGAGTCCCCTGATACTAGATTTACCTTTAAATGTCACAATTTCAGTATTACGAGTATCTGCCTGTGTGTCCCTTGTTAAAGAAATCATCTGATTTTAAGCAGGGCAAAGAGGGAGAAATAAAAGCCCTGCTTAAGACGACTGACAGGCTGGCAAGAAGCGATACTGTGTATATACTAGGGATGTTGATTAATAAATGCTTTAGAATGAATTAGATTAACCGAACATTCAGGGCACACTCGTATTTCTACCATCAGCCTGAACAATGACTCAAGTAAAACACCCTCTCCGCCTAATTTCTACCTCTGAAATTCATGGGGACAATTTTATTGGCTTCGTAGAAGATTTTAAACCCATAAACAACATTCATACGATTTAATAACCTTTAGTACATATGATTAAAAGTAATGTTTATAAAGGTATTGTTTAAGATCTGATATAACAACAACAAACACACCTAAGGTTTCACTTCAAATTAAAATGCTCAGACCTAAGTCTATAATAGAATATCTGCAAGTACTCCTGTCCCCAACATCCTCCAAATTGCCATGCTAACTAGGGAAATCAAATTAGGCAACAAGGTTAATTTATGGATAAATAAGAAAAAAAAAAAAAAAAGAGAAGAAGAAAGAAGAGACAAGACCAAAAAAAAAGTTAACATTCCCTCTATATTTTACAGTAAATGAAAATTATACCAATGAGTATTAATTTGTATTTTATTTTAAAATTTAGAATAAATTCTGTAGTCCATGTGGTCAGGTAACAAGAATTTGCTCTACTAATATATAAGGATTGATAGGTACATTTTTTTGATGATTCTAAATGCTTTCAAGTATCTTGCTATGTCTCAAAGCTCTATATATTCACGTGTCTGGTTACACAGTAGTGTATGCTAAGTGAAGAGAGTCTTTTAATTGATATGTTTTTCCCAAAAAAATGAATTTTGATTATACTTTGTTTACTACAGCAATATTATGGTAAAATGTAGTGCTATTTAAATGGTGGTTAAAATCTATAATGCAATTTCAAGGTTGAGAATAATAATGGACTTATTTTCTCTAAAACAATCAACAAATATTTATTGAGAAGGCATTCTGATAGTTGCCATAGAGGTTCAAAATAAATGTAAGGTGAATCCCTGCTGTCTTTGAATTTATGTACTAATGTGGAGAAGAAAAATATTTATATAAAATTGCTTATATTTTAAAGCACTACATGGTAAGTCACAAATAAACAGGCATGAAAGCATTGTAGTTCATAAATTATGCTTCCCTAACAAATATTTTCTAGAGTTGAATGTGAAATACAAAGATATCCTGAAATAAAATTATTTTCTTTCTAAACAATGGAATGTTTTTTATAAATTATATTTGGAAATCATGTGAAGATCAAAAAATTCGGTTAAATTTGAAATAGCCAAATGTAAACTGTTGTGTTATTACCAAATACAAAGTATGGTTTGACTAGAGAATTAACAAGATGATGTATGCACTGAGTGAGCCTCCTGATGTTGGAAACATGATAGGAATAGCTGCAATCACCAATTCGACATTATCCTGGAGACCTCAGCCACTGCAATAAAGCTAGGAAAGGAAAGAAAACATATAAAAATTGGAAAGGAGGAATTAAAACTGTCAACTGTTCACATATGACATGATTATAATCACAGGAAATACAGAAGAAACTAGAATGAATAAATGAATTTAGTAATGTTTTACGTTAGGTCAATATGCAAAATTAATTGTATTTCATAAAATAGCTATAAAATTAGAATGAAATAAAATATCACCTAAGATAGTATCAAAACTATTAAGTACCTAGGTATAAATCAAATTTAATAATAAAGTAAATTAAAACCATTAATTTGATAACACTTCACAACTACCAGAATGGCTAAAATTTAAAATACTGACTATATTAAGTGTTGGCCAGGATGTGGAGCACCTGGATCTCTCGTACATTGTCAGTGTGAATATAAACCAGTTCAGCGACTTGGTAAAACATTTTGGCGCCATCTACTTAACCTAAATGTATGTCTGTCTACAGCAATTCCACTTCCAGGTATAGACCCAAGAGCAATAAACACAGATGTCCTCCAAAAGACCTATACAAGAAGGTTTATAGAAACTTCATTTATAATAGCCCCAGACTGGAAGCATCCCATATGTCCATCAACATGAGAATAAACAATTTGCAGTTTAGCTATATAATGGAATATAACAGAGCAATAAAAAAGTATTGTTGCATGAAACAACATAGATGAAATTAAAAAGCATTATGCTCAAAGAAGAAAGACTACATGTTTCCTGAATCAACTTGTTCTCAACTCATAAACAGACAAAACTAATATATAGTACTAGAAGACAGAATGGTGGTTGCCTTTCAGAGAGGGGGCATGGTCTGTTAAGGGGCAAAGGGGAACATCTAGGGTAATAGAATTTCTCCTTATACTCATCTGGGTGGTTACACAAGTGTAAACATATAAAAACTTTTCAAGATTACTTAATATTTATGTACGTTACTCAATATAAATGGCTTGTCAATTAAGAAAGAAAAGGGTTTAAAAGATAACATATTCCACCTTTCAGTTGAAAACTTGGGAAATGAATAGTTCAGTTAGTCCAGTTTTTCCCCAATGTTCTTCTATATCTAAAAGAATTATTTTAGATAGAACCATAGGAAGAAAGCATACAAGGGAAGAATAGGACAATTTTGGTTGAAATTCTTTTTATCTTCACTTAGAAAGAACTGAACTCTGTGCGTAATACAATACGATCAAATGTCAGCTCTTTATGTTATTTCTATTGGTTCTCTCAAATTGCAATCATACACACACAGATAAAGTTTTCCACTTACTTTTTCTGAGTCTCAACTCTAAAATGAAGGAAACAGCTAGGCTCTTCAGTATACAAGAGCAGAAGCTAGCCAGAAATATGAACCATTCTAACATTTTCCTCTCTACTATGACATGTTAACATCTTCTAAATTAAAATATTTAAGAGTCTGAAATCTTACAAAGAAGTGTGCTTTTGATGCCATTTCTCTTGGGAATCTTGGAGAGAAACATAAAATAATAAATCATCATATAACTTACGTAGTGGCGCTGCTGCTGGAGTGTCACTGCAGAGACTGTTAATTGTACAGGCCATGTTCACACAATAGCCTTTGATTGTGATCATTTTACTGCTATTACTAAGTTCAGTTATCCACCTCCATCTCTAATCACTTTCTTTAAAAAAGTTATATTTCCTATCCAGGGAACTGGGGCTTGAATTGGGCTGGTCATTATGTGCAACATTTTTTAAAAATTAAACTGGGAATGAAAATGAGGACCAACAACAAGGAACCACGTATTTGGTAGCGTAGAGAAAGAGAAATTCTCAAAAACTGTTTTTTCTGTTATTATCCTAAGAGAACATTAACAAATGAAAAACAGAACACAACTCTGTAACCTGTGGTTGCTATGCTTTTAGAATAACAAAATTTGGACAATCCCTTGAAATTTGTTGAAGTACAGTCTGATCTGTAATGCTCAAAATAGTCTGATAGTTATTTTGTGGATATCTTCTTTAAAAAAGTTTAATGCCTATTATATATTTCTTAAAGGATTGTATTACTTCTGCAGGCAGAATCAGAAAGATGAAGAAACATATACATCTGCTTTTCTAATGATAGACTTTGATAGAGTTGTTTATACCAGAAACAGGCTACCTCTCAAAAGAGCATGTCCATCCCTAGGTATCTGAATATCATGTGTACTTTATCTTCCTATTTTGGGGTGGGTTTTTCCAAAGAGTATAGAAGGATACATTTTTCATTTTAGGCTAACCTCACTCAATGCAACCCTTCACCTATTCTACTACAATGTAAATTACAGAGTTGTAGCCTTGCTATCAGTGAAACGTTATTTTTAATTAAATACTTATATTTTAAAATGTAATGCAAGTTCAGATTAAAACTGACTGATATATTCAACATAACTCAAAATAATAAAAAGAAAAACGAGAGAATTTTTCTACTGTGAAGCAGCAGCTGACTTGCCAGATTCATGTGGGCTTTCAGTAGAGGAATAAAATGGCAAATACATAGAAAGTACAGCAGATAGAGTCAACCCATCGCTTACGAAAATGAGGCATACCTGTTCTCAATTTCTTGTTAGGCTTAGTTTTCATGTTTGTAAGATTTGATATAATAGCTATAAAAACACAAGTTGCATTGCACACTACTTCAAGTTGGCTGTGGAAGATACACCTTCTTTCTTTTTGTCTACAAGGCACTGTATCTTTCTCAGGACTCCCTGCCTCTGTGTGGTGTCGGTGATGACGGTGGTAAACAGGGCAGGGGAGCCCTCAAATTAGCTCCATCCCATCAGTGTAGCTCAATCCACTAATTAAAATAATCTCATATTGTCCCCTCTCCCTAAGTTCTTTTCCAAGACTGCATTGGGTATATGGAGACTGCAGTGAGTTTCAAGACCTCAGAATGATGGAAAGATAGGGTCTCTGAATCTATGTGGGACGTGGGATCATGCCAATCTCTGGTGTGGGCTGTTCCCTGAATGGCACTCCCTCTGGGATCTGATGCCAGAGTCTGGTGGCCAGTCTCTTGCAACCTAATTAGGGCTGAAGGATGCTCCCTGGAGCCTTGGCCTTCCTTCATTTCTCACTGGTCCAGCCTAGCAATCACCACCGGGGTATCTCCTTCAGGGCACACAGGAACTTCTCAGCCCCATCCATGCCACCATCACTAGCATCACCATCATTATTTCAGTCACCAGCAGGCATGTTCCATAAAGCTGAACACAAACATTTCCTCTGTGCCTGCCTGCAGCGCATCACCTGGTTCACTTTGACGCCCCCTCTCCCTGCACCCAGTGGGTATGGGGGTAGTCAGCAGAGTGAGCTCCTCCCGCTGCTGCTGGTATTCCTTTTAACTAATATAAAATACCTTTCCAGTCCTGGACAACATCTGGAAAAGGAAGACTCCCCTCCCTTTCCTATCTTCCTTTCTCATTTGTACAGTCCTCATATCAGAAGGGATGAACTTTCTCTCCTCCCTTTTTCTGTCTAAGAAGATCCTCCCTTATGTAAAACTCAATGATCTAGTCTATCCACCAGGCCTCTTGGTAATGAACTTAATAAAGTTTTCCCCTGCTGACAGTCTAGCTTTCCAACCTGCTGTCTAGCCGTTCACTGAAATTTCCCATTAGGGACATTAAAAGCTGGATTTCATCTCATTCTCTTTCCATTTCTCCAGGAACAATCCTAAATCAGCTCCCTCTGTGATGGATGCTTCAGCTCAGTTGGATGAAAGTCACACATTCATAAAAATGCAAGAGAGAAGGCAATTCACATTCTCCCTCTCTCTCTCACACACACACTTTCAAATACAATTTCCATTGCATAATAATAAACTAGACAATTTCTTAAGCATGTATTTGGTGTCAAAACACTGTGCTAAATTCTTGACATATATTATCTCATTTAATCTGGGCAACAAATCTGAAATATGGGACTTTTTAGTACCATTTTTCAGATGAGACAACTGAGCCTTAGAGAAAAGATATCATTTTTCCCAAGTCAAAAACAAGTAGTGGAACAAAAAGTGAAACCCAAGTAATTCTCTTCTTTTTATTTCAATCTAAAAAGCTACATGTACCTGAATAGCACTCTCCCTTCTGGTCTCATTATAATTCTTAAAAAGCTGATATTCTGGTAGTGCAATTCCACACAGTTGCTCCTAATCTCTCCTGAGATTGGTACTGTGTCTGAAACTATGGCCAGTGAGTACATGAGCAGCTACCCTCTCCCTGATGTCACCTTGTCCCTAAGAACCACCTGCAACTCTCTCCCACTTAATTCTGACCCTGATGCTCATCTTCTGTACGTATTCAAGTTTGTCATAGATGCCCTGTTGCCTAAGCATTTTGTATGCCTAGTAAATATACTTGTCATCAATAAACTATTAGCATTCAGCAGCTGCAATGAAACAAAAATAAGGAACAGCTGAGATTCCAATTTATAGAAACCCACAAGCAAAGGAACTGACAAAGAGGGGCAGGCTGGCTTCCAGTGGAAAGCTCTTGCTTTCCTCCAAAGGCCAACTTACCTACCATAATGTAGCATCCAAAAATTCAGAGCCAGCAGTAGGACTTATTCAAGGACTTTGGAGCCTTCCATAAATTTCTATGTTTCTCACAGAAGTTCTTCCCCAAGTCCCCCAACTACACACACACACACACACACACACACACACACATGCCTTACCTATTTCACCATTTGTTTCATATATAATTAGGTTGACAGAATGCTATTCCAGCTGCCACAGACTTTCAGAGTTCATTCACAAAACAAAAGCTCACATAAAAGTACATTACCAGTAAATTAGTGAAGCATACATTACAAATAAAATAGTGAAGAAAATCTCAGATAATGTCTTTTAGAAGCTCAGTTACTTGGAGACCTCCAGGTAAATCTTCTTGGCTCCCAAGCCAAGCAGCCTAAAGGGAAACCATGGCTCAGCCCTTCCCAGGTCTCAGGACTTTCTCCTGTTTCCTCCTCCTCTGTCAACTTTGGGGAAGGAGAGGAAGATGGCTCTGCATTCAGTACTGTTTACAAACAACATTTTGTAGCACTGGAAGGCAATTTGGACAACAAGCAATTTTGATAACAAGGTACAATTTCTTGACAAAAAACAGTAACAGTCACTTGCAAAAGTGACAGGATGCATCTACAGAAAAGAAGAGATTAAAGAGGAGTGGCTGATAAAAGGGCTTTTAGGTTGTAATTTGAATCATTCTGACGTTTTGATGAATGCCTACCCTCACCAAATAGGATAGAGGTTGAAGTGTTAATCGTGGAACATGGAAAGGTGGTAGCTGCTGGCTTGGAGACTTGAACGTGAATGTGTGACGGTGCTCCACAAGCTCAGGCTTGCTAAACTGGCTAGCGTCACAAGCAAATCTCACTAATTTTTAAATGTTTATGGTCCTAATTTGAAAAATATCCACAAATACCATAAAATACAAAAGAGAAACAAATTTATGGGCTCTGCAGCAGACGAAGACATACACTCTTTTTTTTTTTTTTAAACAACCTTAATGATATCATGAGTTAGGAGCTAAAGTGATCTGCCTCCACCAAACAAGTTTTACATGTAATGTGTTCATCACTTTCCACCACTCATGGCATTTTGCTATCCTATTAGCATGGTGTGGCCAACCAGGGATTTCAAAGATCGCTTCGCCATTACTTATCCAATATTATTTTTCAAAGCAAACGCCTAAGAGTCTACTTGAATAGGGGAGATTGCTTTTGATACAACTGAATATTCAGCTTCAAGTTGCAAACAATTTCCATCATCCCTCTAAACACTGGAGGACATCAAGTTTGTTTTACCAAGACCTGAAAAATAAAACACCAGATATATTTCCTTTTACTCTGTCAACAGTAACTTTCTGACAATAATAGCAGGTACATTCAACATCAGTAAAACATATCAATGTTAAGGGATAAATTGTTTTCAAATAAACAAATCACCTGGAGACAATGTTTAATGATGGGTAATTCTGGGAGAACCAAGTCACTGAAGGAAGAAGAAAACAAAGTAACAACCCATTTCAATTCAACAGATTGACATTTTAAGCAATAAAGAATCACATTACTAGGACCCACAGGGCTGGAAAAGGCCCTGGGAGGGGTGGGGGGTAGGGCCTAGGCTCAACAGAAAGAACTGAAGACAGTCTCAGAGACTTCTGGGACAACACTAAATGCACCAGCATTCGAATTATAGGGGTCCCAGAAGAAGAAGAGAAAATGAAAGGGTCTGAGAAAATATTTGAAGAAATTATACTCAAAAATTTCCCTAAATGGGAAAGGAAATAGTCACCCAAGTCCAGGAAGCACAGAGAGTCCCAAAGAGGATAAACCCTAAGAGAAACACACTGAGACACATATTAATCAAACGATATTCCATGCAAATGGAAATCAAAAGAAAGCTGGAGTAGCAATACTTGTATCAGATAAAATAGACTTTAAAGACTGTTACCAGAGATAAGGAAGGACACTGCATAATGATCAAGGGATCAATCCAAGAAGAAGATATAACAATTATAAATGTTTATGCACCCAACATAGGAGTACCTCAATACATAAGGCAAATGCTAACAACCATGAAAGGGGAAATCGACATAACACAATAATAGTAGGGGAACTTTAACACCCCACTTACACCAATGGACAGATCAACCAAACAGAAAATAAATAAGGAAACACAAGCTTTAAATGACACAACAGACCAGATAGATTTAACTGACATTTATAGAACATTCCATCCGAAAGTGGCAGAATACACTTTCTTCTCAAGTGCACATGGAACATTCTCCAGGATAGATCACATCTTGGGTCACAAATCAAGCCTTGGAAACTTTCAGAAAATTGAAATCGTATGAAGCATCTTTTCTGACCACAATGCTATGAAACTGGAAATCAATTACAGGGGAAAAAACTGAAAAAAAACACAAATACATGGAGGCTAAACAGTGTGCTACTAAATAACCAAGATATCACTGAAGAAATCAAAGAAGAAATTAAAAAAAAAAAGACAACGAAAACACGATGACCCAAAACCTATGGGATGCAGCAAAAGCAGTTCTAAGAGGGAAGTTTACAGTAATTCAATCTCACCTCAAGAAACAAGAAAAATAAACAATCTAATCCTACACCTAAAGCAACTAGAGAAAGAAGAACAAAGAAAACCCAAAGTCAGTAGAAGGAAAGAAATCATAAAGATCAGAGCAGAAATAAATGAAATACAAACGAAGAAAACGATAGCAAAGATCAATAAAACTAAAAGCTGGTTCTTTAAGAAGATAAACAAAATTGATAAACCCTTAGCCAGACTCATCAAGAAAAAAAGGGAGAGGACACAAATCAATAAAATTAGAAATGAAAAAGGAGAAATCACAATTGACACCGCAGAAATACACAGGATTATAAGAGACTAATACAAACAACTATATGCCAATAAAATGGACAACCACGAAGAAAAGGACAAATTCTTGGAAAGGTACAATTTTCCAAGACTGAACCAGGAAGAATTAGAAAATATAAACA
Organism: Tursiops truncatus; assembly: GCF_011762595.2. NCBI lineage: Eukaryota > Metazoa > Chordata > Mammalia > Artiodactyla > Delphinidae > Tursiops > Tursiops truncatus. The sequence continues at coordinate 24,523,283 of NC_047054.1, read as the reverse complement.
GACCTATCACACGTAATACAACTGAAACTGTAATTAAAAATCTTCCAACAAATGAAAGTCCAGGACCAGATGGCTTCACAGGCAAATTCTACCAAACATTTAGAGAAGACCTAACACCCATCCTTCTCAAACTCTTCCAAAAACTTCAGAGAGAGGAAAACTCTCAGATTCATTCTACAAAGCCACCATCACCCTGATAGCAAAACCAGAAAAAGATATCACAAAAAAAGAAATTATAGACCAATATCACTGATGAACATAGATGCAAAAATCCTGAACAAAATACTAGCAAACAGAATCCAACAACACATTAAGAGGATCATACACCATGATCAAGTGGGATTTATCCCAGGGATGCAAGGATTCTTCAATATACACAAATCAATCAATGTGATACACCATATTAACAAATTAAGGAATAAAATCCATATGATCATCTCCATAGATGCAGAAAAAGCTTTTGACAAAATTCAATACCCATTTATGATAAAACTCTCCAGAAAATGGGCACAGAAGGAACCTACCTCAATATAATAAAGGCTGTGTATGACAAACCCACAGCAAACATTGTACTCAATGGTGAAAAAAATGAAAGCATTTCCACTAAGATCAGGAACAAGACAAAGATGCTCACTCTTGCCACCTTTATTCAAGATAGTTTTGGAAGTCCTAGCTGTGGCAATCAGAGAAGAAAAATAAATAAAATGAATATAAATTGGAAAAGAAGAAGTAAACTGTCACTGTTTGTACATGACATGACACTATACATAGAAAATCCTAAAGATGCCACCAGAAAACTACTAGAACTAATCAATGAATTTGGTAAGGTTGCAGGATACAAAATTAGTGCCCAGAAATCTCTGGCATTCCTATACACTAACAACAAAAAATCAGAAAGAGAAATTAAGGAAACAATCCCGTTTACCATCGCAACAAAAAGAATAAAATACCTAGGAATAAACCTACTAAAGGAGGCGAAAGACTTGTACTCAGAAAACTATAAAACACTGATGAAAGAAATCAAAGATGACGTAATCAGATGGAGATATATACCATGTTCTTGGATTGGAAGAATCAATATTGTGAAAATGACTATATTACCCAAAGCAATCTACAGATTCAATGCAGTCCCTATCAAACTACCAATGACATTCTTCACAGAATTAGAACAAAAAATTTTACAATTCGTATGGAAACACAAAAGACCCTGAATAGCCAAGGCAATCTCTAGAAAGAAAAACAGAGCTGGAGGAATCAGGCTCCCCAACTTCAAATCATACTACAAAGCTACAGTAATCAAGACAGTATAGTACTGGCACAAAAACAGAAATATAGATCAATGGTACAGGACAGAAAGCCCAGAGATTAAACCCACACACATATGGTCACCTAATTTATGACAAAGGAGGGAAGAACATAAAATGGAGAAAAGACAGCCTCTTCAATAAGTGGTGCTGGGAAAACTGGACAGGTACATGTAAAAGAATGAAATTAGAACACTACCTAACACCATACATAAAAATAAACTCAAAATGGATTAAAGACCTAAATGTAAGACCAGACACTATAAAACTCTTAGAGGAAAACATAGGAAAAACACTGACATAAACCACAGCAAGATCTTTTTTGACCCTCCTCCTACAGTAATGGAAATAAAAATAAACAAATGGGACCTAAGGAAACTTAAAAGCTTTTGCACAGTAAAGGAAACCATAAACAAGACAAAAAGACAACCCTCAGAATAGGAGAAATTATTTACAAATGAAACAATGGACAAAGGATTAATCTCCAAAATGTACAAACAGCTCATGGAGCTCAATATCAGAAAAACAAACAACCCAACTAAAAAATGGGCGGAAGACCTAAATAGACATTTCACCAAAGGAGACATACAGATGGCCAAGAAGCACATGAAAAGATGCTCAACACCACTAATTATTAGAGAAACGCAAATCAAAACTACAATGAGGTATCACCTCACACCTGTCAGAATGGCCATCATAAAAAAATCTACAAACAATAAATGCTGGAGAGGGTGTGGAGAAAAGGGAACCCTCATGCACTATTGGTGGGAATGTAAATTGATACAGCCACTATGGAGAACAGTATGGAGGTTCCTAAAAAAGCTAAAAATAGAACTACCATATGACCCAGCAATCCCACTACTGGGTACATACCCTGAGAAAACCATAATTCAAAAAGAGTCATATACGACAATTTCATTGCAGCTCTATTTACAATAGCCAGGACACGGAAGCAACCTAAGTGTCCATCAACAGATGAATGGATAAAGATGTGGCACATATATACGATAGAATTTTTAAAAAAATGTTACTGATGAACCTAGTGGCAGGGCAGGAATAAAGACATAGACATGGAGAATGGACTTGAGGACACGGTGGTGGGGGGGAGGGGGAAGCCGGGGCAAAGTGAGAGAGTAGCATGGACAGATATACATTACCAAATGTAAAATAGATAGCTAGTGGGAAGCAGCCGCATAGCACAGGGAGATCAGCTCGGTGCTTTGCGACGACTTAGAGGGGTGAGATAGGGAGGGTGGGAGGGAGACGATATGGGGATATATGTATGCATATGGCTGATTCACTTTGTCGTACAACAGAAACTAACGCAGTATTGTGAAACAAATGTACTCCAGTAAAGATTAAAAAAAAAAATCACACTAAAAACATGATAAAAATCACCATCCTCCTCTATTAAATCATGTGAAGATTAAAAAAGAGTAATATAACAAGTATGTGCTCCCCTTGCCTGAAATTAATAGCTAGGTTAAAAGAAAGCAAGAACCATATACTGTAGTTTTATTGCCCTATTTCTAGACATAAGAAAAATTAATGGATAGGGGATGGGGAAAATAAAGCGAGAAGGAACATGTATCGTAAATCTCCTGCCAGCATTACCTGGATGAGGTCTCAAACTAACCTAACAGTTTATTCGGTGTATATTACAATACACATAAATCGCTTTGTTTTTTTCCCAGATATTACATATTGAATTCTCTCATGACAATTTGTGTTACTCTAACTACGATGTGCTTCCCTTTTTATAAATAACAAAAAAAGACTTAACCTACCTGATTTGGGGCATGAAGTAATTAGTAATAACTCTCAAGCTATTGTTGCAAGACGCTTATTTAATGGCGGTACCCCAAAATGCTGTGGGACGGATCAGTGGGAGAATCTTGTTTCAGATCAGACTGTACGCAGAAAGCGACTTCCCTCCAGAGAAGTTTGATCACCCCCTCTATCAGGAATGCCAAGGCTGTGTGGATTCTGCCCATAATGCAAAGCTGCTAAAGGAAACTCAGGAGCAGAGCCCTGAGTAGAGGGGCAGAGGAGGGAGAGGGAACGAGGAGGGACACACACAGGACACAGCCATTTTCCCTAACCAGTCTTCGCCTTCAGACATTGGTGGAATATAGTGGTCATTAAGAAAAATAAGCCTCAATAGAAATCCACTGAAAAACAACGAGGCATGTGAGCAAATCTCTAAACAATGGATAAGATCTAGTATGAAGAGTCTGAAATAAGAGCTAGCCATCCTGGCACACAGAGCTTGATTCAAGAGGGCTGTAAATCATATAACAGAGACTCCCCAGAAGCTGGAAAGAGGACCAGAATGGGGCCAGAACCAACCCATCAGTCACAGTCATTAGGGGTTATTTGGGGATTACTAATGAGGAGACATTACAGTTGCATTACAACTTACTGTACATCATAGTGAACCGGCCATTCTCAAAAAGACACGAGTCCTGTCATAAGATCCCAGGCAGAAAAATTAATCTAGACATTGTCACATATTTGACAACAAGATCAAGTGAGTGCTCCTAACAACTACAATAAGATCTTAGTTTCCAGATTGTACCAAACAAAATCAGCAGTAACGCACACAATTCTGTGCGTGTGGCTTGCTTCCAACAGGGTTTGTGGCCGTGTTTTAGCTCCACTGATCATGAGTGATTTTAACTGACAGTTCTCTTCTACTGTAGTTTTTTCCCCATCTCATTAACGACATCTCCATCTTTCTAGTCAAGAGGCCCAAAACCTTGGAGGTGTCCTGGACTCCTTTTTGCCTCAAATCTCACATCTAAACCATCAGCAAATCTTCCTGGTTCTACCTTAATATCCCTAAGCTAACTACTTCCGATCATCTTCACTGGTACCTTGGTCTAAAGCACCATCATCATCTGTTTCCTGAGTAATTACAATACCCTCCAGACTGGACCCCGTTTCCACCCTGCTCCTGCCTCCAACATGCTTTCTCAACATGGCCAAAAGAACATGTCTTTAAAATACTAAGCTAGGGCCTCCCTTGTGGCACAGTGGTTGAGAGTCCGCCTGCTGATTCAGGGGACGCAGGTTTGTGCCCCGGTCCGGGAAGATCCCACATGCCGCAGAGCGGCTGGGCCCATGAGCCATGGCCGCTGAACCTGTGCGTCCGGAGCCTGTGCTCCGCAACCGGAGAGGCACAGCAGTGAGAGGACCGCGTACCGCAAAAAAAAAAACAAAACAAAAAAACTTAGCTAAATCACGTCTACTCCCTTACAAATCTGCCAACGGCTCCTTCAGTTTTCATTGGCTTTACAGGACCTACCTGCCTGGAATATTCTTTTCTATGTATCTGCATGTCTTACCACTTTACCAGCTTGAGGATTTTTGCTCAACTATTACTATCTCAATAAGCTGTATCTAGACCGTTAAATTTTTTTCAATGCCCTCTTTCCCCCCAAAATCCTACCTCCTTTCCTGCTTTATTTTTCTCATGAGTACTTATTACTTTCTAATATATTACACTACTTACTTCCTTACTGTCTTTCTCCTCCAACTAGAATTTTAGGGCCAGCAGAGGAATGGCCTGTTTTGTTCACTGCTTTGCCCCTAGCTCCAAGAACGGTGTCTGACAGAGCAGACACTCAATAAAAACTGATGGATTGGTTGATTGAATGAATGAATGTAAAGTTAACCATTGTGTACACCACCAGGAGTAAAATATACCTTTAGGTCAGTAGACTAAGTTTTATTCACTGGAAAGAGTAGGGGAAGATGAAATGGTGGGAGAGGGGGGAGTGATGAAAGTAAGTGGAGGTGGGAATTATTGAAACCCCTACTAACTTCTTGCCATCTCTGAGGATTATACAGTCTTATCATCCATAATGAATTTCCTAAGAATCTTAAGAAATAAATCGTCTTTATCATTGTGGTTTTATCAGCGTGTCAAAGGAAGCTCTCAGATAATAACCAGCAAGACTAAGGTTACCATAGTTAGACCTGGAAGGCATCCACAGGTCCATCTAATCTCCAACTATGTGAGGAAAAGGGTACATCTCAGAACCATCCTGCCGGCGACCTCCCGGATATTTTAATATACTTGGATGATGGGGAGGGAGGATGGGTGGGGAGAACATTTTCCCGGTGTTTGGCTGACACACTGACAGTGATGGAAAGAACCAGGACACAGGATTAGCCAAGCACTATGCAGCGGCACGGATTTTTCTGGAGCTTTGAGTCATTGAAAGAGAAAAGTCATTTCTCGAGGCTTACACAACGCCCCAGGAAGCTAGAGGAGGGTTTGCTCCCTTCTGTCCCAAGGCTAATTAGTATCATACAAATGATGACCCTGACAGATTCTGGTCAATGTGTTCGCAAATAAAAGTGTCACTTCTGTATTAGGAGGCACTGAAACATTTGTTTTTTAAAAAACACTCCAATCTTTTTCTTAATTGTCTCACACAGAATATATGTGTGTACATACACATATATACATATAATATATAGTATATGTACACTACTTATGTAATACATAATACTTAATATAAATACTTAATATTTGAAATATTCACTCTGAGAAATGGAACTAGGCAGATCAAAGCTTAACGATGAATCAATTTCCCAGCAAGGCTTTTTTTTTTCCTAGCATTGCAGACAAAGACATTTTTTTTTTCCTCTTATAATTAAACTTGTTTGAAACTCCTGAAGGGGAGGGTTACAAATATATAACAGCTCCCTGGCTTCTGGCCCTCAGTAGATCTCAGATCCAGTGGGGAAAACATCTGAGTTTAAACTAGCTTCAAAAAAAAAGTCATGCTTTCTACACACTGGGAAAGTGTACTCTAATAAATATGTGGAAGAACAAAAAGCAAGCTGACCTTCATCTTCACTAAGCAGCCAAAGAAATAGGATATGTCTTAATGGTTCAAGGGACTCAAGCAACACACACATCCTTAAACGTGCCAAACGGATGGAGAAAATAGCAACAGAAATATACCAGCCACAATTATTCTGACTGAAGTGAGATGTTTTATTCCCAGAGCTATTTTCAGACGTCATGACTCAGCATATCTTCTGATGGTTTTTCCTAACCCCTGTAGGGTTTGGGAGTCGGGGCTGGGCAGTGAGGGGACTAAACCATCCTTCACTCACACATACCAGGATTGGGTATAATCATTACAGGTGCACATTCCTTCCCATCCTTCAGGTGTGGAGCATCATGGGTTTGCTTTCCAACCAATTTTCACACAATTCTGGAAGCCAGATTGATGTTCAAATGGCTCTTAAAAATTTGCAGCCCCAGAGAATATCATTCCCTCACTCCAAGTCATGGATATCCTGGCCAGAAGTACAATGAAAACTCAGAGGTGGTGAATATATTTTATTTCTCAAACTAGTGTGGAAGCAAGTCCTATCGAATTGATACATGTTGGCACAGTGCAGTGTAAAAAATATATATATTGGAAATCAAGAGGCTCAGATTGTAGTTCTGTCTCTGCCATGAATGGCTGGGGAAATCTGAAGTAATAATTGCACCTCCTTGGGCCTCAGTTTTCTCAGTTGCAGAGGATGACCTTGAAGGACCTACTTGTTTCCTCTGGACTTCATTTAATTATCCATCAGCAACAAGCTTGCTCTGGTAGTTTATGATGTTACTAGGTAGACTCTTATTATAACATTGCTTTTTGAATCTAGTCAATGTCCCTACCTTCAGTAGATATTTAAAGAAGATTCTGAGCAGAATTCGCCAAATGATCAAACAAATACAGTATCTCTTTAGAGGTGGGATTATTTGTTTGGTCAACGAAGATATGAAGTGTGCCTTGAATGGAAAGGTCAGTGGGTTAGAAATTCAACATTGTGGTTTCTGAGCAGCTTTGCTTCCTGCTATCTGTATTACCTCAGCAAGTGGTTAGATCTGCAAGACCCCTTATGAGCAAACAATTTTTATACTACATATTTTAATAACTGAAAAGCTTAATGGAGGAGACTTTAAATCCTTTCTGTGATGCCTGAGGGAGCCTATTGGTTTAAACCAAACTAAAAGTAAAGTGGGATGTGAGGGAAACGGGCCAAGCATTCTCAAACTTCCAACACTAGAATGGGACCCTCTTTAGCATCTCAAACCATCAGCAACTACCTGTTTTGGATGTCGTATTTGCTGTCCATTGCTACATAATAAATTCCCCAAATCTTAGCAGCTTAAAACAACCCCCATATATTACCGCATAGTTCTGTAGGTCAGAAGTCCTGCGGGGCTCAGCTGGGCTTTGCTCAAAATATCACAAGGTCAAAACCAAGGTGCTGACGGGCTGGGCTCTTGTCTGGAGGCTGTGGAGAAGAACCTACTCCAAGCTCATTCAGGATGTTGACAGAATCCAGCGACTTGAGGCCCTATGTCTAAGGCCCAGTGTCCTTTGCTGGCTGTCAGCTGTGGACCGTTCTCTCAGGACCTATGGCCACCCACATTCCTTCTCATGAGGCCCCTCCATCTTCAAACGGCAACAGCATGTCCGGTCCTTCCTACACGTTTAATTTCTCTGACTTTCCCTCTTTTCCCTCTTCTGCCATAGCAAGAGAAAGTTCTCTGCTCTTAGCAGCTGATGCGATTAGGGCCACTGGGCTACTCGACCCTTTTAAGGCCAGCTGTGCCACATAATGTGACATAATCATGGGAGTGGTAACTTACCACATTCAAACACGTATTAGTCATGTGGGATTGGGAGGCCATTTCTAGACACTTTCCCTGACATATATGCTTTAGTTCTGTCTTTTCTAAAGTCACAAAGCCTCAACAATAATGACCTTGTGGCCAGGCTATTAAAGGTGAGTGTTTGCAAACAATAAATAGTGTTACGTCCATGCAAACAATGACAAATGAGCGTCTTCTATTTTTGTAGAATTCAGAGGTTCTGACCATTTTTATGACCAGAGCACATTGCCCGGTGGGAACTTTAAACAAACACTCCCCAGTCGACACACATATAGTCCCATCAGGATTCAAAAGCAACTCATGTTCACACAACTGAAATCAAATTAGGAAGTCAGTGAACATCAGAGAATATGATCCACACAAGTAACCGAGTTAAGTAATTAATATAAAATATTACACCTGAAACTCCAACACTGTACATCAACTATACCTCAATTTAAAAAATTAATATAAAACTCTGAAACGTTTTCTTTCCTAAATGTATGGGGTCATTACCTTCTGGATAGTTAACTGAATAATCTCCTCAACACTCCCTGCTTGGGCTTCCCTGGTGGCGCAGTGGTTGAGAGTCCGCCTGCCGAGGCAGGGGACACGGGTTCGTGCCCCGGTCCGGGAAGATCTCACATGCCGCGGAGCGGCTGGGCCCGTGAGCCATGGCCGCTGAGCCTGCACGTCCAGAGTCTGTGCTCCGCAACGGGAGAGGCCACAGCAGTGAGAGGCCCGCGTACCGCAAAAAAAAAAAAAAAAAAAAAAAAAGCTTCTGGTGAATGGAAACTCAAAGAAAAGCTCCTTTTTATGTTCCCATTAGTGACCTATATTGTATTGAAAAATTTCTGCACAAATATAAAGGATGAAATATAAATAATATCAGCTTATGGAGTTATATAAGAGCAGCAAACAAAAGGGTTCAGCTCATTTTTCTACTAAATAATAATAATTTAAGACTCATACCACAGAACGTTTTGTTTCTGTTCATCTGCTTTGAGGGGGCATTTAAATTATTGTAGAAAATTTTTACTGTCAGTCAAGTGTCTAAAGTACCACACCAATTGCCTCTGAAATATTTTAAGGAAATTAAGTAAAAAATCTTGATGTGTGAAAAGGTTTTTTGATCCTTACTGAGAATCATTATTCAATAACATTCCTTGATAGCAATACTTGAAACTAGAACTTATACCAGATTCTTCAGATGACTGTTTTAGCAATTATCATTTTGAAAAACTGGAAAGTTATTGCTCCTTTATTTTTCTCTTACAAGTCTCTTACATTCTTTCTTTGTTGACCAATCTAACCATTTCTTTAGGACTGGCTCACATGGTATTGTCTATACGCTACCCAAAAAAAGACCAAAGTTCTAAGATGCCTTATATTGACTATTACAAGCTTCATGGAAAACCTAAGAATTTGTAAAGATAAAGGACTCTTCAGCATCTGACCCTAGTGTTAATTAAGTCCCACCACTCTCAACCGCTTAATTCACACAATCTATAGAACAGCTACACCCCTGCTCAATAATTCCCCACCATGTTTTGGCTTCCCTCCCCGACTCCTTTCCTCCTCTCTCCCCCACTCCCTGCTTCTTTCTCTCTTTCCTTTGCTTTTTTGTCCTTTCTTTGTTTTTCTTCCTTTCATTGGACATAACATTTTCTTCTCCTGGTTTGAGAGTTAAACCCTCAAATTTTATTCTTCCTAAGTTACTCCCCTCCCCTTTTATTCAGAAAATACCAGTGTTAATTTCCCCCATTTATATATATATAAATACAATTCTACATTGCCCCTAAGACAAATTTCCTAGCACAGTCTCACCGCTCTGAGGGCTCTTCATGCTCTTTCCCCCACCTTCCATCCCATTGCACTACACCGCATTTTTATCTTCAAGAATTTTTGGTGTGAGGTTTTTTTTTTTTTTTTTTTTTTTTTTTTTTTTTTTTTGCGGTACGCGGGCCTCTCACTGCTGTGGCCTCTCCCGTTGCGGAGCACAGGCTCCGGACGCGCAGGCTCAGCGGCCATGGCTCACGGGCCCAGCCGCTCCACGGCATGTGGGATCTTCCCGGACCGGGGCACGAACCCGTGTCCCCTGCATTGGCAGGCGGACTCTCAACCACTGCGCCACCAGGGAAGCCCTATATTGTTTTTTAAAACGATTTAAGTGCCATATGAATTTTGTGATCAATATGGTTTCCTTGGGGAATGGAAGCAGAAGAGAGGGTACGAGAGGAGATTTTGCTTTCGGTGCAAGTCTGTACTATTTCATATCTTAATCATGTGCATAAGAATTTGTCAAAAATAAAACATGTTAAAAGAAGGCTAAGATGTCGAGGACATCAGGCTTGTCTTCAACGACAAGGTGTCATGAAGATACTTCATTAAGGTACTGGCCCTGCAAAAACAGGCAACATCCCTGGGCACATGCCAACAATAACCTCCAGACTGTAACTTACAAAGCTTGCTCTACATAGCTTGTCTCAAACTACATCATTAGAATTCAAAATCCGTATTGTTTGCTACTGTTTACACAATACAGCCCATGCATTTAGTAGGGTTTTAAAGAATTTTACAATCTGACTTCAACAAGCCTTTTCCTAATTATCTCCTACCCCGGTCACTTGCAGAGCTGTACTCCAGTCCCTTGGCATTCACCATCTGCCCTTCCAAATCTCTGTTTCTTTGTTCACACAGTTATCTTTGCTTCCAATGTTTCCTTCACTTCTCCAACTTTAAAAATCCCACTCATAGTTCAATTTCCAGATTGAATACAAATTTCTCTTCCATAAAACCCATTTATATTTCAACAATCGGGGGAAAATGCCCTTTTTTGTTCCCATAGCTCTTACTTTCCAAAAACATACAGCACGTATTTTAATTTGTCCTATTTCATAATTATATTGTACTTATCTACCTTCTCACTTAATTTGATTCATTTGATTTTAAGGTCCTGTTTCTTCATTTGACTGTAAGCTCCCAGCGGGCAAGAGGCTGTCCTGTTCATCTTAATATCTTTAACTCCTCTTTAACTTAATGCTTTATACAAACTCAAGCCAATTAATGTTAGCTACAATACATCTGAGTTAATTGAAATGGATTCCTTTGAAGAAGTTCCTAGTGAACCTAGTTTCTGAAATTTAGGAAAAAAAGTTGCAATAGTCAAGTATATGGACCACAACCTCTCCCCTCTAAGTTCCCTGAAAACGAATGCTGAAACTTTTCAGTTAGTATGTCCTTTGGGAATTAAGTTGTGCTTCCTCTTTGGCATATGTCAAAATCTACACATCCACTGCTAATTTAAAACTAGTGGATCACTTGATTCTGACCAGGAGAAGTCTTATGGAGAAGATATATTTAGACATGTAACTTAAGCTTATTCACTTTCATTGCTCAGCTGCCATAGGTAGTTTGTAGGAACAAAAGAGTGCAGAGTTGCTTAAGTGTGATGAGGACACAATGTGAAAGCAATCCCAAACAAAATTCATTAAACTCTTGAAAATAACCTTGAGGCTCTGAAATTTAAATACAATGTTTTCTTCCTAATCATGTTGTCTGATTCTTGCCAGTCTAACAATATACCTGTCAAAACCCAAAAGCCTCTCTGGTGATATTAACAAAAGGAAGAACAAGCTTGAGCCACGGATCAAAAACACAAAGAAATGACGTGAAAGTTTCATCTCCATTACCCATCTCTATTACCTCCAGCTTAATAAGCAAAGCGAGAGAGAAATTCATTCGGAATTTATATTGATTTAACTGTAATCGAAATGAATATTGTGTGTTTACCAAAAAAAGTAGATATAAATAACTACAAGAATTGATTCTTTGAGATAGGAAAGATTTCTCCTTCCTAATACGCCCAATTAAACACCCAGGAGAACCTTCAACAAATGTCAGTGCAGCGGTTTCTCTAAGTGCAGAGTGCTTTAAAATGGATATATTTTATGTTCACAATCACATAAAGTCCCTACTGATTCATAAAGTAAGTTCTGTAAACTTTATACTTGATGAAATATCCCCCAAGAACCCATATACAGTTATACTATGTACTATAATTTGCTTTTTCCTCTTTTTTTTTTTTTTTGGTATGCGGACCTCTCACTGTTGCGGCCTCTCCCGTTGCGGAGCACAGGCGCACAGGCTCCGGACGCGCAGGCTCAGCGGCCATGGCTCACGGGCCCACCCGTTCCGCGGCATGTGGGATCCTCGCAGACCGGGGCATGAACCCGTGTCCCCTGCATCGGCAGGCGGACTCTCAACCACTGCGCCACCAGGGAAGCCCTGCTTTTTCCTCTTTTTTACCCAAAGAGTAGCTCTAATGCTACTGTTTCCATCTAGTCTCCCTTGCTTTCTCCATATTAAGGGAATTTCACATATTTCCATGAAGCTTTGTGCCTTCTAGTGGTTTATCAAATACCTGTTCAAAAGTATCTCTTTTATTAGATTGTAGGCTTCATGTGGATATTATCCAAGTGCCTACCATAGCGCTTGAACATAACAAGTGTTCAATAAATATGTACAGTTGACTGGGTAACTGAAATACTCCAGTCTTTGTCTCAAAACTGGTACCTTTATGGCAACAACACTATTCTTGATACCTCCCTAGATCTGAATTCTAACAGAATACACATTTCAGTTTGGTTTACCCCCTGGGAAATCATCTTTTTTGGAAAGTGGACCAATATAATGATTGTTCAAATTCTTCCTGGTATAAGTAGTATTTAGAAACTCACCTCCAAACCATACTATTCATGAGAAGAGTCATTTATAAAATGTTAAGGGGGGGTTGTAATTTAAGAGGCATTGGATGGTGGCTAAGCATATGGTGTCTCAAGGTAGAATGCCCAGATCTGAGGCCTACTTATTCCATTTATTGGCTTTGAGATCTTAGGCAAGTTACTTAAGTTCCTTGTTTATAAAATGGAGAAAATAATATTAACTACCTCACAGGTGTTGTAGGGATTGGATTAGGTAATACATGCAAAGGCTTACAACAGTGTGTAGCACAGAGCGGGCTCTCAGTAAGCAGTAGGTATTCTAAGGCAGCATGTGAAAGACACTAACTAGTTCGTTCAGCAGATTAGAACACAGCACAGCAGAAGGGGACAATGTAATGATATAGAAAGGGCCCTGGAGTGAAAGTAAGAAGAAATGGATTGAAGCCCTGGCTCAGACACTAACTTTGTGTCTCCAGCCAAGTCATTGCTTCCTTGAGCATTAATTTCCTCACATTTAAATGTGGAAAATACTACCTAATTCACAGCATTGTTTCGTGTGGATTAAATGAGGTAATAAATGCAGAAGAGCTTTGTGAAATATAATGTGCTATAAAATATGAAGTCTTATCTCTGTTTCCTCGTCAAAAGTGCAGTGAGGAACATTGCACTATTGTTTAACTAGGAGAAGGACAGTAAAAGTTCGTGCCAAGCCATGCTGCTGTTAGTTTTATTATTAATAGCTAATGACAGCATGGACATTTTACATCAAAAGGAAAGATATTCTTTCCTTTGAATCTAACAAGCCTCATGGACACTCTTGAAAGTGAACTGTGAACAAGCACGAAAAATAAAATGAAATTAATGCCTCACAGCAAAAAAAGGCAGTTACCACATAAAGTGTAGTATTTTTTCAAGTATTTTGGCCAAGAGATAAAAAAAGATACCCATTTATTTATTACCTTTCAAATACTTTTAAAGATTAAATAAATTAATTTTCACCAACATGGGGAAAACTCTAAGAGTTTTCATTTTTATTTAATGATAAACTAGTCTAGAAATACCAGACTGCCTTAATAAATGTGGCATTTCAAATGGAATTTGAGATCATCACTGTACCCATTATATGTAATCTGAAAAAGAAAGACTCTTTCGGCACTTCTGCCCCCTTCATAGATAGGCAGCGTGGAGTAGGGGAGCTTGTCCTAACCAAAATATGGCTTTCGTGGGTCTTTTATACAAGTGTCCAAACAGTAAAATGTAGATAAATGATAGCTTACTGAATCAATGCAACCATTTAAGGCGATTTATATTCTTCACTTAGACCTTTAAGTCAACTGAGCTAATTACATGGGTTTTCAAGTAGGTCAGAAATCACTTGCTTCCTCTTTATGTGTCGTTTTGGTCTCTCAAATGCCTTTTCCTCTGATAAAAAAAAGTATTCTCATTCATGCTCAGTATGATTTTTACTTCGCGTGCTACCTATGGTAGAGTGTTTGTGTTTTGAATCTGCTTCCTAACGTTGAAACCAAAGAGTTTCTCTAAATATTAATCAAATGGGAGAGATGTCATATTGGGCAAGAGGGTTTTCCCAGTGGAGATGGAATTCCCTGAAATCCCACTGAGTGGTCCTTATTTATTCTGCAAGTGCTCATCAGGCTTCCTAGCACCTTCTGAGCATGTCCTTTTGTTTAAGTGGAATGACAATATAAAGAATATGGAAAAGCTGTGGTCTTAGACCTTCAGATGCCTGTGAGCCCGTGACTTAGAGTACAAAGACTTTACGAAAAAAAAAGTGAATTTTATTACTGGATTCCTAAGAGAAAAGAGATGAGGCCTGTTAAATGGAGAGAAGAGAGAAAGAAAATCATAGGGGAATAAGCAAAGATGCAAGTAGGTATAATAGCTGTGAAAATAAAGAAAGAACATGCACATTTCATGAGAGATAAAGTAAGAGAAATGGGTACAGTGACGGAAGATGGACAGGCTCGGAGCACTGAGAAAAGAAAACCGTTTTTCATTATAGCATTTCAAAGGAGTTTTGAAAAAGACAAATGGAGGAACAGGGAGTATGGAAATAGAAAAAGAATAATTTTGTAGGTAAGCTGTCCAGGAAAAAAAAAGGTATTTGGACAAGAGAAAGGTAAATCAAATAAAAAGGCATATAAATGACTAGGTAATTGCAATAATAATATTAATATGGCATTCTTCCTAATATGGCATTCTTCTGTTTCCTCTCCAAGTCCACTGCTAAGAAAAAGGTACACTCAGCCCTCCATATCCATAAGTTCTGCATCTGAGGACTGAACTAACTACAGATAGAAAATATTCAGAAAAAAAATTCCAGAAAGTTCCAAAAAGCAAATCTTGAACTTTCCATGCACCAGCAACTACTTACATAGCATTTACATTGTATCAGGTATTATATGTAATCTAGATATGATTTAAAGTATACGGGAGGGGACTTCCCTGGTGGCGCAGTGGTTAAGAATCTGCCGGCCAATGCAGGGGACACGGGTTCGAGCCCTGGTCTGGGAAGATCCCACATGCCACGGAGCAACTAAGCCCGTGCGCCATAACTACTGAGCCTGCGCTCTAGAGCCCACGTGCCACAACTACTGAGCCTGCATGCCACAACTACTGAAGCCC
Source organism: Tursiops truncatus (assembly GCF_011762595.2). NCBI lineage: Eukaryota > Metazoa > Chordata > Mammalia > Artiodactyla > Delphinidae > Tursiops > Tursiops truncatus. The sequence goes on along the minus strand of NC_047054.1, from coordinate 24,507,936 downwards.
ACGTGCCTAGAGCCCATGCTCCACAACAAGAGAAGCCACCGCAATGAGAAGCCCGTGTACCACAATGAAGAGTAGCCCCCGCTCACCACAACTAGAGAAAGCCTGTGTGCAGCAACGAAGACCCAACGCAGCCAAAAATAAATAAATGTTTATTAAAAAAATAATAGAAATGTTAAAAAATAAAGTATATGGGAGGATGTGTTACATGCAAATACTACATCATTTTATATAAGGGGCTTGAGCATCCTCAGATTTTGGTATCTGGGTGGGTGGTCTTGGAACCAATTTCCCATGTATACTGGGGGACAACCGTACCTCTATATTCATAAAATAAGAGTCATAGAGGGAAGTGAATTACCTGAGAACGCAGAAATAAGGCAACTGCTTTCAATCGCCCAACATTCAGATGCTCTGCTGTCAAAGTCAGCTCCAGAAGGAGAGCCTCGGGCTAGGAGATAAGTGAAGATGAGGCCTAGTGCAGAGAACTCTTGGTGCCCTAGCTGCTACAAGCGTATCCCAGTTAGACAGGTGCTACTATATGATTTTCAGTGTGATCTTTTAGAGAAAAATAATGCCTCAATTCATTAGTGAAAAAGTCTGAATGATTATAGACTTTAGAATAAAATCAAGGGAAGAATGTGAGAAGGATTTATCCAAGACAGGTAAATACCTTCTTATAATATTATTTTTTAAGTGTGGTAACAGCACTATGTATACTTCACAGTATATACATAGAAGTGTAAGGGATTAATTCAGCTTCGAATAAAGAGCAAAGAAGGGTCAGAGGAAGCTTCACAGAGGATGTGACAACATGTTGGGCCTTGAAGTCTTAGCAAGATTTTTGCTGGTGGAGAGATTTCTCTAGCACCCCAGCTGAACTGCTCCATGAAGAAAGATCCAGGTGTTATCCCTTCTTTCAAAATTCAGTGTTTCCAATGGATATTTCCTTCAACACGGGCAGTAGGAACATGGCCAGAAACTAAGCCACCCCTAAAGGCTCCACAATAGCTTTAGAACCCAGATCAAAATGCCTTCTTATCAAGAGGAACATTGAGTGCATGAGGCACCAGGAGAGGTGGGCAGTCTGCCCAGGGTCCAAGAATTCAAGGTCACTTTGCCATGCCATTGAGACAGCCCCTCTAGGCTGATATCCGACACTTAGGTGAAGATCATTAAGTATTTCAGGAAATTTTCTGAAACCTCATAGCATGAGAAAATATGCAAATTATGATTCATATGTCTATTACATGATTTATGCAACTGGATATGAAATGAAAGATCCTTTTAAACCCTATGGTTTACTCACAGGGAAGGAAAGGAATGGTCTATGGGGTAGGTTTTGAGGAACTCAGTTGTAGATTACATTTCTGTATTCATAGGCTAGCCTCTTAAAAATAGTCTACTGCTCTTCCAGTGAGTACGTGAAGCAGCCTACAAAGTTAAAATATATATAACAAGACAATTAAGAAAATAGAGCAATGATGAGAAATTATTTTCAAATGAAAAGAAAAACCATAATTGAACCAAAACTAATGTGTAGAGTAATCACTCTAATTGTTACTCTAGCTATGAATTAAATTTAGCTGTGAGCTTCCTGGTGGCCAAGGAAAAATGAGAATCATCACGGACTCTTTGCAGATCATTAATGAATGAAGTCTACAAGATCTTCTGTAAGAACATGTCATTTCTGGGCATTATGTCATTGGAAAATGTCATCATGCAAATCCTTGTATAAAGGATTTTCCATCACACAAAACAAAGTCTCCAACTGCAGTTTTGTAGAAAATATAAATTGGCTCTTCCTGTGCTACTTCTTACATTGACCCCGTAAAAATTCTGAGGCCACAACATTAAACTGTAACTCAGGGAAGGAATTTCTATGAGGATGTAAAGTAAAATAGCCCCAGTAGCTTGCTCTCTGGTAATACAACATAATTCAGGAATACAACTTAGAAAAACAAAAGATGTTATCAGATAACATGTCACTTAGACATTCAGCTTAACCAATTCAATACTTGCACTGGATCCCTTCACTATGGGTAAAAGAAAGACCCTTAATTACAACATATTAATTAAAAGCTAGGAATCATTTAATATTTTAACCTAAAGCCAAGTACCTTGATCTATATTCTCACTCAGAGGAACCCTTGCCTCCTCTAAGTCAGACTGATTCACATTTTTTCACCCAATAGCATTTTGAGGCTACCCAAATCCTCAACTGCAAAGTTAAAAGCTCAGAAGGGAAATAAAAGGTATTATCAACCACCCTTCTCAGAGGTGAACCACTGGATGCATCTAACTTATCAAGCTACTTCAGGCTACACTTGGCTATGTTAACATCTAACTTAAATTCATGCCTAACTTTGCCCTTGACGTTCATATCCCAGTGACCTTCTGTTGATCCATTTTTTTTTTAACATCTTTACTGGAGTATAACTGCTTTACAATGGTGTGTTAGTTCCTGCTGTACAACAAAGTGAATTAGCTATACATACACATACATCCCCATATCTCCTCCCTCTTGCATCTCCCTCCCACCCTCCCTATCCCACCACTCTAGGTGGTCACAAAGCACAAAGCACCAAGCTGATCTCCCTGTGCTAGGACAGAAAGGATATTTGCTCTAGGATCTAATCTTACATAGAGTGTTCTAGGAGTTCCTCTCAATTTACACAATAGAGGACCCATCATCAGAGAGAAGAGAACACTGTCCTGTGGCTATAAATGATGGAGAAGTCTACAGTTAGGATGAAATTAAAAGGCACTGGCAATTTTTAAAAATTGCTTATTCTTACTACTAGAACTATTGCAATATGTATTTCCTTTCCAAAGCAGCAGCTAACAGGGAAGGTGATGGAGGGAGACATTAACATTTCTAATTGACTTGCAAACCTGTGAATCAGGATGATTTCAAAAAGCAACTATACTTCAATAAAATTTTTTTTAAAAAGCAACAACCTAGGAGTACCAATTCTTCTTTGGCTAGAACTTGCCCTTCTCAGTTTAAATGATCTTCGTACTATCTGTATAGAACGATAAGAAGGAATTTCATCCGCAGTTTCATCTGTGCCCAAGGTTAATCATACTAACACTGTCTCTTCGGTGACATGGCAACCATACATGATACTCATCTACAAGGACTAAAAAACATGGCAATCCCAAGGAAGTTTTAATAAGAACCCATTCCACTTCATGCTGACACTTCAACCCTGTCCGATCTAAGATGACAGTTAGGATGGCCACAAAGGATGGAAATGGATGCCACTTGATGTCGCGTAGCTTAATAGATGGAAAGCATCTACCACAAAATGTTCTTTTTGGAAGATATGTTTTGCTTTATGTTAAATATTACAAAAAAGGGGGAAACTTCATATTCTTGGCTTATATATTTTCCTTGTCCAATTACCCGTGAACACGACAGTGCAAATAGACTGCAACTAGCAGTATATTTTTCTACAAAAGCTTATCTACAAAAGCTCAGGGTACAGGAATCCTATTTGTATTTATCAAAATAAATCAACTATGCATTAGTTTCTTTCAGGCCTGTCTTGTCTGCACATTTCTACCTATCTCATCTGTAAGACTCTCTCTTCCATATCGTAATTGGAAAACTTAAAATGTGATACCTATGATTAGGTACATAATAACTTTTTGATAAATGCCACCTAGGCTGGGTATTTCACTTATAATTCAAATAAAGTTAAATGCAGCACAATTTGTTGAAACAGCATAATCTAGACTAGGAATGAGGTCTCAGATTTCTTGCTTTCTTTCTGTGTATTTCTATACCAGTATAAGAGAGAATTTGACCGGCCCAGCTAATTGCTCACCATTCCTCTTTAGATAGAAATTTTCATGATAAGCTACCTTTAGCATTTTGGTCAATCTACAAATTGGCGGCAATTGGGTGGCTCACTCACAAATAGTGACAGCCACGTGAGCAGAGCCTTCGGTGCAAATCGTGACTCGAGTACTTTCTATCTGAAGACAACTCGGAGAGGGAAGCACGAGGTTTGAACCATTCAAACACGTCAGCCCTAAAGGTGCTCATCCCCATTGTGGTCAAATTCTGCGAAGTAAGAGTGCCAACCAATTCCCAATGACGATCGTTCACCCAGTTGTCTGTGGCTCACCTTCTCTGTGCAAAAGGCACAGATATGTCAGTTAATATCATCTCTTCCTAGAGATGAAAGTAGAGTTTTTATGTTCTCAACATTTACTAAGAAAAGCTAAGACAGAAACAATTGCATGAAAGGATGTGAGTGCTTCTGGACTGGCAGTGCAAGATATTTTTACAGTTAGTGTCCTATAAGACAGTGTGATGTTGGGGACTAAATACTGACCTTAAACTGGAGATCTGGATTTTTGTCTCATCTCGGAATGTAAGTATTTTTGCTCTAAACTTCCAGGTAACCTTGAATAAATTCGTTTATCCCCTGACACCTCAGTTTCTTATTCTTAAAATGAGTGTGAAGACCCAGGGGTACGGCTCAAACTTTTGAAGATTTTTTGGTGTTACTCTTACTACTTAGCTGGACAGGATATAGAAGAAATCCTTTAAAATGCTGATGTTATGGAATCATTTCATACCTATCTTATAGGCAAATTACATGATATCATAATTTTACACCGATACATTTTAATTGCCTGAGGTTTTTTACACAGTATATTTCCATTCTTAAAGAGTCAGGTTAGAGTATTCTACTAGAATTGTCCGTTTATGAGTCTGGCCTTTTGAACTTAAAAGTCCACTAACTTAATGCATGATTCTTCTAATTTAAAGAATCCCTCAAATTGAAATGCGTACTGTGGTTACCTCAGATGTAGACTCAGAATAACTCAGGTATGGAAATAATGAGTAAAATGACTCAAATACCCACAAATGAGTATTATGGTTACCTCAGAATTTAGACTCAAAGTAACAGGCACACAGAAGCAGAGACTGTATTTGCATCCCAGAATGAACGAGGCATCGAAGCTTGGTCCATGTGTGTCCCTTACTTCAGCCATTCTGCCTGTAGTACGAATGCAAAATGACAGTGATAGCCAGACAATTTGTACTACTTGCTGTTGTTTAAACTTTAAGCAAGCAAACCAAGTGCACACAACACTCCGATCTGTGTAACTAAGAAATATTCCATGCTCCACTGTCTCCAATCACTCTGTAGAAAAACCGTGACGTTTAGGAGCCAGCTAGACTTGTGTCAAATGCCACTTTCATCATTTACCAATTGTATAAAATGTCTTGGGAAAGTTACTTGAAGTCTCTGGCCTCTGATATCAGCCAGATTTCAGAGTCATTTCAAAATGTACAGAAGGCAATGCATGGAAGGACCTGGCAGGGAGCATGACGTAAGGTGATACTCAGTATGTGTAAGTGCTTCTTCCAAGTCCTCTCTCCTTGGTCTACCCACCTTTTGCATTCCTCACAACCAATGATCCTCACTAAAATACTTTAGGAAAATCACACCCCACACCCCATCCTCACCCCCTTAATCTGAGAAATCTATTAGAAGAAAGATCCCTCCTAGTCACATGGAATCCACTCATGACGAACGTAATGGACTTCACAGAAACCATCTACCTGAATGACACTGCAGCCCTAGGAGACAAGCAAGGGCAATAATTGCTACAGAAAATTTCATGGAAGTGAAACCAAGACATCAAGTGACTTGACTGAGCTCACTTAGAGGGTAAGTTATAAATGGATATCTAATAATACAATTTACTAAAAGAGTTGATGCAATGGTATTATAGAGCCATTTCCCCTGAAGGTTACCCTGGAGAGTTCAAATTAGGAAGCAACGTTTTGCCAAGTACCATACTGCAGAACAAGGATACATCATCAATAACTCTACAAAGAAATGCAAAAGAAGTCTCCAACGATGGATAATACAAATTCTGCAGTCATTAAAATACATTTGGAAATCCAGTCTCTGCCTTTTAAAGACAACCAATGAACTGGACTTTTTTCATGTAGTGTAAGCGTACACAGAACCAACTAGAGATCATGAAAATTTGAAACTGTTAAATATCATGATATTTTTATTTTCCTTTGAGGTCAGAGATACTCCCAAATGTCTTTATACATTCTACTTCGAGTACCTAAAGTCAATTTTTTTAAGTCATTTAAGACTGATACAAGATATGGAAAAAGTCATTTCTATTCATCTATTTCTGGACCTCTTAGTAATAAATAATAAATAATAATAACTCCTATTAAGTCACACCTCTCTTTTGGCGGCCATGAAATATGTTCCTAGAGTCTTGTGTGAATCTTTAGATGTACCAGGTATATTCAACTGGGAGCACTTTTTGCCTCTTTCTATAAAAGCTCGCTCATTATGGATAGAAAAGCTAGCCTAAAACATTTTTTTAACTCCTTTACTTCAGGGCAAAGTGCAAAATGCGTAAAAGAAAACCAAAAATAGCATGGAGATGCCCGAGTGCTTGGTCTAGAATCGACCTTCCCTACATATTAACCTCTCCTCTTTCTCCTTTTCTCTTTCTTTTCTTGAAAGAATCCCTCCAAGGAATTACTTGCATTTTTTCCTGTCTAAGGAAGGCTCCCACACCTTACAATTCTTCTTTCTAAACACTATCTGACCCTTGAATATTAATAATTGTTTAGTACTTCACTCTATCGTACTCGGGATCATCCATTAGTTAAAACCATAAAAGGGGTTATTTCATCTCATTTGCAGAGTCTGGGATGGGTAAACCTCCAAGGAATGTACAGTCTTAGAAAATAAGGTAAAAAAATGATCTTCTTTCCAAAAATGACCCTCAGTGTCAGTGCTTTTTAACAGCTAATTTCACTGCTGAACAACGAATATGAGCTAGAAAAATTCAAAATTCTTCAAAGAAATGTATTATGTGCTTAGAACACAAGATGTCAAATATCTCCTTCATGCTTTCTGACCAAGGTACACAGAGGCAACGTGTCTAATGCAGAAAGAGCAGTGAACAGACTTATCATGACGGTTGCCTCTTTTCTCCTTACATAGTTGGTTGGAAGAGTTGGAGAAGCAAAGCTGAGTGGTTCCCAGCAAGTGCAGGCATTGCAGGATACATGTCACCCAGACCCCAACCAGGGGACCTGACACAAACACTACCTTACGTCTCCCAACACAGGGACACTAGAAATGGGGCCAGTACTGCTCTGTTCCTCACTTTCTTACCAAAGTTGTATATCACTCAACATACTTTCTCTATGATACTGTAGCCTTCAGGATGAGTTCCAAATGTCTTAGTGTCACCATCTGTCTAGTTTTTTTTGGTTTTTTTTTTTTTGCGCTATGCGGGCCTCTCACTGTTGTGGCCTCTCCCGTTGCGGAGCACAGGCTCCGGACGCGCCGGCTCAGCAGCCATGGCTCATGGGCGCAGCCGCTCCGCAGCATGTGGGATCCTCCCGGACCGGGGCGCGAACCCGTGTCCCCTGCATCGGCAGGCGGACTCTCAACCACTGAGCCACCAGGAAAGCCCCATCTGTCTAGTTTTAAAGGAGACTTTCTGGAATGTCAGGATTCCAGTAGGGATTTTTCAAATAGGTCTTGATAAAGGGAACTATAATCATGAGGATAGAGAACCAGGCAAAACTGGAGTTCTGCTCCGTGACAGGGAGCTCAAAGAAAAAAGAGTTTCTGTTATCTCTCTCTTCTTTTAAGTTTTTATCATGGCAATTATTTTACAATTTTTACATTGCTCATAATTCAAGAAGAACTTGTACCTTTCAGAACTTCCTATTCTATACTTTCTCACACGTATTCCGAGGAAAAGTGTTTCCCTTCAGGAATAAAAAGCTTATTATTTTGAGATTGAGGGGTGTATCCTTTATGCCTGTTTGGTCTTTATAAGATCTTAGACATAAGGATTTAAAGCTATCTATCAGAGACTCCTTTATTTGGAAGATAAGACCCTTTATAATATGGCCTCTGCCCACTTCTCCAGTCTTTCACACTACTCAGCAATTATTATCAACAAACTTACAGGTTATTTTGTCTTTCTCTTTCCCCTCTTCAGTCTTCTATAAATACTCTTTTTCTTTTTTTTTTTTTAAGCATAACAATTTCACTTCAATCGGGAAGACTCAACTTGAGATCACTTCTCTTGTATGGCCTGCTCTGACCCTTCCTGGTTAGATTAGGATCTTCTCCCGTGTGCTCCCTGAGAATCTTGCGTGGGTCCTTAACTTAGCATGTCTCACACTGCTATCCCATTGCATGCTTTCTCAACTATTGCCCTCATCAGTTCAATAGCTCTCTTTGAAGAATTATGTATTATTTACTAGACTTTATGAGAACTCACCATATACGAGGTGCTCCATAAAGGTTTATTGCATAAGTTGATCAGAGATCCATGATGGTGGAATTTATTCTGTTTTTTGATATTTAATTAAGGATCGATAGAACCTGGCACAGATGAGGAAGTTAAGACTCGGGGTGGTTAAAGTGACTGGTCTATCATACAAATTCTAGAAGTTAATAGATCTGGGGTTCAGAGCAGGAATTTTAACTTCGTGGACTGTAATTTTACCATGCTACTAGTTAAATACCCTACAGCAGCATTCAGCAGTTAAACGCTTAAAAATTTTTTCTACAGATGACTAAATAATGAACACATGGAAAGTATGACTACAAATCTATCATGGTGCTTCAGTTACTGACTCAATGTTCTGAAAAGATTCCAGGGATATAATATATATGACAATATATCACTGGAAGATACAAATTCTGCAGATTTTGTCCAGGAGACTAGGTGATGTCTAATGTCCATTTTAGGCTTAAAATCGCATGTTATTATTCACGTACATTAAAGATACTGTGTGCCAACCTTGGGTGAATCACTCCATAAGGAAGACAAAGCCACAGCCCTCTCCGGATGAAGGCAAAACACTCCCTTCTTCTTTAAAAAACTCCTGCCCGGTTGAAACTGATTATTTGGCAGGAGTCAATTTCCATATTGCCATGCCCCAAATAATCATGTTGGTTATTAACAGTTACTTACTAGGCACCTATGCCCCAAAGCCTCTGGGAGCTAAATGAAAGATAATTAAAAGTTTTATATGAAAAATAGCCATTTCTCAATTAATGTGATAAGAGGCTTGGAGCAAGAGTTGAACAGGTACTTGTGTTCATAACCAGATAACTAAAGAAAACAACAGACCATGGATTTCCGGTGGGAAAACAGAGAAAAGGATATTTTGGTGGGGAGGTATTGAGAAAGGAAGTCGAAACAAATCTAGACTCAGCCTTTTCTTCCCAAATCTCCTTCTAATGTAGCGCTCATCTAAGTGAATAACACTCATCCGCTTGCGTGTCTTAGCCAGAAACCGGAGATGCATCCTGGGCAACCGTCTTTCTTATGCCCCACATGCAGTCAGTGACCAAATACTGGCGATTCCATTTCTTTTACACCTATTGACTCCAATCCCTGCTCTCCATTCCCATGGCCATAGTTTTAGTCCAGATTCCTTTTATCTCTTACTGTCTCGTGTCTCACCCCACAAAAGCCAACCTCCACACTACCAGAAAGACTTCTCTAGACTCCCCGTGTGATCGTCTGATTTTCAGGCTCTCTCAAAGTCCTTCAGACATTCTTCTCTGACCCCAGCATCACATAAGGGACATTTTTTTTTCTGGCTGCACCGTGCGGGCTTGTGGGATCTTGGTTCCCCAACCAGGGATTGAACCCAGGCCCTCAGCAGTGAAAGCATGGAGTTTTAACCACTGGACCACCAGGGAATTCCCTAAAGGACTTGTATAATTTGGCCCCTACCTGCCTCTCCAACACCATCATTCTCAACACACTGTACTCCATTTTATTCCAAATGACTCTCAATTCTCTGGATGCATGGCAATGTGCTTTCAGCCCTTCTTGTTCTATAGACACGGGTGAGATGTTTCCCACATCTCTGCATTGGGTTCCTCATCTATTTTTTTCCACCTCCATCTCCATTTCATGTGAACAATCAAAATTGTTCATAATTTCTCTTTGCAGTAGCCTTCAAATGGTCTCCCCATAGCCTTCCCTTCTCCAAAATGCACCCTAGATTGTACCTAGAATAATATTTTCAAATCTGACCATGTTACTAACTTGCTTGAGACTCTTCAACAAGTTTCCATAGCTCTAAAGATACAGACAGCATTCTAATCGGTCTACAAGTACCACATGACCCTGCCAGCTCTCATGTCACCAGCTCAACTCAAGTCCCTTCTCCCCCTGTCCCCTTGGTCTGTGACCATAGCTTTCTGTTCTCAAAACTTCCCTGCTCCTGCCTATCATGGGACAGACTTACACACGCTGTTCCATTTCATGAAAGACCTCTTCTCACCCATCATCCCTACCACTTCAGTTAGATGACTCCCATACCTTATCTAAATATCAACCCTTTCCCAGCACATACACACCTGCTAACTGGGTAATATCCCTTTGTCTAGGTTCTAACAGCACCATATTCCTGTTTTTGTAAGCTCTTATTTAAAATTACATTTAATTATGAGATTAATTGATCGTTATCTGAATCCCTCACAGGGCTATAAGCTCCATTAGAGCAGTGACCATGCTGTTTTTATTCAAAATTTCAAGGGGCCAGGGCAGAATGCTAATCTGGTGGAGGGGTCAAAGGATGGATTTGAGCTAAGAAATGTAAGTCAGGAAGACCAAACTGGAGGCTGCCGTGATATTTAAAGGAATGGAAAGAGCAGCTGAACAAGGTAGGTGTTGGTAGCTGTGGAGAAGAACAGACAGTGGAGACAGGGAAAAGAAGCTTCAGCAAGACTTGATCATTGACAGGAGGCAGAAGGGCTGACAGAGGACAGAAGAGAGGGTTCAAAGATTTAGACGCAGACTCTAAGCCCACAAGACCAGGAGGACGGTGATACGCCTTATTAACAAAGAGAGAAAAATAGAACAAGGAAGCAGTTTTGGGAAAGAAGTGAAATAACCACGTGGGAACTTCCAGCTCACAGTTGGAAACCTTGGTACAGAGAAGTCATTTTATTGGAACAAGCGGTCAAGACTTGGAAATGAATAAAATCACTAAGAAGAATTTTACCACCATGTCCATCAAGGTGGTAGTCATACTGTTGAGGGAATCTGGAAATCTGTCAGTCCTTGCCCCGTCTCCATGAATCTCTTACTGCGGGAGAGGGGTGTTTGGACATGTGTACTGGTCTCAAAACATGTTCAGCACATTCCATACCCCCTGTGCGTGCTCCTACCCGCCATCTTACCCAGTGCCCAGATTAAGAACTATTGATATGAAGAAAGAAGAGCAGAGGGCTAAGGGCCAACCATCAATATTTAAACCAGAAGACAAACAACCAGTGGAAAACTCCAGAAAGAACGGTCAGAGAAATAGGACAGGAGCAAGACAATGCAGTGTCCTCAAAATCAAGGATTTTAAGGCAGAGCTCTTAAAAGAATTAGGGAGAGGTCACTTCTACCTATCAACTATTACGGGAAGCTTTTAACATTAAATTTGAACCACTGAGTTCAGCTACCGGGAATATCTTGCAATCAACAGGAAAGTACCTGGAACTTGCCGAGGGTGGGGAGGTGAGAGGGAAAATCCAATGACTGATTTCATATAAAGTCTATATTAGTCACTCAACAAAGAAAACAGTCCTGGTATAACTTACCAGCTCTAAGTGAACTGCTGCTTAGAAAGACACACAATTTGCAACAATAGATTTAGGTATCCTGACTAGAAGATTTCACTATTAGCATATCAAGGCATAAATCACAAACAAAATTTTGGAATATCCATGATGCTAAGTCACTGGATAGGCATTTTAGGTGGGTTTTTTTTTTTCCTCTCCACATAAGATGCAAAAATATCCACTCCGTAGTTCACTCCCCAGATCTCAAGACAAAGATGTAAATGCCTTCTGGGTTAGCACTTCAGCTCCAACACAGAGGAACCACTAGTTCAGAGCAGCCACTCCAATTTTCCACCTCATACAATGCTACTCTTTGGTGCAGTTAGTGGATATATATAATTCTCATATATATAATTAATAATGCCTTTTCAGTCATTTCTACATTTCTACTTACACAGAGCATTGTCATACTGCAGTATAAGGAAACTTCAATATGTTAACTCTTTGTAGATTACTACCCACCAATTCTTTATTGTCCCATCTAGAATGAAGTAAACCATTGTGAAATGTATTTTTAAGAAACAGGAAGGCAAGAGCAACACATTACTCATAATAATTATTATGCCAAAATCTATGAAATACCATAAAGAAAACACGGAGCATCAAAGGTTTCTAACTTCCAAAGAAGATGGATTGGAAGTAATTATCTAATCTAGACATAAACCCGTATGATAATTTTAGACAAAACTGGGAACATCACTGATAACAGAATTAACCACATTTGGTTTTTACACTATTTTAATACTGCAACTAATAATTCCACACTTTGGTTGTAGGTACACCTGGATGAAAGTATTTTCTAAACTAAATTGCAATTTTCCTTAAGTTATTAGGAAATGTTAGCAATTAAGAGCCATAATCATAAAGGGAAGATTTTTTTTTTTTTTTTTACAAAGAAAATAGAAGGCTAAGTTAAAAAATTCAAGGAAGCCTAGATTTTACAAAAGGGAAGGCAGAAGGAGGAAAACAGATTCTGAGGAAATGTGAATGGCAGCCTGAATCCAAAGAGTGGTGAACTATACCTCCCACCATTGACTAAGAGAGAGTCCCGGAAAGATTCTTAAGTGAGGGGTGAGGGGTGACTGGGCCAGCAGAACTTGTAAACAATTTCCAGTGCTAATTAGTAACAGAGGCAGAACTGCTTCATTCATTATTTAGGGAAACTCTGTCCAATTTACGCACAGATGGGAAGATATCAAAAAATATGTGCTCCATGAGAAGAGCTGGTTTTAAGGAAGAGGGCCAGGAAGAAATGGCTCCTATGGAAAACCAGCTGGGGTCCCTTCCACCTTAGGGGACCAATGAATAGTCTGCGATGTGCACCCCCTTTTAGGTTGATTGCCTCAAAAGATGTTACACTTTTATACAGGATATTGGGCATGACAGCATGAGGACAATGCCCCATGGCCAAAATGGTCACTAGAAGGGAAAGTCTCATAGAACTTGGATTAGACCATTCCTTAGGCTTTGAAGTCCTGTCTCTTCCATGTCCACCAAGGAAGCGCTGATGCAATACCTAAAATGTGTCTTAATTCCTTTTTACTAAAAAGCAGATGACTATTTTTCTTTAAGTGATTTAATATCCAGCCTATAGGGATATCATAAACAAAGACAGAAGCCTAGTTCTTAGAGAAAGCCATTGCCTACATTCCAAGAGCACAGTGGTTAAAAATGTAGGTTCAAATCCTGACACTGACTAGCTCTGTGATCCTGGCTAAGTTACCTCTCAGTAAATCAGTTGTCTCCCATATAAAATAGGGGTAATAACAGTACATACTGCAGAGGGCTGTCTTCAAAATTAATTGAGATAACATTTGTAAAATGCATAGAAGAGTGTCCAGCACATACTGTACATCATATTAGCATTTGTTAAATAAATTAATTGCCACTGATTCAAATCAGATGACAAGGAAGATATAAAGAATGAATGAAAAGTTTTGAATAGAATGCTTTATTGAAGAGGCATGTTGTTATTCTTAAATTCTTATGTCTCTTTTAAATTAGTATAGAAAAATCCTGGGCCCCATATTCCTTCAAATACAATATTTATTAATCACTCACAGTGTGCCAAGGCTCTGGAGCAGATGCATAGGTGTATAAACCATGATAAATGGAATACTGCCGGCCATATCAGTAAACAAAGGATGTCACAGTCATCAGGGATTGCAGCCGCCAGCCAGTGGTGAGCTGGTGAACCCTGAGGGAACTCAGGAAGGAAAGAATACCTGCCATCTAGCGGCCATCAGACTGCGGCCACTCCCTACAGTGAGCCCTGAGGAAACCTGGGATATGAAAACACAGGATACTGGCCCCAGATAGCTGAGGTGCATATCAAAGGAATGACTTCCGTAAGCCCAGATTTTGCAGTCTTCCCATATAAAGAAAATCGCTAAATTCCTTAACTTCAGATTTCTCGTTTTCTTTAATCAGCAGTAATCTTTTGTTCCTACTACCTGCCCCTTGTTGCAGAAATCCTATATATCCTAGCTCCCCCCTCGACTCCTCCAAGCAGTTCTCTCAGGGTTCCTTGAGATGCTGCCTCCCGGGCTTGAAGTCCAAAAACTTCCCGCCAAATAAAACATAACTCTCAACTTTTAGGGTGTGAATATATTTTTTAGTCGACAGCCAATATTGGCCCTCCTGGCACTAGTCTGGGGAAACAAACATCACTGAAACTGAAGAATAAGACACAACTGAAGTATAATTTCCAGAAAACATAACAAATGCTCTCAAAGCAACCCACTGACTAAAGAATTGCAAGGAAAGTAATTTCAATAGGAATTTTAGAGGGAAGAAGGCAGTTCAGCCCACGTTGTCAAATAAGGTTTTATATAGGAGGTGAGACAGGAGTTACGAGCTCAGTTTGACTCGGCAGACGTGACAAAGTGTTTCTGATGAGTAGAACAATGTAAGCGGAAACAAGAAAGCAAATGGCATACTTGGGGAAACAATGATAGAAAGGATGGTTCAGAGAACAAATAATGGAGACATAGTTCGAAAATACTGTTTATATATGCCTCCATGGCCCCCACTTCTATTCACAAGCAAGAATTGGACCTGACGGGTAAAAATTAAAGCCAAGATTCCTGGTCCATCTGTGTAAACGAGTTCTGGGGTACAGGAGAGAGAAAGTAAGGAGAGATTCTGAACAACAGCCTTCAACTATAAAGAAATTAACCAGCTTTCAGCAGACATTCTGGGTATGATATGTGGGTGGATCTGCAGGGATAAGACAGAAGTCTGGGCAGGTAAGACGGAAGCTCTTTGGGGAAGATCTTGAATGTCCGGCTAAGGAGTTCTGACTTTATCACATAGGCTAGCAGAGCCACTGGAAGGTGTGTGTGCGTGCTTTAAAGCACAATAACTTGGTAAAATAATATAATCCAAGGGACAAGCCACTGTTTTTCAACGGGTGAAAAACTAGCAGTTGCTAACAATCTAGGACTTTGAGATTTAAACTGTAAGATTATGATGCTCATAAAAATTTTATCATGTTAATAGTTCTCACATTTTTAAACAACTTACATACATAGAATATGTAGATTGGAAAGGGGGCTGTTCATTTCAGTTGATTAATTCACACATAATTTGCTTAACAGTGCCTTATATTTGATGACTTTGTATTTTTTTCTCATCACTGCTTTCTGTGTCTAATAGTACCAATTCACAGAAAATGAATTAATGGCTCAAAATTAATCCATTGGGTATATAAAGTAGGAGAACATGAAAATCCTCTCATAAATTATATACTGTAATACGGCATAAGGTTGTCAAAGTAAATAGCAAATAAGTTTTCAGGAAGAAAACACATATAAATCTATGCACAGAACAAAGTTCTCGACCAATGCATGATATTCATGAGCAGGGCGAAAGAAAAATTACAAACAGGAAATAGAGCAATGAAAATCTCAAGACTAAACTTTTTGGACCAGGCATCTTTCATCTCTGGTCCTCAGTGTGCTGCCTGTTATAAAAAGTTGTCTAATAGTGACCTGAAGACATTGAAGCTTTCTGGTAATTTTCAAGGTAGGGTTCAGGTAAATCTATGGAGTTTTTCCAAAACAAGTGAAAAGCAAAAGCTTTTAAGTAAGACATTGATGAGTTGTCCCACTAAAGGCAGAGAAGAGACCATAACTAGAGAGGCATCAAAGTTGCAAAGAAGTTCAATAGCAATTAGTAACATCGTAGAAAAGCAAAATATACTAATTGCAAAACGCTATATGAAATGACACTGTTAGAAGATGAATATATCAGTGGAATACAACGTGAAAGAACATTTACTATTTATTATTATGTTTTTAGCAGCAGATATTTTTCTTCAGAGTTGTACAAAATCACATGTTCACAGCATAAAGCAGATCAAATGTGTAGAAGGGAGAAATGATTGACGATTATTTGTTTCTTCCATCACTGAAAACTAAAGCCGGAGGCGAAGAGATTTCTTGTTTGTTAATAATAATTTTTTCAGCCTTGTTGCAATACAAAGTGCATTGGGATCGATATTAGCTGAGTACCATCAATATGTACAGCAAAGTAAAAGGTCGCCACATGAATGACAGAAATTGGACCTTGGGGCAATCTAATACTGCTTTATTCACAGTTGGCAATGTAAGTGTGCCTCCTGAACTTGACTGAAGTTTGAAGGAAATAAGGGAAGCTGTGAATCTGACCAGATCATAGCTGAGAACTTCCAGCATGCTGTGCAAAAAAAAATGAGTAAAGAACAGAAGATTCTATTTCTTCACACTCAAGAACTCTGGCTGTCAAGAGTAAGGAACCTCAAAATGAGGTTTTGAAACAGTAAGTGAAAAAATCCAGTAAAAAAAAAAAATTTCTTTAATTTCCAAAGGCTTGTCTCAGTGGTATATTCAATATCTGGCAGGGTCTGAATCTATTATTTCATAGACAAGGTATCAAAAAATTTAACACTTACGAAGAGAGAGGAAAAGTTCCCAAGAAGGCTGAATGTTGATATAAATGGATTAGTTGACAAGAGATTCTTTCCTACTATTTAGAGACATTCCAAGCTCATTGCAGAAAGAAGTCAGCGCTGTATTGGCCGTATTTAACACATGTGAATGCCGTAACTGAACATCAAGAAATAATTATCACAGACAAAACTAACCAAGAATTCATAAGAAATCCATTTGCCAGTATCTTCTATGTTGATATGTCAACATTCCAGACACCTTTGAGAAAGGCGAGCCCTCAACCTAATTAGTTCCCAGGGGGGCAATGGATGTCTATCAGTAAAAACTCTCTCCATAATTTCTGATTCCTTGCATGATCAGAGAAACAAGAACTTGCTGACAGACCACCAAACATTTTCTTTGCTTCACAACGACTTATAACTTAGGTCTTTCCAATGTGGTATAAATAAAGACGAAATGAAGAAACAGTCTCCGTAGAGAGTCTAATCTGCTGTTCAAACTCTCTTGGAACTGGTTATCAATATCCTGGTGAAACACTGAAAATATCCTCCCTCCTCACTAATATAACTGTTGTCTTTTCCTTATTATAATTGCTACTATTACCATGTTAAATTGTATATTATTGTTATTTTAAAATTGTGACACACATTTTAAAACTTTTTTCTATAATTCATCCAGGTATACCCTGGATGGCCATTAAGTGATTTGCAGATGTCAAAAGATGGGGTAACTTTGATGCATTGGGTGGGTTGGAGCAAGAATAATGGTAGGCAGAGAGATGAAAAATAAGTCCAACAGATTAGTAGAGGTCTGAGATGGAGGCCCAAGAAATGAAGCTGAAAAGATAGCTGTTAAACTATGGCAAGCAGAACCTCTGGATGTCGTGACAGAATGGATATGGGAGGTTTCACTAAGGAAGACTCTGAGGTTCCAAGATGAGGGGAATAGTTGTATCAACAATAAAAGGGGGCAGTGAGCAATACAAGGGGGTAACACTCGTTCACCCTAGAAATTGGGGATTTTAGTGCAAGCATGCTGAGTATGAAGTTAACATGGTAACGTCCAAGTAGAGAAGAATATTTTACATATAATTAAAATAACATTTGTTTGAAATAGAATTACAGATGTCGAAAACAAACTTATGGTTACCAAGGGGTAAGGGGCGGGGAGGGATAAATTGGGAGATTGGGATTGACAGATACACACTATATATATAAAAAAGGTAACTAATAAGAAAGTACCGTAAAGCACACGGAACTCTACTCAATACTCTGTAATGGCCTCTATGGGAAAAGAGTCTACAAAAGAGTGGATATGTGTATATGCATAACTGGTTCACTCCGCTGTACACCTGAAACTAACACAATATTGTAAATCAACTATACTCCAATAAAAAAATAATAAAATAAAATAACCTTTGTTTGTATAGAGATGCTTCTAAAATGTTTGAAGATAGCTGGTTTTCTGAATGACAGCAAGAAAATAACATTGATCATTTGCCTAACAAAGTGGCTTCATAAACAGACAAAGATAAACAACAGCTCATACACCAAATTAGCATGGTCAAGATTAATACAAACATTGCAAAGAATCATTATTAGTACTAAATATTGTAGCACCAAAACACATTTCGTCTTCATAAATAATAATACTGTCCATATTTTGGATAACTGATATAAATCTTTACAGTTTTCAGGATTTTATTTGTAGGTTTCCACTGATGTTTTCCAGTGTTTCTTTCCCTAGCAACAGATATGAAATTCTCCCCAAGAGTTGGCAGCAATACAGACGCCACTTTATATTCACTGTGAACCATCGTCTGCTTCCCTTTACTTGAGCGTTTGCCTTTCTTAGATAATTAACAGCCAACACACACACACACACACACACACACACACACACACACACACACACACACACACACACACACACACACACCAGATCCTCGCCCACTGACCTCAACAATCTCACAACGTGAAAACAGCTGAGATGGAGCAATGATTAGTAGTAAAACTAAAGTTGGAAAACAAAAGGTTTGCCTCTGGATGGCTCAGAGATTTCTTCAATACTTTGATATTTCTTTCTAAAACCTATAATAAGCTAATTTCATCTCCTACCAACACCCACATGCAACATGTCAAGAGAGGACGATGGCATTGAATGTCCAGTGCTTGGAGTCTCTTCGTCATTGGACTCTCCTCAGAGCACATGGTGAATATATGGAATTAGCTCCTCAAGTTATTAAGCAAATACAAAGTAGCTAAGAGACCTAGAAAGTTGAAAGGAGACCCAGGCTGGATTAAGGGTAGGAAGTGGGGTGCTGAGGAATTATTCAGGCATGAACTGTGTAATGTGAACATTAACCAAACAGTTGATATAATTACCAAGGAGCCAAACCCAGAAGTCCTAATCTTTTACCCTACAGTGGTCATTAGCCAGAGATGGGCAGATATCCGGATTCATTCCTCAGCTATGAGGACATCTTCAAAACGAGTGTTCTGTTATAACTCATGAGAAATTATGTGACACATTATACACAGTGTGTCACCTAACAGCAATTTAATCCCTGGGTCTGTCACAGAGTCACTGGGTAGTTCGCAACGGTCACTTTGTCTTTCTGAGGTTGTTCTCTCATCTTGAATAAATAATACTGACACGATAATACTAATCACCCAGGAATTTACTGCCAAGGAGACTTTTGTGAAAAACTCATATAAAACAAATTAAGAGTTATAGAATTGTTAAGTTTAGATGTGAATAACAATACTTTGATTTATAGCATACAGTCTCGTGAGAGACTTTCTCACCTGCGAGTGTCAATTTAGGGCCCTTTATCTGTACACTCCATCTATACTTAGAAATAGTTAACTAAAGAGACGCACAGAACTCTGAAAGCTGGGTTATCTGAGAAACTCGTTACCCAGAGAAACGAGTATTGGATCAGCCATAATTCCCCTAGAGATATTTTCTGTCAGGACTGGGAATTAGAGTTTTACTTTCTTTCTTCTTGTTTTTTTTTTTTTTGTAAACTGTCACATTCCCTGAAAAGTCAATCTGCTCTCCCTTTTCCACGGTTCCTTGCAATACTTGTGTGCGGATGGCATTCAGTAGAAAACTCCAGCTCTAGGAGACAGATTAGCACTCACATCAAGTAGGACATCCTATAAACGTTTAAAATTCAGCTTTCGAAAATAAACGGAGCCATCGGAACATAATTCCGGTCCCACCTCCAGTCCCCACCTAATTCCCCTCTGCCCCAGAGCTGCTGGCGGGGATGGGGGTGGCCGGTGCACTGCAGTCAGTTTCAACCTGACTTTTGGAGACACAGAAATCTGGCCTTTCTCCTGCTCTGCCTCTTGCAGTTCTGTGACATTGCGTCAACCACGTGAATTCGCTCAACCTCCTTTCTGAAGACAGTAACATATGATGGGCAAGGTGGTTGCACTGGAAAATGTCTGTGAAGCGCCTAGTAGAAAATCCGATACCCAGTAGGTACCAACTCAGTCCTAGCTATGATGGTAATAATTTGCACAGAAATGCAAAGTACTAAAAGGAAAAGATAATACACATAACAAAGACCCCGAACCTAGTACTGTTTCTGAAGTGCCGCAGAAAACCCAGCATTGAAAGCAATTTTTGTATCCAACTGTCACATCACATACTGATAGAGCTGAGGTGCTATCAGCTATCTGACAGGTAGGGGGGCTATCTCAAGGGATCTGTATCACACACCTTCCAGCGGAATTACACCCTCAAGGAATCTCTTCAGAGTCTTTGGAATGCTGTATACAAAACATCCAATCAGCTTCATAATAACCAAAGAATTAGTTGGCTTGAAGGAACCTTTGTTCATTCCCCATATATCTTCTCAGTGAAGGTCATGGAGTCCACACTGAACCTCCACAGGAGGTTCGGTGGTACATTTCCTGCCTGGATGCAGAAGGCCTGCACAATTATATTCTCCCTTTATTCAGTCCCTAGCATCTTGCTGGCATAGAACGGATGCCTCCAAATTATCTGATCTTTGAATGTACAGAGTGGGACTCAGGGTACTTTGGAGACAATGGAAGGGACCAAATGCACAAAGATCTGGCGGAGGTTAATTCTTGACAATCAGATCCACGGAAGCCCCACTAAGAAACGTGATGTATTGGGTTGGCCAAAAAGTTCGTTCGGGTTTCTGGTAAGATGTTACAAAACCCACCCGAACGAACTTTTTGGCCAACCCAACATGTGCTTGTTTTTTGTTTTTCTCCCTATGAGCATGAAGATTCTCATATTTTGCCACAAGTTTAGCATCTTGGGCAACAGCTTCCTAGCCTTCAAGAGAGCGTTTTCCAGCACTGGAAAGGAGCTCCAATTGAAACCTGAGCCTTTCCAGACGTTCTTGAGCAGCCAGGATGGATCTTCAGTCCCATTCTACCATGATTTGCTCTGTGAAGAGAGCTCTCTTAAGATGGGGAGGGAATTCCTTTCATAAGATCTTTTACAGGTCTCTTCAATACACATTTTTCTCTTTTATCGATGCCCCTTCAAAGGCTGAGAGTCTTAATGAGTCTCCACCAGTTGATAAATTTGGTTTATCAATTACCTCAGGCCTGAACATTTACCTTATGTTGCAGCACATTCTCACTTTCAGTCGTAATTGTCAGACGAGTCTCCCATGTTAATTTATGGGACTCAGTATATAGTACAATTGAAAGAGCGCTGGACTTGGGGACCACAAGAGCTAGGTTCTGATTTGAGACATGACTCCAGCTGGCTGCATGACCATGAACAACTCATAGATACTTATCAGGCCTTAGTTTTCTCATCTGTTCCGTGAGAGGGCTAGACTATGGGTCTCTTTATTCCCTTTTCAATTCTGAAATGTGAATAAATCTCAAATTAGTTTAGGATGCCCATTGTAGGTGCTCAATAAATGTTAGTTCATGTGAAGTAACAAAGTTAATAATTCAGCGTAAAAATGTTTTAAAACTATTCCTTTCAATTTGCAGTGATTTCTGCCACATAATACGCAATGACAAAAGAAACGGAAAATGTGTATATTATAATCTCATATTTTAAAACAATGACCAAAAAGTCTATATAGCCATAGTGTGTATGTATGAATGTACATATGTATGCGTGTATATGCGTGTGTATGTATGAGTTGTATATATCTTTAAGTATATGAGCTTGGGGAAAAAACAGATACATTCTAGGTTATTAACTTAGTTTTTTTACTTTATTGTACATTTATGAGGTGACGGCTGATGTTGATGTAGAAAATGGAAAGAGGAAAAAGTGGAAACAAAACCAAAAAGGATAACAATAATCAAAACTCTGCTAATCTCTCCCCACCAACCGTATTTTCTCATTTCTATAAAATTACCTAGCATGATATCACTTATATGTGGAATCTATAAAAAGGGTACTAATGAACTTATCTACAAAACAGAAATAGAGTTACAGGTGTAGAAAACAAACTTATGGTTACCAGGGGATGGGGGAGGAGGAACAAACTGGAAGATTAGGATTGACATATACATACTACTATATATAAAATAGGTAACTAATAAGGACCTATTGTATAGCACAGGGATCCCTACTCAATACCCTGTAATGGCCTATATGGGAAAAGAATCTAAAAAAGAGTGGATATATGTATATGTATAATTGATTCACTTCGCTATACACCTGAAACTAACACAAAATTGTAAATCGACTTTACCCCAATAAAAATTTTAAAAATTATCTACTATGTATGTGCACATGTAAAGAGAAATTTTTAAAACCACTTAATTTATTGCCTTCTCCCAATTAAGAGATTCCATCATTTTCAGGGGGGTATTTTTTATTCGGAGGCAGAAGAGTGAGTTCTGTGGGCAGCACAAACTTTGAGGACCTGCAAATCTCACCGGGATGGAAGGTAAGATGAACGTTGTCAGTATGAATGATTTATTCCTTCACTGTCTTTCATTTTACCAGCTGTTCTGATGGGCTGTAGGAATATAGAAGGTCAATAAGAGAACTGATTCAGGGCGGGGGAAGGGGCAGGGGCAGGGCAGGTGTTGCAAAGAGGACGAGTTCAAAGGTCAATGGAGCCAGGCAGCTGATGAAGAAGAAATTCAAGCAATCAACCATGAGATCCTGAATAATGAAGCCTAAAGGGGCCTGAAAACAGGGAGAGAAGAAAGGGTTCAAGACTGGAAGTACAGAAGAGGTCAAAGGGCAGGGAGAATTGAGAGGTTCTTGTTGAAAGAGCATAACAGGTACAGGCCCAGGTTATGACAAGTGGCTGAGGAGTAGATTCCTGTGGATATAAGGAGATAAAGAAGAGGGAGATGGCAGAACCACAAAGCTAGGCTGTTTGAGGGGTCATTCCAAGCAAATGAAGACAGCACACACGAGCACGTCAGGGACTCAAGTAAGACCATGAACCTCTTGCCTAACTCACTTATGAATGTTCATTAAGGACATTTTCACGGCCTCAGAAGTGAGTTACAAGAAGGGATACGCTGTGTGCAGCCCAATGGCAAAATCCTTCAAAGGGGCTAATTTTTTTAGACATGGTCATAAATATGGCCAATATCTGAAGATTCTGGTGGGAAAGAGGAAAGCCTCCAGACTAACCTCCCCCCATTCTCTAACTGCATGTGTGTGTGTGTGTGTGCGTGCGTGTGCATTTGTGAGGGGAGGACTGCAGGGAACCACTGTCCTTGAAGGAGACCTAGGTTTCAAAGCCAGGGACAAAATGTTGAGAAGATGGAAAATTTGTTAGCAATCCAGGAATAAGAAATCTAGGCAGAGAGCCAGGTCAGCGGTAGAGGATGAGAGTGGGGCAAGCTGACCCAAAGGAGATGAAAATTGAAGTTTGCTAACCAAAAAGAGCCTAAGCTTTGCACAACGCCTGGGGCTTTTGGGGATGAGGAAACATTATATATATAAACGATGAGCCTAAAGATTCCCCAAACTGTGTTCAAGTTGTTTTGATACTAATATTAAGGCCTCAGGGGATGGTACAACCTGGAACACTCCCTACGGCTTCAATGGTCCCCATCTGTGCTCCCTGCATTTGGGAAGGACAATGGGAAGAACTACTGTCCCCATGATTCACACAGAGTGGCCAGATAGGACGGCAGATAAGCAGCGGGAAGTGATAAGCCAGGGGAGTGGTCTGCAGCAGAGCCAACATATCATATGATGCTGCTTATATGTGGAATCTAAAACAAGGGTACAGATGAACTTATCTACAAAACAGAAATAGAGTTACAGATGTAGAAAAGAAACTCATGGTTATGGGGTGGGGGGGACGGGGGAGGGATAAATTGGGAGATTGGGATTGACATATACACACTACTATACATAAAATAGATAACTAATGAGAACCTACTGTGTAGCACAGGGAGCTCTACTCAGTGCTCTGTGGTGACCTAAACAGGAAGGAAATCTACAAAAGACTGGATATATGTATAGGTATTAACTGATTCACTCTGCTGTACACCTGAAACTAACACAACATTGTAAATCAACTACACTCCAATAAAAACAAAAACAAATAATGCTGAGGTGAAATGAGTAGCTGAACTACAGATGCTGGCGGAAGTCAGGTGACTTGTGTTCAGCCCCAATCCTGCTGCCTATTGTAGGGACCTGAGAACCTTCCTTAAGGACCATCACCCTGCCTAGGCTACCTGCCAGAATTCCTCTCCCACCTGCCCTTAACTTTGACATGACAGCCAGGTTCATCTGTGTCATTAAAAGGTCACTGATCATTTCTTTGTAGCCCAGGTAAGGACAAAGTAGCCATGTCTGCAGGGTAGGAGGAGCTGAGGGGAAGGGAAGACTTGGAAACCATTTAAGTAACTGACATTTGGAAACTCAAGAGCTACCCTTAGCCCTTCTCCATCATATTCTGAAAATGTCCATTAACTGTATCTGGATTTACTGAGAAGTCTGTATTTTCAGAACCTCTGTGGAGGATGAATTAATTTTTTCACTAGGAAATAGGTCAGATTGTCATATTTGTTTTTAATAGCCAGGGCAGTAAAATAATGAAAGTTTGAAAGAAATGCTTGACGGCCACTCACAGTATACTATTATTAGCCCCATGATGAAACCGCTGTACAGCTGACCCTCGAACAGCGCAGGGGGGTTAGGGACAAGTATACCTTAGGGTCAACCCTCCACATACATGGTTCTTCTGTATCAGAGGTTACACATCTCCAGAGTCAACCAACCAAGGACGATCCTGTAGTTCCACAGTATTTACTACTGAAAAAATCCACAAGTAAGTGGCCCCACGCAGTTCAAACCCCTGTTTTTCTAATTCAAAACCCTGTGTATCTGCTTTATTTGTCAATTATTTTATGTACGCTTCATTAAGGAAACCAGTCAGTCAATCAGACTAGTATAGACAGAATCAGTTCACCTGCCCAGGCCTCAGTTTTATAACAATAAAACGGGAATAACGCCAGGAGTGTTTTACCCGACCGATCCTTGCCACAGACACCATCACCACTACCCTGCCTCTCAAACACTCACAATTGTGCACATGCGCGCACACACACACACACGCATGCACACACACGCACTTTTAAAAACTGGCAGAAATAGGAGAGCCATTCTAATTCTTGAGAGGGAGTTTTCTGGTTGCTTTATTGACTTTTTCTGAAATGAGTAACTTAAGAGGTAAAAAAGAAACTAGGCTTCCCTCTGTCTAAGGGGGTGGAGCAGAAGAGAGAGCAGCAGAATGGATTTGCAGGTACAAGAGGGTGTGCATATGTAGGGGTCAGGTATTCGTTGTGTCTTGTAAAATGAGCTGCCATCCTTCCTGTCTAGATCCAATCAAAGCAGAGGAGAGGAAAGGCGGTATTTGGTAAAATGTGCTCAGGTGGAATGTACACCAGACAGGGCCCTTTTGAGATCATGAGCATCAAACATTCCAGGATTAGCTAATGTTCATCAGTGAACTCCTCCCTCGAAGCACCTGGACATGGTTATGAAATGCCTCACTTCAATAAAAAGCTCCATGTTCCTCTGAAAAGCGAAACAACATGAATAGAAAGGCGTTTACTGCTTTTGAAAACGATCCCAATATAATTTTGGTATTCAGTTTTTAGAATTATGTTTCCCAAGGTTATCCTATGACATAATAAGTAAAAACTATTATAGGTTTGAGAAGAAACTCAACAGTACTTTCATGTGCTATAAAAAGATAATTTACAGAAAAACAAACCGAAAGTCAACAGATGGAAGGAATGCCACATGGGTAAACAGACAACATGGGAAATCCTTTCTCCACAGGAATTAGGAAGGAGTGTAATTTACTCTCTGCTGGGGCTGCAGGGCTGTAGCAGAGTGGGGAGAGAGGGCTGAAGCACTGGGAGGGTTCAGGGAGAGTGGAGGTGCTCAGAGCAGATGTCACCCCCTAACACAGGTGATGGTAACGATATACAGTAAGTCCCCTACACATGAATGAGTTCCATTCCGAGAGTGCGTTCGTTAAGTCCAACAAAGTTAGCCTAGGTACCCAACTAACACAACTGGCTATATAGTACTGTACCGTCATAGGTTTATAATACTTTTCACACAAATAATACATAAAAAACAAAACAAAAAATAAAGAAAACATTTTTAATCTTATAATACAGTACCTTAAAAGTACAGTAGTACAGTACAACAGCCGGCGCTTCTCAGAAGTACCAACTACATCACCGATGCTTTTACGCTTGCTTCCAGACATCCTGGGCTTGAAATAAAGATACTGTACTTGGGCTTCCCTGGTGGCGCAGCGGTTGGGAGTCCGCCTGCCGATGCAGGGGACACGGGTTTGTGCCCTGGTCCGGGAAGATCCCACATGCCGCGGAGTGGCTGGGCCCGTGAGCCATGGCTGCTGAGCCTGCGCGTCCGTAGCCTGTGCTCCGCAACGGGAGAGGCCACAACAGGGAGAGGCCCGTGTACCGCAAAAAAAAAAAAAAAAATACCGTACTCTCTACAGTACTGCGAAGTATATAAAATCACAACCACTTGTAGAGGATGCACACATGTGACAACGTACGCCAGACACGTGAACTAACTTACGTGATCGGACATGCGAACACACGTTAGCATCTTTGAAAGTTTGCAACTTGAAGGTTCGTACGTAGGGCACTTACTGTAGTCACAGCATAGGCCCTATTGTTGGTAATGCTTTTTTGCTTCCTGGGAGAAAAGCCTCTCTTGTGTCAGTTACCACACTTTATGCCAGCCGGCTGCACAAGAGGCATATCCCTTAAACTAAAACCCGCTTTGCCACCCCAGCACATCTCTTTGGCATGTAGATTAGTTCGAGCTGAAAACAATCAAGGTCTAAAAAACTCAGGAAGAAATTGTGACCTTCCCCCAACGGCCTAAAAAAGAGCCTGTTGCAGGAATAGAGCTATCATCACTGATGTCTGCAAAGAATATGGACCAGGTGTGATGGGGGAACCCCCTAGATATCAGCAGCCACTCTGGGTCCCACTGTCTCTGCAGGGCCCAGCAAACATTTATTTACCAAACATTTGCTTTTCATCTTCATGTACACTGCCCTCCTCCCTTCTGACGTCCCAAACCATTACCCGCAACATCCTCTGTTGTCTTTAGCTGAAGATGGTATTTCAAGTGAGGGTTTAGGCCATTTTGTTGAGTTACTCAGTTTTCCTGAGTCTCTCGCGTGAATCCTTGTTTTTCAATTTTTGTGTGATTTTTCTCCTCTTAATCTGTTTCATGTCAATTAAATTCTTAGACCAGCCAGAGCACTTAGAAGGGAAGAGGAAAAGTTCTTCCTCCCTAACAGCCCAATTTGATATTGCTGTACAGGTAGGAAAAAAGAAAATGCTGATTCTTCCTGGGTTTAGCAAACTCAGGAAACCACTTCCTCTGGTATAATACAAGGGCAGCTGCACCTTCAGAGACAGGATCTACTAAATGAAGGCAGGAAGTCAGGTAAATACCTACTGAGTAGGTACATCACATCTCATGTCCTGTTCTAGACGCCATGGAACAATACAGTCAGGGTCTCTGCTCTTGTGGAGCGTACGTTCTAACAATGACGTAACGAAGCCAACAAAAATAGTGACCTTTACTTTATATTGGCTCTTTGGGAACAAGGTGAAGGGAGCCAAATATGAAGCTGATTTGTCAACACTCCCCTTTCCTTCACCCCCAGCAGATCATTTCCCAGGTCAATGATGACCTTCCCAGCTGCTCAACCCTCCTCAACAGGCACTCCCGACAGCCAATAATAATTCGTCAGTGTCAGCCCATGAAAACCTAATCCAGAGTTATCTAACATTTGACAGACACACCTATTGTTTACCCATCCTCTTTTATTTTTGGTTTTTTCTTTTTTATTATTTGTTGGAAAATGTGAAACTCCTTAATCCTAGCTGTACTGGAGGAAAACAGCAAAAGGGAAAGATGTGGCTGTCCTCTAGGCGGTGTTTGACAAGGGATTTGGAAGAACACAGGGATTAGAGCCAGTCTGGTTCACAGCCCTGGAAACAATTTAACCTGAAAGCTGAGCCTCCAGGTTGCGGACCCAGGGCCTGCCGTACAAACATTTTCATTCTCTTCCAACATTTTCCTCACACTGATGTTTTCTGGGAGGGTCTGCAGCTTTAACAACTGTGACCAGTGTCTTACAAATGGCACTCACGTGCTTTGGACATTGTCCTCAATCCAAGGCGTGGCTGGCCATTTACTCTTTGAGTATCTTCTCTTGGGCTCTGACTGGTTTTGCTAGGGGTGGCGACTGGCTGCCCTGCTCATTGGTGGCTTCTTGGCTACGGTGGAATCTTGTCTCCATGGTAGCACCCCCTTCTTACTGCCACTCTGTGACACTCCACAGAACAGCTGGCTGCCACCTATGCCTTCCTCACCTTGTCCCTGGTTTTTATGGAACTGTGGATGCCTGACCACATGCTAACACTTTAACCACATTCCCTGCTTGGATCTCTGGAAGCTATGGGGTTGGCCAAAAAGTGCGTTCGGGCTTTTCCGGAAAAGCCCGAACGCACTTTTTGGCCAACCAATAGTTATCAAGGCCTCTGTCCTTGCTACTGGGGTTTTTTTTTTTTACACCTTTATTGGAGTATAATTGCTTTACAATGGTGTGTTAGTTTCTGCTTTATAACAAAGTGAGTCAGTTATACATATACATATGTTCCCATATCTCTTCCCTCTTGCGTCTCCCTACCTCCCACCCTCCCTATCCCACCCCTCTAGGTGGTCACAAAGCACCAAGCTGATCTCCCTGGGCTATGCGGCTGCTTCCCACTAGCTATCTACCTTACGTTTGGTAGTGTATATATGTCCATGCCTCTCTCTCACTTCATCCCAGCTTACCCTTCCCCCTCCCCTTATCCTCAAGTCCATTCTCTAGTAGGTCTGTGTCTTTATTCCTGTCTTACCCCTAAGTGCTTCATGACATTTTCTTTTTTTAGATTCCATATATATGTGTTAGCATACGGTATTTGTCTTTCTCTTTCTGACTTACTTCACTCTGTATGACAGACTCTAGGTCCATCCACCTCACCACAAATAACTCAATTTCGTTTCTTTTTATGGCTGAGTAATATTCCATTGTGTATATGTGCCACATCTTCTTTATCCATTCATCCAATGATGGACACTTAGGTTCCTTCCATGTCCTGGCTATTGTAAATAGAGCTGCAATGAACATTTTGGTACATGACTCTTTTTGAATTATGGTTTTCTCAGGGTATATGCCCAGTAGTGGGGTTGCTGGGTCGTATGGTAGTTGGATTTTTAGTTTTTTAAGGCACCTCCATACTGTTCTCCATAGTGACTGTACCAATTCACATTCCCACCAGCAGTGCAAGTGTTCCCTCTTCTCCACACCCTCTCCAGCATTTATTGTTTCTAGATTTTTTGATGATGGCTGTTCTGACCGGTGTGAGATGATATCTCATTGTAGTTTTGATTTGCATTTCTCTAATGATTAATGATGTTGAGCATTCTTTCATGTGTTTGTTGGCAATCTGTATATCTTCTTTGGAGAAATGTCTATTTAGGTCTTCTGCCCATTTTTGGATTGGGTTGTTTTTGACCCACTGCCCAGCTTTCACTCCTGGCTGTTGGTGTTATAATACCTGACTGCTCAGACTGCTTCAGACTCCACTGTCTCAGCCTCTCCAGACCTAAGTATGCCTCACCGCCCAAGGCCTAGCGCTAATGTACTTAGACATCTCCTCTTCTTTTGAGTTACTTCCCATGTTTCCGGGAAAAGAAGGGGTGCAGTGTGGGGAGAGGAAGAGAAGGAGGAAGAGGGAGAGGAAGGGGAAAGGGAGGAAGGAGAAATAATTTCACACAACTGAGGTCCTACAGCTATGTGCCCGCTAGTCAGATCATTCTCGTTTCTTTAAGCTTTCAACTGTTTGGCCTTCCTTTGTATAAAGTGCCGAGGTTCATCCCCAGCCTGATTTGCCAACACACTCCTGAAGCACCTCTCTAACCCATCAGATAGCACATAATCACTAAATACAAGTTAATTTCAATATTATCCAAAACAAAACATAATTAGCAACGCAATGTGCTGTGAAGATTATAAAAAGCGTTCAAAAGCCAAGTATAAATGCGTTTGAATTATCTGTGGTTTAGGAGTATTTGTGCCACTGTTCCTCTCCATGAGGCAGAACCAGCGTTGACTTTAGCTATGATTTCATGGTCTATAACCACCACCATTGAGAACTGGGGATGGACTGCAGTTCTGTTCAAATATTGCATGAATCTTCTTCAGTATCAACATTTACTCAACCGCCTTCTTCTAATGAGAGCCCACATCTATGTGACTTCAACGTGATAGACACAGGCTAGTCTCCCTAGATCCAGAATGTACCAAATATATTCAGTGGGAAAATGCAGTTCAGACATGGCTTCCAAGATTCAAATGTATTAAGCAACTCCCTTAAGACGCACTGTGCAGTGAATCGCAGTGAGAAAACTACAATAACGAACACTAGGAGAAATATTTCAAACACAGGGAGGCACAATTTCAAATAATGGGACAAAGCTACACACCAGCCTAATGTGCAGCCTTCAAAGATGGGAAGTCTCTTCTTGAATTTGGGCTATTAAGTGCCTTCATGAAGGGCCCTTGAAGTAGAAAGTCTTGTGTAATTTTTCTGTAGACAGTTTTAAGGACAATGATAAATATGTTTCTAATGTTAATGCCTTTGCCAGATTATTGCCCCAGAATGCAAAAGCAGGTCTAGGAAAGATGATGAGACCCCCTGAATCTTTGTGGCGTAGGTCCGTAAAATTCACGTATGTTATAATGTAGGTAAGTTGCAGAAAGCACAGGGTTCAGGCAAAGTTACAAAAAGCAAAGAATGTTTTGCTCCTACTGTGTTTTTTATAAAGATGAAACATGAACATGATTTTTTTAAATGCAACAGTTCAGAAAGAGCAGAATAAAAAGTAAGTCTCCTTTCCACTCTTGAATAAACAGACAAAAAAAGGCCAAAACATCTTTCTTGGAACAATGTAGAGACTGATTCTTCTTGCAGTAAACATTACCTTTTACCAAAAAATGTTCTGAGAATGATGTCTCCTTGACGGTGTGGAACAGTTTCACTGATTTATTCACATACATTTATTGAGTGCCTACTCTGTGCTCTGCCTGATTTTTCTAGACATTCGCATTTTTCTGCTACTTCTTCCCTTTCTAGTTATGGTCCTTTGCCTCTCCTGGATGCCCAGCCATTCACCATTCTTTAGAACCAGTTCTGTCTGTGGCCAGGAAAGATAACAAGCTCTTGGTCAAAAACTCAGCCCAAGTCACTCCACCACTGGGCCCAGTTTGACCCTGTATTTTGGCCTTCATGATGGTGTTTCTGTCGTGTGCACTTTTTGTCCCAGCTATAGCTCTGCTTTATTCAAACGTGTCAATCAAAGGTTTCACGACCTGCCCAGCAGAGGATCATGTTAATCACCGTGTACTTTGAAGTCAGATGGCTTGGGTAGCAATATTTACTTTCTTACTCATTAGCTCTGGGCAAGTAAAAACTTCCATGGGGCTCAGTTTCCTCATCTGATAAGTGAAAAGACTATCAGTACGGACTTCCTAGTGTTAGGAGAATAAACCCATCTCTAAAGCTCTTAGCAGTGCTGTCGACTTTCATGCACGTGGTCATGAAAAGGACTGGGGTCCAACATTGCTCCTGAAACTTACTCAACTGAGAATGAAAGACTCAGTTTAGATTTCTTCCACTGAATCTTAGTCCTATTCTAGAATCCTTTCTCTTTATAATAAGGAAGTCTCTGATCATGTTGGTTTGCCTATACCTCCAAATACGTCTACTTCATCTCTCTGCTGGTCAGGATACCTTCTTGTGTCTTCATAGGCTTCCACGATGTAGAACCCTTACTGGCATCTGTTGTCCATTTTGACAGACACTGCGCCTCACATTGTATCCTCCTGATCAGACTTCATCCTTTGCCTTTCAGCTGTTTTTCCTGTGCTTTGCCACGATGAACATCAGTCTGGTGGCCATGTGAGTTGGAAAGACAGACAGCTCCCAGTCAGATATATCCTGCTGTTTATGCCAGAAGTCCAGGGTTCTATAGGGCATCTAATGCTCACCTGTAAGGTAACGTCACAGCCAGCCACGGTATGTGCAGGTAAGAGAATACGTAAGTTTGAAAAATGTTTCCTCCAGTGCACTTCCTACCCATTATCAGAGGTCAAACTTATCCACAGACATCAATCTGAACTCAATTCGCTCAGACAACTCACCTATTCAGTGGCACGACTGACCTAGAGATAGGTTATGGAAATAATGCCCACTGCCAAGTTCTCTCAACCAGTGACCTCCCCCAGCTTTGGTGGCAGGCTATGGTTTACAGAGCTACAGATGGGAGACCGCTGATAGTGGAAGGTACGATAAAAGCACAAACTGTTTCATTTTCTCGAGTTTCATGGCTGGAAAATGAAACTACAAAGTGTATGTTTTACC
Source organism: Tursiops truncatus (assembly GCF_011762595.2). Classification (NCBI taxonomy): domain Eukaryota; kingdom Metazoa; phylum Chordata; class Mammalia; order Artiodactyla; family Delphinidae; genus Tursiops; species Tursiops truncatus. The sequence continues at coordinate 24,475,359 of NC_047054.1, read as the reverse complement.
AAGCTGAAAGGAGCCAAGTCTAACACCTTGGAGAATGAAGTAAAAAGATTTCTTTAGCAAAGAGAAGGAGGTGATATACAATTGTCTATGGTAAATAAAAACTGGCTCACCTTATTTGGATTTTAAAAGCCACCATACAAGTGGGAATATTAAGGTACTTTATATATCACAATTTAGATTATGCAGTAATTATTCATTATATTGGCTCACAAAGTGTTACTATCTTACTTGTACCCAGAGGCAGGAGTGGATTCTAAGGCCATCCAAAATTTTAAAAATCAGATATTCAAACCAGTAAAATTAAAAAAAAATAATGATAATATAGCAGTGGTTGAGAGTCCGCCTGCCGATGCAGGGGACACGGGTTTGTGCCCCGGTCCGGGAGGATCCCACATGCCGCGGAGTGGCTGGGCCCATGAGCCATGGCCGCTAAGGCTCGCATCCGGAGCCTGTGCTCTGCAACGGGAGAGGCCACAACAGTGAGAGGCCCGCGTACCGCAAAAAAAAAAAAAAAAAAAAAAAAAAGATAATATAAAAGCACAACTTATTCACCTGAAATAGTAGAATAAAATAATTTAGTTGATGTATTTTGTTGATTAGAGCATAAGGATAATGAAGTCAAGGGTTCACTTGCACATTTGCTAATGAACCTACCGATTCACCGATACAGCCTATACTAGTTACAGCCTATGATCCTGTCATCATTGGCCACAACTGGAATTTTCAGAGCAATGATAGACAACTACAGCCAAAATCAGAAAAATAAACCTCAGAATTTTTTCTTTATTTAGGGAAAGAGAGAACACATTCAGTTGGAGATCTAAAACATCCCTCCAAGTCAAATAATAAGGTTCCGGGAATATAAGAACAAGCAGTCACTTTCCAATCATTTTCTGCATCCTTCACTGTCTGCATGATACGTTACGTCCATTTATACTTTTCACTCTTTTCTCCTTTAAATATAAATGAACCTTCCCCAGGTTCCACTGATTCCCTCAGAAAAGGCTGTAATACGCTAGGCCTAGTATGTCACCTCTTTTTATACAGATACAGCTTCCAAGCTTCAGGGGGAAAATACATCTAAAAAGGTGGCACCTTTCCCAAAGTGCTTGAATGTAAGAGAAATGGCAGCAATGCCAGGCTTACACCCGGCAGGCCTGGGAAGAAACAGGACTGAAATGAATTAGATATTGATTGCTTGGATATTTTTGAGATTTCCTTTGATCTGAATTGGTTCTCCAGACAAGGGATTGGATTTGGACGTTAAATGACAGTGAAAATAATTCTTGAAGATACAAAAATCTCAGTTAGAACGTCGCTTAGAGGTCATTTATTCTAAGCTTCAATTCCTTCCACTTGCATCATTAGTGATTTTTCAAACCATCATTGAGGAACTCCTGATAAGAAACATAAATTAATTTATTAACTAATGAGAATAATTTGCAAGGTTGGAAAGCAAGAGCTCTTCACTAAACTTTGATAATCCCATAACTATTATTTTTGGAAAATTACAAGTCATTTATTTCCTTTCTGATAGCTATCCCTATGTGGTTTGAAAATGAATATGACTTTCAAAACCTCTTAGTAACCAGCTTTGGGATTTTCTTTTAGAAACTCCAAAAATATATGCTGAAGTTGAGTGCTTCTGAGCAATGCCTCCATAATGTCCCACTGGAATGAAACAGGAATGGATAAAATATATGAAAACTAAATCCCAACATAATATTAGTGGAGGTATAGTTCCTTTGCAAGTTTCACTGCACCACTTTTCAAACTTTATGTAATGTTATGTATGTGCTAGGTTGGTCACTATGTCTCATCTAAAGATTTGGCCATTTGCACAAGTGAAAGTGAGCATTCTTATATAATTGCTTTTCAATCATAGACTCTCACAGCTCCTAATTTTCCCTTTATGTTTCATTTCCTTTACCATATCCAAATCTCAATTGGAAAAGCAAGGATATTCCCTTACTGTCAAGAAAAGCATCCCTCATTTTGCTCTGAGTAAGAAATATTCCCAGTGAAGCCAACACACACTGCCTCTCCCTCCTCTTACTCTCTTGTCATGCATTATCTCACGTACTGCTCCCTTCAGCTTTGACAGGGAAGTACTATTATTGTTTCCATTGAAATGATGATAAAATGGTGGCTCAAAGAGGTCAGTAACTTGCCTGAGGTCACACTGCTACTAAATGCCAAAGCCAAGGCCCTAAGCTCATGCTCCGGACTGTGGCATCCCCTGAATATATCCATGTGTAATTCTGATATATTCCAGCCAATTTACATTTATACACACCACTGGCTGAAAAGATGAGGTCATTACTTTACTGAAGAAGTGTTACAACTCTCTGTCTTTTAGATTACTCACAGTCTACTCTAGACAAAAAACGTTGCCTGCCATTTCAGTAAACAAAGAATGTTGTCTGCCATCAACCCAACAAACTATCAGCTACTACAGCACCTGATGGTGGGGGGGATTCAGGATGAAGAAAAACAGGAGACTGGCCCTAGATAGTTAAGATGCACGTCAGAAGAATAATTTCCATGAGCCCAGACTCTTGCACTGTCCTGTACGTAGAAAGGCACTAAAATCATTAACCTGAGGTGCCTGATTTTCGTGATGAGCAGTAATCTTTTGATGTTTGACTACATTTTTTTTAACCATCAATTCCTGTATCTTGGGAGATTGGGATGGACATATACACACTACTATATATAAAACAGATAACTAATAAGAACCTACTGTAGAGCACAGGGAACTCTACTCAATGCTCTGTAATGACCTATATGGGAAAAGAACTAAAAAAGAGTGGATATAGGTATATGTATAACTGATTCACTTTGCTGCACACCTGAAACAAACACAACATTGTAAATCAACTATAATCCAATAAACATTAATCTTAAAAAATTCTATATCTCCTGGCTCCTCCGTCACCTCTTTGGAACAGTCCCTCAGAGCTATCTGAGAGGCTGCCTTCCCAGACTATAGTCCTCAGTAACGCCCCAAATAAAACATAATTCTCAACTTTTAGGTTGTGCATTTTTTTTTCAGTTCATACTACACAAACTATTTAGTAAATAAGACACTACTTTTGTAAAGGTTCAAACAAGTGTTCAAGATAAAGGATTTTTTAAATGAAGGGCAACAACTTACTTCATTTTTTAGTTAAGTAAACCTGTTTCTTCTTAATAATGTATAGAGCAAGATATAGTCACTTGAACAAACTTCTTGAAGAAATGTCTTTAAATTGAGGGTAAAGTTTCAAGAATAAATATGCAAAAAAACACATTTCTTTAAATTTTTTTTCTAGGATCCAGTATGTACTTCCTACAGTGATTTGGATTCTCTTCCCATCTTCCAAACCCTTTAGAAAGGAACAGCAAGAGAATAGGGGATGTTTTTTTCCTCTATTGCACTGAATTATAGTGACTTCCAAAATCAAGTCTGCATGTCTCAACCAATTTAAACACACTAGAATTTGCTACTCCAAGTAAATGATGCTACTTTTAATTTAAACCCAGGCAAACCTTATCTTCTCAACTTTTACTTCTTTCAACTATGAAAAAAAAAGAATTCCAAGGGCTGGAAGTCATCTCTAAAGTTTCACTGAGACACATCATTACATACCTACTAACCAGAAATAGCTAAAGCAAACCAAAGATAAATAAGTAGGAATAGAAGTACAACAAATTATAACTGCCTGCGAAGAGAATAATCTTTCTCTTATGATGTTTATTAAATCTTACTGTAACAGTGTATAGGTATGATTTTATGTACACACCCTTGTCTAAAGCGGGGGAGGGAAAAGAAAAGAATCCCCAGGTGTTTGGGGCTGAGCTCCTTATTTGGAAAGGCACTGATCATCAATTGAGTTTGACTACAGTACTCTGAAATTATCACTCCTTCCACAATGAATGAGCTACCAAAAGTAAATAGACTAGAAACCAACATCATTGAGGAAGGTTCACAAAAAGATGCAAGATTTGAGGAAGATAATTATTCTGAAGTCTAACATGACTCAGAAGAGCAGAATAAAATAAGCTCCCAGGTTTGATGATCAAGCTTCATCAGAGGGAAGAGCTTTCCATCAGCGACTGGCCAAAGGCTGCAGGCGCTCCACAGAAGCTGGAAGGAAGGGTTTAGAAGAAAACGAATCTCCTTTGTAACCACCTCTTTAATAGAACATCCCAGAGTGTCTCCTTCTAAATCCTCCTCTTTTCTCATTCTTGAGAACTCATCTGTTCCCATGGCTTCAGCAACTGTCAGAGAAGAACCCCAACCTCATAAAGGAGAGCCTGGAATAAACACACCACAGCCCTGGAAGTGTTAAAAGTAGACAGTGAGACTTAATGGATCAGAGCAGTACAGATGTCTTCTCTTTGACATCTTCCATCTAACCTGACATCGGTAATCCTACTGAATCCACCCCTTCCTCATCATTCCCAGTCATGTTTTATTTTAACTCTCCCGTGAGTTTTCACTTGAATTAGTTTGCAACACTGCAACTGCAGACTGGTTTCTAAGGCAAAGCTAAGTATGTCATTCTCCCTTCACACTCTCCCTTCACAAAACCTGGGTCACACATACTCTAAAGTAGTGGCTGCCCATCTGGAATCTCTGCTTTCCTGGATTTTTTTAAAGTGTCATTTGGGGCCAGCAGCCTATTCTCAATAGTTCCAAAAAGCTTAAAGATAATCATGAATTTATCTGGATAAGGCTGCATAGATTAACTGTAACTACTGGAATTACTACAACTCAACATGTTCTTCCTTAACCCATCAAGACAGGCCCAGGAGCTAATCCTGAGTTCTCCTGGGAGTGTGAACCTCTCCCAATTCAGCAATACAAGGCTGACTTGACATTGCCTGGTAACTTCTATACACCGTCAACACTAACGTAGGGCTCCTTTAGGGCAACAGCTATAATAATAATTCACTGTTGTGTTTCCAGAGCCTGGCACTGAAGTAGAGTAAGTACTTAATAGGTATTTGCTTTAATGACTTTTTAGAAATTTGACGGATAGTTTTTGATTCCTAATCAGATTAATTGTATTATTCAATACAAAATGAAGAAGAGGATAGAGAATTTTAAATTAAATCCAGTCTGTAGGCTGCAGATCTTTTCGAAAAACAGGGGGCATAGGTCAAACACAGAAACAACAAGAAGCTGTTGGAGATGTAAAAAGCAAAGGCACTGGTGTTTACTAAGCAACCAGTATTTACCAGGCCCTGTCCCAGACAAATTACATAAATGCCTTCATTTCCTCCTCACCGTAAAGCTGTGAGATGGTGTTTACATTTAACAGATGCAAACAAAATAAGATTCAGAGAGACTGAGTGATTTCCTCAAGTCACAACGGCTAAGGTGTAGAGGTTCTGACCACAGCTACCCGACAGAAAGCCTATTGTTCCACACGTTATTTTGTTGCCGGGAACTAGACACCCACGATAACAAATCCAAATGACAGACCTGCTAGTTCTAAGTCTGTTTAGTTTCCTAAAGGAAGCTCGATAAATGCATCCAGGAGTTAAAAATTAAGAACTTGATGGTATCGTGGGTACACAAGAAATAACCTGTATTTTTGTATTAATTTCTCCCAACTTCTGTATCAGGCTGTCCTAGAGCATTCAGAGACTTCACACACGTAACAGTTAAGCAAATTTTCCTGAAGCTAAGGTTCATGCCCCTCTCCTGCAGACTTCCACCAAGACACATGGCTCAAGAAAACACCTGAAGAAGCTTCCTGTTACACAATAGAGAAGCAGTGTACCATTCTCGCTACACAGGGCGAACCCTCAAAACCCTGCACGTGTTTCTCTCTGCTTTGACAAGCCCACTGCTCTGTACCCTATGGTCCAGCAACATGCGATACATCTAAAAATGGAATAGAGTCACGAAAAGGAAAAAGAATGGGAAGAATTGAGCTTTATCACGATAAGGCATGTGCCAGGGGCAGGTGCCGGGGGCGGTGTCATGCATTTTTCTCCTTTAAGTTACAGACGGCCAGAAAATAACAAGAGCACCCTAATTGATTACTAACATGCACAGCTTTCTTCCTGTTCTTTCTTGTCGTCTGTTCTAACTTTAGCCTTTTAATTCTGTTTAAAAACAGAAGCGGGCTTTTATTGGATGTTCATTTCATTTACCTATTATCGTTAATCAGGAGTCTCAGTGTTTTGTGTTCTGGGATGTGTGCCAGTTCCACAGGTAATCAGGGATACAGATAGATACACAGTCTCTGTGGCCTTGTACACAGGTTCTAAAGTGAATGGCAGAGATGATAATGATGCAATCTTCCTGAAAAAAGAGGAGGCAGTTCCCTTCAACTGAATACCATGCAGACGTCCTCTCTGAGGTCATCGAGTCACGCGTTCCTCTCTAGACTCCCTCACGTTCTCTGATGGGATGGAGATGGCGTGCTCTCACTACAGGTAAATAGATGAGGTGATGGAAAATAGAGAATATATTCAATGAACACCGAGTGAATACTTCCCTGGTGTAGACCTGTGCTGTCCAACCGCTAACCACGTGTCTGTTGCACACTTGAAATGTGACTTAACTGAATCAGACCGTGCTTTAAGTGCTACATTCACACTGGATTGGGAAGATCCAATATGAAAAAAAAAGGTCACTAATAACTTATGCTAATTATATACTGAAATGATAGTTTTGGATACATTTACATTTTTGAAATGTGGCTACCAGAAAATTAAAATTACACATATGGCTTGAATTTTTCTTCCGTTGTTCAGTGCTTCTCCAGATATTCTGATGTTCTAAGCTCTAAGAGAAGTTGGGTAGAGTGGAGTGTGGCGGTAATAGACTAAGTAAGGAAGTAAAAACCACTTAAAAAAAAAAAGCAAATTAGGGAAGTGAGGGACCCATGGCCCAGTGAGCCTTATAGGGCTGGCTTTTTGTCTCTGATTCATAAGATCTGGCAAACAGGTGACTATGTTTATACCAGTTTCTATTTATACCAGTTTCTCAAAGGAAGCACAGAAGGATCTGAGTTGCAGACCAGAAATATCCTTCAGTGTTTCTCTACACTGTTGCTTGAGGGAAATCCTATTGCTTTCACTGATTTTTACCTAGTTTATTTTACCTTAATTCTGTTTAACACCCTTATGTTATGACATTTATGTTTATAAAATTTAATAGTGTCAAGGGCCTAATATTTTAAATTTTTCTACAAAAAAATCCCATCAGCAGTTTTGATTCATCTTTTTTCGTCTCCTTCCTCCTTCCCATTCATTTTCTCTCTCCCTTTCCTTTTTCTGTCTCCCCTTCCTCGGCCTCTGTGTCTCTTATTCCCCTTTTCCCTCTCCTCTGTGATAAGAAATATCCTCCCCTAACAGAAGAACCTCCATCCTACCTCTGAGTTGAGCTGTCTAGTCAAAGTTCTTGAGCTCAAGGCAATATGGGCCATTGACTCCAATACACAGAACTCCCCGAAACCTTAGTCCAAAATTGTGAATTTGCAAATCTCTGGAGGCCATCTCTGTCTTGTCAGGGAAAATGTGCTGTGCCCCACAGATCCAATAAGATACACACAGACATAAATCACTAGAATACTCATCCTGTTTTCACAAAGAGGGAAGCAGTCTTTGTCACTTCTAACTCCACGTAACCATGTGAGGCTAAGAGATACAGATTGTATAGATTATAGATACCAAGCTACAGTTAAAGTAGTTAAAAATAAAATTTAAGTAATGGAGCAGTCACCCACATAGCAAGATTTAACCATGCCATGCAGACAACTCAGGAGGGGTTTGGTGCAACACACTTCAACAAGTCCTTCCTGGGAATCTCCTGGTGCCTTGCATCATTTCATTTAGATACCCTTAAACACATTCTCTTCTAGCCACGTGAGCATATATTTAAGTATTTTCTCTCTTACTTCCTAAGAAATCCTAACATATATTTCCAAAGGAATATGTCTTTTCTTCCACCTCCCTTTGCAGTAGAAGCTTTATTACCCTACATGTTCCTCACTCAGCCATGGTCTAGCTATGTCACTTCTCTCAATCCATCTCAGTCTCCTCAACTCTGAATGGGGGTAGGAATGGAGTATCTGTCCCAAATCCATGACAAGGTCAGTTCCAGCTCCAGGACAGTGATTTTGGAACTATACTAGGACCACAACAGGGGAGGTAGTGGGGGCGGGGGGAGAGAAAGGTATCTGTCAAGCAAATCTTATAGATATTGATGGGCTAATCGTTTGTTTTCCCATTTGGCCTCTCTCTCTAGGTAAAAGGTATTAGTGACCCTTCATTAGGTCTTGCTATTTAACAGACAGTGGGTTAGCAATTATCAGTCAGATTTTACAGATGGAAACACCAAGGCACAAAGAGGTTAAGGAAGCTGCCGGAGACCCCAAGATCACAGAGCTAGTAAGTCCAGCAACTCACTGCCCTTTATAAGATCTCCGTTCACTTTATCACATTGCTTTATTATCATCTTTCTCTATTTCTCGATATTAACCTTTCTGAAGCACTTCCTCTCAGAAGCCCCAATGCCAAACACTATGCTTGAATCTATGAGGTGTTCAGTATATGTTGAAATGACTGAGAAGGCAGAAATTGCCTTATTTTGTGAAGAATTTAAGCATTTTACATACAGAAAATAATTCCAAAACATCCATTTATATACTGCTGACTGGACAAAAGATCTAGCTCTTAGTGAACTAGTCTCTTCCCTAGAATGCCCTTTTTTCTAATCTGACAGATCCAAACACTAATGGTGAAGAAAGACTGTATCTTTGGCTCACAGACTCAGCCATCTCTTTATTTATGTCTGTGTTTTGCTAAGTCAGAGAAATTCCTCTTCATCTTCAGTACAGCATAAGGTTTACCCAAACACCTCTACCAATTTTGGTCTGTGCTACCTTACCTTTTCCCCCCAATATTTTATTATAAAAAGTTGAAACATTCCATAAAGTTAAAATAATTGTCTAATCCACACCCACGTTCCCGCATCTCAATCCTACCATGAACATTTTACTATACTTGCTTTATAACATATCCACCCTATCCATCCATTAATCCATCTGTTGATGCATTCAAAATAAAAAGTTCCTCTAAACACTCCCGCAAGCATATCTATGCTACGTTATCTTTAACAATTACATGAAATCTCTGTATACTGCATTTCCTATACAATCATAAGATAGAAACTCTCTGTTTCCTATGGATTTTGGGGGGTTGCTTACTACTGAAATTGAAACCTCAAACCTGAGCTAGAGGCAAGTGGGTTAAGAGGGAAGACCCGGAGAAGGAAAGACCTGAACATTTTCAAATTCATCAAATTGTCTTGAGTAAATGCTGCATAAAATTAAAATTCCACCCTTTATTCTTCATTCAAGGAGACAGTGACAATCCTATTAGCTTCTGCTTCATGACTTTATAAATCGACAAATGACAACATAGTATATTAGACCATTAGAACATCATTACCGAGACTTAAGTTCACAAGGTTTCCCTAGGGAAGTCTACCATGACATTTTTCGGTCTGGGTCAAGAATTTGACAAGGGCAAACCTCCAGGCCTGTACCATGCACCTGTTCATGAGATGCCAGCTCACAATGGGCACGAGCCTGAAGTAGGAAATAATACAAACAGTAATTTTCAGAGTTAACCATCTAAGATGAGTATAGCAAACGTAGCAGTTGTTTGGCAAAACTAAAAACCCAGTGAGGAAAGAAATTTATTTAAATCCTTTAAAAAATCTTGTTAAGTCCCCAATGCAGGTAGTACTTTTCCTACCTCAGGGCCATGCTGCTCTGTTTGGTAGAAATACTCCTCCCCTACTACAGAGTGCCTATTCATCATATCATCCCATGCACAGTTTCTGCTGCTTCTGCAAAGCCTTCCTGGTCTTTTCCCAGCAGAAGCGTATCTTCTTTTTATTTCTCACAGTAACTTTTCATGTGTCAATTATTATATTTATGATTTGATTTATAATGAGTTCATTACATCTGCCCCACTGTTAGTACACTGCACTCTCCTCATTTTAGAAAATGCCAGTCATGACACTTGACTTCTACTAGGTGCTCAAAGAATGTTGAGTAAATTAAAGTTGAAGCCCATGTCAAATCATTTCATGCCAGCTGGTATGGGGGAGAATTCGGTACTCCTTCTGCGAATCTGTTGACCAACTAAAGAGAAAAGAAAGGACCAGTGCACAGCACAGAGTACTAAAAGCTTTGATTCCGGAACCCCAAAGAAAATGCATCAACAGTCTGTTTCCTATTGAACCCCCAAATTAACAGATCCTGCTTGAATCACAGGTCACCCCTGAAATGCAGGGCTATTCAAGTGGAATTTTCATCGTGGCCAAAGGTTATTTTAAAAGAATTCCTTTTTTTTGGACAGAAAAGCAAAAATAGCTTATAGGAGACAAGATCTGGTTTTATGTCATGAGCATCTTTTGATCAAAAAGATGCTTTCTGCTCTCTATTTTCCTTTTTAATCTAGCGCCTTCTACTCCCTAGTATGTTTGAAAAAGGGCCCTCGGATGGCAAGGAAAACATGCTCGTTCTGCTCACCATCCCAGGAGAAAAGACACGATGGGTCTACGCCACGTTCGGCAATTTCTCTTCCCCTCATCAATTTATCAGCACAGGTCTCTAGCACGGCAATGACACTGCTTGCATTTCCCCAGCAAATTTATCAGCTCCTGTCATTATAAATCGGCATTTGGATATTTTTAGCTGGACAGTTCTCCCGAGCCTCAATGTCAACGCTGCCGTATGCATCCGCCCAGCAAAGGGAGGGAGAGCTGCAGTCTCAGAGTCATTGTGTTTTGTGAGTTGTTTTTCTTTTTCTTTTTTTTTTTTTCCTGGAGCAGGGATCACCACTGTGGCTCCCTGCCCAACATGCTCTGTAGGCTGCTGCAGCTCCTGGGGCCCGAGCGGCGCTCTGTCTACATTTGGCAACGCCCTGCACCGCATAGCTGCGTCACCCCACTGACTTCTCCCTGACTGATGATCATTCAGGTGAAAAGGAAACCCTCAGAAGGGAAGATGATGAGGCCTCAAAGAACAGATACCCAGACTCAAAGCCTGGATGAAGTACACGAGGCAAACGCACATCTCCAGAGGGAAAGGTCAGACTCAAATGCATTTCAATCTGGAACTCTTTCGGTGTTTACGGCTATTTTCCCAACTTTCCCAATGAATGGAGGAAGACGGGAACAACAACACTCTCACACAATGCCTTCGACTAACAAACGAGCAATATATTACCATGAAGTGAATAAGAGGATTAACTGTCACTGAATGCACCGTACTGCATGCATTATCCTAAGCACTATTATTTTCCATGACTCAGACTTGAGGCACGTGCAGAACAAGTCAGTTTGGAAAGTGATTTGCACAGTGTCCTTTCTTCTTATTTCTGTTGTTTTTCTCAGTTATTAAAACACCGTACTGACACTGGGGAGGCCAAAATGCCTGGGGGACGCAAGTTTGGGGAAGCAGTAAAAACATAGCCTGCCTTTGCGTCCTCTGGAATCATCCCCGATGTGGAAGGCAAATGCCGTAAGGAGACAAAGCATTATGTAATTTAAGGTTTAGCTTACATAGGATGAGAGGGATTATTCCCATTTAATCAGGGCAGGGAGGAGAGGCAGTCAAAACAAAAGAAAAAATAACCCTACAAACCAAGAATGATACAGAATACTAGGGAAGTGGGCAGGTTGTCCCTAGCTTTGCTTAGTTCAGAAGTGAAGGAAGTGCTGGATGGGACCCTTACTGAGCTGTTCCAGCTGCCACATGGTCCAACTGTTTGACTCTTACCAATATCTTTCGTTTTCCCAGTCTCTGGGAGAGAAATGGCTATAGAAAGCTGTTTCATTGTCAACTGAATCTAGGAAAAAGTCCTCCTTCCAGTTTTGATCCTATTCTCACCCCTAAGTTCCCCAAACAACATGATTTAGTGTCTCCAAAGGACTTCATCGAACACAAATCCAAAGGCTATATAAAAAGACAGAAACTTTTTGGAGATGACTTCAAGGAACCTTGGTCACACTATAATAGCATTTGGAACTTTCAGCTCTTTGTCTATATTTTCCACTACGGACAATAATCTTCCTTTGTTTTTTAATTAATTAATTTACTTTTTATTTTTGGCTGTGTTGGGTCTTCGTTGCCGCACGTGGGCTTTCTCTAGTTGTGGTGAGCGGGGGCTACTCTTCGTTGTGGTGTACAGGCTTCTCATTGCAGTGGTTTCTCTTGTTGCGGAGCAAGGACTCTAGGCACGTGGGCTTCAGTAGTTGTGGACACAGGCTCAGTAGTTGTGGCTCGTGGACTCTAGAGCACAGGCTCAGTAGTTGTGGCACATGGGCTTAGTTGCTCCATGGCACGTGGGATCTTCCCAGACCAAGGCTCAAACCTGTGTCCCCTGCACTGGCAGGCGGATGCTTAACCACTGTGCCACCAGGGAAGTCCCCGGACAATTATCTTTCAAATTCATCCTCCTCTCCAATTAAGACCGCCTCTGCTCTAGCTTGAGTCTTTCCCCAATTATTATAACAGCATCTTCATGATTCATGCTGCCTCTTTATCTTCCATTCCAAACCTTTATCTATTCACTGAACATCCATTACGTACCTCCTGGAGGATGGTGGGAAGGTGGCAATGGAGATAAGAAAAAGTGCAAAGATTTGGGATAGTGGAGGTAGAATAGCCAAGATGTGCTAATGAACAGGGTAAGGCATGTATGTGAGAATGAAGAAGGAATTACAGATGATTACCAGTTGCTTTAAGCAACTGGATTGATGATGGAAGAGACTGGAGGAAAAACTAAATTGGGGATGGAAAACAACATTTCATGTTTGTATGAACTAAGTTGAGATAGCTTGAAGTATCCAAGGTATTTTATACACGTAAAAACACAAACCCATTGACAGCCACCAAAGTACATGGTACCAATAAGGCTTAGAACCCCCGACACGGGGCAGAAGACAGAGGCAAGAGCAGAAGGATCAGACTTCAAAGTAAAATGCTGCAATAAGGAGAAATTAAGCAGAGGAAGAGGTGTTATCAAATGCGAAGGGAGAGCTAATGATTTCCGAGGCAACACAGGTGAATATGACACAGGAAGTACGATGGTGTGAATGTCTGTGTCTTTCCAAAATTCCTATGTTGAAATCCTAATGCCCAATGTGATGGCATGAGGAGGTGGGGCCTTTGGGAGGGACTTTGGTCATGAGGGTGGAACCATCATGAATGGGACTAATGTTCTAATAAAACTGACCTCACGGAGCTCGCTCACTCTTTTCACCACATGAGGACACAACGAGAAGTTTGTGACCAGGAAGAGGGCCCTCACCCAACCCTGCTGGCACCCTGATCTTGGACTTGTAGCCTCCAGAATCATGAGAAATGAATTTCTGTTCTTTGTAAACCACCTAGTCTGTGGTATTTTGTTATAATAGCCTGAATGGACCAAGAAAGGAAATAAGGGAGGATATTGTTTCAAGAAAGGAGAGGTTAATTTTGTGGTGACAGCTGCTGAGAAATCCAGTGACATGAAGGCAATACGGAGGGAACTGATGACCTTGTCAATGATTTCATTTCCATGGGAGTGGCAGACGCCTGAATGAATGGGTTGAAGACCAAATGGGAGGTAAAGAATAGAGATGATAAACGTAGATAACAGTTTTCAAGACGTTTAGCTAAGAGGGGAAAGAAAGAACTGGGGTGACAGCTGGAGGCGGGTATGGGGTTATGGAAGGATTCTGTTAACATGGGAAGTTTCTTAATTTATCTAGGTATCAGTTTCCTCATCTATAACGTAAGTATAATAATAGGACCTAACTCATGAGTTTGTTAGGATTAAAAAAAAATAATGTGTGTAAAGTGCTTGGCACAGCGCCTGACATAGAGTAAGTACTCAATAAATACTAGATATTACCATCATCATCTTGTATAGCACATTGATCCGATCTATATTATGATCCTTACCACATATTATAGATATTTTTAATGTGTCTTTCTTCTAAATGAGTTGGAAAACATAATAACCACTCAATAATTTTTTGTTGAACTGAAATGCAATTAAATTGCATCCAAACTCAATTCAACTGGCAAAAAGAGTCCTTTGAATTCAACTGGCGGGGTCAAGGCCCCTCCAGACTTTTGGTGCACGTCTGTCCTTGTCTCGGGTTGGCCATCCAGCACACGACGCTGGGGCAGGGAAAGGGCTCACGGCATGAGTCACCATGCAGGCAGCCCAGCCACCTCTCATTTAGAGTTATGAACATCACATTCTTTATTGACTCGCAGAAGAGTTTCTAATCAGAAAGATTCCAAACAGGTTTCAGCCATCTCATTAGGACACAGGAAATTGGATAAAGAGGATAACCTATGAAATCCTCTCTTAGTCACTGATCTTTGGGAAATGAGCCCTCGATCGCTCTGCAGATTATGAACATGTCCAGTAAATATGACCTCCATCTAGATCTGCCCAGCAATTGCACCAGCATGTGGCAGCAGAGAAAATGCCTGCCAAGATCCAAGCAGCTGTAGCAGGTGCTGTAAATCAACGCAGGATACTTACATGGCTTTGTACTCTACCGGGGCTCAAAGCCTTCCAAGCAGATTATCTGCATAGATTTCAGGGTGGCGAAGTGGCATTATGAACACACAACTCCCATATTCATTTTCTTTCCATTTACCTGAATGTCAGAATTGTTGAGCAAGAAAACTACATTGTTCAACAAGGAAAAGCTCTACAGCTAACGTGGAAGATACATTTCAATAAAAGCAGTGCTCAAGGAAAATGAAAATGGTAAGGAAGGGAAAGGAAGTTAAAAGATGTGATGCTTTAGGGCTCCCTTGATGGCGCAGTGGTTAAGAATCTGCCTGCCAATGCAGGAGACACGGGTTCGAGCCCTGGCCCGGGAAGATCCCACATGCCGCGGAGCAACGAAGCCCACACGCCACAACTACTGAGCCCGCGCACCTACAGCCCATGCTCCGCAACAAGAGAAGCCACTACAATGAGAAGCGGGTGCACCACGAAGAAGAGTAATCCCTGCTCGCCATAACTAGAGAAAGCCCACATGCAGCAATGAAGACCCAATGCAGCCAAAAGTAAATAAATAAATATTTTTTAAAACATCTTTATTGGGGTATAATTGCTTTACAATGGTGTGTTAGTTTCTGCTTTATAACAAAGTGAATCAGTTATACATATACATATGTTCCCATATCTCTTCCCTATTGCGTCTCCCTCCCTCCCTCCCTATCCCACCCCTCTAGGTGGTCACAAAGCACCGAGTTGATCTCCCTGTGCTACACGGCTGCTTCCCACTAGCTATCTGTTTTATGTTTGGTAGTGTATATATGTCCATGCCTCTCTCTCAGTTTGTCACAGCTTCCCCTTCCCCCTCCCCATATCCTCAAGTCCATGCTCTAGTAGGTCTGTGCCTTTATTCCCGTCTTACCCCTAGGTACTTCACGACCTTTTTTTTTTCCTTAGAATAAAACTTTTTAAAAAGATGTGATGCTTTGGTACATACTCCTGTTTACACTATATTTGCTTTATAGAAATACATATTATACAAACATATGTGTATACAGATGTGCACCCATAAACATTCCAATACCCCAAACCTCTGCTCCTTTATAAATGTATCTACTCATTTAGGTTAAGGAGTCAAAGGATTCAGAACATTTACCTGTTCAGGAGAATTTCTATGCCTGAGTGGCATGTGACTGAAATGATCAGTATGTCATATCATGAATGCCTGTGCTTGTAGAGTACTGAGAGAACAAGTATGCAAAAGGGGAGTGGGTGAGCACAGTTCAGCCAGGCTGCTGAGACACTGAAGAGCATATCTGGGCCAGAAGAATGTATCAACAGTTTCTTCTCCATGACACTTTTCAGATTTGGTAACGGAATAAGGATAACAACAAAAGCAACATACCTGAAGACTGGAGTATTCAGTCTTCATATAAAATACTAAAAAACAGTATTTTAGCTTAAGGTTGGAAGAAAACGGTTATATGCTAAATTATAGCCATTCTTTTGAAAACAAAAGCACAAAATATTGTTGCATTTAGCATACAATTACAGAAACGTAAGTTAGATCCATATTTATTCCATCTGCTGAGAAGCAACATGGCCTGGGTGAAACTGTATTGGCTTTAATCCCAAATCTAACTCTTCTTACAGGTCTCTTCATTTCCCTGTATTGGGTTGGCCAAAAAGTTCGTTCAGGTTGTCCCATCTTACAAAAAACCTGAATGAACTTTTTGGCCAGCCCAATACATTTGGGCAGGTTGTGCCCTAGACAAAGGTTATCTGGTCTAAGAAGGGGCCAGTGGGTCCTTAAAACCTGGCTGTGCTCTGCTCTCCCAGCCATGTGTCCAGGCATGGGTTGCATCCTTGTGGAGGAGATGCCTTTTTCCAATTCTCAAAGAGGCACCCTATGGGTTAGCAGTATAACTGAAAACACTTTCCTTTCTGAGCTGTTGTAATCACATAGAGTGGTATGTATCAAGTCATATAACAGTGCCATGCAACATCATAGATGTTCTCTAAATACAGCTGTGGTTCTTACCTGGTTTTAAAAATCTGTTCCTTTGATTTTACAATAGAAGTTGGATATAAATCATCATCACTCAAAATCAGAGACAAGTGCTGGACATTTGGATAGAAAGACCACTGTTAACCCCTCACAGGCAAGTGCCTATGTGTGACCTTTCTGGCCCTCCATAAGCATTCAAGATTTTAAAACAATAATAAATTGAAGAGAAAGCAGGGTGGGCACATGCACTGGTACCCAAAGTTTCCCTAATCCAGAGGATAATGAAAGCTGTCAATAAAAACTTGGATTTCATAAAGGATAAATGCTTTATGTCAGACAAACCCAAAGAATTGTTTAGATGATTATAAAGCAGTGTAGGAAAAGCACACATTATATAGTCACTTGGATATAAGACTAGGGTGGTGCTGTAGAGTAGAAACTAATACAGCATTGTCAAGCAACTATACTCCGATAAAAAATTAAAAAAAAAGAATGGGGTGCTCATAGAGGAAACTAGATGAAACATTGGCCAAGAAAAGAAAAAAGGTAAAGGAATGACCATCAAGCCATGGGGGCAGTCTAGAGAAATTCCACAGATGTCTGTGTAAGTCCTGTCTTCTGTTTATGCATCTTTATTAATGATCTTCAGAACGTAGTAAACAGCATGCTAATGAAATCTGCAGACAATAGTAAGCTGCGGAATGTTGCAGAACATCAGCAAGACAGAGAAATCATACAGATGGTCTGAGAGGAGTCACAGATCCTGGGATCAAATAACCAAATGAGAGTCGTGTTGGGAAAAGGCCAGCACATACACTAGGGGAAAATGAATGAAAACACAGATATTCACAGGGAAGAAAAAAAATGCAGGAAAGAGGTCTTCTGAAAAGGAACTGTTGGAAAGCTGAGGTTGGACAACAGTTACCAGCCAGGTGAGTCTCTGCAGCAGAATGGCAGCCCAAGTGGAAGTATTGCACTGAACTGCAGATGCAAGGACATCACAGCAAAAACGAGGTGCAATTATTTCTCTCTACTCAGTTCTCAAGGGGCTGCACCTGGAATACTGCTTTTGGTGTAGGGGAATCTCCACCAGAAAATCTGGAACAGATTGAGAGCATAAGAGCAGCGATGTGAGCAACAGGAAGCCTGTTAAAACAGAAGATTAGAAGAGCAAAGTATGGATGACTTGGCTAAAGGACATAGAATAAAGTCTGGTGATAGTCTAATAGACTCTGGAAATAAAAAGGGAAAGTGTGATGGTTAAAGTCAAAGTAGCAGAGTGAAAAAGAACATACTAAGTTAAAGAGAGAATCCAGCCTGAATCATTGGGGAAAATTCCAAGTACATCAACTATGGAAATGGTATCATGAATTGTTCTGGAGAATCCACAGGATCAAGTTCAAAGTTTATTCAGAGTAAGAAGCTTAGAGTGATATAGAGCATTTACTCTAAGGTAAAAAGGACTTCAGGGAATGTTACGGAATCTGTCTCTTATGTCTCTGGACAGGAGTACATCTAAATCATTCCTGATAAATTATAATGCATACTATTTACAAAGAATTCAAGATTAGGAGTAGTTGCAAGAGAACTGGGCAATAGAGAGATTTGGGAAGTTAACTTTCTACTCGACACGCTGGGAAACTGAGCTGCTTTGATTCCAAATCAGTCTATGACCCCAAACCACTCATTTAAACACTGTATACATCTGATTTTTATGGAATCAAAGTCAAAATACATAACTACTTGCCAGTCACCAAAATTAATCTCACATGGATTAAAGACGTAAATGTAAGACCCAAAGTTGTAAAATTCCCAGAATAAAACATAGGGAAAAAAGTTCCTTAACACTGGTCTTGGCATTGATTTTTTGATATAACACCAAAAAGACAAGCAACAAAAGCAAAATTTAATAAGTAGAACTGTATCAAACTAAAAAGCTTTTACACAGTAAAAGAAGCAATCAACAAAATTAAAAGGAACCTACAGACTAGGAGAAAATATTTGCAAATCATCAATCTCATAAGGGGATAATATCCAAAATACATAAAGAACTCATACAACTCAACAGCAAAAAAACCAAACCCAAACAAAAATACCCCCCAAAACCCAAAGCAAAACAAACAAAAAACACCAATTAAAAAATGGACAAAGGAACTAAACAGACATTTTTCCCAAGAATACATGTAAATGGCCAACAGGTATATGAAAAAGGTGACTGACATCCTTAGTCACCAGGGAAATGCAAATCAAAACAACTGTGAGGCATCACCTCATACCTATTGGAATGGCTACCATAAAAAAGGCAAGAGAGAAGTGTTGGCAAGGATGTGGAGAAAAGGGAACCCTTGTGCCCAGTTGGTGGGAATGTAAGTTGGTGCAGCCGGTATGGAAAACAGTATGGAGGTTCCTCAAAAAATTAAAATAGAACTACCATATGATCCAACAATTCCGCCTCTGCATATATAGACAAATGAAGGGAAAACAGGATTTCGAAGCATTATCTGCACTCGCGTGATCACCGTGGCATTATTCGCAGTAGCCATCACATGAAGACAACCTGTCTGTCAACAGATGAACAGATAAAGAGGATGTGTAGTATGTATGTATGTATGTGTTTGTGAATGAATATTATTCAGCCGTGAGAAAGAAGGCAATCCTGCCGTTTGCAACAACACGGATAGAACTTGAGAGCTTTACACTAAGTGAAGTAAGCCAGACAGAGAAAAACAAACACTGCATGATACCACTTATATGAGGAATCTAAAGAAGCAAAACTCATAGAAACAGAGAATAGAATGGTGTTGCAAGGGGCTGGGGGTGGGAGAAATAGGGAGATGGTGATCAAAGGGTATAAAATTCCAGTTATAAGGTGAATAAGTTCCAGAGATCTAATGTACAGCATGATGATGAGAGTTAATAACACTGTATTATATACTTTAAAACTGCTAAGAGAGTAGATCCTAAATGTTCTCACCACAAAAAATGAAATGGTAATTCTGTGACACGATGGAGTTGTTAGCTAACACTATGGTGGTGATCACTTTGAGTATATAAGTGGATTAAATTAGCAGTCTATACCCTAAACTTACACTATGTTATATACTAATTGTATCTCAATAAAGCTGGAAAAAATGATGAAAATAAAATGAGAGACCCCAGAGAGCTCTCTTGTCCTTTCTGCTGAGAACATAGCGAGAAGACAGCTGTGAGCACGTGACCTCATTTAATCCTAATTATTTCCCCAAAGCTCAGCTTCCTAATACCATTATACTGGAGGGGGGGGGGTGGATAGAGTTTCAATATAAGAATCGGGTGGGGAAGGATACAAACATTCAGCTCATAGCACTGGTGAAGGAAGTATGGTGATACAAAGTAGTTCCAATAATCCAGAGTCCTGAAATGGAGAGAGGAGCTGTGCGTTTTTGTTTTACATCTTTCACTAATTCGGGAAATTAAGAGCTGGAGCCAGAAGGTCTGGAATTAAATCCCAGCACTGTTTCTTACTAGCTGTGAGTTCTTGGCAAAAGCTTCTCTGCATATCAGTCTTCTCATGTGTAAGGTAGTGACGATAATAGTACCTACTGTATGTGATCTTTGGGACGATTAAAAGAGTGATATATAATAAAATGTTACAACTGTCTGACAGTATGCACTCAATATCACTGTAATGTCCACCTTACAAAGTTTCCCTCTTTGTAAAATGAAAGGGTTGGATGAGATCTAGCTAAACCTCGAGTTCTGTATTCAGTCGTTCTTTGAATTCGGAACTCCGGATTAGGCTAGAGAGACAAAATTAACATTTGTGGGGGAAAAAAAGAGGAAAAAAAGTATATGTCACTCTATGTAGTGCTAGTCACATGTGCCAAACAAGCGAACAGAAAAAGGAATCACTGTTAATTACAATGGTTGGAATTAGAACTGAAGAATGGTTATCATTTGGGTAAACAGTCATGAGAATATCGTAGACTGAGAAGATGAGTTAAAGAAAAGAAACAACAGCCACCCTGGAGAATGCGAGGGGATGGAAACCAAATCGTGGGGACATTAATGTAGGAAAAGTATGTGGTCTTGGAGCAGCAGGCAATAGGAAACACACATGGCTTCCCTATGGATGTCTTCTCATTAAGGTTCTAATCCAATTGTACATTCTTTCATCTCACATTCAGCCAGAAAAATGATTATGCATTCAGTTACCTGAACAAACTTGACTCCATTTATCCATTTTATTAGAGGGTGAACAAGACAGCATGTGTTCATCTCACCACCATCACATTGCCCCTTTCTTCACTAAATATACTTATTTCTCTGTTTCCTCACCAGATACTTTTGGCTCATTCTTTTCAATTTAGATAAATCTATTTGCAGTCCAGTATTTGCCTTTTTTTTTTAAAACCTCTGGGTTATTACATGTCATCCCTAACATCTAAAATGCTTTTTATTTATTCTATGACCCCCAAATGTGTCTTCTTCCTTTTCCCTTTAAATGCTATTAAAAATTTCACTGCTCCCATCACGTTTTCTCCAGCTAACCCCGTTAGACTCCATTTAATCCAACCAACAGAGAAAAGGTCCCAGCATTTATGTATATTTGTTTTGGTCCATTTTCTTTTTTTCTTCCAGCAGAAAACAAAATGAGTGGGCAAGATGTGATGAGGAATCAGTGACAAGTGGGGAGGTGGTCAACCTAGATGGGACCATAGGATGCTACTGAAAGAGAAGGGAAAGCAGAGTGTGGGATGCGTCTACAGAAGCTGGTGGAAGTTCATGTAAAAACCTTTCCATGACATCAGTGAAAAATAATTTGAAACCAATTGACCAAAATGTTCTCAGAAGTCTTTATACTGTTTTTTTAAAATTATGATCCTTAAATTTATCTTAAATATGTCACTTGTAAAATGCTTAACATAAAAGGTAGGTTTCGCTGATTACACTTACTTGGTGATAAGGACATTTGCCCTAGATTAAAGTTCTTATGGCAATTTTCAATGTTTCAGATATCCCCCAAAAGGTTCATTTACAACCATTTCAATTCATGGGCTTAGCGATCTATGTTGATTTTATGTGCTTATCTAACAGCCTGTAGGATAATGAGTATCTTGTTAAAGCACCTAAAATTGCACTCTACACATGAAGTACACTCAAAATATACCAACGATGGCTGTTCTCCTCCTAAAATGCATTACTACATAGGCCTCAATCCAGTACCCATTTATCTATTCTTTAAGAAATTAAAATAAAACGACTGAGTTTTGTATTTTAGATAACTATTCTGAGGTGGAACATACTTATGTAAATCAGAACTGTATTACAGGGTTGTACAAATCTGGTCATCTTTTGGGATTTGCTGCTTTGCTCTTCCTGAACCAAGACAATGGGGGTTTAAATGCAAATGTTCTAAGTTAATTGAAAAGAGGAGAAATACTCAAAGATTACTAGAAATCGCAGTGCTTGCAAAAAGAAATATAAAATTGAAAGCTTGTACCTGGCTATAGACCAATTTCTGAGAAGCTTAACTGTGAAATCAGAAAATATTTTAAAATTTAAAAAAACTTATAAAATATGTATAACTATCTTTTAGGTTTTAGTCCACTAACGTGTTTTATGTCTTTAAGTTTCTAGAACATGCTGGTTACTCAGTTTCAATCAATAAACATTTATTGAGCACTACGTACTCGAAACTTAAATATAAGGAAAAAAATGAAATTAAAAAAAACTCTTTGCCATTACCTTTTTCCCTATGGAGGGAAAATATTTTACCATAAATTAAAAGAAATTAAAACTCATACATTTCCTGTATGATTAGTTTTTTCTACCTCCTTTGTGACCCCTGACTGCTGTCTTTCCATTTCTCCAACCACTCTGTCATTTCTCTTTGTTTACTGCTACTTCCTTCTATGTCCGCTTCACTATTCTCCTCTTCTCTCTATGGCTCGGCCATATTCTCCTCCTCAGCTAAAGAGCAGATAGAAGCCTTCAAGAAGCTAAGGAAAATATCTTTACTGTAAAGCAATAGTCCAGGCTCTTACGGAGCCTCATGTAATAGTACAACATAAGAAAAAAACAAACACTGAGAACTCCGAACTCAGCCACAACTTTATAGTCATGGAAAGACCAGAAATTCTTGTGGCCTCAGGGACCCCAGAAGATGCTCCGCTCCAATGTCCTGAGAGACTCCTTAGAGACAGAGTCACACATGGAGAGTATGGACCCTGGAGTCAGTTCAAAGGATGCTCTACCCCTGTTTCTGACACTTAACCAGCTGTGACAGTGGGTCAGTAATTCATGATCTCTGAGCCTTCCTTTTCCTGCTTGTCAAATCGAAGACAGTGAGAGTACCTTACAAAGATACTGGGATTCAATTCTGAAAGCATATTCTGAATGCCCACATGTGCTTGGTACATCAGTGAACAAAACTAATGAAACCTCTGCCATCAGGAAGATCAAATCTTGCAATTCAGTAAGAAAAAAAGATAGATGCCATCTGTAGATAGATGACAGATAAACAGATAGACAGACAGACAGGAAAGAGAGAGAGAAATTCCGATCCTGACACATAGAAAAGGTTCATTAAACAGGAGCTACCAACCTATATATGCGTACCTCATCCAGAGAGGTGTAACGTGGGTACCTTTTCCTTGGATAAAACTCAACTTCTGGGCGGTAGAAAAGCAAACTTCTATCACAATAAAATTTGTATAGTAGAAAGCAAAGATATCTACGTATAAAATCTATGAACATTTCTAACAGTCAAGTTCCTTACTCGTTAGCAAGATTAAGCCACATGAGGGCAGGGAATATATTTTAACTTTGTAACTTATTCAATATATATGTAAAAAAAAAAGTTTGTTAAAATTCTAATGTCCCAGACTAAGGTAGTTAATTTTTAGCCTATTAGATGGTATATATAGATAACTTACAAAAGTGTATGCACGTGAGTAGGTTTCTGGTTACAGTAACTGTAACTCTCTTTACATTTGTGACCTCTTTGATATTTTATAAAATATACATGAGTTGTATTCTAGCTGTGACCAGACTCAGCTGCATGCACTCAGGCTCAGGACTGCATCGTTCCTGTCACAGGAAGAGGTCCTCACATTCTGATGTTGGTGTTAAATAATGAAATTGAGGAATATACAAGGTTACTATTGACTAAGTATAGTTTACACAGCAATAACTAATAACTACACATTATAGAAGCTATATGAAAACAGATAAAACTAATATTATTAATGATTATACCAGTTACATTATATCAGTTACAAATAATAAGACTTATTCTAAAGAAGTATTCAAGGACGCAGAGATCCAAACTAGATTGTTTCGAATCTTAGTTCTTACCCTTTCTACCTTTGTGATCGTAGACAATTTATATTATATCTCTATCTCAATTTCCCCTCTTAAATGGGGATAACGATAGCAACACCCCATAGGGTTACTGTAGGGATCAAATAAGTTAATATGCAGACCTACATAAATGTTAAATATCATTATCCTTTAACAAAAAAAAAGGAGATTGTCATTAACAGGAACCTAAATTGTTGAATGGTCCTGGAAAAGAAAGCTCTGTCTGCTCTTAAAATAAGTCACTACTTATTAGCTAAAATCCTGATTTTAAAACTTTATATAAAATTTCATATAAAACCAAAACCATTTTCCAAACCACAAAATGATTTTTTGAAAAGAAACAAAAAAATTCAAAAAGCAAGTTTGTGTGTGAAATATATTTTGCATTAAAGATGCATGTTTTCCAGAGCTTACCGTCATGGCAGCAGTGTGCTACATTTAAACAAGTAATTCAGAGTTGCACACACACACGTGCGTGCACCTGGGCTCACACATACTCTCTCTAGAGCAACCAAAGCTACTCCAAAGCTAACAAGACTCAACACCCAGATTTTCAGATAATGCAAGCCTCAGCCTGGCAATGAGAGAGCATGAACTTAGCCAAGTACTTCCCATGAAGGTTTGTTTTATCTGAACATACACTTAAATGTGAAAAATGAGGATTTAAGGGAGCAAAATACACAATTTCTACAGAAGATATTCGAAGTACTCACATTTGATGAGCAAAACTTTTCAAGTTAAGACCAGAGAAAATACAAGACTAATGAATGTCACTCCTGAAGAGTTTTTCCTCATCTTTAGAGAAATACATCAAAAACAGAACATTTCAACTCACTTAGAATCTTGGAATAAGGTGATCTCAAAGGAAAAGCAGAAGAATGATTCAACTAACTACTTGGCTTGGTCGTATCCTTGCGTCATCCAAAAGTGTGACTTCTTCTTTTGACAACATTGTCAGGTAGCTGGCTCTATAAATCTATAAAATGCACCAGACACTTGGCTGAAATCTGTGCTTCCAAGTCTCTTCGAAGAGTAAAATGTGTTAAATGAAAAATACTGAAAGGATCCGAGATCAAGGACTGCTCACAGTGGAATATGCCAGCATTATTTACACATCACATTCTACTTGAGACCCAGGAACTTGTGATTTGTAACACATGTCATGACTGGTAAACTTTAATGAGCAGATGGAAAATGAGTTACCAAAAGACTTTCCCTAAGGTTGGCAAGATGAGGGAAAAGTTCCAAGTCTTCCTTTGCGGGTGTTCATCTAGGCTCCATGACCCATTCGGGGCAGGTATGTTACTGCTACATCTCTTTTGGTGTGAAGTCCTCCCTGACTCAACAGAACAACAGCTCTGGCCATCACTTCCCTGTCTGGGGGTTTGCTTTTTGAGCAGGAACACGTCACATGACACACTGATGGTGCATGGTCACTCGGAGTGATAAAGGAATTAGCATAGTGAGACCTAAGCTTTCACTAAAGTAACGGAGCAGATGACGGGACTCTTAAGTCAGGCTGCCCTCAGACCCCACTGATAGAACATCCCCTCAGATCTAAGGCAGGAACAGAGGGTACTTCCTCTCCACAGCAACTTTCTAGGATAAGACACTAAGAATTCTGGAGATACAAGAGGTTTAATCTTTCACAACTTGGAACACAACATACTCTGAGCATTTTTATGTGTTTATTTCTTCAGCTAATACTTATTAAGTACGGAATATGTGCCAGACAACATGCTAAGCACTTTGGGACAATTATCACATGGGACTTTCATAACAAAATAATAAACTACTTACTCTTATTTATTATCATAATAACGATCACAGTAATTTCATAGGTTAGGAACTTGAGGCCCTGATGAGTTAACCAGCTTGCTCAAATTACACACTTAGTAGGTAACAGGCTAAAACTCACATCATGGCGTGTTGGTCATCAAAGGTTAAAGCCTTCATTACAGGCTTTTTTTTGGTCCTTTTTTTTGTGGGGGGCAGGTGTCATTCTTTCTTTTGGGGGATCCCACCAAAGGAAAACACATGGTAGCAATCATCCAATTAAAAACAATCACTGCTTTTTCCTTTGACCTAAGGTTTAGGTGAGGGGGTCCGTATACTCAATGTATTAGGAGAAAAAAATAATAGTAACCCTCACCCTACCAGAGGATGGGAGAGAGGTCTTTTTTTCACCATTCTCAAGGCAGGAAGTAGATGAGCAAGAGTCTGTTGGAAAAGTCCTGTGTCTGAATTGAATCCAAACTCTAAAACATTTAGCATTTATAAAAAGCTTGCCTAAGACTGAGAAATAATACAAATCCCAAGAAAGATAGGCAGGAACCAACAATCACATTCACCAGAAGGAAAGATGAGCCCATAACATCTGGAGAAACAATCTAATATTTAGATATGGCATTCAAAGCAAAGGAACATTTGGAAAAGAGCAATTTTCACAAATGATTCTTCATTCATATCTATTGTGGTTTCAATTTTATAAAATTAGCCAGCAAGATGCTCTAAGAAAAGCCAGTGGTAGTTTCTTGCTATCACTGCTGTACACTTAAGATAACCTTATATTTCAGAAAAGGTGAAGGAATTAAGAAAGGTCACACAGCAAGTTGGCTCCAAAACAGATACCAATTTTCCACTTGTTCTGCCTCAAAACATCAGAATAACTTCATCTCCTTAACTAACATCCACTCCTCCCAGACTCTAACTAAAGGGTTTAGAAGAGCTAGCTATTTGTAGCTCTTCAATAAAGTTGTTTAGAAAGCAACAATCATAAAATAATCACCAAAGGCAGTTAATCAAGGTAAATAAAGGAAGAGGCAATGAACACTTAAAATCACTGTATATTACTTTGCCATATGATTGTATTAGACATGGAATTCTAATCAATGAAAAAGCATCTATTAGGTGCTGGAAACTGTACCGCTCACTGGTGCAACAACAGGGCTCAGAGCTGTTAAAGTCAAAATAATGTCTTTAACCCTAGCTAGTCGTCAGATGCCCTTTTAACAGATAGTCAGCAAATTAAAAGTAAAGGCTTATTTTTGTCTTTTAACTCTTTCACCAGTTAAAAGTTAGCCAGTTAGCTGGAGCTACTACTTACATTTTCAGTAGTAACGGCACTTTTTTGGACTATGAAATTAGGATTCTCGTGTCACTGATGAGACTCAAAAGAATTGTGCTCAGAAGCCCCAAACTGGACAGGAACCTCCTCCTTGCATCACTAGTTAATTGCCTGGTATACACATCTGTCTTAACAAACCTGGAAAGCAATCCATCCCAGTCAGCTACAAAGTGTCAAAGGCATACTGACTAGAGAGAAACAGATCCTAGAGGGATGCTCTGCTGGGGAACACGTAAGCCATGAAATATTTACAGTCAGGTCAAAGAAAGATGTGGGTTGTATGACGTGACTATCTTCCATGCCTGACAAGCCTATAAATAACGAGAGGATCAACAGGTAGGAGTGGTAAAAGAATAATATATGTATATAAGACACATATACAGTTTTTAGAAAGAAGAAGGAAGGGACTGAAACATAGTAAAGAAAAATATAGGTGCATTATCAAAAGTAGTGATAGGATAACAGGAAGTTAAATGTCTTAGGTTTGGCAATTTATAGCCATTTAAAAAATATTTTCTGCAAAGAATGTTATTTATGATAGAAAATAAATCCAATAATATGGAAACAGTTGAATATCCACCTTCAAAGAACAGGTATGATTACAAAATGTTATATATCTATTAAAATGATGCTTATACCAAGGTTTACAATAACATGAAGAACATGCATATAATTTAACTACAAATTTTAAAGCAATATGCAAAAACCCAAATGATGAATGATCCAGCCATGCAAAAAAGCATATAAGAAGGAGATGACATTTTTAAGAGTTAACCATGGTTACTGAGAAAGAACTACAGATGTTCCTTTCTTTTTCTATTTTTTCATATTTTTGTATAATAAATGCTGTTTGCATTACAATGAACTTTTTAAAACAGAGGGCAATCCCTGTAAAGAAGAAAAGTCATAGCTTCATTGCATCTGAGGAATAAAACCAACTTTGCTTTATTTTCCAAGGACCTAAATTCTCTACAACATTCTCTTAACTTGTCTCAGACCCAGAATCACTCTTGAATGTCTGCAGAGTAGTCAACAGCACTTCGAGGTGGAATTTAACAAATACGAGGAAAGCTCCCTGTACAGATATTCCTCTTCAGTAGAGCCTACAACGCTATTCTGCTTTTTATCCAAGACCAACTCCTGCTCAGTCTGTAAGGCAATCATGCTCTTTGCTATGGGAATGTAACATTAAATAGGAGCTTTTATTACTTAGAGTGAATTTGCTTAATAAAACAATCATACTGAGGATATAAGAATTTTTTTTTAATGTGTGTGGGGAAAAAGGCAGAGTGCAGGGTGGAGTTTAATGCTAGTGGAAGGATACTTTACAAGAGGGTGTGGGATGGGGCATCATTAGATAGGAAGAGAGTGGTCAGACTACTGGAAAAATAGTCTTGGTGCCCAGATATCCAGGGCTCAGAAACAAGAGGATGCTTCTGGAAGCTGGCAAGCATAGCAAAGAAGCCACACCAGAAGACCCCGAGGATGAAAGTCTTCTTGGTCATTCTCCCCAGAACCTACTCTTTTCTAACTTTAAGTTACTAATACTAAAAACCCTGGGGCTTTTTGCAGCTTGAAATAATGGCATGACGTACTATTAATACTCTCAAGACTTGCAAAATATCACTTGAAAAGGACCTTAGAGAACACTTTTTATCAAAATCCTTTGTTGCAAAGATGAGGTTGGTGATGTTCAGGGAAATCTTTCTAATGGGCAAATCAGATGACATCATTCCAAGGTTTAAAATCCTCCAATGGCAGGATTTCTGGATCCAGTTATAACTGAGTAGCTTATCATACTAATACTTCAAACAACAACAGCTACAAATGCTGGATGGGGAAAAATGATGTTTGAAGGCACTGGAGAATGACTAAGACAGGTAGAACTTGAGGGATCAAGACCTGGAAAGAGGGGAAATGCATCTTGCTTGAGGCAATTGCTTATTCATAAGCTGTATAAGACAGAGAGGCTGAGCAGAAAGCAGTGACTCAGAGCTTTCAGCAGTGTCATGGAACTGGCGGGCAAAAACTGGAGTTTGGGACCCATAAAGAAAAGGGCCCAATCTTCTCACTGAGACCTGTGAGGGCCATATCCTAGGAGAAAGGGGAAACTGCAAAGAGCAGGCTCTCACAAAGACTGAAATGCAAACTTTCGATCATCTAAGTCCCTATTTGGATCAAGCTGATCTATCCCTACTTCAATTCCTTCCAAAAGAAAAAAGACAAACCTTCTTAAGATAATATGCCATAATTCAGAGTCTTAAAAATATTTTTATACACAATGTTTGATACCCAACCCCAAATTACCAAGCACACCACAAACAAGATCAAATGTCTGAAAACCAGGATAAAGGAGAACAGAAATGGACCTACCAGATGGTTTAAATACAGTGGTTACATATAAACATTAAAATAAATGTCATTAATGTTTACTAAAACAGATGCCAAGATGGAGAATTTCAGCAGAGAACTGAAATCAATGAAAAAGAAGAAAATGGAAATTTTAGATCTGAAAGTTACATGATAACTGAAATTTAAAACTCAGTGGATAGGTTTAACTGCAGAATTGACACAGAAAAAGAGGGCTCATGGACAAAGAAAGTAAGAAGAAAATATCTGGACTGAAGCATGGAGAGAAAAAAATGGAAAGCATGATATGAGGTAGTAACATTCAAGTGATTAGAATCCCAAAAGGAATGGAGAGAAAGATTTGGGTACAGAAGAAATATTTGAACATATGCTGGCCAATCTTCAAACCCTGACGTAAGACAAACCATAGAGTCAAGAAGCTCTACTAAATCCAAGCAGGATATATGTATCACATATCAGTAACTACATCCAACTTAAAAGAAATGAATAATCTAATTTGAAAGATTAATTACTGCCTTACTAATAACAAATTAGACTTCAAAGAATTACTAGGGATAAATTTTTAAAATTCATAATGATAAGAGTCATTCCTCTAGAAAGACATAAAACATTCTTAATTTTTATATGCCTAATAACATAGCCTTGAATTATATAAAGAATAGGTAAATCCACAAAGTTGGAGATTTTAGCATACCTCTCCCAGTAGCTGATAGAACAGTCAAAAACAAAACTCAGTAAGGATATACTGAATATAAGATTTGAGTAGCATATTTTTCAAACTTGCTTTAATTAGCATTTATAATGATCTACACTTAAAATAAGCAAAATACACATTACTCATATGTTCACATTGAATGTTTATCAAAATTGGACCATACGGTGAGTAATACAGGTCTCAAATTTCAAAGCACCAAAGTCATACAATATATGTGCTATGCTCACTGTAGAATAAGCTAGAACTCAAGTACAGAAAAACAACTACATGATCTCCAAATGTTTGAAATTAAGCAACATACTTTTAAATAACCTATGGGTTAAAAAAAAAATCCATGAACAATAAAAATTAGAGAATAATTTTAATGTCATGATGTTGAAAATATTCATATTAAAACTTGGGGAATTTAGCTGAAACTCTAATTAGAGAGAAATGTATATAGCCTTACAGGCATGTATTAGAAAAGAAGGAAGATTAAATATCAATGACCGGGCTTCCCTGGTGGCGCAGTGGTTGAGAGTCTGCCTGCCGATGCAGGGGACACGGGTTCGTGCCCCGGTCCGGGAAGATCCCACATGCCGCGGAGCGGCTGGGCCCGTGAGCCATGGCCGCTGAGCCTGTGCGTCCGGAGCCTGTGCTCTGCAACGGGAGTAGGCCACAACAGTGAGAGGCCCGCGTACCGCAAAAAAAAAAAAAAAAAAAAAAAAAAAAAAAATATCAATGACCTAAGCTTCCAACACAAGAAGGAAAAGAACAGAAAAATCAAACCCAAAGAGAGTAAAAAAGGGAAAAAGTAAAGAAAAGAGCATAAATCAATAAAACAGAAAATAAAGCCAGCAACTTGTTCTTCAAAAAGACTATCATAATTAATAAATCACTCACAAGCCTGATTAGGGAAAAAAATAATAGTACAGATGATCAATATCAGGTGTAAAAACAAAAAGGATATAATTAGAGATCCCACAGGCATCAAAAAGATAGTAAGAGAACATTATGCCAATAAACTTCACAATTTGTATAAAATGGATAAATTTCCTGAAAACCCCCAAATTAAAACCAACATGAGATGAATGGAAAATCTGAAGAATCCTAGATCTTTTGAATAAACAGAACCAGGAATTTAAAACACTCCCACAATGGAAATTAAGGGCAAGATGGCTTCACTGGTGAATTCTCCCAAATATGTAAGGAATAAATTATAGTAATGCTATACAAAAACTCTTCCAAGAAAGAGAGGGAAAAAAGGAACCACTTTCTAATGTATTTTATGTGGCCATTATAAGCATGATATCAAAACCCAACAAGATTATTTTAAGAAAGGAATTACAGGACAATCTCTCTCATTAACATAGACTCAGAAATCACACACACACACACACACACACACACACACACACACACACATATTTAAATGTAATTATATGTGTGTATATATTTTTTCCAGAAATATGTTGACCTAAAATTTGAAAATTATCACTCTAACTCACCTCATTAAAAGGATAAAGAAAAAAACATACAATTATTTCAAAAGGTAGAGAAATAAATCTGATCAAATTCAACATTTATGATTAAAAAACTTAGCAAATCTGGGATGAAAGAAAATGGTTTTTAATATGATGAAGTGTTTCTAAAAAAAAAAGAAAAGAAAGCCTACAACAAATGCAAAACTTAACGGTGAAATATTGAAACCTGAGATCTGAAATCACACAAAGGTGCTTCTCATCTCACTCCTTTGCTTGCCTACTTTCTATCAACCCTTCCACGTTCAGCACACAGTCATCTCTTAGAAACCTTCCAAGACTCTGCAAGACCGGGTTCCATTTCCCGCCCATGTGTTTTGTCAGCTCTAGGCTAGTCCTTATCTCGACTGGGTTATCATCACCTGCTTTTCTCTTTCCCACTGAGCTCTAAGCTCTTTCAAGTTTACCTTCGTATCTTCCAATACCTGACACATAGAAGGCATTCAAGTAAGTGCTGAAATACTGAGTGAACTGTCCGCAGTTCTAGATAATGACTGGCAATCTGGACTAGAACTTGGTCTCTTTACTCCTACCTAGTCCAGTTAGCTAGTTAACCTCTAATTAACTAACAGCACAGCCCATCATCTTTCCTCTTTGTCGTTCTGGCTTATTTCCACACGGTACTCAAAGGCACAAATCATTAGGTCCTAAGGTTTTAGTTTTTATTCTAATAAGGGCACTGGACTATCAGTGACTTTATGGTATACAGTTCACCATAATATGGATTCCTATGGTGAGGAAGATGTAAGCCGAGATTGATGGATGGGTCCATCCATCCATCTATTTTCTTTTTTATGGGGGGGGGTGCTGGCTGTCAATCACTTAGCATGTCACTGGCTGTTACTGTATCTTGCTTATATACCATATTTCAGTGGAAATATTCTAAAAACAAGACTGCTGCTTGAATCACTTAGGAAATGGTAAGTGCTCACTCAGGGAAACATCAACTAAGAGTTTTCTTTTCCCTTATGGAATAAAAAAAAAATTAAAAACCAAGAAAATTAGCAAATTCCCAAATAGAAGGGACAGGCACATTACAGACCACTTTATTTCTCAGTTTAGGGTTTGGATGAGATGGAAATTGATCTATAAACATTTCCATAATTGCATGCAATACCACGAAATAAAATTCTGAGTGTTCACCAATCATATTTTAGTGCTGAACACTTTGTGCAAGCAGCTGTTAATGACACCAAACATAGTTTTCACAGCATGCAAAATGAACTAATGACCAAGTCTACATTTTAGATTTCAGAAAGCTTCCCTCCTGGTGCAACTAGTCCTAAATTCTACAGAGATTACGGCCTGTGGATCGACACAGAGGTCAGAAGGAAGGGTTGTCTATGATGTCAAGGGTCTATTTAGCATGTTCTTCCTGTTGCCAAAATTAAAACAACCCAAGACCGTTTTTTTCCCATATGAAAACAGATGTGTACAAGCAATCTCTATCCCTTGGGGTTTTTATCACATGCCCTGTGTGTGATCATGAAAAGGAACCTCCTTGGAATCCTATAGGCTGGGTTTAAGATTCAGCTGGGGTACTTCAATGAACTGGCACCAATCACTGTGGCAACACACTGGAGATCACAGCTGACCCTACCAATCACTCTGGCCGACAGACACTGGAAGCTGGGCAAATTTGATTTGTTATACATTATACTGTGGTGACTTTTAGGAAATGGTGAGATTTGTGCTTAAATTAGGTATGTCTCCGTACTTTTAGAATTGATATATTTCACATATAATAAGAAAGCAATATTAATAATGGTAGTTAGGAATCATTATCATATGCCTCAGTGGGGAGGTATTATATATAATAATTTTATAGCAGAAAATTCCACATAATTTAATCCCCTAATAATCATCTAAAAATTATCCTATAAATTAAGCAGGACCTGTATGTCCTATACTTTGACCATGTATAAAAACCTGAGAAGACCTCTTGCAACACTGTGGGAGAAAAGCTTTCAGGTACATGGCTTTTATACTTATCTATCCACCTCTATATACAGCCTATTTTTAAATGGTCAATAATTGAGTCCTTACTACTTGCCAAACTCTGTAACCACTCATTTTTACCTATATCATCTTAGAATACCCTCTCCACAGTCCTGTGAGGTATGTACTATAATGTTCAGCATTTTACAGATGGAAAACAGGCAAAGCAGCTCTCCCAAGGTCATGAAGATAGTGAGGGGAGGAGCCTGGATTTGAACCCAGGCAGTCTGTCACCAGAGTCTGGGATCACAGCCATGGCAACATAAGGCTTCTCAGGAGCCAGATGGGCCCAGAGCACATCGGAAGAACCATTTGGAGTCATTCAGAATAAACCACGTTACCTCAGAGTCACAACACAATTTTTGGCAACAGAGCAATGCCAGACAACTCCATGTGTTTTGGATTTTGGTGCTATTGAATGAAAGATACCATACATTCATTAATAATGATTATTTATTTCTATAAAATATCTACCAGTATATTCCTTTCAAGATTAAAATATTTGGGCCTAAAATAGTTTTTACCATTTATTTAGAACATATGCCTGACTTTTTAAAATTTGAAACACAAAAGTGTTTCCAATCAGTGACAGTAAAATTCAAAATATTGACATACTTTGAAAGAGCACAAGCAACACAATTCTTCTAAACTTCACTAAGCAAAATAAAAACAAAATAGCAGATCATGGAAGCACATGAAAAGCTGCTCAACATCACTAATTATGAGAGAAATGCAAATCAAAAGTACAATGAGGTATCACCTCACACCAGCTAGAATGGGCATCATCAGAAAATCTACAAACAACAAACGCTGGAGAGGGTGTGGAGAAAAGGGAACCCTCTTGCACTGTTGGTGGGAATGCAAATCGATACAGCCACTATGGAGAACAGTATGGAGGTTCCTTAAAAAACTACAAATAGAATTACCATATGACCCAGCAATCCCACTACTAGGTATATACCCAGAGAAAACCATAATTCAAAAAGACACATGCACCCCAGTGTTCACTGCAGCACTATTTACAATAGCCAGGTCATGGAAGCAACCTAAATGCCCATCAACAGATGAATGGATAAAGAAGATGTGGTACATATATACAGTGGAATATTACTCGGCCATAAAAAGGAACAAAATTGGGTCATTTGTAGAGACGTGGATGGATCTAGAGGCTGTCATACAGAGTAAGTCAGAAAGAGAAAAATAAATATCGTATATTAACGCATATATGTGGAACCTAGAAAAATGGTACAGATGAACCGGTTTGCAGGGCAGAAATAGAGACACTGATGTAGAGAACAAACATATAGACAGCAAGGGGGGAACGTGGAGGGGGGTTGGTGGTGGTGGGATGAATTGGGAGATCGGGATTGACATATATACACTAATATGTATAAAACAGATAACTAATAAGAACCTGCTATATAAAAAAATAAATTCAAAAAAAAAACCAAACAGATCATGTGAAATTCTCCCCCCTCCCTTTTTTTTGTTTTTTACTTTCAACATCTCTACAATGTTTCCAAAACATTTGATCATTGAAACATTTTATGAATAAAGACTTATTTAGCTCAATTGAAAACGATTAGGAACATGTATACAATGACAATAGTTTTCCCCATTCTAGCAGGTGGCATTCAACAGAGGATGCGTAGATTTCTTCATTTAGTTTTATGTGTATCTCATATAAAATATTATACATATCCACACAAAAAGTTCTCAATGTCAAATCACATTTAATATTTTTTTCTTCTCTACCCCATGGCACTTTGTCCTGCTTATGAGACACTGCCTTATCCAAGTTTGTATTTTATGGACTCATATATTTATCTTGTTTGTTCTACTGAATTATAAGCTCATTGAGAAAAACAAAACCAAAAACTACCTTACTCATCTTCCTAGGCCTTGAGTGCCTTGTACCATGAAGATGTTTACTGTTGTCCAGACAGCACTGCACACTGAGGTGTAGAATCAGGGTAACACTAAGTCATCCATGTGTCCTCTGAAATATTTTGATATTACTAATTGGGTAATCTTCTGTCGTGTGTCAGATTTTAAGAGCCACCTTCTTAAAACCTATTTGGAACAGGGTTTCCTCGAAATACATACATAAATCGCCACTACTATAAAATACACAAGCACAGGCACATTTTCAAAATAGAATCTCATACTGAAGATAGCTGACTTCTTTTGGATCTAGTATTTCAATGCTAAATTGAAGAAAAAAAATTTTTAAAGGATGATAACCCCTTCCTTCTTTCTTCATTTTATTTGGATGGAGAGTATAAGTAAAATGAAATACTCAAGAGAAACTACAACTTAAATACTCTGCCCTTCTTCAAATAACACAACACATATTTAGACAAAAATTTAAAAATAGACTAAAATATACTTGGCCTTTTACACAATTTTCCATGAGAATATACTTTTAGACAATACAGCCGAACTATTCCAGTATGTTACATATCATGTACTATTTTCCATATGGGGGATATCAAAACTATTGGAAGAAATGAATAAGCAATTAATGCCTTCCTGTTTCCTTGGACACTTCAATTTCCCATGAAATGTGCCTGAAGTGAGAAAAATAAAGCTCCAATGTCAGAACATGTTGGTAGTGAGGATCATACATTTAAGAAATGCTTATTAAAAACATCCTCACTATTTAATGTGCTCCTAAAAATAATATTTTACAATAGAAAGGGGTATTAAGGTGAAATCAAAACCCATAATCTTAGAAATATGTGCCTAATAAATATAGTAATAAAACGTGTAAATTAAACCGGCAAAATGTGTCATCTCCAATGAACTGCTAAACATTATAACCTACTCTATCAATCATGTCACTGGTACTAATGGCTTTCTTGGATCAGGAATCTATGAAACGGTTTGTAAAGGACATAAATTGAGCATATATTTACAGAGATGAACTCTGTGTACTTTTTATAACTACCTTGCGAAACTGCAGGTGGAAGATTGTGAAATATCCAATTTAAACGAAAATGGTGCACAGCTATTAACATTTAGGTTCTCTGCCACTATTTTGGTATTGCTTACCCAAGTGAACTTAAAGCATTAACTCTCAGTTTCTATCTGTTCTTTCAGAGGAATAATATGGTCAGTAAGGAAAAGATCTGACAGAGCTCAGTTGATGGGAACGTTTTTCAAGACTATAACTTACACAAGATTCCCCAAGGAACGAATGTAGAGATGAATGTACCGAAGCTAACATGAGGATGAGAACAATATTTTATATAATTCTGTCAGCAAACCATGTGCCTGCCATCATAATTTATGTTCTTAGCTATTTTGCCCTTAGCAAAAAGAACTATATGCAATGTAAGCAATTATTTGGGTATTGAGCAGTACTTTGAGTAGAAGTGTTTTTAATTAAGATTAACTAAAAACAGAGTTTTGGAATCCCCAGCCTCCAGATGAATGGCAGGTACTACAATGCTCTAACGATAATTTAAAATATCTTACTCTCAATTTCTAAGTGACTTTAAGCCACTTCATAAACGGAACAATACGAACAGAATCATTTGGAAATTCAATAAATTATGAAAAATAGTCTAAAGAAATTATTAATATATAAATAACTAATAACTGTGGAAATTTCATAATTTATACCATATGATGACCTTTGAAAAGAGCAAAAAATGCCAAAAAGAAACCATCGTCAGACAGGCAATTAAATAGATTTCATTATGCTAAAATTCTAACCAGGTTTTGGCCAAAAAATTGAACTGAAATAGGAAAAAAAGCTCTGAGACTTTTTGTCCATCACCAAAATGATAATAGATGCTAAAAAAAAAATCCAAAAAATAAATATATTTGATGAAATGATGAATACCCAGATTGGAAGAAACTGGTCTTATTTTCAAATAATTTTATTAGCTGTTAACATTTTCATGAAAGTGAACGCAACCCTGTGGGTGGGTGCCTTAAAAATCTCTCTCACAACTGTCTCATATATCCAAGAATTTATCCCTCCACGTACCCAGTACCGTTATAGCTGATCTACAATGGACGAATAGTCAAACCTCAATAGATCCTACATATCTCATATCTGGTACAAGACAGGTTGCTACATCTAGTAACCTTTCAAAATCCCATACATATCCTCTCAAATGTTGAGCACTCAGGCAGCCGTCATCTTCAAAATATTGGTCAGAAAATTTCTTTATTTGGAAATTCAAAGCTTTTTAGTGTGACTCTGAAAAGCTGCAAGAGACTTTAAAGAATAAAACCTGTGCAAAACTGAGAGAAAAAATGACACAATGCTAAGAGTGCTTACTGGAGTTCTGTATTGTATATTAAGTAGAATTTAATTATATCTGAGTCATAGTAGCTATAAAGTTGTAAAGGGGTTCTCTACTTGTACCAACATAGAAACTTCTGAATGGGAAAGAAAATTTCCTCCTCTGAGGAGGACATTTCCCTTTCAATAAGATTTCTATCTGGGGAGAAATGCCAAGGTGATGGAAGGTCACACACAATTTGGCCAAAGAAATAGTGCTTAGAAATGGAATGAGAGATGTTTTTGCCAGAATTCCAGTTACTGGGTTGTTATCATATACTTTGGGATTTTAACCTGTTTTCTTCTTTGCTCTTCAGTCTTTGCCAAAGAAACCACATTCTCTTCCATCCCAATGGAGCTTTGGAACACAAGGAAAATGGAAACCCAGTTAAGATGGCAATGGTGTTGCTGACGGTTAATGGGTGATATTGAAACTGAGCTGAATATCGTCTTCACCACTTCTTTCCTGCACAAACTGGGTTTCTGACCACCCATGACTCCTTCAGTGTACAGACTGTGTTCATTCGAGAAGGCCCCACTGTGTAACAGGCGTTGGGGGGGAATTAAGTTTGAAGAAAAGGAAAGACCAAGTGTAAAGCATGCTTTGATTCTTTTCAGACTGGCATACGGTCCCCTCTGTGCTACATACAACATAGACTATACCCCTGTCTTTCTACTGATATTTCATTATAATTGTCTCTTTATGTGTTTATCTTCTCCAGTATAAGCTTTGAGGTCCTTGAGAACAGAAACCGTGTATTAGTCTTCTTTGTAACCCTGGATGGCCCCGTCTCTGGCGATTAAGAATAAATGTTAGATGAAAAGTAAATAAACATGTGAACTTGGGCAAACTACTCAGCTTCTCTAAGCAGTTTCTTCAAAAAAAAAGCATTATCCCTCAAAGCAAGAGAGGGGTAAAATACTCGTTTGGGATTTTTTTTTTCTGAGAATCATGAGAAAATATTTGCAAAGTAATATGGCCCACGGTATGTGGCCAATAAAAGCATTTTCCTTCCCTTCCTCCTACTCTGAACAAATATCTGAATAAAGAGGGCAGAAAACACCTGTTCAGTTATAAATAGGGCTTAGAAGGATCCAAGCATCCATCTTCTAAGGAATAGAGATTGTTTTATACTACAGTGGCACAAGTAAGGGGCTGGGAGGCAGACAAACCTAGGTTGAAATCATGGCTCTATCCCATTTTAACTCTAGGAAACTGGGAAAGTAAATTAGCCTCTTTAAACATCAGTGCCCCAATTAGCTAAAGAGGAATAAACCCACTTCCTACAGAGTTTGTATGAAATTAAATAATAAAGTGCCTGCACAGAGCTATTACAGACATTAATTTTAATGTCTGTAATTAATTTTAAGTGCCCCATAAATGGGGGCTAAATCTAGCTAAACACCTACCATCAAAATAACACAAGAGCAAGAAGGTGAGTTTCATATAACCTCCATATGGAGACATAAACTAAAAATATTTTACAAACAAATAGCTTAAAAAGCATAATTAGAATAAGAGAAAAAGGGTTTAAACAGTGGCACCCCTCTAGCAGGTACGACAAAGATGAAGGCTTTTCAGTTGCATGGGTATTTTGTTTTCCTCCCTGGAGGGGGCTCAAAAGAGAGGGAGCTGGAGAGAGAACGACACAATACCTGTTGAAATATTTGGAACATTTTTCTTCTTCTCTTACAAAGAACATCTCTGAATAACAGGCGAACCTCAGTCTAGTCTTTTACCCATATTCCAAACCAAGAAACGAACATTTCTAAAGACCTGCAGACTTTTCTGAGTCATCCTGCTGCATGGTATGTCCAATTTCTCTAAGGCAGGTCACCCCGCTTCGCCTGTAGATGCTCCCTCCCCCTGCCCAGCCCTCCCCTGGATTTTATCCCCAGAGCAGCTGCCTCCCCAGCTTCTAAACCAACAGCCGCCTTATCTCCCATCTGCTCCTCTGCCTAAGCTCCGAGAGCCGTCCTCTTTCCTGGCTACCAACCAACTCGCCCCCAACTCATAGACAGTAAATAGATCTGTACCAAAAAGGCGGTGCATCTCAAATTAAAAAGCCGGCAAAAAAAGTTATAAACACATGAGCACGTTGTATTTATAGTGTTTATAGGTAACAGAGTGCTTTTCTGTCCGTGATTACATTTGGCCCTGTGCTCACTCCCGATACACTCCTAATAAAAATTAAATGTGATTCACTGAGTGCCTCTTACATGTCTTAAGCCACGTCATTTTAACCTTTACGACAAATCTATCAGGTAGGTCTGGTTTTCACCATTTTCAGATGAGGAAATTGGGGCTCAGGGTGGTTTAAGTGATGTCCTCGAGTTTGGGCAACTGGTAACCAATGGACCTGGGATTTCAATGCAAGGGTCTGATTCATAGTTCGAGGTTCTCACTCCTTAACTCTAAGATACGATGTCACAGATCAACCAGTGAAATCTAAAATAAGTCCTCAGACATTGAGAGATGCTACAGATTGCTGTTGAACTTGAACTCCCACCCCGTGGTTTTTTTTTTTTTTTGCGGTACGCGGGCCTCTCACTGTTGTGGCCTCTCTCATTGCGGAGCACAGGCTCCGGACGCGCAGGCTCCGCAGCCATGGCTCACGGGCCCAGCCGCTCCGCGGCATGTGGGATCCTCCCAGACCGGGGCACGAACCCGTGTCCCCTGCATCGGCAGGCGGACTCTCAACCACTGCACCACCAGGGAAGCCCTCACCTGGTGTTTTAACACGGTATCACTTTGGTTACTCTTTGCACATTATTCCGTCTCATTATCAGGGAACACACAAGAAGTAACTTCATCATTTCTCCAAACTCAGCTACTCTTGAAAACCAAACCAAAGACCTGAGGGCACTGCTTGGGCCCACTGGCTGCACTTTGCTTCCAAGGCTGACACCTTGGCTGGGTCTTCACATTCCTCATGAAATGGAGTGAAATAAGGCAAAGAGAATTGCGTCAAAGATGAGTCAAGACAATACTTCATGATGATCCTTGAATGAGGCTATAATTATGACGCCAGCTCTGTCAGTCAGCCGCCTCCAACATACTGACTTCTCAGCACCGTTCAAGCCAGTCACCCACTCCCTCCTTCCTAAGAAATCCTTTTCTCATTGACAGAAGACACCCTCTTCTCTGTGACAACTCCACTTCCTCTTGCTTCACCCCTCACATCACTGACTTTCCTCCAGTTGAACTATATCCTCAGAGCATCACATACATGCTCAAAACTCTGAAATGTCCAAATCTTTCCTAGACCTCCTCCTTTGAACTCCAGACTTTTAGACCCAATGGACACTTCAAATCTTTTTCTTAGTTATCTCTTGAGCAACTCAAATGTAACATTTCCAAGTTGGAACTTTTGATAAACCCTAGCACCAACAACAACTTATTCCTTACCCCATCTTTCTGATAGTAGTCAATGGTGTCGCTATCCCTTCATTTATTAAAGCCAGAAATTTGGGAATCATCCTTTTCCTTTTGTAATTCCATCCCTCGCTTCTCACATCCAGTCCATTGGCAAGTTCTGCCAATTCTACTTCAAAAACATGTTGCATTTTCATTCTCTTCTCTCCCCCAAAGCCACCCCCAAGTCCATTATCACCACTATCTCTCAGCCAGGCTGTCCCAGGAGCCACCTAACTGGTCTCTTCCTACCTCTTCCACCTATATCAAATAGAATGATCTTTTAAGATCACATCAGATTAACTCACAGCCATGCTTATACCCTTTAGTAGGTTTTAACTGCTCCTAGAATAGAAGTCAGACATGACCAAGCCCTCAAGATCTGGCATAATCTAGATCCCGCCTCATGACTTTTGCTCTGGTTGGTCCTACAACATGGAACACTCTTTCAGATGACCCACTGTCATCCTTTTGCTCTCAGTTTAAACACTATCTCCTCCTTGGAGAGGCTCTTAGCCACTCTATCAAAATAAGCCAGCCTCTTTTATTTTTATCATGGCACTCTGTTTCTTAACAGAATCTGCAATGTTTTAGATAATGCTTTTGGGTTTGCATCTTAATGGCCCCTTTTCTGAATCAGAATGTCACCTCTGTGAGGACAGCAACCACATCTGCCTTGTCACTGTCTTATTCTCAGCACCAAGAACAGTGCCTAGGGTGGATTAGGTTCATTTACAGGATGAATGAGAGAAGCATCGAAGGACATGACTGAGAAGTGCTAACATAGTTCCCGGGAGGGAAACATGCTGACAGGGACTTTTCCTTCTATGCGTAGAATGCACTGTTTGACAGAAGACATTCTCATGAAAAGTTTCATCATGGTTTCTAAAAGCTCTTGCCACCTACAACCATTTGTGTTAGCCACAGGTCTATGTTTCAGTGTTTATAGAAACGGTCACACTCTGCCATAGTCATTGCCTGTGTGTATGTAAAGAGAAAGGATGTGACACAGCATACAAACAGTCAGCTAAGACTATTAGAAAGAACTCACTCCCATTCAGAGAGAGATTTCTGAATTAAAGTGAACAATTTTTAACTAGTTGTGTACACACACATTGACCAAACTAGACAGAATGTGCTAGAGTCAACTTATTTTCAAGGCTATCTGATGGATAGACTGCATCCTTGGGCAATTCTATTGCAACACTGTGGAAAAGCTCTGAATATCAAGGAAGAGAGCCTGGTCAAGGTCTCTGCTACTTGCCAACTGGCAGTCACTAATCATCTCTGACCCTCAGTATCTTCCTCTGTAAGAGGTCTTCCCTGCCTTGTGTACAGGGTTGCTACAAAGTTCAGATTAAAAAAAACGTAGTTGAATGCCCTTGAAAACTACACAGTGCTCTACAGTGGTAAGACAATATTAGTGTTTTATCTCTCCCAATTTCTTACTAATGAAAATGGAGCGTATTTTCTTGTTTAGCTGCATGTAGAGATACATTTTATAAGGTCACATAATTATTTACTATTCAAAAACAGAATTAAGTATAGACATATCCCTATTTTGTATGCTGAAAGCAAATAATGTCAATATTTGCTATGATAAGTATATTGAAGGGCAACTTTTTATCTAATCAGGACACCCAACATACACTAACTCCAGTGAGATGACCTACAGTTGAAGTTTGATTACAATCCAACTGTTTGTTTTATTGCTTCTATTGGGCTGGGAAATTCTCTGGGATGAGGACCAACATCATCTTCATTTTTATATAATCCATAGAATTTGAAAGGCACCAGCACATCAATGGTTACTCAATCCATAATTACTGAATGATTCAACTGAATAAAGACTCAAGGGCTTCCCTGGTGGCACAGTGGTTGAGAATCTGCCTGCCAAGGCAGGGGAAACGGGTTCGAGCCCTGGTCCGGGAAGATCCCACATGCCGCGGAGCAACTAAGCCCGTGTACTGCAACTACTGAGCCCGTGCTCTAGAGCCCGCGAACCACAACTACTGAGCCTGTGTGCCACAGCTACTGAAACCCGCGCGCCTAGAGCCCGTGCTCCGCAACAAGAGAAGCCACAGCAATGAGAAGCCCGCACACTGCAACAAAGAGTAGCCCCCACACGCCACAACTAGAGAAAGCCCGTGCGCAGCAACGAAGACCCAACGCAGCCATAAACAAATAAATAAAATTAATTTATTTAAAAAAAAGACTCAATACATCACCCCATTTCTCATGTTCTCTGGAAAATGGATTCTGGCATTTCATTTTAATGTAAGCATTTGTCACTGGAGTCAGCTTGCAGTGACAAGACCACCATACACACCTCAGAGCCACTCCTCTCCATAAACCACTGTTGCCAGGGTCCCCCCACCATACGTACGAAAGGACCCTAACAATATTTCCCCAGAGAAGTGGTGTAGTGTTAAGTGTTGGTTATCAAACATGCTTGGAAAGAGATGATGCAGATAAGGAAAAACCAACACTTTTGATCAAACTTCATGTCAACTTACAATTTCATGCTTTTCCCTGGGGCTTAAGACTTGGTACGGGCTTATGAATTCAGAATTTTGCATTTCAACCCTATTTCCTCTCCTTCTGGAAGAGATACTAATAAGTAGAGAAAGATCACTGAGTCTAGACAGTTACCAAGTTCAGAAAACTGAGTTATCCATTAATGACTTAATTAGGTATTTGTAGCCTTTTCTGGAGGACCCCGGCTCCAAATACGCATATGAATGGCTAAAATGGGGGTGCCGTGGGACTACAGGAAGGAAGATGGAATGTAAATTCCAGAATTAGATGGTAGGAACTCTCTACATATCCTTC
This sequence comes from Tursiops truncatus, assembly GCF_011762595.2. NCBI lineage: Eukaryota > Metazoa > Chordata > Mammalia > Artiodactyla > Delphinidae > Tursiops > Tursiops truncatus. The sequence continues at coordinate 24,431,204 of NC_047054.1, read as the reverse complement.
AGTGTAAATTAACCGACATCTGCTGAGCACTTGTTACATGCAAAGCCCTGTGCTAGAAAAAACTAGGGATAGAGTGATGAGTAAGATGGTTCCTGTGTTCAAGTAGTTTTCAATTTCGATAGATACCTTCATCACAAGTCCATGAGTACAGATGTAATTAGGATATCATGTGCGATCAGAAGTTAATCAATCCAAAAGGATTTATCGAGCTTTGTTCGTATCACTGCAGCTAAAGGAGGACTGAATTTAATTATTTTTCGTTTCACTCTAACAAGACAGAAGTTAGAGCCCTCCATTTCACTTAGAACTTTAACTCCTAAAAATACAGGCATCAACATCATTTGAAAAAAAAATTCTCCATTAGTAACAGTTAAAATTTACAAAGCACCTACTGTGTGTCAGGGTTTGCCTTTTACATATAAGGAAATGAGGCTTTGAGAGGCCAGCAAGCCTGGCAAAATGTCACAGATAGTCAGATCAAGGTTCAAACCTGGCTTTCTGTAACTCTTAAAAACCACATAATTTTGCTTAGGCTTTTTAAAAAGCCTGCAAACTCACACACATGCTTTCTGACTGAAGAGATCTAAGACTAGTGTGTATATTTAAAAAAAAAAAATAGTACTGTCTGCTTTGCCTAAAGGCTTCTTTGGACTTGTCAGTTCAGTATTATCAATTCTTGGTCTTTTCCTTGAGGAAATGGTTAAGAAAAAAAAAAAAAAAACTAAAGCGTGATCTTCTTGGGGTACCTTCCCATCAGGAGTTCAAATTCTCTCATTGTCCCTTAAGTTAGAGAATGTTTCCGTTTAGGAGACTCATAAGAGCACATTTTGAAAGCTTTCTCTCCAAAGTGCCCTAAATCTCTGTGTATACCTGGTTTTCCTTACCTTTGGCCCTCAAACACTGAAAATGTTTCGCATAAAAATTCTCTGAGGTTGGTGTCTTGTTCCCCTATTGGGATCCCTGAGTTTTTTGCTCTGTGTTTTATCCTGTGACTTTTCTCATCTCCCTCCTAAAAAGGAGCATATGTTTTCTGGGCATTTTTACTGTAGTTTTATTTGAACTTATTTCTTTTTCACCGGCTGAGATTGCAGCTTTGTTTTTTCTTATCGTTTGTTTTTTTCTCTCTAGACTTTGTGCCATATTTGCGTCCATTTCACTTGACAAACTTCACAGAGATAGGTTTTTATCTTTGTGATAGAAGCCGAAAGAGTGATTTTTTTTTTTAAACGTGGTCCTCCACAGAGAATAGAATATTCTAACAGAGCAATAAGGTTAAATCTCACTGTATGTCACACCGTAGAAAGAGATGGTGAATGATTATTGTTTTTATACACTGGGGAGCTTTTCCTCGCTTTAAAAGGGAAGATACTTCTTTCTTAAAAGAACTTTTCAGTATGAAAATTGAGGTGTAAAGAGAGAGTAAGTGCATATGGAAAACATTATATTGGAATATGTTAAATCTAGGCAATGACTCTGTTCAACCATAGGCAGGATGCAGCAACAGGAACTTTAGCAAGAGACGTAGCTATGGTAGGAGGCTCCAAGATGGCTCCCCATGGCCTCCATCTCCTGGCTTCCCCACCCTGTGTTGCCCCTCCTACACTGTACCAGGGACGATACTGTGAAAGTGATGGTTTGCCACTTCTGATAGATATTACAACTAGGTCTCTGCCTCTCTCACATCACTTGCTTCACTTACTGAGGGAAGCCGTGTCCTGAGAGTCCCACCAAGAGTCCCCCGTGAGAAGGAACTGAAGCCTCCTGCCAACAGCCAGGTGAGTGAGCTTAGAAGTAGGTCATCCTGTTTCAATCAACCCTTCAAAGACATGCCCTGGCCAGCAACTTGACTGCAACTTCATGGGAGACTTTGAACTGGAACTGAAACTGTGTGAGATAATGTTTGTTATTTAAAGCTGGTAAGTTTGGGGGTAATTTGTTATAAGGTAACAAATAGCTAATATAGTAACCCATCAGTTGTAGGGACACAGGCATAGATGAGAGCTTAATCAGATCCCTTATTGGAATGGGACTTAGCGGTAAGAATGCAGCAGTATTCTACTTAACGATGGTATAATAATGAGAGTCAAGAATATGATGATAAAAATCCTAATAGTTACAGCGAATGCCTATTTAGTGCTTACTATATACCACTCCTTGTGCTACGCCCATCACCTATACGGTCTCATTTACTTCCCATATAAACTTTTCGAATGAGAATGATGAGAAAACTGAGGCTGGGAAAAATCAAGTAAGTTGTCCCAAGTCATAGAATAAGTGGTGGAAGTGATATTTAAAGTCGGGTCTGTTTGACTCCAAATTTCTAAACCACTTCACTAAGACATGGCATATGGGATTGGCTGGGTTGGTGTCAAGAGTGTCAACAAGGACAAGATCAGTGGGCAACACTGACTAGAGCCTGGTCAAGAAGCCAAAGGCTGGAGTTACTCCCAAGACAGAATTGCTGTGTAGGAGGGAAACTACCTCCATCGGCATCTTCTCTCTGCGGAGCCTAAACTCACCAGAGCCTAATAAATAGATTTTCCACCAGCACCCTCACAATCTATTCACAAAGAACTCCCCGTAACTATTGTCTGAGTCACGTACAAACTCATGTCACAGAGGAAAAACAGGTAACAAGTGACCACTCATGGGAGACCTGCGGTGAACTCGCTTCCTGAGCTCCCTGGAGCGCCCGCCACTACTGTGTTACCATTGTAATTTAATCTTTGGTCTGCTTCTGCATAAAGTGCTTCACAATAAACCCCATAATATTTTTCTGTGAAGAGGTCTAGACAAAGAACAGGAAAACAACGTCAACATTTTGGTTTGCAAGAATCTGACATAATTTTTTTTTTCCGGTTTCCTCAAAGAATTCAGGTATCATGGACCAAAGCTTAGGAGAGAAAATTGCCAAGTAGTCTTTGCTTCAAGGATGCAGCATGACAATTCTTTATCCATGCTATTCATCATTTCAACTATTTTTAAAATATGTAGCATGATAGATGAATTCTATTTTCCCTGCAAATTTTGCAACATATATACAATTAATAACCTTCCATTTTTAACCACCTGTTGAAGAACAAAGATATTTTGCTTAGGTGATCAACGAACAGAAATTCTGAGTGTCTCCTAGGCAGCACTGTCTGTATAAAAACATTAGTACTTTAATGTCACGCATTTTACCTTAACGTGTGCCATTAACCTGTGAAGAGTAAAAAGGAGCATTCATTTATCCAAGACACAGGGGATCCCTGTTCAACAAACAACCTGGTTTGCTCCAACTGAGTTCATGATGCAGCCTACTCACACTGCCATTTTGTTGACAAAGAGAATGATTTATCTAAAAATCAGGAACATAATGTAAGAGCAGAATTGTACTACTTCTTAATAAAGTATGTGCCCTCTGATGAGCAATGGCTGACACACTGCCATTATATTTGGCAAATATAACTGTCTCCAAACTTTACAAAAATGATATATAAATGTGCCTTAACTAACAAAGTGACAGAAACATACGTAATAGCTTGCCTTAGGCAGGGAAGTTGCGTCTCTAGCAACAAGCTATTTGACCCTGAAAATAATTGAGATTTTCATGTTGCTGTCATACAAATGAAAAGATCGAATCAGAATTCATCTCAGTGCCTCATTTTTTTTTTGGAATGTATATATTTTAGGAGGTAGAGAATCAGTTCAAATTATTTCACTAATAACTTGGCTTCATCTACTGGTTTTTCTGGACAAAACGAATACATCTTGAGAAATGTAAATGAATTCTTTCACCATGACATTTCTGGTTTAGGGAAAATATTTTTTAAAAGGCAATCATACCCTAAGAGGCAGATGTATATACATTTCACAGATGAGACCTACGACATCAAGCTTAGTGCAATTATCCCTAAAAAGGCCAGATGATTCTTACTAAGGACTTACTGAGGAAAACGTTTTTGTTCTTCCATATGCTGAAGGCCCTGCCCTGCTACAATGATTTGCTTTTACAGGAGAGCAGTTATCAGGACAGGTTATAATACATCTATAGGAAGATGAAATCCAGTGGTTTCTCTTCAACTGGCCACATTATGGACAAAAAAAAAAAAAAAAAAAAAAATTAAGCCTTTTGCTAAAGAGACAGAGAAGCACCATGGCTGACAGCACTGTTTCCCAACTTTTTACCCATTACTCCTTCTGACCCAAGGAGGGAAGTATTAAGAAGTAATATTTTGTTATATAGGGTTGATATTAGACATTATTGATAAACCATTGTAATATTTAAGGTTTTTGAACCCTTGCCCCAATAAGAGTCCATTTTCAGTCCCTTGAGAATGATTTGCCTCCGTTGAAAACGTATGGACTACAGATTTAAGTCTAAACACTTTAGCCCACAAAACCAAATTTATGTCCCTGTGTCACTTCCTCCTGCTATAACACTGACTGTCCTGTCCACCACCCAAAGTAGAATTGTGAAGTGAAAGATCCTGTCGTTCATTATGGTAACTCTAGGATCTGGTGCAGCGTATAGCCCATACACAGGAGGAACCGATACCTTCTTGTAGATGAATAAACTGCACAGTTCCCCAGACCTACCAGACTCTTCCACGTTTCTAAATGCATTCCATATACTTTCCCCTTATGAATAAATGCTGCCTGAACATGCATTAAAATTCCACAGAAATGCATTTGATTAGCTTGCCATAAACACATTATTGCCAAAAATCTATCTGTGCTAATCATGAAAAGACGGAGAAAAGAGGGAAAAAACTGGAGGGATGACTGCAATGATGGTTTGCTCTGATCATTCCAAGGAGTAATCAAAACAATCTAGCAAATAATCTGGAACATCAGAAACCTAAAAATCACACATGGTCACTTACAAATGATTTGATCTCTTGCCTTCCCATCTAAGTTATAACCCGGGCCATTCTTCTCTGAAACCCAGTGAAGTATTTCTGTCATTTTACAGGCATGCTGAAGATTTCAAGCTTTTTCTACAAGAATTTTCTTAATAAAAGTAAAATTAGGTATTTACAATAAAAATGAGCATTGTTCAAATGAGGTAGGAATGGTTTAGGATACTCGTTTTGGGGCTGATTTCCATGTAGAAGTAGAAATACCTTCTTTCATTGGGCTGTGGTCAACATGTAAGTTACTGCTAGATAAGTTTTCAGCAGTCAAATTAATATTTTCATTCATATTCAACTTTATCAAATAAATGAAAATAAGGAAACATATTTTAAATGTTTTCCCAGAGATTCTATCAATGATACACTTTCTTACCTGGCCTTTAATTTCAACACACTGTGGACACATTTAATGGTAGAAACTATGACTATATAAATTTGTATCTATATGTATACACACACATACACATAAATATATTTATGTATATATATACACATACACACAATAAGTGGATAATCCGTGTTTATTTACATCATAGTGCAATCACTGAATGGAATAATGTACTTACAGGCTCCCCATTGCAAAAGTTTTATTTTAATTTTAAGGAGTAGTATTTATTTATTTTATTTTATTTTATTTTATTTTTGGCGGTACGCAGGCCTCTCACTGTTGTGGCCTCTCCCATTGCGGAGCACAGGCTCCGGACGCGCAGGCTCAGCGGCCATGGCTCACGGGCCCAGCCACTCCGCGGCATGTGGGATCTTCCCGGACTGGGGCACGAACCCGTGTCCCCTGCATCGGCAGGCGGACTCTCAATCACTGTGCCACCAGGGAAGCCCAAGGAGTAGTATTTAAAATTGTACTTCTATTTTCCACCAATACTGGTGGAAAATTCAGCGAAAGCCATGGAGAACAAAAGTCAGCAGACTCTGAGAAGGTTCATTCAATATTTTTTCTTAATTGGGCACTTAATAAAACCAAGGAAATTGCACCACATGCTGGGGACACAGGTGAGATTTTAAAACTGTTTTCTAAAATTCGGCAAAATGATTACTCCACTGTTTGGAAACTGAGTTTTCAGGAGTACAGACAGATGTTTTTGAAAGTGAGGTTATTTATATATTAAAAAGAAATGCTTAGGGCTTCCCTGGTGGCGCAGTGGTTGAGAGTCCGCCCGCCGATGCAGGGGACACAGGTTCGTGCCCCGGTCCGGGAAGATCCCACATGCCGCGGAGCAGCTGGACCCGTGAGCCGTGGCCTCTGAGCCTGCGCGTCCGGAGCCTGTGCTCCGCAACGGGAGAAGCCACAACAGTGAGAGGCCCGCGTACCGCAAAAAAAAAAAAAAAAAAGGAAATGCTTAAGTGAATGGCTGTAGCTGAAGCCAGCATAAACTTAGGTATGAAAACTTGATTGACATATTTTCCAATTACTATGGCTGTGTAACAAGTTAATAACTTAGTCCTACTATGCTAGTGGATTCTGTGGGTCAGGAATTCAAACAGAGCACAGTGCAGATGGCTCATCTCTGCTCCACGATGTCTGGGGCCTCAGATGAAACACTCAGGCTAAAGGCTCTGGGCTAGAATCATCCTTCCTTCCTTCCTTCCCTCAAACAGTTAGTGATCGATGCTAAATGTTGGCAGGGTCCCCAGTTCCTCTCTGTGTGGACCTCTTCCTGTGATTTCTCTACATGGGCTAGTTTACACTTTCTCACAGCATCATGGCTGATCTGGGTTCCAAGGTCAAATGTCCCTGAGGGAGAGAACCAGGTGAAAGTTCTATCTCCTTTGATGACCCAGAGTTCAGGGTTATTTCTGTTCCATTCTACTGGATTGAAGTGAGTCTAAGCCTGGGCCATATCGAAGACAAAGGAATAAAGACCCCAACTCTCAATGGAGGAGTGTCAACAGCATATTGTAACAAGGCCACATGGAGGGCATTTATTGGTGTGGCCATCTTTGGAAAATAACTGCTACAACATAAATTAGATATAACTACTTTTTATTATAGAAGTATGTCTTAAAATCCACAAATAAACATAGCTTTCTGGATTCTGGTCAAATAATTATAACACTTGTAGACTAAACCATAGAAGTTATATTGTAATTAGTACTTTTTTTTCTCACCTTTAAATGACTTTTTGCACTCATTCACTTCATGGTAATGGTTTCCTCTTTTGCGTTTTCTCTGGCAATAATAACCAGGTAGGTAGTTAACTTTTGAAACTAAGACAAGCAAATTTTCACCAAAATATTTTTATGCATGAAAATATGCACGGCTTTATTATTGCCCAGCAGCACATAAGGGAAAAATTACTGGTTATGACTAGTTGGCAATCAAAGTTGATGCGTACAAGACAACCCAAGAATCAAAAAAGATCTCAGGTAATGAACTAACCTACTCATGTTAAGTTCTCCCAGGATCCATCCAGATTCGCTTTTGCAAAGACCCTTCTTATCCCTAAACCCTCCCATTTTTAAGTCCCACTTCCTACTAAAGGCAGCCTTGACTAGACTCAAGAGTTTGGTCCTTCTCTACACTTTTCTCATTTACTTCAATGTCACAGAGCTTATTTCTCCTACTTGTTTCTGTAATTACTTTCTGTTTTAATTTTACCCCTTAACTAAATTCTTAGCATCCTGGTGGGGCGATAGTCAAGTCCCCTACCCCCCACTTTTTTCAGTCACACACTTCTACTAGTACAGCTCTGAATACAACCCATATATCAGTAAATAATTACCAGCATCTTCCCTAATCACAGCTGTGTCATTCAGAACACCTTCACCCAGAGTTATGAGGAAGGAGTTCTACTTCATGGAGTAGGAGACGAAGGAAGACAACAGATAGTGACATCCTTATGAAACTGTCACTAACAAATATAGAAATGAAAAATTCATTTAAGATAAAAATTCTGAAAGTCTCTGATATAAGAATCATGAAAACAATCAGGAATTGATATTGAGAAGAAAGTACACAGGATTTTCATGGAACTTTGTTCAGCCACATAACAACATTTCTTTTTTTTTGTTTGGTTTTTTTCTGTTTGTTTGTTTTCTGTAAAAGTCACTTTAATACTTTCAGTATTTCATGTTATATTGGACCTGAACTTATTTTTTTTAACATCTTTATTGGAGTATAATTGCTTTACATTGTTGCATTAGTTTCTGCTGTATAACAAAGTGAATAAGCTATACGTATACATGTCTTTTAAAGCAGCTACCCAATCTTTTGAAAAGCTACCATCACCTCAGGACCATGGATTCTTTACCAGACAGGCCTCACCTGCCAGTCTGAACATGCACTCATTTTATGTGAATGTATACCATTCGGAATCTAAAGAGGCACTGGGGTTATCTAACACAATGGTTAAAAGCACCTGCTCAAAAGGATCTGTGGCCTTTGATGTGATACTAGGTAGTTTCAAAAAGGGCAAATCTGGTTAACCCAGTCAAGCCCTTTTTCTACTTCCTACTCAGGAACTAAGACCAGATGCTTTTGTCATGCTTTCATTCTTCCTTTATTACTTTTCCTATTTCACATTCTAGGTCACCCTTCCGAACACCACTTGGTGTAATATTGAAATAATGTCATAAAAAATGTCTTCAGAAACAGTTTTCCTCAGCAGTGGTCTAAGGCAGACTTACATTTAGAATCAGGAAGAATCTATCTGAAGTCCCTCCGACAAGTCACAAGGATGTATCGTCACTTGATTTTGCAAATATTACATATGATGAGTCCTAACTTTTTCCATTTGTAGTCCTTTCACAAATAACTCCAACAAACGCAAAGGTCTTTTCCTGCTCTTTTTCAGTTAAAAATGTTCTTTCTGATTATTAACACTTGTAAATAAGAGTTACCAGTGACTCTCTACATTTCTAGATTTTATATAGGATTGAAATTGTTTTAAATGAGAAGTTATTTCTAAAAACATGGAAATTTCTGAAAAAAACTGTATTTGGAATTTGAATAGGAGTAAGATTTCAAATGCTTTCCAGAACCATTTACCTAGGGCTTCAATAGCAAGGATTTTGACTTCTAGTTTCAGGAAGGGCACTTACTGGCAGTCGCTCTTATCTAAAATCTGTTTAGCAAGAACAGGCTTCGAAAGATAAGCAGTGAAATGGTCTCTCTGCTGGCAAATTCTTGATTGCTACAGAAAGTGATTAAAAATACACAGCCTGGTAGTTTGGCTTGCTTGAGAGGGGAAAGGGGGTGGAGTGGGAGTTCATATATGCTGTAAAGTAGTCAGGGTGGGATATGCTCAGGATGTAGTTTACAACAGAAGATGACATCTGTTTCTTCTATAAAAAATTTGGCAAGTTCTAACTTGTTATATGACCTGTCCAACTTATTTGATCATAGCTGATAAAAACTCTGTCCTAGAGTTTGACAACAAAAAGGATGACTTGGTTTCTGTAGGTTCTCTGATTTTTACAGGTATCTATTTGTAAGTGTCCTAGTATAATGCTATCCTTGAAGCCTATACCAGGGGATTAAAGTAAAAATGTATAATAAAACCCTTAGCTTATAATAAAGTGATTTTAATTCTTGGACTCTCACAGGTGACCTTACCGTCGATTCCAATATATTTTATGGTTTTGTTTTTGTTTTGTCTTACTACCTTGGATTCTCAGGCTTTACAGACGTAGCAATTTACCTCATTTTTGTGTAGGGTAGTCAGTATCCTATAATTACCTACAGATGAAAAGGTCAATGTTAGTGTTAATTGACTTAATTAGTCTCACATAATGGACTAAGTAAAGGCAATACTAGCAAACCGGTTTGTCCCTCACTTCTAATTTTATCCTCTCTTTCATCAAGCAGCATTTTTTTTCTTTGTGGTACGCGGGCCTCTCACTGTTGTGGCCTCTCCCGTTGTGGAGCACAGGCTCCGGATGCGCAGGCTCAGCGGCCATGGCTCACGGGCCCAGCCGTTCCGCGGCATGTGGGATCCTCCCGGACCAGGGCACGAATCCGTGTCCCCTGCATCGGCAGGAGGACTCTCAACCACTGCGCCACCAGGGAAGCCCCAAGCAGCATTTTTAATTACCTTCTTACAGTGTCTGCATTTATATTTGCCACTCCAAATTTACTTTTATATATCTGAAACACAAAGCAAAACAGTAATACAGAGAAGGTGTGTAAACAACAAATATTTATGAAGTGCCTAACATGCTTGATCTCAAAGATCCAGTGGAGATACGGGACCAAGATTCATAAAAAAATCAAACAAAAGCTTCCCAATTCATCCTATCACCCTCTTAATTTTTGTTTTTTCCTTCGTGGATCAATTCACTACTGGCCCTAGGGTAATAATCTTAAAACAACTGCATCAGTTTTCAGAGTATGAGGCTGAAACTTTGTTGAGTGCTTTTTCAAAATGGGCTAATTATAATGCACTTTCTTTATAGTTTTCTTCTGTAACTCAAATTTAAGCTTGGAAAATTTTATAAATGAATATAGCCAGGCATAGCCAAAGGTTTGCACAGTGGAAGTATAGAGTAAATCTAATAATCAATCAATCTCTGGCATTCCAATTCAGCCACTGGACCAATAAACAATATGAAGAGTCTCGGCATACCACTCTTCAATAATTTTTTCCAAATTGCAGAATTCACAAATGCATAAACACTAAGTTTGCCCAGATAAACAGATAAAGGGGAAGTAAATAATACAGATCAAAAAAGAGTCCCATATTCACCTTCCTCTATTAATATAAAGTCCATTCGTCAGGGCCAAACAAAAACATCCAACAATACAATATGGAAGAAAGAAGAATGAAATATATTTTTTGCCTTTTAAATGACAAATTATATTTTTTCTTCATCAAATGGTTTAAACAAATGGATAGGTACAGGATACTAAATTAAAAGTTTGTGCCAACCCTTTGATTTAAGACCAAGGTTTTCAGCTTCACATCAGAGAATGATACGAAATATGAAATTTACGTTTAGTGAATTATTAATGAAATGGATTGGTCGCCACAGGTCAGTTTTGTTCCTTACTCAAGTGATCATCTATTGTTATTCCTCAGCAGGGGATTATTTCAGTAATAAGTGAGAGAAAGAATAGATACTTGACCTTCTAAAATATATCTATGTTTATAACTTATGGTGAGAAAAAAAAAAAAAAAATCCAGTTATTCCCAAGAGAATTTTCTTGGGAAGGAAGAAAAATGTTTGCAAACTGAGTTAAAATATGATATATGAAATAGGTACATAAACCAAAAGATTCAAAAATAAACTATTAATCTTGAGTACTTGTGAAAATGAATTTTATTTTTTCCCTCAGCTGCAGAGAACAAAATCACTTACTAGAAATTATCCGTGAGTGCTCAGTTTTAACACCTTTTAAATGAGTCTTAACTTAATTCTTCTATTGGATTAAGGGAGAAAAACTATTTACAAACTCAGTCAACTGCAATGAGTTTTGGTAAAGCCGTGGAAGTGAAGGCATTTGGAGCTACCTTTTCAATGATCTACAGAGACAGAAAGAGAGGCATGGTAGAAATAAATGTAATATTAAAAGTTAGGAATTAAACCTGGATGCAGTAAACAAAAGGAAAGAGGAACCAACACTATAAGTGCTAACAGAGGTCATCTTTTATCTGAAGATGGACAACTGTCTCATCATTTTAACATGCCATTAGAGAAATAAGAAATAATTTTGGAGGCAGCAGAATGGAACAGGTTTTACAGCAAGAAAATGCTGAATTCAAATCTTATTTTGTACCACTTTTCAGTTGCATGATATATACAAAATTACTTAATCTTTTTGAGCTTCAGTTTATCTTTAAAATGGGAACAGAACAGTTATGCCATGGGAATTACTCAAAGAACGACATACGATAACATATGTAAAGAGCCATACATGGCACATAGTATTTAGTTATTTTTTTTAAAAAATAGTTTTCCCATTCCAGTTGTCCTAAAAAGAGAAAAGTTTGATTTGGAAGAAAAGCCACAATAAAAAGGAAAACCAGTGAAGCAAAGAATTCATCCTGCACAAGCAACTTTAAATGAACAAATATTTCCAGGCACAATATACCTGGAAATTCAATTCATTCAAATTCTTAGGGAGTTCCCACAGATGCCAAATATTACGTTAGACCATGAGGATCTAAACAAGTAGAAAAAGTCTTGTCCCTTTTAAGTAAGACAGTTAAGTAGTGAAGCCATTCACAAATAGATACTCCAAAATGTGGTATAACAGATAAAAGTATGAACGCATAGAGAAAGGCACAATAAAGTATGTCTGTCGTCAGAAAAGAATTTGCAGATTACTTTAGTCTGGGTTGCAAGATTCCGTAGGTACATTGCTTGTGGAAGCATGGTGCCAGTCCAGCAACCTCAGAATTGCTTGCGCACTGGTTAGAAATGCAATTTTGGGGGTCTTGGACCTACTGAAGCAGACACCCTGGATGCAGAGCCAGTAATCCATGGTTTCACAAACCCTCCAGGTGATTCTGATGTACAGTAATGTGTGAGAACCATGGAAGTAGGAGCTCCCCGAGTAAATGAGGAGGCCAGCGTTTCAGACAAGCAACAATATGGTCAGACAACAAGGGAAATTCCATGTGGCAGGAGTACAGTGTACATGGAGGTGAGTGACAGTGGATAAGGTTTCTGCAGTAGCTTGGGGCCAGATTGTGAAAGTCTACATACCATGTTAAACAGTTTGGACTTCATCTTACAAGCAGTGGGGGTTAAGAGGATTACCAAGAGCCTCATTTCTTTTCCCTGCAAATTTCTGCACAGAAAGTAGGTGGCACACATATATAATAAATAAGAATAAAAGTGAAAAGTCTTATTAAAGAAGTTTGATCAAAGTATCAATAATGTTCTCAGAATGGATTCCACCACGATTAATTCCATACACGAGTGTCATTCCAAGACAGCTCTGGTCCAGCAAGTGAATGCTAGATGTGGAGAGAGGAGCCTGTGATTCCCAGCGGGGTAGCCTGGGGAAAAACCATCCAGTTTTACTGATCTTCAGTTTTCTCATGTGGAAAATGAGCAAAAACCTGCTCTAAGAAAATGAGCAAAAACCTGCTCTGAGAATTCACTGGAACAGGCATGTCAAAGGCACTGTGAACTCTAAAGTATATGTATTACAAGATACTCTTGTTAATGACACGACTTATCTCTTTTAATTTTCTGGTGGAGTAAGTACCAAATAAATATATAAAAAGGGTATTCTAACTGCTGGGGTGAGGGCACATAAGAATTTTTTTTCTTCTAGGCTAAACAATGTCTTGACTGGTTAGGGCTACAAATCCAAATTTAGAACCTACCAAAAACGAACAGAACGAAGAAATATCCAAGGGTCAGGCACTCAGAGCAGAAGAGAAAACCCAGATCCTCTGCCTCTGGCCCAATTTCATATGTGGATATAATTAAGAACTGACAGTTAACGATAGTACAAGCGGAGCTAGGAACAAAATCTGAGGCTGCACTGAAGATAAAAGTCTACAAGTTTTGCACCTGGATGTAAATGAACATCAGACTAAATGCTGATCCTAGCCACAGATAAGAGAAAGCCTTCCACTGAATTACACTCAGACTCCAGGATTAGAAGAGTTTCCAATTTCAGACGCAAAGACAGAATTTTACCATCAACAAAGCCAAAGGGGAAATGACATTTGAAAACCAACAGAGTTTTTTGCCTTCTCCTGGCTGAAAGCCAGGTGCACAAGCTGAAAGGACAGGATTCAAAGTCAGTTAAAAGCAGGAGGAGTAATTGCAGACGTTCTGTCTCCAGCCAAGTTGTGGGTAATACAAAAAAAACCCTGACTTCTTTGGGGACCTAGTTTTAGCCATAAAACCCTTGGAAAAATCAATGCAAATGAAAATACAGATACGGTGCACAAAACATATCAGAACCTGTCAGACTACCTAGTACTAAAAGGGGACCTTAATCTCTCCTTTCTTCCTTTGTATAAATACTTTACTGTTATTTTACTTGCAACAGTTAATGATGCCAAATCCAGACAGCGCCAAGTATCACAGATCAGGATGAAGCTGAGATGTTGCTTAAAGAATATTGCGGTTTTCATTAACTATTTTAGCTAAATAAATTTATAAATTCATGCGGTGCTTTATGTATAAAGTCCAAAGATATTTTAGAAACTTTTTTTTCTGATTACAAAGGTTGGAGGCTTATAATAGATTGGAATATTCATAAAGGTGCTGAGAAAATGACAATCACGATTCCTCCAGTTAGTGGTAATAGCTGCTAACAATTTACCATATTTCCCTGCAGCTTTTTAACATATATTTATAGTTTCATCACTTAGCATTTTGCCATAAGTACTCTTCCATATTATTAAAACAAAAACCCTTCCAAAGACATGATTATCTTGCCTGCATAGAACTCTACCATGAGTATGTGATGATGTAATTTAAACATTTCCCTACTGATGAACATTTAATTTTCACCCATGATTAAGCACATTGTGATTAATTTCTTTGTGCATAAATAGTTGTTTGCATTCTAGAAGAATTTTCTAAACAGTTGATGCAATATTACAACAAAACCTTTAATATTGTGTTGCATTGCCTTCAAGCTTTTTTTATATGCAAGAATAAATAAGACTGAGATAATATCACCATATTATCTCTTTTTTCTTTTTATCTATATGAGAATCTGTCAATATATGTCAAAAATAAATGTATTAGTTTTGTCTGAATCTCTCATTCAGCATAATTTTAGCATTTTCCCTAGGCACTAAATATTTTTTTTGGAAACCTATTTTTATACTTTTTTGGGGGAGGGAGTGAGAACATTAAATTTCTACTAACTTAGCAAATTTCAATTATACATACAGTGTTATCAACTATAGTCACCACCTTATACATTAGATTCTCGGACTTTATTCCTCTTATAATTGGAAGTCCGTACCTTTTTACCAACCTCTCCCTATTTATCCAACCCCCAACCCCTAGCAACCACTTTTCCACTCTCTGCTTCTATGAGCTCAATTTTTTTTTCTAGATTCCCCATCTTGCAAATAGTAAGATTTCCTTCTTTTGTGAGGCTGAGTAATATTCCTAAATAAACGTGTGTGTCTGTCTATCTGTGTGTGTGTAGTTTCTTGATCCATTCATCTGTGACAGACACAAGTTGTGGAAACCTGTTTTGAAACGACTGAATGGTACTGCATCTCAGGAATTAAAATTACATACATAACAGTACTCTTACTATTGGATAGGCAGGTTAGTCAGAACTTGGCAGCACTATAAATAATGCTGAAACAAACTGCCTAGTATTCATATTTTATATGCATTTCTGATTTAAATAAAGAGAATCAATACCATTAACACTGTAAAATACTTATTTCTAAAAATGTTGTCCAAAAAGGTTTCCTATTCCCACAAGCCAAATATTAAATAAACCATTCTTCACAGACCACAGGACAGATATAAGTCCTTAAAAAATAATTAGCCGGGCTTCCCTGGTGGCGCAGTGGTTGAGAGTCCGCCTGCCGATGCAGAGGACGCGGGTTCGTGCCCCGGTCTGGGAGGATCCCACGTGCCGTGGAGCGGCTGGGCCCGTGGGCCATGGCCGCTGGGCCTGCGCGTCCGGAGCCTGTGCTCCGCAACGGGAGGGGCCGCAACAGTGAGAGGCCCACGTACAGCAAAAAAATTAAAAAAAAAAAAAAAAAAAAAAAAAAATTAGCCATTCTAATATACTCTTATTTTAGTTTGCATTTCTTTCATTAATAAGTGGCTGAGTGTTTCAAAATTTATTTTTTATAATTATTATTTTATTCATTATCTATATAAGGTCTTTATCTTTAGATGTTCACTTTTTTCTTATTTATAAGAGCATGTTATATATGAGTATATTAATCTTCATATATATCATTAATGTAAACATTTACAATACTAGTGATTTTTAACAAAGTTTACCATTTATATAGCAAAATATATTAATATTTCTCTTTACGTTTTTCCTTTTAATGCTCTGAAAGACCTCCTTTAACCTATTATATGAAAAATATTTACTTCCAGACATCTCTATTCTTGCAGGGGATTTTTCTTTTTTCATTTAACCTTTAAATTCATATGAAATCTATTTTGCTGTTAGATACAACAAAAGGGCCCAAGTTTATAGTTATCCAATTGCTCTAATATCTTTTAAGATTCTTTCCTTCTTATACTATGTAATAGCATGTAATAAAGTCTATGCTATA
The DNA here is from genome assembly GCF_011762595.2 of Tursiops truncatus. NCBI lineage: Eukaryota > Metazoa > Chordata > Mammalia > Artiodactyla > Delphinidae > Tursiops > Tursiops truncatus. Next base: position 24,415,114 of record NC_047054.1, on the reverse strand, counting down.
TTATTGTTTATCAAAACATGTTAATCAAATAATGTATAAATTAATACAGCATATTATACACAGACTCTCATACACAGAAGAGTCTCCTTCTGGGCTTTCTATCCTGTTATGTTTTTTCTCCCCTATGTTCTTTACTCAGCATAAGACTACTCCAAATGTTACACTTTCAGACTACACTTTGAAAACTAGCAGTGATAAATGTCACTCATTATTCTATTTTACCAGGAAATGAGCTATCTCCATACATTGGTTTGAGACAAATTATATCTTTTTTTCCAAATCCAAAAGCATGCCTTAACAAAAACTCTTTCGAGGAGTTTGGTTGAAATCATAGTCACATTGGATAAATACATTAATCTAAGGGAAACTCTTTATCTTTCATGTACTTGTGTTTTCCAGGGAGACCATGATCAACTGCAGATTTATTAGAAGTTCACCTCTTACCACTTTCTACGTCCACCTGCCAGGGAACCAGTAATTAAACAGCCAACATGATATACAGCAAAATAAGAGAATAATAAAGGGGAATTATCCAATAACCAGAGAGAAATAGAAAAATCATTAAGTTTTTAACACAGTGGTGGGTTTTTTTCATGTTAATATTCTGTTCTGAATCTCAACAAGTAATTTGATCAGAGCACTGATTTACGTATCTATTAACTACTTTCCCAATAAACTACTCAGATGCAAGAATTTTACATTATTTTTTTGTGTATGCAGATATCAAATTATCTGCAGACATTCTGAAGTTACCCTAAATTGTTAAAAGCGATCCAGGCCTACTTGGATATTACCTTTTTTTCTAAGAGGCTGCTAAAACAGAACCCAAACAAAACTAAAAGGGAAGACAAGATAGATAATTGAGAGTTTTCAGGGATTGCCTGATTCATAATGTAGATTGTTCTGAAATTCTTATTTAAGCTAAAAGCAGCTTGATGAAATGATGAAATCAAGCAGTATCATTTTTAAAAATTAAACCCTTCCTTTTGAGATAATTGCAGATTCACAGGCAGTCGTAAGAACTAACACAGGACCCATGTACCCTTTTCCAGTTGCCCCAATGTAAACATCTTACAAAACTATAGTAAAATAACACATCCAGGAAATTGACACTGATATAGTCAAGACATCGGGAGCATCACTCATGTTACACTTTTATGGCCATGATCACTTACCTCCCACTGGCATCCCTCTCCTAAGCCCTGGCAATCACTAATCTAGTCTCCATTTCTTTCATTATTTTAAAATGTTATAAAAGTGGCATCATATGTTATGTAACCTTTTGGGATTGGCCTTTCCCATTTAGAATAATTCTCTGGAAATTCATCCAGGTTGTTACATGTATCTGTTCCTTTTTTACTGCTGAGTAAGTATGCCATGGCTCAGATGTATCAAGATGTGTTTAACCTTCACCCCTTGGAGCACCCGGCTGTTCCAGTTTGAAGCTATCACAAAAAAACCTGCTATGGGCATTTGTGTACAGTTTTGTGTCAACACAAGTTTTTATTTCTCTAGGATAAATGCCTAGGAATGCAACTGCTTCATCAGATGGTAGCTGGAAGTTTCATTTTTTATGAAGTGACCAAACTTTTCTAGAGTGGCTGTACCATTTACATGCCCATTAGCAATGTATGGGTGACCCAGTTTCTCCATATCTTTGCCAGCATTTGATAGGATCACTAATTTTTTTTATTTAATCCACTCTGATTGGTGTATAGCAATATATAATTGGGATTTTAATTTGCATTTCCCCAATAACTAATAATTTTAACACCTTTTCTTGTGCCTTTCCATCTGTATATCCTCTTTGGTGAACTATTTCTTCAGGTCTTTTACCCATTTTCTAAACAGATTTTTTTTTTTACTGTTAAGTTTTTAAGATACTAGTCCATGGTCCACTATATGATTTGCAAGTGTTTTCTCCCAAGCTGTCCTTTCATTCTTTTAAAAGGGTAAACTGATTCTATTATCATCATATAACATCCCACTATGTCTCTAGTAATTTTCTTTGCTCTGAAAGTTTCTGTTTTCCTTTAAGTGTTTGTATGATATATATTTTACCATCCTTTACATTCAGCCTATGTTTCTTTTGATAGCATGTAGCTAGGTCATTTTTTTAACCCACATAGACTATCTTTCATTGGTATATTTAGGCCACTTACCTTTAATGTAATTATTAGGTTAGGGCTGATGTCTGCTACCTTATTTTTTGTTTTCTTTTTTCTGTTTTCCTTGTCCTGCCTTTCTATGAGTTACTTTAACATTCCACTTCCACAAAAATGTAATAGATCTACTTTTTCCTATTCCTCCCACAAAGTATAAATAAAACTCCTGGACATTATATGTGAAACACACATAAAAATACTCTGAAAGGTGAAGAGAAAACAAAACTGAAAGGGCCCTCAGGACCCAAGGAATAACATATTGGTTAAGTTTGCTGAGTTTCCTTTTTGCCTCATATATTCCAAACTTTGGGTGAAAAAACCAACAACCCCAAACCCCCAACAAATACAGATATGTGTATATATATAGATCTATATGTATAGATGTGTGTGTGTGTGTGTGTGTGTGTGTGTGTGTGTATTTAATAGCTCAAGCCAAAGCCTGATTACTCTAGCTGAAAAACCAAGTTCTCCTGCAGTGGACTTGGCAATATCTTTGTCCAGATATTGAGACACTGTTCACAGTGGGTAGAGAGGAAGAGCTTCCTGCTACTAGAATATACTGGATAGAGACCAGGGATGTGGCAAAGCATCCTGCAATGTACAGGACACTTCCTGTATCAAAAAATATCCAACCCAAAATGCTAATAGCGCAGAGGATGAAAAATCCTATTTTAGAGAGATTTGTTCCATTTCTTTTACTTTGTTTTATGCTGCTGGTTTCTGTTATCTACACCTTTTTATAAATGACTAGATTGATTAATATGCGGTGATTTGCTCTAGCTCTTGCACATGGAACATCCAGACCAGCTAGGGCCTCTCTAACTGCCAGAACCAGAACGGAATGGATGCTGTTCTTGGTTACCTTCCCGCATGCTGTGAGGCCTGGACTCTCACACACAGATCGTTTAATTCCTTTGAAGCATTGTACTGCTTCCTTTCTGTGGGTAAATGCTGCAACTAGTTACATGCCTGCGGTTGGAGAGAGCAAACCTGAGCCATTCTTCAGACTTGCAACCAATGACCTCAACTTCTGCTTCTTACCCGTGCTGTCCTCTGTACCTGCTGACCTCAGCTCACAGCTCCTCCAGCTTTATCAGTGGCCTCTTCGTCCTGCTAAGAAACATATTCTCTTTTTACCTGCCTTCACTGCCATTTCAAATGGAATTTGGGAAGGGAGAGTAGACATACGTTTAGCTCAGTCCACAAACTGAACTTGAAAGCTCTCCTCACTTGTTTTCAAACTAAGAATGTTTGTTTATGAGGTTCTCTTACAAAAGGATACGCCTCCAAATAATTTTAGAAAAGCAGCGATCACATGCAGGGAGAATAGAAACTTCTAAACAATCAATTTAGAATGACATTAAGAAAAAATACTGGATCTGTAACATTTGGAAAACGATGTCACTTTTCCAGGCATAGCCTTCATGTTTAAAATGAGATGGTCTGAATCAACTACAAGTCCTTTTCAGTTCAATTTCTATTATAAAATATCTAAACACAAATAACTAAAAAATTAGAATAACACTTTGTATACAAACGTTAATATTTCATTATACCATCTTTCAATGAAAAATATTTAGTGTATGACCAGGCTTTCCCTGTGATACAAGTGGAATAGTACAAAATGCTTCCCTCGGATAAACCAATATTTATGAGTCTTTTTTGTGTAAATATAGAGCTTTAGAGTTTCCTCATGCACACTGTTCACATTTTAATGTTTTTCAGTAGAAGGAGGTATGAATATGTTAGTCAAAAAAGAATCATCAACAGAGGGAGAGAGAGACACATATGCTGATAACAGATTTATTAATGATGGGGCTACACAAAAACTGCCACTAAAAGATCATAAACTATCTACTAACTTTTTATCAAAAGTATCTTAATGTGAGATTATTGCTGCTGACTGTTTTTCTTTTGATGGAAAAAATAGATTTGGGAGATTTATCCACTTGCAAGCTGTAAATATTTGAAAGGTAGATGGTCTGTTTTTCCTGCTTAAGAAGAAAACCTGGAGGAAAAAAAAAATACAATGACCTATTCAAGAGAAGGCAATTAAGAATCCTGGAAGCCTCAAAATTCCGAGTCCACAGTTGTCAGCATTAGGAAATGAATGCATCACTGCTCCCCCAGAAACACACTGCTGCCCTGACTTTCTTCTCAGTCAACAAAAGAATTGGAAATGTTAAACTTCCTCACTGCCCTAATTCCAAAACGAAAGAAAGGTTTACCTTTTTCTCTTGCAAAAATGTAACAGCTTTCTGTATTGATATAAGGTGAAATTGGTCGCTAACATCATCCAGTAGTTTGGGATATTATCCACATACTTAAGCCTTCCAGAACAGTATCTACGAGGCATTAATTGTGAGTCCCCAAATAATAGAATTACAAGGTTAGTAAGGCTGTTGAGGTCAACAGTATATATACACACACTGTATATATACATATACAGTGTGTGTATATATAGTTATTAACATTTATGTATTATATGTAAGTTTTCATTATTGTTTAATATCTAGACACAAATAACTACAATAATTTCAGCACAATGATTTCATAACCTACTTGGGAAACATACTCTAACATTTAACAACACTTACTATCAGAACACACTTCCGTTATCTAATCTAAATCCCATATTGTAACTTAAATCTATTTCTATCCCCAGTAGGGTTGCAGAACAGCTGGTCAGAATCCTCCATATAATAATGTCTCATATATGTAACTCTCATCATTAAAGAGCCTCACAGACATCTTTCCTCAGGCACAAAGACCCTAAAGCCCTAACTTCTTCTCATAGATCGTATTTTCTAAGACTTGAATCATTGTGAAGTTCCATCTTGGGGTGGCTCCTAGTTCTATGCGCCTCTCTGTTTCTTCTCAAGCATCTGTATCTACTGCTTACTAGCATCTCGGTAGTGATCTTCTCTACAAGTATAGCTCCACTGCAAAATCAGGACTAGAGTACCTCTAATCTAAGAATGCAGCAATCTTCATTATAAGAATATTCACGCCACCTCTAAACCTGCGTCAGAGAGCTAAGGAACGAAATCCAAATAATAACTGAAAATTAAAATGATATCAATGTATACTTTCCCTCATGTATAGGTGTCATTACTAGTCTTATCTCATGAACTGTTGGGCTCTATCATGGGAAAACCGTCTGCTACTTCATTCAACTGTATGCCGATTTTCAGCTTTTTCTGTACCAGGAAACAGGATAAACCTAACAAACAGGGAAAATACCAAAGAAACCTGTTTACTGATTAAGTTTTCTTTCCTTTCTAAGATGATCTAACTAACCCCAAGAAGATCTATGGCTATGTCTTGTGAGTAATTAACATGACAAGAAGAGCTGCAAACAGTTCTCCAGAAAACCATTGGAGAGAAAGCTAAAACCAAAAGGAGGGTTTGGAATTCACGTGACCAAGATAAGATTTCCATGGAATCTTCAATGGACAGAAAAATCAACTGCAGCCTGAGTTTACTGGTTATTGTTAACTGTCCTCTCCAGATAGGAACAGCCAAAAGCTTCGTGACAGGTTTCCCATTGCATTGTTTCTCCAAAGCACCAGCATACGTTCAAATCAGTGATAGGTCTGTTTCAAAATAACCACCATATTGTAAGTAATGCTGTACCCGCTCAGAACACGCGTCTCTTCAAAAAATTACTTCAGTTAGTTGTCGAAAGTACAAAAACACACCATTCAAAGGAGTATAACACATTTATGGCTGGAACTGATTTTCCAATTCATTTTACAGAGTTTGATTTCCTACCCTGTCATCAAAAGCAGCTCCAAATTACTTTTGCTATGTTCTAGAAATCAAATCCACTCCTTAAACTTTCCTCATAATTTCTTCATTTTCTTAAAAATTGAACATTTATTTATTTTATTATCACACAGATATAAAATAATCACATATACGTACACCATTCTGTATATAGTGAAGAGACTGATAACTATATAAAATGAGGCAAAGCAATAAAGCTGTAAGGAAATACATGAAAACATTAACACTGATTATCTTTGATGATAGAATTATGAGTGATTACTTGCTTCCTCCTACATTTCTATTTCCACACTGTTAATAATCAGGATATATTTCTTCTACCAGGAAACAAAACCTCAAGTCATTCTTCCACACTATTATTTTTGGTAGCCACCAAGTGATGCTAAATTAAGGTTAGCACAGCTGTTCCATTAACTCTGGACGTGAAGAATAAATATTTAATATTCTGCCTTATTGAGGAATGAAATTTTAATAGTGTGCCCTCTTTTTTTTAATTAATTAATTTATTTATTTTTGGTTGCATTTGTCTTCTTCACTGCATGTGGGCTCTCACTGTGGGGCTTCTCTTGTGGTGGAGCACGGGCTCTAGGCGTGCAGGCTTCGGTAGTTGTGGCTCGCAGGCTCTAGAGCACAAGCTCAGTAGTTGTGGCACACAGGCTTAGTTGCTCTGTGGCATGTGGGATCTTCCTGGACCAGGGCTCAAACCTGTGTCCCCTGCAATGGCAGGAGGATTCTTAACCACTGTGCCACCAGGGAAGCCCAATAGTGTGCCCTCTTTGTCATGCATTTAGTCACTCAATAACTCGTGTCCCAAGCAAGAATCATACTTCCTAACCAAAACAACTGTTTGTATGTTTCTTATATTTCCATTAACTGGTAAAATTTCTCTGTACGCCTCTATTAGTATATGCTCCAACTTCGGCTAAACCTGCCTACTTGGTGGGTATGACCTTCTCCATAATTGTAATCACTTACCCCTATCTTCTCACCTCAAAAAATTCAAGAACATTCAGTACTGAAGTGGTATATCTAAAATATGCTTCCTATATTTATTCTAGTACATTTAAATTGCGAAAGACACTTGCATAAGAAAGGCTCTTCATTCTTCCCAGGATCTGGTAAAGGTCCAGGACATACCAAGTGTACCAGGTTAATCTGCTGAATGAATGACTACGAATGTTGACGGCAGAAACTGTCTCTTGCTTGCTCTTGGCACCTCTATCCTCACCTATTCCAAAAATATACTTGTTAGGCAAGCGCCATTGTAGGGAATAGAATCTATGGGCATCATCTTCTCTCTCATGATGAATTATGGGCATTTTATTTGCATAAACAAACAATTCGTAGCAGGAAATTATTAGTCAACCCTAACGAAATCATCCCAAGTGAGCTTAAAATCCGGCAGTGGGCATCTTTTCTTTCCCCAGTGGTTCTAAAGGTCTTCCACATAATGATCTCCCCTGTATCTAAATACATTTCATGAACAATCGGACCTTATCTCCTTAGACTTCAGATTTTTTTCCCATGACCATGTTCTCCAGTCACTGTTCACTTACTGCCCTGTTACCCCCCCACAACTATCCCCACTGCAACATCCAAAAATATTTTAAGAGCCAATTATCTTAAAGCCACTTCCTTAAAATGCATAATTTTACAGCATGAGCTATCCAATTCTGATTTGATGATTACTCAAACCTTATCAAAATCATACTATGCTGCTACTGTACATGAAACAGGTAAACAACAAAGGCCTACCATATAGCACAGGGAAGTAAACTCAGTATCTTGTAATAACCTATAATGGAAAAGAATCTGAAAAAGCATATACCTATATGTACATATATATGTATAACTGAATCACTCTGCTGTACAGTTGAAACTAACACAACATCGTAAATTAACTAGACTTCAATTTAAAAAAATCATACTGTGCTGCATGAGTCTGCATCTATCCGCAGCATTAAATTCAGTAGCTGACTACACGTTCTAGAGAGACACACACATATAATTTCATTTTATTTGTTCCTTATTTACTTGAGATTAGATCACTGAAAAACCCCATATCCTCCAAGCGTTGGCTTATAAAACTGATAAGCTGATAGGCATCTTCATAGAGCCAGAGGTATGCTAAAATTACTTCATAACGCCTCTTTCCCCCTCTGTGCTGGACGTACTCTCTTAGCCTTTCCTGCCACATTTCCAGTTCTCTTTTCTCTTGTTGGGTCTCTGCAGCATGGTCACTGACTTTCCGAGGACAGTGTAAGAAAAAAAAGTCAAGTACATTACTCCAAAGGCACACAGTACAGAATAAATTTAACGTTTGATCCACGTATTTCATAAGAAACTAAAGTGATTTAAATATTAGTCCCTAAACTGGGAAATTATGCAAGGAGTGTGGCTACCTCCATATGGTGGGTGTTTCGGATGAGCTTAGGTTTCTTCACATTTTCATACATCTTTCACATGTAAAAAATTTGATAAAATGATAAAATGCAAGTCAGGGCAGAAAGTGGAGGCAGAAAGGGAATGGTCGCACTGACCTGCAGGTAGGAGAAACTGCAAGTTGACCAAGGTTTCTTAAGGGAATTGAAGGTTGAGTTCAGTCTTGAGAGAGGAGTAGCCACTGCACCGAGAGCAGCCCACCTTCAAGGGCCCAAAGTGGATCAAAATACTGAAGCTTATGTTATACGTGGCCTCAAAATAAATACTCATGCCAACTATGATGCCCTAGAAATTTGCAGAAAGCATTTCTAATATTTCAAAGAAAAAATCAAGATACTGTGTCATTACTATTTTTTTAAATTAATTTATTTATTTTTGGCTGTGTTGGGTCTTCGTTTCTGTGCGAGGGCTTTCTCTAGTTGTGGCAAGCGGGGGCCACTCTTCATCGCGGTGCGCGGGCCTCTCACTATCGCGGCCTCTCTTGTTGCGGAGCACAGGCTCCAGACGCGCAGGCTCAGTAGTTGTGGCTCACGGGCCTAGTTGCTCCGCGGCATGTGGGATCCTCCCAGACCAGGGCTCGAACCCGTGTCCCCTGCATTAGCAGGCAGATTCTCAACCACTGCGCCACCAGGGAAGCCCTGTCGTTACTATTTGAATGTGAGAATTATTCGGGCACCAACAGGAAATGGATAGAAGCCTGTTCATTTTCAATATCTAAAGAACTATCAAAACATTTACTGATCAACTGTTATATGCAAAATCAGATCTCCTGCTTTCAAGGGGCTATAAGCTAATGAGGAACACAAGATATACAGACAAATTAAATATACTTGTGGTAGAATATTCTAAGTGCCAACCAAAGAAATTACAGAATCACAAAAATATCAGAATTCTATTCAAACTCCATTCTGTAAAAAATAAATTTAAAGCACATAAAGTTAAGCAAGCATCTCCCCATAACGATTTTAATTTTTATTGTATATTGGAGTAGAGTTGATTAACAATGTTGTGTTAGTTTCAGGTGTATAGCAAAGTGTTTCAGTTATACATATACATGTATCTATTCTTTTTCAAATTCTTTTCCCATTTAGGTTATTAGAGAATAATGAGCAGAGTTCCCTGTGCTATCCAGTAGATCCTTGCTGGTTATCTATTTTAAATATAGCAATAGGATTCTTTTATATCATAGAGTTTATGTCATAGAAAATGGGAATTTCAAAACAACAGAATGTTAGGGAAAACTCTCTCTGACGCCTTCCAACCAACTGAATAGGATCTACGAACATTTCATTTCAGATTAACCAACTTCCCCTACTACTTACGGAAAAGAAAAAATGTAAATTATTGCCCGAGTTCCAAATGAATACAATTACTCAATTGGGCTACTCTGCTTGTTCTTCAATAAAAAGAAGACTTTTGAAACAGCTCAACATCTGCAAAAGAAATTTATTATCTGGCTTTTTCATCCATTACACATCTAATAAGTAACTATTTTTAAAGTACTCAGATCTGGGAATAGAAATGTTAAGATGTTTGTTGAATGAATGAATGAATGTTGAAAAATAAATGAATTTCCACATTGGTATGTGGTTGTGAAACTCTACTCTTTATGCCCCATTCCCACCACCAACAAAAATTTTGTGACTTGATAAACTAGCTTAGTTCAAACTAGATAAATGCATATGTTCCAGTCTATTGATTTATATCTAAATTCACACATTTTCAACGAGATTTTTATTTACGCAATCAAGCAGAACTATTCCTTTAAGCCATTCATGTCTTTTGTATAATTAGGTAATTACGACACGCTAGCCATAGTAAAATAATAAGCGAGAAACTCTGGGGATGGTTGTGAGATCTTATTTTTTAAAAAAAAGTGTACATAAAACCAAAGAGATTTTGTTCCAACTGACTATTTAAATATTTGTTATTTATGACTCTTGTATGACATCGTGGAGAAGGTTGAGTATCAAAGTCTTTACAGCCTAATCTGCAATGATCTGTTTTGCTGAAGAGTGTGACAGGGAAAAGAGATTTAATATTCATCAAGAACCCCCCTGTGTACTGGATGCTTTATATCCAGAATCTCACAAAATCCTGTGTGACAGGTATTACTGGACCCATTTCTTCACTAGAAGAAATAAAGAATCAGAGGGTACAATCTGTAAGCTAAGATCACACAGCGGGTAAGCAGAATTATAATTTTAACCCCTGGCTATGTGCCTCCCAAACCGATGTTCTTCCCACATGAACTATTCTACCCTTAAAGGAAGACCCCCAAATGACTAAAGTGGTGGCCAGCATCTGCTGTAAGCTTCACGAAGGCAAATTCTCTGCCTCTTTCCCTCTAAAACGGTGACTAACTAACCTATGGCTGCCATATAATAAAAATTTATATAATGAATAATTTTAGCTCTTAGAATGTTTTCTTCCTCCTCCAGATCTAACTCTGATTCAAACTCTGAATGACCTAAGAACTAGTTGGGTCACTAGATGAGAAGACCCTAATTTGCATGAACTGTGAATAATCTACCCCTATATCACTACATTCTACCTCTATAGAAATTAGCTATTTCTCATCAGATAAATTCATATCTAATTAGAAAAGACCTTGTAGCAAAATCTAAGTAGACTTAAATGAACAGACCCTTTTCTGGTGATGTTGTGTTCCCTCTTCTCTGAGTACAATGGCCTTCAAATTGATGGATAAAATAAATTTTCATTAAAATAAATAGTACTATAAAATACACTAGCCACGACTGATCCCAAGGTTCATCCTCTTCTCCGACACTGCCAATGAAAGCTGGCTGGGGAGAACAGATTCTACAATGTCCCCCAATTATCCCTTTGTCCTGGTAGTCATGTCCTTGTATAATTCACTCCCCTTGAGCTTGGGTAGGATCTGTTACTTGCTTCTCACCAATAGAAGACAGGAAAGATGGTATGGTATCACTTTCATAATTACTTTACATAGGGTTACAATGTCTATCTCGCTTATACACTGTCTTCTTTGGTGACTTCGATGATGCAAGTCACCACATGGAAGAGGCCAACACCGTAAGGAGGTAAGAGTAGTCTTTAGTCAACAGCTAGCAATAAACTGAGGCCCTGATTCCATCAGACACCAAGGAATTGGATTCTGACAATAATCACACCAGGGAGGAAGCAGATCCTTCCTCAACCACTTGGACATTAGACAGAAGCCCTGACCAACACCTTGCCTGTAGTCTTGCAAAGGACCCAGTGAAGCTGTGCCCAAACTCCTGACCCACAGAAACTGTGAGATGATAAATGTGTACTATTTTAAGCCAATAAGTTTGTGATAATATTGTTACACAAAAATAAGGAACTAACACATTGCCCCACAATTCTAATTGTGCTTGAAGGTTTGGTGAGGTCTCAAAAGTAGACTGATCGTCATTTCAGGGCCTCTTGGCCTTATCAATCCCAACTTCCCATTTTATTACTAGAGATTTTTAATATCCCTCTCATTATCCTAAGTTTAAAAAATTATGTAGTCTATGAATTAAAATGTATCTATAATGTAACCTACCTATATAAGTAATTTTAAAATCAATATATGACCCTAGATGTAATATGAAAGAGATATAAAGGGATATTAGCTCAAAATAATATTACATGCCCCTCAATATATAAACACAGGGAAACCTACATTAGAAGGTATAACAAAGTTCACTCAAAGGATGTAACAACTGTAAATATTTCTGCACCCAACATAGGACTACCAACGTATTTAAAGCAAATATTAACAAATCTCAAAGGAAAAATGGACAGCAATACATTAATAGTAGGGGACTTCGATACCCTACTTTCAACAACGGATAGATCACCCAGACAGAATATCAATAAGGAAACATCAGACTTAAACTATACATTAGACATACACAGACACATCAGAACATTCCATCCAACAGCAGGAGAACACACATTCTTCTCAAGCAGTAATGGAACATTCTCTAGGACAGATCATATGTTAGGTCACAAAACAAGTCTTAATAAATGTACGAAAATCAAAATCATATCAAACATCTTTTACAATCACAATGGTATGAAACTAGAAATCAATTACAAGAACAAAACTGGAAAACTCACAAATATGTGCAGATTAAACAACATGCTCCCAAACAACCAATGGGTCAAAGAAATCAAGAGAAATAAAAACAAATCTTGAGACAAAAAAACAATGCAAACACAACATATCAAAACTTACTGGATGCAGCTCTAAGACAAAAGTTGATAGCAATAAATGCATAAATTAAGAAGAAAGCTCTCAAATGAATAACCTAACTTTACATGTCAAGGAACTAAAAAAAGATAAACAAAGCCCAAAGTCTGCAAAAGGAAGGAATAAAAAGATCAGAGGGAAAATAAGTGAAATGGAGATTAAAACGACTGAGAAACCAAGAGCTGTTATTTGAAAAGGTAAACAAAAGAGACAAATTGTTAGCCAGACTTACCAAGAAAAAAAGAGAGGGGCCTCAAATTATAAACGAAAGGGGACACAATACAACTAATATGATAGAAATACAAAAGATCACGAGAGACCACTATGAACAATCATACACCAACAAACTGGATAATCTAGAGGAAACAGATAAATTCCTAGAAATATACAACCTACCAAGAATGAATTATGAAGAAACAGAAAATCTGAACAGACCAATTATTAGTAAAGAGATCAAAACATAATCAAAAACCATCCAACAAAGAAAAGTCCAGGACCAGATGGCTTCACTGGTGAATTGTACCAAATATTTAAAGAACTAATACCAATCCTTCTCAAACTCTATCAAAGCATAGAGGAGGGAACACTTCCAAAACTCATTTTACAATGCCAGCATTGCCCTGACACCAAAGTCAGAAAAGGACACTACAAGAAAAGAAAACTGCAGACCAATATCCCTAAAGAACCTAAACCTAAATGCAAAAATCCTCAACAAATTATTAGCAAACTAAACTCAACAATATATAAAAAGGATCATACACCATTATCAAGTGGGATTTATTCCAGGGATGCAAGGATGGTTGCAAATCTGCAAACCATCAACGTGATATATGAGATTAACAAAATAAGGATAAAACTCACATGATCATCGCAATAGATACAGAAAAACTATTTGACAAAATCCAACTTCTTTCATGATAAAAACTCTCAACAAATTGTATATAGAGGGAATGTACCTCAACATAATAAAAGCCATTTATGGCAAGCCCAAATCTAACATCATACTCGATGGTAAAATGCTGAAAGTTTTTCTTCTTAGATCAGGAACAAGAAAAGGGTGAACACTCTCACCACTTTTATTGAACATAGTACCAGAAGTCCTAGCCACAGCAACTAGGCAAGAAATAAAATTCATCCAAATCAAAAAGAAAGAAGTAAAAGTGCCTCTATTTGCAGATGACATGATACTATATATCCAAAACCCTAAAGACTCGACAAAAGTGAAACAGAACAATTTCAGTAAAGTTGAAGGAAACAAAGTCAATATACAAAAATCAGTTGTTTTTCTATAAACAATGCACTATCAGAGAAAGAAATTAAGAAAACAATCCCGTACACAATAGCATCAAAAAGAATACTTAGGAACACATTTAACCAATGAGAAGAAAGACCTGAAAACTTTTAAAAGACATTAATGAAAGAAATTGAAGAAGATGCCAATAAATGAAAAGATAATCTATGTTCATGAACTTGAAGAACGAATATTGTTAAAAACTCTATGCTATACAAAGTAATCTATAGATTCTATGTAATCCCTATCAAAATTCCAATGTTGGTTTCCATAGAAATAGGAAAAAATCCTAAAATTTGTATGGAACCATGAAAGACCCCAAAATAGCCAAAGCAATCTTGAGAAAACAGAATCAAACTAGAGGCATCACCTTCCTGATTTCAAATTATATTACAAATCTGTAGTAATCAAATTAGTATGGTATTGGCATAAAAACAGACACATAAATCAATGGAACACAACAGAGAACCCAGAAATAAATCCACTCATAGAAGGTCAATTAATTTAAACAAAGAAGCCAAGAATATACAGCCAAAAAAGATAATGTCTTCAATGATGTTAGGAAACCTGTATAGCCACATGGGAAAGAATGAACTAGACCCCTATCTTACACCATACAAAAAACCATCTCAAAATGGATTAAAGATTTGAACATGAGACCTGAAACTATAAAACTAGAAGAAAACACAGGCAGTAAGCTCCTTGACATCAGTCTTAGCAAGGTTTTTTGGATTTGACACGGAACACAAAGGCAACAAAGCAAAAATAAACAAGTAGGACTACATCAAACTAAAAACACTTCCGTACAGCAAAGGAAACCATCAACAAAACGAAAAGGCAACCTATAAAATGGAAGAAAATATTTGCAAGTCATCTATCAGATAAGGCGTTAATATCCAAAATTTACAAGGAACTCAACAGCATAAAACCAAATAACCCAATTCAAAAATGGGCAAAGGACATGAATAGACATTTTCCAAAGAAGATATACAAATGGCGAAAAGATGCTCAACGTCACTAATCACTAGGGAAATGCAAACCCAAACCACGATGAGATATCATCTCACAGCTGTTAGGATGTTTATTATCAAAAAGGCTTGAAATAATAAGTGTTAGCAAGGATACAGAGAAAAGGGAACACCTGAGCACTACTGGTGGTAATGTTAACTGGTGTAGCCTCTATGGAAAACAGTATGGAGGTTCCTCAAGAAATTAAAAATATGATCCAGCAGTCCCACTTCTAAGTATATATCCAAAAGAATTATCTCAAAGAGACATCTATACTCCAATGTTCATACCACCATTATTTACAACAGCCAAGATATGGAAACAATCAAGTGTTCATCAACAAATAAATGGTTAAAGAAAATGTGGCATACACACACACACACACACACACACACACACACACACTAGACTACTCAGCCTTCAGAGAGAAGGAAATCTTGTCATTTTCAACAATATGAAATGAACCTGGAGGGCATTACGCTAAGTGACATAAGCTGACAGAGAAAGTCAAATATTGCGTAGTATTATTACTCATACGTGGAATCTTTAAAAAAAAAAAAGGAAAATTCATAGAAACAGAGTAAAAAAGTGGTTGTCAGAGAATGGGTAGTGGGGGGAAGAGGAAGAGGTTGATAAAAGGGTACAAACTTTCATTTATAAGATGAATAAGTTCTGCGGATTCAATGGTGACTATAGCTGATAACATGCATACAACAAGTATATCTTGCATGCAGATTGACTGTTTGTATTCTGAACTCAAATACCATAAGCAGTGTTGCCTTTGGGCATTTCACTTTCTGAAACATCGAGCATCTCTTGTAAAAGTTCTGAATAAAATAAAGTACAATACTGTTGATTTACCTGAGTTGTCTTCCTGGAAAACTCAAAAGTATGTTAAAATTGGGCAAACAGCTCCTTGTGTTTACAAGTAAAATGAAATTACTTCTGGCTCAGATAAATATCAAGTGCTTTCTCACTTACATGAAAATCTAGTGGGTCATTCATATACTTTATGAAAACCAGGATGATTCTTAGCTGAGCAAGATCATCCAGTCCCGGCTTCCCTGGTGGTGCACTGGTTGAGAGTCCGCCTGCCGATGCAGGGGACACGGGTTCGTGTCCTGGTCCGGGAAGATTCCACATGCCGCAGAGCGGCTGGGCCCGTGAGCCATGGCCGCTGAGCCTGCGCGTCCGGAGCCTGTGCTCCGCAACGGGAGAGGCCACAACAGTGAGAGGCCCGTGCTACCGCAAAAAAAAAAAAAAAAAAAAAAAAAAGACATCCAGTCCATTGCAAGGAATCCCTGCCTTTTGCCAATCATTGTGAAAATAAAATAGGATGGAGCACTGCCTCTGGTAAGGAGCACTGCTCTAATTAGAAGTATGCTCCTAATCAAAGATATGGTATAAAATATATGACCAGGTATATGTCACAAAACAAGCTACAGAGGTAAGCCTCTAGAATGTTCTACAGTAGTAAAATTTTGTTGTTAAGCCCAATAAAAATTTTATTAAAAATTATTAAATTATTTACATATAAATGGGGATAGAGAGGAAAGAAGAAGAAAAAAGAAAGGAAGGAAGAAAGGGTGAGAGACAAAACCAAAAGTCTGGTGTGCCCTATTGTATGCAGGATCTGTAGAGGACCTAAAAGCACATTACAACTAAGCTGCTGAAGTAGACAGCTTTAAGGTCCTTTCCACTCCTGAGATATAAATATCTGCAAATCTTTAACAGACCATAAATACACCATAAAAATAACTTGCTTGTTATAACACAAGACAGTCAATAACAATCTTCGCTGGAGTCTTTAGAGTCTAAAATGACTTTCTAAAAAGATTTAATTTGCTTCTATCTATAACAAGAATGTCAACTTTGAACTGATGCCTTTTTACCCCCCCCCCCCAATAACTATTCTTCTGCTAAGCAAGTAATTAAAGATAACGGTGTTCCCTTTAGAGCTACCCTCACATTTGGCATTCTTCTTCTCACAAACAATCATTACGAGACCAAAGGTTTCACTTCTTTTTGGGATTGGGATGAGCCTCTTGAATCCTATTTGGCTGTTTTTTCCTTTGCTCTTGCCGTTCCCCAAACCATTCAAAAGTTACAAGTGTCAATGTGTGGAAAAGAAGGGTAAAATGAGCAGTCCCGGCCTGTGCTTAGGAAAGTGTGCATATGCTTTTATTAGAGATGGCAGGGGGTCTGTTGACTCTACGTAAAACATTTTCATCGAGTGTCAGAACTACTCTCTCTTCCAACTCTAGCTGGTCCTATGACAGTCATCCAGCATCATCAACATGGTGCCCTTCTTTAAAAGCATGGGAGAATGTAGAGACACGTGAATTCTGGGGGTAAATAATGCTGAATGCAAACCATCTGTCTGCAATCGTCCACCTACAAAGCAACATTTATAATGTAACAGATTTTTAGCTCTTGAATTTTAAAATTTTCTCAGACCCACTGTCCTAGTGCATATACGATCCATAACTAAGAGGGTAGGGACATCATTTAATTATTCCTCCATTCACCCATTCCTTCTCCCATTCAACTGGCAAATTTTTATTCACTATTTTAGGTTAAATATTGAATATTCTCCATCAAAGAGGCTCAAACACATCAAAGGATCAAATCAGAATGTTTTGCTTATCTTCAGATGAATAGAAAGCTTTGGAAACATATCCCTACATCAAACAGAAAATGGTTACCTTATTTAATGGTCATAATAACCAATTAGTTAACTGTCATGATTGCCTCCATATACTTAGATGGGGAAACTGAGACTCCACAATATTGAGTAATTTCAATAAGGTTAAATACCTAGTCAGTGATCTTAACACAGATCCTAAGCCAGGCTCCAACTCCGTGCTCTTATAAGCAGAAGATCTAGATTGAGAAACCTTAAAATAGGTCATATGAGCAGACTGATTTTTAATTGGTTCTGGTTCTAGATACGCTATGCTCCTGTGATCACTTCATTTTTTCCCCCAAGGTTTGTTTTTGGTATGGCCTTGTTTATGACAGAGTGATCATAAAAGCAACATCTACCTCTGGGAGATCTGAATGTGTCACCTACAATCATGAGTGACACACAGAACACAAACTCAGGTTTTAACGACCTCTGGAAGCTCAAAAATTTCTTCTAGGAAAGCTTTATTGATACACGCATGCTTCTCTCAAATTCCTCCAGGGAAGTCTCACTGAAGAGACATTATCACTTGCCCTCAGATTAAAACCTAGAGGAAAATAAGGTGACAGAAACAAAGCAAGAATTATCATCCAAAAGCCTCAGGAAAGATGAGAAGCTGTTGCACAAACACAATCCAGAAATCAGTTTATATGAACCTCCGGTTCTTATATAAAACTCCTCCTGGAGGTGCCCACAAACTGGCAACATCATCATGGAACAGACAGAAAGAGAAGGGAACCTGCGGCCAACAAGACATTCCCACATGACCTGGCCTTACGGGCTCAGTACCAGGCTGCCTGTCTTTTGCTGTGTTCACACCTCAATAGTCGATCAAGAAGTTTTTTTTCAGCTCCTAAGTTCAAAAGTACAAGTTGGAAGCCTGGACCTGAAGCATGCTCATCGTGGTCGGAAAAAAAAATTCATTATGAAGTGGCCCCTCTTTATTAGAGGAGGTGACGCTTTTTCTTTCCTAAGAGTGTTACCTCTCAGCCAGACTCTCTCCCCAATCTGGAGAAAGGTAGTATGTCTCCCAAGAAGAGAATGTGAATGAACTCAACACTGCTCAGGCTGAGGCAAGGAAACTGCAAGCACGCCTTTTGGCAAGAGTGTTGCTTTTGTACATTCCATCACTGAAGGAGTGATGGGGAAACGGTAGAGGGGTACTGCAAACACTGGATTCCCAAGGACAGGCGTTCTCCCCATGTACTAGGCTCTCCAAAAAGAGGGGAAAAGATAGATTCCAATTCCATCTTGCCCCTCAAGGGCATCACTTGGGTCAATCTCTTTGTTTTCCCGGGAAAAGGTGCTGGCGACCATGAAAACAACAGCTAGAAGTCTGGGATACCCTGTGGCTTGTATGTGTGTTGATTTTTGGTTGTTGTTTGCTTGGTAGGGATTTAGCAAGGCAATGCTGACTTTAAAGAGAGATGAAGTGTAAGGAACCCTGTGCCTCAGTGACATCTGATTCCTCACAAAGGATTTCCCTCTTTGTTCCCTAATGAGTCACTTATACGCTGAAACGTGGAAGACACTTCAGCAAAATCAATGAAAAGACATTTCTGCTATGAAGCACTATGCCTCCGATCTCCTGATTTCTCCAAAGGCAAGGCAAGCAGATAAAATCTAGTTCATCCATCAATTTAAATTTCAGCATTAACATAAAGAGCAAACATGTAATTGACTTTTTGGTCTCTTATTTATCATGTCTTTGTTAAACAAATATCATGCTAGTTAAATCCCCGAACTAGACCCGAAGGACATATCTGCTCACCTGAGTTTGTGGAAATGCAAAACATCATGAGAAGTTTTGTGTTTCTTTTATAAAATTTCATAAAATGAAAATTGTGCCCCAAAAACAGGCATGATTCGATTAAACAAGATGACCAGACAAGGTTCCTTTCAGCTTTTTTGAGGCAATGACAAAGAATTACATATTTTATCAAAGATTCCGAAAGGAAATCACACTGTAATTGCTACATCAAGGAGCACAGGGACATCAAAACGAAAGGCAAGCAGCTGTGGCTTAGGAGCACAGAACTTTTATTGAAAGAATTTAAAAATGGAAATAATCATTTTAACATAGGTAGACCATGCTATTGTCTCAAATCCGCCTGAAACATACTTCAGTAATACTCTGCCACTTCGGGCATATTGTAAAACACACACACTCCTCCGTACACTAGACTACTGTTCAGGTCAACACCTTCACAAATGTAATACCGTCCTGTCGCCTTGCTTTGCTGCCAAGTGGTGCTCATGTGCATTGTATGAACACATGCAGGTCTTGTGTGGCCAGTCCCCCCTGTATTCACAGGGGAAATGCAAGCATGCTTGAGGTTCTTCTCAGCTTCTCTTTCTATGGACAGAAAGAGCTTTCTCTTTCTATTTTATTGCTTCATCAATGAGATGCCACGCCGGAAACCCCACCTCCGCCTCTATCCTACAAGAATCCCTCCTACACCTGATTCTTCCAAAACTTCCTTCCTGCCTCTACTCCAAATATTTGCTGTGTGTAATTGAGGTGAACGACAGCTGTACTCTTCTCTAGGTCTGAATATATGTAAAATTTTACGCCTGAAGTTTTGGGTTCTGAAAAGGGAATGAATGAACGAATGAATTTAAAAGTCTGTTATTACTTGATAGCCTCTGGAAAATCAGAAACATGTATAGTATTTTTATAAAACCAAATATGCCTTTAGCCGACCAAAAGAAAGTATAACTCAACGATCCAGTTTTGGTTTACAGAATAATGAACGGCCTTCCTTCAACACTTTCACACATTTGAAAATGCACGAACAATGAGAAGTGTTAGCTTTGCTTTATTATTAACGCCCAGTGATAATATAGCACTGTTTATATAGCACTTACACAGCACAGTTCTCAAAATGCTTCCATATTAATTAGTTATTACGGGGATGAACACTGTATTCCTGTTTCAATATTTTACCCTTATACCCAAAGACTGAATAAATAGGGCTTTTCCACCAAGCCTTCCCCAGTACTGTCATTCTCCTACTGCTTGATTTTCAAGTGCTGATAAAACATGGTTTATTATAAGGGAGGGCTTGTGGCTTTCTACGTTATGGCTCTCTTTCTCACCAAATGGAACACAGAAGAGTGTGTGTTTTCTTATATTCCATCGAAACTCTCTGGGCAATACTGGAAACTCACCAACAGCACTGGGAAAATGAATGAAACATGAAGACCTCTTACTTGTTCTGGACTAGTTTTGAAACAAGGCTGCCGTATGGAAGTAATTGTCAGACTTCCACAGGGTGCTAAGTCTACCGAATGTAGCCCATGTCATTTGAACAAGAAAGAGGGTATTTCAGTATTGAGGGGAAAGAAATGCTGAAAGGACCAAAGTGAAAGGGTTGTGGGAAAAAGAGTTCTCTCTTAAACAAGAAAATGCATAATAAACCATGTGAATTAATTCCCCATTAATTTAGTTCCTGGTGATAGAAAACAACAGAGGTGTAATTAAAAACTTCATTCCCCATCCCTACCGTATCCAAGGATTTCTTCAAGTGTAAGCGCTCAGAGCTCTTGAGTGAGCACCTACAATGTTGGACATTGTACCACTGGCCAAGGGGCATTTCACACACTTCAGTCTTGATCCGACATCAAGGCAGAGCAAGGATATCTGCTCGGCCCTCCTGAGTCCTGGTGGCCCTAACGGTCCACGATTAACATCGGCTGGGCAATGCTGCCCTCAGTAACGCTGCACAAAACAGGATCAAGTAAAATAAAGTAGCATTATCCTTTTGAATTCACATTTCTCTCCCTCTTTAATAGACCCTTTCCTGCCAAAGTGATCCACAGTAAAAGCAACTCAATTTTCACAGAGGAAAAAAATATCCATCATGATGGTTCTTCGGCCAACATGCATGTGTATCAAATTGATTTCATGGGTTTTTTTTGTTTTTTTAGATTTTTAAGGAGGAATTATGTATGTGTGGAAAGGGGAAAGGTTATTAAGAGTTAAAAAGAGTTTTTGTTTGGTAGCTGTTGATTTTTTTTTTCTTGTGAGTTTTTGGTTGGTTGTTTTGTTTTATAAATAAGAACTACGACTTCTTAGTGAAAGTTTCAGGATTAAAAGAAACAAAGTGGTAATAGCTCAGGGCTGACTCTTGATACCCTTTCTCGCCCTCCTGGGAGGACGTCACATGGTGGAGTGAGGTGCTTCCAGAAAATGACAAGCCCTGAAATCGGGGAGCACTGAGAAAAGTTTAAAGCAGTATAACAGCTCCTCTTGCAGCGAGCTGTTTCCTGGGAACGCTAGACTATGGCTGGGCACTGGATTTCGTGAACTTCTTCCTGCAGGGGGTGGGAGTCCTCTTACAGCCGTGGAACAACCAAGCAACAGAGCCAGAGTTGGGTCCAAGCCCTTCTCTGTCTACCGTGCCACAGAACTTCCTGGAAAATGCACACATATTTGGCTTTCTTAATGAAAAGAAAATGGAGAGCATGGAGCTGAGAACACAAGGAAGAAAACAGAAAAACCTTCAGCTATTTACAAGCACTCCTCTTCTGAGTCTTAATTACCAAAACATTTCCTATCATACAAACACTATCCTATCACAGAGATATCTCAGAGACTTAACTCTAATTTCCCATCAGTACTGGGCATCACACAGCAGATGGGGAATTTAACCACTGAGTCAAACGCTGTTTCTGCAGGAACAGATGTGAGCTGTGCTTCCCACAGGAGGTGGACCCAAACGTTTCAGCAAAAGAAGCCTGGTAAGACATGGAGAACAGACTTGTGGTTGCCAAGGGGGAGGGTTTGGGGGAGGAATGGAGTGGGAGTTTGGGGTTAGCAGCTGTAAGCTTTTATATACAGGATGGATAAACAAGAAGGTACTACTGTAGAGCACAGGGAACTATTTTCGATATCCTATGATAAACCACAATGGAAAAGAATATTAAGAAAAAGAATGTACATACGTATAACTGAATCACTTTGCTGTACAGCAGAAATTAACACAACATTGTAAATCAACTATACTTCAATTTAAAAAAATAAAAAAAGAAATCTGATAACCCAAAACAAAGGTTTTCAGAAAAACAAATCACTAACTTTCACCGAAACAAACAAAAACAAAAAAAACAATTCATGAGCTGTACTTTCAAAGGACTCTGAATAATGACCTTTAGGAAATGAAGGGAAGGGAAAGGAACAATCCAACCAAAGCTATGTGATTGGTTTTCTTATGATTTTCACTTTGTCATAACACCATCTTTCTTTAACCATCAAAATCCTATAACCCAGAAGCACGTATAAAATAGTTAAAATCAGAGAAATGGGATTTCTTCACTCACTACACAAAGTGAGCTTTTCTTTCTCCTTCAAGACCAACATAATTCATCGTTTATTTTAATAACTTTCCTTCCAAGTTTTTATCTTAAACACTCATTTTAAAACTTCCTCCAGAGTTATATAAAGGCATTCTATTTTTATCTTTCTTTTTTGTATTTTATTGAGCCATCTATGTTATCAAGACTATCTCATAATTGGGTTCCTTACCTTCTGATTACTTTAACCTGTCCGTGAATATAATTAGACTCAATTTACCAGCAGACTAAATTCCAATTTTTTTCCCTTCACCGTGATCTTCCCAACCCTTTTGTCCTCTCTTATCTTGCCTCTGCAAACAGACTTCACTTTTCTTTCTTAAATGTCCTCTTGTGTTCATGGAAAGTAAGGGAAGACTCGCAGCCTTAACATAAAGTCCATGCTTTTTTTCAAAAACTTGAAGAAATTCTCTCTCCTTTTCCTCAACTCAATACAACAGGTTTCCTGGGATCTCAAGTTACTTTGCCACCCACTGTTTTCTGACAAATTTGTGGCTAAACACAAACTGCCTGGTTATTTTTCTTGATTGTATCACTGCTAATTAGAGATACATGGACATTTATCCTAATTTGGAGACCCAGTAAGGTAATAAGAATCCAATAAGGTGACTCCTTGCTCTTTTAAACATACCGCTTTTTCCAGTGGATATACACGTTCAAAGCATCCCTAAAGATACTTGGACTTCAGTTCTGCCTTGATGGGATTTACCACCACTCTGACAATTTGAAAATTCAATCACTGAATGACTGCTCTAGCTTTCAGATGGGCATTTCAAACTTGCTGAAAAGCACAGGTGTTTCAGGTAGGTATTTCCCATGCACGTAAAGTCCAAATTTAACACAGAGCAGAAATAATCCCTGAAAGACGAAAATGAGGCAGAAGGTTAACGTGGACCAGACTTTTCTTCCCAAAGAGACCCTGGAGTGGATAACAGAGCTCTTCCTCAACCCAGGACTGTTTAAAGAGTGAAGTCCTACTCTGAAAGAAAGGTTGGACAGAATGATGTGTCACTGTACGCCCTGCTCTCACGCCCAGTTCACAGAGTGGCATGGCAGTGGACAACTTAGAGGCCACATGAAAGGCAACTCTACACTGAGAAATGGGCATCTATGTGGCTGCACCTTCAAGATGGCGGCTCATAGCTGGGCACCATCAGGAGTACAGGCTGAAGTCTGCACGTGAGTCTACGGAGGAACAATGGTCTCCAGGAACTCATCAGTCTGGCTCTTGGGCAGAGAAAGACACCTGTGTCCGATGGGAAGCAATCAGAGTGTCAAATGCAGACTTCACATAAAGGTTAAGTCTTTAGGATAAGATCAAACATGTAAGACTGACCCAATATTAATGTGACATTAACCTCCACCACATCCTTATCAAAGATTCCTGTTTGCTCCCATCACTTTAATTTAATGGGAGTTGATAACTGTTTCACTACAATCACCACCTGACATTAAAAAGTCAAGGTATCTCAGTTCACAGAAGTTTTCCTAGCCCTCTTTAGAATCTCACAAACACCTGTGAGCCAATCCCTATTTTTAGAGGTGATAATTTCGAGGCATTACACATACATCACAGCTAAGTACACAGACCATGGAATCATTTCCAGGCTGGAGTCAATTCCTGCCTTTACTAGTGATTAGCTGTGTGCCCTTGAGCAACTAACATTGTATAAAAGGTCAATGATAATAATACCTTTGTCATAGAATTAGTGAGAGGATTCAGTGAGGTAACAGCACATGGAAAGAGGAAAAACTGCTTCTTGGGGAGAAAAATTAAGACAATTTTGAAACAGACAAATTAAGAAAGTTACTTGTTATGGAAAACCCTAAAGCCAATTGAAGAGGAAATAGGAGTAGGAGAAGAGTATGCAACCATCTAACGGGATTATTCACACATTCTATCGTCCCAAGATTAATACGACAGAGGCACAAATGTCTGCTTGTACATCTTCCATTTTGTGACTTACCAAATTCAGAAAGGAAGCAATCTTTTCTCCCAGACTGTTCTCAGTTGGATAAAAGGAAACAAAGCAGGAAACATCTTTCTTTTTTAAGTGATGGTTCTCTGTACTGGTTTCCAACGAAGGAGGAAAACAGGAATAATAAAAGCCTAGGTCCATTCACATAACATTGGGACCAGATTTAAATGGCAGCTCAACCAAAGAAGTTAAAACTAGACACCTAAAACTTGACATCCTAAACCTGTACGTACATTTTTAAAAAACTAACAATTACTGTGTGATTGAAAGCTTTTCTAAGATAAAGAAGGGTCTCCACCTGAAATGCATTACCTAGATTATTCAATAACTAGAAATAAAGCATAAAATTTCGTTTATCCTATAGTTTTAAAGATCACCACTTTAAAATGAAAATTGGAATAGGCTAACAGTTTAAAAGCTACTTTCCTACGCATGCAGCGAGAGTGCCATGTTTCATGAAGGTTGCTCCCACCCAGAGATAACAGCAGTGGCAGCTGTTAAGCTCTTATAGAGAATAAGACTTAAGGACTGTGTTAACATCATACAAGAAGTAACGCTATGTTCATAAAACAGACAAAATAAACTCGCCTTTGCATCATATTACAGGAGAATTTTCTACTTCCATTATAATATGGGGAACTAAATAGCATTTGGGTTCCTCATCAGAACTTATTCTCTGCTTCTCTTTCTCTTCCCAAAGGTACCAATGAGAGCCAACAAAAAGTATCCCTTCTCTTCCTCCCCAAATAGTCCTTTATAGTAAAAACATTAGTACTTTATAGTAAAAACATTGGTAAAGACCTGTTTTCTCATTCTGGTTCCAGCACTCTATTGCTGCCTAAACGTTTTTTTTTTTGTTGTTGTTGTTGTCGTTGGCTGCGTTGGGTCTTGTTGCTGCGCGCGGGCTTTCTCTAGTTGCGGCGAGCGGGGGCTACTCTTCATTGCGGTGTGCGGGCTTCTCACTGCGGTGGCTTCTCTTGTTGCGGAGCACAGGCTCTGGGCGTGCAGGCTTCAGTAGTTGTGGCTCGTGGGCTCAGTAGTTGTGGCTCACGAGACTTAGAGCGCAGGCTCAGTATCTGTGGCGCTTGGGCTTAGTTGCTACACAGCATGTGGCATCTTCCCAGACCAGGGCTTGAACCCGTGTCCCCTGCATTGGGAGGCGGATTCCTAACCACTGTGCCACCACGGAAGTTCCCTACTGCTGCCTAATCTTTAATAAATAATTTCCTTTGTTTTTCAATTCAGATAACATTGAGTTTGCACAGTCCTCACAGATGGGCAACATCTCACCTCAATCTCCTATCTGCTGTCAGAAATCCGAAGGCTGCAGGACAGGAATCTCTGTGGAAACCATGTAAGTTGTGGTCCTGAAACAGAGTAGCCTGCAGCAGTGGCTGGTGATCCCAAAAGAACCTTAGAGGAGGGATGTTGGGTTTAGAGCCAAGAGTCAAAAGGCAGGAAGTCTTTGAGAAGGAAAAAGGCTAGGACAAGAGCTGCAGACAAAATGTTGAGCCCCAGTCTGCCCCTTCTGACAAGCTTCTCCAGGAGATCGGGGGAGGAGCATGGCCCCATCACTGTGTAACATCAAAGAATGGGATCCCCAAATGTAAAAGTCAGCGAAAGTGTATTTCTCCCCCCAAAATATATATCTTGCTAATAGTACTCTTCAGCTAGACCTTCAAACAAATTTTCCTACTTTCTTACAGGTGGTAAATCCTCTGCAATTCAGAAGGACACTTGTTCTGACGGGCTGGACCTTCGTGGTCAGCGGTGGGCTTCCCGAGAGACCAGTTAGAGTAGTTAAATAGCACTTGCTTCACTTCAGATCTCCCCAGAGAAGAGGTGTTACATCTTCCCTCCAAGAGACCAATTTCTCCGGCCCTGACGTCACTAGCTCTCGGACTAAGCAGTGGCCTCAGCGGCTCCCTCCAGTTCAGCCACTCCTGGGGTCTCATACTCTTTTTAACAAGGCCATCTGTCTGCACGGTAACCAGATCCATCACTACGTAGCCAGCAGTGCTGCCAAAATGACTGGGATCTCAGACAACTGAAAACACTTTGGCCACAGGAAAAGAGTGTTCATTATTAGCCTCTGTCCTATTATCTAGGAAATGGGAAAATCTAAAGCAGGAAGGGCTCCCTGACGCCTCCAATTAAGTCAAATCCCATGCTAATTAGTTCCCATCCTTCCCATTTAGCACCGTTAGTGAGTTCACCAGTCTTGTGTGAGTGCAGGATTACTGACTGTCTACTGCACTGAGCTGTCAGCTCCATCAGGGCAGGACCACATCTTTTGTCCCGTTTTACTCATTATTTTATACCCGGTAGCCAGCACAGTGCCAGGCACATATGAATGCTCAATGCAATGTGTTACATGAATGAATGCAGAAATTCATAGATGAACAATGAATAAACCAACATGAACAAACATACGCTCTGGTCCTCCATTTCCACAACTGTCGATTGAGGATTCAGACAATATCTTTCACAGTCGCACGATTTAAATAATTCTTCTCTTTTCATGTCTATATTACCAGGTATAAGCCATGCTTATATTTAGAATACATTCATTCAACATATGTAGCAAATTGGAATTGCAAAGATAAAAGATGAAGATCCTGCCCTCAAGATATTTTCAATTCAATTACAAATTCAGACAAGTTTATTAGAATACAGAGTGCTTGCTACTCTGACATGGACACATCCATACAGCAATGAGGGGACCCGGTACCCTATTTCACCTATCCTGGAGGAGAAATAATGGCAGAGAGGAGGGAGGGAAATGTCTAGAAGGCTTTCCAGAAGATATGACCCAAGAGCTGGCTTAATCAGATAAAGAAGGGAAGGAAGAAGGAAGACTTTCTGAGACTTGGTGTATGGATAAGGAGGCAAATGAGAACTTGTTATTTTCCAAGTAATGCCCGTAGCTGCACGTGGCTGGATGCATGACATATGGTTCAACCCATATGACAAACCCACAGGTCCCTCCCTCTTGGATCTAAACTTTTTTACCAGCCTAATGCACCTGAAGGATTGGAAGCTGTGATGTGTCTACCGTTAACTCTAGAATACAGATGCGTGATGCTTAAAGGGCAGGGCTGTTGGGAGCCACGGCACTCGAGCAGGCACGTATCTTGATAAACGATACTACACACACATTTTTTAGATGATTGTGATGATTCTTCCCCTTCCTCCAATAACACTGCTATGGATACTTTCAGAGAAGCTGGGAAGAATTGTGTTCCTATTTTGTAGATGAACAATTGCAGGCAGGGACAGAGACTTGCCAATATTTTCCAAATCGTTAATGTTCAGCTGTGAGACTGTTCAGCACTTTTCGTTCCCAAGAAATCAGAAATCTCATATATCTGCTTCAAGTGATTGATCTGAGTGCGAATTTCAGTATAATTGCTGTTGTTGCACCGACTGCAGACAATGAGGGATACGAATGCGCCTTTCAGCTGACTGACAGAAGAAGAACCAGTGAGGAGATGGGAGGGACAGATGAGCTCTGGAGTCCTTCTTTTAAACCCTGCGACTCTCCACATCTACCTTCATCCCCAAAGCTGGATCTAATACGGCTACCTGGGAGGAGATAAGCAGACAGGTGATTCAGAGGAAGAAGCAGAGGAGCAATGCTGCAGATGTAAGAGACAACTACTCTAGTCAATACGGCTCTCCCGTCTACTCCCCAACAGTGCCTGCAAATCTAGGTACGAAAGCGACTTTCAGTGGACTCTTTACGCTTCAGCCTCACCTCAAGTCCACGTTCACATTCCTGTTATGAGACTGGCCATTTCTAGCTCACGCACGGCAGTTTTCACACCTTTGTAAAGGTTGCATATTTGAAGTCATCCTCTTAAGGAACAAATTCAGTTACTGCACAGGCAAAAGGCCAGTGAAATGACTTTAAATGCTGATATTATTTTTAAAGGGCAAATCAATTTCCAAAACCAAATTAAATGGAAAAGTCATTAAAAAGTCATGGCAGGACTAAAGCATGTGTTTAGGTATGTCATTCCATTGCCCAAATCAAATGAAGTTCAAAAGCAATGACTTTTTGTCTCGGAGCAAACAGTTTACAAGAAAAAGTACAAATATCAAAAATAAAGGCTGAGGGCTTCCCTGGTGGCACAGTAGTTGAGAGTCCTCCTGCCGATGCAGGGGACACAGGTTCGTGCCCCGGTCTGGGAGGATCCCACATGCCGCAGAGCGGCTAGGCCCGTGAGCCATGGCCGCTGAGCCTGCGCGTCTGGAGCCTGTGCTCCGCAACGGGAGAGGCCACAACGGGAGATGCCACAGCAGTGAGAGGTCCGCATACCGCAAAAAAATAAAATATATAAAGGCTGAATGTTGGACCTAGCATCAGGCTGTACAGAATGTCACCCACTCTACTATCAGATTGAATATTTCACGCCTTCCCTTTCTTTGTAATAATTATCAAACCGAAGTTTGACAAATGGTTTGCAATTTGAAAGCAATCATGGGAAAGTTTATCTGGCTTAACAATAAATGTGTATACAACTCAATAAAAAGCATTTCCTTGCTGCTCACTCACAACTTCTTTCTCTACACGCACAAGTAACAGCCTATGGTTAATGTCTCAGAGGTACTCGATGAGAATAAAGAAACGCCTTCTACATGTTGTAAATCAGAACACGTATTTGCTTTTTTAAATCCGTATTTTAAAAACTAAACATTCCCAAGGGTTTCTAACCCTCCAAGCACAATATTAAGTTTTCTTACATTCCAAACCCAACCAAGAGCTGAAACACACTTGCAGCAGGAAATTATACACGGTGATCACGTGGACTCTACTCAGCTTTGGAAATGCCAAGCCTCCTAACAGACTCCTGTCATCCTGGCTCACATTCTTACAGAACAAGAGGGACTTGATTTTTCTTCTTCAAAGGGCATGGGGAATTGGCAGACTTTTCTTCGAGGAATCAGGAAGGTGAAATCTATCACCTGAAATGATTACCAGATTAACAGCAGAAAGCGATCAAGTACCAGATCAAATTATCTGCTCACAACAGGTCATTGTGGGTTTAGGACTTCTTACAAAGATGTTTTGGAAAAAGCTTTTGTTCATCAAGAGGAGAGGAAGGAAAGAAGCCTTTGGGTCTCAAACTTCTCATTTCAGGTTTCTCTTAAAGCTCGGCTCTGCCTCTGTCTCCTGTCTTATGTCATACTTTCAGATTCAGGGAAGACTCTAATTCTACCTGATTGTATCACAGCAGTTGCAAAGCTGCAACAGCCGTGATGTGGAAAAAGCAAATTTTCCTAGGAGAAGTGGAGGAAAAGTTTGTGGTTTTGTCGTTTGGATTTTTGCTTTTTTAATTTTTTTTATTACCATATACAATTGGTTTAGGTTCTAAGAGGAAACTTTTAAATTATGTAAAAAGCTGCTAATCAATTTTGAACACTGCCTCATTACTGAATATGTGCATCCCCTTGTCAGCAATAAAGAAGACATGATACTAATTATGCAAAGACAACTGTATCATACCAACAAGATACTTCATCTAGTCTTCCCTTAAAATGGGCGTTGTAATCTACTCAACATTGAGGTATCAGGCTAAAGAGGAGAGGAATGTTCTAGACCCTCACTGGTGCATCATTTTATGTAGTCTTTCAGTAGCACAGCCTTTACTTGGTCAATCTGTGTCTTACTCTTCCTGCCTTTGACCTCTAGACACAATATGTTTTCCCACAGAATAATACTGACGGTGACACCTAGGTAACACTATTTTAGAATGGTCATTTTACTATTACGAAGGTTCTCAGCTTTATCAGAGAAAAACGCAACAAATTTCTGTCTTTTGGTGGAGCAGAAACAGTCACTTAACCGCTCTGAATCTCAGCTTTTGAAACAGAAAACAGGAGACAATGTTTCTCCCCTACCTCCTCAAGTTGTTATGAAAGTCAAGTGATATGACATGTGAAAGTGTTTTTGAAACATTTTGAGGAACCATCACAAATATGCAAGAACATAACCATTCGAGTGAGTTGAAATCTAATTTGTTAAATGAAGGTGGAGTAAAATGGAACTCAGACAATTATCTGAACGAAGGAGGGAGAAAAGAACAACTCTGGCTATTGAAAGTGATCCTTGCTCTAAATTACCCACACTGGCCTTTTACATTCCTCAAATACACCAAATGATCGGTTTTTTTTTTTCCTCTTTGCCCTTACTTGCGGAGAGAAAGTCGAAGCTGAAGATATCATTACTGTCGTCATTATTACTGTGCAGCACACCTGCTAGTCACAATGTTCAATAACTACTGGACATATGGTAACTGCTTTTCATGCTAAAAACTAATAGGCGTATGTCGCCTGGTTAAATGACACATCTAATACGTTTGAGAACTGATTCACAGCAATCATTCACAGGAATGATTTATATTTTCACAGCTAAATGCCCACCACACAAACTTTTCTTGATCTAATTCTGCTCCACAGAACTATTTGGCTGCACAAAAGTGCTCTTCTATTCTAAATCATTCCATGTCTTCAGCACTATGAGTGTTTCCACAGTATGAACATTGCTGTACACGCCTGTCTACTGCACTAAGCTGTCAGCTGCATCAGGGCAGGACCATGTCTTTTATCCCGTTTTACTCATTATTTTATACCCAGTAGCCAGCACAGTGCCAGGCACATATGAATGCTCAATGCACATGGTTACAGCGCCATTTACAGAACTTAACATAGATGAATCGTAATGGTATCTACTTTGAGCCTATACCACAAAGCAAACCCGGGAATGCCTGCGACTCTGCCCTCTCATCTTTACAACCCTGCCTATCAAGGCGCCCTCTCGTCCTACATTCTTTTCATGGCGAACAAATTGGGACCCTCTCTATTCTATTAATTTCCTTGCCAGAACATGGCTGTCCATGTCTTAGTCATGAGTATCCCTGAAAGGCTAGCCGGATACTTTGCTTTCCTAGGCACAGTTTTGCTAGAGACAGTGTTATTTCTAAGTATTGATCTGGCAAAAGAACTAAGCAGGCCGACTGTCCAAATGTAGACACACACCCCCATCATGGGGGAAATGGCCAAGGGGGAAAAGGTGCAATGGAACTCAAGTTCAAATTTCCATGTTCCATCTGACTTTGAAAAGCCAAGGTGATGCTATGAAAGGTCAGATTCAAGGTAAGTCGCATCTTCATTTGCTAAAAGAGGAAAAGTTCAGACCATCTCAGGGAACCATTTTGCTTTAGTAGTAGAATATACAATGGATTATCAAACCCACTTTTTGTCCAGCTCAGAGCTCTCACTATGCAGATATTGTTCACCTTCTGCAATACTGGCTGTTTTATTCTTTGATGGTTATATGTAAGCCATTTGTAATAAAGCAAACTGTAAAAATAATTTATAATTTAAGGTATCATCATAGCTCTTCCTTGCCAAATATCTTTACTATTTCCCATGCTAATTGTATGTCCCTTCCAAAAAACCAATGGTGTGTGAAGAAGCTTCATACGTGGAAAGGAAAGTAAGCATTTGATGTAGGTTGCACTATGATGCTATAGCATTCTTCACACACACCCCAAAAAATGAGGGAACCTCAGATTTTGCTGGGGAGAACAACATTATGATGGACCCAGGAACTACAGCAAATAATGAAACGAAATGAATGGTAGTGCAGCTTGTTGCTTTCAGTTTCATAACTTCATAGACACTTGGTGCTTGGTACCGCAGACCCCAAATCCATCTGATATCCTTAGTAACATTAATAAGGCCTTCTCTTTGCAGTTTTACAACTTGCTTTTCAAATAAAACAATGTTAATAATAAAGCATTTGTCTTTCTGCTTCTTAAGTTGACACATGATTATATCCAAAGAATAGAAAGGATACAACTGAAATATTTTTGAAATAAATTTCAGATAGTTCAGGGTACATTGTCTTTCACCTAGCGGGCATCAAAGGATACTCACATAATCCTTCTAAGAAACGGTGTCCATGTTTCACTCATAATAAGCACAGAAAATGGAAAACCATTTTCCCAAAGACAGACAACGAAATATTTCCTTCTGCTCTGAAGGCTGCTCCCAAGATACCATCACACACTTATTTAAAATCTTTTAACAGGCTAAAAAGATGAGAAAATTAGCTTTTAATTAGCAGTGTGGATTGAAGGTTTTAGCATTTCCTTTCTCCTCCTTTTTCAACATATGTGATAAAGCATCGAGCTTAGTCATACTGAGCACTTGAATCTACATATCCTGGTCCACCTCTCCCTGAGACAGACTGAATCATTTCATCTTTGAAACATTCAGTTTCCACACATGTATCACATAACCCTGAGAATACTACCACCAACATTAGCAGAGCACCATGGATGCAGGAGGGGAGAAACTTGAAGGAAGGGGTGTCCGCAACAGTGAATACTATGGAAAATGAGAAGTAATGATCAGATTTTGTGACTAGGAGTTGCATGTTGGTCCCTGAGAAAATAATTTCAGTTGAGTAGGATGGGCAGACATCAAGCCATATGTGGTGAAAAAGAGCGTAGGGGACAAGAAAAAAAAAAAAAGTGACAAACAGTGCATACTCTCTCTAAAAACCTTTGCCAATGAAGCTGGGAGGAAGGTTGATCACCAATGGGCAGAGGGAAGTAATTAGGGAACTGAGGCCTGGATACCAGTCCAGCAACGATCAAGGAAGCAGCACTGAAATAAATCCCTGGGGAGTCCTGACAAAGAAGGGAGGCAAGAGAGGCCACAAAGCACGTGAGTGGTGACAAGACACCCTCCTTGACCAAACTCTAAGTCCTCCAGACCTTGACCTTGGTGTCTATTCTTGTTGGGCCTGCATCGCCAGCTGTAGCAAGAATCTTGCTAAGTCATTTTAAAGTGAACTCTGCATCCTCATCTGATCAAATTCCTTACCCCAAACCCACATCCTTGGTATCTGATCACCCTGGTCTGCCTTGAGCAAGAATCCCGTTAGATCGGTTTAACCAGAATCCTCCCTTTACCCCTGATGCCTCTATAGCAATTTTCCAACCACAAACTGACCCTGCTCTTTGGCTGTAAATCCCAACTTGCACAAGCTATAATGAGAACCAAGTCCAGTTTTACACTGAGATCTCTTTTCCCTATTGTAATAGTCCTGAGTAAAATCTATTTTTATTGTTTTAATTAGTCAGCCTCTGGTTTTTCTGTAATAGTGAGCAGGGGGGACAGGTAAGAAAAAAGGGATCAGCGGGGGGCAAGATTGAATTCAGTGGACGTCGGGAAATGAGGCTGAATGAAGACACCTGTTGGGGGAAGAAAAAGTGATACTGGGAGAGCAGAAATTTTGAAAAATTCCGTGTTCAAACCTCTAGTAGATTATCTTAGCCATATCACACTTTATTATTTCCTCATCCTTTTAGAAAACAGATTCAACCAAAATTTCCCTCTGCTGCATTTCTCAGAGACAAGAAATACAAACATGCCACAGAGAAGTACATTACTGATTCAGAGATGGAGATGGATGTCATAACCACCGAATTATTTGCAGGGCAACACAGCAAAGTGTTACTGAACAAGGAATTCACAATTCTCCACTTCAGTAATGCATTTATAAAAGCACAGGTAAGGGGCTTCCCTGGTGGCGCAGTGGTTGAGAGTCCGCCTGCCAATGCAGGGGACACGGGTTCGTGCCCCGGTCCGGGAAGATCCCACATGCCGCGGAGCGGCTGGGCCCGTGAGCCATGGCCGCTGAGCCTGCGCGTCCGGAGCCTGTGCTCCGCAACGGCAGAGGCCACAGAGGTGCGAGGCCCGCGTACCGCAAAAAAAAAAAAAAAAAAGAAAAAAAAAAAAAGCACAGGTAAGTGTGATGGAACAAATATCCCATTGTCACCTGTGATGGAGATGTTGAGGATGGATCAGCCCAAGGCTCTTTCAGGGATAAGGTGGCGCTCTCTCCCCTTTTTGGGACAAAAGCTTAGGAAGAAAAGGAAACTCACTGTGCTTTCTAATAAGAAACACGAGGAAAAGATAAAATACTATTTGATATTTGCCTGGTGGGCAGCCACTGCTCTATCATGGTGACCAAGAATGACAGGGCTGGGTTTCCCTGGTGGTGCAGTGGTTGAGAGTCCACCTGCCGATGCAGGGGACGCGGGTTCGTGCCCCAGTCCGGGAAGATCCCACATGCCGCGGAGCGGCTGGGCCCGTGAGCCATGGCCGCTGAGCCTGCGCGTCCGGAGCCTGTGCTCCGCAGAGGGAGAGGCCACAACAGTGAGAGGCCCGCGTACCGCAAAAAAAAAAAAAAAAAAAAAGAATGGCAGGGTTTTATCAGGGAAAGTTCCAGTGAAGTTAACATGTGTTGCTTGAAATAAGCTAATTCTTCTCTCCTGAAAACAATAGTATCAATATGCTCTCCTCATATTGTTCTTCTCCTTCCAGTTTTATTGAGATGTAAGTGACATACAGTACCGTACAACTTTAAGGTTTCCAGCATAATGATTTCACTTACATACATCATGAAATGATTATCACAGTAAGTTTAGTGAACATCCATTATCTCATATAGATGCAAAACTAAAGAAATACTTTTTCCCTGTGATAAGAACTCTTAGGGTTTACTCTCTGTACAACTTTCCTATATGCCGTACAGCAGTGTTAATGATATTTATGGTGTTGTACATTACATCCCTAGTACTTTCTTATCTTATAACTGTAAGAGGTTTGTACAGATGCCACGTATCCAGCCACAGTGCTCGACTCTGAATAGGCAGTGAATAAATATTCACTAAATGAAGAAATGGATGCTACTTCTTCAATCTCACCAATTCTAATTTATTTATTTTCAGGGAGAAGCAAATAAGAATGATACAAGGAAAGCAAGAGTTAATTCCATTAGAACTCCTGGCATTATATGCATACCACTTATGACACAGTCCATTCTACTTTACATTATAGTTACTTCTAAGCAAGGTTTTTCTATTATCCTGTAAGCTCCTCAGTCCAAAACCACAATCTGACGTCCTCCTTGGAACCCAAAGAAACACCTAATATAGAATGTTTTGCACACATGAGGCATTAACAAATACTTGTTGAATGTTCAACTTATGTTTAATATAAACTTCTACCAGCACGATATTACATAAATACACATACTGAGGAGAGTGCTGGTAATGAACTGCCTCATGGTGCCCAGCCTGAAGGCAGGTTTAAAGGAAATTCATCATTTATGTCAGTCAAGCCTCACGATGTACCATATCCAAGGATCCAAACAGCATCCTCACTGATTTCCTCTGGTCACTTCGTATTACTGTATACTGAAACCAAATATAAGGCAGCTTTAGAACTGACCTGCTTATAACAAGGTAGAGATGAACTTCCCTGTGGGCAGTTCTTCTAAAATTCCTGGCTGCAGAGGTTGCTCACCCTGCTACACCTGCCTGGGCTTCAAACCCCACAGTTAAGCCTTGCCATGTGGATGACTTTTGGAACTCTGTGCCATAGATGTCAGCACAATAAAGCTTTTTTGCTACCATCAGGGAAGAACTCATTGGCATAGTCCAAGAGTGATCTGTCTTGTTTTGAACTCTGTTCTGTAGATGGCATGGTACAGTAAGGTCTTATAAACAGATAATAAATGAAATGGATACTGTTGCATGTAAAATCCATTCTGAGAAGAGAAGTCTGACAGTAAAAAGGAAATAAGAAAGTATATGCAAGTCTTTATCTTTTCCACGTCATCAGTATCAGCTTCAGGAAGGAAGGGGTCGCGAATGTATTAATTCAAATGCAACATATGGTGACTTACCCCGATGGACCCCCCAAAATCTTTGGTCAGACTGCAATTAAAGAGATTCTAATGGTCTAATTAGGAGCAAAGTGACTTTCTTAGCAAAAGGAAAAATACCAGTCTCCTAGATCCACGACCTTTAATCACCTCTGCTGATCTGGGACTATCAAAGAGAGCATTTTCTCCCTCCTTTAAAATCAGGCCGTAAATGCTCTCAAAAACTGACTCCTAAATTTCAGGATTAAGAAACACTTAATCAGCCACTGAAGTCCCAAATATAGGGTGAACTCAACCGTAGCGATGATTACTAAAACACCTCTCACTTAGAAAACAACCTAATATGGAAAGAGGATCCACTTTAATCACACACAGGGGAAATAAGTTAATAAAGAATAGAAAATAGAACCTCTTTATGGGAGGATTTTTCCCTAACAAAGTATGAACCCTGGAAACTATTGCTAGAATTGCATGTAATATACTAAGAGTATGATAAGTTTACCCAAGTATAAAAATAATAGTTGCCCCAGGGACTTCCCTGGTGGTGCAGTGGTTAAGAATCCGCCTGCCAATGCAGGGGACAGGGGTTCGAGCCCTGGTCTGGGAAGATTCCGCATGCCGCGGAGCAACTAAGCCCATGCGCCACAACTACTAAGCCTGTGCTCTAGAGCCCCCGAGCCACAACTACTGAGCCTGTGAGCCACAACTACTGAAGCCCGCGTGCCTAGAGCCTGCGCTCCGCAACAGGAGAAGCCACTGCAATGAGAAGCCTGTGCACCACAACTAGAGAAAGCCCGTGCACAGCAATGAAAACCCAACGCAGACAAAAATATAAATAAATAAAATTTATTTATTTAAAAAAAAATAATAGTAGCCCCAGAAGAAAAGACTTCTAGAGAGAAAGAGGTAAGGGAAGAATCCACAGAAGCATTGCTCTTTTTAACCGGTTTTAGGATCCCCAAAACTCACTCTCAGTTTTTGTCTCAGGAAAACCTTTGGGACAGGAAAAGGAAAAATACACTCATCAAGCCCCCAGAATAGTCCAGATCCTACAAAAGTTCTCTGGGAAAAAAATATTCAATCACTTAATCTAAACCACAACCTTTTGGGCATAGGTTTTATTACCTCCATTTACACATGAGTAAACTGAAGCTCAAAGTAGCAACAGAAAAATAGTGATGATGTAAGTGAAGTAAGATCACCCTGGATAACTTAGTTCCTGAAACCCCCTTTGAAGGTACCTTTTCATGCTATACACAATGTTTTCTTTCTTCCAAGGTACGTTTTCCACGTCACCTACCATTTGAGTTCCATGAGCTTATGCCTAGAGGCACACCCAGAAGTGGGAGTCATGCAAGGACAGGAGCAGACTGGGAGAGGTGAGAGCTGCCCAGCATGTGCATCAGGGGAGGTGACAGGAGATTTCTACATGGACAAGATGCTGAGCGCTTCAGCATGACGCTGTTCCCCTAGCTTCTGAGATGGGCAGGTGTGAAAAGAGTACCAAGAAAGACAGCTCAGCACCCCGTCTGGCTCCACCCATGGCAGCATGTCCTAGGGGAGCAGAGCCTAACATCTGGAGCCAGACTGCCTAGGTCAGAACCCGGTTACCACTTCCCAATTCTGTAACATTGAGCACATCTCATTGAGCACAATCTCTCTGCCTAAATGGCCTTACCTGTAATAACAGCACCCGCTTCACATGGTTGTTGGGAGCATGAAATGAATATATATAAAACTCTTTGAACAGTACCTGGCCAATAAGCACAATAAGTATTAGTTGTTACTGACATTGTTTCTGTATATGATATTGAATATGAAGCCCCAGCACTGGGTCATTCAACAAAAGGTACATGTAGGACATTGACAATGAACTATGAGAAATATAAAACTAACAACAAGCCCTCACACATGCCACAGACTGTTCAGACACATACCAAGTAACAGAGGTTTCCTTTTGTAATGAAAATTTTAGCTACACAGATCACAACAGTATCAACCAATAGAAGGGGAAGAGGCAGAGTAACTGGAGATCAGCAATAGAAGGTTTAAATTTTTTCCATGAGTGTCATATACACAATCAGGTTATTAGCCATTTGAATTGGACTCACATCAGTGGTATGTGGTATCATTGTTCACGCCTTCCCCTAAACACGATGGCATCAAATCAAAAGGAGAGGATTAAGCAGCCTTATCAGCAGAAAACACCAGGCATGGGTGCACCTTTGTAAGTAACCAAGCGTGGCCAAATTCCTTCTTTAAAAGACAGCCTACGGCAGAAGCAGGCCACCACTAGAGTAAGAAAAAAATAACCAATTTCTCATCTAATTTTCTGAACGCTGGAGTGAGGTTAAACCACATGACATTTAGTGACACTACAGATCTCTGTGCTTACCTAGAGCTGAAAGAACAAACTCCCCCCACTGCAAAGTGAATTTTGGAAAAAGCGTTGACAACAGTGAGAAAAGAACTCTGTCCTTTCCAGCCAATACAACATTAGATTTATAAAACTGCTGCCTCTGTTGCTGGTGAGTAATCCTGCCACATTGTTCCTGTATATGAAAATTAATAGCACAGATGCTGGCTGCAAGGTTCACTGAAATTCAATGTAAGGTTTTTTTCTTTAATGGCAGTAAGAACAGAGGTATCCTTCTGTGTCCAAACTGAATGCTCATGTAGAATAAAAACATTTATAGTTTGCTATATCTCTGTGTTAATAGACATCATTTATAGTAGATTTTAAGACACAGACAATTTTTGTGTCTCAAAAATCTTAAAACCGTTTCTCATCATCTGGAACATCCTATGAAATCTAGGTTTTGGTAGGACTGCCATCTAAGGCAGCTGCTCGTCCACTAGTACTTAGAGGGTAAAACTTGCCTTGACAATGCAGAAAGAGGAACTGAACAAACAGGGAGAAAAAGGAATATTCACTCATACAGCGTGTCCTATCAGTAAGATCAAAGGCATACCTTTATCTATGTGTCTAGTTATTCATTAAGCAAATTTCTATCAAGTGTCTACTATGTTTCAGATATTGAGCAAGATGCCATGGATAAAAAGGTTTGTTTCCTGGCCTCAGGAAGCACTCAGTCTAGCTGAGGAAGATAACAAACTATAAATTATACTAGAGTAACATGCATTAGGATAAAGGTACAAGAAGGAGTGGGGTAGGTGGGGGGGGTAGGCGGAACATGATGGTCAATGATTCTTTGAAGAGGTTATCAACCCACAGTCTTGTGGTACGTAGAGTTTAACTTCTTCCATTGAACTAAGCCTCTCACGACTAAAATAAAAGGATTTAGAAAGGGGTAGAAATGGCTGCATTGGATGTGATGTGAACCCATCAAGTCATTTTGTCGCATATTAAGTTAGATCCAGGGGTGGGGAGAAAACAAGCACTTAGCACACTTACCAAGAGTAATGATGAGTCAGGAGCACCTGACCTAAAACAAGCTTATCTACAGAAAATTTGCATAAAGCAAATATGACTGGTGTAAGTGAACCTATGAGTAACTAGTGGTGCCCAAGTGATCCTAGGAGAGAATAATCCTTATTGAGAAGCCAGATAAAAAATCAGGTTAACCAGAATGGGTAGGAGTATTTGTCCAACAGTCAGGGGACCTAGGGATCCTTTTCCGACCATTAACCACCTGTCAGTCATGTGCCCTTGGGTAAATCAATCTCTTTCAGTCTGGGAACCTCAGTGTCCCTGTATGAAATGAGGAGGTTTGACAAGATTAGGTTTTCAAGCTGTGCAGGAAGGGGAATGGGAGGGGACAGAGCCAGGTGTCCACCTCTGTCTCTGGCACACACTGGAGCTAATTAGGGAAGTTTCTCCCGGAGGACATGGGGAGAGATGTTATCTTGAAAATCACTGAAGGAGATTGTCTCCGAAATCCTCTGGAGCCCTGATATTATCTGAATGTATGGGCTACTCTCTACATCTTCAAAATGTAAAGAGAGCAAGGAAGATAAGGTAACGATTCCCTGAATTATTTGCAGTCTGGTATTAGCATGAATTTTTAAATTGTTTTTAACTTGATAAAGTATTTCTATTACACCTGAAATTAAAGGGAGAAATGGCTGTCATCTTAAATTATTATCGCTGAAGGTCCGTTTCTCCTTAAGCGTTAACAAAACCACAAGTTGCCAAACATAGTAGGCTGGCACTTTTTTCTGGTTTACTTTCTGGGTTTGGTTCCATGTTTGCCTTATACATGTGGATTGTGCCCTAAAAACAGCCAAGTTATTGAGCTCCTTGTTTCTTCCTTCTGATCCACTTTCCACATTTCTGGCCTCAAGAAAATTCTTGCTGTGGTCCAAATTGTTTTCAGGGTTCCTCACTGTCTACACGTTCAAGTCCAAACTGTTTAGAGTGGAGTGCATACAAGACCCTCCATGACCAGCTACTTTCTACCTGTCTATCCCGGGCTCTTGCAAGACCCAACCCACCCTGAACTACAGAAGTTCCTTCCAAGTACCATGGTCTTCCAAGCATCCACTGTGTCTGCCCAGAACGCCTCCCACTCTTACCTTGCTGGCAAATAAGCCACTCATCTTTCAAATCTGTTTAATCATCACTTCCTCAGCAACAGAATGAGCATTCCTTCTTTTGAGATCCAACTACAGTTGTAAAACTGTACTGCAAATCTAATACCCAGAAAACTCCTTGAAAGAAGGGATTCAAATTTGTCTTTGAATGTCCAAAACCTATCACAATGCCCAACACATACTAGGCAGCCTAAAATATTTGCTTCATGTACATGCAAACATGAGTGAATGAACAAATGCTAAGCCAAAATAACTAAGAATAAAGCGTGTGTCACACTTAAAAGAAACATGGCTATTGGGAAACGGAAAACATGCCTCTCCACAATGGCTCTGCAGCATCCTCTCCCTTTTCTTACCGTGTTTGTATCCTACCCAGCACCTAGCAAAGAGATACAAACCTATTAGGTGCTCCAAGATACTGAATGATAGAAGAACGCCCCAATGACAGCAAATATGTAACCATCCTCATAGTAAGAAAACTGGATCAGTGAGAATATTTCCGAGTTTGAGTGTGTATGTGAGTGTGCGTATGTGCGCAGGCTTTTCCACCTGAGGGCCGGAAAAACCAATCTTCCACGTCACTGGGGCGGAAGATCAAGTACCAAGCATGACTAAATGATGCGAGGTCAGAGTAAGATATCCTGTTTGCTACAAAGTAGCCAAATTATACTTGGATGAAAAGGAGAGACTAAGGCAGGGCTCAGGTATAATGCCGTCAGACTTGGCTGGGTAGGAAGGAGACTGTATTATTTTATATGCTGATATTTTTTTCCTGGAGGGAATTGTCATATTTCTATTTTATCTGAATGAAAAGAAAAGTAGAAAGATAGAAAATACCCCATTTGACTTTTTGCTTCTTCACAGATGATTTATCTTACGGAAAGAGCTTGCACTTGGGCCAGCTCCATCAATGTATCCTCCGTGTTCTAGGACTACAGTTTACTGGCTGTCTTTGTCACTGCATTTGGAATGGGACCACTGCAAATTGAAGCAAGTCATTTTTTTTTGCGGTACGCGGGCCTCTCACTGTTGTGGCCTCTCCCGTTGCGGAGCACAGGCTCCAGACGCACAGGCTCAGCGGCCATGGCTCACGGGCCAAGCCGCTCCGCGGCATGTGGGATCTTCCCGGACCGGGGCACGAACCCGTGTCCCCTGCATCGGCAGGCGGACTCTCAACCACTGCGCCACCAGGGAAGCCCGAAGCAAGTCATTTTGCCCATCACCTTGATACTAAATTTAGGCCCCATAAGTTTTCTTAAATTGTTTATTGCTGCATTTGTACAATCATTTGTCCTTTTCCTCATGAACACAATGTGAGCTCATTTTCTCTTCTTTGCAGGGACACTCCACTTACGAGGGCCCCTCCACAAAACAATTCCGTGATTCTAGACCATTCTTCACATTGGCCTTGGGAGATCGACTATTTGGCTCCTTGCCCTGCCGGCCGCCTCTCCAGAGGGCCACAATCCCATCCCTATAACTTCACGGGAAATGCTTCACTCATGAGATACCTGAGTAAGGCAAGTGAAGCTGACTAGCCGTGGGTATAGTATTTCTGTCTTAGACAAGTGATATTTTTGCCTTTCCTCAAATACATTTTCTGTTTCCATTTTGTTACTGCCTGGGAATATAAAATGTAATTCGGGCCAAACAGTTGAAAAGAGAGAGAGTGGGCTACTTTGTGCCCTAAAACATCTCGCTCAAAAATAAGGGAGCCTAAAGGGAAAAAGGCTTTCCAGTTTGGGCACCGAAAAGGATATCCCTGACTTGTATCCTAGCGTGTTTAACCATTTTATATGGCTAGACATTATTCTCCTTTTCCATCACTAGAGAACTGCAAAATAATGCAATACATAACACTAGGAATAATGATCCATTCCTTTGGGGAAATAAAGCACAAACATACACAAAAACAGCAATAAAGGAAAAATGTTTCATTTCTTTGTGGCTGAATTTCCAGCTCTTATCATTTGACACTTTTGATGCAAACATTTGTTTTGAGTCGGGGAAAAGAAGTAATTACCACTGAATTCGCAGCAGGGACCAGTGGGATTCTTACCTAGGACAAGAATTGGGAAGGATCAGTGAACA
This sequence comes from Tursiops truncatus, assembly GCF_011762595.2. Taxonomy (NCBI): domain Eukaryota; kingdom Metazoa; phylum Chordata; class Mammalia; order Artiodactyla; family Delphinidae; genus Tursiops; species Tursiops truncatus. The sequence goes on along the minus strand of NC_047054.1, from coordinate 24,371,759 downwards.
AAGGATGGGCAGAGAATGAACAAAACTTAAAAACAATAAGGCTTTTAAAATTATAAAGCTAAAATAATTAATTCAACTTAGGATATTAATAACTGTATGGAGATCAAAAAATGTTGAAACAGCATTTGCTAAAATTTAAATAGATTCTTGATAAAAATACATAATAAAATATTTATATCTCAATCTAAAAGACAGCATTATGTTTCAGTGGGATGTCTGGACCTTTCTGAGCTGAAATAAGGAAAAAAAACATTGCCTCAACTTTCTATACAGTTTAACTACTTCTAGAGGAAATACTGAATACAATTAGGCCAGAGAAAGAAAGGGCATAAAAATTGAAAAGGAAGAGATAAAATGAACATTATCTATAGATTTACACTTGGGACCTTGGAAAACATACAAGAATCAATTGCTAAAATGTTACAAAAATCAGATAATGCAGCAGGTCCAAAGTTAATATACACAAGTCGATAGCTTCTGTTTATACAAAGATCCCACTTCAAGGGCATAAAAAGGATAATGTGGGAATAAAATAAACAATGAATGTGTCATATCCACTGGAGGAAAACCGTAAAACACTGCCAGAGGACCCAAAAGAATGCTCAAACAAATGGAAAGGCATACCATGTTCCCAGCTAGAAATAATCAACATCACTTGGATATTTCTAAATCAATCTTGACGTGACCCTAAAAAAAATAACAATAGAACTTGTTTTGGAAACAGACAAGCTGAGTCTAAATTTCTTAAGGAAAACTAATTAAGAATGGTGGAACAGTCTGAAAACCAGGAATGCAATGAAGGGAGAACAGTCCTACATTATATTAAAATATATATAAAATAATTAATATAAAATTAAATATAAAATAATACAAGTGATACCAGCAAAAGAGACAGATTTCATGGGACTACAAAGATACAGTTTCAGATACCAATTGAAATTTGGTATGTGATAAAGATGGTATCTCAAATATGTGGAGAAAAGATGGATTACTTAATAAGTGATACTGAGACAACTGGGTCGTCATTTACAAGACAAACATTATTTAAGTCATACTTTATATCTTTAGGATAAATGCCAAATGGATTACAGTAAGTATTGTTTATTCTCAGAATAGGTAGGGTCTTTCAAATTATGACAAAGCCAGAAGCTATAAAAAATACTGGAAGTTATTTGCATAAAAATTTTAAATTTCTCTATGGTGAATACCAGCAAAAGCCAACTAAAAGGACAAACAATAAACTGAAGAAAATATGTGCATTCTGTTTGTGAGATATATATTTCCCCCAATAGACAGAAGCTCCTATAAATGAGTAACCAAAACAAAACAAAAAACTGATGGAAAATGGACAAAGTATACAAACACATTTCACAGGAAAACACAAATGGTTTTATGGACATATAAAGATGATAACTCATTCTAGGAAGAAAAATGTGTATTAAGACAATACTGAGTTGTTTTTTGTTGTTGTTTTTTACTTATCAGAATGGGTAAGGATCAACCAGTCTGATAACACATTGGGTTGATAAGGACAAAGAGATTATATTATGGATTGCCGGTGAAGATATAAAATCCTGTGGCTTCTAGGACAGCAATTTATAATATTTATCAAAATCTAAAATGCACACACACCATTTGACCTAACGCTTTCATTTCTAGGGGTCATCCTCCAGATACATCTGCACACATGGAAATTATAAACATGCAAGGCAGTTCACTACAGTGCTGCTTTTAAGAGAAAATGTTGGAAGAAAGTAAATACCCAGCAATAGGGGTTTCATTAAATAAACTAAGGTTGATAGTGCACTTGCTTTAAGAGTAAACTCTGTGTACTCATTTGGAAAGAGCTCCAAGATAAACTGCTTAGTGAAAAAAAAAAAAAAAAAAAGAATGTGCAGAGCAATGAACATGATATCCTAGTAATTGTTTAAAAAGAGAACAAAACATTTTCACACACTTAAAATATCTAAATATCTGAAAAGATACATAATGAAACTATAACCATTCCCTTTGGAGAGGGGAATCAATGGCTAAGAAACAGGGATGGGAAGAGAACTTTACTTTGCCCCCTCTGATCCTAGTAGGTGTGTAAACTATGTGTATATGAGAACACATGTGTAAACATGTTAACATATGGCCTATTCCATAATTATGAAACTTAAAATAAATATCAAAATAAGCCACATTTTAATTCAAAATTTAGTTTTTGATTGCAATGCTTTTATAAACATAAGCATGGCCCTACCCAAAATAATCTTAAATTAAAATACTGTATTTCAAGAAAACTTTTTCAGGTTTTGATGGGAGAAATAGTGGACTAGAAGCCAAGAGATGAAGTTTCCAGGCTGAGGTTCATTGCTTTTCTTGCTCTTGGCTCTAGATTCAACCAAAATAAAATGAATATGTTGCATATTACAAACTCTAAGGTCCCATCCTGAGCTAATAGACTGGACCTGTGCTATAAGGTTGCCACTAGCGTGTGGCTATTTCAATTTAAATTTCACTTTAAATTATTTAAAATTCAACTTTAAAAGTCTGTTCCTCACTTGTGCTAGCCACATTTCAAATGCTTAATAACCACATGTGGCAAGTGGCTACCTCATTGGCCAGTGCAGACATGGAACGTTTCCATCAAAGAAATTTATATTGGACACTGCTGTCCTAGAGTCTATAAACCGGGATGATTGTTTAATATATGACATTATTTGATACAAGAGAGTTAACACAGAAGGGAAGGGCATGTACCCTCTTCCTTGTATATGTTTATACAGGTTAATGTGAGTGAAGAGAATATCAAGGGCAACTCTAATGAGGAAACTACACCATTAAAGAGCAATATACAGCCTAAGGGGCTTGTGAAGAAATGACCACAAGCCAGGCTGGGTGATGTTGATGAATCTGAATCCACTTATCCACTCACCTGGGTCTGATAACCCAAGCTGTGAAATCACGTCATTATCCATCATTATCGTCACTGAAATATCAAACGTCTTCTACAGTATAGCCATCTCCTGTTTCCTTTTAGCTTACCAGATTTTATGAGGCTCCACATGATTCAGTTTAGGACACAGATAAACAAATGACATATACACACTGCTATATATACAGTAGATAACTAATAAAGACCTACTATATAGCACAGGGAACTCTACTCGATACTCTGTATAGACCTATGTGGAAAAAGAATCTAAACGAGAGTGGATATATGTATAACTGAATCACTTTGCTGCACACCTGAAACTAACACAACATTGTAAATCAACTATACTCCAATAAAAATTAAAAAAAAAAAAACCTACAGATTCTCAAACCAGCTAACACACTAACCAATCTTCAAAAGGGTGTACTTTTCTAAGTGATGAGATAGTGCAGGGCACGTGCTATTTGACATAAGTAATGATCGTTAGTTGTGGACTCCGGGGTCAGGCAGCCCTGAGTTCAAATTCTGACTCTACTATTAATTAGCTATGTGACTTGGCAAGTCATGTAACCACAGTCACATTTTATAAAATGTGTTAATAGTTCCTACCTCATAGATTTGTTGGCAAAGAGAGAAATATATGCAAAGGACGTAGTACATTGGCATGTAATAGTACTCGTTAAATGGTACTATCAATTAAGCTCCATGATATGTTTTTTAAATGGTTGCCTGGTCCTCATGGTATCAATATTAACTAGCAATAATAGCATATTACTAATATGTATTAACTTCAGACCATTTACAAGATAGAAAACACACTACGTGACCTTCAATTTTTGTAATTCTAAAGGCAGAGAGGAAAGTTAGGTGCTGAAAGACTAAATGTCCGGTGACATAGCCTGGGTATACAACATGCTCCTGAAATAAATCTGGTACAACCAATGGGAATGGGTAGGGGAAAGCAAAAAAGAGTCATCAAACCACTGAACAGAAGGATATTAAGCATTTTTGCTTACTGGTTTATATGTGTATAATATACATAGCATCTTCTACAGATTAACTGCTCAGGCAAAAGACTGGTTTTTGTCCTGCTACATTAAAAATTAAATAAGGGCTTCCCTGGCCGCGCAGTGGTTGAGAGTCCGCCTGCCGATGCAGGGGACACGGGTTCGTGCCCCGGTCCGGGAAGATCCCACATGCCGTGGAGCGGCTGGGCCCGTGAGCCACGGCCGCTGAACCTGTGCGTCCGGAGCCTGTGCTCCGCAATGGGAGAGGCCACAACAGTGAGAGGCCCGCGTACCGCAAAAAAAAATAATAAAAAAAATTAAACAAATAAATAAAACTTCTGTGTTTGGGGTGTGTGCGTGTGTGAGTGTGTGAGGGAGCGGGAGAAAGATTTTCTTTTTGCAAATCCTTATGAAAATCAATGGCTCCACAAAGTCAGATTACTGATGTGGATTTGGTGTCATATAGTTGGCTGATGTTTAGCTAACTGGCAACCTTCAGAGGGAGATGGCAGACAACAAACATATTTGCCAAGAGCTCATGAGTAAAATTAGTGCTAGGACAGGTTTAAATCATGCTTTACTCATGGCGCCTCACACCACTGCACTTATTAAGAACAGGCAATGGTTTATGAAACATGTCCAGATTTCAAGAACCTACCTGCAAGCCAGCCCAGGAGGGTTTTACTTTTACCTGAGCCAAACACAGTCATGCTGGGTGAAAATATCTCCCCTACTGACTTGCCAAAATGTCTAAAATCTCCACTGTTGGGAAACTCTTTGTCTTGAAGCCTAGAGAAACTTGCTAAAACTTGAGTTAGTTCCCTGGGAGTTAACCCACTTGCACCTGCTATGGGATGAGCAAGAGGATTTTACCAAATGTCATCTAATTCACATGAGATCACGGAGCACAACTCAGGACACAGGGGATGAAGAAAATCCAAAAATGGCACAAGGGTTTTTGCTGTGTAGAGAACAGAACACTGAAGAACTCAAGCAAAAGTGGGTTTGCCCAGGCCAATAATTATTGGGGAATTTTAGCTAATGGTGGTTCTTTCCCTTTAGCTGTCATTTTAACAAAAATCTATTGAGCCATCACTGGTGCTCATGGAACCAGGCATAGGCATAGGCTACTCTCCATAAAATTTCCCAACGGAATTCACAGTTACGTGTGCTTATCTGCATCCGTCTTGAAAACTAACTTGCCGAAGATGTTCTTTTCAGAAATCATAATCACTCCAGACTATAAACTCTCCAAGGCCAAGGCTAAGGTTTCACCATAGGATCTCTACATGTTAGGCATCTGTTGCTTCCAGAGAAATGTTCCTGAAACCATCAGGGAGCCATATGCTTTTCTGAGCTATACGTGGGCAGCGTAAACTTACCCATTGGATATGAACGTCAGCATAGCCTGTGTGTTAAAAAGGCACTAAGATTTTAAGCTAACCAAGCAAAAAACATTTCCTCCCTCTCCCTTTGCCTAATTTCCCATCCTTCCCCACCATGTGCCTTTCACAACAATGTTCCTTCCAACAGTCTCCTCACTTGTCCATGACTGCGCTATCTGCCTCTAAAGGGAAGAGGTGGGGGGCTGAGTCACACTGAGGTTTTCAGGTGGCTTTTAACCTTTGTTGGATGATGTGGGGATGCCGCAGCTTTGCGAAGCTGGCTTCTCTGCCTGGTGGCTTCTTCCTAAACAGATAAAGCTCTCAGGTTCTAGTTTTTAAAGAAGGCTCGTTTGCAGTCAAGTCACCTTGAAACACCTGCAAAAGGTGAACTGATTCCCAGATAAAGTACACAAGAAATGGCCATAAAATCTGGACTGTCTGCAATTTTAATAACAAGAGTTTGAAGACAATAGGGAACTACAACTGAATCTTTCACATGTGTGACAAGGTCAAGATCGCATTGCAATAAAGAGAGCCCATTCAAAGGAATCTCTCCTACCTCTGCTCTAATTTTTGCTCTGGGAAGAAGTAAGATAACACTATTGAAAGAAATACAAGGTAACAGAGTTTATGCAAGAAAGGGATGAGGGAAGACATAATAAAACCATAAAATGTCAGCCATTCTCCGCCACCATGAATAAAATCTAGGGCATTCAATGGCTAGTTTATTTCCCATCTCGACTTTTCAATTCAAAGCAGAGTATCACTAAAAATAAGCCTTACACCCCAACTGCAATTAGGGATTCAATAAATCACATCTGAAGATGCATCTCAAGCCAAAGCTCTTTTCCTAGCTAGGAGACCTTGGATTGTACGAGGTGAATGTCTCTATTAAGGTATTATAATAGAGATAAGCACATAGAAACGTGTTAAAGAGCAAGTAAGAGAAGAAGAGGGGCCCTGCATGAGAGGAACAACAGATGAAAAATATAGTCATCACTGTCAGCCTTTAAAACTGTATCACCTGAACGTATTCAGGTCAGAGCTACGTCCTAGCTGACACTGGTTAGTGTACAGGTGGCCTCTGAGTGGATGCATCACTAAGGCACAGGGTTTGTATGCTGATCTCCAACGACACAGCCATAGGGAGCTATGATCAAGCTGAAGCTTTCTTCTGGGAGGAGAGGCAATCTCAGCTACTGTTCTGAGTCTTCCTTCCCACCTGGAAAAGATTCCAAACTGCCAATATAAATCCCAGAAGAGCCAGTCCTTTCCACAGAGAGAGAATGCCCAAAATTAACCCTGTCACTAGCCCCAGATGTTTCTTCTTGTCATTAGCAGGCAAGGTTTCACATATTATGACTATTACAGTGATAAATCAATTACTTCTCAGAAATCTTTTTTTTTTTTTAAATGCAGTATGTTGTGTTTTAATCAAGTGCCTTGCATTTTGTGTTTGTCTGATGTTTCTTTTTTTTTTTTTTAAACATCTTTATTGGAGTATAATTGCTTTACAATGGTATGTTAGTTTCAGCTTCACAACAAAATGAATCAGTTATATATACACATATGTTCCCATATCTCTTCCCGCTTGCGTCTCCCTCCCTCCCACCCTCCCTATCCCACCCCTCCAGGCGGTCACAAAGCACCGAGCTGATCTCCCTGTGCTATGTGGCTGCTTCCCACTATCTATCTACCTTAAGTTTAGTAGTGTATATATATCCATGCCTCTTTATCGCTTTGTCACCGTTTACCCTTCCCCCTCCCCATAGCCTCGAGTCCATTCTCTAGTAAGTCTGTGTCTTTATTCCTGTTTCACCCCTAGGTTTTTCATGACATTTTTTTTTTTTCTTAAATTCCATATATATGTGTTAGCATACGGTATTTGTCTCTCTCTTTCTGACTTACTTCACTCTGTATGACAGACTCTAGGTCTATCCACCTCATTACAAATAGCTCAATTTCATCTCTTTTTATGGCTGAGTAATATTCCATTGTATATATGTGCCACATCTTCTTTATCCATTCATCCGATGATGGACACTTAGGTTGTTTCCATCTCTGGGCTATTGTAAATAGAGCTGCAATGAACATTTTGGTACATGACTCTTTTTGAATTATGGTTTTCTCAGGGTATATGCCCAGTAGTGGGATTGCTGGGTCATATGGTAGTTCTATTTGTAGCTTTTTAAGGAACCTCCATACTGTTCTCCACAGTGGCTGTATCAATTTACATTCCCACCAACAGTGTAAGAGGGTTCCCTTTTCTCCACACCCTCTCCAGCATTTGTTGTTTCTAGATTTTTTGATGATGGCCATTCTGACTGGTGTGAGATGATATCTCATTGTCGTTTTGATTTGCATTTCTCTAATGATTAGTGATGTTGAGCATTCTTTCATGTGTTTGTTGGCAGTCTGTATATCTTCTTTGGAGAAATGTCTATTTAGGTCTTCTGCCCATTTTTGGATTGGGTTGTTTGTTATTAAGCTGCATGAGCTGCTTGTAAATTTTGGAGATTAATCCTTTGTCAGTTGCTTCATTTGCAAATATTTTCTCCCATTCTGAGGGTTGTCTTTTTGTCTTCTTTATGGTTTCCTTTGCTGTGCAAAAGCTTTTAAGTTTCATTAGGTCCCATTTGTTTACTTTTGTTTTTATTTCCATTTCTCTAGGAGGTGGGTCAAAAAGGACCTTGCTGTGATTTATGTCATAGAGTGTTCTGCCTATGTTTTCCTCTAAGAGTTTGATAGCTTCTGGCCTTACATTTAGGTCTTTAATCCATTTTGAGCTTATTTTTGTGTATGGTGTTAGGGAGTGATCTAATCTCATACTTTTACATGTAGCTGTCCAGTTTTCCCAGCACCACTTATTGAATAGGCTGTCCTTTCTCCACTGTACATTTCTGCCTCCTTTGTCAAAGATAAGGTGACCATATGTGCGTGGGTTTATCTCTGGGCTTTCTATCCTGTTCCATTGATCTATATTTCTGTTTTTGTGCCAGTACCATACTGTCTTGATTACTGTAGCTTTGTAGTATAGTCTGAAGTCAGGAAGCCTGATTCCTCCAGCTCCATTTTTCGTTCTCAAGATTGCTTTGGCTATTCGGGGTCTTTTGTGTTTCCATACAAATTGTGAAATTTTTTGTTCTAGTTCTGTGAAAAATGCCAGTGGTAGTTTCATAGGGATTGCATTGAATCTGTAGATTGCTTTGGGTAGTAGAGTCATTTTCACAATGTTGATTCTTCCAATCCAAGAACATGGTATATCTCTCCATCTATTTGTATCATCTTTAATTTCTTTCATCAGTGTCTTATAATTTTCTGCATACAGGTCTTTTGTCTCCTTAGGTAGGTTTATTCCTAGGTATTTTATTCTTTTTGTTGCAATAGTAAATGGGAGTGTTTTCTTGATTTCACTTTCAGATTTTTCATCATTAGTATATAGGAATGCCAGAGATTTCTGTGCATTAATTTTGTATCCTGCAACTTTACCAAATTCATTGATTAGCTCTAGTAGTTTTCTGGTAGCATCTTTAGGGTTCTCTATGTATAGGATCATGTCATCTGCAAACAGTGACAGCTTTACTTCTTCTTTTCCGATTTGGATTCCTTTTATTTCCTTTTCTTCTCTGATTGCTGTGGCTAAAACTTCCAAAACTATGTTGAATAAGAGTGGTGAGAGTGGGCAACCTTGTCTTGTTCCTGATCGTAGTGGAAATGCTTTCAGTTTTTCACCATTGAGGATGATGTTTGCTGTGGGCTTGTCATATATGGCCTTTATTATGTTGAGGAAAGCTCCCTCTATGCCTACTTTCTGCAGGGTTTTTATCATAAATGGGTGTTGAATTTTGTCAAAAGCTTTCTCTGCATCTATTGAGATGATCATATGGTTTTTCTCCTTCAATTTGTTAATATGGTGTATCACGTTGATTGATTTGCGTATATTGAAGAATCCTTGCATTCCTGGAATAAACCCCACTTGATCATGGTGTATGATCCGTTTAATGTGCTGTTGGATTCTGTTTGCTAGTATTTTGTTGAGGATCTTTGCATCTATGTTCATCAGTGATATTGGCCTGTAGTTTTCTTTCTTTGTGACATCCTTGTCTGGTTTTGGTATCAGGGTGATGGTGGCCTCGTAGAATGAGTTGGGGAGTGTTCCTCCCTCTGCTATATTTTGGAAGAGTCTGAGAAGGATAGGTGATAGCTCTTCTCTAAATGTTTGATAGAATTCGCCTGTGAAGCCATCTGGTCCTGGGCTTTTGCTTGTTGGAAGATTTTTAATCACAGTTTCAATTTCAGTGCTTGTGATTGGTCTGTTCATATTTTCTATTTCTTCCTGATTCAGTCTTGGCAGGTTGTGCCTTTCTAAGAATTTGTCCATTTCTTCCAGGTTGTCCATTTTATTGGCATAGAGTTGCTTGTAGTAATCTCTCATGATCTTTTGTATTTCTGCAGTGTCAGTTGTTACTTCTCCTTTTTCATTTCTAATTCTATTGATTTGAGTCTTCTCCCTTTTTTTCTTGATGAGTCTAGCTAATGGTTTATCAATTTTGTTTATCCTTTCAAAGAACCAGCTTTTAGTTTTATTGATCTTTGCTATCGTTTCCTTCATTTCTTTTTCATTTATTTCTGATCTGATTTTTATGATTTCTTTCCTCCTGCTAACTTTGGGGTTTTTTTGTTCTTCTTTCTCTAATTGCTTGAGGTGCAAGGTTAGGTTGTTTATTCGAGATGTTTCCTGCTTCTTAAGGTGGGCTTGTATTGCTATAAACTTCCCCCTTAGAACTGCTTTTGCTGCATCCCACAGGTTTTGGGTCGTTGTGTCACCATTGTCATTTGTTTCTAGGTATTTTTTGATTTCCTCTTTGATTTCTTCAGTGATCACTTCATTATTAAGTAGTGTATTGTTTAGCCTCCATGTGTTTGTATTTTTTATAGATCTTTTCCTGTAATTGATATCTAGTCTCATGGCGTTGTGGTCAGAAAAGATACTTGATACAATTTCAATTTTCTTAAATTTACCAAGGCTTGATTTGTGACCTAAGATATGATCTATCCTGGAGAATGTTCCATGGGCACTTGAGAAAAATGTGTATTCTGTTGTTTTTGGATGGAGTGTCCTATAAATATCAATTAAGTCCATCTTGTTTAATGTATCATTTAAAGCTTGTGTTTCCTTATTTATTTTCATTTTGGATGATCTGTCCATGGGTGAAAGTGGGGTGTTTAAGTCCCCTACTATGAATGTGTTACTGTCGATTTCCCCTTTTATGGCTGTTAGTATTTGCCTTATGTATTGAGGTGCTCCTATGTTGGGTGCATAAATATTTACAATTGTTATATCTTCTTCTTGGATCGATCCCTTGATCATTATGTAGTGTCCTTCTTTGTCTCTTTTAATAGTCCTTATTTTAAAGTCTATTTTGTCTGATATGAGAACTGCTACTCCAGCTTTCTTTTGGTTTCCATTTGCATGGAATATCTTTTTCCATCCCCTTACTTTCAGTCTGTATGTGTCTCTAGGTCTGAAGTGGGTCTCTTGTAGACAGCATATATAAGGGTCTTGTTTTTGTATCCATTCAGCTAATCTGTGTCTTTTGGTGGGAGCATTTAGTCCATTTACATTTAAGGTAATTATCGATATGTATGTTCCTATTCCCATTTTCTAAATTGTTTTGGGTTCGTTATTATAGGTCTTTTCCTTCTCTTGTGTTTCTTGCCTAGAGAAGATCCTTTAGCATTTGTTGTAAAGCTGGTTTGGTGGTGCTGAACTCTCTCAGCTTTTGCTTGTCTGTAAAGGTTTTAATTTCTCCATCAAATCTGAATGAGATCCTTGCTGGGTAGAGTAGTCTTGGCTGCAGGTTTTTCTCCTTCATCACTTTCAGTATGTCCTGCCACTCCCTTCTGGCTTGTAGGGTTTCTGCTGAGAGATCAGCTGTTAACCTTATGGGGATTCCCTTATGTGTTATTTGTTGTTTTTCCCTTGCTGCTTTTAATATGTTTTCTTTGTATTTAATTTTTGACAGTTTGATTAATATATGTCTTGGCGTATTTCTCCTTGGATTTATCCTGTATGGGACTCTCTGTGCTTCCTGGACTTGATTAACTATTTCCTTTCCCATATTAGGGAAGTTTTCAACTATAATCTCTTCAAATATTTTCTCAGTCCCTTTCTTTTTCTCTTCTTCTTCTGGAACCCCTATAATTCGAATGTTGGTGCGTTTAATGTTGTCCCAGAGGTCTCTGAGACTGTCCTCAGTTCTTTTCATTCTTTTTTCTTTATTCTGCTCTGCATTGGTTATTTCCACTATTTTATCTTCCAGGTCACTTATCCGTTCTTCTGCCTCAGTTATTCTGCTATTGATTCCATCTAGAGTGCTTTTAATTTCATTTATTGTGTTGTTCATAATTGCTTGTTTCATCTTTAGTTCTTCTAGGTCCTTGTTAACTGATTCTTGCATTTTGTCCATTCTATTGTCCATTCTATCTCCAAGATTTCGGATCAACCTTACTATCATTATTCTGAATTCTTTTTCAGGTAGACTGCCTATTTCCTCTTCATTTGTTAGGTCTGGTGGGTTTTTATCTTGCTCCTTCATCTGCGGTGTGTTTTTCTGTCTTTTCATTTTGCTTATCTTACTGTGTTTGGGGTCTCCTTTTTTGCAGGCTGAAGGTTCGTAGTTCCTGTTGTTTTTTGTGTCTGTCCCCAGTGGCTAAGGTTGGTTCAGTGGGTTGTGTAGGCTTCCTGGTGGAGGGGACTAGGGCCTGTGTTCTGGTGGATGAGGCTGGATCTTGTCTTTCTGGTGGGCAGGTCCACGTCTGGTGATGTGTTTTGGGGTGTCTGTAGACTTATTATGATTTTGGGCAGCCTCTCTGCTAATGGGTGGGGTTGTGTTCCTGTCTTGCTAGTTGTTTGGCATAGGATGTCCAGCCCTGTGGCTTGCTGGTCGTTGAGTGAAGCTGGGTGCTGGCGTTGAGATGGAGATCTCTCGGAGATTTTTGCTGTTTGATATTATGTGCAGCTGGGAGGCCTCTTGTGGACCAGTGTCCTGAAGTTGGTTCTCCCACCTCAGAGGCACAGCACTGACTCCTGGCTGCAGCCCCAAGAGCCTTTCATCCACAGGGCTTCTTAATTTGGGATGATTCGTTGTCTATTCAGGTATTCCACAGATGCAGGGTATATCAAGTTGATTGTGGAGCTTTAATCCGCTGCTCCTGAGGCTGCTGGGAGAGATTTCCCTTTCTCTTCTTTGTTCTCACAGTTCCCAGGGGCTCAGCTTTGGATTTGGCCCCGCCTGTGCGTGTAGGTCGCCGGAGGGCGTCTGTTCTTTGCTCAGACAGGATGGGGTTAAAGGAGCCGCTGATTCGGAGGCTCTGGCTCACTCAGGCCGGGGGGGTAGGGAGGGTCACGGAGTGTGGGGCGGGCCTGCGGCGGCAGAGGCCGGCGTGACGTTGCAGCCTGAGGCGCGCCGTGCGTTCTCCCGGGGGAGTTGTCCCTGGATCCCGGGACCCCGGCAGTGGCGGGCTGCACAGGTTCCCCGGAAGGGCGTGTGGCTAGTGACCTGTGTTCGCACACAGGCCTCCTGGTGGCGGCAGCAGCGGCCCTAACGTCTCATGTCTGTCTCTGGGCTCCGCACTTCTAGCCGCGGCTAGCGCCCGTCCCTGGAGCTCTCTCAAGCAGCGTTCTTAATCCCCTCTCCTGGTGCACCAGGAAACAAAGAGGGACGTAAAAGTCTCTTGCCTCTTCGGCAGGTCCAGACTTTTCCCCGGACTCTCTCGCGGTGCACTAACGCCCTGCAGGCTGTGTTCACGCCGCCAACCCCAGTCCTCTCCCGGCGCTCCGACAAAAGCCGGAGCCTCAGCTCCCAGTCCCGCCCGCCCCGGCGGGCGAGCAGACAAGCCTCTCGGCTGGCGAGTTCCGGTCGGCGCGATCCTCTGCGCTGGAGTCTGTCCGCTTTGCCCTCCGCACCCCTGCTGCTGTGCTCTCCTCCGCGGCTCCCAAGCTCCCCCACTCCGCCTCCCGAAGTCTCCACCCGCGAAGGGGCTTCCTAGTGTGTGGACACTTTTCCTCCTTCACAGCTCTCTCCCGCTGGTGCAGGACCCGTCCCTATCCTTTTGTCTCTGTTTAGTTTTTTCTTTTGCCCTAACCAGGTACGTGGGGGGTTCCTTGCCTTTTGGGAAGTCTGAGGTCTTCTGCCAGCGTTCAGTAGGTGATCCGTAGGAGTTGTTCCACGCGTAGATGTATTTCTGGTGTATCTGTGGGGAGGAAGGTGATCTCCGCGTCTTACTCTTCCGCCATCTTCCCGCTGAACTTCTCAGAAATCTTAAAACTGCTCCACATCTGTCTTAAGAACTGTTTGAAGCTCTATGACATTCTGAATATAGCACAAAGCTCTGTGCTCTGTCATTTCCCCTGAAATCTCCAACTCTTTGAGAATCATGTGCAAACTATATACTATTTTAAAAACGAATCCTTGTAGAGACAGTTGATAGGTTTTGACTGTCTTGTATTCACTGCTCTTTCTTTGGGTAATGATACCCAAATCGTCACTTAAGCATCCATTCTCCACGTAGTGTTTTGGCGGAAGCTGACTCAAGTTCCAGCTGTAAAAAGGTGGAGGTATTTGGGGTTGAAGACTCAACCTAACCAGCATCATCTCACCACTAGCCATCATCATCAGTTCGGCATAGGCATACGACTTAAAATGGCCTAATTAGATCGAAGCCCAGAAGTTTCTTCAAAGCTTACAGGAAGACATATGTTCTTCCCTGCTGTATTCGAGCAAGATGATAATGACCAATTTAGGAACGTGAAAACAAAACCATTATAAAGCCAAACCGTTACTAGAGCCAAAGCCAAAGAACTAGATTGAAATGGAGAGACGGCAGATCTTGATCACAATGTTGCAACCACTAAGGCAAGCCTCACCGGAAATTAGCTTTACCTCCATGATCCAATCATCTTCACTGGTTAAGCCAATGTGATACTTTCCTATTACCTGCAATTGAAAGCATCCCAGCTGATCCCAGCATCTAGTAGATGTTTTCAAAAGACCAAATAGGTAGCAAGTAAGTATGTACATACACACACACACATATACACAAATGTGTGGTTCAAAACTAAACTTTTTTAAATGATTAAATAAGGACATGCCAAGCAATATTTTTCTTCTCTTAGTAACTACTCTTTTGGTTTTATTTTTAATTTATTTTTTGGTGACTATCATTCATCATATCCTGGAAAAGACTGATATAATAGTCTCAGCTAATGGTGGCTTGTACTGGCAATGGCTGGCTGTGATACTATTTTGATGTGAAATGGAAAATCGCAAGAAAGTTCAAGCAACCAGGAAGAGAAGTTTCGATCTATCAGATTTGGAGTGAACTCTGCCCAAACACACCTCCCCAGTATCTAGTGAGAAACGGAGGTGTGCAGTGGGATTTGATCCACTCTGCAGAAGATAATCCATCCAGATGAGAATGTGAGATCGACAAATGGCTCCATCATCCCAGCGCGTGCTACCTCAGCTGCCTCTTGTGCACCAATCCCTCTCTGGCCTTATCACCTGCCAGTCCAGCCAATCTCCATGAAACAAAAGGAGCCATTTCTAGGGGGGAGTAGGTACCTATACAGACATGCATGGAGACAGGCAACCCTGCAGGGATGGTCTCCACCAGCTGGATCGGATGTCCCACTCCACTCAGCACTAACAGGATTCTAGGACAGCAGTGGTTTCGCATTGTATCAAATACCCTTCAGAAAGCCTCAGAGAAGACCGTCCCTACCTTTCAAATAAACAATTATGGAAATACACAAATTTGGAAATTAAGTTGTAACCATAAGACATCAGGCAGTGGATGGGATTTCACTAAAAATTGAAAAACTTTACCCATGATATATCCCACATACGGTCTGTCAGTCCGCTATTCCTTTTTGCTACGTGGTACCCGATTGTCATGATAATGCTATCCATTTGTAGCCTAGAGTACAGAAGGTGCAAAATCTTTTGTCGAATGAACTCTCCAAGTTTACTGAACACAAGTTAAGTGTCTAGCGATGTATCAGTGAAAGTGAAAAGCAAAAATAAAGGTGCCAGAAACACTGTAATCTCTCTCGAGGAGTTTCCAACTGAGAGAAAACACAACAAAAGACCATGAAAAATTCAACACATCTGCTGAAAATGTATTGACGAACAAGGTTACAAAGGACTACGAATGTATATGTGTTAAGAGAATTCTAGAAAGACAGCCTGCTCAGAGCTGAGAGGGGCTAATCAGAGAACTCTCCAATGAAGGAGGCGAGCTTTTCATCGATTCCTGAAGGCAGTGGGTTTAGCTGGAAAGCCAAAACCCAGCATTCCTGGAGAAGAAAGACAAAATCTTCAGAGAGGTCCCATCTCTTCTCTTCACTCACCACTGTAGCTCTGGTAACCAGCACAGTACCTGCTACTAAATTAGACATTCAATAAATGTTGAATAAATGACCTGCACCCAATAGGCATTTTTTGAATAAATGAATAAGTAAACAAATTCTCTTCACTAGTAGACATGACAATTTATCTGCAAGATCACCAGGAAATCCAAGGACTGGTTCTAAGAATATATGCAGAAAGGGAAGGGTGTTGGTAAAGCTGGATTCATGCTTAAAAAAAAAAAAAGTTTGACCTGCAAGTACAAAGGCAAAGGAGTAAGTTGAAAATAGCACAGGGGAGGTCAAAACTCTGGCAACAGGTGCCACCCACTACGTAATTCTCAGCGCTGCCCTGATCTGCTGTTTTGCTGTCTGCCAGGGCAGCTGATGCCGCTAGACAGAGCGCCAGCGGTGTTTACACCAGAGGAGACCATCTGGAAACGTAATCAGAGACCTGAGCCTCCGGGGATTATTGGACCCAGCCGAGCATGAAAGGAAGATTTGTGCCCAGAGCTCTTTGGTTCTGTCATGACCTTAGCTCCATGCAGCTATAATTTTGACCCTTTAAAGTAACGAAATCAACTATAGTTACTTTCGCAGGCGCCAGCCAAGTTAATTGTCATCAAAGAGCAGGAATTATACTGAAGCAGGTAGCAAGCGGCGAAAAACAATGGCTATTTTGCAAAGATAAACACTCATCATCAAATATTGACCAGAGGAGTTTTTGTCATGGAAATTCTATAGAACACATGTGGTATACAATGTCATAAATACGCATCACACACAACGGGATTTCAAAATGGAATCATATTGGAAAATACCTGCAGGAGTCTTCCAAAATATCTGAGCACTCATAGAAACTTTGAACTTTCCTGGCCTTACTGGCTCTCTGATAATGCATTTGGCAGAAACAGCCTTCACAGGCTCAAATCATTCTATGCTTGCACTATCATATATTCTTCAGTTTTAAAAATTAAATTTCCTGCTGCCCACAGATTCCTTTGGGACATCACTTAATTTCTTTAAATCCTAAGCTAAGACTAATTTTCTGGCCAGATCGTATGGATGTAAGGCTGCGTCCTCAGTATGCTAAAATGTAGACCAGCTTATGTAGAAAGATTTCTATACAGCTGACCGCAAACACTCAGTCACTTGGGGAACAGATACACAATTGAGCTCAATGAAGCAACAAAAGCCACCCTATCGAAACAAACAATCAAATAAAATGAAAAGGGAAAAAGGGAAATAAAAGAGAAAACTGAAAGCAGAAATAATTTATTTTTGTGTTGAATGAAATCAGCCTAGGAAGGCTACCCAAGTGTTACCAGAGAAAAATGATATTTATGACAGCCGGTCTTCAATTTCTTGATAGTTCATCACCTAAAAATCATGCTACACAAGCTCAGTTTCTTACATATAGAATTTTAACCATGCCGCTGTTATTTATCTTGTCCAACTGATTATGCAAAAGTCTTACTATTATTCACCCATTAAAATTCATACCAAACTCCATGTTATTTTGTAAAGAGAAAAAAGATCACCTCCCCAAAAGATGAGGTGATCTTCTTTTCTCCCAGTGACTGTGAGAGACCATATGGAAAAGTCTTACTCAAATGGCCATTACTCTTCCATGACAAATAGCTTGCATAATTGGAACAGTTAGAACTAAGGCTGCCCAAAGAGCAGGGGAAAACTACCCCACACTCCTTTCCTTTTTTCAAATAAAATATCTAACACTAAAAACACTTTAGCTGGTGTATAAGCACTGCTTTATTAGCAAGATACTTCAATTACAAAAGTAATCAGCTGCATAAAAAAATGTAAATTCTCACATTCTGTTGTGATACTCTGAACCAGAAGAACCAAGACACAATTCTTGCAAAAGAACCAGCAAATCCACCGGCCAAAGACTTCCATAGGCCCTCAGCTCAATTTCACTTAGCTTTTAGGTCACTGCTGCAGCCCAGTGAACAATTTTCTTTCCAGCGGGTTTCTAAACTTATTAAATGAGTGTGTATCAGTTAGGATTAGGTTTAGCATCATATAGCTGAAAGAAAGAAAAGGGAAAAAAACTAACTTATGCATAATATAATAGCATTTCTTTCTCATATGAAATAGGTCCAGAAAGAGGTAGTCCTGGGCTGAAATGGGACAAGCAGGTCATCAGGGGCCCACCCAAACCCCTTCTAACTTCCTACTCCACACCCAAGCACTGGTTTCCATCTCCCAGGTCACCTCATGACCCAAAACAGTGCCTGAAACTCCACCCCCAGATCGTTATTGCAGGCCAGGAGGAAGAAAGGTGCAAAGGCTAATTGTATCCCTCCCAGCTGAATGTGATCCCTCGGGAAGACTTCCCAAAAGTCCTGTAGAAAACTCCTACTTACAGCTCATTCAACTGAGTCTCAAGGTTTCACCAGGCTGTAAGAATAGGCAACACAGCTTCTCATCCCAACTGGCAGTGCACACAGCTCAAAAGGAGGATTCTATTTCTAGGGAAAACATGGAGTGTGGACAGTGAGAGTGAACGGGTATTCTGCGTCTGTGTCACAGGGGGTGCTTCTAGGTGTATGGGCAAGAGCTAGAGATGAACTTGAACTTCAAAAATGGATGATGTAAGTTGACTTGTCTTCCAAGATGTCTGTCTGTCTCTACCTATCTCTGTTTTCCATTATCTTACCCTCTTGTGTCTCTTCATTATCTTGAACAAGTACCTTCCTTCTCTGTGCCTCCGTTTCTTCTTCCAGAAGATGGGGATGACAATAGCCCTGATCTAAGGTTGTTCTGAGGATAGATGTGTTAATATAGTGTTAGATATTTTTTTAATTCTTCTGCTCAGCTACTCTCCCTTCCCTGGTTTTTGAATTTATTTCCATCTCCCTTATAACAGCAGCTGTACGTGGGAAACATTGCAAAAAAAAATTGCTCTATGCATTAACAGTCTGCACCCCTGGTTTTCAATTTTTACAAGTGATTTTTATCTACATGGTTGCATTTAATAAAAATAATTGACACATAAAATCTACAATATAACTAAATATGTGTTTTTCCTTTCACGTGGTTACTGCTTGTTTTTCTTCTGTGCCTCAATGACGCTCAGTAGAAAAATATTTAGGTGAGGTAGAAGGGATGTTTAAAAAAATCGCTCTCCCTAATGTTCACATATGGTGTGTGTGTGTGTGCACACTGAAACTCACTACAAGCCCAACAATTGCCTAATGCTAACGTTTAGCTCGTATATTTAGCAAGTGGTATACTTTCTTTGCTCCCTATTGAACATAACTTACTTTCATTCATTATTTTGTTCACAAAACAATCAGCCTTACATCTTTCTGCAGATATGGATAAATTTACTTTAATCATCTTTTCTGGCCACACCCCAGGGCTTGTGGGATCTTAGTTCCCCAAACAGGGATTGAACCTGGACCCTCAGCAGTGAGAGCACAGAGTACTAGCCACTGGACCACCAGGGAATTCCTTTAATCATCTCTTAAGAAAAAATTCAAAGGGATCTTGGCAAAAATCAGGCAACAAGATACACAAAAGCCACTTGTTCGGTTTTCAACCGCGAGGCTTTTTTGATCACGGCCTACCTGGAGGTAGGGGCCATTGATGAGAATCCATTAGTGACACGTGGGAACAACAGAGCCACTTGGAAAAGCCATTTGGAAATGGTAAAAGTTATTTTCGATATATTTATTTTGCCTTACAGGCCTCTTCAGGAATTCAAAGCAGCTTCTGCCCCCCACCAAGGACCAGAGATAGAAGAGAAACTGCTAAAATCTTACAATTACACACAGGAAGCACAATGTCAAGTAGACCAACAACTTTGGAGTTAGATACACGTGTATTCAGAGCTCCTACATCTTCCGGGTTGTATGTCTTTATGCTGAGACTTTTTTTTTTAATGTCTTCAAATTATCCTATTTTTCAGTCTCTATTTCCCATTTAAAAATGGGAATAATGATAGCTACCACATGAAGATTTTCATGAACATTCAGTAAGGCAACGTAAGTGAAAATTCCCAGCCCAGACTGCAATAACCAGAAGTTATTTTTCTTTCTATCTATAGAAAGTATAATTATGGCATATATTTGGTCACTATGCTATCACTGTCAAAGTGTTATGAGTTTATTTGTTTAGTTTATTTATTGTGGACAAAGATATTTCCTGAAGTCCAAAGGCACGTGTCAAGATCTGCTCTAAACTTTTCCAGTATCAACACATTTCCAATTATTGAACTGACCTGACCAGAGGTTAAATATACCACAAGACCAACAGTGGAGACATTGGTTTAAAAACAAACCAAGTATTCCGATCAAAGTTCTACAAAAAGAAACAATGCAGTGTTCAAGCTGCCAGCCAACTACAGTTCATACAATTTTATTATAACACAATTGAATGTACAATGAACTGAGTGGGACACCCCTTAAATTTTCTGTAACCAAAATCGTCTTGATTTGGGGGTAGCATTAGTATCAACTGCAAGATGCCTATAGCAGACTGTTAATTAGGTCAACAGTCAGTATGGGGTTACTGATTTAAAAGAGATCCTGCCAATACATCCTCATCCTGCTGACATTGTTTTGGAGTAGGAAATCAGTCACTTGGTGCTAAAACCAGAAAAAAAAAAGTAGAAGAACAGGGATTCAAGTGAACATAAACAAAACTACTACGAAAATACCCTTGGAAATCATTGCGAGAAAGGGTTCCATCTCTCCTGGTTGTCAGAGACTCTATATTTACTTGCTTCTATATCTTTTCTGCAATCGTTCCCTTAAAAATGTCAGGGCCAATATTTGTAGCCACCTGAATTCATAGAACATGGCCCTCTCTGTTGGCTTCTTGAGTATCAAGGAAAATATCGACAGTAAAACCTTGCCTGAGATTGCTACTAAGAATAAAATTCATCAATTTCTCATGCCATTGTTATTTGTCTCCTGAGGATGTTTCTATTTGCAAAACAAGACACCTTCTTCTAACATGCCTGCATATAAAACCGAAATCTAGACTTCCAGAAAAAAAGTACAGAAACAAGAATGCAAGAACTCTGAGTTTGTTTCCAGCTTCTATATTAAATCATTATTTCATCTCCATGAGACCAGGGCCTGCCTTTTGCTTTAAGTGTCAACCTATTACATAAAATGAAGTAAAAACACTTTGCCTTTCAGAAAGCTCTAATACGATTGGTAGGCACAGAGGCTGTTGTGGTATTACTGTTTGCAAATATTCACTGCCTCTCCTTGGAGAAGAATTCTACTTCCTCAGCCCTAAGTGTCAGGTTTTTCCTTTGGACTTGTTTAGATCGGTGGAGTGTGAGCTGAAGTGACACACGTCGCTCCTAGGAAGATGCTTCAGGAGTCTCACAAGAGTTGTTTCTCCCTCTGCCATGACTAGTAATGTTTAAGATAGTGGCCGCTATGTCAAACTGGGTCTAAGTGAAGATGACAAGTAGAAAAACTACAGATGACCCACAAAGGACGCATCGGAGTCTTTCCTTATTTGTGTAAGTCGCCGAGATGCAGGGGACATCTCTTACCAGAGTATTACACCAAGCCTATCAAAACCTACACATAATGAAGGAGAATGTAGGCTCTGTATTCAAGTAGATGAGAATTCACATCCAGATTTCCACTTTCCTACGTGACCATGGTCAAATTTCTTCTCTTCCCCATCTGTAAAATACAGATACCTATCCCACGGAGTTAATGAAATAATGCTTATGAAGTTCAGCGTAATGCCTGGTTTTGTTAAAGCTCAATAATTTTGCCTATCATTAAGTAAGGATTCTATAATAGTTTCTTTAAACATAGGTGCATTAACATCCTCTCCAAAGAGCTCTCCCTAGAAAAATCAAATCAAAGAATCAAAGATACCACACAGCAGCCAATGAGCTCTTTTTGTCAAGTGATCCCAAAGGCACTGTTAGTGAAGAATCTAATCCTCTCTATTTTGATCTGAACATGTGATGGCCTCCAAAGCTAAAAATGATGGAAATAATAAAGTGATCGTTTTGTATTCGAATACTTTACCTTTAAATTATGCATGTTTCAGTCTCTAAGACTTTGTGCTTATTTCTAGACCATATTTCTGTAAGCCATCTGCACCCACCTTGGGGAGTCTAGGGCCTTAGAGCTGCAGGTTGAGCAAAGCCTTTTTCTTCCTTAGAAATACCTTACGCCCCTGACTTAATTGTCTCCTTCTGCACCCAGACCTCCCTTCATGTACTGATAAATTAATCTCATGAGCAAATGTGAATTGATGGGCTCATGGAACTTCCCTTCCTTCCTAGGATCCCTCCAATCCCACTGCTAACTCGTCATGCTGATGATTGACATAGTGGTATTACGTCCAGAACAGATCAGTGGGGATGGAGATGGGGTGGAGGTACCTTCACGGAATAGCCTTCAAATTACCACATATGGGTGTCTGTGTAACTACCTCCCCAAATGCTCTCACCAAAATGAGGACCTGTTGGTTTATGGAAACGATTTATTTGAGCATCTATATAAGGAGAATCCAATGTAACAACAACAATGACCCGTGTCTTCTCCACTCTTACTTTTCCGAAGAGGGAGTTCTGATGAGTTACATCCTATTCCATGATAATTAGAGTAGCAGTTTAGGTAAATGTTTGAGACAATTATTACAAAGGAAAGTTAAGTAGAAATCATTCAGGTCATCTCGGGCTAGTTTAAGCTTTATTTAACGTGTTCAATCCAAGGTTTGAAAAATACATTACGCCCAAGCCTCCCCTACATCTAATGAAAACTCCCCTCTCTTCATCAGTGAAAATGGAAGCTTTTGCCTTGGTCAAAAACAAATATACATTGTATATTTGTAAAAGAAAATTGGAACATATTTTTTTAACTTGGGATGAATATAAAAAGGCAGCTCAGGCTGAGAGACAAGCCAGCACATATAAGCCAGGTTTCTAATTTTGGGTGCACTTCAAAACAATGATTCCCAGAACCCACCTTCACAAACATCCCTTTGACACTGTAAAGACTTTTAAGAAAAGTGAGAATTCATGCTTCCTGGTTTCTCTCTAACACAAAAAAATGACATGAGTGTATTTGGATTCCTGCTGTTTCTTTCCAAGTACATCAGTGATTCATGCCACCCCCCTGAAAAAACTGACAAGCACTGCATTTTCCTGTTAAGTAGAGAATCAGACAAGTATTAAAGAAGTGAATCCACTCCGGGCATGAGTTTAGAAAACTGTCAAAAAGAACTAAGGGTCCAAAAGCATTCCCACAAAACTGGTATGTATGTACTTGAACCTAACAAATGTTAACGCTCTTTCCACTGTCTTTGGAAATAAGATAACCAAGAAAGAGATCTTAAACTCAGCCATGGTGGGAGGAAAATTATTTGGGGACTGCTGAAAGCCCTGATGCTTACAGTTCCATGACATTTACCAGAAATGATGAAAATCTGGCTCTCATTCCAGAGTCTGAAGGAAGAGAGCTAGCTTTAGTATTCCATTACACAGCTTTCACCGAAACATTTGTGACTTGAGAACCACAAACATGCTACAAAGGTATAAAACCAACCACACTGGAAATGGGCATGTAAATTTGTTATACCACTTGTCTCACACCTAGCTGGATTTTGCTTTTAGAGGGACTCAATGACTACGGTTATGCCCAGACAATATGACTTAGAATCTATTTTGCAAGATAAATTAAACAAAATATAAAAATGACAATTGACTTGGAATACACGTCTTGTGTCTAATCGTTAACCTACAGAATTATTTTCTCACAAAATGTGTGAATGTTCCATTGCCAACTGGTTTATGTAATTTCCAGTGCTCATAATTCAAGTTCATGAGTTCAATCCCTACCAACTATTCCTAGAACATTACACAATAATGCACTAGGTACCACATGTTGAGAGACAGCTCTCCATGAATATTTTCACATTTCTGCATGATCTGGGGTTTCTTAGCAAAGAGTATTGGCAAGGTTGGTCAAAGGATGATAGCACGGCAAATACGCCTTGGAAGTTAAAGACAGTGAATTGTTCTGCAAAGATGCAGAGATGTTTCTCCTCTGGAGCCATTTGCTCATGCAATGAAACCTACGGACATGTTTCCACTCTTTCCCAGAATCACCTGCTTACACTCCAGAATGAGTCTCTCTCTCTCTCTCTCTCTCTCTCTCTCTCTGGAGGGAAGGAAAGGCAGATGTGCCAGCTGTCCTACATATGCCCTAAGTTTCATAATTTCAGGGCTCCTCTCATGTGGTGCAACACTGCTCTACATGCAAATGGATTCTGGCCCTCATCCATCATCCTATGGGGGCTGGAGCTTGGGGGACTGGGTTAAGATGTTCTGGGAACAAAAAACAAGCTGTTCTTGGATCCAGAGATCTCATACTTCCTTACAGCATAGACAAACTCAACACTCTTCATCACACAAAGGAAGTACAGATGGTCCCCAACTTACAATGGTTCACCTTGTGATTTTTTTGATTTCATGATGGTGCAAAAGCAAAACACATTCAGTAGAAACTGTGCTTCAAATTTTGAATCTTGATCTTTTCCTGAGCTCATGATATGTGGTATGATATCACCCTCTCTGGTGATGCTGGGCAGTGGCATCTCCCAGTCAGCCCTGTGATCACAAGGGTAAACAACCGATACACTTACAACCATTCTGTAGCCAGACAACCATGCTGTTTTTCACTTTCAGTAGAGTAGTCAACCCATTACATGAGATATTCAACACCTTATTTTAAAAGCTTTAGGCTTTGTGTTAGATGGTTTTGCCCAACTGTAGCCTAATGTAAGTGTTCTGAGCATGTTTAAGGTAGGCTAAGCTATGATGTTTGGTAGGTTTCCAACTTACAAGACTTTCCACTTATGATGGGTTTATTGGGACATGACCCCATCATAAGTCAAGGAAGACCTGTATGATTTATGACTCAGAAAGGCATCTGGCCTTCCTGCCAGTTATCTTTTAACTACAGTCTGTTGAACGTATTGTGGAAAAGAATGGGTTAAAAGGGGGTACAGAGACAATAGTTTGAAGGACAAAATAATAAGAGCTATGAAGATTCAACATGATCTTGAATCTGTTTTATTATATGACAATCACATCATTAAAACCCTTTCTCACATCAAAAGTTAAGAGGCTAATTTTAAAATGTCAGCTTCGTGAGGCTAGGTTGAGTTGTTCCATTTCTAGAAGAAAAGAATTGCTCCAATCACTTTTTTTTTTTTAAGAACCATTACTAAGACTTGAAACCAAAAAGGAGGAAAATCGCCCACAGAACAGGGTGAGGTTTATCATTCATAACTCACTGTCATTAATGCCATTTCCTTGAATTCTGACAAATTCAGGATCTAATAACTGTGTAGGGAGTTGAAAATATAAAAATTTGCTAAAGCTTGGGAGGAGAAACTACTTTCATTAGGAGGGTGTGGTCATTAATAAAGGCAAAGTGAGGGCTTCCCTGGTGGCGCAGTGGTTGAGAGTCCGCCTGCCGATGCAGGAGACACGGGTTCGTGCCCGGGTCCAGGAAGATCCCACATGCCGCGGAGCAGCTAGGCCCGTGAGCCATGGGCACTGAGCCTGCACGTCCGGAGCCTGTGCTCCGCAACAGGAGAGGCCACAACAGTGAGAGGCCCGCGTACCGCAAAAAAAATAAATAAATAAAAAATAAATGCAAAGTGAGAGTTATCTTAAAATAAGCATTATTTTAAATATAACACTAGATAAAGCACATATCCAAAAGTGGAGGTACAGGCCAAGCTCCACCATGAAATTCCTATAGTCTACTGAGTCTAGGATTTCAACTGCTTTTTTCAAAGATGTTATATGTTTTTCAGAAATATCTGATAGATTTTACCTTGTATTTAGATCATCACAGAATTCTTGGAAGAATTTTAATGAGAGAGACTATACAGGAGCAGATAAAACGTTAGGGTACTGTTTTCCTCACACAGTATGTACACAGCACCATAAAATCTATTTTTTTTTTTTTGGTGGAAAGAAGCCTTACATATAAAAACTGTTTTAATATGAATCTAGATTGAATCATGTCAACAAATCATTCCAATTTAACCTGACCCAGCACCTGGCTACAAATATGTACTAATCAGTGAGCTGTCAAGTCAACAGTGACTCCTCTTCCCCAATGTCATGAGTAGACTTCAAATATGTACACAAGTTGACCTTATGCTCCTTCCTTTTTTTTTTCCTTTGAGATAGGCTTGATAAAGATCTTTCTAGCAGGATCCACAGGAGTTACTTATTTGCAGCCACAAAAGCAGCAATAGCAAAACCAGGGGGTGTTCCAAGAAATGATTTCCCTCTCCCTCAAAAAAATATTTCAACCTCATGTGTAGAAGGAAGACTGGGTCTACAGAAACTGATTTAAGATATTCAATATTATTTGCACATAAGGGGGATTTTCTGAGGAATGTAGATGCAAGAATAAGATGTATAATTTAAGCGTTCTCTGTAATATCTTACAAAAGGAATTTCAGATGGTGAGTTGGATTTTAAAATAAATGAGCTTACAGAAATCTAAAACATGTCATATTTACATACAACGCCAGTGAAAAGGAACAACCTTTGTTCTGCGGCATGCATACTGTTTCTGTTTGCATTAGGAAAAGAGTTCCATTTTTTATCAGACGCTACAGTGGTGGGAACGTTTAAACGTAGGATGAAGAAACAACTGGAAAAGGGGATATTCCTGGCTCTACTACATCACACATTGAATTTTTTGAAGGAAACAAAAATGCAAATATAAAGATTTTCTAATCTATCTAACAGCATGTTTCCCCCATTCAAATGCAAATGCACTCTGTATGTTCTGACTTTGCACATGTAATAGGCACTACATGAGACGGGGCCTAGTGCCCCTTCCAGTGGGCCTGATTCAATGATTTCAAAAGGTAGGAGAAAATCAAGTGTGTGTAGCGGAGCATTTCCGATCCTCCATAATTGGTCACCTTGGTGGAACGCCCCTGGTCCCTCAGCAGCTGACTGACTCTCCTTTGGATGTGCAGGCCAAGGCTCAGCACTCCATTACAAGTCTTTGTGAGGCAGCAGAAAAGAACAGGGAGGGACAAAAGTCATATTCCATGGTGAGAACTGCTCAAATGCTAGAGAGAACATTCCTAGGTGTTCCTAATGCAGAATCCCCCCACACGGTTTTACTGTTGTCATTTTTTGTTCAACAACATTTGCCAAGTTCCTCAGGCCTTGGGGAAGCTCTGTCTGCTTTGGTAGAAGCTTGATGCAAGAATTATTTAGAGGTACATCACGCCAAAGATACAACCTTATAACTAGTAGCTTTTAGGAAATGGTTTTTAACAAGGGACATGTCAATTTTATAGCTAGGGGGTTTATCTTTTCACAAAGATAGATAGATGATAGATATGAAATATATATTTATAAGCTATATATATAACTTCTGCCTTTTGGAACTTAATTTACATAACATTTAAATCAATCAGTGGGTGAATAAAAATAAAATATGAATTTTTATAGACGTCAGGAAGAATGTCAACAGAACACTTAACAGGGCTTTCGTGATAAGGGCAGGAGAGGAAAAGGCATTAGTTTGGCATTTCTTCTAATGATGTCCCAGTAGAACAGAACAAGCCTCAGAGAGCAAATGGAGCCAGAAGACCTGAATTCCACTCCTGCTTCTGCTCTGTATTGGCTGACTTGGTTTGGGAAAATCATTCAAACACCCTGAGACATGGAATTTTAATACCGGCCTTGCCTAGCTCTCAAAGGGAGGACCCAGAGGAAAAATACACCACAGATTATTTTAAAACTTTTAGCGGATCATATAAATGTAAATGATGTCAGGCTCACTTGGTTACTATAGAATTATAAAATATATATATATAGAGAGAGAGAGAATTATAATATGGAAACTCATATGCTTGTAACTTTTTAAAATGTTGCAAGTTTTTCTACTTCCTGAAAGCTATTTAGTAAGGGAAGGAAGAATTACAGGGTTTTAAAACTTAATATCTAAGTAATGACCACGCTGGAATTCAGGTAACTAGGATGTGGCTGACGATCAGTGGGTGGACACACTCAAGGGAAAAGAATAGGAACATACAAGCAGGACACAGAGAAATGGCCAGGGCCAAGGGCAAGTGGTTTCCCTGACAGAGTGATACATATTCCCTGGCCCAGGTTCACCTGTTCATGCCTACATCTGAGGATGAAGGGGCCAGATAATTACAGATAAAACCTAATGATGTCACTTGATTAAACATAAGGTACTGTCACAGGCACTGTGGCTTCAAGGGTAACAGGAAGTGGCATTAATGCATCCAAACCAAAGCTGCAGCTTTTTGCACAGACATCAAAACCATAACATACACATCCATCCCCTAATGCAAGGCATCAGCCTTCCCCAGAGCAGATGTGAGAATAAGAATCCAACAGAGGCGAGGAAAATGGCAGTTTCTATCTGGGGGTCCAGGAATAATTCGGGAGAAGAGACTTACAGAGGATGCTGTTTGGACGGGAGCAGAGCCAGAGAAATAATGCTTTGTTGACAGTTATTGTATCCTGAATGCTACCCCCATGCAAATGAGTTTCAAGAAATGTTGCCAATAAATGGAAACATTAAATTGAAAAGAAACATTCAGGGGCTTCCCTGGTGGCACAGTGGTTGAGAGTCCGCCTGCCGATGCAGGGGGCACAGGTTCAATCCCTGGTCCGGGAAAATCCCACATGCCGCAGAGCGGCTGGGCCCGTGAGCCATGGCCGCTGCGCCTGCGCGTCCGGAGCCTGTGTTCCGCAACGGGAGAGGCCACAGCAGTGAGAGGCCCGCGTACCGCAAAAAAAAAAAAGAAAAGAAACATTCAGAAGATACAGTATATACTTGCCCAAAGGCATTATTTATTAATTTTAAGGAAAAACACGGCCAGAGCGCTATACTATTATGAACAATCAATGTTAAAATATTTCGTGATAATTGTACTGATCAGACTGTAATAGCTAATATTTCATGAACACACCCTATGTGCCAGACACTGTGCTAAACGCTTTCCCATAGATCATCTTACTTAGCTCTCCCAACAGATCCAGACAGTGCGTTTCAGCCCTCCCAATAACTTTACTTCACAGTGGAATAACTGATGCCTGGAGACCTTTCGTGACTGCCAAGGTCACGCTGCCAGTGAAGGGGTCAGGGCTGGAAACTAGCGGTCTGACCCTCGCTGCCCACTGGAACAGCAGCCTGGAGAGCTTCACCCCACACAGCTAGAGAGGAGGAAAACCAGTAAGCAAGTAAGGTCTGCAGGATTTCTGTGCTGGGAAGACATCTCCAGCTAGAACTAGTCCACAAATGCAGGACAAGGCCATGTACAGGCCAGGTAGGTTCCATGCCATATTCACTGGCTCCAGCTACATTTCACAATTTTGTATCTAAACAAAACTCTGTGCAGCTAAAGATGTCATTTGGGGATTAATATCTGAGTGCAAACCCAAACTTTGCTTTTTATCAGAATGTAACCTTTGAGGAGTCACAACCCCTCTGAAACTTGTTTATTAATGTGTAAATGGGAGATGGGGCGTAATGATGATCATTAATTTGAGGGATTAATTGTGAGAGTAAAATAATATGATTGAAGCACTCAAGAAAATCCCTGCAGTGCACAGTCAGTGAAAAAAGTGGCAGCACATTCTTTCATCATGTACAAATGTTTCTTAACAGAAAATAAAAAGTGTTAATACCAAGTGACTTAAAGCGTTAATTGAAAAGTAAAAAGTGTTCTACACTGTTTTAATGTAGCACATAGCCTCCGATTCTTATCTTTCAAAACTGAAAATGTTCATATTTGCTTACATACAAAATACCTAACGTTAACAATTTCAATATACTATGATGACAAATATGGACAAAAGTAACCAAAATATAAATGACAGCATAAAGTATAGGCATGAGGAACAGCCGCCAGCAGCAGAAAGTGAAGAGAACTTGGAAAAAGAAACATGGGTTCAGATCTTTTTCATTTTCTTCCTTTACCCTTTCCATCAATAAAATAATGGATTTACAGCAGGTCACCTCAATGGTCCTGTCCAATGTGAAAACAATCATACAGTTCTATTAATTTTCAAGTGTTTTTGATAATCACAGTCGGTAGACCATGGATAAATAGATTATTGCTACACCCGATTTAATGACAAATTTCAATCTCTGATTGTCTGCTTTTCATTTCACTACCTTGCCTGTGACTCTCCTTCTCAACTTGGATAGATAACGTAAAGCAGTACAGTACTCAAGAGGCAAGGTACCAGGCATGACAAGAGAGAAAAGAAAAGGGAAGGGAAGGAAAAAGAAGAAAGGAAGGAAGGGAAGAAGGAGGGAAGGGAGGGGGGAAGGAGGGAGGGAGGAAGGAAAGAAGGAAGGAAGGAAAGGAGGGAGGGAAGGAGGAAGGAAATAAAGTGAAATAAAATGGTCTGAAAACTTCACAAATTGCGTAATCAGGCTTCAGAACAAGAAGTGATCACTAAACTGTCCCTAGGAATCCCTACTGGGAGATTACACTAATCCAGCAGCTCCCCAAGTGTCCTCCCTGGACCAGCAGCCTCAGCATCACCAGGGAACTTGCGAAGAGGACAATTCTCGGCCCCCGCCCAGACTCTGTAACTCAAACTCTAGGGGCAAGGCCCAACAACTGGTGTTTTAAGAAGTTCTTCAGGTGACCTTCATGCATAGTAACCCCTCACACTGTATTTTTTGGTAGTTATTTCCAAGAGCAAGCTTTCTAAACATCTGCAATCTTTAGTACTCCATATTTAAGCAACTAATCCTACATTCTATCAAGGTTCAAAAATATCCTATAATCCATTATAGAGGCTGAAATTTCACAGCTGTTATATATGCGGTGTATGTGATACTCTAAACCCCACATGTTCTATTTCTGTCTAGGAGGTCATGAAGCAATTTTAGATTACAAAGTAGCAGAAATGACCAGAGCTTAGAGAAAGAGCTTTAGGGGCAGAGAAGTATGAGATTTTGCTAATAACTCACAGTTTGAGGTACTTAATTCACTAAAATAGCAAGAAAAACAACAAATCAGTGGGACTATCTAGCAGTCTAATTAACATGTGTATCATAGCAATACTAAGAACATTCCTATTTATCTTCTGTTAAATTGCAAAGGGCTCTTCTCTTGATAAACTTGTCCACCCTCAAACCCATTCTAATGATTTTCATAATATTCTGATGAAGGTCATGGTCCACACTTTTTATATTCTATCTTAATTATAAGAGGGAATAGAACAATGTTATAAAATAAAAAGTGATTGAGATGGCTCTCTAGCTACATTTAGTAAACCACAAAAACAAAACAAAAGACCAATAATATGCCACAGAGCCAGAAGAGACAGAATTTAAATGGGGGACTGAACATACACATCTATCTCCCCTCCTATCCTAAATCTCAATGAAATTAGGAAAAAAAATGTTATAATAGGTTCATGCCAACATTGGGGAAATTTTTTACCCATCAGTAGATAATAAATTTGGAGAAAAAAAAATCTTAAACATATGGGATTAACTAAAGGCGAAACAGAAGTAGAGGAAAACAAAGCACAAAGTTAAGTAGGAGAAATCTACTCTAAGTAAGATCAGTTCTCTCTAAAATAAACTCTAAAGAGACACCCCCCCACTCAGAGACATCCAATATACAGTCAAGAAGTAGTAACCAGGATAATTATGAAAGAGCCATGGTGTGAACAGCTGGGGTGGTTTGCTGCCTTCTCCCACGCCTTTGTTTATTCTGTGACTAGCATCCACAGTCTTCATCACTAGAATAAAGTCCTGAAACCTACTTTCTAAATAAAGTTAACCATCTGCCTTGGGAAGGCTCTTAGCCAGACTAGAGAGAGAAGCAGTAAAAAGCTTGAGATATTCAGAATCTCCACAAAGACAACAGAGGAGACATCAAGAAAAGAATCACCTGATGCCAGCATTCACGAGAAAGCAAAATCATCATATAGTCCTTTGATCTAC
Source organism: Tursiops truncatus (assembly GCF_011762595.2). Lineage (NCBI taxonomy): Eukaryota > Metazoa > Chordata > Mammalia > Artiodactyla > Delphinidae > Tursiops > Tursiops truncatus. The sequence continues at coordinate 24,340,029 of NC_047054.1, read as the reverse complement.
TGCCTCATGCAACAAGCATTTCCTCTGTGCCCACTAAGTAACAGATGTGATTTAACACCCTTGGGGGAGACCCTGGTGAAGAAGTGGTCAAGTCCTTACCCTGGTCATGTTTCCATTCTCGTGAGGAAAAACAAAATAAACGAATAAACCTATATTGATCACACCAAGCTGTTTATGCGCTATGAAAAACAACAACAAAAAAGAGGGCGGGAGAGGGGATAAAGAGTGATGATGGATGATAATGACATAAGAAGTGCATTTGGTCTGAGACCCAATTAAAGCGGTATCTAGAGAAAGAGCTGAGGCTGCAGAAACAGAAGGTGCAAAGGCCCTGAGGTAGGAACGTACTTCCCAAAACAGCAAGAAGGCCAGTATGACTGGAACACGGTGAGTGATGATAGGGAGGATAGAAATGATAGAAAATAAAGTTGGAAGTGAACGAGAGCTTGACCACCAAGGGTCACTGTGGTCATGCTAAGGACTTTGGATTTTATTATCGGTCTACTGAAAGCCATGAGAAAGTTTGTTGTTATTATTGGGTTATTTTTTTTCAGGGACTTGATTAATGTTCTAAAAGATTCTCTGAGTAGATATTAAGCAGAGAATGGAAAGAATAAAAACAGGGAGACCATATAGGAGACGACTGCACTAGAACAGGTGAAAGATGCTGGTGACCTGGATTAGGAATGGGATTGGGGAGTGGCAACAGGTGGTCAGATATGGCGTTTGTCCAAAGGCAGGGGTAGAAGTGGCAGCACTTGCTCCTGCATCGGGTATAGAATGTAGGAGAAATGGAGGAGATAAGGATGATTCTAAGGCTGGCATGAGCAGTAGGGTCTGAGGTATCACCATCTCCTGATAGGAGAAGCACACCTGCCCTGTGGTGGGTCAGTGTGGTGTCTGTCACAGTTGAGAGGCCTATCAGACAAACATGAGAGTTGAAGGTATCGAGTAAGTAGTTGGACTCATGAGGCTGTCGTTAAAGGCAGAGAGATGGTGGGTGGAGAGTTCTGACTCCAGGAAACGCTGAACAAAAAAGAGCACTGGGGTCACAAAAGTAGAACACTGAAGGCCCCCCAAACCCAGAAGGCATGCTTTTCTGCATGTATTACCCGGCTAAATCTCCTGCCCTTTCCCTTCAGCCACAGAGGCAGCTGCATAAATAGGAATCTTCAAAGAATAAAAAACAAATTGCAATTTAGGCCCTTAACGACAAAAAGAGAAAACCAAATACCAACAAATACGTGAGGCATAAAAAGAGCAAGAAAATGCGGCAAGTGGACATATTCATCAGAACAGGATAATTCTTGAATCATGTACATAAAACTATCAATGGCTTAGGAAAGTGTGTTTTTCACATACATCACAGTCCATTGCGGGTTAATGGGAGGTGAGATGAAAAGGGCGATTTTGTCCACCATCATTCAGGGATCTAGTATCCTGTAACTAGTAGCTCTGCCGACACCTATGACTCAGAGTTGGCCACTGGATTCTTTGTATCCTGCCAGCAATCAAGTGATGAGAACGCTGAGAACGCATACTGCCTCTTCTTCACCTCCTTCCTGGGGAGTGTTTTAGGATCAAGGCCTGGAAGTGACTTTTCTCTTATTCTGCTGACCAAAATTCAGTACATGGCCCATTTAACCCCAGGGGAGGCTGACGTAGAAAAAAATGAAGTGGAATTTCAGGACACATGACTTGTCTCTGACACCCCAACCCAACAAGCAGAAAAATTAGCTCTCAAAAAATAATAAAGTAGAAGAAAATTTTGAGATAGGAATGATTAACTATCTTAAGGAATGTGATAAGATCTCATATCCATAGGAAAAAGTGGTTTGTTAAAAAATATATATATATATAATCACTATAAAAAATAAAATTATATTTATGATAAGGAGGAGCTGGTGGCTGGTGAAGACTTTGTGAGCTACAAATTTGATCCTTGGGATTATTCCAGATTATACAACAAACACATAAAAGATGAAGACTATGAAAGAAAACTCAAGACACAGAGGATGGAAACAGTAACTCCAACATTTGTCTAATAAGACATTAAAAAGCATAAAACAGATTGGATGAGAGAAAATAAACAGGAGAATAGGTATATTTTAGAGCTGAAGGAAATCATGTATCTTTAGATTACAATTCCCTTTGGGTACACAAGACTAATAAATGTGACCTTCACTTACATATATCCTGATGAAATTCCAGAACTCCAAAAACAATGAGCAAATTTTTAAATATTGCAGAGAGAAAAAACAGGAATATTACTGACCCATGAACGGGAATTAGATTGGTATTGATATCCCATCTCTAAGGTTAAAACAAATGTAGCAATGTCTTCCCAGGTCCACAGAAAAACATTTAAAATTTAAAAATTCTAAACTTAGCTAAACCATCATTCAAATGTAAGTGCAAATATATTTGGGGATACCTAACTGCTCAGAAATTTATTATTTATAGGCCTGTCCTGAAAAAATTACTCATTCAACAAAACAAAACAAAAAATCACCCAAGAAAGAGAGAAACATGGATAACATGAAACAGCAGGACGTGACGCAAACAACTTATCTTCACACCTAAAAAATATCTGTGGCAAAATTTAGAAGCAAAATAATGGCATCTAATATCTGCGTATTTAAAAGAAGATGATGCAGAAAGGGAAGCATCCTAAGGATAAAGTCTTGTCCAAGAGAAGGTATTAGGGTTGACTGAGTCTAGACACTGACATAAAACGTGTTTCTGTATACTTCTCAAAACGTTAAAGGTAACCACTAGAAAAATAAGAAGTGAATACTGAACTCTGTTAGAAGAAAAAAAGATGGAACAAGGACAGCACGAAGAACATCAATTTAAAAAATGCCAGTGTGGAAGACCTGGGGGAAAAGCAGCAGTAAAAAAGCATAAAAAATAAAAAACTAAAAGGAAAGGAATATATACAAACATCATGAATTACAACAAATGTGAATGGGCCAAATCTATTAAATCTGTTACGTCTTAAAAGTTAGTCTCTTTAAAATTCTAAGTTTGAGTAGTAGGAATGATGCTATATATACACTGTTTGTAAGACAAACAACTGAAATCAAAGACAAGATGTGAAATTAAAAACTAGGAATATATTTTCCAAACTTGAGCTTACGCAAAGCCATTATTAATATCAGAAAAAAGTATATAAACACAAGTATATATTTCAATATATACATCCTGATAACAATGAAATACAACTTGAAGTTAATCTCAAAAGGATAACAAAAATAAATCAGAACATTAGAAATAAAATTTCCTAAATAACGCTTGCATTAAGGAGAAAACAAAGTTGAAATTATAGACTACTAGAAATAAAAGCGATGTTATTTTTATTAAAATCTGTGGAATTTGTCCAAAGAAGTATTTGGAAAAATATAAGTAGCTTTAACTACATGCATAATAAACTAAGACAAGTGAAAATAAGTCAATTAAGTAATCACCTTAAAATTTTTTTAAATGAATAATAACAAAAGCAGATATTAACAATTAGAAAGGAAAACAGACTGAATAAAATTAAAAGTTGGATCTTTGGAAATACCACTAAAATAAACTTCTGAAAAATCTCAAGAACAAAAAGATGCCAAAAAGTAATAGTAAAAGAATTATTTTTAATAAGAGGTGATCATTGTGGACATGGCTTCAACTTGAATGATTCAGGCTCTCAAGAATCATAGATGCTAATTGTGAGGACCAAATAAGTTAATTAATAAATAACTGAGTAAGCATATAAGTTACTAAGTAAATAAAGTTAAGCAGTCATTAAGGAAACAAGTGGATAATAAAATAAATTAATAAATGACTGTTAGGACTAAGTAAATTAATATGCATGAAGGCTTTAACCAGCACCTGGCACACAGCGATGCTCTATGTGTTTGCTGTCACTATTATCTCACGTCGCTCAGGCTGCTGTTTGGAGTAAAGGTTCGTGAGGGAAGAGTGGAAATGGGAAGATTAGTTAGGATGATATTGCAATATTCCAAGGAGAAATGATGATGGCTTTGACTAGAGACAGGAATGGAGGTGATGAGAAGCAGCTAATGTACACATACAGTCTGAAGATAAAGCCAAAAAGATTCACTTAGAAACTATGTGGGATGTGAGAGGATCAAGGATGAGTATGAGCTTTCAGGCTTAAACAGCTGAACGAATGAAACTGCTCTTCACTGAGGTCAGGAAAATCGAGCGAAGAGCAGTTTCAGGAGGAAACGTAGAGCTGTATCTTAGATATATTAAATCTGAGAATGCTTTGTATTCAACTTCATAAAAGCTACCAAATTATTTACAAAAAAAACAGCTCAGTATATATTAAGTTCACAAAGTTGTTAAATTGAATAGAGACATCTTTTTATGCACACTAATGGGCTGGTCTTATCAGAGAAAAAAATCACATAGTTTTAAATGCCATCTTAGCATTTAGTTTACTGAATTAAATTCAAATAAAAGTCCCTTACTAATGTATCTCTGACAATCAAAAAATGGCTTAGTTATGTTTTATAATTGATTAAATTCAATGTATGTTTTGATTAAAATTAAAGAGATTTCTTTTCTCACAGGAATTAGCAAAGCTGAGAGTATTAGGTTAGGTAATATTTTTTTTAAATCAATGCAATAAATGCAGATATCTAAATAAATTACATTATCTTACTAGAAGATAAGTAATCTATATTCTCTGAAGCAGAAGTAATAGCTCTACAATTTTTTTTTACTTTACATTACAATGGAATGAACTCCATATTGATGGGAATGTGAACAAATTGTGGGACATTAATATATTTATAGCATAATTAATTTGTAAATGACGCTAGAGGTAAGACTATTAACTTGTAAATGGTCACTATGTGCCAATAATTTATTTAGCTTAGTAGCAGTTTTCATTTGTAACTCAATTACTCAACATTCGTGTAAATCATTGCTGTTTGCTGTAGAAATTATATTTATAATTAGGCAACAAGTACATTTAAGACATTTAGCAATTCACAGTTTTCCAGCTGATAGCATATATGGCCTACCTCTAGACAATTATCATGCATCTGTCCTTTTTGACTATTTTAACCAAGATTTGGCAAATTACTGAATCTAAATTACTTCAAGTTAGTAATAATCATATATGATTTCCTCCAGCTAAACTTTCTAATGTTACCATTTATCCTTAAATATTTTTTAAAAATTAACTCTGGTTATAGGTATTCTAAGAAGGCAATGTTGGCAATGATTGACAGGCATTATCATGCAAAGGGAATATATGTATGTCATTTAAATGTTTCCAGCTAAATTTTTAAGCAATATTGTGCAGAAATGCCAATAGTAGAGCCATAATTGCCTATTTTACACTAGGAATAGAGATGGCGTTCACTTCTTAAAGAAAACAAAATAAGGAAGTTTTCTGCTTATGAAATAGACATAATAGGTTTATCTTAAACAAAATGCAATGAATTATGCTGTCTTAGCTGTAAAAATTACCTACAGATATCTCATAAGTAAAAGGTAATATTAAAAAACAAAATCTCCAATGCCATGAATACAGTCCTTATAATTTTTCTATTCTTAAATGACTATTATATAGTATTCTGTGATACTACAGGTAATTTAAAGCACCATTAAGAAAATAATCAATTCAATATTATGTACTTTGGTCAGACCTTATTTTCAGGATAAAGAGAGAGAAACCCAGTTGTACTCAATACCTGAAATGTCACCAACACACAAAAATGCAAGTAAATCGGCAACATTTATTTCAAGGCCTTTTGGTAGGAATAAAACAATTTTACATAAAAACTCAGAATCAGAAGTATGACATTCAATCCTTCCTGACAATTCTGCTACAAAACAAACCAAAAAGTCTTGCCTTCAATGTTTCCCAGCAATAACAGTCTCCCTAGTAACAATGGGTCTCAGAAGCTGTGTTTCCTGTTTCCAGTTCCACAAACGCATGGTGTGATAGGTAGGTTTCTGTGTCAACTTGGCTAGGCTACAGCATCCAGTTATTTAATCAAACATTAATCAAGTGATTTTGTGAAGGTATTTTGTAGATGTGCTTCACATCTACAAGCAGTTGACCTCAAGTAAAAGAGATACTTGATAGTAAGAGTGGACCTCATCCAATCAGTTGGAAGGCCTTTGGAGCAAAATCAGGCTCCTCAAAAAAGAAATTCTGCCTCAAGACAGTAGTACCAACTCCTACCTGAGTTTCCAGTCTGCAGGCTTGCCCTACAGATTTCTGACTTGCCAGTTCCAAGATCACATGAGCCAATTCCTTAAAACAAAGTTTCTTTCATATAGAGATACATAATAGATTCTAAAATATAGAACAGGTTTTCTGTTCCTGTGGCTCCATGTTTCCTGCAGGGAGAGGGGTTCTGATCAGAACCAGTGGGCGTGAGAGGGGCAATTTGACCCAATCTGAGGAGGGGTTTTGTGAAAGACAGGAGACATGCCTATCCCTTTTGAGTATTAAGGGACATAATAGAGTAACAACTACAAAGAATGCCAATTAACGGACTTCCCTGGTGGCGCAGTGGTTAAGAATCCGCCTGCCAATGCAGGGGACACGGGTTCGAGCCCTGGTCTGGGAAATTCCCACATGCCACGGAGCAACTAAGGTCGTGCACCACAACTACTGAGCCTGCGCTCTAGAGCCCGCGAGCCACAGCTACTGCAGCCCGTGCACCTAGAGCCTGTGCTCTGCAACAAGAGAAGCCACCGCACTGAGAAGCCCGCACACTGCCACTAGAGAAAACCTGCCCAAAGCAATGAAGACCCAACCCAGCCATAAATAAATAAATAAATTTATTTATTTAAAAAAAAAAAAGAATGCCAATTAAAAGTGATCTCAGACGGCCAAGAGAGCAAAGGTTAGAGTAGGCAAATGGATACGCTTGGAAGTGTTCTTTGTATCTATTCCAAAACTCTACAAATAGTCCAATATTACTGAGCTTATTACTGAGTTTTAGGGTTTTACTTTTCTTCGATCATTCAACAGATACTCATAGATTGTTTACTCTGTGCAGACCCTCCACTGGTTGCTGGAGATACTACTGTGAACAGGACATCAAGACCTCTCTGTCCTCATGGAGTTTGCTATCTAGTTGGGAAAAGGCAGTTAACAGATAAAGATATAATTAAATAGTTGTGCCACGAAGAAAATAAAAGAGCGCAATGGAAGGATTGAGGGAAGGAAGCAAGGCTGGGAAACTTTCTGCAGAGATGCCCTAACGGTGGAAAGATGTAAATACCTGGGAGCTTCAGGCAGAGAGAACAGCAAACACCACAGCCCTCAGATGGGAATGTGCTCTCAGTTTGGGGTAAAAAGGAGGCCAAAGTGGCTGCAGCATACAAAACAGAGGCTGGAGATGAAGGTCCAGAGGCAGGAGACAAAGCACATAGATCCTTTTGGTCGTGGAAGGAAATTTAGGGTTAACTCGAAGTGCAATGGAAGCCACCCCAGGATTTTAAATAGTATAACAACCAGGATCCAGCTAACACTTTTTTTAAAAGATCATTTTGCCTCTTCTATTGCTTGTGGAGGAAGTTATGGAAGCACAGACACCAGTGAGGGGACTATTTCAATGTTCAAAGCATAAGATTTTGTTGGGTAACAATGTAGCTGGAGAGACATGAATAGACAATAGGATTCATGTTGAAAGCAGAGCTGGCAAGACCTGCTAATAGATTTGGCAAATCAAAAAGTCATCCAGTGTGATGTCTAAGCTTGCCCAAATTAGGATAAACTTCAAGTAAAATTGAGTAGACTGGTAACTAGAGACTGGGGCTCTATATCCAGTTTGCCATCTATGTGGCTTTGAGCAATTATTCTACATTCTGGCCCTCAGTTTTCTCATCCATGAAATGAAAGAGTTGATCAAGATGAATTCTACAGTCTTGCCCCGCCCTGACACCTCATGAATCTGTGCAAAGGTTGTAACTGCAAGCACACTGAACAAAGACCTTTTAAACATCTCAACATCTGGAAAATAGGTTCACTATTCTGGTTCTTTTATTTTCAGAGTATTTCTCTCCCTGGCAGATTAGACTAAATTAAATAAAAAGAAAAAATCCTGTACACCATCTATCATTCTGACTCATCATTCGTGACACTCGTGAACACTCCCAATTATCATATAGGTGATGTGTGAGCAATGCCAGAATGCTAAGCTAGGGGGACTCTTCTGCATATGGTTCCCACAAAAAGGAACAAAAACAGTCATGGATGACTTCCCACAATTGACTCCAAATATCAGAAAGATCATTTATAGTTTATTTCCTTTTATTTAAAAATCTGAATATGAAAAGCAGAACATCTTTGACATTCTACGAAGTCCAGCGTTCACTCAAGCATCACAGATCCATATTATGCCCTGCATTTGAAAGTAATCCCAGAAACAGCCTCTTTTATTCAAGCACTCAGATGCTATTTTTTCCCAGAGCCATATGCTCTTCTTGTTTCTGGGTTTACAGGTTGCTGACTTCTCTTAGGGTCCCAAAGGGCAAAATATAAGCACTGAAAATGTAAACTGATGTAGTGTTCTACCCAGTAGAATGTGGTTTCATAGTTATGGTGTTTATGGACATATTGAGACATGTTGAGTGTCTATAGACATATAGACATATGGTGTTTATGACATATGTCATACTGAGACATATTTTTTTAAGGAGCGAGAACTAAGAAGCATCAGAAATACCAGCATATGAGTAGCTCCAAGTAGAGACCAACTTTTTCCTGTGCTTTTTTGCAGGGGGAACTCTATTACAATAAAATTTTAATCCATGGCTCTCAATTTCTTAACTGTAGGAACAAATGTAACTCCCAGAACGTGCTTGTGTGCACAGGGGTTAGAAGACCAAGTAGAAGATGTATTTTTAATGGCATATTTCCTCCACTGAGGGGCATCCATTCTTTGAGTAGACAAATTCTTATTTCTACTTGTAGAGAAATGCAGCATGAAGTCAGAAGAAAAATGGAAACTGGAGGTAACTTGCTCGCATTCTTATCTGTGAAGACATGTCTAGCTTAAAAAATCTTTTCTTAGAAGGATACTGGACACAGTCCATGACTAAAAACAAAAGCATTATACACATTTGGAAAATATTAGTGAAGAAGGATTCTAATATGCTATGAATTTGGAGAATAAATTACTGTTGGCATTAAAGCTTTCAGCGAGGTAGTAAAAATGATGAAAAATGATTAATACAAATGATCAATTTTGATGCAGGATGTTTCCTGGAAGTTAGTTTTACAGAGAATGGATCATGGATTATGGAGAGCCCACAGACCATGTCTTTCCAGTGAAAACAGCACCTGCAGATTCTCCCCAGCAAATCAAATCTAGGGTGGAAGTTGAGTCTCAGTATGGAGGGGGGTTAAACCTTTTAGTGCAATGATGGTAACACTACTAAATATGCAAATAACCACTGAAACAACTGATAAATTTCTTTCACTGAGCTCAAAGAATTTTAGAAAATATTTCATCAATTCTTACAATTTCATGTTAGGTTGGTGATAATGATTTCTATCTCTATAAAAGAACACCAAAGGGGTTAAGTTTAGAGACTTTAAAAAGGAGAAGTGAAAGCTCAAAGCCAGAGCTGATCAAATGATTGTGAAATACTAACCACTGTTTCTGTGTTCCAGCCATAAAATCATGCAATATTCCCTGATGGTTTCAAAAAAAAGTCCCAACCTCCGCATTTTAAAGTTGAGAATTACATGTTACAATAATAAATGAGAAAAACACCTGATAGTGTAAAGATAAAACCAGAAATGACTGATTTTTATGATGTACTAAAAGATTAAATCAAGTCACAGTAGAATAGAGGGCAAATAGCCAATCAACAAGGAAAATGTCAGCCTCACTAGTAACCAGCTACTTAAAAATCAAACAAATTGAAACAAGATATGTTTTATCTATAAAACTGGCTAATGTTTTCTAAAATAATTTTGCCAAGTGTTAACTAAAATAGCAAGTTATAAAACAATATGTGTGGTTTGATTCCAATTTTATTAATAATCAAACAAAAATTTAGATAAAAAAGAAACGAAAGGAGCTTAGATCAAAATGTTGACCCTGATTTATCTAAGTAGTGGCAGTTCATTTAAATTTTATGTTTTTCTTTGTCGTTTTTCCCATTTTTCCAAACATCTTGGAATAAGAAGTTTCACTGGAAAAAAAAAGTTGTTGCTAAAAAATCAGGTTAACTAAAATGCCTATTGTGCTACTGTGAGTCATTTAAATTCATCTGTACTCTTAGAAAACTTTTAATTACAAGAGATATGTACTCCAGGAGGACAATTACCATTAGAATATTTATCTCATTTGGAGAAGACCATCCAATAGAAATCCCCTCAACCTTAATGAAATAAATGCACTAGAAAAGTTTAGTCACTAAAAGACATGCCTTGAAAACATTAAAGCATTTACAACTTAAACTGCTGCAGTTGAATCTAATTCCAAAGATACTCAAATTTTAGAAATGTAAGGCTGGCATGATATCACCTGACCAGAGTAAAAATAATGGTTTCCTTCTTGCCTCTTGCATCAGATGTCAAATCCCACCCTTGCCCCACTTCCACCTGCTCTATTTTTTAATCACACTGGTGGATCTCAACATACTTCCCTATGAAAATAAAAGGTATCGAAAATTATCGTTGGTTTCTGATATGATAATTTAATAGGGCTATCTGGATTAGGCTGAATACGACCTTAAAATAAAGAAAAAATATTGCTAAGTAAATTAAAGGAGAAAACTAAGAGATATGATTAAATTACTGAGGGATTATTTTAAAGTCTTTAAGACACTGTAGGAAAACAGATGAAGTTTTCCAGTTATATCTATTCATTAGCACAGGTTCAGCATTACTTCAAATTTCTGTTGGGAAAGCACCTCCACTTGCTACCTACAATACAAAAAAACATTTTAAAAATATCTTAGTCACACTGACCTCTTCTTGATTAGTCCTAATATATCAGATTTTAATATGTGCAAAGTCTTCCCAATAAAATGGGTAAGTTGTGATGTATTAAAAGGAATACAATGCATCTTTTTCTAAAACAAGAAAACTAATTATACATAGATGTATATATACACACACACATATATATATTAAATTATACACACACATACACCATACACACAAGCAGAGAACCCCAAATCAGAATTGGTCAATAAAGTAGATTATATCTCCCTGGAAGTCACAGAAATGCAAAATAAGACAATGCTATTAATTAAGTAGAAAATTGGAACACAGAATTACATATGAAATTATATAATTATATGTTAAGTTTTGTGTGCATTTGTGTGTGTCAAAACCCAAATGAAACATATTAACTGGCTGGGGTTATGGATGTTTAGAGATTAACGTTTTTTCATTTGAAAATTTCCTCATAGAAAATGGTCGTGTATTACTGATTATGTATTATTTTTATAAGAAGAATTTACTTCGAATTTCTAAAAAGGAATAACAGATATATGCTTGCATAAAATGTCAACAGAGTCTATTCTAATTCTGAAACAAGTTGAAAAAATATTTTCTCAAGACATTCGGCAAGTATCACCTAAAATTAAATAGACAGGTCATCTAACTTTGTGTTCAGCTTGGCTTTCTTCATCTTCTGTAATAACCACATTTTTGGAACAAATTCCTATCAAAGGTTCAGACCTAAACAAAAACTACTGTGTAAAAACACATCTGTTTTGGCTTTTTCTGTGAATAGTTCCAGTATTTGTTAAAATTGAGATCTTTACATTAAACTACATGCACAAATAAACCCTACCAGGACCAAGTGTTACAAAATACAGCATGAGGCAAAGCAAATATATTTCACGACAATAAACTAGGTACCTTCAGGAACAACTTCATTTCTTTTAAGCCATCGCAATAAAACTGCCAGTAAAATCATGTCCAGCTTTTTATTCTACAGTGTTTTGAATTTCCCTAAAAACATCAAAATATTTCCTATTTCCTCAGTTAATAACCATTTCTATATTCTGACATGGCACTTTATGTGGGTAGTAAAGAAATATTAAAGCAGGCAGAAGAGTGATTAAAAGCAGTGACTTATGTCGGAGAGAGCTGGGTCTGAATCCTCAGTCCTGACTCCTAATTTTATGGTCATTAGAAATTCCTTAACCCCCCTGAACATTACCTTTCTCACACATAAAATGACAGTAGTAATATTACACCATAGAATTGGAAGATTAAGTCAGATCATGTATATATAACTCTTAAATTACTATATTGTTAGCAAGCAAAACTATGCTAACTAAAAGAAAACAGCCAATGGTATTGATTCCCAAGGAAATGGAGGGAAGTAATGAAGGAATCCTTCAGCCTTTGAAAAATAGTCAAGTTTTTCTGTTTGTTTAACCTATTTTCCTTCTGAATAAGTCAAAGGCGAAAAAGAAATTAATCATGAAGTCCACTCTGGAGATAGTTCAAGAAATCAAGAGATTATATTACAACTAAGTCATGCAACTCAGGTGGAATCAGCAAATAGATTTTAAAACAAACTGGGTCTGGGTAATAAGTAAGAAAACAATACTGTTGCATAGGTCTCTTGGTTCTTTGCTGAGATCCACAAATTCTCACAACTTCCGGTGACTGAACAAGTGCCTATCACTTCCGTAAGGAATGGGAAATAAAAGCGATAGGAATAATTAAACTTGGTCCATGACCAAAGGTAGAGTAACCATCTCTAGAAAAGAAGCTTACTGGTCAATACTCTTCAACCTCAAATTTGATTTCTCACTGAGATACCAAGGGAAGTGTGAGTTTGGCAATCCCAAGAAACTGACATTTTCAAGTCAATTATGATACAGTTTGGACCTTACCAAGTTTCTAAATCTACACGTTGTAAAAAAAAAAAAAAAAATCATATCACAGAAATAGATGTGGGTAGTGGCAAATTGCTATGTTAGAACACTGAGCCTGATTCAATTTCAGCCAGATACTTTATATTCTGCTCAAATTCAGTCTACAAAAGGACACTTTAGAACATACTCCACCTTCCTGGGTCATGTGTTGCTGTCATCAAAGGAAAAATTCTTTTTTTCCTCTTTTGGAGGCGAGGGGGTGAACAGGTGGTGGTTGTTTACCTGAATACAGAATAGATTAGTATGAATAAAATAGAATGAAAAGATGGTTGAGAAAATATATAAATAGAAAACTCTGAGCTGGAAGTTTCTGGTCCCTTTCTTTCTGGTCAACCTGTACTTTGGTCCTAATGTATATGACAATGTCCCAAAATGCTTAGTCTACATTCATCAAGATTATGTGCATGTTCCATCTAGAGCACTTAGAGCAAAATTTTTCTTCAAAGAATTTTACCTTTAGGTTGAAAAGAAATATGTTCCTTGTAACATGTTATAGACAAATATTCCACAAATGGGACTTCCCTGGTGGTGCAGTGGTTAAGAATCCACCTGCCAATGCAGGGGACACGGGTTCGAGCCCTGGTCCAGGAAGATCTCACATGCCGCGGAGCAACTAAGCCCGTGCACCACAACTACTGAGCCTGCACTCTAGAGCCCACAAGCCACAACTACTGAGCCCAGGTGCCACAACTACTGACGCCCATGCGCCTAGAGCCCGTGCTCCACAACAAGAGAAGCCACCACACTGAGAAGTCCGCACACCACAAGGAAGAGTAGCCCCTGCTTGTCACAACTAGAGAAAGCCTGCGCACAGCAAAGACCCAACGCAGCCAAAAATAAATACATAAAATAGGTTTATTTAAAAAAATTCCACAAAATAAATCTGATCATCAGTGGAATAAAATTTCTGTGCTGCCTGTAATATGCCAAGGGCAATTCTAAGTACTGTAAACAAAGGTAAACAAACACAACCTTTGGACCAGAAGCCAGGTTCTTCAAACGACACTTGAAAACCTGAGATCCTTTAGGTATCCCATAAAATTTGTTTCTTTAACCCAAATTTCACAAAAAGGCAAAAATAATCATATTCAATCTGAGTATTTTAAGCATGAGAAAAGTGCCCAATGCAGAAAAGGTTATACCTAAATACTTGTTGAGTGAATAAAAGACACAAGAGATGAACTGCTACAGATGGCCAAGACTAGAGCAAGAACAATTATCAGAAATATACAGGTTAAAGAATTTCTCTAGTCAGAAAAAAAAAAAAGCTAGATATTTTTAAATGTCTGAATGTTTGTTTCGCGGGGTTAGAAGGCAACGTAAGAAGTGGTTCAGTACCTTGGATAGCTCCAGGGAGGCACAGTTTCTAACGTCCCAGATCTACTTAGTTGCTGGTGTCTTCCAGCTGGAATTTCCTTGTCAAAGGGCTCTGTCATTTTTAAGCCAGATTCATGCCCCATAAAAACCGAATAGACTCCTCGACCCCATCCTCACCCCGAAACACATGGAACAAATACGGACACATAGAAGTCTAGCCTGTTCGTTAAAAAGAGGGTATCTTCTGTCCTGACCAGGGAATAAACCTGTCACTTTAGAAAATTGATCCAGGAAGTCTTATCTCTTGCTGCGTGACAGCTCATCCTGAGAGGACTCACCCCCAGATCTAGAGTAAGGGTTTACCCATGGGATCCGATAAAGTAGCTATCTTCAAGTTGAAATAAAATGTATTACCAAACCATAATTCAGTGTTATAAACTCAAATCAATAAATCTCTTTCTGAAGAAGACTCCACCGGAAGCATGTTACCTTTCCATAACATTCACATAAGTGAAGCAACTTACACATGAGCTATGACTACAAAGTAATGGTAATGATTATAAAGTAACAAAAACTGTAAAGTAAAATGACACAATTTCATATCTCAAAACTACACAGAGCTAAAGTAAAATACTGACAAACGAAAGATCCTCATCTTTACTATTCTACTTACTTTGCTTAGCTACTGAGTTCCTAAATCCTTGCTCATTTCTATACCGTAGCAGTCACCTTACGGTTGGATATTTATTTGCATAGCTTCTCCCATACTAGATTGCAAATTTCTTGATAGGAGGGATCATGTATCATTCACAATGGCCAATGGGATCCTGGACACAGTAAATGTTCAATAACTGTTTATTGAGTTAAACTGGGTCAAAGTAACTCATCCCTGGTTTATGAAACTTCTGTTTTCATAGCGATATGAGTGGGAGCTATCCCACTACACAATCATGTCACCGTAGAGAAAAAGGAAGAGCTGTTGGTTCTTATAGTAAACGTAACAAAGAGATTTGGGGCATCTGGAAATATTTACCCCATAAAGAATCCTACGAGAGAAAGTAATACAAACCATACCTTCCTTTCTGCTGAGAAATCACAGAAGATTCTATTTATGTTGTATTTTTAAATCCCCAAAGACTGTATTATGAGGGAGAGAAATATAAAAACAATTGAACCCTTGAGGAAAACAGGTCAAAAGAGATTCCTTTTAAAGAAAGAAAAAGGAGGCAGGGAAAAAAAACAAAGTGGAAGAGGAGGAGAGAGGGAGGGAAGGAGAAAGGACGAAAAGAAAGATGATGCTGTTAAAAGTGATGCTGGAGAGTAATGAAAGTTATGTCTTGACAGATGGTGAGAAGGTTAGGAAAAGCAGCATCACCCAAAAACTGTACAAGTAGAAAACAAGCTTATTCTTGTTGGTCCATAGATTATATTACACAGAACAGAGGAATGGTGGGTATGCATGTTTGTTCATTTGTTTGAAGATTACTTGTTGGGCATATGCTTCCAGGAAGTGCTTTGGGAAAGTTCACGTAGATATCTTGCAACAGACTCTCAGCTTCAATAATCTGAAAACCTGCTCAAGTTTTCCAAGGCAAATCCACACTGTATGTTCAGTCTCACCAAATTCATATTCAAAAATTCATACGTCAATTTTTATTCTTACATAAAATTTATCTTACATGAAATTATCAAGTGTTTTAAAATAGTTATTAAGAGTTTGGAGCACTCATATTAGAAAATTAAGTGTTACCAAGTGAGGCCCCTTTTTAATTCAGGACGTTTTCCATTTTACTGGGAATCAATTCTGTCTGGTGTTTCTAATCCAGCATGTTAAAAAATCATCCTACAAGGCCTCTGATGTTGTTTAAACACTAAAATTTCACAGTACAGATTCAAATTTCCATAAAAGTGACCCTGCTAGTGAATCCATTTCACTGTCCCCTCCATCTGCTAGGAATAGTTTTGTTTTTCTTTTCTACCTCAAGAACACCTAATCCTTACATTTTAAGAAACAGTACTTGAGAACTTTTACTGCCAAAGTCTCGTTGTAATATAGCTAGAATATTCCCCTGTGAGTACTAGTTAGTGCTATTGCTTGTTCACACATGCTTTTTTAATTTCAAATATGATTAGTTATAGGCAAGTCACTGAATATTTAAATTTGGTACAGCTAGGTTTTCAAACTACCTGTGAACAGAAGCCTGTAAATTAGAGGGAGTGTGGGAATATGAAACCTGAGCAGCTGTTTAAAATCTGGTTGTTGTACATTATGCCTCCTTCTTGACTTGTAACACCTGCCTTCTGCGGAACCAGAAGTCTGGGTCTCCTGTGGCTTAGGTTTTAGACCGGGGTGAGGGTTGTAACACCCTCACCGTAATGTGTGGCATGTTCCAGACTCCCCTGTGGTTGAGAATACGCATAAGCTGAGACGGAGCTGGGAACAGCAGAATCTTCAAAGCCGAGAGAGAAGTTCAGAGACCACAGGGAGACCTCAATGCCCACTACAGGCTAAAAGAAAATAAAAATAAAAATCTAGAATAGTATTGACTTGCTAAAACCCAAAATGAACATAAGTATTAAATTTTTACTAAACTGTAAATCAAACCTTAACAAAAACCTAAGTCATCAGTTTAAAAGGAAACCAAACTGTTGTAATTCTAAAACCAGAGGCAGTAGTGCGGTGTGAGATGAAATGCGTGAGACCAAAAATTGGCAAGTTCTGGATTCTTTTTCCTATTCTGTTTCTTCTGAAATGTACCACCGAGCATATCACTTAACCCTCCTAGATCCTGGATTTCCATTTGTTTCATCTGTAAAACAAAGAATCTGGACTAGAAAATAACTAAACTTGCTTCCAGAAATAAACAGGCATTTCATTCCATTTGAACTCAAATCTGACTTGCACTTGAACAGTTCTAAAAAATAGAGAACACTTTGTGTCTTTTATAAATGTGTTATAAGTTTCTGAAGTTAAACTCTAGTTCCTTATGAGGGTAATATGCATTTTTCTTTCAAAACAATTCCAGATGATGGGAATGAACACAAAGATCTGAATAAGTGAAAAACTATATATATATATATATATATATATATATATATATATATATATATATGACTCTATGTGTGGGTATATGTATCTCCAGTTCCAGAGTATACTCTCATTTTCTTCCAAAATCCTGCAAAGTTATAGAAAGTAGAGTGTAAGGGCCAACACAGCTGCTCCTGGCTTGAGGTATGTCTCCTTCACCACTCTGAGTAAACCAAGGAGCCGGAACATGTCAGCAGCAAGAGAAAGCTTCCTGCAACATCATACAAGAAAAGGCCCACATCAGAGTCTAAAACTAGGCTGCCAAGAATTGCACTTAAGTTGTTGGAACCACAAAGGACAGGGTATCTGCCTTTCCTCTCCTACTGTATTCCATGGTCTTATACTGAGGGACAAAACTACAGCCAGCCTGTACTCAGAGCTGTGGTCCCGCCCTGGCAGCTTGAAATCCTAGTCAGACAGGCCACGTGATGCTCATGTAGAAGTATAAAGACATTTCGCAGCATAAGAAATGCAAAACAGCTCAAGAAAACCCAATGAGGATCCAAGCACTGAGAATGACGTATTTCCTAATGACCAAATCCAAGTTTGGTCCACAGAGACATAGTCCGTCTCTTAGAGTGAAATACCTTAGACAACATTAATTAATATTGTGAATGATGGTAGTTAAAAAGCAAGGCAGAAGAAATATTCAAAGGTTAATTTCAAGGAACGTGTGTAGAGCATAGCTTTGAGAGGAGGTGGCAAACATATAGGTTACTTCCCTGTTCTGTTTATATAGCAATTGGTCCTAATCAATAACATTAGCCTTTTCTATAGTACCTGGCTCTCAACAGCCAGGCCTTACTAATCAACCTGAATTGACATGAGAAAGAGAACCTATTTACCCCTTTTGCTATAGGAGAAAAGAGCCCTGTGTGTGGAGAACTGTGAAGCCTTGTTAGTCCTTTGGGCTTTACCATTCACCAGTCAGACAAGTCACTTTGTAATTCAAGGCCTCTCCACCCTTTAAGAATAAAATTTCAAGTAGGGGTGTCCTATCTCTAAGTTTCCTTTGTGTGTTCAAGCCTTATATATTTATAATCTTAAGCAATGCGGAGTATCTATGATGATTGAAAAAAGCATGACTATCCCATAACTCAAAGAAATAAAGTTACTCACTGAAGTTATCAATTTTCGTTATTTTCTTTCCTCCTGAAGAACTGCAGATACTAATGATAAGATTCTTTGTCCAACAGTGGTTATTTAAGCCCGGAAACATATTCTAATCCAACTCCTTCACAGATGAGGAATTCGATTTTCTGAAAGGTTAACTGATTTGCGTAACGTCATGCCAGTAAATCTGAATACCCAGATTATGATTATCAACACCAAGGTTATTAGCACAATTATTAGTTTTTGTGGAGTTTACAGAGTGATTTCCAAACTGCAAACCCAAATCTATTGACTAAGCCAGTACCTTTCCTCCATCATGGTCTCCTTTTTGGTGATTTCTTTATACCTGAATACACTTAAGGTGCCTACACTCTTTCGATTCCTCATGATTCCTTTTGATTCCTTATTCATTGAGCACATTGTACTCATCCATTCATACCTGCAATTTGCCAGTTCCCCAATTTAGCGTCTCTGAAATATTTACTAGTGGGGAGTATAGTTCTTGACCGTATCATAACTATGCTAAATGAGACCTTATCTAACACAAGCCCCGTGGAACCCAAAGGGCAGCCATTTACTGCTACCTTTTTGTCTATTGTCTTCTACCTGCATGTAGTTGCTGTTTATGCTTCCTTGAGCGGAAATTATTTAACTCCCTAAAAAACCATCATGATATGCCATAAAATGATCTTAATACGTCACTGTATCTGTTGTCTAAGCCTGAATCCAATTTTCAAGTGCTTTATGTTGATTTGATAAGCAAGAAGAGGCATTTCTGGTTGTACATGAAATAAAGGAACATAAATTCACCAAGGGACCATATTCCTGTGGGAGCAAAAGGAGGCATGGTATCCAGTTTAAATGAGTTAAGTGGTGAGTTAGATAAGCAGTCAGGAGACCCGAAATTCCATCCTCAACTTCCACACTAAAGGTACAAACTTGCACAACTTTCCTCACTTCCTTGAGTCCCAACTAAAAGTGAGGGAGTTCACAACTTGCTTTCTAAGATCATATTCATATCTATCATTTTATGACTACCACGGGCAGCCCCTAATACCCCCTCTGCATGTATGGCGGCTCTTCTGGGCAGTTACCTAATATTTCACGTGGCAGCGTACACCAGCCACTGTGCTGTGCTTAGCCAGGATGGCCCACTGCCGGGCTGGCAGGCATAGCTTCCTGCCCTAGGACTAACCCCAAGCATCCCAGCGCAGGCGTCAGTAGCAGCCTCTGCTTCAACAAAACCTAAGAAAACAAAACTTCTGATCTTCACCTTCAGTCTTTACTTCACGTGACAAATGTAAGACCTTAATGGCTACTTTTTCCTCCAGTGGAAAGTTCCAGGCCAGCTGGCTCTAGAATACTTCATAAAGCATGCAAAAAGCCCCAATTCCACAGGCATGTATCACTGAACTAAGAAGGGACCTTGGAGATTTTTAATATTAAAAACTGAGACCCAGAGAACGGAAATGTTAGGACTAGAACCAAGCATTCTTGATTCCAAACCAGCGTGCTCCCAAGGGGAATTTATCAAAGTATAGAGAGAATTAACAACTTCTTACTTCGGTGGATTTTAGTGGGTGTTTCTGTAACACATCATGCAATATAGTGTTTTCTTAACATTCATGGTGAAAATTTTAGAAATCTCCACATCTTGATCGTTATAGTGAAGCAGTACAGTAATGAGACAAAGGATTTGTTCTAGAGCTAAAATCACGTCTCCTTCACTTATACTTGCCCAAGTTAACTTCTTTGCACTTCCTTTTGTCGTCTGAAAAACGGCATTAAAAATGCTTTCAAATTATTTTTGAAAGTTAAAGACAGATAGCTAATGTAGCGTTAGTAGTGCTGTGTCTTCACACCTTCCTTAATGGACTCAAAAGACATATGTTGTCTGACAGTCACAACAAATCTTACAAATTAAAGTATCTCTTCAATGTGGCCTGATACCCCAGTTGGTCCTTGGGCTAACATCCTAAGATGCACTAGTGACCTTGAGGACATTTCCTGCAATGGTCCTGACACTGTTCTTTGTTTCCAGGACTCTGAACCACACTGCATGGAAATATGACTGGGGATTTGAGAAGATATTTTGTTTTTTAAAAACAAGTTTAAATAAACCTAAGTCATAGAAATAAAAGAAAGTTCTTTTTTTTTTTTCATCTCAAGATGGTACAGGAGAGGCTTCAAATGTACTACTTCCTGGTAATGTAGAAATAATTTCTGAGAACATGAATCTCAACACAGCAATTTAAACCGACACACGTGTGCATTCATTATAAAAACAAATATCAGGTGCAAGTATTATTCAATGTAGGATCAGACTCTTTTTCAAATGTCTTAAAGCCCCGCCTCTACAGGAAGCTTTTCCCAGTTTAAATGTACTCGACTGTCCCCAGCTTTTAGTTCACAACAGGAAGCAAGCTACATCTATCACACCTGCAGAGGTATTTTCATTTGCAAGTTGCAACATGATGGAGCTAAAAGGAACCTTTAAGACCACCCATTGCAAGCTTTTCATTTTAGAGATGAGAAACTGAAGCCTGACAGGTTATGTAGTTTTTTTGCTAAAAACAGAAAAGCCAAAAAGAAGCTGAGACTGGGCCAGAACAGAATGCACATCACTAGGTAGGTATCCGGCCCAGTGCTCTTCCCAGGAGTCATGGGATCCATGAGATCCGACTTTACACTATACAGCAGGCAGAGTTAGTTAGCAAGACTCAGGCTCAGAACAAATCACTCTACCTTTGCGTATACCTATTCTAAATGAATTCCTCATATCTGTCAAGGATTTGTCTTACTTTCGTAAAATTAGGATAGCTTTTTTATTTATTTATTTATTTATTGTGGTACGCGGACCTCACACTGTTGTGGCCTCTCCCGTTGTGGAGCACAGGCTCCGGACGCGCAGGCTCAGCAGCCATGGCTCACGGGCCCAGCCGCTCCGCGGCATGTGGGATCTTCCCGGACCGGGGCACGAACACGTGTCCCCTGCATCGGCAGGCAGATTCTCAACCATTGCGCCACCAGGGAAGCCCTAGAATAGCTTTTTAAATGTTTCTTTCTTTCACGATTTTTTAAAAAACACTGTTCAATTGCACTCTGTCCCAAGGGTAAGTGCTAAAAAAACAATGGTTTCAGACAGATTGTACATCGTTCTTCTCTTCTCCACTGCTAAAGATATTCATAAAGCATGCTTTTCCCAATAGCTTGGGCTCTAATTTCCATAAGGAGTCTACCTAACCGAGATCCACAGAAGGAAAAGTGTGTGATAGCTCTATGTCACCCTGATAAGATGTTGACAGTTTTGTTTTCACCTACAGATCCCTGAAGATGTTCTCCTAGGAACTAGCCCGACTATTAAAAGGGTACCACGGAAAAATCAGTTTAGGCATATTGGGGTCAAGCCAGGGTAGAGGACCAATATTTTTGTTGCTGTGTCAAACCAGAGAAGTAAAATTCTCATTTCAGATCAGTGTGGAATAACCCTGGAATTAGGTCATGATGCTGGCATTGGAGAAACAGTTTCCTCAGTGGAATCTCTTAAAAGAGCCATAGAAATATGCTTTTGATGCACTTTGAGCTTATAATTATTGTCAAAATAAAGTTAAGTAACTGCTGACGGTAGGTTCTACGTGCATTAATCCCACATAAACAATGTAAAGTCTTCTTTACAAATTCTAGGGAAGCTAAAGAGTTGTAAAATAAACATTTAAAGTACTTCAAAGAACCTTATGGGAATTCCATTATCTTGTTGTCATTGTTGTTTTTAAAGCTATAACTCATGATTTATCATTCTTTAATACTGCATATAGTAAGTTTCAACCCCTAGTCAATGAATCCTGTATTTTGGTCAATAAGCAACTATTCTGAGAGCATTGCTTAGATTCTGCACATAAAAACTAGTATTCCATATACACTAGAGTGAAATACACTTAATAATGATAATGATGATGATAATACAAGCTAATATTTACAGAAGGATTACTAGAAATCAGACGTATGTATGACTTATTTCATGTAACAACCCCATTTTACAGGTAAGAAACTGAGGTTAAAGAGAGGTTACTTAACTCGCTCAAGATTACACAACAAGAAAGGAGCAGATCCAAGCTGTCCTTTCAAGTCCACGTGATTCCAAAATGCCTGCTCTTAAACTACTACTCCATATTTCCCACAATTTAATCTTCCACTAATGACTTCTGTGAAAATATTACTGTAATTCATCATCAAGGACAATCATCACCGTTGTGGAGATCTTCAGAATCACTGGATGTAGGGGAGTAGGACTGGTGGACTAATAAATAAACCAAGGGTTGTGGTATCATGTTTTCACAAAGATAACATATCTGTAATAAAAATATGGGAGAAAATTCTGCTCAAGAATAGCATTTCATAGTGAAAACACTGTAGATTCAAAATCTTAATACAACACAAAATAGCACGCCTGGCATCTTCCTAGACGACTAGATATATATTAAATGAAGAGGGCTTTCAGCATCAGCTGAGCCATCTGAGCCATTTTTCAAAGTAGAATCATCCACTGAATCTGACTCAAAGTAATGAATACAGTCTCACACTGATTCTCTTTTCTGTTACCTTCCCGAATCTAAATTATAGTTGTGAGGAGCATGTGAGCAGATATGGCGAAAAGTGAAAGAAACAAGTCTAAGAGAAAAATCACAAATTAATCAACTGCAGTTGGAGTTACATATACTTTCAATTAAGTGTGCATTTATTGTACAGTTTGATGCTATTGCCTATTAATGTTAGGTTTCTATTGAAAACCTTGCTTTCTAAAAGCAAGAGGTAAAAAATAATCTAAATACTCAACAGTGGGGGTCTGTAAAAAAAATATAGAACATCCACATCTTAATGTAGCCATCAGAAATCATACTAAAATCATATGATGGAAAATTTTCAAATACTACTAACAACAAAACTGTTAAAAATTATATGATCCAAATTCTGCATGTGTGCCAAAAGACACCAAAAAAATGTTAACAGAGGTCTCATCTACTGGTAAGAGGATGTTTCCCTGTCTCTCTCTCTCTCCCCCCACCGCCTTTGCTTTCTTCATTTCTTCCTTTTACCAATTTTCATAATCTACAAATATGCTCTAAGTATATTTTACTTGGTTAGTAACTATATTAATGCAGGATAGAAGAGTACGAATTTTGCAGTCTATCTGGATCTAAAACCTGACTTTATCGCTAACTTGGTAAGTTACTTAAAATCTCTAAGTCTCACTTAGGAGGATAATATGTTTCTACATAGCAGATCCATGGTGAGAATTACATGAATTAACATATGTAAAGTGATTAAAAGAATGCCTGGCACATGATCGGGACTCAAAACATGCTAGCTATTGTAGTTGCTACTGCTGCTGCTAATTTTATTACTGGAGAATATTCAGTCAACCAATGGCTCTGCTGTAAAAACACAAGACATTCATATTTTAATCAAGATACAATGTTATTAAAAACATATGACTTCCCAGATGAGAGCAGTACATATATAACACTAGTATATCTGCCAAACATTGAGTTTAAATCGACTATTCTGTGGTTACGAAAATAAATTTGACAATTCTTAACAATATTAGAATTTTTTAAATGAGTATTGTTACTTATCTGTTTTTCCTCTTCCATCATATATCTATAGATGACCCTTTGTGGACATCTCTAGGTCCACTTTTCACTCTTTATTTTCTTAGACACAACAAGATGATTTGGGGATTAGGTAAGCAGTTACAGGACAACAGAAATCTGACACCAGGCATGTGGTCCATGCAAAGTCCATACAACCCAATAATGTCTATAAGCAAAGGGACAAGAACTTTACCAGGACGAAGATGATCAACATTTGAAGGTCTACCATCACCTCAACAGAAAGTCTAAGCCTAGGTCACTTATTTGGCATCAATGAGGGTGATCAAACCCATCTCCGAAAGTGCAATGGACTTCTTTCCTGGTGTGATAAGAAAACATTCACATCGTAATTTTTTTTTCCTTACTACTAGAATAGAAGCCTCTGTGATACTAAACCTCCCTTCATCAAGCCAGGGCCTAACCCAAACATATGTAGTTAGACCATATGCTTTTCCTTGATTATGTCTCTTAAGCAAAAACAAAACAATTCCTTTCAGAAAGTAAGGAGCAAGCCTTACTCATTTGTCTTCCTCCTCCTACCTCAACCCCAAACTCCCAATCATCAGGGATGCTCCCTGGCACACAGCACACTCTTTTAGGTTAATATTTTCTGAATGAATGAAGCCTTCTGATTTCTCAAAATATGCAGAAGTATAAGAACCTGCAAACATGTGCTTCATAGTGATAAACCTTGAAGTGGTATTTCTTCCCATCTGAAACATTAGCTCCCTACCTAGTCCTAAAGAGTGACTGGAGTGAGAGGTGAGGTGGCCTTGAGGTAGGAGACAGATGGCCCCCAGGCTGAACAGCTGGAGTCTGTCCCCTCTGGACAGATACTCCAAGATGAAGAAGAGGAGGAGCTGAACCCTGCCCAGGTAAGAAACCACCTCTTTCTCATTCTTAAGGTCAAGGACACCTTCCTGACTACGCATACGCAGAAAGGTTCCTTGGAGGTCAAAAGGGGAGTGATGTCAACCTAGCCATAGGCCTCTTCACTGGAATCCATCTTGGCTAAGAGATGCACGTGCGCACATTAGAGGACCCTGGGATAAACCAAATAATGGACTCAGAACCAGGCAAAGCAAGATGATTGGCCAAAGGAAACCAGGAAGAAACACCCCATATACGTGGTTTAAACTACTACGAGCACGTGACTCTCCGAGTCCGCCCGTGTGTCTATCCACACGTACTCCTTTTCCTCCTAATAAACACTTTACTTGCTTCACTACTTTCCATGTCTTTGTAGGAATTCATTTCTACAAAGCGAACGAGCCAAGGGCCTTGTCACCGCCACTGATGCCTGGTGGTCTAGTGTCTGGGATTCAGCACTCACTGCCGCGGCATGACTTCAATCTCTGGACAGGGAACCGAAATCCTGCTTCAAGCCGCTACAGGCCGAGGCCACCCGAGATCAGCCTGCCCAGGTCTCACAGTTTGTGGCCAAGCAGGAAACTACCCAGAGGTGTCCAGGTCTGCACTCTGTGTACCTTGCAATTCTATTTCCCAAAATAGAATTCTTAAGGTCATTTCTTCAAATATGTGATTAACTACATGCAAACTGGAATTTTTTTATGTTTAAGTTAGTAAAATACAGTAACTCAAGATTGTTTTAACCACACACAGAAAGTAATTTTCCATTTAATGATGTCAATGAATTTAAACCAAATGAAATGATAGGGATTTGAAAACAAATTTGAAAAGAACAAGGCACATCTCAAATACTGTTGATCTCTTTCAAACTCAGTTTTACATTTGAGAAACTGTATCTTAATGAACAGTCAGTAGAGGCAATCAGTTCTAATATACAGTTGACCCTTGAGCAACTCGGCAGTTAGTCCATGTATAATTCACAGCCGGTCCTCTATATCCATGGGTCCTCCACAGCCAGGGATTCCATCAACCACAGACTCTGTAGTACTATAGTATTTACTACTGGAAGACATCCTTGTATAAGTGAACCCGCATACTTCAAACCCATGTTGTTCAAGGATCAACTGTAGTACCTCCTTTAATCTCCATGACACTAAAACAACACAGCTGTCTTCTGAGCTCTCTATCTGCCCCTTCTCCATCTCCTTCACAAGTTGGCCTTTCTTTTCTGAACCTGGACTTGGGCATGGCACAGGGGGGTCTTCATGGTTCCATGTTCAGTCTTCTGAACTGTATGTTGTATGTTGTTGTTGACATCTCTTGCAAGATGTCAACAAGAGATGTCAACAAGATGTCAACAAGAGATGTTGACATCTCTTGCTCAGCAAACATCCATCCTCTGGGCAATACTTCAACTGTCAATCCTTGGAAGGCAACTCCCATATCCAGACCTGGAGCCCTGCATGGACTCCCGAGCTACAATCCCTCATCTCCGTTTGCCCACCGTACGTTCACTTGAATGTCCTACCATCACTCTCAAGTTAAAAACGCTTAACACCAAATGCACAGCATTTGCTCCATCGCTTTTTTAATACAGCGTTCACCATTTTCATTAGGCTCAAAACGTCCCTGATAAGCCTTCTTGTGAACTTAACACAGTGCCATTTTGGAACCTGAATGAACGGAATCCCTGTTGTCAATAAGGAATGAGCAGTCAAAGGAAATAAGAGTGAGGCGGAAATGCAATAAAGACAAAAGATAGCTTACATTTATCTGACTTTCGCAATCGTGGGGGCTTCCTTGTGGTGACTGCCCAACCACTTTGAACATCTGCCTACATTTCGGAATTTTCACACATTGTGAATTTCACACAGTAGTTGAAGCCAGAAACTTCAGAGACTACCTCACTTCCGGGCACCAAACCAGGGAGAACCAGTTTTTTGGCTGGAGCATCTAGGGAAGCATTTGGTTATTCAGTTTTGGGAGGCAGATCCCTGGCATGACAGGTGATGGAAAGCCATATGATCAGAGACAAGTCCTGGGTGTGGCTGTGTAGCCCCAGAAACAAGTTCTCTGGCAACTATCCCAGAGACTCTGGAGGCTAATACCTGTTGATACACTCTTTTTCTTGTTAAACTAGCCTGTGCATATTCTGTTATTTGCAACTAAAAGCCCTGTACAAGACACACATTAAAGTATTGAAATTCCACTAATTCTCAGAAGCACAAATTGAATATTAGGGAAAAGTGGTCCTTTTCTAAAACAATTGCATTTATACTCACCCTAATCCATTTTTGCACACCATAGTGTTTTTGCCGTGCTACAAAGCCAGACAAAATCCTCACTTCCATGAAATGGTCATGCTTCAGGTCTGAAGCTCATGTTAAGTAAAACTTTTACCATAATTTCTTTAACAAAGAATATTTAATGTTTCTTCTGAAAATAATTTAGAATAGGTAATTGGCTGACAGTAAGTTCATAAAAATCTGTATTTTCTTTACTCCTGAGAGTAAATTAAACCAAGAAGCCTTAAGATGTAGTCTGCCAAATAGATATCCCAAAGTCATCGGTCATCAGTGTATTATGGTTCTGAGCACAGCTTAACAGTTAACAGCGAGAGTTCTGGATTCAGAATATTCAAATCTGAATCCCAATTCTACCATTCAGTAATTTTGTCACCTTGAACAAGGTAAATCACTATCTACACATCAGTTTCTTTATCTGCAAAACAAAAATAATTATAACACTTACTTCAAATAAGTCTTGTCAGTATTTCTTATACAGAAAGCACATGGAAAGTGCTTAACACACTGGCTAGCATATATTAAGCACTCTTGGTTAGGCACTACGATCATTAGTAGCATTATTATCCATTATGATGGCAATGATGCCATCACAATGCAAGGGTGTCTAGAATTGAACACATTTGACTAAGCACTGCTCTAGATGTTTATTTTGTAGAGCTATTTAATATCTCAGTTCTTCCAAATGACTTCTCTTGTTCTTTCAGGGGATTATTACTTCTGAAACTAAATTGCCCACACTCCTCGGCTGCAAAGAGTACACCTGGGGGTAAGTTGCTTGACTGAAAAGCTATGTAGCTCTTGATGGGCTATTGTTTGCTTTCTATCAGAAAACAGCTTTTCTACACCAGTGCCCCTTTGAGGGTCTTTTGGCCTCAGATTAGAAGGACAGTGAGCTACTGCAATGGCATTTATAGAGGGCTTCCGAGTTTCCAAACACTCGCTTCTAGCCAATGTTTCCAGCTTGGGTCCATTTCCAGTGGCTAGGGAAAAACAAATATTTACCTTGGGATTGTCGGGTTCCAAGCGTTTTGCAAATGATTTCACCTAATACTTCCCTGGGAAAATTATCATCTCTGGTAAATGTTAACTTAAAAAGTTGTTTGTTCAGTTTAAAAAGGGGGGGGGGCAGTAAAAACACAATCTTGCAAAGTATTTGCAAACCTTCCTGTTGATTTTGTCACCATCATAGCAACGTGGTCATAATGTGTTTGGGATTGATATGTAAAGTTTAACATCAGCCAGAAATAATGGGTGTTACCCTTGTTTGCAGTTATCATCCCTTTGAGAAACTGATGAATGTTCTCTACCGTTTCCTCATGAAAAGAAATCCCCATGTACCTATATGTACGTCTGCATACAGATCAACTATGTGTGGTTAACATTTTAAAGCTCTATACATGAATGCCCAATAAATTATCTGTTTATGGGCAGTCTATTAGAAATCTCTAAAAACAAGCACTTAGGCTTTTGCTAGAACAATACTTGCTCATAATAATGACCTTGGCTTTATGAACCCCTTGAAGCCCACGTACAGATGCTTCAGAGCCTTGTTACTCTGCAACATCAGCATCACATGGGAGCAAGGCTGTGAGATATGCAGAACCCCAGACTCCAACCCAGACCTGCTGAATCAGGGTTTGCATTTTAATAAGATACCCAGTTGATTCATACACACACCAAATTTTGTGAGGCACTTCTTTGAGTTCATGAACAATTGCTTAAGAACCTCTGATCTCCAAGATGCTTCCAATGCTCGAGTCACAAGGTAAGGGGAGTTCTAATGCTGTCTTCTAGAAGGCCCCAATGCAACATATATGAAGCAATACAAATGAAGGGCTAATCATTTATTCATTTTTCAACAAATATTTATTGGGTATCCATTGTGGGCCAGGCATTGCGCTCGTCACAAAGCTCTATCCTCATTCTACAGGGAAAATACAGACAATGAACAAACATGGAAGTAAATAGGTAGATGTCAGATGGTAATTAGTGCAACGAGGTAAAACAGGGGAGGCTGAAGGCTATAGGAAATGCTGGTGGGATGCTGTTTCTTAAAAATAGGGTGGCCAGGGAAGCCTCGTGGATAAGATGGCATCTGAGCAAAGACCTAAAAGAAGTGAGGGAGTGAGATCTATACTATTGGAAGGAAGAGCTTCCCAGCAGGAAGCTATTCGGTGCATCCAAAGATCAAGAAGGAGCCCAGCTTCCCCAGAGTAAAAAGGCTAGAGGGAGAAGGTGAGATCAGGGAGGTAGGATGAGGGTGGTCATGAAAGTTCTAATAATCACTGAGCACAAGTACCAATTGCTGTAAAAACATTAGGAAAGAGACCACAGTGCTACAAATCTGGTTGGGTTCAGTGGAGGAGAGGACCACCCCCTCTCTTCCACTCAGTTGGGCAAAGTCTCTCCTAGAGAAGGTGGGGTTTCAAAGGCTGTTTGAAATACGACTTACTCCCATCAGAAAGCAATTTATTCTTCTTTCCCTTTTTTTGGAATTTAGGCTTAAAATATAGTTGCTAAGTACCTCTGGCAAAAACCAGATTTTGTTTCAGAGGGTCTGGCACATACTTGGCAGGGAACACACTCAACTGGAATTAAATAATAATCTCATGACTGGCCATAATTCAGAACCGTATCTTGGCTACCTTTTTAGGCTTATGTTCATAATTATTCTTGACCACATTTCAACAGTACTCTAGCCATCTTGTCTGAACATCTGTTTCAGGAACTCTTCTGCCTTTGGCCAATATGTACTCTCATTGCAGACAGCATGCCAGATGACCAGTGCCCTCTCCTTAATATTGTACATCCACATCCTGTGTTTCTGAGGCTGCGCCAAGTTCCCGTTGGGAGACACAAGGTTTCGGTAACAAGGGACATGCGCTCCTCTCATTGCCACGTGTAAACTGTATGAAAGAAATCATGACTATACTGCAAAAGAAGTCATGCCAGCAACTGTAAAGATCAGCCCAGCCTACAAATAATGGCTAATAATTTGTACAACCTTTGTACATGAGATAATCTAATCCATGCTAATCTCTCTCCGTTATGGCAATGAAGATGCTACAATCACTCCTCACACAGAAAAGATTCACTCAAATTAATGTTCCATGTCAGCTCTATCTTAAAGTATTTCCTCTTTTTCATCCAGAATGAAGAATGAATAAATCTGTCTATGCTGAATAAGCCTCCCAACGATTCTCCATCTAATCCGCCAAAATGAAACTTACAAGTCAAAAAGAGGCTAAATAAAAACAAGGATAATAAATGGATGCCATTATCCACTTACAGATACATGTGATCCACTTTAAGAAAATTAATTTGTAAGAAGACAAACTGTAGGATTATTATTCACAGAGAGTTCGCTGTTCCCGCTCAATTATTTGTACAATAGTGAAGCCAGACAGGAGCAATGGAGGTCATCATTTACACGAGAAAACGGTGGGCAGAGGAGGCAAAAAGGCCTTGGTCAAAGACACACTACTCTGTGATGGCAGAGAAAGCACCAGAACCAAGGTCCTTCATCTCCCAGATAGCCCACCGCACCCCACTCCCCTGACCACACACACACCAGGACTGTCTACAGGGTTACAGGACAGAGACGCTCCTAACTTACTCTAATATTTGTTTACATATCATTAACTACTTGGGAGGGCAGGGTAAGGAACTATGAAATTCAGAGTTAAAATGGCAGGAACCACTGCTAATTGAAAATCAATCAGAAATGAAGATTAAGACATCTCTGAAATTCGAATGCAAGTCAATGGGAAAAGTGGATTCAATTTTTAAAAATGTAACCTTCGTAACTCTCAGGAACATGTCCACTGTACCACAAGAGGCACACTTACAATGTCAGTGAATAATTGCAAGAAATCACCCACTCCATCCGTTCCGTACTTGACCAAGCTTAATTTTGCAGGTGGCTGCTGATACAGAGGATGGAACACGTTACCACTCAAAATCCAACTTCGTAAAACCTGAAAACTTTCATAAAGACAACTGGCACAAAAAGTGGCTTCACAACCACAACTGAAATAGTATGTGAGAGTGCCAAGAAGAAATAAACAAGCTTGCTAACCTAAATTCGTTTTCCCATTTGCAAACTTGGGTTCAATGAGTTTTGTCAACCAATAAATTACTTCTCAAGATGTGTCTGCACAAAGTACACGACAGGACATCCATAACAAGATAACCATTTAAAAATCCCATCGATGGATCCCAGTAAATCCTCTGTTTATAATGACCCATTATCAGAACAGTTTTTTAACTAGCAGGGCTGTGCTTTCCCAGGACATAGCAATGACCCTAGGATATTATAAGATTCCCAGGTGTCTCCTTTTGTCTTTATCACTCTGGTGCTGGTGCATTTTCTTGGGTTCTGGTTGTTCATATTGGTATCCTC
This sequence comes from Tursiops truncatus, assembly GCF_011762595.2. Classification (NCBI taxonomy): domain Eukaryota; kingdom Metazoa; phylum Chordata; class Mammalia; order Artiodactyla; family Delphinidae; genus Tursiops; species Tursiops truncatus. Next base: position 24,308,388 of record NC_047054.1, on the reverse strand, counting down.
TCCAAAAAAATGATATATATATATAGAGAGAGAGAGAGAGCATTAGCAAGAATACTTTGTTCCCTAATGACCACAGACAACACATTCCCTTTTCAGTGATCTGCTTGGTAGAATCTTATGTATGTTGAAAGATCCGTTCACAAACGCAGTCCTCTCATTTTACAGACTAGAAAACTGAGATGTTTAATGACTTGCCCAAAGGCTATTACAGCTTATTCATGCAAATCCAGACCAGAAACTCAGGTCTCCTGGCTCCTTATCAGCTGCTGTTTCCACTATGTCAGGCTACCTCTTCTGTGAGTCATCCCCCACTGCAGGATAGAATCTTACTTTATCCTCCAAATCCAATTCAAATGGCCTACATTTTAACTCACCCGTAATTGCTAAATTGGACCAGAAGTTTAAAAGCAACTGCTTTTTCGATTACAGTGGAAATTTTGGCTCAATAACTATAAATGTCTTACAATGTTGTACAAAACGCCAGCCTTTCCAGAATGATGTTTTGGGTTTGTTTTTCGTTTGTTTGTTTACCATTCTGGGCTATCTCTGAACAAGCATTTCCACTGTTGTTTGATACAGGGGAAAGCCTGCAATCTAGCAGGAGAACGCTTCACCAGTTCAAGACTTTTGACTCTCATCTCAAACCTACGGCTTGTTTAGGATTTTCAGGTAATGCCAGCTCCCAATAACAACCAAGGTTTATTGAGTGGGGGCCTCAAGCCATCTCACAGGATGTCCAAGGATGGCTTGGGGTCCATAAAGGATGGATCCCAAGCCATCCTTTGCACACAGAGCATCTCATTTAATGTTCATCACAACCCTGAGAGGTGGCTACAATGAACCCCACTCAACAGATGAGCAATCTGCAAAGACCAGAGGGTAGATAGGAAAGTCAACACTGGATTTTCTCTGCTCTGCTAAAATGTTCCTGAAGAGTATCAACAAGAAATAGTCCCCATTTTTCAGCAGAGGATGCATTCTTCAGGCCCTGTCCTTTTCCAGGATCTAAAGCAGAAACAGTAAGTGGAAGATAATGATAAAGCTAAAAGCAGAATACTTCAGTTACATATGTCTGCTAAATCAACCTCCAACCCAAAGAGCTAGAATCCTGTTTCCTCAGCCCCAGCTATTCCAAAGCACAGCAAAGCAACTTCTGTACATTCTGTTTTTAGGGGAGTGAAACTAGGCCTTCTGCATACTCCCCAGAAAGCAATCGTTTCCCCATGGAAAAATGAAGTGTGTAATAGTGGTGCTCAGGGCCGCTGAGAGGATTAAATCGGTTACTACATGTAAAGCCCTTGAACGATGCCACAGAGTAAGTTCTCTGCAAATAACAGCTACTACTCTCTCATTATTATCCCTATCTTCAGAAAACTAACCAGTCAGGCAGCAGCGCATTTCTTTATCTTGGGATGATCATTCAGCTTAATAGCAATTATTTAGCCCTGACGAGGTGTAGAGATCTACAACAGGAAGTGAGGAGGCAGTAGTAAAGGGAAAAACAGACCCACTCCTACTCCTGCAGGGCAACTCACTTGAGGGAAAGAAGACAGAAGCAGATGAGAGCTAGAACAACAAGTAACAGACATTTCCATGCACGGTTATGTCTAAGGAACAGTGTGCTGGTGGTGACCAGAGCGAGACCAACCAACTTCACAGAGACAGCAGGATCTCCCTGGACCAGAGGAGGGCTGTGCCCTGAGAGCAAGGGCGACAGCACTGCAGACAAACAGAGGGGCAGTGCGAAGACTCAGCGGTGGTGCTGGACGATGCAAGCAGAGCGCGTGCATTTGTGGGAACATGAATAAGTACTTTGTAAACCACGGAAGTGCTGAAGTTTTAGATGTTATGACGTCCACCATGCACGGCTCTGATAAAGTTTTAACCAATCCAGCATTCACAACTCTTCATAGGAGCAAGGCCTGCATGAATCTCTCTCCTGGAGTTTCACCCCTTGGAGCAACAGGGCCTGGATGTTTGGGGATACAGGCTGGTGGGGCCCACCTCCATCGCAAGACACCTGGGATCCAGACTACCTGAGCTGGGGATCTGGCTCTACCATCGACGGACTCTGTGACCTTGGGCATTTACCCTCTGGGTCTCAGGGTTTCCTCATCTGTAAGACGGAGCTAATAATAGCTATTTTCCCAATAGGGTTGTTGTGAAGACTCAATATATTAACAGATGAACAGTTTTTGGAAGGGTACCTGGCACCTCATAAGTATTATATTAGTGTTTACATCATCTTAATGACTATTATATGTATGCTGTTCTGTCTTGCTCTAGCTCTGATTATTTTGTCTGAGATCAGACACCCAGTAGGCAAACCTTTAGTACTGCATCCTGGCAGGATGTACCTGGCAGGACTCCAGGGATTTAGAAATGGTTTCATAACAGAAATGAAACACAAGTGGGGTATGGGGCTTTGACCTCAAAAAATGGGCCTGACCAGAACAAGGGGAGGAGGGAGACAGCTTCTTCATTTCTTCCCACGCTCTAATGTTCACTCAAGCAGGGAAGTTGGTATTTTTTTTTTCCCACCCGTCCCAGCACAGAGGCCTTGGCATCCAAATGCAAGTAGTGCACACTTGGTGGCCTCCCACAGAAGCCACAGAACCCACAGGACTCTTCTCAGATTGCAGACAAGATGCCCCAGCTGGGAATTAGGAGGCATAAGGACATCTGTTGTTGCATGTATCCAGTTTTCATTTTGCATGGACACAGCCCAGTGGTTCTCAAACTCTTGGCCTACAACCCTCCAAGGGCTTCAGCCAGCCCCTGGAGCTCCACATCACCCTGTCACAAAAAGATAAAACCAATAAGAAAAAAAAAAAAGAACCCCTGAGTTTCTAGTCCATTTTATAGGCAGTGCCCACAAACAGCTGTGAGGAGTCAGACCGAGGGAATGTTTGTGGATCGCCCACTCTGTGGCAGGCTTTTATCTGTTGCTTCTTTTAGTTCTAACAACCTAGGAAGAAGGTAGCACTGGACGCATTTTAAAACATGCAGACGAAAGCTTAGCAAGTTGAAGAGAGATGCTTCGTATTCCAATAAATGGCAACTTGATAAGCTTTAGACTTGACATCAGGCATATCTGACCCTCAGTGTAACTCCTTTCTCGGTTCACTCATTTAAACAAATACTCATCACAAACCTACTCTGGGCCAGATGTCATTATAGGCATGGGGATACGGCAAGACAAGAACCATGTCTCTGATCTCAAGGAGTTTATGTTCTAGAGAGGAAGAAAGGAAATAAACCAAGAAATATAACATGATCCCAGGTGACCAGGAGTCAGGAAGAAAAATATAGCACGATTGTGGACAGACAGTGACTAGAGAGTGAGGGACCAGGGAAGGCCTCTCTGGGGAGATGGCATTTGAGAAGATGCTTAAAGGAAGTGAGAGAGTCAGTCAGGTAAAGATCTGGGGGGAAGGGGGTGTGTCCAGCAGGGGTACCAGCAAGTGCAAAGGCCCTGAGACATGTCCAAAGAAAAGTAAGAAAGCCAGTATGATTAGAATGAATCAAGAAAAGGGGACAGTAGTAGGTAGGACATGACTTTGGAGAGGCTGATGCAGGCCAGGTCACACTGAGCTCTGCTAGGCCCTGGGAAGGCATTTGCATTGCACCTGATTCTAAGAGAAAAACCAATGGAGGGTTCTGCAATGAGAATTATATTTTTGAAGAAATTGTATTTTTAGAAGATCATTCTGGCTGCTTTGTGGAGAGCTGACTATAGGGTCGCAAGAGTCAATGCAGGGTGCTAGTTAGGAAGCCAATTTAGTAGTTTGGATGAGAGATTCCGACGGAAAGCACTAGGTTTGTAGTTGGACTCCTGCCGTATTTTGAAGGTGTTCTTCCTGCTATGGAATCAGGGTAGTCCTTAAGGAATTCTTGCGGGAGAATTCTTTTGAAACGCAGTTTGAGGAATGTTGACACCAAGACTCCTGAGAAACTTTCAGTCTGTCACAGCCACGACTTAAACACAATGTCATCACCCATGTGACAGTGTATCAAGCATGTAATCTACCAGCAGGACAGAAGTGAACACTAAGCCACACTGACAATGTCACTTTAACCTTTTTAAAAGGGGAAAAGGCTCACTTTCCTTCTAGTCATCCATCAGCCAATTCCAGTTTTACCTTGCTACACACATAGGTTCTGAAATTCTCAACTTTTAAAAGAATCATAGGCTTCCTGCATTTCTGCATTATAGCAATCAGCTCAGCCTGAACAAGGACACTGAGAGATGGACATATCACCTAATCAATCTGTGCCTTCTTTCAGACAAAACACTTTTTGAAGTACCCAAGTGCTGTTGTTACTACCTTTTTGCATATGAGAAGATTTTAGAGAGCTTAAAAATATGTGGTTCTGATGTTGCCTTAACATTCTGCTGTTGCAGTACGTAAACACTGTGTCCACACATATCTTGAACTAACATTTCGTATGATGTATTTCTGAGCTATGAAACTTTTTACCTAATAACCAGGTAGACTGCTAGGTCTGGGAGTGTAAAGCCACTCAAAGGAGTTAATTCTCAACACCCTGACTGGTGATGTTCTGACTGAAGAATTCTGTGCTTTGTCTGGAAGTAAGAGAAAACCTTGAATTAAAAAACAAACAAACAAACAAACAAAATGTGGTTGAACAGCATCATCAGACTTACAAATCTGTGCTGCAAACCGAAGGTAACTTGGTGTACCTGGAATGGACAGTACGACCCCCACATCTTGTCTAGAATCTCCTTTTGTCATCACAAAACTCCAGTCGGCTACATAGGCTTTTGTATTCACCTGATTTTGGCGATGAGAAAGCAAAAAGCACCCTCATGATCATGTAGGGAGTTAGAGGCAAATAAAGTACCAAATTCCAGATCTTCTGGTAAGAAGGGCTCATTTGCTCAGACCAACCTAATTTCCAACCTGACACCTAGTTTCCCAGAGGATCAGAAAAACCCAAAGCAATTTTATTCTTTAAAAAAAAGTGACTATAAGGAAATACAGGGACTTCCCTGGTGGCGCAGTGGTTAAGAATCTGCCTGCCAATGCAGGGGACATGGGTTCCAGCCCTGGTCCGGGAAGCTCCCACATGCCGCGGAGCAACTAAGCCCCCGAGCCAAAACTACTGAGGCCGTGTGCCACAACTACCGAAGCCCACGCACCTAGAGCCCATGCTCCGCAACAACAGAAGCCACCGCAGTGAGAAGCCCCCTCTCGCTGCAACTAGAGAAAGCCCACGCACAGCAGCGAAGATCCAACGCAGCCAAAAATAAAAATAAATAAATAAAAGAAAATAGATACTATTAGCAGCTGCAACAGTGGTTGAGAAGAACTTGAGAAATAATCCTGGGTTAACTCCTCAGACCCATGTTAAACTTGTCCCCAGAGGTAGACATATGTCCCTTCCATGAGTCAAATGCAATACTGGTCAAGCCCTCACTATGTAGAGTCCTGATGATGAAGAAATGGAGGAGGTGACTTTCCACGAGAGAGGCTGGATGAACAAACATAAACACACATAAGGAGCACAAATGCGCAGGTACAGAAACATGAACAGAAATACCTGAATCTTTATAGAAAACTTCTTAGGGGAGATAAAAATTCAGCAGTTTTGAAAGAGGAAGGAGAAGATGGAAAATAGCTTTTCCCCATGTGCAGAGAAAGTAACCCAAGAAGAGTGAATTGTGGGTACCAAGACTCACAAGCGGGGTTAACAGCTCTATGTACTCAAGAAATTACATCAAATAATGAATCTGGAATTCATTACTTGATTGGAACATGATCTGGAAACCATGTGCTATAATTAAGAATAATTGCTTTGGGTTAACTATTTTGGACAGACTTGAGATGGGTACCATCCAATGTTAATACCCTTAAATAAGCAAAGGAACTACTGAAACACACTAGCACCTGAATCAACGGAAATGTTCACACCCATTTTTGCACCGAGCTTGCATTTTTCTGTCCAATACATTGAGAAAGGAACCTTGGTGGAGGAAGGTCAAGTATAGGAGAAAGTCTAAGTGAGAAGCAAGAGGTTTGAGATCCACCCTCCGGTACAAAGGGCTGTGGCAGCACCTAATAAAAGAAGTAAAAAACCGTAGCCATGGACCACTCTTTTAAGAACTTTGTGAGTTATTTTAGAATTTGAACATTCCTCCTATATTATAATGATAATTGCCTGTCTACTTTCCTATAATTATTAGCATATTCTTGACATATACAAAATGTGGGACCTTCCCTGGTGGTCCAGTGTGGTTAAGACTCTGCACTCCCAATGCAGGGGGCCCAGGTTTGGTCCCTGGTCAGGGCACTAGTTCCCGCGTGCCGCAACTAAAGATCCCGCGTGCCACGACAAAGACCCGGCGCAGCCAAATAAATAAATAAAAATATATTTTTAAAATGAATTGATATACATATTTTATTCAGCTAAAAACGAATCATCCTAGTGCTTTTTGGGAAACTGGGAACCTGTTCTTTATCCTTTTAGTAACTCATCCCACATGCAGTTAAATCCTAAAAGATACAGATATACTGTCAGAATTCATATAATTGGGGAAAACAGTACAAATGTAAGCTCAGTAATTACAATTGGACAAAAAAAAAAACATGTCCTTCAAGGAGTAAATTGATAAACTGTGTTATGTGCATACAATACTTCAACAACTGAAACACACAACATAGCATAACACCCTGAGATCCATCTAAGTGGAAAAAAGCCAATCTCAAATGGTTGCAAAGGTGTTATTCTGTTTACGTAATATTCTTGAAATGACACATTTTTAGTGATGGAGCTCTGTGGTTGATACGATTATAAAGCAGTAGCAGGAGGGAGTTTCTTTGGCATAACGGAAGAGTTCTGTATCCTGAACGTGGTGATGGTTAATGTGATAAAGTTCCACAGAACTATACACCCCTCCAAAAAAAGAGTACCTGTAAAATCTAAAACTCTCTAGTTTAATTAATAATATTTTATCAATATCAGTTTCCTGGTTTTGACTACAGTGGTACGGTGATGTAATTTGTTTTCACTGAGGGAACCTGGGTAAAGGGTACATGGGAATGTTCTAACATTTTTACAACACCTGAGTCAAAAACTATTTCCAAAAAACTTCTTTAAGTTTTCAAAAAAATATAACCTCATTGATCCCCTTTCCTCAGATCATTCCAGCACCACCTTCAAAAGTCGCAGAAATTTGACTTTTACCCAGATAAGTAACAGAACAGGAAGAATATTTTTGCTACAGATATTTTGAATTCAGGGTGTTTTTTTTTTTTTTTACTAGACTTTTAACTATAAATAATTTCCTACTGAGAGCTGTTTTAGCTAACAAATCTTTTTTGTGTGGACCTTTCTAACTTACGGCACAGAGAGGCATCATGTAAAAGAGGCAACAAAATGTCCCCTGGGGTCCCTGGCAGGGACCTTACATGCACAACCCCGACTTCCCTGCCAAGCCTCAAGGGCTGTTCTCTATTCCCAAGATGATTTCTCATGTTCCACTTTATTTTTAACCTTAAGACTCTAGAATACAGCCTGCCTTCCTCTCCTTTAAACAGATGCCAACAGCTATTTCTTGGGGATTGTCTCTCCCCATTGCTCCTCAACGTGTCTGAATAAGGCACATCTCTGGAGCTTTGATGCCCTGGTAAGGAACATACCAGAGCTCTTCTCCTAAGGGTTCGCTGCCTCTCACTGAAGATAAGTTATAAGGATACCAAGTACTTATAAATTTTTCAGTACGGTCGTCCTTGGCCTATTTTCTTATTTCCCTTTCTAAATATCCATAAAACATTGATGCCTCTGAACTTTTATTTTTAGTGGTGATCCCCATCCTTAGCTTTCTCAGTCACAGGAAAATCCAGTTATAAATTAGTTCACCACTGGTGCCCTTAGTAAGTAATTTACAAATGAGGAGCCCCCATCTCTGTACTCTGAGGGGCACTCGTCCTCAACATTGGTGCCTCCTTTCCCTTAGCCTTCAATATGAGCTTCTGGCACATTCGATGGCTTCTATTTCCTTAGCGCCTACTCTTGACTCCTTGCCTGATGCTACCATCCTTTTTTCCGACCCCAACGAAAAATCCTATCTCAGTGTGGGCAGCTATGGTGCTAACAGTTGACAAGCTTAAGAAAGTGGACAAGCTGTGGCAGAGACCTGGAAGCCATGCCCTCTTAAAGTGGCCTTCTGTCAATTCAGAACACGTGGCTGCGTGGCTGATAAAACACAGGTGATCAGCTTTAGCTAGAGCTGTCTGACAACGGGATAGGTGTCCTTGCAAGACCTTGAGCTCTTTGCTTATGGAAAAGTTCAAGTTCAAGAAGTTAGACAGTATAGCTTTCTCCAGTGTCATTATAAACTGAACTTTCAGCCATGGATGGAGGCTTGACTGGACTTCCTCTAGGAATCCTTCTACCCAGTTATAGGTGTAAGTTTATCTCTAAATCTAAATTTTTGATATTTCTTCCATATTACTTTCCAATTTGAGTTTGTTTTCCTTCTTTTGAAATTGAAGACCAGATCCTAACTACTAGACTGAATGCCTAATATCACACGACCACCAAAAAATAGCGATTCAATCAAATGATTATCAACTCAAAACCATTCTGATGCTTTGCGCATAACAGACACTCCATAAACATCTTGTGAAAAAATGTTGAGTGACTATGCATTTCATACATCAAAAACTATTCCTGTAAGAATAGCACGGCAACCATGTTAGAAAGGAAAAATTTCTGTAAATGAGTTTTAAGTACAATGACAGGTTTTTTCTGAACCAAAAACTGAGGCATGTACTATAATAATGGAATGAAACATTTGAAATTGAGATCGCGCAAAAACTCAGGAATTACGGTTGCTGTTATTATAATATACTGTGCTGTGTATTATAGTAGTATAACAAGAGCCATAAATATATATACACATATCACATATATAATGCTTAATTATATTAATATAATGAAATAAAATTTAATTATTAATTATATAAACATACATTATACATATATACAGTTATATTAATATATACATATACACATATGCATAACAATTATAGTAATATAATTACATAAACTTAATTGTATTTCAATATAACTACTACTGATTTATATATATAATCTCTGATGTAACTGATTTATATATAAATACATGCAACTCTGACTTACGTATATATATATATATAAATCATATAAAATCTCAAGGTTCACATTACCAAGAACTTGCTTGTGAGTACACAATTCAGTTTCACAAGATCTGCTGATCTTTATAATCTCAGAAAACAAACTGGAAACATTTCTGAACATTATGGCCTTATCAGAAAAACCTTTTTGTCCTAGATCTCCACACTTTCACTGAAGAAATGGTTACCACTGGTTCCCAACCTTGACTGCATAATAGAATTATCTGGGGAGCTTAAACAAACCGATGCCTGGGTTCCACCCCCCAGAAATTCTCATTTCATTCGTCTGTGGTTTATTCTTTTTGTTTATTTTGAAAACCCACAGAATATGACTTCATCACACAGCTTCAGAGATTATCAAATATTGACAGTCTTGTTTCATCAAAGCCCCTGCTTTTGTTTTTTGCCTGCAGTATTTTTTTTTAACATTTATTGGAGTATAACTGCTTTACAATGGTGTGTTAGTTTCTGCTTTATAACAAAGTGAATCATCTATACATATACATATATCCCCATATCTCTTCCCTCTTGCGTCTTCCTCCCTCTCACCCTCCCTATCCCACCCTTCTAGCTGGTCAAAAAGGACCCAGCTGATCTCCCTGTGCTATGCGGCTGCTTCCCACTAGCTATCTATTTTACGTTTGGTAGTGTATATATGTCCATGCCACTCTCTCACTTTGTCCCAGTTTACCCTTCCCCCTCCCCGTGTCCTCAAGTCCATGCTCTAGTAGGTCTGTGTCTTTATTCCCGTCTTGCCCCTACTGCCTGGAGTATTTTAAAGAAAATCCCACACATCATGTTATTTCATCCCCAAGTACTTGTTTGCAATTCTGATTTTTTTAATATATATATATCCACCAGTCTTAACAAAACTTTAAAGGCTTAAAAATTTTAAAAGCTCCTTAATATGATGTAATATCCATTCCCTATTCAAACTTCCCCAAATTGTTTCTAAGATATATTTTTAAATTTAGTTTGCTTGAATTATCATCAAAAAAGATTTACATGCTGCTTTTGGTTATCACTTGATTTTCTTTATTCTACAATAGTCCCTTCCTTTCCACATCCATACCATAAGTTACTGAATAATCCAGGGCATATTTCCTGTCTAGTTATGTCCTGTGGTGTCGTTTAACGTGTACCTCTATCCTCAGTTTTCCTTGAAAACCACCAGAAGCTCAATGAGATTCAGGTGCGATTTTTCCGGCATGCATGTTTCACGGAGCTGGTTACTTCCTGTGGTGACAGCATGAGACTCACAATGTCTGATAGGTCCACTAGGTGGTGCTATTAAGACCAACCCCTTGGTTTAGGGTTTCCAGCCTGAACCTGTTGTTACAAAGTCCTGCTTCAACAGTCCACCTAATGGTTTTAGCCAGTGATGATCATTGCCTAGGTTGAGGTGTTATTTTAAAAGTATCAGTCCTCAATACCAGCATCATTAGAAGCTCTCCAGGTGATCCTACTGTGTAGCCAGGGTTGAAAACCACTGGTTTTCACCTGAAAATGGCACTCTTGGAGAAATAATTTAGCTCTCAGAAACGGGAAAAGCCACTTTAGGTACATGGAGCTGTGCACACCAGAATGAAATAGTCATTTAATTGCTTTTGCATTGGAAAAAAATGGGTCACTCTTGCAGAAGAACTAATGTGTGTCCGAAACTCAATGGTACGGAATACACACAACCTGATGTGTAGGTGTCTGCTGGGCCTGCCCTGCCCTTCTACAGCTGATCCACACATAACATTCCTGCTGCCGCCCAAGCCTGATCCTTGATCAGTTCTACCCCAGTGGGAGAATTTAACAAAATGAAGAACTGTCCCTGTCTCTCCCCTCATACCTTCCAGAGATTAGAACGTCAAAGAAAGTCACTCCACAGGAATACACTTGCTCAACTCCCAGAGAAGTATTTCCTCTTACTGTGGAGCTTTCTTAGAAGATCCCTCGGAGACCAGATCAACTTAAATAAAATGTACTTTGTTCCCTACTGCCATCTTGCCCCTCCCCTCTTCGCTCTCCCCACTAGTAGCCACTAGTTTGTTCTCCTTATCTGTGGGATTATATGAAATCATGTGTGTCACACTGTTGAAAGTTGCAAGGTGCTACAGAATTTTTAAAAATGAGAATTAAAAGAGAAAAAATGTACTTTGAAAACCAACAACGTTGGTCACAAAAAAAAGTGACAGGCTTGGGCTTCCCTGGTGGCGCAGTGGTTGGGAGTCCGCCTGCCGATGCAGGGGACACGGGTTCGCGCCCCGGTCCGGGAGGATCCCGCGCGTGTGCCGCGGAGCGGCTGGGCCCATGGGCCGTGGTGGCTGGGCCTGCGCGTCCGGAGCCTGTGCTCTGCAACAGGAGAGGCCACGGCAGTGAGAGGCCCGCAAACCGCAAAAAAAAAAAAAAAAAAAAAGTGACAGGCTTAAGAATGTGTCTTCCACATCCTCTGTCTTTCCGGAACCCAAAATCACTTAATCACGGCTCCTCCTCTCTCATCCCCAAGGCCAATCTCCCGGGACCCATCCTACTCCTTTCTCTAATGAAATTCATATTCTCTATACCTCATTCTTTATCATCTCTACAGTGTTCATCTGTTTGCCTGATCAAACGTATCAACTTACTAAACCGATCTGCTAATCCGTACACATGGGAAAGCTGTAAAGGGCCACCTCAGGGCAGGGAAACAATATGCCTTTCACGACAACCTTCCATAAACTAAAGCACTGTATTTGCTGACAGACGCCTTAGTGTTTTAGTTAGACGGCACAGTACAAGGGAAAATATTCTGAGATCATGATCTCTGAGTTTAATTCACTGTCTCTACCAGTTATTTTATTTGTGAAAGACATGCTACCTCTCTGAGCCTCAATTTTCTCTCTTATTAAATAGCACATTTGGTTGAGACACAATTTAAACTGTTATAATTTGATGAATGGTCAGTCCAAACCAGAGAGATGATTGCTATTACAGAAGGTCATGTAAGATGTACTTTCCTTAATAAGAATATAAGAGACACAGTACTCATAATGAGATGAGCTGCCACATCAGGTATTAAAGACACTTTTAAAAAAACCTCAAAAGAAATGACTCGTAATTAAAAACTTATGTAAATTATTTAAATATTCACAGGTGGAATGACATGATGTCTGGGAATACTTTAAAATTTTTCAACAAAAAATATTATGAATGAGAGAGTAGATGAAACAAAATTAGCAAAGTACCAAAAACTGTTAAAGAGGATGGTGAATACTAATTTTTTCATATTTGAAATATTTTATAATATGAAGTTTAAAAATCTCATACAATTGCAGCTACCTCCCCATCAGTCTAACTGTGGAATATACCCCATGGTTAGACACTGAAGCACAGTTCTCCATCTGGAGTTACTGAAGGTAGCTGGAGTCCAGAAGAAGTAAAACAGAAAGTCTATAGATAACTATGTAGATTCCAGGATATTCCATAAATGTTGAGTCTGCTCATGCCAACGTCTATCTCTTCACTGAGATACTGTCTGTGCTCAGGAAAGGAGCTAATTCTACTGAAGAACACAAGTTCACTTTCATTACCAGACAAGATCATCAAGGCTCTAAGTAAGAAGGAGAAATTGCACTTAAGTTTCCCAAAATGCAATATCTTGAAGAGTATTCCAACCCTCAATGACTCCCATGAGAAAACATAAAAAGGAAAAAAAAAAAAAGAAAGCATAATATGAGAATTTATGGTTAATATGTGTTGGGTCAGATTTTCCAGAAGTTTAAAGTGCTCCCCAAGGACTGAGCACCAGTGGATCATTTACTCACTCTTTGGTCCCGTGAACAATGTTCAGCAGGTCACCACTGCAGTGGGCTAACACTCCAGTGTTAATGCTAATGGATAGTGCTCCAATCACTGTCCAGAGTGCTTAAACGGTAAAGTAATTCAGCTGGTCACCATAGCAACTCAAGATAAGGTGGATACTTTTCTATTCACCTGGAGAGCTTGGTAAACAAAATTATTCTAAACGGTGTGTTAACTGCAGGTCTGCTTCACTATAAGCACAGATATGCTCTTTTCAAGACTATAAATAAGCTAAATTAATACCTGATGCATGAGGAAAGTCAGCTACCTGAAGTGGTTCTTAAAGTGAATAATTTTGCAAGGTGCATTCATTTCAAGCACGGAAATTCCCACCAGCTTATTGAGATGAAGACATCAGATGGGGTAAAGAAGTAACTGTTTTCGCCTCCCCCAGCTGCTTTCCATTTCTGATGCAGTGGGTTATCTGATGTGATAGAAATGTATTCCAGGAAGATACGCTACAGCCCTGCAATATCTTAAATATGATAGGGAAGATCAGGGTGGACCTCTGTTTTGTTTCAGTTGTTGTTATTGTTGTATTATTTTGGAATAAGAATTGGGGAATGTGGCCCACGTTGGACAAATATAGAAAATTTCTAAGTACAATAATTTGTATTTAAGCTTACACCACTTACTTATGAAGATTCCTTAAAGGCTTTCTTTTATTGCCACTTACCTTCATGAAACTGCACAAACATGAAGAATATAGGATATATCCAAAGTGGGGGAATGTTCAATGTTTTTTGTTAAACCAAGAGCATAAGTGAACAGAAATAAAACACTGGGGCATTAAAAAAAAAAAAAAAAAGCACAGAAAATCTGAAATTCCCATGGTACAAGAGCACAGGATTCTGGTTTCCTCATAATGGGTGCTTGGTAACTAAATGATCTGCCACAAATTTTAACAAATTAATCAACAGAAAGTATTCACAGTTTGTTCTAGTAAAAGAAATCAACTAACTTTGACCAACCATTCTGTTCCCGGACTCTCTACACCAAGCCAAAGCCTGCTTTGAAGGCTACTGAAAATTTCTCTTTCTTTTCTCCATCTGAAGTCCAACTTATAGCAAGCCCCTGAAATAAAAAGAAAGACCTGCTACTTTCTCCCTTTAGGATACATATCTAATAAGTGTTTGAACACATTTATGGAACAGTCCTTCTTGGTCCACGGAAACGAGAAATAAAACTTCCCGGTAGGATGTAAGTGCTCCATTGGGTATCAGATGACTGTTTAGAGCAAAGGATGATGCTTTTGCCAAAGGGAAGTAAGCACATATGAGATGTTACGTTCTACTCCGAGGTACAAAATGATAACAAGTGGTAATTTAATAACCAGTAATCCTGCCTTCAAATAAGAATTTATCTGAATTATTTAGTTAACTGAAAAAAAACCTCAACTTGAGAAAGTCTAGAGTACTGCTCAAGGGAGAAAAATCATTAAACACAGAATTACTTGGGTTAATATTAAAACCCTTCAGTAGGTTTCCATACTACTATTCCTTTCCCTCTCTTTTGCTTCTAGAATAAAGTTTCTAAGCATGGAGTGGGGACAGCTACAGAGGGGTGCTGTGCATCGGAGTGTGCTCCCAATTTAGTCTGGATCCAGCTTGTGGATGCAACAGGTAAACTGTCACAAAAACATAAGCCGCATTGCCAAAATGTTGGGTTTCGGGAAAGTGATTTTTCCTAACTAAAATGAAGTCATAATATAATAATGGCTTCCAAGATGCTTGCAAAACGTTATACTTTTATTATAGCATATACAAGTAAGAGCAATACCTGATCTTATAAAGGGAAATAGTTTACTATTTCATCACTAAGTATGATGTTAGCCATAGATTTTCTTTTATAGATTCTCGTTATCAAATGAGGAACTTGCTTTATATTTCAAGTTTGCTGAGAGATTTAATCATGAACCTATATTACAGTTTTTTCAAATGTTTTTCAGCATCTCCTGAGGTGATCATATGATCTTTCTCCTCTGTTCTATCGAATATGATAGACTGCACTGACTGATTTTCAGATATTAAACCAACCTTTCATTCCTTGGTAAAGACATGTTATTCTTTATACATATTGTTGGGTTCAATTTTCTAAAATTTTATTAAGAATTGTTGTGCCCATACTCATAAGGTTATTGGTTTCTAATTTTATTTTCTTATATTGTCCTTTTCAGTCTTGGTATCAGGTAATACTAGCTTCATAAAATAAGTTGGGAAGTGTTCCCTCCTGTTATTTCCTTAAAGAATTTAAGATTGGTATCATTTTTTTTCTTAAAATTTTAGAGAATTAATAGTCAAGTTATCTGGCCCAAGAATTTTCTCTGGGACAAAGTTTTGATAATAACTACAATATGTGATATCATCACTTCTATTCAATATTGTAATTAGAAGTTCTAGCCAGAGCAATTAGCCAAGGTAAAAAGTAAAGGCGTTAAAAATTGTCAAAGAAGAAACAAAACTGTCTTTATTCACAAAGGATATAATTGTATACAAAGAAATTCCTAAGAAATGTACAAGGACCAACTAGCTCTAAAAAAAAAATGAGAGATATACTCATGGGTTGGAAAACTCAGTATTGTAAAGATATTAATTTTGCCTAAATTTATCTAAAGAATCAAAGTGATTCCATCAAAATGTCAGCAGGCTTTGTGAAAACCTAATAAACTGATGTTAAAATTTATATGGGGATTTAAAGGACCTGAGATTGCTAAAACATCTTGAAAAAGAACAAGGTTGGAGAACTTAAACTATTTGATTTCTTGATTTAGTTAAGAGTGTAGTATTGGCATAAGCACAGACAAATAGACCACAAAATAGAGATCCACAAATAGACTCCTGCTTATACAGACATTTGAATTTTTACAAAGACACAAATGCAATTCATTGGGTAGAGAATCAGGGACTTCCCTGGTGGCACAGTGGTTAAGAATCCACCTGCCGGGGCTTCCCTGGTGGCACAGTGGCTAGGAATCTGCCTGCCAAGGCAGGGGACATGGTTCGTGCCCGTCCAGGAAGATCCCACATGCCGCGGAGCGGCTAGGCCCGTGAGCCACAACTACTGAGCCTGCGCGTCTGGAGCCCGTGCTCCGCCAATGGGAGAGGCCACGACAGTGAGAGGCCTGCGCACCGCGATGAAGAGTGGCCCCCGCTCGCCACAACTGGAGAAAGCCCTTGCACAGAAACGAAGACCCAACACAACCAAAAATAAATAAATATATTTATAAAAAATTTTAAAAAAAGAAAAAAAAGAATCCACCTGCCAATGCAGGGGACACAGGTTCGAGCCCTGGTCCAGGAAGATCCCACATGCTGCGGAGCAGCTAAGCCAGTGAGCCACAACTACTGAGCCCGCGTGCCGCAACTACTGAAGCCTGTGCACCTAGAGCCCGTGCTCCGCAACAAGAGAAGCCACTGCAATGAGGAGTCCGCGCGCCACAACAAAGAGCAGACCCCGCTTGCCGCAACTAGAGAACACCCGCATGCAGCAATGAAGACCCAACACAGCCAAAAATAAATATTTTTTAAAAATGGGTAGAGAAACATTTTCACTAAACTAAATGTGCTTAGTGGACATCTGCATGGAGAAAAATTAATCTTGACCCATACCTCATAATATACATGAAAATTAACTAAAGACATATCGCAAACCTAAATGTACGTTAAAACTTTAAAGATCCAAGAAGAAAACGTAGGAGATTATGTTCATAACCTCGGGGTAGGCAAAGACTTCTTAGACAGAATGCATAAAGCACTACCCATAAAAGAAAATATTGATAAAATGGTATTCATCAATATTTAAAACTTCTGCTCTTCAATCAACAACCTTTAAGAAACTGAAAGGGCAAACTACGTTCTGGGAGAATATATTTGCCACACATATATTAGACTCACATCCATAGCATGTAAAGAACTATGAATTAATAACAAGAAGACAAACTAATAGAAAGTGCATAAAAGACTTGAATAGACACTTCATAAAAGAAGACATGAGTGGCCAATAAGCAGAGACAAAGATGCTCAACATCATTAGGCATCAGAGAAATGCAAATTAAAACCACTATGAGTTACTACTACATACCCTCTATTAAACAGACTAATAACATCAAATCATTGGCTAGGATACAGAACAGCTGGAACTCTCATTCACTGGGATAGGGATATTGCAAAATGGTACAACCAGTGTAGAAAACTGGACACTTCTGATAAAGTTAAATATGCACATGGCTTATGATCCAGCAATACCATTCCTAAGTACTGTCCCAAGAGAAATTACAACATAGGTTGACCAAAAAACTTGAATATGAATGTTCATAGCATCTTCATTCATAATATTCCCAAACTGGAAACAACCCAATATCCATCGTGTGACACATCCATACTGTAGAACACAAAGAGAAATGAACTACTCGTACACGCAACAATTTAGACTAATCTCAGGAGCATTATGTTGAGCTAAAGAACCTAGGCACAAAACAGTACCTACTCTACGATTCCATGTATGTGAAATTCAAGACTAGGCAACACTAAGTGATAGTGACACGGATCAGTGGTTGTGTCTAAGTGGGATACGAGGAAGAAGTGTGAGGGGCCGGAGGAATTTTTTGGAGTGATGGAATTGGTCTGTATCTTAATGAAGGGTGCGTTCACGAGTGTATACATCTGTCAAAACTTACTGAATAACTGTATCTTATTGTATATAAATTATGCCTGTAAATTATAGCATCAAAAGATCATGTGTTGGTAATATCTGATACTATCTCTTTTCTCCCGTAATTGACTCCCTCTTTCTCCCATACAGAGTCCTCCTACAGGACACAAACTGAGGGAAGGATGACTTAAAGTTTCTTCAATCCCTCTCTTCATGCAGAATTCCAAATTTGCTTTCTTGAGTCTTGCTATGGTATTTTTCTAGGCTGCTCACAGGAAATCCAGCGAAATTGTATATTATTCACTTTTTAAAAATCATCCTCAGCATAAATGATCATTTTCGTTGTGAATGTAGCACAGTGGAACATAAAACAAATGTCCTGATTTAGTGGAGTTGTTTTCCTAGCCAATGTGACAAAACCTAAATTATTTGAAACAATAAGAGAATTGGAGCTAAGATGTGTGAAAACCAAGAGTAACTCTAAACTGAATGAGGAAAAGACATTTCAACCCTCCTCCTATACCAGACTTAAAGGAGCTGCCAAAGAGCAGCTTAAGCAGCAATTTTTTTTTTCACTCTCCTTATCTTTAACTACCTTTTGGTAAAAAGTACTAGTAAAACAGGCAGAAAGCACGTGGAAAAAGCAGGAACAAATTTCCATTACTGAGACCGCCTGAAAATGATACCAAATCTAAAACATCTCAAGATACGTATGTCTCAGAGACATAGCTTTGTTCATTCCTTTTCTCTAAAAGAAGCACTACAAAAATGCAAAGGATGCTTCACAACTTTGAAAATGCATGAGAACGGTGATATTTAACGGTGATCACACCTTTAGAATATGCCTGGCCCCCCTTCAAAGGTTCAGCAAATGCATTACTGAGATCCTGGCCCTACTGAAACCTCAGTGTTTGCTTAGAAGATTGCTAAGATGATGAAACGGAACTATATTTACAAGCAAAGCCAAAAGAAAGCAGGGAGGCTCAGTGGGCTCTTCAAATCTATTAAGCATGACAGTTCTTCCTTCAGAAACTCTTAAGTATATGGGCATAAGCCAAATAGGTAACACATTTTGTTATTTTTGAAGCCATTAAGATTTTTGATTAATCCTCTGTTTCTAATAGATGCAAAGGGGAAATAAAATAGACCCTAAGGTAATGCAGAAGGGCCCAGATGTAGAGATGCTGTAAGGATAATGGACACTGATATTTTTTCATCTCAGTCTGGAAGGAGGCATGGTTGTCCTCAGGGAGTTTACTACCTCTCCCCGCACATGTATAGCTCGAAGCCCTCCACGCGGCGGCCAGTGCCCATCAGTAACACGACTGGCACTCCTGGGTCAATAAGATGAGCTTGGGGAAAACGGGTGTGCCTAGGAGCTTGCTTGCTTCAATGGCCGCTTCCCTCTTTGGTCAGCACATTTCTGCCTTCTCTGCTTCCTCCTTCTCCTTTCCTGTTAAGAGACCTGCTTTCTACTCATCACCTGGGAAGACTCTCAATCAATTTCACCAAGATCCTGGGATACGGTCTTATGTGTGTGTCTTCAAAGTTACTTGCATTTCTCGAGGACGATCAATAGTACGTTTGTAATGAATAAATGATATTAAAGACGGACACTCTTCATATGAAATGTGAAACGAACTGAGGCTTCAATTGCCTCATCAACACTGTAAACCTGGGCAGAGGCAGGGAGATGAAAATATTACGCCAGCAAGGATCTTGAAGACTGTGCTATAGAACGATAATTTGCATGGATTTAGATTCTTAGCTATCCAAACAGAGGGCTATTTACAAATAAAGTGGTGATGTAAATAATTTAAGCTTTCCTCTTGAGTTGGCTTTGTCCTAACAGGTCTTTTGTTTCTCCTCTTGGCCTTCCAAACCACCATGCATAGCCTTGATCCTATAGGAAAATGCTCTCCTAGCATCAAAGAAACGACTGAGATTACTCTTTTGGAACAAATGCATCAGGAATTGAGGAGATAATGGTGATTATCTCTTCACATTTCAGGACTAGAGTTGGTAAGGTTGGGTAGGAGTAAGGTAGGAATTCCCTCTCTCTCTGAACAGCAGACTCTCCTGGGAGAAAGTGAATTCTCACCTCTGCAATGCAATGGAACCCCATGCCCCAGATTTGGTATTTGGCCAGCTTTTCAAATGGACAGCCAGGTATATTGGCTAATTATACATAAACCCATAGGAAGCAGAGCAAAGATTCATTAAGTCCCAGGCAAGGTTAAATAAAGTACTTCCTGAAAACGGGTTCCAGAAACATTATTCACTTGCTCTAAGAGTTTAACGTGTAAGTGCAACCTGAGCACTTGCCAGTCATTCATACAAGTAAGAGCAGCGACAGTTCAGAATGAGTGACGTATAAGTGGATGGATACAGCACAGCGAAGAGACTGCGGATCTGAATTCATGCTCAAACACCAGCTAGCTGACCTTTAGCAAGTCAGCTTCTCAGTGTCCAGTTTCTCAGCTATAAAATATCCTCTTAGAGGGTGATGTGAGGTGATTAGCAGGAAGTTATACGGTGGGATGTCAAGACTGGGATTGCGGGTATAGACATCTTTATAAAAACCGGGGCTGCAGCTCAGGGCATTAAGAAAATCTGTGGTTTAGATATGGCCACGCAGGTCAGTCCTCCCTGCTGAGACCTTGGAGGAAGTGAGCTAATAACTAGCCTTTAGCTGGCAGAATTCCCAGAGCAGCCCAAGTCTGTCCAGGGCAGGAGCTGGCCAAGCAGTGTCAGGGAGTGAGGATGACCAGGCAGAGCGTAACGGCAGGAAGGACAAAACCAACCGGCGGCGCCTGCTGGCTTCATAGTGAGAGCTCACGCTCTAGTAAGGAGCCTCACCTTCTACCTAAATACCTTGTAGGTGGACGGGGGAAACCCAGTCAGTCAGCCCCACAGCTGCACAACAGCAGGTGTTCAATAAAGATAGTTAGAACCATTTTTAGGCAACTTGGCACTAAAAGGGCTACTTTTTTTAAAAAAAATTATTAATTAATTTATTTTGGGCTGGGTTGGGTCTTCGTTGCTGCGCGCAGGCTTCTCATTGTGGTGGCTTCTCTTTGCTGAGAAGCACAGGCTCTAGGCGCGTGAGCTCAGTAGTTGTGGCACGCGGGCTCAGTAGTTGTGGCTCGCGGGCTCTAGAGCACAGGCTCAGTAGTTGTGGTGCACGGGCTCAGTAGTTGTGGCACGCGGGCTCAGTAGTTGTGGCTCGCGGGCTCTAGAGCACAGGCTCAGTAGTTGTGGCGCACCGGCTTCATTGCTCCACGGCATGTGGGATCTTCCCGGGTCAGGGCTGGAACCCGAGTCCCCTGCATTGGCAGGCGGATTCTCAACCACTGCACCACCGGGGAAGTCCCTAAAAGGGCTACTTTTATAACTACATTGTGCCTTCATTTTCCCAATCGGATAAGAGCAACTTGTCCCTACGATTTTAGTACTTGTTACAGAGGCCCCTGAGCGCCTGTATGTGGAGCAGCTGCGGCCACTTGGAAGAACATGGGCAGCCCTCAGAGATACTGCCGCTTCGGCTCCAGACCATCGAAGTAAAGTGAACACCACAATAAAATGAGACACGCATTTTCTGGTTTCCCAGTGCGTATAAAAGTTATGCTTATACTATGCTGTAGTCTCTTAAGTAGGCAAGACCATTGTCTTAAAAAAACAATGGATATACCGTAATTAAAAAATACCTCATTGCTAAAAAATGGTAACCAGCATCTGAGCCTTCAGCAAGTAATGATCTTTTTGCTGGTGGGAGGGTCCTGCCTCAATGTCGATGGCTCCTGACTCTTCAGGGAGCTGACTGATAAAGGCTGGGGTGGCCGTGACAATTTCTTAAATAGACAACGATGAAATTTGTCCCACTGATCGACTCTTCCTTTCACAAACAATTTCTCCAGAGTAGCCAGTGCCATTTTACTGCATTTTACCCACAGTAGAACTTCTTTCAAAATTGGAGTCAGTCCTCTCAAACCCTGCCGCGAATTTTAATTAAGTTTATTAAATATTCTAGATCCTTTGCTTTCATTTCCACAATCTTCATACAATCTTCACCAGGAGTTGATTCCATCTGAAGAAACAATTTCCCTTGCTCATCCGTATGAAGCAACTCTTCATTCATTCAAGTTTCATTGAGAGATTGCAGCAATTCAGTCACATCTTCAGGCTCCACTTCCAATTCTAGTTCTCTTGCTATTTCCACCACATCAGTAGTTACTTCCTCCTCTGAAGTCCTGAACCCCTCAAAGTCATCCATGAGGGTTAGAATCAACCTTTTCCAGACTCAGTTTAACGCTGGTATTTGACCTCTTCCCATGAATCATGAATGTTCTTAATGGCATCTAGAATGGTTAATCTTTTCCAGGTTTTCAACTGACTGTGCCGAGATCCATCAGAAGAATCACTATCTATGGTGGCTATAGCCTTACAAAATGTATTTCCTAAATAATTAATGACTTTAAAGTCAAAATCACTCTTTGATCCACAGGCTACAGAGTAGATGTTATGTTACCAGGCATAAAAACAACATTAATGTCACTGTACATCTCCAGAGCTCATGGGGGACCAAGTGTACTGTCAATGAGCAATAATATTTTGAAAGGAATCTTTTTTTCTGAGCAGTAGGTCTCAACGGTGGGCTTAAAATAGTCAATAAACCATGTTGTAGAGATGTGCTGTCATCCAGGCTTTGTTGTTCCATTTACATAGCACAAGCCAAGTAGACTTAGCATCGTTCCTAAGGGCCCTAGGATTTTCAGAATGGTAAATGAGCACTGGCTTCAACTTCAAGTCACCAGCTGCATTAGTCCCTAACAAGAGAGTCAGCCTGTCCTTTGAAGCCAGACACTGACTTCTCCTCTCTAGCTATGAAAGTCCTAGATGGCATCTCCTTCCCATAGAAGGCTGTTTCATCTACATTGCAAATCTGATGTTTAGTGCAGCCACCTTCGTTAATTAGCTTAGCTAGATGTTCTAGATGACTTGCCGCGGCACCTCCATCAGCACTTGCTGCTTCACCTTGCACTTTTTATGTTGTGAAGACGGCATCTTTCCTTAAACCTCAAGAACCGATCCTGCCAGCTTCAGACTTCTCTTCTGCAGTCTCCTCGCCTCTCTCAACCTTCACAGAAGAGCGTTAGGACCTTGCTCTGGATTAGGCTCTGGCTTTAAAGAAATGTTGTGGCTGGTTTGATCTTCTATCCAGCCTACTCGAACTTTCTCCACATCAACAATAGGGCTGTTTTGCTTTCTTGTTATTTGTGTGTTCACCAGAGGATCACTTTTAATTTCCTTCAAGAATTTTTTTCTTTGTATTCACAACTTGGCTAACTATCTGGCACAAGAGGCCAGGCTTTTGGCCTGTCTCAGCTTTCGATCTCAGCTTTCTACATGCCTTCCTCATTATGCTTAATTATATGTAGCTTTTGATTTAAAGTGAGATGGGACTCTTCCTTTGCCTTCAACACTTAGAGGCCATTTTAAGATTTTCTACTGGCTTAATTTCAATAATGTTGTGTCTCAGGGAATAGGGAGGGACTAGGAGAGGGAGAGAAAGGGGGGAACGGCCAGATGGTGGAAGTCAGAACACACACAATATTCGTCGATTAAAGCTTGCTTTCTTATATGTGCGTGGTTCATGCCTCCAAACGACTACAGTAGTAACATCAAAGATCACTGATCACAGATCACCATAGCAAATATAATAATCATGAAAAAGTTTGAAATAGTGCAAGAATCACAAAAATGTGACAGAGACGCAAAGTGAGCCAACACTGTTGGAAAAATGGTGCAGACAGACTTGCCTGATGCAGCGTTGTCACCAACCTTCAGAATGTAAAAAAAAAAAAAACAGTATCTTTAAGCACGATAAAGCAAAGCGCGATACAACAAGGTCTGCCTGTAGTAGGGTTATCTTTGCAGGGATTAGGAGTGAGAACGTATCCTGCATCAACAGCATCCACAGTGATACCACAAGACTTCATCCTCAGAACCTTCCAGCACAAGGTAAAAGTATGTCATTAGCAGCAGTAGCGGGTTAACATCACTCAAAGAAATTGTAAGCCCTCTCAACTGCCTATTTTCACATTAGGAATGTTGCCTCTGCTACTTAACAAATAAGGCAGATGTTAATAGCATACCACAAATGTAACGTCATTAAGTTGGTAGACACAAAATAAAATAGGTACTGGAGGGATGTGTTTCATTTTAACCTCTCTTTGGAACAAGTATTCTCCAAACTTTGACATCACCAGAACCATGTGATGTATTAATAATTTAGATCCTAAGAATAACTAATAGGTGCTGATATTGCTGCAAAATCCTAAGGACAAAACCTTGAGACAGGGAGGTCCGAAGAGCAAACACAATTTTTTTTAAATCCTGATGTACTAGAATAAGTAGGGATAGAATAGTTTTTGAGTCTTTCTTTCCCTCTATTATATTCGGGAGAGTGATTGTTTGGCTAGACTTGGCAGTATAAATAATTAAAACGGCAGGGCCTGTCCAAGTGAGTACTGCAGTCTCCACTAATATTTTATTGCATGATTCAGTTAATTTAATAAGAGAAGACAAATCATGGCTCCTTAACTGACTCAAGTTTACTTTTTTAAAAGAAGTAATTAAATCTCAAAATTCCCCAGGCTCTCCTCTCCACAGTCCCGCAAGTGTTCCTCTAACTTTCCATAACCTTACAATCGAGACCAAAGATTTAACTTCAGAATAGCTGACTACATATCAGGGGGATAAGTGATATACTTCCTCACCTCTAGGGAGGTGATGGGTCTTCCAACAGCCCATGAAAATTCACAAAGCTTGTAAAAACAAATACACTAAATCTACTTTTGAAAGTGGCTTGTTTATAAAAGAAAAATGTCTGCATCAAGGAAGTAAAAAGAGCAGTGAGCTATTACATTTCCAATCCTAGGCTGTCACCACTGCCTGGGATCCTTACAGATCTTCCCGTCAATTTCTCATCAGATACTCACCTTGGAAAATTTCGGAGATGAAGAGGATGAGATTGAATAAATAAATTGCTCAGAGTCACAGAGCAAGTTAGTGACAAAGCCAACAGAACACAGTTCACGTGCCCACCAAATCAGCACAGTGGCTTTCAATATTGTCCATTCTAATAATAATAACTATAATCATTTGATAAGTGCTTACTGTTCTTTGCAAAGCCCTTACCATGTATTACGTCTTTATCCTCATAAGAATCTGTAAATAAAAATTATCATGTCCTTAAAAACCTCTAGAACTGAACTCCTGCCGCTCCACCTCTCCTAATCTACTCCTTCGGGTTCTCCCAGCCCCAGTCCCACCAGCATTCACTCGATGGCTCAAGCCAAAAACCTTGAAACCACCCTCGACTGACCTCTTCCGCTCATAGCCATGCTCAACCCACCAGCAAATCCTGTCAGCTCTACCTTCAAAACAGACAAGGGAAAAGTGGTCAGATCTGAGATCTAAGTCCAAGGGACCAAATTCTCTAGCCTACACTACACACAACTGGCATAGAGTAGATGTTGGATACGCATCGGCCTCATGCTGACTGCACAGTCTCCTTGTTGGTCCCATCCCCCAGCCCTTCCATTCTTGCCTGTTTTCCAGTCTACCCTCTGCAGGGCCCTCTGATCTGGAGTCCAGTGAAAGTGTGAAAAAAGGTCATGGTACTTCCTCACTCTAAAGTTCCCCATGCATTCTCATCACATGTAGAATAAAATGTAAAACCTAATAAGCTGACTCAACTCAGCTCCCGTCACTGCCCTTTCTCTTCTTCAAGCATCCACAAGCACTCTCTTGCCTTCACTGTGTTCTCTCTGCCCAGAACATTCCTCCCCTCCTTCCTTCATCTTTCCTCCAGCCCTGACCTCCTGACCTACACTAACTCTCTCTCTCTCCTTCCATTCAAAGCTGAAAAGTTGTCTGCTCTTCTCTATATACTTCACCTACCCTTATTCTTCAATCCTTTCCCATCTAGCTTCCACACCTGAACTGACGCTTGCTAGGATGACCCGTAACGTCCGGTTCCTAAAAACCAATACGAATGTTTTCTTCCCCATCTCAGTTAATCTGTCACAGCATTTGACCCCACTTACCCCTCCCTGTATTTTGAAACATCAATCTCCTTGCCTTCTACAAAGCAGTCATCTTCTCGTTTCCCTCCTATCTGGTCCTTCGGTTCCTCCTTGTAGGCTCACTCTCCTAAATGGAGCTATTCATGTCACAGCTCTTCACCCTAGGTGTTCCCATCATGCCCATTCCCAAATGTGCACACCTAGATTTCTCTTCTGGAGTCCACAGTCATACATATCCAACTGTCTTTGCACATTTCTAAGTTTCGTAGGTGGCAAATATATGTCAAAAATCAAGTACCTGGGCTTCCCTGGTGGCGCAGTGGTTGAGAGTCCACCTGCTGATGCAGGGGACGCGGGTTCGTGCCCCGGTCCGGGAAGATCCCACATGCCGCGGAGCGACTGGGCCGGTGAGCCATGGCCGCTGAGCCTGCGCGTCCGGAGCCTGTGCTCCGCAAGGGGAGAGGCCACAACAGTGAGAGGCCCGCGTACAGCAAAAAAAAAAAAAAAAAAAATCAAGTACCTGATCCACACCCCTAATCCAGCACGAATAAAAAGCAAATGACCCAATTTTTAAGAGTCAGGTCTTCGTGGATGTTCCCCATCTCTGTAAATGACACCACTATCCATCTTATTGTGCCATGCAGAGCTCTGCGCCACCTTAAAACCCTCCTCTTCCTCACCTCCTCCTATCCTTCTATCAATGAATTCTATTAATTCCACCCTCATCCCCAAACTAGCTGTGGATCTCCATCCTTACCTGAACCACCCCATCTAAACTACCACTGCATTTCACCCAGATGACTGAACTAAGTCTAATCTGTTTCAACTGGTTCTCCACTCTACAACTATAATCTTGTATTGAAAAAGCACATCTGTTCACATTAAAGCCCTTGATGAAAGCTTCTCAGTAGCTTTCCATTACTTTTAGGATGAAGCAAAATTCCTTCAAAAGGTCAGAAGAGCACTACCTGGTCTGGGTTAGGGACTCACATCCTCAGCCTCAGCTTATGTGGTACTGACTGCTGCACTCCCTCTGTCATTCAGCCCTTCTTCTCCTATTTTTCAATTCCCTCCTACTGCAGATTCTTTGCAAATGCTGCTCCCTCCCCCTCCTTACTGAAGTAACACACCATCTTTTAATTAATATCCCAGTGACCAATTCATTGAAGAATTGGTTACTAGGGGCTTCCCTGGTAGCTCAGCAGTTAAGAATCCTCCTGCCAATACAGGGCACATGGGTTCAATCCCTGCTCCAGGAAGATCCCACATGCCACGGAGCAACTAAGCCCATGAGCCACAGCTACTGAGCCTGCGCTCTAGAGACCGTGAGCCACAACTACAGAGCCCACCTGCCACAGCTACTGAAGTTCGCGCACCTACAGCCCGTGCTCTGCAACGAGAAGCCACCACGATGAGAAGCCTGCGTACCACACCGCAGTGAAGACCTGACACAGCCAAATATAAATAAATAAATAAAATTTATTTAAAAAAAAAAGAATTGGTCACTGGGATATTCTTCCTTCACTCTTCCAACCCCCCACCTGGGATTTGTGGCTAATTAGTTAATTTAAAATTTTACACACTTTTCTTTTCAAGTGTAACATTTATAGAGAACCAACTGGCTCAGGGTTGTAAAGAAGATTAAATTAAACTGTTTCTAAAATGTCTTGTCTATAGTTAGCCTTGGACAAATACTATTTCCTTCTCTCTTGCAATTCTCCCTACCCCCATGATTGTATACGACCTGTAATACTGCTGCTGTAAACTATTCTTTGGGAATTGAAATGAGAATGACCCTTTCTTCCCACCTCTATAAGAAAATAATTTGATTAGTAATTGGGAGGTCATAATTCTTCCATGAATCCCACTTCTGAATTATTATGCCAGTTTCTAGTAGAACTCCTAAATTCCAGTGACCTGAGGTTCATATTTTCAAATTGCTCCAAGAGGTATTGTCAAGTTACGTAAGCACTCAGGGAACAAGAGAAGGAGAGAACAGAAATACCACTAAACTAGAAGAAAGCCAGGAGAGGTCAAATCCCCGCCTGCAAATATCACTGCATGATCAAGAAAAAACACGCACTATGAGGCGATGCTCATTTAGTAGAGTAGCATTCATTTCGGCATAAAAATTTAGAGAGTCACTTGTGGTTTGTTGTAACAAGACCTGATCTATACAGCAGTTCATTCTTAATAAAACACCATTCTGAGTTTACTTACAGGTGAGGCCACCATCAGCATTCTAAGGATCTCAGGGCTCTCTACTGATCACTTCTACTTTTAAATGTACTTGAGGTTTATCATTTATTTTCTCATCGTTTAGTTCTTATATTTCACCTCTCTCTGACACATCACCATCCTAGACAGAAAAGTAAAGAGTGTGGGTGTACATAACAGCGCTTGACATAAGATTTAGACGTTCAATCCTGCATTTGTGTATTTCTACTGCAAAAACATTCACACGCATGTGTGGTATCCTGTGATATAAAAATAATACTTGTTCCATTGAGAGCATGGTCTTCTTGCTTTCCCACAGAGCTCTCTCTGCCAGCACAGCCCTGTGTGGAAAAAATTCACACGAGGTTAATCCAGGGGACACTTAGGAAAATGGCTCCCCACTCCTACTAATTACCGGCTTTCCCCTTTTCCTGTAATCAGTTGATGTTCACGAGATGGAATGTCATGCTCTGGGGAGCTCTATTTGAAATCAAAGTAACCAGGGTCCTCTTCTACTCTCTGGATGTAAATTGTCTTTCAGGAAAGAAAACAGCTTCTCCTGGTGGAAGGTGGTAGTGAGAGAATGCAATCATCCATCCCATCTTCCAGAAAGAGACGAGCAGAAGGGAAGTGGCGAGGCTCAATGTCCCTAGGAGTAACCCCACTGAAAGCTCATTTATGTAGTGTTTATGCATTATGCAGAGGCATGAAAGTCAGGTAACTGCTGACTTGGCCTCCAAAAACAAACATATTAAGAAATATTGCTTGCAAAAGAATATACGCAACCCCTAATTTGCAAGCACTAAATTATATCGGATATCTATTTATAATCCCCACCATGTATGCAGATGTATACTGCCTACACTTATCTTTGCCCTAAATCTTTTCTCCTTTTTCCAGCACCCAGAGTCCTTGCTTTCACTGTGAAAAACAAAATAGAAAAACAAAACATGAACTTGCAAATAGAAAGTTCAAATTTTTTTAAAACATTTTAAAGGATAAAAGTTGCGCAAAGCAAGAAAAGCTTAGTGGGCTATCTCTAAGAACTCAGTTGCAGGTGTTCTGTTTCAAATGACCACCTTCTATACTTCCTTAATCTTTTGCTTCATTTTCTTGTACTGTCTGGCATCCTACTAATGAAAGATATACTGGGAATGGCAAGTATCATTTTTGAAAATGACAACACACCTAAGAGGATTAAGAATAAATCAGGTAATTTATTATGAATCAAGCTTGTTTTTAATCGAACATCACCTATTTTCTGGATTATAAAACCAATACATGAGAAAACCATAATCACTTTAGAATCCCACCATCCCAATCTATATACAATTAATATTTGAGGTGTTTATTTCCTATTTTATATGAATTTAGTTTCTAGGGTTGATATCAATGCTTTTATCTTGAATTTTCTCCTTAACATTTAAACTTATGCATTTTCCCCTGTCATTAAGAGTCTTCATAAACATAGCTTCAATGGCCGCATAACGCCGCGTTGCATGTGTTTAGCATAGTTTACTTAACCATCCATCCAGTGTTGCACATTTAGGCTGTTTCCAATTTTTTATTATTGAAAAGAAAGCTGTGATTAACACCTTTATGCAAAAATCTTTGCATTTCAGAATATTGTTTTAGGATGGATTCTAGGAGGAATTACAGGGTCAGAAGGAGGGTAGATGGTTTTCATTTTAACATGTACTTGAGGTAAGCTCACTGAAAGCTTGGGACTCTCTTAGGGACTGGACAGGCTAGAACTACTGGAAATGGAGCAAAAAATAGCATGAAAGTGAAAAAGAGGAGTGCCCAAATGTGAGAGAGAAAGGTGAAAAGATGCCAAAGATATACTTCACCTATTACACAAGTTTGCCTTGGGCTGGTCCTGCGTAAGATAAACGGGCCTTTATTCTGTTTTCTCTTCATACAATCTCCTGCTTCCAGGATCTAGGTCTTGGGCTAAAAATGTGACTGCGCAACGTCAGCTACAATATTACAAGTTAAAAAATAAAAATTTGTGTTGGCTTGCGTGGTTATACACATTCCAAATTCAGAAGAAGGAACTAGAAACTAACTTAAGGAGACAATATGTGAAATGGTTAAAGGCACAGATTGCAGAGAGGGGGTGCACGGATGGGTTCAAACACTGGCTCCGTGACCTTAAACAAGATAGTAAGCTTCCCTATCCCTCAATTTCCTCACCTATGAAATGGGTACAATTAACAGTACTCAGAGTTGTTGTGAGGATTAAATGAGTTAATGATATCAAGTGTTTAGAATAGTGCCTGGCACATACTAGTGTGTGTAACGGCATTATAAAAATAGTTGTTATAAAGTTTGAAAAACAAGAAAAGCTGAGAGCAGCCTTTTTAGAATGCAAAGAATGTTAAAAGAGAACGAACCAGAATAGTAGGAACGCAATTTCATTTCTTACAATAGTGTTAAATATGGTGGAAGGGTAGACTATTTTATGTGAGGTTTTGCAAAGAACAATAAAAATAGGGTGAAACTTGACTCTGCCTAGTACTGCAGGGACATGACATTAAAGTCAAGACAATAAATTCAACAAAAAAAGACTAGGTGGGGCTTCCCTGGTGGCGCAGTGGTTGAGAGTCTGCCTGCCGATGCAGGGGGCACGGGTTTGTGCCCCGGTCCGGGCAGATCCCACATGCCGGGGAGCGCCTGGGCCCATGAGCCATGGCCGCTGAGCCTGCGCGTCCGGAGCCTGTGCTCCGCAACGGGAGAGGCCACAACAGTGAGAGGCCCACGCACCGCGATGAAGAGTGGCCCCTGCTTGCCACAACTAGAGAAAGCCCTCACACAGAAACGAAGACCCAACACAGCAAAATTAATTAATTAATTAATAAACTCCTACCCCCAACATCTTCTTAAAAAAAAAAAAAAGGTATTACCATAGAGTCTCAAATGATACATGAAGAATGGAGGCTCAGTAAGATCGATTGTGCAAAGGATCTCAACTAGTAAACAACAGAGCCAAGATTCCAGCCTGGACTCCAATTCAAGACTATGATGTTTCCATCATGTTAAATAGTGTCACATTTTTGGTAAATCAGTCTGTTCTACTATCAGCTCAGGCTGAGCTTAGGAAATAGAAGAATGTCTCCTCTAAGTCCAACTATCACCTAAACTTGCCCAATATAATGGTTTATATAGGTTTGTAATTATATTTGCAAATCACATCACCCACATCTGAACTACGGAGTTTCATACCCTGCCACCGCCCCTCCTACATCCTGCCCTTCAGCATGCGAAGTATTTAAAGCACTTTGATTTCACCAGGTTTCCCCAAATCAAAGATGCTGACTCAGGCTGTTCCCCGTATTGGGGGTAAAAACATGTCCATTGGTCTATTCATCCAGCCTTGCTCAATCACCAGCTGCTCAGAAACTTCCAAACATCTCTAACAGTCATCACATAAAATCATGATTGTATATTTAGCTTCTTCTTTCTCTTAAAAAATAAACTACTCGGAGGTAGAGTTTTCTCATCTTCATCATTTCCTCCCTAATTTCTGGAAAAGTCTGATAAGTAATAACTGCAGATAACATTTATTCAATTCATCAAAAAATGAAGTTAGTTATGCTATAATCTGTTCCTCTTCTAACTGTAAAACCTCAAACTTATCTTTCAAACAATATGTTGTTTCAGGTTTCTTATTTTTTCTTTTTTTTAGAACTTAGAAAATTCCAGAGTATTTGCTAAGCCATGACATCACAGAGCCAGAAAGGGAGCCTGATTCAGAACACTACTCAATAAATAAAAGCACCTCAGTTCAGAATTTTTTGCTCTTATCTTTTTGTTTATTAACTTCATGGTATGCTCACCTCTGGGGACAACAGGAACAAAGATAAGTCCCCAGGAAATTGAGCTGACAGGAACAAGCTGAAAGTAAACCTCTCTGCTATGCGGTTGGGTGCAGGATAGGGCTATGCCACTGTGACCCACTACACTAGTGAAGAGAGGAAAACCAGGAGAAGCCAAGAGATTAAGAATAGGCGGTCAGGATATTTTAGAGGAAGAAATAAATTCCACAACATGTCTATGAAAGTGACTGGCCCAGTGTATTACAAAGAAAAGACATCCAATTGTTTCTTGTCCCTACCCACAGACATTGGACTGGAGATGGAGGATCCCCTCATTAGTTCTAGAACAGGGTCAGGGCAAGGAACACAGAGCTGGCTGCACATTCTTCGCATCTGGGATGGAGCTCTGGGCAGAGACTCAATACCAACGGCATTAAACAGTATCTGGCAATAGCTGCAGAGGTGTATTATTCCACACTTGAATATCTGGCCTTTCTAGCCAGAGTCAGACCCATCGACACAAACCTGGGGTTAGCTACCACGAAACACCCAAAGCTTAAAGGAATCTTGGCAAAATCTTCCAACAATTTCTAAAACGTAGTCTGTCTCCTCTATTTAGTTCACATGTTCACATTGTAAAGACCTAAGGGTTGAAGGCTATGTATGTAGCAGTCTGCTTTCCTATTCCTGCACTCCAAAACAAAGCCTTTTCCCAAGGCAAATTTACAAAGCTTACATTGTTCCTATGAAAGCTGAAAGTTTAGAAATCATGTCAAGAATAATTCTCAGTGCTTTTGCTAACAATTTAATTATTCTGGGAAGATGAAAATCTACATAGTTTTTGTGTTGTACGTACAGAAAGTGCCTGCTGGGGGTTTAAATCAAGATTTCTCAACATGTTCAAGGTGCAGACCCCTTAAATTCTCCCCATATTTACCCTATAAATTGTTATTTACAATAAAATTTATTTATTAAGCAATAATTTTTCCTAGATGCACACATACACATGTAGCAAACAATGAATAGATAGGAAAAAACTACCACTTACAACTTATATCACAATAATGACTAGTCTCCACACACTAAGTTCCTATAATTTCAGCCAAACCCAAAGAAACTTGGCACTTAAGTTTGCTGTGATATTATTATTATTAACAACAACAGCAGCAACTATTATGTAGCTCTTACTATGTGCAGGACTTAATGCATCATTAATTTCACTCTAGGACAGACAGCAGTCACACGATAGGCACAATTTGGGGCACTAGGAATACACAGCGTGGAACCAAGGAGAACAATCATACAGGAGACCCCACCCTCCAGCAGGATATTATTATTATTATATATTATTCCTGCCATGCACCAGTGAATGCCGTATGTCTCCCACTCTTCCCTTTTCCAAATGGGCATTTTTATTATAGTCACCCCATCCCTCTTTCCCCATTGTATATTGACGATGGGAGAAGATGTGGGAGGGAAACAGCTTCTTTTTAATTCAGAAGTTGCAAGATTAAAAGGAACCACATCCAATACTAATGGGGAGGACTGCCCGTTACCTAGAGACACAACTCCTATAGCTCAATGTCCTGATGGGATTTTGAATGGTCTCCCTTGGTGAATGGGTTCTATGTATAAGAGGAAGAAGTATACTGATATCTAAATAGATGATTTAACTAGATTTAACTAGATGGATAAAAGGCAGCATGGACTGACGGGCTAGCTGTTCAGAAATGCTATCTCTTTCTCTTTTGCACACACAGCTAGGTGACCCTTGCCAGCCTCATTACCACTTAGGAGGGGCCATAGTACTGAGTTCTGGCCAATGGCACTAGGATAAAGTATAAGGCTTGCCCACGGAAATCTCCCACATAAGCAATGTCCCATGCTCTTTCTCCTCTCAGAGACCTGAAGCCACTTGAAGATGGCAGACCCACCAGATGCAAGGCTCCAGGACACCTGAAATACCACTTGACGATGAATGAGCTGCTGCCCATAGATATTCTCATCTTTCCCCTTCCTTGAGCATCTTACATCTACTGTGTTACTCTACTAACACCAGGGAAAGGGCAGTACCTGTTACTGTAGCTAGCACTCACTTAACTAATACAAGGTATGACAGGGGAAGGTT
The DNA here is from genome assembly GCF_011762595.2 of Tursiops truncatus. Classification (NCBI taxonomy): domain Eukaryota; kingdom Metazoa; phylum Chordata; class Mammalia; order Artiodactyla; family Delphinidae; genus Tursiops; species Tursiops truncatus. The sequence goes on along the minus strand of NC_047054.1, from coordinate 24,274,472 downwards.
CATCACACTGTAGAAAGAGAAGGAGAACCTAACCCAACATTAATAGGGAAGAAAGCATTTTCCATAGAAGGTGATACCTTTTAGAGTGAAATTCCTCAAAAGAGCGGTCTACACTTGCTGGCTCCACATCATTCCCACTTTCCTCTTTTTAGGTTTTTTGTTTTTTTTTTGCTTTATTTACTCAGCTTTCTGTCACCATGCTTAGAAAATAATATATTGAAATTTATGTACAACTTGGAAGAACAATCATGTTTCTACCATCATCGAATACATGTCTACCATCACTCAGACTAAGAAATGGAAGCATCCAAGTATATGGGAAGATACCTAGCATGGCTGTCCCCAATCATATCCCCTTCCCTCCCTCCACAGTGACCATGATTTGGAATCTTGTTTTAATCACTCTCCTGCTATTCTCTGAAGTTTTACCACATGACTGCGTGCACGCACATTTGTTTTTTCCAGCTTTTTTTTTCTTTGCATTACAATCATTCTAGGAACATTCTTGTACATGTTTCCTGGTGTACATATGCAGGAATTTCTCTACATATACATACATATATATATATATATATAGTATTACAAATCTGTAAACAGGTATATCTTCAAATTTTATAGTTTATGCCGAATTATCTCCAAAATGGATATATACTCCCAAAGCAGTGTTGCTTCTCACCCTGTCAAAATTATCATAATTTTATATTTTGGTTAATACTGAGTGAAGTAATATCTCAGGAAGTTTTTTTTTCATCTTCCTGATTACTAACATTGAACTTTCCGTGCTTACTGGCCAGTAGAATACATTTTCTGAACAATGTCGTAATCATTTTTGCATTTTGCTACTATGTTACACTTTGTTGTTGATTTTTAGAAGTTCATTTTTCATTCTGGAGAGTAATCCTTTGGAGGTTAAATGGACTCCACATTTCTCCTTTTTCTTGTGGCTGTCTTCTCGGTTGCTTTGAGTCTTTTCATTAAAAAAAGTTAATAAACTTTATGTATTCAAATGACTCCCTCTTCTTCTTTATGATTTACACTTTCGATACCTCATTTCTCATTTCTGGCCACACACACACAAAAAGTATCCATTCAGTGCTAAGCAGTCTTTCAGGTGTTTAAGAGAGCAACAAATAAAATGGACCAATTCTGACAGTCTAGTAGGGGAATCTAGAAACTACTAAGAAGAATATATGACTTGTATACATGGAGAAGAAGGCTGCAGATTCATTTAGGGGCAAGGAGAGCAGACAGTGAGTACAAGGAGACGGCGGTAGCAGAAAGTGGAGGACAGGGTTTCAAGCACGGGAGGGGATGTCTTTTCTTACGAAAGTGACATCCGAACAGAGTTCTGATAGAATTTTGAAAGGGACCAAGTGGAAATCTGAGTCAACAACTTTGCAGGCCTGTGGAGGAGAAAATGCAGGAGGAGAAAATGCAAAGCCCCTAAAGTGGGAGCATGCCTAGTGTGTTCTAGCAAAAGTAAATAGTACAGTTGGAGAAAGTAGGCAAGGAAAGAGTAGGAAATTCCCCCAAACCTGACCCTCCTCCAGGCTTCCCCTATCTATAGAGGGAAAGTCTCCTCCTCCAGGTGAACAAGCCAAAATGCTTGAAGTCATCCTTGAAGCCTTTCTCTTACATCCTCCATCAATTGAAATCTGACCATTTTTCAGTCCCTCCACTGCCATCACTGTAGCCCAAGTCAACATCAGGCAACTGAACTTATACAACAGCTTTCTCACTGGTCTCCCCATTTCCATGTTTGTCCCCCTAGTGTCCATTCCTCCCATAACAGCCTCAGTGCTGTTCAATTATACACTCAGAACACTTCACATCTCACTCAGAGTAACGTCCAGATTCTTACCTTGACCTTCAAGACCTTCTACCAGACCTGGTGCTCATCAGTCCCCTGACCTCACCTACCATTCTCCCCATTACACTCACTAACCTCAGGGCCTTTGCTCAGCCTTTCCTTCCCTCCCTTCCTTCCCTCCCCACCTCCCTCTCTCACACACTCATATACACACACAATTCCAAGTTACCCTCATGGAGAAAGGACAGTTATTTGCAAATTGACAAGCATAGGAATTTTTTTTGTCAGCAATGAAAAAGGCCCCTGGCAATTTAAGCACTGTCTTTTCTTTCTCGTCTTCTTTTTCTATTTAAAAATAGTAAGAATTATAGCAAACATCACTGAACCCACCTTTTAGCTTTGGTCTGAGTATAACCAAGCAATTTTCCAATTACTTGTAACACAAGACCACGGAAGTCTTACTCGATAAATCCCTGTAGAAAGTCAAAGCGGGATACTGTCTGCTACATATGGGATTTAAATTGGCACTCCAAAATAAAATAAAATATATAAAATCAAAAATAACCTCAAGGCATATACTTTTCATAAAACTAAAGCATCTCAAGTACTTCCTTACTTCTCTCTTCAGTCCTGTGTGTGGGTTTGGTCTGCTCACCTAAACACCTTGATGGCTCAGTTAGTTAAGTTGGTTTGCATTGCCTAATACATAAAAGAATCGAGAGAAGAGAAAACAAAACACTTAACAGGAAAGAGTCTCATTCTTTTCCCCCACATGGCAAATGATTTCAGCTGCAACAGCCTTAAACATTTATAGCTAGCTAAATATTTTATGAGATGCTACTAAAAAGGTTCCATCCATTTCTTAAGAATGATAGCCTGGTCACAGAGAGTCTCTTAGAAAGCCAGTGTCCAAGTCCTTGCATTCTGAATTGGAATTGTCATCAAAATGTTAAGGAAAGCTGAGTAACGACTCTGCCCTTCCCAATCCCAAGTCTTTTATTCAAACTACTAGCTAGTTTCTCTTCTATCTTATAAAAGAAAATAGCTATAAAAAATAAAGTGCAAATTGAAAGAGAAAACACTCTCATGCAAGTGGCAATATTAGCATCAAAGAAGAGAAATTCTTATTCTTAGTAAACACTGTACAATATTAACATTTAGATATTATGCTCCCCCAAATGTCACTGCCCCATTTTCCTACTATTCTAGGTCTGCATGAAATTATAAAATGGCTTTCTTGTACAATCTCCACAATGTTTTAGCACACAGCAGCATAGTAACATTATTAATATTTATGAACCCCAGAGAAATCAGGACAGCTTGGTTTTCAGAAAGGCCACCCTGCCTAGCCTTCCACCATCAAAAAAGTAATAAAATTACCTCTGAACAGCTTAGTGAAAGAACCTGAAAGAAAATATATGTAGATCAGAACAAGGGGAGGGAAACTGAAGCATAAAATATAAAGAAACACCAGACCAAGAAGAACACATTAACCAGAATCACCTTTTAAAATCAGTGTTGCATTACAAACTCCAATGTGAGACAATGTGTTATGAATGAAAAAACCTGGGTGGCCAAATAATTGGTTTGTAGGATGAAGAGTGACCATGACAAATTCTACTGCCTTAGCAGACCTGGCTTTGTCCACTATTTGTAGAGAAAGGCTAAACGTAATTTCATGGAAGCAGAAAACTACTAGTAAAATTGGGAAGACTAACTTCTTTGCATATATGTTGAAAGGTATTAAACACAAACACACACACACACAGTTAGGGGTTAAGATGTGTCCCCAAAAGAGAAGTTGAGGTCCTAACCCCTAGGACCTCAGAATGTGACCTGACCTTATTTGGAAATGGGGTCATTGCAGATGTAACTAGTTAAGATGAGGTCATACTGATGGACGATGGATCCTTAATCCAATATGACTAAAGTTCTTATAAAAAGAGCAGAATTTAAACACAGAGACAGAGACACACAGGGAGGACACCATGTGAGGATGAATGCAGAGATTGGAGGCATGCATCTACAAGCCACGGAACGCCAAGACTTGATGGCCACGACCAGAAGCTCGGGAGAGGGGAGCAAGGACTCCATCCAGAGTCTCAGAGGAAGCACAGCCCTGATGACACCTTGATTTCAGACTCCAGCCTTCGGAACGGTGAAAGAATAAATTTTGGTTTTTTTAAGCCACCCAGTTTGTAGTCGTTTGTTACAGCAGCCTGAGAAGATGAATACCGTTGACCCTTGAGCAACGTGGGTTTGAACTGCCAGGGTACACTTATATGCAGATTTTTTTTTTTTTCCAATAAATACATGCTATGGTCCTACAGGGACCACAGTTGTTGAACTCCTGGATTTGGAACCGCATATACAGAGGGCCGACTGTCAAGTAACACACAGATTTTTGACTGCACGTTGCAGCAGTGGGGAGTGGGCCTCACCTCTAGACCCCCTGCTGTTCAAGCATCAACTGTATGCACGTGTGCACACACACACACACACACACACACACACACACACCAGGGAAAGACTCGGAAGGAGAGGCCTAGTAATAGGCATTTGTACATTAGCATAGTTCAAAAATAAACCTAGCTATCTGTGTCTGTGAGTCTGTTTCTGTTTTGTGAACAAGTTCATCTATATCATTTTTTAGATTCCACATATAAGAGATATTATATGATATTTGTCTTTGTCTGACTTACTTCACTTAGTATGATAATCTCTAGGTCCATCCATGTTGCTGCAAATGGCATTATTTCATTCTTTTTATGGCTGAGTAATATTCCATTGTATATATGTATACACATCTTCTTTATCTTCTCTGTCGATGGACATTTGGGTTGCTTCCATGTCTTGGCTGTTGTGAATGGTGCTGCTATGAACACTGGGGTGCATGTATCTTTTACTCACAGACATAGAAAACAAACTTATGGTTATCAAAGGGAAAAGGCAGGGGGGATGGATAAATCAGGAATGTGGGAGTAACATGTACATGCTACTATATATAAAATAAACAAGAACCTACTGTATAGCACAGGGAACTACACTCAATATTTTGTAATAAACTATATGGGAAAAGAATCTGAAAAAGAATATATATATAATATATACATATAACTGAGTCACTTTGCTGTACACCTGAAACTAACACAACATTGTAAATCAACTATACTTCAATAAAAAAATTTTTTTTAATTTAAAAAATTTTTAAATATAGAAACAAAAAAACCTAGTTTTTAAAAAAAATCAATGCATACTTTGGAGTAGTAAGTTATGGCTGGCTGAAATACCTTGAGTTTTAACATGAATATAAGTACAGCAAGGTATCATACACACATTAATTAGAGATAGACACTTGGCTATTTAAGAAACCATGCTGTCTTGAAAATGAAGTCCAGCTCTTCCCCTGCACAAGGAATAAAGCACCACAAAGACCTGATTCCCTGACCACCTCAGTTACTCTCATAAGAGGCCATTCAGTAATGAGATCAATTTCCTGCACAAATATTTTCATCCCTCATTGCCATTATGAGATCTTTGGTTATAGACCTCATCCTCTTCCATCCCGATTCTGCAACAGCCTCTCTACTCATTTCCCCCCTTTCATATCCATTCTGCTCCCCGCCACAGGGCAGTAACTCTCTAATTTAAAGCTAGTCAAGGCCCATATTTTCACACAGCTGTATTTCCTAAACTGTGTCCCATGGAACACTAGTTCAGTGGGATGTTTATATATAGAAAGTTGAATAATATTCTTAAGTCAAAAAGGATTGAGAAATTCTAGCTTAAAAAAAATAAAGTTCTTTACGGAAAGACTCAGTGTCTCTAATATACTAACATCTGTAGCAAATTTCCCAGGGTATAGGATAATGAACAGTGTTTTCCAAACAATGAACCATGGAACCCTTTTAAATCAACTCTCAGGGGACTAGATTTCATAGAACAGACTTGAAGGGAGTATTTCCCCAAGGCATTAGAAGGTAATCTACAAACTGACTTAAATCACACAACCTCCTAATACCCAAGTTATTTACATTATTCTAAAAGAGTGATTTAACACCAAAATTCTGATTGTTGTCCTATTATGCGATCTAGCCAAGAGAAAGAGACATTTTTATCATATATGGAAGATAATCTATCCCAAGAGAGACATGCTAGATAAGCCAGTAGTGCCAAGGATTCTGTCCCGGAAGTCGTTTATTCATTCATTTATCATCCATTAGGCAAATATTTATTGTGTCCCTAGTAAATTTCAGGCCCCATTCTCAGCTCTAGAAGTGCAATGGAGAGCAGGGGAGACACAGTTCAACCTCTAGAGAGCATAGTCAGGTGGGTAATGCAGGCAAGTTAAAATAAAAAGAAATTACAATATAAGTACATTAATTGAGGAAAACAGGGTCCTATGTAATCACAGAAGAGGAGGCACCTAACAGTCTTGTGTTAAGAGAAAATTCCTAGGAGAAGCGGCATCTACACTGAGCTTGGAAGGATGAATGGGAAGGAAACAAGAAAAAAGTTGGGGAAAGTATCAAATCCCCTTTGCCCCATCCCACTTCCAAGCTCATAGAGACCCTAAAACTGGGATAAAAGCAAATTATACCTCCAGTTTCAAGTCTAATCAATTTATTATCTTTTCCAGAAGGCTGCAAGGATTCTTTGGAACAGACCTAGCTTAGAGGGAAGGTGTTTTATAACGAATCAGTAATATGTGCCACAGGAGAAGGCAGAACCAAAACCATGTATTTATCCAACCTAATTCAAGTATTTTCCATGTTCTTCACAATGAGCCTAAGAGGTAAGACTCTAACCTAACCAAAACTAGGATTAGGGATTGTGTAGCAGGGAGAGGAAGTAGTATACGTATGACAAAGGGTGACTGCTGCCCCTCTACCTGAGTCACATCAGTGAGAAATGGCCTGGTATTAAAAAATATACAACAAATATGTAAAGGGGATTACAAGTGTTTACTTCACAGAGTGTATTTCTTTAGAACAAGAGGAGCCTTTGAAACGATATAATTCAATCTACTACACTCAAGGCATCTGAGACTAGGCAAGTTAAGCACCCGCAAAGGGAAACATATCTAGTTAGCAGCAGATCGACACAGGAACTAAGTTTTCTTGGCTGCCTGTTCAAGGTGTGGTCTACTACCCCACGACAGAAAATTAAAGTTTAATTCTTTCAAAATATCACAAAGCAGCTACTATGTGGCAGTCACATAGTAGGTACTGGGGATATATTTAGGTATCGGGGATCAAAATATCTCTACTAAGAAGGAGCTTAACAGGAGAGAGCAGGACAGGGAGTTGGGACTGCTGCATGTGCCACATTAGGTTCTAGTTCATGAAGGGTAGTCAAGCCTTGCTGAGAAGGTGGCATTTGAACAGCAACCTAAAGAAAGTAAGGGATTAAGCCACGCAGATAGGCAAAGGAAGCTCACTGCTGGCACAGGAAGCAATTAGCACAAGAGCCTTGCAGGTACCTCAGGAAAGGCAAGGAGGTCCCGGTGTCTGGAGCAGAGTGAGCTGGGAAAAGTGGAAGGAAACGAGGCCAGAGGGTAACAAGAAACCAGATGATAAAGGGCACTATCGGTCATGGTAAGAACCTTGGGAATTGACACTGAGTGGGGTCGGCGGTCATTAGAAGGTTCAAGCAGGAGATACATGATTTGACTGTGGTTTGAAAAGGTCAGTCTGGCTAATGAGTGTAGTGTGTAAAGGTGCATGAAGATCAGATATGAGGTTATTGTAGTAATTCGGGCAAAAGTTGGCGGGTGGAAGCGACTAAGGTGGTAAGAAGTAGTAAGAAATTCTGGAACTATCCAGCTAATTGGTTGTGAATTGGATGTGAGGTGTGAGAGAAGGAGACAAGGAGAAATGACCCCAAAGTTCTGATTCTGACCTACTGGGGAACTGGAGGGGCCATTTTGGGGGTTGAGGGATACTAGGTGGGAGACCAGTTCCTGCATAATGCTAAGAAGTTACAGGAGTTAAAAAGAAGATCATCTATACATGTTTGCAAGTGGACAGATTTACATCATTTAACTGTAACTACAGGCTGTACTGCAAAGAACAAAAATCAACAGAAACAAAGCACAGGACACGGGCAGGGGGAAGGGTGAGCTGGGACGAAGTGAGAGAGTGGCATGGACTTATATACACTACCAAACGTAAAATCGATAGCTAGTGGGAAGCAGCCGCATAGCACAGGGAGATCAGCTCGGTGCTTTGTGACCACCTAGAGGGGTGGGATAGGGAGGATGGGAGGGAGATGCAAGAGGGAGGGGATATGGGGATGTATGTATATGTATAGCTGATTCACTTTGTTACAAAGCAGAAGCTAACACACCATTAAAAAAAAACAACAAAGCATGATGATCTTGTTTCAACGGCTACAAAATACCGCACTGAGGTCCCATTTAGAGATTAAAGTATAACTGTCTTTGTTAACTGTTCACATGTGTAATCCTATTGTCCAGATATAAAAATAGGAATGTATATTACTTCACATTCCGACCATTTAATATCAGGAGAAGTCAGTGGGTTTTGTTGTTCTTGTTGTTATAAAGGTAAAGCTCTAATTTAAGTTTCAGTTGGCATAGTAAGTATAGCTTTCACCACCACTATATATGCCTCTCAGATCTTTCTTTAGACTCCAAACCTGCAGACATACAATTTGTCATAAACCACTTTGGAGTAGAAAAACGTGTTTTAGGAGCAAGCAGTGGGTGTGTGGAGCGTAGGAGTAGACAGAGCACAAAGAATACTGTGAGTTTAAAGTCTATCTAAACCCTGTTGTCCTTCTACACCATTCTCAGTCTCTAGAAGTTGATTTGAAAAATTCCCCCACTAGAGTTTAGTAATAGGTTGGTTCAGTGCACTGTCTACAGAAGGCCATTACCAACTTGCTCAAGAAGCATTTAGCCTGTGTCCAAGTGTCCGGCACTGCATACATATGTGGTGGAGTTCTCCAGACCTCTGCCAACGTCACACATCAGCTAACATTCATTGGATCCTTAGAGCGATAATAAGGTTAGCCAGAAGCAGGAGAAAGGGAGAGTAACACAAAGAAACGGAAACCAGTGGATCAGGGAGGCTTATGATGAAAGAACAGAAGGGGAGGGCGTGTGTATCTAAGGCAGGATTCTTTCCTACACTGCAAGGTCAGTCCTGGTGCAGCACCTGTCAACGGACACTTCATCAGCCTCTAGGATCCCAATGAAAGTGAGTAAATTTGCAGTAATAATCAGAGAAAACTGGACTGAACAGCATTTTGAATATGTGATCACTTTCTCAGCAGGTAAAGTTTTAGATTGAAGACTCTATTAATTCCTAAGATTAATTCCTTCCATTTTTTAAGAAATAACATCTATTATCTATTCTATAATCAAATCCTTTAAAACATAATATCAAAATGATTTCCTATAGGTCAGTCCTATGATTTAAAAAAACTTAAAGAGTTAAAATAATGACAAAGATATTCACTATATCTCAAATGACCAAGGGAGGGTAGGATACTGACTCACTACCGCCAGCAATTAATTCATCCTGTGACAGAATATAAACTATGCTTTAGTATTTTGATTTTAAAATCTCTCGCTCCAGGAGCCAATCATCACATGTATGCTGAAATCCCTTTTCTCTTCCCTGCTGTCACTGAACACCTTCCTTTTGACATCTAGCCTCTGGGGAGTAACAGAATTTTCTTGTTTGAATTCTTCAAAAATGCTTAAGTCCAAATAAGCCTACTCAATTTGGTCCGACAAGTCAGTCAACTGTTCATGAGCTCCAGCACAAAATGGTAACCCCCAAGAGAAATTTCCATCTTCTTTTCCATTTTATTTAAAATGATGGTTAAACATGGGACACAGGTACGGTTGGGGAAAGGTTAGAGAAACAGGAAATGATAAGCTCTCATTGTGTAAGAGGATCTTGAAGGTCACCTACCCCAGGTCCAATGATGCAAACAAGTGATTCTGTAGCCTCTGCAGGAATGTATGTCTGAACGAGAAATTCACATCTGCCAAAGGCAGCTGTTCTCTCTCAGGGGAGCTCTTATTATTTACAGGAGGGCTGACAGTGGGGTCAGGAGGGTTCACTCCTAGAAGCAGGACACAGGGACGAGTATGACAGGGTGGCAACTGGATTTGCCATGTACCAGACAAAGGCTTCACGTCCATCTGTTGGCCATTAACTCTGCCCAAGAGAATAACCGCGCGTATCTAGAGATGGGAGGGAGAAGGAAGTGAGCAAGAGCTGCAACTCTTCAAAATCTTCCCAAGTGTCAGGAATCAAATGGTAAGTTTAGTCCAGTTTTCAGAGGCACATCCAGTTCACACCCAAAACCACAGCCTTGGGGCAAGAGCCTGGCCAGATTTCAAAAGTACACATTCTCATGCTGTATCAGTCTTATTCAAGGTTAGACGGGGCAGTGTTTTTACCTGCAGTCACTGGAATTCAGAAAGATTCTTAGAGGATTTAAAGAAGTAGATTAAACAGAGGCAACTGATATACCTATTCTCCATTTGTGTAGATTTCCAGAATCTGGGATGGCTGTTAGAACACAGGGTAACTAGGATAACTGGCCCAAGATTTGAGGTGCTGAAGCTATATTATATCTGCTGATTTGCCTCTGCCAATTTGATTAAATTTCAAGGAGTGAAGTCTCTAAACCAGACTCAGAAGCAGGGGTTATATTAAAAACTGGCATGGCAAGGGTATCGGCCAATCACAGCAGAGTCAGCTGTGAACAACCAATGACCTGAAGCGAACACACTGGACTTGGTCCTGGAGAGGAGTGAGAAAGGGCTCACGCGTGATTTTCTCTCCAACTGCCTCACTCTGGCCTCAACACCAAGGACAGTGCACTGGTTTTATGTAGGAAAACTTTCGATAACTTAAAAGTACTAGGGAAAAAACAATAAATGTTTTTACATTTGGTCTCTGTGTTTAGAGAAAAAGGCATGAAGAGGATGAGGAACTGAATTACTGAGCAGCAACCATGTTCTAGATGTCTGACTAAATCATACCGACTTCACAACAGTCCTACGATGGAGATATAATGTCATAATGTGATGAAATTCCAGTTCAGACCTTCATTTTATTTAATGTTGCAACTGCATTTCAATTAAGAGCCTGAAACGTTTCAAACTGCATTTTAGGTCAGAATTTCCATAAACATGTTTATGCTTTTCTCTCACTGGAAAATATTATATTTATTTACTATATGTAAATTAACTGCATTATGCTTTGCTTAAATATTTTTCAAACTATACTCTTGAAAAATATTTGTTGAAATTTTAAAATTATTTTAATATATTAAAAAAAAAGAGATCCTGTATGATTCAAATATTAATTTGTGTTTATGATTTGTATATGTACATCTCCCTGTTCATATAAAAAATATATATCACACTTTTGGTTTTGGAAAATATAATTATGTAATTTTGTATCCTACTTTTTTCATTTTACTTTATGGCATGGATTTTCCTATGTCATCAGTCTTTGAAAACACAATTTTAATAGCTTCACAGTATCTTCATGAGTTATTAAATCATCATTGTTTAACCACTGCTCTTCAGTTGGACTGGTGGATTTTTCCTGGAAGTTTGGTATAAGAATAATGGTAAAACAAAAAAAAAAAAAGAATAATGTTTCAGTAAACATCGTTTGAATATACGTCTTTGCTTTTATCTCTGGTATATTTTTAGGTATGATTTCTATGTAAAATTTAGATTTCATTTGCTAGATAACAATGTATGTAACATTAAAATTTCATCATACATAGTCAGTTTACAGATATTTCTTTTGTCTGTTACATATTTAAAATATATTTTCCAGGTTTGTCACTTCACTTTTAAATTTATAATGACTTTTAAATATTACTACAAATTAAAACGTGTTACTAAACGTTCCTTACCGAAGATTGTTTCATTGTTTCTTCTTGTTTTTGTACAAATATTTCAAATTTTTCTTTTTTTGGTACCTGGATTTCATGCTTGCTTTAAGAATCTTTCCTCTTTGCAAGATTATAAAAATAGTCTATATTTTCTTCTGAACTTTTATAGTTTTATTGTGTGAAATTTTTTTTTTTTTTTTGCGGTACGCCGGCCTCTCACTGTTGTGGCCTCTCCCATTGCAGAGCACAGGCTCTGGACGCGCAGGCTCAGCGGCCATGGCTCACGGGCCTAGCCACTCCGCGGCATGTGGGATCTTCCCGGACCGGGGCACGAACCCGTGTCCCCTGCATCGGCAGGCGGACTCTCAACAACTGTGCCATCAGGGAAGCCTATTATGTGAATTTTTAATCCACCCACATTTTGTTTATCTTGGACAATAGGAATCTAAATTTATTTCTAGCCAAATTTATAGCAAATTGCCTCAAGCCCATCTATTAACCAATCATTCCCCACTGATTTGATACGAGATTTATCAAATTCTAAATATACATATATGTGTATATAAGTGCATGTAAGTACAATCATCTATTACTACCTCATCTATAATTATCATATAATTATCTAATGAGTCTCTCAGAGACACAGTGAGTGGCTCTCATTAGACTTTCCAACTGTCATTACTGTCCCCAGTTTATCAAAGGACAAAGACACATGGGTCCAAACTCTGATGTACTCCAGGCATTTGTCTGGAAGTACAGGGAGCATAAACTTCATTTCACTACCTCCTGGACAATTATCAGAATCTTAAAGAAATGATAATTACTGGTATTTGCCTAAAGTCTATGGAGATCTCCATTCCTGGATAATCTGAAATCCAGTTTTGGATTAATCAGACCACAGGAATGTTGTTCCTGGACTAATTGCTTTTTCCTTCCAGTTAAATTGTTTCGACTATACTTGCTCTCTGGCCTGAAATCATCTGACTACTCAAGAGATACTAAAAGATACGGCTTTAAGACTTCCCGTTGCACCTTATACTCTATAGGGTCTCCTTCTGATAAAGGGAAAATACTCTGGCCTCACTTAAAGAATTAGGTCCTCCAGGTAAAACTGGCTCGATTTTGCTTTAATACTGTTAACACTGAAATAACTATATTTTTCTCTTAGAGTTGGATATCAGAATATTTAGATACATTTGTGGCCCTTCAGCAAATGAACAGAAACGCACTTTTTGTACTAACTTCACTGCAAGCTCTTTCTTCATTTTCAAAACCTTACTTTCTGTTTGTCCTCATTTCCTTTTTATGGAATTTATTAGCATAAACGTATTAGCATAAATTTCCTATTTATGCTAATCTTCTTACATGGTATGTATCAATATTATGGTAAAGTGCCTTAAATATACTTTAGAAAATGATAGGGCATAAATAAATACAAAAAAAACTCTAAGAAAAAACCTTTTTTTCTGAACCTCAATGATCAGAAATGAGGACCGGAAAAGACCAAATTTTCCAATCCTGTCTAAACTAGAGACCAGCAAAAAAAAAAAGCCTCCTTACATTCAGTGGTATATTTAGAGAAAAGAATCTGGCTCTAGGCACTTTTAAAAATTACGGTTATTTTCCAAAGGTAAATTTTTGTGATGCTATTTTGTCTGATATCACCATGTTCTTCTCTTTCCAAATTACACTCTCGTCTGTATTTGCCAAAGCAAATAAGACCTATATGTGAATGTGTATAATACACGTTACTTTCCAAAGGTAAAAAACATAATATACTTATTTTTAACATGACTTCTTACAAAGCAGCAAAAAAAAATGGAAAAAGAACTTTGTTTCAAAATTTTAAATTCCTGCTTTCGATCCTAGTATTTACTTATGTCAGTGCTGTTATTCCCAACCTTTACCTAAAATAGATGCTCAAAGCCAACTGCTTCAGCACCATTCAGCATATGTATATAAGTGTATAAATAAGTATATACACAAAATTAAACCTTTACCAATGTTCCTTTTTTAAATGAAAACTTTATTACCTCAAAATAAAAGCCCCAGAACCAGATGAACCCTAAAGCCTCCTCCAATTCTGAGTCTCCATGGAATTTAGAAGTAAAACAAAATACTGCCATCTCTCCTAGTTCTCTCTCGCTCACCAACAAATCCCAGTAGGTTTTCTGAGACCTTGGAATATGCTACCAGGTTTTTAAGTAACTCATTTGTGACCCTAGGGTTCTACGAATTAAGGATCATAAATAAAATTCACTCACTGGAACTTCTGAAAAATTAGTCTACAACAGTACACTGAGGTACTGGTGGTCCAGCAGTTAAGACTCCATGCTCCCAAATCAGGGGACCCAGGTTCAATCCCTGGTCAGGGAACTAGATTCCACACGACGCAACTAAAAGATCCCGCGTGCCGCAACTAAGACCTGGCTCAGGCAAACAAATAAATTAAACAAATAAACATTTACCAAAAAAAGTACACTGACATTTACCTTATAACTTTTTGATAACCTGGTGAGCAAGCCTAAAGACTGTGACTCATAATAGTTTATAATTTTTATGAGGCATAAATGTAAATTGCCTAAGTTATAAACTTAGCTAGCGTAAAGCAGTGAATCCCTTAACTAATTACAACAACGAACCTCCCAGTTTTCTCACACTGATGCACTTTTATTTTTTGCCTGTCATCATATTCATATAATACTGCAGAAGTTCCCTGAAAATTACTAAAACTTGGGACAAAAGTGAAAAGCAAATATGATGTGATCAAAGAAATTAATATTTGGGAGTAGAAAGTAGGAATACTAATGAGTTATAGGCTCCTCCAGGGTATCAAGAATAATAGATGTTTTGGTTATACTTTGATGCATTTCATAGAGGAAAATATATGCCGTAATTGTAGTCATTCATTTGGAAGACTTGAGGGGAGCAGTACCTATCCATTGTCTATTCTATTTGGCACATCATACTTATGGTTTAATTATCAGTAACTGGTCTGACTGTAGGAGAGCAGAGTATGACTCTGGTTGCCTCAACACAGTATGATCAGAAATTAGAGGAAACATCTGTGAAGGGAAAGAAATCGAAATTGACTCAGATTTGGAAGCTGTCATCTACCAAATAAAAATAAGCAGCATGAATAGAACTTTTTTTGTGAACTAATGCTTTTTTAAAAATCTTTCAACTGGCACATACATAATTGCTATTTGAGCAATTATGCCGTAATTCTTTCTTTACATCTGCTTGCAGCTAGGCGGTAAACTTGAAGGTACGGAATGTACTGGGTTGAACAAAATGTTCATTCGGTTAGTGAATACATTGTTCAATAAATTCTTGGAGAAAATGAAAAATGTTTTATTTTTACTTAAAACTGAACAAACTTTTTGGCCAAGCCAGTATCTCTGTTTTTATCTCGAGTACCTGACACTCAGTACATGTTTTAGAAATAGATAAATGCTTCTTGCCTGCCCTGCAGTCCAAACATTTGCTCCCAGTAAGCCCTTACACAAACGTTTTCCAATCATAAGTACCATCTGTTGTAGTGGATGCTGTAGTGTGCTGTCCGGAAACACCTTTGGGACTAAAATGCTCAGACTTTTGGCTACCGGGAGTGTTGACCATTGATGATGCATAACTAGACCCTCTCTGGGAACTACTCTCAGTTGAGGACAGCTGCCTCACTCAAGTTTCCACCCCCCATCCCTGGGGCAGCCTGCATCCAATGTTTGGTCGATGCAAAGGTACAAAGTCCTACTTGCCTCATTTCAGGACAATTCGCACAGGACACCTCAGCTCCAGGGCTCCTTAGGATCTATTGCAACTGCTCTGAAGTTCAGCTTTTCCTCCTCTCCAAGCATGCTTCTCCCTCCCACTGGTATTATTCCCGGGAGAACTCCCCAGTAAGCCTCCTACATAATACTATCCGCCTCAAATTCTGTGCCCTGGAACTTAAGACACCAGGGAAGGTTTATTAAAAAACCACAGATTTCCGAACCTCATTCTAGATCAACTAAAATCAAAAAATTTTAAAACACGTAAATTTTTTAGTTTCGTAAGTTATATGTCAAAAGTTTTCCTTGGGCTTCCCTGGTGGCGCAGTGGTTGACAGTCCGCCTTCCGATCCAGGGGACGCCGGCTCATGCCCCGGTCGCGGAAGATCCCACATGCCGCGGAGCGGCTGGGCCCGTGAGCCATGGCCGCTGAGCCTGCGCGTCCGAAGCACTCCGCAACGGGAGAGGCCACAACAGTGAGAGGCCCGCGTACCACACACACACACACAAAAAAGTTTTCCTTAAAATTTTTCTATTCCCAACAAAACATCAGCCAGTACTTCTGCTTCCGATGAACTTCTAGGTCTCAAGACTAGTTGCTGCCTGGTTGTTGACCTTTTTAAAAACTCCATGTCTTCTGATCTAACACTTCTCAGCTAATGGCTTCTTTTAGTATCTCTCATCTAAACTGGGTACTTAAAAGTTTGTTATTTCTTGTATTTACTTAGGCGGACGTCTATTAATAGGTGATTACAAAGCTGTGCCCTCCAGTTTGTACGAACCAGACCTTTTTTTTTAATGCAAATAATTCATCAGAACCATTAGAAATGGAATTCAGGCTAGACAAAGTGTTCTGTGACCTACCATGAAGGAGGATGCAGATTGCATTTAATATTTAAATATTTAGTAATCCCTAAACCTGTTTCAGACTTTGCCACTATTATCTTTCATATAAAGGCAATAAAATAGGTATGATCATCAACGTTGCCATTTAGTGATTCTCCGTAGTAGCTGGTTCCTCTCTTTAAAAAAAAAAGTTAGGGTGGGCTTCCCTGGTGGCGCAGTGGTTGAGGGTCCGCCTGCCGATGCAGGGGACACGGGTTCGTGCCCCGGTCCGGGAAGATCCCACATGCCGCGGAGCGGCTGGGTCCGTGAGCCATGGCCGCTGAGTCTGCGCGTCCGGAGCCTGTGCTCTGCAATGGGAGAGGCCACAACAGTGTGAAGGCCCGCGTACCGCAAAAAAAAAAGTTAGGGTGACCCCCTTTTCATCTGTCTGATAAGACATTTTATAAAACCATTCTGTGATGGAAATCTCTTCATTTCAAGTGTAATAACTGTATAAAGCACAAAGTCCAAGGGCACACTTTTGAAAATTGCAAAAATTCTTTAAAAGTAAACTTACTGGGCCAACAGTTGCAAAAAATATATATTATAATGAGCACACTTTTTTCCTTTAGCTGTTTTGATTTCAATGAGCTTTCCCTCCTCAGCCCCTTTCTATAATTTAAAGATTGGCTCTAGCATAGACTAGCAAAGATGAGCCTTTTCTCTTGAGGCTGGGAGTTTGTATGCCAAGTTCAGTCTGCTGTTCCTGGAAGAGTGCTGAGACGTTAGAACTTTGAAAAATGTGTTTCTGAACAGAAATGCCGACACCAGGTACCTGTACCAATTCAACTCTGTGAGTTGTGTAGGTGCAGAGTGCTACTTTCCCTGCATTACACATTCTGCCCACCTCTGAGGCACGCAAATAACACAGAAAATCGTTTCTCCTATGTGAGTATTCTCCTGTTTACCTGGGAATGTATGAAAAAACAAAACAAAACAAAAAACATGTTCCCATGTCTTCCATCTAAATGTCAATCATCCAAATGGCTTAATAAAGGCGGTCCCGCAAAACCACCCCCATACCCTGATCCTTCCAAATTTGGAGCTGTTTTAGAGCTGGGCCATCACCTGGAGAAAGACTGGCAAACGGCAAACCCTGGGCCAAATCAACATGTTTTTATACAGCCTGCAGGTTACGAGTGGTTTTTAGATTTTAAATGTAAATCTAAATGGTTGGGAATCAAAAGAAGAATATTTCATGTAATATAAGTATTACATAAAATTCCATTTTTGTGTCCATAAAGTTGTATTAGAATACAGTCACACTAATTTATTTGTGTGCTGTCTAGGGCTGCTTTCACACTGCAATGGCAGAGTAATGGCAGCAGAGAACTCTGTCTTACAAAACATGAAATATTTACTATCTGGCTCTTTACAGAAGAAATTTTCCAACCAGTGACCTAGAGCATCGCAATTTACAAGGCATATGCATCAAATTTAATCCTGTGGAGGGTACTGTGTCTATTCTACAGGAAAAAGAAAAAGACTTTTCCAAGGTCATATAACCAGTAAGAAGTAGAGTTACTCATATTCTTTCACTTTGTCAGAAAGTTTTTCTACAAATAACTGTTGTGTTTAGTAACACTAATTAGTATTTGGTTTGTAAAAACGCTGTCATCCATTCATTTCAATACTGCAATCAAAAGTGATTTTCTAAAAAGAAAAAAAATTAAATTAAAATTAAAAAAATAAAAAGTGATTTGCTTAAAACCTAGCACTTAAGAGTATTTTGGATGGTGAAGGGCCAAGGATCAAACCCTTGTAAAGCACATTTTGCCTAACACTGTTAACCAACAGACTTGTCACTCAAAGGACAAATGGAAGTTTCTCCCTTCAGCTCCTCAGATAGGCTGTGGAGAATCCTGAACACGTCACCTTTCTCCTGGACGCCTTAATATGTCTCATGCAGATACAGCCGACCTTTCTGACAAGGTCAAACTCCTCTGAAATTGAGTTACAAAGCAATTTTATACATTCGCAACATGCCATTGGCCTTGGCCTGAAGATACTACTCAAGCAGAAAAAACAAAGTTTCATCTTTTCCACTAAGTTTTCTCTCAACATTTTACACTTGAGTAGCTACAGAATTTATATGTTTAACCTTTATACCGTTCCTCTATTTCTATATATCAAGAGAGGATATATAATGATTATCAATTCATTTATTAAATGTGCTATAAATACAAGGAGTAGGTAAAGTTCTACTAGATATAATGACCCAGCAAACACTCAACTACAACCCAGGAAAAATGAGATTTAGCCCCTGCTTGACCAAT
This sequence comes from Tursiops truncatus, assembly GCF_011762595.2. Classification (NCBI taxonomy): domain Eukaryota; kingdom Metazoa; phylum Chordata; class Mammalia; order Artiodactyla; family Delphinidae; genus Tursiops; species Tursiops truncatus. Next base: position 24,255,834 of record NC_047054.1, on the reverse strand, counting down.
AACTATGTGACTTTGGGAAAGTCCTTGAATCTTCCTAGGTTTGTTTCCTCAACTATATGGTCTGTTCTTGTTTAAAATTATCTCTACTTCTTAATATTTGATGAATGTTCATTGTATCCAAGTCTGTTTCGTCATCTCTAATTTAGAGATGAGACCTGTGTTACAGGTGGTTAATTAAAGTGAGAAAATGCGCTTAAAGGACATGCACATAGTGGTCCAATGAGGACGGTAACAGGGCTGTGCACGTAGATTGTTTCACTTGTGATAAGCAGTTGAAGAGGAGGCTAGAAAGAGCAACCACACACAGTGAAAATGATGGTTCTTTTGTTTAACGTTACACAAATCCATGGCAAACATTCTCTTGGTACCCAAGATTATTCTCACCCTGCTTCTATGAGGCAGGTAAGACCCAGGTCCTTACCAGGGGTACTCTCTCTTCTTCACTTCTCCTTGGCTAACACAGACCAAGAGGGGGAACTGTGGTCCTTCCAGGCTCAAAGTAATGAGAAAGACACTCAGATCCACAACCACTTTTCACAGTGAAAGATCCCAGCAGCTTGAATGCTTGAAATATAAAATACACTCTCTTTCTATTCCATCTTATTTAATAAACAACGTGTTTCTAAGCAGTTTCACTAAAACAAGCTGTGCCTTGACACTGAAATTTATAATCTCAAAGATCATCAACATAAAGGTAATTTTATACTCTCAAAGGTAATCAATATAAGGTTTCTTAATCATTGTGAATATTTTCATATTTCCATAGTTTTTTTAAACAGAGCTTAACTATCGTTGAAATTTTTTCAACACTATGACTTTATATATCACAGTCATCAAATTAGTTCACATTTAAATTGATCAATCACCGCCCACCCCCCCACAGAGGGCTTAGAGCCATCACACTAACCTTTAAAAAGTTAACATTTCTTAACCGACAATAAAAAGAAGAAATAGGGATACACAGCAGAAGCACCTGATATTTGAGCCAAGGGCTCCCTGGATCTTTCCTAATCTCTTTCCGTGAGGCCGTGTAGTGATGGGTTACATCTTTTACTCTGTGTGTCTGGTTATTTTTCTGAATAATAGGAGCAACAAAATCCTATGTTCTTGGTAATATTCTAAGAGTCAACATTTAAGGTTACAATTGCTTAAATTTGATACTCTCATCCGGATTTAAATATAATTCAATGAGGCCAAGGCTTGAAAATACAGAAACTACTTCAGAACAATTAGAATATTTCTTCGGCTCATTTATCCATAACAGGCGTCTGCAAGCAATACCACCACAGATTCTAGAGATGCTAATGTCCACTATCAAGGGATAGTGAACTATTTCTAGAGGATGCTAAGTGCTGGGAAGGAGATGTGCCCACGTCTATGGGGTACAGATGAGAGGCATTCAAATTCAACATTAGGGAGGTGACAATAATACCCAGTGTCGAAGAGCCAGTTGGAAATTAGTTATGTGAAGAGGCAGGGAGTAAAGAGAAACTTCAGGATAGAGTAAGTGCACGTGGAGAAGCACAGTGCTACACCCCAGTCTAGGGCACTAAAAGTAGTTAGTTGTGGTCTGACTATGCTGTATTTTGGGGAAGTGGCCAGAGTTGAAAATGCCAGGTCATCATGGGCTTCCCTGGTGGCGCAGTGGTTGAGAGTCCACCTGCCGATGCAGGAGACGTGGGTTCGTGCCCCGGTCCAGGAGGCTCCCACATGCCACGGTGCGGCTGGGCCCGTGAACCATGGCTGCTGAGCCTGCGTGTCCGGAGCCTGTGCTCCGCAATGGGAGAGGCCACAGCAGTGAGAGGACCGCGTACCGCAAAAAACAAAACAAAACAAAATGCCAGGTCATGAAGAACCACGGACGTCATACTAATGAGCTTGAACTTCAGCCCCGAAAGCTCTGGGAACCCAGGGGAGGGTTTGAAGCAGGAGAATGACTAATCAGCTTTGACATTAAGGAAGATGTGAAGAAAAGTGTGAAAAGATAGAGGGGTGAGTGGTGAAGGGGCAGAAACCTGAGGAAGGTGGACAACTTAGGAGTCTACTGCAGTGACACAGATAATACTGTGAGTTCATGTAGGAGGAACTGCGGTGAGGACAGGGATGCAACAAGGAACGTTTAGTAAGATTTGGAGCTTTATCAGAAACAGGGTGAGTGAGTGAAAATTTACAACAACTCCTGGATTTACGACTTGGACAACTATGTGAATTGTGGCACTCATCATTATAAAGGGAAGCATAGAAGATACATCGTTGATGACATTATTTTTTTAATTAATTTATTTATTTATATTTTTTTATTTTTGGCTGCATTGGGTCTTTGTTGCTGCGTGCGGGCTTTCTCTAGTTGCAGCGAGCGAGGGCTACTCTTTGTTGTGGTACCTGGACTTCTCATTTCAGTGGCTTCTCTTGTTGTGGAGCACGGGCTCTAGGTGCATGGGCTTCAGGAGTTGTGGCACGCGGGCTTTAGGAGTTGTGGCTCATGGGCTCTAGAGCGCCGGCTCAGTAGTTGTGGTGCACAGGCTTAGTTGCTCCGCGGCATGTGGGATCTTCCCGGACCAGGGCTCGAACCCGTGTCCCCTGCATTGGCAGGCGGATTCTCAACCACTGCGCCGCCAGGGAAGTCCGATGACATTATTTTTGACATTTACGACATATAAAGAATTTCACTTATAGGAAAGATTTGTTGAAATTAACTTTCAAAAGAAGTTCTGCAGAGCAAGAATATTAGGCAATAAACACAGAAAGGACAGGGAGAGATGGAATTAAGACAAATTTCCCCACATGCCCAAACAGAACAAACAGCATCATGGGTTGTGGTAAAAGTGAGAAAAAAAGTAAGAAGGGAAATTCAATGCTTGAATTTCAATGTTCCAACCAAAATAAAGAGGAGTGAAGAAAGGTCTAATACAGCTCCTGGAAAGAAAGACATGAAATCTGCCAGAAGGAGAGGGTCAAGGGAACAGCATGACTTCATAAGAGGTGGTACTCTCACACAAGAAAATATTTCAAAGGATAAAAGAAAAAGATGATAATTTTAAAAAATTACTTAATAGAAACTACCAGGATTTGACTACTTAAATGCATGTCTAAGGAGGAGGGCAGATAATTTAGGAATTATGCCTATATTTAGATCTAAAATCTAGCAAAATGAAAAATGTTAACATGACTTTGTCAAAAGCAGCAGCCACTGTTCACACACGCATCACAGTATCCCGTGGAAAGAATAGCTTAGATCTAATGCTTTGGGGATAATAATCAAATTTGCAATTAGAAGACATTTTTATTCTCATACAATTATGCATACACAAAGCCAGAAACCATTTTTCAAGAAAAAAAAAATTGGCAAAGTTTCCTAAACAGAAGCCCTACTTACACCAAATCTGCTACCGTTGGGTGCCAGACATCCACAGCAGGCACAGACGGCGGGGCTCCTATTGCCTGCTTCACAGATTGCTGTCTGGTTGCCATTTCTCATCATATGTGATTTGGTGGAGCAGAGAAAAGCCCCTGGCTTTCCCCCATCGGTCCTGCAGCCATAGCTCCATCCATCAAAATAAACCTAATTGCCCACAAAGATTATCCCCAAGTATTGTCTCTGTTTACCCAGAAAGCATTCCTTTACTCCTATGCAAAGTTCAAGGAATAATTTAATTTACAAATTGTCGAGAAGCACAGACTAAGAGTGATGAGAAAACAAGCATCGTTAGCTCTCATTCCTGCATCTAACTTCCCTGAGCTCTGCATCTCTCCTTCTTTCCTTGATAGCCACCCTCCTTTCATTTCTTGAAGTAGAAGCCATTTTCATAGCACTGCCTTTATTTTTAAAAAAACAAAGAAAGAAAAAGGAGGAGGGGTTGGTAAAGGAGGTCATCAATTAATCATCCACACACCCACCCAAACGTTTATACCAGGTACCAACTGTGTGTCAGGCATCCACCATCACTAGCAATTGAAGAATTAGGAATGTCTGAAAGCTAGTAAGAGCATCTAATATGGAAAAACAGTTATAGCTTTAAAATACTGTTTTATAGATGCTATAACAGAGATATAAACAAGTGTTAAAGAAAAATCCAGAAGGAAAAAAGTAGAAATGTTGGTCTTTTGTTAAACATGTATTTTTTAAAAGCCCTTTCTTCCATCACACTCACACAGAAACAAAGACATCTCAGATGGCCTTTTCATAATGCAATGTCTACCATCCCCACAACTTTTAATTTTGCACAAGATTTTAGAAAAGCGAAGCCAATACTGAGACCCTTCTTCTCCCACTAAATCATGCTAAAACTCAGAACCTAAAAAATACTGCATTCACTTAAAAAGCATAACCCCAGAGACTGGACATTCATATACACATCATATGGCAGTCTCTGCAGATAAATTTCCATTTATTCTCATCTTGACAAACGTCATACAGGACTACGGTTCATCTTCAAGTGTTCATGCCCAAGAAGAAGGTGTGCCTTCTTTTATATCAATACTTATTTAAAAGAAACCTCAATTTACCTTAAAATAGGAAAACGTAGTGAAAGTACTATAAAATGGACTGTTCTAAAAAGAAATTGTGGCAATTTTATACTTTCAAAAATCAGTATTTGGGAGTTCTAAGATATTAGAATTGACCAACAAAACATCACTCTCTCTCACCCCTAACTTCAAGACTTAATTATTTCTTTTCCGTATCTCAATCCTGAGAACTTCTTTGGCAGTTACGAACATCTAAATGATAAAACAGATGGAAACACAGTTGTAGACAAAAAAAAGTAGAACTAGCAGTTACCTTCTATGCCTAGTTTAATTTTCTGAGTACAGTTGGCCCTTGAACAACATGGGTTTGAACTGCATGGGACCACTTATATGCAGATTTTTTTTTTTTTTTCAATAAATACATGCTACAGTCTTACATGACTTTCAGGTTGATTGAATCCGTGGCTGCAGAACCACAGATACAGAGGAACCACATACAAGGAGGGCGAACTGTAAAGTGACAGGCAGATTTTCAACTGAGCATGTGTTGGGGACAGGGGTGGCCCAGCACTGTTCAAAGGTTAACTATTTCTCTCCTCACTTAAAATGATCCTTCAAAGTAAATGACAGTAAGATTAACGAAGGTAAACAATCTGGTTTTAAGACACTAGAGACATTTTTATCTCTCTGATAGGAAAAGACCTAACATGTCAACCAAATAAGAATATTTAAAGAATATATGTCTGAAACACAGTTGCAGTAGATAGATACCTTTGACCAAGTTTCAGATTTAGAGGGGAACATGGACCAGTAAAAGTGAAACAGCCACCTACCAGACAATCAGAGGAAACAAACCAAACCAGGTTATCGACTGGTACAATAGATGTTTTAGCCAGATCACATTCACATACATATTTTTAAGACAACTGTCTGGGCATTAACCAAGGGCATTAGGTACCACTGATAGGAATATCCAAATGATACACACACACACACACGGCATTTTTTCCCCTAACAACTAGTGCTTTCTAAACAGTGTAGGATGTAACAAGAATCTACAACGAAAACAAATACTTTCAGTCCTCATATGCAAGTGTGTATGTGTGTATATATAAACGAATATATATATATATATAAAACACTAAAAAACTACGTATATCTAAGAAAATCTCACTGTAGAAATATGTTTCCTTGTTAGAGATAGTTTTGCTTTTGCTATTTCTCACTGACTCTCTTTTTCTTAATCTAACCATTCCAGAATATTCTGAATGTACATCACTTCAATAGGAAAAGTTTCAATTTAATGGCTCTCTATAAAAACGGTTCCAGTTGTATATTTCTTACGTTTGTATCTTCACTGGCATGATCTGTGAATGTCAAGATATAAAAACAATCAAACCATGGTGTACAAAGACTTTATCACAGAAAAAGAAGAGTTGGGGACAGAGCACAAATCCTGCTGCGAATATTCTGGGTTGACCTGGGAGAGCACAGTATATGTGGAGGGGATTTTCTGCTGTAAAGCATGAAGCAGCGTAGGCCTCTTACTGCTCTGGGTGACTGTGGGTGTATTAAAGGATTAGCGTAAGAAGCATGCCTGACGCGGATGAAACCACATTCCCTACACCACACACAGCCGCCTAGTCCAGCTGCGCACACTATTTGAAGCAGGTACTGAGGAAAAGACAGGCTGGAGAATTCTCATTCCTAAAACATACATTGTTTCTCCCTACCAAATGATAAAAGAAAGTAAATGCAAACACGATTTCAGATAAGAAATGCAGAACTAGAAGTTCCCTTCTCTTAACAAGTTTAATTTTCTGAGTATTTCACTGTTTACAAAACATTGATTCTGTGCAAATATCCATTAAAGAATGTAAACGATGTTGTTTTTAAGACACTGGAGAAATTTTTACTTCTCTGATAGAAAGATTTAACATGTTAACAAACTGGAATGTAGAAAGATGTCTAAACACACACACATGCACGTGCACACACACGCACACATGCACGCAAGCAACTCAAAGAAGCATTCATCAGAGCATTGAGCACAGTAACCATGGAAATCTGTTTCCAAAGTTGTAATTCCCAGATAGCTAGTGGGAAGCAGCCACATAGCACAGGGAGATCAGCTCCATGCTTTGTGACCACCGAGAGGGGTGGGATAGGGAGGGTGAGAGGGAGACGCAAGAGGGAGGAGATATGGGGATACATGTATATGTACAGCTGATTCACTTTGTTATAAAGCAGAAACTAACATACCGTTGTAAAGCAATTATACTCCAATAAAGATGTTAAAGAAAACAACAACAACAAAGTAGTAATTCCCAACCAGATAATTTAGGGTATTCCCGGGTATCTCAAGGAGTACTATAAAAATATCATCACTACCAACAACAACAAAAATGTCATTGAATTTTCATTACGCTGTGCTACAGCACTTTGGCGGGGGGGAGGAACAGCATTTAAATGACGAGAAAAGGCATCACAAAAAAATTAATTGTTCTAAACTTTCAAAGATTATAAACCACATATTTTAGGGGAATAAAGACAAAGCTATGGATTCTTTTCAAATAGCATTGGATGGAGTGGCTTATTCTCATGGAGGTGAATGTGTCCAAGGAACACAAAGGATGTTGCTACTTTGTAAGATTAGAGCAGGGATATTCAAAGCGGAAGGCTGAGCATGGGTGCCCTTCATACGTGACCTCCTGTAAAGTTTTTCTTTCCTCCCAGGCCCCCATGTTAACCCACTCCCATATCTACCCCAGAAAGTAAACAAAATACAAAGGCAGAGGATCCACCACCACCCGAGGGGATTAGTGAGCGGTTCTCAAAGTAGCCATCTAACACTGACACGCGCCCTGAGGAGAATCTCTCCTGGAAATCCCGGCTTGGCACAGACTCCTCCGTCACTGGGGTTTGAGTAGTTTTGAAATCATCTATCAGGTTATGAAGATATAACTGAAAGTATTCATGCAGATTTCATCCGCGCTGACTACATCAGGTCACAGGGAAGCTTCCACTAGCTTTGGGAAAAATAAATGGCACGTGTTTTCTGAGAAAATTACAACTATCTATCTGTCAATTATCCCCCAAAGTTTTAAGAAAAAGTCCAATTCTAAATATCTATGACTTTGAAACTCTATTTACATAAAATAACTCAGATGTCAGCTAGAACCTACCTATCATTTAAGATCTAGAAAAGATCTCAAGGATTAACCTTGAACCTCTCAGCGCATGCCTTATACTAGTTAACAACAAACACTTCCCATCCTGTCATACTGAACAACTTAATCTTTTGCAGGGATTACTATTTTCAGGTCTCTCACATTTCATCCCAAATGGTTTACCAAGTTTTTTTCCCCAAAACATGGTTCCTTCCCCAAAAGTAATTATGGTGCCAGTTGGTTACAATAATGGTTTTTTAAATCTTGACAAAAATAATTAAATTTATAGCAAAAAAGTTAAGAAATTACACTGTTATGAATTTAAATACAATGCTATTATATACTTTATTTCCTTGATTCAATTCTATTAAAATTGTTTCAGAGATTTATATTAGCTTATTGTTACTTACACTTCTGTTAGGAAGCTGCTCTGTACTTTTACAAAGAACTTGACAGTAGTCCAAGTGACCAAGTGAACTCTGAATAGTTAGACTTTCTCTTAACCTAATCACAGATCATTTATCTCAACTAGATTGATTCACCTTTTTTTTTGCACTAGTCAATCTCCAGCCTAGATCTGTGTACATGCACTTTTGTCCGTGAAGTCTCACCTTGTTTCTGTATCTAACATTACATATTTTATAGGCCTTTACTCTGTAATTTTACCATACTTAATAAATTCAGCAAATATTTGTGATTCAAGATTTTATCATGGTCTTAATCTTAAGCTTTATATTAAATGAGTCTCCTGAATTCTTATATATGTATCCTTACATAAACATAGCAGGAACACTTTGTTTTTGTTTCTGTTGTAAGGGAGATGTCATCTGTAAAAGGAAAATGCAGAGACAAAAACATTCCAAAAAAATATATTTTTACTTATAAAGCTTGAAAGTTTTTCAGGATCCTTAACAAAAGGACGTAGCAGGTATTTTAAAAAAAAAAAAAAAAACCCTACAAGGCTACCAAGGTTATAAATATTCTGTTCATGGTGGAACCAGTGGTTTCCTCTTTGGTTCACCATATCTGCAAGGAACACCACGTATCTGCGACTGTAGTTTTGCAAAATTCATCAAATGACTTGTTTCCATTAGAAAGTTAGCGACATAAGAAAGAGCTCAACATTTTCTTAATTTGGGGAACAAAGCGGTTTGGTAGATATAGATAAAATTTATATATGTCTCTCTAATCTATCTCAGGATGCAAAATGATTCCTATTTCCTAACTGTGGTACAGGAAAAGCTTAGTCATAATGACAACAGACCAAAAGACCATTAACTCACACAGAAGTCTAAGTGAAGCAGTATATGGTCACACAGTAACTGAACAATCCTTAAATATAGAAAACAATAAAAATGATACACTGATAACAATCAGCAAAATTCAAAGGGAAAAAGGGGAAAAGGTATGAATATGCTCCCCCCACACACCATCCTAAACCCTGGCTAATTTTACACCCTACAAGGATGCACATCTCATTTTGAATTTACATATGTGGCCATCAATTTTAAAAAGCTAAAATGAACAATATCAACAAATAAAAGGTCAGTTTTCATCTTTTGGCATGAAGATGGCAACAGAGGAGAGAATGTTCCACTTCCTAGATATTATATAAAAGTAACAGCATAAAAATATTAAAACAAACTATTTTCAGCATTTCACAAACTCATGTAAGCTGCCAGAGCAACTGAGATTGGGTGGAAATAGTAGAGAAATAATTGTGAAGAGACTCAGAAGAGTAAAACGGCCCATCAATAACAGATTTCCAAAGATAGCAGCAGAAACATTGTTTCAACTTGTGTGGTACCCTGAAGTGCTAAAACTATACTTTTCATAGGCTAAACAGTACTGTCAATAGAATAGAGGTCTCAGAAATGGTAATAAAAGAGAAAATCACCTTAGGGTAAACAAATCTATGGAAAACAAGGGACGTAAGAGCTAAGAAATTAAAGAGTAGAACACAATTAAGTGGAAATAAAGACTTGAAAAGCATATGAGAGTAGAAGACAGATATGGAAGACAGATAAAGTATATAGATACAATGAACATATTTGGAGTGCTTAAAAAGAAAAAGCAGGGGAACAGAAAGCTAATTTAAAGATATAAATTTTTAAAATTTCCTTGAAATAAAAGAAAACTTTACGAATATGGAAATGTACACTGTGGGCCAGGAAAAACCCAGGATAGACAACCCAGAGAGACTGCCTCACCGTGCAGCTGAACTTTAAATGATAAACAAAGAATCATTAAGACAGCCCAGCAAAAAGAACACATTATTTTTAAGTGGAAAATTCAGATTTGCCAGTTGCATTCAATGCCATAAAATAGTATAGAAACATCTACAAGAGGCTCAAAAAAATATTTCAACTTGTCCTTCAAGAATAAAAGCAACAATGTACAACATGGTGACTATAGTTATTAATACTGTGTCACAGACTTGAAATTTGTGGAGAGTAAATCACACACACACACAAAATGTTAACTATGTAAGGTGATGGATGTGTTAGTAACTTGATTGTGATAATCATTTCATATCTTTCTTAAAGACAGTGACTAGATGGACTTCAGCCAATAAAATGACTTGGGAAAACCACGGAAAGAAAAGATTTGAGGATTGAGATGAATTAAAAAAGAAAGTTAATATATTATCTGCTCTGACAAGTAGAAATGCTACAATTAATAAAAATGAATGGGGAAAAGAAATTTAAAAGTTGAAAAAGTTTACTGATTGCCTTACAGTCATACCTGGAAATCAAGTAATATCATTAAAGCAAACCAAAAAAATAAAATAAATAAAGGTATAAATATATTTTACATAAGGTAAGCACAAAGTAAACACAAAGACAATTTTATTGGAGAGAAAGGAGAGAAAATGAGGAAGACACTCATGCTTATCACTGAACTTAGTAGAAAACTGATACACTTCAAAGAAAAGGAAAACTAAGGGAATAACATAAAGCACAATTTTAAAGATAAACACTGGAATAAATATGGAATTTTCCTGAGTCAGAAAAAGTGTATACTTAAAACAAAAGACACAAACAACATAATGAAAGACTAAGTACAAAAGCAACCTAAGTGTCCATCAACAAATGAGTGGATAAGGAAGATGTGGTGTGTGTGTGTGTGTGTGTGTGTGTGTATACACACACACACACACACACACACACACACACACACACACACACAATGGAATACTACTCAGCCACAAAAAAGAATGAAATTTTGCCATTTGCAGCAACATGGATGGACTTGGAGGGCATTATGCTAAGTGAAATAGGTCAGACAGAGAAAGACAAATACTGTATGATATCACTTATATGTGGAATCTAAAAAATACAACAAACCAGTGAATATAACAAAAAAGAAGCAGACTCACAGATACAGAGAACAAATTAGTGGTTACCAGTGGGGAGGGGGGTTACAAACTGTTGGGTGTAAGACAGGCTCAAGGATATACTGTACAACATGGGGAATAAAGCCAATACTTTGTAATAACTATAAATGGAAAGTAACCTTTAAAAATTGTATAACATTAAAGAAAAATAAAGTCAAAATTAAAGAAATAGCATTCACAAAAAGGCTATTAAAGAACCAAATAAAGCAAATATGAAAACATAATATTTAACATGACAGCACTTAGAACAAATATATCTACTATATCAATATCAATAGGTTTAACTTGTTAAAAGAGATTTTAAGATTGAATCAGAAAGTGAAACCTAGCTCAATGTTTAAAAGAACACGTAACACAAAGTGATTCACAGAAGTTACAATTAAAATGTAGGCAAAGATATAACAGCCAAATGGAAACCTAAAAAATGTAGATGGTGTTGATCGTCATATCAACCAAGGTATAATTCAAGTCCAACATGATGTCAAGAAATTGTGTAACTCTACACAATGCAATTCACAATTTTAACTATACATAGCAAAACATTCATAAAACTGAAATTACAGGAAAAGACAGAAATACACTAGTTATAGGAGACTAGTTCTCTTCTCTCAAGTGAGAAAACAGTATCAGATCTGTATTGCAAAATGATCACCAAATAGGTCTAGTTAACATCCATCACCACAGTTATATCTTTTTCTTGCGATGAAAAGTTTTAACATCTACTCTTAGCAACTTTCAAACATACAACACAGAGTTATTAACTACAGTCACCATGCTGTACGTTACATCCCCAGGAGGACTTATTTATCTTGTAACTGAAAGTTTGTACCTTTTAACCCCCTTCACCCATTTCACCCACTCCCCACCCCCGCAAACACCAATCTATTACCTATGCAAAATACTCAAGCTTAAAGGTAAAAATTTAATTTTAATTTATTGCTCTTGTTCTAAGGAACTGGAAATAATGTAAGATATTATAAATTGAATTTAGCCTCTAAGATGTTCCTGAACCCAGTCATCAGACATGCAACGAGCAATTGCCTTTCTTTTGGACACTGTTCTTTGGCACTCATAAAAATGTTTTAAGTTTGTTTTTATTTGGGCATTTGACTACCCCCTCATTAAGTAAGGATCACAGAAGTATGGGGTTTTCTTCCTGAAAGCACAGAAGATTAGTACACATAGAATTAGCAAGTGGAAACATGGGTGGTAAGTATTGTTACTGTTCACAAGGTAGGTCAAAAATCCTATCTCCCAGGCTTCCCTGGTGGCGCAGTGGTTGAGAGTCCGCCTGCCGATGCAGGGAACACAGGTTCGTGCCCCCGTCCGGGAAGATCCCACATGCCGCGGAGCGCCTGGGCCCGTGAGCCACGGCCGCTGAGCCTGCGCTCCGCAACGGGAGAGGCCACGACAGTGAGAGGCCCGTGTACCGCAAAAAAAAAAATCCTGTCTCCCTAATTATCACTCCTTGGTAAAGACTAATTGGGAAGAAAGCCAAGAATACAAATGGAGAATAAAGAGAAAGTAATTCTCTCAGCAGAGAAACAGTGGAGCTTGATAGCTTTTCAATGATTTTATTCATCAAAATAGAATCATCTTGTCACATTAATTTTCTACAATTTACTTTCATAAAGCATGGAACACAGGCTCTCTCCACAAAATTACTATTTTCCAACTTTCATCACATCTCCTGTCCTTCAGTGGCAAGATGGGGTAAGGAGTGTGGTGGGGGAAGAGAAGAGGGAGCAAAAGAGACATTTTCAGAGTTGAGACCTCCTTTGGAAAACTGCTCTCCTCCTGTAGCTATGTGCTCTATGAAATGTGTGGAATTTTATTTTAACACACTTAAGGCTTTATCTTAAAACAATGAATCAGAAATATGTATCTACTTATGGTTTGTTAGGGATAAGTAACTAGAGTCATATTTACGATATGGAATCATATTAATTTTTCTAACTAATCAAAAAGAGTCATGAATGTTAACAGTAAGCTTTCACGTTTGACCCTAACTTTGGTTACATGGCCGATGCATCAACATTTGAGTAGGTTTCGCTTGGTAGTAGCAATTCACTCTTGCCACACCCTTACCATTCAAAATATCAGTAATGTTCCACTTATTTGGAGAGTATTCAATAATAGTCTGTACTATCCAGATCACAGACAAGAATTCAGAAGTAAGCAAATAATAAAGGTATCCAACACAAAAAAACAGTACCACCAACTCATGCATTTAATTCATAAGCTGTTTCTTTAGATGTTATTCAGAGTCTGTTTTTTCTTAAATTAAAATTTGGGGGGAAGTTTTACCAACCTACAACAAATCTAAAAATTATGGGTTTCCCTGATGGCACAGTGGTTAAGAATCCACCTGCCAAATGCAGGGGACATGGGTTCGAGCCCTGGTCTGGGAAGATCCTACATACCACAGAGCAACTAAGCCCGTGCGCCACAACTACTGAGCCCGCATGCCACAGCTACTGAAGCCTGCGCTCCTAGAGCCCGTGCTCTGCAACAAGAGAAGCCACCACAATGAGAAGCCCGTGCACCGCAACAAAGAGTAGCCCCCGCTCGCTGCAACTAGAGAAAGCCCATGCACAGCAACGAAGACCCAACACAGCCAAAAATAAATAAATAAAATAAATTTTAAAAAAATTATACCAGAAAGGAAAGTACTTCTATTAAAGACAGATTCAGCAGTAAGGACAGATACTGATAGCAACAGAGAAAAAACATTAAAAATTAGAGAGTACAAAACAATGAGAAAGACACAGCCCAAGTTCATTTAATACAGGGACAACTAGTCCTTAATACCTTACCTGTCTAGTAGAAATCACTACAATGCAACTCTTTACTGTGTATAGTGTCACTCTAATTTATCTGGAAAGGATTAAATTGTGTTCAGCATTTTCTTTTTAAGAAGCACAACGGATATATGAAAAGGTGCTCAACATCACTAATCATCAGGGAAATGCAAATCAAAACCACAATGAGATATGACCTCACTACCTATTATAATGTTTATTATGAAAAAAGACAAGAGATAACAAATCTTGGTGAGGATATGAATAAAGGGAACCCTTGTACACTGTTGGTGAGAATGTGAATTGGTGCAGTCGCTATGGAAAACAGTATGGCGGTTACTCAAAAAGTGAAACATAGAACTACTGAATGATCCAGCAATCCCACTTCTGGGTACATATCCAAAGGAAATGAAATCAGTATCCCAAAGAGATATCTGCATTCCCATGTTCACTGCAGCATTATTCACAATAGCCAAGATAAGGAAACCTGTGTCCATCAATGAATGAATGAAGAATATGTGGTATATATATTCAATGGAATATTATTAAGCCATAAAAAAGAAGGAAATCCTGTCATTTGTGACAACATGAATGAACTTGGAGGGCATTATGTTAAATGGAAAAAGTCAGACTGAGAAAGACAAATGCTATACGGTATCACTTATATGTGCAATCTTAAAAAAAAAATTGAACTAATAGAAAGAGAATAGAAGGGTCCTTGCCAGGGTCTGGGAGATGAGGGAAACAGAAAAAGTTGGTCAAACGTACAAACTTTCAGTTTTAAGAAGAATATGAATAAGTTCTGAGGATCCAATATACAACATGGTTACAGTAGTTAATAATACTGTCTTGTATACTTGAAATTTGCTGAAATAGACTTTAAGCATTCTCACCACCAAAAAAAAACAACAACAAGGGTATGGGAGTAGAGGGGAACTATGTGAGGTGATGAATATGTTAATTAACTTGATCAGGACCAGTATTTCCCAACGTCTAGGTGTATCAAATCAGTTTATACATTTTAAATATATACAATTTTATTTGTCAATTACACCTCAAGAAAGCTGGGAAAATAACAACTAAATATTTAGTAAATGAAAAAAAGTTATGAGGTAGGTGTTTAGGAAATATTAATTAGGAAACACTGTACAGAAAGGACTAGAGCAGACAGGTACTGCAAACAAGGAAGTAATCTCTCTCTTCTTCTATGGCAATAAACTAAGAGTACCCATGTCTGACAGCAATTCATCAACAATGTCCCAAAATTCAGATTCCCAAGAAAAAGAACAAACGAATAGGAGAGAAGAGATGCTACGTATATCCTTAGCCCATAGCTTTATCTGTTTTCAGTCTACAAACCAGTTCCTTACAGTCCCCTGGGAATAGGAACATTAAACTGGAGGAGGATAATGGTTGCTTTAACATCTCCCGCTAAGCTCATCAACGATGTGCTAATAGTTCATTTAAGCCAGACGCTCGTAACTCATTTTCAGTGGTGCAACTGTCCAATAAATTGTTTGAAACTTTAAAAAATCTTCAGTGTTCCATAAAAATGAAAGCCTTTTCAGAATAATTGAAACCAGTAATGCAAAACAAATGTATTTCCTTGATAAATTTAGTTTTAAGTAAGCTCTAATTTATATGCTAAATTTTTTTAATTTAGTTCAAGTTTTGGCAGAGACATGTTTATTTTAATTGTTGGTCTTCAAAACTCTAGCTTAGGAATAAGCATCTGCTTCTTTTCAATTTTCTGCATAAACTGGGTAAATTTCTTCAAGTTGCAAATGAGGGGTGAAGTACACTGTATTGCTTCTGGAAAGGTTACAAAATTGCAGCACTTTTTGTGAATCCTTTATGAGCGATCTTATAGCATTACCCTTACATCTTAACTAGGGTTCGTATATGTACTTATACTTAAGCTGTTTTCAAAGAACATAATACATTAGCGTCTAGACCTTGTGCCCAAATGTCCCTCTTTGGAGCACTTGTTGAATAATAAATTCTGAACTCCTCTCATTGCTTTATAGAGATTCACAAAACACATGGATCCTTTCTCTAAGATGAAAAACCTCCCAGAGGAAAAGCACAAACACAGCCTCAGCCCACCTGTACCGGAGACCCCGTAAACAATCTGACAAATAATAACATACAACGCGTATTTCTCCAGCTATAGGCTTTGGAGGAAATCAGTAAAACTTTCAGAAAATTAAAGTTAGAGCTCTTGACACATTGTATGAGGTAACATTCATCCTTTGCAAATACCTTAAGAAAACTGACTTCTGAGAGAATCCAATCCCTATTATAAAATATTTTTCTTCCTTCACCAGTAATGGTTAACATTGGTAAAGGCGCTAAGCATGTTTGCACCCATCTGAACCAAGCAGTCATAGAATCTAGGTAACAACGCCCACTGGCTATTAATATGATTGAAACTATCTGTGAATTGGGACGCAGTTGATATTAAGATGTAAAACCCCTGAAAATCTACAAGAGCATTGTCTTCTGGGGTGTTTTATTTCGTTGGTTTCTTTTTCAGTCTACCTTTTCAAGTGTTACACAATCGTCATGTTACGGTGTCTAGCCATGGTACTGATGTTCATGATTCCATGAAATGGCATATTTGCTTTACAAAGTATCAGGGTTATGACAGAGAGAGTGGTGGAGGACTAAGAAACATACTTTAATAGAGCCAGTTAACTTGCTGGACATTAACAGCCCATCAGGAGCGTCAAGTAAAATCTCTGCCCAAAAGTTTCAATTGCTAAATATCAAGGGAATAATATCAAGGCCCAATCACAGAGTAGCAAATACCAGAGGCCTGGGAAAATCCCAAGAGAATAGCTTCAATGGCAGTGATTCTCAAATGTTCAAGGTACACAAGCATCACCTGGTGAATGTGTAAAAACAGTTTCTGAGGCCGATCCTCTGGGATTTTAATTCAGCTGTTCAGGCAAGGTCCATGAATTTATAGTTCTAACACGGCTGGTGGAACCAGAGCTGCTGCTCTGAGGAATACACCTTGAGAACCACTGCCCCACCACTATGAAATCAGAGTCGGCAGTCTTGTAAAATGCAAGGTGATTTGCATGTTCATTAAAGTTTGAGAATCACTGCTTTAGGGAATGAGGCAACAGGTTTGTTTTTTTCCTTCCTCCTGTGATATCAGGATAGGGGGACGGTGAAAAGAGATGTTTTCAAAAGAAAGTAAGTGCTTAAATCACACTCTGTCATGAAACAAACCTATCTGGCCACGTTGCTCACACCTTCCTCAGTGAAGCATCGCTCACTCCTTCCTTTATCCACCTCTCCATCCTCACTGTACCTTACCTAGGGCTCACGAGGAGACAGAGGTCCCGTATGAACTTCAGATCTGAATGTTATGGATTTCCCGGGAAAATCTAGAATTCATATCATTTTTTTTCTAGTCAATAAAAATTACACTGGCATTAAACAAAGAATCAAGTTTGAATTACATACATTTATAAAACTTTTCATGTAAACAACTTCACAAGAAATTCACAGAAAAATACTTTTTCAGACTGATTGGCAACAGGGCCACGACAAGAGCAAGAAATGTCAACAGAGTGGCCTCCTATGGTCACCCATGTCTCAGAGATGGAGGAAGGAAAGACAGCCTCTTGACTGATTTGCACTGTAATTTTACATTACGTGTAATTACATGGACTAAACCAAGTGTAACACAGAAGACTAAACATGCTATCATTCCATGTGATGAGCCTCTACAAAGAGGAAAAAATAGAAGATGTGAAAAAACCCACTTTTTTCCTACTTTAATTTTGTACCTTATGAGATGATGAATGGTCACTAAACTTACTGTGATAATCATTTCATGATGTATGTAAGTCAAAGCACTACGCTATATACCTTACACTTTTAGTGCTGTGTGTCAATTATATCTCAGTAAAACCGGAAGGAAAAAAAAAGTGGAAGATGTGAATATACCAAGCTTTGGCAATGGGAAAGGCCTAAGTCCACGTGACTAATTACACCTCCTTCTTGCTGATTCATGCTATTGTAGATTCAGCAGCTCCAGCAGCGAAACAGCTTATCTGTTAATAAGCTACAGAAAGAAGAGCTCCAAGTCCCATCACACACTGCAGAAATGTGATCTGAACTTGCAAACATCTCCGAATCCACCACAATAACCCCTTGCCTCGCTTACCTGAAACTTTCACACATACCACATCTCCCCAGTTATTTCCATAATCAGTGCGCCTATTGCTGATCTAAAACCTGACACATACATGAGTAGATTCCAGGTCTGTTAAGTACCAGGAGCAAAGGAGGACACACAAAACCACCGCATTTAGTCTCATTTTCTCCGAGAAATTCAGTGCACTGGAAGACAGCACTGGACTGAGAACACCGAACCAAGGTTCTAACACCACTCTTTCTACCAGATGCCTTGAAGCGATTCACTTGGCCCCTTTCATTTCTTTCGAAATCAGACTACATTATCATTCAGAGACTTCCATATCTAGGAGTCTACGATTATGCTGAGTATCCATGCTATTAGAAAGCCAAAGAAACAGCTACTCAGAAGCAAATGGAAAATAACCATCTTGGATGAGCCTTCAGAGCTGCAGTCGCACTAGCTCCACACAAGGCATCCTAATCCCAGGTCAGAACTCGGTACTGCAGGCTGCCCAGAAACTGGGGCATATAATAAGGTTTATTCATACGAGCATCCTTCCTAACTTACTCAACCAGAAGTCTTTCATGAAAACCACCCAGATGCTGGAATTAGGATCGCCATCCTTAGGTATCAGGGATTAAAGTATGATCCAGAGAGTTCAAGTTGCCTCCAAAATGTCTGCAACTGCATGGAAATTGAAGGTCTCACTCACCTCATTCCCACCACATACATCCTTCAAATTCTTTTCTTAAAAGAAAATCAGAAACTCCCTTTTTGGAAGACAGATGGGTAATTCATGTACAACCATCTATGAGACTGCCTGCACGGGGCCTCCTTGTTTGAAGACTACAGAGATTTTAATTAAAAGAACCATCTATGTCAACTCTGTCTAGATGATGTGTTCAAAAGGAAGACTCAAAGCAGCAAACCGGAGGGAACTTTTCGTTTACTTATTTCTAAAAAGCCAAATAAACCTTCTAGAAATGGTTATCTGTCATTTGCTTTCTCAGCATCCACTTTTCCTTCTTCTGGTTGCAGTCACAATTTTTATTTGCAAACCATGACTACCGCTCTCAATGGACCCATGTCTTCAGTCCCAGGGTTCCTTTTCCTCTAAGAATTTTATGATCTGCGTGAATCACTTTGCATAGATAACTAAAATTGATCGTTAAAATCTGAAATTTAAAAAAAGAGCATGAAGCACCCTGTTCTTATTTTGCTTCAACGATACTCCCACTGAGCTCATGGAGTTGAAAGCTGCAAAAACGTGAAGGATCCTCCTCTCTGGTTGAAAGACTAGGACATGAAGTACCCAAGTATGCCACACAGAGTTCAAGAAAAGGAATACAGCCAGATCTTCCAGCTAAGTATCAGGAAGAAATCGGAGGCAGGGAAAAAGACTGGGGTAGCTCAGCAGTAGCCTTTTTCCTAATGTCAGAACCCTGATTTTTATTCCAAAACAAGGCTATAAAACAACATTTCCCAGACATTCTCGCATGGAGGTGTAATCATGTGACTGTGTCTGGGCCAATGACCTGCAAGAACAAGTGTTATGCTGGCTTCCAAAAGGCTCCAGAAAAAGTCCAACTTAATGAACTGAAAATGTCTGATTAGACCTTGACTTGTCCTGACAACTCTGGTCACAGGGAAAGAAGTCTTATTAACTCATCATGTCATTTCGGTCAACTACTAACGCAAGGAGTATCATGAGGAAGAAAGAACTGCTTGCGAATGTACAGAATAAGCAACAAATACCCCGTCAACAGTATTAAATTATGTATCAATCACACACTACAGGTTGTATCACAGTAGTTACAATGATGGAGGCCACTGGGTCCTCACCAACAAAAAGACTGGTTCTTCTACTTTAAGGACAGTTAGTTAGAGCAGGGGTCCCCAACCCCCCAGGAACCTGGCTGCACAGCAAGAGGTGAGTGGCGGGGAGCGAGCGAAGCTTCATCTGCCGCCGCCCATCACTCACATTACCACCTGAACCATCCCCCCACCCCACCCCCCGTCCTTGGAAAAATTGTCTTCCCCGAAACTGGTCCCTGGTGCCAAAAAGGTTAGGGACCGCTGATTTCGAGGACTACAGGGCACTCAGCGTTTATCAGGAGTCTGTGCTTTCACAGAATCTACTCTTCAATAAGTCTACACATCTTTTATCCTTGGCCCTAAAAGCCAAAATCAGGGCTGTACTTTATTATAATCAAGGTTTTTAGGAATTTCTGGTGAAAATAAAAGTTTACACTTATATTAAAAGAGAATAAATGTTTCTGAATCTACCTTTCATCTTTGGTTAATGTTTCTTGCTAAACAAGCTAAATTCGTAAAGGAAAAGATAGGTTGCCTCCTAACACTTTCTTTTCAACTAAAGCAGTAAAGACCCACACTAACACCGCATTTTTTTACCTCCGAATTCTACACATCAGGCTTCTCACAGAAACTTTCACTTCAGCCAGTGTAATACCTTGCAGGAGGCAGGCACTCAAGAAATATTTGTTAAGGTGACTTGAACACAGTAACACATTAGGCGAACATTATAGGAAGTTAGCCTAAGGGCTCTTCACCGAGAAAAAAAACAGCTTTTTACCATGTTCTTTATTGCCAAGTGAAAGGATACACATATATAGCCTTGTTGACTAAAAATGTACCCTCTCCACATCACTGACATCCTGTAAATGGCCATAAATCACAACTGGTCCTTGTCATGAGAAAAACTGTGTGTCATCTTGAGTTTGTCTGATGTAAAAGACAGGTGCAAGGGTAAAATCAGACATATTTAAGTGCTTGGGAAAGAAACACTACTCTACAGAAGCAAGGAAATATTAGGGGCAGGAATTATAAACATATACACCTTTTATAGCAATAGACTCCAGACAGGAAATCAGGATGTGACTGGTCTATCCTGGCATTCATTTCATAGAGTTTAGTTTTGTCTGATGAATATTTAAGCCCAAAGCACTGCAGTGGTAGTGCCAATATATATAATATTTTCAGTTGCATCTCCTTTCTGGACTAGAAGTACTACTAACTATTCATAAGCCTTAAAATCCTAATTCCTGGGTAGACCAGTGGCCGACTGGAGTGACACGAAATTAAGGTTGACTTTTAAGAAAATAGGCACACGTCTTGTACTTCTCTGTTAGATACACTTTGGCATTTTTCAGAGCCCAAATAAATTACAGAAGAGACACAGGTACTGTTAATACATCACATGCCTTCTAAAAATTCTGGAAGACTTGGGGAGTCCCAGATCATTTCTTTGGGACTAGAGACGTTGCCAAGGGCTAAAACTGATGATGTATAGAAGGAGAACCCTCCAAAACTAACTCTTCTGCTTTGCTGACCCAAAGGAAGCCAAAAGAAACCCTCTCAAAGTAACTCCCTAAACTAACAATGTTTAGAAAAAACAAGTATCTTCAAGATGGTTCAGAGTTGGAGGATAGAAGGCAGAGAGTAGAAACTGACTTGGATTGGATTATGGGGTCACTAGACAGGATCAGAAACGTTCATTTTTAGTTATTACTGCAGTTTTTATAAAATCCCAAGACATTCATTAGAACTTTACTAATTAAGACACGTAACCCACACACAACTAGACTACAAATACTTATAATACATGTTTTTGTTTTCTGAGAAAGAAATCTCAACTACCAAAGGTTCACCAGCTGCAGGATTTCAAAGGCAGTAATAGGAGCAATGGTCTCCAATGACTCAATTTGGAAAGAAAAATCTCTCACACAACCCACCCATTAGACAAGATGACATATACATCTACCTCAGGACACCTTACATTTTGGATGAATAGCCTTGAATTTGCTTCACAGCCAATAGCTTGCCAGAGAAAACTTAGAGTTGGATCCTATCGCTTAATACACTAAATCCAGAGCTCAAAGTCCGTCTCACTGGATAACTGAATATAACTAGCGATGGGAATTAAAACTGAGGATGCTAGCAGCCCTGATTTCACTGTTATTATTTGTATTCTTGAGAAATGATTTTCATATTGGCAAGTATGGGATCTCTGAAACTGTGCACTCTTCCTATCTACCATGGTACACACGATTATTTGCCTGTGCACGCTCTGAGGGGCAATGCGGTATAATGAAAGGAGCCCTGGGCTTGAGTCAAAACCAGTTCTAGTGTCAGCTCTGCCACTATCTGGCTGAAGACCCTGGACCACACTTTAGGTCTAAGTTTACTCATTCATTTATTTAATAACCATGGTTTGATCACAGACCTAAAAGAACATAACATTGCTCAGCTGTAAAAGGGAGGAAACTAGACCTAGTTTATAGAACTGGTGTTAGATTTAAATGAGATAATGGGCGTACTTTGCATCCAAGACACATCAGCGCTAGTCTTCTCCTACCGCAACTATCAGGCACTGTGTTCAGTCTAAAACACCACTGCAGGGAGCACACTGGAAGCCCTCATCACGTTTGTCATCACTGGGTAAAGCCTCTTGCCTCTTAGTCGGTAAAATCCACGAAGGCCAGGATTTTCTTCTTTCTAATATACAGATACATCCTCTGAACCTGCACGTGCCTCAGCACCTAGTAAGCACTTAATAAATAATTGCTGAATGAATAAATTCTCTTTTATTCCTTAAAAGAACTCTGGATCAACTAATATTTTTACCATTTTACAGTGAGGAGGCTGAATAATGAGATAAATTGTCTATAAAATCAGGCGGTAAGTCCCTTCCAATTCCACAATGCTATCTATAGTTTTTACATTTTCCAATAGTTCATCATTATATTCTTCCTAAATAACTGCTACTTACTCACATTTATTGGTTATTGCTTAATAGCAAGAGTCTCAAACTATAAAATCTACCCCTATCTTTAAGGAAAATAAAATATTTGAACTATAAAAAAAAACAAATCATTTGTTTATAAGAAAACTTTATTCTCACATCTACACACAAACTATCTAACGAGGTTATTCTTAAGAAACTCTTCCAAGTAATTTTCCCAACCTAAACTTCCATATACTTTTCCCCAAGTAAGAAGCGAAATAATCGGTCAAGAGGGATATTAAAAACATGGGAGCAATCCTGTCCCTAAAACATCTCTTCAACAAAATTTGGATTCTTTCACTTTAAGAGCAGCAAGATTATCTTTTTTACTATCTTTTAGAAGATAACTGTAGCTTCCCTAGTCTGAGGCCCTAGATGAGAAAGACCTGGGTTACATGCAGCCAATGTCACAGGGTCTCGTGGCTCTGAATCCTTATTTTCACGCTCTCCCAATCATAAATGCCCCAGAGACCTCCTATCCCCAAAACTGACACTGCTGTATCTCAAGTTCAGCTTTACAGAATGATGGCCTCCTCAAAGGCCTTCCTTATAAAACGTATTCCCAAGTTTGCCATCTCACCTCACGCTTCCTTCTCCAAAAGCAGCCTCCTCTTTCCCACTTGTAAGTCTTCTCCGCTAAAGGACTGAAAGTATATTGGGGCACTCAGCAGATATTACACTCTACTCCATCAAAAGGATCTCATAAATTTGTTTTAATTTAGTAATTAACATTCCTCTAGACTTGTAGAAGTGTTGAGAGCAAACTCATAACGCTTTTAATGGCAAAATCAAAATGTAAGCCCAGGTCAGACTTCGTATCTAATGCTGTTGCTGGTACACCCAGTGATTTTGAGACCGAGCAAGATGATTTTATAATGAAGGCATCACCATTGCTGTGCACGGAATTTCTCTTTCATTACACCTCAGCTCCCTCCCACCTCAAAACGCTGCGTAGAGTTCTAAATACTCTGTTCAGAGTACCCTGAAACCACAGTAACTTATGACAGAACAGCCATCATGATGACGTGTAAGTATCAAGATACAGATCAACCATTGGCTATGTTATTAACACTTGAAGTATCAAATTTGCTAAGGAAGCAAAAAGCAGCTTCATTCTTCCTCAAGGGGAACCAGAAACCAGTATGTTCAAGAGAGGATTTCCATAGGAAAACCGCCCCTGCCTCAGACAGCACCTACCATAAACATGTTTATGGGCAAACACAGTATCAGAAAAACATGCTTTGAGTCTTAGAAACAGCATATGCCTCATCTCAAAGGGGCTGCTATGGTGCTAGGCACTGTTTTGTTTTTTGGTTTTTTTTACTGCATTTCAGAGAAATAACCATAAAATGAGGGTCTATAACCAGCATATAACACAATAAACAACAGCATCAACTTCTGCACCCTTTTTGTGAACAGCGTCCCTATGCTTTCATTGAAAATTTTAATATGCTTTGTGTTTCCTCTCCAAGTAGTTCGGGACCAATTCTATTCTAAGACTCCTGTATTTACCATCTCCATCCAAGGTCCAAAGATTACAGAATTTACAAATGAAGGACAGCCCCTACACACACACACAAGTCAGTAATACAGGAGCTATGACAACAAAATTCCTGAATGACGGAAAGAAACACAGAGGACAGTGGCTTGAAACAGCAATGGTAGTCACAAGTTTTGTCCTAGAGTTCAGCTCAGGTCTTTCTGAAAGCCTGGACCAAAAGTTAACAAAACAAGAAGCAGTAACACAGTTCACATAACTTTCCTGAGCTTAAATATATAATAGATCTGGGTAACTGTCCAACCTAGGTTGTATCTTCAGGGAATCTCAAACTCTCATAAAAAACCAAGGTTTCTGGGCTTCCCTGGTGGCGCAGTGGTTGAGAGTCCGCCTGCCGATGCAGGGGACATGGGTTCGTGCCCCCGTCCAGGAAGATCCCGCATACCGTGGAGCGGCTGGGCCCGTGAGCCATGGTCGCTGAGCCTGAGCGTCCGGAGCCTGTGCTCTGCAACGGGAGAGGCCACAACAGTGAGAGGCCCATATACCGCAAAAAAAAAAAAAAAAAAAAAAACCAACGTTTCTGGCTCAAGAAAAGGCTTAAAGTTAGAGATGAGCATTGTTAAATCACTGGTTCCTATTCACATTTCAACCCTTGAAATAACGTTTCACTACTTGTCTCAGTCATCAGCGACTCTAGTCTGTCTTGGGAAAGCTCACACGCCTCCCTGGACACAGCCATCTCCTTCTCACTGACAGGTCAGGTCCAATACAACCAAAGCTTAATTCACTTTAAACGATATGGGAACTATATTCAAGGACAGTAGCTGTCTGTTCACAGAAGCTTCATCCACGTCAAGGCAGCTGAGGTTGTGAGCTTGATTTTTGTATTCTTCTTTCATTCTGTCAAAATTCAAGTTTACAGATATTTCTACTTTCAGTCTATTCTTTAATAAATGTCCCTCTCAGTGTAAGACAGGACTCAGAGTTTCAATGAAATAACTGTGTATTTTCCCAACAAAATTGTTTATGTACCTTTCCATAAATGTTTTAACTTTTTCACCTAGAATATAAAATCCTTGAAGAAAATGTCTGTCTTCTATAGTTCAGCAAGATACATGCTCAGCACAATTTCCAAATCACCTTTAGTACCAATTTTAACCATGAAGCACACTGAAAATTCTACTGTAAATTATCAAATATATGGAAGCAAATACATAAAGGAAATTCTTCTGTAATTTAGTACAAAGAATACAGATACAAATATGGGATAATTTCTCAAATGAGTTTCAACTACTTAATTTGCTACTTTAAAGCATATTCACAAACAATAGAAATAATCTGAAGAACTGGATTCATCTCTATACACAATGGACATTTTTATACAATTTCTCGAAGAATTAGCCACACAAGCACATTAGGTACCATAAAGATTAAAAGAAAGTAACTGCATTAAAAATACTTCAGTTTATTAAAAGGAACGGTTCTTATTATTTATATGTATACACATATTTTTATAGAAAAGAACACATCTATTTTTATTCTAATTTCCATGACTCACTCCCCACCCATTCACCGATGAGATAGATAACAGTATGTTTCACCTTTTAATTTATTCTACCTGGAGAAATAAAATTCATCATTGTCCTATGCTGTTTTCCCTCCCCTTTGGACATTTATCCACTAAATAAACATCTATTACCCACTGCTGTTAAGCAGTGTGCTGGGTCCTGGGGTTCCATCCCAGTCTCTTCTGCTGGTTTCCCCTATTTGCCCCAATTTCTAAGCACTGAAGTGTCCCAGGACTCAGCCCTGTCTCGTTCTCAAGTCAGTCTACACCTGGCTCACTTGGTGGTCTCAGCTAGTCTCCTGGTCTCATTAGCATCTATCCTATGCTGTCCACCCCCATATTTACATATACTGCAGACCTCTTTCCTGGGCTCCAGTTTCACATATGGAATCACCAACTCATCCTCTGCCATTAGATGTTTTACAGATCTTGAACGTTTAACAGGCCCAACTAACTCCAGATCTTCTCCACCAAACCTCCTATCAAAGGATGAAGTTGATGACAACTTCGTCCTTCTAGTTAGTTAGGCTGAAAGCCTTGAAATCATCCTGACACCTCTTTCTGTCATACCCCACATCCAAGCTATCAACAAACCTCTCTTGGAAGGCTGGTCAAGAAGACACTGTGACGTAAGCTTCTGCCCAATCCTGACGCCTCTGCCTTCCTCCCATGTTGTTCCCAAGGGCACAGGCTTACAAGTATTCTACACGCTAAACCCTGTCTGAGTCTACTTCCCAAATGACCCAAATGCTTCAAGTGTTCACTACAAACATCATTACAATATTGTGCATAGAATAGTTTATCCCTACTAGAAATAAAACAAAGGATGATTTTAGCTGATCTATGCGTAGAATCATATAGTTATATATTCAGAGATTAAGGATACTGTCTTCTTAACAAGGACACTGAATGCCTCCCTGCCTTACTACTCTTTTTGTTTTTCCTTAATGCAGCAATGAAAGGCTTTAGATAAATCTTATCCATTCAAGTCCAATTGGTATTTTTTCTTTCTCTTCCCTGAGGAGCATCTTTTTTCTATTCTATCACTTCTCTATTACTTCAGTTATTCACTGCATTTACTTGTTTATCTTATTTTTTTCAGAAATATTCCTTTATAACAAGAAGGTGCTAAAAACCTCATTTCTCAAGTAGGTATGAAAAAGAAATATCTTGAACACCTTTCCTAAAAATAAATCTAAAGGTAGGTAATTTAATACATAAGCCTTTAGGAAAGCATTGGAAGAAAGTAAGACAAAGTCAAATATTAACAATTTACTGAACATAAAATCTCATTACACAAAAAAATATCTCTTCTTATAACTTCAAAATATTAATAGGGCAGCACAGCAAAATATCAAGTGTCAGATGCAGCTAGACTCCAAAATATTATGCTTTTATTTTAAAAGTATGTTTTTTATTATTGCTGAAATGAGAATTTTAGAAGAAAAACTACCATCAGTTTCTTAGCGCATAATTTATTTGTAAAAGTCAACCAAAACAATCTGAATTCAATCATCAGCTCAGGAAGCAGATTCCATGACATTTTTTCCCCCTAAATGCTAAATGACACAGGCAGCAATAAAATATGCAAAGAAGGAACCATGTCACAGAAGATGTGACAATTTTGATAAATGGTGATAAATTGTGATGTAGAATAGCAGTTTGTAAGCTGCTGTTTTCAAAAACATGTATTTTAATGATGATTTTTGCCAAACATCATTTGAGAGAGATATTTTGTAACAAAACCACTGACAAACAAAATTGGTACCTTATTACAAATTAGAATAGAAATGTATTTAAGTTTTCAGCAAACTTATAATTTTACTTTGAATGAGAATACGTTTTAGATCCAGTCAGCTCCTTAAAATGTTAAACACAGTTATCATCTGACCCAGCAATCCCACTCCTAGGTATAAAATAGAAATAAAAACATACTTTCACACAAAAACTTGTACATGAATGTTCATACATGCAACATTATTCATAAAAGACAAGAAGTGCAAACAACCCAAATGTCCATCAAGTGACATATAGTATCAATAGAACAGAATATTATTCAGCAGTAAGAAGGAATGAAGTACTGATACATGCTACAATATGGATGAACCTTGAAAATATTATATTAGGGAAGCCAGTCACAAGGGGCTACATATTATGTTTATATGAAATATAAATTCTATTTATATGAAATGTCCATAGGCAAATCCATAGAAACAAGATGTAGATAAGTGGTCGCCTAGGGTTGAGAGTGTAGAGGGAAGGGAGAGTAATTGCTAATGGATATAGGGTTGCTTTTTTGGGGTAATGAAATGTTCTAGAATTGTGCATGGTGATGACTGCACAACTCTCTGGCTATACGCAACCTCTGATTGTACACTTTAAGTGGGTGAACTGTATGTGAACTACATCTCAAAAAAGCTATTTAAAATGCCAGTTAAAAAGGCCAGTCATGGGCTTTCCTGGTGGCGCAGTGGTAAAGAATCCACTTGCCAATGCAGGGGACACAGGTTCGAGCCCTGGTCCAGGAAGATCTCACATGCTGCGGAGCAACTAAGCCCATGCCCCACAGCTACCGAGCCTGTGGTCTAGAGCCCGCAAGCCACAACTACTGAGCCCACGTGTCACAACTCCTGAAGCCCGCGCGCCTAGAGCCCAGGCACCGCAATGAAGAGTAGTCTCCGCTCGCTGCAACTAGAGAAAGCCCACGCACAGCAACAAAGACCCAACACAGCCAAAAATAAATAAATTTACTTTTTAACAAAAGGGCCAGTCATGTTGTAGCTGTTTATAACTTGTGTAGACTTTTCAAAGTCTAAATCCCTAATTATCAAAATATGTTTCTTACTGTCCACAAATCTCATTTCATTTCCTTACATAAAACCATCTACCTATTCCACTATAAATACTACAAGTAGTGAAAGGAAGAAAGTGCTTCTAAAATTAAATCATGTTTTCAAAACAGATTTCTCCTTGATCTATTTAATTTTAATGATTCACATGTGAATTATCCACACTTTCCATTAGCTATGGTTAAATTTTCAATCTCAGGTAAGTATCCCCCAATACAAAAGCACATTAACAGGCCATTCCTCTCCCAACACAAGCTGTGCGGACTAAATTTTTAACGTATTAGCTTGAATTTTAAAAAGCAAAATTAAGGAGGCAGATCTGTAAGAAAAGCAAGCATACAAAGTCTCAGAATTTTAGAATGGAAAGTATTTTCAAGATTGATCCTCTTCAGGACTACGGAAACTTTACTGAAACTTTAATATCTAAGAACTAACCCAGGACTTCTGTGATATTCTCTTATCACCTTACTTTTAAATTTTTATTGGAGTATAGTTGATTTACAATGTTGTGTTACCTTCTGCTATACATACCTTACTATTTTGCCTTATTATTTATATTTACATTAAGTTGATTCCGTTCCTTTTTTTTTTTTTTTTTAACTTAGCAATGTATGACACATCAGTGAACTTATGGGTTTGGTAAGCTATTTGTACTAGTCTAACAAACATTACAATAAACAAAATTTTAAATGGTGATGTGTCTATCACTTAAAAACATCTTGCACATGATCAGTACTACATATACCACACTTTGGGAAACACAGATCTAGTTTTATCTTCTAATTTTATGGGTGAGAAAGTTGAACTTCCTGGTGACTCTCAAAAGTCTGTGCACATCAGAATCTCCTGGAGGGTTTGTGTTAAAACAGAGATTGCTGGGCTCTTCCCCAAGAGCGTAGGTCTGGGGTAAGGTCTGAGAATTTACGTTTCTAACAAATATCCAAGTGGTACTAATGCTGCTGGCCCAGGGACCGCCCTTCAAAAACCACTGACCAAAACCTACTAACCCCGAATTAGAGTCAGACCAGAATTTAAACTAGAATCCAATCTTCTCTTAGATGCTCTTATAATTATATGCTCTATCAAACATGTTTAATGTTGCTCAATTTTATTCACCTTTCACTTAATTTTATTCTTTTCAATAAAGGTGATTATTAAATGCTAAAGATCAGGTTTATACATTTTTAAGACTTAAGAGGTGTTATAAAAGAGTGATTAATAAAAATTTAAGGAAAAGAACATTACCTTTGAGGTAATGGTCCACCTTTGAGGACCCTGAATCCCTTTTCTTGTTCACATACCCTCTGTTAGTCCTTTGAGATAAACATTATCTTCAAGTTTGTGTCTTATCATTCACTCGCTTTTCTTGTTAATTGTCTCATAGCTGTATCTCTAAATAATATATTGTTTAGGTTGTATGTTCTGAGCTTTATACTATATCTTTATATGCTAATTGTGTTTTTACTAAAGATGATGTTTTTGAGATGTAGCCCTCGGTTTTTATCAGTAATTCATTGCTTTCATGGCGGGATAGTATTTCATCTAACAAGAAAACAGCT
Organism: Tursiops truncatus; assembly: GCF_011762595.2. Classification (NCBI taxonomy): domain Eukaryota; kingdom Metazoa; phylum Chordata; class Mammalia; order Artiodactyla; family Delphinidae; genus Tursiops; species Tursiops truncatus. Next base: position 24,225,566 of record NC_047054.1, on the reverse strand, counting down.
CTAAAATTGTTGACTTTTTTTTAATTTCGAAAAAATCAGAGGTAAAAAAGAAGTTGCAAAAAAAGTACAGAGAAGTCCTATGTATGCGTCATCCAGTTTCCTCCAATGGTTACGTCTTACCTAACTATATTACAGCATCAAAACCAGCAAACTGGTTTTGGGACAATGCTTGTGTATAGTTTTATGCCACTTTATTATATATGCAACTCTCAATTTTTAAGATCATTCTATTGATATTAATGAATATCTGAGTTACTTCCTTTGTTCCCCCCCCCCCCCGTCAATTAAAGACAATGCTCCTACCTATGAGAAAAATGAAAATCCAAACACTGACAGCCCCAAATACTTGCAAGAATGTGAAGTCATAGGAATGCTCATTCATTGCTGGTGGGAATGCAAAATAGTACAGCCATTCTGGAAGAGAGTTTGGCAGTGTCTTACAAAACTAAACATACTCTTACTATACGATCCAGCAATCGGACTCCTTGGTATTTACACAAAGGAGTTGAAAAATTATGTCCACATAAAAAACCTGGACACAGATGTTTCATAGCAGCTTTATTCGTAATTGCCAAAACTTGGAAGCCACCAAGATGCCCTTTGGTAGATGAATGGATAAACAAACTGTTGCATCCAGATAATGGAATATTATTTAGCACTAAAAAGAAGTAAGCCATCAACCCATGAAAAGATATGCAAGAACTTTAAATGCTTATTACTAAGTGAAAGAAGCCAATCTGAAAGGCTACATACTCTTTGATTCCAACTAAGTGAAACCATAATAATGGTGGATAATGTCATTAGTCAAAACCCATAGAACATACAACACCAAGCGTGAATCCTAATGTAAACTATGGACTTTGGGTGCTAATGAAGTGCAAATGTAGATTCATCAATTGTAACAAATATACTTCTCTGGTGAGTAGCTGATAATGGTGGAGGCTATACATATGTGGGAACAGGGGGTACATGGGAAATCTCTACCTTTCACTCAATTTTGTTGTGAACATAAAACTGCTCTCAAAAAATAAAGTCTACAAACTTTAAGCTATAAGATGAATAATGTGTAGCATGGTGACTAGTTGATAACACTGCAATGTATAACTAAAATTTGCTAAGAGAATAGAACTTAAAGGTTGACCCCAAAACATATACATATATATTTATATTCCTCTTTACCAAAAATGTACGGCTGTGCTCCTGGCTGCTCTAATCTCTTCCAATCATCTATTTTTATTTCTGCTCAGTACCATGCTGCCTTAATTGGTAGAGCTTTATATGAGCGAGTCTTAATATCTAGGGGTCAAAAATCCCCATTCACTCTTCCATTCGCTGTTAAGAAATCAGCTTGCATGTACTATGTGGGGGAGGGAGGTGAAGGAATTTCATTTTAGTTTCATGAAATCTCTAAAACAATTTGGGGAGAATCGTATCTTCTGTGGATTGAAATTTTCTACTTATAAATAAGATTTATTTCTCCATTCCTTTAGTTTTTCTTAAGTGTCTTTGTTTTATAATTTTCTCCATATAGTTGTTGCCTATTTTGGCTAGAGTTATTCCTAGGTACTTTATAATTGTGATAATATTATAAATGGTATCTCATTGCCTTTTCTAAATAGTTGTAGCAGAGTACAGAAATGCAATTGATTTTGTATATTGATTTTGTTTGCAGTATACTTGCTAACCACTTTTATTCATTCTAATACTTCGTCTGTAGATTCTTTCGGTTTTTCTATAGGGACAAGATATCCTCAATGACTAGTGATAGCAGTTTCTTCTCCAATGCTAAGAATTCTTCTTTTTCTTCCTGTATAAGACTTCCTATATAATGCTGCAAAGAAGGATTATCTTATCTTGTTGGTTAAAGGTGTCTTGTCTTGTTTCCAATATTAAAAAAGAATGTTTTCAATGTTTCACCATTAAATATCACACCTGCTGACTATTTATACCTTCTAATCATAGTCTGTTGATTTTGTATCATGAATAGATACTGAATGTTATGGAATGCATTTTCTACATCTCCTGAGATTAAATTTTTTTTTAATCAAGAATTCATTGGGGGACGGATGGATTGAGAGTTTGGGGTTAGCAGACGCAAACTATTATATATAGGATGGATAAACAACAAGGTCCTACTATACAGCACAGGGAACTAAATTCAATATCCTGTGATAAACCATAACGGAAAAGTATGAGAAAGAATGCATATATGTTACTGAGTCACTTTGTTGTACAGCAGAAATTAACATTGTAAATCAACTGTACTTCAATGAAAAACTTACTCTGCACCCATAATGTGTCACACTGTTCTAGACAGTAGAGGTAAAGCAATGACCAAACAGATGAAAACACTTGCCCTCAGGGAGTTTACCTTGTATTAAAGGAGAACAAACACAATGAATAAATAAAATGCATAGTTTGTTACATATTGATCAACACAAAAGACAAAAATGAAGTAGAGAGGGGAACAGGTAGTGTGGGGAAGGAGGTCTGCAACTTCAAATGCAGTGGTAGGAATGGGTGTCATTGAGAAAAATGACATTTGACGAGAGCCTGCAAGCAGAAACAAGAGCACAGCTTGTATGCAGTAAGCACTGTAAGGCAATATGAAGTTCTGTTACAAATTCTGTAAAGGAAAAGTTAATTTCTGAGTAGGTTCACTGGGAAATATAAATGTTAACATACTATTCTAGTTGCTTATTCCCTCTCACAAGCAATGAAGCTTAAAAATCTTAGAGCAACTATTAAGTAAATTAAAAAAACAGCTGAAACCATTATAACCACCAGTAGTACCAAAGTAGCATGCTTGTTAAAAGTATGAAAATAACCATTTCAATATAGACTACAGAAAGATAACAAAAATTATTCTGTTGTTCAAAGTAAATTATTATAAAAGTTCAACTTGGGTCACAGAAGCCTATCAAAAAAATAAGTATGGGAAAAGCATAAATGGAAAAAACAAATATTCACAAGTACAAGACCTAAAACTCATTGTAAGTACTCCCCGTAAGTTATCTGACCCAACCCAGGGCTAACACTCTAAAGAAACATGAAAACAAAAAGACAATCACTCAGAGACCAGATGACAGAAAGAGGAAAGAAATAGTTTCGAAGATGTGTTACAGAAAGTTCAAGTACAAAATTTTCAAATTAATATTGAGAACGCAAAAGGAAAAAAGACCCAGCAAGTCTAACTAGCAATGAAATAAACAAGCAAAGACCAAAAGAGAAGTACATCTAAAAACACAAAGATTGACCAAAAGAGAATAAGGAAACTCCTAAATCAACAGGTCACAGAGGTGTCTTATCCAACATTAGCTCATGGGATGATGATAGGTGTTTATGGTGGGGGTGGGGGCGGGGAAATAGGTCAAAGTTAATCTATTAGATTCTTTATGCAGTACATCTCTGAATCTTTCAAAATGCCACTGTGAATTATGAATCACTAACCTACTTCGGGGGTAGGGTATGGGGGGCACAGAGTAAGTACACATAAGAATGTAGTCTTTCCCATGACAGCTCACCACGGAACCCTTCATTTTGGCCAAAAACAAAGCACTGTGAGAAAAATGCTGTCCTAAAGGATGGTAAGACAGATGAAATTCATAAATCACTTTGAAGAGTTAAAGGAATGCTAAAAAAAAAAAAATTTTAAGGCCTTTCTGGTTGTTGGGTTTTTTTCTTTTATTATTGGTAGAAAGCCAGCCAAGAATCAGTTGGACTTACACACGAGTACATGGATGAATAAAAGATAGAAAAGAGAATAAATCAAAATTCTGATATATTTTACTGAAGAGGATATTTGGATACAAATTTTGTTACGAAGCAGTCCAAGTATGCTAAAGTAAAGAAAGAAAAATGCAAGGGATGTCCTCGTCCTAACTGACAAAGGTGAAATAAATCACCAGGATGGAATGGTATCCAACCAGAGCTCTGGATGCTCCAGAGGACGACTCTGAATCTGTAGGCAAAGTTAGGTAGAATCATCCAAATAGCCCAAAATCTGGCACCTACAAAGGCTCTGGAGAAGACCCAATAAAATAAGATTCATTGTGGATTTGTTGGAAGTATAGGGTAGGTTGATGGAATTTTTCATTAAGAATAGACTCAGACACTGAAACAAAAATAACCTAATAGAAGAAACACCATAAAGTTATAGAATCTGTAGATATCTGTATTAATTCTATATCTACAGGCAGATTCTGTATCTATAAAGAGATATAGATATAAAACACCTGAAATTTTTTGAAGTGGTAAATAAACTGAGGCAGGAAATAATGTTTATTTAGACTTTCGACACATCTTAGACAACGTTCTTCAACAACGGCTTAAAATATTAAATCACTATCGAAAGAAATACTCTGCCCCAGATAGGAAACTGGCTTGGTGGCAGAAAACAAAAGGAAGAAATAAGCAAAATTTCAAACACAGTTTATCTCGGGATTTTAGTGTGAAAACTACTCTCCTTTGTATAATATTGAAAAACGGAGCACACGGCAAATGTTCAGGTCTAGAAACGAGCAGTGAAATGCCAAGCACCAGAGATAACCAAAGGAGCGTTATTTATTTATTTAGCACAGTCCTGGCAATGACAAGGGTCAGAGCCAGTATGATCCGTAACATTCAAGGAAGCTCTCCACGTGCCAAACACCACCTGAGTCACTGTATGTACATTACTTTGTTTAGTCTTCACAACTTCCTACAGAAGTTAATTACCATTTTATCCCATAAGTTTACAAGCTAGACAGTAAAGGCTCAGAGAGGAAAGTAACTTGCCCAAAGATCACTAAGGTAAGTAGGTGGCAGGTAATCGTAGCTACTAAGTGATAGAGCTAAAATTTGAAACCTGGCAACTGACCTCAGAATCCTTACCTACTCTGGGGGTAGGGTATGGGGGGCACAGAGTAAGTATGCGTAAGAATGTGGTCTTTCCATGCCAGCTGACCACGGAAACCTTTATTTTGGCCAAAAGCAAAGCACTGCGAGAAAAATGCTATCCTAAAGGGTGGTAAGTCAGATGAAATTCATAAATCACTTTGAAGGGTTAAAGGAATGCTAAAAAAATTAACTACTGCACCAGTGGTTCTCAAACTTGAGCGTGCATCAGAATCACCTGGAAGGTGTGTCAGAGACAGACTGCTGGGCCCCATCCCCTCGAGTTTCTGACTAAGCAGATTTTGTGGGTTCCGAATTTCTATTTCTAACAAACTGATGTTTCTGCTCAAGGGCCCACACTTGGAGAACTATGGTCCTAAGCCACACGTGGTGAAACAAAGAGAGCAAGAGATCACGATAAGAATGGTCCTGGGAAAAGGAGAAAACCCAGGTGAAGAAAATTGGCGTGGAATTAAGGAAAGGAGGGATGAATCATCCAGTAAATGGGGTCAAGCTAAAATCACATGGAAATTTTCTTGGGCTTCTTGCTCCCTGGGCAGGCAGAGAGTCTTCCTGGGACCTCAGACAGCCTAAAACTATTCAAACCAGCTTCGGGCACAGTATAAATTTAGTGGCAAAAGGATGTCCCCACGTTCAGGATCTCCGTACTCTGGCTACCACCACAAACCTTACCCACTGACAATGCCTAGAACTCCTCTAACAGGAAACAAAACGTTTTACTTTGTAGCAAGAAATAGAAGCTTGAGAAGGAAATAAGTCCTAAAAAGTGAATATATCGTTGTCTACAGATTTCATTCAAAATGTAAATGACTGCTTATAGATTAACCATAGGTCTAATATAACATGGCATGTCTAATATTCTTAAAATTACAAAAATTCAGTTTTATTACTCTGGAGAGGAAGCATAATGCTACATGAAAGGCATCAAATTTGGTGTTAGAAATCCTATATTTGGGGATAAATGACTTCTGACAAGTCTTTTTTTGTTTGCTTGTTTATATTTTATTTTTGGCTGCATTGGGTAATCGTTGCTGTGCGTGGGCTTTCTCTAGTTCCTGCAAGCGGGGGCTACTCTTCGTTGTGGTGCGCAGGCTTCTCATCGCGGTGGCTTCTCTTGTTGCGGAGCACGCGCTCCAGGCACGTGGGCTTCAGCAGCTGTGGCTCGCGGGCTCAGTAGTTGTGGCGCACGGGCTTAGTTGCTCCGCGGCATGTGGGATCTTCCCGGACCAGGGCTCGAATCTGTGGGGAAGTCCAGACATTTTCTTCATCCATAAAAAAGGAGCAGTAGGGACTTCCCTGGTGGCGCAGTGGTTAGGAATCGCCTGCCAATGCAGGAGACACGGGTTCGAGCCCTGGTCCGGGAAGATCCCACATGCCGCGGAGCAACTAAGCCCGTGCGCCACAACTACTGAGCCCGCGCACCTAGAGCCCGCGCTCCACAACAAGAGAAGCCACCGCAATGAGGCCCACACACCGCAACGAAGAGTAGCCCGCGCTTGCCGCAACTAGAGAAAGCCCACGCGCAGCAAGGATGACCCAATGCAGCCAAAAATAAATAAATAAATAAAATTAATTTATAAAAAAAAAGGAGCACTAATTCCTCACAGATGTGAGGATCAAATGGGATCATATTTGTGAAAGCATTTGGTCAATTATAACTCACTTTTTTTTTCTTTTTTTGCAGTACGCGGGCCTCTCACTGTTGTGGCCTCTCCCGTTGCGGAGCACAGCAGGCTCCAGACGTGCAGGCTCAGCGGCCATGGCTCACGGGCCCAGCCGCTCCGCGGCATGTGGGATCCCCCCGGAACGGGGCACGAACCCGTGTCCCCTGCATCGGCAGGTGGACTCTCAACCACTGCGCCACCAGGGAAGCCCATAACTCACTTTTTCAATTATAAAGTGTCATGACTACTTTGGGGAGTATCACATGTTGTACAAGCTGTTACTAGATGTGCACTATATTTAAGTTTATGGTGCATATTAATGTCCAGTGTTATTTATAAACAAGAGATACCTTCTAGGCTCAAGAGACAAAAGTTCCAAGTGATAATCAGGCATTCATGAAGCTGGGATGTGATAATGTTTCTCCCAGTCTAAAGTCAGTGGGAAAAATCTAGAACTGAAAGTGGACACAAACTACTTAGTACTTTAGGAAAGCAGGAGAGACACGACAGGATTGGGGAGAAGTATCGAGTCTATCAGATGCTCTCAGGGATGCCTGGTGTCCACCTACAGAGGCTGCAACCAGCATATTCTTATGACAAAACCCTAAGGGAGTGGGTGGTTTTTTGTTTGGTTTTTTGTTGCCTGATAGTGAGCTACTGTCCTGATATCTCACTCTAAAACCTATAAAAAGATACGGGCTGTGTTCCTCCAGTGGCACCTCAGGGTAGGGTCCTCTACCTAAGGCTCTGAAAGAGTAAGGAGAGCACAGTGCTACCTCACAGTACAAAAAGGTAAATTAAAGACCTATGTTCTCCTTCCTCTGCTGCTGGCAGACACTAAGATGAGGAAAAGATGCTAAGAAGGCCATGGCATGATGATGGATGAGTCCAGTCTGGCTGTGGCAACCTTCAAGACTTTAGGATAACTGTTGGCAAGCTTTCATTAGAGTAGGTTCAGGCCACAAACGTAAATATCCATCTTTAATCTGTTTAAACAAGGCACTAAATAGTAGGTGTCACTGGTCACTTCCTATTGAACAAAGCCTACAAGATTTTAGGTAAACATCAAGACACTGATGTTGGGTCAGGCGAAGATTTCTTAGATATGACACCAAAAAGTATATTGATAAAAGAAAACAATAAGCTGGGCTTCATTCAGATAAAAAAATAATGCATTTCAAAAGACACCATTTACAAAATGCCATGAACTAGGAAAAAATACTTGAAAATCATATATCCAATAAAGGACTCGTATACAATAATAACAAGTGTTGTCAAGGATATGGAGAAACTGGAACCCTCATGCATTGCTGGTGGAATTGTAAAATTTGAAACTGCTGCTTTGAAACACTGATTCATCATAGGACCCAGGTAATTACCCCTAGGTAACACCCAAGTGAAATTAAAACTACATGCATACATCAGCCAGAGCACTGAAAAAGTGGAAACAAACCAAACGTCCATTAATTGGTGGATGGATAAATAAAATGCAGTATATGCATACTATAGAATATTCTTTGGCAATATGATACACGCTACTGCATAACCTCAGAAACATTACGCTAAGTAAAAGAAGCTAGACACACAGACCACATACTGTATGATCCCATTTCTATGAAATGTCTAGAAAAGGCAAATCTATAGAGGTAAGAAGTAAATTATCGGTTGAATGGGTCTGGGGGTGGGAATGAGAGTGATTCAAATAGGCACAAGGTTTCTTTTGGAGGGTGATAGAAATGTTCAAAAATTAGATTACATGATAGGTGCATACAACTCTATAAATTCACAGATTTCACTAAAAACCACTGAATTGTACATACTTCAAAAGAGTCAACTGTATGGCACGGGAACTGTACATCAATAAAACTGTTTAAAAAATAAAGAAATTTAAAGGAGAAGTCAGGGACAGCCCTGACCCCAAATCTCACTATGAAATGTTAACATATTTACACAGAAATCTGCCACTTACCCTGATGTCGTCCTTCCAGAAACTTGACTCTTAGGAATGACAAAGAACATGGAGAAAGAGTAAGAGACCTCCAAACAGGGTCTAAGATAGCCATGGCTCATTTATGCACTTTAGACTACAGGAGAAAATGGAAGTTCTCCCCTCGCCCCAACCCAGCCTGAGATTAAAACTTAATGACTCATAGGTACAAATGCAGGGCACCTAATTTTAAGCTCGATTATCTGGTTTTCCTCAGCAGCTACATTAACTAAGCGACAGTTAATACTGAGGATGGGATCAGAGGCAAACTATCAAAGCACAGGTCTCTGGGTCTGGTCAGCCCCTTACAACTTCACACCACTGAGGGCAGGGCAGCAACGGTACCCTGGTGGCCAACAAGGGTTATGACATCTGTTATCTGAGGCTGGAAAGAGAATCAGTTTCTCAAAATGAGGTCATCAAAATGGCCATGGGTGCATATTTATGATATAGGTTCTTGCCTCACTCAAACCAACTGAATCAGAACCTCCAACAACGTTACCTAAGAATCTGCATTTTTAAAAAGCCCCCTCGATGATTCTTATGTTTTAAATTTTATTGTGCACAAGAGCCCTTTACTTAAGAGAATATAGAGATGGAAGGAACCCTGATGATCATCTAACCCAAACCTCATATACTGTAGATGAAAACATTGGGGACCAATGATGTAACATGATTTTCAAAGATCAAATATTTCTTTAAACTCTTTTAAAAAAAAACAACAACTATGTCTCTAGTCCTAAAAATTGTCAAGGATACTACTGACAAAAGAGAATATATAAGGTACCTTGGAAATATTTTCTTCAAAGATTGATGAAGATAACATGCTTAATCATTTAAAGGGATATGTTTCTGCTCTCAGGAAGATCAAGCCAGAGCACCTCATTATCTGAAGCTGCCAACTAAATGAGTCATCATAACAGTGAAATTATTTTTTCCTTGTTGGTATGTTCAGTTTAATTATTGCCTTTGTTCCCCAAACCTACCTCCCTTGAGAAAATGCATAGGTTATTTGACCCAAAACACCAACATTCTTACAGATCACAAGCATTAAGTCATCATTTCCTCTGAAGCCACATCTCCAGTGCTGCAAGTCATATTTTTATATTAATGCAGCCTGAATTCTCCTGTGCGTGGGTCCTAAATCATGAGCTAGCAGCTCTTGCACAGAACCTTGGAAATCCAAATACTTAAACCAGTCCAGATTGTTACCTGACAGATGTCTTTTATCCACAGCCTTTATCACAACCACAGCTTCAGGGCAACTCTCTGCGTTCCATGTTTGTTGAATAATTTTGTCACTTTTTAAAATGGGATAAATAATGCAAATCAATAGCAGAACACTCTAGATCTTGGAATACTGATCTAATGGTTTGTCTGCTACTAGGCTGGCGTCTGATGCTTTCTCACCGTAGAAACAGAAAGACAAAATCTGCCAGCTTCAATGATCTATGGTTCTTGCTGAGGTAGAAAACATTCCCAGTACTACCCTACCCAGTTTTGGTGAATGATGCTGTGCTGAAATTTAACAAGGAAGGAAAAAAAACACCTCGACAGGAGACATTTCCCAAACTGACAACTGAAAAGAATTTAAGACAAGAAAATCCAAATAGATCAGAAATGTAATTATAGTAAGACCTCTTATAATAGTGACATTCAATGCATTCTTGCGTGTAACATTTTGACAGTCAATCTTTTTTCTCTCTCCTTCTCTTTCATCTCCATACTGCTATCTTTTTTTTTTTTTATCTCTGATAGATTGTGAGAGACCTAACATATGTCTGAGAACACTTCTATTTTCTGCTATTGAGAACTGTTCCTCAAATCAGGAAGCCATAGCCTGGTACATATCTCTTTGCTAGTGACACTGGTTTTATCCTCTGGTAAAATGAATGGTAGGCTGGTAACACCTCCATCTCATGAAATTCTTACTTCTCTTCCACAAGAAAGTCAGCAGCTTTTTGTTTCCTTTGCTCCTCTCATGATGCCATCACTGCATTCTAAGAATTTTTCACAAAACTTCTAAATTAAGTTACCGAAGTCATTCGTTTTAAGTCTACTAGTTAGAAAAAAAAGTTTGACTTGTGTTTGCTTCAACTCTGCCTTTAGCGGAGAAAAGAGTTAGAAAGAAACTAAGAGTGAAACCCAAAATACATATACATCCTTCAGAAACTAATCTAGCAAATAATCGTGCTTATACTGATTCTCTTCTCGCCGGTAAGAGTGTCAGGTATGTAAAAGTCCAATCTCCCTACCTGACATTTTGGACAATTGCATGTATGAAGAAGCAGGTGCTTAAAAAACAAACAAAATTAAAAAGTCTTTGATCTCTTATTTTTCCCTGGTAACCTGTCACCTCTTCTCACTGCAGGAAAGATTAGTGAGCTTCCACAACACTGCCATCCCCAGGAGGTCACATAAAAAGTTCAAAGGCAAGGGTTGTAGTAGAAAATACCCTTCAAAACTCAAGTTAAAATGAAAGAGAGTTAAAAACCTGGTGCCCACGTTTGTTGGTTTTTTTTCTTTTGAATTTTAGAGTTTTATTTTTTTATACAGCAGGTTCCTATTAGTTATCCATTTTATACATATTAGTGTATATATGTCAATCCCAATCTCCCAATTCATCCCACCACCCCTCCCCCACCACTTTCCCCCCCTTGGTGTCCATACGTTTGTTCTCTACGTCTGTGTCTCTATTTCTGCCCTGCAAACCAGTTCATCTGTACCATTTTCCTAGGTTCCACATATATGCGTTAATATACGATATCTGTTTTTCTCTTTCTGACTTACTTCACTCTGTATGACAGTCTCTAGATCCATCCACGTCTCTACAAATGACCCAATTTCATTCCTTTTTATGGCTGAGTAATATTCCACTGTATGTATGTTTCTGGTGGCACTGTCCTCACTGCCCCCTCATCCCATGCCACGCCCAACACCACCACCTACCAGGACCAGGGAGATTCTAACTCAACACCAAGTAACAAAAAGTAACTTTGGCTAAGCTTGGTAAACATTCATAGGAAACCACACCTGGGGAGCTCTTGATCTGCCCATCTTGACGAAAAGGTACATTTTCTATCTTATAAATAAGTAGAATGATAGTTCTAAGCTTGTTCAATAGAACATTTCTGCCAATAATCACATTTCCTATTAGTCACCTTTTGATATCTTCCTGATTTCAGGCACATATATGTTGCAGCTGGATGAAATACCTATTTTAAAACGAGGTAATGGCAATGCAAGATTCACTAATGATTTTTGACGGAAGGGATAAAGCCTGGTTCAGGCAGGGTAAGAAGAATGAAAAGGCCTGCAGCCTAGGAGCTCAGGAGGACTGGACAGGGATTTGATGGAATCGGCCAGTGAACAAAAACAATGGCTAAGAAAGGAATCAGAACAGAGCAATACTGACTTCAGTAAGTAAGGACTCAACGCTGGATGGATTGCTTTTAGTCAATTTTTTGTCCTAAAAAAACATGAAAAACCTTTTTCAATGACTTGTAGAGCTTTAAGAGGCAAAATGCTGCAGGCTGGCTGAGGGAGGGTGGTAGGAAGAAATAAAGATAAACTAGATGCACAGAAATGTCTTCGTCCTGAATTTCTCTAATACATACCTAAAATGTTCCTTTCTATAATGCATGTGTTATGCCAACACTCCTCATTCCTGGAGTAGCTTTGTTACACATAGTACAGCCAAACTGTTATATAAGCTGATGACATCATTCATTCATTCACAATTACTGAACTCCTACTGTATGCCGCACACTACACCAGGGTCTGTGTATATAAAGTTGTATGAAACAAGTATTTTCACAGTAGCTTAACGTTCACACACCTACTCTGGAGGTGAAGCATTGAGGCAAAAGATCAAAGGGCTTTAGGGATGCATGCCAGAAAGCCAGGCCTCCACACCTACCCACATCTTTCTCCAGCACTTCATTCCAAATATCCAGGCTACAATTTCCTAATCCTCTATTTTGGGTTGAGGACACAATACTTTCCGATCCACTGAATTACACAATCGACTGAAATGAGACTCATGCTTCTAACTAGCACTCTTGGTCCACTGTCCATTCGGACACAGGAAGAAGGGAGTCTGAGACAAAGAAGTACCTCTCTCCCTGACTACTTAGCCTGAAAAAATGTCTGGGGAGCTATAAGGAAGGCCTAGGAGCTTCAGGGATTTCTGTGACTAGGGCATTCCTCCCCAAAAAGCAAAACCACATCAATTAACCCACTTCATTTCAGCCACTGAGCAGACATAAAATTGAAATAACTTTTAGTTACTGCCAATTTGGGATCTAAAGGAACGAATGATCCAAGCCTAAGAGGTTCCACAACCCATTATCCAACTCTACTCCATTCCTTTTAATTCTGGAAAGTATAAACTCTGGTAGCTTTGTAATGTTCTCACGACCTGGTTATAAAGAAATGTCAAAATCCACCCATCCCTTATCTAAGTCTCAGCCCCCTATTACAACTTTGAAATGTGATCATTCTCTCAATGGAAGAATCAGAAATTAATTTGATGTGTGTTGATTTTTTTTAAATTTCTAAACCCCCCCACTTTTTCCTTTCCAAAAACATCTTTATTGCTGAACCAATATCCCAGAAATAGACGTAGGATCCAGACTCCCTCACAGTCTGTCTCTGGTAAGGAAACAGCTATAAACTATAAATAAGAGCAGTGATTTCCAATCTTCTGAAATGTGCTGTATCTTATCACTGCTTAATTTTAGGTTACACTCCAGTTCTGCTTTTCTACTTTTCCGTTAGAGCGACCTGAGATCTTAGTGCCGGGCACAAAGCACTGTTCTCATTGTCCTGATAGAGTCTAGGGTCCCTAAGAGAGTAGACAACGCTGTGAATTCCCAGCCCTTCCCAGGACCTCTCCAGCCTCACCTCCCACCTCTTCTCCATTTACACTCTGCTCTCCAGGCAGACCAAATCACGGTGCAGTTCCTCTCCTGGATCTGTGCCTTGCACGGTTACAAATGCTGGATCCCTCCTGACTTGGCATCATAGTAATTAACTCACCAAGCTGTCTACCTGTCCATCTCCCCTAACTAGACTGGAACGACCAAGGATAGGGAGCATCACCTACTTGTCAACCGTGCTGGCATCTACTGGCTCAGTGCTTTGTTAAAATAATGAAGTGATGAGTGAGCCCTCCCAGGCGTGGGTCAGAGTTCCATCCTCAAGTACCTTATTGGCTTCCATACAAGATTGGGAGCTCCTCAAATGTAGGGATGGGGTCTTTCCTCACATCATCATTCCTGATCTTGTTTCCAGAACACTGTTGAATAAATACTTGTTAGATAGGTATAGGTAGCTAGCTAGCTACATGGGTGGGTGGATGGATGGATAGAGTGCGTGTGCCTTTGGGGGAGAGAAGAACAATACTAAGCACGTGTCAATGACGATGAACGTCTTCTAGAGTGCTAGGCTGGAATAAGTTGACCCTACAGCCAAACAGCCTGATCTTTCCACTTGGACTCTCTAAGTCTCAGTGCTTTCATTTGCCAATGGGGTTAATGATAGTCCCAAACCCCACAGGGCTGTTGTGAGGATTAAATGAGCTTCAGAGAAGTGCTTGACACACCTTAAGCGGGAAAATCTTGTAAACCAGGGAAACGTGTGACTGCCACTTATGGTTTTGAATCTGAAACCTCCTAGTCCTGCCAGAAATGACACATGTGGTAATTTCCTCTCGAAAGCCTGTTAGAAGACACCATTCTGAATGAATCACTGAGGCATGGAATTCAATTCCATCTAGTCACCTCGGTATTTAATCAGTTATTTTCCCAGGGAAAGAGACCAAGGTAAATGTCATAAAAACCAACTTACAGAATCTTCTAGCAGTTCCCAAACCCATACTCACATCGTGGTAATTTGCCCATAAGCCAACCACCAGAGAAACTGAACGTGAAGGAAACATTCTAGCGAATGTTCTGCCAGAGAAGGAAATTACTGGCCTTTTTTTCTTTTCCTTTTTTTTTTTTGCTTCAGAATAAAAAATGAGCATTTCAAGGATTACCATATTAAAAGGACCACACCAGGAGAATTTTTTTCCCCAGCCACCTATTTTTCAGAGAAGTTCTATTCTACAACAGTTAGACCATCTCCCCACTGTCCTCCAATCCAGCTCAAGGTAGGAACTGCTGGAGGCCTGGAGCAGTGAGTCATTTGACACCTTCCTGGAAATGCACCTTACAGAGATTTTTTTTTTTTTAATGCAAAGCTCATAGCCTGAAGAAAAACAGTACCTCCCACGTGTATCCACCTCCTTCTCTTAATCCTGGCCTCTGACATCCAAAAGGCTTTCAACATTTTCTTTAAAGCAGCCCAGGAATCTGCCCAATAGCTTGCTACTACTGGGCCCAATTTGTCCCGAAGTTTGCAATTAATGCAGTAATTAAAGCCCTTCTGAAGGGCTCCAGAGCCTCCAGAAGAGGCTCTCTTTCTATAGAAACACAATAGGAGGCACATTTCAAAACTCTATTTCCATTGCAAACAACGTCGCAGCGTACCCAAAGAGCAAAAGGACGATAAGAAAATTATCTGGGGGATGGGGGTCCCTAAGGTGGCACTAAAGGTGGAACAGAAATTCCTTTCAGCATCATCCACGCTCTGATGTTGCTCCTGCAGCAAAGAGAACTCATTTGAAAATGCAGCAAACTAGCAGAATTAAACAGATGGGAGCCCTGGGTCACATCACACCTCTTCATTAATGCATCCAGGATGACGGCAAGGTAACACAACAAAACCACAAGAATTAAAGTTTACAAAAGAAAGAAAACCTATGCTTTTCTATATTGACTGAGAACTTAAAAGATTTAATAAAGATCGACCATAATAATCATTGATTTTCAAACACAGGTCAGCACCAAGAGTCCTGGGTGCAAAGCGTTAGCGATCCGGCTCCAGACCACGTCACCCCACAGAATGGCATAAAGCAAGCTGGCGTTGGAAGAGGCCCTGGGTTTAAAATCCAGCTCTGACTTTGACTATATTCATGGATGAGGAAGTCTGGGTCACATATTTATACTTTCTGAGCCTGTGTTTCCTTATTATAAAATGGGGGTAATAGAGCTTTCTTCCAGAACTGTTCTAAGTCTCAGGACCACTGCAGATATAGAAAGTGTCCAACCATTCACATCTGTTCCTCTCTGTGTGTTACTAAGTTTCTTTGCTTAACCAAACTTCAGTCAGCCACCTGATCCTTCTCCGAGGTCCATCTGTGCGGTTCTTTGTAAAACCTAGTTTTATCACGAACCCTTCTAAGTCAGTTGAACAAGAACTCTCCTCCCCTCGGTATCTGATTGGTTCTGTATCCTCCACTCCACCCCCAGGTGATGTCTGATCACCCTGGCCTGTCTTCGGCAAGAATCCTTTTTGGTCATTTTAGCCAGAATCCCTATTACCCCATGATTCCTCTTAGTCATTTCCCATCCACTGCCTCCACCCTGCTACTTGCTTGGCCATAAATCCACACTCACCACTTGCCCATGCTGTACTCAGAACTGAGTCCAGTTCAATACTGAGGTCTCTTTTCCCTGCTGCAAATGTCCTGAATAAAATCTGTTTTTACCACTTTACTGCCCAGCTCTGGTTTCTCTTTGGCTGCCGACCCCTGCCATTTATGGGTCCACCACCAACCTAACCACCCTCAAGAAAGCTTATTCTGAGCCTTCCAGGTAAAAATGAGCTCCACCTCCTCTGAATACTTCTATCATTTATCCATGACTTGATCATTTGACATTTTGCCAAAAATAATCTTGCAGTGTAGTTATTTTCCAAGGCCCAGATACTTCCCAATGAGACTATAAACACACTGGTCATCAGCCATACTTTCTTTATCCACCCCAGTCCCAAGCAGAGTCTCTGACCTTGATTAATTCCTCACCTATTAAGTTTTGCCAGTTGACTGTGTTCTTTTTCCCTCTCCTGAAGATGTTAGCAACTGCCACGCCTGAATGTGCAATTCAACCACCATTTCCCTCTCCAGGTGGTTGCATCCTCCTTTGGGGTCTCTCGACTGGGCACAAAGAATCTACTAAAACAGTTAATTTTTTTCTCACTCTAATATTAACTTGAATTAAAATATAATGTATACTAACTGCTGTTTTAGAGGTTAAAGAAGAAAGTTCCAGAAGACTATCGCAGGATTCTTCCTGAACTTAAATCTTAAGTTCCTGAAATCTTAATGGGCTCGTAAAACAATCCTTCCACCTGGCTCTGGAAAACTTCCCAGCCAACTTCTTAACAAACTTTCACTATCCATTATACCTTCTCTCACACATTTTCCACCTTTCCCCACGCCGGACGTGTGTTCCCAGGGATGGCTGGAGGACGTCCCTACACACAGTTAATTCCTTCACCACTCATTTAAATCATCTCTTTTTCAAAGGAACCCAACAAATCTTAGAGTGGAAAAGTACCGTGAGTTAACTGATTGCTTGTTCCCCGTAAGGGAATTCCCAGGAGTGGGAGGCCTTGACTGCGGGGGGGATTAGTGCTGCTTCTCTCTGCGGGAGAAGGAAGGAAGGGGGCTCTGAGCAACGAGGGTGGTCAGGGAGAAGTTAGGTCAAAAACGACAAACGTCTACTACACTGCAAAAGAGTAGAGCATTTCTCCCTGCCTCTCTTTTCTTTGAGCCGATCAACCAGAGAATCTTGATAATTATTTTACAGGGCAAGGTCACATTCTCCTAATCAGACTTTGAGTTGTGAATGAAATAAAGTTGAAAACATCTACCCGTTCTCTTTGCTTTCTCGTTTTCTTCCCATCATCTCAACCTGCAGCTCACTCCTCTGATTTCCATCTCCAAAAAACAGAAAAGAAGGGGAAGATTGGGAGGAGAAAGCCACCCACCAGAGGAAGCAGAGCTGTACTTTGGCGAGTCCCTCACCTACTCAAAGTGTGGTACAACCTACACACCTGCCCGAAAATTACACACATCTGTGCCCTCTGCCCCATGAAAGCCCTGCTCCTAACTAGACAAGGTGCCACATAAAAGTATTTCACATTTGGAGGAAAAAAAAAAAAAAAGGGCAGTAAGTCATGCTTTAAAACACTCTACTAGGTGCTGCTGGAGACCCACAGATGTGTAACCTTCAATCTCCCACCTGCAACCTAACCAGGAAAATAAGCACATAGACACCATCATCCAGAGCTAACTGCATAATGGGTACCAAACAGTGATGGTAATAATACTGGATCCTCTCTGGACTGTGCTAGTGGCTTGAAGGTGGGAGGCAGGGTATTGATTCTGCGTCCTGCCCTTCACACCTTCCTTCCTCTCTTGGGGTTCCCTGCTGAGGGGCATGAACACAATAATTGGCATCATTTTTACAGATAGGTGGACAAGTTTAATTTTTTTGATGACTTCGAAATCCAGAACTCCTTTGGTAAACAGTGTCTGGGTACAAAGCGTAGCCACAAAGTCTCCCTGAAGTTTCCTACTTTCTCCAGTCCAATCTATCCTGGAGCACGCCCACAGCCCTGCAGCAAACCAACCTCACTGAGCGCTGACACAGACCCCCGAGCATTGCGCTGGGGTTCTGGGAGGGTCCCACCCACTCTGTGCGCAGGGAAGGCCGGGGGGCCTGCCATGCATAACAGGCAAGGAGTCCTCCAGCCGTCCCTGGGAACACAAGCCCTTTCACACTTGGCCACAGACAGGGAAACACGGCCCAAAAGGACACAGGGCCCCATGAATGACAGCCTGAATCAATCATCCGACCAACTCCTCCTAACATGGGAGGAACTTGTGAGGAGGATAGTGGGAAGAGGAACCCAAAGGATTCCCTTATTTTCTCTTCCCCCTTCCCAGCAACGAATTCTGGATTTCATTCCTCTGACCTACAACTGTTTCTATCATTCTCGAATTCATTCCATCCCAGTAATGATAACGAAGTCTAACTAAGGAAGACTCGCAGTTACCTCATGCCATTAGACACGTAGGAAATAGACACGCAGAGACGCTCCACCAGCGCCTACTACAAAGTTAGCTGGATGAGGCCCTAAAAGATGGAGAACCTGACTTTTTTTCATTTCTTTATTTACTTACTCATTCATTTATCCATCACTGCATCTGTATCACATCACCTGGATCCAGCACATTAAAACCATCTGCAGACCAAATGAGACCTAGAAATGGACAAACAGGAACCCAGGAATGCAGGGTAGCAGGTGGAACCGATAGGCATTGAAAATGCAAAGGCTGCAACATTTGTTTTGTCTTTTTGAAACAAGGCTGGAAACCACAAGCCCTAAGCCCATGACAGCCTTCTCATGACATTTTCAGGAGCCCTTCATTCACGGAGACGAATGCATTGTTTTGGAGGACAGCTCATTTTCAGTTAGCTGTGAAATATCAACCTATACAGGTTTTTAAAATTATCATTATTTTAAAATTAAGGTGAAACGTGTTCAAATGCCACAGGGCTCCTGAGCTTGTGAAAATCTGGAAACCTCCCCCCTGACCACAAATGAACTGCCCCCTCCACCAACTGCCCAACTTAACTTGATGGCTTCATTTACCCTGGAAGCGCCAGCCCACGTCCTGTGTTGGAAAAGTCATTTGCTCTCGGAAGGTACTCTCTGGTCATTCCCTCTTCTCCTTAAAGCCCATCGTGTGGTCAGAAAAAGACAAGAACTCAGGTTAAACCCCAAGATGACCTTTTTTCCTTCTGATTTCACAAACTACTTTGGGAAAAGATGGCTTTCCGAGACCGCTGAGCCGACAGATTGTAAAATACGAATCTGCACCATAAGGGTAAGGTTCTTATCCAGCAATGCATCCGAGTGTCTGGCTCATAATAAGTGCGCAAAGCATATTTACTGGGAAAAAATGACTATGAATATGGAGATTGTAAGTAGTGCTCTGAAGACTTGGTGGGCTTTTAACGCTTTGCTGAGGATTTAAAACAGTGGACATCCTTAGGACACTGCTTAGTAAAGGTCAGAACATATTGAATTAATGACTGTGTAAAGTCATATGCTATAAACTATCAATAGTTATCAATGATCCAGGGGTGAACAGGCTGCTTGGTTGGGTGATCAGTTGGAGAAGCATTTGTTTCATCCCTACATATCTACAAAGTGTTATAGATGCATTTGAAACGAATGGCATGAAAGACCCATACTTCCCTAAAATACTGCCAACTACAGGCTCTGCAGACGTAAGTTTGCCCTCACACTACAGCAACTACCTTAGGTAGCGCCTGCTGAGTTATGAGGATAAAAATTTAGAAGTTAATGCAATGTTACTTATATTCCATTTCCAAGATTCTGGTTCACTAATTCACTTAAGGCCAAGACCAGACCCAGGTAAGCTGAAGAACCTTCATTAAGATAAATAAAAGTCAGCCAGACCTCTAGCAGTGGACAGGAAATTCCTTTGATCTGCTAAGAAATGTATGGGAGCTAAACAGATTAACATGGCATTGTAAAAGGACTTCTCATATCAACAGCTCTGAGAGTTTATTCCTTTTAAATGTAAGTAGGCAAATATTCTATCCAGCAAATAAACACAAATGAAGAAAAGAACCAAATCACATAAACTGGGGAAATAGTAAATCATCATCATAATAGCATTACAACAAGAAGAAGAATTGTAATTATTTTCCATCTTCTAATCCAGAAGCAATAACACGTCAGATAAATTTACAATATACTTAGGTACTGCAATAGTTTTAATGGGTGGTCGCTATTAAACGTTAGTAATAAAACATGTAAAAACAGTTAAGAATGAGACCAGAGACATGAACTTCAAAGAATGATGGCCAAACAGTATCATCGAAAATAACTATGTTACTACAGACTCCCAACAGGATATGAAAAAGACCTTACCTCAAGATAAAAACAAAGGCATGTTTTCTGATAACAGCACTGAAGCCACGGTATTATTCTATTTTCTCCTACTAAAACAGAAATTACATTTCTTCCAAGGAAGAGTGTTGATATACATTTTTTCATTCCCCCCCAAAACAGAACATAGTAATAACTTCTCCCCCCTTTGGTGAGGTTCTTTTGTGAGAGTTTTATTATCTCTAGTGGCAGGTGGGCCTGTGTTTGTTATACAGAAGTTATCCAAGGAAGGGGCAAATGTCTAGTATTAATTGATACACTCCCTGTTCTAATTATTTTTCCAACTCAAGATACACATATGCAACATGCTTCTACAAACGGTTTGTAACACACTCTGAAAACATAAAATGAAACAATCCCATTTACCTGAAGAGCGTTATCTTAATTAATATGCTCTCTAAAGGTTGCTTGTTTGTTTTGTTTTTTGGTTTGCCCCAGAAGAGATGCTTTCTCCTTCCCGGGAGAATTTCATAGATCTAAACACGTGTGACACATTTGTGACACGTTATGCCTGTATTCTGGTTAAACGTACACCTATCTTTTCTCCTCAGCTGGGTTATAAATTCCTCACACTTCTCCATATCCCACTTAACAACAACTGTACCACGCCAGGAGCAGTGAGTGATCAATAAATACGTATCTGTGGAATTAGGGAGGGCAGGGAATACGTACTATTGCTTTCATTAGTTACATTATAATGGCCATCACACACAGTGCCTTTCATTTTTCTCTAGGAGCCAAGTAGAGAAAACCTGCACTGAGTATACAAGGAAACTTTCTACCAAGACTGATTTGGTTCTGCATCCCAGCTTCACCACTCACTTAGCTGTGTGTCTTGGGCAAATACCATAACTGCACTGGGAGAGTTTCACTGGTAAAATGGGTATAATGATGGCAACCTCTGGATTATTACCAGGATGCAGTGAGATAACAAACAGGAAGAGCTTAGAACAGAATGCGCACAGCAAATAACCTCTAATCATTTGTAGTGAGAAGACAGAAAGCAGCATTATGTCCGCTTTTTGTCGTTACCAAGGTTAGTTTCCATCTTGCTCAATTCCCTAAGATGTTCTAAATGCAAAAAAATCCACTCTCGGCCCGGTTCCACAGAGCCCACAGCAAGATGGGAAATTGTCCCCAAGCCCAGAGCCTAAAACGGCTGGGCAGCCATCGTGCACTCCAGCTGGGCAAGTGGAGTCTGGCAGGTTGATCTTCCCCTATGTGTTGGAAGCGTCCCTCAAAGTCATTCTTGGATTAAAGCCATTGCAATTCCCCTCCCCGAGGGCACCTGCCCCCATCAGGGTTCAGTGTGAGGGAGTCTCCACTCTCCTCCCCGGAGAGTCTCGGACACACTCTCTCAACCCCCTTTCCACCATCTTGTCCGCCCGCATGGTACCCGCTGCTCTTCTGAGAGCATCCTTACTTGGTGTCCCATTATTACTCATTCTTGGTGCCAGTCCCGGAGTTCATCTGGATAGGGCATGTTATCATTTAACTTTTCTAGGTAAGACTTTCTTTTTTCCCCTTCACGCTCAGTGTCTTTCACCTGCCAACCATCTACAGCATCCTGCAGAAAGAACCCTCGCTGCAGAGCCAGCACGGCTGAGCCTGGACACCCGCTCCTCTGTGACCAAGCAACTTCCCAAACATGATTCACACGGAGGGAGGCTGCCTCGGGAAGCAGTGCAGCTCAGCCCTCAGAGAGCATCAGAAATACCCGGAGAGCGGTAGGTCTGGGGCGGACCCCTCAATCTGACGTGTTAATGAGCACCAGGCTGGTCCAGGCTGCTGACCCACACGTCACCCTTGGAGGAGCACCCTGTTAAAGAACCTTTGGTGCCCCAGATTAAAACAACAGGAATTCGTTAAGGGAATGGAGAGCACAGCACTCACGCAGGTGATGTTCATCTTTACTTCTGCCTCTGCTGCTACTTCCTGCCGTGTCCCCAGCTACACTGCATCCTCCCTGCCTCCAATCAGGCTCCATGGTGACTACCCCTTACTCTCCCAATTAGCATAAATAGGGCACTTACTATGACCTAGGTGCTCGAACTACACTATCACAGCCCACACTCCCTCATCTCTAAGAGAAACACATTATTTGCATTGTGCATCAAGTTTAGAACCATCAAGGAATGTTCCCAAGGTCACAAGCGACGGAGGTATGTCCAGGGAGCAAGGCCTGACCCTTAAGCTGGGTGCTAAGTCCACGCCGGCCTCCAGATCGTCCCTTTTGGACCCCATCCGGTCTCATTTCCTTCCCAGAGAAAGATTAATGTCCATGTGTGGTGTCCGCTCATTCAGACACGCACTTGTTAGCACAGACCTTTTAGAGAAACGATATCAACTCTTAACAGGATAACCTGGCTTGTTCGTTGCAATCTGTTGAAGACACGGTTTTTGCCCAAGTGGATCTGACTTCAACACCCTCAAAATGCATCCAGTTCTCCCCACCCAATCACCCATCTGGACACTCTCTGAAGATAAATAGGAAAGTGTCCACTAGCAAACGTGGGTGCCCCCCACGACAGAGAGGGTAAGATGGCCCTGCTCAAAGGAAGGCGTCACTAGAATTCTCCCCGACTGCATTGCTCCAATCCTCGTCATGGTTCTAACAGAGGAAATCAAATGACCTGAATGCAAAAAGATGTTCTGCCTCCCAGCAGCTGCCTGACCTTTAAAGTTCTGCAAACCTCTTTGAATCTTGAGTTAAAATTGGAACAGAGTGATATACCTCGCAAGACGGTGTTCAGGAGTAAAGGAGGTAAAATATGTGAAGAATGTTCGGCACATACGAGAAACTCAGTCAGTTCTAATTCTCTCTTTTCTTACCCAGCTTCTGATTTTCCAGAAAAGCCTCAGTTTTACGCATTGAAAACACATTAGGGACCCCAGATTGCCTGAAGACAGTTCCCAAAACGCAGAGTCTCAGGACAAAACCCTGGACCAAATGAATTATTAGCTCCAGGAGTTAAGCCCAGGGATCTGTATACTCTAACGTACAAACCCGGCTTGCAAGCCACCTGCTTGTCTAAGATCAGAACATTTGGTCGAAAAACCGACGTGTGGTTCTACGGGGTGAATTAGACCAAGGGGGATGCTACTGAGGTCAAAGGTTTCAGAGCTGTTCTTCCTATTTTTTTGGAGATTTCCTTTTCATCCCTTCCTCCATTCCTTTTGATTTATAAAGGTACAGTTTTCATAAATCTGATTCTTAGCTTACGTACGCTGTATTAAAATCAGGCAAACCCAGTGTAAAAGAAATCCTTGCACGAAAACACTATTATTGCACAGAAAGTAAACAAAGGAAAACAGGAAATTCAAAACCATTCCTCCTATGGTAGCTCCAAGTCCTCCTGCAAATACAGGTATGAATGCATCAATTCAGCAGCCGACTAGACAGTAAAAAGACTGTATATAGACGGGCAGGAGAAATGCATTCAGTTACTGTCAGAACAATAACTTTGCATTTCCTGACTGGAGCTCGATAACATGCCCAGTCAGAGCTTCAGATAGAGGTAGCTCTAATACATGGTCCGAGGACCTTTAGACTCAAATATGTTTTTAAATTAGATTGATAGATGTCACTTCTCAAGTTCTTACGTGACTAAGCATTAAATTCCCATAGGACCCAGGTACCTACTAGAGAGACAGTAGTTAGTTCTCAAGTCAGCGTGTCAGGAAATATTTGAACCATTATCTGTCACTGAAGCGGCTTACATGGTACACAGAACTCTTAGCCAAGGGGAAAAACGCTAATAAAAGGGTGACCTTCAGCAACACTTTAGTTACACTATATGTAACAATTTGATGATTTTTTTAAAAATCATATCTTTATACAAACTACCTATTAGACCCTTCAAGTATAGTCGTTCTTCCCAACCCCATGTCAAAAAAGGTCGCGTTTTTATATATTTATTCATTATTTATTTTTGGCTACGTCGGGTCTTTGTTGCTGCACGTGGTCTTTCTCTAGTTGCGGCGAGCGGGGGTTACTCTTCCTTGTGGTGTGCGGGCTTCTCATTGCGGTGGCTTCTCTTGTTGCGGAGCACGGGCTCTAGGCGTGTGGGCTTCAATACTTGCAGCACACAGGCTCAGTAGTTGTGGCTCACTGGCTTCAGTAGTTGTGGCTCGCTGGCTTCACTAGTTGTGGCTCCCCAGCTTCAGGAGTTGTGGCTCGCAGGCTCAGTAGTTGTGGCACACGGGCTTAGTTACTCCGCAGCATGTGGGATCTTCCCAGACCGGGGCTCGAACCCGTGTCCCCTGCATTGGCAGGCAGATTATTAACCACTGCGCCACCAGGGAAGTCCTGGTTGCGTTTTTAAAATGGCTTCCTGCTGCCTAGGTTCAAATAAATAAAAATATTGCTGAAAGCCAGTCCTGATAGCCCAGAAGCTGGCCACGAGTACTTCAACCCACCCCTGTCTGGAGCCCACCCCTGGCACTTGGCCAGAGCTCTTTACAAAGCCTCCATGCTGTGAACAAACTATGTGTACTTTGAAATGCAAACAATGGTACAAATGCACTTATTTACAAAACAAAAATAGTCACAGATGTAGAAAACAAACTTATGGTTACCAAGGGGGAAAGCAGGGGCAGGGGAGACAAACTGGGAGATTGGGATTGACAAATACACACTACTATATGTAAAGTAGATGATTAATCAGGACCTACTGTATAGCACAAGGAACTCTACTCAATACTCTGTGATGACCTATATGGGAAAAGAATCTAAAAAAGAGTGGATAGATGTATACGTGTAACTGATTCCCTTTGCTGCACACATGAAACTAACAACATTGTAAATCAACTATACTCCAATCAATTCTTAAAAATAAGAAATAATAAAATGCAAAGCGTTTGGCAGCAGTCGGCACTCAGGAAGTGCTGCTCTGGGCAGGCTCTCCCTTCCCCACCTTCCGAAATGATTTTTCTAGGGACGCAGCTGACCACTTCTTCCATCCTGATTCCTTGCTAAGTCTTCCTTTCCCTTCTCTGGTTTCTCCCTCCCTGTCACCTCTGGCCCCTCCTCTGTCTCACCATTAAAGGTTGCTGTTCTTCATGCTTCATCTTCTACTCACCTTTCCTCACCCTTTACCCACTCTCCCTCAAGCAACTGTATTCTACTCCCTGGGGACAGAAATAACCATGTCCTTGTCCAAAACTCCCACGTTCCTAAATCCAACTCAGACTCCTTTTCCTGAGTTCCATCCATCCAAGTGCTGACTTGGCATTTCCATTTGGACGGATCAAAAACACAGTAACCTCGTGGAGCCAAATGGCCCATGACGAGGATGAGGTTGAAGAAGAGTACCACACATACATGATTAGTCTCTACCCTTTACACATAATTTTTTTTAGTTTTGTTTTTTGTCCCGCCATGTGGCATGTGGGATCTTCGTTCCCCGACCAGGGACCGAACCCACACCCCCTGATGTGGAAGCACGGAGTCTTAACCACTGGACCACCAGGGACGTCCCTACACATAATTCTTAAGTATCCTCTTTATATTCTCAATATTTAATAAAAAATTTTAAGAGCACAACAATAACGTGCACGATGTAGATGCACAAAAGACTAATTATTTTACACAACTTCACAACCATGCATTTATTGTCTCCGTTCACCTGTTACGAGTTGGTTCCTTTTCCTCCTGGGCTGCACAAAGGACGCACAGGC
This sequence comes from Tursiops truncatus, assembly GCF_011762595.2. Taxonomy (NCBI): domain Eukaryota; kingdom Metazoa; phylum Chordata; class Mammalia; order Artiodactyla; family Delphinidae; genus Tursiops; species Tursiops truncatus. Next base: position 24,199,463 of record NC_047054.1, on the reverse strand, counting down.
ATACAACCAGCACATCATAAAATCACCAACAATCCTTACTAACAGGAAGTAGGTGGATAATATTGGCAACTTAATCATTTTCATGGACTTTTCGATAGTATTCTAAAAAGAAATATTACTGAGTACATAATGACAGTTATTTAGCAAGTTCCTGGAAATACAACTATGAAAAAAGTTAATAAAAGTGATTTAAAATGGTGGAACGATTACTCATCAATACAGTTAATACACTGGGCAGGTTGAACCTAACAATTTTGCTTTCTACAGGGAGCTTGACCAGCCATTTTTAATTTATCCTACTAAGTAATGTGATCATGAAACCCAATTAAGTCGGCAGGGATAAAGCCTGAGAGTATTTCTCCACGGCCCCTATATCAAAATGATTTGTTAAACACAGAGCTTTAAAAGGCATCCTCAACATGCCAGTGAAAGACAGTGACTATGGCCTGACCCTCTGCATTTCCAGTGGTAGCAGATGAAATCAGACATAGTGAGCATCATACCTTTAAGTGTTAGCACAAAACCTTAAAGATTTAGTGAAGTCAGACAGAGAAATATTGTATGATATCACTTATATGCAGAATCTTAAAAAAAATGATACAAATGATCTTATTTATAAAACAAAAACAGACTCAGAGAACTTATGGTTACCAGGGGGGAAGAGTTGGGGGAGGGATAGTTTAGGGAGTTAAGGACTGACATGTACACGCTGCTATAAAGAAAAAAAATAAAATGAATAACCAACAAAGACCTACTGTATAGCGCAGGGAACTCGGCTCAGTATTACGTAACAACCTGAATGGGAAAAGAATTTGAAAAAGAATAGATACATGTATACGTATAACTGAATCACTTTGCTGGCCACCCAAAACACAACACTATTAATCAACTATACTCCAATATAAAATAAAATGTTAAAAAAAAAAGATTTAATGCAAAACCAACCTGCAAAATGTGAAGCTGAACACAAGACAGAGCACGTAGTTCATATGGTATTTATCTACCGTGAACATGGATGGCTGTGATGTCTGCTCTGCATGTAACTATTCGGCTCACCCACTGCAATGAGGCAGCAAAAGGCAAATCTGTCTCCTTTCCGAAGGACAGCCGAGCCATTAAGAATAAAATGACCATTGCAAATTGGAACCCTGCCTATTTCAACCAATTTGGTCGGAAGTGAGGTTCAGCTATGCCTCAGGTGTCAGCATCCGTCTCTTTCAGAGGAAAGGAAAGACTAGAATATCTTGTGTCTGTCTACTCACCGGCAGAAATAAACTATTGAATTTGCACTGTAATATATTTGGGGTACCATTTGTTACAGCAGTTGGCCTACCCTAACTAGTACATCTACTATGAGAAAGGCAATGTTCAAAAGGGACAAATTCCCTTAAGTAAGATTCAGTCTTTGTCAGTATTTCTATTAAAAACAGCATGTATTCCTTTTCCTTATTAAAAGGAATCTATAATCACTATAGAAATTCTAGAAATACACATGAAATTCCTAAAATCAATCATTCTAATGCCTAACTAACATTTTGTTATATAGATTTCCAGGCTTTTATTTCTCTTTAGATTGACAGATGGATATAAATAGATAGATAATAGTAAAAGCAATTATACCATCTGCACTATATTTTTTCACTTGACAATACACTATGAATGTATCTATACGTCATTATACTTTCTTCTACAACAAGATTCTTAAAGACAACACAATCCATTATATAGCCATACAGTTTTATGTAACCGTCCTCCCACTGAAGGACATAGTCTGGTACAACGGGTAGCAAAGGCACAGAAAGTAGATAGAGAAGCAGACCGTTCTGGGGAAGAACGAACTGTAGGTGTAAATGTAAACATCCCTCCAGCCACTTGGCACGTGGGGAGCCATGCCATCAGTGTAGCACAGGGTTCCAGGTAGGAGAAGAAATTGGATAAGAACACTTGGATAAAAGGTGGATGCCTTCTAAGCCATTCTAAGGAGTTCAGATTTTATCCTGATGGCAGCTGAAGAGGTTTAAGCAAGGGTATATAGTACCATCTTTTCTGCTTTGGAAAGATCATTAGCAATAGTTCAGAGAATGAATTTAAGACGAGGAGAATCCCTAAGCAAAGGTAAGAGGCTGTTCCAATAAGGCTGAGAACTGCTACAGAAACAGTGGAGTTGGGGTAGAAGGGAGGGGTCTGAGATGTGTTAAGGAGGTAGAATCAATGGGATCTGGTCACCAAATGGATATGGGGCAGAAGCAGAGGTTTCCGGTTGGGCTAACTAGGAAGACACTGATGCTACCATATGGTGAGGAGTTAACTAAGCTCTTATGAGCACTTACTACTCTATGTGGCATAGAATAAGCTGTCACTCCAGGAAGCCACTGGTAGTAACAGCAGTGACTGTAATAGGAGTCGCGATATCAGTTTCATCATTAGTATCCAGGTGTCCAGACGGACTGCCAGGGGACATGATGAGATCCTGTTCAATGTGTTTACCGTGAAGTGTCTGTAGGACATTTGGGTGAGTTATCTGGTAAGTGCTTGAATATACTGATCTGGAGCCAGAAAATAGGGCCTGGGCTAGAGATATGGACCTAGGAGCCATGGTTTCTAAGCACCATTAGATCTGCTGGAATAGCTGAACTCATCAGAGGCAAAGGAAGGAGCAAAACAAAACTAGACATGATGCAGTTGAGTCGTGCCCGGCCCGTGTGGCACTGCCAACGCCTCTTCATGCAGTGATTTAAAAAGATCCAATTATTTCTCATCTGACAACTTGCTTCTGTATTGCTCCTTCTACTCACAAAGGGACTAAAATCTATCATCTTCTGGCCCCAACCATAAATATCATAAGCTGAGAAAGGTCTTTTAACCCAATTCTGCATGAAGGTGGGAACTCTCTCCCCACCATCATCAGAACTGGTACCATCTGGCTGGAAACCAGGATTTCCCTATTCTCTGCGCTGGTCTCGTCCATTTCCACAACAGCACTAATGATTAAAAACCTAAAACAGTGTCAGACTTACACTGTTAAAAATAGATAAATTAAAATTCATAGTAAAGCACTTCGAATCTTCTTTGTCATTTTATGAAACAAATGACTGAACTTTTTGCTTTAAAAGTTTACAGTTGTAAATTAATATATTAATCATACTTTATAGCTTCAAAGACAGTGTCTGCTTTTTGAAAAGACGATGCTCGTGAACACAAATAACTACTCTTTGACGGTGTAATAAAATGACCCAAAAGGCAAGGGAGGCGAAAAGCTTTGGAGGAAAAGGGGAGACGCTTTTTCACTCTACTTAAGCTGTCACTCCTCTTTCGGAGTGTCCAAAAGTTTCACAATTGTTTTTCCATGACTCTTCTCCACAGAACAAGACTAAAATGAGGAGAGAGGGAAAGAAAAGCTCCTCGGGCAGTAGTAGAAGGGGTTTGCATGTTGGGTCATTTCTGAGATGAGAACCAGATGCAGACTGAATGGACCATGGAAAGCTCTTTACTTCCACCTTCTCATGCTGCATATTAGGGAACTGAGGCCCAAAGAGGTAAAGTTACTCACCCCAAACCACCCAGGTACTAAACTACAAAGCTAGAAGTGGAAAGGAGTTCTCCTGACTCTAAGGCTGGGGCACTTTTCACTTGTGAATAAGCTGAGGACACCCCAAGTGTCTGGCTACAAGGATACTGTGGTCTCCCAGGTGAGGCAAGACATTCACAGCTAGAAAAACTGTTAAACACATCAGTTTTTAAAAACCAAAGCTAACATAAGGGAAATTTGAAATGCATCACGTATAAAGTATGGAGTAAAACATACTTTATATGGTGCTCTGTATTCAAAGGCTAGAGTGAGTATTTCTGGCAGGATCGTTATTAGGACTGTCGTGGAAGCAGTAGGATATAGCTGTCCCTTGAAGGAGACATAGAATTTCTGTGGACAGAAATAAGGGAAGAAGCAGACCCAGGCAGAGGAAGTGGCATATGTAAAAACTAGAGGATTAGGGATTCCCTGGCGGTGCAGTGGTTAAGAGTCCGCCTGCCGATGCAGGGGACACGGGTTCGTGCCCCGGTCCGGGAAGATCCCACATGCCGCGGAGCAGCTGGGCCCGTGAGCCATGGCCACTGAGCCTGCGCATCTGGAGCCTGTGCTCCACAACGGGAGAGGCCGCAGCAGTGAGAGGCCCGTGTACCGCAAAAAAAAAAACACAAAAAACTAGAGGATTAGGAAAGTACATGGCCCGTTCATGAAGCAGCCCGGATAAAATCGTTCACATAGTACAAGTGACAAAGATTAGGCTCGGTTTGGATTAAGGAGGACCCTGAACGTCAGGGTCTAGATGTAACTATGATGCATCCATTGAAAGTTTGAGCAGAAAAAGAGGTCTCATAAAAGTAGCATTTTAGAGCGATTCGTCCTCCAGTGCAGGGTTTAACGAAAGTCAGTTTGCAGCAACGGACAGAACAAAGGCAGGGAAATTATAAAAAAGGAAACTTAATGAATAAATAAAAATTAAAAGATGCTGACACTAATCCAGGTATGATAAGGTGTCTCTCTGGACCATGTTGAGAGCAATATGAATAGTGACTAGAGGCTAACTTTAACCTTTAAACCTTTTATTGGTTTTTATTAAGCTATTATCTATTGTAATTTCGTTATTTGGTGGCTTCAGATTCAGGAGCCTAAATGCTGGGTAAATTAAGAGTTGGACAGATGAACACCTCTGTTTCTGGGAACTTTTGTTTATTAATGACAGTGTAATTAGAAGCACTAACTTTGAATAGAAAACAACAACAATACAAAAACTGCTCATCACCACTTCACACCCATCAGGATGCCTATCATCAAACCAATAGAAAATAATACACATTGGCGGGAACGTGAAGACATTGGAACCCTTGTGCGTTGCCGGCGGGAATGTAAAATGGTACAGCTACTGTGGAAAACAGCATGGCAGTTCTTCCAAAAATTAAACATCAAATTACCATATGATCCAGCAATTCCACTTCTGGATATGTATCCAGAAGAATTGAAAGCAGGGTCTCGAACAGATATTTGTACACCCATGTTCATAGCAGCATTATTGACAACAGCCAAAAGGTAGAAACAACCCAAGTGTCCACTGACAGATAAACAATGTGGTACATACATGCAATGGAATATTATTCAGCCTTCAAACGGAATGAAATTCTGACACATGCTACAACATAGGTGAGTCTCAAATTCATTATGCCGAGGGAAATAGCCAGTAACAAAAAGGCAAATACTGTGTGGTTCCACTAAAATGAGGTAAAACACAGTCAAATTATGGAGACAAATCAGAACGGTAGTCGCCAGGGGCTGGAGTAGAGCGAATAGGGAATTCTTGTTTAATTGGTTTGGAGTTTCAGTTTGGGAAGATGAAAAACTTTTGGAGATCGATGGTGGTGATGGTGGCATGTGAATACTTCATGCCACTGAACTGCAACTTAGAAATAACTTAAATGGTGACTTTTATGTTATTACAACTTGGGGGAAAAACACACTCACCAGAATAAGACTGTGGTCCAAAAATGCTTGACTTTCTAATAAAATTCCCACTGCAATGAAAGAAAAGTTGCCACGATTTCTGAGGAAAAGATGTGAGCCATCTCAGTGGATGGGAATGAGGACCTCGGAGGAAAGAGTATCTCAGAGGTGTCCAGACTTGCAAAGAAATAGAGAGCCGGGGAAATTTCAAAGCTGTGGTCCTTGTGTGCTGATGGCATGACAATGAACTCTTGAGTGGAACATCTCCATCCAGGCAGCCACCGAAGGGCCTCCACTGTCAGAATCACCTCCAGAGGACCAAGTCTAATGACCAATTTTACCTGAAACAACGACAGCTACCCTTCTCCTCCTCAGTAGACAGAACCTCCTCTCCAGGTCTGCACTGAGTTGCAGCCAGGATGCTCCCTGCGGTAGAAGAAAATGCCACCACCGCATCTGCTGCTTCACAGATGACACATCGCCCGTGGTGTCCCCAAGGCCGACCAAAAAAGTGGAGGAAAAGGATCTCATTGTTCACCAGAGCCCACATGGACAGGCGCCGTCCCACCTACATTCTAACCAAGAGCTGACTAGATGTTCACGACAAAGGAAAGAAAAAGTGAAAAGTAAGTCATCCAAAATCTTTTCTTATTACTTCTGAGGGATACAAGCAGTCTTTTCCATCCTCAGTTACAAGAACTGCACTTACAGGGCTGACGTGGTGAAACACCTTGGGGGAGATCAGGGAGAACACAGAATTCCTGAGAGCTGAGATCTAGTACCCAAAACAAAATTGGTTGGGATGATTTGGTAATGGGTCTGCTCAAAACAGTGGCAGGGATCCATTGACAATCGAAAACCCCTTTTGTGCTTGGAAGTCTTTACAACACAGGGAATTCTGTTCCCCAGCTGGGGCTATAGAGTACACAGAATACAGAATACTAAAATCCAGGAATAAGTTATGAAAAAAACAAATTTTAGGAAATTAAATAACCTTTCTTGGAAGCCCAAAGGTTGATCCAGAGGAGGAAATGGTGTCCTGACAGGATGTGGTTCTAAATGCTACTTCCTACAAAGAGGCTAGTTCACCAAATTAGAGAGCTGAAGAGAAAGAATCAGAGGTTTTGTTTGTTTTCTCCAAAATTCAGCCTAGAACAGTGATTGCCACCATCCAACAAGCATCCAGGATGCTTCATTCATTTATTCATTTGATTATTTAACACGTATTTAACCCACACGGGTCAGGCAACATGTGTCTATCACAGAGGGAAAAAAAGACACAAACTCAACGAGTAATAGTTATAACCCAGTGGTCTTAGAAAGCCCCTCAATTTTTTAGCTTCTTTTGCCTTAACAGCAATTCGCAGACTAGAGACAAATGTTTGGGACAACAGTATTACTGCTGTGACTTTCCTAATGCAGCAAAGCAGAGAGGGCTTCACCTCTCTGATCATGACCCCTCCATGCCCCGGGCTCACGGGTGTGCCCACCACCAAGACCCTAGGGCTCACATCAGGCATGTTCCCTTGTGCTGGGCTCTGTTCAGCTCACACTTGGTGGCACAGCAGAGCGAAAGAAGTAATTCCCTCCCCTAGGCTCTGGGCATGACCTCCGAAACCTGGCCCCCAGCTCCAGAAGCAGGCAGCACTCGGAGCTGTGCTCTTCTAGTCCCCAGCACACTGACTGGGGCAGATCTCCAAAGCCGGGCTTTGTAGCGGGGAAGCCCCTGAAATAGAGATGCAATGCGGGTTACCATCTATGTCTTCATGGGAGGAACAAAGAGCCTATCAGGAACTGAAAGACACCTATTGTAAATTCACATCTTTTTTTTTTTTTTTTTTTGCACCGTGCAGCTTGCAGGATTCTCAGTTCCCTGAGCAGGGATTGAACCCAGGCCCTGACAGTGAAAGCCCAGAATCCTAACCACTAGGCCACCAGGGAACTCCCAACATTCACGTCTTGTGATCTAGGACCTCCGTATTCTGACACACTTAGACCCAGACAGCGGAATTCCAAGGTGTCAAGAGAAGACTTGTCAGTGTGACGATGAGCAAGCATCAATACATCCTTTGCTCTCTTGAAGACTCAGATCCACTGATGGGCCCCATCGTTTACCTAAAGCTTTACCCTGCAGTGTCCTCACAAAGGAAATAGAGATGAAGGGAAGACACAGCTGAAGCCTGAGTTAGGAACTGATACCTCTGTCTCCCCTGTACCATCCAAGCTGTGAGTAAACTTTTTGTTTTTTTAGTTATTAAAAAAAAAAAAAAAAAAACAGGATATAAATTGGGCTAGGTCCTGATGGGGAGAATCAAGGTTAGGATACAGTTTCTCAGGAAACTATTTTCCAAAGGGAAAAATATCCTGGTTCTCTGGAAGACTAAAAAAATAATGTCAATTACCACTTAGGCATCTCTTTCTAGGATGGCTGGGTGGCAAGTCTATGTTGGGGGGGACTATTTCCTAACATTCAGATCTATGCCAAGCAGAGATTCGTCAACCCATTTTAAGCTTTCAACTTCACCAAAATTTCTTTTTTTTTAAATCTTCTTCGACCTGTACGGATCATTTGCAGATGGAGAGTCAGGAGACAAGCCTTCAGAAACAGGCTTAACTCAAGCCCATCACCGCCCTAAACAATATGAAAACACAGTAATACGAAATACAGCCTCTCAACTAGCACTTAATAAGACTTAGGTCTGAATTGTGTAAATGTGCAAATAATTCAACTTTACATTTTAAAATGTGACAGGCTGTATCACTAATCAGCTGTTCAAGTATTAGAAAGTGACTGAAATTTGGGACAGGGGCTAGGTCATACGTTCTTTCATAATGTTACTTTCATTTTAACTTAAATTTCATGATAACGTAACAGCCCAGAGTAAAATGTGCACGCGTAAATTTAGAGCATTCATATTTGAATGGAAAACTGTCTACAAAGTAAGGACATTAAAGATTCGTTTCTCACTTTCTTATGAAAACTTTGACGAAAACATGTTGTTACACTATTGTTTTTGGTAACAAATTGCATGAGTCCATAAGAGCCCTAATTATTTTTTTAACCTTTTGTTTTCTTTACAAACTTTTTTCATTATATACTTTCAATGACTGTAATAATACATGAATCCCTACCACTGTTTCTCATTATATACTTTGTTTTCATTATCATTCATTTATATAAGGCTAATCAAGATACCCATTCAATCAGAATTACCTATACACATAATGTTTCCACATCATTTGAGCATATCAAAAACAACCAAACAAAAAAACCTAAGTATTGCTAAGTACTGAGGGCAGATGAGAGTTTCAAGATCTTTGGACACCTGGCCAGTTCATCACTTGTCACTGAAATTTAAAAATAGGTTTTAAAAGATGTTATGTTTATAATTAAGAAAAAAATAACAGGAAGAAAATGGGCATCGAAGCAAAGGAGATTTCCTGAACAATGAATAGATTGCATTTGACAAGGGCAATAACCCGCCCAATCACGTCTTTTGCTCTCATTTGCTATAAATATACAGGCCAGCGGAAGCACAGCCCATTGTTTTGACCCTCAGGGCTGTTTAAGCTTCCTGGTCTTACCTAATACATTAAGACATATGGTAAAACTTTCCCTAGATCCAGAGGATTTATAGATCTCCCACAACTTGATGAGAACGATCCCCTAGTGCCTGTAATATACTGATTCAGATATTTAAATTCACCTTTTAAAATATTTTTATTCCAAAGAGTTGTTTTCCCAAAGGACCCATCTTGGTTTCATTTTTTAAAATAAATATATATAAATACATACACGGTTTCTCTACTCAACAGAAAGAAGTGTTCTAAATACAGTACAGAATTGACAGTAAGATTTATACAGTTTAGAGAGAGCCATCACAAGCACTTGGGAAATTACATTTACACATTTATGAAAGACAAGTAGCCAAGCTGTATCTGTTCCCATTGCTCTACCCTTAATATAGCTTTTATTAAGAATAATTCTCTTCAATAGTTGGCTGGAAAATCCCTGCAGCATTTCTGTCATTTTCATAACACCATAAGGTCAGCACACTTTATGAAATAGTTATTGAGGACATGAGAAAACGAAAGACGTTGATCATAAATATCTGACAAACATGTTTGCATTATTACACATTCCAATATGATATAATATACTGAATATTTAGATTGGCTTGTAAGAACACAACTGATGTACAAATCTTGCATGGCCCAATTATAGATGTTATTCAACATCAGTATTTTTACTCCTTTTTGGGAATCAGTTACAGCCTAGTATAACCGCAATGCTTTGAAAACTAGAAGTGTAGTACATCAAACAATGATTTGTTTGAATAATGGCAATTTAATTGCACAGCAAATTATTCTCCATTCCAATAAATATAAAACCTAGAAATGTCTTAGCCTGTGTAGTGAGCAAGAGAGAAAGCAAAGACTGGGAAGAATTTAACTGTAAAGGAAGTGTAGTTCACACAAACCTCAAACATAAAGCAAACAAGCTCTGAGATTCTGTGTTGTCACCTAAAATACACTACACAGTTTTTGTTTTCAAAAGTCCATTGTTCAGAGGAGAGCTGCTTTTTATACAGACTCTACTCAGGAGTTTCTCTTAGATGGGGAGAGGGGACGGGGAGGAGAGAAAAAATAATTCAGGGAAGACTTCAAGTAGCTCAACCCTAAGGCTAATCTGTTGCACGTGTAGTTTCTACACTAGGAAGCAACTTGTAGGAAACAACACTGCAGCTGAGCAAAGGAGAGCTGGAAACTGTTGCCCTGGGTACAATATCACAAAATGACTTGGCTATATCCCCTCTCCAGCCTAGCATCAGGGCTCAGGCAGGAACAACCATCGCGCCCCCAGGGCAGCTTCGTGTGGTTAGATAAGAACCCTCTGCTCCATCACTCTCCCTGAAATCTCCTGACCAGAAGCACACAGAAGCAGCTCAACCACGACAAATCAGTCCCTATTCTCTCTGTACATTTTTTTTTGCCCAATTTGTGTTCCTTTGCCTGGTAAGTTCTGAATGGCACTGTTAAACCAGACCACACAACTGGAAGAATTCACAAGTTTTCACACACATACACACTTTTACACCCCATATTCCAAGTATGGACTTACTGAGTTTCCTTATATAAAATAGCTTATACTATTTACTTATAGCCTACAATGTCACAATAACTACTATGTTCGTAAAAATCCAAGAGAAACTTTGAGCACAATTTCAGTTAGTCTTTAGCTCAACCCATTAAAGTTTCACGCGGTATCGTAATTTAAAGTACGTAACCCTAAAATCACCAAACATACACAATAATTACACAAACCTGAAGCAGTAACTTCATGATTTCTTAATCTACTACATTACACGCAGGAGATTTCCAGTTCATTTAAAAAAACAACCCTGCTTTGTTTAGCATGCCACAACTTACAACTAGGTATTTCCTTTGACTGGCAAACAAAAAGGCAAGACTACCTTTAGTGAAGCTTTTTCGGCTTAGAAGCACGAAAATAGTATTTCTCCAGACAACATGAATTTTCCATTTCCAAGCGTCCTCTGGACACTTATAAGAAGTTTACCCCTGAAAGCTGACATCTCCTTCTAGTTAGAAGGCGTAACTAACACCATGGCTTATCTAGCAACACTCCACCCCCCATCCTAGGCATCAGTGTCAACTACGATCCCCTTTATATTAACTTCCACCATGTGCAGTAAGTGATCCACCACTCATATGGTTTGGGGTAAAAGCAAAATCCTTCCTGAACGGCATACAATAAAACACGTGAAAATGGGATGACAGCGTGGCTTAAAATGTTTTGTTTCAGATTCTCTAACAGAATAACATATGATGCAGTTCAATGGTGAGGAGCTTTTGTGTTTCCTAATAAAGACAGCTCCCAGCAGAGAGTTTCCCATGTTTTATAGTGACATCTATCAGCCAGACCCGGGGAATCCCAACATCACTCAGCTTTCTTCAGCACCACTGTTTGAGAACAGCTTCCGGCCACAGAGTGGTGCAATCTTAACAGGTCTCTGGCGCACAAAGTGCATTGTGAAAATAAGGCAATGGAGGATAAGCAATGCTCTTCCCTGACCTCAAAACCAAATCGTTAGGCATCAATTAACCGCAGGCTACAAGCATCAGAAATGCTCATCAGAAATTTAAATAACCATCACCTGATACGAATTGAAAACAGCTGACGCACTGTACATCACAGACGGACCCAGCATGGCATGGTGCTGAGTTTTGTAAAAATTCAATTAACCCAACCATCTATCAGACGGATACATCAAGACCAGGGGAAAACTATTATTCACGTTAGAATCTGTGATGTGTAATCATGTTAATTTTTGGTTTGAGAAGAAACCCCCTATGTTTTAGTGATTACATGATCATCAGGAAATTACACAAATATTTAGAACCTAGAAATTACTTTATGAATGGCATAAACGTAATGCTACTTCAGAAATGTAATCAGCTTATCAGCTGATTTCTCGGACCTGATAATACTAAGGAGACCTGGGAAGAACCCTTTGCAGTGGTAAAATCGGGAAAGGTCTTTGAAACACGATTGCTAAACTTATCTTCCGAAATTCTCCTTAAGGGCCTACACATGCGAAGCTCCATAATGACACTCATCTGTTCTGACGCCCTGACGTGCCAAAGCATACTCCAAACGAAAATACTATGAAAACAAAAATTCTTGACATGATGTCAGCAAAAAGAAAACACCCAACTTTATATACTTCTCACATACACGTTTTCACAAGGTGCAGACTGCACCTGTCTGTTCAGACAATGAGTTCGCCAAAAACTCTGCCACATCGCAAGGGGAATCGCAGTGCTCTGTCCTTTTCTTGTTGGACTCTCCATAGACACAAACCCCTGACACAAACCCCTGACCAAGTCCACACTCCGGACTCGAAGTGATGGGAAGACCTTACAGTCCTGTCCGACTCACCTTTCCTCCTTCAGAGGAAAAGCCCCACACGGCTGCCCTTAACAGCAACTCCTAACGAAAGAGTTCAAGAAGGCACGCGCAAGAAAGCAGCCGGCCCATTTCCATTCTACTTGACGAACGAAACCCCAAGGAATTAAAAAGTTTGAGGCGGCCCCAACCGAGGACCAAACTTGGGCTTTCACCAATGGCAATGCCTCGAAACCGGGACACTGGAGAAGGCGCTGCCCGTGGAATCCAATCCGCGAACCCTCCTCCTCTGAGGATCGCCCAGAGGCTTCCAAGCCCGAAACTCCACCGCTCAGACCGCGTCCGTCGAAAGCCCGGCGCCCGCCGCGCCCCGGGAGTGCGCCCTCCCCGCCCCGCCCGAGCGCGCCCCGCGAGGCGAGGAACTTACCGCACCGCTTGCACAGCACCCGGCTGACTTCCTTCTTGAGGTTCCGGCCCGTCTCGAGAGGGGGGAAGGATGCTCGGAAGGCGGCCGGCGCACGGCCGCTGCTGTTGGCATCGGGCTCCATGAAGAAGATATACCTGCTGTCCTCCTTGAGCCGCCCGCAGGAGGGGAACGCGGGGTGGCCCCAGGCGCCCAGGCGCACGGTGAGCAGCGAGTCCTTCTTCAAGCCCCCGGCTTTCACCGCCCACACCTGGTGCACCTTCACCAGATAGGGCGCCTCGTCTCCGGGCTCGGCGGCGCTGGGCGCGGGGCCCGTGGGCCACGGGTGCACGGTCCGGTTGGCGGCGGGCAGCGCTCCCGGGCCGGCGGCTGACGGCTGGCGCTCGCCTCCCCACGCCCCTGCCTCGCCCGCCGCCGCCGCCGCCGCCGCCGCCGCCTTCCTGTCGAGTGCCCCCTGCTGCCGCCGCGGCGCGTGCACCTTTCCCTCTATCACCACCGCGGCGCGCTGAGCCAGCTCCTGCACCGAGCCCACGCTGGGCGGGGACGCGTAGCACACCGAGGCCCCCGCGGGAGCCGCCTCGTTGCCGGCGGCCGCCCCCGGCGCCAGGGCCGCGGTCCACAGCAGCAGCAGCAGCGGCAGCGGCGGCGGCGGCGAGCGGGCGTCAGGGCCGGGGCGCGGGGCCCGGGGTCCGGTCCTCTCGGAGCGGCGCGGGGCGCGTCGCCATCTCATGGTGCGAGGTGCGTGCGGACTCCTGGCTGTCGGTTCGGACTCTGCCTCGCTCCCTCGCGCTGCCTCCCTTTTCCTCTCCCCTCCTCCCCCCGCACCCCTCCCCCTTACCCTCCTCCTAATTTATTTATTGGCGGGAGCTGTGGGAGAGTTGTTTACGGGAGGAGGAGGAGGAAGGGAGAGAAGAGGTGGGTGGAACCACAGAAAGGCCAAGCAGTATAAGGGCAAAAAAAAAAATGTTTTTTTAAGCAAAATAGAAAAAAAAAAAGCCGCCGCCGCGGTTGCTGGGAGTGACAGGTCCTCCCCGCGCCGCCGCCGCGCCCGAGCCCGGCTGTCGGGGCTGCCGTCACCGGAGGAGGACGTGGAGGTGCTGCTCGGCGGGGAACAGTCCTTTGTGTGAAGTGATGCTGCGGCGGCTGCTGAGGCTGCGAGCGGGCGGCGGGGCGAGCGCGCGAGGGAGAGATCCCTGGAGGCGGAGTTGCGTGCCTGGAAATCGCTGGGCGGCCGCGGCGGCAGCGCCCTGCGCCTCGCCGGCCTGTTTACCTGCGGGGCGAGCTCGGCCCGCGCCTCCCTTCCCCATGCCGATGCCCGAGCCCGGCCCGCGAGTCGGTCCTCCCGGGTCTTCCCTGGCCTGCGCGCCGCCTCCCTCTCCGTCGCCCCGATTGCTGCACTGGGAGGCCGGGCGGCGACCAGGCTGAAGTCTGAGGGGGCTGCGGAGATTTCCCGGGGTCTGAGAGGTGACGCTTCTTTGACCGGGGACCTGTTAGCCGGCGCAGGAAGGGAGCACGCGGGATTTCCGGGGCCTCGTGGCAGAAAAGTTTTGGGTGAACTGGTTACCGGAGAGACCAAAGGGAGCAACACGTTCGCAGGAGAAAGGCTGCAATTAGAACAACTTTCTATCTCGCTCGCTCCCCTGCTAACGCGCACACACACGGAGCTCTTCAGGTTTGCTGCCTCTTCCACGGCTCCCCTCGTGGGACGCTTCAGGCTTGATTACCCTTGCCTTTTCTGCTGTGGAAATTCCCCGTTCGCCGTGATTTTCTGACCTTTGGGGTACTGCTGATCTGAGCATTGCTTGAATAAAATAGTGGCTCAATAAGGCCATTTGGTATAAAGTTTCTGGCGCTTCGTCAACTACTCCGCTTTTAAAAAAAAAAAAAAACTGAATGAAACGAAGGACGCCTCCGTGCCTGCTGGTACAAAGGATCCCAGGCATGAGGGGCTGTAGGTTAAATATTGTTCCATCTGAATATCACACCCGCCCCACCCTAACTCATCCCATCCCCCTCGGAACCCTCCACCGCTGTCCCGCCAAATTTAAGAAGCTGCTTTTGAAACAAGAATCTGTCATCTCCCAGGGATGTTCTGTCCCGGCAAGTACCACTCAACAGAAAGAACACATTTTTAGCATTTAAAGGAAGCTATTTCTCTTGCGCTTTTTATGGTAAAAAATAAATTCAATGATCTAATAAAATTGAGTCGAAGCTGTGTGTTATTCAATGGCCTACTAGATGCACGTTGTGAGAATTTAAGACTTTAAAAGCACTCTAGCTACATAATATCCTTTACTCTGGGATTCTGTGAAGTTGCCTCTAGCAGTTTCTTGAAAGTAAGTCACATAAACTTTAGACTTCTCTATATAAAAAGTAAAAGCAGATTGTAGGCCACAAAGATCTTTTCTTTTTTCCCCCTTGGCATAATATAGTTGGCTAGAAAACAATGCCTCACTCTCTCAAAGTACATCTTGGACAGATGGGGTACTGAAGCTCACTGTGTGTTTCAGCATGTGGGCATTCCTATTTCTTAGGGCTTGATGGTGCGCCTCAAGAGTTGTAATAGTGCAGGTCTGACTTCCAGTATATGTTCTCTTAAATGCTCATGCTCCTGATTTATTGGAAGAAAGTGGTCAGACATCCAATCCTACTGGTGGCTTCACTCTTCTTTGACCTGACCTCACACCTTTCTGACTCTCAACCTGTTTGGAGTTGCAACTCCAGCCTAGAACGCTTTCTCCCTTCCTCTCCACCTTTCAGACCTTGTATCAGCTATCTACTGCTGTATGACAAACCAGTCCAAAATTTGTTGGCCTAAAACAATATTGATTCACATAGCCCAGGATTCTGTGGATCGGTGAACTTTTTTTTTTTTTTTTTGTGGTACGCGGGCCTCTCACTGCTGTGGCCTCTTCCATTGCGGAGCACAGGCTCCAGATGCACAGGCTCGGCGGCCATGGCTCACGGGCCCAGCCGCTCCGCGGCATGTGGGATCTTCCCGGACCGGGGCACGAACCTGTGTCCCCTGCATCAGCAGGCGGACTCTCAACCACCGCGCCACCAGGGAAGCCCCTGGAGCGGCGATTTTGACTGGGCTCACTGATGGTGCTGCTGGGCGCTGACTAGTCTCAGATAGCCTCAGCTGAGACAGCTCATCTCTTAATGGATGTGGTCTCTTTCAACAGGCTTAACCTGGGCTTGTTCATGGCGGCTGGACAGGTTCCAAGAGAGTGGACAGAAGCATGCAAGGTGTCTTGAGGCCTGGCCTCAGAACTGGCACCTCACCACTGCCTGTGTTACAAGGCGAATTACAGGAGTTCTCCATGTGAGGAGCTGGAAACTTGCATTGCCAAGGGGCAGAGATTCGGGAAGAAGACCTGAGGCCATGTCTACAATCCACTACAGATAGTAAGCATCCTTTGAGGTCCACCTGCCCCCTGTAGCCTTCTTAAACACTAGACACTCAGAGTGACCCCAGCATTTGCAGCCCCCCTGCATTTGCAATCTGTCTTGTGCCTCATTTTTGAACATGTTATTTTATTGTGCCCAAGTGTTTCCGTTTGACTCCCATCTCTTCAACTAGTAAAAGCTTGTTAAAAAGCCGAGACGGTGTTTCCAGCATTCCCGTTTTAACCCAACTGGGGGGGATATAGTAAACACTCAATAAATGTCAGCTGATTAATCAGGACTGATGTGGTAACGTGCTTCCCACACGTTACCCCAATACTACCCACCCTGTCACGGAGATGGAAGTCCGGGAAGTGAAAACAATAACATTTAAAGCACTGGCTTACAGGCGCAGATACCCCTCTTAGGACTTCACCAAGCATTTTATCTATGATTAAACATAAGCTGCTTCATATGTTTTTTTAATGCCCTTTTTCTGTATTTTTTTATGCCTTTACCTCACTCCCACATTCTCTTCTACTCCTCTCTCAGCTAAGTAGTGTTAAGGGGTAACTCTTGTGGATCTTTTCTAAGCATAGGTGAGAACCATTTGCACGTATATTTCCTTGCTGTTTTTGTATTGGAGTCTTCCTGTTCAGGTGCTCCCAAATGTTAAAAGGATGTTTCCCTTTTGAATGAAAGGGGGAGAACATTTCTAATATGATTAACATATACTTGAGAAATGTATGAACAATTGTTCAGTGTGATTACATGCTCTTCAGAAAAGGGACAATTTAATTGGTCCACACTGTTTTAAAAAGACAAAAAGAAAAGGGCTCATTCTTGGAAACATCCTAAAACCAGGGTACTTAAACCCTGCACCAGACTCACTTGTGCATCAAAATGCACCGATTGCCAGTCCCATCCCAAAGTTTCTGTTGCAGAAGGTCTGGGGGTAGGGCCTAAGAATATGCATTTCTAATAAGTTCCCAGGTGCTACTGATGCCACTGCTGGTGGAGAGACCACACTTTGAGAACCACTGACAAAAACTTTAGATTTATTAACTCCAGGATACGTGGCATAATGATAATATAAACATGTGTAAACATATTTAAGCATTGTATTCAAATATTCAGTGTCCCCTCCATCACAAATTTTCCCCATCCCAGTTCTGAAAAGGAAATATGGATTGCCTCCTTGGTTATTAGAGACTGGCCCTATTTACTTATCCTGACTAGTTAAGATGACCACCTATTGACAGTAAAGGTGAGTGTTTCCTTGAGGACTTAATTAGTCTCACTGGTCATTTGGAACCAACAGAAAAATGAGCGATCAGAACAGTTGTCATCATGTTACCTGGGAATATTTTATGTGCTCAGGTGGGGAAAGAACAGACAAAATTATTCAGGTAGATGTGAAATAGTATTTTTACTAGTTTAGAAAATCTGAAGAGGAAGTCCAAAGTGCAGTGGCAACCTGAAAAAGTTTTCTCACCCCCAGCACTTTATACCTGATTAGATGCTTCTAAATGGTGGCTCTTGAAGGGGCAACAGGAAATCCACAGAGGCACTGATACCTACTTTATCATCACTGACCAATAGCATGTAGAATGCACACCTTCAGCCATAAATCATGAAACAACTCTTCTCCTGGTCGTGGTGTCCCGAATTTGCAGTCTCCCAAAGAATCCTCACTTGCTTAGCCGCCTGTCTTGGAGCAGACATAAGGTCCAGAAAAACTTAGGACTCTGACTGTTTAAACGTGCTTTTCTGTAACAGGCTGTAAGATACTTATTTCTGACCTGGTCATAAAATTCAAACGGTGATTCTCTGGTGTGCACCAATCTTATATCACTATTTGTTTAGACTGTGATTCAGTTGAGTCAGTGAGTCAGCTGTGATTGCTGGTCTAGGCAGGCGATCCTATCTCTCCCATCATCTGGCCCATCTGTCTGTATGAGTTAATGATGTTTTCTGATGGGTTAGAGAGAGAGAGAATGGGAGAGTGTGTTTTCTGAAGGAGAAAGGAGGAACCTGGGGAAGAAACAGAGGAAAGAGGAGGATGGAAAACAGAGGGCACTATGGGACGTGTTCCCCAGGCTCCAGCTCAGAACAAAGGCTCATGCTTATAGGGACAGAACCACAGTAAAAGCTGAAGTGGCCTTTTTGACGAAGAATGTTATAACACTTAAAGGCACCACGCCACGCATGTTGCTTTAAAACTCAGGTGAAAAAGTAAAAAGGCTATGTGAAGGGGAAGACCACTTTCCATTTCTGGGAGGAAGGACCACTGCAGATGTGTCCTGAAGGATCTAAGGGGGAACAAGACAGCAGTGGGGATGTCACTGCACTTAGAAGTAACGGAGCTGTGTTCTCATCGCAGTGCCTCTTAAGAAAGAAGACGGAAGAAGCATAGCAGCCCGAGCTCATGTGTGGCAGCCCCGTGGTGGAAATTCCCAGCCATTACATAGCACACTGGAGGGGGAACGTGGATAGCAAGGTAGGGGCCTGTTATCATCACCATGTTAGCTAATAAACTAGAAATAAAGGTATCAGTGTTAATGTGACTTCCCTGGTACCCTCCTTGGGGACGATGAGATGATGAATATTAATGTTATTATTAACATTATTATTGACTATATTATATAACACAATACAGTGATATAAAGAAAGAATCATTATCATCATTTTGCAGATTATTGAAGGCAGTTGTTCAGATCAAATACTATTTTTATTTTATCACTTTTCATTGAGCAAAAGTTTCTTTCTTTTGCCTTATTAGTACATGAACCATCCAATAGAAATAATGCTACTTAAGATAATGAATATATTATACATAAGTTATTCATTTCCCCTCAAAGATTGATTTGAAAATTTCACCGTGATATCATTACTGATATTTAGGAGTCATGAATATGAATTTTTTTTATTTCTACGAACACTTTATGGGACTTATTGTTGCTATTTACAAATATGCCAAACGTGAAGAAAGAAGAGGCTCTACTGGTAGGTTTTGCATCAGCTCTTACTATATCTACTCATGAAAGAGTGGTATAAATAAATATTTTATTATCCACCCCCTAACCTGGGGTGCCATGTTAGAACATTAGTTCTAACTTTCTCCATTAGTTGATGCTTTGACTCAGAGAGAAACACATCAAATCTTAGACCAGGAAAGAATCCTAGGTGTCTAGTTTGAAGTTCTTAATTTTATAAATGATAAAGAGGTTCAGAAAAGCTGACTGCCTTTCCCAGGGTCATAAAGCTCTTTATTTTTAGTATGAGGTTTAGAACTGAGGCTCCAGCTCTCCCAATTCTGTGCCGTGCCCACAAGCCACAATAGTTTAACTAAAAACCCTGTCATAAGCCTCCCTAAAAAGCCGGCAGCCTTTCAAAAACCATTTCTAGAAGTGATAGGATACACAATCGTAGCACTTCAGAAACGCCAAGTTCTCAGCACCTACAGTGCTCAGTTCTCCATCACAAAGGTCTCCTCTTACAAAGGAAAGAGGTCTCGCCCCTAAGCCAGCACTGAGCCATCTTCCGGCTGCTTCTCCTGAGAACACCATTCCCAAAACACAACAAGCAACAGCTTGCTATTTGTGGTCCCTCTTTTCTGAGTGTTTCATTTTTCCATAGTTAAGCTCTTCTCCGGCATAAGACATAGGCCCCAGTTGGGACATGAAAAAGTTAAAGACTTTTCCATCATCTTTTCCTGGAATACATCCGTGTTGAGAAAAAATCCAACACTGGCCCCCATAGGAGGAGGGCAAAGAAAGACTGAAGAAACAGGCAGATAACTCCAGATTGGTGGGTGTCAGATTTAATAAACAAAGGACACACGAGGCTTGTCTTGGGCGCCGCAAAATAAGCCTAACTCTGCACCCGCCCGCCAGAATCTTAAGAGTTCATATAGAGGCTTTAGCAGCGTTCAGTCACGTGTACAGTCCAGGTAGGCTCACATTACTCTCCCAAGGCTGTGACCCTGAACTGGGTCCAAGTGCGGAAATAGCAGGTGAAATGTACATTTCAGGCACTAGAGTAAGGAGCCTCCTACTGACCGCGTCCAGTTCACAGGATGACCTGTGGTCATGTCCTCTTGATGACCTCCTCCAACAATCAGAAGAGATTTGTTTCAGGGTTCAAAAACAACTCCACAATGAAACACCAACAAAATTCACTGCAAATATAGATAGAGAGCAGTATCTCCTAAGTCATGAAGTCTAAATGGAATTATGAAGACTGCTCCAAAAATAAGAAATTCGTTAAGCTATAAAGAAACTCATTAAGCTATATATTTTATTACAAAGGATATGTTCTCTGAGCAATACGACCAAAGAAGATATTATAATGGGTATTACAAACAGCTAAATCTTTGGAATGAGACTAGTGAGTCTTTCCATGACAAGTCCTAAAGATCTATCTACAATTTATGGTGGGATCTCCAGTGGCACTGGAACATGATTTTGAAGCCTTTTCCAATGTTTACAGGACACGTTCATCTTTCACCCTGTAATCTTATTTTTAAACTTAGTCATATTCTCATTAAACTCTATATTAGAGGAAATATCTAATATTGTGAGCAATAATATGGCATTAGATGTAAACTCTACAGCCAGATTTCCTGAGTTCAAATTCCAGCTTCAACCCTACTAGCTATATACCCATAGGCAAGTTAATTAACCTCTTTGTGCCTCAAGTTTCATTACCTATAAAATATAGCTAGTACAGTAACTCCCTTTTAGGATGAAATACACTTGATTAGATTAGCATGCATAAAGCATTTAGAAGAGGGCCTAGCACATAGTCAGTGGCATATCAATTACTATGATTTTATTCTCATTCTTGATCACAGTGACAACTGCCTTAGAATTACTTTTGTGTGTGTGCAGGACAAAGGCAATTAATAAATGTTTGAATGAATGAAGCAACAGATGAAGATCATATTAAGGACTTGTTTTAAAAACCTGATTTTAGGGCTTCCCTGGTGGCGCAGTGGTTGGGAGTCCGCCTGCCGATGCAGGGGACACGGGTTCACGCTCCGGTTTGGGAGGATCCCACATGCCGCGGAGCGGCTGGGCCTGTGAGCCATGGCCGCTGAGCCTGTGCGTCTGGAGCCTCTGTTCCGCAACGGGAGAAGCCACAACAGTGAGAGGCCCGCGTACCGCAAAAAAAAAAAAAAAAAAAAAAAAAAAAAGATAGCTTCTACCTTCCACAGCACTCTCAAGCCATAGGAAACTCAAACATCCTTTCCATGCCAGACGATGACAAGGCGGGCTACTACCCACTCATTTTGCTCTGTCATTATAGGTGCTCCATCTGCTGTCCTACCTTCAAAGTTCCCCAGGTAAGAAGTAGGTCCCAGTCTCCATACATCAAGGAGCACCTTGATCTCTCTCTCCCAGGGAAGGCATAAGGGCTTCCATGTTTCAACAAGTCTCTAGTGGAGGAGAGAGCTGCCAGTTTCCTCATATTCTAGGGACCCGCAATATCACCTTGTAGCTTCCCTGCACCCTCTCAGTTGGTTTGAAAGAGGTGTTACCTTCTTTTACCTGAAGTGAGTGGGAAAATGCCACAGTCCTCCCCAGTTAAGCCAACTGCTCTCTACCTTTGTGTATTCCTTGCTTCCCTCCATGGGAATGAGGTAAGGAGTAAAAGGGTGATGATCCCAGGACAAGTCCGGTCACAGGTTACTAAGTTCACAAAGTTATCTCCTGGCTTATATTACCTTTGTGCCAGGCATGGAATTGGGGCAACATCCCAAAATCAGCAAGGAAAGTATCTGAAATGTTCTATAAAGGAAAAGTAAAAGGGAAGGAGGGCATTTCTTTTCTGAGGTCATTAATACAATATGAAAGATAGGCCAAAAACTCATATGGTAAATAGGAATGAAAATGTCTGTGAACCCTACTTTTATCTACAGCAGATGTCAGCCTACCAAGAACAAATATTTGGGAAAATACTAAAGCAGTAAGTTATTTTATCTTGATATTAAAAATGCAGATGCAGTGAATAATTGATTAAAAGTGTGTTTGATAGACTGAGCATTCTTTACTATATTATGAACATTCAGTTATGTGCACTGTTAGTTCTGGAATTTTAGAAAAGGGTCAACTCTTTAAATAGTTACTGTTCTCTTCATTAAGTTAAATTAATGTACAATTCTTGGATTTCATCCTTGGCCCTCAAGGCAAAAGTTCTTCATTATTAAAGCATTTTAATTTAGAGTTTATATATTCACCACTTAAACTTTGCTATTCTCTACTTAATTGTGAAATTTCAAAACATTCATTGATAAGAGTTTTTGTTAGGTTGACCAGATATCATAATGATTTATAAGCAGCTTCTGATTTATACAAGCTTAACATGTGATATATATATATGGGGGAGAGACAGAAAGAGAGAGAGAGAGGTGCTTGTGGCCGGGAGAGAATTGTGAAGCCAAATGCCATGTGACCAGAGAACTCTTCTTTCTTCTGGAAATTCCATTCTCCTGTCTCTTCAACCTCTTACTGCCCAGAAACGCTCCTAACTATGTCTTTATTCTGTTTTCACCTAGGAACTGTATCAATGAGATTCACAACGGGTTCAAGATACCATCGTTTTTCTGTCAAGAGGCATTCAGAGAGGTAAATTTCCACTGCTGTAATTTATTCTTCTGCAGTAGCGACACTCTCCTGCCCTTACAGAGTATCTCTATCCCTGATCCCACCCACTCATCACTCCTTTTTAATTTCTGTTACAAAAATGTGGTCACAAGTATTCCTGCAGCTCAATATGAATCATATTTGAATTTTTCCATGGAAACATTGGTTTAGTTCAGTGCTGTTGGGACACCCAGAGACTAATGAGTCATTGGAGGGTTGGCCTGTGGATCCCACCACCTGCAATTGTTTCTATAGGAAATCGTGTCTGGAGTTTCAAACAATGGACGTGAAATGCTAAGTTAGAGATACCCTGCGTTCTTTACAAATAACAGAGAGATCAAAGAGGGAAAAGCTCCTTATCAAGTTCAACCTTTTCAAATGAACAACATTGACATCCTGTGTCACATAGAAGTTATCTTCAGAATTCCCTCTTTTATATAAAGCAGCAAACTTCCCCTTGAAATTAGTTCTTGGTCCAATGAAGAATAAGATCTTCCTTCATGTCTTCTCCATGATCTAATAAGTTAATCTGCTCTACACTCATCTGTTCTTAACATCTTTACTTTTTCCATCTCCCCTAACATTTTCTGTTATATTTCTGCCTCAAATTCTAAAGTTCTGGTAACAGGCTAGTTGATAGTAGAACCACCTTCCTACTGTCTTTATCCCCCAGCTTGACCAAATTTAGTTACGCTTAACCCTGCTACAGGCTAATGTTACCTGGATAGTCTTACTTTTTCACCATTCACCAGCAGGCTTCAGATGGAAGCCATGCTTAAAACTGCCCTAAGGTCTAGGAATCCGAGAGCAAAGAGCTTAGTGTCAGCATCCGTGGTTTCATGACAATGTGGGGAGGAATGGTAGAAGTTCTTGAAGTTTTCACCAGAGTGAGTAGAAATTTCTTGAGGTTGGAAACTCTTGAACAGAAGACATTTTTTTTTTTTACAAGTTTTGTTTATCAAAGTGATACATGCATATGGTCCAAGATGATACCACTTCTATAAGATTTGTTAAGTCTCAAAATATCCCTACTCCTCATTTCCCCGTCCATAAAATGCTCGCTTTCAGCTCTTTTAGTGACTCTTGTTTTTTACCCCAAGAACATGCTTGCACAGCTATTGCTAGATTTTTTTTGTTCAGTTTTAGGCATTATCTATTAACTATGGAAGACAGGAATTTAGCTTTTTTTTCTCCTTCTAGCCCCCAAAAAGCAGCACACTCTCCATGCCCCAGTAGTCTTAAAACAAAATTTTGATATTCAGTGGTTATATTATCATACCTATGTATGTAATTCAGGACTATGCCATGTAATAAGCTATGACTGAAATGCCTTCCCTGCTCAAAATTTTACCTACCCTGAAGTAGGGTAGGTAAAACAATTATTTGGAGTTTTTCCCATTTGTTTAACTTTCTATGTACTTACCCCTAAGTCAACCTCAAATCCTTCCTTACCTGTCTAAACACCCTCCCATTGCATTTATTTACATTAGCTATTCTATCAGCTTCATTTTCTTAAAGAATTGTCTTCCTAAAATTCCAACCTGTTCTAACCTCTGCCAGTTACCCTTGTTGCCTGATGAAGAGTTTTTACCTGGAGATTCCGTTTACTATCCAATGAATGGACCTTGCTTCTCTCCTGAGTTGAATCTCCTGTTTCTTAGATACAATGTCTCTCTTTTTCTTGGTCCACGCCTTTGTTTTAATGGAATACATCCTTCAGCAGCCTCCCAAGAAATGGAGTAAATGTTTTAAGAAGGTCCTTATACTTCACTGGCAATTAATCTGTCCTTACACTTCACTGGCAATTTGGCCGAGTATAGGTTTCTCGGTTGGAAGTGATTTTCCCTTAGAATGTAGAAGTTACTGCTCCATTGTTCTTTGTCAGCATTGTTTTTCTGAAATCTGCAGCCATTCTAATTCCTGTTCCTTTTTATAAGATTGGTTCCCTGCCCGCACCCGCCAAAGGCTTGTGGGATCTTCTCTTTATCCCCAGTGTTCTGAAATATTGTGATGGACCTTGGTGGAGATCAATTTTTAACAGCTTTGCAGATTCCTCCCTCTGACTCCTTGATCCTATATGCCTGCTTCCTCTCCCCACAGACATAATCTTGTAGGTTTATTCCTTGGAGAGGGTAATATAGGGGGTCTCTGGACTGGGGGACATCTTTTACCTAGTATAAGCCTATTCACCTTTTAATCTCAGCTCAAGGGTCTTCCCCTTTGAGAGCATCCCTGGTTCAACCAGCCTGAGTCAGTCACTCCCTTTTTTGTGCCACTGTTGTGTCTCATATTTACCTCTATTATGGACCTTATAACACTATATTGCATTGTCTGTTTCATTTACAAAAAATCAAAGTCAAGGATAATGTTTTATTTCACTATGAAATATTCTTCTGATCCACAAAAGGAAGTAAATTGATTTCTTATATATGCTAAGTCCTTTATATACTCCCATTGAATCCTTAAAATCCAGTGAGAAATGCATTATAATTTCTACTTTACAGCTGAGGAAACCAAACCTTAGAGAGGTTAAATTACTTCTACAGGACACGCAGATAAGCAGCGGAGCTGGGATTCAACCCCAGGCCCACTTGTTTCCAAAGTTAGCAGCCTTTCTTCTTTGCTCTTAAATGAATCAGTGTGTCCATCCTCCTTGCAGGTTCCTCCCCGTACCTCTTGTAGTGGTTTCTAGGGCTGCTGTAACAAATTACAACAAGTTTGGCAGCTGAAAACAAGAAATTCATTCTCTCATAGTTCTGGACGCTAGAAGTCTGAAATCAAAGTGTCCCGCCATAGGCTCCAGGGACAATCTGTTCCTTGCTTCGTCCAGCTTCTGGTGGCTGGCTGTCAGCATTGCTCATGGCTGTACCGCTCTAATCTCTGCTCTACTTTCACATGGCCTTCTCCTCTCCATCAGTATCTCCCATATGTGTCTCGTATAAGGACACTTGTTGTTGGGTTTAGGACCCCTCCAGATAATCCAGGATGATCTCATCTCGAAATTCTTAATTACATCTGCAAAGACCCTTTTTCCAAATAAGGTCACATTTACAGGTTCTATTATTGGGGGGACCACCATTCAATCCACCATACCTCCATCCTCTCTTACCCCTTTGAAAAGAAACAGCGTTGTTTGGAAGAAAGGCCTTGGCTTTGAAACAGATGGACTTGGATTCTAATTCTAGCTCTGCCTCCTACTGGCTGTGTGATGTTTGGTCAGTAACTGAAAACCATGACCCTTTCCCTCTTCTTTAAAATGGAAATATTTGTTTCACAGACTGATTTAAAGATTAAATGAAGTAAATCACCTAACACACAGTGGATAGGAGTAACTGTTCATTCTCTCACTACCTTTATACATAACCCCTCTCAAAGGCCAAATCACAAACTCAGTGATACATACTAGATTTTATTAAAAAAATCACTGAAAATAAGTTCAGTTTTTAAACACAGCCATCGTTTGAACTCTGCACTTTTTGCTCTTAGCTAGTTTCCGTTTTCAATTTCCTTGGATCTGGTTCTGATCTTAATATAGGTAAAAGTTGCATGGCTGCATAGTCAAGATATGAGTTTTAAAAGATTTTTGCATTTTTCTCAAAACTGACAAATATTTAAGGGATGTGTATTACGTGCCAGTTTATAAGTCTCAAAAATGTGTTATTTTATGAGACATACCTCATCCTTTTAATCCAAAATAGCATTGTCTAACCAACTCTATTCACCACATTTAATACTAGACTACTTTTGGCTATTTCCAAAACCAGAATTTATCCTCAAGGAATGAATATTTGATACTCCTGAGTACATTTTTTTTTAATGTGATAAGTAGCATAGTTGGGTGGAAAGAATAACAAAACATAAATCAGAAGAACTTGCTTCAAAATCCAGTGTGTTGGGCTTCCCTGGTGGTGCAGTGGTTAAGAACGCCTGCCAATGCCGGGGACACGGGTTCGAGCCCTCATCCGGGAAGATCCCACATGCCACAGAGCAACTAAGCCCGCGCGCCTAGAGCCCATGCTCCGCAACAAGAGAATCCACCATGATAAGAAGCCCCTGCACTGCAACTAGAGAAAGCCACGCACAGCAACGAAGATACAACACAGCCAAAAAAAATTAAAAATAAAATAAATTTATATTTTAAAAAATTCATTGTGTTATTACCAACTATGTGACCTAAGGGAAGTCATATAATCTGGCTGAAACCATTTTTTCTTCTACAAAGAATGATGCAGATACCTGCCTTGTTAACTTTTAGAGCTGTTGTTAATACATGCTCCACATAAAAAATATACAAACCCTGGACTGGGCTAGAAATACGAAGTTGAATGTGAGGAACATAGACCCTGACCCTCCCTAGTGGACAGAATCAAACTAAAATTATATCTGCGAAAGCATCTAAAAATTTTTTTAAAGTTATATGTGTTACTGGACCCCTCATGTTCCCAGTAATGATGGTCACCCTACAATCATGGGATAATACAGAACCCAATCTTAAGCCTCTTTATTTATGATTAATCATGGGCGTAGGTAATACAACAGCACCTGCCCAGATTAAAGGGGTAAGCTCCTAAGAGTTAATAAGGGCTAAATCTCACAGTCCATTGCAACAGCTTTCAGAATTCTCTTCCAGTCCTGCAATTCGCTCTCCTATTACGTGCCCTGTATGACCCTTAAAAATTCTTATCATAGTTTGTAAGGGACCATCTAGAGCATCAGACTGAAGATGTCGCCCTCCTACCAGACCCCAGAGTTATCTGGTGGTCTGCAGGGCCCTTGCAGCATGCAGTGCTGGCCCAAGAGCATGTGAAACCCTCCTCCGGGTCAGACTACAGCCTTGTGTATACTTATTAGCCGAGTGTCCTCTGTATCCTCCTTCTTTAATACTATAAATAGATTACACAGTCTTACGGAGCAATTAAAGGAAAGGTAAGTGTAACTATAACCTTTCCATTAGCACAAAGGCAAACTACAACACATGTTAAGAAAGGCAGGACACTAAAAGAAAGTGGGATACACCCAAATAAGACAACTGGAGTACTGAAAAGAGAGAAATGCAGACCAAACAATGAGACAGCTTTGAGATTATGCCCTGCTAACCTTAAATATATTTGCTCCATTTTAAGATCTCTTCAATCCCATGAAAATATAAAGCACAGTCAATGTATCATGAGCAAGACTCACTCAGCACGCAGCTAATTCCATTTCCCAGCATTCCTTGTGGTCAGGAACAGCCCCGTGATGGGTTTCTGGTCAATGGAAGGTACGTGCGTCACTTCCAGGCCTGGTCCACGGGCATCCCGCTGGCTGGCTGGAGGGAAGATACCCTTGGATGCCTCGTGGGGAAGATGGTAGAGTCTCCATCAGTCTGTCTGAGTTACCCAATGGAAGAGGGACACTCGACTCATTTGCCTACCCTTCCAGTACCATCGTGGGAACAGGAAAAAAGACTTCTACTACATGTGAGACTTCATAACATTTTGGAAATTAAGACACTCTAAATAATAGATTCCAACAGAAATTCCTTTAAAAAAAAAACAGAGCATGTGTTTTGAAAATATTGTGAATCACACTACCGTCAGTGAAGTTCTTGGGAGGACACAGAGTCGTAGTTACCAGTGTGGGCTTTGCAATCAGATGGGCCTGAGTTTGAGTCCACGTTTACCACTAGGTAGATTCATGGTATTGATTGGGTTACACTAAGTCTCAGTACTTTTTTAATGTACAATACTTGGGATATTAATTGGGTCTATTTCATAGTATTGCTGTTTATCACAGTGCCTGGCACATAATAAGTGTTCAAGAAAAGTTGTCTTGGGGCTTCCCTGGTGGCGCAGTGGTTGAGAGTCCGCCTGCCGATGCAGGGGACACGGGTTCGTGACCCAGTCCGGGAAGATCCCACATGCCGCGAAGCGGCTGGGCCCATAAGCCATGGCCGCTGGGCCTGTGCGTCCGGAGCCTGTGCTCCACAACGGGAGAGGCCACAACAGTGAGAGGCCCACGTATCGCAAAAAAAAAAACAAAAAGAAAAGTTGTCTTATTATTGAGTGTATATCGTTCCAGGTAGTTTTAAAAATTAAACCATTAATAGTCATTAGGGCTGTTATGGAGTCATTCAGGTTCTCCTTCCAGACAAAGGGTAGGTTATACTTCCCTTCCCGCCTCTCGGAGTTATATGTATTCATATGGTAAATTCTGACCAGTGAAATATGAGTGGAATTGACATATATCACTTCTAGGTGGAAGGTTTTTTCATAAATTTATTTATTTGGCTGCGTTGGGTCTTCATTGCTGCGTGCGGGCTTTCTCTAGTTGCAGCGAGTGGGGGCCACTCCTCGCCACGGTGCGCAGGCTTCTCATTGCAGTGGCTTCTCTTGCTGCGGAGCACAGGCTCTAGGCGCGCGGGCTTCAGCAGTTGTGGCACACGGCCTCACTAGTTGTGGCTCGCAGGCTCTAGAGCGCAGGCTCAGTAGTTGTGGCGCACGGGCTTACTTGCTCTGCAGCATGTGGGATCTTCCTGGACCAGGGCTCCAACCCATGTCCCCTGCATTGGCGGGTGGATTCTTAACCACTGCGCCACCAGGGAAGTCCCAGGTGGAAGTTTTAAGAGTCAGCATTTAAAATGTTACCTCTGTTTTC
Source organism: Tursiops truncatus (assembly GCF_011762595.2). Lineage (NCBI taxonomy): Eukaryota > Metazoa > Chordata > Mammalia > Artiodactyla > Delphinidae > Tursiops > Tursiops truncatus. Next base: position 24,169,947 of record NC_047054.1, on the reverse strand, counting down.
TGCCGCACCACTGGCAATTACCCAGCTAGTGGCTGCTCTGTCAGCTTGGGTCCTAGAGCCAGCCCGTAATGTAGCATGGCCAAGAAATAAATCCTTGTTATTTTAAGCAACTAGAGTTGCTGGAGTTTTTTTATTACTAGCCCCTTCTGACCTATATAGGAACAAATGTTCATATGGGTAAGTTAGTTTTAAAAATAGTTTCATTGTTTTATAGCAACCTCTAATAATAATACCTGCCAATTGCAGAGTGCTCACAGTATTCCAGGAACTGCTATATGCTTTACATGTGTTTACTCATCCATTTCCACAATAACCCAGTGAGCCATCTACACTCTTCTTACCCCCCCTTAGTAGGGGCAGAGTAAGTTCCTTGCCCAAGGTGACATATCCGGTATAGACGAGAAACCAGTTTCAAGCCAGCCCATCTGACTCTCGATGCTCTGCAGTTCACCTTGTGTTCCGTTACCTCCTGCAGGGAATGCTGTGGTGACCTCCCAGGTCCCTGCTTCAGGACCAAGGCTCTGGTTTCATCAGTTGTCAGAAGCACTGACCGCTGGTGGGCTGGCTCCGAACACCCTGGAAACCTCCCTCAGGCAGAGAGCTGCCTCCCCCAAGTGGGCCCCTCCCTGAAGGACCGGCAGAAACTGCTGCCTCGGCATTGAAGTACAACTTCTCCCTTTGCCTTTTTCTGCTTCCCTCACTTCCACTGTTCCCCAAAGCATTCCCAAATACATTTCCTTCACACAAATCTCATCATCTCAGAGTATGTTTCCCAGGAAACCAGAACAACAATACCTCCCTATCTAGCCCTACATGTGTCCTGAAACGTACACAGACTACATTTTAACTCCATGCACAACTAATTGCCAAATGACTGTCACAGACCATGTGAGTCCAGGAAAATAAAGACAATCAGGCTGTCTGGAGAGAACTGGAATGATGAAGCTTCTCACAAGTTAACGGAGACATAAGACTTTCCTACTTTCTCCACTGAATTCAGTACACTGCATTTCTCAGAAAAGTCACCTGTAGTTATCAGATCCAGAAAAATGTCAAAAAAAAAAACCCCACATATTTGTATATAACAAATGATAGTTGGTCTGCATCATGACATTTATTCGTACCTGCAAGCAGACATGGGAAATTGTCTCAAGGTTACATAACTCATGAGCTGGTGCTCTTCGTCTCTTTCATGAAGACAGATGTCTCAGGAGACTAGAAGCCATGGATCTCTGTTGTAACAGATATTACGTATCGCTGTTTTACTTATACATAAGAATACTATGGAAAACTGATGTCTTAAATTGATTTTGATTTCTAAGAAATGATCAGTAGAACCTAAGATTTACTCCATACCCCATCACATCTGCTCTCTCTTGCACAGCTTATCTTACTTGACATCTAATTCCAATAAAATTTAAAGACAGCCAAAGTATTACTTCTGGTGTATTTCTTTTACCATAATTGAGTACTTCTCACAATTTAAGCTCTATCCCATTATAAACTGTCTACATTTACATGTTGTAAAACTTGAAATACACATGAAGTTCACAGGTGTAGTAACAAACAGGCCAAATTATAAAACCAAGAGTCTGAATGAATCTATGTAATTTAAGATAAACATTATTACCTATTTTACCTTGGTATAAGCATATCTTGTGCACTGTACATTCTGCTTATATATCTTCACTACATATTAATATAGGTCAAAACAGCTAATGTTATATAGAGTTCAGGAGAAGTTAGATTATTACATTTCCTTCTTTATGGATTGATTATCTTAGTCTGCTCAGGCTGCTATAACAAATACCATAGACTGGGTGGCTTAAACAATAGAAATTTATTTCTCACAATTCTGGAGGCTGGAAGTCCAAGATCAGGGTGCCAACATGGTTGGATTCCTGGTTTGCAGACAGCCATCTTCTCCTTGGACCCTTACATGGTGGACAGAGAGAGAAAAAGAAAAAAGCAAACTCTTTAGTGTCCCATCTAAAAAAGTGTTAATCCCATCATGAGGGCTCTACCCGCATGACCTAACTTCTTCCCAGAGGCTCCATCTCCAAATACCATTATGTTGGTATTAGGGCTTCAACCCAGGAATTTGCGGGGGGGAACAAATATTCAATTCCTATTTTTCACCTAACCAAAGAACTATGATTTCAGCAATAAAAACTTAAAATTGAGTAGCTTCTATTGCCCACATTGTTTAAATCAATGTGGAGTTTGCATTTACAAAACAGGTAACAAAGCACTTTGCTACCATCATTTCGAAATGTAAATAAGAATTATATTCCTTATTGGCTGCTTTAGTTTTACTGAATGTACCTTAAATTATGTTAATGCTTCAAGGGGAAAAAAATTTTGCATTCTTATTACTACTCATTGAACAATTGCTTTATTTTCACAGAATTATGGATAGGAATACAAAATATGCACCCTGTAAATTAGGGCACTACTTGAGAGTAGCCTCTTGGAGTAACCAAGGAAAGAACAGCCAGGAAGGGTGGAAATGTTAAATTATAGGATATTTTCAGAGAAATACAATCTTTGAAAAAATTACAAGTGCCTGAGAAAATTCAAACTAATCAAAGAACTACCCTCATACTAGTGGTTCTCATGAGATTTGGTTTAATGCCTAGAAAAGAATTATCTAAAATTAGCATATCAATTATTTGGAGGTAAACAGTTGCTTTTTCTCCATTTTGAGGGTGTTCAAAAACAATCTGTTTACTGAAATAATTTCTAAATCTCCTCCCAGCAATTTTATTTTGTAAATTAACTTGGACATATGAAAGCAAAGTTTGCTATATACTCCCCTCCCAAGTGCCTTCCATTTAGCTAAGCCACAGTCCCGTACATTTGTGGTATCAACTGCTAGCCTTCCACCTCATCTTGGTTATCTGAAAAACATACAGTATGCTTTTTCATTCAGTGAATGCTTCTTTCATCAAAATAAATTTTGGCATTAAAATACCTAAACATCAATATCAAAATATTTAATTTAAAGCAAGGTCTGAAAAGGCCATCTGTCTAAATATAATGAGATATTTTCCTGACTATACATCTTATGAATAATTCTTTGATCCAATCTTGGCATTGATGGGATAGAGTCATTCAAATGCGGTGTAGACTCCTAAGAGGGAGAACATCTTAAAACTTGTCCTTGACTCTCAACCAGGCACATCCACCAGCAACAATCCCTGAGACAGAACTAGTGAAAGAAAGAATAACCATCATGACTATAGAAAATATTTTTGGTTAAGAGGATATATTAAACAGAAACATGATTTCTATTTTCAAAAGAGTTACAAAATAGTTTCTTCTCCAAATAGTTATTAATAGTATTAAACTTCATTAAATTTCTTTGCAAATGATTACAAATTCTCAATAAAAAATGGGCAAATCTTAAAAGATTTTATTGAAGTACACAGTTTAGAAAACAAGCCAATTATCAGCTGGGTATATATTACTTCATATGAATAAATGACTGAATAATTTTCTTTTTGGTCGTGCTGCGCAGCATGAGAGATCTTAGCTCCCCGACCAGGGATCAAACCCATGCCCCCTGCAGTGGAAGCACGGAGTCCTAACCACTGCACCGCCAGGCAAGTCCCTACATAATTATTAAAGAGAATGATATGGCATACTGGTTCTGAACGTGGGCTCTGGAGCCAGAGTATCTGAGATCAAATCTTGACTTCAGCACTTCCTAGCTGTGTGACGTTGCCATTAGGTAAACGAGCCATTAACCTAACTTCCTGTGCCTCAGTTGCCTCACCTAATAAATGGGGAGGATCGTAATTATACCTACCTCGTAGAATTATTATGAGGATTAAATGTATTAATACATATAAAGCAGTTAGAACAATGCTTAGCACATGGTAATTTCCCAAAAAGCATTGCTACCCAGTGTTGCCAGTTAGTTTTTCCAGGCAGAAATTGACTTATAAATTCCCCCAATTTTTTTTTTTTTTTTTTGCTGTACGCGGGCTTCTCACTGTTGTGGCCTCTCCCGTTGCAGAGCACAGGCTCCGGACGCACAGGCTCAGCAGCCATGGCTCACGGGCCCAGCCGCTCCGCGGCATGTGGGATCTTCCCGGACCGGGACACGAACCCGTGTCCCCTGCATCGGCAGGTGGACTCTCAACCACTGCGCGACCAGGGAAGCCAAATTCCCCCAATTTTGTGTCCTAATTTAGATACTCATGTAATCCATCATGTGTACGTATAATGTTTTTTAAGCTTCCTGCCATTGAAAAATGTGTATATAACATCTGGACCTCAAAAAAAATGAGGTGACTTTGTTAAACGCTTGGAATTGTAAAGAATTGTGACCTACTTACTTCTGGTCTGTCATACCTGAAGTTTAGAACATAAGAAACACCACACTGAGCTGCACCCCCTGCTTTGGCTGCTCATCGTTCTCTCTTTGACAGTGGTACCCAGAAGAAGTCTCCAGGGTTATATTGGCTGCCCTCCAATATAACCAAACGAAAGCATTCAGGAATGTACACCAACAACCTTGTATACCTTCCCTGGGACCCATCAAGAATCTGTCATTCCTGGGACTTCCCTGGTGGCACAGTGGTTAAGAATCCTCCTGCCAATGCAGGGGACACGGGTTTGATCTGTGGTCCAGAAAGATCCCGCATGCCACGGAGCAACTGAGCCTGTGCGCCACAACTACTGAGCCTGCATGCCACAACTACTGAAAGCCCGTGTGCCTAGAGCCCGTGCTCCACAACAAGACAAGCCACCGCAGTGAGAAGGCTGCGCACCGCCACCAAGAGTAGCCCCCGCTCGCCGCAACTAGAGAAAGCCCGCGCGCAGCAACGAAGACCCAACGCAGCCAAAACTAAAATAAATAAATTAATTAAATTAAAAAAAAAAAAGAATCCCCGTCATTCCTTAATTTATGCCAATCCTTCTTAAATCACGTGCCATTTTTAATCTATTCCACCCTAGGAGGATGGCAAGCTAAATACATGTCTACTTTCTTTTTTATATTCATCCTGAAAACTACACTTTTAATCCTCACTAAAAGATTTTGTTCTAGAATTCCACACATAAGTAAATAAATGTTAGAGTGATAAGAAGTGTCATATACCCAGCATATGAGTTGAAAGCCATTCTGGATATTTTGAACTTAATTTCTAGAGAACTTTATTAATATGATAAAACCTGTAGGGTGTTTTGTTTTTGTTTTCATTTTTCTGAAAACCCAGTTATGCTCATGATTCTCCTTATTCAGATCAATGAATTGTTCACCTGGCCAATGAAGATGCGAAGACAATTGCAGTTCATTATAAGAAAAGCAATGGATCTTTCCTGAGCATAGTTTCTTATTTGCTATCAATTGTCTATTCGTACATCAGTACACGATGATTAGTTTTATGTTTCTGCTCTTGAGAGATGTTATATAATTAAGCATATAAAATGACTTCTTATTTTTACTTCCTTAAGGTGTATGATAATTAGATCCATAAACTTTAATTTTAAAGACTTAGTTTCATTTAACATGGGTTCAAGTATTCCTGTAAGTCAATCATGTTGGGAGTCATTAAGTGTTCAATACCTAGAGCTGTACTTTATACAGCGATGGAGGAGAGTTGGTAATACATGTCCCTTAAATTTAAAGGTGTGCTTTTCTTTTATATTTGCAATATTCCTTATTATATAAAATAAAATAAGCAACCCATCCTACACATTTTTTTCTTTAAACACACAAATCAAATAAATAGAGCTTTAATAAATACTATTTATGAAGAGCATTGTCAGGCCCTAAAATTTTTTTTTCAAAATCTTGTCCTGAAGTTAACATGACAAAAGTTATGACCCTGAAATTATACCCCTAGGAATTTACCCAAGATAAATAAAAATGTATTTCCACACAAACACTTGCATGTGAATATTCATGGCAGCATTATTTTTATTAAGCAGAAAGTGGAAACAATCCAGTCCATCAACTAGTGAACTGTCAAACAAAATGGGATCTATCCACACAAAAACATGTTACTCAGCAATAAAGAGGAATGAAGTGCTGATATATGCTACAACGTGGATAAGCCTCAAAAATATTATGCTAAGTGAAAAAAGCCATGAGCAAAAGACCATATATTACCTGATTCTATTTACAAGAAATGCACAGAAAAGGGAAATCTATGAGACAGGAAGTAGATCAGTGAGTGGCTGTCTGGAGCAGAAGGTGAGAATGACAAGGGTTGAGTGCAAATGGGCACAAGGGATCTTTACAGGGCGTTGGAAATAATCTGAAAGGGAATTATAATGATGGTTGTTTAAGTCTATACATTTACTAAAAAATCATTAAATTATGCAGTTTAAACAAGTAAATTTATGCTATATAAATTACACCTCAAGAAAGCTGTTTAAAGAAATCAAGATAACATGGAACATCTGAAAATCTAAAAGGGTCTGGCTGACTTTTGTTTCCAACAACATATGCACAGGTAGGCTTCAAAACTGCCCCCAAGGGCAGTGCATAGGTTACTTTCAGTTACACACTTGATTGAGCAGGAAAAAATGCACATGGACTTCAAGTCCGTGATGTCCCAGTACTGCTGTGTTCTCTAATACTGTGATAAGAATCACTTATAGAAGTGCAATCTCAGGAAATAGCTCTACCAGTTCTCACCTCTGAATTTATCAAACTGCCCAAATACCAACATACCAATCTCTCAAGTTAGTATAATAAACCAAGTTAGTCTGACACAGGTACAAACCAACCTTCCTTCCTTTATTCTTTTAATCTTTCCTTCCTTCCTTTCTTACTTCCTATCATTCTTCCTTTCTTCTTTACTTCTGTGAATATTTATTGAACACTCTATAGATTTCAGACACTTTCTATACCATGCTCCTCAAAAATTTTCCAGGCTCCACCCACTGTTCAGTTCCAAAGTCACTCTTACATTTTTAGATATTTGTTGTGGCAACAAATATATAATGTATATATACATTATTATATACATATATACATATATATATGTATATAATGTATATTCCTGGTACCAAAGTCACTCTTACATTTTTAGGTATTTGTTGTGGCAACAAATATATAATGTATATATACATTATTATATACATATATACATATATATATGTATATAATGTATATTCCTGGTACCAAAATCAGTATTCATCATTTACTTATCTATTACCATAAACTTAGTACCTTAAAAAACCACTTTTATTATCTCACAGTTTCCGTGGGTCAGGACTCTGAGCACAGCTTAGCTGGGTAGTCTGCAAGGCTACAGCCAGGAGTCAGCCTGGTAGCCTCATCTGGAGTTTGCATGGAGAAGGATCCACTTCCCCGCTCACACGACTGTTAGTGGTATTCAGTACCTTGCGGGTTGCCAGACTGGGGGCCGACGGTTCTTGCCATGTGGACTTCTTACAACATAGCAGCTTGCTCCTTCAAAGTGAACAGGACGGAGAGTGAGTCTCCTCACAAGAGAGGCATCACAATTTTGTGTTGCAAACGCACATGCACATTATCACATACATTCCATCACCTTTGCCATATTCTATTGGTTAGAAACAAGTCATGGGTTGTGCCCACACTCAAAGGGGAGGAGAGTTGGTACACCTGGTGAATATCAAGAGTTGGAAATCATGGGATGACCCTAGAATGTGTCCTCCATATATGAGAACAAGGCTATCCTACGAACAGATGAAACTTTAACCAGAATCTACTCTCTGTTTTTTCTCAACCCTCAATCCTAGGGTAGTTTAGCATGTTACTTAAAGTTTCTCAAATCAGGTTCCATTTTTGTGAGGTAACTCTTCCTCCCATTTTCACCTCACAGATGCCTCAAGCAGGGTGATAAGAGGAGTAGAAAATGCAATAAATTTTGGAGATTCAGAATGACCAAAAAATCACAGACTATAATTCAGGGATTTGAGCCCAATAAAAATGGGGAAGAAATTCACCAGGATGAAGCAGGTATAAAAAAAAAACTGGGTTAATGACATGTATAGGCAAAAGTGCCCTATTGGTTTTCCTTATTGTTAAAATGAATTCAACTGAAGAGAAAATTCTTAAGATTGGCAATAAGGATAAATATATTTAATTATCTTAGAAATTTGTTTTTTAAAAAAGGCTTAGAATTAGTAAAATTATAAACAATAAAATAGATGCTATGATAATGATGCCTATATACTTATACGTTCAGGATTTTATTATTCATATCTTTTTATACTGCCCGAGGAAAAATGTTTTAATTAAACAATTTCCTACAACAATTGGGATAATGCAGCAACATCAAGTATGATTTAAATCTACATACCACTGCATTAAATAGAGATGACTTCAGCATGATATTTTGCTGTTAACTATTAAGTTAAATTGCTTCTTAGTGTCCTTTCTAATGTCAAAAATATTAAATACCATGGGATAAATTTGCTTGAGTTTGGTTTTAAAACTTATTTGCCAAACTTAAATAGCAACGGTGTCCCATGCACCATTCTAATTGCTCTACATGTACCAGCTCATTTAATTCTCACAAGAACTAGAAAAGGGACACGCTATTTAATTGCCATTTTTCAGATGAGGTTACCACACACTGAGAGATTAAGGAACTTGATCAGTTTCACACAGCTGGTAAGTGATGGAGCTTGGATCCAAACCCAGGCATTCATCTCAAAGTCCATGCTCTTATCCGTGACACAGCTGTCTCTTAATGGAGGTATGTAAGGATATATTAATATTTGACTTACATTAGGAAGATTAAAAGTCTAAATATTCAAATAGTTTTGTATATCACATCAGTTTTTAATGAATGGGTGGACAAGGGAACAACTGCAGTGATTTACTTAAATAAGCCAGAAAAACAATATAAAGTATTATGTACTTAAGTTGCAGACATTGAGAAAAGGTTGCTTAAATTGAGAATCATAAATGACAGTCCCAGAGGAGACTTTATGAAGGAAAAATAATAGCTAAGATGACTTTGTTCTTGGGAAGAGGAGAGACTCCTTCCACACAAAGGAAAGGTAATTATCTAGTTAAAAAATTTTAATACAAGGACTTGACTTAAGGAGGCTCAAAGAAATAGACAACTGAAGCATTACATTTAAAAAATGGACATTTTAAATTACCTCTCTTAAAATGGGGTTGTATTGGGACTCCCCTGGTGGCATAGTGGTTAAGAATCCGCCTGCCAATGCAGGGGACACGGGTTCAATCCCTGATCCAGGAAGGTCCCACACGCCGCAGAGCAACTAAGCCCATGCGCCACAACTACTGAGCCTGCGCTCTAGAGCCCATGAGCCACAACTACTGAAGCCTGCGTGCTCTAGGGCCCGTGCTCCAGAGCCCGTGCTCCACAGCAAGAGAAGCCACCGCAATGGGAAGCCCGTGCACCATAACGAAGAGTAGCCCGGCTCGCCACAACTAGAGAAAGCCTGCGCACACCAATGAAGACCCAATGCAGCCAAAAATAAATAAAATAAATAAATAAATTTATTAAAAAAAACAAAAAATGGGTTAGTATTATTTGAATTTAACTAAGAGTAAAATAAAAATTTTCTTTAATCTTGTTATGTTCTCCCCATTTCCATCAATAACTTCAGAAAAAAATTACATGGAAGCAATGCCAATGACAGCTTCTATAACCTATAAAAATATCACAGGTCACTTTACCTCGTGCTGTTGTGGATATGCTCCATATTCTGCTACAACACGTTACTCGCCTTGTGCCTCAATTTCTCAGTCTTCTTATATCCATGAGATTGTTTCAAAAACCTACAACATGTTCAGTGTGAACTTTAAACACCTGAGAGAAAGCCACTTGCTATGTGTAAGGAATTCAACCCATCTGCACACATAACCCCCCACATATAAAAAAGGAAAAGAAGAAAGAGAGAAAGAAAACCAAGGAAAGGAAACCAAGAAAGCAACCCAGCAGCAGTTTCTTTCTCTGTAAGGACACAAATTGTCAACTTGACAATGTAGTCAGTTATCACTTCAGAGATATTGAGAGTAACTTCAGGAATATTTTTGTGAGGCAACTTATAACTGCCCCAAATGGCAAAACAAGAAAGCCCAACAAGGATGAAAGTCATTTAAATCAAATGTCCCTGGTTGGAAGGAGGGACAAATTGAGAGTTTGGGACTGACATACACACACTACTATACTTAAAATGGGTAACCAACGGGGACCTACTGCAGAGCACAGGGAACTCTGCTCAATATTCTGTAACAAGCTAAATGGGAAAAGATACATGTATATGTATAACTGAGTCACTTTGCCCGGACACCTGAAACTAACACAACATTGTTAATCAACTTTACTCCAATATAAAATAAAAATTAAAAATAAATAAGTGTCCCTAAATTTTCTAGCCTCCTTCACAGAATCTGCTTTAGGTTCCTTTAGGTTCAATCCCTATTTCAGGGGATTGAAAATGGTGAAATCCCCATTTCACCCACTACGGTTAAGTCCAGTGTCCTACTGTTGCTGACGATTCCCAGGGCAGAGCAGAATGGAAGCTGGAGGAGAAGCAAAATCTCTCCCACCTCCCCCTTTAAACTACAGCTGCTGCATACTTGGGATGCTACTCGCCGTCTAACCTTCTATGGTTGCTACCTCCCCTTTCCTCACTATTTTACCCCACCTGAGACATCACCCCTTCCCTCATTACCCATGTTAGAACCAATCCAAGGAAATTACATGTAAAGTTTTACCTGAAGACTTACTGATAAAAAATAATAATTATAACATAGAACAGGGAACAACTTCAAATTTTACGTCAGACTTTACTGTTCCAAACAATTCACCTCCAGTCCCAACCACAGAAATCTCTTCATAACAAATCCATCCTCACTTAGACTTTGCTTCCATTCTGCTAAGACCCTCCTCTCATGAGAACTTTATTCTCTTTTTTTCCAGTTCCAGTGACAACCAACCAAAGAGCACACATTTTTAAAATGTGGTTGTCTCTAAGTCGTCAAAGGTCAAATTCTTAGTCAAGCCTCCAACCCCCATCAATTTTTGCAAATAGAGTATTTGGAGAGTACAAAGTAGTGGGCTCACGCTCACATGAAAATGCATTTCCTTTCCTCTTCAAAACAAATGCAGGCTATGCGGATTTTTTTCTTTATGTTAGGATGTAGGTGTTTGTGAATCTTGGAGCAACTCTCCAGACATGCACATGTGCGCACATGCACACACATACATACGCACACAATATCCTACAGTGGGAAAAACCTTCCTTCTGGAGAAATAAGCACAGGATTTGGCAAAAGGTAGATCTGGGTTCAAATCCTGACTTTGTCACTTAATAGCTTATATGGCCTTGTTCAAACTCCTAATATCACTGAATCTCAGGTCGAATAACAGCTCCCTCACACTGTTGTTCTGAAGATTATAGTAGACAGTGTATGACAGGTGACTCACCTAAGAAATTTGAGCAATAAATATTAGTCGTCCCTCCTTTCCGCCTGGAGGAAAATGGGGAGCCCACAGATGTCTGTGATTCCTTCCCTAATCTTTCTTCCGTGACTACAGTGACATATAACCTGATGATATCTAAGGAAGCAGCTTTAGCTTTTAGGAGAAAAAGTATTAAACGTGTGGCACATTTGTATTATTTTCAAGGTGATCTTCCTTTCTTCTATATTTCTTTTTCAAAAAGTTTCTTTCATCAATCTTGTCGCAAAATAGTATCAGAAATTTCTTAGTAACCCTAAACCTTGCTTTTGAAACTGTTTTGCCTCATTTCACAGGCTAGATATCAATTTTCAAAAATCCTGAAATTCATAAATGTTTGCAAATATGAATCCAAAATTTTTTGTAATGTATGATCATCAGACCAGGACCTGTTTGTGTTATTCATTTTTGCCAAACTACTAACTCTCACATTCCAAATATGAGTTACAGCGTTCTTCTGAAACACCTACAGAAAGGGTACTGACACCTCGTGGCCTCTGTTGGCTTGGTTCTGCTCTGTGCTTTGCCAAGAGAAGCTGCTCTAGAGGCTGCTTTCATGGACATTTTAAAGCGTTCACACTTTGTCTTAGCCAAAAATTATGATCTAACTGTGCCAACTGGAATGGTCCAAAGATTCCAGAAAATTCAGTAAATAAAATACAAACCCAAAAGGGTTCACAGATGTTTAATATCCAATATGAAATAATTATAGCTGATACTAATACTTTTAGTTAAACAAAGAATTCTATTTAAAACTTCAATAGAGCACTGGTTATATAAATTATAATACATGCAAATAAAATAATATTTTGCAGCAATTTAAAAAAGAGAAATGTAAAGCTAACAAAGAAATACCTTCAAGATATGCTTATGAAAAAAGAAAGGTCAAAACATTGGGTATAATACTCTTCTGTAAATTTTCCAAAAGTTAGATAGATATATAAATGCAAAGGGAGAATTTTATATTGTTTGAAATTTAACCTTGTGCCAATATTTTTAAAGAAAATAAAAATTTGTCAGAACTGAACCATTAGAGTTACAAATATTGTAACACCATAAATCGAATGGGATTTCTCATACTGACAACTAAGAGTAATGAGGAATCAGATACTTTGTGAAAATTATTGATTCAGTAATTCTCAAAAAGAGTTTTTATAGTTAACATAAGGAAGAATTGCCAAAAAAAGAAAGAAACATCAAGAGTTTAGATTTAAATTATATAATTCTCATAATTATCACCAATCAAACTACACAGGAACAAACTAAAATTTTTCTTATTTAAATATTTAATATTTTCCAGAAAGAAAAGCTTCAATATTTTCATTGATTTTACAATGTAAACAAAATTTTCTTGACACTTCAAAACAAAAGTTTAAAGTGTTCTACCTTCTCTTCTGCTAAGGAGAAAGAACCCTTCCCATATCACTAGAAATCATGAACAACAACCAATAAAAAACTTCCAGATCTCTACAAAAGAGCTGCTGATAATGAACATGGAACAATTATAAATCAAGATAACTTGATAGGTGATTATAGAAAGCTTTAAGATTTCCATGTTTATTGTAATCATCTCCTTTTGATCATACCCTTTATTTATTTATTTACTCATGTTCAACAAAAAATAAACTAGAGTACCTGACCTCTGGTGAGACAGAAAATAAACATCTATCTAAACTAAAGCCAGGGACTGAGAAATGAAGTCAAAAAATTAAAAAGGGTGCAATACATACAAATATCAAATCATTGTGTTCTACACTTGAAACTAATATGTTGCATGTCAATTGTATCTCAATGAAAAATACCAAAAAATGGAGAAGAGTAAGGGAATTGCTTCTACTTCTAGTAAGAGGGGACCAGATTTACCCTTCAATCTCCAACTTGAAATAACAACAACAACAAAAGACAAAATACACAGAACAATGGTTTTCAAGCTACTAGACAACAGGCAATGACAGACAGTGATCTTAGAGAGATAAGAAGCAAACCAGTTAATCCATCTGATTGTCCCAGATATATTGCCTTGTGGGAACTTCCAGGCCACAGAACAGAGAGGAGGAACACAAGCAGAGCCTGGTTGACAACCTGTGTAGAGATGGAGCTGAGGATCTAAGGATATGAAGATGGCTCGAGTTTGCAGGAAAGAGTACTGGAGAACAAAATGCTGAACAGAGGGAGAGAGCCAGGAGGTCTGCAGAGGGTGCTCCCTGAGTACTGATCAGCATACCTGGAAGGAAACTGCTGAGTCCAGAGAAAAGAGCCAACCAAATGGATTAGAGAAAATAGGGCCCACATGCATGACAATGCCGGCACTAGTGCTTGCGCCCACCAGCCACACTTGAAAACCTCTTAATACATGGAGCACTGGGGAGAGTTCACAGAAGGATTCTGCCTCATTGGTGAGAAATAAATAGCCCTAGATTAAATGCTATGCTGGTCCTGCATTACAAATCTTCAAAGCAAGTTACAAAAAGATCAGACTCTTTCCAAGTAATTTAACTCCATGCCACAACAAAGGTCAAGAATACTGACAAGAATATAAAAATGTTCAGTACCCAACAATATAAAATTACAATGTCTAACATCCAATCAAAGACTACTAGTTATGCAAAGAATCAGGAAAATATGAATCATGATGATAAGAAAATCTCTCAAAGTCAACCCAGAACTGTCCCAGATGTTAGAATTAGCAGACAAGAATATTAAAATTGGTACTGTAACTATATTTCACACATATCATATCAAAAGCAGAGACAAAGAGGCTATAAAAATAACCCAAATCAAACTTCTAAATGAAAAATAGTGTCTAAGATGAAATAAACACTAGATGGGATTCATAGCATATTAGACATTGCAGAAGAAAAAATTAGTGAACTTAAATATATCACAGTAAGTAGAAACTATCCAAAATGGAAAATACAGAGAAGAAAATAATTTTTTTAAAAAGTTGCAAGACAACTTAAGTGGCCTAATATGCATATGACTGAATTGTCTAAAGGTGTGAAGAGAATGCACAGGACACAAAAAATAATGACTGAAAATTTTTTCAAGTTAGTGAAAATCATAATCCTACAAATTCAAGAGCCTCAATGAACTATAGGTGCAAGAAACATGAAGAAAACACACAAAAGCACATTGTAATCAAATTCCTCAAAACCAGTGATAAAGAAAAAATCTTAAAGCAGCAGGAAGAACACATTATATTACTAGGAACAATAATAATGCTGATAGCAGATCTCCTTTAGTAAACAATGCAAGTGAGCATACAGTGGAGTAACCAGTAAAGTAATGAAAGACAAAAATCAGATTGTCAGCTTAGAAATCTATACCCAGAAAAGACACATTTTAATAACGATGACAAAATAAAGACATTTACAGACATACAAAAGCAGAAAGAATGCATCACCAGGAGATCCACAGTGTAAGATGTGTTAAAGGAAGTCCTTCAGGAAGAAGGAAGATAATGCCTGATGGAAATGAGAGTCTACACAAAGGAAGGAATACTGGAAATGGTAACATATAGTGTGTGAGACATTCTTCTTATTCTTTACCTCTCTTTAAAAGATAAATATATTTAAACCAAAATAATAACAATGTATTATGGTATTTATAACCCATGTATAATAAAATGCATGACATTAATAATATAAAGAATGGAAGACATGGAAGTAATACTATTATACAATACATTAAATGGTATAATATCACTTAGACTGTGATAACTTAAAAATGCATAAAATATACCCTAAAGTAGCCATTAAAAAATAAAACATAAGAGTTATAGCTAATAAGCTAAGAATACAAAATGACATCATAAGAACTGTTCAATAAATCCAAGAAAAAGGCAGAAGATGTACAAAAGGGGAATAAAGAACAGACAGAACCAGAAAACAAATGTAAAAAGACTAATACCTAACAATCTCAATAATCACATTAAATGTAAGGTCTCTAAACATCCCAATTAAAAGGTAGAGGCTGTCAAATTGGATTAAAAATGATGACCCAGCTATATTCTACCCACAAGAAACATACTTTAAAAATACAGACACAAGCAGATTAAAAGTAAAAGGATGGTAATAAAAAAATACTGGAGTGTCTATATGAAAATAGGACAAAGTATATTTTAGAGAAAAGAATATTACTGAGGATAAAGAGGTCATTTCATGACGTTAAAGAGTTCAATATTGCAGGAAGTCATAATAATCCTAAAAGTTTTTGCACGTCGTAACAGCTTATAAATACATGAGGTAAAACTGATAGAACTGTAAAGAGAAATAAATTCACAATTATAGTTGGATACCATTCTCTTTTAAGTTGATAGAAAAACAGCCAAACAAAAAAGACTTCAACAACATTATCAATCAACTTGAGCGAACTGAAATTGACAAAACACTCCACTCAACAGAGGTGGAATATACATTTTTCTCAAGTGCACATGGAATATTTTAACAAAATAAACAAGTCTGGGTGATAAAACAAATCCCAGTAAATTTGAAAAGATTCAAATTATACAATGTTCTCTGACAAAAATAGAATTAAATTAAAAATAAATAATGGAAAGATGTTTGGGAAATTCTCAAATATCTGGAGAATAAATAACATACTTCTAAATAACCCATGACTTGAAGAATTTTTTCATTAGAAAATGTTTTAATTGAATAAAAATCAAACACAACATATCAAAATTTGTGGGATGCCACTAAAGCAATAATTAGGGGGGAAATTATAGCTTTATAGCTCTAAGTACCTATATTAGAAAAGAAGAAAGGGCCCAAATCAATCTCAGTTCCCACCTTCAGAAACTGGAAAAAGAGAAGGAATTTAAATGAAAAACAAATAGAGGAGAAAAAATAATACAAATAAGAGCAGAAATCAGTGAAATAAAAAACATAAAAGTAATAAAGAAAATCGATAAAACTAAAAGACAATCCTTGAAGAAAATCAATAAAATTGATAAAACAAGAAGAAAATATTAAGTGCCAATATCAGAGATGAGAGATGTGATCTTACTAGAGATTCTCCATGTAGTAAAAGAAGACTAAGGGAATATTATGGTTAACTATATGCCAAGAAATCTGACATTGTGATGAAATGGACAAATTCCATGAGAGGCACCAAATACAAAACTCACTCAAGAAAAATAAATAACCGGAATAGCCCTAAATTGATGTGAAGACTCAATTACGTGAAGATATCCTCCCCAAACTGATCTATACATTCACTGTACTCCTAAGAAACAATTCAAGTTTTTTCTAAGAAATTGACAAACTGTCTCTAAAACGCATATAGAAATACAAAGAACCTAGAATATCCAAAACAACTTTGAAACTGAAGAACAAAGTTGACATATTAACCCTACCTGATTTTGATTTCAAAACATATTAAAATGCTACAATCAGGGCTGGTTTCACATAGTTGCACAAGGCCCCACTTTTAGGAAAGCTCTGTGCTTGGTGTAATGCTCTGCTGTCACTGCCTTGAAGTTTTAAATTTTGAACAAAAGGACCCATATTTTCATTTTATACTCGACCCCACAAATTGTGTAGCTAGTCCTGGCTACAGGAATCAAGACTGTGGTATTGGTGTAACAGAGAAATAGGTCATTAGATCAGTATAGAGTCCAGAAATAAATCCACAAACACAGCTGATTTTTGACAAAGGTGCAAAAGCAATGTAGCAGGGAAAGGATAGTCTTTTTACCAAAGGATGCTATAAAAACTGAATATTCATGTGCAAAAAAATACTTTGATCTAACTTCACACCATATACAAAATTAACACAAATAATCATAGGCCTAATGTAAAACCTAAAACTATAAAACTTCTAGAAGAAAACTTTGGAGAAAATCTGCATGACCTTAAGTCAGGCAAAGATTTCTTAGCAACAGCACAAAAAGTATGATCCATAAAAGAAAAAGAATTGATAAAGAAGACCATCTAAACTAAAAACTTCTGCTCATTGAAAACAAAATGAATAAGACAAGCCACAGACTGGAAGAAAA
Source organism: Tursiops truncatus (assembly GCF_011762595.2). Taxonomy (NCBI): domain Eukaryota; kingdom Metazoa; phylum Chordata; class Mammalia; order Artiodactyla; family Delphinidae; genus Tursiops; species Tursiops truncatus. The sequence goes on along the minus strand of NC_047054.1, from coordinate 24,152,499 downwards.
TATTTACAAAACATAAATCTCATAAAGGATTTGTATCTTTATATATAAAGAACTCCCCAAGCTCAATGATAAGAAAACACAAGCCAATTAAAAACTGACAAAATATTTGAATGAAAACTTTTCAAAAGAAGAGTTTTGGAGGTTTAGTAAAATCATAAAGATACTCAGTATCATTACTCATTAAATGTAAATTAAAACCACTACAAATGACTAAAATTAAAAAGACCAACTATACCAAGTGTTAGTGAAGTGTGGAAGATTTGGAACTTTCATAACCTATTGGTGGTAACGTAAGGTGGTAAAACCAGTTTGGAAGATACTGCAGCAGTTTCTAAAAAAGTTACATATTCTATACGTAATATATATATGTCATATATATATAATATATATATATATTTTTTTCATTCTAGCCATTCCATTCCCAGTATTTACCCAAGAGAAAAGGAAAAGCATATGTCCATACAAAGACTTGCACAAGAATCTTTGTTGCAGCTTTACTCATAACATCCCCAAACTGAAAGGAACCCAAATGTTCATCAAGTTGTGAATATAAACCAAACTGAGATATCACCATATAATAGAATATCACTCTGTAATAAGAAGGAATAAACTACTAATACGTGTGACATGGAGGAATCTCAAAAGAATTATGAGAAGTAAAAAATGTTAGCCACAAAAGACTAATATAAAATTCTAGAAAAGACAAAAGTAGAGTCATAGAAGACAGATCAGTGATTGCCAGGGTCCAGGATGTGATGTGATTGGAATATATGTATATGTATAACTGATTCACTTTGTTATAAAGCAGAAACTAACACACCATTGTAAAGCAATTATACTCCAATAAAGATGTTAAAAAAAAAAAAAAAGAAAGGGGGCATGAAGGAACTTTTTTGGGGGGTGATAAAAATGTTCTACAGAGAATATAGCCAATATAATAACCATAAATGGAGTATAACCTTTAAAAAATTGTGTGAACCACTATGTTGTACATCTGAAACTCATATAATATTATAAATCAACTGTACATCAATTTTTAAAAAAGCAGATGGGAGAGAAAAAAAGGCCAAAAAAATGTTCTACATTATGATTTTGGTGGTGGTTATATGATTATATATATTTCATCAAATTGTACATTTCAAATTGGCTGGTTTCATTTTAAGTTAATTATATCTCAATGAGGCTGATAATTCTTAAAAATTGCTCATTAGAAGCTTCCCCAAAGAGATGATGCTATACGTTCACTAGAAAAATACAAATACATTTCTCTTTAACTGTGTACCTGAAAAGGTGTTTTCACAGACTTACCTGATATATGGTTGGAAGAGTAAACACACCAGGCAAGACGTAACACACCAGCTCCAGAATTTCACTTGGCAGTCTCACCTGGTTTTCTGATTGCAATTTTAAACTGTGTTACACACAGAAAAACAGTATCAGTACTCTTTTAATTACTATCCTTCCACAAAGAGTTCCTGGTTTTAGGCATGTAGAAAATATCTCTGCAAATCTTTATTAATGACAAGGCTGCTGTCCTCGCTTGAAAGAGTCCTTTAGATCCAGGGGATGGTCTGTTACCTTAGAATCTGGCCATTTAGGACCTTCTCAGAGAAAGAAGTTCTGTTAATGAACGTTGTGTAACTATAATTTCAAACCTGTAAATCTAGGAAGTGGGGGGAATCATGTTCCTTAATGTTATCTTATAGCACCTCCTGGTGTTTAGATAACTGAAGGCTTAAATCTTGGATGGCCAGTCTATTTTTCCCTAAAACCAGAGAAATTAGAATGATTCTTAATGGTGAACACTGAGACTATAAATAGATTTATTCATTTATACATTATTTACAAAGAAATGAATTGAGGGATTCTTAGTTTGGAACTGCCACTTGTTTTTCAAAATAAATAAAAATAATGGCTACTTACGGGATAGGCCAAACTTAAAAAAAAATAGGAGATTCATTGGAATTTTTTTTTTTAAGAGTTTCTTTTTAGCCAGCCATCCATCCCTAACCCCATGTAGAATGCTCTTCATTTGAAGAAGTTCTGCAGCAGCTGGACCCTTTGTCTTAGGTTCTGAGCAGCTTTTAGGCACGGAGAAGGGTCAGGACAAGTCTCATCAGTAGGTAGGTTAGAACTTGTTGAGGCTGAAGAAAAATGCTTTGCAAGGAAAAGAGCATAGCAAATTCAGCCAAGCTTACTTAATGATGAGAAGCTAAACTCAATGTCTCTTCCCTCATGCCTGCACAATGACCATTCCATTTTCCCTGGACTTCTGTTAAGGTAATCAGCCAAAGTAGGAGATGGAAAAAACCACACTCGGCACATTTTCCTGCAACTTAGTGATTCTGAAATAATTTGGAGGAATGGGGAGGTTGGAGAAATGAAAGCTAAAATGTCCCAAGATTAACTGTGGATATCATTTAAGCATACTACCCTCACTCCAATTCCATAGGTAATCAAGAGAGTCACCTAGAGTTCATGTCCCCCATATGGATATTGAACAAGCCAGATCAAAGGGGGAAGGGAAGCATTTATCATTAAGGTAAACAAAAAGACACAACAATGTAGCTAATTTCTCACTAACATCATCCATCTGTAACTATTGGGTAGCAAGTCTTGGTATAAATGCAATGATAAGCTTGAAATTTGAAAATTAATAAATTGGTTGGTTAATTGATCCTTTACTTAAGTCTTTTATTCTTCAGTTTCTGCTGTTTGTATATTAAAATACTTTTTTACTCTACTGGAGAAAATCAGCAGGTGCTTTTTAATTATTCAAACTCCTCTGGAAACCAAATTACTTAATGTAATTACATCTGGGATAAAAAAATTATTAATAAAAGCCATTAACAGTTCTTAGGGAACTTGACATATATACTTACCATTTTGGAAAGAGACAGAATTGACTTTTCTTTTTTATTTATTTTAATTTTGTTTCTCATAAGAATTACATGGCAACAATCAGGAAAAGATGGTAATATTTATCTTAGTGATAAAATGCACTGTGTTTAACTGTGTAAATTTTATCCATGAAAATCCATGTTGTTTTGCTGTATTTTCACCCACTTGCATAGATAACGAGGGTTCCCCGTGTCATCTCTGGTACAATGAATAATGTTTTTACTGGAGTAAAAGAACATCTTAGAAACAAGTGTAGATACCAAACATAGACAACCAAGCAGGGCATAAACGAATGTACAACTACACTATGAAAGAAAGAAAAGTCAACGACAAACAAAATAATTTGCATGTTTTTAAACAACTTTATTTTCTTTTAAAAAGCCAGAATCTTATTAAACTACTTTTCCAATTATCCCCTGATTCTGAATAAATGGGGAGGTGTTTTGGATGGAAAATTTAAGTGCAGCTGTTTTGATATGAAAACCTCCACAATTTCATCCTTGAGCCAACCAATAACGTACCCATCAACCTTTAACAACTTCAGAAAAACCCTCGAGGTAGCATTTCTGCCCACCTCAATATGTAAAGGCTGCACTTGGCTGGGATTTGACTCTGGGGAAATTATTCTGAAAGGAGCAAGTTAGGAAGGTATAAGCACACAGACTTGTAACACAACAGAAACATTTGCTTTTCTGGTGCAATGAAAGAACAACTGCACATTTCTCACGGCCCTCAATTATGATCTATACGTACCAACAACACATACAAATTCTGCTTTTTATATTAGTGTTCCCACAACTGGCAACAAAACCTTGTGTCGAGCAGCTAAAACAAGGCAGAAAGTCAAGCTCTCATGATCCCAACAGCTCACACAGAGGTGACTATGAAGATACACTGTCCTTCCAAACACATGCCTGTTTGAAAACAATTCGTTTTTAGTCTAAAGCTTCTAGGGCTTATCATAAATTGAGCCATTCTTTTAAAAGTTAACCCCTTTTCTTCTCATTGAGAATTGTTGTTTCTAATTAAACAATTCAGCTGATTTGCTATCCTCTTTATGTCTCATTTAAGATTGAAATTTGCTCATCTCCATCACTGCTTTTACAAAGCACTGGTATTTTATTCTCTGCCAGTTTCTCCCCATAATTATATTTATTTCTCTGTCTGTTTTGATGTTGGCCAATTAGAGGCTCTTTCGGCTCCCTCTAAGTTATCTTTATGAAATGATATACACGATTCTCATCATACTTCACTTAGGGTATGAGAGAATGTTCTGGTTACATTGCTTAAAAGTCTCAGGCACAGACGTCAGACACTGGTCCTCAAGCTAATGCCAGCACGTGACAAAACTGACACTGCTCTTTTGCAAAATGAAAAAAAACAAACGAAAACCAAAACCAAGATAGGAAAACACAGGTTTTTTAATGCTGTTCCATTTGAGGGACTGCCCTTGATTCTGAAAGCATGTCTTTCCATTTTTTCTTATGGTTAAAATTCTCTTTCTTTTTTGAAATGAAGGCGATTGCAAATGGTAATTGCTTTTAAGGTCCTACTTGGCACAATAAAAATGCTACATAAATTTCCAGATTCTGTGAACTTCTGCCGGTATATGAAATTTAAAAATCTGAACTAACCTAAGACAAGCAGTCCCTTGACTCACTGGAACGGCAGTATTAAGTAAAAACTAAGAAATGGTGTGAGGTGTTTGCTATGGCCAAGTAGGGAATGTTTCCCATTAGCCTTTAGATAGGAATGGCTTGAATTGACAGCACTCAGTTCAATATTATATGCTAGTTTTCCTATCTTAAAACTTAGTCAAGTAACTCAAAATAATCACCCATTATTTTTGTCTCCAAAATCTTGCGTTTACTATAACTTTGCTCATCAAATTTTGATAATAAATAACAAATATTGCAAAGATAAATTTCATCTTGAGTACACCCAAACCAATCTGTGGAGTTAGGAGAAATGAGTTCACTGGGCCTGGCCAAGCTTGGTTCAGGCAGAGAGGCCTCAATTTCCTCAGGGAATCACTGGTCCTCATCACAGTCCTCCACTTATTACTGGGTGACATTGGCATCTCACTACTGTCCTACACCTTGGATTCCACTTCCTTTAGATGGAGGCTACAAGAATAATCCTGACCCACCTAAGAGGCTGCAAACTGAGCTTTACCTTATAAAATTGAAGCAATTGTTTTGGTAGTATTTTAATTCTAAGTTTTAGGTCAACATGTGTCATTTAAAGCCTAAAAAGGGAAACAGCTACTCTGGGGATGACTTTCCCAGGTGGAAGCCAGCTTAGTATTTTGATGATTATTGATAGCAGGATCAGGAGGGAATATAGAAACTATTGAACGGCGACAAATAATATTGGTTTCTTCATAATCTACCCTTTAATAAAGCTGATATAATTGATGTACTTCTATATAAACCCACACTGTATCTGTGAAGCCAAAAACACAACAGGAAAAACTTACGTCATCAGTATTTTATTACATCTGTGGATATTTCTCTTTGTTTGCTTTTGCCTCATGAGATAGCGTTTTGCCTTTTAGATCCAAGTGTTACACATTCACTAGCTGGATTTCCTACGTTTTGCAATTCTCTGAGTAATCTCCATTAATCTAGAGTCCTCAAGGGGCTCTAAGACCATTAGACCCTTTAAATGGAGAGTTGTTCTTTTATGAGCTTCACAGAGACTACACATTGAATTTCTATCCACAGAATGGAGAAAGATGTTGATTTAAAACAGGTGTAAACGTAGGTTATTTGGGTTTCTTTGATATGCTGGTGTGATGATTAGTTTATCCCTAAAGAGCAGCATCTAGATTTTTTTTTTCTTTCCCAAACTGCCTACTTAAGAGCCACAGCCTCATTCTGTATTACTAGGAAAGGGTAGATGCATTAGAAAACATACAGCCATGGATATCGTAAGGTAGATATACCTAACATGATCTGTAACGAAATGTCCATTTTTCAAGTACTTGAATGCAAACTAGTTAAAATAGAACTGTTTTTAAGTTTTGAGTTTTTATATTCCGTACAATTACTCTAAAGATTAAAATAAGAATGCCAAAATATTCTAAAAGAAGTTTCAAGAATAACTAAAGTCAGGGGCCTCCCTGGTGGCGCAGTGCTTGAGAGTCTGCCTGCTGATGCAGGGGATGCGGGTTTGTGCCCCAGTCCGGGAAGATCCTACATGCCGTGGAGTGGCTGGGCAGGTGAGCCATGGCTGCTGAGCCTGCACGTCCAGAGACTGTGCTCCGCAACGGGAAAGGCCACAACAGTGAGAGGCCCGTGTACCGCAAAAAAAAAAAAAAAAAGAATAACTAAAGTCTTAATCAGTAGGGAAGCCAAGAGGTGTATCACAGAGGTTTTTGATACTCTCTCTCTCCCTCCCCAAATCCAAGTAAAAATCATATCTTGCTATGCAAATGCAACTTCCAAACATGTACCAGTAGGATTGCTGGATTATATGATAGTTTTATTTTTAATTTTTTGAGAAGCCTCCATATTGTTTTACAACATGGCTGCAACAATTTACATTCCCATCAAGAGTGTACAAGGGTTCCCTTTTCGCCACATCCTATCGACACTGTTGTCCTTTGTTTTCTTGATAATCACCTTCCTAACAGCTGTGAGGTGATATCTCATTGTGGTTTTGATTTACATTTCCCTGATGATTAGTGATGTTGATCAATAAATGGTATTTGGAAAACTAGATATCAACATGCAGAAGAATGAAATAGGATCTTAATCTTATACCATGCACAATAATCAACTCAAAAAGGATTAAGATGTAAAACCTTAACCTGTAAATCTCCTAGAAAAAACAAAGAGAAAAAACTTCTTAACATTGGGCTTGTCAAAGATTTCTTGATACGACACCAAAAGCAAAAACAACAGAAGCAAAAATAGAAAAATAAGATCAATCAAAGTAAAAAGCTTCTGAACAGAAAAAAAAAGCAATCAACAAAGTGAAAACACAACCTAGAGAATGGGAGAAAGTGTTTATAATACATATATTTGATAAAGGGTTAATATTCAAAATACATACATAAGGAACTCCTACAACTCAATAGCAAAAACGAAAAACGAAAAACAAAAGCCACAAATAATCCAATTAAAAAAGACCTGAACAGACATTTCTCCAAAGAAGACATACAAATGGCATACAACAGGTGTATGAAAAACACTCTTGTGAAGCAAAAATACAAATTGAAATGACAGAATTTCTAAAAAGTAAGGATAATAGAGAGATATATTGAAATTAATGTTTAGAGGAAAATTCACAAAACTCCATTTTTGCAAGTCAAACAAATGAAAGGATGAAAATGAGTAAGTTAAATACCAGCTTAAAACCCTATAAAAAGAATAAGAAAGCACAAAGAAGGAAAAAAATAAAAAGTAGAAATTAATGAGGCAGGAAATAGAAAAATAGTATACTTAACAAAGAAAATTACTGTTGGTTTACTTTAAAGAAATTAATGAAATATGGGAGAAATCACAAATACGAAAAATAAGAAATAATAAGGGGAAACAACCATTGAAACAAAAGAATTAAAAACATCCTAAGACATTATTATGCAGACCTCTATTCAGATATCTTTGAAGACCTACATGAAATGTATAATTTCCTGGGGTAATACAGGCTAACAGTGTTTGACTCCATTATCAATAAATAATATTTTTCACAGAAGATAAAAATAAAGAAACTATGCCACTTAAAAAAAAAAACCACTTTGCCCAGATAATTTCAGAAGAAAATTCTGTCAAACTTTCAGAGTCAGTATTTCAAATGCTTTATGAATTGTTCTAAAACATTGAAGATAAAGGGATAATTTTTAATGAAGATAATTTTTAATGAAGTATTACACTGATAACTAAATCTGAATTTTTTAAGTAAAAAACAACACCTATAGAGTTATATACTTATACTGATATAAAAATACTACATAAAATGCTAGTAAACAGAATCTTATATAACAATAAGAAATAAATACAACATAACCAATAGCATTTATTCTAGAAATGCAAGGTTGGTTCAATATAAAATAATCCATTAATATCATACTCCATATTAATAAATTGAAGGAAATATCATATGACTATTTCCGTAGATATTGAAAATTCCCTTGACAAAACTCAACAACTATTCCTGGTGCAAACACTCAAGAAAATAGGAACTGATAATTACTTTCTTAGCATAATAAAATATATATATAACATATAATATATGTTATATATAATTATATAATTATTTTATAATAAGTATATAACCACAATACTTATCATATGATAATTATATTATTACATATGTTATATATTTTATATACAGATAACATGTATTATAATTTATATATATATAATGTGTATATATACTTTATATATATGTCCTAAAATATATATATATATATATGAAAACATCAGAATCATTTCCAGTAAAATCACAAACAAGGCAAGGAGTCCACTAACCTCATGACTATTCAGCTTTGTACTACAGGTATTAGCCAGTGCAATTAGAGAAGAGAAATCAATTAGAGGTATAAGAATTGTTTAAAGAAGGAGTAAAAATACCTCTACTTGCAGATATTATAACCTCAGAGAATGAATGATAAAAGAAACTTAACCAACAAAAGAATTCAGTAAAGTAGCAAGATATAAAAATAACATGAAGAAATCAATGGCCTTCATTTAAATAAGCAAATAAGCTAACAGTTGTAATGATAGAGAAAATCTTATCTAAATACCAACAAAGACGAATAAATATGCAGGAATAAACTTAAGTCATGGGCCAAACTTGTATGAAGGACACTTTAAAACATTATAAAAACTTCCAGGTTCAGCCCTGAAATAAAAAGAACTTGGGGGCTTCCCTGGTGGCGCAGTGGTTAAGAAACTGCCTGCCAATTCAGGGGACACAGGTTTGAGCCCTGGTCCGGGAAGATCCCACATGCCATGGAGCAACTAAGCCCATGCGCCACAACTACTGAGCCTAAGCTCTAGAGCCCGCAAGCCGCAGCTACTGAGCCCACATGCCACAACTACTGAAGCCCACGTGCCTGGAGCCCGTGCTCCGCAACAAGAGAAGCCACTGCAATGAGAAGCCCACACACAGCAACAAAGAACCAACGCAGCCAAAATTAAATAAATTTAAAAATAATAATAACTTGGAAGGTATCACTCCTATATGAACAATAAGAAAAAGTTGAACAATCTGAGAATCAATGACTTTTCTCAGACCCATAGGAAAACTGAGGTTGCAGGTAAATGAACACCTGAAAATCTGGAGAGAAGGCATGTTCAGAGTCACAGCTGAGATCTCCTCATGGCTTTGGCAGGGAGAGGGTCAAGGGTGATTACTGCAAATAATCCCAGCACCTTCTCCACAGTAAAGGCCTATATCAGAAAAGGCAATTTTGAGTCTTATCTCAGATGGGGGAAGGTCATTCCTCAAATTCTAGACCCCCCCCCAGGCTTTCTGTCTCATCTAAGAGAGAAAAAAAAGTAGTTAACAGGGGTCAGGGCTTCAAAAAATAGATTGGGAACATTGCAGACAAGGAAGGAAATAAGGAGCAGGGAGAAAAAAATTAAAAGCTACACCACTAGAAAAACAATTGTGAAGGTCACAGCCAAGAGACACAGACGCACTAAAAGACTGAGATTTAATCTTAAGATTATAGACTGTTCCCCCTCCCCCACCTTTTACCACGACCCTACCAGAGCCCCAGTATAATGATAATAGGCTACAGATGAAAGAATTGCAAGCCACAGACTTTCACTACAGAGGAATACATAGGAAGCCCAAAGTCAAGAAGGGAGACAAAAACGAGGACAATGGAGGGATCTGAAGTCTCTGGCACCATAGCTACAGCAAACATTAAACCCAGATTTACATAACTTTTCTTACTGAAAGCCCATTTATTAGTCTCTAGTACCCAACACAAGTTCAGCTCCCCACAAAATCTTATGAGGAATGCCAAAAATCAAGAAAAACAAAGGTCTAAAGAGACAAAGCAGTCATCAGAATCAGACTCAGAAGGAATTATCAGACAAGAATTTAAAATAGCTATTATTACTATGTTAAGGGCTCTAATGGAAAAAATAGACAACATACAAGAAACAAATATATAATGTAAAGAGATGGAAACTTTAAGAAAAAACACAAAAGGAGATGCTGGAAGTCAAAAAGGTAGTAAAGAATGCCTTTGGTGAGCTCATCAGTAGGCTTAACATAGCCAAGGAAAGAATGAGAATCTGTGAGCTTGAGGATATGTCAATAGAAACTTCCCAAACTGAAATACAAAGAGAAAAAAAGAATGGGAAAAAAAAAAAAAAACAGTACAGAATATCCAAGAACTCCAGGACAATTTCAAAAGGTGTAATATATGCATAATTCAAATACCAATAGGACAAGAAAGAGAGAATGGAAAAGAAGAAAGGTTTTATGTAATAGAGAATTTTACTAAATTAATCACAGAAAGCAAAGCACAGATCCAGGAGGGGCAGAGAACACTAACTAGGATAAATACCAAAATAAAACAAGAAAAACTCCCACACCTAGGCATATCATATTCAAACTGCAGACAGCCAAAGACAAAAAGAAACTTTAAAAGAACTCAGAGGAAAAAACACCTTCCCTATAGGGGAACACAAATAAGAATTACAACAGACTTCTCATCAGAAACCATGCAAGCAAGAAAAGAGTGGAATGAAATGCATGGATTTGAAAAAAATCCATGCAGATGAATTCCAAATAATTTATACAGATATTCTCAAGGAGGAAAGGCATAACTTTCCACTCCTCAAATACTGGCTTTCCATGGTAACTCTTTCCAAAGAGTGTAGTATGAAAAGGAAGAGGAGGAATTTAACAGTGGAGAAACCTGACCACCACTATCTCAGCTGGGTGATCAAAGTCAACATCAATAGTGATGTCATGTGATAGCATATACCCTTGGTATATGTGATCTTCCTCCCAAAACCCATAATCCCAATTTAATCATGAGAAAAACATCACACAAACCCAACAGAGGCACATTCTACAAAACACCTGACCAATACTCCTCAAAACTGTCAAAGTTATCAAACACAAGGAAAGTCAAGAATCTGCCACAGCCAAGGGAGGCCTAAGGAGACATAACTACGTGTAACGTATTTTCCTGAATGGGATCCAAGAACAGAAGAAAATGACGTTAGGTAAAAACTAAGGGAATCTAAGTAAATTACGGAGTTTAGTTAATAATAGTGTATAAATATTGGTTAATTATTTATAACAAATATATCATACTAATGTAAGATGTTAGTAATAGGGAAAACTGAGTATATCAGAGCCCAGTGCCATGGGGTGGAGTAGGTAACCCCTCCTAGGGTGGAAAGGCACAGTGAAAAGTTTAGTGACAAAAGACATGAATACAAAGCTGAGGGATTATAATCTCTTTTCAATATGATTTGTGCCTTAATTTACAGGTTTCCCTCCCATCTCTTTTATTTTGTCCTTAAAATTTACTTATGAATGCTATTTTTCCTATAAAGACTCTCAGAGTATGGATTTTGCAGACTGAATCCTCATGGAGTAGTTTAACATATCACCTAGCTGCTGGATTACCTGTAAATTCGATGCTGGATCCAGAAGCTAGATCGGATGTAGCTTCCTGATTTTGATTTGCAGACTCTAGGAAGTGGTGTATTCTTTCAGCAGAAGACACAGTGTTCAACTGTCTCTCTTCGGGAAATGTTAGCAGCCACTGCCGCTCAATGCCTAGATCTGAAGGAGTTGCACGAAGGTGGCATTCATTGTTTTAGTTGAACTTTAAAACTTTCTAAAATCAACTGTATGGAGTTATACTTTACACACAATAAAAATCACCAGTTTTAAATTGCAGGGGGAAAAAAAAAACCTATCTACTAAAATAAAAATGCATGATTATAACAGTTCCCTGGATTTCTGCTATTTTATATGCATATGAAAGCATTGTATATACTCTCATTCTTTCTCCTTTATCTACAAAGAACAAAATAATGACCATAAGTTTTCAAGAAATCAACAAAACTGGGGTAAAAATGTATCTCTTTTCCTGTTCATTGACATCGCTGGGAATCCTTACCTACATGAGAGTGACCTTAACCTTCAGACTGAAATGTATATTTCTTGATCTATTTGACATGTACAGCTTATCATGGTTTGCAAAACCTTTTTTACATTTGTTTCCTCATTTGGTACAAACAGCTACATCGTAAGAAGGTACAGTAGATATTATCAATGCCATGAGCTGTATTTGATCTACAAAAGAAACCTGGAGAAGGAAGAAGATAGGAAATAGCCATGGAAATAAAATATACATGCATGTGTATGACAGGGAAGAGATGAAGGAGACATTCTGGCACAGTTGATAATCTCAGCTAGAAGTTATCAATATCAGTTTTGGGGGAAAAAAAGGTCCTTTTTTAGGCCTTGAAAAGAATCACATAGCCAGGGCCAATAAAAATACGTGGAAACCTCACAAACAACAAATTTTCTCCAAGAAAATCAGATGGAAAACTAGGAAAAGAAAATGATCTAAATTCATTTTCCCAGATCTTTTACATCTTTTCATAGATTTATCTGCATTGGCAGAGAATAGAAAGAACACAGTCTCTTGAGGAAGAAAGACCTGGCTTTAAGTCCCAATTACACCATGTACCTATGTGACCATGGGTGATTCACCAGCCTCTGTGCTCTAATTATCTCATTTGAATAATGAGAAAATAATGTCTATTTCCTAAGACTGTAGAAGAGATGAAATGATACATAGAATACTCTGGGACAAATACGATTTCTAATGAAAGCTCAGCACCTATAATACTGCGTGGGGTCATGAGGGTCTAATCGTTAAGGTCCTTGGGAACATTTTCTCTCAATAGTTCAGAAACTGCTCCTGTGCAGAGAAAAAACTTACAGTTTTATTCAACTTCAATAACTTCTTCAGCAAAGGCACATTGGCAAATGGGTTATGCAACCCATATATTGTTATGAAAATTGACATTGGATACAATTCAGAAAAACTTATCCAAATTAAAATAGAAAAAAATATTCATCATTTAAAAAAGAGGTTCCTCTTTTCTGTCAATGTTTTCCTTAGTTTTTGCTCCAAATGGGACTTCAATGATCATTTTGATACAAAGTTCATAATGCCTTTGATTATAGAACATTATTCATGCAAGTTACACAACAGGGATTCTTATGCGTTATATTGTTATATAATTATATATTTTCTATAAATAAATAGCAATAGCAATAAGTCATAATTTTTACTTCGAGGACTCAAAACCCCTCCTCTCAAAAATATAAAGCAGAAAAGAAAACTGCAGAATGATATAGAAAGGATGATGCCATTTACATACATTTTTTAAATGTTTTGAAAATACTATTTAGTGTTTTACCTTCATAGAATAAAATATAGATGACAAACATCAACCTCCTCTGACGTAGGAAGAGGCTTCCAATGTATTTGTAATAACGGTTTCTTAACAAATATCTGAAGCATAGATGTTAAAATATTCAGATTTGATAAATCTAGGTATTAGGAACAGAGGTGTTGATTGTATTGCTACTTTTCTATATTCTGTAATGTTTTAAATTACTGTAATTAAAATGATGTATGTACATGAAATAAAAACCTTTAAAGAATAATAAAGGGTGTAATATGAAAATTTAGAGCTTTCCAATCTAGCTCTACTATTCCAGGCCCACTTACTGAAAGTATCACTTTTGATCAAGTATGTTTTAGTTCTTTTATTGTTACCTCAATAAATCTCAAACATGTATCACTAGTCCTAATTTTATTAATTTTAAGCAAAATCTGTTAACATCTTTCTATAAAAGACAAAAGAATTAGCTCCCTGATACTACCCTTTCTCACCCCCCCTCCTCCCCTCAAATTTGTTGGTCAACATTCAGTTACGCTGTGAAACTTTTGCAAGATATTTATCAATTTCACGGCCCAGTGTCCCTATACCTCACCCTAGTTCTTGGCATTTTAAATCATTTTTGTACTTTTTTTTTCAATAAAACTGCTTTGAGAGGGAAGGAACATAAGTGAACTGGAGGCTAACAGTCATCTTTTTATTATTATGATGTTTAAATTGTGGTAAAATGCACATAAAATTTACCATCTTAACTCTTTTAAGGGTATAGTTCAGCAGTATTAAATACATTCACACTGTCGTGCAACCATCACTACCATCCATCTCCAGAACTCTTTTCATCTTGTAAAACTGAAACTCTGTAACCAAAAACAGTGACTTCCATTTTCTCTCCCACCCCCATCCCCTGGTAACCCCCATTCTACTTCCTGTCTCTATGAATTTGACTACTCTAGGGACCTCATATAAGTGGAATCACATAGTATTTGTCTTTTTGTGACTGGCTTATCTTATTACCATAATGACCTCAAAGTTCATCCATGGTGTAGCATGTGTCAGAATTTCCTTCATTTCTAAAGCTGAAAAAACATTCCATTGTACGTAAGTACCAAATTTTGTTTATCCATTCATGTCAGTGGACACTTGGGTTGCTTCCACCTTTTGGCTACTGTGAATAATGCAGCTATGAACGTAGGTGTACACATATGTCTTCAAGACCCTCATTTCAATTCTTTTGGACGTATGCTCAGAAATGAAATTGCTGAATCATACAGAAACTGTACTTTTAATTTCTATAGCAGCTTCACTATTTTCTACTCCTGTCAATTGTGCACGAGCATCCCGATTTCTGAACATCCTCACCAACACTAGTTATTTTCTTTTTGTTGACAGTAGCCATCTTAATGGATGCAAGGTGGTATCTCATTGTCGTCTTGATTTGCATTTCCCTAATAATGTTATCTTGAGCCTCTTTTTGTGTGCTTATTGGCCATTTGTATATATTCTTTGGAGAAACGTCTATTCAAGTCCTTTAGCCATTTCTTAATCAGGTTGATTTTTTTCTTGTTGACTTGTAGGACTTCTTTATATATTCTAGATATTAACCCCTTATCAAATGTATGATTTGCAAATACTCTATCCCATTCTATGGGTTGCCTTTTCACTCTATTGTTTCTTTTGATGCACAGAAATGTTTACATTTGACATAATCCAATTTATCTGTTTTTTTCTTTTGTTATCTATGTTATTGGTGTCATATCCAAGAAATCATTGCCAAATACGTCATGAAGTTTTTCCCCTATTTTCTTCTAAAAGTTTTATAGTTTTAGCTCTTACTTTTAGGTCTTTGATCAATTTTGAGTTATGAATTTTAAAGATGTTTTAAAATTTATTTATTTTATTTATCTATTTCTGGCTGTGTTGGGTCTTCGTGGCTGCACGCAGGCTTTCTCTAGTTACAGCGAGGGAAGCTACTCTTCATTGCAGTGCGTGGGCCTCTCATTGCGGTGGCTCCTCTTGTTGCAGAGCACAGGCTCTAGGCGCACAGGCTTCAGTAGTTGTGGCACACAGGCTCAGTAGTCGTGGCTCGCAGGCTCTAGAGCACACGCTCAGTAGTTGCGGCGCATGGGCTTAGCTGCTCTGCACCATGTGGGATCTTCCCGGGCCAGGGTTCAAACCCGTGTCCCCTTCATCGGCAGGCGGATTCTCAATCACTGCACCACCAGGGAAGCCCCAGAGTAATGAATTTTATATATGGTTTAAGGTAAGAGTCTACTTTCACTCTTTTGTGTGTGCATATCCAGTTTTACACAACAACTTTTGCTGAAAAGACTGTCCTTTTCCCACTAAATGGTCTTGGCAACATTGTTGAAATATTTGATTTCCGTATATGGAAGAAATTATTTCTGAGTTTTGTATTCTATTTCATTGGTCTATATGTCTATTTTTAGTCCAGTTCCACACTACTTTGGTTCCTGTAGCTTTGTAATAAGTTTTGAAATCAAGAGGTGTGAGACCTCATACTTTGTTCTTTTTCAAGATTATTTTGACCATTCAGGGTCCCATATATTCCACGTGAATTTTAGGAAGGGTTTTTCTATTTCTGCAAAAACACCACTGGGGTTTTCATATGGAGTGCATTGAATCTATAGATTGCTTTGGGTAGTATCAACAGCATAAGAGTCTTTCAATCCATGGACACAGATGCCCTTCTATTTATTTGTGTCTTTTTTTCAGCAAAACTTATAGTTTTGGGTGTATAAGTCTTTCACCTCCTTGAATAATTAGTATTTTATTCTTTGTGATGCTATTTTAAATAAAACTGTTTTCTTAATTTCCTTTTCAGATTGTTCATTGTTAATGTATAGAAACCCAACTGATCTTTGTGTATTGATTTTGTATCCTGCCATTTTGCTAAATTTGTTTTAGTTCTAACAAGGTTTTTTTGTGTGGAACTTTTAGGGTTTTCTACATATAAGATCATATTGTCTGCCAACAGAGATAATTTTACTTTTTGTTTCCAATTTAGATGTCTTCTATTTCTTTCTTTTCTTCCTGATGCTCTGGCCAGGACTTCTAGTACGATGTTGAATAGCAACGGTGACAGTGTGCATCCTTGTTTTTTCCTAATCTTACAGGAAAATACTTCAGTCTTTCACCACTGAGTATGATTTTAATTATTATGTAGAGATACTTTTCTTCTTTTCCTAGTTTTTTGAGAGTTTTTATCATAAGAAGTGTGTTGAATTTCTTCAAATGTTTTTTCTGCATCAATTGTGATGATTATGTGGATTTTTCCTTCATTCTATTAATGTGGTGTATTACATTAATCGATTTTTGTTTGTTAAACATATGTTTCACATATCCTTGCATTCCAGAAATAAATCTCACTAGGTCATGGTGTATAATCTTTTTAATGTGCTGTTTGCTTGTATTTTGTTAAGAATTTTTGCATCAATATTCATCAGGGTTATTGGTCTGTAGTTTTCTTTTGTTGTAAATCTTTGTCTGGTTTTGGTATCAGGGTAATGCTGACCTTATAGAATGAGTTTGGAAGTGTTCCTTCCTCTTCAGTTTTCTGGAAGAATTTGAGGGGGATTTTTAAAAATTTAGAAAGAATTTAGAGAAATTGTTCTTTAAGTGTTCGGTAGGATTACCAATGAAGCCATACGGTTCTGGAAGGTTTTTGATTACTAATTCAATCTCCTTACTCTTTACAGATCTGTTCAAGTTTTCTATTTCTTCATGATTCAATCATGGTAGATTGTATGTTTCTAGGAATTTATCCATTTCAGCTTTTGTACTTTGCATCTCTCCCCAGTTTATGTTATTGATGTCACAAATTATACATTTACATATCGTGCAAATATTAACTTTTTTTTTTTTTTGCCCACACCGCACAGCATGTGGGATCTTAGTTCCCTGACCAGAGATTGAATCCATGACCCCTGCAGTCGAAGCATGGAGTTTTAACCACTGGACTGCCAGAGAAGTCCCAATATTAACTTATTTTTATAATTATTTTTATGTTTTTGTCTTTTAAATCCTATAAAGCAATAAATGTGGAGTTTGAACCAAAATGACAATAATAAGTTTTATATTTGTCCATGTATTCGCCTTTACTGGAGAACTTTATATTTCATATGGTTTTGAGTTACTCTCTAGAATCCTTTCATTTCAACTGGAAGGATTCCCTTTAGCATTTCTAGTAGGACAAGTCTGGTGGTAATTAACTCCTTCAGCTTTTCTTCATCTGGGAATGTCTTAATTTCTCCCTCATTTTTGAAGGACAGTTTTGCCAGTTATAGAACTCTTGGTTGATGGGCTTTTTTCTTTCAGCATTTTAAATATATATTCTGTGGCCTTTTTGTCTGCAGAGTTTCTGCTGAGAAATATGTTGATAATCCTATTGAGGATCCCTTGAATGTGATGAGATGCTTTCTCTTACTGCTTTCAAGATTCTCTGTTTTTGACTTTCCACAGTTTAATTATATTATGTCTCAGTGTGGGTTTAGTCTACTTGGAGTTCATTGAGCTTATAGTATTGTATACCCATGTCTTTCCTCAAACTGGGGAATTTTTCAGCCACAAGTATTTCTTCAAATAACCTTTCTGCCCCTTACTCCTTTCTTTCCCTGTTCTCCTCCTGGGATGCCTATAGTGCATATGTTGGTCCAAATAATGGTGTCTCAGAAGTCCTTAGGCTCTGCTGACTTTTCCTCATTCTTTTCTCTTTTTGGTCCTCAGATTCGATAATTTCAAATGACATGTCTTCAAGCTCACTGATTCTTTCTTCTGCCTGTTCAAGTACAAAACCTCTAGTAAATTTTTCAATTTAATTATTGTATTTGTCAGCTCAAGAGTTTCTGTTTGGCTATTTTTTATAATTTGTACCTTTCATTTTGTTCTTATAACATTTTCCTAATTTCTTTTAGATCTGTGTTCTCCTTTCATCTTACTGAACATATTTAAGGCAGTTGTTTTAATATCTTTGTCGAATAAGCCTGAAGCCTGTGTTTCTTTAGGGTCAGTTTTTGGAGACTTGCCACTCTGAATGAGCCATGTTTCACTATTTCTTTGTATGCCTTATGACCTTTTGTTGAAAATTGGGCATTTTAAAAGACAGCCATCCCACCCAGTCTTTGGAGACT
The DNA here is from genome assembly GCF_011762595.2 of Tursiops truncatus. NCBI lineage: Eukaryota > Metazoa > Chordata > Mammalia > Artiodactyla > Delphinidae > Tursiops > Tursiops truncatus. The sequence continues at coordinate 24,134,042 of NC_047054.1, read as the reverse complement.
GTCTCTTTATGGGGAAAGACCTTCACTAAAAAGCCTGGTGTGAAGATTTAAGATTTTCTCAGTCCTTTTCTGTGCATTAATCTTCTCTGGGCCAGTGTGTATGCTTTCATCCTATTACCATATATTCATGACTGCTTTTAAATGTTTTAATTTCCCTAAGAGTCTCATCCCTATTCTTTCTCAGGACCTTAGGTACTCTATTGTATTCCCTTGCCTGTAATCTTTTGCCCCAAGTCATCTATGAGTCTTAAGCCCTCTTGAAGCTCTCTCACATCATGGTGGCTGCCAATTGTTTTAGCAACCTCCAACCTGTTAGCCAAACTATGCCATCACTCCCCTCAGTGCTCCAAGTCAGGTGAGACAGAAACCAGTCCCTTGGGCAGCCCCCATAAAGCCAGAATGTTGCAAACAAGTTATACTTTATTTCCAGCCTAAAAAAGGAACCAGGATTTGGTTGGTTTCCTTCCCTGCCACACCAAGTAGAGTGTGGGGCAAAGGTCAGCAAGCATGCCCCAAATTTTCCTATCATTTTGAGCATGGTTTTTCCCTGGCTGGGAATTGATTAAGTTGCTGCAGATCCTTAATTGGTTTCTAGAGTTTCCACAAAGCTACTTTGGTCAGTGTGTTGTTGTTTACTTGATGCTTTTGTGGGCAAAGAATGGAGCTTCCTAGTTTGCCATCTTCCTTGGTCATCTTTTTTAAAAACATAATTTGGTTACATCTCTCCCATAAATTGGATTAAATTATTTGATGTCCCTCTATTAAAGTAAAATCCGAAGTCCTTGGCCTTCAAGTGTTGCACAATTTGTCCCAAGTCTTTGCTTTCCTTTCCAACTTTAATTTGCTCCATTCTTCCCATTTCTCACAAACTCTAACCACAATAATCTTCTTTTAGCTCCAGGAATGCTCAAGCCCTTCCTGCCTTGAGATCTTTTCATATGTTCTCACTTTTATCTAGAACGTGTTTCCTTCCCACTCTGTATTGCTAATGCCTTTTTTTCCCTCAAGTGTTATCTTCTGGGACCTCTCCTCAAGAAAGCTGTTCCTTACCTTTCAGATTAGGTTAATCTCATTGTTATATGCATTACAACACCAGCAATTTTTCCTTCATATTGCTCTTTCAACTGTAAAGGTATAGTTTTTTGGTTATATTTATTCAATATCAATCTCCCCTACAAGCTGGTAAACTCTTCAGCATAGTGAAAATGTTGCTGTTTATTGCTATATACACAGTACCTATAACAGTTCCTAGGACACAGTAGGCACCCCAAAATATTTTTTGTTTATTTGTTTCTTTGATGAATAAATGAAGCTTTTCATTTGTATGTTTGCCTTGTTTCACTTTCTCTCCTCTTTAACCCTATAGCAATACTGCTGCATATGGATTTCCTTTCTGGTTTTAATATTTACACACTTCAATAGACAGTCTCAATGTCATTGCATCTTACCGCCAGGCTCACCTAGGGCAACATTACAAAGTGCAAAACATTCCTCTTTCAGTGTCCTTTGCCCACCTTAAATCATTTTTTTTCCCTTCAGGTAGCCGGTGCTCTCATCCTGTGAAGAAGTAATTGCTTCTAAAAGAGACCTTGAGTTCTTACTAAATTCTGGACTTACTTCATCAAGAGGCTCTCTTAGCAGCAGACAGTGCATAAACATACAGTGGAATTGCCCACACCTTTGACAGGCATAGAAGAAAGCTAGTTGTGGAGGGAGCTTCTCCACAACTCTTAAGTAACGATGCAGAGTTTCTCTTATTCTGTCTCATTCCTTTTCTCATTCCTTCATTCACTGCGATATTTTGAGTACCTACTCCATGAACAGTGTACACAGGAGCTAGTAGTCCAAAGATTAATATGATTCGATCCCCATCTTTAAATTCAGTCTAGCAAAAGAGATGGATACTTGAATTATAATACATTACCAATTATTAATTCATTCAACAGATTTATTGAGAACTTACTCCATGTCAGGCTGTTGGGGAAACAAAGATGAAAATAAATATGATTACTCTCAAACAGATTACAGTATAAAGGCAAACATATTTGCAAGCAATTATTGTTAAAACACATGGCCCAGGTCTCATAGATGGAAGTAATTGCCTCATATAATTCTTTCAGCAACTCAGCCCATAAAGGCAATTTCCATCCTCAAGAATATTTTGCTATTGGTACCTTTAACAAATGGCAAGGAGACAGGCCATTTTTTTTCCAGAAGGAAACACAGTAAAATATAAAGGGAAAATTATGATGAAGGAAGACAAATGGACCTATAAAATACAGGGAAGGAAATGTCAAGAGGATAAAAGGTTAGAGTAAAAACACACTTAAACTTTTAATAAGGTCGAATGGGAACCAATTAAAAACAATAATACTTTCTCAATTCAGTTCCACAGAGAAAGGGCTGATGGGACCTTGCCAGGTCACTTGGTTCAATTCCCTGCCTCTAGGCCATATTTAATTTCAACTATCCTGGGTAGTAACTGTGATGTTCCCACCTGTATCCCCTGGCTTCTACGCAATAGCTTTATTTTCACCCATTAAACAAATTCATTTTTTTCACCATGGCAGAAGGCATCAACTGAACCGGCATTCATTTGTAATTCATTGTTTCTTCTAGCACTTGTCACAGGCAGTATCTGATACAGAATTCAGTAACACATTTGCAGTGAGATATGGAGTATCCAAAACGTATCCCTTCAATCTTCATCATAAAATTGTTGGGAAGGATAGAGTGTGAGGCCTGACACATAGGGAATTATCTTAGCCAATTTTTTGGTACCATGGTGAAGTGACACTTATCAAGTGTTGGAATTTGTTTGTGCTAAGGATCCAAATTATAAAATGTGTAATATTCAAGGTCCCCATAGATTATCAGGGTTGATAATCTATGAATCTACATATTCTGACATTTTATTTGACCTTACAAGGGAAACCCAAAGTATCATAGTGGATATGGTGATGCTCTGTCCAGATCCCACCTCAGGGCCAACGGATCCATTCCTCAACTTTTCAACAGCAAGGATCTTTTGTGCTTGCATTATATTCACTCCTTGTTACGTTTCTTGAATGTTCAATTTATTAAATCATTGCCAATAAGATGTATAAATTAAGTTTCCTTAAATATTTCAACCTTTATTATAAACTTAACTAAATCTCCTTTAACTATTTAAAATAGACTTTAAAATTTAGACTGGCTGATTCTTTTGAAACGTCAAACACCTTAATCAGTAAACAAAAAATACAGAAATACTATGTTTTCAAAATGTATTACTATACTTAGACCTAACATTGTTCTAAATATTAACAACATGTGCTTGATTTCTTTCTTTATTATTTCTAGACAACCTTACATATTGCTAATTTTATGGACATACTAACTTTGATACCATCCCAGGTTACAGTATTCTTATTAAATCAACAGGATAAAGAACACAGTCTCAGAAATCTAAGGTTATAGAATCTGGGTTACCAACCAACTGATCCTTAGTTGGGAAATGAGACCTGATTGTTTCTCTCAAGATGACTTTAAAAGATTATGCAGTCTTTTATGGCTGTAATTGCTTATTAAACTAATAAGAATTTTTATAATCAGGATTTCATCTGGATTTTAGCTCTTTGTAACTGGTGGTTACTCCCCAAATGATGTACCCTTAAGATCCACTTGGATGATGTCCAATGACACATGTCCCATTACAGCAATATTAAAATGTACATATGTGCAATGATAGCCCAGTAGCAATGAGCACACCTAGCACCCAAATCTTGGTTTCAAGATACCATTACCCAATAAAAGAACTAGGGCTACTTGGAGATATGGCTGATTCCAGGGGTGGGGGAAAGAAAGTACAAGATGAGCCTGGAATATCTTATTGTACCAGAGAGTAAGAAACTGCTCAAAAAATGGTGGGGGAAATGCCAACCAATAAATGTGGATGGAATAAAAGAGAAATTAGAAAAAATTTCAACCCTATATATTTAGAATGTGTTGCAATATCCTACTTAGAAGTTTTTTACTACACTGATTAGATACATTACTGGATGGACCTTACTTCTGACAATATGTCAGCATTGTCGTCCCTTCTTTCTGGCATGTCCTTCCTCCACTTCTCAGTCTCAGCTGAATTAGAACCTCCTCTATGAGCCTATCCCATCCCACTGAACACCCTGGATCTCCTCCTCTGCTCTCACTAAGCTTCAAATGATGTTCAGATGTTGCCATTTTTCTTCTTGCCTCATGGTTACCTGTTTGTACATGGTGTTTCGGAACTACCCTCCCATCAAACATTCCCTCCCATTTCCCCACGCACAATTTTGAAAGGGGAGCATGTTATTTATTTTCCTTCATATTACAACTCCTTCCTCTCCATTGTCTCACTTCACTACTGCCTCAGAATCACATAGTCTTTAAGATCACAGGTTTGGGTGTAAGTCTCATCCCAGTTCAAATGCTGGTTCTACCACCAGCTAGGTGTATGGCTTCGGATATTTACTTCTCTTCACCTCGGTTTTCTCATCAGAATAATGGTAAACTGTTCTTGACAGAGCTGTAGTGAGCATCGTGTAAGTTAATGAATGCCAAACTCTTAGCACTGACTAGCAAAAGCTGCTCAATGAATATCACCTGCTATCATCCTCATCATCATTCTCCTCCTCCTCCTCCTCCTCATCATCAGTGCTACAGTAGCATCATTAGTAGCTGTCAAGAGCCACAAAATCAGAACAACTGATGAAATCTGAATGTCTCGGTGCTGAAATTGAAGAGTGTTTAATGAGGTTTTAACCATAGTTAACTTTCTGACCAAAACTTCAGAGACTCTCACAGAGGAAAAGTTAAGCCATTTTAGCCCTGAATTCAACAAAAGCAACCATTAATTCTTAACCTAATTAATGACCTTAACAAATATGTGTTCCAAAAGCAGGGAAATCTATTAACCAGATAGAGTCTGACTCATATATTCATGGGTCCATCCACTAGCCAACATTTATTGAGCATCTACCATGTGTCAAGTACTCTTCTACGTGTTAGTGACATTGCAATAAACAGAGGAGACCAATTCCCCACTTCCTTGAAACTCACGTTCCAAATGGAGGTGGAAGATCCAGTCATTCCACCCCAAAATAAATGTTGTACATTATAAATCACATAGTGATGAGTACAAAGACAAAAAGGGTAGACCAGAGAAGACCTCTCAGATGAGTGTTCACTTTTGAAATTCCTGATTAAATTCATCTTCCCATATTTTGAATAATATAAGACATTAAGTCTAACAATATTTATCAAACTCATATCCTTAATTATATCAAGTCTTGCCCAAGATCACTGTGTCCAAATATGTAGATAGAAGAACATAATTACTGGTTATGGATTAATTCCAATCCATAGTATGTCTACAGCTCTTGAACATGGATGCCAACTGCAGTTAGTTCCATAACGTGAAGGGAAACAGGGAAGCCAGCCTGGGGTAACTAGTTTATGCTAGCCTGAGCTGCATCTAGGCAATTTATGGGAAGCAGTTTATTCCAGACTCATTCATCAGTCTACAAATACCATCTTCATGTCATCCCAGAGAACTTAACCTGTGAAACCACTGATGGTGTTATATTAAGTAAATTCATGCTATGGACCAGAGATCAAAAGAGTGGTTCTAGTCACATGTTTGCTTCTAATGTGTCCCTTGACCTCAATCAAGTCAGTAAACCATCTGATCATTATTTTCCTCATCACTATTACTGAGAAGGAAAAGAAAGTGCTGTGGTCCTTAGTCCTAGACTAAGAACCGGAATTTAAGTTCCTGAGTGGCTGTTTCATTGGTTTTGTGACCTTGAGAATATCACTCCAAGCCTCTGGTCCCATCTCTAAAAGGAGAGTTAGACTAAACGATCTTTAGTGTCCTTTACGGCTCTAACAGCCTGTGCATCTAAATATAAAAATCCCACAATCATTAGTTCTGTAACATAGCATTTAAGATGGCATTTTCAATTTTATCAATAACTTTGTTGCCAAGGAAAAAAAACTTTTAAGTCCCTATGAAAAACACTTACACGGTCTTTGCCAAAAATAATTTTTTAAGTCCTATTACTTCATTCTTTCTCATCCATTTGTTCCTTCCTTATTGATCCTTTTTATCATTTTTTTGGCATGTACCTTTTTCTCCCATCCCTAGGAGACTTTGAGCAAATGATAGGGGAGCAAAATAAGTATTCAGTGTTGGCATACAATCATTATAACGCTTAGTTTCAAATACTTCGAATGTTCTCCTCTTGTTTCCCTTTCTTTACAGCCTCTGTTGCATCCTATGGGCTTTCTATCTTGTTTTTCTTATTCAGTACTCATAAAGTGTTTATGCTAAAACAGAAATGTTTTCAGGTTTCACCCAATGCTTTTCTCTCCCTAATACTGTTTCTCTAGCACTTTCCTGCTCCATGACATTCAAATTGTACCCCTTTCTGGTCACGACCGTAAAGGTTGCTTAAAACTACCCCTTTCTCCTTCCTCTCCCTGCTCTCATCTAACTGGCTCCACACATTCTCACGAAGCAGAAAAGAGATGTCAACACATTGCAACAGGAGCAATTAGAAACAGCGTTGTCTGGCTGGCGCCCTTCTGGACCTCTGGAGAGGAACTAAAAATAGAAATGAGCTGAATCTGTTCAGGGCTTAGCACTGCCAGAGGAGCTTCCTCAGTTAGTTCTCCAAGGCTATATTTTCTGAGTCATCTTTCACAGCTCAGAGGCCAGAACTCATAACTCATATGCCGTGCTCTCCATCACAACTTACTCCTCCTACTGAGTTGTGTGACACAGTTCAGAATACTAATGTCAAGTTGAGAGGCAGCATTCATGCCACTGTAGGTGCTAGCAAAGAAGTAAGAATCTAGCTATGAAATTTCTTGAGGAGAAAGAAATGTTTGCTGGTCTGCTTCAAAGCCTTCTTGTTCTTTAAATGCTGCTCGCACAGCCTGCTTACCTTGCCCAGTAAGAGACGGAAGGTTGGAGATGCTGTGTCTCATAATCAAGGCTCTCGGAACAGCTCACAACGGGGACATCAGCGCCACCAAGGGACATTGGGAGCAGTCACTAATAAAAATCAGTATAAAAATGCTTTGCACACGGAGGATGCTGGGTTAATCGCCCTCACCTAAAGTTTAAAATATATTGGCTGTCATGCTGATTTAAGTGACAGGAGAGGTGTTGCATTATAACCATCTCTTTGCAATTCACACTCAACTTCTTCCACATATTTTGGCCATGGTATACAATGTTAGGTGCCAGAAAAGTTTACATTTGTTATTTATTGAAAAGTTTGGTGTCTCAGTCATAGTGAAAATATAATGGCTGCAAGAACAAAGATGACGGATAGACCACTACGTTCCTTAACTCTACCAGCCGTAACATGTTCTCAGTTCTGCAAGGGGAAACGAAGCAGTCCCTTCAACTACTGAGAAGAAACTACTTTCATGGGGGCACCATCACAGGCGCACCAAAAGATGCTAATGCCCACTCCACCCCACCATCCACCCTAACTGTGGAAATTCACTTGCTATTAACCATGTGAGAACTGTGTTTAACAGGAAATTGACAACAGCACATCATTTCCTGGAAAATTGAGAGCTATAATATTTCCAAGCACCGTGCGCCCACTAGACATCGCCACAGGGGTCCATTTCTTACATTATTGAGGCTTCACGCCTTACCCAACAATGACACAGCACTTTTTAGTTCACAGACAAGAGTTTTCTTTTAAAAATTTGTCAACTACCTAGCATTCTATAACATCCATAATTGTAATTCATGGCATTTGTATATTTGTATAATGCTTTAGACTTTTCAAATTGCCTGTAGATATATTCTTACTTAATTAAATTCATTCAATATTTTTTAAGATCTTACAATGAGCCAGGAACATAACCCTCACACATAAACACACAACAGTAAAAACAAACTGGGTATTATTATCTCCAGCCTGCAAATGAAGAAAAGTAAGGCTGGGATGTAAAGTAATATCCCAAGGTCACAAGATGACAGATTAGAGAAAACGTTGGTAAGCAACAACAGAGAGAAAGATTTGTCAGGACAGTCAAGGTCAGTTACTAGATAACTCTCAATTATCAACATAATGAATGTATAAAAAGAAAAGGAAAACTCAGAAGCGTCAATGCAGTTAACTGCTTCAAACTTAGTATTTGAAATTGAGCCTCTAAATTTAAATTCTTTCCATTTTTTCCCCCTCTTCTTTTTCTGCTGGAACTATGAACAAATAAAGAACCTACCAAATCTGATAACCATCGACAGGGATTCTTTACCTTTTTAGTGTCACTGAACCCTTTGGCTAGCTGGTAAAATCTATGGACCACTTCTCAGACTAATGTTTTGAATGTACAAAAGAAAATATAGAGGATTACAAAATGATTAAATTAAAATACAATTATAAAAACATCAAAAGAAAGAAATTGCAATTTAATGATATACATGCTTCTGTATTAACGCATTAAATAATGAACTCTAGCTGCCAATAACTGACTTAAAAGTAGTAATAAAGAATAAATGGCATTTCCAGAGATCTGCAACAACTGTAATGTGATATGAAAATGTCTGTAAGCTCTACTGGTGATAAGGTCACAGACACTCTTAATACTACTGTGGTTTTTGCCTATGTGTATAATTGAAGGAACTGTTAAATTTTAATGATTACTAATTTAAAAGATGGAATTTTTACAGACCATTTGAATTCTATCCAAGGGCTTCTGTGGGCCTATGGACCCTATATTTAAAATAAAACAAACAAATGGATATAACAAAACAGAAACAGACTCACAGATACAGAGAACTAGTGGTTACCAGTGGAGAAAGGGGTTGGGGGAGGGGCATGATATGGGTAGGGGATGAAGAGGTATAAACTAGTAGGTATAAAAATAAACAAGTTACAAGGATGTAATGTACAGCGCAGGGAATATAGCCAATATTTTATAATAAATTTATATGGAGGATAATCTATAAAAATGTCGAATCACTATGTTGTACATCTGAAACTAATATACTGTTGTAAGTCAACTATGCTTCGATTTTTAAAATAAATTAAAAAAAAAAAACTCCTCCGTAGGAGAAAGGAAAGGGTAAGCACATTTGGAATGTACATGAATTATTCAGAGTAACCTGAATTAGCATGAGGTTTCATCAGCCTAGGTAAGAACACTGTTTTGGGCTTTTCTTACAGATCCTAAAACAATGTTTGATAAATAGTAGTCAGGTGTGCAGGAGCGTTTGTTAACTGACTCCTGGATGGTCAGACCTCTTGGCTGAGTCCCAGGGCAGGATCTTCCCTTCTGAGTTACTTCCATCCTTCTTGCTGGAGACAGGTGGACCCTCCTTGACAAAATGAACATGTGGCCTTAGTGAGCCAAAGGAAGAAGAATTGAACGGTCCCTTATCTCCACTGGCAGGTGGGAAAATTACAATAGCAAAATGGGATAAAACAAATTAAAAACATATCAGAGAGAATGTTTCACTTAATATAGTTCTACTTGACAAACTGTTTCTCCTCCTAGAGGAACACCTTATTTTATGTGACACTAAATGGCAAGAATAAATCAAAAACATTGTTTAGTTGGGGTAAGGAGAGAAATAAACTTGGATGAATTTAAACTGTAAGTCAAAATGGTACAGATACCCTGATGAATGACCCCGATTTACTCTCAATGGTTTCATTATGCAAATTATGTTATTTGTTTTCTAGCTTTACTCAGAACAAACAGTGATGCCACAATAAAAGCAAATCATTTTCTTATCAAGTGTCTCATCAATGTGACTTAAAATATTACAAAATTACTCTGTCCTGGCCTTCTTTATATTATCCATCGATCATTTAATTTCAAATGTCAATGTGATGCAGTAGTATCATCACCAAAGTTTTTTCTTAATAAATACTCTGTGCGTAGAGAGGTATCATGGAGGATTAGAGCTTATAGTAAGAAGAGCAAAATGAATGTGATTGTTCTAGTCTTTCTATCATTTAAATAAGTTATATCTTCTTTTGTACCAGTAAGTTTTTAATTCTTATTTTGCCTCCATAGCAACAGTAAAAAGCCAAGTATTCCTGAGTTAATGAAACAGCAAAAGGAAGTGTATTAAAATAAATTGTTCTCTGGAGCCAGATTTCCTTGTGTGGTAACTTGCTTCTTCAGTTCAGAAGTCCCTATTTCCCATCCATCCCTTTCCTTCTTGGATTGCCCACCATTTCTCCTCAGTTTTGTTCCCTCTCTCCTCTGCTTAAACTCCTCTCAACTTCGGTACCATGATACTTTTCCTTCCATGTCTCCCTTGCTTCTACTCATAGTTTATTCTGAGAGTAATCACACAGAAAGCAGGATGAAATAGTAATGAATTTAAATAATGAAAAGTGGATTTTGTCATAAATTGGGAATCACGGTTTACTATAATCCTCATATAGACACGGTTTACTATAATCCTCATATATCAAAAGGATATGACAGATATATGAAAGAAACATTTCAAATTCAGCAAAGTCTATCATTAACTTTTTTCCTCTAAGGATTGGGAAAAGCCTTGGGATTTAGCAGTAGGATAGCTCATATTTCAACTATTTAGTAGTGGTTTTACAAGTAAAATCTTCCCTCCCACTGATCTCCACACCCTGACCCACCAAAATGATATCTTCTTGAACCAGAAAAACATGTTTTCTTAGAAATCTGAGCAATATTACTGCCAGCACAGAAGATAAAAGTGGAATTGAAGAATAAGGTTTCAGTTATGAACACAAAAACGCATTCATACCATCTTGGTCTGTTTACTATTGTGTTCAAATCAATGAATATTTAGAAAGCACTTGCTATGCGCAATGTTTTTGCGGAATCTGAAATTATTGGCAATGTTGGTACCTAGGGCACGGATTGAACATTAGAAGAAAAAGAGTGAAGGTCTGCATCCTGTGGACCATGGAGAGATTTTTGAGCTAGAAAATGACATGACCCAGGTTCACTTTAGTTAGATTATTTAAAAGGATAAATTGGAAGAAAAGAGATATTAAAGAACAGGAGAAAACCTAACAGAGTTATTTCTTTTTGTTTGATATTAATGCTGACTTTGTAGTTTTCCAGGTCCTTGTGAACAAGGACCATGCCATTTATAATATCTCTATCTACACCTACATCTAGTCTATTTCTGTATATTTATAATTATCAATGAATCACTGAATATTACTTGTTAGGCGAACTAGTTTAAGCCTAATTTTACATACTAAGAACTTAAGGTCAAAAAATTTTCTTTTTTTCAAGGTCATGTAGCCAGTGGTAGAATTGGGATTAAATTCCAAGTTCACTGATTTCATATCAAGCGATTTTTCCAATATTTTAGAGTCCAAGGAACCAGGCATATTGCTAGGCTCAGAGTAAATGCTTATAAATTTCTGGTATTTGACTAATTCTGATAACATTTGCTAAGAGCATGTGTTTTGATTTTTTTTTTTCAATGTTAGACCTAGGAGTCACATCTTAAAAATACATCTTACAATTCAAAAGACTTTCTAATAAGAGAAAACCAAATGACTCAGAATAGTGAAATAAAACCTAATGGACCAATTTAAAAATAATTATCCAAAAAAAGTCTTAATATATACTTTACCACCTAACCAAAAGGCTTATAAAATCTTAAGGAAATACATTTACTTTTTAATCACTAAATTATTTTGGAGGATTCATGGAGAATGAAAGACTTCTGATTCCCAAAGAGAAATTTTTATTTAATATATTAAGATTTAGAGGTGATTTGGATTAAACTGTTTAGTATAGACTTCTAGTTAAACAGGGAGGACTGAACCCTGTTTACAGGACAGATTTATCTCTTCTCCACCCACCCTGAAACTCCACTGAATAGGAAAAAAAATGATTAAGTCTCTCATACTTCAGGAGCTATTCAGGAACTGGGGCCATACCACAGTACTTCACTGTGAAATTTCAGAATATCAAGAAGAAAGAGAATCTCCCAAAAGCTTCAGAGAAAACAATATCATATATGAAAATTACTAATCCAAGCATCATTAGATTTCTCATAGCAACACTGGAAATAATAGACAATGGAAAGTTACCTTAGAATTTCAGTGAGAAAGGGATTTTTTATTGAAAATTCAATGTCATGCAAAATTGCTAATTGAATGTGACAACAAAATACATAGTTTCAGCATTCAAGTTCCTCCCAAATATTACTTCCCTTGACTCCTTTCTCAGGAAATTACTGGGGAATGTTCTCCACCAATGTGAGGTATAATCTAAGACACAGTAATCAAGAAATCCAGTAATCCTAAAAAGAATCAAGGAGAAAGGTAGAGAGAACTCTCAGAATGAATGAAAAGACATAGCCAGGAAAACAGGCTTAGATTGTAACCAGTTAAGATTAGAGTAGGATAGAGGGTTCCAGCAGGAATTCTACAAGAAAAAAAAAAAAAAATGAACCTGATCACATTGGGAAGATGTTTAAAGTTCTTGTGCAAAGCACGTGGCTGATTTAGTAGCAGGTAGAAATTTAAAACACATTAAAAATAAGAACGTTTGAACTCCAGGAAAACCAAAAACATTTGGCAGTAAAAAGAAAATGTACTATAGTACACTACAGGGCTCAGCTATAACCAAAGCCATGATAATAAAAATCCTAAACATTAATTTAAATAGAAATTAGGATATAAATGTATTAGGATGGAGAGGAGACAGGAGTGATATAAGAAAGCAAAACTCTCATGAAGTCGACAGATAATAAAGTGTAGTCAAGAATTCGCAGTATAAGCATTTTACTTAGAAATGTAGAAGCAACACTAGAAGAAACAACTAAAACAGTGAAAGTGGTTGCCTCTAGGACGTGAACAACTGGGTTTGGGAGGGGTGAGGTCAGGGAATGTTTTTTGTTGGGAAAGGCAGTCTCCTGTGGTCAGTCTTTCGATGCCCACTCAGAATGGGCCTCGGGCCTAGGACACTTCCTTACCCAGAGGTAAAGAGTCCACACAGCCTGCACCAGGCTCATCCCCTTGTGTGGGAATATCTTTCCTCCTTGCAGGCTCGATGAGTACTTTGTTTCTGCTTAAAGTGTGTGCGTCATATGATACATCGCCAACCTCACTGTTACATCTGTCCCCCTCAGAGAGGGGACAAGGTCTGTCTACTGTGGTCCTTCTGCTATGAGAGGGGTGCATGAGGTGAAATGCCCTGCACTGGCCTCCAGGAGAGACCTGCTGGCCACGGGAAATGGAATGCCTACTACCGAAGGTGATTTTGCTCTGTCTCTTCTCTATGTGAGTAAAGCATTGTTCCATCCAGTGCTTGACTGGGTTACGTTTTCCTTGTTAACTCTGATACCATGATGCAGTGGGCAGAAGTGGTCAGAGTCTTCCTCTGGGATTGATAACCACTGCACAGTATTATAAGCATTGTAGCACTATATGATTTTCTAAATTATGTTCAATTACTATTTTAACAAACATAAAACTTTACTGTCAGCATTGTCTCAAGTAATAGTACTGCAGATGCTAATGGTGTAAGCTCCATTGATACTGGGATTATAATCAGCACACACATTAGTTTCTACAATGCAAATGATGTCGAATTTACCTACCATTTTTAACGAACAATATATTTGGTTTCCCGTAGGAAAAAATAGTATCTCTGATTATGCAATTTCCAAAGACTGAAGCTTTTTGTGGGTACATTTCCTAAATCCATACATAAAGGGATGCGGCAAAACTGACTAAGCTATGTGGTAACACGTAGTTAGAAAAAGAACACTTTTAAGTAAGCACTCTAGGCCATATGTTTGCAGATGGCAGGCAAAACAAGACATATCCACCCAGAAGAACATGGGTTCAGGGACTTTGAGTAGGAATTTGGTGATTAATTGAATATAGAAAAAGAGATGTCAAGGAGGACGTGCATTTGTTTCACTCGAGCAGCAACTGAGGTGCGTGGTGGTGGTGCTCCTTGAGAGAAGGAACACGGGAGAAAGAGTGAATCTGGAGAGCTGGGGGCTTCCCTGGCTGCCCAGTGGTTAGGACTCTGTGCTTCCACTGCAGGGGGCACGGGTTTGATCCCTGGTCGGGGAACTAAGATCCTGTAAGCCGAGCGGCGTGGCCAAAAAAAAAAAAAAAAAAAAAAAAAAACACATAAATTTATAAAAATAAATAAATTTGGAGAGTTGTAAGAGTCTGTTTGAGATGTCTGGTAGTAAAATGGAAGTGTAGGTCAGAGCTCAGGAAAAAGATCTAGATACACACCAGAGTTTCAGAAGCCTTCAACAGAAAGCTGATAGGTGAACTCATGAGCACCATCTGGTAAGGCAGGCAAGGTCCATGAAGGAGAGTGTGTAGAGCTGCAAGAAAGGAGGGACGAAGAATTTTGAGGAATACCAACATTTCATGATGGGAGAAAGAGGAACCTGGAAAAAAGCTGGCTGGGAGAATCCAAAAAGGAGACAGGAATACAAAGAGCGTGTGGCTGGTCTGAGAGCAGCCAAAAGCAGAGAAACTTCTCATTCAGGAATAAGAGGGTAGGTAACTGAGCTCAGCGCTGGTGAGATGAAGGATGGGGGCATGGAGCCAGAAATGCGAAGGTCACTAACGATCTCCATGGGAGAGATTTTGGTGGTCCTGTAGGAAAGGAGACTCTTTTGCACTGGGTTGGTGAGAGAATGGAGATGAGAAAATGGTAACAATGAATATAGATGACTCTCCAAACGAGAAGAGGCAGAAGAACTTTGGGTCATTGCTGGAACAAAAAGCATTAACATTAAACCAACAAAACATTAAACGCTTATTTGCTTGACTAGGCACCTGAATGTCGACCTCTCCCTCCCCTGACCTGCTTTTTAGAAAAACTGGTCCTGTTTTCAGAAATCCTAGCTGCTGTCTTGATCCAAACTGAAAAGACCACCCAAAACCAGTACTGGTCAGAAACTGAATTTCTAGAATTGTTACTGCCAGCAACTCCTGTTGGCATGGGTCTCAATGACACGCTGCATCCTCCCTGACACTGACCTACACCAAGTGTGAGTTCACCCCACTGTGTTGGACTCTGATTTTTGATGATAGCTGATCAGCTTCACAACTCTGGGCAAGGATCACCCCAGACAATCCTCCTTCCTCACTGGCCAGTGCCACTGAGTGTCTACCATGCTTCAACACCTATAGCACTTGTGACAATAATACTTACCATTGTTTAGTGCTAACTATGTGCCAGGTACCATGCTAAGTGCTTAATGGGCATTATCTAATTCCATCCTCTCAACAATTGTATTAATCCTTTTATTTCCAGATGAGCAAATTGTTGCTTAAAGAAATTAAGAAACTTGCCCACATTCACATTTCATAAGTGATGGAGCTAGAATTTGAACTTAGGTTTATCTGACTCCAGGACCATTACCTATGATCATACAAATTAGAATAGACCTGATAGATACACTTATATCCCAATGAAACCAGGCCTCCTGGAGCAAAAAGATTACAGCCTATGGTTCCAGATCAGTGACACATAATAGTTCCCCCCTGTACCTGGCTGCCCAGTGGTTAGGATTCTGTGCTTCCACTGCAGGGGGCACGGGTTTGATCCCTGGGGATCATTGGGCCATATAAGCATAAAACGAACAGCCTTGCGCTAAAAGACCCTTTAATCTAGCTACGGAGATCAGACAGACAGCTTTGAAAATGCAATGAACTAAACAAAATAGCATATGATTCAGGGTGAGATGACTAGTACAGATTAGAAATGCTGTTAGGAGCTAAGAGGAAGAAGAGATTCAATCAAGCTGGGAGGATCAGAAAAGGCTTCCAAGGAAAGACCTGAGCTAGACCTTGAAAAATGGCTCGAATTTTAACAGGAAAAGAAGAGGGAGAAGGATATGAAACCCATCAGCAGATATGAAGTTGGGACTGAAATTTCATGATAGCAAGTGCAGGAAATGAGCAGGTCACTACCATCCGATCTGGGCAGAACCAGTTTTTCTCAGCCTGGAAACATCTACCACCAAACTGGGGAAGTTATCCTTCTCAAGCTCCATTAAAGACTTGTGGCCTGATGATGGTTTTATTTTCTTCAGAGTTAATAAAAAGTTTTCATTTGGTGAGATACTGCTTCGTCCTACCATTCACCAAACCCCAATTCAAGTTATTTCAGGATGTTGATTTCTATTTCCTGATGACTCATGCAGTGGCAGCTTGAAGGAATAGGCTTAAAACCTCTAATTGAGACAGCAAAGAAATTGTGAATTAAAACTTTTGTTATCTGTATTGGTGCCAAAATTTTATGGGAGAATGAAATACATATATTCATGTTTACATACGTTATGAGCCAGATGAGCTCATTAAATTTTCAGAGTTGAAGAAAACTAAAAGTTTTAAAAAATTTTAACTGATTAATTCATCAAAACTTCCAGTTTGATAAATGAGCAGAGGAATTCAGAAAATTGTCTTATGAATGAAAATCTCTCTCTAGAGGGAGGCATTATTATATGACTGGTTATTATAAATAAGAGTAATAACTATTGTATTTATTTAAGAAATGGTGATTAAATAATGAGGTGGTATCTTTGTTCCAGCTTTTGTTTTTCCAACTGAGTAAAAATGAGACACAGGAAAATATCTGACTATGCTTGAGAGTAGAGGATTCAGAAGCAATGCAGGGAATGATCATGTTTGATATTTACAAGATGCTAATGTCCTCAGTCATCCTCTAAATATCATGCTTGGCGTTGCTGATTAAAGTCAATGACTATAACTAGTAACATCCAGTACTACCTTTGGTCCTGTATACACCTTGGAATGTACAGCTCTGGGTTTTTAGAGAGTGTAATTTTTTTTTTTTTTTTTTTTTACGGTGTGCGGGCCTCTCACCATTGTGGCCTCTCCCGTTGCGGAGCACAGGCTCCGGACACTCAGGCTCAGCGGCCATGGCGCACGGGCCAAGCCGCTCCGCGGCATGTGGGATCTTCCCGGACCGGGGCACGAACCCTTGTCCCCTGCATCGGCAGGCAGACTCTCAACCACTGCGCCACGAGGGAAGCCCTAGAGAGTGTAATTTTTGACTGTCTGGAAATCTCAACACATGAAGAGATCCGGCACTCCTCATTTGCATATAATGTCACAATCAGCTCTACTCCATTTTCTGTCAAGTGTCCACTGCTAATTCAGGCATCAAATATTTATGTGTTTAAATATAGTGAGCAAATATTTGTGCCTGGAAAATAATGAGCTGGATTTTAGTTAATTTGAAAAAATAATGACAAAACGAAAAGGCTATGTGAAGTAGAAGCTGTTCTAATTTCAAGGCATTGAGAAGATTACATTTTTGCTTTCATCTATTTTCATTTCAATGTCCCTCACTGTATGATTATGATTCTATGAGTCTTCAGTAAATGACTGTTGCATTGTTTTGCAAATGAAACCAAACTGGCTGACTGTAGTCAATCGAAGCATTGCTGTATAGCCAGGTCTCCAACTGAAGCCAGATTTGTTTATCACTGGTTTGTAGGTGACCCTTGCAGGTATATGCATAAAGGTTTTAATGTTTTGACTAAAGAAGAAAATGTTTGACTTTATTGCTGTTGTTGTTTGCTTGTTTGTGGTATGACTGGTTGGAGAAGATGAGAGATGGCAAAGACGGCAAAGAGGAGAGCAAGAAATTTTCCACTCTCCCTCTGGTGTGACCCCTGCGGAGGGAAAGGAGCCGACTTCAGGAAAGACTATGGAAACTCTGACCACGACCACTGATGCTTCAGGACATAAATGACAAAGCCCTTCACAGAGTCAGGCATCTAAAGGAGTGTCTCTCAGGAACACCAGTGGACCGTATGCACAGCAGAAACATTGACATTTTCAGGGAAAGCAGTACCAGCAGAAACAAGTGAGATCTAAATGAGGAAGCAGACATAGTACAATGGGAACAACCTTGTTCCTAGACACAACTGAGAAACAATCCTCAAATATTCCAGAACTGACTGAGGGAGATTTTAAGAGGTAGCTGAATTCCTATATAAAGAAGGGCTGGGTTGGGAGAAGTGGTGGAGAAATGAGCCCATAAGTATGCTCATGCTCTGTTCTTGCAGCAGTGGCTGGCGTTTAGATATTATATAAATATGACATGTGTTTACAATTTTAATGTTAAAATGTCAACATCCCCTCCAAAGAAAGCCAGGCAAAAAGATTTATCCCAGACAAGTTTGTTTGAAGATTAATCTAAGCATGAACTTCTCTCAGCATGAACATCAGCGAACATAAGTGATGAATATCTGATAGAGTTACTTAATTTTCCTCTACATGATTATTTTTGCAGGACATTATGATTCTTCCATATGCTAAAGAATTGGTTATTCCATTGTCACTCTGGAAAAGTTTCTAAAGGATGAGAAATGTGCTCTCTAACAAAGCTAGGAAGGAGGCAATTATTCACAACCTGTCCCAACTACTGCTGTATCCAGTATTGATGCAGTTAAAGTGACTATAAGCAATTGTCTCTTAATGCATATTTTTCATGTTGCTACTCTAGAATTTTCATTGATAATTTACTATATAATTTACTATAATTTACTAACTATAATTTACTAACATCTTACTTAATGAAAGACTAAATGTTGTTCAACCAAATTGGGAACAAGGGAAGGATGTCTGCTTCCAGCACTTCTACTCCAATCTACTGCAGCTCTAAGCCATTGCAATACGGCAACAAAGGGAAATAAAAAGGCATAGAGATTGGAAACAAAGAAGTAAAACTTTTGTATTCATGGACAATATGATCATGAACATAGAAAATTCTAAGGAATTTACTGAGAAAACCCACTATGACTAATTAGTGAGTTTGTCAGCAAAGGGTCAGAATACAAGACCAATCTACAAAATCAATAACTACTTCTACATACTAGCAATAAATATTCTAAATAAGAACTTAAGTATACCATTTAAAAGAGCATCAAAAATGCATCAAATACTTAAGGACAAATGTGTTCAAATGTGTTTAGGGCTTGTACACTGAAAACTATAAAATATTGCTAACTGAAATTAAAGAAGACCTAAATAAATAGAGAGGTATAACATATCTGGATGTGGATTCAAGATTGTTAATATATCCATTCTCCCTAAATTTATCTATAGATACAACAAAATCCCAGTTAAAGACAGTAGGGATTTTTTTTAGTAGAAGTTCATAAGAAAATGTTAAAATTTATCATTCGTGGTGGATGCTATGAAGTACCACCCATACTCCCTTTCAGAAATAAAGGAATTCTGCTCTTTAGCCACTGGTAGTGCCAACTGTAAACAGTCCTCAGAGGCCAGTCCCATTTGGGATTGGCTAAGCAAAAGAAAACTGTTTCAGCAAGGCCACAGCCCCTACCCAGGGCTGCCTGTATTCAGTAACTGATAGACATAGAGGTTTAAGGGCCTGGCCTTCTTATTCCAACTCAAGACCACTTGAAAGTGATTCCATCTTCTAAATTCCTTGCAACCTCAGTTAAAACATTCCATCGTAACTGCACTGCAGGTTACTTCTCTCTCTGACAAACCCTGTTTCTTTCTCTTCCTTTCCATAAGTGTTGAACCCTGAAGCATTCCCTAATAAACCTCCTGCATGCTCATTTCTATTTTAGAGTCTGCTTCCTGAGGAATCCCACCTGTGACAGAGTCAAGGTATAGGAGTCACATGAACCCAGGGTCCAATTCATCACAAGCAATGACTGCCTAAAATTAGAGTGGTCCAAAAATAGAACACTCTGCTCTGAAAAAAGCAGTCATATTCTTAGCATGGAAAGATCTCAAAATGATTGTAAGACAGGTTGTAGAGAACTTCTGATTTAGTAAAAGATTTAAATATATAACTAAAAAGCCTCTTCCGATTTAAAAAGCCTTCAGTTCATTATATCTCAACTAGTTTTTTGACCTGGGACAAATCATTTGTCCCCTTGAAGCTGTTTCCTTTTTGGGAAAATAACGGTGTTAGATGAACACTGAAGTCGCTGGTGGCCTCCTGTGATTTTACAATTCATAATGTATTTTTATAACAAGTTTTTAAGAAAGGGAGGGCTAGTACGATCCCAGTTTCACAGAAAATGAAGAGCAGGCATGAAAGATTTAGACTCATGGCTACTACAGCATAAAGAGAATGCAGACCACTCTCCGCTAAATTGCTGATTTTCTTTGAGAAGCTCCAAGTTCCTACTTATCATAATTGATTCTAGTTTAATTACTTCCTTAAAGTCACCAAACTTACTCATAACTTATTCTCTTTAAATATCATGCCAACACCTTATCCTCAAGCCAACTGATATATGAAACCATCAATTTGTTTGCTGAAAAGTTTTCTGGTGCTCAGCTAGAAAGTTCAGGAAGTCTTTTATTTCCATATATTGAGAAGAACCATATACTTACCAAAAGAGAAAGGAAGACACACACACACACACACACACACACACACACACACACACACTTTCTCATTACTTTTTAATCCAAAGTCCTTAAAGTCAATGATGCTGGTAACAGGATATTACACTAATGATAATATTAGCATTAGATAATATTAATATTTTTGAAAAGTGCTTTATAGTTTATAAATAACTTTCATGTGCATTCCTATATTTACAAGTAGAGAAGTAATGCCCAAAAAGTAGTAGTAATAATTATTATTATGGCCACTAAGGAAAGAATACAAGAATTAAATTACCCTATAGCATAAAATATTCAGATGAGGCAATGGAAATAGTGCCGGTCACATGGACTATTATCTAATATCTTTCTCTGAAGGATTTTTTAAATTGGAAGAGAAAAGAGTCACGTGTGACAGTGAGGATCTGAGGTGGGTATCTATGGAGGCAAACACCCACTGAACAATCTATTAAGTTTCCTAGAATAGAATCACACACCCACCAACACTTCACAAATTATTTAAATGTTGATATGTCAGAGGATCAGCCCAGAAAAGGTTTTGTGAATTTTTCTTACTAGACCATCGAATACAATAAGAATCCCCTATTAAATTCCAGGGATGTTTTGTAAAGCACACCAACAAAGTAGCCAATATTGCAGCTTTCCAAATCATCACATGGCATCTTTGTATTTGAGCCTCAGCAGCAAAGTTCCTCTGGGATCATTAGGAAACGTCTCTCATCAATTTCAATTATTTAGGGATATATTCAGAAGACAATAAAATGCAAACAAATCACATCTCATACTTTAAAAACACTGCTTGGGGGCTTCCCTGGTGGCGCAGTGGTTGAGAGTCCGCCTGCCGATGCAGGGGACACGGGTTCGTGCCCCGGTCCGGGAAGATCCCACATGCCACGGAGCGGCTGGGCCCGTGAGCCATGCCCGCTGAGCCTGCGCATCCGGAGCCTGTGCTCCGCAAGGGGAGAGGCCACAACAGTGAGACGCCTGCGTACCGAGAAAAAAAAAAACAAACACTGCTTGGATATGTCTACCTTCTCTGAAAAAATATTTTTATTGTTTTGCATCTTCATTTGGTTGAATGACAGAAAACATTCCAATTGGCGAATGAATGAGAAAATTGTCCAACACCTATCCTCCATTTCAATATTCTCCGAGACTAAAAATACACAGATACAGCCCTAGATTTACGTTTCTAGAATGTGAAAACACAGGATGAAAATACAGAATGCCTAAGTATAACTAAAAACGATAGCCCAAAGCAGCTGCTAGCTGATTAATGTTAATTCTGGCTACCACCCTTATGCTTTGTGAGTTGTGGTTTAGAAACAGAAGCAAAGCCCCAAACAAAACAATACACGTAGGATGTTAAAGAGGCTACTGAATTTTGCTATTTTTGTTTAAGGAAAACTATCTTAGGGAGTGAAGGGTAATCCGAGCTCAGGATGGTGGGCTGAGGGCAGCGCGCTGCCTCCGCTCCTGGCACAAATCCCTTTACAAGCCAGGAAACAAAATAAATGAATTCATCTCAACAGTAGAAAACAAAGGAGACACTATAAGGACTCCAGAAAGTAGAGGACTGGATTGAAGGAGGAGACCACAGCCTAAGATGCAACTAAGAGAGGGAAGCTGCACAGAGCAGGGGAAGCACGGCTGCCCCCATGTCTGAGGCTGGCGGACAGCAGGAGCGGGAGAGGGTCCAGAACACACACATCTTCCCTCTCGGCCCTGCTCTCCTGAACCTGCCCAAGGGCCAGGCAAGAGAAACAAGAAACTCCCCCTTCAGGTAAGGGAGAGCGGGCGGAGAGACAGGATGCTGTTCCAGGCAACTCTCGACACCCAGGAGAATAGTGAGCCTTAGACACAGAGTTCTATCTACTTATGATCTCACTCAAAAACTGGTCCTCACTCTGCTGTACAGCAAGTGACTAACACAACATTGTAAAGCAACTATACTCCAATAAAAATTAATTAAAAAAAAAAAAACTGGTCCTGCTTCTCCCGTCAAGCAGGCTGCAAAACCAGATACAGCATTCTCTGAGTTTAAGAGAGAATTTCAGTTACAAAGATGTGCAAGACTCATCAAATATTTAGAGAAAGCCAACACCATGAAAGTGCAATAGAAAATTCAAAAAAGAGAAGAAATTTACATGCAAAGAAAATTGATAGTGTGAGCAGGCCAGGACTTCTGATCATTATAGATAATATTCCAACAAAAGATTCAAGAGAATATTTCATCCTAAAATAAAATCAACAAGAGGTTGAGGAGATTGAAATTTTGCCTACAGAAATAAAAACTAACCAGATGAATAAATACAGGATATCCAACTTACAGAAGTTACAGGAGAAGAGAAAAAGATTGACATTATTTACTGCTTGCAAATGCTGTCTGAAATGATTACTAGAGGATGCAAAGAGTGGGAGATGGGGAGAGAGGGGAAAGAAAGAAAAGGAAAAGGAAAGATTAAAAATACATGAAGAGGGCTTCCCTGGTGGCGCAGTGGTTGAGAGTCTGCCTGCCGATGCAGGGGACACGGATTCGTGCCCCGGTCCGGGAAGATCCCACATGCCGCGGAGCGGCTGGGCCCGTGAGCCATGGCCGCTGAGCCTGCGCGTCCGGAGCCTGTGCTCCGCAAGGGGAGAGGCCACAGCAGTGAGAGGCCCGCGTACAGCAAAAAAAAAAATACATGAAGAAAAAGTGGAATTCAAAGAGTAATGATGAACAATAACAACAACAAAAGAACATTTAGAGTTGTCTCAACATGTTAACAGAACAATAAAACCACAGCAACTATCAAACTAAAATTCCAAACTATATAAAAATGACAAATGCATAGAGGTACCTGTCTAAATAATGGGGAAGATTGCAACTCTGAATAATTAAATACATGTTTGTACAAGAGAAATACAGACATAATTACTCAGAATTATCTTCCAAACAGAGTGAGGAAAAAAAAATCAATGTAAAAGGCTGGAAAGGAGGTAAAAAGAGAAATATATAGCAAGTGAGGTAATTAGAAAACAAAATAAAATTTCCAGAAAAAGTTAAATGAATTGTTAGTTATACTACATATGCCAGGGGGTTAAACGCATCTATTAAAAGAGATAGCAACTCACAGATTAGGTTAAAAAAGAAAAACAAAAAACACCTTATTTATAAACTGTCTATAGAGACATCCTTAAATGTCCTAAAACTGAAAGCACACATGAAAATCTAAAATAACAATGTGGAAAAATACACATTAGGCAAATTACAGAAGAATATAAAACAAAGGAAAAATTAATGTGAAAATATGAAATGATTCCTTAAAAAAAGGACTCCAGTAAGAAGCCACAATAGTTATAAATCTATAAATAGTTAATAAAATAGCTTTGAAATTTATATAATGAAAAACTGTATAAATACAAAGAGATATGAACAATAAAAAATCTTAAAGGAAGATGCTAACAAAGCTGTCTCAAAATCTGACAAGGAGTCAAAACAAAATTAATTAGAATGAATAAAACATTACACATGAAATTCAAACTCTATACACTTTTTTTCAAACACACATTGACAAAGTTTACCATGTATTATTAAGCCTCAAAGGAAATTTCAACAAATTCTCAAAAGTGGAAATCATGGCAACCACCAAGGATAATGCAAAAAAAAAAACAAAACAGAAATTAATAACCTTAACAAAAAATGTTAGCACAGCCCTCCCACTGAAAAAATTATTAAATAACTGGAATTGTTAATCACATTCAAAATTATTCTTAGGTCAAGGGGGCAACAAAATGAAAATTACAGACTGTACAGAAGTATTGAAGAGTGTGAGAATGAGAACATGAGGCTACACCCACAGTGTTACATCAAAGCAGTATTTTAAAAAAGAGAGACCGAAAATTGTTGAACTAAGCTTTCAACTAGATTTTAAAACTCTCAGAAAATTAGGGCAGATATAATTGAGGTTAAAAAAGAGATTAATGAGATTAGAAAATAAGAAAAGTTTAGCAATAAAACCAAAAGGTGATTTTTGGAAAGATCAACCATTTAAAAAACTTTGGGATGTATAATTTCAAAAAAGAGATAAAATATAAATTAACAATGTTGTGAACAAAAGTAGAAATACAGGTAATGACTTTAAACTTTTATTAAAAATACTATATTACTTATCTAGATGAAAATAGACACTTTTAAGAAAACTAAAAGTTTCAAAATTGGCTCCACAAAAAATAGAAAATATAGATTTAGAATAAATTGAAACGTCAGCTGAAGAACTATCTTAAAAACTGTACAAGATCCAGATGGATTTACAGATAAATTTCATAAACTTTCAAGAAACAGATAATTCCAATTTATACCAATTATTTCAAAACATACAATAAGTGAAAGAAGGCAATCGGAAAAGGCTACAGACTGTGTGATTCCAACTAAATGACATTCTCGAAAAGGCAAAACTATGGAGACAGTAAAAATCAGTGGTTTCAAGGGGTTAAGGCATGGGGTAGGAATAAAGAGGCAGAACACAGAAGATTTTAAGGACAATAAAAATACTTTGTGTGATACTGTAATGATGGATACATGTCATTATACATTTGTCCAAACCCATGGAATATACAACACCGAGAAGGAACCCTAAGGTACACTATGGACTTTGGGTAATTATGATGTGTCAATGTAGGTTCATCAATGATAACAAAGGTACAGTTCTGGTGGGGATGTTGATAACAGGGGAATCTATGCATATGTGGGCATGGGAGTATATAGGAAATCTCTGTACCTTCCCCTCAATTTTCCTATGAACCTTAAACTGCTCTAAAAAAGTAATGTCAATAAAATTTAATTAATTTAAAAGTACATAATATGCTTCCTAGCTCATTCCTCAAAGATCACATAACACTAATATCAAAACCAGTAAAAGAGGGGCTTCCCTGGTGGCGCAGTGGTTGGGAGTCCACCTGCCGATGCAGGGAATGTGGGTTCGTGCCCCGGTCCGGGAGGATCCCACATGCCGCAGAGCGGCTGGGCCCATGAGCCATGGCCGCTGGGCCTGCGCATCCGGAGCCTGTGCTCTGTCTGCAACGGGAGAGGCCACAGCAGTGAGAGGCCCGCATACCACAAAAAAGAAAAAAAAAAAAAAAAAAGAAAACAGTAAAAGATAGTATCAGAAAAGGCAACTATGGGTCATTTTCACTGACAAACATAAATTTGTAGCTTAGCTTACTCAATACTGAAGTATATTAAAATAATAATGTATTATAAAATATATATAATAATTTTACATAAACTATATCTCACTATGCTCTGGGAACCTGAATGACTATAGAGTCATTTAGTGGGGGTCCACTTAAGATACAGAATAGAAACCGCAACAGTCATTTTTAGAGATATTTAATATAAAGAACTGTTAACCAGCCAGATATTGAAGAACTGAAAAGACAAAAAGGAATACTAAAATATCATGGGATAGGAAGCTGTAGGAATTACCTACCACCCTTAGGGCAAAGAGAACAGACACAAGGTTAGAATTACTATAATTTAGAAGCTGAGCGACTTCTCAGAGCTGGGGCCCAGATCTCTCAGGATGGGTGCTTGCCAGCTAGTGCTGGTATTGAAGTACAGTAAAACTAGTTCTGGGAATGTTGTCAGAACTACAAACTGGACCCAACTGTTGCTACTGAAACACGCTATCATTGCTGGGATGGAAAATAAATGCTGAGATGTCACTGAAAGGAGCAGGAAGCAAACAGGAGAAACTGTGTTCCTTCTCCCTCCTTCAGCCTTCTAGTCTGCCTCTAGCATCTCCTAATTAGGAGAGCTTAACAGGTAGTTGGCTGGCACAAGAGAAATGTGGTTTACAGAGTCCTGGGCCTGGCATCACAGACAGAGGACAAAAGTGTGGGACTGAAAGTAAGGCAATAGTTTAATGCCAGTCTATGTACATCTGTACATACACTGAAGGTCCCACTGTATTTCCCATAGCCTGGATTTCCCCTTTACGTCCAAATCAAAGAGGTTTTATTTGTTTTATTGCTCTTTATCATTATACACTAAAACATTAAGGAATAAGAACAATAGCCTAATTGAGATAACTTTGATAGTTATAGTCTATATAAATATTTTTATAAAACTCAGAATTTGAACTGTAGTTTTCTTCACTTATACTGCATACCTTGATTTGATTACATTTATTTTAATTTCACCCTTCAATTGTTCAGTTATTCAAATAATTCATGCAAGCGTTTCTTAAAAAACTCATTTTTAATAAGGTCTTTTTGTGTGTTTAAACCAGGCAAGTGGTTTAGTTCAAACTGTATTTACATTAACATACTCTTGAGGTGCTTTTTGAGAACTGTGTGACTTTTTTAACTAGTTGGTGTGCTTTTCCTTTTTCTCCTGTTTAGCTAGTTCCTTGGAATGTGGAGAAGTAACGTCCCTGGATAGAGAGGAAAGCAAAGAGTGACCGGAGATTCTGATTCACATGGAGTTAAGTCTGCTTATCCAGTGGCCTCTGAGCTTTCCTTCTGCACCTACAGGAACCTGCTTCTAACACTTGGCCAGACAAGGTAACTCTCTATCATTCAGTCACTCTCCGTTGTGCAATGAACTCAATCTCATCCCACTTTCATCCTCCCCATTACTATTCCTCACTTTGCCTCCCTCTTTCTGTGCCCACTGAGATGGTGGCTATAAACTACAATTATCACTGTAGCATTAAAAAAAAAAAAGAATGCTGAACCAAAATATTTGTAGTCTTTCTTCAACTCTCATCTCCTTTGAATTATCTCCTTCCTCTGCTGCCATTTACAGCAAAGTTTATCTACAGAACTGTCTACATAAACTTTTCAATCTTTCTCCTCATAGTTATTGTTTGTCTTAAAATTTATATTATTATGAAATAGTTTGTATTTGAAAAGAATGCATGTTTCACTGAGGAAAATATACAAATGGCCAATAAACCCATGAAAAGATGCTCAACATCCTTAACAAGCAGAGAAATGCAAATCAAAACCACGGTGAGATACCACTTCACATCTACGAGGATGGCCATAATCAAAACGACAGATAACAACAAGTGTCTGTGAGGATGTGGAGAGATTGAAATCCTGCTGGTGGGAATAGAAAACGCTGTAGCCACTTTTAAAAAATAGTCTAGCAGTTCCTCAGAATAAACGTAGAGTTACCAAATGTTCTAGTAATTCTAGTCCTAGTTATAGACAAAACAGAAATGAAAGTATATGTCCACACAGTGATGTACAAAACTTGTATATCAATGTATACAGCAGCCAAATTAACAGCCAAAAAATGGAAACAATCAGACCTTTATCAAGTGATGAATGGAAGAAGATGGCAGAGTAGAAGGACACGCTCTCACTCCCTCTTGCGAGAGCACCAGAATCACAACTAACTGCTGAACAATCATTGACAGGAAGACACTGGAACTCACCAAAAAAGATACCCCACATCCAAAGACAAAGGAAAAGCTGCAATAAGATGGCAGGAGGGGCACAATCACAATAAAATCAAATCCCATAACTGCTGGGTGGGTGACTCACAAACTGGAGAACACTTATACCACAGAAGTCCACCCAGTGGAGTGACGGTTCTGAGCCCCACGTCAGGCTTCCCAACATGGGGGTCCAATAACGGGAGAAGGAATTCCCAGAGAATCAGATTTTGAAGCCTAGTGGGATTTCATTGCAGGACTTCGGCAGGACTGGAGGAAACAGAGACTCCCACTCTTGGAGGGCACATACAAATTAGTGTGCGCATCAGGACCCAGGGGAAGGAGCAGTGACCCCATAGGAGACTGAACCAGACCTACCTGCTAGTGTTGGAGGGTCTCCTGCAGAGGCGGGGGGTTGCTCTGTCTCACCGTCAGGACAAGGACACTAGCAACAGAATTTTTGGGAAGTACTCCTTAGCGTGAGCCCTCCCAGAGTCTGACATTAGCCCCACCAAAGAGCCTGTATACTCCAGTGCTGGGTTGCCTCAGGCCAAACAATCAACAGGGAGAGAACTCAGCCTCACCCATCAGCAGACAAGCAGATTAAAGTTTTACTGAGCTTTGCCCACCAGAGCAACACCCAGCTCTACCCACCACCAGTCCTTCCCATCAGGAAGCTTTCAGACAGCAGAAGCAAGAAGAACTACAATCCTGCAGCCTGTGGAACGAAAACCACATTCACAGAAAGATATACAAAATGAAAAGGCAGAGGGCTATGTACCAGATGAAGGAACAAGATAAAACCCCAGAAAAACAATTAAATGAAGTGGAGATAGGCAACTTTTCAGAAAAAGAATTCAGAATAATGATAGTGAAGGTGATCCAGGACCTTGGAAAAAGAATGGAGGCAAACATCAAGAAGATGCAAGGGGCTTCCCTGGTGGCGCAGTGGTTGAGAGTCCGCCGGCCGAAGGAGGGGACATGGGTTCGTGCCCGGGTCTGGGAAGATCCCACGTGCCGCGGAGCGGCTGGGCCCGTGAGCCATGACTGCTGTGCTCCGCAACGGGAGAGGCCACAACAGTGAGAGGCCAGCGTAACACAAAAAAAAAGCAACAAAGATGCAAGAAACCTTTAACAAAGACCTAGAAGAATTAAAGAACAAACAAACAGAGATGAAAAATACAATAACTGAAATGAAAAATACACTAGAAGGAATCAATAGCAGAATAACTGAGACAGAAGAATGGATAAGTGACCTGGAAAACAGAATAGGGGAATTCACTACGATGGAACAGAATAAAGAAAAAAGAATGAAAAGAAATGAAGGCAGCCTAAGAGACCTCTGGGACAACAGTAAACGCAACAACATTTGCATTATAGTGGTCCCAGAGGAGAAGAGAGAGAGAAAGGACCCGAGAAAATATTTGAAGAGATTATACTCGAAAACTTCCCTAACATAGGAAAGGAAACAGCCACCCAAGTCCAGGAAGTGAAGGGAGTCCCAGGCAGGATAAACCCAAGGAGAAACATGCCAAGACACACAGTAATCAAATTGACAAAAATTAAAGACAAAGAAAAATGATTAAAAGCAACAAGGGAAAAATGACAAATAACATACAAGAGAACTCCCATAAGGTTAATAGCTGATTTCTCAGCAGAAACTCTATTAGCCAGAAGGGAGTAGCATGATATATTTAAGGTGATGAAAGGCAAGAACCTACAACCAAGATTATTCTACCCAGCAAGGATCTCATTCAGATTCAATGGAGAAATCAAAAGCTTTTCAGACAAGCAAAAGCTAAGAATTCAGCACCACCAAACCAGCTCTACAACAAACGTTAAAGGAACTTCTCTAAGTGGGAAACACAAGAGAAGAAAAGGACCCTCAGAAACAAACCCAAAACAATTAAGAAAATGGTAATAGGAACATACATATCGATAATTACCTTAAATGTGAATGGATTAAATGCTCCACTCAAAAGACACAGGCTCGCTGAATGGACACTAAAACAAAACCCGTATATATGCTTCTACAAGACACCCACTTCAGACCTAGGGACACATACAGACTGAAAGTGAGGGGATGGAAAAAGATATTCCATGCAAATGGAAATCAAAAGAAAGCTGGAGAAGCAATACTCATATCAGATAAAATAGACTTTAAAATAATGAATGTTACAAGAGACAAGGAAGGGCACTACAAAATGATCAATCCAAGAAGAAGATATAACAATTATAAATATATATGCACCCAACATAGGAGCACCGCAATACATAAGGCAAATGCTAACAGCTATAAAACAGGAAATCGACAGTAACACAATAATAGTGGGGGACTTTAACACCTCACTTACACCAATGGACAGATCATCCAGACAGAAAATTGATAAGGAAACACAAGCTTTAAATGACGCAACAGACCAGATAGATGTAACTGATATTTATAGGACATTCCACCTGAAAACAGCAGATTATACTTTCTTCTCAAGTGCACACGGAACATTCTCCAGGATAGATCACATCTTGGGTCACAAATCAAGCCTCAGTAAATTTAAGAAAACTGAAATCATATCAAGCATCTTTTCCAACCACAATGCTATGAGATTAGAAATCAATTACAGGGAAAAAAACATAAAAAACACAAATACATGGAGGCTAAACAAAACGTTACTAAATAACCAAGAAAGGTTATTGAAGAAATCAATAAAATACCTAGAGACAAATGACAATGAAAACACAATGATCCAAAACCTATGGGATGCAGCAAAAACAGTTCTAAGAGGGAAGTTTATAGCAATACAATCCTACCTCAAGAAACAAGAAAAATCTCAAGTAAACAATCTAATCTTATACCTAAAGGAACTAGAGAAAGAAGAACAAAGAAAACCCAAAGTCAGTAGAAGGAAAGAAATCATAAAGATCAGAGCAGAAATAAATGAAATAGAAACAAAGAAAACAATAGCAAAGATCAATAAAACTGAAAGCTGGTTCTTGGAGAAGATAACCAAAATTGATAAACCTTCAGCCAGACTGATCAAGAAAAAGAGGGAGAGGACTCAAATCAATAACATTAGAAATGAAACAGAAGAAGTTATAATGGACACTGCAGAAATACAAAGCATCATAAGAGACTACCACAAGCAACTCTATGCCAATAAAATGGAAAACCTGGAAGAAATGGGCAAATTCTTAGAAAACTATAACCTTCCAAGACTGAACCAGGAAGAAATAGAAAACATGAACAAACCAATCACAAGTAATGAAATTGAAACTGTGATTAAAAATCTTCCAACAACAACAACAACAAAAATCTTCCAACAAACAGAAGTCCAGGACCAGATGGCTTCACAGGTGAATTCTATCAAACATTTAGAGAAGAGCTAACACCCATCCTTCTCAAACTCTTACAAAAAATTGCAGAGGAAGGAACACTCCCAAACTCATTCTATGAGGCCACCATCACCCTGATACCAAAACCAGACAAAGATGCTACAAAGAAAGAAAATTACAGACCAACATCACTGATGAATATACATGCAAATATCCTCAACAAAATAGTAGCAAACAGAATCCAACAACACATTAAGAGGATCGTACACCATGATTAAGTGGGATTTATCCCAGGGGTGCAAGGATTCTTCAGTATATGCCAATCAATCAATATGATACACCATATTAACAAACTTAAGAATAAAAACCATATGATCATCTCAACAGATGCAGAAACAGCTTTCAACAAAATTCAGCACCCATTTATGATAAAAACTCTCCAGAAAGTAGGCATGGAGGGAACTTACCTCAACATAGTAAAGACCATATATGACAAATCCACAGCAAACATCATTCTCAATGGTGAAAAACTGAAAGCATTTCCTCTAAGATCAGGAACAAGACAAGGATGTCCACTCTCACCGCTATTATTCAACACAGTTTTGGAAGTCCTAGCCACAGCAATCAGAGAAGAAAAAGAAATAAAAGGAATAAAAATTGGAAAAGAAGAAGTAAAACTGTCACTGTTTGCAGATGACATGATTCTATACGTAGAGAATCCTAAAGATGCCACCAGAAAACTACTGGAGTTAATCAATGAATGTGGTAAAGTTGCAGGATACAAAATTAATGCACAGAAATCTGCATTCCTATACACTAATAATGAAAGATCAGAAAGAGAAATTAAGGAAACAATCGCATTCACCATTGCAACAAAAAGAATAAAATACCGAGGAATAAACCTACCTAAGGAGGTAAAAGACCCGTACTCAGAAAACTATAAAACACTGATGAAAGAAATCAAAGATGACGCAAAACGTTGAAGAGATATACCATGTTCTTGGATTGGAAGAATCAATATTGTGAAAATGACTATACTACCCAAAGCAATCTACAGATTCAGTGCAATCCCTATTACATTACCAATGGCATTTTTTACAGAACTAGAACAAAAATCTTAAAATTTATATGGAAACACAAAAGACCCCGAATAGCCAAAGCAATCTTGAGGGAAAAAAAACGGAGCTGGAGGAATCAGACTCCCTGACTTCAGACTATACTACAAAGCTACAGTAATCAAAACAATATGGTACTGGCACAAAAACAGAAATATAGATCAATGGAACAAGGTAGAAAGCCCAGAGATAAACTCATGCACCTATGGTCAACTAATCTGTGACAAAGGAGACAAGGATATACAATGGAGAAAAGACAGTCTCTTCAATAAGTGGTGCTGGGAAAACTGGATAGCTACATGTAAAAGAATGAAATTAGAGTGCTCCCTATCACCATACACAAAAATACACTCAAAATGGATTAAAGACCTAAATGTAAGAAAGACCGGACACTATAAAACTCTTAGAGAAAACATATGAAGAACACTCTTTGACATAAATCACAGCAAGATCTTTTTGACCCACCCCCTAGAGTAATGGAAATAAACAAATAAATAAACAAATGGGACCTAATGAAACTTAAAAGCTTTTACATAGCAAAGGAACTCATAAACAAGACAAAAAGACAACCCTCAGAATGGGAGAAAATATTTGCAAATTAACCAACAAAGGATTAATCTCCAAAATATATAAACAGTTCATGCAGCTCAATATTAAAAAAACAAACAACTCAATCAAAATAAGGGCAGAAGTCCTAAATAGACACTTCTCCAAAGAAGACATACCGATGGCCAAAAGGCACATGAAAAGCTGTTCAACATCACTAACTATTAGAGAAATGCAAATCAAAACTACAATGAGGTATCACCTCACACCGGTCAGAATGGCCATCATCAAAAAATCTGCAAACAATTTTGCAGATTTGCTGGAGAGGGTGTGGAGAAAAGGGAACCCTCTTGCACTATTGGTGGGAATGTAAATTGATACAGCCACTATGGAGAACAGTATGGAGGTTCCTTAAAAAACTAAAAACAGAATTACCGTATGACCCAGCAATCCCACTACTGGGCACACACCCAGAGAAAACCATAATTCAAAAAGACACATGCACCCCAATGTTCACTGCAGCACTATTTACAATAGCCAGGTCATGGAAGCAACCTAAATGCCCATCGACAGACGAATGGATAAAGAAGATGTGGCACATATATACAGTGGAATATTACTCAGCCATAAAAAGGAACAAAATTGGCTCATTTGCAGAGATGTGGATGGACCTAGAGACTGTCATACGGAGTGAAGTAAGTCAGACAGAAAAAATCAAATATCGTATATTAACGTATATATGGAATCTAGAAAAACGGTACAGATGAACTGGTTTGCAAGGCAGAAATAGAGACACAGATGTAGAGAACAAACGTATGGACACCGTGGGGGGAATGTGGTGGTGGGGGGTGGTAGTAGGATGAATTGGGAGATTGGGATTGACATGTATACACTAACATGTACAAAATAGGTAACTAATAAGAACCTACTGTATTAAAAAAAATACATAAAATAAAATTCGAATAAAAAAAGAATTAAGTACTGATACATATTACAACATGAATGAAACTTGAAAATATTATACTAAATGAAAAGAACCAGACACAAAGACCACATATTATATGGTTCTATTTATACGAAATGTCCCAAACAGGCAAATCTAGAGAGACAGAAAGTAAACTAGTGGTCGCATAGGGTTGGGGGCATTGGAAATAGGAATGGCTGCCAGTGAGTATCAGGTTTCTTTTGGGGGTGCTAAAAATGCTCTAAAATACATTATGGTGATGGTTACACAATTGTGAATAAACTAAAAACCACTGAGTTGTACATTTTAAATGGATGGACTGCATGGTATGTGAATTATCTCTCTATAAAGCAGTTTTTTAAAAAGGAATGGAAAAGAATGTATATATGGTCCAAAGATTACCTAGTTTAAGAATTCTACTATTTCTGCCACGTCCCTTATTTGTCTTTTTCCACTGAAATGTAGCAGTTATTTATATAATCTATTTTGTTAATGAAAAGTGTTGCAAATTTCTTCTTCCAGTTTGCTGCTGTTTTATACATTATTTAAGGTCTCTTTGGATGAACCTAAGGTCTCAATTTTATTGAGTCCAATTTACCAATCTTTTCATTTTGAGATTATGGTATATGTGATTTCTTAAGAAATTCTCTCCAGTCCTGTAAAATATTCTTAGATATTCATTCTCTAAAAATTTTAAAGTTTTATTTTTCACATTTAAGTTCTAACTAAGCCTAGAATTGAATTTCATATATGGCATGAGATAGAGATTCAATTATCTATTTTGCATATATGTAATCAACATAATAAAAGGCAACATAATAAAATAATTTCTCACTGATCTGCAATGCCACTTCTCCCAAATGGTTCATTTCTCTAAATGAATAGGTCAGTTTCTAAACTTCCTGTTCTGTTCCATTGATCTATATATACATCCATTTTTAATTATTATAATGTTATAAGCTCTGTGATTTTGTTTCTTCAGGTGTGTTTTGACTATTCTTGGCCCTTTATTCTTCCATAAACATTTTAGAACCAGCTTGTAAATCTGCACAAAAATTAGTGTTTGGGATTGTTATGGAATTGCACTGAAATACATTTTATACATATATAAAATTGAGACCTTCATGTTATTAGCTCCTCCTATCCATAAACATGATCTATCTCTTCATTTAGTTAGGTCTACTCTATAACCTTCTAGTTAAGTTTTCTAGATTTTCTTCATTGAGGTCTTGTATATCTTTACTTGATATATTATTAGGCCCTTAATTTTTTTTATTGCTCTTGTAAATGGCATCTTTTTTCATATATTTTCTATTTTTCCTTGTGTATAGATATACAGTTGGGTTTATATGTTGTCTTTATATCCAATATTGTTGCTAAACCTTCTTGTTAATCTAATAATTTCTCTGTATTTTATTGGGGATTTTCTGCATGGTTAATTATATCATGTATAAATATTTACAAATATGTCTTCCTTTCATATTCCAATACTTTTTGTTTTCTTGTTCTCCTGAAAAGTCTGAGATCTTCAATACAAGACTGAAAAAGGAAAGAGAGGGAGACAGAGAGAAAGAGAGAAAATGCATGTGGTGAGTATCTGTGTCTTGTTTTGATCTGAAAAGAAGTGTTTCCACTCTTCCTAAGAGTTTTTATCATTAATAAAAGATGGAGAGGTTTTTCTCCATCTACTGAGATAGTTGTATGATTATTCTTCTTTAATTTTCAAGTGATATATTATGTTTAGTGCTAAATCAACCTTGCCATTTTGGTCATGATTTTATACTTTCATGGAGATTTAAACAATAAGTATGTACCTAGTATACTAGTTGTCTTTCTACACTGTGTCTCATAAAACCTCAGAAAACTGAATCAAAGACCTCAATAAGCTAGAGTAATAAGCTAGCTTCTAAATGAGTACCAACTATTAACAACCCTCCATAATTTGCTTAAAAGGAAATCACAAGGAGTTCGGTTATTTTACAGAAATTATATACATATATAAATATACGATTTTTGACCAGAAAAATTTGACAAAGACCTTATATTTCTGCATCTGCTCAAGGTCCTTCAGAAGTACCTGCACCTCCCTTTTGCAGGCCATGAGAATCACTGCTCTGGTCACAGTCCACATCCTACCACCTATAATCTATAAATACGTATCTATTTACCTTCTGTTTACTAAAACAAAGTCTATGCATCTCAGATTTTGAATTATTTTGTTCTATATTTCCCAAGATTTTCTCTTTGGAAAATAATTTTATCTTCTTTCTTCAAATTACTACTTAAAATATCTCATTAATTTTGTCTTCTCTAAAAACCCCATCTGATTCAATCCTTCTAGTCTTTTCATTGAACTATTTTATTCTTCAACTATTGATTTTTTCCAGTCCTCGGTAGCGTATTACCTTTTGATAATGACTATGTGAAATATATAAGGAGCACGAGGTTTGACACATAAATTGCCTTGATATGTATTAATCATCTGTTTAAATTCTTCCATTAAATCCCTCCATGAAATCCAAGCTAGTTACAGGCTGTTTACGACATCCACACTTCCCTCTACCAAGGAACATATTGTCTTACCTACAATTAATGTTCTGGGATATGTCCAGAGCTACTATTCCTCTCCCCCTTCCACCACTATAAATATGTCATACGCTGTTCTCTTAGGAGTCCCTGCTCTGCAGCCTACTTTTTCTTTCCTATTCATTATTACAGTCTCTATTAGTAAACTGGCCTCTTTCCTAGACTTGATCAGATCCCAGCTGGTTGGACTACAAGCACTTTGTAATCAGGGCCAAGACTTAAGATCAGATAAGGAAGCGTTATTTCTGTCCAAGAAACTTACATTTCAGGTTGCCAATAAATGAGGGATTTGCTGCCAAGTTTTTCTAGAGTAATGTTTTGAATCTTCTACCAAAGAGATACATAATGAAATTAGCATTTGAAAATACTGCACAGTAATCATTTCTATAGGAATTAAAATCAAAGCTCATAAACCAAACAATGAATAGGACCAAATAAGGCCCTTAATAAACATCGTAATAAAAACCCTGAAAGAGACAGAGTTCAAAAGTGTGAATTATTAGCTGAAATAAAAGCGACCCCAAAACCTGATTTTCAAACACTTAGTAAACTACAGGGCATATGAATCTAGGTCATTTCCTGTGAATGTATACAAGGAAAAATAAAGTTTAGAGTGAACAGTAGCATGGAGGCATGTGGAGCAGGAAATCTAATAAACTTTTAAAGAAAACACTTAAAAGAATACTCGTAATTTTTCACCTAAAGATTGACTTTCCTACCTTCCCTTATGATCTCCATTCCTACCTTTTCTCTCAAGAGCCATCAGCCTTTTTGAGGGCGTGCCTTTTGGGTGAATTTTTACCAAGTACCTCACTGACATATAGACATGTATAGGAGATATATATACAGTGGAGTCAGTTTTCTCTACTTAAACTTTACTGACTATGAATTATTCTTATCTACCTCACCACGAACTCAAGTTGCATTTTGATGAAGTATGGGCCTCCAATGCTTCTGTTTCAGCAGCTTCCCATCCTGTGAGTGAGACAGGGTGGGATGCTTAGGAGGGACATTGGAGGGGCCAGCAGGACCCCTCATCATGAGGCCTTTGACCACAGGCCCTTCACTACCTGGGCCTCGGTGCCTTTGCCTGAAAATTAGAGACTTATCCAGATGATGCTAGAGTCCCAGCCACCTCTACCTGCCACAGGCCAATGAGAAGAAATTGGTGCAAAAGAGGGATTTTTCAAAATATGGAGAGAAAATGAAATGAAACATCCATATCCTTTCACGCTAAGTAGTTCTCCATGTTAACCTCTACTTTTATACTCTTCACTCTCTGGGTCTTGTTGGTCCTGCCAATTTCTCTATTATGAGTCCCTTTGGCAGTTACAAGTATATCCCATAGAGTAGTCACATGATCCCAAACTCTGTATCCTCTTGCTATTACTAGGATACAGAACAACAGTAACACCAAAGTTACTATTTTCCATACTGGAGAGTCTGAAATCAGTTTACAAACTGTGTACATGTGAAAGAAATGTGAATTTCTTGTCACGAAGATTCATTTGGGGTAAAACATCAAAGAGCAATGTTATCATCAGGGTTTGGTCAGAGATGTGTAATTTATGATAGGGATTTGATGATATGCAATTATGGGAGCTGGTTCACAGTAAGGATGTGCTATGTCTTGTACTGGAGTCTGAAGTCTGCAGTAAAGGCAGTAAGAAGAAAAAAAAGATGAATATAAAGTGGGGCAGCAAACTGGAATCTATGAGGCTGACTTGGAATCAACAAGGATAGCATGGAACCTGCTAAAACCTTTGATATCGATGATGGGAGTGCCGCATGGGAGAAACAGGGGCTCCCTCAATGTAGAGCTAAACATGCACCTGGTCAAAAAGCTTAAGGAGGATCTGGGGGGAGCCAGAGGCACCCGCGATCGTGGGCCCAGCCACTGCCACACACTAACCAGCTGAGCCAGAAGGTAATTGACGGCACATGTGAACCACGAGAGGCCATCACACCTTGTACTGATTGTCCTAACATTAAAAAATAAGATGGCTCTCCTTTGCTTTTATTTCTCCAAATCCGATGCAAAATGTCTCTTACGGTCCAGGCTAGACCAGAACTGACAAGCAAGAAAATTCTGGGAAAGGTACTTCCAGTTTAGCTCAGTTGACGTAACGCAAATCCACCACAACCTGTCCCTTGTCCACGTAAACCTCTTTCAATTATACTTAACTTCAAAATAAAGCAAATAGCAACACAATGCAGAACATAATACAACTGTAGCTCATATAACTGAAAGACATACTGATTCTCTCTCCAATAGAGGATACAAAGTCTTTTATCTGTCTTTGGAGGAGAGCTATTCCTCTCCTGTGCCACATTGCTCTTCCCCTTTGATATTCTGTAACATAAAACTGAGATATAAGTTAACTGTTATTAACACATCTTATGTTAGACGCAGAAGGGAAAAAGGAGAAACTTTTTTGATATTCATAACAAAAGGAGGAGGAAATGCATTTAATTATTATAGTTCTCATTTCTGCAATTACCCATAGCTGGTACTTATAATTACTTTCTTCCACTCTCCATTCCATAACCTCTTTGCCCTTAGTAAGCACCTCGGCTAGTTGCAGTTCCTTGCCTGATGGAGTGACCCCAAACTTTCATTCCTGGAAGGTTCTGGGTCTTAGTAATAATACCTGTATTGGATTGTTGTAGTTTTCTATTGTCTTTAATCACAGAGCTTGAGAGTACTAAGAAGCATCCCGAGAGATCTCTTGCATCTCAAACATAATCCTGCTTACCTCCACGGTGTAGAGACAATCCAATATTTCCCTTGTTAGCCAACACCAATTATTCCATCCAGTGCAGTGGTCCATTCTTTGCCTGTTAATGAATAACACCATTGCCATGTCTCCTGGTAGCAGCATTTCTCCCTCCAGAACTAGGACTGCTAAAGCAGTATGGTATCCTGTAGAAGGGAGAAGGGACCTGGTATCCTGTAGAAGGGAGAAGGGACCAAGACCACTGAGGACTACATATGACTTAGGGATGGAAAGTAGCCCTGAGGTAGGGCAGTGAAGGTTTATCACTTACCCTGCCAGCTGACAGCAAATGCTTCTGATGGTCTTTACTAACAGCTGTAGATAGGCAAAAGCATTCACTTGATCAACAGCTGTAAACCAGGTGCCTGGAGATGTGTTGACTTGTTTCAGCAACAAAACCACATCTGAAAGAATACCTGCAATTGAAGTCACCACCTGATTAAGTTTACGGTAACCCATCACTGATCTTCATGATTGTCGTATGCATAGGCCAAACAGGCAAGTTGAATGGGGAATCACCACTGCTGAATCTTTCAAGTCTGTGATGATATTATTAAGCTTTAAAATCCAAGATGCAGTTTTTTAAAAAATTTTTTGGTAGGGAGAGGAAGTTGTAGTGGCTTCCAGTTGATTCTCTCTAACTTATTAGTTCTCGCTCCATAGCAGCAAATACTTGGGCACCCAATTCCTTGACTCTATAAGCACTTGGTTACAGTTGTCTACAGCTGGTAATTTAAACCACTTGTTTGTTATTGAATGCCACTGACGATTAGAGTCTCATTTACCATTGGAAGCAGGGTCATTAATTCCTTTTTAAATCGAAACAGATCAATGAACTATTTTCAGACAACCTAGAAGCAACTGAGAGCAGAACTTCTGAGATTTGTAAGACAGCATCAAATAATCTTACGTATGTATAATTGGAGACCCACAAAGAGGGGAGGGAGAATGAGGCTGAAGAAATACTTGAAGAGATAATTACAAAAAAAAACTTTCCAAAATTAGTCAACCTATAGAACCAAGAAACTCAGTGCAGGAACTTTAAGCAGGTTAAATACAAAGAAAGACACACCTAGACACATCATAGTCAAACTGCTGACAAAAACTGATAAAGGACAAATCTTAAGAGCAATGAGAGAAAAAAAATACACATCACAAACAGAACAATTATATTGATGGCTGATGTCTCACCAGAAAGAATAAAGGCTAGAGACACTGGGATGACATTTGTAAAGTACTTGAAAAAAACTGCTCAAACTAGAACTTGGTATCTAGGGAAAATATCCTTCAGAAATGTAAGCAAAAT
This sequence comes from Tursiops truncatus, assembly GCF_011762595.2. NCBI lineage: Eukaryota > Metazoa > Chordata > Mammalia > Artiodactyla > Delphinidae > Tursiops > Tursiops truncatus. Next base: position 24,093,571 of record NC_047054.1, on the reverse strand, counting down.
AAAACATTTTCAGAAAGATAAAAGTTCTTGCATTACAAGAAAAGCTAGAATAAGTTTCTCAAGCTAAACGGAAATAAAAATTCAGATAAAATATCAAAACTTCAGAAATAAAGAGCATCAGAAAGAGTAAATATTTTTTATAAATAAAAAGCCATTTTATTTTAAAAAAGGATCTGTATTATATATAGAGTATCCCAAAATTCTTAGGGTAGTTTAAAGCTTTAATTAACTTCAAAAACATAAATGTTACAAGCTTATATAAAATTCATTTGTAGGTTTATTGATTTACATTTCAAAGCTTATTTTGTGAATTTTAACTTTTTCTGGGTGATAGTTTCTAGATAGTCAGATATAAGAGGTATCTAGTTTGGCCATATCAGCCACCTGATTACTCTCCATTAGACTTTTTCTTTAGGGACATGTAAAGAACAGACATTTTGTTTAGGTAACTCATAAGTATCATGTGTATATCAAAACAATTTCCTTTGGATGATCCTGAGTCTAGGATTACAAATGGTCACTTCACCATTTTGGTCACTGAGCAGCAGTTGATGAAATTTTTACAAAATCCAAATTTGACTAAAACAATGTATAGCATAAGATGTTGGTTACATTGAAGTTGAATAAAAAAATATATTAATATTTTAAAATTTTAAATAACTTTTGAAATGTGTTTTTTAAATAAATTTGTAGCACTTATGTTATTAAAGCTTAAGACTTCACTAAAACTGGGACTTCCCTGGTGGCGCAGTGGTTAAGAATCCACCTGCCGATGCAGGGGACACAGGTTCAAGCCCTGGTCCAGGAGGATCCCACATGCTGCGGAGCAACTAAGTCCGTGCACCACAACTACTGAGCCTGTGCTCTAGAGCCTGCATGCTGCAACTACTGAAGCCTGTGTGCCTAGAGCCTGTGCTCCACAACGAGAAGCCACCACAATAAGAAGCCCGTGCACCACAACGAAGAGTAGCCCCCCACTCGCTGCAACTAGAGAAAGCTCACACACAGCAATGAAGACCCAACACAGCCAAAAAGTAAATAAATAAATTTATTTAAAAAAAAGACTTCACTAAAATTTACATGCTGATTTATTTAAAAAACAATAATAGCAATATATTGTGGAGTTCATAGTATATGAAGAAGTAAAATATAAAAAAGATCACAAAAGGTGAGAAGGAACGAAGAAGTACAGTGTTGTAAGATTCTCTCACAATCTGTGAAGTAGTATATTATTTAAAGATAGATTGTGATAATTTAAGTTTGCATATTGTAATCAATTTAGAGCCGCTACTATAAAATTGACACAGTGATATAGATTAAAAACTCAAATAACACGGAATATTAAAAAATATGTGATTTAATGCAAAGTAGTCAGAAATGGAAAAATGGAAGAACAAAGAACAAATGGGGTTTTAAAAAATTAAATACCAAGATGCATGTGTTCATAAACTCTTTGTTTTTCTCTTGTCACTTTGCCTTTGTCAGTTCATTTCACAGGCCCAGCCACTGAAGCTGAGGGTAGAGGAATCTTTTAGCTTGCCTAGCTAACCCGCACCCCTAGTTCAAGTTTCAGCTCAGGTGTAATTTCTTCCAGTAAGCATTCCTAGACCCCCAGAACTGTGGTCAACTCACCTTATCTGTGCTCCCCAAGCACCCTGACAAAGTGCATAATCTGTCACTTTTATGATGCATGGAAGTGAGCCCTTTCCAGATCCTTCTCACTTGCTAAGTCCTGCTAAGAACTTGGTGGTCCTTAGCAGAGACTTGTGTGTCAGTCCTAGCCCAGTGCTGGCACATAGGAGAGCCTCCATATATGTTACTAAACAGGACGAAACTGAAGAAAGGCAACAGATATAAAGAAATAGGAAATAATAAAAGAAAAAGGTGTCACCATTTACAGAGGGTCCCATTCAGATAGAAACTGCCAGGAGATTTCCATCCTGAATGCAGAAATAATAAAAATTTAATCTGTAAAAACTAAATGGAGAATACAATAAAACCTGGCAAAAGAAAATATGTTACACTTTGTATTAAGCAGTCTTCAGATTCAATTCCAGAGAACCAGCCTTCAAAGAAAAATAAATTTTAAAATATCATGGGACTTCCCTGGTGGTCCAGTGGTTAGGGCTCCATGCTTCCACTGCAGGGAGCATGGGTTCAATCCCTGGTCAGGGAACTAATATCCCGCATGCCACACTGCGCGGCCAAAATAAAATAAAATATTGCACAAAAATATTGCTCAGACCCAAGTGTGGTTTTTCAAGCAAACAATTTTGGAACATCTTTCAATACCATGTTTACCTTAAGAGATTCAAAAACACTGTTCTCTTCTCATCTGTTCTCCAGATTTTTTTCCCTACTCATTTCTTTGCCTTTCCTATCACCTTCATTTAAACACAATTAAATGTTCTGTCACAGACACTAGATCATAACTTCAGGTGCAAAACGAATAAAAAACAGCTCTTTTAAAAAGAGAGAGAGAGAGAGTACATAACTGCTGGCCGCATGCAGCATAACAAAGGAGGCAAGAGAACAGGGCTGGAACTTTCTCCAATACCTCCCTTAACATGGAATTGGCCCTGCAGTCTCCAGAAGCCCCAGTCTCTGCACTTCATAAGCAAACCTAAATCTATTCTGCTTCTCCTAAGATGGGTACTGAACTCTGAGGCCAGAAAACCTGTTTTAGGATCCCTCCTGAGGCAGACACCAGGCCTCAAACTTGACACCAAGTAGAGAATCATGCATCTGACTCTGGTGTTCCTTGGAGGGCACTGAGTAATTTAATTTTCACTTTCCCCACTCTCTCCCTCCACCATCCCCTCTTGATTCTTACCTAAAATCCCTCCCCTAAATATTTACTCTCTACTGTTCAAAAGTCAGGATTCCTCTATTCCAGTGTTTCCTAAACATACCCTATCATGTGAGTCACCTGGTGTGCTCTGTAATACACAGATTGCCCCAGGACTCTGCCTTTGAGATCATGATTCAAAAGGTCTGGGAAGGGGCCCAGGCTACTTCATTGAATGCAAATGTCCCAAAGGAGGGATAACAGTTTACGCTTTTGTTTTATTCGTTTGATTTGTTTATACCTCGCCTCTTTCAGAGAAGCGTTAGAGATGCCCAGCTACAAGGTGAACTAAGAGGCTTCACTGATTCACAGTGTGATGACGAGCATGCAGAGCTGTGTCGCTGCTTTCCTGGGTAACCACAGATCCACTGTACCCCTCAGTGCTCACCAGCTCAGCACCAGAAGGAAGAGCCCTAGGCTAGGAGTGGATCACACTGTCAGCCCTTTATCATCAGCTGTTTGAACTTTGCAACTTATTAAGACTCTTGGCTAACACATTTCTTCAACTATCAAAACTATAGTGTTGAATTTGATGATCTTGGAATGTGGCTGCCTACCTCACATGTAAAACAAGCCCATTCATGCCAAAGTCTTACGAGACTTCTAGAGAAAATTGGTAAGTAACTATACTACAGCCTTATTCAGCCTTCTCTGAGCAAATGCAAAAATGAAGCATTCCCTTTTGCCATTTATTATGAATGGGGTTGAATTGTATCCCACTCCCCAAAAAAGGTATGTTGAAGTCCTAACCCCCACCATCTCAGAATGTGACCTTACTTGTAAATAGAATTCTTGAAGATGTAATCAAGTTTAGGTGGGAGATCATACTGGATTAGGGTGAGCCCCAATCCAGTGACTGGTGTCCTTATAAAAAGAGGGAAATTTGGACACAGAGACACAGGGAAGACAGCCATGTGAAGACAGAGGCAGAGAATGATGATGCATCTACATGCCAAGGAATGCCAAGGACTGCCAGCACCACCAGATGCTAGAAAGAGACAAGGAAGGATTCTCCCCTAGAGAGCATGGCCCTGTAGACCTCGATTTCAGACTTCCGGCCTCCAGAACTGTGAGAGAATAAATTTCTGTTGTTTGAAGCCACATAGTTCATGGTACCTCATTACAGCAACCCTAGGAAACTAATTCACTATGTACCTTATAAAATATAACCATAGAATTGTGATGATTAGGACTATATCTAACTTAGAGCTAATGCTCATCCACTTATCCACCTCTTCAAAAAGAATTTTAAAAGGGAAAAAGTGGAGTTTAAAAAGTGTATCCAAGGGCTTCCCTGATGGTGCAGTGGTTAAGAATCCGCCTGCCAGTGCAGGGGACACGGGTTCAAGCCCTGGTCTGGAAAGATCCCACATGCCGCGGAGCAACTAAGCCCATGCACCACAACTACTGAGCCTGTGCTCTACAGCCCACGAGCCACAACTACTGAGCCCACGTGCCACAACTACTGAAGCCCAGGCGCCTAGAGCCCATGCTCCCTCAACAAGAGAAGCCACCGCAATGAAGAGTAGCCCCCGCTTGCCACTACTAGACAAAGCCCATGTGCAGCAGCAAAGGCCCAACACAGCCAAAAATAAATAAATTACATAAATAAATTTTAAAAAAACCTTCTTCTGTATAAGGAAGACACAGGAGTTCCATTTCTAGATCTCTATATAAACTATTTAGAAATTAAATTTAAATGCCATTAAGGAATTATATGAAGAAAACTATTAAATTGTATATTAGGATATAAAGCTAAATAAATAAGGAAGTATACCTAATGCACAGATGAGAAGAGTTACTATTTCAAAGGCCTAAGTTCTACCCAAATTAATGCATAAATTTAAAGCAATTTAAAGCTGGAGGAGTGTGGTCATTGTTTGGAAACTTTATAAAGTGCTCCTAAAGTTTATCAGGAAGAAAAATTATACCAAAATATACACACACTGTCATACACATAATTAAAGGGTGGCAAGTGGCATCTTTCCTTACAGACTTTAAAATACTCAGTGAAAAAATATGATTTTTGGTGAATTTAAAGACAAAAATTTGATTAAAGAAATTTAATCAGAAGTACAGAAAGGAATATATATAAAAATATTTAGACATGATAAAGTGGGGAAGAGAATGAATAATAATATTAATCAATGATATTATAATAAGCGGTTAACCATTCGAAAAATCAAGTTAAGAGTTCCACTTCACACATTTCACATAAATAAATTCCAGGGAGACGACAAATTTAAATGTTAGCTGAATGACTGGATAATAATGGGGTAAAGAAGGTCTTTGAAAGCATATATAAACTGTCATTTGCCAACAGGCAATTAAAACAATTTTTAAAATCCAAAGTAAACAAAGGTATAACAAACTGAGGAACTACGTATTACAGACAACTGTATTGTCTCTGATGAATAAAACACTCTTACAAAATTAGGTAGGACAAGTTGACAACCCAATGGAAAAATGAGTCAAGAATATGAATAGGCAACTCAACAAAAGAAGAAACGAAAACAGCCAATAAATATAGGAAAACAAAAAACATACATTCAACTTCATGAAAAATAAAATTGTAAATTATTACACCAGTGCAATACCACGGTGTTATACAGATCTCCTCAAATATGGATGTGGGGAGGGTAAATTGTTCCTATCTCTCTCGAAGGCAGTTTGGGAACATGCATCAAAAGTCTTAAAATGTGCAGATTTTGATTCAGTTATGTTTACATGTAGGAATCTCAATTATATAACAAAATGTATATCTAAAATTGCTTGTCATTTATTATTTATAATAAAAAATAAAAACAAGCCAAATATCCAGAATTAGCAAATAGTTAAAGGACTTCCCTGGCAATCCAGTTGTTAAGACTCCGTGCTTCCACCGTAGGGGGCGCGGGTTCAATCCCTGGTCAGGGTACTAAGATCCCACATGCCGCACAGCCACAAAACCTTAAAAAACGTTTTCAAATTTTAAAAATAAAAAAAAATTTTTTTGACATATAAAATTATTTATTATAAGTTTCAGTATACTCAGAAGATGTCTTTTTTTAACACATTTATTGGAGTATAATTGCTTTACAATGGTGTGTTAGTTTCTGCTTTATAACAAAGTGAATCAGCTATACATATATCCCCATATCTTTTCCCTCTTGTGTCTCCCACCCACCCTCCCTATCCCACCCTTCTGGGTGGTCACAAAGCAAGGAGCTGATCTCCCTGTGCTGTGCAGCGGCTTCCCTCTAGCTATCTATTTTACATTTGGTAGTGTATATATGTCCATGACAGTCTCTCACTTTGTCACAGCTTACCCTTACCCCTCCTCGTGTCCACAAGTCCATTTTCTATGCTTGTGTCTTTATTCTTGCCCTGCCCCTAGGTTCTTCAGAACCATTTTTTTTTTTTAGATTCTATATATATGTGTTAGCATAGGGTATTTGTTTTTCTCTTTCTGACTTACTTCACTCTGTATGACACACTCTAGGTCCATCCACCTCACTACAAATAACTCAATTTCGTTTCCTTTTATGGCTGAGTAATATTCCATGGTATATATGTGCCACATCTTCTTTATCCATTCATCTGTCGATGGACACTTAGGTTACTTCCATGTCCTGGCTATTGTAAATAGAGCTGCAATGAACATTGTGGTACATGACTCTTTTTGAATTATGGTTTTGTCATGCTATATGCCCAGTAGTGGGATTGCTGGGTCGTATGGTACTTCTATTTATAGTTTTTTAAGGAACCTCCATACTGTTCTCCATAGTGGCTGTATCAATTTACATTGCCACCAACAGTGCAAGAGGGTTCCCTTTTCTCCACACCCTCTCCAGCATTTATTGTTTGTAGATTTTTTGATGATGGCCATTCTGACTGGTGTGAGATGACATCTCATTGTAGTTTTGATTTGCATTTCTCTAATGATTGATGATATTGAGCATTCTTTCATGTGTTTGTTGGCAATCTGTATATCTTCTTTGGAGAAATGTCTATTTAGGACTTCTGCCCATTTTTGGATTGGGTTGTTTGTTTTTTTGATATTGAGCTGCATGAGCTGCTTGTAAATTTTGGAGATTAATCCTTTGTCAGTTGCTTCATTTGCAAATATTTTCTCCCATTCTGAGGGTTGTCTTTTGGTCTTGTTTATGGTTTCCTTTGCTGTGAAAAAGCTTTTAAGTTTCATTAGGTCCCATTTGTTTATTTTTGTTTTTATCTCCATTTCTCTAGGAGGTGGGTCAAAAAGGATCTTGCTGTGATTTATGTCATAGAGTGCTCTGCCTATGTTTTCTTCTAAAAGTTTGATACTGTCTGGCCTTACATTTAGGTCTTTAATCCATTTTGAGTTTATTTCTGTGTATGGTGTGAGGGAGTGTTCTAATTTCATACTTTTACATGTACCTGTGCAGTTTTCCCAGCACAACTTATTGAAGAGGCTGTCTTTTCTCCACTGTATATTCTTGCCTCCTTTATCAAAGATAAGGAGACCACATGTGCATGGGTTTATCTCTGGGCTTTCTATCCTGTTCCACTGATCTATATTTCTGTTTTTGTGCCAGTACCATACTGTCTTGATTACTGTAGCTTTGTATTATAGTCTGAAGGCAGGGAGCCTGACTCCTCCAGTTCCGTTTTTCTTTCTCAAGATTGCTTTGGCTATTCGGAGTCTTTTGCATTTCCATACAAATTGTGAAATTTTTTGTTCTAGTTCTGTGAAAAATGCCAGTGGTAGTTTGATAGGGATTGCACTGAATCTGTAGATTGCTTTGGGTAGTAGAGTCATTTTCACAATGTTGATTCTTCCAGTCCAAGAACATGGTATATCTCTCCATCTATTTGTATCATCTTTAATTTCTTTCATCAGTCTTATAATTTTCTGCATACAGGTCTTTTGTCTCCTTAGGTAGGTTTATTCCCAGATATTTTATTCTCTTTGTTGCAATGGTAAATGGGAGTGTTTTCTTAATTTCACTTTCAGATCTTTCATCATTAGTGTATAGGAATGCTAGAGATTTCTGTGCATTAATTTTATATCCTGCTACTTTACCAAATTCATTGATTAGCTCTAGTAGTTTTCTGTTAGTATCTTTAGGATTCTCTATGTATAGTATCATGTCATCTGCAAACAGTGACAGCTTTACTTCTTCTTGTCCGATTTGGATTCCTTTTATTTCTTTTTCTTCTCTGATTGCTGTGGCTGAAACTTCCAAAACTATGTTGAATAACCGTGGTGAGAGTGGACAACCTTGTCTTGTTCCTGATCGTAGTGGAAATGGTTTCAGTTTTTCACCATTGAGGACGATGTTGGCTGTGGGTTTGTCATATATGGCCTTTATTATGTTGAGGAAAGTTCCCTCTATTCCTACTTTCTGGAGGGTTTTTATCATAAATGGGTGTTGAATTTTGTCAAAAGCTTTCTCTGCATCTATTGAGATGATCATATGGTTTTTCTCCTTCAGTTTATTAATATGGTGTATCACATTGATTGATTTGGGTATATTGAAGAATCCTTGCATTCCTGGGATAAACCCCACTTGATGATGGTGTATGATCCTTTTAATGTGTTGTTGGATTCTGTTAGCTGGTATTTTGTTGAGGATTTTGGCATCTGTGTTCATCAGTGATATTGGCCTGTAGTTTTCTTTCTTTGTGACATCTTTTTCTGGTTTTGGTATCAGGGTGATGGTGGCCTCGTAGAATTAGTTTGGAGTGCTCCTCCCTCTGCTATATTTTGGGAGAGTTTGAGAAAGACAGGTGTTAGCTCTTCTCTAAATGTTTGATAGAATTTGCCTGTGAAGCCATCTGGTCCCGGGCTTTTGTTTGTTGCAAGATTTTTAATCACAGTCTCAATTTCAGTGCTTGTGATTGGTCTGTTTATATTTTCTATTTCTTCCTGGTTCAGTCTCAGGAGGCTGTGCTTTTCTAAGAATTTGTCCATTTCTTCCAGGCTGTCCATTTTATTGGCATATAGTTGCCTGTAGTAATCTCTCAAGATCCTTTGTATTTCTGCAGTGTCAGTTGTTACTTCTCCTTTTTCATTTCTAATTCTATTGATTTGAGACTTCTCCCTTTTTTTCTTGATGAGTCTGGCTAATCGTTTATCAATTTTATTTATCTTCTCAAAGAACCACCTTTTAGTTTTATTGATCTTTGCTATTGTTTCCTTCATTTCTTTTTCATTTATTTCTGATCTGATTTTTATGATTTCTTCCTTCTGCTAACTTTGGGGGTTTGTTGTTCTTCTTTCTCTAACTGCTTTAGGTGTAAGGTTAGGTTGTTTATTTCAGATGTTTCCTGTTTCGTGAGGTAGGATTGTATTGCTAGAAACTTCCCTCTTAGAACTGCTTTTGCTGCATCCATAGGTTTTGCATCATCCTGTTTTCATTGTCATTTGTTTCTAGGTATTTTTTGATTTCCCCTTTGATTTCTTCAGTGATCTCTTGGTTATTTAGTAGTGTATTGTTTAGCCTCCATGTGTTTGTATTTTTTACAGATTTTTTCCTGTAACTGATATATAGTCTCACAGAGTTGTGGTCAGAAAAGATACCTGATACAATTTCAATTTTCTTAAATTTACCAAGGCTTGATTTGTGACCCAAGATATGATCTATCCTGGAGAATGTTCCATGAGCACTTGAAAAGAAAGTGTATTCTATTGTTTTTGGATGGCATGTCCTATAAATATCAATTAAGTCCATCTTGTTTAATTTAACACTTAAAGCTTGTGTTTCCTTATTTATTTTCATTTTGGATGATCTGTCCATTGGTGAAAGTGAGGTGTTATTAAAGTCCCCTACTATGATTGTGTTACTGTCGATTTCCCCTTTATGGCTGTTAGCATTTGCCTTAAGTATTGAGGTGCTCCTATGTTGGGTGCATAAATATTTACAATTGTTATATCTTCTTGGATCGATCCCTTGATCATTATGTAGTGTCCTTCTTTGTCTCTTGTAATAGTCTTTATTTTAAAGTCTTTTTTGTCTGATATGAGAATTGCTACTCCAACGTTCTTTTGATTTCCATTTGCAAGGAATATCTTTTTCCATCCCCTCACTTTCAGTCTGTATGTGTCCCTAGGTCTGAAGTGGGTCTCTTGTAGACAGCATATATACAGGTCTTGTTTTTGTATCCATTCAGCCAGTCTAGGTCTTTTGGTTGGAGCATTTAATCCATTTACATTTAAGGTAATTATCGATATGTATGTTCCTATTACCATTTTCTTAATTGTTTCAGGTTTGTTATTGTAGGTCTTTTCCTTCTCTTGTGTTTCCTGCCTAGAAAAGTTCCTTTAGCATTTGTTGTAAAGCTGGTTTGGTGGTGCTGAATTTTCTTAGCTTTTGCTTATCTGTAAAGGTTTTAATTTCTCCATTGAATCTGAATGAGACCCTTGCTTGGTAGAGTAAGCTTAGTTGTAGGTTTTTCTCTTTCATCACTTTAAATATGCCCTGCCACTCCCTTCTGGCTTGCAGAGTTTCTGCTGAGAGATCAGCTGTTAACCTTATGGGGATTCCCTCGTATGTTATTTGTTGTTTTCCCCTTGCTGCTTTTAATATTTTTTCTTTCTACTTAATTTTTGATAGCTTGATTAATATGCGTCTTGGCATGTTTCTCCTTGGATTTATCCTGTATGGGACTTTCTGTGCTTCCTGGACTTGACTATTTCCTCTCCCATATTAGGGAAGTTTTCAACTATAATCTCTTCAAATATTTTCTCAGTCCCTTTCTTTTTCTCTTCTTCTGGGACCCCTATAATTTGAATGTTGGTGTATTTAATGTTGTCCCAGAGGTCTCTGAGACTGTCCTCAATTCTTTTCCTTCTTTTTTCTTTATTCTGCTCTGCAGTAGTTATTTCCACTATTTTATCTTCCACATCACTTATCCATTCTCTGCCTCAGTTATTCTGCTATTGATTCCTTCTAGAGAATTTTTAATTTCATTTATTGCGTTGTTCATCATTGTTTGTTTGCTCTTTAGTTCTTCTAGGTCCTTCCTAAATGTTCCTTGTGTTTTCTCCATTCTATTTCCAAGATTTTGGATCATCTTTAGTATCATTACTCTGAATTCTTTTTCAGGTAGACTGCCTATTTCCTCTTCATTTGTTAGGTCTGGTGGGTTTTTGCCTTGCTCCTTCACTGCTGTGTATTTCTCTGTCTTCTCATTTTGCTTAACTTACTGTGTTTGGGGTCTCCTTTTCGCAGGCTGCAGGTTCGTAAGTCCCACTGTTTTTGGTGCCCCCAGTGGCTAAGGTTGGTTCAGTGGGTTGTGTAGACTTCCTGGTGGGGGGGACTGGTGCCTGTGTTCTGTTGGATGAGGCTGGATCTTGTCTTTCTGGTGGGCAGGACCGTGTCCAGTGGTGTGTTTTGGGGTATCTGTGACATTATTATGATTTTAGGCAGCCTCTCTGCTAATGGGTAGGGTTGTGTTCCTGTCTTACTAGTTGTTTTGCATGGGGTGTCCAGCACTGGAGCTTGCTGGTTGTTTAGTGGAGCTGCGTCTTAACACTGAGATGGAGATCTCTGGGAGAGCTTTCGCCGTTTGATATTCCATGGGGCCAGGAGGTCTCTGGTGGACCAGTGTCCTAAACTCGGCTCTCCCACCTCAGAGGCACAGGCCTGACACCCGACCAAAGCACCAAGACCCTGTCAGCCACACGGCTTTTGGGAAGTCTGAGGTATTCTGCCAGCATTCAGTAGGTGTTCTGTAGGAGTTGTTCCACGTGTAGATGTATTTCTGATTTATTTGCGGGGAGGAAGGTGATCTCCACATCTTACTCGTCCGCCATCTTGAAGGTCTCCCCCCAAAAATTTAAAAATTTTTCGAAAAGAAAATGGTTAAGTAAATTACGATCCATCCACAAGGTGGAATTATATTACCTCTAAAAATAAAATTTTCTAAGAAATTTAATAACTGGGGAAATGTTTGCTATCTGACAAAAGATACCAAACAGTTTGAAAATGTGTAAAAGAGACTGGGAGGAAACACAACACAGAACCAAGACCAGTTGTCTCTTGATTGTGAGATTACAGTTTTCTTTTTTGCTTTTTTGTACTGCTTTGCCTTTTACAAATTTCCTAAAATGAACATATATTGCCTTTATAGTTGAGGCAAAAAGCATATCAGAAATTCCATTGGTCTCTCTTTCTTCCACTGTGATGACAGAGATCTAAGAAAGTTTTTTGCCTTTTCCCTGTTAAATTTTCTGTTAAACAATACTACATATTTAAGATTCATTGGCCTATTACCCAGATAATCTTTGACATCTGAGTGATGCATCTCATTAAGCATTTCTGAGCCTTGTGGAATAATACATGGGACAGAAAGAGCTGAAAATCCTTGAGAATACAGACTGTCAAGAACCTCCAGAGCTCCCAGAAATCCAGGTGTGTTGGTATTTTATTTGTTCCAATTAATCCAATTAAGGTATGACCCTTCCCATAGCCTGACTTGCCATTTCCTGCTCAGAATATGGGGACTAGATGGAATCAGGTTAAACTGAACTTTGTAGATGAATTTGAAAGGTAAAAATGAAAGAAAAAATAATAATAACAGAAAGAAAAGGGGTCCAAGGAGAGGGGTACACAGAGCGGGAAGAGAGAAAGTTGAATCTAAGGGCCTGAGAAGGAGTCAGACCTACAGTGCCTTCCATGCCTGGTCCATGTGTTTAAAAGACTTCACTCTGAAGAGACACAATAAACTGCTCTGTGCCCCACCAGACCCAAATGTGCCTGTTAACCCCTTTCGTCAGAACAGGAATCTTTCAAGTGAATCAACACAACAGCTCACCTAACCCTTCCTTGGTCAATTACCAAGGTGAGGAGAGAAGCCAAGATTCTGATCTCCTGTCTTGTTTCCAGTTTAAAGCAGTGCCCCATTGGTTATCAAGGACTTCTATTGTGCTGAAGTGCAGGGAACTAATTGGAATCATTCTGGCTTTTGTGACTCATAAACTTAATGTTCTTTTAGCATCATTTTGGCTGAGAGGATTTCCTAACCACAGTTTAATAGCAAGAGACATTTCAAATAACAATCTCGAAAGTCTTGCCAACCTCTCCAATTAGAATAAAATAAATTGGCTCTTAGAATTAGAGGCTCTGCCTTCACAAGCTATGGAGTATCTCTTTGGTTTCTAATATCTTAACTATGAAGGAAAATGACAATTACTAATACTCCATTTTCATCTTGCTCCCAGTTATCAAAATATTCCTACTGGAACTGAAGTCACCTGCCTGGTTATGTACGTTACCTTGAATTGTCTCCTTGTGGTTTGGCTTGGTTTTCATTCATTTTCCTAATTAGCTATTTGAGCTTTTATTGGGTCCCTGGAAGAGACTATGAGGTTTAGTTTGTCATCTCTGGAGCAGTCAAGAAGATTTTCATGTTATCACTGTCAGTTAATATTTATTGAATTTTAGGCTCTGTTATAACAAAACACAGACAAGGCTCTCCCATATCTTTCTATTCTAAAGAACAACAGATAATCAGATTACTTTATAGTGCCTTTGTAATTTTTTTGTCCTTATCATTTACAAGGTGGAAACAGTCCCTAATCCTAAATCAATTCAATAGCAAAGATCTGAGTGGTGGGCCAGCAGGTTTGAGGTTTGATCCAAGAGGACCTTATCTGATTATGTCTTTATTGTTTTCTCCAAGTTTACTTCAGTCAACCTTTATTTCTGGTTTAAAGGTACATGAATGGAGTTCTTTTCTGAGACTTTAAAGACAAAATAATTAGCTAAGAAGAACCAAAACAAACAAGTGATCCAATCATTTTATACACACACACACAATGCAGTATAATATACGCATATTCATCACTAATCTCTCTTAAGTAGGATAGCTAATGTCCTTCCAACAATATTCCTTAGAAGCCACTTGCTGCCTTAGACTCTCCAGGAGTAGAACCTCTGTGCATGGAGGAACCAGGAACTAACAGTCATTTGAAAAGACAAGAAGCTATGAAGGTAAATTCTGTCTCAGCTCAGGGTATGCACTTTTGGCTCTCAATGTGACTTTATGGTTCTTTGGGATTTGACCCAGAATGATTTCCCTCTTTCTCCACTGGATTTTTCCCACATGACAGTACTATGGCTTTCTGATTCCTACTTCTGTTTTTCCTTGTTTTCACTTAGTTCCAATTCTGTCTCAGTTTGTATAGTTGGCCATAGCTTGTTTTTAATTCTTCACTCAGCTCAACCTCCCAAGCTTTCACCATTTAGACATAAACTTCTCCCCACTCCCAGCACTTCCACATGCACGGATACTCTAATAGAGGCTGGAAACAGGGTCTCAGCCATGCTACTCACTTTCAACGTTTTCCTTTTATATCAACATTTCTCATTCCTCTTCAACCTGAAGTTACTCACAGACTCTCTACATTGTGCAATTTCCAGATACAATTTTCAGATTACACACACACGCACACGTGCGCATGCACACAATTTGTGTGTGTGTGTGTGTGTGTGTGTGTGTGTGTGTATAAAGCTTTGGCTTTACCTACTCAAAAATCAATAATTTTGTATTTCTGCTTCCTATTTCCCAGTCTCTTCCTTTTCTTTCACTTTACAGGTATAATTCTCAGAATCTCAAAATCTGTCTATTAAAGTAGAGAATTCTTTTCACCAAGAAAGGACCAATTACCTTTTCTCTGGACTGAAGTTTGTCTGTGATTTTGGAGACTATAGTTTTAATCTCTCCACTACACTCCTGCCAGGTCACAGAAGAAAAATTAAAGTCAACTCTGGAGGTGTGCAAGAAATGTCCCTTCATAAGCGTAATATTTTGTACAACTGCTGTCATTTAGAAGTAAGCACCTCACAGATACCTCAGTGTGCACACTGCCTTCCTCAGTTTTGGAAGAGCTGAAGTGTTCTACTCAGACATTTTATTAATATATACATGGGGTCACAGTGGTAAGGGTCACAAAACAGGACCATAACAGTTCTAAGGCAGCCCCTCAATACCTGGATATATTACCAGCGTTGTGGTCAAGGGCAATGAGCAGGCAGCATAATCTAGCACATAACGTCTGTGTTACATGTGGATTCATTAATACAACGTTTACTTTTGTTATATCTTAGCTGCTAATCCAAGACCAACCAGGAGGAAGCAGTACAGGCTAAACAACAGAAGCTTTCAATTTTTATTAAAGGGAAAGAGAAATAACCTGATGGAGATCCTTTATAGCACAAACCTCTGTCCATGTCGGGGAACAAAGGAACCTTCTCCAACACTGTCATCACCTACAGCACATATTCACTCTCCCTCACCTCTGCAGCTCTCTTTATTTTCTCCTTCTACCATCTCCTCCACTCCTCCTTAAACATTAAAATACACACAATATATAAACCAGAAAAACATCTAAATTAAAAAGTTTCCTAATCCTGCCTTAAACTCCCAAACTCCTTTCTCCAGCAAGTTGCCTTTTTAGATAGCATTTTTGAAGAGCCCACGATGCTTTTCTATGACAAGATATACTTACCATGAGTCCTCAAGGCCACTTGCTCATTGCTCAAATACAGAAACATTTCATGCATCTAAAAGAGAGCTACGTCTTGCTGAATATGGAACGCTCTTCCCTAAGGACACTAAGAAGTGGCTGAAGGCTGCTCACTAAAAGCCAGAAGGAGGATTCTAATGAGACCTCGGCCTCTGGCATGCTGGGAATCCAATCACTCCACCAGCCACATGAGGGGACAGAGCAGGATCCCCTCTGTGTTCTGCAGGACACTGGAGAGAAAGAACAAGTTGCCATCTGGACATTTAGGCAAGTACAATCCTTCCACCCAGCAAAGTAGCACGAGCTTCATTAATCATTCAGCCACACTTCCAAGCACTCTCCTTTGGGTGATTCTCCTTTGGGGATCTCACAACAGTGAGAGGCCGCAAAAAAAAAAAAAAAAAAAAAAAAGGATGAAGTTGCCAAATTGGGCCTCTATGTCTTCCATCTGCAATTCCTTCTTTCATGCCACCTTCATCCTTTTCCCCAAGTATACAGGGTCTCCACACCAACCCTCACTGGCCAGGGCGCTCCTCAAAGAGCTCACCTCACCCTGCACTAAGACCTTCTTTGCCCCTTCCCTTCCTCTTCCTAAGCCCTCACCCACCCCTCCACACCCCTCCACCCCGTCTCCAACAGAAACTTATTTCTACTTAAATCTCTCGATGGGAACAGTTTCAGGGGTTCTGGATCTTTGGATACCTGAGCTCACTGTACTACTTAAAAGCACACTAGACTTATAAGGGATGCTTGAATATTTTTAACTGCTAGTTGGCACCTTGACCTCAATTTCTGTAATGATCTCCAAACCCGGTGAACAGGCTGAACCACATAGGAGACTTTGAGAATGCCCTTTGCCTCTTAAGCTACAGGCCAAACTAGAGGTAAACTCTCCTCTTTCTTCAGACCCACCCCTGGGTCTTACTGTATCCATTTCCAGAAAAAAGTGAGCGAGCACATAGAAAAGAGCACCTTCTTTCTTAAAAAAGGGGAAAAAAAGTATTGTGAAGTATACTAAACACGCGGGTAAGAAAGAATAATATAATGAACTCCTATGTACCTAATATCCTGCTTTATCAAATATTAACATTAGTCCACATTTACTTCAGAATTACCTTTTTTTTTTTTTTTTTTTTTTTTGCGGTACTGCTGTGGCCTCTCCCATTGCGGAGCAACAGGCTCCGGACGTGCAGGCTCAGCGGCCATGGCTCACGGGCGAAGCCGCTCCGCGGCATGTGGGATCTTCCCGGACCGGGGCACGAACCCACGTCCCCTGCATCGGCAGGCGGCCTCTCAACCACTGCGCCACCAGGGAAGCCCAGAGAATTACCTTTTTTAGAAAATAAAATATTACACACAGAATTAAGCCTCCCTATTTATAACTCCCCATTCTTCTCCTTACTTTCCTCCAAACAAGTGCTCAGTCATGAATGGTTCTATATATTTGCTCCATATTTATAACCATAGACATTATTTATTATTGTTTTATAGTCAAATCTCTATATCAGTGGACGCACTGTATACATCATTCCACAAAGAGTATTTTCATTCAATACCATGTTTTTAAAACGTGTCTACAACTACAGATGTACCTTTAGCTTATTCATCTTAATTGTGGCATAAAATTAATTCAGATGACTGAAACATAACTTATGTATTATTACTCTATTTGGTGAGCATTCACACTGAGTGTTATGAGGCACATTCTATATGTTTCTCCTTTTGCACCTGTGCAAGAGATTCTCTGGTAGACACACAGAAATGGACTTGTGGAGTCAAAGAGTGTGTTCATCTACGATTTTAATAGATATTACCAAGTTGGCATCTGGAATGGTTATATTAATTCACACTCACACCAGCAGTTTACCACTGCTCTTTATCCTTTCCATGTATTATATCAATCTTTGCTGATGAGTGTAAAATGGTGCCTCACAGTATTTCTGAAAGCACGCTTCTTAAAAGAAAATGATTTTGACTGTCTCAGTACAACTATGTGGCATACATAAACTCAGCTTGCATTTTCCAACCACATCTTACATATACGTGTAATAATATACTTTAAGCGAAAACACAGTAAACGATTGGAAACTGGGTGTGCTCTCAAAATCTAGGACGCATGTTTGTATACATATGTGTCATTTTGTAAAACTGTCCACCTAGAGGAATAAATAAACTGGTGTTTCCTCAACTCACAGTATGAGTTCATCCAAGCAGAAGACCTATGTAAAAATGACACCTGAAGAGTCTTCTAGAATTACCTTTCATGGTCTATAGACCCCTCATCGTAACATCAGATTAAGTCTGCTCCACTGGCACCTATGTTTCATTCATTAAGTCTAAATTCTGAGTTGAGGCTTGGTTTCCTACTTACTGAAGAAAAACTATGGCCAGTGTAAGGGGCAGGTGCTTTTCTTATCACATCTCAGTACCTTAAAAATAGTTCACATATATTGGGCATATAAAATGTGCCACACACCATGGCAAGTTATTTATCTGAATTATTTCCCTTAATCTTTATAACTACTATAAAAATTATACTATTATTGTCTCCATTTGAGAAATAAAGAAACTCAGAGTCTGAAGGATTAGGTAAAGTCACAGCACTTATGAATGACGGAGGAGTCTGGGGTTAAATTCTTCCTGATTCAGAAATCCTAGATCTTCACGACGACACCAAGTGGCCTCATCCAAGATTCAGATGCCTGTATTACTGCTCTGAAAAAGTTCTTCTTAAAGTTCGAAATGAAAGTTTTTTTCCTCTATTTCTGTTCTGGTTCTAACCTCAAAGGCAAAGCAATTCTGCATGCATTTGAAGACAACTCTCATATCTCCCAGAAGCTTCTCTTTCCCAAGTTAGACACTCATATCTTTCAACTCTTTCTGCCTTTATGTTCCCCACCTTTATTTTTTTATTTTAATTTTTATTGGAGTATAGTTGATTTACAGTGTTGTATTAGTTTCAGGTGTACAGCAAAGTGAATCAGTTATATATATACATGTATCCACTCTTTTAGATTCTTTTCCCATATAGGCCATTACAGAGTACTGAGTATCGAGTTCCCTGTGCTATGTTCACCACCTTTATATTCTGGTTACTATCCTCCAGGTGAGCTTCACATATGGTCCACCCCACCTGAAAGTATGATGCTTAGAGCATATTGCAACAACATATGTCCAAGGTGTATCCAGTACAATGGGTTCACCAGCTACCTCATTCTGTATCTTATACTCTACTAAATGCTGCTCTAAATCATACTGACCCTTTTAGCAGCCCTATCACACTGTTGACTTGTTCTAAGCTCAGGCCAACAATAATTCCCAAGTGGTTCTTTTAAACATGTATTTCTGTTAAGCCATGTCTTTCTCAGCTTGCATTTTTGCAGTTTTTATTCTATCCAAATGCAGAGTATTACATTTGTACCCACTAAGTTTTATTTGTTGCAGCCTGCTGAAGATATTTTAATTCTTGACTCTTTCAGTTTACTGGAATTCACTCTGACCTTATGTGCCCTGTGTGCTATCTTTGTCTTCATCAAATTCATTGATTAAAATCTACCAGGTGGTCTGGATAACAAGATTTCTGCTTTACTCACAGACACATTTCTTCAAACTCACACTGCTCTCTTCAAAAAGTCCTCCAGAGTCATAGGTTAAGATCTTTTGACCACTGTAACTCCATCTAAATGCATTAGCATCAACCTCACATTTCTTCACCTTGACAAGGATATGAAAATTTTTGTCAAATGTCTTCCTAAATTTCAGATAGACTATATCTATTTTTTCTATAACCTTGATAGACAGAAAGAAAGAAAAAGAGAAGGAAAGAAAGAATTGGAGCTATTCTATCTAGGATAATATATTCTCAATGATCCTCGATTAGATTTAGTTTACTGTGACCCTTTATAACTCTCCATCTGCCTTATAAACAATGAATTCTAGAATTTGGCTTGGTATCTAAAATAAACTTACTGGTTTATAGATCACGGAATTCACTTCTCTTTTTCTCTTTAACAGAAAATGAACTTCGCTTCTGGGAAAGATGTAGTAGGTTGTGGCAGGTCAATGTTCCTCCTGGCAACTAGGGGAAAAAAACACATAAATTACAAAAATCATGTGTTTCAAGATATCAGAAAGCTGTGGAGTCGATGAGGGCTAGAAGAACTAAAATTTCAGAATCAAAAGAGTCTTTCCCAGGAGAGGTGAAAATCACGAGCCATTTTCATTCCTGGGGTCACTGAACAATTCTGAAATAGGCATGAGGCTTGAAGTTGGCCCTTGCAGAGGGACTCTACTGGGGAGGAGAGAAAGAAGTTGTGAATTTAGAGACGTCACAGCTGCTGACCTGTATTAGAAACTAGAGAAGCCCTAGGTGCAAAGTCAGTTTTGGCCATGGTTAGTTCCTGGGTTCTGAGGCAGCATGGGAGACTGGTGGGAAGGTAAGCTGGGAAGGCAGAGTAAAATCTTCCACAGTTTCACGGTTCTTAGGATAAAAAATACCACAAGGGGGTATTTTCTGACTTATATTGTTGCCCTTAAGACACTTACCAGATTTTGAAGCTAGGCAGGGCAAGAACCTCAAGAGCTATGTTCTAAACCTCTAGTGGTCAGAGTCGAATCCTCTAGTATAGCAGTGCCAGGGAGACAGAGACCACAAAGAACTTAGCCCAGCGATGAACCAGAGGTAAGCAAGATCTCAGAAAAACTCTAACCCAGTCCCAACACAGATCTTCCATGACTATATTGAAGTAACAGGCCCTTCAAACTGAAAAAAAGTTAGAACCTTCTTTAATAGAAAATAGCATCGTCTAGAGGATTCAAGGTTCTTTTATTCACATTGTCTGTCATAATATAAAAAGTTGCTATGTACATGAAGAGTGAGAAAAGTGTAACTGATCAAAAGAAAAAACATAAGAAGATAATTCAGATACTACACCACAATATATATCACATTTAAAAAAGACTAAAAAAAAACTTTTATGCAGCAGTCAACAAAATGTAAACGCAACCTATGGAAAGAGAGTATTTGTAAACCATATTTCAGATAAGGAATTAATATTCAAAATATATGTAAACAGCTCATATAACTCAATAAGAAAAAAAATCCAATTAAAAATGGTCAGAGGAACTTAACAGATATTTTTCCAAAAAAGACATACAAATGACCAACAGGCACATGAAAAGGCACTCAACATCACTAACCATCAGGGAAATGCAAATCAAAACCATAATGAGATGTTATCTCACACCTGTTAGAATGGCTGGCATTAAGCAGTGTCATCAACAGGTGTTGACAATAGTGTGAAGAAAAGAAAATTCTAATGTACTGAAGGGAATGTAAACTGATGCAGCCACTATGGAAAACAGTATGGAGGTTCCTCAAATTTTTCTAAATAGAACTACCATAAGATCTGGCAGTCCCATATCTGAGTATGTATCCAAAGGAAATGAAAACAGGATCTCGAAGACATATCTCTACTTCCATGTTCACTGCAGCATTAGTCACAATAGCCAAGATACAGAAACAATCTGTGTCTGTCGACAGATGAATGGATAAAGAAGATGTGGTATATACACTATGGAATATTATTCAGCCGTGACAAAGAAGGAAATTCTGTGGTCTGTGACAACATAGATGTACCTTGAGGGCATTATGCTAAGTGAAGTTAGACAAAGAAAGAAAAATACTGTATAACATAACTTATCTGTGTAACCTGAAAAAGCCAAACTCATAGAAACAGATAGTAGAATGGTGGTTATCAGGAGCTGGCGGGGGTGGAGAGGTGGTAGATGGAAATGGGGAGATCAAAGGGTTAGTAAAAGGTTGCTAACTTCCACTTTTAAGATGAATAAGTTCTGAGTTTCTAATATACAGCATGGTGATTATTGTTAATACTCCTCCATTATATATTCAAAATTTGATAAGAGACTAGATTTTAAATGTTCTCACCACAAAAATAGAAGTTGTAATTATGTGACACGATGGAGGTGTTAGCCAACACTATGGTGGTCACCATTTTCGCAATATATAAGTGTATCAAGTCAGCAAGTTGTACACCAACTTACACAATATTGTTTGTCAATTACATCTCAATAAAGCTGGAAAAGAAAGGAATGAATACTTTTTGAACGCATGTGAGCATTTACCAAAATAGATACTGGATCATAAAGTAAGTCTCAACAAATTTCAAAGAACTGATCATGCAAAATATATTTCTAATCACATGGGAATTAAACTGAATGAAAATGACGTAAGAGCAACAGTAGCAGGTGCCACGCAGCTACAGCAGTGCTTAGGAGAAAATTTTTATTTTTAAATGGATATTTTAGGAAAAAATATTGTAAATGATGGATCTAAGCTTCTAACTCAAGAATCTAGTTAAAGAATAGCAATATTAAATCTAAAGGAAGTAGAGGAAGCAAATAGTACAAATAAAAGCAAAAATCAATAAATCGAAAGTAGACATACAACAGAGAAAAAGACACACAACAAAGCCAAAAGTTGCGTCTTTGTAAAGATGAATGAAAGTAACTACCTAGCAAGATCAATTTAGGAAAAAGAGAGAGAATACATATTACCAATATTAGGAAGAATAGAAGAGACTTTAGTATGAATCTGAGACATTAAAAACATAATAAGGGAATATTAGAAGAAACCTCCTGCTAATAAATTTGACAACATAGATTAAATGGGCAAACTCTCTGAAAAACACTATTTACTAAAACTTACCCAAGAAGTAATAGGAAATCTATTAGTTCAATATCTATTTTAAAAAACTAAGTTATAATCAAAAACATTCCCACAAAGAAAACCCTAGGACCAGATGACTTCACTGACAAATTCTGTCATACATGTAAGGAAGAAATAACACCATTCCTACATACTCTTTCCAAAAACACTTCCCAACTCATTCCATAAAAACAGCTTAACCTGATACAAAATCTGACAAGAAAAGAAAATTACAAGCTAACAGCCCTGATGAATATCAATGAAAAATCCTCTGTAAATTATTAGCACAGTGAAGCCAGTGATGTATGAAATGGACAATACATCAGGACCAAGTGGGTCGCTCCACAACTGCAGCCCTCGCTTTACATGTTCCAGACTGTAGCTTACTTCACTCTTTTATGTCAGCCTTAGAGGCATAAAATATGCCTTCCTCAATATCACCTTTCTTGCTCTTTTAGTGCATTGAGATGGATAGATATAGATAAATAGTTAGTGATATATATCCATATATTGTTCCATATAATATATTATAATATATAACTATATATAATATACAGATATATAATATGTTATATATAAATAATTATATATACATATGAAATACTTTATGCCAGGATTCCTCAAGGTCCTTCAGGCATCCTAGCATATATTAGGGCACATGATGTTGAATAAATGAATGTGTAGAAGGCAGAAAGGAAGACTTCTTCCCGACTTGAATCCTCAGCACAGGGGAAATGCCAGTTTCCCAAGTCGTAACATTGAATACGCGGATTCATAAGTCATGTGCCTTACATAGCTAATTTTAACAGAAATCTGACTTTTAGAGACATAGAATTGATAATTCACTAATGACTATATGCTAGTACTTGAAATGTGCCTGTTCATTAAATGCAGCTTTTGAAAACAAAACAAAACAAAACAAAATACCTGACAATATAAATGTTTAAACTAAAAGTCTACAGTCACTGCCATGATTTCAGAAGCGATAAAGTGAATGCGGTCAAAATTAATTTCTACTCACCCAGCATTAATCACTGATCAGTCTGGACAAGGGGAGAGATACTGGCCATGTCCCAGGCTGAGCTAATCCTTTCCTGCAGCACGTGCAATGACTGACCACTGTGCAATGTGACTGAGTGTATTACATCGCCATGTACCTGCCAGGGGTCATCAGACGAGTTCTCAGTCGGTGACCTGCAGCCAGGCCACCCCCAAGACCACACTTGCCCTGCCACATGGGAGAGAAGAGTTCTGGACTTGGCAGCCGCTGCCTCAGAGCATGAGGCTGGGTGCAGAAGAAATTTCTCAGCCCAGCCCAAGCCCTTCCCTCCCCATGAAGCCCTCCTCAGCCGCCTCAGACCCCTGACCTCAGGTACGCTTGCTGTCTGCATTGTTCTTTTGATGTACAGATGTCCCCGTGTTGTTATCTCACTGCTAAGCGCCTATATCGCTGCTCCCAAACCCTCCCGGCTAACCTCCTTTTCCTCAAAGAGGAATCTATTATGCAATTAAAGACAAAAAATGATGAAAGAGCACTAACCGACTACCATAAAGATGCTGAATACAAGTGACAGCAGAGGCAGAAAGAGATGAGAGAAGCCGGGAAAAGGTCCCAACCCAGGGGACATCCTCTCCCGTCCGTCCCACCCCACATATTTCAGACTCAGTACTTGTATGTAGAGTACAGAAAGTAACTTCTAAGAATCCTACCCCAATATAAATTAGGTCTCGCCCCTAACTCTTTTTCACAGAAATCTCATAATACTTATAGCAGCCTGTTATTATATAATGAGTTGTGTGTTGAGACACACAAGGACTTAAAAACAGGGATATCTAAATTTCTTTCTTGTTTACACTTCAAAGTTCACAGTCGAGAAAAAGAGGCAAGGATTCAGGGCAGGAGCTCAAGTCAGGAATGAACAAAGTGCGTGTGGTTGGCACGTTCCCTTTAGAGTATTTTAGGATCTTTGTTTTGAGTATGGAATATAAATGACTTGACGTCTGAAATAAAGTTTCTTGAGGGCAGGAGAGCTTTTACACTACATGGCCTTCCTGAAATCACTTTATTTTTTCAAATCACTTCTTACTCCCGTAAAAAATTATACATTATGCATTATAACGTATAAATTATAATATGTACACATTTAACATACACATATTTAACATTTGCATACATGACATATACATTATATAGATGGGTAAATATACACACACTCATCTTAATATAACTTAAATATTTCAACTACTTGTATCTCAAGGTGTCTCTACAGGCTCAGAAGCCACTTGTGACTAAACGACCAAAGATGCTGGGGGAAGCACTTGGCCTGCGCTCAGACAGGAGCTCTCCCAGATTATTAGAAGTGCCTGACAACTCAGGGGCTGCCTCCACTGCTGTTCCCATGGAAACAGACATTGGCTCTCAGAAGCCCAGAGCATGAGAGCTTAAACTAATCATTGTGGGAAAAAAATTAAAAATAACAGCCTATTTTTTTTCTCACAATGTGGACACGGTGATTAGACTAAAGGACCCCGACCCCTTTTCCTGGGGGTATGTTTCTGTAAAAATAAGGACAGAAATCCATCCTATGAAAACTTTTGCCGCACTTTTTCATTCCAAGCTACATCAATACTCTTTCCCCGCTAACACTTCAAAATTCAATAGGACCCCAATCCGATAGTTAAGTAGGAATTAGAAAATTAAACCTCACAGCTTGGATCTGTATCCGTTTATTTTGTATCACTTTACTATAAGCATTGAGAGAGGGAGAGAGAGAGAGAATACAAAATCAAGCTACAAACTGAGACCTCCTTGGAGTAAGAGTTTAACTGTATTTATTAGTTTCTTACTGTGTGGTTCTAAATAGAATACACTGGAGTTTATGGATAAAATATGATTTATAGGCAAGCCAACATCTGTACTGAATAAACTGCAAGGCTAGGCATTCATTTCCATTAATGCTACTTGTATAAGAAATAAAATCAGTCATGCTGACCATCTGGCTGACCCTAATTTCATAGACTAAACAAGAGAGAAATCATAAATGTGTCTCAATCAAAGGAACAGAATTCTCTGGAAAAAAGATACTACAAATCTAAGAGTGAGGTTGCAGCATTCTTCTTCAATGAACTGTGGAAAACAGACCAATTTCTGGTGTCTAAAGGGCAACAAGAGTAGACTGCACACAAAGTTTCTTGAATTTAGATAAGAACAAACCTCACAGGGACTTCCCTGGTGGTCCAGTGGTTAAGACTCTGCACTTCCAATGCACGGGGTGCAGGTTCGATCCCTGGTCGGGAGCTAAGATTCCACAGGCCATGCCGCGCGGACCAAAAAAATAAAAACAGAACAAACCTCATATACTTACTATGTTACTCACCTTATCTCTGGTTCACTCACACATCCCTTAACCCATCACCAACCCACCTTTCACCCCCACAAGCAGCAACAGTGACTATGGCCTCCATCTCTGTTCACCACTCAACCTCCTTCAGGCAGCTACTCAATTGGCAATTAAATATTTTGCAAAACGTTGCCTTGTTGGTTAATTTCATTTTGCTAAATATTATTTGCGTTCCTATGTATCACTAATGTATTTAATTGCCTGGTTTACATTATAGTACACGTTCTTTGCAATGTAGGAGAAATATTTAATTTCTATCCAACACTATTTAGCCTTGTTTCATAAAACATACAAACATACCCACTTGTGATTTTATCAGGTGTTAATTAAATACGTTGAGGCTTTAAATACTTTAAAATTCTGATCTATTTCTCTGTAGATAAGTTTAAGAATATTTTAGCCATATTTGAGGAAGTGGTTGGAACTTTCGTATGGGCTGGGAACATATTATTACTTAAAATACTGGGATATGAGCTCCTAGTATTAAAATATTTACCATGTAAACCATTTTTTTAATGGCAAACATTCCAAAATGTTCACGTTGATAATGTATGGGGCTGTTCTTTGTGATTTTTCTATTTTACAACTCTTCCATATTAAATATGCATTTCCTTTAGAATTAGGAAAATAATTTTTTTTTATGTACAGAACAAAAGCTCTTAAATAATTTTCACTTCTCATGTCGCTGGTAGTACAGTATTCCCCCCGATCCATGGGAGACGTTCCAAGATCCCCAGTGGTTGCCTAAAACCATGGATAGTACTGAACCCTAAATATACTATATTTTTTACTACACATACATACCTATGATAGAGTTCAATTTATAAATTAGGCACAATAAGATTAACAATAACTAGTAATGAAATAGAACAATAATAATATACTGGAATAAAAGTTAGGTGAATGTAGTCTTTCCCTCTCAAAAAATATCTTATTGTACAAATTTATGCCTTTTCCGTCTTAACTAAGCACTTATGCACTGTGGCTATAACTTTTGCAGTTTGAGGTGCAACAGCAAAACTAGCACAAATTTCGTTTTCCTCCTTCACAATTTCACAGATAGAAGACTCTTTCTTACCATGGATCTTAGCAACCTCAGCATATGATTTTTTTTCTCTTTCCTTATTATGTCGAGAACCTTTTCACTTAAAGAAAGCATTTTACGGGCTTCCCTGGTGGCACAGTGGTTAAGAATCTGCCTGCCAATGCAGGGGACCCAGGTTCAAGCCCTGCTCCAGGAGGATCCCACATGCCAGGGAGCAACTAAGCCCGTGCGCCACAACTACTGAGCCTGCGCTCTAGAGCCCGCAAGCCACAACTACTGCAGCCTGTACGCCTGGAGCCCGTGCTCCGCAACAAGAGAAGCCACCGCAGTGAGAAGCCCATGCACCGCAATGAAGGGCAGCCCCCGCTCGCCGCAATTAGAGAAAGCCCATAGCAACGAAGTGCACAGCAACGAAGACCCAACGCAGCCAAAAATAATAAATAAATAAAACAAATAAATTTATTTAAAAAAAGAAAAGAAAAGAAAGCATTGTACGGCTGCTCTTTGGCATATCTTAATTGCCAGCATCACTAGTGTTGTGCTTTGGGGCCATTATTAAGTAAAATACAGATCACTTGAAAACAAGCACTATGATACTGCGACAGACGGTCTGATAACCAAGAGGACTACCAAATGACTAATGGCCCGGCTACGTTGGACAAAGAGATGATGCATGTCCTGAGCAGGATGAAGTTGGACAGCGTGAGATTTCATCATGAAATCTCATGCTCTGAACGGCGTGCACAATTTAAAACTTACAAATTGCTTATTTCTAGAATTTTCCATTTAATATTTTCAGACCATGGTTGACCTCAGGTAGTTGAAACCACAAAAAGCAAAACCATGGATAAGGGGGGACTATTATACATATGATATTGTTATTCTGAAACGACTGTGTGTATGAGGGAAAGGAGCTGGAAATGTAAGTTTAACGTGTTTATGTTAAAAAAAACTCTAGCCCTGAGTTTAAATTTGGAGCATCAGTATAAACTCTAGTTTTGTTCACAAAAAGGCCTAGAACCAAGGACAGCCAGGGAGGTATGAGTACCCCTAGTACCTAAGTTGTGTTATCCAAACACTCCAATAAATCAAATAGAAAAAGATAAAAGACCCACAAACAGAAATGATTAAAAGATAAAAACAGGAAATTAACCTAAGAGAAAAACTCATATAAACATGAAAAGATGCTCAACCTTAATAATAATCAGAGATGTACAAAAGAAATAATATTTCATACCCATCAGAAAGGCAAAAATTTAAGTCTGATGTTATGATATGATGGCAAAGATGTGGAGCAACAGTATTCTCACACTGCTGGTTGGGGCCAAAGTTGTCTTAATCATTTTTTATTTAAAAAAAAAGGTTATCAAGACATAATTCACATATTATACAATTCACTCAAAGTGTTAAACTGAATAGTTTCTAGTACACTCACAGGTATATGCAACTATCACCACAGTCAATTTTTAGGACATTTTCATCACCTCAAAAAGAAACTACACAACCTTTAGCTATTGCTCTCCTATCCCTCCATCCCCCTCTTTCTGAAGCAACCACTAATCTACTTCTGTCTCTGTGCATTTCCCTTTTCTGGATGCTGTATATAACTGGAATCAAATTATATGTGGAATTTTGTGACTGGATTTTTCACTTAACATAATGCTTCCAAGTTCAGCCCTGTTGTAGTATTTATCAATACTTCAGTGACTTTTCATGGCTGAATAATATTCCATTTTAGGGATATACCACATTTTGTTTACCTATTCATCCACTGATGGACATTTGGGTTTTCTCCATGGTTTATTTGAGGGATTGGCTATTAGAAAGAATGCTGCGATGAACAGTCACATATAAGTTTTGTGTAGACATGTTTTCATTTCTCTTATGTATATACCTAGAAGTGGAATTGGTAGGTCATATGGTAATTCTATGTTTAATCATTTGAGAAAGTGCCAAATACTATTTACAGAGAGGCTACACCATTTTACACTCCCACTAGCGATGTATAAGGGCTCCAATTTGTCCACATTCATGCCAACACTTGTTATTATCTGACTTTTTGATTCTAGCCATCTCAACACATATGAAGTGGTTCCTCATTGTGTTATTAGTTTGGACTTCCCTGATGACTGATGATGTTGACCATCTTTTCATGTATTTATTCGCCATTTGCATATTTTCTTTGGAGAAATGTCTATTCAGATTCTTTGCCCATTTTTAAACTGGGTTATTTTTCTTCTTGTTATTGTTATAAAAGTTCTTTATATTTCTAGATATAAGTCCCTTATCAGATATATGACATTCAAATATTTTCTCCCATTCTGTGGGTTGTCTTTTTACTTTCTTGATGGTGTCCTTTGAAGCACAAAAGTTTTTGATGCAGTTCAATTCATCTAATTTTTCTTTTGTTGCTCATGCTTTTGGTCATATCTAAGAATCCTTTGCTAAAACCAAGGTAACCCCTATGTTTTCTTCTAAGAGTCTTACAGTTTCAGCACTTACATTAGGTCTTTGATCCAATTTGAATTAATTTCTGTATATGATGTGAGGCAAGGGCTCAACTTCACTGTTTTGCATGTGGCTATCCAGTTGCCCCAGCACCATTTGTTGAAAAGACTATTCTCTCCCC
Organism: Tursiops truncatus; assembly: GCF_011762595.2. Taxonomy (NCBI): domain Eukaryota; kingdom Metazoa; phylum Chordata; class Mammalia; order Artiodactyla; family Delphinidae; genus Tursiops; species Tursiops truncatus. Next base: position 24,064,428 of record NC_047054.1, on the reverse strand, counting down.
ATTAAGTCATCTTGGCACCTTTGTCCTAAATCAGATGACCATAGATGTATGGGTTTATGTCTGAACTCTCGGTTCCACTCGTTGATCTATAAGTCTATCCTTGTGCCAATACCAACTCTCTTCCAGTAATCTATATTTGTATCCGTAAGTCAGTACCACAGTGTCTTGATTACTGTCACTTTGTAGTAAGTTTTGAAATCAGGAGGTGTGAATCCTCCTACTTTGTTCTTTTTCAGAATTGCTTTAGCTATTTTGAGTCCCTTGCAATTTGTATGAATTTTGGACTCAGCTTGTCAATTACTACAAAATAGTCACCTAGGACTCTGATTGTGATTGTGCTGAATCTGTAGATCAGTCTGGAGAATATTACCATCTTACCAATGTTAAGTCCTCTGATCCATGAACATAAGATGTTTTTTCCATTTATTTAGATCCTCTTTATTTCAACAATGATTTATAGTTTCAGGGTATACATTGTGCACTTCTTTTGTTAAATTTATCCCTAAGTATGTTATTATTTTTGGTGCTATTGTGAATTGGAATTGTTTTCTTAATTTCATTTTCAGTTTGTTCACTGCAAGTGTATAAAAATACAATTGATTTTTTTATATTGATTCTCTATCCTATGACCTTGCTGAACTCACTTGTAGTTTTAATGACTCTCCTAGGATTTTCTACATGTAACATCATGCCATCTACACATTGGTGAAAAAACAGTTTCTGATGCACATACACCTATATCATAAGAACTCCACCACATGGGTCCCAGCATCTACCCATTATAGCACTGACCCAGGCTAAAACTCAGCATGCAGACTAACGCTTAAGAGTAAGGCTTAATGGTTGAAACTGCTGTTCTGGAAGGTGAAGCTAAGTGAGCAGTTGTTACACAGAGCTGCTCACTGCTGGGGCAATGCAATAGCAACTCATTTGAAATGAAGACATGTATTAGCAGCTTTTTTTCTCAGAAAGAGATCACAGTTTCCTATTATTGACACACAGGTTTCTTCTGCTCAGACCTCTTTCTGTAGGTTTAATGCTGACCAGCTTTTCTATTGATTAAATTAATATTGCCAGGCTCTTTATGCAGAGATTATTTTAAGGGATAAACTATTATTGCAATTTGCCAATTTAGGCGATTGCCTTGAACTTGGGTCTCTCTCCTGTAGTGATGGTGGATAACTGGATTTCTGTATTCTAATTGAAAGGACCATTCTTTGATTTGCAGTTGAAGTCTCTGAGGGGCACCAATAAATAGCATCCTTCATCCCAAACAGGGATCTGAACAATTTGAAAAATAAAAATAAAAGACTACAGATGGAGGCTAAAACATCAACATTTATAAGGATACCGCTGGGCAGGAAGACATGTTCACTGAATCCCAGCATCAGGCACACATCTGCCTGGGTCCCAGGGAGTGGTGGACAAAAGGGCAGGCCCAGCGTCGTGGACAGGAAGAGCAGAGGGGAACGTCTGCCCTCCTGGGGCAGCCCCTCTCCCAAGAGGAATACAAGCTGAAAAGACTATACACAATTAATCTAATTACTAACTACGATTAATCTAATTTGCTAATCAGATGCTATTCCATGTATCACCAGAACAGAATGAAGGGGCAGAGTTAACCTAACTGAACTCCCTTTACAGGAAAACAAACAAACCGAAAAATCAACTTCAGAATCGGAGAAGCAGCATTTCCCTCTACCAGTTACTAACAGGAAGAATGAGAAAAATCCCCTGCTACAAAGCTACCTCTAAGAAAATAAACACACACAGCTTGAATTTTCTCTGCCTGTTTGCAAACATGATTCAATATATCTAACGAGATAGACCAAACATTAGGGTAGCAAGCATAAATATGTTTCCTGTCTTGTTAGTTGTCACTCGTTTTGACCCAAAATTGGGAGAGCTAATCTTACAGCTCTCTGGGGCCCTCTCTCCACACCTGCATAGAACCTCCCCCGCAGGGCTTTCTGTTTTTTCTCATGAGTTTTAAATGCTCAGTAATAAAAAGGAGGCATTCTCCTGACTGCATTCAGCAAAAATCTAAGAGCTATGGGTTTTGGCAATCTCTACACAGTCAAATGAGGCATTGAAGGGATTGCCATACATTTTCAAAAACACTCACAAGGGAGTGTCCTATCTGCAGTTGAATTGTGACAAGTAAATCCTTTTCTAAATGTCACAAGCCTAGACTTAATGGAGTGAAATATGTACAGAATGGGTAGGGAAAACAACCAATTCTACTGCCCTGGAACCGAAACTTTTCACTTCAACAACTGATGCAAACATTTGGAAACTTTGATATAAATAAATGCTTTGCAAAGATTATTTGGAAAGCTCAGATGCCTACAGATAAAATGTGGTTTGTCACGCAAAGTGCTATTTGGCAAACCTGCCGCTGGTTAACGCAACCCCAGCCAGAAGTTGTTGTCTGATTGAACGGTCAGTGATTCATCACCGAAACACAGACCAAAAATTGCCCAGCCATGTAATATTCTACATTTAACTCTTGAAAGAGCAAACTGAATATCATAGCTTTTAAAGAAGATGGAGGGAAGGGAAATAATGAAATTAGTTGTTTTCATGAACCTATGTGAGCTCGGGCAAACCCCTCATTTCCAAAGAGAGCAAGTTGTTGCTGTTGTTTATGTTTTGTGACTGTGAGTGATCTTTCATAGAAGAAGATTCAGCAAAAGATCCAAGGGAGCAAGACCCATGCCTGCCTTGTCCACTTTGTATTTCCAAAACTAAGCACCAAGTGTGGTACAACATAGGTGCTCAATAAATATCTTTCCCTATCCATTTATTTTTTTAAATTAATTTATTTTATTATTTTTTGGCTGTGTTGGGTCTTCGTTGCTACACGTGGGCTTTCTCTAGTTGCGGCGAGCGGGAGCTACTCTTCGTTGCGGTGCACGGGCTTATCACTGCAGTGGCTTCTCTTGTTGCGGAGCACGGGCTCTAGGCACACGGGCTTCAGTAGTTGTGGCACGGGGGCTTCAATAGTTGTGGCTCGTGGGCTCTAGAGCACAGGTTGCAGTAGTTGTGGCACACAGGCTTAGTTGCTCCGCGGCATGCAGGATCTTCCCGGACCAGGGCTCGAACCCATGTCCCCTACACTGGCAGGCGGATTCTTAACCACTGCGCCACCAGGGAAGCCCTCCGTTTATTTTTAATTGAAAAACCCAGCATGATCTGTCCCCTGACACTCTCCCTGCACATCTCCTCCTCTGCCCACTCTGCTTCAGCCACATCTGCCAGCTTGCTGCTACTCAAACTCACCAAGTGCAACCCCACCTCAGGGTCATTGCACTTACTCTGCTTGCAGACACCCATGTAGCTCTTCCTCTCAATCCCTTCAGATCTCCTTTTCTCAGGGTAACATCCCTGAGCAGCCCATCTAAAAGATCAGCACCCTCTCACCCTCCAAACTACTCTATAGCCCTTTATCCTGCCTCATCCTTAGTAGCACTTGTCATTTTCCAACATATTACATGGCTTATTTGTTTATTATCAACACCCCACACACACACTATAATGTGAGCTTCATGAGGGTGAGGACTCTGATTTGCTCACAGACAAAGTCTTTAGAAACTGTCTGGTACAAACAATAGTTGAATGAATTAGTGGATAAACCTTTCCGTATCACTATATTTCAAAGGCACTCTTTCAACCGCATGGAGCTGGACTGTATTTTTTAATCCAACCTAAGACGTTCTTCTGACTGATATCAAGTTTAATAACGAACATTTGTGATATTATTGATAAATTTGGATTTATTTCTACCATTTTACATTTTTTAGCTATGCAATTAATTTATCTTTTTCTCCTTTTTTAACTTTTTGGATGTACTGAACGTTTTATTTTTCTTTTATTTTCTTATTATTTTCACTTATTTGGATATTTAAAGTCTCTGATTTATTTTATTTTCCTTTCTAAATTTTATTCACTCAAAGTTTTCCTTCAGATTATAAAAGCAGTATATGATTATTTTAGTAAATAATATAATACAATCCAAAGATGTGGTAGTAAGTAGAATTCTAAGATGACTTCCAGATTCCCAACCCATGGTGTATGCGCCCTGTGTAATCCCCTCCTCTTGAGTGTGGACAGGAGCTGTGAATATAATGTGATGATCACTCCTTTGATTAGGTTGCATTAAGTGAGAAAGGTAATGGGATAATCACTCCAGTGATTATGTGATGTTATATAAAAGTCCGTCTTAGCAAACTGGAAAAAATCATCTAGCTGGCTCAGAGAAGTAAGCTGCCATGTTGTGAGAGGACCACATGGCTGAAATTACCTAAGAGTAAACACTGGCAGACATCCAGCAAGAAAATGGTGACTTCAGTTGTACAACCACAAGCAACTAAATTCTGCCAACGACCTGGATGAGCTTGGAAGAAAACCCAAGCTCTGGATAAGAATGCAGCTGGCCGACACCTTGATCTTGGCCTTGTGAGACCCTAAGCAGAGAGCCCAGTTATACCATGCCCAGATTTCTGACCTATAGAATTGTGAGCTAATAGATGGGTCTTGTTTTCATTCACTAAGTCTGTGATAATTTGTTATGTAGCAATAATACAGATGTCCATAATGTTCTTGGTCTGAGCGACTGGAAGGATGGAGCTGTGAATAACCAAGATGGGGAAGACTGCAGGAGATGGCAGGGTGCACATCTTCTCACCTAACAGGAGAGATAAGGGGGAAACTCTGAGAGAGATGATATAGAATCCTCACAGAACTGGAAGAGACAGCTAGGAACAAATAAGCCTCTATTGTAGAATTCTATCCATAAAAGCTCTCCGATAGACACTTGTCTATCTTCTCCTTCACTGCTCACTCAAAGAGTTGATTCTAAACTGAATAATAAGTGTGTTTTCTTAAACAAATGGAAATGAACTTAAGTGAAAAACAAAATCAACATAAGAGTTTTTTCTTAATCCCTAAGCAAATATACTTCTCCATCCATAGAATTACTGTCCTCTTAAATGCCTTCAGAAAGTTGGGTTGTTTTTTTTTTTTTGTCTTTTAGAGAATGCATGTCGTGTGCTGTTGATGCTAACCACCGTAATACTGGCTAAAGGATAAATGCTTCCTGTTAGTGGTCTCGGCAAAACTAACTACAGGTCCCAACATCCTAACCTACACATAAATCCATACCCCTGTGACCTTCCCGAAATGACAGATCACTGCTCCTACCCCAAATATATGGGAAACATTCCCTACTATCGGTTCACAGGCATCAAAAGGCAGCTGCTAACTTCGATGCCCAAAGAGAGGTCTTGCCTTTGCCCTCGGCTCCTGGAACGCAAGCTCTAAGCCCTTGGAATGTCCTGTCTGGTAAGAGCACCTTTGTTTACCTGAGGACCTTGGACCAGGCCAGATATTCCAGCACTGAGATTTACAGTAGAGCCTTTGGGTCATGTGGCATCAGCTCAACATCCAAAGGAGCTGGAGACTGAGGTTAGCCAACCATGTCTACATAACCAAGCACCAATAAAAATCCTGGACACCAAGGCTCCATGTTACAGAGCAACATGTAACAATATACACACAGTTAACAATTCCACTATGTGCATACTGTTACTCATCATCCCAGTGGAGTGAATGCAGTCCCTGACTCTGCTGGGAGAGAACCACTGCAAGCTCCATGTTTTGAGGTCTCCTGTGTTCTGCCCCATGTGCCTCTTCCTGTGGGTGGCTTTAGTATGTTTCCTTTTGCTGTAATAAACTGTAGCCATGAATATAATAGCTTTCAGTGAGCTGTGTGAATCCTTCTAGCAAATTATCCAACCTGAGAGTGGTCCTGGAGACCCCCAAACTTACAGCGTATGTCAGAAGTGAGGAGAGTTTTGCGGGCTACTTCCCTAATTCTGCAGGTATGAAAATATAAACAGCAAGTTATAAGCAGAAAAACCTTTTAGTCTTTATAAGGAATGGTAGTAAATGGGCAGCATCACCTGGGAATACTCCCTTGCAGGGAGTTCAAACACAAAGACCTCTTGTTTTGGTTTGTTTTTAATTTAGACCTTATCATGTAAAGATATCAGGACTTGGCTAGTTTTGAATCGTTTACAAGACAAATTATTACAAAACTTTTTTTCCTAAAAACATTAAATACATACAATATAAGTAATAGTTGAATTGACTGTGATGTAAACAACACCTTCTGAAGCTAGATATCGGACTACAGTATATGAATTTTTAGAAGTCCATCAATTTGGGACACTGAGAAATACATTTTGATGAGCTTACTTCTTAACCTTAAGAAAATAACCTGAGATATAATTTTATAGTGCAAAGGACAATGTGATTGGCTCTTTCTACTATTTATTTCAATTTTCCCAGTATGATCTACATTCCTAGGCATCTTCTACCAGAAAATTGTGTGTGTTCTGAACGTTTTCAAGAAATAGAATAAAATGCTCCAAGAAAAGATACTTTCTGTTATTTTCTGACTCCAAAGATGACTCTAAAGTCGCTCAGTAACGATCATCTAAGATTCAAGCAGGGATGACATGTTGTTATCAGTACCGACAAATAAAGGGCATTGCTGAGCAGAAATCACAAGCTGGGTATCACATTGAGCCCCTCAATACTGTCAATGTAGAGTTAGATCCAAAACTCACCTGAGGAAAGTCTTTGATGTTCCCTTTCATGTTTGAAAACAGTGAGAGGCCTAGAGCAAGAAAAAGTGCCTCAAATAAATCGGGAGAAGAGATGTGAGAAATGTGCAGAAAACAAACTATAGAGACAGGGGAAAAGGCAAAATCAATATCAACTTTGCAGTTACCTTCATTTATGTTGGTTCTTCACTAACAGCTAAAGATGAAGATGAAAATATTAAGTAATCCATAAATAGTCTGGAGGGGAAATTGTTAGTATAAGTAAGGAACCAATACTGTGATCATAGTTATTCATTTTTAAAACTGTGTTTCATGGAGCCAACTTCACTCCAGGTATGAAAACAGAATGTGTTTGTGAAAACAGAATGAATGTCAGTGAAAATCTCCTAAGTTAAACCACATCATTGCCCTTAATAATAATATAAACTATACTGGACTTATTAAGTGGCTTTTCTTTATGAACATGAGTTTAAATGTCACTGTGATATCTAGGCTTAAGAAAAATGAGAAGAAAACAGAAAACTAGTTAATGAGATCAAAGTAAATTGTCAAATTAAGGGATTCCAGCCGCAAACCCTTTTTGTAACTTTCTAATAGCATTTTTACCCACAATATCTAAGTAATTACCTCACTCACTAAAGGCCCTGTCAAATGAAAATTTTAGTGAGTTCTCAAGATCTCAGGGAAAAAACCTTAAACCCATGGCAAGTTCACAGACCAACCCTTTAAAACTCAAAATATCTGTTAAAAATAAGAATTCTAATAGATACTGTCCAAGGGAGGAAAAAGGTAAGGACAGATCACCTTAAGAAATGAAGTGGGAGTTGAGGAAGATGGCGGAAGAGTAAGACGCGGAGATCACCCTCCTCCCCACAGATACATCTACACGTGGAACAACTCCTACAGAACACCTACTGAACGCTGGCAGAAGACCTCAGACCTCCCGAAAGGCAAGAAACTCCCCACGTACCTGGGTAGGGCAAAAGAAAAAACAATAAATAGAGACAAAAGAATAGGGACGGGACCTGCACCAGTGGGAGGGAGCTGTGAAGGAGGAAAGGTTTCCACACACTAGGAGCCCCTTCGCGGGTGGAGACTGCCCGTGGCAGAGGGGGAAGCTTCAGAGCCGCGGAGGAGACCGCAGCCACAGGGGTGCAGAGGGCAAAGTGGAGAGATTCCCGCACAGAGGATCGGTGCCGACTGGCACTCACCAGCCCGACAGGCTTGTCTGCTCACCCGCCGGGGCGGGCGGGGCTGGGAGCTGAGGCTTGGGCTTCGGTCAGAACGCAGGGAGAGGACTGGGGTCGGCGGCGTGAACACAGCCTGAAGGGGGCTAGTGCGCCACAGCTAGCCGGGAGGGAGCTGGAGAAAAGTTGGAGGAAAAAGTCTGGAGAAAAGTCTGGAGCTGCCAAAGCGGCAAGAGACTTTTTCTTGCCTCTGTTTCCTGGTGCGTGAGGAGAGGGGATTCAGAGCGCTGTTTAGAGAAGCTCCAGAGACGTGCACGAGCTGCGGCTATCAGCGCGGACCCCAGAGACGGGCATGAGATGCTTAGGCTGCTGTTGCCGTCACCAAGAAGCCTGTGTGCGAGCACAGGTCACTCTCCACACTCCCCTCCCGGGAGCCTGTGCAGCCCACCACTGCCAGGGTCCTGGGATCCAGGGACAACTTCCCCGGGAGAACGCACGGCGCGCCTCAGGCTGCTGCAACGTCACGCCGGCCTCTGCCGCCGCAGGCTCGCCCCGCATCCGCACCCCTCCCTCCCCCTGGCCTGAGTGAGCCAGAGCCCCCGAATCAGCGACTCCTTTAACCCCGTCCTGTCTGAGCGAAGAACAGACGCCGGAACACACAGAGGCGGGGCCAAATCCAAAGCTGAGCCCCGGGAGCTGTGCGAACAAAGAAGAGAAAAGGAAATCTCTCCCAGCAGCCTCAGAAGCAGCAGATTAAAGCTCCACAATCAACTTGATGTACCTGCATCTGTGGAATACATGAATAGACAACGAATCATCCCAAATTGAGGAGGTGGACTTTGGGAGCAAGATAGATTATTTTTTCCCCTTTTCGTCTTTTTGTGAGTGTGTATGTGTATGCTTCTGTGTGAGATTTTGTCTGTATAGCTTTGCTTTCACCATTTGTCCTAGGTTTCTGTCCATCCATTTTTTGTTTGGTTTCTTTTTACTTTTTAAAAAAATTTTTTTCTTAACAATTATTTTTTTATTTTTTTTTATTTTTTTAATTTTTTTTAAATTTTTTTTATTTTTTTAATTTTTTATTTTAATAACTTTATCTTTATTTTATTTTACCCTCTTTCTTTCTTTCTACTTTTTCTCCCTTTTATTCTGAGCCGTGTGGATGAAAGGCTCTTGGTGCTGCAGCCAGGAATCAGTGCTGTGCCTCTGAGGTGGGAGAGCCAACTTCAGGACACTGGTCCACAAGAGACCTCCCAGCTCCATGTAGTATCAAACGGCAAAAATCTCCCAGAGATCTCCATCTCAACACCAGCACCCAGCTTCACTCAACAACCAGCAAGCTACAGTGCTGGACACCCTATGCCAAACAACTAGCAAAACAGGAACACAACCCCACGCATTAGCAGAGAGGCTGCCTAAAATCATAATAAGTCCACAGACACCCCAAAACACACCTCCAGACGTGGACCTGCCCACCAGAGAGACAAGATCCAGCCTCATCCACCAGAACACAGGCACTAGTCCCCTCCACCAGGAAGCCTACACAACCCACTGAACCAACTTTAGCCACTGGAGACAGACACCAAAAACAACGGGAACTACGAACCTATAGCCTGCAAAAAGGAGACCCCAAACACAGTAAGATAAGCAAAATGAGAAGACAGAAAAACACACAGTAGATGAAGGAGCAAGGTAAAAACCCACCAGACCTAACAAATGAAGAGGAAATAGGCAGTCTACCTGAAAAAGAATTCAGAGTAATGATACTAAAGATGATCCAAAATCTTGGAAATAGAATAGAGAAAATTCAAGAAACATTTAACAAGGACCTAGAAGAACTAAAGAGGAAACAAGCAATGATGAACAACACAATAAATGAAATGAAAAATACTCTAGATGGGATCAATAGCAGAATAACTGAGGCAGAAGAAAGGATAAGTGACCTGGAAGATAAAATAGTGGAAATAACTACTGCAGAGCAGAATAAAGAAAAAAGAATGAAAAGAACTGAGGACAGTCTCAGAGACCTCTAGGACAACATTAAACATAGCAACATTCGAATTATATGGGTCCCAGAAGAAGAAGAGAAAAAGAAAGGGACTGAGAAAATATTTGAAGAGATTATATTTGAAAACTTCCCTAATATGGGAAAGGAAATAGTTAATCAAGTCCAGCAAGCACAGAGAGTCACATACAGGATAAATCCAAGGAGAAACATGCCAAGATACATATTAATCAAACTGTCAAAAATTAAATACAAAGAAAGCATATTAAAAGCAGCAAGGGGAAAACAACAAATAACACACAAGGGAACTCCCATAAGGTTAACAGCTGATCTTTCAGCAGAAACTCTGCAAGCCAGAAGGGAGTGGCAGGACATATTTAAAGTGATGAAGGAGAAAAACCTACAACCAAGAAATGAAGTGACTACAGACAGAAAAAATCTGTACTAAAAATTAATGAAAGGAACTTCTAGTTTAAATGGCAATGCTTCCCAAATTCTGTACTAAAATATCAAGGAAGATACACTCTTGCTGGAAGTATAAATTGATACATATTTTCTGGAGGGCAACTTTGTAATATTCAACTTAATATTAAAACACACTAGCCACTGGTTCCAGATTTTCTGCTCCTAGGAATTTTTCTAAAGAAATAACTAGGGAGAGTCTCTAAAATATATAAATATAATATGTAAATATATACTTTTATATTTTATATAATATATTAAAATATACATGGCAAGTCATTATTTGAATGAAAAAATTAGAAACAAGTAAATGCCCCTCATAAAATGTTGATTAAATACAGCATAATATCCAAAGATCTAAGCCCTGTGGATTCTGATATCCCATGTTCAATACTGGCTGAAAAACAAGTAATCACTGAGAATTTCACTAAGAATGGTGAAATCAATTTGCTGTCTAGCTATACACATGGAAAGAAGTTTCAACCATTTTCCAAAAGGACAAAGAGTAGTACCACAGCAAACCACTCACCTGGACTCTAAGAAAATACCAGAAATGGGTCCATTCTTCTCATTTTAAAATAATTAGATAGAAAAATTAATTTTAAAATACCTCTTGAAAATACTAAAGACTTTTGCTTCCAGGAATGATGAACTACTGATATTAGACTAGGCTTCCTGCCATAAACATCTAGAAATCTAAACAAAATATATGTAACAGCTATTTTCAGACATTAGAAAACAATCAGCGCAGGACTGTGATCTCTGAGGGAAAGGAAAGAAGGTGAGCCCTATGATTGCTCAGCTTTCCAACTGAGACATTAATTAGACCCTGGAACAGGGAAAGGAAAGGCAAGCAGAGACCTACAGTCTCTCTGAGCAGAGGAAATAGAGATCAGAGTTCAAGGAGACTGGGGCAGCAGATATTTGTGGTGTAAAATCGTGAAGAGGAAGGAATTACACAGGAAAGGAGCTGCAGAACCCTGCATAGGAGCTTCCTTGAGTCCTTGACTTCATAGTAAGCTATGATGCACAAGGGGAAAACCCCAGGAGGCTGGGCAAAGGACAGCTTCCAGGAAAACAACAAGCACTGGACTTCCCTGGTGGTGCAGTGGTTAAGAATCCACCTGCCAATGCAGAGAACACGGATTAGAGCCCTGGTCTGGGAAGATCCGACATGCCACGGAGCAACTAAGCCCGTGTGCCACAACTGTGCTCTAGAGCCCGCGAGCCACAACTACTGAGCCCATGCGCCTAGAGCCTGTGCTCCGTGACAAAGAGAAGCCACCACAATGAGAAGCCCGTGCACCACTATGAAGAGTAGCCCCTGCTCGCCACAACTAGAGAAAGCCCATGCACAGCAACCAAGACCCAATGCAGCCAAAAATAAATACATAAATAAATTTTTTTTTTAATTTTTAAAAAAAGAAAAGAGAAGAAAATTTTTAGTTTTGTCATACTTATTAGAATGCATGACTTCTATGCAACAGCAGCAGAAAGCCAAGATAAGGGGAAAAAAATGAGAATAATAAAAGACAAATATGAGTAGAAAAAAGAGAGACACAAAGTAGGAAAAGTTTAAGGGAGATAAAAATCACAATATTAGGAGTTGAATGCAAATTGATTCAATGAGGCATAAGATTAAACTAATGGAAAAATCTAATCAAACAGATATAAAATAATTTGATAAATTTTTCAGAATATAGTACAAAGATCCAAAGTGGCCAAAAAAAAAAAAAGATTGATGGAAAAGACAGTAGACGAGAGTAAAGAGATTGAATAGAGATTGAACTTAGAAGTTGCAAGAATTCTTAGGAAGACACAACAACTAGAGAAGCAGCAAAAATCGAAAGCTGATTTGAAAAATATCTCTCAAAACTATCAAGGGAGCCTAGTGTAATGGGTTTACCTCAAACTATTCAAAATCACTGAAAAGAGCCACAAAAAGAGATGTCCTGGAAAAAACACATATCATTATCATTAGGACAGATAAGTCATACACTTTAATAAACAAACTTTTAAAAAATGGGTTTACCCACAAAAGGAATAAAAATCAGACTCTCATCAAACTCGAAATGCCAAGAAGGCAATGAAATTATATTTTATTTATAGTTTCAAGGACAAATATTATGTCCCCTAAATTCTGAAATCAGCTACATTGCAACTCATGCATGAATAAACAGAAAGATATTCTAAAATGTGTACTATGCAAAGACTTTGACTTCCAAGTAGGTTGTAATGGTTGTCCAAAGACCAGTGCTCCAACCTAGAATTAGAAAAGCCAGATGGAATATAAAATTATCTTTTCAAAAGCAGAACAGAGTTGCTGAGGCAACAAGAACTAAATGAACTAAAACTTCAGAAGGGAAGGAACAGAGAGGTGAGCTGCCTTCTGCAGTTGCTTTTACTCTGAGTGCACTGATGAATTTGAATATGGGCAAGTAGCTGAGAATCTAGGCAAAGCCCAGAGCAATACCTGGAGAGGGGCTGCTACAGGGAAGGAAACTGAAAGAGATTTTGGTGGAGACTTGGAAAGTTTCAAGCACATGGAAGGGTTTCTTTTTCCCCAAAACATACACCCCAATACTGAAGCAGTATGTGGCAGGAGACAAAAACATATCTGGAAAGCCTCCGAAGAGCAAAACAGAGCTCTGTTGTCAATCTCACAACACAAAGATTAGGATTCGACCCACAAAAAAGAGCGCCACCCCAAACAAAACATACAAAATTCTAGATGAAAATGTGAAGGTCAGGGCTTGAGCCGGAGGTAATCTGACCTTGACACAGGCATGATTCATTGCAGTTCCTTATTGAATTAAGGCAACTGACCACCACTCTGCCCACATAGGGGAAAGTGAGCCTCCCCAGAAATCTGAAGTCTCTACATTTTCTTTAATAAACAGGGTCTGGCATTCATTCCAATATGCCTTCACATGTCAAAGAATAACAAGAGTAAAAGTGGTCAATAGAAATAGACCAACAGGTGATCCCAATTTTACAGTTAAATAGAACCGACTTTAAAATAACTACAATTAATATGTTCAAGAAAATAGAGGAAAATGAAGAAAAGAGTTGAAAAGATAGGTAATTTCATCAGTATATTTAAAACTACAAAAAAAGGATCAAATGGAAATTCTAGAACCTGAACCCTCAGCTTCCAGTAAGACTTCTTTGCCAGCCGAAAGAGCCCTAGCTCTCTGGTTTGATATACCTCTACACATATTATCTGAAAAAAGGCATAGTTCCCTTGCCTCAGTTTCCCCAAACATTTAATCAGAATCATATCTAAATATACTCCAGGGATTCGATTACAAAGTCAGAATCAAGCCCAGGAAGAAGTCGCTCGCTCACACTCACACTCACACACACACACACACACAGGCAATACACTGTAGGACTTTCCCTGTTTACACTGATTTTTTTTTAATGGAGAATATATGTGGAAATGGATTCAGGCCGTATTTAGACAACGAGTGAAGCAAACATTGGGTAAAGCAGTATTTATTAATATAGATATTATAACTGGCACTCTGTATTCTTTGTAATAGCTTGAGCACCTGAAGTGGTTCTGTAATTATTTGCCTAGTTTGTTCACTAAAAATCTAAACTCACAGGTGGCTCTCACCAAATGAATTTGAGATTCCAAAACTTTGGTATGATATAGGAGGTATCCAAGGAAGAGTGAAGAGTGGAACGCTGCAAATGTCTTTATAATAAGAGACCTGCCCACCCACTGGGTCATTACATCTCCTGAGAACTCCCAGGAGACACTCCCTTCACAAAGACCCCAAGAGATTCATGAGCAAAGGGAATGCAAGCACCTCTAAGAAGAAGGTGAGAGGACAGGGAGACCAGCGGAAAATGATGCAGTAGAACTTGGTTTCCTGATTTTAAAGAAAATTGAAAGATCTGAGGGTGACAAAGGCCACCCTGGGCACTTAAATGTCAGAGGCATGGTAGTAATATTATGCAAGACCGAAGGAATACCCTAGTGAAAATGGCTGAGACGTAGAGAATTAAAATAGATTATCAAACCTTAAGCAGGTTTTAATTCTAATTTCAGCTGCTATTCTAGAGGGCTCTCAGAAAAGGCCCAGAAAGGAAGAATATTTGTATCCAACAACATGAATGCCTGCTGTCAAGGATGCTTTTAATGATCAAGTAGACAGCCAGCCCCCTCCCCCTAGCTAACACATCTCCAGTTTATGGTGGCACATATGAAGCTACATGTGAGTTTATCAACATGGACTTCCCGCTACAAAAGCTGACCAATCTACCACCATGACTATTTGCTCAACTTTCCTGCTAAAAGAGTAAGTCTAGCCCTCAAAATAGTACTATACACATGGGCCAGCCAGCTGCCTAGTAGAAGGTTAACTATATCGGAAACTGTCCTTCCTGGTAAAGGTAGCAATTTGACCTCACTTATTATTTGGATTTGGATTTGTTTTTCCTCCTTACCATACTTCTACAAGTACCGCCATTACTGAACACCTTATATGCAGGTATCGTGTCCCAAACAACGTTGTTTCTGACCAAGGAACTCACTTTACAGTGAAGGAAAAAAGCAGTAAAACAACCACTGGTTCTACCATGTATCCTATTATCTGAAAGCAGCCGGACTTAACAGAACATTGTAATGAGCTATGGAAGCCTGAGTCCCTCCAGCTGAGAGACAATACTTTCCCAAGTTAGACTGCAGTCTTTAAGGCAACTGTGAATGTTCTGTTTCTTCTGTACCCAGAATATGGGTCCAGGAGCCAGTGGGTGGAAGAGGGTATGATACCTCTAAGAATTAAGCCTAAGAATATGCCTACAAAAATTTCACACATTCTCATCTCCTAACTGTCATCCATTAGGGTTGAAGTTTTGTTCACAAGGAAGGAGGTAACCATCCTGCTGAACTGCCATCAGGCTATTTGTGCTTCTCATGCCACTGGATGAAGAGATAAAATAAGGTGTTAAAGTCACTGGTAATTGACACTATAAAAAGCAAATAAGGATGCTCTTTCTCCATAAGGACAGAGGAGAATACGGTGGGAAACTTTCCTTCCCTGACATGTTCAACGCTCAGTTTTAAGTGGATGATTACTGAAGCCCTAAACAGACGAGATTAGCCAGGTTTCAGGGCTATCCTGAATGTGGGCAAAGAACTGGACTGAGAAAGAGCCCAATTTACTGAACTATGGATAATGACAAAGGGAACAGTATCATTTTACTTACAGCTGTGTACAATTCTGCAGGCATCAGTCATATGTGGTTATTTAAATTTAAATTAGTTAGAATTAAATACCATTAAAATATTAGTTCCTTCCCTTCACTAGCCCCATTTCAAGTGCTCCCTGTGGCTAGCGGCTTCTGTCCTGAGCAGCACAAGTACAGGACATTTCCACTGTTACAGAAATTTCTACTGGATGATGCTGATCTACAGTCATCTGACCAACTGAAGAAATAAGGACCATAACTTCTCACCACACTTCCTTGCTATGAATATTTTTTAACCGACTTCCTTTTTTACCCTCTCTTTATCCCTATATGGTATAGTGTTTATGAGTAGTAATTAACTTTTCCGTTCAGTCGTTTATAAAACACTGAGAAGGGATTATGACAAAACTAGAGGAGGACTGAGTACTGGGCAGAGACCTGGGACATGGTGAATGGTGTAGCAGGACCTTGCCTCACCGCAGAAACAGGAAAGGTGGGAGACTTGCCCTCTCACACAGCTTTCAGCTCTGTGATAGGCTGAGACTCAAGCTTAGCCCCTTATGCTCCCGTTTGGGACATTCATGTGAAGCAAAAGATGCCCCAAAGCAGAGACCTTTCAGAAATCATCTGGCAGTGGCAGCTGTGGAGTCCCGTATACAGGGTGGCAGCAGTACAGGTGACTGAGTACAGAGACTGAAGTGTCTGGCGGCATGTCCAGGGTACACAGAGCCCACAGCGGCAGCTGAGGCATTCGGAGAGCTACTCCTGGGCTGTGACCTGCCCGGTGACAGGGCTGCCAATGGTTTCTCCCTGTGTACCTTCCCTCCTTCCCATCAATGCTGGGAACATTTCCTTATCCTTCCAAAAAAAAAATTCCTTTTCTGCCTCATTTAACTACAGTCAGTTTCTATTTCTACACATAAGAACTCTCACTGAAACAAAAAAAATGATTAATAATAGATTAAATATTTTCTAAAGACCAAAAGACAAAAATTTTAAGAGGGATGTTTATCTTTCAGAACACTGGAAAAGATAAAAGCAAGCAAAGCATACTATACAAAGTAGAAGACATAAATCCAGAGAAAAACAAGAAAGCATAAGAAGCAAAAATATAAAACAAGATGACAGGGGCCAGGCCAAGTATACAAGTTATGATAATAAATTTAAATTATTTCAACTCCCCATCAGAAAAGAAGATTTTGAAAATCTAGTCATAGGCTGTTTAAGCTTAAAGAAACACATTCAGCTAACAAGAAATGGTTTTTTTTGTTGTTGTTTTTTGCTTGCGGTACGCGGGCCTCTCACTGTTGTGGCCTCTCCCGTTGCGGAGCACAGGCTCCGGACGCGCAGGCTCAGCGGCCATGGCTCACGGGCCCAGCCGCTCCGCGCCATGTGGGATCCTCCCCGACCGGGGCACGAACTCGTGTCCCCTGCATTGTCAGGCGGACTCTCGAAGCCCAAGAAATGTTTTTTAAGGATAAGCAAAGCTTTATCAGATAAGTGAAATAAAAAAGAAAGTGTGGGGCTTCCCTGGTGGCACAGTGGTTGAGAGTCCGCCTACCGACGCAGGAGACGCGCGTTCGTGCCCCGGTCCGGGAGGATCCCACATGGCACGGAGCGGCTGGGCCCGTGAGCCATGGCCGCTGAGCCTGCGCGTCCGGAGCCTGTGCTCTGCAACGGGAGAGGCCACAACAGTGAGAGGCCCGCGTACCGCAAGCAAAAAAAAAAAAAAAAAAAAAAAAGAAAAGAAAGTGTGTCCCTTTTTATTTCAAACAAAATTTAATAGAAGGCAAAAATGTGTCCATGGAAAAGAGAGTCATTTAATATTCATAAAAGGCAAAATCTACATAAAATTTGTAATAGCCCTGAACATTTATGCTTCATATAAAAGCATCAAATTATATAAAACAAAAACAGAATTGCTGTGAGAGACTGTAAAACATCTCTTTCCACATTTTATAGATCTATTAGGGGGGAAAGACAAACGGAGAATGAAACTGGAATATGGAATAAATTTGATAGAAGGAGCACAGATGTGTCCATCCATTTCTCTTCAAATCCACTGAAATAACATGAAAAAATAAATTAAAAATAAATTTACAGCAGGGCTGAAAGACAAGTCATAATGTTAATCAGTGGACCAGAAATTTTGAGTAATCTTGGAAAATGGAACATCAATGATAGCAGAATAATGCAGAAAGGATGGAAAAAGAAACTTTGGTCCAAAACAACTAAGAAAAAATAAAAACAACTATGGACATAAAAGCAATTCTAAATACTTCAAGTTAAGTTAAAGTCAACACATACAAAAGAAGGAAAGGCTATGGGACAAACAGTAAGATGTTTAAAGAACTACGGCATAAAATGCTGTATAGGCAGCCTCCTTCCTCTCTCCTTCTCAGTGAGCAGCAGATGAAAATGTTTTCTGCCCTAAGAAAAACCCCAAGAACTTTTTCTCCACTTCCCTGAAAGATCTGCCTGAGGCCATTTCCTAGCACTGTGGTTAGCAATCGTGGCTGTAAATTAGAATCAGCTGAGGAACTTTAAAAACTCCCAATGCCCAGGCCACTTCCCCAGCAAAATAAAACAAGATCTCTGGGGGCAGGACAAAGGCTTCAGAAGTTTCTAAAACTACCCAGCAGACTCCAATATGCAAAGAAGATTGAAAACCACAGGCTGAGTAGAAATGTTGAGGCTGAAAATAAAAAGCAAAGACCAAAATAATGCTAAGCTTCCACAGAGACAACAACAGAAGAAAAAAATTGAAAGGAAGTCGTCATCTCTGGCTTCACTCCCTAAGTAAGAGCAGTGAGCACCACTCTCTGAAGTGGGAGGCTTGGCCCCAGGACTCAGGGTTGGCTCAGTCAGTGAGCACTACCCCATCCCCACCATAACCCACAGTCCCCAAGTAATGACACCGAGAAGGTTATAGCCTCACACAACTTATCTGGCCCCCATCTCCCGCTAAACCACCTGAGTACAGGTTTCTGTACTCAGAACCACCAACAGGCAAAAAAAGAGAGTCTCAAATAAAAACAACAGCCACCAGACAAGAATCACTGAACATCTGAGGAAAATCAACACCCAAGAAAGAGAAGATTCAAACTCAACAGATTGCCTAAAACACGAAGGAAAAGAAAGTTATAAGATAAGGATAGTTAATATTCTCAGAGAAATAAGAAAAGGCTTCTATGAAAATGTAACAAATAGGAATTCTTGAAATTAAAAATATCACAGTTTAAAATTCAACAGATAGGCTGAATAGCATAATAGAGTGATTAAAATCATATTGAACTAAAGAATTCTCCTATAAAGCATTTAGAAAAACAAACACAACCAAGAAGAGGTGGAAAACATGAGATAAGCCTTAAGTTGCATGGAAAATAGATCTGTAAGATCTTTAATAGCAAGGAGGAAATAAATACATACAGTTGACCCTTGAACGGCACAGGTTTGAACTGTGTGGGTCCCCTTATACAAGGACCCACTTATTTATTTTTCCCAATAAATTTGTACTAAAGTACACCATTCGCCATTGGCTGAATCTACAGATTTGGAACCTCAGACACAGAGGACCAACTGTAAAGTCATACTTGGATTTTCAACTGCATGTAGGGTCAATGAACAGCCCCAGCATTGTTTAAGGGTCAACTGTATATATGATACACACACAGAATTTTAGGCACACGTGTGGGGTTATATATTATATTTACACACACACAGAATGATATATATGTGTGTGTGTGCTATATTATTATGTGTGTATATACATACAGAAGAACTTCCAGAACTAAAAAAAGACACAAGTCTTCAGAATGAAATGCTTACTAAGTACCAAACAGAAAGAAAGAACAAGACTTCTATCTATAAAAAATGTGCAGTTCAGAACTACACAGATAAAGAGAAGAACCTAAAAGCTTCCAGTGAGAAAAATCAGGCTACCTACAAAGGACTGAGAATTCTTGACTTTTCATCAGCAACACTAAAAGTGAAATGAAACAATACCTTCAAGTTCTGAAGAAATAATATCCTAATAGAGGGTGACATACAATAAACGTAAATGAGTAAAGTGTAAAGTATGTTAAAAGGTGATAAATAGTAGGGAAACAAGAAAAATAAAGCAGGATAAGGGAGATCTGGAAAGGTAGGGAGATAAGGTTGGAGGAAAGGTTACAATATCAGATGGAAGGTCATGGAAGGGCCAATGGAGAAGGAAAGATTTGGACAGACACTGAAGGAAGTGTGAGAGGATTCACCTAGCAGATGTACAAGAATTCCAAAGAATACACTTTAAAAAATGAACACTACAACAAAAATAACAGAGGAGAAATGTGATGGGTTTGAGGATTTTGGTTCTGATCAAGGCAAAGACAGGACCACAAGCCGGCAGTATTGCACAGCACAACAAGCTTTATTGGGTGGTGCTTGGACAGGATTGCAGAAGAGGGAAAGTCTCGCTGAGCAGGAAACCTTCCAAAGACAGCGGAGTGGGTGGGGCCACTTCTCAGAAGGGGAAGAGATCAAGGGAAATCACAAGAGAGAGGGGACTCCACATGGGGGCGGGCATATGTGATGAAGTGATGTCTCAGCAGCTAGTAGGGAATCTCTGGGTCAGAGGGTCCCAAAGGGCAGCAGTAATTTGGGGTCTTATATAGCTATGATGATCTGTCTTATCGATGGCTAGCAGATGTTGGGTGCATTTTGCAGGGTATGCAAAGTAGGCAAGCTGTAAGTGGTTGAAAATATGCTTATTTGAGCTACATTTAAAAGAACTTGAGTTTGGTACCAGCAGTCCAAACCTGTTGTAAAGAAGCAAACAATATAGGGGCCAATATACAAAATATTGTATATGGTACAGTATACAAGAAAAAATATTCCTTTCAAAGTCTCACATGATGAAAATGAAGTATATTACACTATCCAATAATCTAGAAACAAAAGAAATGTTTTATACTCTTATATGACAAAAATGAATACATTGTCACAGAATAGAAAAACTATATCTCAAAATTAGCTTTCCTTCTTTTATATTTTATAAAATATAAAATTTTATATTTTATAAAATTTTATACCTATAAATGATTTTATAGGTATCCACATGTTAGTCTATATCACTCTACATTTGTTTATACGTCTCTATCCCCTACTGGATTGTAAGCCATAGCAACTACTTCTGCCTTATCTTAATACTCCAAGTATCCAGAACATGTTTCTAGCACATAATGTATACCCTACTAAGATTTTTAAATAGTGAATGAAGGAACATGAAGAATAGAATTATAATGTCTCCAAGTCCACACAGGAACCAAGAATAATCCTATTACAATCCATATTTCTTTTGAGACAGTATATTCATTTTTTTTAGCTCTAAAATATCACAACATCAATCTTTTCCCATATGTCAAATCTCTTAATCGGCAAACTATCAACTCAAAAACACTTTAAAAATATAAAGATTATTGAGAGATGTTCATTAATTCCATCACAGTTATTCTTGTGGATGGCTGAATCTCTAAATTATAAAAATGGAATAATCTAGTTTATCATTTAGAATGCCTTGGGCCATAATTAAAAGTACCTCACTGAAAATGGCTTCACATCAGGAGTTTATGATCCCATGTAAGCAAAAGTCTAAAGGTAGGCAGTTTGGCTAATTTGCCCCTCAATGATGTCTAAGCTCCAAGTTAACTTCTGTATAATTTTTTGGCTTTCTTTTAGGGTGTAAGATGGCAGCCATAGTTCCAAGCATCGTGTCCTATACAACAGCATTCAATGGCAGGAAGAGTGGAATTTCTCCACGGATCTGTCTCTTTATCAGGGAGAAATATCTCTCCCAGAAGCCTCAAGCAGATGTTCCCTACTGTCTTGTTGGCTAGAACTTGGCACTGTTCCCACTTCAAACCAATCACCAGCAAAAGAAAATGGACTTTTTTGGTCAAAAAAAAAAAGTGGGGTAAAATTACTGGTTTCAGTTCCACTGAGATGAAATTAAGCACATTCTATCCCATCTCTCTCACAAATTACAAAAAAAATCCTTGGAGAGTATGCATAAAGGAAGCATCCTGGGACTCGACAAGTAAATAATACCAGGCCTATTGGGAAGGGAAATCAAATTCTGAAGAACAACCCAGGTGGCAGTGAATTTCCTGACTTTTTCCATCCTCCCAGCTCAGACTCCAGGGCAGCCCGAATCCAGGGACTTCACAGCAAGTGTAGACAGAAAAAGCTCCAAGAGAGACCCTCTCTTTCTAACCAGAAGACTAAGAAGAGGGGCCCGTATGGGATGGAGAATGTGGGAGAAGGGGGGAAATCCCAGGCAGGGATTCCCCAGGCAGGAAGTTGCATTCTCAGGATAGCCTGAGCATAGCAACAATGATATTTGAAAGAAAATACTTCCCTCTCTGCAGAAGAACTGGGATAAGAAGACCCTGTGGTCCTATGTTTTCTTGTGAAAGTTTTATAGTTTTACATTTTACATTTAGATCTATGATCCAGTTGAATTAATTTTGGTATAAAGTCAAGGTCAAGTTTCTTTTGTGTACTTGAGAATGACAAAAGTGTTCCAACACCATTTGATGAAAAGACCATCCTTTCTCCATTGAATTACTTTCACATTTTTGCCAAAAATCAAATCATATTTGTGTAGGTCTATTCCTGGGGTCTCTATTCTATTCCACTGATCTATGTGTCTATTCCTTCACAAATATCACATAGCCTAGATTACTGCTGCTCTATAGTAAGTCTTCAAATCTGGTCATGAGATTCCTCTAACTTCATTCTTCTTTTTCAAAATTGTTTTAGCTATCCTAGTTCCATTGCACTTGTATATAACTTTAAAATCAGCTTGTCTATATCTACAAAAAATCTTGCTGGGATTTTGACTTACCAGTCATTGCATTAAATCTATAGATCAGATGGGGCAGCTGACATCTTTACTATATTGAGTCTTCCAATCCATGAACATAGTACATTTCTTATCCAAATACTATTTATTTAGCTCTTTGATTTCTTTCATCAGTGTTTTATCAGCTCCAACATACAGATTTTGTACATGTTTTTTCTTAGATTTATACCTATGTATTTCATTTTTTGGGGAGCCATGGTAAATTATATCATTTTAAAATTATGGTTCCTAATTGATTGTTGCTAGTGTATAGAAATACAATTGATTTTTGCTTGCAGACCATGTATCCTGCAATTCTGATAAACTTAGCTCTAGGAGCCTTTTTGTAAATTTCTTGAGATTTTATAAGTACACAATCATGTTATCTGCACACATGGAAAGTTTTATTTCTTCCTTCCATCTGTATACCTTTTATTTCTTTTTATTACCCTATTGTACTGGCTAAGACATCTAATACTATAAATTACAGAAGTGGTGAGAGTGACATTTTTACTTTCTTCTTGATTTTACAGGGTAAGAATTCAGTCTTTCATCATTAAGAATAATGTTAGTTATAGGGTTTTTCTATATGCACTTTTATCAGATTGAGGAAGTTACTTCTATTACTAGTTTGCTGAAACTTTTTATCATAAATGGATGATGAATTTTGCCAATTTTTTTTTTGCATCTATTGATCATGCGGTTTTATTCTTTAAATCATTAATATGGGGACTTCTTTTGTGGTGCAGTGGTTAAGAATCCGCCTGCCAATGCAGGGGAAAATGGATTCAAGCCCTGGTCCGGGAAGATCCCACATGCTGCCGAGCAACTGAGCCCGTGCGCCACAGCTACTGAGCCTGTGCTCTAGAGCCCGCGAGCCACAACTGCTGAGCCTGTGTGCCACAACTACTGAAGCCCACCTGCCTAGAGACTGTGCTCTGCAACAAGAGAAGCCACTGCAATGAGAAGCCCGTGCACAGCAACGAAGAGTAGCTCCCGCTCGCCACACCTAGAGAAAGCCCACATGCAACAACGAAGACCCAACGCAGTCAAAACTAAAATAAACTTCTAAAAAATAGAACTTCATTTTTAAAAAATCATTAATATGATGAGTTATGTAGTTTTTAAAATTTTTTTAATTTAATTTTTAAAATATTGAACCAACATTCCATGCCTGCGATAAACCTCCATTGATTGTACAGTATTATTTTTTTTAATGTTTCTAGATTCAATTTGCTAGTATTATGTTGAGAATAATTATATCTTTGTGCATGAGGGATACTGGCATGAAGTTTTTCCCTTCTTGTAATGTCTTTGGTTTTGGTATTAAGGTAATGAATGACTGGTAAAATGAGTTTTATGTGATTATTGAAATTGTTGGATTAAAATCTACCATCTTGCTAGTTGTTTTATATTTGTCCTATCTGTTCTTTAGTTTTTTTCTCCCCTTTTCAGCCTTCTCCTTTATTAATAGAGTATATTTTATTATTCCATGTTATCTCCATTATTTTTGAGTGGTTGTCCTAGGTTCTAAAACATACACTTTAATTAACAAAAATCTACCTTCTAATAATATTAATTTCTGTGTCAGGTAAAGACATTACAATACGATAGTCCTAATCCCGCTCTCCCATTATTTGTGCTATTGCTGTTGTACCCTCTGCTTTTATATATGCTATCAACACACAATACATTGTTACTATTTGTGCTTTAAACAGTTATGCTTCAGAACAGGATTTCTCAACCTCAGCAATGTTAGTATTTGGGACTGGATAATTCTTTGTTGTAGGAGGCTATCCTGTGACTGTAGGATGTTTAACAGCATCCTTGACAGCTAACCAGTAGACATCAGTAGCACTACCCCAGTGTGCCAACCAAAAATGTCTCCAGACATTGCCAATGTCCCTGGGCAGAGGTATGGAAGGGGAAAGGGATTTCCCCCAGTTGAAAACCGTTGCTTTAGAGCAATTAAAATTTTTTTAAATAATAAAGTTAATTTTGCCTTCATTACTTCTATTTTCAGTGTTCTTCATTTCTTTGCAAGTTGCAGTCTGCTTTCATATTCTTTCTGCATGAAGAATATATTTCAATATTTCTTATATACTCTGCTGGAAATAAATTCTCTCTGTTTCTGGCTTGTCTGAGAAAGTCTTCGTTTTTTCTTCATTTTTTAAAAGGCATCTCACTGGGTACAGAATTATCTGTTAACAGATATTTTTCTTTCAACACTTTAAAAAATGTTCCTTCATCATCATCTGGCTTGCATAGTTTCTGACAAAAAGTTTACTGTAATTCTTTGTTCCTCTGTATGCAGTGTTCCTTTTTCTCTGGTTATCTTTAAGACTTTGTCTTTTGTTTTCAGCAGTTTCATTATGATATGCCTAGATGTGTATATTTGGGGAAAGGAGTGGTATTTGGGGGGTGGGGTGTATGTGTGTTCTCTGAGACTCTTGGATCTTGGTTTGGTCTCTGTCATTCATTTTGGAAAATCCTTAGCCATTATGTCTTCAAATGTTTTTTCTGGATTCTCTTTTCTCCTTTCTGGATTCTAATTACACATATGTTAGAATACTTGACATTGTCCAACAGCTCTTGGATGTAACAGGAAATTATGATGTTCAGTATATAATTTGTACACTCCCCCTACACACACACGGACACATTTTCCTAGGCAAATTCTTTCACACTATAATAAATATTAGTTATTTAGAGACACAAAGTAAGAGAAGCAAAAGAAGAACAATGTAAGGGACTGAGGGCGTGATCTTTGAGGAAACACTCCTTTCTTTATGTCATTGGATTAGAGCCACAAAATATTAAAAGGAAAGAGTTGAGGTAAGGAGCTCCAGATGAGGAAGTCTGGGGGGTAGTCAATATCTTAATTCTAATCCTTTAGAAAGCAGAACCTGATGAAAGAATTTAAAGTCCAACCCTTTAGTTGAGGGAAAAAAAAAAAAAAAACCAGTGAGAGGGACAGCAGAAAAAGTAGCACACTGGCCAGGCAGCAGTCATGTTTGCCCGGCAGAGAGGACTTCTCAAGGAAATATGCAAAGAGAAATCTCATCTTAGGACAGTCCTTGGAGGAAAGATGGCAGGGAGGACTCTTATCTCCCATTTCTCTTTGGTCAAGGTTTACATGCAGGTCACTGACCACCTCCTCACACACACTCCAGGTGTTATCCAATTCCCTAGGGCCACTTAAAAACCAGGTCCTACACTCCAGAATGGGTCCTTTCACCTACATCCAGAAGTAGACAGGCTACTCAGCACAGGTGTGACAGCAACCCAGAAAGAGAAAGGAGGATGGTGTGGGCAGGGGAATCTGAAAGGTGGACAAAGTTTGTGTCCAACTTAGTTTACCTGCTTTACACTTGCTCCGGCTCCAGCCAGGATGGCCCCTGGCTTGGCTGACTTGTTTGGTTACTATTGCATTCTCCTAACCCACTACCCATTCAAGCTAGCCCTTCCAAATAATTTCCCTCCCCTAGCCCTGTTATGAGGTTGTCTTGTGCCAGCCTCCAGTTATAAGCAACATATCACCAGTACTGCTCCTGTCTTCAAGCAAGTCAAAAATATCTAAATTTTTATTCTGAATATTCAGATTATATACCTAATTTGACAAACATGCATTGAGCACGTACTCTGCCAAGAGCTGCTCTGCATTCTAAAGAATGCAAAAGAAACAGATTTATCTCCTTATTCCCCTGGTTCTCATTTCTGCTGTTTTCATTTGGTCTATTTCACTGCTTCTTAGCAGATGCAAAAGAAGAAGGGAAAAGGGAAGAAAGATTCATTTTAAAGCAACAGACAGCTTTTAAGATAGCTGTGAAAAGAGGTTACAACTTTTGTTTATAACAGGTGTCTATATTACTGCTATTTCATTAACCCTATCTCCCTTCACCAATCGGTAATTGAAAGTAAACTGCTGCACACTGATGAGAAATTACTTGTACTAATGATCTGAATAGACTTCATCTTACCTTTACTGTAGAAATGATTTTAGTTCCAGGGGTGAAGAAGAGAGTCATCTTTTGACATATCTTTAGAGAAAGCAGGGCTTAAAATGCAGCTGGTTATTATTTGTTCATTCACGTTACTTGCCCTGCTATGGAGGAGTTATCAAACTATCTTGAAAAATGAGTTACACAATTATTTCCCAAATTCCCCGGCTATGTAAAATATAACCTGATGTTGAAAAGGGCTGTTTTATTTTATTTTTCAACCAAGTCACATGTATTAAGGATCTCTTGGTTGTTTTAATGCCTTTCAGTCAGAAACCCATTTAACAACTTGTAAGAGTGCTGTGAAGTACAGGAGCTTGAAAGCAGTGAGACCAGATGTCAAATTAAGATGGCAGGTGGCTCACAGTTCCTGACGTTCCTTTCCTACTCACAAGTTGTTTAAGAAGTTTAAAAAAAAAAAAAGAAAAAGAAAAGAAAGAAAAAAGCACTAAATCACAAAAGCATTGGAAACTAAGACTATCATACAATAATTTTCCATAAACTCAGAAAGAATTATGTGCAGGCTTCTAGGTGAGCAGAGACCAGCAAAGAAATAGTTACCTAGGTAAGCGTTCTTTACGGAATGTAAATAGTTGAAGATAAAGAGACCATTCATCTTGGGTGAATGTCTTAATTACTTTTACTACAGGCAAGCCAAATTACCATGAAGACTCATCACTAGGGCCAAGGAAGTCTCAGTGAGATTCTAAAACTACACAATTGAAAAGGAATTTTCATTGGCTCTCTGACCAACGGAAATAATTGAGAAGTATAATGTGTGGCTCGCCTATCCTACACCACTAGAACCCAAGGAGACCAGTTGCAGGGCCTGTGGGCAACCTCTTCATGGGGTTAGCAGGGACTGCTAACTAGGTAGGCTTGCCTGTCAGGGTCCAGAATTTTGCTGGGCAGGTTTTTTACCTGATAATGTCCGGCATTGGTTTGTGGCTAATATTCTAGGTCCTCTCCTTCCCCACCACTGGTTCCTCGGAAGGAACTAAGAGAAGGGCATGAGACTCAAAGAAAACAAGAGCCAGACCCTTCTGTAAATAAGAAGCGAAAAGTTCTGCTCCATCAGAGCATCGGAGTAGCAGCTCTACGCGGGGCCTGGAACTTCAGGAAAGGCAAGGTTTGGGAGCGTATGGCAGAAGATGTACCTCCTCTCACTGGGCCCTTGGGGGCATGCACTTCAGACACATAAAGAGCAAAACCAGTGATAAGAAGACCTTGCAAGTGTGGTGGTCTGGAAACATACAAAAATAAGAAGAAAGTCTGGACTTGGGAAATGCAAGGTCACAATGACTGTGGGGCACTCACAAAGGAGTTAAATCTGTGTCCTTAGAAAGCACACCACTCATTGAAGACTGGGGATCCGAGAACACAGGGGTTCATGGAGGGAAACTGGGAAGTGGTGTGTATATGAGGAGGTCAGTAAAAGGAAAAGCTCCTCAGAAAAGTCCTTATTTGTCATTTTCCATCATGAACTCTAAGAGAGAAGGCAATTTACATGTGGATGAATGAATGTTTTTCCAAAATATGGAAATTTGAGCGCCGCAATTAACCTATTGATGGGAGAGTTCTCCCTGTAGAGTTTAAAGGTAGCAGAACCAGAACAACTGGCATGGATTGACTGGTACACTAGCAAAGCTGAAACCATAAAACATTCATTGTTTCTTTCCCTTTTGGTTGGCCGTTTCCTCTGTGTATCCCCTTCTCCAGACAGTAAGAAGTCTTGGCTACGGTCTCTGACTGGCCACAACAGAAAGGTTCCAGATCAGCAGTTCTCAACTTTGTTGTTTCTGTGGCACATTTTTTGAATGCTCTGATTCTGGGCACTCAAAAAACACCAACACTAAACAAGCCAGGAATAATTATAACACAAATACTCCTGGAGGGTAATGTCTCACGCTCTTTGAAAGCATTTAGCTATTGTGCTGTTCACACGGTCACACTTCAATACTGTGCCACTTTTTAAAATAACCCTTTGTACAACAATGACCACACTGTCACAAGGCAAAGTCTTCACATACTCCACTGAATCCCTAACTCTTCTTCGGTACCAACTTGACAAGGTGTGACCATTCATGCCCCTAATTTCCAGCAAAGAGCCCTACTCTATAGTCCATTATATGACCTGCTTAGCTCAGTGATTCACCCATTGGACAGCATCCTTGCAAGACATATGCACAGTTACAGCAAAAATAAATCAAAGGCTCACAGTGCAACAATGTAATACAGCACATGGTTTGTGAATCTCTGTTCTAAATTCATGGACCTTGCTTAAGTAGAAACAAGAATAGGGCCCAGGAGAAAAGAAAGAGGCTTGAGGTGGTTAGCAGAAATTAAGAGCCCTAGGTGTTAAGGAGAAATATTCCTCTTTTGATGCACTTCCTAAAGGATTCATCTTTCTATGGTATTGGCCTGGACTCGGAACCAAGGAGGACTGTGCCAGACGTGGATACAGGAAAAGAGGACAAAATAGAGATCCATGTGGTTTAGCCTAGAGCCAAGATTCTTCATGGGTATTGGAATCTACAGCTTTAGAGTAATAATAGGGAGAGTTCCCTTGAGAACCTAGGAGAACATTGGGGGCTGATTGAAGATGCTGGGATACAGGATCCAAGCCAATCCTCTGCATTTTTACCTTGTGGAAACAATTAGTATAATATACAAAAATTGCCAAATTAAATCTTTTGTGACAAAATGCATGGCTTACATGTATAATAATTTCCTATGCTCATATATCCATTCTTTAAAAAAAAAATAACAATAATCACAGCATTGAACATGCCTCAAAACTGAGGCTCTGTCATGAAGAAAGGGGTAGTGAAAGAGAATCTGTGCTAAATTCCTCATCCAACGTGGGCAAAACTGAAAAGACAGTATTTCTTTCTTGATAATTAGAAAAATACAGTTTTTGAAATGCATTTGAAAAATCAGAAGTTAAAAACTGAGAGGAGTAAAAATGGAGATAGAGCTTCCAAATAATACAAGTTATAATTGCAGATAATTCATGATCCAGATAGCCAAAAATATTAAAAAGTGAGAAAGTAAAAAGTAATTTTTAAGAGAAGGGGAAAGTTCACTATTTAATGCAAGTGAAGGAGTAGAATTAAACACACTCTATAATGTGAATCAAAGTTTGTTTTTAAAATGTTATTTATGGGGAAATCTACTCTATACCCTGTAATGACCTAAATGGGAAAAGAATCTAAAAACCAGTGGATAGATGTATATGTATAACCTATTCACTTTGCTGTACAGCAGAGACCAACACAACATTGTAAATCAACTATGCTCCAATAAAAATTAATTTTTTAAAAAAGAGAAAGACTTACAAATGAACTACCCCATTAAAACTGCCCTTAGTTCAAGCCAAAAACAAAAACAAAACAAAAATAAAGTCATTGGAAAATAAATAAACAAAATATTACTTACGGATGTGTATATGTATATATTTATACTCACATATGCATTCGGAAGAAAATAAACCCAACTGTTGGTCTGTAGTTGGTGAGTAAGTTGTGGGTAAGTGTTATTTTAACTTTTTCCTATTGTCTATTATAAGTATGTATTACATTTATAATTCAAAAAATTATTGTGGAGATTTCAAAATTATAGTCTATGGTTAGAAGTTAATATTCAAAGGACATTGGGTGAGGGTGTATTCAGCCATGAAGTGGACTAGAATGAAGACTGTCTTGACGTTACAGACTGAATGTTTCCCCCCAGAATTTATAGGTTGATGCCCTAACCCCCAATGTGATAGCATTTGCAGGCGGGGCCTTTGGGAGGTAATTGGGTTTAGATGAGATCAGGAGGGTGGCATCACATGTTGGGATTACTGTCCTTATTAAAGAGGAAAAGAGCAGAAGACCAGAGGGTTTTTTCTCTCTCTCTCTGCCATGTGTGGGATCTCACCAGAACTCACCTGCCACCCTGCTCTCAGACTTGCAGCCTCCAGAACCATGTGACATAAATGTCTGCTGTCTAACCCACCCAGTCTATGGTATTTCGTTAAAGCAGCCTGGGCTAAGACACTCTGCATCAGACCATCTGATAATAGACTTAAAATTGCTACTAACTAGCTGGGTGACCTTCAGCAGTAAAACTTACAAAGGTGGACTCTGTGGTCTCTAAGATCAGCCCTGTCTCTCAGAACAGCTGGGCTTTAAATTATCCTGAAGCAGCTGTGGTGAAGGGTGTCCAGGGCCACTCTGTGAAGGAGCCTCCGTGCACCGACATCTACCAGAAGTGCACTCGGGCTACAGGCCTCTCACTTAAGGGGTTGCTGCTCCTCTCCACTTTGCTACTTTGCCGACAGTTAGCTGGGCCCCCTACAGGTAGCAATCAGAGGTGCACTGACCCTTGCCCAGAAGGTAGCTTAATGGAATAGGTGTGGATTCCCTCAGGTGAAGATACGGCATCATTTTAACAAAAATAGAGCCACGTTATTCTTAACACTAACTTTGAACAGAATTTACTATAAAATGACAAGTCACCGATGCAATACTGCCCTTCGGTATGATTGTAAAGTAATGAAACAGTTTTTCAGCCCTTGGACCTGAAGAGGTCCTCGCCAGGCCCTCTGCTTAGAGGGTGCCTCACCACAGAAACAACATGCGTATTGTTTGCTTTGCTGTGTTTTGTTCTGTTTTGTTGCTCTTCTAACGAAATTTTTTGGAGGTTCAATAATTTACTGAGTAAAAGAGCCTATGGGAGAGGGACGTGGGACAAAATGAACTAGGTCGGCTGGGCCGTGTGCTGGGGAGCGTGTGGTAGATGTGGGGAAGCGCAGGGGAGCACAGGAAAGGCGCCTCTGCCCCGCGAGCCACAGGGGCACTGGTCGCTCCAAGTCACCCTGAAGTGGGTGTCTGGGCAGGCCTGTTTCCCCCATAACTAAGCTTCCTCCCTCCTGTTTGCTCTGCAGGTGTGTTGCCTGAAAGCTGCTTAGAACTGCCTGGAAGTCCTTCATCAGAAAACTGATATGTGCAGAAGGGGATCACTCCATGAGAGGCACTGGACCAAGTCAGTCCTTCCTAGGTCAGAAGCATCCAGTCCCACCCAGGATCCCAACCACCCTGACCCAGTGGATCTGGTGGCCACACAGGCAGTCGGGCTGGGCCTGGAGGGCGAGGCCCCCTTCCCCTGCCGGTCTCCAGGGACATCTGAGAGGAGCCACTACCCAGCCCAGGACACCAGGGCAGACCGTGGTTCAAGCCCCGGGCCTATCTTGATTTATAGCTTTGAAACAGACACACGGGAAATGGGGCTCCACTTATGGTCTTGGCCCAGGTCCCACAAGTCAGTGGGTGTGATTTTGTGCACAGCTTAGAACAAGTCTAGTCTATAACTGCACTACAAAGGCAGCCTCCCGCGAGATACCCCCTGCCCTGTACTTCCAGGATCCATGCCCACTGGGGAAGAGCAGTCTGAGAGCATTTCCTACCCCCCGTTTTTTCTCCAACCTGTGATAAAGTATTTCCTCTCTGTCGATCCCTCTTCATATTATGTGGTGGGTACACTGCTGCCTCTGACAAAGGCGCCTTTAAAAGCCCCATAAAAGATAACTTGCTAGAGTCACATGGTTATTTCCTCGATGCGGAAGTTTATAAGGACTCGAGTTGTGACAACAAAAACGTTTGTTCCTTGTTCTAATAGCTTGAGAGGCGGCTTTCCACTGCATCATGTGTTATCTGGGCTTCTGAATCAGGACTGGTAGGAGGGATGCTGCCCT
This sequence comes from Tursiops truncatus, assembly GCF_011762595.2. Lineage (NCBI taxonomy): Eukaryota > Metazoa > Chordata > Mammalia > Artiodactyla > Delphinidae > Tursiops > Tursiops truncatus. The sequence goes on along the minus strand of NC_047054.1, from coordinate 24,032,322 downwards.
GAGAAGCAGGTAGCCCTGGTCCTAGTACGGGCTTTGTGACCTTGGACTGGCTGGGTGGTCTTTACTGCGCATTGCTCAAACCCTCTTGGCCTCAATTTCCCCTGCTATAAAATGGAAATAATAATATACTCTCTGTCTACATCACCACACCCAATTCTAAAGTCACCTCTTTGGGTTACTCATTTTTCCTGGGTTCTGTTTGTTGTTCTCTTGTCAGTCTATGTTTTATTAGAGGTGTCTTGGCCAAGAACTCACAAGGGGAGAGGGGAAATTATCCTTCTTCCCCACACGGACATGTTCCTTTACTCAGGGCCTTGCACCTGCTGTTCCTCTGCCTGAAATGCTTCCCCGTAAATACCTTCAGGGCTCCCTCACCCCCTCAGTCACCTTGTCCATGAGGCCTCCCTTGCCTGGCCTATTTAAAATTGGAAACTTCCCCAGGCCCACACCTCCTAGTTCCCTCTTCTGCCATCTTTAGCACTCAGAATCATCAGGCACACTATAAATCTAACTTATTTATCTAGTTACTAACAATCTATCCCCCTCTCAGAATATAAACTTCATGAGGGTGTAGAATTTTGTGATTTTTATGCACTGCTCTGTTCCCTGCAACTTAGAGCAGGCACCTGGAACGTAATAGGTGCTCAATAAATATATTCTGAATGAACAAATCTTTTTCTTCCTATAGAAATTCACTTTCTGTTCCTATTTTCCTCTCTCTCTACACTTTTCTCTGTGTTTCTTCTCTTCGACAACTTCTGTCCAATCAGATTGATCACCTAGTTTTAAACTGCTTTAGTCTAGATTATTATAAAATATATGTATATTGTTTAATTTAATAAATATTTCTTGACCCCCTATTATTTAGGGCATCGTACTAGGCCCTCTTCTAGAGTCAAGGCTATAGCAGCCACTGTTAAAGCCTCAGCTCATACCTCAGTTCAACAGCAGGTAGATCATTCCTGACCTGCCCACAGCTTCCCACCTCTAGCTCCTGGTCTCTCTTCTCAGCCAAAGGGGTTTCTCTGACACAAAGGGAACTTGCATTGCTCCATCCAATTATAACCAGAAGCATGGGGTCAACATCACTGGAAGCAACTTTACTTGATGGGTGGTAGGAGTTAGTGGATCAATGTCCCAGCCTCCAATTCATGGGGCACACAATTTCCTGAGGACCCCATGGGGACTGAGTCCCAACTGTCCACAGCAGTAAAACCCACTTACTAATACACGCTTACTGGATTTTCTCTTTTTTTCTGTTTCACACTGTGATTTCCTCCCTTGTGTTTCCTGGGTTCATCTCCCAACTCAACTACCTGCACTCAAGTCCTGGTCTCAGGTTCTCAGGAGTAGAGAAGGAGGAAGCTAAAACCTGGCAGTTTGCTGTCTTCGGTTACACTGGAAGACCCATAGGTCCTAAGAAGTACCCAGGCCCCTGGCACTGGGCAGAGACCTCATATTTCCTGCACTGGAAAGCAGCCTGTGCCCTGAGAAGCAGCTGAACATCAGTACTGGGAGGTTTCCGGGGTAATCCTGCAGCACACCTGCCAAATACTTAATGCAGTTACACTCTCAGCTGAACGGGAAATTCTGGGCCAGAAAGAACAATCCGAAGTGCATATTTGTAGCCACCCTCTTTGAGCGCTATGGCCCCAGAGAGGACCGATATCCCCCCGTGGTCTCCCACCCTGTCCTCCTTCACATCCTCTGTCTCTCCTCACTCCTTTCTCCTGTCTCCTTTCCTCTTTCTCTTCCTCTAGAAAAGTGGGGTCAGGAGGGATGGAGAGACTGAGAACAGCCCTTTAACTTTCCATGACTGTAGAGGATGTGATCCCTAAATGGGTCAGTAACTTGGTTGTGATTCGTGCCTGAGGTGGATGACACGTCAGCTTAGCAAAGAGAAGAACAACCAGATCATTCGAAGCGCATCCCAGTGGAGTTCAGCAGAAATGACATAATCACTGGGCAACGTCAAGCCCAGCACCTGTATCTGCAGCTGCTACTATCTACAAAGTGCAGTTAAGATGGCTCAATCATCCTATCCCAGATCATAAATCCAAACTGCAATTAAAATGCAAAAGGGAAGATGCCAGCTTACTTGGAACCTCAATGGAAAGTTGCTCTTATTTAGGGTCTCTTCTTTACTCTTTTTTGGCCCACTGCCATTTGAATAGATGAGAGCACAGGTTTGAGTTTTGCTTTTTTACTTGCTTTGGGGTTTTTTGACATTGGCTTTTTTATTTTTATTTTTTAGCTTCATCCAGCACAAGTGGGGGGTAAGGAAAGGAAAGTTGAAAGGCTCAAGGCGTCAGAAATCCAAGACCCAATTCCAAATAGCCATCCTGATGAGCAGTTTTCAAACAATGGTCCCAGGAGCTCTGACGAGGCATCTCACGGCCAACGGGAAGCAGGAAGGGAAGAATTCTGACCCGTACACCTGCTTTACCGGACCAATTCTAGTTAATGCATCAGAACTCTCTAAAGAATTTTGTTTGAGAAAAAAAAAATCCCCCTGCTAACATTAAATTTGAAAAGCAGTTATCTTATATTTTAATACCCCCTTTACATACTCATTAAGTGATACTCCATTTGGAAGAATGGCTCCTCCATTTGCTATGCTAGAGAATCAATGCTTTTCATGTGTGTTCTGGTTTGCTAAGGAAAGTGGGCATTTATCAGCAGTTTCTATTGTTTGCTGGTTAGTGAACTTTGCTGTGAAGGCATCTCCTCCCCCAATTTTCAGGAAATTCTCCCCCTCCACTGGGTACAGAATCGGTAGGACATAGTGCCCTGCTTCCCTCTATGAAAGATAAAGGAACGGATCCTTCTTTCCCACACCCCTGACGACCACATGACAACATGTGTTCATCCAATTAGGTATCAAGATAGTTTCCGTTGCTCACAATCAAGAACCAAGACTGAAGCACTGTAGGTATGAAAATTAACACATCCATGTTTAGTTTTCACTATTATAATAACTTGATTGAAATAACAATGCCATATAGCATTTATAAAGTATAACATAACTAACCAATAGCTATGTTTTATGTTTGTTAAATTTAAGTAAATTATAAATACTAAACCAATAAGTGATGCTTCATGATCAATAAGCTTTGTTTCTGAAATGTGAGAGAGAGAAAATTTTTCTTATACCTAATTTCCTGTAGAATTCACAGGAATACACTTTGGAAGGGAGTTGGACAACTGCTTAACTTTTTCAATGCAACCATCTCCCATTTGGAATTTAGAATTTATGCAATTCTCCTGAGACTTCTAAAAGTCACTTACTATACAACTGCAAAATGTCTCCAAACATACCTATCTTGATAAAAGCAGAATGAATGACAAATGTCTTTTACTAGAGTTAACTTGGCCATAGCATCTCCAGTGCTTAGCCTATGAGAAAAATTAATAGCAGAGGTATAAGTGATGTATACTAGTCAGGATAAGTTATGCTACACCAGTGTAACAAACAAAACCCCAAATCTCAGTGGCCTACCACAACAAAGGTTTACTCCTCACTCATGCAGTTCTGATGGAGGGCGGATGACTCTTCAGGACGGACAGCTGCCCTTCAAGAAAGAGCTCATTGCCACTTGTCAAGACCATGTAGCCAAGGGGCACCATGTGACCCCAAATTCTTACAAGTCTCCTAGGAAATGTTTAAAAATTCTTTAAACAGGAGTCTGAACAGCATGAATCTCAGCTGCAGTGCTATTGTTTTGTTATTATTTATGATTGCTATTGTGATTATCAGAATTTATAGCAGTCATTAGCCAACAGACACTCTGATGCTCTCCACCAGCAATCTGTCACTCTTCTCTCCAGTTGAAGAGAGTTGAAAGGACATGGGCAGTTACAGAGCACCCAAAGATCCGGGTACTCTTGTGCTAAGGATGATGCAATCCTCCTCCCAGAGAGGTGGCGAGAACTTGATAGTGGAAAAAGAGAGAGAGAGCAAGAGAAACAACGAATGAAAGAGACCAGGCACGCTGTCAGAACTCTAAAACCCGAAGCATCAGAGATGAGAGGGAGATGGTTACAGCACAGCCCAGGTCCATGTATTTGAGAAGTTGGTTGTACCCTGAGCAGCCATAAAGGGTGCCTTCTGTTCACAATAAACAACAAAAATAGGCATGCCCAAAAGGTGTTTTCTTTTTCAAGGCCACCAGTAACTCCAGCTCCTTGATTCTGATTTAGCATTCACTGTACAGCATCCATGTTTGCCCTGTGACTCATAAACTAATAAAAGGAAGACCTCATCCGGTCAAGAACATAACTGCATAGAGCCAAAGCCATCCATGTCAGACACCGTCATTAACTTCACAGGTTAATTTTAATCATTGTCAATTTGTGGGAAACAGTCTTTAGGAATACAAATGCTCTGATCTTACCTGAACCACTTACAATCTTCCTCTTAGCCCGAATGCCCATGGATTAAAAAAATACAATAAGCTAATTGCCATCCTGAGGCTCTGATGACTATGATATCAATATTAGGACACCCCCTCCTATTTGAAGAACGATATTTTAATCTATTTCAAAGGGCTTACAATCCATCATCTCATTTGGTTCTTATGAGAACTATCTACAGTGGGACATTATGTTTCATTTTCGAGACCACGCGCTAGCTCCCTGAGGAGAGGGATCATTTCTTACAGAGACAACAAATATCCAGACCTAGCACAGTGGCTGGCACAACCTAAGTGCTTGAAAATGTTGACAGAAATAAGTAATAAATAAATGAGGGAACGTGTGAAAGTTATTTCCATTTGAATAGTGAGAACACTGAAGTCTGTAGAAAGTGTTATTTGCTTAGGATCATGATGCTATTCGGTGGCAGAAGCCTGTATTCTATCTCCTAGATGTGTGTTCTTCTCGCTTAACATACTGCTTTTTATACACAACTTCAAATAAGAAAACCTGATCCAGTGTGCGCACAGCAGGGACAAACTAATCTAATGCAAGACATTATTCTGTTTTTTTGAGTCCTATGCCCCATCAGCTGGTATGGTATAAGGGCTAACTACAAGCCAGCTCTACTTTTCATAGCTGAAACTGATGTTTTAATATACCCATAGGAACTAATAAAGTGTCATAGTCAAACTCACAGAAGTGTTCTGAGCCTTCCAAAGAAAGTGCCTTTGGTTAAAGGGGCATAGAGGAGCTGGGTTAAAAGAGAGAGAAAGGAGAAATGGTGGAGGGGAGGGAGGGGGGAGGAAGGAAGGAGGGAGGAGGAAGCCAAGGGCTCTTCTGGGCTTGTGCCTGCAGCATACAGTGGCCAGGAATATGCAAAACACCCAGTGGTACTTGCCCCCTGCAAGTTTCAGTGGGACCTCCCCGTGGGCACCCCCCTTAATAAACTAGAGGGCCACTTTCCAGTGTACTACTTCCATGGCAGCATTCCAGAAAATTCCATGTTCTGGAACCTTCCTGGAAATGGCTTCCCCAGGTACACCAGAGGGTAGTATCAGCAGCATGGTACCTCCTCACAGAGAGCTTTTGTAGTACTACAGAGGCCAACTTCCCAGGAACTTCTGCTAACATATCATTTGAGAAAGCTTTTCTGCCATCCAGTGGGCCACACGCACACCCTCTCCAATGAGGTCTGGAACTCACTCTGAGGGAGGGAGCATGTTTCAAATATTTTTCCTTCCTTGGATGTTCTGCATGCATGGGACAGACTCAAACCAGTATATCAAAGGCTTAGAGGACTGAACTGAGATTTGAACCACCTGCAAGATTCAGCCTAACCTTAGAAAACCCACTAAAAAATCCAAGAAATATAGAACAAAACCAATATACAAATTAAAATGGAATCCTAAAAAATATTTAAATAATACAAAAGAGCAGGATAGGAAGAGTAGATGAACAAAGAAACCTGAGAGGACAAGGAGAAAATGAATAATAAAATGCAATATTTGATTCAAACCACATTGATCATTACATTAAATATTAATGGTCTAAGATTCCCAAATAAAAGACAGAGATTGATAGAGATAAAAATCAGGATCTCAGCATATGCTTCCTACAAGACACACTCTTTAAACATTAAGAAATAGATCAGTTGAGTATAAACTGATTTTTTTTAAATACTAAGAACACAATAAGCATAAGAAGGCTGGAATGGTTATTTGAATATGAGATAGACTTCAAGACAAACAGTAATGTCAGGTATATCAACATTTCATAAAAATAAGAAGATGGACTATCAGGCAGACATAACAATTATCAATGTGTATTCAACTGATAATAGTGTCTCAAAATAACATGAAACAAAAATTGGCAGAATTAAAGAAAAATAGAAAATTCCAAAATCATTGTAGTAGATTTTGACAGTCCTTTCTCAGCAATTCATATAAGAACTGTCTAAAAAATCATTAAAGATAGATCTAACCAATAAAGTCACCATGATATAATTGACAATTTTAAAAACACTACAATTGATAACTGCAGAATGCAGTTATCTTTTCAAGTATAAATGGAACATTGGCATATAGAGCACATTCTGACCCATAAAACAATTTTTGATAAATTTAAAAGGATCAAAACCATACAGAGTGTATTCTGTGACAGAAATGGAATTAAAGAAATCAATATTAATGCAAGAGTGGGTAAAATCCTATATATCTGTAAATTAAATAACACATAAATAACTAATGAGTAAAAGATAAAATCAGAGAAATTAGAAAATAGTTTTAACTTAATGATATTAAAACATATTAAAATTAGTGAGGTTTAGTCAAAGGTATAAGGAGATTTGTAACTTTAAATGCTTATATTAGAAAAGACCTAAAATTGATGGCCTAAGTAATCACTTTAAGAAGCTAAAAAGGAAGAGCAAAGTAAACTGAAGGTAAGTAGAAGGAAGGAAATAATAAAGAAAAAAACCCAGAAATCAAGGAAATAAAAAACAAAGACAATAGAGAAAACTAACAAGGCCCAAATCTGGTACTTTGGACAGATCAACAAAACTGACAAACCCCTAGCTAGAATAACAGAGAATTAAAGGGAGAACTAAAATCACAAATATTAGAAATAAAAAATATTTTGTCACCACAGAGCCCACAAATGTTAAAAGTATAATAGAGTTCTATAAACAAAATGTGCCAACAAATTTGACAATTTATATGATATGGACAAATTTCCAAAATAATACAACTCACAAAATTGATATACAAGGAAAGAGAATATCTTAATATATCAATATCTATAACTATTAGGGAAACTGAATTTGCTATCAAAAATATTCCCCAAAAAAGAAAACTGCAGGACCAGATGATTTCACTGGTGAATTCTATGAAACATTCAAGATCTTACAGGAAGTTTTTCAGATATTGGAAGAAGAGGGAGCACTACACAGCAAATTTTATAACACCAGCATAGTCCTAAACCAAAGAAAAACTGAGACATTGCCAATATCTCTCATGAATACAGATGCAAATTTTTAAAAATATTTATTTATTTATTTATTTGGCTGTCCCGGGTCTTAGTTGCAGCATGCAGGATCTTTAGTTGTGGTATGTGGGATATTTTTAGTTGCGGCATGCGGAATCTAGTTCCCTTAACCACTGGACCACCATGGAAGTCCCCAGGTGCAAATATTTTAACAAAAGAAAAGTTAATCAAATTCAACACTGTATGAAAAGAATAATACATCATTATCAAGTAGATATTCCCCACAGTGGAAAATTGGTTTAACAAAAATCAATGGATGTAATTAATCAAATTTATGGCATAAAGAAAAAAAAAACATATGATCATTTTAATCGACGCTACCTAGAATTAAGCAAACTCAAGGTCAAGGACACAGTCCTCCAAACTGGCAAGTTGGCCCAAGACTTCTAACACCAACTGCAATGAGCTTGGCAAACTGCAAAGTCTGAGAGAACAGTCCCTATAAGACTGCCCTCACTTCAGACCATCTGGCTAATTTCGGGGTCCCATGGATTTCTCTCAGTTTTCACATTCACTAAACTGACTCACAGAACTCAGTAAAGCACTGTACTTACTATTACAATTTTATTACAGCAAAAAGGATACAAATTAGAACCAGCCAAAGGAAGAGAGGCATAGGACAGTGTCTGGGAAGGTTCTAAATGCAATATTTCCATCATCCTCAGGGAAAATCATACTTTCAGCATTGATGTGTAGCAATATGTGTGCAATATTGCCAACCCAGAAAGCTCATCTGAACTTTGGTGTCCAGAGTTTTTATTGGGGTGTCATTATATTGGTATGATTGATTGAATCATTGCCTCTGCTGCCCAAAGGTTGAGCTGACATCACACGGCTCAAAGTTCCAGCCCTCTAATTACATTTTTGGTCTTTCTAGAGTGGCCAGCCCCAACCCTGAGTGATTTCATTAGCATAAACTATCAAGTGTGGCTCAAGGAGCCCATCATCAACAACAAAGACATTCCTATCACTGAGGAACTTCTAGGATTCAGAGGTTACCTTCCAGGAGCTCAGACAAAAGCCAGATCACTCTCTGGATGAAGCCACATAAACCTTACTAAACAGAGGTAGAAAAAGCATTTGACAAAATTCAATATTCTATCATGATGAAATCTCTCAGCAAAGTTAGAATTACAGGGAATTTTCAAGTTGCTAAAGGACATCTACAAAAACCTACATCCAACGCTATACTAAATAGTAAAAGACTAAATTATGTCCCCATGAGATTAAGAAAAATACTCAGATACTTGCTTTCATCACTTCTCTTCCACATTGTACTGGAGGTCCAAGCTATTGCAATCAGATAAGAAAAAGAAATAAAAGGCATAAATCTCAGAAAGGAGGACATAAAAGTTCCTCTATTTGGAGATAATATAATTATTTGTGGAGAAAATACCAGGGAAACCACAAAACAACTGGAAAAATTATTTGAACATGCATTTCACAAAAGAAAATATACAAGTGGACAATTAGCTCATGAAAAGATGCTAAACATCATTAATAAGAAGGAAATGGAAATTAAAACCACATTAAGATACCACTACACACTCATGAGGTTAGCTAAAATTAAGAAGCCAGACCACACCAAGTGTTAGTGAGGATGTGGAAAAACTGTAACTCTCATAAACTGCTCATGGTAAAGTAAAATTGTACAACTTGGAAAACAACTTATCAGTTTCTTAAAATGTTATACATATACTTACTGAGATATTTACCCTAGAGTAACAAATATATATATCCACACAAAGACTTGTGCACAAATGTTCACAGTAGATTTATTTGTAATAGCCCCAAACTGGAAACAATTCAAATGTCCATCAACAGACACATGTATAAACAAACTAATAGGGGCTTCCCTGGTGGCGCAGTGGTTGGGAGTCCGCCTGCCGATGCAGGGGACACGGGTTCGTGCCCCGGTCCGCGAGGATCCCACATGCCGCAGAGCGGCTGGGCCCATGAGCCATGGCCGCTGAGCCTGCGCGTCCGGAGCCTGTGCTCCGCAGAGGGAGAGGCCACAACAGTGAGAGGCCTGCGTACCGCCAAAATAAAAAAACAAAAACAAAAAAACCCTAATATATTCATTAAATGGAATACTAATAAAGAATTAAAAATGAAGGAACTATTGATACATAACAATGTGGATGAATCTCAAAACCATTATGCTCAGTTTAAGAAATGAGGCAAAAAGTACACACGCTGTATTGTTCCACTTATACAAATTCTAACAATGAAAACTTATCTATACTGACAGAAATCAGATCTGTGGTTGACTGATAAATGCAGGTGGAGGAAGAGACGTATTACAAAGGGTCCCAAGGAAACTTTTGGGGGTGATGGAAACATTTATTATTTTTATTAATGTTGATGCTTTCTCAAGTGTATACATACGTCAAAACTGATCGGATTTACACTTTAAATATATGCACTTCAATTACACACCAATAAAGTTGGGAGAAAAGGGCAAAAAATAAATAAAGCTTGTTTTGTCAGATCTGTCAACATTTTCTCATACATATCTTCTGTTTCCAAACTAAAATATTTGTTTGCCATCCAGGAGTGCAATGTTTATTTGTATTTTCTTTTGTTTTTTATGACTTGATTTTTGAAAAATATTTAACTCTTTACTCACATTAGGATTTAAATGAGAACTTTAAAAACGAACTGGATTTAAAAGTACAGTGGGAGGACACAGAAACTATTAGGTTGTACTTGTGTCTTATTCAACATTTGAAAATAAAATTCCTAGTGACCTAAAAGGTGTCAATGAGGACAGTACACCTCTAATTGGCTAATTAGAAACGCAGTCAGCATGTTTTACCCTCAAAATGAGAGAGAAGTGTCTCAATTACCCAGCAAGTGCCTGAATGTGCCACAATTAGCTAATTATTGAGGACAGTATTTCTGTGCTCGATCAGTCAGGCAGTCACTAAGAAAGCGAATGCTAGCATCAAAAATCCAAATCCAGAACTTCCAGAAGTTAATTTTAGTTTGCATGTTCAAGTAACGGGAAAAAAAGTACTGTTTGGGGGTGGGGATATATATTTCTAAACACCAATCACACTTGGTTGAGGAAATTTTTGCTTGAATTAGGAACGAATGTCAACCGTCCTTTTTTCAAATATTCTATTCTACTTCATTTATAAGCCATCAGAACTTTTCCATGTGTTAAATTCTACCTCCCCAACTTTTTCTAGCACCCAGAAGGGCACAGAACCATAAGCGAAAAGGTAATATTAAATATATTCCTACATAAAAATATAATGGTGTATATAAGGCAAAATGGTACTAAGCTCTGTTAGAGAATCCCTTAACAACAATATATTATCTGACATTTCTTGGGGCTATGATGTCCCCAATCTTATCACTGGCCATTACTCCTGACAATATTATTGGATCTTGAAATATTGAAATTAGAGGTAGTTTGGTGAGCCTGGATTTGTCTCACACTGAGCTGCACTGTCAGAACAAATGGAACCTAAGAAGACTCACGGCAACGGAAACCTTTAGGATTTGGCATCAGACAAAACAGAATTAAGTTCGCAATTAAGTCCTTTGCTTTTCAAAATAAATGTAATTGTTCAGCTCTCAGAACTACAATTTTCTCATCATAAAGTAGATATAATGTCTGCTTTGCAGTGTAAGCAAACTATGGTAGCTGTCCATCAATGAAGGTTTACTGTGTTGAGTTTCAGGGACAGATACGCATAGTTTTGGTATGCCTCACATCCTCCAGCATTTGGGATCACTGATTACTTTCCTATTAGAAAAAAATTAGGGAGGGGAATTCCCTGGCAGTCCAGTGGTTAGGACTCTGCGCTTTCACTGCCTGGGTTCAATCCCTGGTCAGGGAACTAAGATCCCACAAGCCGAGGGGTGCGGAAAAAAAAAAAAAAAAGACTCGTCAAGATTCTATCCTACGTGACTACAGAAAGCCCAGACCCATATTAAGTATTTGTGATAATTCCCTAGTGGTGATGGCTTCCACTGCCTCTCTTGTTGCCTGCGGTCCATTCCCTTGAGCACTCTCTCCAAGCTTCCTCTTGAAACCTTCCCTCTTCCTCACTTCCTGTAGTCAACGTCCCTTCCCTCTAGCCTCTGCCTTTCATCCAAGCATGGAAACATCCCCTTGTCTTTCACTGCCACCAAGTGCTACTGATGCTGTTGTGTGCTAATAAACTTTCTTTCCAGTTTTAAGTCTTCAAGTATTAAGTTGTTATAGTTATGAATTTATTCTCATATACGAACACCATGGACTGCTAATCTCATAATCACTATCTGAAAAATACTCCCGATTGTTATTGACCTTGATCTACCATTTTTGCCCAAAGACTCAATTTTAATAGATTGATTAATTCTCACCCCATGCCTGCTCTGTGGTGTTAGATTGGTGTCCTCACCCTCTTCATTTTTATGAAGAGGAACAGAGAAATCATAAAACATAAGACCAAGTCATAAAAATCCACTTGGTAGGGCTTCCCTGGTGGCACGGTGGCTGAGAGTCCGCCTGCCAATGCAGGGGACATGGGTTTGTGCCCCGGTCCGGGAAGACCCCACATGCCACAGAGCGGCTGGGCCCGTGAGCCATGGCCACTGAGCCTGTGTGTCCGGAGCCTGTGCTCCGCAATGGGGGACGCCACGCAGTGAGAGGCCCGCGTACCGCAAAAAAAAAAAAAAAAAATCCACTTGGTAGCAAAAATAAAACCAGTCCATGGGTCCCTTCATTAGATGGACTTTTAGTGCAACTAGACTATTTATTCATGCAAGAAATATCTGTGGTGTCCTGCTAAGTGCTGGGGACTGTGCTAGGCTTTAGGAATAATGATGAACAAAACTGCCATGATTCCGGCTTCACAGAGCAGGGAGTCCAGTGAATATAGACATAGAAAAATAAATCTGAAAACGACCTTGAAAATCATATAACAAAAGTGCCTTGTTTTACCAACAAAACCCCCAGAAATGAAATTACTTGCTAAAGACTACACAGTCGGTGGCTAAATCCAGATTTCATTATGAAGGATTTAATCTCATCTTTGACATTAAAATATTGTGTTATATGATCTCCAAGTTGCACACAGTGATCTTTCTAGAAAGCTTTCATGTACTTACATGGAACATGAGCCCCAAATGACTACAGTAGTAGTAGCAACATGTCCTGAGAGTTTGCTAGGTTCTGAGCACTCTTAATGCATTTATTCATTCAATCATCACAACTCTTCAAGGCAGATATTATCCCCACTTACAGATGAGAAAACTGAGGCTCAGTGAGGTAAAGTAACTTGCCAAGGTGCCTCAAAGATAGTAATACTCAAAGCTTGCCCTCAAACATGCTCAGGTCTTTCTTATGACAAAATCAATATTCCAATCTCTACACAGATATTATACAGACTGCAAGTTCATGAAAGGTTTCTTTGGACTTCTGATCAGGATATAAAAAATGTGTAGTGTAATTGAAAAGCAAAGAGATTCCACGGATGACACAGTAGAAGCAGCTTTGTAACAAGCTCCCAAACTCTTTGGAAGGTTGGAAACCATGACATATTTACATGGATTTGGTTAGCTCTGGACTTCGCTAAGTGCATTTGGCACTCATAATTTTTTTTTGTACTTTATCAATTAATACGTTGTTAAACCAGTTGAAAGTAGATTTCAATGGTTTCTTTAGTTCTTCATATTGAGCACAAAGGTCTACACTAGTATTCCATAAATAATGATTCACGGGCTTCCCTGGTGGCGCAGTGGTTGAGAGTCCGCCTGCCGATGCAGGGGACACGGGTTCGTGCCCCGGTCCGGGAAGATCCCACATGCCGCGGAGCGGCTGGGCCCGTGAGCCATGGCCGCTGAGCCTGCGCCTCCGGAGCCTGTGCTCCACAACGGGAGAGGCCACAACAGTGAGAGGCCCGTGTACCACAAAAAAAAATAAATAAATAAAAAAAATAATGATTCACTGATTCTAAAATTTTTTATTGAGTGCATACTATGTTAGCAATGCTTGTAGTGCTCAGAATGTAGTGGTGAACAAAATCAACATGATGCCGATTCCCTGTTTGCAGGAGGAATGATTTTAGTCTCTCCTTCCAGTGAGAGTCCTATTAGCTCTTTCTCTTCTGTCTATAGACTCTGGTCTTCCCCAGCCTGAAATAGGCACCCTTCCTGCCCTATTCTTTCACCACACCCAAAAATATATTTTTTCCTTGACATCTCCTCTTTCTCAACTTCCAACTTCTTCCCATTTCTGCCTCCAAACACTCTGCTGAAGCTGTTCACTCAATAACCCTTTGGTTAACAGAATAAACCAGGTAAATGGGGGTATGGTAGGCTGAATAATGGCCCCCAGTGATATCTAAGTTCCAATCCCTAGCACCTGTGACTGCTTCCTTATAGGGTAACAGATGTGATTAAGTTAAAGGATCTTGAGAAGGGAAAATCATCCTGGATTATCCAGCTCAGCTCTAGATATTATTACAAATATCCTTAAAAGAGGGAGGCAGAGGGAGACTTGAAGACAGAAGAGGAGAAGGCAACGTGAAAATGGAACAGAGAGAGCTTTGAAGACGCTACACTGCTGAGTCTGAAGACAGAGGAAGGGGCCAGGAGCAAGGGATGCAGCTCTGGAAGCTGGAAAAGGCAAGGAAGTGGATTTTCTCCTAGAGCCTCTGGAGGGAAAACAGCCCTGCAGACACTTTTTGATTTCAGCCCGGTGAAACTCATTTCGGATTTCTGACCTCCAGAACTGTAAGAGAATAAGTGTATCTTGTTTTGAGTTAAGCTTGTGGTAGTTTTTTAGAGCAGCATAAGAAGCTAATACAGGGAGTCGGTCCAAGACTCTTCACCCAAATCTATGTGCCCCTGGTCTTCGTGATCACACAGCTAGATGATACTCCTCAGCTTCCTTACATTTTCTCTTGCCCGGTTTTATTAAACCTCTCTACAGACTTAAAAGACGCCACGTATCTTGATATTCTCTCTTATGGATCCCTTGATTCTTCACTACTCTAATCTCTAGGACCACACTATCTCTGCCTCCTCTGAGTAGGTCCTCACTCTTCCTTTTCTCCACAATTTCTGCTCTTCTCTTTGTATATCTCCTCTGTGACAATCTCATTCTCTCTGAGAGCTTTATGCATCACGGTGATGCAGATACAACCAACTCCACAGACCCACGCCTAGTCTTTTGCTTTTCCAAATAAGTTTACCCAGCTGTTGACCCACCAGAAATTCAAATTTATATTTATTCAAAAAATTCAACTTTCTTTTTCTTCCCTGTGTTTGCACCTGGCACTATCATTCTCTCAGTCAGATGGAATCAAAACTTAAGAGTCTTCTTTGTGGAAGGATGAGGCTTCACGTTAATTTTTGATATGAATTTCTCACAGTCATTCAATTAATATTTAACGAGTATATACCATATTCCAGGTACTATACTAAGCTACTGATACACTGATGTACTAAAGAAAGTATCTGCCCTAAATGGAAGTGGTTCTAGTGCAGAAGGTACACAATAAACAAATTAACAAGTAAATATGTATAATGAGGGGTGGTAAGTACCACAGAGAGCAAGAAAGCAAGGGAAGAGGACACGGCAGAGACTGCTACCTGTTTACCCAATACATATTCCAGAATAAAATTTGCAGTCTCCCCTGCAATTAGATTTAGCCCCGTGATTAAATTCTACTAAGTGGAATGGAAACAGAAGTGGAATGTGTCATTTTTAGGCCAAAGCACTTAAAAAGAGGTGTATCCCTATGTTTGTTATAGGGTTTTTTCATATATACTCTTAAAGGGATCCAGAATATACCATTGTAGCATAACGATTATTTTGAACTGAAGACATATAAGAATCAATAGATGCAGGAAGAGTTGTGGGTTTTTCTTTTCTTTTTTGAGCTTCCCTTAGCAGCCCAAAAGCAAAGCCTCCCAAAAGAATTCAGTGGTCATAAATCCCTTCCGCAGGAGTTTTGCAGCCAGGGAAGACTGTCTCCTATCACCTGAGGAGCTGGCACTGGGATAAGAAATTGGCCTGGACAGGCAAGGGCTACAAAACTGTCGTATCTCCCACCTATTCTCCTAAAGCCCCATTTATCTTCCTAAAAGCCATTTATTTTCCCACAAGCACCCTTCCCCTTCCTCTATTAAGATGGTATATGATCCCCAAATTCTATCTGCCTCTTTGAGTCACATTTTTCATGGGCTCCCATTTTCACACATGAATAAACATTGTCTTTTCTCTTGCTAATCTGCCTTTTGTTGATTTAATTCACAGGCCCTCTGTGACTTAACCTAAGAGGTTGAAGAGAAGTTTTTCCTTCTAGACACTATCCAGATTCTTGTTCTCATCTGATAACTGAATTTGTCATATATGTGCATTAAATGTTATCAGGTACATTTTCTGCATCTATTGAGATGATCACATGTAATTCATTGCATTAATTTAATCTACTACTTTAATAGATTTTTCTCTTTAGGTCATTTATTTAATAGATATTTATCTATCCTTGCATTCTTAGAATGAATCCTACTTGATCGTTGTGGCAGAAGCTGCTAACTGGCCACCAAAATTTACTCTCCCCTACCTCCACAGCAATAGAGTTGAAGCTGGGACTGTGGCAGCTGAGCTATAGACAAGAGTGCTGGTAAATGTTTGAAAACTGGTCCTTGGATTGGGGGAGCCATAATTTGCAGCATTTGCCAGTTTCTGTGCTGTACTTACACTATGGCCAATTTCAAGCTACCAGTGTGACATCACTAAATACAGAATTGGAAGAGATTTTCCAAGAATGCCACTGTCTAGAGATCATATTTTCCAGACAGACTGACTTGCAGTTAGATGTAACCGAGTAACTAGATTCTTGCCAGCAATATGAGAAGGAAATTGATGTGTGCAATTTCTTTTACTTTAAGACAGCAATCAAATATATCCCATACTCTCTCTTTTCTGTCACCTGGAACCCATGGTGACCCATTTTTTACGATGCAGATGATACTGATATTCTAGTAAAAGTATGGTCCTGGACCAGTAGCACTGTGATCACCTGGGCATTTTTTTAAAGGCAAACTCTCATGTCCCACTCAAAACCTACTAAACTAGAAAATCTGAGGGTGGGACCTAGCACTCTGGATTATTTAAAGCTCTCTAGGTGATATCTGATTTGCACTGAAGTTTGAAACCCACTGCCCTGAGTAATAATAAAGCAACGTAACTGAAGGAACCTGGGTCCCTGAGTGAACACGTGGAACAGCCAGCAAACCTGGAGCCTTGTAGCATCAGCACGAAAGAGGAATAAATGTGTATGTTCTTTAAGCCACTGAGGTCTTTTTAGTCCAGCAGCTTTGCTTCACCTTAATTCACATAGCTTTGATTTTTTCCATCAGTGCTGAATTTTATTTAATAATTTATTAAAATCATTTATTTATGATTTAATCAAAATTCCATTTAAAACTTTTGCATTTACATTTATAATTGAGACTGATGTATCTATTTCCCTTATATCTGCCCTAGTCCAGTTTTCATATTAAGGTTATACTGACTGTTATAGGTTCATTTTATTTGTTGTTTTTCTTTCTCACTCTGCATACCATTCCCTGGGCAGGATCTTTTATGATTATCTCCACCTCCAAGACTTACAGTGTTGGTGTGGAGTCTCTGTTCTATGAAAATATGGGTCAGAGCCCCTCACCTGCCAGTGGCCAGCTTGGTTCATTTCCTGGTGATGGGGTCACATCTGTGGTTTTCCACCTCCCAGGCCTCCTACCTGCTCAAAGCTGACAATGGTCAGCAGCGCTTTTCTTGTGAGAAATATTTTAATGATATTAAAGTGAACAATCATAATTCCCTACATCAAACATGATTTAGAAATGTGAGTTGTTAACTGGATATATTTACACATCTGATTCTTCTTAACCAACATTTAACTTACAGAATTTTACACTAAGATTTTTACTTAGATTTTTATACTAAGACAGCAAAATACGCTCAATCTTATAACACGTTTGCCCTACCTGGCTCCTTATTTACAGTAGCTATGTGCAATAGATTGTAAATATTTTTTTAACATTTCATTCCTTATTTTAACTGAGAAAGGTAATTGACCAGTTCAGGAGTTTGGATTTCACAAAATTCTTATAAAATACTATGCATTCCTACATTTCCATAATGTAAGAACAGACCAAGAAGTCAAGGCTTATAATTTTTCTTTCTACATTTTGAGCCTATGCTGTCTCCCAGATTTGGGCATTTCCCTGGTCCTATTAAATTCTTCTGTAATGCACCTGCCCCTCTTTTGCCTGCCAAGAGTATTGTGATGATCTGCAAACAGGTCTTCTTGTCCATTTTATTCTCTCTCTAAATGATGTTACTTTCTACTACCATAGTTCTAACCATATACCTATGTTGCTGATAATACCTGAAAGTCCCCACTTTCACCAATGCCTAAAGAATGCACTCTTAGTGTCAAATTCAAGGTCCTCAAAGGTCTGGTTTATCTCTAAGTCTTACCCAAATACACGTGAGCCCAAGAGGACGCTTTCCCACTTCATGCCTTTAACACTGCCTTTCTACTCACCTCCAATGTCCTTGCCCACCACTGCTTACAGATATCAAAGTCCTACCTGTCCTTTGAAGCCCAGGTCAAATGCGCTGCCTGACGTCTGTCTTCCATAAGTGTTCTAGCTGACAGTTGTTTCACCTTCTGAAATCCTATAACGTTTTTTGTCTCCCTTCTGGCAGTTTTTAGTGTTCTACTTTGTACTTTAGCTCTCTGTGTCACTTCTGCTTTTGTACACCAATTTGGGTCTCATTACCGTTGATACACCCCAATACCCAATGCTTGTAGAAGTGGTCATGAGCTGAGTGTATAACTCACGTATTTTTTTTTAGTTAAGTGGGAGAAAAATAACCATCGCCACCCCTAACCACCACTGTGGTTTGCTCTAGTCAGACTGGGGACTCTAAGAATTTGATCCAGGACATACTCATAAATTTCAAAGTTCAAATTCCATAGCTTCTGACAGTTCTTTATACCTCTAAAGGTATCTCAAGGTTAATAATTTAGTTAAATTTAGCATAGCACATTGGCGAGTTTTTAGATATGCAAATGATGGCTATTATTGAAAGAATTTTTACCTAAGGCTGATTTTTAATGGGTCTCTGTTACTCAAAACACTTCTGTCTTATCTTTTACTGTTTGGGGCCCCTGTGCAGTAAAATTTTTCCAGATCCCTGCAATCTTTGAGCTCTGGACTTCCTTCGTTACCTTCAATCTCTCCTTCCAAACCAGACAATTCTTTCCTTAGCTCATCCCTTTCTTGCAATATCTTGATAATGGCAGTCAAAAAAGACCCAACACCCACTGCTTTTCAGTCTTGAACTTCAGAACTAGAGGTTCGGTAGACACAAGATCTGACTTCAAGTTCTTTCATGGTGATAATTTTACCAAAAACATCAAGACGGAACTCCAGGGTTCCTGTCTGTGGTACCAGTTTTCTCACCACCCAACTGCTAAGTCAGTGTCACACATCCTAGGTTTCCTTACAACAGCACACCACTTAAGTGATATAGGAATTCGTACCTTGAAATCCACACTAGCTGCTCCAACATATAAATTCTAAAAATTTCACAACAAAAGCTTATTTCTCACTCACATAAAATCCAGTGGCTGCCAGGAGAGAATTCCATTCCATGTAGTCATGCAGGGACCCAGAGCGAGAAGAGAAATAGGCTCTCACAACTTCTACAAAAGGCTTGCATGGCTGCCAAGGTTACCCTGGATGTTATCAACCCCTGGAATATGGGAGAGGAAAATGTAGGGACTTCCCTGATGGCGCGGTGGTTAAGAATCTGCCTGCCAATGCAGGGGACACAGGTTCGAGCCCTGGTCTGGGAAGATCCCACATGCTGTGGAACAACTAAGCCCACGCGCCACAACTAACTGAGACTGTGCTCTAGAGCCCACGAGCCACAACTACTGCAGCCGGCGCGCCTAGAGCCCGTGCTCCGCAACAAGAGAAGCCACCGCAGTGAGAAGCCCGCGCACTGCAACAAACAGTAGCCCCTGTTCACCACAACTAGAGAAAGCCCATGCACAGCAACGAATACCCAATGCAGCCAAAAATAAATATATAAATTTATTTTTTTAAAAAAAGAAGGAAATGTGGAGTCATACAGAAGATTTTATGCAACAGGCCTGAAAATTATATATATACATAATTTCTCTCTGTACAGTCTATCAGCCATAACTCTATTACCTAGCCATAACTAACTCCTCAGCAGACTTAGACATGCAGTCTGGCCATGGCCCAGGAGGAAGAGGATCCAGGTTTGCTGAATCCATCACTCATGTCATTGATATGGTGACTCATGGACTTGCAAGGAAATCTGTAACTGTAAAGTGAGAAGCAGTGTCTTAAAATGGAAAGAGCTTGGTCTTTGACATCAGACAGATTGAGGCTTAAATCTAGGCCCAGGCACTTATTACGTATGTGACCTTGATTGATTTTATTAACCTCTCTGAAACTGATTTCCTTGTTTGTAAAATGGAGCTATATATAGTATCTACTTCATATAGAACTCTGATGAAAAGTGAAATAATATATTTAAGAACATAACAGAGAACCTGCCAGAAACATAAATTAGTATTTATATCAGAATTATTGAAAGAATTGTGTGAGGAATTAGAAGTACAACCTGATATCAGTTTCACATTCCTTATTTAAACAAAAAATTTTAACTTAGAGCTGATATTTATGAAACTTCCAGTTATCAAATAATTCCTTCCTGCTATGAAGAAATACCTAGGCCTCCAAAAGTCAATGAAAGGGAATTCAAAAGATTTTATATAAAAATAAATATCGCTTCACAGATGTTCCAAGTAGAACAAAACAATAAGCCATGTGAAATGCTTGTGTAAGGATCAGATCTTATAATTTGCAGAGGTGTACCCCAAAGGTAGCAGAGCTAGTTTCTTCTTGGACAGGGTTCATGTGTTTGTTATCTTGCCTATGTCAAGACAAAATGAATTTTAGAGTCCAAAACTAAAACATTTTCTACCTTCCATTTGTAAACAGAAATCTTCTGCCTATGAGCAAGTGCAGGCTCGAAACACACTGAGTGTGTGCGACCAAAGCTTCAGGTGTCTTTGTAAATCACCAGAAAAAGTTCCTGGCATGAAACTTGCCTGTAACCACATCCTGCCAAGGAATGTCACTACCTCTTCGCACCAAAGCAATACGCCATCAATATTTTTCTCCTCATTTTGCCACATTTAATCCCCAATCCTCATTTTGTCAAAAATCTCTCTGAAAAATCCAAAGTTCACAAAATTGGAAAACGTGTTAGAAAGTTTCAAGCAACGAAATAGAATGTGGTATGTATAGTGTGTGTGTGTATAAGGAGTGATCGAGAAAGGACAGCGAGTGAGCTTCCTGGAAAATAAATCCAAAATATTAAAGTTGGCCCACTGGAATGTGGAATTACACATACTCTTAAGTGCTGCTGCCACGTATAGATTTTATTATTCATACTGAAATTTCAGGAAGATCATTTTCCAGAATCCAGTGTTTCTCTTTTCTGTCTATAGTCTGGGCCGTTTAGTTCCTGATTTTTTGTAAGAATGTTTACTCATGACCAGATGCTGGATTTGTTCCATCTGGCAGAGTAGAGGGATAGAGGTGAGTGCTTAGACGTGAGGGAGGCAGAGGATGTGGTAACGTTTGCTTTCTTTCTGTTTTTGGTGGTGATGTCCACACACAGTTACTAAATTTATGGAACTGTTTTGACTCAAGAAAATCAGAGTTTTTACCTGCATCATGCTTCTTTCTCATTGCTCTAAGAATCGAAGTTTAAGGTCTATTTGGGATCACCTGCTGACAATAATTGTCTCTGAATGATCTTAAAATACCAAATGTCAATATGTACAGTTGAGAACTGGTATCTAAGTAGGAAATGAGTCCCAACAGGATGTGAACATGAATTCATCCTGATCATGTTAAGTAGGAAAATCCAGCCATTTTCCAAATCCAGTGGGGTGAGCCTTGCCGGTACAACACAGGGTTGGCAGGCAGATCCAAGGTCAACCACTTGGCAGTCAAGCAGCAAGAGCTTCACTCAGGTTGGTTATACCCAAAAAGCGACTATTAGTATGTTGGGGAATCCCTACCCACTGAAGATTTTAATCCTGTATAAGAGCTAATAAATAAACCCCTCATGACATGTTTCCCTTTACAGTGCCTTACAACTGTTAGGACTTCTTCATGAATATATTTCATTTGTTCTTCACAAAAATCCTATGAAATTTCTTATTAGGCATCACTAACACCACTTACAGGCGGTAGAAACTAAGTCTCTTAAATTTCCAAGGTCACAGAAAGATCCAGAACTGGAACCCAGCTCTCCTAATTCCTAGCCCAGGGATTTCAAGCAGTTGTCACTCACTTATAAAGGGGAAGGGCCCTTCATTCTCCTTGGATGCACCATGATATTCAATCAGGCTTGAGTTCCACTAAAATCCCAGTGTTCTGGGTGCCTGTTATTCCAAGGAGTCTGGGTTGGAGGCCAGGGCAACAGAAATCATGACAAAAGAAAGGAGCAAGGTATCATGTCATTCATCCTCATTACAGGCATTTGCTTTTTGCAAGACCTTTAG
This sequence comes from Tursiops truncatus, assembly GCF_011762595.2. Taxonomy (NCBI): domain Eukaryota; kingdom Metazoa; phylum Chordata; class Mammalia; order Artiodactyla; family Delphinidae; genus Tursiops; species Tursiops truncatus. The sequence continues at coordinate 24,010,228 of NC_047054.1, read as the reverse complement.
GAATCCCTCAAATTCAATTTGGTTCATTTCAACAAGTATAGAAGGAGAATTTAGTCTCTCATCCTAACATCCCAACCCAGTAAGGTACACAGAATAGGTAGAAAGGAAGGGAGGAGATCTTAAGAAGCAGTATCTGTGGCAAACTCTATCTTCCAGAGATGACCACAGCAATACCTCCCACTACATATGCTCTTCTTACCATGTGTTATGGACTGAATGTTTGTGTCTCCCCCAAATCCCATATATTGAAACCCTAACCCCCAATATGATGGTATTAGGAAGTGGGGACTTTGGAAGCTAATTAGGTTTCAATGAGGTTATGAGGGTGGGGCTCCCATGACGGAATTAGTGCCCTTCTAAGAGGAACAGACACCAGAGCTTCCTCCCTCTGCTATATGAGCATATGGCAAGAAGGCAGCCATCTGCAAGCCAGGAAGTGGGCCCCCGTCAAGAACTTGCCGGCACCTTGATCTTGGACTTCCCAGCCTCCAAAACTGTGAGGAATAAATGGCAGTTGCGTAAGCCACCCAGTCTGTGGTATTTTGTTATAGCAACTGAGATGATTAAGACACTGTGTAACCTTGACAGTTCTCCCATTAAGTGGTAGTCTGTACGGTTCCCATTCCCTTGAATATGGGTGAAAGTCTGAGACAGCTTCTACCAATAGGGTGCAACAAGAGACAAAAGTGAAGCTATATGACTTCCGACACTAGATCATAAAATGTCATACACATCTGCCTTGGGATGTTCACTCACAAAAACCAGCCTCCGTGCTGGGCGGAAGCCCAAACTATCACAGAGGAAGACTCGGTGAAGAGGCCCTGGGTACATATTCTGGTCGGACAGACCAACTGAGGTCCTAGGCAAAGGTGAGCGTCAACTATAGACTTGTGGGTGAGATGCCTGAGACGATTCTAGTCTCCAGCTATTGAAACACTCCCAGCTTTGTGTTTTCCCAGCTTAGACCCTAGAAAATGTGGGACAGAGACAAGCTATCCCCATTGTGCTCAGTCCAAATTACTGACCCAAAGAATCCATGAGCAGAATGTTTTATAACACTAAGTTCTGGGCTGGCTGTGGCAGCAGTAGTAGCTGGAACACTGTCCCTAATGTGTGACTGAAAATGGTTCCCTACCTTCATATCCCCAACATGCAAATAAGTGGACAGGTGAGGTGGGTGAGATGCTTACCAGAGACCAAACAAGCTTCTACCTGACCTCACACACAGGAAAAGACTGTGTCCACTGCTCGATGACATCAGCATACCTTGTTATTGCCCATCAGTCACACTGTACATTATTCGAACCATTGTGTGAAAAATCCCTTCCTCTCATTCTAATAATTAAGTCCTTGCTGAATCAGCCCTTCCTTAACTGATCAACAACCAAGGGAAGCTTTGATCTTCCCCAGAGCCATGGTCCAGTAGCAATTTTGAGCAAATAACTGCAGTAGCAGCATTTCTTTTCATCCCAGGGACAGTAACACTCACTCATTATTTGCCAGATAATTCGTGAATTTTGAGAATCTTGCTCTAAAGCAATATTATGTGGATCCCACGTCAGTGGATCAAACATCCTGTGAGACCCTGGATAGTGATACTCTCTGAAGCTCTGCAGTCGGAAAACACAAATTTATACTCACAATATGTATTGATCTCAATCAAGATGAATCACTGTCCCTTTCGTGATAGAAGAAGTCCAAAGCAGTGGACTTGTAACCTAATGCCTGGTTAGTTTTCTTGAGGGATGGAGCTGTGTAACAGCCATGTCTCTACTGCTGGCAGCTTGGGCATCTGGTGGCGGCAGTAGCTAGGTCAGCCTTGGTGGGCAGGAGCCCATGCATAGCCTCCACCTCTATCACAGTAAAGACTCCACTCATGTTCCAATTAGAGGGTCAATGACAGAGGTTGACTGACTTTAAATGGTCAAGGTATTGTGTCGACTTGGTTGTTCAGGGCCAGTTCTGTGGCTGATGCTCTGTGGTAGGCAAACAGAAAAGTTTTCACACATTATGATACTTCCAAAGGCCCATTCACATGCTTCTTCCTCAGTCCTCCTTGTCCCCTATCCTTCAGTGCTTCAGGTCATTTGCTCCAGCTCATGAGTCCATGTGTAGTCTTACCTTGGACTATCTCCTTCCACACAAAGTGGATGACCACATTAACAACCCAGTGCTTTGCCCAATGGGAAGATTTTCCCCCACTGATATCTATCAAAGTCACCCCACAGGGGGGCTTAAAGTAGCATCAGTCCATTTCAAGCTCATACTGACACATCAGGCTGACCCAATAGTGAACGGAGCTTGGTCTTTGTCATCATCTGTGATGACATCATCTGTTATGAACTGTGATCAGTTCATAAGGTACACGCCAAGTGGCCATGTGTGTGAGCTGAAGGAGAGGCCTCAGTACTCAGTGGTGGATGGCATGCAGTGGGTCTAGACCATCTACTCATCAGCTAACTCATGGCCACTGGCCCTTCTCATGCCTAACCCAGAATGGACAATTTACTATAACTTACTGCATCTTATTATAGATTATTGCTGGGCCCACCCAAATTTATGACTCAATGGGTGAGAGAACCCAGCTCACAAGGAATAGCTGTGGCCATACAGTCACTTATGTGACAGCCCCCTGGTCATATACTCTGTCTCTGCCATGTCCAAGCAGCAAGCAGGAGCTGCTTTCTGAATGGTATAAATCTGTGCAGCAGATGAAATGGACTTGCTCTAGAACTGTATTGTCCAATATGATAGCCACGGACCACATATGACTAAATTTAAATTTAAATTAATTAAAATTAAGTAAAATGATAGGTAGATAGATAGATGATAGATACAATAACAGTAGCCACATTTCAAGTGCTCAATAGCTATATGTGGCTAGTAGCTACCATATTGCACAGAGCAGATACAGAACATTTCAACATCACAGAAAGGTCTATTGCATAGCACTATTCTAGAACCCCAGGGTTCTACAAGGTGATTCTCCTTTGGGGCCTGTTATAAACTCTCCACAGTGTCCTTCCCCACCACAGATGCTTTTAGTCCTACAGGATCTGCCAGGTTGTATGGTCTAGGGGGCAGGGCTGTTTACACAGCCTAAACCTGCTGCAGACTCTCCTAGACTCAAAACTGGCAGCTTCCTATGTTTTTCATTACAAGGAATAGAGCAGTATTCTCAAATATGGAATGTATTGCCTCCAGAAATCAAAGAAGCTTACCAAGAATTGTGCTTCTTTCTCAGTAGTGGGGGATGTGAGAGGCAATGTGTCTTTTATTTTGGATGAGATGTCACAGTATGCCCTAAAACTCTGGATCCCGACAAACTTCACTGAGGGTCCATGAATTTTCATAGGTTTATCACACACCCTCTGGAGCACGTGTCTTATCAAGTACTTGTCACTTCTCGCTTATCTGGTTCAATTACCATGTCATCCATATAATGGATGAAAGTGATGCTCTACAGATGGCCAGATGAGACAGATTCCTTTGGACTTTGGTGACTGAAGGTGGAAGAGTTAATAATACTGACCTGGGGGAAGACCCGAACTAAATCTATACTCTTCTCTGTCTCATGTGAATGCAAACTGCTTCTCAGACTCCTTTCGAAGAGGGATGGGAAATAACACGTTTGCTAGATAAATGTCTGCATACCACATGCCAGAGGTTGTGTTAATCTGCTCACCCCCAAAAATACTACATCCAGCAGAGCAGCTGCAATTGAGGTTACTACTTGTTTTTGTGCAGTAGTTGACTGTCATTCAATGTGAACCATTTAGTTTCTGCAGGGGTCAGACTAGGGGATTAAATGGGGATTTAGCAGGACCACCACCCCTACATTCATTAAGTATTTGAAAGAGTGGCGTTAATATTCCCCCCAGGATATAGGGTTTATTTTGATTTATTATCCGGGCTAGGGATAGGGAACTGGGAGGAGAGGTAAGGTTTAAAGACTTCCAATTGGCCTTCTCTTCTATGAGATGTCTTACCCCATAACAATGAACCAATGTCAGAGTTCTGCCAACTGTCAACTCTGTTCCTTTGAATTATACTTTGGGGGATCAAGGAAATAACATCTGTGTGGGCCCACGGACCACGTGGACTCACAGTAAGCCAGTCCTGAGCCAAGACTCCATTCACTGCCCAAGGAGGTCATTGTGACACCAGGTCTCCAAGCACCAATGAGAATCAGACTCTGTCCCCAACGCAAGTTATCCTAGTGAATGTCTATAAGTCCATTTGGGGGAAGATGCAGAGAATTACTACGGATTAAATGTGGCATGGGGTTGCAGGGTCCTTCTTCATAGGGCTTTGGCCTCCCCTTCAATCAATGGGTCTTGAGTATGAGAACTGGCCTAGATCCCCAAACTAAACAGTGGATCTTGTGCCTTGTTGGGGTGCTTGCCCTTAGCTTCCTGGGCATCCATCCTTGGTTTATTCTGATTGTATCCTTGTTGGCTCCCATCTGTCTTGCCTCTAAGAACACTGTTCCCATTCAGCATCTTCATAGCTGTCTGCAGATTGAGACCCCTGGCTGCAACTCTGATTTTGCCACTTATTGTGAGAGTTGTTTGTATCTCTATTCTGACGGTTATACTGCCACCTAGACTCTAATAGTGCAGATTTTTATCGCCCCCATTACTATCAGGCGCCCCGTTCTACAACATCATCTCCTACTGTCTGCCCGGTCTACAGAGCTTCTGAGCTTCTCAGTGATTCATTATTACTTGAGAAAACTGAGTGTCTTCTGGACTCTCCCACAGAATACTGTCAGGTATTGAATTTTCTGGCCTTAATGGTTAACCCACTATCACATTCCCACTTCTATTACTCTTTTGACCCCTTCCTCCACCATTTGACAGTAAATCTGAACTTTTATTATCATTAATCAACTCAACATCAGTCTTCTACCTACTCCTAATTTCCGTTAGAAACTCAAAAGACAGGATACAAAAATAAAGGCAAATACTTTAGAAAATAAGCTGATAGAATGGGTAGATACAAGTAAAACAAACTGCCTAAGAAAATTTCATTTCTATTTCAACATATATTGCTTGTCCCTATCTCTACAATTTGAGGAAGATGGCTACCTACCTCACAACCATGCAAATTCGATTTAATATAAACAAATTGATAAAGAGTCTTTAGGTCCTCAGAGAGCAAATGTCTTGGAAAATTTACCAAATGGGTCCTTTTTATTAAGAAATCGTGTCACTATTTGTTGATGTCACAATGATAATCTAATAGAACTCCAATCGGCCATATAAAGAATAATTACCTTCCAAAGAACAGAGGATTTATAGATATGCAGCTACTATTAGAAACTTGCTGTAGAAACTGCAAAATTGTAGAAAACCACCTTCCACTCTGCAAAAATCAATGAAACAAACGTTTGCTTTTACCCTGGAGCAAAACTGGAATAATTTATTTCCTTGTCTCTATTGGACTTGCTGTTGAAACAGACCCTAATTTCACCCTTGTGAGAGGCCTGCTCCATTCTGGTATTGGGTTAGATACTGCCCGGCAAATCCCATTTGTAATCTTCGTGGGCTAGCATCTATAGTACCCACCCCAGCCCCAGCCCAAACAGAGAAGATCCAAACTTGTAAATGGTTCATTCTGCTCCACAAGCAGAAAAACAGATTCTCATATGAAGGTGCTGCTTAGACCTGTAAATTAGATTTTAAAACTCAGTGATTCTTAACTTTTCCTGAAAAGAAGAGTTAGCTAGTGGAAGATGGGTTCCCAAGAGATTTGGGCTAAAAGGGCTGGACCCTCTGTGACCAGATTTGAAAAAAATTAGGTATATACATCCATCGTTTAGAGCAAATTTCATGGAAAAAAAATAGGCCATTTGGAGATCTAACCTCCTTTCTGTAGGTAGGGGAATGAACTGTGTATCTAGATTAACGTACCCTCCCCACCAAAATGTAGAATCATCTCTTTTGGTGTCCATCTAGCTTTCAGGTTAAAAGCAAAAGCTGACATGGGCTTCCCTGGTGGCGCAGTGGTTGAGAGTCCGCCTGCCGATGCAGGGGACACGGGTTCGTGCCCCGGTCCGGGAAGATCCCACATGCCGCAGAGCGGCTGGGCCCGTGAGCCATGGCCACTGAGCCTGCGTGTCCGGAGCCTGTGCTCCGCAACGGGAGAGGCCACAACAGTGAGAGGCCCGAGTACTGCAAAAAAAAAAAAAAAAAAAAAAAAAAAGCTGACAAAAATGTGAGTTCTGCCTGTTTTGCTGATCAGTCATCAAAGCCAGACTCCAGCTGTCATATGTGAACAGAAAGACACTGGTTTGGTCTCATAAAATGTATTCTGGAATCATTTTGGCTTGGTTTTGGCAGGGAATGTTGTGGGAGCTGGACCAGACTTGGTAGAAGCACTGATAACTTCCCGTCAGGTTCTCAATGTGGGTTAAGAAAAGGAACTAGTAAAGAGATGGAAGGAACCCTTTGGAAAAACATAGAATAAAATAAATAGATTTCTTTTAAACTACCATACTGTTGGACTCAGTGGAAATATGAACATTATACAGGCAACCTTTCAAAGGATTGTCTGTTTCCCAAATTACTTTTCTCTCCCTTTAAGCTTCAAGAAAATAACATTCCTATTCCTGGCAAAGTTCAAGTGAATTCTATTTGGGGTTAGTTTGCACACTTAAATTGCTTCAGGGTTTCTACGATTGGAATTTTGCTTCCTCAGTAGCACCGCAATAAAATCCCTATCTCCTTAAAATGGTAATTATCAGAGAACCAGGACCTTACCATCCAGCCAGCACAATGTGGGGACTGTAAGAAGTACCTTAGCCTTCTTATACCACTCTCATTAACAAGATAATCTGGGATCTTTTGAGGCCTAGGGAAAAAAAGACATCAGTAGGTTACCTCTATCTCCTGGGCTGAGGCATCCCAGTGGGTCTTTGGAGAGGACTTAATCACTGTGGCCCTCAGCTCCACATGTATCCTGATGACATTCAGATTTATCTTTTCCCTCCCTTAAGACATGAGCGATGAAGATGAAAAATGAACAGTCCTTGCCAAATGCACAGTCCTTAGAGTTCTCAGAAAGTAAATGCTATGTTTCCAAAATAAGAACTACCTCTGATAAAAGAAGATAAACTTGCTGCTTCCCTCCAGTTCCCCTCATTCTCACTCTGCACACTCTCTCTTTGCTCTTTCAATCATTTCATGTGTCAGTATTTGGACACAGTGCCTGTAGATGGGAGACATTAAAAGGATTGCTTTGATGTCACCAAAGGGCAGTAAGCTGCCTGCCAAAAAGAACGGTTGAGTTCCAGGCCTAACACACCTGACTGAGTAATGTAACGGCAGGAAAGAAAATAACCAATTGTGTAAAGTGGGGGTGATTTTAGCTGCAAGTAACAGAAAACACAACTGAAAGTAACTGAAAGAAACAGCTGTAATCTGTTCTCGGAATTAACTGACTGCTGATATAAGATCAGCCGCTCGATGCTGTTTGGGCTTGGGTCTCTAAGAGCTCCTTGACCTTTCACTCAGTTTCAAGATGACTGTTGCAACTTCAGGTATCATGTCCATACTCAGAAAAGGAAGATGAGAAGTCAGTACCAATAGACTTGTAAACTTTCCCAGAAAGTTCTCGTTGGCCAAAACTGTGTAAAACAGGGCCCATCCTAGCTGCAAGGACGCTGCACAAGTATTTCACTTTCCTGGCCTCTGTAATGGAAGGTGACAAAGGGACCATTTTGTCAACCAATCAACAGTTTGCCACATCCCTGAAGATATTTTCCTGAACAGTTCAGCTATAAGAAGAGTGCTGTATGGTTTATCTTTCAGGATGTTTCTGAGTAAAAGAGGAGACTGTTAATAATTGTGACAAGGAAACAGGAGCTAAAGGGACTGTCCTGGGGAAATTGGAATATGTGGCCACCCCCATCATAGACAAAATGTTCTGAGAAAGTAACCCCTCTTCCTTCAACGATTTGACCAGGGAGTGGAGAACCTGCTTCCCAGGTGAGTACAGTCTCTCAGGCTGGACCCAGGGTCTTGATGTCCTTTCCTGTTTATGCTTCCTCCTGCTCCCAGTTTTGAAGGCGGCCAGAACACTTTCCTGTGGGGGCTACGTTAAGATCATTTGGCAAATAATGCTCAGAGGCACTTTCTTCTCTTACCTCTGTGCAGATGATGGCTTTTTAGACATTTTGTCCCTACCTGCCACCCTGACCGTGGGAAAGAAGATGACATTGCTCTGTAAGGCAAAGAGATTCTCAGAAATCAGACGGTTTTTTCCATTTACAGTGGGTGGCGGTGGTGTCCCCACCCACCCACCGACCCCAACTGATTTCATAGTGTGTTTCCAAACCGAGGTAAATAAAATGTTTACCAATGGTAGACATGGAAACCTCTCAGAGCATTTGACTTTTCCATCCTGGGTTTACACTTTTATTCATTCAAAAGGACAGAAAAATAATCTGGGAGTGAAATTTGTACCTGGCACTCTGACTACAAGGTACAAAAGATTATTTCTAATCTTACGAGTTAGAAATAGTTTCTGATGCCAAGGTGAGTCCTAGAATACTAACAAATGGGTGAGCCTACTACCCTGAATTCTAGTTATTTTTATATGTCTTATCTTTCCAACTTAAGATTTTTCCTTTCTTCCTTCTACTTCCGGCTTTCCAAACTTTCTACTCTAAGCAAAATGCAACGTTACTTTTATTTTTATTTTCTATATGCCTTTTCCTGATTTTTGAAGGGACACACACTCGCTGGGAAAAAATCAAATATCACAGAAATTAAAGAGTAAAAAGTGGAAGTTCTCTGTAATCATAAACACCACCTTTGCCAACTCTTAGACAAAACCACTGTTAACATTTTATGTGTGTGTATCTTCTTATTCTATGCATTATTAACATATATATGTATAAATAATTACTGAGCATACACACAAAACTTTTTTCACTTAAGTGTCTACTAGTATATTCTATATCATTCTCTTTAATGACTGTATTGTGTGCCATCACTTCTAATGGTGTGAGAAATACTTAAGATATGGAGGCCATTGTGGATTGTGGCAGTTCCTTGGATGGAAAAGAATTGGAGAATTTTATATAACTATACTAAAAAAAGTATTAGGAAACAACACTTTACTATGGAGCAAAGTATACAAATAGGCTGCAATATTCTCACATAAAATATTAGCGTGAAATAAGACTTCTCCAAAAATATCTTCTATTTTCAGAGTGAGGGTAGAGATAACTTTGCATGAATGTCACACTCCATGGTTTGGGGAAGATCTAAAAATAAACTTAATTGATTCTTTTATTAGAATGGATGTCACTTGAAGGATCTTTTATCTTTAAAAACAAACCCCGAAAATGACCGTTTCCATGGTCTAGATTCAATCACATACATTAAGTCATTCTTTTATATAGAATGTTAACGTTCTCCATATATTTGACATTTTTCTCTATGAATACATTGCTGTGATGGCATTTTCCCATATGTGTTATTTTAAAGCCTTCTTTTTTCACCAACATTGTGAATTTAACAAGCACGTGCTAATTAACGAGCTTAAGTTAATCTTCCCTCCTCTCCAAATCTTAATTATCCATCCAGATTTTTACAGTTCATTCTTAGGCTTTAAGACCTCCTAGAATTTAGAGAACGTTTTCCTTCACTGCACTGTGACTATTTACCTACTTATTCTAATCATTTACTTCTTCTAGTAATTCATCTATAACACAAAGATCACATATTCTGTTAATTCTACGCTCTTTTCTTCTAATTCCCCAAAGCATAAACTGAATGAATCTGAAATATATGTATCTGTGTGAGGTTGACTCTGTTTCTCTCACTGGGGGACAATCTTTCTCCTAAGTTTATGATGCCATATACCCTGGAACACTTGACATGATAGTTACTTAAAATTACACAGTTTAGGGAAGATCGAAACAGAAAATACTCAAGGAAGTCTACTTAGGCTCTTAGCATCTCTTTTAACTTTTCAATAATGTGCTTTTGAAAAAAAAAGTGTTTGCTTTTTAATACCTTCACTCTTGTCACCCAATCTCCAGTAATTGAAAGTGTGATGCAAACACAAAAGCTTAAGGGTCAGTGTGCTAAAACCTATACCTACCCTCTAGGGCAGCAGTTCTCAATGTATGGTCCACAGAGCATCAAGGTCCCCAGGAGACTTTCAGGGACCTTGTGAAACACTTACAGGGGATCCACAGGGTCAAAGCTATTTTCATAATAAAACCAAGATCTTGGGACTTCCCTGGTGGCGCAATGGTTAAGAATCTGCCCACCAATGCAGGGGACACGGGTTCAAGCCCTGGTCCAGGAAGATCCCACACGCCATGGAGCAACTAAGCCCGTGTACCACAACTACTGAGCCTGCGCTCTAGAGCCGGCGAGCCACAACTACTGAGCCCATGCGCCACAACTACTGAAGCCCGTGTGCCTAGAGCCCATGCTCCGCAACAAGAGAAGCCATCGCCATGAGAAGCCTGCGCACCACAACAAAGAGTAGTCCCCGCTCACCACAACTAGAGAAAGCCCGCGCGCAGCAACGAAGACCCAACACAGCCAAAAATAAATAAATAAATAATTTTATTAAAAACAAACAAACAAACTAAAGCATTATTTGCCTTTTTCTTTGTGTTGACATTTGCACTGAGGGTATAAAAGCAATGGTGGATAACAATGTTGGTGCCTTACAATAAACCAAGGCAGTGAGTGGTGTTAAACTGTACCAATGTCCATTGTACTCTTTATCAAAATGCATTTGCAAAAAAAAAAAAAAGCCAATTCCACTTAAGAATGTCCTTGATGAAGCAATACTCTTAATCTTATTAAATCTCAACCCTTGAGTACAATCTTTAATACTCTATATGCCAAAATGGGAAGTACCCATAAAGCTCTTCTGCTGCATATCCACTGCAATGGTAGTCTTGAGGAAAAGCACTTTTGCAATTAAGTTGCAACTGAAACCAGCTACTTCTTTCTGAAATATCACATGTACTAGAAAGAATGACTGACAGATAAACAATGGTTATTTAGACTTGAGTATTTTGCAAAACTTTTTCTCAAAAATGAATGAAGTAAGCCTGTTGCTTTGAGGAAAATGGACTGCATTTGTTCCTAATGATAAAACTGTAGCTTTCCAGCAAAAACTGGAATTGTGGAAAATGTGTCCATCATAATGACCTTGACCTTAAAGACTTTTCTGATGAGGTCAGTGTTGATATTCATGAATGTGACTTTTTCATATTTTATAATGAAACGTACATTTTGAAGATCCAAATAACTCAGTAAATCAATATTTTCAACAAATGACCAAGACATAATGTTACAAAATCATGTATGGGTAAAAGGTCTATTCAAAGTGTAATATAGACTAATGGATTTTAATATAACAGAGTATTAAAAGTCCATTGATATGGTTTTAGAGTCCATTTTGCAATTAATCTTTAAGAAATTCTCACTTGTCGAATTTTGAAACAGTGTCAAGGCAGAATATCCACAGCTGTCTGAAACGACTGTTAAAAGTCTCCTTTCTTTCTGCCTCCAGGTTGTGTACAGCTGGATTCTCTCCATATACTTCAATCAAAAGAACATATGGCAACAGATTGAATATATATGCGACAATCCAGTTGTCTCCTATTAAGTCAAACATCTAGAAGATTTGCAAAAATAAAATGATGGGGCTCTACTCGCTAGTTTATTTTCCTGGAAAGTATAGGTTTTTTTACCATAAAGTAAATGTTATTTATATTAGCAGATAGTGCACTTATTATTTTTAAATACAGTAATAAGAAAATATTCTTCAATTATCAGTTTTAATTTAATACAGTAAATATTGATAGACATAACCCATGTAAACAGAAACTCCTCAATCTTTTTTTTTAAATAAATTTATTTGTTTTTATTTTTTGCTGTGTTGGGTCTTTGTTGCTGCACGCAGGCTTTCTCTAGTTGCAGCGAGCAGGGGCTACTCTTTGTTGCAGTGCACGAGCTTCTCATTGCAGTGGCTTCTCTTATTGCAGAGCATGGGCTCTAGGCATGCGGGCTTCAGTAGTTGTGGCACGTGGGCTCAGTAGTTGTGGCACACAGGCTCAGTAGTTGTAGCTCGCGGGGTCTAGAGCGCAGGCTCAGTAGTTGTGGCACGTGGGCTTCGTTGCTCCACGGCATGTGGGATCTTCCCGGACCAGGGATCTAACCTGTGTCCCCTGCATTGGTGGGCAGATTCTTAACCACTGTGTCACTAGGGAAGCCCCCTCAATCATTTTTAAGAGCAAAAAGTCCTGATCAAAAATACTGAGTTCCCAGGGAAAACTCCATAAAAGAAAAAAAAAAGTGAGCAATTTCATTGACCAATGCAGAAACTAAAAGACAGAAATCAAATCAATTTTTAGTATATCTCTATAATACTTAATCTAGATTAGGTTCTTTCGGTTTCAAACAACCATCTCAAGGAAAGACCACATCAGCATGACTACCAGCCATTTCAGTTCCAACAACCATCATCAACTAAAAACATCCCTGTGGATTCACTGGTCCAAATATCTGAGAGATCAAGACCATTTGTCTCAGCTGACAATTATCGTCTCTGTGAAGATTCCTCCATCTAAAATCCTGACATGGGTCACTAGTCAGCCTATGGATACCCAGAGTGGTTCAATCAGTGACCACTCTAGAAGAGCGAGCCTCCTGACACTGCTTTGGAGAGCAGAGAACTTTGAGTGAGGCCAGTTAAAGCCAGAAAGAAACAGCAAGTGTAACAGGAAAATGGAGTGACATGTCCAATAACTCTATTCCACAGCCTAACGCACCAGAGACATGACAAGTTATTGTGACATCGACCAGCCTCACAGAATTAATCCTAGGACCGAGAATAGAATCTGAGTCTCCACTTGCATTCCAGAACCCTTGCAGTTAACTCACGTTTTGGCATCTTTCTCAGTGTTTGATGCGTGAGAGGTCATCCCTCTACGACGACTTCCCACCCCAGCATCCACCAGCCCCGCCATATGCTGACCCTAAACCAATCACCTTCCTCTGCTTTGAATTACACTACTCCTCATAGTTCTGTAGAAATAAGCCAGTCATTTGCATCCTCTCTCTGCCATAACTAGGAGGAGAATAAAGAAATACAGGGAATCTCAATTCACCAAAACTGGAAGATGCTGAGGTTGTATAGAATCTTCCTTGCAGCTCCTTTCTTTCGGAAGCCTTTTGATCTGCACTCTACTTCTCCCTCCTTCTCTGCTGTCTTCTTACAAATAACCTGGACTTTCCATCAGGGATGTTGAAGAGAAGACACATGGATCTACTGATAAATCAATACTGGCTTTGTTGTACAGCAGAAACTAACACACCATTGTAAAGCAATTATACTCCAATAAAGATGTTTTAAAAAACAAAAATCAATATTGGCAAAAAAAAAAATGTGTTGGTTAGCAAGACTGTTTCCCTTTTTCTGGAAAAAAAATCTTATTGTTTCCAAGAGCTTTAGAGGCACAATTGACTGTCGGCACAGAGAAAGCTACAGTCAAAGCAAAACTTTTCAACCGTTCTGTAACTGACATGTCACAGTGGTAGGGAAGAGAGTACTGGAGTCTTTGACCTTTAAGGGTCCACTTCCCTTTCATTCACTCCTTTCTGGACATAAAATTGTTTCAATTTGATGCTAAGGCTTACCAAGGCACAAGCAGAAAAAATAAAATAAAGGTCTTTTGAGGACTTAAAAAAATGACACCAAAGCTTTCCAACTGCACTTCAGAGTAACCCGTTAACCCTGTTGCAACAAGTCCCTCGTTCTTCCTTCTCTCTCTGTAGCATACTCCTCTGTGTCAAGTGTACATCCGTCCTCAACTTCTGCAGAATTGCCCAGGTGAAGGGCATCTTGTCCCCTGATCAGCACGTAGCCCACTGCCTGGCATGTGGTAGACACAATGCCTGTGTGTAGAAGTTAAGGATTCAATGTATCACTCATTCTGATTAACCCAGATCTCACTTTCATAAAAGAAACATTGAAGCTGCAAGTGAGACAAAATTATAAAGAAGAGAAGGTGAAGGCTTACTCAGGAAGTTTTGTGTGTGTGTGTTTGTGTAAACCAGTCTCAAAAATGACATAAAACTATTGTTTTTTTTTTTTTTTTTTTGGCGGTACACGGGCCTCTCACCGTTGTGGCCTCCCCCGTTGCGGAGCACAGGCTCCGGACGCACAGGCTCAGCGGCCATGGCTCACGGGCCCAGCCGCTCCGCAGCATGTGGGATCTTCCCGGACCGGGGCACAAACCCGCGTCCCCTGCATCGGCAGGCAGACTCTCAACCACTGAGCCACCAGGGAAGCCCAAAACTATTAATTTTTAATTAAAAAAATTAATCAGCATTGCTCCTTGAGCAGGCTACATTTTTGCAGATACCCTATTTCCTCAGCTAGAACATCAACTTCTCTAAGGCAAGAACTGTTTCAAAGCACATAAAAACCATAGGTCCCAGATTCTCTAGGGTTGTCCAAATTTCATATAACCACATTTCTTTTTCTGTAAAGTCAATATACTTAATACATAACCAAGTGTTATTTAATTTTTATCTTTCCTGCACTTTTAGTTTAACCGAGAAAAAATTTTGAAGTATCCTTCAGATTGTTCATCTATCCCTTTATACCCTTTTTCTCTTCCAGAGTAACTAGCACAGAGACCTGCATAAAAAAGAAGTTCACTATGTTGTTTACTGATTACTTAATTAATCACTTAACCAATTAGTGGATGAGTTTGTAATAAAGTGACTTCCCTAAAAACCCTTTCCTGTCATGGGAAACATAGAAATTCAAATTTTCTTTCATTTTAAAATATCTTTAAGGAAGATAATACTGTGAAGACTACTCAAGATAACACAGTAAAAATTATCAGAGCCAAGAAGAAAAGCTCTGAATTGAGAACTTGAAAGAATTTATGTGCCATCCTATCCACCTGCCATAAAAAAAAAAAAAACCTTAGAACTATTTTCCTATACCTAATAAAAAGTTTATTCCCCAAGGGCCCAAAGTGGAAGGAAGTGGAACAAAAGGTGATTATAAAATTTTGGCCGAAGGATTCTTACCATTTTTTGCAAAATGATAGCAGAGAAGAAGGAAGGAGGGAGGGAGGGAAAATATGGGAGACTTATGCTCTAAAATGGTATTTAATATTCCTCCATGCAATAATTCCCAAATTTCCACCAAAATACCTATGAAGACACAGAAAATGATAAAACTTCTGAATATAAAATAATGAGGCTGACAATCAATCTACTGCCAACTACGGGAGGATTTTCACTGTCCAGGAAGGTGATGGTGTTAAAGCTGACCCTGCAGCCTCCATGGCTCCCTTCCTGGTCAGCGGAAGCCACTCTAAGAGCTGCATTGTCCAACACTGTAGCCGTTAGTTACATGTGATATTTAAATTTAAAGTTACTAAAATTAAATGAAATTTAAAATCAAATTCCTTAGTACTCGATAGCCACGGTGGCTGGTGGCTGCCATACTGAACAGCTCAGCTATAGAGCATCCCCATCATCACCTAAGGTGTATTGGCCAGGTATACTTTTAATCCATAATCTGGCTGGGCTCTGCCTCTTTAACGTGATCACTCCCTTTTATCAACTCACTAGGCAAAATTTTTTCTTGGATCTCATTCTTGGTCTCCACCGATTCCCTGGAACCAGACACGTCAGATCTTCCCCCCCATTCCTTGACCTAGCCCTTTGTAGGAAACTGGCTCCGATTTCCCTGTGTTCATGTCCTGCCCATTCCCACACAGAGCCCAGAATGTCCCTGCCACCGCCATCTGCCCATTACCTCCTGCCTGGAGGATGGTTAGACAACAGTTCATAGAGGACTTGGAGTTTGAGACTTCCACTGGATCCTGCCTCAGTGGCCTGCTCTGCCCAAGTACCTGCCCCTGTACTGTCAAGAAACACGTCCTTAAAACTTTGAGGTGGAGTTTCCCATCCACACCGGAAGAATGCAATCCTAGAGCAGAAGCTCCCAGAAACTTGCTATTAAGAGTGAAAATTAGAGGGGGACATCCTCAATGGTTAAGACTCTGTGCTTCCACTGCAGGGGGCACAGATTCGATCCCTGGTTGGGGAACTGAGATCCCACATGCTGCGTGGTGCAGCAAAAAAAAAAAAAAGTGGACCTCTAGAACCCCATAAGCCAATAATGGGTATTAAAAACTCTGAGGGAAAAACATCTGAGAAAAAAAATACAAAGTATATAGATGCAAAGGGCTCATCACATATTAAGAAAAATTAATGAGAAAAAGACCCACATACAGATATTTCATAATTATTGGTTAACAGGAAGAAATAGGTCAAGGATCCAGATTTTTAGAAAAAAGGTTATCTGAAAAGAAATAAAAATCAAATTGGCCTCAGACTTTTATGAAATAAATACCAGATTTCACCAGAGCCATGTCAACATAATTTTGGCAGGAAAATGTTTTAATCTAAGAAATTTTTCCCTACATTTATTATTCATGGGTAAAGAAAAGGAAAAGACATAAAATAAACTGCCTATGTTACTGTTTTAAAATAAGTTTAAATAATTAATGGTTATAAATCTTGTTTGGAAGTGAACTTTGTCAATAATGTATATATTTGTTTATATATACAGCATAAATATATATATTTATTTATATTTTATATAAACACCCTATATATTATATGTATTTATACATTTTATTTATTATATCAAAAATGTAAAGAAAATAGTGATAAAAATAAACTAGACCAAATCTTACGTTATAAAAATAAATTCTACCTTTGCCTCGAGAAAATAAAAGTAGTATAATCTTGTCTTGAGTCTCAAAAGATAAAATTTTATAGTTTATTGACAAATTTAAAAATACACAGCAGAGAATCCTTTTTAAAATTTAAATGGGTTGTTATGTAAATACAAGTCACAAATCAAAAATAAAGAAGTACTACCTTAATATTTAAAGGGGTAAAGAAAATTAAGAAAAAAAATTCAGTCTCATTCTAAACCAAGGAAACATACATTTTTAAATACTACTTTTCATTTATCAAATCGCCAATTTAAAAATAGTAATTACCCTTCCATGTGAGGGTGTGGCTTGCTCATAAATTGTATCTAATAGATATGCACTGGTACAACTTTTCTGGAAAGCAATTTGGAAATTCATATTAAGAATCTTAAAATGTTCATACACTTTGACTGATAATTCAATTCTACCTCTAGGATTCTATTCCACGGAAATGATCTCAAATACTGACAAAGACTGACTCTCAGAGATGTAAATCCCAAACAAAAAAGAGAAAAAAGAAAAGAAACATTTCTAACAGAACAAGAGAATAATTAATACAATACAGCACATCCATAAATGAAATACTGTGTTTCACATCTATTAAAAATGTAGTTTTTCAATAATTTAAAAAGAAATGAGGAATTTCTCACCATACGATGTAAGTAAAAAACAAGCAGGATATAAAAAGCAGGATACATACAAAATATGTATACATTTTAAAAATATTATAATGGTTATCTCTAGAAATGAAGTTTATAGTTGATTTGATTTTAAACATTTCTGTATTGCTCATATGTTCTACAATGTGTCCATATTGCTTTTAAAATCGGGAAAAATGTAAATACTTTTTACGTGATGTAAAACTAAAATTATGGATTCAGCATCCAAATGGCTGCAGCCTGACTGCACCCATGTGAAATTCATTACCCCAACGTGACAGCTAATTTTTCATCAAGCCCACTTGTGAATAAGCCTTCACGACTTCCTCCACTGTGTTCCACACAATTTAGCACTTGATTGTATGCTGTCTTTTGTGCTGTTTGGGGTTCTTTACTATTAATGCGTATGTGTTAGTGTTCTGAATTTGGTAAACATTTACAAAGCACTAGTTCTGTTCCAGGCTCTGTGTTGTGCTGCTATGTTAGTTTGTTTTTTATTTAGGTAGCACAACAACGTTAAATATTCTTAATATTAGCCAATTTCTAAAGATGTCAAAACGTTAAGTGACAAACTCAGAGTGGCAGAACTGAAATTTAATCATGGGTCTCCTGTTTCCAGCACTACATGGTTGTTCCACTAAACAGCTTTTGCAGTACAAGAGAATATGTGTTACATCTTTTACTTTTCCTTCTCACCTAAGCTGACCAGAACACTTAGCGCATACTTGTGGGTTATTTAATTTCCTAACAGAGGTTACCAGATGGAAGGAGTGCCACGATCCTCAACTTTCCCATCTGTGGATAACCCTGAGCAGTGTTTATCTAATTCGGGGTCTGTGCTGGTTTGCTTACACACCTGTTCAGAGGTTGATCCTGAACATTTGCCTATGTGCTGAATGCTATGGAAGATGCAGATGTAAGCATGGAAGGATAGAGAAAAGCACAAGTCAGGCGTGACTTTATCAGGGAACCTTACAAGCACGGGGTGTATAAGGCTAGGCATACAGTCCTCCAAACCGTCAGCATCCCGAGGAGAGGTTATGTGGAGGGCAGGACATGACATGGGTTGGGCTACAGGAGGGGTGCCCTGTCCCCCCTAAAACCCCACCATCTTTTATAAGACAAGCAAGAAGGCAGCCTTGCAAATGTAGAAGTCATCTGAGCTCACATGCCAGTCATTCGTGGAAATTGCATGTCTGTGCTCAGGTCACCTGGAGGCCTTGAGAGGAGATGAGATTTTGTGCAGCCACACCCGCATGAAGGTAGGAGGTGGGGTCGTTGGTGCCGTCTAGAGCTTTGCCAGGCTTTGCCTAACCAAGTCCCTAGCACCACCTAGAGGATAATGTTCTCGCTGCAGAAGACGTAAGACCATGTTTTAGGTGATGTGGAATAATTCACTTTACCTTTCTGCTCTTCCACTGTAAAATGAGAAGGTTACACCAGCTAGAAGCTTTCCATGGCCCCCCAGACTAGATTAACTGGGTGCCCCTCCTATGTGCTTCTACACACAAACCCCTATCACAGCTCCATGAGTATCTGTATTTGTCTAACTCTTCTTTCAAGAACACAACTCTTCCTTCAACTTGCTCTATTTTTTTCACCAATGTATCCTCAGCACCCAATGCAGGCAAATAATAGAGAGTCAATAAATATTCATTCATTAGAAACGAACATGTAAATGAATGGATCCCTTCCAGCTCTTATATTCACATGTCAATCAAATACTACGGTATAACAAAGTTTCTGGGGGCTGCAGGCAGCCTCTGAGGCAATTTAATAAAATAACACTTGGGCAGCTATGTCCCTGATCCTGTTTACCTGCCTGCAACTTCCCTGCCCCTCCAAGTTCTCCTCAGCTGAAGGCTCATCCACCCCCAGGGTCTGGAGAAACCAAATTTGAACATGGTATCAAATATACTGGTCTACCTACTTTGCACCCTAGTCCTTATAGCTTCTGATCATATCCTGTGTCAGTAGCCCCAGGCAGGGGCTGGAGAGAGGTCTTGGTTAGGACTCAGAAGCTGTATGCTAACCAGAACCAAGGTGGGCTCATATCACAGTTGGGTGGGGCAGAGAAGGCTGTCTCTGATCATACAGAGAGTAGAGACCTCAAGTAACAACAGTCACTTCAATAGGGCATGAAATAAAGACAGATGCCAAAACCCAGAGACCAGGGATAAAGCAGATATCAGCAGGGTCTGGCAGAGAGGCACAGCACTTGTACCAAGGAACTCTCTCCCTACAGACTGTGAGGCTTCTCTATGTGTGTGATGCCAAACTGCAACGGAAAAAAGATAAAGGGAGACTTTTTTGTAGTAAAGAAACAAACAGCCCTGATAAGAAATTTGACTATTAAACTGGCTGAAGACCTTTAAGGCTAAGTTTGGTTTTTTTTCTACTAGTAGTAAAAATAAGGGTTCTGGTGACTTTTTCCCACCATCCCCAATTGTAGACAAATGAGGGATACTAGCTTTAGTGAACATCTGAGATACAATGTAAAAAATTGAACTCTGCCATATATCCATGGCGTCCAATTCTCTCTACCTCCTGTACTGTTTATTGTTCTCTGTATTAGCTCCAAATATATCCTTCACTTCCAATCAGGAGTGATTTCTATTTCACAACTGTGAATTATTGAGATTGGAAAGATGAGGCCATAAAACTAGTAACAACGAAGACCTTGAATATCAGATTCATCATAAAATTGGAAGTCTTCCCCCTCTCAAAAAGAATTTTGGCATCTTTCTTGTAACTGACATGCCTAATTCAAAGCCATGTTATTATTCCCATTTTTCTCTGCTAAAACTAGGAAAAGTTTTCCTGAAGCATCTTTTCTTACTTTCCTTCTTACTCTGTGCCCTTGTTTTACATGTTTTAGATGCAGTGGTTTAAAGACTGATTATAATTTTGGAAATCTCAAGCATTTTAATAAATTTTAGAGGAAGAAGATTTTCAACAGCTCAGCCCACATTGCTCAAAGCTTGTAACATAGAAACTTATCAACTGGCTTAACCTTAGGCCACAATGTACAACTGCCTTGGCAGGAAACTAGAATTTCCTTTTGACAAGGAATGGATTAAAGTTTCCTTTCTAGGAAGCATGCTCACAATGGCACTCTGTTCAGAGTCAGGCCAGTGCAGGTGTGACCTGGCAGGATTTGGGAGGCATAATAATAGAAGATATTGTTATAATTGGAGTCATTTCATTCAGATTGTACAGGATGAGTTTCTAATCTACTCAAGCAATAAAGATTGAATAAACTGCATAAAATAGTCTCAGGAGGCCCTAATTCCTATGAAAAATATTGTACGTTTGAAGCTCATAAGCTATCCCACTGTTAATTTTCTTCATTCTGCTGTCTCAGTTTAGTCCTACCTTGGGGCTTGCATTCCTTCTCAACTAGACCTAATTTTATGCTCTGACAATTCCCCCAGAAACGTACACATGCATTTCAAGTTGTGCTGCCTAAATACTTCCCTTGACAAAGCATCAGCTTTTATTCTAACACAAGTTTCTTCCTTTTTGTAGCATTTACCCCTGGGAAAATTTGTGTGAAACAATCTCGGAGAAAGCAAGATAGATACTTTAGGCTGTGAAGCATCTAAACAAAGATGAGAGTGTCTTGAGAATATATGAAGGCGTTAGCAGAAAGCTAGAAACTCTGACTCAGGCTAGCCTTGGCTAAGTCTACAGAACAAGAATCAGCAAACTACCGTCCGTGGGCTAAATTTGGTCTGCTGCCTGTTTTTGTAAATAAAGTTTTATTGGAACACAGTTACTCTCATTTGTTTTCATTTTCAGGCTGTCGATGGCTGCTTTTGCAACTACAATGGCAGCGATGAGAAGTGACCATACTGCAAAGTGACCAGCCCTGCAAAGTCTTAAATATTTAGTATCTGGCCTTTGATAGAAAAAGTTTGCCAACCTCTGATCTAGAATCTGGACAGTGGGCACACCACACACTGCCCATACCCCTCCCTCCTGACATCACTAATCAACCAAGGCGTTTTTTCCCACTGAAATTGATGTGACCTCAGAAATCCTTCTCAATATAGGCAGACACCAATATTCACTCCAAGTTGCCACCGTTGGCTTGGAATAAATAATCTCTTAGGATCATGCAGGGCAACAGAAAGGAAATCTCATTCCTCATAAACTACATAACCTGCAAATTAAATTCAGGTTGTTCTCTAACAGTCCATTCTTTCTAGATTTCTGTAAAGTTAGATATACTATCTACATATGTCTGGGTTTATAAACTAGATCACTGGGCCGGTAGAAATCACAAGGGATCATTTAGTTTTCCCCTTCTGTCTTTGAGATTCCCTAGAACTTGCTAACCATACTGAGCCATTTCCAAGAATGGCTAAGAATTTTTCCAATCATTAGGGAAGGAAAAAGTCACCTTCCATAGCAACCTTAGACTGTCTAATGAATCTCTCTATTTATATTTGCTCTTTTTTTTTTAACTTCAAACCAATTTCATCTTTCTCTGTCATTGTAGAAAGGTCATCATGCTCAATACTCTTCCTCTTAATCAACTGCCTTGCCACAAAGCTTTTTTGTTTTTTAAGAATCAGGCTTACAAGAAAGTTTTCACACTGGTGCTTCCTAGCCATGAAAAGAGAATATAATTGCATTTTCCCTTAGCCACCCTCCCTTCCCTAAGCCTATGCCCAGAAAAGCTACAGGGGAGCAATAATTTGTCACCAGGTCTTAAAATGAAGAATCTTCAGCAGCTACTTTACTCTTCTCTAACTAAATGAGAAAGCACTCAACAAAAGCACTTAAAAGTGCCATGGAATCCCATGATACAGGAAGAATTATTTATCCTCCACTTAAGGACCACATAATGAGATATTATTAATAAATGAAAATTGATCTTCCTTGGAAACTACAAAGCTCAAATCTCTTTCCTACCAATGATAAGGTCTCTTTCTCTCTCCAGCCCACAAAGAGAAAGCAATTTCACTTCAGATGGCCCCAAGACATAAATCAAAGGTTTTATGGCTCTGCTGCTGGGTTCTCTTGTGATGCACTTGGCCGGTATCAAATTATAAGCACCGAATCAGTTAAGTGTTGAAGGTTATTAAAAGGTCCTCACAGTTCCTAGCATATCTGAAGTAATCACTTGGGGATAGATGTTGCTTTGTGAAATTTATTTTCACAAAAGCAATGTTGATGATAGTTATTAGCACAAGTTATTCTTATTTTTTCATATTCTTTATGTCTTTACTCTTTAATTGGCACTTCCGAACTTCAAGCTTCAGAATGCAAGACGTACTCCCAAGGTGTAGGAAAACGGCTGATGCTCTGACACTTTGAGATGCTTAAGCTGAAAGCAGAATGGAAATTAGGACTTTTTTGAAAGTTCCAAAATACCTCTTTCCAAGGCATCTCCGAAACACATTGTCACCGAACAGTCACCCTTCCATTGTTAAGATCTCAACTTGAAAATATTTTTTATTTTCCTTAGGAGGAGGGAAGGGACTTCCCTGTTGGCGCAGTGGTTAAGAATCCACCTGCCAATGCAGGGGACACGGGTTTGATCCTTGGTGCGGGAAGATCTCACATGCCGCAGAGCAACTAAGCCCATGCGCCACAACTACTGAGCCTGCGCTCTAGAGCCCGAGTGCCACAACTACTGAGCCCACATGTCACAACTACTGAAGCTCATGTGCCTAGAGCCCGTGCTGCACACAAGAGAAGCCACCGCAATGAGAAGCCCATGCACCGCAACGAAGAGTAGCCCCTGCTCACTGCAACTAGAGAAAGCCCACACGCAGCAACGAAGACCCAAGACAGCCAAAAATAAATAAAAATAAATAATAAAAAAAAGAGGAGGGGAACAGAAAAGACAAGAAATCCCTCCACAGCCATGCAAAAATGCTCTTAAAATAGCTGTGTGCCTTGTTACATTTTACCAAATGACCCAAACACTAGACATCCTGCACCTAAAATCCTGCCATGATTACAAGACAGTGGTGTCCTAAGGAGTGCAAAGAGTCGAGCATCGTTAACTTGGGAAATCAGAGACATGAAAGCATGGACACTCAGATCTCACAGTGAACTTGACGGATTGTTCAGCATGAAGGTTAAATGACTTGTTGAAGGTCACAGAAGAGGATTCAAAGCAGCAACCTTATGAGACTATTCTAGGCACTTGTCTTCACTCTCTGGCACTTTCTACAAAGCGTCAATTCTATCTCCAGCTTCTGGTAACTAATGACCCCAGCAGCCACCAGCACTGAAGGTGAATTCTACACCACAGCAAATCGCTCTTCTTCTACATTTGACCAGAGAAGGTAAACTCCTCTGGGCCCTTCTAAATGGCTCTAGATCGTCAGATGAGAAGACATCCTCATTATTTCCAAGCTTTCTTCCTAGAATTGTAAACTACACACTCTTTAAATCTTTAAAAATTGGGCTTTCATGTTTAATCAAAGTTTATTAATATCTGAGGTGCTTCATCCATTACTTGCTGCAGGCTGTCCACAGATTCTTCTTTTTACATTTTGAATCATTTTTGCCCTATTGTGAAGAGAGGTGCTGACTGGTAAAGTTCCAAAGATTGTGTTGGCCAGATATACAAGAAACAAATGCATTTTAAGGAAAAATGGCCTGAGGAAAGAAGACAGTGATAGTCATGGTAGAAAAGGAAACAAGCATTGAAAACTCCTCTCTTTGTCCTGCATCATTTCTCTCTCTTGTAACAATCAAATAAAAACAGAGCAAAAAAAGTCTCCCCCTGCCAACTACAGCCATATTTCTTTGCAAAAATCTTCAAGAGTTGTCTCTCCTTGTTATTTCACTGCCTCTAATTCCTTGCTCCCATTTCTCTTCAACCTACATCTTATGGGCTTTCATCACCCATCACACCAATGGAAGTGCCCTTATTTATGAAGGTTACCAGAACCCCCCACTGTTCAATCCAAAGGCCAGTTCTCGGTCCTCTAGGTACTTGACTTCTCACCAGTTTTTAACACAACTGAGTTCTCCCACCACCTTGGCGCACTCCCTTCACTTGGCTACCAGACCCCACATTCCCTTGGGTTCTGTCCCACCACCTTGGCGCACTCCCTTCACTTGGCTACCAGACCCCACATTCCCTTGGGTTCTGTCCCACCACCTTGGTGCACTCCCTTCACTTGGCTACCAGACCCCACATTCCCTTGGGTTCTGTCCCACCACCTTGGCGCACTCCCTTCACTTGGCTACCAGACCCCACATTCCCTTGGGTTCTGTCCCACCACCTTGGTGCACTCCCTTCACTTGGCTACCAGACCCCACATTCCCTTGGGTTCTGTCCCACCACCTTGGCGCACTCCCTTCACTTGGCTACCAGACCCCACATTCCCTTGGGTTCTGTCCCACCACCTTAGTGCACTCTCTTCACTTGGCTACCAGATCCCACAGTCCCCTGGGTTCTGTCCCACCACCTTGGCTCCTCCATCTCCATCTTTTGCTAGTGGCCCTTTGTCACCCTGACCTCCCAATCCTGGAGTGCCCCAGGAACTCCATCACCTATCTTCTATCCTTAATCATTCCCTGGGCCCAGACTCCCAACTTTAAATGCAACCACTATATCAAGTCTCACATGGATCTCTCCAGCCCACACTTCTCTCTTCAGTACCATGTAAATTTCCAATGGGCAGCACAAGTTTAAAATATCCAGAATCAAAGTCTTGATCTTCCCCCATCCTCCAAACTTGCTCTGCCTGCTGTCCACCGTTCCCGTCAAAGGCAACATTCTGGCGCTGGTCAGACCCAAAACCTTGAAGTCGTGCTTGACTTGGATCTTTCTCTTAAATCCTACATCCAGGCTGTCAGAAAACACTGTCCACCTTCACTCCTTCCACTGTTAGCCCCCGTCAGTAGCATCTCCTTGGCGACACAACAGCATCCTAACTGGTCTCCTTGCTCTCTTGCTCCCTAGTCTGTTCTTACCATAGGCACCCATTTAACTTAGAGCAAAAGCGCATGTTATGGTTGATGGCCAGGAAAGCTCTAATAACCTGCCTTGCACCCACTCTCAACCCTCCCTCCACTCCCTGCCCTTCACTCTCAAGATTCATCTCCTATCACTTCCGCCTGCGCTCACTCCACTCCAGACACTCTGGCCTCTTTGCTGTCCCTCAGTGCTCCAAGCACACTCTGCTCCAGGGCCTTTGCACAGACCATTCCCTCTGTCTAGAACTCTCTTTCCAGATTATCAGCCTGGCACACTTCCTTGCCGCCTTTCATTTCTGCTCAGATGTCCCCTTTCTTTTTTTCTTTTTCCTTTATTGATTAACAATGTTGGGTTACTTTCAGGTGCACAGCAAAGTGATTCGGTTATACATATGCATGTATCTATTCTTTCTCAAATTCTTTTCCTATTTAGGTTATTACAGAATATTGAGCAGAGTTCCCTGTGCTGTACAGTAGGTCTTTGTTGGTTAACCATTTTAAATATAGCAGTGTGTCCATGTCAATCCCAAACTCCATAACTATCCCTCTCCCCGACCCTTACCCTCCCCCCGCCCCCCAGTAAACATAAGTTAAGTCAGACGTCTCCTTTCTATGGAGGCCTATCCTGAAAACCGTCTTGAAGATTACAACCACCTCCTGTCAACAATCCAGTGTCCCTTATCTTGCTCTAGTTCTTTTCTCTACAATACACATCAATGTCCAATATTCCATTAAATTCACTTATTCATTATGTTTATTGTTCATTGCCAGACTTCCCCCATCAGAATGCAAGCTCCGTGAAGACAAGGATCTTTGTTATTTTTGTTCACTCAGGTATCACAAACACCCAGAGGAGACTTGGCATATAATTGGTGCTCAATAGATGTGTTGAAAACTGAATGAATGATGAATTGGAAGAAGAGCCAGAATACAGAATTTGTGAATGGCAGAAATCACATAGTATAAAAGAAAAAGAAAAACCAGCCTATGTCCAAATCTGACTATAGATCATGCATTACGACGTTTTTCTCCTTTTCCAAACATCACAGTGACCTCCTTGCACTGTCCCCTTCAAAATAACTAAACGTTAACAGTGTTTCTCTTGAGCAGGTAGGTGACAACATACACCTTTACTCTCTGGAACTAATGAATCTCTCTGGGAGGGAGAGGATTTCCTCTATTCCAGACCCTTAGAGCAAAGAAGATGAGGCCCTCCAGTGAACCTGAACTCTCTGAGTAAGCAAATACAGAAAGATTATTTCTTCTCATAGCTAAGTCAGAACTGTTTTTTTGCCCTTGACAATAAAATTTAAGTGGCTGCCATGGTGTCAGATTTTGTGTCAAAACTTCAAGTGTTGGGGGAACAGTGAACTGATTATTCACATATAGAAAATGACAAATGGTAGCACAGGAAACTAGTTTCCTGGAATAATAATATAACGGGGTGCATGAAAGGCCACAGGCATGAAATCAATACACTAAGCCAAATAATCCTCTTAACCTGAGTCTCTCTCTATTGTTAAAATTCAGATAGTTTGAGATGTGCAATTATAAACTTGGTGACTTTTAAACAATGGGAACGGATCAATTTCCTCTTTTTGTCTCCACTGAATGGACAAGCATGACTCATTCAGTTGAGATAAGGGCAAAAATTTGGAAATTGACCCAAATCGTGTCTGAAGCAGCACTTACTCTCAGAAAGGAAGCAAACCCACTTGAGACTTTCAAAATTGCATTTTAGGGGCTTCCCTGGTGGCGCAGTGGTTAAGAATCCGCCTGCCAATACAGGGGACACGAGTTCTAGCCCTATTCCGGGAAGAGCCCACATGCAGTGGAGCAACTAAGCCTGTGCGCCACAACTACTGAGCCCGCAAGCCGCAACTACTGAAGCCTGTGCACCTAGAGCCCGTGCTCCACAGCAAGAGAAGCCACCGCAATGAGAAGCCTGTGCACGGCAACGAGGAGTAACCCCTGCTCGCCGCAACTAGAGAAAAGCCCGCGTGCAGCAACAAAGACCCAACACACCAAAAATTAAATAAATAATAAATAAATAAAAACTAATTGTATTAACAAAAAATTGCATTTTACTTACCAGCCTGTCGTGCTAAGCAGTGGATGAGAAAGAGGAAGATGGCTGATGAAGAAGACGGGGAGGAGGATGGTGTGCAAGAGTGAAAAAAAATTAACTTATTTATGAAGAGAAAGCTGAAGTCTCCCATTTTTGCTTTTTCCTGAGTTCTAACTATAGGTATAAAATATCTCATGAGATTAGCATTTTTCATATGTCTGTATTTTCTGTTCTGTTAAATAGGTAGGTCTTTAATAGATAGGTCTTTTGTCCATTTTTCTATCAGACCATTTATCTTTTCTTCCTGAGCCATAATGTCTATGTATTATGGATTTTAACAAATAGTTACGTGTGCGGGAAATATCATCTTACAAGTTATTACTTGTATTATAACCTCTATTAGGTATCTTGATGCACAGAGATTCCCTGTTTTAACATTGTTACTTTTATGTAAGTTAGCCTTAATGTTTAGCACTTTTCTCTGTTGCTTTTAAAAAATCCTTTCCGACTTTGAGATCATAGGATATTCTCCTGTATTTTCTTCTAAACATTTTAAAGATCTGTCTTTCACATTATATCTTTGATCTATCTAGGATTGATCTTTGTGTATGTTTGGTGGTATGTATAGAGCCACAATGATTTTCCCTCATGGGTAACTCTCCCAGCACCATTTACTAAACAGTTCATCTTTGCTAAATGATATGCAGTGTCAGCTCTGCTATAAATCGGGTTTCCAAACACACTTAAATCTGTTTCTGGACCTTGTATTAAACTCCATCAGTCTGTTGTATACCCTGTGAAAATACCACACGATTTTAATCAGTATAGCTTTATATTAATTCCTACTCTCTGCTAGACAAATCCCACCACCACCACCTGATTTATCTTCATGAGGGGCATTTTGACTATTCTTCACTCTCTGCATCTTCATACACACTTTAGAGTGAGCTTCTGAAATTCCACAGAAATCCCTATTTTGATTTAATTGATTTGAATCCATAGATCAGTTTTGGAAGAACTGACATCTTTATGATATTGACTCTTCCTATCCATGAACATAATATATCTTTCCATTTATTCAGATCTTCTGTAAGTCTTCCAACAACTCGCGTATTTTTTGGTAGAAGTCTGATACGACACATTCTTGCTGCTATTGTAAATGGTATCATTAACTTTGACTTTTCTAACTTTTAGTACTTTGTGTAAAAATGCAGCCCACTTTTTAAAATATTGATCTTTGACTTAGATGAGCTTATATTTCTCAGCCTTCCTTGCAGTTACTGTAGCCATATGTTTGAACTCTGGAAAATGAAATAAGGATGGAAGGGAAACAAGCCACTTTTAGGCTACCCCATATAAACTTCCCATGTGACTGTTCGTGCTTCCTTCCCCTATCCACTGGCTAGATTTTGATACTCAGGGTGATCTTGGAAATTAGGTGCTGAGACTATCTGTTGTCCTGGGTCCCTGAATGACCACACTGTAAAAAGCCCCCATGTGCCATACACACCTTCTTACCAACTAGGAACACCTGTATTAGGCTACTGAAAGAAAAAATAAACTTATTTTGAGCCACTGAAATATCAAAGTTTGTAACAATTATGTTGTCCAAATCATCTGCTTATCTTAACACTTACAGAGAGAGAGGAGTGTTAAAATTTCACTATGATTGTAGACTTTTCAATTTATGTTTATAATGTGCAAATTTTTGTTTTATATATTTCAAGACTATGTTATTAGGAGCATTCAGGCTTAGAATGTTGCATCTCCCTGATGATTTGAAACTTCCATTCATTGTGATCCTCTTTGTCTCTAGAAATGATTTATACCCTAGAAATCTACTTTGTCAAACATTAATATAGTTATGCCAGTGCTGGGGGGTGGAGAGGGGGAAAAAAGTATTTGAGTGACTTTATCTTTTTCTATCTTTGACCTTCAACCTGACTCTCATGATTAAAAAAATCACTAAATAGAATAGGAAATAAGCCCCTTTGTCAGGAGAAGCAGAAAACCACTGAAACAGACCTGCAATGACTATAGATATTAGAATTATAAAATCACTGTGCTTAGTACGTTCACGGAAATAAAAGACTGTATGAACGTATGATATGGGGAACAATGCCATCAAACTTGCCCAGGTAGATTAGAAAAAAGCAAAACTTAGAGACATGAAAAATGTAATAATTGAAATTAGAAACTCAAATACTAGACTGTACAGTACAGAAAGAATTGGTAAACTGGAAGGTTTCCCTCTGTGGAATTTCTTGGAGGCATACGCTGGTATTGTACTCCTTCAAGAGGACTTCCGTTTACTTCTAATAAATACATGACACGCTAACAAGCTAAGACCACGTTAAACTAGATTTCCAACCTGGAGCTCTGGGGACCATACAGATAATGTAAATGCTCGCCCCAAGCTCCCATGAGATATTTGTCTTTTGCTCACTTGCTTAGAGCCAAAGCTAAAACAGACAGACATACCCACTATCTCCTTCTGTGGGGTGAGTGTTGTTTTTCAAGCTTTACCAACTAAAGCGATCGCTTTTGGAAACTCAACTTTATTGTATGTGAGTTGCAGCAGGTGGGAGGAGAGGATATGCAATCAGACCTCATCCCCTGGTCCTAAGCTTTATCTTTTGTTTCCCACAAATATGACCATGAAATACCCATTCTAGATCCCCAAGAATGAACAGATAATCTAGGACAAATGCAGGCTTCAATGCTGGCTTAGCCCTTTGAGTCTGTCCTTTTCCCAATTTCTTGCCTCAGATTAATTCCTTTACTTTCCTGAAAGCACAAACATGAGATAATTTTTTTTCACTTTTATCTATCATAAATTTGTATCAGTGAAGTATACTATGAATGTCTGGTTTGCTCCCATAAATACTGTTAACTGATATACCAGCAAAGATTCAAATTCCCAGGAGAAAGTCTGCAACCTGGGACCTGTTTTGTGTGGCACACCCACCCATCAGAGCAATGTGAGGTTTGTTTTTTTTTTTTTTTTTTGCGGTACACAGGCCTCTCACTGTTGTGGCCTCTCCCGCTGCGGAGCACAGGCTCCGGACGCGCAGGCTCAGCGGCCATGGCTCACGGGCCTAGCCGCTCCGTGGCACGTGGGCTCTTCCCGGACCGGGGCACGAACCCGTGTCCCCTGCATCGGCAGGCGGACTCTCAACCACTGCGCCACCAGGGAAGCACAATGTGAGGTTTTTTAATTAACAAATCCACCATATCCAATAAGGAAGGAGTAAATATTCAAAATGATTGTCAGCTGGGAAGAGGGAAAAGGGAACTGGAGGCTGTTTAGTCAAAAACTAGACGAAAGGCACTTTCTTGTCTACAATTTATGTTCATCACTATTACTTAACAAAAAGAACACATTTTTGAGTCAGACAGACCTAGTATAAAATCCTGGTTCTAACACTGTCTGTGGAACTGCATTAGTTTTCTATTGCTGCCATAACAAATTGTCACAAACATAGTCGCTTAAAACAATACAAATTTGTTACCTTATAGTTCTGTAAGTCAGAGATCTAACACAGATCTCACTGGGCTAAAATCAAAGTGTCTGCGGGGCTGCATTCATTTCTGGAGGCCACAGAGGAGAATGGCTTCCTGCCATTTCCAGCCTCTAGATGCCACCACATCCATTGGCTCCTGGCCCCCTTTCTCCATTTTCAAAGCCAGCAATGTCACATCTCTGACCCTTCTTCTGTCATCACATCTCTTCCTAACCACAGCCAGAAAAGTTCTTTGCACATAAAGACCCATATGATTTGACTGAGACCACCTGGACAATCCAAGTTCATCTCTCAATTTAAAGTCCTTAACCTTAACCACTTCTGCAAAGTGCCTTTTGCCATGTAAGGTAACGTATTCACAGGTTCTGGGAATTAGAACATGGACATCTTGGCAGGGTGGGGTGGGGGGTGTGGCCTACCACAGTAACCATAGCAAAGTTAAATAAACTTTTCTGGGTCTCAATTTTCTCATCTGTAAAATGGGAGTGATTATACCAGTGTCGAATAGTCCCTGGCAAATAACAGAAATTTCATAAACTCATTAAATGGAAGAATAAATATGTACATTATGAGGTTATTGGGAGGATTAAATTAGATGATGTAAGTAAAATATCTAGTACAGTGCTTAGAACGTAGACTTGCCCCCAAATCAGCTACTCCTATTATCCACAGGGCACCATTCTAGATGCTTTAAAGAACTAATCCAAGCCCATGAAGCTGTAGAATCTGGATGACATAAACATCAGATCTCCCTAAATAAAGGCTGCAGTACTGAAGACAAGATGTTCTTTTTTAAAGCACCCAACTCTGTGTTGAACTCCTCAACTAAACTACTGCTATGCATGAGTGAATATATTAGCATTGAATTCACACGGCAAAACTACTAACTGCTGGGCAGTTCTCTCTAGTTCACCATCTTCCTAATGTTAATTCCTTTGGACCTGAAGGTCCATGCTCCAGACTGCGTACTCTTTTTCTTTTTTCTTTTCCGTTTTTTGTTTTTTTTTTTTTTTTGACAATTAGATAAAAAGACATCCTGGTAGGTTTCACTGTGACACCCTTCCAAACCTCTTAGCTACCATTATGTTTCTCCGAACTTAAGAAATCACAGTATTAACCAGAAATGTGCTCTCTGTGGTCAAAATGAGAGCTTACTCCAAATGAGCTCCCCAAAACTAGCTATCTCCACAAATGTGGATTTATGCTATGCCTCTATTTCAGAAAGAAAAATCATTAGTTCCTTGGCACTGTCATGTTAATACAGATTTGTGGGTCACCATTCACATAGCATGACTGTTATCACTTGCCAATTTATGTAGTTCTAAGCATCCAAATATTCAATACATTTCCGAGTACACTCTATGGGCCAGAAACTGTTTTCAGTACCAACCAAGAGAAGTCTTTGCCCTAATAAACAAAACAAAACAAAACTGACCATCTAGTTGAATACCTAAATGAAAAAATTTTAATTGATAATATAAATCAGACTGTAAAAAATCCTTAAGCAACATATTTTAAGATTAGAGAGAATTTGTTCATATTTAACTAGTTTCTAAAGATCTCCACCATAGTCATTTTGTACTCTAGCTCCAAGGGCTAACATATTCCAGTACTCTGAATATATGTAACCAAATAGCCTGGGAGTTTCAAGACTTATGAGTCAAACACATGGAGAGATATAATACTTAAAGTTTATAAGCAAATAATAAAGGTATAATTATGTTAAGCAATTACTAAATTAAACTAATATAATTATCTAGTAGAATAAATTGCAAGAAATAATTTTAGCTCTGTTTTTATTCAACTTAATCATTTAAAGGTATCACATATAAAAATCATAGCTCTAAAAAAAATCATAGCTCTGATATTTGATTACTTGTTCCCTCATACACTCTCCCCATGGCCTCATAATAAAATGGTGAAATTCCAAGAATCAAATGTACTCTGACATTCTGAATTTTTTTCAATCTAGGTAAGGTAACAATAGCCCAGTCTGTTGGTCAGGATAGGCTAGTTTATGTTATTGTAAAAAAATAACCCCCAAATCACATGGCTCAGCATGACAGATGTTTATTTTGACACAGCCCCATCGTCCTCACTGAGGGACGCAGGCTGGTGGTGCTTCCACCATCTGGGACATCGCCAGTCAGTGGAGCATGGAGAAAGGCACTTGGAAAATCCCATCTTGGTTCTAACAGGCTTCTGCCTAGAAAAGACCCTCATCACTTCTTGGCCAAATCAAATCATGTATCTATGTGCAACTTAAGTGCCTGGAATGTGCTTGGAAGGAGAGAAGAATTATTGATGAATATCCTTAATGATTAGGATACAAAAGTCATTTTCCAGTTAAAATTAGCTTCCATATAAAGTAATGTACACTACCTCTGATACTGGTTCTTTTTTACTTTCAAATATTGACATCTTTCAGAACATTAAGTTAAGATGCTCCTCTCTAACATATGAAGGATTTAATTCCTAAACTGCTAACCTCTAGAATGACTCTGTGCCTATTCAGACACCATAATTTATATGTGCAGCATAATGTCTTACACATAAATACAGACTTGCTGTTCGAATAAAATAAAATTCCAACAGTGTTTCCATTTGGTCATAAAGCTCCTATTATATTTAAGAAAAGCATTCATTGACAGTTTGACAGATAATTATATTTTACTCCCTAATAGTACCAGCTAAAAATTCAAAGGACTTGTAGAGCAAGGGCATAGCCCTGTTGGAAACCAGAATTCAAACTGAGCCAAAATGGACTTCCTGATATCACGGGGTGAGTCTGCAACACAGCCTACCAATCACTAAGCATTAGGATGATTTTTACATTTTCTCTCCTAAAGAGAAGGTCAAAGCATTATCCTCAGGATGAAAATTAAATTCCACCTTGGAAAAGTTTGTTTTTAAAATGATACAGAAATAATTAACTTGTAGATGATAACAGCATAACTCGAATCAAACCATGGGGTCTAGGATCATATGAAGAAAGTGATCCTCCCTAGGTACTTTTATGGAAGTATTGAATGATCAAGAATATCACATGGAATGTTTGAAGGAGTCTGAAGTCTATTCTGGATTCAACCTTCCTAGTGATGCACTCTTCTATTTTCATTTCTTATTGATTCCATTTCTTTTACTATTAACGGTATTTTATGGAGGCTTCCTTCAGGTATACACTAGCAAGGCATAACCTTGCTGTGGAAAACCCAAACTGTAAATGAAGGGCAATGGACAACAGAGGAATACTGCATCCTGACCAAAACTTAGTATTGATGGAGCACATTTACAAACACTGATAAAATATTTATTACTTTGCTTATAAAGTTCAGGACTTTTTTTTTTTTTTCGGGGGAGGCAGGTTGTACTTTCGGGAAATTTTAAATGAGACTCGGAAACATCTGGGAATTTTCAGCACTGCAGACAAAACAATAAATTCACTCTAAATCAGAAAGCAAGTAGGGTAAGGGCAATAGAGAAGCCTGCCAGGAAAGGTGGGAGTTGGGGTGAAGAAGAATGTCCCAACAGAGCAAATAGCACCTGCAAAGCAGCAGAGATAAAAGGATGAGTGAGCATTACATGTGCAAGCGTCTGAAAGACGTTTAGGGAGGTGAAATTCTGGAGAAGTAGGAGAGAGGCAGTGTTGAGACTAGACCTTGCACAGCTTTTTAAGCTCTTGTCAAGAATTTAGACTTAACTCAAAGGGCAAAGAAAAACCTCTGAAGGATGTTAAGCAGACACATGGCATGATTATGTTCGTGGTTATGCTGTTGCTTAATATAAAGACAGCATAAATTTAACATAGTCATACCCTGCTATATCCATTTTAGTTACAAGAGACGAACTTTATCCGGAGTTCCATTTGAAATCCAACCTCAAATTAAGAGGCATTTTTTCCTCATCTCCTGGGTATCGAAGTTCACACTGTCCAACCAGGAGAGGCAAGCCATGATGCAGTTAACTTTATTTACACAACGTGCTGTGTTATTTTCAACGTTCCTTTTGGAGCATTTGGTTTTGTTTTGTTTTGTTTTAATTAATTTTTATTGGAGTACAGTTGCTTTACCTTTTGGAGTATTTTTGTTTAGCTAGTTTCAGCAGCAGTTTATGACAGTGATCATTTCATTTAT
This sequence comes from Tursiops truncatus, assembly GCF_011762595.2. Lineage (NCBI taxonomy): Eukaryota > Metazoa > Chordata > Mammalia > Artiodactyla > Delphinidae > Tursiops > Tursiops truncatus. The sequence goes on along the minus strand of NC_047054.1, from coordinate 23,975,099 downwards.
TGTTCCCTCCGTGATGTCAATTTGTTTAGTGGATGTGATATGTTTGCATTGTTTTTATTTCCTTGGTGTTTACTGTTTTACTGGGATTTTTAATTAAGTTGAATTACTAAACACTGAATATCATATATGCAAGTTCCAGTAGTGAGCATATTCTTAAATGTAAAAAAAAAAAACCCATAATAGTTATAAGAGAAATTAACAAGAGCAGGTACACAGCTTCATTATAGAGCAATTAATGCAGAGAAAATTGCCTACTACTGGATGTTAAGATAACGAATGTTTTCCTAATGTTAACTATTGGAGCAATCATTAATTATTGAAATAACTGAGTTTATTTAATAGGATTTGTCATTTTAGTTTAAAACGGATGCCCATTTGGGGTTGCAGTGATGCATGGAAATGCCTTTCATTTTTAAATAATGATAATTATATCTTTATTTTGAAGAATACACAGACTGCTTTGGAGAAATTTTATCAGGGGAAAAGGCAGATGGTAAGAGTAGATGTCCATTCTGGCACAACATTGTAAATCAACTATACTCCAATAAAAAAATTTTTAAATATATACAAAAGACAAAAAAAAAAAAGAGTAGCTATCCCTTTGCCAACATTTGTCAACAGCAACAGAACTGAGAAGTTAAACCAGATCGTTCTTTGTTGTGAGGGTTGTCCTGTGCATTGTAAGATGTTTGGATCACCCCAAGTCTCTACCTACTCAATGCCAGTAGCACCCTGTGCCCATCTGTGACAATCACAATTGTCTTCAGATTACCAAATGCCCCTGCTTCCTGAGAACACTGCCCTGAACCCATTAGGGGACCAACTGAGCAGCTGCATTAGGTGGCCTGGACTGAGAGGTGACAGCAGGAATGGAGTAGAAGAGGCTGAGCAGACGTATTTGGGAGGGAAAAGCATCCGGATTGGTGACAGACAAGTTATGGGAGATATTAGAGCAGAAAGGAAGTAAGGTTGACGTTCATGCTTGTACAGTGATCAACTGTGTGGCGCCCTCTATGGAGCTAAACTAGGACTGAGGGGGGCGCTGAGGAGGAAATCATGAATTTAATATTTTGGAGGTGCCAAAGATGCATCAAAATAAAGAATTTTGTTAAAAACAAAAAATTTAGGATGATCATTTTATTATTCTTAATTTTTTTGTTTGTTTGTTTTTGCGGTACGCGGGCCCCTCTCACTGTTGTGGCCTCTCCCATTGCGGAGCACAGGCTCCGGACGCGCAGGCTCAGCGGCCATGGCTCACGGGCCCAGCCGCTCCGCAGCATGTGGGAGCTTCCCGGACCGGGGCACGAACCCGTGTCCCCTGCATCGGCAGGCGGACTCTCAACCACTGCGCCACCAGGGAAGCCCCCTCTTCTTAGTTACTTTTATATGCTGTTCCTCATTCTAGGAATTTTAAGGGAAAGAGAAACCAGTGGAGTGTAAAAAAAGAAAGGGAAATAAAGTTTCTTAAATATTTAGATTTTACTCATTTTTATTTTTAAAAATTTTTATTGAGGCATAATTGACATACTAGCTTCAGATGTACAACATAATCATTTGATATTTGTATATGTCGTGAAATGACCACCACAATATGTCTACTTAACATCTGGGATTATCATTTCAATGTTGAATTTTACTGGCATAATTCATAGAATATTTGCTCTTACTCAGATCCTACGTCTAGTTCTCCTTCTCTATCAACCTCGTAACTGTGGGCGTCACTGACAGTTTTATTTTCAGCTCTTTTCTCTAGGTACTATCATCCAGCTTTAGACTTCAAATATCATTTACGATGTGACGCGATTTTTTATGAATTCCCTCAAGTAACTAGTTTTACAGGCGGCATGCACACACACACACACCCTTCTCAGCACACCTAGAAACATAAAATACAGAATATTTTTCTTTAAAATTATAAAAAATTTAGTCATATTATGTGAATAGACTCCATTTAGACACCTGTTCTGCAAAACCCAATTACGTAATTTATGACAATCTTTTATTCCTTTCCCACAGCAAAACAAAAGGCTCTTGCGGGCCCTTGCTTCTACGTTCAACTTTCAAGCATTTTCTTAAACACCGGTGCGTGCAATGAATCTCATAACTGGCCAGAAACTCCTTTTCATCTCTACTTCATTCAAACTGGAATCTCTCCTCTCTATCAGTGCTGGCTCCATCCTCCTACCTGCTGTGATCTCCTCACTCAGTTTTTCAGAAAGCCCCTGAACAGGCAGAACTATGATTTTTCTAGTCTGCCTTCCACAGACAGCATCCATGCTGCAGGAGCTACTGTGAAGAGTGGGAAAACAATCTTTCTGTCTTTTTTATTCTTTTCACCATTGCTTCTATCTATGTGTTGGGTGGGCAGTTCTCATTCCCAATGACCAGTCTTCCAATTCTCTTTTACAAGACAATCCTAAATTATTGTCTCGTCACACGGGAGATTACTCTGAAATCCGTATGTCTAGGCTTCACCTCTGTCCTGCATCCCAGCCCTAAACTTTCGAATGCTGGACACGTGCCTGAGCCTCACACCACCAGACTTCTCCCCACCCCCTTAGTTTCCATCCTCGCAACAAATGGCATCACTTAACTCAGCTGCTTTGGCCCCGAACGGTCCACGGTTCACTCACCCACCCCATCTCACCCAACCCCTCCATTAGCAAGTCCAGCTGGCTCCACGTTCAAAACATTATCTAGATTTTGACCACTTTTGACCACGGTCATCACCACCTCCCGAACCCAAGCCACCATCACCACCTACAGGAGCTTCCTCGCTGGCCTCACCACTTCCACTCCCACCTCCACTGAGGCCACTCTCCTCCCAGCAATCAGAGGGATGTGTTCTAAAGGCAAATCAGAGCATAGCTTTTCCTCGCTGATCGCTCCTCCTGTGTGCTCAGAATGAAAGCAAAGTCCTTATGTTACAAAACCCCTGCTACCCCAAATGGCACGCATCCTCTACCTTCCCATCCCTCAGAGACACTGACTTGAACAGGCATTGCTCATTCCTGCCCCGCAGCCTTTCCGCCCGCTTTTCCCTCTGCCTGGAGTTCTCTTACTCTGGGTGCTCTTATGACTGGCTTCTTCCCATCACTCAGGTCTGTTTCCTTGACCATTCTAACAGCTCCCTTACCCCAGTCACTCTCTTTCCATTGCCTTCTTTTATTTTCCATTTGGTGCTTATTAGAATCTGAATATTTTCCTGCTTGGTGTTTGTCAGTGTTCCCCTACCAGAAAGCAGGCTCCATGAGAGCTAGGGCTTCATCTGTCTTTTTTTAACCTCTGTATTCCCAGCACCTTGAATAAGGTAAGACACTCATTTACTCATTAAACAAATCAGTATGCCACAGACAGCCAGACTCAACCATTTCAAACTCGTCTCATTTTTTTCTTTCATCAAAATCGTTCATCCCCCTAAGGTCGGTTTTAGTTAAATGGCATAACCATCTACTTTGTGGCTAAAAATATGAGAGTCGTCTTTACTCCTTTCTCTCAATTCATACTCAATTATTTCTCAAGGCCTTTCCATTCTACCCCTAAAACATCTGAAGTCTACCCCTCCCCTTCCCTTCTCAAGGTCCAAAACATTTAAAGTGGCTTCCTAATGGGTCATTCTCTACCTGCCATTACTGAGTCTCTAAGCTACTCAACAAAGTTACCTTTCATAAAATATGGATCTTGTTTCTTCTTTAAAAAGGTTCCACTTACCCACAGGAAAAAAACTTTTAAATTCCGTAATATGGCTTCTGAAACTATTCCCAATCTGGTCCATTACCTTCTTTTGCAGCTGTGTTTCTATCTAGTTTTTCAGCTTCATTTCTATGGACTGACATGCACTGTGTGCTTCTTTAGACTGAACCTTCTGCCATTCCTTGAAAACATCATACGCTTTAAAATAGCTATGTATTTGTTCAAGCTATTTCTATGGACTGGGATTCCCCTTCTCCTTTTCACACCGTGAAATCCATTTATCTTTTTCAAATCCAATTCAAACTCCATAGCCTCTGTGGAATTCCCTTATCCTATCTGTCAGAAGTTAATTCCTTCCCCTGTGCTCCTAGAGCCCTGACATGGGCACTTCTATCACAGGGTCTTACACCATCTGACCTAAATTAAGGCTACATTGTGTGTGTCATCCCAGTAAATTACGAGCATCTTAAGGGGTGGAGACTGACTTGTTCACTCGTTCATCTTCATAAGTGTCCCATGAAACCAAGAAAATTCTCTGGATAGACAGGCCCTCTATAGATGTTTGTCGAAGTAAACTCAACCTCTGAAGAAGCAGGGAAGCCTCTGGGACCATCTCAACCAGGGACTGACAGGCACAGTCATTTGCTGAAGAGCACTAATAGCTTCCCTGTCTTGTGCTGGGCTCCTCTGCTTCAGTCCCTTCATCGATCTTCACATCCCACTCTGACATTCCATCATCTCCTCACCACTTCCATCCTCATTACAGTATTCTAGCATTCTAATTATATTGGTACTCTTTCATATAAGGTACCTCAAATCCTTTTTCAAAGAACACTTGGCAGTAGAGATTTATTTCATTTGAAATCGCTGGTTAACGGGGCTCACGCATCACTTCAACTGGCAAGCAGAAAGCAAATGGTGAAGGCCAGAGTTTGAGTTATTAGCTACTTACGGATACAGACTGGGTTCTTAAAGGTTCAAGCAGTAACAGCCAGACATCGTGCGTCTGCTGATGTATGCACTCGGAAGCACACAGAACCACCTATGTGATATTATTGTCCCAAAAGTTGAACTAGAATCTAATCAAACCTCTAGAAAAACTCCCATTACAGAAAATACAAGGAAGAACAGAACAAGTTAAATAACATCACAAAGAGAAGAAAAAACCAAAATGGGGTAAATTCTACAATAAAACTGATCTAGATTTTGTAACAAGTCAATGGGAAAAGGTGGAAAAAAGATTTTTTTAAGAGTAAAGAAGTTAGAAACCAGTGTCAAAGAAAGAGAAAAAATAGAGCTTTTAGAAGGACCCACCTATCATGAAATAGGTCTAAGCAGCTATGGAAAACAAAGAACATTTCCATAACCCCTTGAGTTAGAGACCCTGCTTTCCTGAGCTGTAGCCTCAACGAGAGAAAAGTAATATGATCACTAAGTTTTTCCTGACTCTTCCACTCATCTTTGGTAAATCTGCCAAAGTTTCTGTACTTTGGTTTAATTTTCTGCAAAACTGAGAAAGTAGCTTGTGGAGTATGGGGGAAAGCAGGCTTTTCAGTGCACTCAACTGACTGAATGTCTTTCTTCAAAACAGGTGACACCCCGAGCATCAGACTCTGTTAGAGCAAATGAACTAGTGGCCAAATTCACTGTTAAGCAACCAAAAACAGCTTTCCTGACTTGCCTCACTGAGTTATAGTGTGTGACTGAGAAGTTTAAAAAGGAAATAAAAACAGTGCAAAAGACTCCCAAAAAGGCTCTCCATTAATTGACCTTCCTATTTAAAAATGTAGTATCTTCCTTACCATTGCCAGCTTCTTGGGTCCTACTGATGTCACAGTCTACCTGTCCCTGACTTAATTTTCCCATGACCTACCTGGATGCCAATGCATTATGGTTATAGGAGAGCAACCAAGTTCTTAAAAGAAAAAAAAAGAGGGGGTGGGGGCATTGCTCTTGCCTCCCCTATGCCTTCATGCTTCCATCCTCAGGTAATGCTGGAAGAAGGGGAAGTTCAAGTATCTGCCCTGTGCTTTCAAGTGGAAAGTAAGCGCAGAAAAAATACATGAATGACATGAGGCTATTTAAAGCTGTTACTTACTTTTAGGTGTTGCTGTGATGCATGTAACCATATAAGCTTGCGAGAAGCTGTGATGTGATAGAAAGAGTAGTAACCCCAGGGTCTTGCCACTAGAGAGAGCTGTGGTGAGCAACCTCTCTGATTCACAGCTAAAACGGAAATCGTGCGGCCCATCTCACCTGGAAATGGGGTAGTGGACATGACGGCACTTTGTGATGACTCTAAAATACTATCTAAATGTTAAGAGCTGTTACTACAAGGTTTGTTGCACCCCTGAATATTAATGGCTATCATAAAGTTGTGTTAGAAAAAGAGACTATTTTGTACTGACCATGTACTAGGTAGAAAGTCAAATCCCTACAAGTCTAGCAATCGAAATTCTTAAACGTGCAGGACATTTCTGGTGTATGGATTCAATAAATTTGTCAACTACAATTACACTTAAATAAAATAACCTATCATATTGGTAAGCAGTATGTGCTTGCTTTCCTTTTGGGGTCCCCATAGATCGTTAATTCTCTGAAAGATAAAAGATATATACCTAATTTCCTTAAGCAGATGAAAAAATATCAAACCCTGTAAGTATGCCAACACTTGCACTCAACAATAAATTAGGACCTTAATGTTTTTTATTCTAACAGCACCTGTTGCTAAATGTTATCAAAGACCAAGTCGAAGTCATGTTATCCAGTAACTAGGAAAACCCACTCTTTTCTTATTCTACTATTTGCAATTGCATTCTCCTCTGACATAATAATAATAATATGACCTGGCATATGTTATGCACATACTATGTATCAGACATTATTCTAAGTTTTCCACACATATTAACTCATTTGTATTGTATATATTAACTATAAACAGTTTTCACTCTATTTTAATTAACTTGGAAAGATCTTCTCTTTATCACCTTATATTTTGTTTTATCCACATTTTTGCCAATTCTGAGGTTGAGTGAAAGATGTTCTCATCTACTATCAAAAGGGGGTTCCCACCCCAGTACAATGAAATGACATATATTTAAACGGACTCCAAAAGACTATAACTTTATCTCAAGTTTTATATAAAAATAAAAAGAATAATTTATCCTCACCACAGTATGCAAGTCAGTGGAGCTAAAATTACTATATAATTACTGAATCCAAATTTCTGAAGTAGAAATGATAAAAAGTGGGTATCTTTCTTTATATAAATGACAAAAATATATTCTACTTCTCATTAATAGAACATATTAGTTATAGTTTTCTTCCAGAAATTTAAGAATCTGTAAGGAATTCTCTATACCTTAAATTCCAAAAAAGATAATTTCCATCAGATTTAATTTTGTAATACATATCTCTACTGAGATTAGTCAGAGATTCAGAGAAATTAAAAAGGGGTGGGCAAATGTAGATGGTTTGAAATAGCCACCAAAGCCAGGAAATAAATTCTGTACCTAATGAAAAGCAAATAATTTCAAGATGCAAACTTGAAAATTGCCATCAGTGCATTTAAGGACTTGACACACCTGCATGCTTGTGACCTATCCCCTGCTCACTGCTCACCTGGCTTCTGACTATCACAGTCGATGGGGTGGGTGGGAACCTGCCTCAGCCCCCTGCCCTCCCCTCCCAGCCCAAAGGCTGCTGTAAACAGAGAGCTGTATATCTTTCTCCAAAAGCTAAGTGATCACTTTAAAAAGGCACAATGCACATGGTAAACACTGTGCTTAGCAGGTTACAGATAATTATCCCAATTCTTTCAAGGCCACCTATGAAACAGTTACTCTCTGTATCAGTGAGGAAACTGAGGCTTCGATGGGTCAAGTACCTTCCTGAAGGTCACACAGTAAAGGGCAAAGAATAAAATCAAATCTAAGTCTGTCCCATTCCAGAGCCCACTTTCTTAACCTCAACACCGAATTGCCTATATATGACAGGCTCCAATAGAGAAAATTATAAATCGGGTATTGGCTGCCTGATTCAGGTAACTTATGCATCTTATTTTATAGAATAATGTATCTCACATGATAGAGAATTACCTATCTTTTGAGATAATTACTCAAAAGTATAAATCTCTGAGAATCTCTGTTGATTTTGAAGTGTGTGTCAAGGATAACGTTTATTCCAAGTATAAGCTTTGATTACTCTTATAAGCAGTAGTATCATTGCTTATGTATTAAATCATTCAGTGATCATTTAAATTCACGAACAATATCCAGTTCTAATTAACGACTCTAAGGAACTGTGTAAGAGTCTTATTTGTGCTGTTTTCCCCATGCTATTTTTAAAAAGATTATCCGAATGTAGTGATTTAAGTAGCATACTGGAATTTAGGAAACTAAAGAGGTAGACCTCTCCAGCTCCATTACTAAATTTTTCCTAAAACATTATTTCAGTTTAAGTGCTCTGCACATTGAGAAATGTAATTGGCAGAATAAATGGACCGTGTGTGTGTGTGTGTGTGTGTGTGTGTGTGTGTGTTTAAAGTGAATTGTAAATAACACCCTTTTCATTATAAATTTAAGAACCTATATGGCTAATCATTTCTGACATAAAAATAAATTTGCCTAAGTAATTGTTCAATGAAAAAAAGGTACTTATTTACATATTCACTATTTGCATAGCTATTCATCATATACTTTTTTTTTTTTTTTTGCGGTACGGGGGCCTTTCACCGTTGTGGCCTCTCCCGTCACGGAGCACAGGCTCTGGACGCACAGGCTCAGTGGCCATGGCTCACGGGCCCAGCTGCTCCGCGGCATGTGGGATCTTCCCGGACCGGGGCACGAACCCGCGTCCCCTGCATCGGCAGGCAGACTCTCAACCACTGCGCCACCAGGGAAGCCCCATCATATACTTTTAAGTTTTCCTCAAATTCTAAAATCCCTGGTCCATCCCTTGTGACAGCATGATGCAAATTCCAGGGATAGTCTGGTATCATCATCAATACATAGCATCAAATATAATAGCAAGGACATTTTGCAGGTGCAGGTAACCCTGGTCTTCATGACAGCTGCAATCTTGGGTCCATCTTTAATTCTAATTACCAACACTCTCATGAAAATGATGACACTGGTCAACCACGGCCTAGGTACTTCCATAACTAGCTGTTCACCTTAGTGATGACTTTCTCTACAAGACCTTTAGGTTTAGGACTCCAGAATTGGGATCACCTCTCTATATACCAACCTGCTCATTTTATAAATGAAAAACTGAGAATGGGGGATATAATTTGCCAAAGGTCACTCCTTTTATAAATTTGACTTTGATGCTGAGTTTTGTAGAATCACATGAGAACTAAGCTGAGTTGAAAAACAATCAGTGCACCTTCTGGAGAGGCTCAAATTTGGGAAATTCTGTATTAATTAGAGGATCAGTGGGTGGGTTTTAATTCTAGCTCCATATTTCCCTAAACTTCGGCAGTTCGAATAAATTCATGGCTCTCAGTTTTCTATTCCATAAGGTAGCAATCAATTACTCTTGAAATCTCTGATACCCTTGAGCAAATGAAGAAGGCAAAAATGTTTATTTGCGATTGTTGAATACAGAAGAAAACTTAAACACTAGATTGGAGGCATTTTAATTAGAATATAATAGCTAACATTTATTGATTATTGACTATGTTCTAGACACTGAGCTAAATGTTCTACATGTGTTTATTTTATTTAATCCTCACAACTTTGAAACAGAAATCATTGATGTTGCAGGTGAGAAATTGAGACTTAGGTTAAGTAACTCAGCCAAGGTTTCCACCTATTAAATGGAGCAGAAAAAATTTAAACCTAGATTGTCTAACTCTAAAGCAATGCCTTTCAATACTGCACTGCCCTTTGGAGAATTCATTTTGCTATCATATTTCTTAACTAGTCACTCTTCTGGACTTTTTTTTCTTCTGAGAACAAACATGCTTGTCCATGACTCCTGATAAAATCCAATTCCTATCTCTGTGGGCAACCATTCACTCCATTTCCGTTCCTGCTGGCATCTGTAAATTAGCATCTGGTAATTATCTGTGTAGGAAGCAGCAGACAGTGTACAGAACAATGTAACTGTTCCTCAGATTCCAACATGAGAATTTAGCATTCCTGAGTCATAAATCAACCTACGATGGCTCAACTTGAGGATGTATTTGCTTTAAAAATAGGCTTAATTGCATAGCTGTGGACAAATACACCTTCATACACCTGAAACAGTAAATCCTCAATCTTCTAGGAAAAAAAACAGGTGTTCACACCTTATCCTCAAAGACAATTGGTTCCCACTCTGTTTGAACAGATGGTGAATTCAATGTGTGGGCATCTGTCCTCCCCCAAGAATGTACTATATTCAATTCCAGAAGTCATATGCAGATACTTGAAATGCAGCCCTAGAAATAACTTTCATTCAAAAGTTAAGATTTAGACTCAGCAGCAGAATAACTTCCTAAGAGGCCTGAAATTTCACAGTTATGTTTCATTACATTCCTACATGGTGGAACACTCATTATGTTTTATTTTAATTTATAAACATTGTTTCTCTTTAAGGGAACTGGAGGACATGGAAGAGATGAAACTGGAAAAACCCAAGAGAATAAGTAATCTTGGGCTTAAGGCAAAGGGTGGCAAACTACAGGCTATTAGCCAATCTGCCTGCCATCTGTTTTTGTAAATAAAGTTTTATTGGAACTCAGTCCCACCCATGTGTTGACATATTGTCTATGGCTGCTTTCACACTACCGCAGCAGAGCTGAGTAGTTGCAGCAGAGACTGGATGACATGTAAAGCCTAAAATATTTATTATCTGGCTTTTTATAGAAAAAGTTTGCTGACCACTGGCTTCCATGATGAACTGGAAATCTTAATGTACACACTTCTTTGGAGTTTCTTATAAGAATACATTTGTAAATGAAAAAGCAGAAGTGCTCAGGTCAGGTTACCTATTTGATCTCACTTAAGAAATGAACCTAGCAATTTAGAATCAGCTCCTCTGACATCAGTGCCATTAGCAGATGGTTACTGTGCTGTTCCTGTAACTTCGTACTCTACCATCAAAATGGTTCAGTCCTCCTGGTAGAGGTATCTCATTATACTAAGTAGTACTTATTAAAATAAGATGGGAAGGGAAAGATAGGAAGGATGCCAGGCACAATGGATAACACATTTGAGGGCATGGAAGACATCATTTGTTTCACAGCTGTTCCTAGGTTTGGCCTTACTGTCCCCTAATGAAGTATGTCAAAATATAGGAGACCATGTAAACCAAGGCTAATCCAGGGCCTGAGATCAGGTCTTAAAAGTGAAGAACAGAAAACATGACTACTGATCCTTTGGTCCAAGTAGAGATGGAAGATGGATTCAAAGAAATAGCACTTAACAAAAATGAGTCAAAGAAATAGCACTTAGCATAAGCAAACCAGGTCCTGTGAGAAATGATGGTTACAATTTTCTACTGAGGCTCTCGTCTTTCTTTGGACTCCTCCAAAGTAACTATCTGTTTTATTCCTGAATGATGTTGGGATTCCACTGAGAAAGTACCAACATAAATTAAGAGTGATAGACCACTAAGGAAAAACCTAATTGATATTTTAACTTTGAAACAGTAGACTCTTGAAATTCTAAAACTTAAAAGTTTCCTGAAGCACAAACTGGTATCGCACGCTTTGTAAAGCTGCTGAACGGAATAAGTCATTGAAGTAATGAGTGAGCACAACTGACAGCCCAGCTCCCACATCTCACAATAGCTTTATAGTTCTCCATTCACCTTCCAGATAAAGCAACACTGCTGAAGTGATTATAAAGATGGTGCCCCCAAGGAAAACTACCTGCTAGTGCTCATAAAAGAAGAGAAAAAAGTAAAGAAGGCTCAGGAAATGATGGTTCTAAAGCCACAAAAATAGAAGGCTTCTATGAATACGTGCTGTATAGTGATAGTCATGAATGTGAGCTTTCTAAAGCTCTACTGGGTCTACTCCATGCTCATGCCCAGAGACGGAGCAGGACAGGATGCGTATAAAGACAGAAGAAACCTAGTTATGGTCCTGTGCATTCTGGGACTTGAAGGGTATCATGTATACACTGGTTCAACATATCAAAGAATTGGGCAGCGGGCTACAGATGCCTCCGTGGTAGAGAAGAACATATATGTGAATATGTCAGATCCCAGAGGGAAATTAACCGTAAATCAAGTGCAGGGAGTAGGGGCAAATGCAATCTCTACAAACTGTATGTTGACATACAGTGAAATGGAAAGGACTCAGCACATATGACAGTCAACAAAAAGAAAAAGTAGCATGGAGGCTATGGGGAAAAATAGAGCAAGGCAGTGAAAGAAACTGTCATGAAGGTCAAATGAAGAATAAATATCCAGAAGTTATTCACTCCAGGATCCAGCAGGAGACTTCGGATAACTACTTGGCACTCTCAATAAAATATAAACCATGAGAGTACTGCTATATGGAGAGAACAGGTTTAAATAAGAAATTTAAAAGAATGGATATATGTATAACTGGATCACTTTGCAGTACATCTGAAACTAACACAACATTGTAAATCAACTCTACTCCAATATAAAATAAAAATTAAGTTAAGAAAAAACTAGAGAGGAAAAAATGTGATGAAAATGTAATGGGACGAGATGGGGAAGAGGGATCAGCGGGGGTGCAGGATCCCACTCTGAGCATTCGCTGGGATATTAATTACCTGCTCACCAGCTTTCTTAATTTTTATTGTTTATTTTTATTACTATTGCTTTCCTGTCTTCTGATGAAAACATGTATGCATTCTGGGAGTATACACCAACCACTGGGTCCTAGGATATGTGCATATTCAACGTTAGTAGATACTGTCAAATAATTTCCAAAGTGGTCATGCCAGTTTACACTCGCATCAGCAGTGTGTGAGAATTCCAACTGCTGGCCTGCCCGCGCCCACCCCGCCCCGTCCACTTGACCTTTACAGCCGTTTTCAATTTAGCTATTCTGTACGTGTATATGTATGTATCGCCTTGTGATTTAAATTTGGATTTCCCTAGAAAAATAAATAAGGAAACAAATTTGGATTTCCCTGATGGCTAGTGAATTTGACTACTATTTCATACGTTTCTTACCATTTGGATATGCTTTTTTAGGTTTGCATATTTCACCTGTTTTCTACTGGTCATTCTGCCTTTTTCTTATTAATCTGAAGGCATTATTATATTTTATGGATACAAGTCTCAAGTGAGGCTTGCCCTTTCACTATCAATCATTTTTGAACACATTTTTAATTTTAATATGGTCCAATTTATATACAATGTTTCATTTACGACTGGCCCTTTTGTGTAGTATTTTGTATACCATTAAGAAACCTGTCCTCGATGGATCTAGAGACTGTAATACAGAGAGAAGTAAGTCAGAAAGAGAAAAACAAATATCGTATATTAACGCATATATGTGGAACCTAGAAAAATGGTACAGATGAACCGGTTTGCAAGGCAGAAATAGAGACACCGATGTAGAGAACAAACGTATGGACACCAAGGGGGGAAGCTGGCGGCAGGTGGGGATGGTGGTATGATGAATTGGGAGATTGGGATTGACATGTATACACTAATATGTATAAAATGGATGACTAATAAGAACCTGCTGTATAAAAAAATAAATTAAATAAAATTCAAAAAAACATAACACCAAAAGCACAATCCATGAAAGGAAAAAATTTTAAAAAAAGAAATCTCTCCTAGACTCCCTCTTCCCAGATTATAAAAATAGTCTGGGGAGTATATGATAAAGACAGATAAAAGAAATCACTACCATGACCCTTGAACTGGAAGGTTAGGGACACTGACGGGGCAGTCAGAAGTCCACATATAACTTACAGTCAGCCCTCCGTATCCAAGTACCCATATACAGGGATCCACAACCACGAATTCAACCAACCGTGGTCATGTACTACTACAGTATTTACTATTGAAAAAAATATGCGTATAAGTGGACCCTCACAGTTCAAACCCGTGTTATTCCAGGGTCACACACAATGTATGTCCCTTAAAGCAGACCCTCTCCATTTTAAATTCTCTGGAGTTTATCAGGCCTGGCTCTTCCGGTTGGGGAAGGGATGTGGTCAAACTGTATACCACAGAAACCTTCAGGTAACCCTCCCTCCCTGTGTTTAGCCCCTTGACTCAATCTCATCCTCGTGGTACCTGTCTCTGGCAAATCCTGAGCAGGTCTAAATTCTCATCAGCAGCATTTGGTTTCCATCTTCCTCTGTTCTGCTTTCAATCTATCAAAAATGTGTTGACATCTCTCCTGTCCATTGCTGGCTCTTCTCCCATTCTCTAAAATCCTACGGTTTCACTTATTTTACTATCAATTTAGTGGGAATCGGGAGGGGCAGACAGACAATGTCTTCAATCCATCATTCAACAGCACTTTTATCCTTACCTTTTTTTTTTGAATAATTTCTTTTTTTTATTGGGGTATAGTTGCTTTACAATGTTGTTAGTTTCTGCTGTACGATGAAGGGAATCAGCTGTCTGTATACATATATTCCCCTCCCTCTTGGATCTCCCTCCCTCCCTCCACCCCCGATCCAACCCATCTAGGTCATCACAGAGCACCAAGCTGAGCTCCCTGTGCTGTACAGCAGGTTCCCCCAAGCTATCTATTTTACATATGGTAGTGTATTTATGCCAGTCCCAATCTCCCAATTCATCCCACCCTCTTTCCCCCACTCCATGTCCACATATCCACATCTCCTTCTACAAAGGTACTTATTTTCCCAGCTGCCCATATTCCTACGTGTTCCCTTTTAGCCCATGTGGTCAACTCCCCATTCTTCCCTCATCCTGCCCATCTTGATCTCCTGTTAACCTCTTTCTGTGGAGAAAGTCCTGGACATCGGATTCAGATTAAGAATAGACTAGACAAAGAAACATTAAGCATACTTTGAATTTGGTGGGTTTTTTCTGAGAAGCCATCTGACTCCTTCCTTGAGGAGAGGCTGCCTTCAAAGTCCTAGGGAGCAAGTCTGCTCTGGGGGCCAGCCCATCCCTCATGCAGGTTTCCCAGGTCACAGTTAGGTCCAGTCAGTTTATCATTCCTGGAATGTTGAGGTCTCCATGGTAACTATTTCCATGGATTCTCAGTTTTTCCATTTTTAATAAGCGTATGGAAGCCTGCAAACTTTTCTGTAATTCTCTCTGAAATTTCTTTCTGCTTTAGGACATTATACTAATCCCATCATATCTCAAACCTGAATTCCTGAAAGGTTCTTTGGACGTGCACACTACCTAGTACCTACATATACACATACCTTCTCTAGCTACACTCTCGTCCCAGGTGCTCTCATCTAGTTTACGGCTTTAAATACCATCTCTGTGCTGCTGGCTCACACATTTAAAGTTCTGGCCTCAAGACGTGTATACAACTGTCTACTACACATAGCTACTTGGTTGTCTAATCCAGCCAAAACCAAGCCCTCAATTCCAACACACTTCCTCCAACCTGTTCCTCTCGTAATCATCCCATCTAAGTAAATGGCAACTCCATCTTTCCAGTTGCCCAAGCCAACTAAATATCTTGGAGTCAAATGGATAAAGAAAATGTTTGTGTGTAAAAATATATATATATATATATATATATACACACACACACATATACACACACACACACATTGACAGATATACATAATGGAATACTATTCAGCCATAAAAAAAGAAGGAAATCCTGCCAGTTGTGACAACACAGATGGAAATTTAAGGGCATTATGCTATGTGAAATAAACCAGATTGAGAAAGACAAATACTGTATGATCTCACTTACATATGGAATTTTTAAAAACCAAACTCACAGAAACAGAGATCAGATTGGTGGTTGCAGAGGAGGGGGAATTGTACGAAGGTGGTCAAAAGGTACAAACCTCCAGTTATAAGATAAATAAGTTCTGGAGACGTAATGTACAGCATGATGACTGTGGTTAACTGCACTGCATTGTATATTTGAAAGTTGCTAAGAGAGTAGACCTTAAAAGTTCCCAGCGCAAAGGGAAAAAAAAAAGTGTAATTATGTGAGGTGATGGATGTTAACTGAACTTATCATGGTAATCATTTCACAATACATAAATATATCAAATCATATGTTTTACACCTTCAACTTATACATTATATGTCAATTGTTATCTCAATAAAACTGGGAAAAAATAAATTTTTAAAAATATCTTGGAGTCAATCTGTATTCCTCTCTTTCTCCCACACACCATAATTAATATACTAGCAAATTCTGTTGGTTCTATCTCAAATATATCCACTTCTGCCCCCTTCCACCCTATCATTCTATCCCAAGTCACCATCATCTCTCCCCTGAAATAGGTTGAAAGCCTCCTAACTGATCCCCTAGCCTTCCATCCCTCCCTTCATGTAGTCTAGTCTCAACAGAGAAGCCAGAACAATCCTTCCAAGATTTAAGTCAGATCATGTCAGTCACCTGCTCAAAACCTTCC
The DNA here is from genome assembly GCF_011762595.2 of Tursiops truncatus. Classification (NCBI taxonomy): domain Eukaryota; kingdom Metazoa; phylum Chordata; class Mammalia; order Artiodactyla; family Delphinidae; genus Tursiops; species Tursiops truncatus. The sequence continues at coordinate 23,958,891 of NC_047054.1, read as the reverse complement.
ACTGGATCCCCATCTTACTCGGAGTAAAAGCCTACAAGCCACAGGTACCCTGGATCCCGTATCCTACCACCCTCCTGGCTGCCTATTCCCCCCCAGCCGGGCCTTCTGCCATTTGTTAAGCACACCAAGTGCTTAACGAGCCTCAGGGTCTTTGCACTTGTTAAACCCTCTACCCGGAATGCTCTTCCTCCAGACAGTCACAAGGATAACTTTGTCCTTGAAATTTCTGTTCTAGTTTTTTCTTATTAGTATGCATTATTAGTAAGCCAATTTATATAATTTAGCAAACATTCCCCAATTCTCTGCCAGGGCACAGACACACACACACACACACACCCCTTGCCTAATTTTTCTCTGTAACATCTATCACCATCTAATATGCTACATGCTTACTGTGTATCTCCCCCCATCCGAATAGAAGAGCTACATGATTATTTTGTCCACTGCTCTATTCCTAGCATCCATTCTAGAACAATGCTAGGCATAGAGAAGTCATTCAATAAATACCTATGGAGCGAATGCATGAATGCATGCTAGTATATGTATAGATTCTTTCCGAGAACATACAGAAGAAAAGCCTAAGTGATAACCTTAAGAGAAGGAGAAAGAGAGAGATGGAGGGTAAAGTGGGAAGGGACGTTTTGTTCCTCTTTCATGCGTTAATATATTCTTTGAATTATCTGCATTATGTCATATAGTAAACTGTACTATATTTTATAATTATATTACATTTTGTTTTGGTGTTGTAATTCTGTACACTAAAAATAATAAATGATTTTTAACAATAAGACAGATACTTGCAATGACGCTGTTTCCCCTACTTAAGTGGCCCAGCCTTTCCACCCACCACCACCCCACTGCCCACCAGTCTTCTCCCTCCAGGAGCCCACTCTATGGCAGCCATGACCCACTCTAAAGGATCTGCAATAATTATAAGAACACAAAGTCAGAAGAGCGCCCTTATTACCAACAAGCATCACTGCCATGAACTCTGGGATGGCCCCAGCCTAAAAACATTTGAGTCCACCTCTATTCCCCAGCATAATATTCCACCCATGAGTTATAGTACCTTCTTACTGTATGGTTCCCATATATGACAGCTTCCCTTTTATGTCCACCTCCTTCCCCTGGGATCCTTCATCTCTAAGGTGCTGAGGGCCAGCACAGCACAGGTGGGCCGAAGACCTTACCCCTCCTCCTTCCATCCCCTCCACTTCTCCCCTAGGTGTACTTCTCACTGATCTATTTTGCCTCCTTTATTAGGTATTAAATCTTACTTATATTGTTACTTTTCTGAATTATCAATTTATTCACTTATCTACCAGTACTGTGCAGATATAAATGTTATAGCTTTATAATAAGTGATAATGAACATTTTAAATAGAATCCAGCAGCCGCATAGCACAGGGAGATCAGCTTGGTGCTTTGTGTCCACCTAGAGGGGTGGGATGGGGAGGATGGGAGGGAGACGCAAGAGGGAGGAGATATGGGGATATATGTATATGTATAGCTGATTCACTTTGTTATAAAGCAGAAACCAACTCACCATTGTAAAGTACTTATACGCCTATAAAGATGTTAAAAAAAGAATAGGAAAACAGACAATCCAATTAAAAATGGGCAAAATATGTGAATAAACATCTTACCAAAGGGAAAAAAAAAAAGGAATCCAGTACGATGGGTTCTGTCGCATTATATTTCTTTTTCAGCATTTTTTCAGTGCTGTTTTTAGTGCTTCATTCTCCAGTGGAGGACAGGGTTTATCTCCACTCTGGAACTCATGTGTCATCCATATATTTGCTATTTATTTCTCATTATGTTTAATTAACATGATCTCAGCATTTTTTAGTGTGTCATAGGCACCTGTTTATTCCTCTAAGTGATGTTTAAAAGTATTTTGGTCTGAAACACAAATCTCTCGATATCAACAACACTCAAAAAACAAACCATCAGGGCTTCCCTGGTGGCGCAGTGGTTGAGAGTCCGCCTGCCGATGCAGGGGACAAGGGTTCGTGCCCCGGTCCAGGAAGATCCCACATGCCACGGAGCGGCTTGGCCCGTGCGCCATGGCCACTGAGCCTGAGCGTCTGGAGCCTGTGCTCCACAACGGGAGAGGCCACAACAGTGAGAGGCCTGCACACCGTAAAAAAACAAAACAAAACAAAACAAACCATCAAGGTCTCTATATAAACCCTAAATGTTCAACAGAAGAGTCTTAATCACTGGGGGACATGTAGGTGTTTCCTAATAGCCATTCTTCTTTGGTCATAACGGGTTTGGCTGGAGCAAGCAGAACAAAGGGAAAGATGAGAGGGCGGCAGCCTGGGAAAAAGAGGCGAAGTGCTGAGGTAAGAATATGAGGTTCCTGACATTGGGTACTTTCCAATGTGATAAGATAAACCCATATCACCGGAGTCTGTGGGACTGAGGTAATCAAAATTATGCTATGGCTTATGCATAGAATGATGAACGGATGTCTTCCATCTCCTCTGAGGAGCCAGCAAGTAGGAAAGGAAACACACTGCAGCATAAAGTATGTAACAGTGTTTCTGCAACTTTAATGTGTATCAGCATCACCTACCGAGTCAGGACCTCTCAAGGGGAGGGAAGAATTTGCATTCTTAGCCAGCACCACAGGTGACTCACATAGAGGAGGCCAATGGACCACATTTACATAAACCACGTGCATAAGTGAACCAGAAGGAAGAACTTCCTAGAAGTTGGAAATTAAATCTCTGGAGTAAGATGGTGGGAATTCCTAAAGAAGTAGAACAGGGATCCTGCTTTCCTAGTGACCTGTGCAATAGCTCTGGGATTTTGAGACAAAAATGTTCTTTTTTTTTTTTTTTTTCAGAATAAAACCTCATTGGCTGCATCGGCAGGAGGTCAAGAAGTAAAAACCAGAGTGGAAAGAGGTCTAGACACATAATCCTACTCCCTCACTTTACTGAAACTCTCAAGTTTAAAGACATAATGTGCACTACCTGGCCTGTAATATTCAAATTGGTGGTAAAGTCAAATTGGTGGTAAAGTCAAGCCTCAGTTTAATGCTTTTTGCAGTCAGCATGTGTAGTAAAATGTAGTTCTCTCCCTGAACCTTTTCTACCCACCCAGCATTATGTGACTATCCTGCAGTAGTTGAAGAACTGGATTAAGCCACTTCCAGGGTTGGGACCTGATTGTTTTAACCTAATCGGGGTGGTTAAGGTGAACCAGACCTTAGCCACTGTGTAAATCGCATTCCTCAGGTCAAAGCGATTGATTCAGAAACCAGCATCTGACCCAATTCAGGCCATTTAGCTTTGGGGGGAACATTACTACAAATGAAGTTCCCTCAGTCTTCTGAGAGCCCATCTTCACAAAGATTGATGCTAAGCTTTGAAACATCTCAGCATCTGATTGAACTGAGGTAATCAGTCCCTGACCTGACTGCCTTCCAGAAGCAAAAGTGTATCATCACTGGAGAAAAATAACAGTGTCCAGAGCCTCAACTTCTCATTATAATTTTTCATGCACTATGTAGAGGATACAATCTAAAAGTATCAGGACCAAAAAGATAAGAATTGTCTGAAAATTAAGAAAAAAACATAAGACAGAAACAGACCCATAGGAAATCCAGATATTGAATTTGTCAGACACGAAATTTAAAATAACCTTGAGTGACATACTTAACTTAAACAAGCAAGATGGAAAACTTCAAAACTGTAAACTTTTGGGAATTCCCTGGCAGTCCAGTGGTTAGGACTTGGTGCTTTCTCTGCCAGGGCCCAGGTTCGATCCCAGGTTGGGGAACTAAGATAAGATCCCAGAAGCTGCGTGGTGCAGCCAAAAAAAAAAAAAAAGATGTTCAAGTCCCTTATATAAAATGGCGTAGTATTTGCATACAACCTAGAAACATCCTCCTGTATACTTTAAATCATCTCTGGATTACTTATTATATCTAATACAATGTAAACTCTATGCAAATAGTTATAAATACAACATAAATGCTATGTAAATAGTTGCTGGTGTACAGTAAATTCAAGTTTTGCTTTCTGGAACTTTCTGAAATTTTTTTTCTGAATATTTTCAATCTGCCATTGGTTGAGTGCATACATGCAGAACCCACAGTATGGTGGACTGACTGTAATTCAGAAGGAAGTATCAAGTGGATAGGAAGACTCAATATTATTAGGATGTCTGTTCTTCCCAACTGGAACTAGAGATTCAATGTGATCCCAATCAATATCCCGGCAAGTTATTTTGTGGATACCAACAAACTCATTCTGAAGTTTACATGGAGAGGCAAAAGACCCAGAAAAGTCAACACAATATTGAAGGAGAAGAACAAAGCTGGAAGACTGATATTACCAAATGTCAAGACTTACTTTTAGCTACAGTAATCAAGGAAGTGTGGCACTGGCAAAAAAACAGACTAACAGATCAGTGGAAGAGTACAGAGCCCAGAAGTAGACCCACATAAATATAATCAACTGATCTTTGACAAAGTAGTAGAGGCAATGCAAAAGAGAAAAGACTGTCTTTTCGACAAATGGTAAAAGAACAACTAGACATCCACAGGCAAATAAATAAACCTAGATACAAACTTTATACCCTTCACAAAAAAAAACTCAAAATGGATCAGAGACCTAAATGTAAAATTCAAAACTATAAAACTCCTAGAAGATAACATAGGATAAAGCCTAGATGACCTTAAGTGTGAGGATGACTTTTTACATATAACATCAAAGGTATGATCTAAGAAGAAATAACAGATGAGCTGGGAGAAAATATGTGCAAAAGACACATCTGAGAAAGGACTGTATCCAAAATAAGCAAAGAATTCTTAAAAGTCAACAATAAAAAAACAAACAACTTGATTAAAAAGTGGACCAAAAGTCTTAAAAGGTACTTCACCAAACAAGATATACAGATGGCAAATAAGCATATGTAAAGATACTCCACAACATATGACATCAGGGAAATATAAATTAAAACAACAATGAAATATCACTACATACCTATTAAGAATGGCCAAAATCTGGAACACCGACAACTTCAAATGCTAGTGAGGATGTAGAGAAACCGGAACAGTCATTATTGATGGTGGGAATGCAAAATGGTGCAGCCACTGTGGAAGACGGTTTGGCAGCTTCTTAAAGAACTAAACATACTCATACCGTACAATCCAGCAATTGCATTACTTGGTATTTACCCAAAGGAGCTGAAAACTTATGCCCAGATAAAAACCTACACATGGATGTTTATAGCAGCTCTCCTCATAATTGCCAAAATTTGGAAGCAACCAATGATCTCCACTATGTGAGAAAATAGAAAAACTGTGAAATATTGTTCAGTGCTAAAAAGAAATGAGTTATCAAGCCATGAAAAGACACGGAGAAAACTTAAATGTATATTACTAAGTGAATAAAGCCAATATGAAAAGGCCTACATACTGTATGATTCCAACCATATGACATTCTAGAAAAGGCAAAAGCATGGAGACAGTAAAAAAGATCAGTGGTTGCCAGAGGATGGGGTGGGGGTGAGGGGAAAGGATGAATAAATGGAACACAGAGGATATGGGGGAGCAGTGAAAATACTCTGTGTGATGGTGTAATGATGGATACATGTCATCATACATTTGTCCAAACCCACAGAATGTACAACACCAAGGGTGAACCCTACCGTAAACTATGGACTTTGGATGATTAAGCTGAGTCAATGTAGGCTTGTCAATTGTAACAAATGTACCACTGTGGCAGGGGATACTGATAATGATGGAGGCTAAGCATGCATAGAGGTAAGGAGTATACAGGAAATCTCTGTACCTTCCACTCAATTTTGCTATGAGCCTAAAATTGCTCCCCAAAAAAGTCTTTTTAAAAAAGAAAATATCCAGAGTGAATCAGAGAGAGAAAAAATTTGAAAATATAAAAATTTGAGACCAAAGGAATATAATAAAAATATATAACACATGTAATCAGGCTCCCAGAAGAAGAGATAGAGAATGGGGATAAAGACATATCTGGAGTAATAATGCTACAAATAACGAAAGACATAAATCCACAGATTCAAAAAGCACTACACACCCCAAGCAAGATAAATACAAAGAAAATCATACCTAAGTACATCAGAGTAAGATGTACCTAGTTTATTTACAGAGCTAAAACTGCTGAAAAACAAAGGTAAAGAGAAATTTTTTTAAAAAAAAGATTACCTTCAAAGGAAAAACAATAAGATATAGGACAACTTTTCAAAAGAAATAATGAACGCCAGAAGATGATGAAATAATATCTTCAAAGTGTCTTAACCTAAAATTCTATACACAGTAAAAATACTTTTCAAAAGTGAAAATTCAATAAGCTCATTGTCAAACTAAAACTGGAAGCATTTATCACCAGGAGACCTAAAAAAGAGAATAAGAGAGAGACAGCAAGAGTGAAAGCGAGAGGCCTGAGCAGAAGAGAGCTACTGCAGCCTCCATCTACAGTTTCCTCCCGCAGGGCCAAATGAGGTGACCAAGCCTAATGAGTGGACAGGATCAGCTGCCGGTTATCGAGCTTCTATAAAGTAGCCCTCACTATACACAGAGCTTGAGGCATGTTGTCTTATCCTCACAAAAGGAGGTAAATATGACCTTCAGCTTGCAGATGAGGAAACTTGTAAAGCAAATTGTTCTAACAGCCTAGCTAATAAGTGGCCAAGCTGGATTTAAGCCAAAAAGTCTGACCCCAAAGGCTATACTCTTAACTATGATGCTAACCCCTCACCAAACAATCCCAAGCACCAATGCTGTGCCACACAAGGCTAGAGGCTTTGTAGGCGTCATCTCATTTTCGCCTCCAGACAACTCCAGGAGTAGGCATTAGCTCTGTTTTACAGATCAGGAAAAGGCATCAGAAAGCACCTTGCCCAAAGGCATAAATGTCAGCACTGGACTTCAGATTCTGATCTAAAGTTAAAAGTCTGGATTATTTCAATGTTTAAGTGTATGCCTTTTGTAAGTGAGCAAAAAACAACAAAATCTCGAGGATACTGAGCAGATCTGGGCCTTGCTAATTCTGAACGAGATAGCTTGTCTTATCTCCCCTGGTTCTCTATACCTTTCCTCACCTTCCCCCTTCTTTTATTACCACTTCTCTACTCTACTTCCTCGAAGCAACTACATGTAAAGGAATCCATGTTTTACACCTTGGGATGAATATAAGACAATACTTTAACCTTCCGGGGACATGCACTTTTAAGTCTCATTACAAATTGCAGAATCAAGGGCCTTGTCCCCAGTTAAAGAATTTTTATTTTTAGCAAACGGGAAAATTGGCAGGAGAGATTCTAGAAGTTTTGCCACAGACTATCAGCTTTCTTCTGGCTCTGTGCAATTGGGTATCTGATAATTTCCTAAACAAAAAATTTATATATACTATATAAAATATACATATATGACAAGTTTTAGGGATTTTCGTTTTGTTTAAGACAGTTGGGGATAATGAGAAAAATATTCTACTGTTCTTCTGTCTTAGGGTTTCTTCAACTCCCCAGTACTTATCATTAAGATAATCCTGAAATGTTAAATCGTCTTAAGGCCACCAATCAAACAGGATTAGGAGCCCTACCCTTACGACCTCATCTAACCATAATTACCACCTAAAAGTCATATCTCCAAATACAGTCACATGGCGGGGGGGTGGGGTGGAGAACAATTCAGTCCACAGGAAGGACTAAGGGGTGCATTAGAGAGGTGAGGTCTGGGGATAAAAAGCAGCTTGTCTGGTTAAGGAACAGAATTTGATCACTATGCAATTGTGGCACCTGGCTGTCTGAACTAATCTTTATTGATTGCTTTCTCAAATTCAGCATCCTGGAGGAACAGGGAATAAAAAAGCAATACGTTAGGGCTTCCCCGGTGGCGCAGTGGTTGAGAGTCCGCCTGCCGATGCAGGGGACACGGGTTCGTGCCCCGGTCCGGGAAGATCCCACATGCCGTGGAGCGGCTGGGCCCATGAGCCATGGCCGCTGGGCCTGCGCGTCCAGAGCCTGTGCTCCGCAATGAGAGAGGCAACAACAGTGAGAGGCCCGCGTACCGTAAAAAAAAAAAAAAAGTAAAAAAAAGCAATACGTTAAAAATGTTAAAAAAAAAAAAGAAAAGTTTAAAAAAAAAGTTAAAAAAAGCAATACACTTTTTTTTTTAATTTTTATTTATTTTATTTTATTTTTTTGGCTGCGTTGGGTCTTTGTTGCTGCGCGTGGGCTTTCTCTAGTTGTAGTGAGCAGGGGCTACTCTTGGTTGTGGTGTGTGGGCTTTCTCATTGAGGTGGCTTCTCTTGTTGTGGAGCACGGGCTCTAGGCACGTGGGCTTCAGTGGTTGTGGCACACGGGCTTCAGTAGTTGTGGCACATGGGCTTAGTTGCTCCATGGCATGTGGGATCATCCCAGACCAGGGCTCGAACCCTTAGCCCCCTGCCTTGGCAGGCAGATTCTTAACCACTGTGCCACCACGGAAGCCCCTAAAAGCAATACACTTTTGTAAGGCACATAATCAAGCAGTAAATGCTCAAATGGATTATTCAATAAAAGGGTAATTTTTTTTTTTAAGTTTATATCCTCACCTTTCTACAAAGCAGCCAATCTTGGCTTCTATTAACGGTCTTCCTTTTGTCGACAGTGTTAGCAAAAGAAACTTCTGCGGAGCTGATTGTTTTGTTTCTGTGAACTGAGCCCGCCACCCAGTGGCTAACATGGAAATTGCAGAGACATGCGCCGCATACAGTACTTTGGGCAAAGGATGGTCTTTCATTGAACAGCGTAACATAGTCACTGCTAATTACAGCTTCCACCTCCAAGACAAGAAACCCCTTCTGTAAACAGTTTAATCCTAAAATGGGTTTGTCTTGGCCTTTCTAGATTGAGATGAGGATAGAAAACAGGTGGATAGTGGGGTTTGTGGGTAGAATTATAGGTGGAGAGAGGGTCAGCACTCAGCTTTAACTTCCCTCCCTGCTGTACCCCTCACCCCTCTCCTGATGTCCCACCACCAAGGGTTTCAGCAGACGCCTGCCCATCCAAAGCCTCCCATCTTTGCCAACCTCCACCCACCACTGCCGCTGCCAGGCCTGCCCAGTCTTTTTTACTCCCTCCAGGCATTTCCCATTCCTTTTAAGCAGACATAACTAAAATCTCTCAGTCTCATTTTCTTTCCTCCAAAACTTGCTCCTTCACTGGTATTTGCGTTCTCAGTGATACCACCACCATCTGGTCATCCCCATGGTCCAGGCACCTGGGCCCTCCCATCCCACACGCTCACATCCCACGGTCTCTGAGTCAGGCCCAGGCTACCACTTGACTGTGTTTGCAGCCTCTCCTTTCCTCTCTGTTGTGACTATCACTATAGCCCGAACTGACTTTTCTGTCCCATTCATATTCCATCTGCATCCCTGCAACCCATTCTCCATATAGCTGCAAAAAAAACTCTATACAAAATTGTACTCCTTGGACTTCCCTGGTGGCACAGTGGTTAAGAATCCGCCTGCCAATGCAGGGGACACGGGTTCGAGTCCTGGTCCAGGAAGCCCATGCGCCACAACTACTGAGCCTGCGCTCTAGAGCCCGTGAGCCACAACTACCGAGCCCACATGCCACAACTACTGAAGCCCACACGCCTAGAGCCTGTGCTCCACAACAAAAGAAACAACCACAGTGGGAAGCCCGTGCACCGCAACGAAGAGTAGCCCCTGCTCCACAGCTAGAGAAAGCCCGCATGAGGCAAAAAAGACCCAATGCAGCCAAAAAATAAATAAATTTATTAAAAAAAAAAAACTGTACTCCTTGCATACTTTTTTGGAGCAGTATATTAGATAATGCAGCTAGGCATAATTTGAGAAGAATACTCCTTACAATAAATATAAGCTAAACCAAAGAACAAAATGAATGGAGATGATAAATGTGAGTATGAATGATACATATGTAGGTATATACATGTACAATGCATAAATACATACAGAGACACACATAGATATATCAAAGAGGAAAAAGCCTTTCTAAAAATAATACAAAATCCAGAAGCCATAAGGAAAAGATTAATTTGACTACAGACAAGTTTAAAATTTTGATAAAGAAAAATAATGTAATAAATGTTTGGGGGCTTTCTTGACCAAAGGTCAGGGAACATGCCCTTTCCTTTGGTATATTTTAAATAAATACAAATATAACCGGTAATGAAAAAATTCAGAATTCAAAAAGACAGCTATCAGTCAGAATCTACTGCTCAAATGATTAATATCTACTCAAATTATTAAGTAATCATCAAGTATCACAAGAGCTGCCTTCTCAAACCACTGCTGGTAGGGGTTCTTTCTTTTCATTCAAATGTCTAAATGGTGTAGACCTCCTTTCACCCATTTTAGGAACGACCAGCTGAGAGGTCTGTCCACCATCAAGCCCCAATTATGAGAATTGCTTCCTCTTACCCAGGAGTGAAGCTGCCTGACTCCCTTTCACATCCAAGTTGATGAGAGTGATGAGATGAAATTATAATTTTTCTTATTTGAGTCACTTTCTCAAAGAGCAAAAGACATAAGGAATTTAGAGTATGTTTCATTCTTCTGTTCCTTTCTCTTCTTGCAACTTGTATTAATTCACTTTTTGTAATGAAACTCCTCAGGCCTTGCTCTGAAAACAAAAGTGGCAGCCCATCAAGCCCCTGTCTCTCCAGGTGAAAGAAAGAGTGTCAGACCTAAAAGGTAGAGCAAGAGTCTTCATCTGGACATGCAGGATTTTTCCAGAAAAGTCTGCTGACACAGGTACCAAAATATCAGCTTTAATAATCTCCTCCCCACAATGCCTGATGGCCCCAGCACGGGTCTGCCCTGATGCAGCTACCTACTGACTTAACATGGACTCCTCCCCACAATGCCTGATGGCCCCAGCACGGGTCTGACCTGACGCAGCTACCTACTGACTTAACATGGACTCCTCCCCACAATGCCTGATGGCCCCAGCACGGGTCTGACCTGACGCAGCTACTTATTGACTTAACATGGAGAAGTCAGAAAACTGGGGAAGCCCAGAGCAAGGAAACCTACTAGATGAAGGCGAGGAGCACAATGCCTGATGGGAAAATCTTACAGGAAGCAAGACAAGGAACCAGGTGGTGCAGGAGCAGTGACCTCTGGCAGATTTAACTCAGTCCTGACAGAAGCGCAGGATCCAACCGACAGATTCGCCCCTCCCTGGAAGCCGGAATCGTGGGGGAGAAAGTCCCCTCACAAGAGGCAAAAATAGTAACAGAAAAGCCTTTTCTTCATCACCACCACCACTAACACCTCCCCACTCACACACACACACACACACACACACACACACACACACACACACACACACACACACACACACACACACACACACACACACAGCCTTTACTCTCTTAGCTCAGTGCTGGAACAACCGGGTCCACAATGAACTGGGAACATGGCTCACACTCTCTTTCTCAGGAAGAAAGTCTGCAGCGTATCAGAGCAGTTTTGCTTCTTCCACTTCCACAAGACCTCTCTGTCTACACCTATTGCCGCTCTTTATCTTCCTTGGGTTCACATGGAGAGGATTTTTGTACCTAAAGGCTCTGAAATGGCCAAAAGGGAGCATTTATTGAATTAATTTCAAGGCCAAACTGTATCCCCAAGCCTAAATTCACTTCCTACCTATTTCCCATCTCCAATGATGCCCAGCTGCACTGTAACACAGCTGCCCAAGACGTGTGCAAGAAGCAAAAAGGACATGCTTTTTCAGCAGCGATACAAATACGCACCAGATTTAGCCAGTATGAATCCCCTCGAACAGTAAGTGTCGAGAAAGAAACTGGACTCCAGAAATAAAATCCTTTCATATATTATAGCTGAGAAAAATCTGTCCCCAAATTTGTCCCCCTCCCAAATTCTATTCTGCGTTGCCTTAGAGAATCTCACCTCCATGCCTGGGTGGAGTCAGGCCCCAGCTTCACTAGCCACAGCCTAACTTTCACAGAATCGATTCCTTCATAACCTCCAAGTTGAATTAACCAAACTCAAATCTCTCCCTTAAATCTCTTGTCCAAAGAGTCAGAGTAAATAGGAAAAATGAGACACCAACCATCAGCACCCCAGGCGCAAAATGTAGAAGACACAAAACCAGCTCCTACCATGCGTGCTCCAAACAAAATAATCTTCTCAAAATGCAGTATTTTAAAAATCCAGACTCACGTTAGGAGAAATGTACCATCAAGAAGAAATTGGGATATTATGCATCCCCTTTCCTAGGAAAAAGAATTCCCCTAAACATACTGCACACTCCCCAGAATGGCACATAAGACATTTCTGTCTTCCAGCATCCTGGGTCACAACCTCAGGAGCTTCCTGGGTGAAATCTGAAATTGGCCCCCGAACACAGAAGGCAAGGAGAGATGGAAGAAAGAGGCAGACCACTCCAGATTGGTGGGTGGCAGGTTTAATAAGCAAGAGAACTTACGTACAAGGTTTGTCTTGGCAGCCCAAAGTCGACTAGATCTCTGCACCCACTGCCAGAATGTTAAGTTTATGTAGAGGCTTAAAGGGGGTTCAGTCACGTACACCATCCAGGTGGTCTCAACAACACATTGCTCTCTCAAGGCTGCATCCTTGAAAATGGGTCCCACTGTGGGCACAGTGGGCAGAGCATACCTTCCAAGGGCAGGGGAGGGACAAGGAGCCTCCAACTGCCTGGGTTCAGCTTGTGGGTCATCCTCAGTCACCTCTTCTCCACAATCTCCCCTCACGTAGCGAAATGGAGAAATTTGCAAGGTGGTCCCTCCAAGTCTCCAGGATTTACCTGAGATTCCCTTCTCTAGCCCCAGCATGCATTCCACATATTTTCAAGCCTTTTAATGTCCAGTTTCTCTTTGAGCCTTGTGTTCCTGGCATCTTCAGACTTAACTGGTTCAGAATCCAGACAGGAAAGAATGATATTATAAACTGATGCTCCTCAAAACACTCAACAATCTATTAACAATCGTAAGATCCCCGCTTCCCAAGCCCAATTCCAAAAGGAACACAGATCTGACATATTTCATATTTGTCTGACCTGACCTCTAAGATCTCAGTCTTTCTCCTAAGGAAATTCTTTTCTTCCTTCATCTCAATTAACAACCTTTTCTTCACTCTCCTTTTACTTCCCAAGTATTCCTATTCTGAAGTCAGGCCTATATCTGATTTTACCAATTCTATTCTTCCTTGAGTTTCGGGACAAACCTGATTCGTAGGGGTATTTGTATTCCAGACACAGGCTCTTCAATTTTCTTCTACGTTTCAGAGTTTAGAGTAATTCAAATGAATTAATTCTCAACCTCAGCAAAAAAAAAAAGATGAGATAACAAGCATACTTTGATGACCCTTGAATTTATAAGATTCAACACTAAATAGTGGTAAAATGCAGAGGTAACAGAAATTAATATGGTTTGTATGTTTTTCGGAGGTAGTTCTTTGCTCCACACGTCAGAACAGGTATATCCCTTAGGACTGTGATTTATCTCTTAGGCACATTTGTACTGTCTCTCCCCTAAGTCAGTATATCTTCCTCCAGCTTTGACCACAGCATCCTGCATGTGGAAAGGGCTTGATGATTTAGGAAGCTCCTATATGCCTTTGAACAACAAACACAAAAATCCCACCATTGTATACTGTGACTCTGATTCTCACCACACATGACACAGAGTCAAGAGGCCAGGGTCTAATTTCTGCCCCGACACCAGTAAGTTGTGTGACTCTGCAGGGTGGCTTCACTTCAGGGCAGCCTCTCCCGCCTCCGTTACAAAACGAGAGGACTGGACTTTAAGCCATCTCCAACATCCCTTCCAGCTCCACACTGCCATCAAGATTACTCACAAGTAGACGTAGAGAACAGACTTGAGGACGCGGCGGGGAAGGGTAAGCTGGGACGAAGTGAGAGAGTGGCATGGACATATATACACTACCAAATGTAAAATAGATAGCTAGTGGGAAGCAGCCACATAGCACAGGGAGATCAACTCGGTGCTTTGTGACCACCTAGAGGGGTGGGATAGGGAGGGTGGGACGGAGGCTCAAGAGGGAAGAAATATGGGGATATATGAATGTGTATAGCTGATTCACTCTGTTATACAGCAGAAACTAACACAACATTGTAAAGCAATTATAATCCAATAAAGATATTTAAAAAAAGGTTACTCACAAGTCTTTTTCGGATGAAGTGTGCATTTTGACTGTGTTAAGATATTGTACTTATGGAAAGAATGTAAATAACTAGGTAATTAAAATATAAGAAAAATTAACTTACTGATTGTCCCATCACAGAGCAGTTAGCAGAACTTCAAAATACATATGTTATTAGATGGGTGAATTTTGAGTCTGAAGTAGGAAATATGGGAGCATGAGTCTTGTCCCGACACTGGTCCACATCAATGGAACCCCGGGTATCCAGCAGGCAGACTGAGGCCTTGGTGCTTGAGAAGAGCTCTCCAAAGACACGGGAGGCTCTCAGAGGACAGGGACATGGGGACCTGGCCCATCATCCTCCCCATCACAAGTCTGCCACGGGACAACCTTGGTCCTGCAGGAAGTATAGAGCTGAACTGACAGTTATGTCCAGCATGACCCAGGGAACCACCGATTGCAGATTCTTTTCCTTTTTTGTCTAGGTAGGTCAATAATTCTTTTGAAACTGTGCTTTTCTCTCTTAGGTTCCTGCACATATTGGGTCCGACTGCTGGCTTTGGTCCCATCACTACTGTCAACACGTCAGCCCACAGTTGGTGCCCTGGTGCGGCTGGATTTCTTCCACGTGGACTATGCTAAGCGCAGAACCAGGCCAAACTGGCCCCTCCTGTTTCTAGCAAGATACTGTACTGGGTCATCTTTCGAGACGAAAGAACAAAACGCAAGTCATGCAGCTGAAGCATGTGCAGAGGAAAAAACTCTGATCTCAAACAACAGCCGGAATCAAAGCTCCCCAGCCCCGCACCTCACCTCTCACAGAATGAAAGGACACAGACATGACCAGAACCTGAATGCCAGAGCCCTTTGGGGCACGAAGGGTCCGTTGTCCGTGAAGATGCAGTACGAAGCCGCTTTACCGCGTCTTAGCATAAACACCAAGCTCCAAAGCCCTCCCATAGAAACCTACCCCCCCAGCACTTCCGCATCCAATCCTCCTCCCCTAACTCATCGAAGTTTGACAGAAGCCCAGACTGGGGAGACACATCTGAGCTTTGCCTCCTGTCTCCTTTCTTGGCCATCCTGCAATAAAGGCTCTTCTCTCTGCAAAGGACCATTGCGTCCCGTGGTATCTGGTCCTCTCCTTGCGGGTAACACCATAAATGAACACACTAATTCTATGGGGCTCCTCAGACTGTACTCGGCTTCCTTTGACTTTCAAACACCCTGACCTTGGTGAGAATGCTCTGACACCCCTACCGGTCCCTGAGACCTCAAGGATCCTTGCCTTGATTTACCTCTGCGTTTGTTTCAAAAGTACCTGGTATTTGACAGAGATGTTTTGCATCTGTGCTTTGAGAGATATGCAATGGCCAACCACCCTGCACTGGCTTGGACTTGACCACAGGAACGTTCCTTTGCAGACGAGACCTGGAGGCATCCACAGTTACCTCTGCTTCCTTACCATGCTAAGTTCTCCGCCCCAGGTGAGGATTTGTACTCTGAGAGGCACAATTAGTGCCCTGTGCAAAGAAACCTGGAAGACTGCACATGTCCCAGCTGCCCACAGCCCCACCCCTGGAAATCTTCGCCCCTTTCCTAGAGCCTTGACGACATGCCTGCCTCCTAAACCTTAAAATTACCCTCCTCCCCTCCCTTCAGAGGGAAGGTGCGTTTAGAGCAGGAGCTCTCCCTTCTCCATTCATTGATCAATGAATAAAGTTTCTACTCAGCTTTATCGAACCTGGTTTCCTTTGATTGGCATTTGCAATTCCAGGGAAAGGACCCACTGAGGGGTCACTGACCCATTGGGGATAGATAACAACTCTCTGCTTCAATAACTGACCCGATATCACTACATTTCAGAATGTGAGTCCTGAACACACACAGCACACTGTGAGTTCAGGACATCAAAGGAGAGTTAGGGAGAAAAGCTGTTAGGGGCTGCTGGTGGGCCTGACTCTATAAAACAGGAGGGTTAACAGCACATTTATCCAACAGCTAAGATCAGGAATTAAACCTTAATTCTCTATAAGAATAGCAAGTAGAAACTGGATCACGTTTAAAGAAAAGTGGGTATCACCACTGAAAAGTGAAAAATAAATCAATTCTTCAATCACATCGGCAAAGCTTCCTGGGGAGAAAATTCAGTGGCGTTTTATTTTTTTCTTAACCTGTAGCCTCAAACTCTACCCACCCGACTCACCATGTACAATCACACACACAGACATGCATGCACACACGCACACACACTCACGTACGCGCACACTGCTGCAAAATATTTAAACCCCACCACCAACTTCAGTTATATCGTTACACTGTGCCTATCAACATTTTAGCTTCTGACAAATGCAAAATATTTTCGGATGTTATTTATTCTATTTCTTCTTCCAATACTGAGTGCAATGAGTATTATTTTTTATCTCACTCAATACTCATTATAGTTCTCTCTTCTTCATCAATAAATCAGACTTTTTTTTCCATGTAAGCAATGTCTCTTCAACTCATTGTCCTAGATAACTTATCGTAACCAAAACTTCTCAAGAGAAGAGATTTGCATTAGCTTTAGACCCCTTTCAGAGTTTTTCTAGGACTCTAATGGAAACTCCAAGGCAAATATAAAAAGTCTCCCTTCATGGGGCAGATGAAGTCATTTCTAAGGGACATATATTAGAAGGGAGTCTTCTCGTGGGAGCCTGTCCTGTGAGACAGGAAAAAAGATACTCTGACAGCCTCTCCGAACAACAAACCTTCTGCGCATCAAGTCACATGACCATGTGAACATAGCCTAAACAGACACAGGAATAATCCTCTACCAACTCTTATCAACTAGCAGGTACATCCACAAATTCAACACTTTCCTT
This sequence comes from Tursiops truncatus, assembly GCF_011762595.2. Lineage (NCBI taxonomy): Eukaryota > Metazoa > Chordata > Mammalia > Artiodactyla > Delphinidae > Tursiops > Tursiops truncatus. The sequence goes on along the minus strand of NC_047054.1, from coordinate 23,941,853 downwards.
ATTTCCCATTTAGTTGCAAAGAAGTATCTGTCATAAGACGATCATGATCTTTGTTCTGCTGAGTGTCTTCACATAGCTGGGTTCTTCCCACCTGTTCCATGAATGGACACACAGACATACAGTTACTTACAGGCAACCCTCTCACCTACCGCAGATCAGTGCAAATACATTCAGTATTTGGCTTCAGCTACTTCCTAGTAAGTCAGTCATACACTGGAAATAGGACCTTTAAGCCTGCCAATGAAGAAAACACCACCGTTTGAACTATGACTGTTGAAGGAACCTAGGAAAAGTAATTTTATTTACAACCTGTTAGCTAGTTAACATAAAACTTACGTTTTAGACATCAGAGGACTGGGCATAAAATAATGAAGTTACTATTTCAACACTGATGCCCTTACAATCAACGAATAGTTAGACAACGTTTTTGTTTTTTGGCTTAAAAGTATATACTTTATTCTTTTACAAGATGAGTATCAAAATCGAAATAACTCCTTGTCTGTATTCAAATAATTAAGCCATTTTAGGGGATCTCACAAGAGAAACTTTTTTTTTAAACAAAGACCTATAAATTGTGATATAGTCATGCCCCTAATTTACACCATTGGTAAATTTCCATGTTTACTTGTTAAGATATTTTATTAAAGTCAAGCCTTCTTGTATTACCTAAAAAGGTAGTGACTAATCATGAACCAGAGCTTCTGACAACAAAGGAAAATCGACCTCTATCATCCTCCAGTGCTTGCTGTCGCCTCAGAGAAAATGTTGATGGATTTGGGGTATAAGAAAATATAGGAAACTCTACTTCTTGTAACTAAAGATACAACAGGAGCTCCCCTGGAAAGCCCATCATAGTAACACTCCACTAGCAGCCTTTCTTAGCCACAGGGAAAGGCCTGAAGGATAGATCACCATCTCCTTGCTACAACAAGCTAAAATAAGGAAGGTTCTGGATTCCCCACTCCCTCATTTCTTTCTGTGGCCTCTTTGAAAGAAGCTCCTTAGAAGTGTATATATGTATATGTATGGCTGATTCACTTTGCTGTAGAGCAGAAACTAACAACATTGTAAATCAACTATACTCCAATAAAACAATTAATTAAAAAAATAAAATTTTTAAAAAGGAAGCTCCTTAGGAAGTCTGTCCAACAAAAGCCTTTTTCATTGTCAATGTTATTGAAAGCTATTATCGATCACGGCCCTAAGGAACAAAGCTATTGTTTTCTCTGCTTGCTGCTCTCAAACAACAAGGTGACCTCAAGCCCTGTACTGTGAGAGATCACAAATTCCGGTTCTGTAAGGGTAGAGCACATGAAACCTTAAAGCAGATGGCCTGAGCAGCATCACAGCCGGTAAAGGCTCTTCTCGGAAATCAGCTCACAGACCGAAGCATGCATCCCAGGAGAGATAAGTCCCAAAGCCCTTCTGGTGACCCTGAGTGGAAAGTGAAATGGATGCTTGTTCTGCAGATGGATTCTCTTCTCATTCTGTTCCCGGCGAATTTAAGGTTCATTCTTCATCGCGAAAGAATGCACAGGCGAAGTGACAGGTAAGAATCAGATTTATTTAGAGAGGAACACACTCCACAGACAGAGTGTGGGCCATCTCGGAAGGCAAGAGGCAAGATGCTTCAAAATACGGTGTGGTCAGTTTTTATGGGCTGGGTAATTTCATAGGCTAAGGAGTGGGAGTATTATTCCAACTATTTGGGGGAAGAGGCAGGGATTTCCAGGAATTGGGCCACCACCCACTTTCTGGCCTTTTATGGTTAGCCTCAGAACTGTCATGGTGCTGGTGGGTGTGTCACTTAGATGCTAATGTATTACAATGAGCATATAATGAGGCTCAAGGTCTACTGGAAGTCAAGTCTTCCGCCATCTTGGACCTAGTTGTTTCTCACTAGTCTTTGTCATGTACTATGGCTATGCCATTCTTTTAAAGGCTGTGCCCTGCCCCCTTCCCTCCTGTTTCAATTCCATTCCCTGTGGCCATTACCCTGGGAACGTTTGGAGGTTGGGTTGATATAAACAGGCTACTAAACAATTGGTGGGTTTGAAAGATGTGGATTCTGGCTACTTACCAAGATCTGAGAGAACCTTAGCTTATGCTGCCGTCAGAGCCCTAACAAATAGAAGAAATCCATGCAGGACCCCCAAAAAACAAGCATCAAATAGGCAAAGGGCTGCTTCTCCCCAGGAAGTGGGAACTAGTTTGAAAGGAGTAATTCAGAAATAACGATGAATTTCAGATGGAGCCTGAAGGGGTTCCCTTGGGAACCATTTAGGAAAGCTTGAGTTCTTTAAGAGCAGCCCGGAAAAGGGGAGTGAGTTGCCCTTTTCTCTCACAAATTAAGTACAAGCCTCCTGGATTCCAGGCACTGGCAGGCACCGTTTAACATGACAAAAGTCAGAAAAGCCTCAGCTACTCACATTCCCAGGAGGGAGGCAGGTGGCCAGCACTTTCTGGTCTCCACACCCTGTCACAGAAAATGAGTCACAGTGAACCTAGTTCTGAGCCCCGTGAAACTACATTTATTCAGGAACCACTGTGTGGGCCAGCCCAAGACAAAACCGTGAACCAGGTGAGGGTGGCCAGGTATCCTCCCAGCCCCCGTTGGCTCCTGAGCACAAGTGGAATGTTATCTCCTCTCCCCTGAGATACATGATTTTTCTGGTTTGTCATATCGCTAGGATGTTTCAAAGAGAATTAGCATCAGGACCACCTCTATCCAAGTCACAGAAACACCTCCAAGCCCAGGACGCAAATCTGCATCCCCAGGTTGGAACTCTCTCCTTAATTCCCATAGCCTGTCTCCTTTGTATTTTTACCTGCATGTCTCAGAAGTACCTCCGAACTCAGCCTAGACACAACTGAGTAGCTCCCCAATCCAATCCTACAACACCTCCAGGATTCCCTGCCTTGGTTAAAACACCACCATCCAGAGAATTCCCTGCTGGTCCAGAGGTTAGGACTTGCTTCCACTGCAGGGGCCCTGGGTTCGATCCCTGGTCAGGGAACTAGGATCTCACAAGCAGCTCGGCCAAAAAAAACCACCACCATCCAACAATTCACCGAAGGGAGAGTTCCTCCTGTAGGGAAGCAAAATTTGCCACCCCAAAATCTGTCTCTTTGGCATGAGGATTATTGTAGGCTTGTTGTTTAAAAAAAAAAAAAAAGGTTCAGGAATAACTTTTACCTCTTGCCTCTTAACTGCCTAAAAGAATTTAGATAGGGGACCCATCCCAGGCAGAGAGCCATCTGTAGTATAATAGGAAATAGCTGTGGTAGACACAGAAGAACCTAGCAAACTGCGTGTGTTACAATTTTTCTCTGTGTCCCATTGTTTCTACATGGCCCAGCAAACGTGTGTTTACCAAACATTTCCTCTTTTTTCATCTTCCTGTGACTTGCCTTCCTTCCTTTTGAAGTCCCATACCCCTGTCCCCTTCTCCTTAGTCCAGAATGACATACACTAAGTCCCCTACATATGAACCTTCAAGTTGTGAACTTTCAAAGATGCAAAGGTGCCCCTGAATGCCAGCTGTTGTACTGTACTACTGTACTTTTCAAGGTATTGTAAGATTAAAAATGTTTTATTTTTTGTGCTTGTTTTTTATGTATTATTTGTGTGAAAAGTATTATAAACCTGTTATAGTACAATACTATATAGCCAATTATATTAGTTGGGTACCTTTGTTGGACTTACAAACAAATGGGACTTATGAACATGCTCTCAGAACGGAACTCATTCGTATGTAGGGGACTTACTATATATACCTCATTTTGCCTGACTGTTTTTGGAATCTCCCACGTTTGCGCAGATTCTCCATACATACATAATTAAATCTGATTTTCTCCTGTTAACTTGTCTCAAGTCAATTTAATTCATACACCAGCCAGAAGAACCCAGAAAGGGTAGAGGGAAATTGTTTCCTTCCCCAACACTCCCCTCAATCCAGTCTCCAAAGCCTAACAATCTTCTTATCTTTAAAATGTGTCTCAGACTTCCCTGGTGGTGCAGTGGTTAAGAATCTGCCTTCCAATGCAGGGGACATGGGTTCAATCCCTGGTCCAGGACGATCCCATATGCCGTGGAGCAACTAAGCCTGTACACCACAACTACTGAGCCTGTGCTCTAGAGCCCACGAGCCACAACTACTGAGCCTGCGTGCTGCAACTACTGAAGGCCACACGCTCAGAGCCCGTGCTCTGCAACAAAGAGAAGCCACCACAATGAGAAGCCCGCACACCACAGTGAAGAGTAGCCCCGCTCGCCGCAATTAGAGAAAAGTCCACACGCAGCAACGAAGACCCAGTGCAGCCAAAAATAAATGAATAAATTTATATTTTTTAAAAAAAGCATCTCTTCTCTCTAACCCCATCACCTCATTACTGAGAACCTTCCAGGTTACAAAATTGAAGTAATTCCTTTTAGTTGTGATTATTACTATTATCATTTTTGGTTTTTGCTATTTGGAAGAATCAAAGAGTAATTATTTTTATTTTGGAAGTTAATTATTTCTCTAATAAAAGTGGAATAAGTGAGGCTTTATCTGGAACTCCTGAGAAATAAGACCACTACTTTCTTACAGAACTTTCTTCAAGGGACATATATCAACTGAAACAGAAAATGACTCATAAGTTTATGTACATTCACTAAACCAGACAGCACAGAATGGCACATATATATCATAAACCCAGGAGAACTCTGACAATGATTTCTGCCAGGCAGGCCAGTATTTAAGACCATGTGATGCTGGCTATCTTCTATGTGCGCTCTTATATTGACTCTCAACCTTTCTCCACCCCAATGTGGGCCCCAGGTGTTCGGCTGGAAGAGACTGCATTAGTGATTGCCTTCTGGCTCCTGGTAGGATTTAGCCAACAGAAGCATCGGGCTGAAATCAGAGGAGAGAAGAAGTGAAGTCTCTCCCGTCCCCCTCAACTCCCTCCCTTCCCAGTCGCTCTGACGGGCTGCCTCATCCTCTCCCAAAGGGGGAGCTCTACCTGGCAGCCTTCTCCCCAGAGCCTCCCTCTCTGGGTTCCAGTAACCACCTCTTCCCCGTGCCTCTTCAGGCCACGATGGCATCAGCTCCCCACAATTACTAACCCACAGTACTACATTATCCTCTCTCGGTTCCCTTAAACCTCATCGACACCTGGGCAAACAATCCATTATTAAACCCTCCTGAAAATGACTAGTTTGAGGTACCATTTGTCTTCTCACAGGATCCTGACTGATAAAGTAATTGTTGCCTGGAGCGGTCCTAGGAAAAAGACTGTAAAGTACAATTCTGGGATTTGAAAAGTTCACAGATAGCTTGTTAAGAGAAAATGGGATTCAAGTCACGCATGGCAAGTGTTGGCATCACAGTTACTGAAATTATCACAGGGCATGGGATGCCCTACAGGTTGGCAAGTTGTTGAGAAGGAAACTGTCTGGGACTTATCACTGCTATGGTAACAATCATGCTAATAAAATTAATGGGATTGATGATAAAGATAAAGTGGGGTCAGCTGGCTTCTGATGGCCCTAGAGCGCGCACACAGAGAAAAGAAGAAACTGGAGTTTGTGATAATCCAACTCCAAACACAAGTGGAAAAACAGAGAGATTCTATGGCAGGATTTATAGAGTGTCTTATCCTACGCAGTCACAGAGAAGATACGGCTGGGTACCGCAAGCCTGATCTTAGGAGATGTCAGTTATAAAACCTAGAAGTCTCAGTCCCACCATGTCTCTGCACCAAGATACAGTTATCAGCTGGTGGAGAAGGAGTGGGAACCTGAGGTACGGGAGGGGGTCACCTGAGCAGTCAGAAATGAGGCTGAGAATGTTGAACCTTCCTTAAGAGTGGAGTCAACCCCTTCCGAGGGAGAAAATAAATTCAGTGACTGTTCCTGCACCTGCTTTAAAAATAAATGCTTCTGGGGCTTCCCTGGTGGCGCAGTGGTTGGGAGTCTGCCTGCCAATGCAGGGGACACGGGTTCGTGCCCCGGTCCGGGAAGATCCCACATGCCGCGGAGCGGCTGGGCCCGTGAGCCATGGCTGCTGAGCCTGCGCGTCCATAGCCTGTGCTCCGCAACGGGAGAGGCCACAACAGTGAGAGGCCCGCGTACCGCAAAAATAAATAAATAAATAAATGCTTCTTCTCCTCAGGACCCAGCCCTACAAACATTTCTTGCCTTCACATTCATAACGGGCGTTCACCACTAACAGAACCCAGACAAAGCACAGTGTCTGCTCCAGGATTCTGAATAGCACAAATGCAAGTGATCTGAAGAGTGTGACACCAGGAGAACTGAAATATAAAGCTTGACTGGACTGCATTTACTGACAAGGGTACACTTCCCCAGGAATTAGAATTTCATGAATTGGCTTCAGCGCCCGGGAATAGTGTTAACAATCTACTGGACTGGTTAACTGAAGCCTGGACTCAACAGTGACAAGTAGTCAATGAGGTTAAAATGCCAAAAATTCTCTGGTTTACTGCAGAAGGAATCCAAAGCCTCAATGAGATGGAAACGTGGGACCGGATCTATTAGGACCAACCTACTCAGCCACCCCTATCCTAATCTTAGCCTCTAAAAGGACCAGAGGACACACTCTTCACCAAGACATTAGGAAATTAAGACAGTCATTGATGAGATGGGAAGATATTTATTGGGGGGGAAGCGGGTACCCAGCGTATCTGAGAAGCTCTGTGGTAGCTATCCTCTATACGCCACTGGAAATCGGGGGAGATGCCACAATGGAACTGTGCTCGCTGGTTTCAGTGGAAATGATGGGATCCCTGAACAGTAGAAGACAGATGGCAGCCTTTGCCAGCACAGACAAGGTGAGCACAATTACCACAATAAGCCACAAAGGCCAAGTGTTATCAGAGGGTTTAGATTCACAGGACTCTGGAGGATCATCTAATTGATCATGAAATCCCCAGAATATAAAGGATGCTGCTCTGCATTTATAGGTAGAAAAAGTCTAGGTCTGCTGGGAAGACACCTAACTCAAGTTGTTGTAATGAGGAGTTAACAGCCTCTTAAATAGTTCCCACACCTAAATAAGTTCAAAGACCCAGAATTCCTTGGCTAATAAGCAAGAACTTTGGGGAAGGATCCTGTAATGCAGTCACAGATATGCACCATAAATCATCGAAGGATTCCCTAGAGGTGCCTACAGCCATTTAAGAGAATAACTGGACATTGGGAAAGGTAAAATACCAAATCTTCTGGAGTTACTAGATATGGGCTCTGAAGTGACCCTATTCTCCAGAGATCCAAGATTCCACTGTGGTCCACCAGGCAGAGTACAGGCTTAAAGAGATCCTGGGGTAAATGGAGTCTTGGCCCAAATGGACTGTCCAATGCGACCAGAGACCCATTCTATCTATGGTTATTTCCCTAATCCCAGAATGCAGAGTGGGAATAGATATATGTAGTAACCAGCAGAATCTCCACTTGGGTTCCCTGGCCTGTGAAGTACAGGTTATTTGGATAGGAAGGGCAGAATTTAAGCTTTTCCAAGATAGTAAACCAAACACCATATCACGTCCCTGGTGTAACTGCAGCAATTTGTTCCAAAATCAAGCATGTGAGAAATGTAAGAGATGGTATTCTTTTTTTTTTAATTGTTTAAAAAATTATGGTAAAAACCACATAACATATAATTAACCATCTTACCCACTTTTTTTAAAAGATATTTTTGTTTGTTTTTGCGGTACGCGGACCTCTCACTGCTGCGGCCTCCCCCATTGCGGAGCACAGGCTCCGGACGCGCAGGCCCAGCGGCCATGGCTCACGGGCCCAGCCACTCCGCGGCATGCGGGATCCTCCCGGACCCGGGCATGAACCCGCGTCCCCTGCATCGGCAGGCGGACTCCCAACCACTGCGCCACCAGGGAAGCCCCCATCTTACCCACTTTTAAGTGTACAGTTCAGTAGTGTTAAGTATATTCACATTATTGTATAACAAATCTGCAGAGCTTTTTCATCTTGCAAAACTGAAGTGGCACCCACTAAACAACTCCCCATCCCCCCCCAACCCTTGCAACCACTATTCTACTTTGTTTTTATGAATTTGACTACTTTCGAAACCAGGGATGGTATTCGTAACACAACACAATTTAACACTTGCAGTTTTTGCCCAGTGGAAAAGCCAGAGAGGGCGCAAAGAGGACTCTAGACTATCACACACAGCAGCAGTTAGTGATGGCGATCACTGCTGCAATTCCGATGTGGCGTCATATCACTGGAGTAACCTAGCACAGCCCCCGGCGATGAGTGAGCACACAGCAATTGTTTTTCGTTCTTATTCCAAGTATAGTCAGAGGTAGTTGCCTTCATGTAGTAGGAAGAACAGTACAGCTATCATGCTTTGCCTCAGAGCTGTACCTACAAAAACCAAAATACAACAGACAGATTGGGAAGACAAAGAAATGATATGGGAAATAAAGCTTAGTAAAAAAACTAACATCTCAGATCAGGATATTTATATCAGAAAAACAGGACCTCTTTAAAAAAGAAGAAAGAGAGAGGGAATTATCTAAGAGAAAAAATGTTAATATCCCTGAAGATATTAAACTGAAGAATATGAATTTCTCAAATGAAAATGTCCATAAACTACCCAACAGAAGTGAATGAGAAAACACACTAAAGCACATCATCATGAAATTTCAGAAGCCTGGGGATGAGATCTTGAAAGCATCCAGAAAGACAAAACACTTCAATACAAAGGTTCAGTAATGGGGACGATTTCAGACATCTCAACAGCACTGAAAACTAGAAGATAATGGAGAATTGCCTTCAAAATTCCAAGGAAAAATATTTCTAACGTAGGAAAACACATGTACATATGTTATGAGCTGAATGTTTTTGTCCCCCCAAAATTCATATGCTGAAGCTCTATTCCCTACTGTGACTATATTTAGAGACAGAGCCTCTAAGGAAGTAAGGGTAAATGTGGTCATAAGGGTCGGACCTGATCCCATAGGATCAGTGTCCTTCTAAGAAGAGACCTAGAGAGCTCGCTGGCTCTCTTTCTGCACCAAGAAAAGTCCATATGAGGACACATCAAGGAGGCAGCTGTCTGCAAGCCAGGAAGACTTCTCAACAGAAGCAGAAGCAACTGGAACCTTGATCTCAGACTTCTAGCCTCCAGAATCAGAGGAAATACACATCTGTTGTTTGAGCCACCCAGTCTGCAGTGTCCTGTTACCGCCTCCTGAGCAGACTAATATATAGTTGAAACCATTCAAGTAAAACGGTAGAATGAAACATGCTCAAACACACAAAATCTAAAAAAATTAACTGACATGTATCCTTCTTCTAGAAGTTTCTGGAGGATGCACTTGACCAAGTATGGGAGTAAACTGAGAAAGAAGAAGGCATGGAATCCAACACAGGAAAGAGGCAAAAAGAACTTCGAGGATGATAATAAAAGGAAAACCAGCATTCGGAAACCATTTTGGAGAGAATCTATCCAGATTGGGGCAGGAGAACTCAGGGCTACAGAAAGTAAGTCACCAAAGGGAAAGAGAAAGAGAGAGAGAACACAAGGGGGGGAGGAGGAAGGAAGGGAGGGAGGGAGGGAGAGAGGGAGGGAGGGAGGGAGGAGAAAAGAGAAAAAAGAAAAGAGGAAAGAAAAGAAAAGAAGACCCTATGTATTTGAATGTATTGTGATGAAATTTATATATCTGACAGATGCAGTTTGGGACTAAATTAAATATATCAATAGATCTGCAATATTCAGTTAAACCCAAAAATCTTCTCAATTGTCATTTTGGAGGGATCTAGGATAAGCTTGGATAGCCTTTAGTCTATGAGGAGAGAGTATTTTTCCCTCTTTAGAGAGGTTAATGCCCTAAATAATGAAATGTATTCTGACAAAATTGTAATTTATCTTTTGAAACTTTTTGTCCCTTTCTGCTAAGGCTGACAACAAGTAAATGGAATCCTTTTCATAGGCTTCCTTGTTCTCTGAACAAAGTAGAAAATCATCTACATATTATATCAAAACAGAATCACAAGAGAAATTAGATCTTTTACATTTTGATTGAGGGTCTGGGAAAAGTGGGAGTGAACCCTTGGGGCATGACTGTCCAGCTATATTGTCCTCTCCAGGTGAGGGCAAAAAGGAGTTGACTCTCCTGGGTAGAGGCACACTGAGAAAGGCCGAGCAAATATCCCCCACAGGGAAGCACGTGGCTTCAGGAGGAGTTGAGCACAGGATGGTGTTTGGGTTAGGTACCACCAAGAAGTTACAGAAAACAATTCTGACAGAACCGAGACCTTGTACAAATCAATATCCTCATGCTTTTGGTGTCTTACAGAGCATTATGGTCAGGAATGTTACAAGGGCTAGTGCAGAGCATGAGAAGACCTTTGGATGTTTGCTCTGTCCTTTGCTTCTGGTTTCAAGGGATATTGAGGAGGTTTTAGGTAACAGTTTGGTAGCATCTATCTGAACTTTTAGAGGTCCTGATCCTATTATTTTGCCAATGTCAGTGTAATATTTAGCCCATAGAGCATCAGGTACAGCAGTGAGTTCCTTATCTGGGGCGTAGGTTAAATATAATGGAGGACGCAAAGGTATATCCGGAGCAGTCCCAACTGGATTGTGAATAGAAGAACCTCTGGAACTTCAAGAAATAGTCCCTTTGGTGTGCACTTAATATTATTTTATTTTCTGGGTAAATCTCCCCTTATTAAATTTTCAGAGGTGGTATCACAGAGCAGGAAAAGATGTTTTTCAATCAAAGGCCCAAGTGTTACAGTTGAGGGATGGGAGAGAGGGAAAATCTGTGAGGGATGTGAAATATCCACCACTGTATGCTATGTTCACTCTGAAGAAAAGGTTTAGCTAAAATGTAAAACCACAAAGAAATGGACAAACTCTTGGAAAGGTACAATTTTGCAAGATTGAACCAGAAAGAATTAGAAAATATAAACAAACCTATCACAAGTAATGAAATTGAAACTGTAATTAAAAGTCTTCCAAAAAACAGAAGTCCAGGACACTGCAGAAATACAAAGGCTCATGAGAGATTACTACAAGCAACTCTATGCCAATAAAATGGACAACCTGGAAGAAATGGACAAATTCTTAGAAATGCACAACCTTCCGAGACTGAACCAGGAAGAAATAGAAAATATGAACAGACCAATCACAAGCACTGAAATTGAAACTGTGATTAAAAATCTTCCAACAAACAAAAGCCCAGGACCAGATGGCTTCACAGGCAAATTCTATCGAACATTTACAGAAAAACAGACACCCATCCTTCTCAAACTCTTCCAAAATATAGCAGAGGGAGCAACACTTCCAAACTCATTCTACGAAGCCACCTGACACCAAAACCAGACAAAGATATCTGAAAAAAAGAAAATTACAGACCAATATCACTGATGAACACAGATGCAAAAATCCTCAACAAAATACCAGCTAACAGAATCCAACAACACATTAAAAGGATCATACACCATGATCAAGTGGGATTTATCCCAGGGATGCAAGGATTCTTCAATATATGCAAATCAATCAGTGTGATACACCACAATAACAAATTAAGGAATAAAAACCATATGATCATCTCAATAGATGCAGAAAAAGCTTTTGACAAAACTCAACATCGATTTATGATTAAAAACTCTCCAGAAAATGGGCATAGAGGGAACCTATCTCAACACAATAAAGTCCGTATACGACAAATCCACAGCAAACATCATACTCAATGGTAAAAAACTGAAAGCGTTTCCACTAAGATTAGGAAGAAGACAAGAATGTCCACTCTCGCCACTCTTATACAACACAGTTTTGGAAGTTCTAGCCACAACAATCAGAGAAGAAAAAGAAATAAAAGGAATACAAATTGGAAAAGAAGAAGTAAAACTGTCACTGTTTGTATGATACTATATATACATGATACTATACATAGACAATCCTAAAGATGCCACCCAAAATCTACTAGAACTAAGTAATGAATTTGGTAAGGTTGAAGGATACAAAATTAATGCACAGAAATCTCTGGCATTCCTATACACTAACAATGAAAAATCAGAAAGAGAAATTAAGGAAACACTCCCATTTACCACTGCAACAAAAAGAATAAAATACCTAGGAATAAACCTACCTAAGGAAGCAAAAGACTTGTACTCAGAAAACTATAAAACCCTGATGAAAGAAATCAAAGATGACATAAACAGATGGAGAAATATACCATGTTCTTGGATTGGAAGAATCAATATTGTGAAAATGACTATACTACCTGAAGCAATCTACAGATTCAATGCAATCCCTATCAAACTACCAATGGCATTCTTCACAGAATTAGAACAAAAAATTTTACAATTTGTATGGAAACACAAAAGACCCCAAATAGCCAAAGCAACCTTGAGAAAGAAAAACGGAGCTGGAGGAATCAGGCTCCCAGACTTCAAACTATACTACAAAGCTACAGTAAACAAGACAGTATGGTACTGGCACAATAACAGAAATATAGATCAATGGTACAGGATAGAAAGCCCAGAGATACACCCACGCACCTATGGTCACCTAATTTATGACAAAGGAGGCAAGAACATACAATGGAGAAAAGAAAGCCTCTTCAATAAGTGTTGCTGGGAAAACTGGACAGCTAGCTACATGTAAAAGAATGAAATTAGAACACTCCCTAACACCATACACAAAAATATACTCCAAATGGATTAAAGACCTAAATGTGGGCTTCCCTGGTGGCGCAGTGGTTGAGAGTCCACCTGCCGATGCAGGGGACACCAGTTCGTGCCCTGGTCCAGGAGGATCCCGCATGCCGCGGAGCGGTTGGGCCCGTGAGCCATGGCTGCTGAGCCTGCGCATCCGGAGCCTGTGCTCCGCAACGGGAGGGGCCACAGCTGTGAGAAGTCCGCGTACCGCAAAAAAAAAAAAAAAAAAAAAAAAGACCTAAATGTAAGACTGGACACTATAAAACTCTTAGAGGAAGATGTAGGAAAAACACTCTTTGACATAAACCACAGCAAGATCTTTTTTGACCCACCTCCTAAAGTAATGGAAATAAAAACAAAATAAACAAATGGGACCTAATGAAACTTAAAAGCTTTTGCACAGCAAAGGAAACCATAAACAAGACAAAAAGACAACCCTCAGAATGGGAGAAAATATTTGCAAATGAAGCAACGGACAAAGGATTAATCTCCAAAATACACAAACAGCTCATGGAGCTCAATATTAAAAAAACAAACAACCCAATTAAAAAATGGGCAGAAGACCTAAACAGACATTTCACCAAAGAAGACACCAAGAGGCACATAAAAAGATGCTCAACATCACTAATTATTAGAGACATGCAAATCAAAACTACAATGAGGTATCACCTCACACCGGTCAGAATGGCCATCATCAAAAAATCTACAAACAATAAATGCTGCAGACGGTGTGGAGAAAAGGGAACCCTTTTGCACTGTTGGTGGGAATGTAAATTGATACAGCCACTATGGAGAACAGTATGGAGGTTCCTTAAAAAACTAAAAATAGAACTACCATATGACCCAGCAATCCCACTACTGGGCATATACCCTGAGAAAACAATAATTCAAAAGGACACATATACCCCAATGTTCACTGTAGCACTATTTACAATAGCTAGGACATGGAAACAACCTAAATGTCCAACAACAGATGAATGGATAAAGAAGATGTGGTACATATATACAATGGAATATTAGCCATAAAAAGGAACAAAATTGGGTCATTTGTACAGATGTGGATGGACATAGAGACTGTCATACAGAGTGAAGTAAGCCAGGAAGAGAAAAACAAATATTGTATATTAATGCATATATGTGGAATCTAGAAAAATGGTACAGATGAACCTGTTTGTAGGGCAGGAATAAAGACGTAGGCATAGAGAATGGACATGTGGGCACGGAGGAGAAGGGGAGGGTGGAACAAATTGGGAGATTAGGTTTGACATAAATGCAGTACCATGTGTAAAACAGATAGCGAGTGTGAACCTGCTGTATAGCACAGGGAGCTTGGTGCTCTGTGACAACCTAGATGGGTGGGATGGGGGGGGTTGGGAGGGAGGTCCAAGAGGGAGGGGATATAGGTATACATATAGCTGATTCACTTCATTGTATAGCAGAAACTAACACACCATTGTAAAGCAATTTTACACCAGTAGAAATAAATTTAAAAAATAAAATTTTAAAAAAAGCGTTAGCAAAGGGTTACAGGTCTTAATCCAGAAAGAGTAGCACCCATACTACCAGGAATAGATGAGAAATCAATCTACGTCTACCAGGAATCAATAGGGTGCTTTTTCCATTCATAGAGCACCTTCATTGATGCGAATTGAGGGATTTTTCTTTGTCTTGGTTTTTCTTTCATAGGATGGAACAATTTTTTTCCCAGTGTCCTTTCTGTTCACACTATCTACAAATGTTTTTGTCAGTAGGTGATTGGCTGGGGAGTGGGACCACCAAGCTGTTTAATCTGCAGTGCCACAAGTTTGTGTCTCACAAACTTTTTGTTCTAAAGCCCTTTTGGAATATTCTGTCAGGTGGTGTTGTTCAGCTAAAGGAGATATTTCCCATTCTGTATTAGACAGGGTTCTCCAGAGAAACAGAACCAATAGGATTTATCAATATCTTTATCTATACATCTACATATCTAGATCATATATATGAAGAGAGAGAGAGAGAGAGAAAGATTGTAATGAATTGGCACATGTGATTATGGAGGCTGACAAGTCCCCAGACCTGCTGTCAGTACGCTGAAGACCCAGGAGAGCTGATGACATAGTTCCAGTTCAAATGCCAGCAAGCTCAAAACCCCAAAAGAAACAGTGTTTCAGTTCAAGTTCAAAGACAGGAAAGAAATGGCTGTCCCACCTCGAAGGCAGTCAGGCAGGAGCCATTCCCTCCTACAGGAGGGAGTCTTTTTGTTCTATTCAGGCTCTTAACTGGATGAGGCCCACTCACACTAGGAGGACCGCCTGCTTTACTTAGTCTATCGATTCCAATGTTCGTCTCATCTGGAAACACCCTTACAGACACACCCAGAACAATGACCGACATCTGAGCACCCCACGGCCCAGTCATGCTGACACGTAAAATCAACCATCACATTTTCTAATTTCTGCTTTTAAGTTAAGTCTCCAATTCTAGGTTCATCTCCTAACAAAATGAGATGCAAGGATGCTGTTCCATCAGCACCTTCTTTAACGTTCAAATGTTGTTGGAAGGTATTTTCTAGTCTATCCCAAAACTCTTCTACAGTTTCATCTTTCTGTTTGCCTGACTGACTTGCGGTTCAATCAGTTTTTATTGGAAATGTTTCAAGTATGGGTTTAAGAGACTTTGACCTAATTTTCTAGCCCTTTTTGGACCTTGAGGTTTATTGTGAAAAGAGGGATCCTACAGATCCCAACAGGACCCGGGGTTCTGAGTTAGTCCAATCAGCTTTAGCCATTCAGAATTTAGCATCTGAGCCTCCACCTAACATGTGTACAAGCTGACGCAAGTCAGATAACCCTGGGTCCTATGCACCCAAAAGAATTCTAAATTCTTCTGTGAATATTTTCTAGTCATGTTTGGGTTTAGGGAAATCTTTCAGTGTAGCTCTTAATGTAACTCAGATCCAAAGCTGACATTCTACAGTTGCTTTCGTACCTGGCTCATGGGAAGGATGGATCTTCAGAAGCAACCGACATTTGGGGTTTTTAGGAGCACTGCTGGAAAAAGGTAGAGTCTGGACATGGGCAAAAGGAGAGAGATCAGAAGGTTAAGGGGCAAGAGGGCTGGAGGATACAGGGAGGAAAACAAGAGTGGGTGGGTTACCAGGGGAGTGAGTCTAGTTGTTTTGCTTACGTTTGTCCAATTGCTCTATAGCCTTGGCCAAAGAATCTTTTAATGAAGCAGTTTTTTACTCAGAATATTTCTGGGGAGGCCTCTGCGTACCAATCCAAACAACGCAGCCCACTGGGCCTTTGAAACCTTTTCCCTTTTCTTTTCTAAAGCACCTCTTCAATGAACAATTTTGTTCAAATCAAACGTTCCCTGAGTGGCCACCAAAGGCCCAAATAAACCCCGGTAAAGTTATGCCATTTAGAAAGAGAAGCATAAGAATTATTATTTTGATAAGAGCACATAGAAGATGTAGGAGTTTTTCCTGGCAAAGCAGAGGATTTAGACTTAGACAACCCCATGAAATGTGGCAACGGTCGGCATGAACATACGATAGTCCCCTCTTATCTGCAAGTACAAGACTCCCGTGGATGCCCGAAACCATGGATAGTACTAAACCCTACACATACTACGTTTTTCCCTGAACGTACATACCTATGATCAAGTTTAATTTATAGATTAGGCACAATAAGACTAATAACAATAATAATAAAATAGGACAATTATAACGATATACTGTAATAAAAAGTTATGTAAATATGGTCTCTCTCAAAATATTGTACAAATTTATGCCTTTTCCATCTTTAAGATAATTTTAACTGGTCTTTAACTGCGACCATAACTTTTGTACTCTGAGGTGCAACAGTAAATCTAACATGAATTTCTTTTTCCTTTCACAATGTCACAGAGAGAAGATTCGTTCTTACCGTAGATCTCAGCAACCTCAGCATATGATTTTCTTTCCTTCTTTGGCAGAGAACTTTCATCTTTTCACTTCAAGGAAGCACTTTACAGCTTCTCTTTGGCATATCTGAATTGCCAGTGTCATGACTCTGGCGCTTTGAGGCCATTATTAAGTAAAATCAGGGTCACTTGAACACACGCACTGCAATACCGTGAGGCGCTCAGGGACAAACGGCAGGACGAGCTGGGCAAAGGGATGACTTCCGTCTGGGCGGGACCAAGTGGGATCCCGCGAGATTTCATCACGCTTCTCAGAACCGCGCTCGATTTAAAACTGGTGGGGGGTTGCCCGGTGGCGCAGTGGTTGGGAGTCCGCCTACCGACGCAGGAGACGCGGGTTCGTGCCCCGGTCCGGGAGGATCCCACATGCCGCGGAGCGGCTGGGCCCGTGAGCCATGGCCGCTGAGCCTGCGCGTCCGGAGCCTGTGCTCCGCAACGGGAGAGGCCGCAACAGTGAGAGGCCCGCGTACCGCAAAAAAAAAAAAAAAAATATTTTCAGACCACGGTTGACCCCAAGTAACTGAAACCACAGCAAAGTGAAAACGTAGACCTGACAATTTGTACCCCTAACCCCCGACCGCAGACGGATAAACCAGAGCATGCTCTCTCTGCATGAAAGCCAAGCTCTCTGGACCCAAAATGGACGTGGAAAGCAAAACCTCAGCTGGTTTTATTGGTGATTCACAACAAAGTTTGTCCAAAGAGATGCCAGTCCAGTGAGATCTGCAAAGTCTGTGTGGTAGGTTCAAACAGCAGGTTTATGTGTTCTGTGTGTTCTACGGTGATTCTCCTTAGGACAAACACTTTGAGACACCACAACACAAAACAGCAACACGAAAGACAGCTAGGTGTGATGAAAAGGAACGGCCTGACACCGCCAAGGATGCTAAACAAATGGGAACCGATAATGAAACCCGGTACCAACCTGAGAATAAATAGTCAAGAAACAACGCGTGGAGAGCAGAGTTCAGACCCAGTCCTGACTGACCATGTCCTCTCGGACTCGACAAGCCTCCAGCAGAAGGGACGGGGGTCTCTGTGGGTGCTACTGACCCTGGGTGAAGGCTGGGGTCTGCAGTGACAGTACAAATCAGGTTTCTGCGGGACCTCAGGATAACTGTGAAATAAACCAAGACCACCAAAATGAGAGCAAGCAGCGGTTATTTATCCGGAGCCTGCTGGAGCAAGGCAGGCAGCCACCTTCACTTGCGTTTGGCAGAGACTCGAAGGCAGGCAGAGGAGGGGGAAAGCTTTACAGCGGACAAAGGAATGAATTCAAGTACGCCCTGACTGGAGGCTGCTGGCAGGCGGAATCTGCAGAAAGACTAAGTCGGAGGGGGGCATCCTAGGTGATTGGCGAGGGGGCGTGTTTGGTTTTCTCTAATTGGTCCTAAGTTGGAAGCAGGGACAAAAATTAGGTTAGCAATCAAGTCCTGGTTGTTTGGGGCCAACCGTTACAGGGTTTATTGTTTGGCTTCCTGGATTGTTGGCTAGAAAACAGCAGTCTGATACCCACAAGCCTGACTTGCAGATTGTACGCTGGCTTCCGGTAGGTAATGGGTTGGTTTCCTGGGCCAGCTGCTGTGGATTGTGGGTCAGAGTTCTGTTTTTACATATGGTTTGGCCACTGTTTGTGTGTTCAGTATCTCCCAACCTTATAGGGGAGGTACTATTATTCTCATTTTTGCAAATGAGGAGAGTGTGACACAGTGCCGCAGTTCATGGTAGAGCAAGAATTCAAACTAAGGCACTCTGTCTACAGTCTGTGCCCTCAGCCCCACAGGCAGCTGCCTCCAGTGTTCCCGTCTTGGTGGTGGGTCCATTCTAGAAATTTCTTTCCTGCAAAAAAGTTTAAATCTCTGTTCTTCTCCCCAGTTGTTTGGAGTGCTACCCACCTTTTTTTTTTTTTTTCTGGCCGCACTGCACAGCTTGTGGGATCTTAGTTCCCAAGACCAGGGATTGAACCCGGGCCCTCGGCAGTGAGAGAGCAGAGTCCTAACCACTGGACTGCCAGGCGCATTTTTGCAGCTCAACCAAAGAAGACGAGAGCTTGACTTTGGCATGCTAAAGCACGAGGCCATGTAGTGTATTGTTACATTAGTAACTAATGAAATCATTTTTTTTTGTTTTTTAGTTTTGTTTGTGATTGTCTTCCCTGATAAGACTAAGAAAGGAGAATTTTTATGATCAGGTTCCCTGGAAGCAGACCCTGAAACAGAGATTAGTATGCAGTAAGTGTATTACAGAAAGGTCTTGGACACAACCCCTGTGTGAGGCAGAGGGGGGAAGCAGAATGAGGAGGGAATGGGAGAGAAACTGAGCTACAATGCGGCCTTGACAAAGGCCTCGGGCCCCCCCACCAGCCCCCTGGGGCACAAGGAAGCTGCGATGGCCCTTCCGAGTTGGCCTGCACTACAGCAAGGGCGTCTGGCCTTCTATTCCTCCAGAAACTGGTCAATAGATCAGGCTGCCCCCCCCCAACAACAGCTGTGGGCAATTTCCAGAGGGAGCCGAAGGCTACAGGCTTTTCTGGCTGCGCTCCCAGAAGCTGGGAGAATATAGGGGAATCAGTGTCATAGTATCAATGACAGAAAATCTGTGTGAAGCAGAAAATATCTTTAAGAAAGCAGAAACTCTAAGAAATTATTCCTCAGAAACGTCTAACGATTTTCGAAAGGTCTTTAGAGTGCTAATTGCTGGTGGTGTCATAGTTGGCTGCACTTAAGATGCAAGCAGTGGAGCCCAAAAGGAACAACCCCTGAATGCAGATGTGACAGCCGTCTGGGTAAGTGAACTAAGAGAAATATGTACCCTGAAATGTCAGGGGTGGTGGTTTATTGCCCTAGTTTGTTCTGAAGATATCTTGGGTCCCAGCTTGATCCTCATTCACGCCGCAAACTTTACGGTTTCCTTAGGACACCAGTATAAGTGCATGAGATTTGGTTCCTGAACTGGAGTTAGACGAGAGCATGGGTAGGTCAGTGAGTCCTTTGGATTTAAGAGTGGCTTCTCTACCTACTCGAGGTGTAAGTTTTGTGATCCCTGAGCCAGGGACGTCTCCTTCGAACTCTGGGTAACTCAGCTGCGATCTGGAAAGAGACAGAAAGCTCCTTGAGGAGGGGGCGGGGCAACAGAATGGAAGAAGAAAATGGAGTGGGGCAGGGTTACAGGGAAGAGAAAGGGAGAAGGGAGAAAAAAGAAGTAAAATAAGACTAAAAAGAGGGAGGCTGCTTACAGCGTCCTACCTGAACACCAGGGACAGATTAGAAAACATTCCACGATTCTTTCTTCCTCATGGCTCTAAGATTAAGTTGGCTTTGCAAGTAATTTCCTGGTAGAGATCATATGCCCCTCTCCCCACCTACCAAGGCTGGTTTTATTTGGGGAGAATAAAACATTATTCTACCGACCAGCATTTTCCTAGGGGAGAAAGCAGGAAACCTTTATAACATTTCCTACCCATCACTTTTAGCAAATAATCTACAGAAAGACACAAATCATGCAACCAAACCCTCCCCACTTATAATAAAGAAAATGGGTGAGAGACAAAGCCAGGAAGAGTAACACCCCATAATAACTCAGTAGGGAAAGCTAAAAGCAATCTTTTCAATTCACACTAAAAGTAAGGCTATGAAAAGGAATCATCTATTTTTCAAGTGATTTGCTCTTTATAACAAAGTGTTCAATGCAGGGGAAAAAACGCTTAACAGTTCAGAAAATAACTTTGAAAGTTCATATACGAGAGCATTTTCTCAAAATGCTTCACCTACCAAAAAACCTATACCATCTGTGGGAGAAAATGGAGTTTGTCAAATGTTGAAGAGCCCAGTAAATGCATCTTTTAGATTTTCTAAATATCTTAATAGAAAATCATTCTCTTTATGACACTGAAAGATCCCTTCAGAATATTAAGCATACATTTCTTCCAAAAGTGCAGTAGTTTGCGATTTGGATTTTTCTACTTTTTCACAGGTCTCTTAGCAAAATATTTAGGTTCTCCTGGCCTCCTGCTCAGACAGCTGAAGTCTTTATAGTTTCAGGCAGGTTTTGGAAACTTGCTTTTTTTTTTTTTTTTTTTGCGGTACTCGGGCCTCTCACTGTTGTGGCCTCTCCCGTTGCGGAGCACAGGCTCCGGACGCGCAGGCTCAGCGGCCATGGCTCACGGGCCTAGCCGCTCCGCGGCATGTGGGATCCTCCGGGACCGGGGCACGAACCCGTGTCCCCTGCATCGGCAGGCGGACTCTCAACCACTGTGCCACCAGGGAAGCCCGGAAACTTGCTTTTTTGACTTACAACTACTTCTCGTATCGTTTTCTAAAAAGTCATTCTTACACAGACTTAGCTAAAACTCAGGTAATCTGAAGCACACTCATATTGGAAGGATGTTAGAAAGTATAACCCTTGTGCTATGTAACAGGATTATTTCTTCCTCTTAGTTTTATTGTTTGGAGTTCAACTTATAAAAGCTTAGAATATATGAGGGATCCTTATAATGATTAAAGGTTACTAAGACAGGTCATAGGTATTTGGGAGCCAATTAAATATTGGTTATTTGCACAAAGTTGTTCTTTGTGGTCACTTCTGAAGAGGTTTTTGTTTCATTTTGTTTCTCTTTATTTTGATATTAGAAGAGCCTCCTTCCTTGGTGTAGGGAAACTTTCACTTTTGTATTAAGCCATCAAAGTTTTTTTTCTTTTTTTTTTTTTACATACTTAAACTGGAAATTTTATTGAAGCAATTCATAAGGTTGAACCATTTAGCCAAGAATTTGCTGTAAATTTTCACGGTAGGGGGTGGGGGCAGGGAGACAGTTTCTAATTCCCTTTCCTTCTTACCAAACTCTGCTTCTAACACCATCACCAAGTCTGCCTCCCCTGGCGATGACGGTGTCATCTCTAAATGTGGCACATCTTACTTCTTTATTTAGTGTTAGGTGGCAGTACTGTTACTATTTTCACAGATATAAAAAAAATGGGTTCATGTAGGCAGACATTCCCCAGTGACCATAAAATATTATACAAAGTAAAACCCCAGTTTCATTGACATTCTGGGACCCTGGGATTTCACAGTCACGGTGTCTCTAATTTAGCGACTTCTCCACCTCAACAAGGTCCTGAAATTTTATATGACCTATTTCTATAACTCGTTCCATTTTGTGCAGTATTATGTATCCCCTGGCAGACATCACTTGGAAGGAAGGGACTCTCGGCAGAGAGCAAAGTACCATATCACAAAGAAGGCAAAATGCCCACAGAAAATGCAGGGATACATTGATGTATGCAGTCTGTCCCAGGCGGGGAGGGTAAATAAAAACTGATCACTTCAGCTGTGCTCCTGTTTCCTAAACGCTAGTCTTGTAAAGTGCGGACCCTTGCTGGGCTGGTGAAGGTGACAGTTCACGATTTCATCGGCCTCAGGGCTAAGAATTTAATTTGCTTTTCCTTCAGGTTTTGAAGTGATACTGCTCTCCTTTTCCCATGAGCACAGAGAGACCGACATCAATGCAAAAGAGAGAATTGGTTTGTTTCAGTGTTAGCAAATCGCCCCAGTTGTGCTTAGTATAGATTTTGGTGAAATTCTATGGTCTGTTTTGTACTAAGCCAAGAAAATAACTAAGGTGCTCTGAGAGTTTAGAGGAGTCAGAAGTTTTCATTTCAGTAGATCCCTCAAGGTTTCACAAGGGAGGTGACACTGGAACTGGGCTTTGAAGGGAGAGCAGGGTTTCAATCGACAGAGAGCATTCTAGAAAGACAGAGCAGCATAAAAGTGCTGGGCACCATGGCAAACGTGGTTGGGTACAGGTGCACAGACTTTTCTTTTTTTTTTTAAACATCTTTACTGGAGTATAATTGCTTTACAATGGTGTGTTAGTTTCTGTTCTATAACAAAGTGAATCAGCTATACGTATACATATATCCCTATACCCCTCCCTCTTGTGTCTCCCTCCCACCCTCCCTATCCCACCCCTCTAGGTGGTCACAGAGCACCGAGCTGATCTCCCTGTGCCATGCAGCTGCTTCCCACTAGCTATCTATTTTACATTTGGTAGTGTATATATGTCCATGCCACTCTCTCACTTTGTCTCAACTTACCCTTCCCCCTCTGTGTCCTCAAGTCCATTCTCTACATCTGCATCTTTATTCCTGTCCTGCCCCTAGGTTCTTCAGAACCTTTTTTTTTTTTTTTAGATTCCATATATATGTGTTAGCATATGGTATTTGTTTTTCTCTTTCTAACTTACTTCACTCTGTATAACAGTCTCTAGGTCCAACTACTTCACTACAAAAAACTCAATTTCCTTTCTTTTTATGGTTGAGTAATATTCCATTGTATATATGTGCCACATCTTCTTTATCCATTCATCTGTTGATGGACACTTAGGTTGCTTCCAAGTCCTGGCTATTGTAAACAGAGCTGCACTGAACACTGTGGTACATGACTCTTTTGAATTATGGTTTTCTCAGGCTATATGCCCAGTAGTGGGATTGCTGGGTCATATGGTAGTTCTATTTTTAGTTTTTTAAGGAACCTCCATACTGTTCTCCATAGTGGCTGTATCAATCTACATTCCCACCAACAGTGCAGGAGCGTTCCCCTTTCTCCACACCCTCTCCAGCATTTATTGTTTGTAGACTTTTGGACGATGGTCATTTTGACCAGTGTGAGGTGATACCTCATTGTAATTTTGATTTGCATTTCTCTAATGATTAGTGATTTTGAGCATCCTTTCATGTGTTTGTTGGCAATCTGTATACCTTCTTGGGAGAAATGACTATTTAGATCTTCTACCCATTTTTGCATTAGGTTGTTTGTTTTTTTTGATATTGAGCTGCATGAGCTGCTTGTATATTTTGGAGATTAATCCTTTGTCGTTTGCAAACATTTTCTCCCATTCTGAGGGTTGTCTTTTTGTCTTGTTTACGGTTTCCTTTGCTGTGCAAAAGCTTTTAAGTTTCATTAGGTCCCATTTGTTTATTTTTGTTTTTATTTCCATTTCTCTAGGAGGTGGGTCAAAAAGGATCTTGCTGTGATTTATGTCAAAGAGTGTTCTGCCTATGTTTTCCTCTAAGAGTTTTAGAATGTCTGGCCTTACATTTAGGTCTTTAATCCATTTTGAGTTTATTTTTGTGTATGGTGTTAAGGAGTGTTCTAATTTCATTCTTTTACATGTAGCTGTCCAGTTTTCCCAGCACCACTTATTGAAGAGGCTGTCTTTTCTCTATTGTATATTCTTGCCTCCTTTATCAAAGATAAGGTGACCATATGTGTATGGGTTTACCTCTGGGCTTTCTATCCTGTTACATTGATCTATATTTCTGTTTTTGTGCCAGTCCCATACTGTCTTGATTACTGTAGATTTGTAGTATAGTCTGAAGGCACAGAGCCTGATTCCTCCTGCTCCATTTTTCTTTCTCAAGATTGATTTGGCTATTCGAGGTCTTTTGTGTTTCCATACAAATTGTGAAATTTTTTCTTCTAGTTCTGTGAAAAATACCAGTGGTAGTTTGATAGGGATTGCATTGAATCTGTAGATTGCATTGGGTAGTAGAGTCATTTTCACAATGTTGATTCTTCCAGTCCAAGAACATGGTATATCTCTCTGTCTGTATTATCTTTAACTTCTTTCATCAGTGTCTTATAGTTTTCTGCATACAAGTCTTTTGTCTCCTTATGCAGGTTTATTCCTAGGTATTTTATTCTTTTTGTTGCAATGGTAAATGGGAGTGTTTCCTTAATTTCTCTTTCAGATTTTTCATCATTAGTGTATAGGAATGCTAGAGATTTCTGTGCATTAATTTTATATCCTGCTACTTTACCAAATTCACTGATTAGCTCTAGTAGTTTTCTGGTAGCATCTTTGGGAATCTCTATGTATAGTATCATGTCATCTGCAAACAGTGACAGTTTTACTTCTTCTTTTCTGATTTGGATTCCTTTTATTTATTTTTCTTCTTTGACTGCTGTGGCTAAAACTTCCAAAACTATGTTGAATAATAGTGGTGAGAGTGGACAACCTTGTCTTGTTCCTGATCTTAGTGGAAATGGTTTCAGTTTTTCACCATTGAGAATGATGTTAGCTGTGGGTTTGTCATATATGGCCTTTATTATGTTTAGGTAAGTTCCCTCTATGCCTACTTTCTGGAGAGTTTTATCATAAATGGGTGTTGAATTTTGTTGAAAGCATTCTGCATCCATTGAGATGATCATATGGTTTTTCTCCTTCAATTTGTTACTGTAGTTTATCACATTGATTGATTTGCGTATATTGAAGAATCCTTGCATTCCTGGGATAAACCCCACTTGATCATGGTGGATGATCCTTTCAGTGTGCTGTAGGATTCTGTTTGCTAGTATTTTGTTGAGGATTTTTGCATCTATGTTCATCAGTGATATTGGCCTGTAGTTTTCTTTCTTTGTGACATCTTTTTCTGGTTTTGGTATCAGGGTGATGGTGGCTTCATATAATGAGTTGGGAAGTGTTCCTCCCTCTGGAAGATTTTGAGAAGGATAGGTATTAGCTCTTCTCTAAGTGGTTGATAGAATTCGCCTTTGAAGCCATCTGGCCCTGGGCTTTTGTTTGTTGGAAGATTTTTGATCACAGTGTCAATTTCAGTGCTTGTGATTGGTCTTTTTATATTTTCTATTTCTTCCTGGTTCAGTCTCGGGAAGTTGTGCTTTTATAATAATTTGTCCATTTCTTCCAGACTGTCCATTTTATTGGCATATAGTTGCTTGTAGTAATCTCGCATGATCTTTTGTATCTCTACAGTGTCAGTTGTTACTTCTCCTTTTTCATTTCTAATTCTATTGATTTGAGTCTTCTCCCTTTTATCTTTTTTTTTTTTTTTTTTTTTTTTTCGGTACATGGGCCTCTCACTGTTGTGGCCTCTCCCATTGCGGAGCACAGGCTCCAGACGCGCAGGCTCAGCGGCCATGGCTCACGGGCCCAGCCGCTCTGCGGCATGTGGGATCTTCCCGGACCGGGGCACGAACCCGTGTCCCCTGCATCGGCAGGCGGACTCTCAACCACTGCGCCACCAGGGAAGCCCTCCCTTTTTTTCTTGATGAGTCTGGCTAGTGGTTTATCAATTTTGTTTATCTTCTCAAAAAAACAGCTTTTAGTTTTATTGATCTTAACTATTGTTTCCTTCATTTCTTTTTCATTTCTTTCTGATCTGATCTTTATGATTTCTTTCCTTCTGCTAACTTTGGGGGTTTTTTTGTTCTTCTTTCTCTAATTGCTTTAGGTGTAAAGTTAGTTGTTTATTTGAGATGTTTCTTGTTTCTTGAGGTAGGTTTGTATTGCTATAAACTTCCCTCTTAGAACTGCTTTTGCTGCATCCCATAGGTTTTGGGTCATCGTGTTTTCGTTGTCATTTGTTTCTAGGTATTTTTTGATTTCCTCTTTGATTTCTTCAGTGATCTCTTGGTTATTTAGTAGTGTATTGTTTAGCCTCCATGTGTTTGTATTTTTTACAGATTTTTTCCCGTAATTGATATCTAGTCTTATAGAATTATGGTCAGAAAAGATACTTGATACGATTTCAATTTTCTTAAATTTACCAAGGCTTGATTTGTGACCCAAGATATGATCTATCCTGGAGAATGTTCCATGAGCACTTGAGAAGAAAGTGTATTCTGTTGTTTTTGCATGGAATGTCCTACAAATGTCAATTAAGTCCATATTGTTTAATGTATCATTTAAAGCTTGTGTTTCCTTATTTATTTTCATTTTGGATGATCTATCCATTGGTGAAAGTGGGGTGTTAAAGTCCCCTACTATGATTGTGTTACTGTCGATTTCCCCTTTTATGGCTGTTAGCATTTGCCTTAAGTATTGAGTTGCTCCTATGTTGGGTGCATAAATATTTACAATTGTTATATCTTCTTCTTGGATTGATCCCTTATTCATTATGTAGTGTCCTTCTTTGTCTTTTGTAATAGTCTTTATTTTAAAGTCTATTTTGTCTGATATGAGAATTGCTACTCCAGCTTTCTTTTGATTTCCATTTGCATGGAATATCTTTTTCCATCCCCTCACTTTCAGTCTGTATGTGTCCTTAGGTCTGAAGTGGGTCTCTCGTAGACAGCATATATACAGGTCTTGTTTTTGTATCCATTCAGCCAGCGTATATCTTTTGGTTGGAGCATTTAATCCATTTACATTTAAGGTAGTTATCGATATGTGTGTTCCTATTACCGTTTTCTTAATTGTTTTGGGTTTGTTATTGTAGGTCTTTTCCTTCTCTTGTGTTTCCTGCCTAGAGAAGTTTCTTTAGGATTTGTTGTAAAGCTGGTTTGGTGGTGCTGAATTCTTTTAGCTTTTGCTTGTCTGTAAAGGTTTTAATTTCTCCATCAAATCTGAATGAGATCCTTGCTGGGTAGAGTAAGCTTGGTTGTAGGTTTTTCTCTTTCATCACTTTAAATATGCCCTGCCACTCCCTTCTGGCTTGCAGAGTGTCTGCTGAGAGATCAGCTGTTAACCTTATGGGGATTCCCTTGTATGTTATTTGTTGCTTTTCCCTTGCTGTTTTTAATATTTTTTCTTTGTATTTAATTTTTGATAGTTTGAGTTACATGTGTCTGGGCATGTTTCTCCTTGGATTTATCCTGTATGGGACTCGCTGTACTTCCTGGACTTGATTGACTATTTCCTTTTCCATATTAGGGAAGTTTTCAACTATAGTCTCTTCAAATATTTTCTCAGTCCCTTTCTTTTTCTCTTCTTCTTCTGGGACCCCTATAATTCGAATGTTTGTGCATTTAATATTGTCCCAGAGGACTCTGAGACTGTCCTCAATTCTTTTCATTATTTTTTCTTTATTCTTCTCTTTGATAGTTATTTCCAATATTTTATCTTCCAGGTCACTTATCCGCTCTTCTGCCTCAGTTATTCTGCTATTGATTTCTTCTAGAGAATTTTTAATTTCATTTATTGTGTTGTTCATTATTGTTTGTTTGCTCTTTAGTTCTTCAAGGTCCTTGTTAAACGTTTCTTGTATTTTCTCCATTCTATTTCCAGGATTTGCGGTCATCTTTACTATCATTACTCTGAATTCTTTTTTAGGTAGACTGCCTATTTCCTCTTCATTTGTTTGGTCTGGTGGGTTTTTACCTTGCTCCTTCATCTGCTGTGTATTTCTCTGTCTTCTCATTTTGCCTAACTTACTGTGTTTGGGGTCTCCTTTCAGCAGGCTGCAGGTTCATACTTCCTGTTGCTTTTAATGTCTGCCCCAGGTGGCTAAGGTTGGTTCAGTGGGTTGTGTAGGCTTCCTGGTGGATGGGACTGGTGCCTGTGTTCTGGTGGATGAGGCTGGATCTTATCTTTCTGGTGGGCAGGACTGTGTCCGGTAGTGTGTTTGGGGTGTCTGTGAACTTATTATGATTTTAGGCAGCCTCTCTGCTAATGGGTGGGGTTGTGTTCCTGTCTTGCTAGTTGTTTGGCATAGGGTGTCCAGCACTGTAGCTTGCTGGTCATTGAGTGGAGTTGGGTCTTAGAGTAGAGATGGAGATCTCTGAGAGAGCTTTCGCCATTTGATATTACCTGGGGCCGGGAGGTCTCTGGTGGACCAATGTCCTCAACTCGGCTCTCCCACCTCAGAAGCTCAGGGCTGACACCCGGCTGGAGCACCAAGACTCTGTCAGCCACCCAGCCAGGTATGTGGCAAGTTTCTTGCCTTTTGAGAAGTCTGAGGTCTTCTGCCAGCATTCAGTAGGTGTTGTGTAGGAGTTCCACATGTAGATGTATTTTTGATGTATTTGTGGGGAGGAAGGTGATCTCCACATCTTATTCCTCCGCCATCTTGAAGCTATCAACTTTTCTGAACTCCTGACAGATAATAAAATATCCTTCAGTTACTTTTAGTCATAAAAATAGCTTCAATTCAAAAGTTAAAATACCTAGTCGCATATTAACAGTAAAAGTCCCAGAACTTGACTTAGCCATACATTTTCTCCCTCCCTCACATTTTGCTGCCTTCAGATCAGAAGTGGGGAAGCGGGTGTGTGTTTCTTGTGCCCTTTACTGTCTCCTAACTACTTCCTCTCCTATGGGGAAGCTACAGTCTAACCCCTCCGGGGCCAAAAGTGGGTGGCAGTCAAGCGAGGTTCTTGCTTGACTCATATTTCCAGAGGGGTCTGGCTGTTAATTACACATGGATTGTGGTGGTACTTTCCATGGGCTCATCAGAAGGTCCCTGAATTTCCCATGACCCCAGAAAGCTCCCTGGCAACACCTTCAACCCTTGGGCATCCAGAGGTGCACTACCAGCCTCCTCGTGCTGAGTTTTCCTCACTCTGTCAGTCCACCCTACACCACAGGCCCCCAAAAGACCCCACACCAGGCATCTCTCCCGCTTGGTCCACATGTATCCACAGGAAACAATCACACATCCTTTAGTCAAACTCTAGGGGAGAAGGCTGCTCCCAGTACAGCAAGCACCTCTCCCAGCTCTGACACCAGAGCAGCTTTGAGTCCTTCTCCCACCCTCTGGAATTCCCATGCAGCTGTCAGACCCCAGTCCTCTGTGTCTCCCAGGTGTGGGGAACACATTTCAAAGCTGTCCAGTTGGCTCCATGGAAACCCTTGCAAATAAAGAGTTAGAAAAGAAGACTGTCACCTCTTTCCCAAAGGGGACAATTGTCTGTGCATACGTATCCATCACTGGAAAAATGGAATAAATGACATTTATTTAAATGGGATCACACCACTTTTTAAAAATGTATTGAATTTAATTTCACTTGAATTTAACGGACAGAAAATTGTGAAATCAGGTCAGTGTTCTTTCTTCTCAAGAGATACTGTTTCTTAAAATATCCTTCTAAGGATAAGAAAAAAGATTGAGGAAAACTTAGTTTTCAGTCATTCTTTCTTTTTTCTTGTATTTTAAAATTTTAGACATAATTGACTAACTCTCTGCTATGAAAGAAGAAGTTTTCACATATCCCTTCTTCCAACTGCTTGATTTTTCTTAGTTATATTATTGTTTTACATTGTTCAGATTTATATCATTTACTTGGTATTCTGTAACCATGATTCTTATGGGTTTTAGTGTGAGATCTATATTTAAATGGATTCAAGATACCCACCAGTGATTTTATCACAAGGTCTCTATTCTTATGTCCTTTATTTTGATTGAACACTTATTTTTCTAGATTCATTGATAAAGAAATTTTCTTGAGTATTGCATGTCTTGAATGCTTTATGTTAGGCAATGCCTGCCAGAAGTCTTTATTTGAAGGGCATCTTCATTGGCTATAATATTCTTTGGTCAAAATTTCGTCCCTTCAGAATTTTATGGATATTATTCCATGGTCTTCTGGCACTAAATATTGGGGAGGTGGGGGAGGTAAAAGGAGAAGAGAAAGAAAATGAAAAAGAAATACATTTAAAATCAAACTAGGACCTTTTTTGTTTGTTTAAAGTTGGTTTGGCTTAGGGTTTAAGAAATTGTTATGAAGGTGCAATTCAATTCATTATTCTGGAAATTAACCTGACTGGTTCAAGTTTGGCATTCATGGTTGGTTCACTGTGTCTCAAGATTTTGATTTATAGGAAATTGTATAGTCATGTGCATGAAAACACACACAGACACACATACACACACACCCAGTAAACACTGGATCCCAGCAAAAATGATAAAGATGACTTGACTTCTGTTTCTCATCGCAAATCATTTACCTGACTTAAAAAATGCCCATAAAGGAATTCCCTGGTGGCACAGTGGTTAGGAATCCACCTGCCAATGCAGGGGACATGGGTTCAATTCCTGGTCTGAGAAGATCCCATGTGCCATGGAGCAACTAAGCCCATGTGCCACAACTACTGAGCTTGCACTCTAGAGCCCACAAACCACAACTACTGAGCCTGCATGCCACAACTACTGAAACCTGCACACCTAGATCCCGTGCTCCGCAGCAAGCCACCGCAATGAGAAGCCCACGCACCACAACGAAGAGTAGCCCCCATTTGATGCAACTAGAGAAAGCCCACGCACAGCAACGAAGACCCGATACAGCCCAAAATACATAAATAAATAAGTTTATTTTTTTTTAATGCCCATAAAACTGGTGGCTTCTGATGTGGTACATATATACAATGGAATATTACTCAGCCATAAAAAGGTATGAAATAGGGTCATTTGTAGAGATGTCGATGGACCTAGAGACTGTCATTACAGAGTAAAGTAAGAAAGAGAAAAACAAATATCGTATATTAACGCATATATGTGGAATCTAGAAAAATGGTACAGATGAACCAGTTTGCAAGGCAGAAATAGAGCCACTGATGTAGAGAACAAACGTATGGACACCAAGAGGGGGAAACAGGAGGGGTGGGATGAATTGGGAGATTGGGATTGACATATATACACTAATATGTATAAAATAGATAACTAATGAGAACCTGCTGTATAGCACAGGGAACTCTTCTTCACTGTACAGGTGAAACTAACTCAACATTGTAAAACAACTATACCCCAATTAAAAAAAAAAACTAGTAGCTTCTGAATAGGGCATTTCATCACCAAAATCAGGGTTAGAGCTATCTGAATTAAATATGTTCTTCCCCATTAGGGAAATTGAAATTTTGGAAGCAGGCTAACTGGTAGGTTCTGAAATCACATATCTCTAAATGCAAGGCAATTTTCTTTATTATGTTATATTGAATTAGCACACTTGAAAAATTAGTTACCTTTTTCATATCGTTAAAGCCAGGCAACACATTATTTTATTTATAATTCAATACCTCAGTTCACTTGACAGAACTCTGAGCAGACTTACTGAATGATCAGCAGGCAGGGATCCTGGCATATGAATTATGGAGGAGACCCGCCAAGGTACATAGCAAGATTAGGTAGTAAGGATATAACAATCTGGTTGTAACATTTTTGAAGGGCAGAGTTCATCTGATTAATTACAAAGTTACAGTGGAAACCCAGAGCATTTCTGGGAATTGATGGTCATCTGGGAATTTCGGACTTTGTTCACCCCCATTATGCCCAGCCGCTCACTAATCCCTCTGGAATTCCATGTTGCTGATCTTACTGTACTGTTGGAATCACTTCCGCAGTCGTCCTCCAGCCCTTCCACCACCACGACCACCATCACCTTGCCATTTGAAATTAATCTAGAGTTCTTGAAAGAGAATGGCTGGGTGATGCAGTTCCTGGTGTTGGTAGGAGAGAGGAGACGGAAATGATACGTACCCTAGGCTTCAAAGATGCTCTCTATGACAGTGCAATTCTACCTTCAAGACCTAGAATCTGCGTGGAAACTAGACATAATCATGAGATTCATGAAGTGATGACTAAGCATTGCTCTCATTCTGTATAGGAGGCTGTGGGTTGAGTTCTCTGTGGTGGGGAGGGCCGGGGTAGATGAGAAAAGAAAGTTTAAGAAGCTCCTTTCTAGACTGTGAGGAGCCACACACTTTTTTCAATACAGGTCAAAGGAAGATTTCCACTTGAGATCAGGTAAGTAAATCTCATGCCCTGCAGGTAGGAACTAATGAACAGACTTAGATTCAAATTCTGGCTGCTCTATAAGTGACTAAACAGATCCCAGTTTTTCTCTGGCTTATAAAAACTGGCTCAGAGTAAACAACTCTTCCTTTCCCTCCGAATCTTGACACATTAGCCGAGCACCACGTGAAGAGAAAACCGAAGCAAATTATATCTGGTTTTCCTGTGTACCGTATCACCTGACATTTCCAAACGTGAGCACTAGGTGGTGCTCTTGAACCACTGAGGTCAATGTTCCTTTAGTTACTCCCCGTGCGAAAATGATGAGACAGAGGTTCAAAAAGAAAGGAACGGATGGGGTTCTTGGTGCTTAAAACTGTATAATTCAAAGGAGTCTATAAAAATAATGAACTGACCCTATTAGGGACTAAGACAAAGGGGGTTTAGGGGCCTTGCCAAGTCCCACATCTCTAAGGCTTAGGGTTCCAGCAGCCCCCTTTTCTCTTTGTTCCTCATTCTTCTGGGTACACTGCACTCCCCAGCTTAAATATCCCTACCCTTAATCAGCTGCAATAAACCTCTGAGGAAATTTAAAAGTTTATATTCAGAAATGTTAAGACCGTGCCTTGGATAACCGATTCATGAACCAGGGTATTTCATCAACTTCCAAATATTTTATTATTCCAATTATTTTCTTAAAAGTTTCTGGTATACCCACCCTTTTGTATCTTTTGTTAAATGAAAATACTTACTCTGGTACAATCTATCCAGTGCCCTTAAATATTAAAATTACCTAACTCCCCTTTCTTTGACCAAACCACTAGGTAGCTTCTGATTATATGTAATGTGGCTTCCCCTGTAGCCTTCCTATAGGCAAAGAATGAGAACAGCTAATGTTTATTATTCCTACAGCATGCTTAGAACTATGATAAAGGCTGTACTTCATTTAATTCTCCAATCACTCTTCCTCTTCTGTAAAATAACGTTGATAAATGAGGCTTAGAGAGGATTGATCTGCTCAAGGTCACAGTTACAAGTTGTCAACCCAGGCTAATTCCAAAGTTCAGCAAGGCCTTCCCTGACCCCGTCTGAAACACCATCTACCCGTTCCAAGCTGCTTTGCTCTCCTATCACGTATCACCATCCAAGACACAACGTTTTACTTGTTTCCTTTGTCACTGTTATATCCCCAGCACCTAGAACTGTGCCAGGAACATAGGAGGTACTCGATAAGTATTTGCGGAATATTTACTTCCATCTCTGTCAACTTGGATGAGAGGCTGAATCTGCCATTGAAAGAAGGAGCCACTTTGGGGCGTTGACACCCCAGATTTCTGAGCAAACACAGTAAGGGGCACATGCTAGACCACAGTGATTTCTGCAAGTAGTGTCCACCAACTACTATATAGGGAGGTAACTGCCTTCCTCTGGACACCCAGCCACTAACTGAGTAATGAGGAGTGTTTGTCTACAACTTCAGACTCCTACAAACATATATCGAATGGATATGTTGGGGTATAAACATCAACTTTTACTTCTTCTAACTTCTACCAAGTATCAAATCGCTTTTCCCCTTGGGTGGTGGCCCCCTTTATATCTCAGCCCAATCTCAGAATTTTCTAACATTTGGGGACATTAGAAAAGTGTCAGTTCAGTTTTTGAGTCTTCAATCGCTTGTCTGCTTCCAAGTTCTCGTCACATCCGCCTCCAACTAGACAGGTGGTTCCAGTTGTCTCTTTCACACCCCCTCCCTCTTCCATGCACTTACCTTTTGGAGTTAAAGTGGGGAGAAAGGGAAGAAAAACAAAAGCATGTCACTGACCAGCAGGATTGCTTATTCCCTTTCTTTTGGTTGTGGTTCCTTCTCTGGCTAATTGACTAGAGGTTGCTCAGTCTGTTGGCAGGTTATCCAAATGTCGGCTCTCTTTGGGGTTTATTCGTTGGTCCTCCCAAGGGTTCAAGGGGGTTCACCCCTCTCCAAACCCCTGCCAAGTGTGTTCTTGCTGCTGGGATGCATGCACCCCTCAGGTCGCCTTCTTCTGAGGGGACCATAAGGATGGCCTTTAAACCCAGCTCCTTCCAAGTTTCCCTCGGGAAACACACATTCTTGCTGTGTCATGTGGTGGAGGGCAGGCTGTCCCGCTGGCCCTTGCATTCTCAGCCCCACCGTATTTCGGGGCCCCAGGAGCATCAGGTACTCCACTGGACCAGCAGGTCAGAGCTTCCAGAAAGAGATCGTCACACTCCTTCATCTAGTGTCTGGTTCCAACACCTTCAGTCTTCTAGAAATAAGGATGGGAGGCCCAAGTGAAAAGCCTCCTTCCTCACAGTAAAGAACGGATGAAAGGTTTGTTGCCCTCTGTTCCCTTGCAAAGCAAGTTCTCTCTCTCACCCAATACTGTTCTTTTGCAAAGTGCGAATGAGGGAGAAGTGATGGTGCCAGTTTTGCTAAAAAGACACTATAATTCGAATAGCTAGAAGGGCTCTGAATTTAGAATTTGTAGCATTTAGTATCTTTTGTTATCAATTCTAGGTTTAGTCAAAAGTCAGAAAAAAAAAAAAATGAAAGTTCCGCTTGAAAAAAGGCAAAGTCCCACTTGAGCTCTAACCCCACCTGGTTATATATCCATGAACTGTGATCTCCTTCCTGACATGTATATTATGTGTACACAAACAGGCCAGTACATGACTCCAACTCTACATGTTATCCTGAAGGTCAACTGCACAGGTTGTGACACACAGCAAATGCTAAATAAATTATTAGTTATGATTGCTATCATTATGATCCCTTCCTATGATCTTTTTTTTTTTCCTTTACAGAGAAAAATGTCTTTCACACATTTCTTCTTATTATCTTACTGAGTATGTGAAATAAATATTTTCTTTAAAAAGGTTGTGTTTCCAGGAAAGTTTCCCTGGCGGTCCAGTGGTTAAGTGGACTGCAGGGGGCATGGGTTCGATCCCTGGTTGGGGAACTAAGATCCTGCATGCCATACTGCACAGCCAAAAATTAAAAACAAAAACAAAAACAAACATGTTGGTTCCTGTAAGAAAATACTTTTGTGAGATGCTCTTCTATTAATTCTTCACAGAGTAAACCTTCCCTTCTCTGAAGCATGGGAACCATATTGCTGCTGCTTCTCCTATTTGTTCCATCTTTTATGAAGTCAGCATATTGTCTTGAAAACTATAAATGCAAATATTTATTGACTGAAACATAATGAGTACATACTTCTCAATAACCTTTTTAAATTGAGTTAGAAAATGAAGCTGGACATGAGGCTGAAGTTTTATTAATTTTTCTGAAAAACAATGAAAGCTCTGGGTTTAATGAATAGATATTAATATCAAACTTAGTATTACTAGTAAGTATAATATTAGATTTTTTTTCTTTCTCTTATAAGGGAAATTTGTTGACGATACTATTTCTATGCAATAACAAATTTAAAAACTGTTATTAAATATCCCAATAATGTTTCAAACGGTAGGATTTCAACTTAAAAATAACAAGCATATATTACTAATTTTTCAATGCTACGTTTTAAATGAGTCACAAGAATAATCTGTTATTCTAATAAGCTAAAATATCTCAAGCATTACAAATGCTTACAATATCAAATATGTATTTATCACTCCTTAACCCTAAAATATTACAACCAAAGGTTTAGTTTACTCTGTATTCTACTTCTCATCTTTTCTGAGGTTTAAACATGCTTATTAGCCAGTAAGGAAGTTAACTATGTTATCCCAATGATTTTTGGATTGCCTTCCCAAGCAAAATGATGGGGACATCTCAGATAGCTGAGACGACTTCAGTTTGCAGCTCCCATCAAGACTATAGCTAACTTTCTTACAGTGTTTTTGTTGGTTTTGCATTTGCTTGCTCCCCATAAGATAGATGAATGTCTAGTTAGCTCTAAAATGATTTTAAGGTCATTCCACTGGATCTTTCATGCTCTCAGTTAATTCTAAAGCAACCTCTTTGAATAGGAAGAATCCTCTATTCTTTTCTCCTTCTAACTATCTAGACCACAGTTTTCTGAATTCTAAATAAATGTCAGGGATTTGTCTGACTCTGTTATCATGGTCCTATGGTCCAATGACAAATAACACAGAAGAGAAAGTAATTAATATTTTTGGAGGAGACAGCTTAAGAATAGTACTCTAAAAGAAATTCCTTGGGGATTTCCCTGGCGGTCCAGTGGTTGGGACTCAGGGCTTACACTGCCTTGGCCCGGGTTCAATCCCTGGTTAGGGAACTAAGACCCCGTAAGTCGCGACCCGGCCAATAAATAAATAAGTAAAATTCCTTGTTTTTAAGAATGAACCCGGCCAATAAATAAATAAATAAAATTCCTCGTTTTTAAGAAAGAACCCGGGAAAGAAGGAAGGAAGGAAGGGAGGAAGGAAGAAAATTCCTTGTTTTTAAGAATGAACCCGGCCAATCAATCAATCAATAAAAGAAATTCCTTGTTTTTAAGAATGAACCTGAGGCAAACTTGAGGCCTGAGGCTGCTGAAGAAAGATGCTTCATCCACGAAATTAAAGTTTAGTCCATATATTCTTATGGTAAATACTCTGTAATGTTCTGAGGTCATTCTGTACCAGTTATTTGCACCTGGTGATGAGGCAGATATATATGACACAGCTTCCAAAACACACTCTGGTGGGAGGGTGTCAGGCAAGGGGAGGAGGGAGGCAGGGAGGATAAAAAAAAAAAAAACCCAGAAGGAGCTCATGGAAAATGGAGAAGTTGGGGGTCTAGGAAGCCTATGCCTCCGCCTAGGAGCAATAACCAATCATATTTTCTATCAGTCATTCTTGTCAGTAAAAACGATATTCCACAGGAAAAAAGCAACTAGTTCAATTCACAACTCAAACAATAAAACAAGTGCTTTTCTAGAAGACAACCATCATACTTCGGTATATAGCACAGATGCTTTATGTGTATTTGCCATTTTATCGCAATGAATATTGAAAAAATGTGTTTAAGAAATGAGAATTAATAAAATCAATAATTTGCTGCCACTGCCTTGATTTGCACTAAATTGCTAGTGGTTTTACTCACCGCATCTATGCACCCTCAATGCAAATCTCAACATAGTACAAAAGGCAAATGTTATATCATCTTGGTATTATAAAAATAGTTTTGCCTCTGCAGATCCCCTGAAGGGTCTCAGGGACTCCTAATGGACTGCAGACCACACTTGGAGAATCACTGCACTATAGAAAAGCCCCCCAAAAGATTCTGTGAAAGTCTATTTAATGACATGGAAAAACATGTTCATAATATATTCAAGTGAAATGTAAGTAACAAATAATATGTTTGTGCTTAATTCTTCTAACTGTACTTCTAGAAACAATCTGAAATACAGAAAAATGACAAAACCACCAATAGGAAGTGATTATATAAATTATAGTATATTCACCAAATAGCATAGTAAATAGCTATAAAAAACAACTAGAGGGCTTCCCTGGTGGTGCAGTGGTTGAGAGTCCACCTGCTGATGCAGGGGACACGGGTTTGTGCCCCGGTCCGGGAAGATCCCACATGCCGCGGAGCGGCTGGGCCCGTGAGCCATGGCTGCTGAGCCTACGTGTCCAGAGCCTGTGCTCTGCAACGGGAGAGGCCACGGCGGTGAGAGGCCTGCATACCACAAAAAAAAAAAAAAAAACTAGACCGATATATATATACTGACATGCAAAGATCTTCATCATAGATTAAATAGAAAAAGGTTGTTGCAGAAAATTAAATACAGCATGATCTCATTTGTGCAAAAAAAAAAAAAAAAGATTTATGTCAAAGAGTGTTCTGCCTGTGTTTTCTTCTAGGAGTTTCATGGATCCTGGTCTTACAATTAGGCCTTTATTCCATTTTGAGTTTATTTTTATGTATGCTGTGAGAAAATGTTTTAATTTCACTCTTTTATATGTAGCTGTCCAGTTTTCCCAGCACTACTTATTGAAGAGACTATATTTTCCTCATTGTATATTCTTGCCTCCTTTGTTGCAGAGTAATTGACCATAGAGCATGGGTTTATTTCTGGGCTCTCTATTCTGTTCCATTGATCTATGTGTCTGTTTTTGTGCTAGTACAGCACTGTTTTGATGACTGTAGCTTTGTAGTATAGTCTGAAGTCAGGGAGTATGATACCTCCAGCTTTGTTCTTTTTTCTCAGGATTGCTTTGGTTATTCAGAATCTTTTGTGCTTCCATGTAAATTTTAGGATTATTTGTCCTAGTTCTGAGAAAAATGTCATGGGTATTTTGATAGGGATTACATTAAATCTGTAGATTGCTTTGGGTAGTATGGACATTTTAACATTCTAATCCAGGAACATAAGATATCTTTCCATTTTTGGTAACATCTTCAATTTCCTTCATCAATGTTTTCTAGGTTTCAGAGTATAGGTGTTTCACCTCCTTGGTTAAGTTTATTCCTAGTTATTTTATTCTGGGCAACTTTAAAACTTTTGTTTTCTTACTTTCTCTTTCTGATAGCTCACGATTAGTGTATAGAAAAGCAGCAGATTTCTACATATTAATCTTGTATCCGGCAACTTTACTGAATTCATTTATCAGTTTCAACAGTTTTTTGGTGGAGGCTTTGGCATTTTCTATATATAAATATCATGTCATCTGCAGAGAGTGACACTGGAATATTACTCAGCCATAAAAAAGAATGATATTCTGCCATTTGCAACAATATGGACGGACCTGGAGGGTAATATGTTCAGTGAAATAAGACACGCAGAGAAAGACAAACATTGTATGTTATCACTTATATGTAGAAAAAACAACAATAAAAAAGAATGAATATAAAAAACAGAAAGAGACTCACACATATACAGAAGCTAGTGGTTACCAGAGAGAAGATAATGGGGAGGGGAGATATGGGGGTAGGGAATTAAAAGGTACAAACTACTGTATATAAAATAAATAAGCTACAAGAACATATTGTACAGTACAACGAATATAGCCAATATGTTATAATTTTAAATGGAGTATAATCTACAAAAATATTGAATCACTATGTTGTATACCTGAAATGATTATAGTATTTTAAATCAACTATACTTCAATATAAAAATTAAAATTAAAAACACCAAGAATGTATGTGTAGCTACACATGCAGAGGCACGTAAATGCAGAAGAAAT
Source organism: Tursiops truncatus (assembly GCF_011762595.2). Classification (NCBI taxonomy): domain Eukaryota; kingdom Metazoa; phylum Chordata; class Mammalia; order Artiodactyla; family Delphinidae; genus Tursiops; species Tursiops truncatus. Next base: position 23,902,592 of record NC_047054.1, on the reverse strand, counting down.
GACTAGAGAACGATACGTCACATATTCAATAGGAGTTACCTTCTGGAAAGGCGCTGGTAATGGGATGTGGGGAAACGGGAATATGGGGGACTTTAATGTTTTAAGTATAGCTTGAATGCTTTACAAAGAATATTCATTCACGTATTATTCATAACAAACTAAGAAAAGAAGTAAATATAAAAAGGCTTGGCAGGGGACTTCCCTGACGGTCCAGTGGTTAAGACTCCGCACTTCCACTGCAGGGGGCATGGGTTTGATCCCTGGTCAGGGAACTAAGATCCTCCATGCCGCACAGTGCGGCCAAAATCAATCAATCAATAAATAAAAGGCTTGGCAGGATACATGAAAGGGGTTAACTGATTACCTACCAGTGGAACTTTTGTGATTTTTTTTTTTTTCACTTTTCTGGATTTTCTAATTCTTCTACAGCAAACATATATTTCTTCTTTATTAATGACAATTATTTTTATTTATAAAAAAGTCAACTAAATGCCATATGGTGAACTGCTTAAAGTTATATCAACTATGATTTACCCAATTCAGTGTCAGTATGTGTTTTGTATATTTCAGTTACATGTGCTACATAAAAAGGTATTAGAATCAAATTCTGACATCATCAAAAATTAAAGGTGCTCAAGGTAATTCAGTATATGAAAGTTTAAAATACATATCTTTATAATATTCAGTACTAAGGACTTTTTATTATTATTTGAAAAATAATAGAAATCGTATATAACATACAAAGTGCATAGTTGTCTAGCGTAATTGGTCTCCTTTGTTTTATTCTTTCCTCTACACAGAACCCGACATGTTTCATTTTCACTGGTCTGGTCCACTAATATCATTTTAAAATGTGTATAAGAGTTTCTTCTAACAATAGGAAAAACAATTTGTAAAATAACTATGCGTTCTTCATTTATAAGACAGAATTTTGGTAATACAGGAATATTACATATCACACACGTAATCACTTACAACTGATAATCTGTTATCTATATTAAATCACCGCACATTACATATTCCAAACATACTGCTGAAGTAAGTAAAGAGATTAGAAAACAGGGCAGTAACATGATTTCTTAAAGCAATCTCGTAGGAAACTAAGATTCTGTTCTATGAGGTACTCACTCAGGCTCTCAGAAGACTCAACTTTATGTGAATTGCAAAAGGCTGTTTTAAGACACCAGCTGTTCAATAAATAGATGAGTTTTACTTTGAGATTAGAATAATTTTTAAACAAAAATATTACTCCCCACTGTTTTCAGAAACGAAATACAGCTTCCCTCTTATAACACAGCAAGACACACATAATTCCTCTGGCAGTTGCCAGTTTAACTAAAAAGACCCTTCTTTTTAGTTTTGGCTGTTGATTTCTTGCTGGCATCAGGTAAGGTCTCATTTTTGGCAAACCACTCAGGTAATTTTCTCTTTGAGGTTTCAGACGAAGTCTATAGGAAAGAAACAGAAAAAAAAAAATATATATATATATATATTTGTACTGCTGAAAATGTGTCTTAGTTGCAAAGTAACATAGGTTATTGAATATACACCCACAAGCCTTCCTTTTCCAAATAAAACAAAATAATGAGATCTACAGAATTTATTTCTGGATCCAAAAATAAACACATGAGAGACAAAATCAACTATATCATTTTTTTAGGCAATTACCTGCCATCCTGTTAACCTATTTTTAGACACTCAAGTGTAGACTCTCATTTGGAAAGGAAAGAAGTGGATATTATTTCAGATCTATGTCCCACGGTGTATTTGCTTTAGCTTGGCCAAAATGGTGAATTTAATGTTCCAAGAAAGGCATCTGCCTAAGCATGTGTACACACACACACACACAGAGTTATATTAGGCATTTAAAAAAGCATACAACTTGTACATCTACAGTGGTAGACAGACTAGGAGAGTGGTTCAAGCATCATCAGGACCTTGCAGAGTTGCTGAGACATAACAGGTACTCAAAAAACATTTGCTGAATAAATGAAAAAAAAAAAGGGTTCTGTTTCATAGACTCTTTTGAGAATCAGCTAAAAACTAGAGGTCCACTTATGAGAAAAAAAGACAAACATACACATGCACGATATTTTGCCTAATTTTAGGGGACCTGTGCACCAAATGAAGCTTCAGAACCCTAGTTAAAGGTCCCTGAAAACAAAATTAAACCCAAAGGCAGTGGTTGTGTACTTATATTATCTGTACATTAAATTTTAATAGGTAATTTAATACCTATTAAAACTTTTAATAGGTAAGTTCTATAAGCTCAAAATGGTATTAATTTGTGTCATCTCAGCTTGAACTCTAGCTCCTTAAACCAACATGATGGAGAAATCATTCTAACATGACTATACTTTGGAATCTGGGAGAGTTAATTTATTTATTGGAACTATTTGAGGGCTTTAAGGTAAGGTGGTCTCATCTAAGTTACAATGTGTCTGTTAGCCTAAGGTATACCAGTACAATTTATTCCATTTCAAGAATGAAGACTACATCTATGAATTGTTCGTTAACTGCTTGCTATGTTTTATTATGTTTTCTGTGTTTAACAGTGGCTTCAAAATATTTAAAGGTGGGAAAAAAAGTAAAAACTCCTTGACAAAAAACTGTGTGACCTTATATTTTTAAAAGGTAAAAGCTGTTAGCTATTCCAACTTAAATAAATCCAGTGCCAAAGAAAGGGCTATTCACACTTTAGCAAAAGCTAAAGAAAAAAACCAGCCAAGATAGCAACTTTTCTCCCAGGCACCTATTTCCTCACAGGGAAGAGAAGACCAAGAGAACAGATGAGATTTATACACACTGTATGATACTACAATGTTTGACTTAGAAATAATAAGTATTAGGGATATAAAGTGGCACGGATAAAAGGCATTTGGGTAGAGATGAAATTGGCCCAGAAATACTCTTCCCCCCAGAATTTTATTATCAAAATTCCTTGCAGCCACAGACAACTATCTTTGCTTGCAATTAGAGTTTAAGGGCAACTGGAGGAAGGAAACCAGTTAAAATTATAACAAAGCCAAAAAGTAAAACAGAGTACAAGATCCGAACAATAACAGAGCCAAGGAAAAAACCTGAAGTCCTGTTGTAGCCGTAGCCGAATACTATGGAATAAGCAGGGACTTTAAAACCAGACAGGCTCTGTGATGACCTAGATGGGTGGAATGGGGAAGAAGGGGTGGGAGGGAGGTCCAAGAGGGAGGGGATATATGTACACATATAGCTGATTGACTTTGTTGTACAGCAGAAAGTAACACAACATTGTGAAGCAACTATACTCCAATTAAAAATAAATATAAATAAATAAAATAAGCCTAAGTAACTTAAAAAAAAAACAGAACTAGGTTTGAGTTCTAACTGAGCCACTTGCTACATGTATGACCTTATGAATGTTATTAAAGCCTTGATTTCTTCACACAGAAAAAGAGAATAATAGTATATAATACTGTATCACTGGATTATTTGGAGAGTTACAAAATATCAAAACACATCCTGATTTATTCTTGGTATTCATTAATTGGTAGCTAATATCATTTCAGGTCTTTTATCTCCTATAACATTTTTATATTGATAGAATATGATATTCAGCATTTACCCTATCATTATAAAAATGAGCTTATTTCATTGAGAAAGGGGTAAAACACTTGCTTACACTGAATGTATCTTTTGAGTCTCAACAATAAGTATCTGGAGGACTTTAATTATGAGGTCTAATAATAGAAACAACGCTTTTCAGTGACTATTTCCTTCATTAGTAGAAGGCTAAAATTCCCAGCAATCATAATAGAAATTTAAGTAAGTATTTCCTTAAATTTAAGTAAGTACTTACTTGGTACTCCAAGTTCTATTAATAAGCCACTATCATTAAGTTGAGAATATAAAACGTTAACTCATTTGCTGATTATATGTACCCATATATATGTAAGCAAATACGTACATTATATTTGCATTTAATTTCATCTAAAAACTAAGATAAATCTAGGTATATTAGTTATCAAGCATAATATATTTGTCATGAAAACTATTTTATTACATCAATTTTACCTGTAAATGAGAATCTACAAAGAAATCTTCAATTTTGGGATCGCTGCATGGCTGATTCCAGGAAGTTAGTTTTAGTGAATTTCTGTGACTCTCATCTTCCTGTGAAAAATCACAAGAATGTTTTCCATCAACCTTTAAAATTTGGGGGGAATACGAAATAGTTACTACATGCACTACTTCCTTAGGAAAAAAACAAACTATGCCTAAAAAAGCAAAGCTTAAGAAAATTCATATTATTCTGAGGTACTCAATTTTAACAATGATTATAATAATATTACCCCCCCAACATTTTTCCTGAGTATCTTAAAGTAGTTTATAAAAATGTTGTATGTTTTAATTTATAATGAAACTCAGTGGCAGGGCATGAGACCTCTCTCTCTCTCTGTCTCTCTCAGGCAGTCAAGAAAAATAAGATGGAAAAAAGTGACATATGAGGAGAGGGTTCTGGGAAGACGGTGGCAGCAGCAGCATAGTTTTTTAATCTCTCTGAATCCCAGCATTAAAACAGATAGAATTAGGGAGCAAAACCAAAAATTCATCATCTACATTTACAAAGAAACTAAGTTTATTAAAGGTATCCTCAGGAAACCGAAACTACAAGCATGTGAGGAAAAACCACCAACAGCCCTAAGACCTGCATGGTACAGCATCTGTGTAGGAGAAAGCAGAGGCAGGCAGTGAGGTGCCTGAGAACAGGAGAACCAAACAGCCCACAGGTATACACTGGAAAGGTTTCTTTGAGAACAGCATCTGAAAAGTGGGAGTGCCTTTGCCCAACCCAACAGCAGGCGATGGAAAAGGGTCCACAGCAGTGTCTTAAGTGACTAGAGCAGCTGGCACCTATGAACTTCCAGGTGAAGGCCTGACACTGAGAACTGCTGGGGTTAAATCAAAATCAAGCAGGACGGGTATAATAGAGGCAAAGGGAAGAGAAAGCCCAAGTAAAAGTAGCAGAACAGGGTATGTCATAAACCAAGTTTCCCTATTTTGAATGCTACACAAAAACAACAGGAGAGCTCTGGGAACTTGGAAAAACTATCCTGAAGCATGCCGTCTTTTGAAAGTGCAGGAAAACTAATGTCACACAAAAAGGAGCAACAGAAAGTTATGAGGTCAAATCTGACACCGACTTGCTAAGATACAGAAAACTGTAACCTCCTAAAATGAGCTGAAAAACATTAAGGAAATAATTCAAAACAAACATCATAAATTAAAATCAGAAAAATTCAAAAGTGAGGGGAAAAGCTCTGGAAAGAATTAGAAATAAAAGAAAAAATTATACAAGTGAATATTAAACTATAAAGAACATAGCAATAAATACAACAGATTGTGTCCAAACAGAAATAGAAGGTGAAAAAGAAGAAAAGTTTAATTTAAAGAGAAATGAAAAGCCAAAAAGAATTCATGAGAAGTGACAGATATTGTAGCTCAGTAAAGAAAGAAGATCCAACATATAGAGAGCAGAAATCCGTTAAGAAGAACTACAAAGCAATGGGACAAAAATACTGAAAAGTAAAATTTTAAAAAACTTCCTGAAATAAACAAAAATTTAAAATCTACAATTTAAGAAAACTTTCCAGAAATAAAAAAAAAACTACACATTTAAAGACTCCACTGTGTACCTTCGTATATTGAATCAGAACTACCATTATCAAGACATAATGTTCCTCCAGTAAACATAGGCATGACTGAGCTTCTATCTTAACCTCAGTCACAATAGATGTAAACCTAACAATGCATCAACTAATAAGAAGAATTTGTTTTGACATTATTTTTTATTAGAAACCTCATAATCATAAGATGAAATAGACTAAGGGATACAATCCAGGTCAGTAGAGAAGATGAAGGTTAACACATGAAGGATCCTGAAACCAGGCCTCCAACAGACTCTACAGTGTTCAGAGTAGCTTTCTATACTGCAAGGCAGACGAAAGAAAAACACTTTGGCTGGCTCACTCACCCCTTAATCTACTTCCTAGCCCCCATATTCTTGTTCCCCTAAATGGGGAAAAAGAAAAGGCTGAATCCGGTAGGCTTAATTTCCACCCACCCCCCACAAAATGCCCCCACTCTTTTTTCAGAATATGATGTTATTTCAATAGGAGGAAAGCAATAATATTAATGTGTGGTTATAACAGTATTTCACTATAAATGTGCTTCAATATTCAGGAAAAATAACAAGTTACACCTTTTCCTATTGACATATACAGCTGGGAAAAAAATAAGGTCTTAGGCACCTGGTATAGATTTCAGAAATAAAAGGCTGGGAATAGCAGCCAAATTTCACTACCACCTGCCCAACGTGTACCTCCTTTAATGCCCTTTTTTTTTTAACATCTTTATTGAAGTATAATTGCTTTACAGTGGTGTGTTAGTAATGCCCTTCTTAGAGCTAATTCAATTGCCAAAATAATGTAAAGAATTCCAGTTAATAAAATTTCATTAGGTTATCTAGTACATGACTATATACAAATCTAACCGAAGGACAGAATTTTAAAAGATCAGTTCCTCTTACTCTTTAAGCTATTGAGAAAAGGAGTTTAACTGTTGGAAATCCTATAAAGATTACTTAGAACTGAAATAAAGTCCCTAATTCTCTAATATAAATAGTAGCAACCACCTGCCACCATGCTGAATTTATCATCTAGGAACTAAAGTAATTTTTGAGTTAATTATAGTTTTCACAAACTTTTATCATGGAACTTTAGACCTGGAAGATATTAAAGGTCAAATTTTCAAGTCTTTGCAATCATTTAGTAGAGTCACAATGTCAAAGAATAGTTATTCTCTGATGACTATTTATTTATCTCATATAACACACAGAGCAATAATATTCAAAGCATTTGATTTTAATAAAATATACCGTGTAAAAATAATACTAAACTCATGGTCTTTCTCTGATCATGCAAAAGTGCACTGGGATATGGCCAGGACCATGAGCAACAATTATCCTTGTACCTGAGAGATTCACTATAACAAGAACAGAGCCTGAGGAGTAACAGAATGATAGACAAATTCCAATATCTGGGGAGGTATATATCATAGAATTTGGTCTTATTTTCATTAACCACATAAACTACCATATGCTTACAGCCAATATTAAATAGATAGCTATGAAAGAAAGAGAATTTCCAGACTATATAGTCAATATAAGGTAGAGGTAAAATTTAAGCTGACATTCCCATACAATAAGCTAAATAGATGGACTACATTCCTCTTTTCCCGCTGTTTAAAAAATCTCTTTTCTCAGATCGGATTTATGAAAAGCAACGGAAATACAGCACCGAGATTTTCTAAAAAGTAACCTTCTATCAGAATTTATAACAGTTCAAAAAATACAGCATTCTGGTATTAAGATATGCAAATTGAACGATCTGACACTACATGAAAATTCTACATATAATTAACACCTTGGTATTAGTGCCCACTTCTTCCTTCTTTCTCTTAGAATTTGAACAGCTCTCTTCAGAGTTGGGGAAACATCTCTTTTTGCTGGAATCACATGAAGATTGGCATAGCATCCTGTTTTCGCAGCCTTTTTCCAGGATCTCAGTTGCCATGTAGATAAGGTAGGTGTCAATGTTTTCAGGAACATACATTCTAATTAGTTTAATTTTATTTGTATCTGTAAAGGATGAAAAAAAAGATTTAAAAATAAATTACACAGAACACTGCAGAAAACCTATGAGCTGGAAATAGTGACATGTTTTGTAGAAAGGAAGGAGGAAGGTGGCCAAAGAAAATGTTCCTCTTTCAAATGCCTATCCCCTTACAGAACAGAAATGGAGTAAAACATGTCCCCTCACTCCTGCACCACCTGCACCCCTGCTTCCAAGACCCAGAGTCAGGTCAGGCTATCGACTCTGCTTAACTTTTGTTTCAAACCATCTTTTGAGGGCTGCCCTGAGAATCAAAACCACCATCCACAGAAATTCCAAATATCAATTATAAGTTAATTTTTTGAAAATAATTTAGCCTTAAAATAGAAGCTAATCATACTTGTAAATAAGATGCTAATAAAAAGGATTCTTTCAATGGCTATCGAAGCATAACAAAACACGTCAACTATTTAAAATGCCTATTATTTAAATAAGTTTTCTGGGAAAGATATTTTATTTTCAGATCTTATTTGCCCTAACTTTCCACACAAGTAAGTGCTGAAAATATCTACTGGAGAGTGAAATAATGAGCACTGCCTGCATTCTTTCAGTGCTTAGAAGAGATCATATTACCCCTGCTTTTGTGGCAGGTCCCTTGGAAGCCACCCTTAATTTTCTAGTTACATGCACATAAATAATGAAAGAACAAAATTATTAAAAATACTTTCCAGGTACCTCATTAAATACTTTGCTTCGTTTATTATTAAGCATAGTTAGAATCTCAACTCCATAAAAAAAGCAGCTTAAAGTCATGTAAACATGGAAAAAACTAAAAGAATAAAAAGGTACAGAATTCCTTAAAATATTGTTACAAGGACAAAACCTACTTAGCAAATAAGATAGCATGAAAATAATAGATATAATTTCTCAATTCACAAATACTCTATTTTTAAGATTAAGATTATGCCATAATAAAATATAGAAAATTCTCAATTCAAGATTGTGCAAAATTTAAATGCCAACAAACTTGTTCATTAAAACACCAAATTACGTGATATGGCTACAGTTAAGTAAAAGGTGAAATATCATATCTGAATCATTAGTATGGCATAGATATCTTCATTTCTTATTATAATTTATAACTCAACAATGTTTCCTCCAGTAAGAGAACAAACAGTTTTTTATTAAGGAAAAATACGAATTCAAAAATACAATTTCACATCAATAAATGATATATTACAGACTATAACCATACAATCAAAAGAAATAAAGTTTAGAGCTCATGATACTTATCTTTCTCAATTTTGGCTTTGGAAGTAAATTACAATAATATATTTTTTCGTATTATTTGTACAACCTATATACAGTGTATTGACAGAAAGATGAAATAAGTGTTTAATAAGTATAATTTAAATTCCATTGTTCTTTGGAATTTCAATTTAATATTTAACTGAATGAAAATTTATTTGCTGTACTCAGTGTATAATAGTAAAGACAATAGGGAAAAGGGAAAAAAAGTGCACAAACTCAGAGAATACTGCATACTATCAAACAGCTCATCAAAGATATATCTTTCTCTAAATCCTGAGAGACAATACATACATAAAGGAAAAAATAATTCTAGGGTATTAAAATCAAGAAGGCATCTGAGTCTTTGACTTTCTCTAAAATACTATTTCATTCTGCATTGGAGAAAGAGAGGTTTTATACAATCCCAATTCTAACCCTGCAATTAATTACTGTTGTCCTTCCTCTTCCTTAATTTCTAGCAAAATGGTTGCTGAAGTTAGAAAGACTGGAGAATGACCAGGGGGGCTGGCTGGCTTCCTCACAAGATGACTCACAGCTAAGTGACCCTGGATATTTTATCGCAGTACAGGATTTGGCCCTCACGTTTTCAGATTTACAAACCTACTTGAACCTTAATAGAGCCACATTAACCAAGCTCACAAAATGCCAATTCATTAATTTCCAATTATGAATTCACAACTATCATATAGATAAGTACCCAGATTAGCAAGACTAGAGCATATTTTCCCTATAGACAGACCTACACGGGAAATCAAATCATAACCAGAAAGCTGTGATACAGAAGCAGAATTAGTTGTTAAGGTATCTCCCTCAAATAAGATCTTGACATAAGCTATCAACAGGCCCTGAAAACACTTGGAAGTCTCATTGACCAGGATTAGAAATTGCATATTTCTCTCCTTTAAATAGTTGGCAGTACAACTTTAACATGGTACAGTAAAAAGAGAAACTTCGGTTTCCTGGAACTAACTTAGAGGACCACTGCCCAAATTTGCCTCTGTCTCTCTCCTTGCCTCCAAGGTTGAGCAATGGAAGGAGAGATGGAGGTATCCTTCAGTCAAGTCTTGCTCAAGCCTAGAACAAATGCTGCCTTCGAAGGTGACTTAAATACCTTTGTTCTGATCAGTTAAGTATAGTATTAACTGTGATCTGTTTTCCCTTACTTCTAAATCTGGGGGGAGAACTGTATACTCGTTTCTGAGTGGGAAAGAATTTGAGGTAATAAGTTTAACTATTTGCACTGCAGCTTTGGAGATAAGGCTTTTTGTATGTCCACTCCTCTGTCCTAACAGTCAAAAAAAATCAGATTTACTGAATTATAACACACCTAGTTTACATTTGTACATTTAGGGTGTGAAAATCCTTCTAATCCACCTCATCTTTACTTCTGTAAAAAAGGGATCATAACTTTAAAATAGGCATATTTTTAAATTTTCTGCAAGGCAAACAAAGGGGCTTGATCTCCTTGAGCACAGTTGAGGTTCTGTAGCAAAGTGACAGGAGAAAACCCTTCTACAAGGGGCCCAAGAGAACTCAGTCCATCCCTTCAATGCCACAGTGCCTGACACTATTGACTGTATTGATAAGAAAGACTACTTAGGTAAAACCAGTGACAGGGAATCAGAAAGATTTAGAAAAAAACTAAGTCAGTGAGCTATGGGGAATGAATGTGTTTTTTTCAAGTGATGAAGTAGAAATTAGAAAAGGATGAAAGAGCACTGTTTGGGGGATGGGTGTGGAAGTTGTAACCTGAAGCTGAAAAAAAAGCCAGAATTTCTCAGACTCAGACTTCTCTCTGAGTGATAATGGGAAGAAAGGTTGTTTTTCTAAAACAATAAAAAGCATTACAAAATTAAAGTTTTCATAGTAGCATAAAGGGTTAATGCGATCAGAGTGAAAAATATTAGTGGATTGCTTGTTTACTTCATCTGGGTTCAATGACTCAAGTCATTAAGGCTGCAGACCAAGGTCATGGTTATCACCTGAGTTGATGGGAGGGTTTCGGATAACATCAGCAATAATCTTCTGAATCTCTGGAGTCAGACCTGCTCGCTCCATATCGAGTGGGTAGCCAGCTTGCACCGCTTGGGACAAGTGCATGCCAACTGCTGCGAGAGGCAGAATCCTGTTCTCAGCTACACTCTTCTAGAGAAATAGCAGCAAAACAACCAGTGAGTTTTTTTTAAGTTTCCACTGTACTGTATAGAAATACAAGGTTCAAAACCTTCAGGTAGTAAATGTTCACTGAGAAATAAACAGTGGACTAAACCTTCATTTAAATTTCTCATTTTAACTAATTCTTTAAAATGACTCACATGCTAGAACTCCACAGTTGCTACTTTTTATACTTATTACATTGAATAAAGCAAAATCACCCAGGTTTAGCTAAGAGATCAATCCTCATCCCTCTGTAATTATTCACCTTAAAAACCTATTAGTGACAGAGAGTAGTCATTCTACATAAGTCTAATAGCTGCCACAACCTTTTAAAAATACAGTAAACTGAAACCCAATAATGTATATACTTGAAATAACACACGGTACTTCAGTTACATAAATTTCCAGGAAGACAAATCATAAAATGCTTAGCAATAACATAAGGCTCCAAATGTACTCTAGAAAAGGTTCTCAAGAAGAGTTTAAAAAGTGCTTTAAATTGGCTCTATTCATAAAATAATAATAACCACAATTTACAAGTGGCTGTCATCATTTGCCTAGCATTGAATTTAACATGAATTGTGCTAAATTAAGGACACTGTTACATATTTATGTAGCTTTTAAACAAATGTAACTCCAAATCCATTTAAGATGTCTGTTAGATAAAACATTCTTTTAAACATTCAGAAAGTTTAGTCACTCAGCTCAAAATTATTTCATGACACTCTTTTTTAACACACCTTGAAAGTCTGAATTTGGACTGTATTTGTATGAATGCTGATATCTTCACAAAATAGAGCATTTAAAGCAATATTTTCATCCTTCAAAGGAAGGTTTTAAGTTACTTTCACTAAATGTCTACACTTTTTCTACTACAAGATGTGTACCATGTGTGCATAATATCAGGGTTATTTGATACCAGGCATCGTATTACCTAAAACTAATTGTATTATTCCTCCTGATTAATTAGTCCTTAGGCATGTTTAATTTTGCGGGTAACTGGCAAGACCCCCTCAGACTCCTGGGATGTACAGATAATTACACCACAATATTTCACAATAATATACAACCAAATAATAGCAAAAGACACAAATGAAGATATACCACTCCTCACATTTTTAACCATGAATATGTAATATAATATATGAAACTTCATATCCTGGCTAAGTATGAGAATATAATTTATTTTAAAAATTTGGAGGCTATTCCATATTTTCTTAGTAATTATATACAGTTATACCATACATATTTGGTCAAATTGTGTTTATACAAGCATGTTTTACATGTACATGTAAGTTACTGTTTAAATAAGAGAATGAACTTAAAATTCCTATTTATCATGTAATATGTTTCAAAAATAGTTCAATGGAATTATCTGGTTCTTTGTGTAATGGCTTTTGTACTTTTAATTAAGGAGTTTGGCTATGTAAGTAGAACATATATTAAGTGACTACAATAAGCTATGGACTGTTTATTCTTATTTATATTGGATATTAACCAGAATAGAAAGTGTGTAACACAGCCTAGTGGATGGAGACACAGAGAACAGGAAAAGCAGGCCCTGGACCATACAGCCTAATCTAAACCAATTTAACATCAGAGAGGACAGGAATGCAAATTAGTGAAACTTAGCTGGAAGCCTCATTCTGTCCCTATTCCACTAAGATATCCTCTTCATTTTGTATATTTAAAAACTCTCAACAGCCTTAAGGACTTATGCCAAAACAATGAAGAAACATTAAGCATGGCCATTTTTCACAGTAATCAGATTTTTTTCAAAGAGCATCAAGCAGACATGGTTAAAAAAGAAACAGAACATTACACTAGAGGAGATAGAGTGAAAAGCAAGTTTGTTATTTTTTTTTAACTTATTTCTAGCTTCTTCGACATCCTTCAGAGATATTCTATGCATTTTTGTATACATACCCAAGGATATGTGAATATATAAGCATGCAAATACATATACATAAACATTTATGTATGTTTTTCACAGTGCTATGCATCTTCCTTTTTTTACTTAACAATGTATCTTGGAGATTATCTCTTATCAGTACATACAGTAATAGTTTTTTAACTATTAATCCCATTAAAAAAAATGGAGTCTTAAAATATGGCTGCTCCAATATCCCTAAGCTATAAATGCGTTTATCAGTACCTCTGATACAACCTCTATAAGATAATCATGGTCAAACTATACTTGCTGTTTTTACTTAATTAACAGAAAAGGGCTTAGCAGAAAAAGCAAATGACATTCTGTTCTAAAATTAATTATAAAATGAAACCACATAAAATATTGTAGGATTAGAAGAAATTTATCCCAAGTCTCAACTTTGATATTGAAAAGCTGATAAAACACGTTTAGATAAACTTAAAAATTCCCTCTAACTTGAAAGTAACACTTACCAAACACATTTTCTTTTCTTGGAATAAAGAATATGTGATGGCTGCAGACTGTGAAAGTGAGCTTGCTTTATTTTTCACCACCAGACTTTTCTTCTGTTCTTCTTGTGGTTTTGTACTTGAAAAGAGGTCTGTCTACAAAATTTTAAATGTAGCACAAATGATCAAAAATAATATCAATATAATGATTGACAGAATATCAACATGATCATTAGCTATTAGCGAAAAAAATAACACAAATAAAACCTCTAAGGAACAGCTCCAAATTCCCTTTTTATGAGGAGCTCAAAAAGTTTTTTTTATTTTTTACATATTGATTTTAAAAGGTAAAATAAGGCTAGAGGGAATAAGTTTTGAATAAAATATTTGTAATTACAAACATGGTTTTAAAACTAGAAATTCCTAGTCTTCCCTTTAAGCCAATAAGAGGGACTAAAAATGAACTATAATGTGGACCACTCTGCCTCTAAATTAGTCCCCTAATCCCCCAGAAGTGAATAGTGAATGAATGAATGAAGCTTTAATTTCTATCTACATTTGAAAGTAAAATAATTTCTTAGTCTAAAATACAGTACTTATTCAGATTTAAAAACGAAACCTCTCAACAAAATAAACCGACATAAGCAGCTTTGACAACTATTACTTCAGAATCATCTTAAAAATTAGGTAACTAGTGGTTATCAGTGGGGAGAGAGGTGGAGGAAGGGGCAAGATAGGGGAAGGGAGTTAAGAGGTACAAACTACTGGGTATAAAACAAATAAGTTACAAGGATGTAATGTACAGCACAGGGCATATAGCCAATATTTTATAATAACTTTAGAGTATAATATATAAAAATATTGAATCACTATGTTGTACATCTGAAACTAATATAATATTGTAAGTCAACTATACTTCAATTAAAAAAAATAGGTAACTAACATGTTTTTATAACTGATTTACTACAGAAACTATCTGATTCATTTTCTAAGTGTCCAGCATAGAAATGAAAAATGCTGCTTTTGAAGGGTGTTTTGTAATTGTCAAAAAAAGTTTATTCTCTCAGAGCTCCTGCAAACCATAGTATTTTACCTGAAGACTATTTATTTGACAGAAATGTTTGATGACTTCCAACAGAGGGGCCAACATTGTAGCTTTGCCTTCAGAAACACCATCGATCCTTTTCACATTTTCAACTGTAGTAGGTCTGTCGTTTAAAAAAATTAAAGTCAAGAAACCACTGAAACGTTACCACTCCAGCAACACAGCTAATAGATATTTAGCTTCAATACTGACACTCAATAAACATGGATTTTTTTCCAGCAACCAAAAACAATGTATAAAACAAGTAATTGTGTTTTATGATTCTTAGAGGACAACTAAGAGGCTAAGAAACTCAGAAGAAAATCTTTCATTATTTACAAAGTTTTTACCTGTAACAATAAACTAGCTAACTAACTACTTCAGGCTTTTAATAGTTCTTATTGTATCCAATATGAAGAGAATGTCTGATGTCTTCTTTCTAAAAATCTGCCAATCTAATGATTACTCCTTTTCCTTTAAATATCTTCACTGAATATTAAAATGTGGTCTTTGGATATTTATTTTTAATGAAATAATTATTATAAGGTATAGGCACTATGTAACATTATTAGAAAATTCTTCTCTAAAGTAACATCTCTTGAATGAAATTTAGCAACAGAAACAATTTTTGAAAAGGAAGTATACAAGATGAGTACAATTACCAAGCAAAAATTCTTTGGAAATAATTTCCTCTAAATATTTATTGACCACCTAGTGATTATTAGGCATTGTGCTAGGTACTTTGGAAAACACAAAAAGATGAGGAATATAACATCTTCATCACAGAGTTTAAAATCTAGAAGACACATATACATGAATACCAATAATAACAAAAAAATAAAGCATTATGTAATAAGTGCCATAGAATCATCTTTTAAATTTACATTTAAAAGTCCTTTATGAATTCCACAGAGGAATCACTTTGCTGATAAGAACATGGAAGGCTTCATGGAGCAAATAACAATAAAGCCAGATCTTAAAGGATTTCCTAATAGGAGTTTTGGGAAATCAAGGAAACTACAAGTCAGAAGCAACATTGTAAATAAGTATATCGAAGTTGAAAAGGAGACAAACAAATGGTAAACAATCTAGGTAAGATTAAGCATTAAAATTCTGTGACTCAGATAGAAAAGAAGGTTTAAGTCCATAAATGGAAGGCCTTGAATTGTGGGCTAAATAAGTTAAGACAGTGGGAAACTAGTTAAGCAGAAGTACAACATGATAAAGATTAATTTGGTATTCATATATCAGAGGTATTTGGTATTCATATATCATATTCATATATCAGAGAGAGAGAGAGGCTGAAGAAAGAGTAACTAGTTAGAGGCTTTTGCAACAGTAAAAGGATAATGGTCTGAACTACCATGGTGTCACTAAAAAAAGAAAAGCATAGACAGACAAAGAAGAAACACTGAAATGAAAAAGTCTAAAAACTATATAATAAGAGAAAGATGGGAATATATGTTAGAAGAGTAACAGTAACATCAGAGGTATTAAACAGGCGTGACTAGGAACATGATAGTATGACTAACAAAAATAAGGAATGCAGAAGGAAGAGTTTTGGCATTTGCATGAAATGCATGTACGGAGGGTTGGTGGGTAGTGAGTTAGATTTTATATACACTGGATCTGATTGCTGAAAACAGTTGGTTTCATGTGGGACTAAAGCTCAGTGAAGAAACAGACCATTGGCAGCAACATGGGAGATTTAGGAACCACCTCTTGGATGTGACTGCTGGAGCCATAGTCGTATTATTGCTAAATGATGTATTTTACAAATCTATTATGTTAGAAGAAAATAAGTTAGAAATATGCAAATAGTTTACCTCATTTGGGCCATATCCACCAGTATCTTATTTGTTGCCAGAATAGCTGGAGGAACATTCATTTTATTGGCATGTTTCTGCCTAGCTTCCACCAATTTGCCATATAATGTAGTCTGAACGAAAAGCAAAGAAACAACATTTGTTTAAATGTACTTAGAAAAATCCAGCCCTTTATTTTTAGAGCTTCAGATATTACATTTCCCCCTTAGGATGAAAAATGAACTGTATCTTAGACTCTTAGCTAAAGAACAATTTTTTAAATACTAGCAAGAGAATTTTAAGCATGCATAGACTCATAACTATCTTCTCAAAAACGAACTGCCGTTTTACAAAAGCCATACCTGAGTCTCCTGCTTTTTGGCTGAAATAACAGGTTCTGAGGACTTGTAATATTTTCCTGGTGATGGCACCATGATGCTAAAACATTTAAAAGAAAAGAAATAATAAAAGCTTTTCTTTCTCCAAGTTCACTTTTTATTTTGCCTCCAGAATGAGAATATCTTTCCAAATCAATATTAACATTTATTTGTCACAATACCAGTAAGGCAACTATTACTTAAATGACAGCCTAGATTTTAAACATTTTGTATCAAATACATTCATTATAGAGGTAAAGTTAAAACTATGATTTGAGTCAATCACAAAATTGGTGCAATTAAGAACAGCATTTGCCTCCTCCTCCTCAATCAAATACTTTGAAAGAAAATACTCCTTATCTATACCAAAGTAAAATTTTTTCTAACCAAGAATGATACAATCTATAATTCTTCTCGTGATAGCACTATTTTTTGGCTGTTGAAGAACATTAGCATGGAATTAATCAAATTATTCACATTTTTCTTCAGAATCAAACTAAAAAAAAATAAGCCAAAAGGAGTAATTTTGCCTTTGACGCCTCGAAAGAAGAATTTAAAACACCCAATTAGTAATTAACATGGTATGAAAGGCGCAAGACAGCAAACTAGACAGAAAACCAGGTTTTACAAGAGGCAACTTCACGGATAAATTAATTATAAAGAGGAAAAGTTACAAAAATGAAATTGTATAGAATAGCCTATGTAAAAGGTGTCAAATTTAAATAAATTTCTGCTTTTGGGGGGGAAAGAGAAGAACATGTTTGATATTTAAGAAATGTTTATAAATTTCCCTGTTTCAAGAATTAAAAATTTACAGTGTAAAGTAAGACTTCATTTTTACAATTATCAGATTTTATCACTAGAATAAAGAGATTTGAACATGAGGAAAGAAAACTCCAGTTCAAAGAATTAGTCATAGCAGGTGACTCAAGACAACTATAAATTTGTTTTAAATAATAAGATATTTACCTTTATCTTAGTATTTATGGAAATCTTTATACTAATGGACTATTTGCAAATTGGTATGTTAAATTATTTCACAAAAAATTTTATTATCATATATACTGGCAAAATTCTGTGTAACATATCCCTGAAGCAGAAAAATATGTGGAAAATGTTTGCTAGAAAATGTTTTGCCTATGAATGCTATTACAAGTGCACAGAAGAAAAGTACAAAATATATAATAAGGGACTTCCTGGTGGTGCAGTGGTTAAGAATCTGCCTGCCAATGCAGGGGACACGGGTTCGAGCCCTGGTTCGGGAAGATCCCACATGCCGCGAAGCAACTAAGCCCCTGCGCCACAACTACTGAGCCTGTGCTCTAGAGCCCATGAGCCACAACTACTGAGCCCACGTGCCACAACTACTGAAGCCCACTCGCCTAGAGCCCGTGCTCTGCAACAAGAGAAGCCACCGCAATGAGAAGCCCATGCACCGCAATGAAGGGTAGCCCCTGCTCGCCGCAACTAGAGAAAGCCCATGTGCAGCAATGAAGACCCAATGCAGCCAAAAATAAATAAGAATAAATAAATTTATTTTAATAAAAAGGAATCTCAGTAAGTCTGGAATAAATTATGATAGAAAAATCATGAAAATCTTTAAAAAAACCCCAAAATATATAATGAATATCATTGAAGAGATAAGTGGAAATCTTGTAACCATGAATCAAGAAAAGATTGCTATACATGATTAAAGAAAGAGAATAAGAACAAATAGTTCTTAGAAATTAAAAATTTGATATCTAAAATTAAAATGTCAACAGATGGGAGGGGATATAAAGTCAAGGAACTCTCCAAGAGAGTAAACAAATAAAAACAGATGGAAAATAGGAGAAAATAAAAATTAATAATAGCTTACTCAGCCATTAAAAACAACAAAATAATGCCATTTGCAGCAACATGGATGGACCTGGAAATTTTCACACTAAGTGAAGTAAGTCAGACAGAGAAAGACCAATAGCATTATGATATCGCTTATAAGTGGAATCTAAAAAAAAAAAGTGATACAAATGAACATGTTTACAAAACAGAAACAGACTCACAGACTTAGAGAATGAATTTATGGTTACCAGGGAGGAAGGGTTGGGGAGAGGGGTAGATTCAGAATTTGGGACTGACATGTACACACTGCTATATTTTAAAAAGATAACCAACGAGGACCTACTATAAAAAAAAATTAGTAATTGGAACACTAAATAAGTAAAGAAAATAAAAAAGAGAATTATTAACATCAAGGAAAATTAAGAGTGGTGACCATAATAACACAGATTGCCTTAGTGTTATATAATATTTGAGTAGATACAATAATGTAAAAACAAATTATTAATTTGACCAAAAACTGAAATATAATTTTGTTCTAAGGAAGGCGGGGGTGACATTGATGGAGAAGAAATGAAGGGAAGGGGATATGGGAGACAAGCCCTAATTTACCATTATAGGATATCAACAGAAAATTTCTAAAACCGGTAAGTCAAAAAAATAGTAATCTAAGCATGTCACTTAGAAATACGGAGGCAACCTCATACCTGTCAGAATGGCTACCATCAAAGAGTCTACAAATAACAAATGCTGGAGAGGGTGTGGAGAAAAGGGAAGCCTCCTACACTGTTGGTGGGAATGTAAATTGAGGCAACCACCATGGACAACAGTATGGAGGTTCCTCAAAAAACTAAAAATAGAGCTACCATACGATCCAGCAATCCACTCCTAGGTACACAGCCAGAAAAAACAAAAACACTAATACAAAAAGATACATGCACCTCAATGTTCACTATTTACAACAGTCAAGATATGGAAGCAACCCAAATGCCCATCAACAGACAAATGGATAAAAAAGATATGGTGTAGATACATACCATGGAATATTACTCAGCCATAAAAAAGAATGAAATTCTGCTATTTACAACAACATGGATGGACCTACAGAATACTATGCGTAGTGAAATAAGTCAGGAAGAGAAAGGTAAATACTGTATGATATCACTTGTATATGGAATCTAAAAAATAATACAAATGAATGTATATGCAAAACTCACAGGTTTTGCACCAAAGGGAAGAGGGAAGAGGGGAGGGGCTAATTAGGGGTATGGGATTGAAAGATACAAACTACTATATATAAAATATATAAGCAACAAGGGTGTATTTTATAGTACAAGGAATTGCAGCCATTATCTTGTAATAACTTTTAACGGAGTATAATCTGTAAGAATACTGAATCACCTGAAACTATATTGTAAATCAACTATACTTCAATTTTAAAAAAAAGGAAAGATGAGGTATTGTCAACAATAGCCCTCTTTCTTAGCCTTTTCCCCACTTTTTTTCAGCCTTTCAAGGAGAAATGTACAATAAATATTAATAAAATATATGCCGAAAAGGTGTTTGTTTTTTTGGCCGCACTGCACAGCAGGTGGGATCTTAGCTCCCCCCAGACCAGGGATCGAACCCACGCCTGCTGCATTGGAAGCGCAGAGTCTTAACCACTGGACTGCCAGGGAAGTCCCAAAAAGGTGTTTTTAAAAAAAGAAATGTGGAGGCCAATACCATAGAAACTGGTCAGAAGATCTGAGGGTGATTGCTTCTATAGAACACAACAAAATGGGTTTGAGAAGGGTGTGAACTGGTGTGCTTTGTTATATGCCTTTAAGTCTCAACTGACTTTTAAAAACATTCACATGTATTATTTTGATGAAAATTCAAATGAAATTTAAAATAATAGTTATGGATATGTAAGCATCCTTTTCACTTCTGTACACTAAGCCCATATATTAAAATTAACTTCTGGACCACTCGACAGTTGTCTCAAACTTAGTATGTCTATCACTAAACTAATTTAACCTCATCCCTAAACATGCAGCCCTTCAAACCTGTCTTCCTCTTACATAGCCCAGTGAAGGAAATGGCAGCACTCACCCACCATCAAAGACAAAAACCCAAGCTTCACAGTCAAGTTCTCCATCTTCCTTAACCTGCCTATCTTTTCAATCACCGAGTCCTAGCAATTCCATCTCCTAAATATCTTACAAATCTCTCTCTCCCCACCCACTGCCACTTCCCTTGACTAATCTACCATAGCCTCTTGCAAACAACACAACAACAGCCTCCCTATTTGTGTCTCTACAACTATGATCCCCCTGCAGTCCATTCCCTCCACAGACAGAGTCATCTACCACGGGTCGGCATGCTAGGGATGCACAGGCCAAACCTGTCTGTTCTGGTAAGGCTTGTAGTTAAGAATGGCTTCTTCTACATTTTTTAATAGTTAAAAAAATCAAGAGGAAAACATTTTGTGGCATGTGAAAATTATATGAAAATCAAATTTCAGTGTCCCTAAATAAAGTTTTATTGGAACACAGCCATACTCATTCATTTACATATCATCCATGGCTGCTTTGAGGCCACAACGGCAAAGCTGTGTAGTTGAGACGGAGACCACATGGCCCTCAAAGCCTAAATTATTTCCTATCTGATCCTTCATGTTTGTCAACCCCTGTTCTCAACCATAAATTTGATCATGTCACTGTTCTGCCTAAAACCTTTCCTTAGTGCCCAACTGCTTTTATGATCAAATCGAGTGCTTGAAAGGAACTGGATATTTGAGACCCTGTTCAACTCTCCAGTCTTAAATTTTCCCACTCCCTTGCTTCCCTCTATCAGGGAATTGCTAGCAAACTGCTGAACCCCTCAATCATGTCATACCCTCTCTTGCTTTCAGGTTTTAGTACGTGGACCATTCCTCTGCTTAGAAAACATCCCTTCACTTCACCCAACTGCTACTTAAGCCTCAAGTGTCACTTCCAAAGTTTTTCCAAAGTGTTACAACCCTGGATTGTAATTTTCTATTCCCTTACGTGTATATCCCACTAGAATATAAACTCTGGGAGGGCCAGTGACTATGTCTCTATTATTCCAGTGCCTAGAATAGTACATGGCACAAAGAAGATGCCACAGGGAATGTTTAAATGAAGAAATGCTTCAGCGTATTGAACAGGTATATTGTTTTGCACACTCCTTAAACCTTTTGTTTACATTAAACACAGTATATATATCCAAACAAAAAGAAATTATTTGGGGTGGAAGACTGGTATTATGGTAAATGTTTCTATCAGATCCAAAGTAGTATTACCTATCTAAGTGAGCAAACCGTTAAAGAACAAACCATTTTCTTTCACCTGCTATGTATGTAAGTGTAGTCCACTTAATCTGTGCATATGTCCTAACAAGTTCTTTAAGTTCTCCATTTTCAGACCTTCTGTAATTCTGTACATTCTCTACACTTTTAAGTCAGAAAGTCATTAAGCTTGAAAGCACAATAGGTGCATTACCTTTATTCTCTACCAACCCCAATATCTACCATTTTATGTTCCCATAAGATCTTTTTTTTTAAATGGAGTGGGAATATATATATTTCATACAAATATTATATAATAATAGTGTTTAGATGCTAGAGGTTGACAAATATTGTTCTGAAAGTCAGCTCTGTTATTAGATGGATGCTCCTAACAAGTTAGTTAATTTCTTAACCTTTAGTCTCTTCAACTGTAAAATGGGGATAAATAATAGTAGCTAACTCATAGGTTACTGTAAGAATTAAATGAGATATTACTTATAAAATGCTTAGCATTTAGCACAGTCTGGCAAATAATAATGTCCAGAAGTGTCAGCTATTAAATTAATATTAAAACTATCATTTTATAAGTCTGCTTTAATAATTATAATACTAGAGGCTTATGTTTTAACTTCCTTCTGCCAATGAAATAGCCCAACATCTGACAGACCTTTCTCTCTAGGAAAGAATGAGAAAAAGTGCAAATAAAGTGAGCATAGAAAATAAAAATGTGAATTCTGTACCTTTTTTCAGGAATGTTACTCCCAGAAGAAATTTTATCACGTGCTTTGTAAGAATACATCTTATACAAGCTGGGCTGCTTTTAAACATATAAAGGTCCATTCAAAAAGAAAAAAGAGAGAAGTTTCAAAAAACTTTTTAAAATGAAGAAAATAAGATACAAAATATTACAATGATTTTTCCTTTTACTAACCAACTCATCAAATAAATCATCTGAAAATAAGCTCATGAATTATCAACTTCTAGGGCTCTAAAGGCAGTTAGAAATGCAATGTAATATCCCATTCCTCCCAAATCTATAGAGAATATATGATCAAAAGAATTCTTAGAGACATAGCAAGAGCCAAAGTCACAAAAATGATTCAATTACATTGTGTATACTTTAATAAAGCAGAGAAAGTTCACCAGAAAATTTAATTCAGCACATTTATCCATCACCCCATCACCCTAGTATCCTCATTAGTGGAAGTCAGCCTGTGGATAAGTATTTAATCTGTAATTACCTAAGATCCAAAACAAAGCAAGAAAAGGTGTGTATGTGTATGTGTCTATGTAATTGTAATGAGAACATTTAGGAATCAGGCTTATTTTTCCATCAACTAAAAGTATTATAATATCCAAAAAAAGATATTATAAGAAGTGTTATAATATCCAAGCCAAATGAGTTATAAAAGAGGCTTAAAAGAAAAAAAATAAGCATTACTTTCTCAGCTACTTCTGTTCTATTAACCCCAGAAATCATATATTGCATATTTTATTCTGTTCATATCATTTCTCTTTCCACATTTTATATCTTGTTATATATGGCATTTTCCTCTTTGAGTGGAAATAAAACAGAAAAATTTTAAACAGGAGTTGCATCAATAAAGAATGAAATAAGAACCATCTCTTTAATAAAAACAAACCTCTGAAGTTAATTCAATTGGTACTTGATTAGAGGAATGTTGCTCAGTGCCGGAAGATACAGCTTTAGCACTGAAAAATAATAAAATTAAATTATCTCAAATGTTAAAATGTAATTTTCTAATACATGAATCATCACACCTCCACTCTTAGAAAGGCAGATAAGGTTATATTACTCTTTTAGAACTGATGCTTTTTTAAATTGATTTTTCCCCTCCAAAGAGCTTAAGCTCTTCAAAGTCTAGATTTAAAACTCTTCAAAGTTTTTTAAGTTTAAAAGTAAAACTGATAATCTAAAGTACAACATAATGGTTATAGTCAATAATACTGTATTATAAACTTCAAAGTTGCTCAGAGACTAGATCTTATTTGTTCTCTACACAAAAAAGAAGTGCTATTCAAGTGATGTGATAAAAGTGTTATCTAACGCTATTGCCATAATCACAATGCAATATATAAATGTATCAAACCAACACTTGTACACTTCAAACTTACACAATGTTAAATGTCAATTATATTTCAATTTAAAAAAAAAAATTGAAAAATGATTGATAACATGTAAAGGTACTAAAAAGTAGGCAACATGTGTATTCCCTCCCTGTCCTCTATACATAAGAAGGAAATATGGTATATAGATTCTTCAACATTTACCTCAATGTTGCTTATTTTATTTATTTATTTATTTTAATTGAAGCATAGTCGATTTACAATATTGTATTAGTTTCAGGTGTACAGCAAAGTTACTTGGTTATACATATACGTATCTACATTCTTTTTTTTCCTGATTCTTTTCCAGTATAGTTTATTACAAGATACTGAATATAGTTCCCTGTGCTATACACTTCTTTAATCAACAGGAGCAGCTTTCTAAGTACTATAGTCATCTACTTCCTATTCACCAAGACAGTGTTCTATGATTTATCATTCTCCCTACTGACTCCCACACCAAATTGACTCAAAGAGGTATGCAAAAATGATTATCTTTACTCATTTTACTTTGTGTGGTACCTGTAAATTGGTACAAAATGAATCATTTAAATAACAGAAAACCCAGAAGTTAAAAAAAAACTGAAAAATGAACCTTGGTAGAAAAAACTCCTTTGGACACAATTCTTCATTAGCTTGAAGGATAAGGCTCTGAGGAGATTCTGTTTTGGCTTTAGCAAGCCAATTTCTACCCTATTGAACACAAGAAGAATCGTTTAATGCACAGTGAGAAAATTCAATCAAACAGGCAGACTTCTACATTGTTTACCTTTTCTGTAAGGATGCAAATCTTTACAAATTTGCTTTGCCCAGGAACTTCTACCAAGAATCCCTCAGTTATGAGCTGATGGGAAAAAACCTTCCACCAATTCTCTGTGTGATCCTTGCCAGTGCCAAAGAAATTGTGACTGCGATATTTATCTTCAAGACGCTGGGAATTCTGAAATTAGGCATAAAATCAATTTCTTAAAATGTTTATTTAATTAAACAGGAGATGTAAAACACGAAATCGTCTACTGATTCTTTGGCTTTAACACTAAATTTCAGCTTTAAAAACCTACGGAATTTTTATACCCCTCCTGCTTGCTCTGATTACTTAAGTCACAAATAAATACACTCAAAATAGTGTTCCTTTTCTGTTTTAAATAATGGCAGGAAATTTCATATATAAATCACATGCATTTCCCAATGCATAGGTTTGGATATATTTGGAATATTTAACCTTTGCTATTTAGACCTTTTATTAACATACTCACATTGTTTGAAAACGGTGATCATAAATCTACAGCTCAAGACTTGAAGCATGGGTGTTAAAGGCAGTGTGACCCATAGCTGGTAACCAGTGAGTGCAGTGCCAAGACTCAGGTTTCCACTGCGTTGTTGTCATTACTGTGCTTTTTGTCCGTGATGTTTCAGCAAAGTTTACTTAATCATTTCTGATTTAGCTGCTTCACTGAGATACATCAGAAAAAGCAGGTGCATGCTAGACAGTTGCTGCTTTTGAGATATTCTTCCCTAAGTGACCAGAGGATTCCGATCGGAGACTCTTCATAGCCATCAAGGTCTAGAAATATTGGGGAAGCTAGCCCATCATATGCAATTCTCTTGTCCTCTAATGGAAATGACTCCCTCCACCTTCACTCTCCACAGAGAACTTTTTCTATTCACTTGGCCCTCTGATTACCCCTTTTATAAAATTTTATTTATTTATTTATTTTTGGATGCATTGGGTCTTCGTTGCTGCCCACAGGCTTTCACTAGTTGCGGCGAGCGGGGGCTGCTCTTCGTTGCGGTGCACGGGCTTCTCATTGCGGTGGCTTCTCTTGTTGTGGAGCACAGGCTCTAGGCACACGGGCTTCAGTAGCTGTGGCACGCGGGCTCAGTAGTTGTGGCTCGTGGTCTCTAGAGCGTAGGCTCGGTAGTTGTGGCGCACGGGCTTAGCTGCTCTGAGGCATGTGGGATCTTCCCAGACCAGGGCTCGAACCCATGTCCCCTGCATTGGCAGGCAGATTCTTAACCACTGTGTCACCAGGGAAGTCCCTGATTACCTTCTTCATCCATCCTACACATCTAAATACTACTTTTAAATGTGTATGGTACTATATAAACATAGGGCTCTCTGGAGAATTGCTTCGATCTAATGTATTTGCGGTGAATACAGCAGATTGTAATTCGAGGGTCATTCTGCCCTTCCTCCACTGTGACTTCTACCACAGAATCTGGGAAGTTGCAAACACTATTTCTCAAACTTTCTTTCAACTAGGCTTCTGGATGTGATTTAAGTTCCACTAAACAAAGGTATTTTTGCATGACATCTACACGCAGGAAGTGAGGCAAAGGGGTCTACTTCGCTGTATTTGCAGGTATGCATGACTGTGGAGGGGTTTGCTTTTTATGAGAAAGTGTTAGCAAAGAACCTATCATACAGCTTCTAGCTTCCTAAGTAACAGGAGACATTCATTTTGTTGATACAGATTATAGAAGGCAGCTCCCAGATCAAGCAGAAGTAGAACCTTCCTGATTGTTACAGCTCCCTATTCAGCATAGCTTGGGGTCAGGCACTGACAGATAACTTCTTAACCACAGAAGAGGCAACTGCTTCCATGGAAGATTATTTTGCAGTATAATCTTATCAACAATACTCTAAGCCACTTAACACCCAGTAATAAATACCTTTCTGTTTAAATTCGCTAGACTGATCATGTGCTTCATAACAAATACTGTATTTTAGGTTATATTCATGTTTCAAAAACATTCACTCCTTGAGTATGTCAAGAAGTTCCTGTATTCTAAAATTTTCAATATGAAATGCAATCTAAAATTTGAGAAATAGGTACATCCTGTCACTCAACATTTTTATATTTCATCTATACTCTAATGATGGTTTAACAATCAGTGCATATTCAAATCCAGGGATCAAAATGGAAAGAATATACAGAATGAGTTCCAGCAGACATAACTCAAGCACTAGAAGCCTCACTATATTACAAATGTATTGGTTTTGTTCAACTGATGAAAACGTTACGGTTACAAGTTTATCATTTTGGAATGTTAAAAATGTGAATACAAGTGAAATAACCTAAGAAGACTGATCCCTCACATAAAGAAATCTAGGCTGAAATTAGATTAGATTAGGAAAGTTCCCATCAGAGACACATCAGTGCCCAGATACACTGAGCTTTTTTAAAACACAGGCTTCTTATAGGTTTAATTAACAGGGTCTGTAACGTGCATTCTAAAAATTGAAATTGAAATTGAATTTTGTATTAAAATAGCTAACTAATAAAGCTTTAGTATCATGGTGATTATATTTACAAAAATTGTACTAGAACAAGATTCAGAGAAACAGAAACACCCACGTACAACGTAGCACCTTTTTCCACAACAACCTCTACTACCTATACTAACTGACTTTGGTTTGATTTGTGTAGAATGTTTAAAATCAAACATCACAGAATTTCAGATCTGGAAGGAACATTGGAGCTCATTGATCTATCTAGTCATTTTTACTCAGATACAATCAGAGGCTCAAAGATGTTAAGTGGTAGCCTAAGGTCACAGAGGTAAGACTAGGACACAGTCCTCCAGACCACTACACCAGGGATATATATACACACAGACACACAGACACCAATATACATACATATACATATATACTGATTGTAGTTAGTGCAACTAGACCACCTGGGTTCAAGTCACAGCTCCAGTACTTACTAGCTTTTGAATTTTGGGCAAGTCAGTTACTTAACTTACCTGTGTTTCTATTTCCTCAGCTGCTATACAAGTATAATAATACTTCTTATCCTTTAACTTAGCCTGCCTTCCTTAACATAAAAGCAAAAGCCCTGACTCAGTATTAAGTCAGTTTTCCCAGAACATTTGTAATGGCATTCTACACCTGCTGGGGGCTTACCTTTATAGTAGGAGAATCTATTGCTTGCAAACTAATAACACCAAAGATATTAAGTTGCCTAACTAGTACTTATTAGCAATCTGGACACTAGAAATTATTCCTCTAGCCTTCCCTTTCGTAAGCAGAAAACAACCTGAAGTGAATGAACACATTTGCTGATATGAAGAAATGAGATGTTCTTCTAATTGGTAGGGGTAACTGTCCCTTCCCCTCATGATCAATAATCATTGTGAATACTGTGTACTGTGTGAATAAATTTACACTGTCATGTTTCCATGGCAATCACCATACATAAAACGAAATATTTCTGCTCTTCGACACAGATCATTTTGTTTTAAAGAAATCATATTCCCTTTTCAACGAGAAATCCAAATTTACCCAAGTAACATTTCTGAAAAAACAGAATAAGGATTTTCAACAACAAATGTCTTAAAAAAAAAAACAAAAACCACAGATGTCTAACAATTTCTTACTCTGAGCGAGGCATCTTCCATTAATTACTTATATGTTCTAGTTAACTTAATTTTCCAGGTTAACCCACTGACGAAGTAAAACTGCTAAGGATGAGGAAGCTGCCATAGCGGATATAGGGATTTGGGCACTGATTTCAAGGAGTGCACAATTATACATGCACATATCCCTTACCAATCATAAATCTTCACTCTAGTATCTCTAGATCATTCAACCTAAAAATACAAATTTAAAACTGCATGTGAACAGCATAATAAAACAGACACAGCAACAGAACGTTAGTTAGGAAAGCTGTCGCTCATCCTGCTTCTGGCACAAAGTAATGACCTGACATGACACAGGTCATTTAACTTTCTGGGACTTAGTATTCACCACTGTATAATAAGGTGGTAGAGTTAAATAATCTTTTTGCTCTAAGAGTCTCTACTTCTATGGGACAAAGTCTCAAAAATGGAAGTTATCAACCCACTCTTCTCCTTTAAAAAGCAGGCTGGAAAAATTAGGGTACCAAACAGATGCATCAGGGAATTTGGAAACCTATGAACAGATCGATGTGTGTTAGCATAAAGGGGGCCGACTGGCCAGAGCACAAGTCCCAAAGGATCACTTTCTAATAAAAGCCAAATCTTCCGCACCATTATCTGATAGAGAAAACAAACAAACTTGCCACTTCTCTAAATTAGCTTCTTTAAAAATGACGATTGCTTGTTGTGGTAGTTCTTTCCGCTGGGAATGCCACATTCCTCTCCACCTTCTTCCCTCGGGTTGGCTCTCAATGCCCAAATCTACTCTTATCATCCACAGAACAGAAAAGCGCCAGTGATACCATAACAAAGACTTCTCTAGTTTCACAGCCATTAACAAGCACTCTCTCTTCAGAACTTAAATAATACTTTATATCTATTCATATGTCCCCGATCTCTTTTTATGCTGCGATATACTTATTTATTCTCAAGTAACACACCTTCCATATTAGATGATGTCTCATCTAATTCCACTTTGAATTCCCCACAAAACAGAGTACAGTAGCTCACACAAAAATAGATGTTTTGGGAATTCCCTGGCAGTCCAGTGGTCAGGAGTCCATGCTTCCACTGCAAGGGGCACGGGTTTGATCCCTGGTTGGGGAACTAAGATCCCGCATGCCATGCAGCGCAGCGCAAAAAAAAAAAAAAAAAAAGTTTAACAACTAGCAGAAAAAAGTAGTTATAAACTCTTAAGAAGTTTTAGATTCCTGTGTTCTTAAAGTACAAAATAAGTCCATAGTTTCTGTCTACATTTTAACTAATTTTTTTTTCTTTTGCCTCTTTCCCAGTTCCTACAGGCCAAGGAAGTTCACAGCTGCCGCTTCAGGGCTTAAAAAGGTCATTTCTGGGACTGTTATTCTATGTGAACAATAAAGCCAAAATATAAAGTTACAATAATTATCTCTAGGAATATATTTCAACCTGATGAAATAGCTTGTCCGAAAAATTAAACAGATAACCCTCTCCTGTTAGAAAGTTTGAAAATTATAAAGGGTAATTAAAACTAACAATAGTTTCCCAATGGCTGCCTATAGTCAAAGCATCTTTTATCAAAAGTGTTCTCTAATTCTGGAGCACTTTGATAATATGATCAGGAAAGAGGTTTCACTTAATCTCCTGATTATGCAAATTAATGACTGTGTCTGTTTTCTAATCTGTAAAATTAAGATAACTGCATATCTTAATACTTAATTCACAAAGGTGTTTAAAGATTTTTATGTGGGGCTTCCCTGGTGGTGCAGTGGTTGAGAGTTCGCCTGCCGATGCAGGGGACACGGGTTCATGCCCCGGTCCGGGAAGATCCCGGGAGAGGCCACAACAGTGAGAGGCCCGCGTACTGCAAAAAAATAAAAAAAGATTTCTATGTGGTGAGCTATTTAGACCCCTAAAACAAAGTTCCTGAGGCAATATTTCTACTATTTAATTTCCAGCAAAACTTATGCTTTAAAAACAAAATTTTAAACTCCATTCACAAACACCTGAATGGCCTGAATAATCATTTATACTATTTTTATACTATTTTTAAACATCCTATGTAAGAGAGGAGAATCATGTGCTGCTGAAATATTTGTTTCATATGTACAAATATTATCTCTTTAAATGAACTCCAAGAGTTTCAAGTTTAAGATACTTAATCATCTTACAAATGAAAATTATCTGTAAAGATATTAATTTTTCCTAAATTAGTTAAGGTAGACGATTCACTAAATTCTCAAAGGAAATACAATTATAATTTAAAAAATGATATCCCAGTAGATACCAAGATCACTGAAATTGGGGGAAAAAAACTTGCCTTATTTTCACTGTATTTAATGTCTACAAATTTTCGTTAAGTGGCTTTTTTTTTTTTTTTTTTTTTTGCAGTACGCGGGCCGCTCACTGTTGTGGCCTCTCCCGCTGCGGAGCACAGGCTCCGAACGTGCAGGCTCAGCGGCCATGGCTCACAGGCTTCTCCGCAGCATGTGCGATCTTCCCCGACCGGGGCACAAACCTGTGTCCCCTGCACCGGCAGGCGGACTCTCAACCACTGCGCCACCAGGGAAGCCCGTTAAGTGGCTTTTTTAAAAAGTTTTACACCTTTATCTAGCAAGGGTAATATAAAATTTCACAAAGAATAAACTTCTTAATTTGCAGACTCCCAGAAGAGACTGTTGGTATAAGCAGTCTGACTTGGTTTTCAAATAATAGGTGAAATCTGATCCGTGTTGTGACCAGTTCAAGTTTGTCTAGGAGCCCACTTCCACTTATCTGTTGATACTGGATACTGCTGGATTACACCAAATTAAAACAAGGATAATTTTTATAAATTATACATTCAGCTGGGATACACAGGTTTTAAAGATGACAGAGACAAGAAATTTTCATAGATCTCAATTACATTAAATCTATCCCTTGCAACTTAAATTCTTTTTTAAAAAAAAATAGCACTCATATCAGCTAAATCAAGTTCCTTAGGCAACACTTCTACCGTTAAATTTCTAACCAAACTTGAGATTTAAGAACAAAATTTTAAACTCCATAATCTAAAAACATCAGTACCTGAAGTTAACATATTTTTAGCATTTCATTAGTATTTCACAACTGGCTAACTTAATAAGTCCCTTTCAAAACAAAACAAAAACTCAGAAAGTAAATATTTACACAAAGTATTTGAGAAGTTAAGAAATGAATGCTGACCTAAATTATTTTTAAAATTCTACATCCAGGGCTTCCTTGGTGGCGCAGTGGTTAAGAATCCGCCTGCCAATACAGGGGACACGGGTTCAAGTCCTGGTCCGGGAGGATCCCACATTAGTTGCTGTGGAGCAACTAAGCCTCTGAGCCACAACTGCTGAGCCTGCATCTAGAGCCCACGAGCCACAGCTACTGAAGCCAGGGCACCTGGAGCCCGTGCTCCGCAACAAGAGAAACCACCGCAATGAGAAACCTGCACACCACAACAAAGAGTAGCCCCCGCTCACCGCAACTAGAGAAAAGCCCACACACAGCAACAAAGACCCAACACAGCCAAAAATAAATAAGTAAAATAGATAAAGAAAGAAAGAAAACAAAACTTAAAAAAAAATTCTACAAAGTGAGAATTTTAATCTCCACTTTTATTATATTTTTAATAAATATATGTAGTTGCAAAGGATTCTATCTCCCATTTTTGGTTTATTCAACTAACGTCAATATATACTACTTAACTTTACAGACTTCTAAATCAGGAATAAAATCATATAAACAAAAGGACTACAGAAAAAGCTCTTTGGCTATAAGGGTCATGACCTACTCATATTTGTACCTGCAACTGTTAGCATAATGCTGGCACACTAATCACTCAAAAAATAAATAAATAAATAACAGAATTAACTATTCATTCGTGAAGAAAAAGAACTTTCTTAGAATTTTAAATACTTCTGATTAGAAATAAAATAGAAGGAAAGAAAAAATATAGTACCAAATATTATTATTGAACTTAGACATTTACAAATAATCACTGAAACTTAAATTTTGCTCAAAAAATTTACTACTTCACAGGGCACCAAGATACAAATTTGTTCTACCTGTCCCTTGACACAATGAAAGTAAACTTTTCTTAATTATCCTATAAAAGACCAGTCTAGGGATTCATCTAACTGCAATGTAATAAACTGAAACAGACAGCCTGGAAGCATTGCCTTAATGATACACACAGGTTTTGTCAAAGGTAATGAATGCAGTGCTTAAATGGAACTTAATATGACTCTCTGAGTTCTGATAACTAAAGTCAAAGCTATAATTGTAAAACAGCAAACCTCTGAAGAAAAGTGTAATAGGAGTAAAAGAAGAACTCTGAAGGTGACTCACAGACATACTTACAGATCCTCGGAGAAATAGAATTGGAACCCCAATTCCAAACTTTTCGCCTAAGATGGTCACGGCAGATAAGAGCTGGAATGCTTGTGGACCAAAGTCCTGTGACATGTCATCTGAGTCATCAATGGAAAAGCAGCGATCCAATCTAAATAAAAACAATATGTAAAGAAAGCTTAGCCAAGGCATGTACCTTTAGAAATAAAAAGATTTAGTGTAACAGTTAGCCCAGTAAAAAAATATCTCAAATGTGCCAACTGCTTCAGAAGCTAAAAATAAAGTTCAATACAGCTGAGAGCATGTAAAGTATGTAAAACATGAAATATAAACGATAATATAGCATCACAGGTATGTTATATTAATGGTTCTCGACACTAGTGCCCTAGGATCCAAGTTTCACAGGAGGTATCTTGGGCCATAGAAAGAAACAGGTTCAAGCAAGCAGAACGCAGGATTACAGCTCAAATAGCTCCACTTGATCTACTGTATAAATACTGGACTTTTGTGTTAGGTTTTGATGGAAGAAAAGGTTTATTGCCTACCCCCACCCCTGTCGCAAAACTTCTGAACTGAAAAAACACATCTCCTTTGCAAGAAGTTGTTAAAGTCATACTTTAAAATATGACCAAAGATTATAAGCTTTTCATGTAAGTCCATTTAGAAGTTAAATTCCTAAGCCATCCTTCAGGTATAAATTATCATTAACACAAATTAATGAAATTCTCATTTGTATTAATTCTCATTAATACAAATGAGAATTCTTTATGGCATGTTGAGAACAAAAGGACTCAGAAAAAATCAACTAATATAGTTCAACTACCTAATTCAGTTGCTTTCTTTATAATAAATATTTTTGAAATAGCAATAAGAATATAGTCAGTATTCTAGATATATTTTTAGGGAAAAAAAGGCTATGTTTAGGTTTATTCTCTATTTTAACTTCTTTAATAGGATACTTAGTTCATTAATTTTCTTTTCTAATACGAGTATTTAAAGCTATCAAATTCCCACCAAGTATCACCTATGCTGCAGCATACAAGTTTTAATGTATATTACTGTAATTATCACTAAGTTCTAAAAATGTGTTAATTTCCAGTTTGAGTTTTTTCCTTGATTGACGAGTTACTTTAGAGCATTATTTTAAATTTCCAAATGAATGAGAATTTCCCTTTTTATTCTCTTGTTTACTTCTAATTCTGTTGCATTCTGGCCAGATAATGTGGTGTGTTTGAAACCAATACACTGAAAACTTGAGACAGGTTACAGTCTAGTACAGAGGTCAGAAAACTCTTCCTATAAAGGGCCAGACAGTAAACAGCTTAGGCTTTGTGGGCCAGACAAGCTCTGTGTCACAACTACTTAGCTCAACTCTGCAAAAACAGCCATAGATAATATATAAACAAAAGGGCATGGCTGTATTACAAAAAAACTTTATTTACAAAAATAGGCAGTGAGTGGATTTGGTCCATGGGCCATAGTTTGCCACCCACTGCTTTAATATATAGTACATTTTAAAATTTTTATTTATTTATTTTTGGCTGTGTTGGGTCTTCATTGCTGTGCACGGGCTTTCTCCAGTTGTGGCGAGCAGGGGCTACTCTTCGTTGCGGTGCGCAGGCTTCTCATTGCAGTGGCTTCTCTTGTTGTGGAGCACGGGCTCTAGGCGCACGGGCTTCAGTAGTCGTGGCTCACGGGCTCAGTAGTGGTAGCTCACGGGCTCTTGAGCGCAGGCTCAGTAGTTGTGGCGCACGGACTTAGTTGCTCTGTGGCATGTGGGATCTTCCCGGACCAGGACTCGAACCCGTGTCCCCTGCATTGGCAGGAGGATTCTTAACCACTGCGCCACGAGGGAAGTCCCTATAGTTCATTTTTATAAATATGCCATCTATGTTTGAGAAGTATAGTCTCTAATTCCGCGCTTCCCAGCCCGTGTGCTACAAATGGATTATAGGTGTGCTGAAGGTTAATCCCTTGAGACCTTAGGGTTCTGAACAGAACCTAGACTCAATTAGCCATTAACTATGTGGGTCACGAAGTAAAAATGTTTGAGACACATTACTCTAATTGCTTGGTAAAGGCTTCTACATACTGCATGTCCAATAAATCAGACTTGTTACCATATTGACCAGATTTTCTACTGCTTCCTAATTTTTTGATTGCTTAACCTACCAATAACTAAAAATTATAATCAACCTCTCCTACTTTGATGGTGGAATTGTTGATTTCTTCCAGCTTTTCTGTCAGTCTGTGCTTTACATAGTTGTAGGGGTTTTTTTTAAGGTGCATAGAACAATTCTGTCCTCTTGGTGGAGGAACCATTTATCACTGCATAGAGACCATCTCCATCCCTAATAAAACTCCTTCTGTCTAACAGTATACAGCTACCACACCTAGTATATGGTTAGCTCAACTACATACACCATTTGTATTTTATTTTTTCAATTAATATACAGTTAAATTGATTGTATGTCTGTGTGTGTGTGTTAAGGTCTACAAATTTAAACACATTCATAGATTCTTCTAACCATCACCACAATCAGAACATGCAACAAATTCATCACTGCAAAATACTCCCTTATGCTATTCCTTTGTAATCACAACCTTGACCCCATCCCTCTAATCTCTGGCAACCACTAATCTTTTCTTCATCTCTACAGTGCAGTTTTATGTTTGAGAGAATATCACATAAATAGTAGAACTGGCATTATTTCTTCTTTTGGGGGGGGGCAGAATTTGCCACTGAAATCACTTGGGCTAGGGAATTTTATTTTTGGAAGTTTTTAACAAGGATCCAATTTCTTCAACAGTGGTAGGATTATTCAGGTTATGTACTTCATTGTGAGTGAGGGGTTTTTTTGTGTGTGTGTGTGTGTGTGTGTGTGTGAGTGAGTTTTATTAGTCTGAGGTTTTCAAGGAATTGGTCCATTTCACCTAAATTACTGAATGTATGTGCACTGAGTTATTCATAGTATTTCCTCATTATCCTTTTAATGTCTGTTGTGGCTAGAGTGAAATTCCCTCTCTCAGTTCTGATATTGGTAATCTGTGTCTCCTCGTCTTCTTTTTTTTTTTTCTTTTTAGAACTTTCTATCAGTTTTATTGACCTTTTCAAAGAATGAGCTTTTGAGTTCATTGGTTTTCTCCAATTGTTTTTGTTTTCTATTGATTTATGCTCTTATCTTTATTCTTTCCTTCCTTCTGCTTCCTTTTAGTTTTCTTTACCCCTATTTGCTAGTTTAAGGTGGAAGCTTAATTACTAATTTGAAACCCTTCTACTGTAAGTATTTAATGCTCTAATCTTCCCTGTCAGTATCACTTTAGCTGTACCCCATACATTTTGTATTTTCATTTCACTCAGTTCAAAATATTTTCTGATTTACCTTGAGACTTCCTCTTTGACTAATGGATTATTTAGTAGTGTGTTACTTAATTTCCAAGTGTTTGAGACTTTCCTGTTATCTTTCTGCTGCTGATTTCTAGTTTCATTCCATTTTATTTAGAAAATGTATTCTGTATAAATACAAATCTTTTAAATGTGTTAAGGTTTGTTTTATGATCCAGAATACAGTCTATTTTCATGAACATTCCATCTGCACCTGAAAAGAACGTGTATCTGCTGTTGTTAGGTGGAATGTTCTATAAAAGTCAATTAGACAGTCTGCTGACAGTCCTGTTCCATTTCTTCTATTTTCTTACTGATTTTCTGTCTACCAGCTCTATTAATTACTGAGAGATGCTGAAGTCACCAACTCTACTTACAGATTTCTCTATTTCTCCTTTCAATTCGGTCAGTTCTTTTCAAAGTATATACACATTTAGGATTAGGTGTTCTTGGATATAATGGTTATCTTTGTGTGTCAGCTTATGGTACCCAGTCATTTGGTCAAACACTAACCTAGATGTTGCTATAAAGGTATTTTGTAGATGGGATTAACATTTACAATCAGTTGACTTTAGGTAAAGGAGCTGACCCTTGATAATGTGAGTAGGTCTCATTCAATCAGATGAAGGCTTTAAAGAGCAAAGACTGAGGTTGGCTGGAGAACAAGGAATTGTGACTCAAAACTGTAATGTAGAAACCCTGCCCAACTTTCCAGCCTGCTAGGCTGCCTACAGATTTCAGACTTGCCAACCCCTACAACTGCATGAGCCAATACCTTAAAATTAACCTCTCTCTCCCTCTCTCATTATCTCTCTGTCTGTGTGTGTGCGTGTGCGTGTGTGTGTGTGTACACATATGTGCATGTATTGCTCTGGAGAACCCTGACTGATACATTGGTAAACTGACTCTTTTATCATCATGTAATGTCCTTCTTTATCCCTGCTAATATTCTTCCTCCAAAGTCTCCATTATCTGACATTAAAAGTAACAACTCCAGCTTTCTTTTGATTAATGTTTTCATGGTATACAGTTTTTATCTTTTTATTTTTAATCTACCTATATAATTATACCTATAGTGGATTTCTTGTGGACAGCATTTGGTTGGGTCATATTTTTAAACCAATTCTAACAACTTTTGCCTTTAAATGTTGTTTTGTTTTTTTTTTTTTTTTGCGGTACGCGGGCTTCTCACTGTTGTGGCCTCTCCCATTGTGGAGCACAGGCTCCGGACACACAGGCTCAGCGGCCATGGCTCACCGGCCCAGCCGCTCCACGGCATGTGGGATCTTCCCGAACCAGGGCACGAACCCGTGTCCCCTGCATCGGCAGGGTCCTCAACCACTGCGCCACCAGGGAAGTCCTAAATGGTATTTTTAGATCATTTACATTTAATATAACTATTGATATGTTTAGATTTAGGTCTACCATTAATTGGTTTATCTATTTATAAAAGTAAAAGATTGTAATACTGTTTGCTTTGTCCTCTTTTTTAATAAATAAATTCATTATTTTGTTTTTAAAAAACTGCAATACATATCACTCAACAAAAATTCAATTAAAAATTATTTGCAAAGGAAGAGAAACAAAGACTTTTAGAATGTCCATCTAGAAGAAGGAAATGTTACCTGGACCTGCAATTATCACAGCAATTTTCAGTTCCCATAATTCCCACGGAGGCCTTTCGTAGCTGTTTGTCTTCAAAATGAGACAAGATGAGTCTACCCAAGAGAAAATTTTAAAATTAAATAAAAGAACAAAAACATACATGTTAAATTCATTGTTGAAAATAATGAGGTGAAATCAACATTAATTGATTCAGCTGAGACCTCATTATTTGGCTTCAGTTTACTGAGGCACAAAGCAAGTTGCCTTAAAAATTCAGCACATATGTTAACACCATCAAATATCTTTTAAATACTTCTAATTACTTTGCAAAACTTTTTCCTTAAGAATATTATCTATAAATCCTTGTTATTAACTGATATAAAGTAAATAATACTTACTGTCGCCTACACATTCTGGAATTAAGATATTTATCCATCTTTGCCATCATCTTTAATTTGTATAATCGAAACTTTTCATTGCATATTTCACTAAGGAGGCGCCTGTCAATTAAAAATACCACAGTACTATTAAAATTGTATTAGTTTTATTTCATTTATTTATTCCTGTTTATTTCATAGTCTATAACATCCACAGTGCTAACAAGATAAAGAACATTTCTATCATCTCAGCAAGTTATTGTGTCCCTTCCCAGTCAATGCCCCCATAAGAGGCAAGCATTTTTCTGATTTTTATGAAAATTACTTTTGAAAGAATTCTACCCATGTCCAAGCATCAATTTTTTAGCTGCCTATGAAAAACTGTTAAAACCCTAAAGTTCTTCATTTTGACTTATATGCTACTTGTTTTTTTGGCAATATTTCTACTATACGTGAATTTTTACCTTTTCCCAGTAAAAGGTTATTCTTTAAGTTATTTTATATGAGAAACTAAAGGCATCTAATCTATATAAGGAATACTGAAAAAGACTCATGATCTAAATATGAACCTTCATCACTTTAGCTCTTCAGAGAACTTCTCAGCCCTCTAAAAACTACCTCTTTGTATTATGGGGCATTATAGGACACTAATAAAATACCAGAATTAAGTTCCTTCCTCAAACAATTCTAACCATTTTTTCCCCCATAATACTGAATTTATATAAACTTTTTAAATAACACTAAATACATGGTTTTTTTTTTAAGTTAATGCTGCTATACCTCATCCTGACTGTTAATTCTACTCTCCTGTGAAGAAATTCCATGACTATCGTACATCAGATGATGATAATCTTCCAAATAGTCTTTGCATATCTTTCTGAGAATAAAGAAAAATCTGAGTTGAATAGGTTTCAAATATTTCAAAAGAAAATAATTTATCCACAAGATCTAAGTGATAATACTGATCCTCATCACTCATGTTTTGACTGTACAGCTTTCTAACTGATAAAAATACCTCTGTACAATTCTCAAGGATGACACCCACAGGGAATCCAGTTAAGTGAGCTCTGGAAAGTCTGGACACACAAATGATCTCTTATTCAAAAACATTCTTATCATTTGACACCACCAACCACCATGCCTTTCCATGTAATTTCCCTAAAAAGTCTCTTCCAACGATTGACTCTAGTTCCTAGGTCAACCATCTAACCTCATTATTCCTAGCTCATGGGCTAAATATTAGTTCCCTTTTTTGCTGTTTTGTTTGTTTAGCTCACCTCTTTCTCCTCAGATAGAAAGAACAAAGGAAACAATGCCCACACTCTGAGAGCTAGAGCTTCCCTTATGTTTGTTTCCCACGATCTACATTTAACTAATCTCATCAGTTTCAGTAACAAATTGAAGAAAATAAAGTAACAAGTCTCTAACAACAAATCAAATGAATATTTATTCTTCTTTTAGGACCATCAAAATCGTTACAGTATAATATTCCACAGAATAAAAACAAGTTGAAAAAGAAGAAATATTCTAAAAACAATACCATAAATAGAAATCAGGTGGAGCCAGTGGAAGATTTGTTAAACTGAGATTAATTTGCAAATTATTCCCTTTAAACAAAGATTACAGTAACTATTGGGTTTGACTGTTTTAAATAATGGCAGGTGCAGACATTGAGACTTTGCCAATAAAAAATATAAAATTGCATATTTACGCTGATGATTGGACAAGTTTCTTCTCTCAGTCACAGGATTCTAGCATAAGACAGACTAAAAATTTTGTGAATTACAGTGATCTTTTCATTTGAAAACCAGCTATTCCATTTATTCTAAAACTTTGTTTTTTCTAATAGAAGAGGTTTGTCACAAGGATGGCAGAGATCTGGGCCTCGATCCTTGCTGAAATTTTTTTTAATGCTGATTAGCCCTATAGTTTTATTTCCTTTAATATGGATGCAAAGAACAACGTGTCTGTACTAAAGATTCAAGAGTGGATTTCCTGGCACCACTATTTGATTACTAATCACTGTTACTCCCTGTTAAATCTTAATGAGATAACCATTTAAAATATCTTTTGAGACTCAGATACACAGGAACTGTATCTATTGATGAACCTGCCAAGCCACAATATAAAACTTGGGCTGTTAAGTCTTCAGCATCTTTAACACAATGCACAAATAAAATCAGAACTGGTAGGAATCAACTTATGTTTGATGCAATCCCAAATTTAATTGTGGCATGCAGAGCTGTGTTCTATCCCAATTATTTAAAATTAGTTTATAAAAAGCTTCACATAGACACCAGTGTCAAAAGGAAAATAATAATTGTTCTGCTTAAGAAGATGGTTTATTGACTGTATGTTAAGAAACAAAAGTTAGTGACTACTCTTAAAAGAAGCTTAAAATTTATAGCAAACATTCTTACCTAATTAATCCCTATTCTTCTTTCATATCTCAAGTTAACCCATTACTTCCTCAAGGAAGCCTTATCTGACCTTTATAACTTGGTAAACACACACCCATAATATACTCACTACTCAATGCATTTCCTTCATAGCACTTAACACAGTTTTAATTTTATACAAATTTGCATGATCCTTTTCAAAAAATCGTTTGGTTATTCAAATTTTCAAACACAAAAGAGCAGTAAAATGAACACTATGTATCCGCGGTTGTATGATTCTGTGACTAAGACCTGCTATTCCCATTATACAGTAAACTCTATAAAAACAGGTACTATATCTGCTTTTATTTACCATTGGATCCCCGGCACAAAGCATAATGCTTGGAACATAGTGAGTACTCCAAAAAAAATTGTTGAGTAATAAATAAAAACAAAAACTGTATTAGATAGCCACTTTCATCATTTTAATAAGATGGGCTAATAGGTCCATCCAAGAGCTCAACTTATGTAGCTATATGGAGGTGCATTCTGAAAACACCTCATCTCGGCAGGCCCATCAGTTACCACGTATAGGTTTTTTTTTCTTCAATTTTTTTTTCTTATGGATGAAGAAAGAAGTTGGTAAACCTGCCCCTAAAACTTTGCAAGATGAAGTTTTCCTTTCAATATCAATCTCACAGAACATAAGTGCCAACAAGATACCTGTTTAGTACTTAAGTGGAATGGTTTTCCTGTATCTAGAAACTAAGTACAATATTTTTTTCCATGGCAGTCAGTCAGTACAGGGCAACATGATCATTCACACACTGCCAAGGAGAGCTGGCATGCTCTCCTAGAACTAACAAAGGAAATAAAAATGGTAATTAGAGACAAACTGGGATTGGTAGAAGTCATTTAGAATAAGCACCATGGCAGCATGAGAAGAAAAAAATAAAAACAAAATAAATGGTATCTAAAGTAACTATGGCTGAAGACATATCAAAACTTGAGAGAACCTGAGGAGAAAAACAGCTCATCGATGAACAATATTAAAAAGTGTTCCATAGGGCTTCCCTGGTGGCGCAGTGGTTGAGAGTCCGCCTGCCGATGCAGGGGACACGGGTTCGTGCCCCGGTCCGGGAAGATCCCACATGCCGCGGAGCAGCTGGGCCCGTGAGCCATGGCCGCCGAGCCTGTGCGTCCGGAGCCTGTGCTCCGCAACGGGAGTGGCCACAGCAGTGAGAGGCCCACGTACCGCGAAAAAAAGAAGAAAAAAAGTGTTCCATAAGATCTACGTTACATTCCCAGTATAGTGCTGTTTTAGTTAACTCTTCACACTAAATGAGGTATAGAAGAAATTAGGTCATCTCCTCTGGGTAGCAACACACCACAAAGTTCTTCTTAGACGTCTTCTGTTTTCTTTTGGTTTTAAAGGCACTTATACATATTACTTTAAATTTTGAATGTTGTCTCAAATACTTTCGAAGCTTATGTGGAAAGAAAGAAATCTGCAAGGGTGAAAGCAATAAATGTTTTTACCTATTTGTGTTAAAGTCTCCTGGAGCCCAAAGTACATGACAAGAACTTTGAAGTCCATCACGGCCAGCTCTACCGATCTCCTGGTAATATGATTCCATTTCCTTAGGAGCACCGTAATGAATGACTTGGCGAATGTCAGCTTTATTAATGCCCATTCCAAAAGCTATGGTAGCTATTACACACTGAGAATAAAATAACAACATAGTTTGACAATCATTTAGCAGAACTAAAACCTTACATGTTTACCTTTTGGTAAGAATAATTAGTTCATTAACTAATTAACTAAAGTCATGGCACGAAACTGAATTTAATATAATTTCAACCAATTGCTTATAGATTAAAAGATTATCTGCCCAATTTACAGGTTAAGGAATGGTGACCATAAAATAGGATTTGTTCCCTCTCTATTAAAAGAAGCAAATAAAGTGGTTTCTCTGAATGCACATGAGTACAAGACAGAAAAGAGGCTCTTAAACTATTTATTATATTCAATGAGCCTTTGGGATAATATTATGAAGTTTCAAGACTGCATAGTATCTTAATATTTTCTAGCATTATTCTAAGGTAGAAGGAAGCTTCTCATTAAAGATGGCAGAATGAATCATGAATTTATCTCTGCATATTTAAAAGGATAAAATTGGCAGAATATCTAATATGAATGAGTATACCAAGATCGGATTTACATGACTAGGGGAAATCTTAGGGAAAAATTAGTGGTAAGCACCAAAAAAAACTACACAAATTTTTTTTAAAGTATTAATAATAAGAATACAAAATATGTACAAGTAACTGTAAATATACTACATGTCTTACAGATAAAAAGCATTTATAGAGAATACATAAATATATAATATT
This sequence comes from Tursiops truncatus, assembly GCF_011762595.2. NCBI lineage: Eukaryota > Metazoa > Chordata > Mammalia > Artiodactyla > Delphinidae > Tursiops > Tursiops truncatus. The sequence goes on along the minus strand of NC_047054.1, from coordinate 23,859,712 downwards.
TGAATATATATACTGATCTAACCAAAATTATGGTATTAATATTGGAAGTGAAGGGGGTAGAAACTTCTGGATGGGGTGAGAAGGGCAGGAAGGGATGTGAAAGAGCTACACCTTCATCTTTCATAGCAGGGAAACAGAGATAATGCCTAAATCTCATAAGCAAATAAATAAATAAACTAAGTAGCAGCAGTATAAGCAAATTATTGTAAGATACAGTGGCAAACACCAAAAGACTAAGCTAAAAGAGATGAGAGTAGGAAAAAGAAGCAGGGAAAGAATGAGGGGCTGACGCTTTTCATTGTAAGCACTGGAGAACGATTTGGTTTGTTAAACTATGTGTGTGTATAACTGATAAATATTAAAGTGCCATTTTTAAAAATGTGTTAAGATGCACCAAGAGTAGAAAAAAGAGGAAGGGAGGGAGGGAGGACAAATAAAGGGAAGTATGAGAAAGATGAAAGAAAAATAAATCTAGGGATGGAAATAATATTAAAAAAAAAGCTCTGAGTGAATAAAACTAGACAGTTTTGCTGTATTTAAGAGTAAATAAGCAATATAATAATTCCAACTTTTCTTTTTTAAAATGTTATTTCTTATTCAATTTTTTCCAGCTTTATTGAGATATAACTGAAATATAACACTATGTAAGTTTAAAATATATAACATGATGATTTGATGTACGTATATACTGCGACATGATTACCTCAGTAAAGTTACTTAACACCTCCATCACCTCACATGATTACTGTGTGTGTATGTATCTGTGTCTGTGTGTATATGTGTATTTGTATGATGAGAACTTTTAAGATCTAATTTTCATCATATGATACTGCTTTTAGATGAGATCAACCTATTCTGCAGACATGATTTTCAAAATATCCTCATAGACGCTCAGGTGTAAATGAAGATATTTTATCCAATAATTTATTCATAACCTCATTCCAGACAGGAAAGGAATTCAGGCCATCTTGAAAAGGCAAATAAAATACAAAAGGACATAAAACTAAAAGTCAGGATTAAAAGAATGAATGGTCACAAACTCAAAATGCAAATCTACATCCAAATGTGGTTAGATTTGGTTATGAATAATAGGAAAGAAAAAAAATCTTGTCTCCCTCATATCTTTGGGATGTTTCTATCTAAATGAATAATTAGTAATACACCAAGATAGAAGAAACAACTGGTCAATTATTGGCTCTCGATTGTTAAGATTCAATAAGCAGCAGCTAATAAATTTTATCTGATACTTTTCAAGCTCCAGAGATAACAGAATAAACATGTAAGCATTTAAGAATTTGGATAAAATCTCTACTCCAGGCAGTTGTGATAGCTGTTCCTAACTTTGGAAAGAAGAGGAAGAAAGAGAACAGATGCCTTCAGGCAGGTATGCATTGCATCATGACAATGCACAGTGAACTGCATAGACAGAGATCTAGATACAGAGGAAACTGATGACCTATTTGACAGAAAATGCAAAGCAGAAGTTAAGTTCTTTTCAATTTGAGATGACTAGTCCAGGCTTATAGCGACAGGGTGTGGAAATGATGTTGATGGTGTTGATTTAAACCTGCTCACATGGCTTGAATTTAAATCTTCCCAAATAATCTGTATGACACCCACTGAAACAGGATTCCAGTCATTTTATGAATCTCAGCCGTAACACTTTACAATAATTTCATCAATACCCTTCCTTTCTTCAGTTTTTCTCCTTCAGATCAGTCCTACTTGGTGCTCCCAGTCTCATGTTTCTATAATACTATTATCTTGCTCAAAAATATAGAGTAGTCTGTCACAGTGGTTTCCAAATTCTGTTCTGCAGAACTTTGAGGATTCTAAAATACCCCCAGGGACTGACTTGGAGATAGGGAAGCTCTTGGACCCCTTCATCCGTCACATCAACTTCAACAAGAATGATTCTACTTTAATCTGTTTTACCTATTAGATAAAATTTCATTTAAATAAAGAATTCTACGGCTAAAGTAGTCTGGAAAAACTAGAGAAACTTCACACCAATCCCAGCTTGCCTCTTTGCAAGTTTTAAGAGCCTCTACAACCTGGCCAAACAACCCATTCAACTCTTTTCCTACGAGTCTCCACCATTCCTCCCTGCCTTCTTACCTATACTTTGTGCCCTTCCTACTCCATACTCCCTTCTTCTCCAACCATTGCAAACTACTCACCATTTCCTGAACCCAGTACGCTCTCTCATATCACAGTGCCTTTGCACATGCCAGTCCTTCTTCCTGGAATTCTATAACCTATTCCTTTTCCCTCATCACCTCCTGGCCTTGCATACTTGACAAACTGTTATTCACTTGTTCAGATTCTATTCGGATTGCTTCTTCCTGGGTGAACCAACCCCATTACACGACCTAACTTAACAGCCAGCATTCCCTCCCCTGTGCACCTAAACACTATTCTATGTACAGGCTGCCATTTATACTAGCCTGCAATAGTTTTCTTACATATCTATCTCCCACATTATATACTGATTCTATCAGAGTGACTGCTTTATGCTCATCAGAAAGAAGGTATTCAAATGTATATGTATGAATAAATCACTTGGCTGTACACCTGAAATGTTTTTATATACCATTTTGTTTTTCGATTTTTTTAAACGAAAAATGAATATTTTTCACGATTAGACTTAAATTATGAAATTCAATTCCAACTTTAAAGAAATTTTTTAATTAATTTTTTTATTGGAGTATAGTTGACTTACAATTTTGTGTTAGTTTCTGCTGTACAGCGAAGTGAGTCAGTTATACATATATGTATATCCACTCTTTTTTAGATTCTATTCCCATATAGGTCATTACAGAGTATTGAATAGAGTTCCCTGTGCTACACAGTAGGTTCTTATTAGTTATCTATTTTATATATAGTATGAAATTAACAACACTGTAAATCAACTATACTCTAATATAAAATAAAATTTAAATTAAAAAAAATTAAAACATTTTTAACTAAAAAAAAAAATTAAAAAAAAAAAGTTGATTGTCCCTCCTGGAAAGAAAAGGAGAAGAAGAAGGTATTCAATAAAGATCTTGTAAATAAATATTAGAGAAATATCTGTTTCCACTATGGGGAACAGACAGTAATGATGATCAATCTTCACACCTGAATTTCATCTCTCATGAACCTATGATGAACTTGTCTCCTTAACTTAATACTCAGTCCTGCATGGTATGTTCCACAGGCTAACTTCAGTTTCTTAAGTTCAGCTGTAACTCGTTCTGTCATTCTTCTAGAAGGACAGTAGATGATAGCTGGACCTTCAAATTCCCAAGCAGAACTAAAGAAAAAGAAGAGCAAAAGGACAAACATATACATATAGGCTTCAGACCAGTTTGAGTTTTACCTAATTTAATTTTCCCTTTCTTTTTAAAATTTTAATATAATTTCATTTTAATTTAGTTTTTAAACTTTAATTTTCCTTTCAGTAAAAAACTAAAAGGAGAAAGCATATAAAAAACAATGACATATTTAACAAATACCTGAAACATTTTAGACACTCAAACGTGGAAATAAATTATATTAAACCCAAACACCTCTGACTTCACTTTTTTGTTCAAATTAAAACCAGAGACAAGTTTATTTATTGAAGCAGAAGTCTTGCTAAAAACGTGTAAACTAATGGGAACGCAATTACTGTCCTTTGGAATTGTAAAGCACTAGATTAACAATTAGTCTTCATTTATATAAGAAATGTAATGTTTACATAGGAGAAGGAATAAAATTTATATTATTCTTATGCCCTCTTATGATCGTAAAATTGAATTTCTAAATCTGTTTACTAAAAAAGCAAGAACTTTCATGCAATAGTAAAAGATCATTTTTATAGTTCAAGGAAGTATTTACTAGTAACTTGACACTATATGACCATAACAGAAAATAACATCTGTTATAAAGCCTGTTTTAGAAATTTGCGTTTACTTATTAAAAGTATAAATAATGATTTCCATAGAACATTTATTTAATTCCTCAACATATTCATTTATGTAAATACATTCATTTATGCTAATACATTCATTTATGCTGACCTAACCAATATAAAAAGAATATACTATTTAGATTTAGGAGAAGTTATTTTATTTAATTTTTAATGTGCATAACCTGTGATACAATTTTAGGAATCTATTTTACAAACACACACATCTGCTAAAAGATACATATACACAAATATTCACAACAAAACTATAATAGTGAAAAATAATCTAAATGTTCATGATCATATACATTCATACTACAAAATGTGAAGTAAATATTTAAAAATTAAATGTATATAAAACCTTTAAGAAGGACTATGGTAAAAGCCACTGAAAACTTAGAGGGGAAAAATGAGACAGTAATTTTACTCTACGAGTCTTACTGAATAATCTACTCAAAGCAATTTTTGAGAGTGACCAAATGGACTTCCATGTCAAAAATTCATAGTAGATATCTCCATAGAGTGAAAAAAAATGCAAATTATCTTTTTAATGTATAAGAATCTCAGTTAAAAAACATTTTTCAAAGAAGGAAAAATTGTGCACCAAAATGTGAATACTGTATAACATCCTAAACATTAAACGTAATATATAGAAAGATAGCAGCAATACTTTATATAACAGGAGAAAATTGCAGAAAAGACTGACATACTATAGCAAACTAACAACAATAACAACAACAACTGGGAACACATATTTGCTCAGTACAAAGAACAGACACCTAAAACGCTAAATGCAAAAATACCAACAGTAATAACAACTGAGGAATGGGACTGGAAAAAAAATCTACGTACTCTTCAATTTACATGCATCTGTATTGTTCAAATTGATACAAACAATATGGATCACTTTTTACATTAAAAAAAGCAGAAAATACAAAAATCTGAACTTATAGAGCAGAAAAATCAAAGCAGTAAAAATTCCTATTGATTACAGCAGTGAAATGGCTGGTAAAAGGACTTCGCTCCTTGTCTTCTTTGAAGAAAGAATTCAGCAAAGAGACCAAGATTGTGAAGCAGATACAGCATTTATGAGAAGCAAAGTATATGCAGAAGAGCACATGGGCAAACTCGCACAGTTAGCTGCACCCAATAGGGGTGGCTTAGATCGCGTATATGGGGCAGTCTTCCAGGTTTTCCCTAGCCAATCATCTTGCTTGTGCCCATATTTGGCCTGACTCAGGTTCCTTCCTGGTCAGCTCGAAGGTTTCTGGGAGGTTGGCAGGACATATTATGGGGCTGGTGTCTCTTCCCTCCTTTGGCCCCTCCCCTAGAGTTGTGTTATCTGGAATTCCTTAGGGGACAACTGAGGACCTTCTCTACACATGTGATGGGCTGAGAAATCCCCTTGACCACAAGAATGAGGAAACTGTGGTCTCAGGGCCCAATGCTCCTCCTGGCATCTTATCTCAAAGTGACAGCAGAAGACTGGCTGCAGCTGCTCAGCCTGGGGCCCATCTATCGCCTACCTCAAATCCCGTCTGAGAGGTGTGGACCCCAAGGAATCTTTACTGGGAAGATGAAGGGGGATGGTCCTTCTGTAGCTTCTTCAGGTTGCCATTGGGCTCATGGACCCTACCTAACTGGTGCCGTGGAACTCTCACCCTGCCTTGTCAAGGGACCCCAGAAAGGCTTCTGCTGTTATCCCAGCAGGATCTCTTTCAGGGAGTGGCTGGAATCCCTGCATCACCATCATCTTGACATGGAATTGCTGCAAGCTGGAAGAAACAAACTTAACAAGCAGTTTAAAAAGGCAGGGGCCAAAGATCAGTAAAAGGACTATTGCAACTAGAGGCCCAAACAGGGGTAAGAACAAGGTTACACTTGGTAACACTCCTCTGACTGCAGTCCAGATAGAGTCAGTGCTTGGGTATCCCTGTCCGAAGGAATGAAGCCATCTGGCATGGTCATGTATTTTCTTGATGTCCTCTTCTACTAGCTCAGTGGTGTTGATGTGGGTACATCATGTCTTACTAATAACTGCAAATACCCCTCTCTGTTCAGCCAGAACAAAGTCCAAAACCAGTCTGTTATCCATCACTACATCAGCTGAGGAACTAACAGACAACGAAAGTTTGGAAAGTGCATTCCCTGTGGACTTACTCAGAGCTGACAAGGTTATCCAAAAGTCTGCGGAGCACTGCTTCATGGTAAGCAAAGCCTTCCCAAGGGGACGCCAACCCAATAGCAGCTCCAGTCCCTGCCAAAATGAGGCCAATTGCCCTTTTGCCCCAGGGGTGGGTGATATTATGGAAGATAATACCTAGGTTCCTTTGATTACTCAGTTGGCCTAACATACACTGTCCCGTAAACAGAGCACTGTCCATACAAGGAAAGGCTACAGCTAATCCCGGGAAAGGGAAAGAGGGATTGGGGTTGTTCTGATGAGGCAATGGGTTTATGTCTAGACCACAAAGGAACAGATATCCAGAAGGGGCACATGCCTGACGCACTGTTGTAGAATTAAACCAATTCTCTAGAGAGCCTGCCCAAGAGGGGATCCCGTTACAGCTTGGGGAGGGAGGTCCACCATTATATGAGGGGGCATGAGGGGTGGGGACCCTTCCGTAGGCCTTGGGTTGGGGGGGGCCTACATTACGCTCCAGACAATTGGTGTTTTTCCTGCCCAGTAAGTACATATCCCATCTGGGCTTTGTCCTTGTTTTTTAGTCTTTGATTGTATTTGTGGTGAGGGCACCAATGGGTGAGATTTCCACCTGTATATTTGTCAGGGCAGGTGAGAACAATTAAATTGTGGAGTAACAGAAGCTTTGATCAGATTCTGAAGGTTCTCCACTGCAGGTTTTCATGCTGGTTGCATAGGGGCAGTGGCAGCAAGACAAGCTAGTCTTATTGCAATTTAAAATAAGTGTGTGGTTCTCATCAGATATATTGACGCGAGGGGTTAAGGTCTAAGCATGGAAGCTGCGCTAGGGACAGAATACGAACTTTAAGAGTAAGGTTAGAAGGACTCTCAGTAAGGTAAGGTCGTCACTGCTAGGTGTAAAGATTAGCTTGTTTTTAACCCATAGGCATCACTCTGAGGATGGAGATGACAGATCCAGCACTGGGGTAGATTTTATCCCTGAGCTATAATTCTTGAGAGATTTACTACTGCTTTGGATTCCCATTCCCCTGATGTGGATCCCCAAAAGAGGGAGAGAAAAGTTAGGGTGATTGATAACTTCATAATGGCATCAATCAGCGTTTTAATTTCGGAAGTAACCAGATAGCAAGTAGCAAAGAAACATCAAAAGAAATCATATAGTAAACGAAAGCCCACTAGCAATTATGGAGTCCCAGCCTACCATCACTTATCTTGTTTCTGTCACCCGGAGAGTCCCAAAGGAATCAATGTCAAAGCGAGAGTTTACTTATCAATGCGGTTGTCATTGGCTCAGGGATCACCTCCTAGAAGGGGTATTTGAGGGTTTTGGGTAGGTTCACAGGGATAGCTGGGATATACGTCTTCCGGTTCCTGTAACATATAAGTGGAGGCAGGTTTAATCCTGGACAGACGGACCCAACTCGTGACTCCCTGGAGCTTAACTGCTGTAGGGGTGCTCAGCAGGACTTGTTAAGGACCCTTCCACTTTGGGAGTAGCTGGGCGCCGGGGGACTCATTCTTTCAGGTCTTTAAAAGCACCCAGTCCCCAGATTTACAATGGAGTGACTGGGGCTGTTATCTGGGAGGGCTGGGTTCTGTTTCCATGTTCTTTTATGGCCATTTGGACCTGGCCCAGGTTTATAATGTATTTAAGATGGGCTTGGTTTCTGGGTCAGTTAGCATGTCCAGGGTGAGGAGTGGCCTTCCATGTGTCCTTTCAAAGGGACTCAACTTAATAGCTGTTTTAGGGGCTGCCCTGACCCTTAGGAGAGCTATTGGCAGCAGGCAGAGTTTCCTGACAGAGTTTGCCCACGGTTTTCTTTAGGGTATGACTGGCCTGCTCTGCCTTCCCTGAGGATGGAGGTCTCCAGGATGAATGCAGGTGGTATCTGATTCCTAAGGCCTGTGAGAGCTGTTGGGTAACCCTGGCTTTGAATGAGGATCCACTGTCACTTTGGAGGTGGCGGGGTAACCTGAACCTAGGAGTGATTTCTTTTATTGATAGAAGTGTTCTAGCCACTTTGGTTGCCTTTTCTGTCCTACTGGGGAAGGCCTCTGCCCATCCGGTGAAAGTGTCTTTAAATACTAATAAGTATTTGAAGCCTTGGAAAGAGGGCACCTGACTGAAACCCATTTGCAGTCCTCTCCTGGGTAAGTTCCACGTCACTGGGCTGGGCTAACAAGAGGGGGAGGGGTGCGGCTTGAGGCTGCCTCCAGATTATGGGTGGTACAGAGGGCGCAGGCTCCAGTAACCCTTCTGATTGTCCATGGGAGCCCTTTCCTGTAAAAATCTGGAAAACCACTGCAGACATGGAGTGGCTTTCTCTCTCATTCTCTCTCCCTCACATGGAGGAATCATGTGGCCCTTTAATAATTTTCCATTGGTCAGACAGAGGTACGAGCAATTTTTGATCTATGTGCCACCAGCCATCTATTCCCTTAGTTCCCCCTTGGTCTCGTGACCAGGTCTCTTCGGAAGTTGAATATCTGGGTACAATGTTAGAAGGGGCAAGGGATGGGATCAATGCCATTTCTGTTGTGGGTATCAGGGCTGCTTTCTTGGCTTCCCGATCTGCCCTGTTGTTCCCTTGGGTAATTTGAGAAGTTCCCTTTTGGTGCCCGCAGCAGTGAATGAGTGCTACCTGTTTTGGGTTTTGAACCACTTCTATGAGATGTAAAATCTCAGCCTCAGTTTTTAGGGGAATTTCTTGTATTTAAAAATCCTCTCTTTTTTTTTCCAGATAGCTATGTGGGCATGCAGAACAGGGAAGGCATATTTTGAGTCTGTGTATATATTTACAATTTTTCCTTCCCCTAGGGTTAAGGCTCGGGTTAGAGCTATCAGTCCAGCCTTCTGTGCTGAAGTGTTGGGTGGCAAAGGTTTCACTTCTGTGACACTGTGAGCGCTCATGATAGCATACCCTGCCCTCCTGACCCCGTCCTTAATAAAGCTACTGCTGTCAGTAAACCATTCTTCCTCGGGTTTTCTATGGCTTGATCTGTTAGATTAGGCCTAGAGGCATAGACCTGGTCAAGGGTTTCGAGGCAGGAATATATTAGCTCTGGGCTGTCAGCAGGCATCCGTGGAGCTGGGTTGAGGGTGCAGCAAGTTTTGAGGGTTACCTCTGGGGAGTCGAGGAACAAAGCCTGGTACTTAGTAAAGCGGCCTCCAGTTAGCCAGTGGTGGCCTTTGATCTCCAGGATCCCTTGTACTTGATGGGAGGTCTGGACTTCCAGTGGCTGTCCAAAGGTAAGCTTGTTAGCTTCTTCCTATAGAGCAGAGGCAGCTACTACCCGAAGGCAGCCAGGCCAACTTCTAGTTGTTGAAAAAATGGCCTATAAGCTGAGGAACTTCTCCAACTTCTGTTATTAGGACCCCCAGGGCTGAACCCTGCTTTTCAGCCACATTCAAGATGAATGGCTTTTTTCAACTGGGAAGACCCAGAGCAGGAGCTTTCGTGAGGGCCTGTTTGATACTATTAAAAGTTTTTTCCTGTTCCCCAGTCCAAAGTAATGGTTCTGTATCTGGGCCTTTAGTAGCTTCACACAGGGGCTTAGCCATTAGCCCAAATCCTGGGATCCAGATTCTGTAAAATCCTGCCATGCCTAAAAAGGTACAGAGATTTTTTTTTTGTCTTTGGAGCACTTAGGCCTAATATAGCTCGTTTTCTGTCTGGAGATAGTTGTCTACTTCCAAGGTTTATAATGTATCCCAGGTATTTAACTTCTTGCTTTGAGATTTGTGCCTTTTTCTGGGGACCTTGTAACCCCGGGTCCCAGGGAAATGAAGAATTTCAGTGGTGTTCTGATCTGAGGCCTCCACGGAGGGACTACATGTTAATATATCACCATCTACATACTGTAGAATAGCCCCTTCTTTTAGGTGTCATCTCCCTTAGTTCCTTTCCTAGGGCCTGGCGAACAAGTGTGGGCTGTCCCGAAGCCCCTGAGGCAGTACTGTCCAGGTGTGTTGCATCTGGCCCAAGTGGGAGTTAGTCCACTAGAAGGCAAACAGATATTGTGATGAGGGATGAACTAGGATGCAAAAGAAGGCATCCTTGAGGTTGAGCACAGTAAACCATTTAGCATCCTCAGGGACCTGGACTAATACGTTACAAGGATTGGCCATAAGGGGTTGTACACGAACCACAGCATCATTTACTGCTCTGAGGTCATGCACTATCCTATGTTCTCCATTTGGCTTAACAACTGGCAGAATAGGGGTGTTACATGGAGACTGGCAGGGTACCAAGAGGCCATGTTTTAAGAAGTTATCTATGAGGACTTGTAACCCTTTTTTTGCTTCCAATCTTATGGGGTACTGTCTCTTGTTAGGGTAAGTGGCTTCTGGCTTAAAGCTTATTTTTACAGGTTGGGTGTTTCTGGCCCTCCCGGGGACTCCTTTGTCCCAAACTGGTTCACTGGTTGGAGAATATGGCTGGGAACAGGCCCTTGCTCTTCTTGTTGATCTGCCTTAGTCAGGGTCAAGATAAGGGGCTGCTTGGGGCCTCCTAACCGTCATATGGCCCCAAGGGAGCCCAGAAGGTCTCTCTCCAGTAGTGGCATAGGACACTTAGGGAAAACCAAAAAGACATGTGAGATCAAACACTGTTCAAATTGCCAAGTGAGAGCCCTAGTGAAGTAATGGGTGCGAGGCTTTCCGTCGACACCATTCACTGTGCAGCTTTTAGAGGAAAGGGGTCCAGCGTGAGAATCAGGCCAGAGTATGTGGCTCTGACATCAATTTAAAAATTGATCTTCTTACCTGCCACATCAAGAACGACCCAGGGCTCCTTGATGGAGACAGACATCTCATGGGGGAGAGCTGCTAGAATCCCAGGGCCACCTCAGTTGCCCAGCACGGCCATCTCAGGAGTGGGGGACCCTCTTCCCTGTCGGGACCAAAGGCAGTCCCATCTCCAATGACCAGTCTGCTTGCAGACTGGGCATGGCCTGGGGGGCTCCTCTGGCATTCACGGGCCCAGGGGCCGGTTGACTTGCATTTGAAGCAGTCCCCCTTGTTGGTCTTACCTCCAGACTGATGGTTGAACCTTCTTCTTGGCCCCTTTGGGTTGCCCTGAAGCTGCAAGGTAATTTCAGCTTCAGCGGTGTGTCTGACAGCAAGGGCTATCAGTTTACCTTGCTTGAGCCTTGGCCTGCCTCAACTCACGCCAAGTTCTTTCCTCCTCCTCAGTTTGATCTCGATTATTAAATACCCCAAAGGCTACCTCTAGGAGTTTGGGCATAAGGGTTTGTGGAGTTTTGGAGTTTTCACCTAATATCAGGGGCAGACTGTGTGATAAAATGTTGTCCTAGCAGGGACTGACCCTCGGGAATGGAGGGGTCTATGTTAGTAAATTTTCTAAAACCCTCCACAAGCCGTCCCTGAAAGAAGGCTGGGTTTTCTTCTTTCTCTTGGTTCACTTCCATGACCTTATCATAGTTGACTGGTTTTCTAATGCATTTTCTCATTCCTTCTAACAGGCATTGAACCACGTGGTTCCTGGCCCTCGTTCCCGCCAGGGACTTATAATCCCAAGGGGGATCCTGATTTGGGACTGCATCCCCACCCATATCATAAATGTTGGGTTGGTCCCTGGAGAGCTGGTCAGCATGCCCCTGGGCTGCTGTCCAAATCCTTTGCTTCTTTCTCCTCATGGGTACAGCAGGTAGATAGTACTATTTGGACATCCTTCCAGGTTAAATCAAAGGCCAGGGTTAGGGCCTGAAATCCTTCAATAAATCTACTAGGGTCTTTAGAAAATTGGTCCAGGCTTTGTTTGCACTGGGCTAAATCGGTTAGGAAGAAGGGCACGTGTACTCTGATTGTGCCTTCGCCATTTGCCACTTGCCCAAGAGGGCATATTCTCCCTGATCCTCGGTGATAGGAAGTCCCACTACGGGTTACCCCTGTGGGACTAGCTTTTTCATCCTGGGGTACCAGTGTATATAGAGGGTATGCATAGGAAGGCGAGGTTTGGGATTGGCCAGGGGGATCCCGAGAAGCAGGGGTACTTGTAGGAGTCGGAGAGGCTCGGCTTCTCTCCTGAGAGTTTGGGGGAGTTAAATGAGGACCGTCTAGAATGTCAAGAGAATTCTCTGATTCTCCAGGCCTCTGATTACCAGAGCCGCATAGAGCAGGATTCTGGTAAAGGGACATGAAGGCCTGGACATAGGGAAACTCAGTCCATTTTCCCAACCTACGGCAATAAAGATGCAGTTGCAAGATGGTTTTATAATTTAGAGACCCATTTTGGGGCCATGTTTCTCCATCCCCCAACATATAAAGGCCAGGCAGTCTTATAGTAAAACTTAAGCTTTTTTTTTCTTAGCCCGTCTAATTTTAAAAGTTTCCAGTTCTTAAGGACACATCCCAGAGGTGTTTCTTCTGGCTTAGAAGGGGATCCTCCCATGTTGAGCAACCTGCAACCAAGGACGAAGAGGCTCACCTAGGAATGGAATCCGGTGTCCTGGAAACATTTACCAGGAGGCTTTAATTTGGAAGGGGTTCCGAGTGTCCCCTAGATCCCCATCGACCCTGAATCAGACGTCTCTGGTTGAACTTAGTTCCTTGCGCAGAGAAAAATGTTGCAGTTGCCAGGGATTCCTTGGGGAGGATATTTTGATTATATAGTCATTGTCCTATGACTATATAAGAGATTATTTTTCTTACACTGGGGTGTATCCCCCGGGAACAGGAGTCTAAAAGATTCAGAACATGGCTGCATGGACTCAAACAGCCCAAAAGGCTGGTGTGGAAGAGCACATGGGCAAACTCCCAGAGTGAGCTGCACCCAATAGGGGTGGCTTAGATCATTTGCATGGGGGCAGTCTTCCAGGTTGTCTCTGGTCAATCATCTTGCTTTTGCCCATATCTGTCCTGACTCAGGGTCCTTCTTGGGGCATCACACGCATCTCTCAGCCTAGACAGATTCCAGTGCAAAGGTTTCTGGGAGGTTGGCAGGACATATCATGGGCTGGCATCTCCTCCTTCCTTTGGCCCCTCCCCTAGAGTTATGTCGTCCCGAATTCCTTAGGGGATGACTGAGGACTTTCTCTGCACATGTGTCAGGCTGAGAAATCCCCTTGACCACAGAATGAGGAAATTGTGGTCTCAGGGCCCAATGCTCCTCCTGCCATCTTGTCTCAAAGTGTCAGCAGGAGACTGGCTGCAGCTGCTCAGCCTGGAGCCCATCTATCTCCTACCTCACTATTACAGAAGGATTCATTACTTTGCCAAGAGGTTTACTAAAGACAGTTATTTCCTCATAACAATTTCCTGAGGGGGAAAAAAAATCTATCATCATTTAACCATTAAATTAGATAGGTGAGAGGGGCTGACCTAATTTAAATGCACCATGCATATAGAAAACAAATAGGATCAGAGTTTAAGAAACATGTTAGCTCAGTGAAGAGAAAAAATGTGAATACTGATAAACAAATGGCAGAATTAAATGAAAGGAAGAAAATGAAAATAAAAGGTAATACTTTGAAGTCTTAATTTACCCTCCATCTCAGTGCTCAGTAAGAGGTAAATTTCTATTTGCCCAAGATCTGCAGAGAGCATTCTGACTCTGAATGGTTCCCTGCTACCACAACTCTTCTTGGAGGATTGAAAATGGGTACAAAATCTTTCCAGATTTGCTTTTAGAAAAACCACTGTCACATTCAATATCAAAATCTTTGGATGGTCTTGGATGTTAGCCTAAGGGGTCTGGCCTTTAGCCCGCAGGAAAGGAACACCATGACCCAGGGATGTGCTTTCAGATGATAAATCTGAAAATCAGGGAGTCCTGAGGAACAAGGATGTCTGTTAGGAGAGTGTAACAGTCTGAGCTAAAAAGTAATAAAAACCTCAGTTAGCAGAATTAACATGAAAGATAGTGAGAAGAAATTATTTACATAAGATATCATAAGAAGACAATATAATCACAATGTCAGGGAAAAAAAAAAAAGGAGAGGGTTAGGGGGAAACGCCATAGAGATTGAGAATACTATGGACTGAAAAGGACCAAACATTAGGTAAGTAAATAAGGATCTGACTGTGGATACTCTAACCTAAAATAAACAGCCTTCTTCAAGAGGAAGTTTTACCTTTAGGACAGAAAGAAAGTGAAGTATGATGTGTATTCACTTTGGAGAGATCCCTAGAGCAGGCAGAACACCCAGAGTATATTCATTACATTCTTGCTTTAATCTGAATACAGGACAGCCAAGCCAAGAGTGAACTCTACATTTAACTTCATCCTAAAGGACCCCAAGCGTTACCATAGGGTTTCCTTACCTAGGGTCAATCTTCTTTTTACCCCTTTCTGAAAAGAAAAACACTAATGATATTCTTTAAACCCTATCCTCCTACATTTGTTTTCTGTTTATATTGGTAGGACAAACATTATTTCCATCTACTCTGACTTAAAAACACATTTCATAACATGAAAGTTATAAGCTTTTCACTGAGAAAACAAATGAGAAAATAAGGCTCAGGGAAGCTTTCTTAGCATACATATAAAATGCCTCCAAGCAAAATAAATAGGAGGAGGAGCTAGTGACAGTTTCTTCATCAGTGAAATGAAAATAATATGTAGCTTACTGAGCAGTTATAAGGATCAAACTAGATCACTTATATGAAGCACCTACGATAGTCCTTGGCACATGCTATGGGCTCAAAAAGTATTTATTATTAAGATGACTTTTTTAATTCCTTAATACTCAAGTTAGTCATATAACTAGTGAACTAGACAGAATTCAGATAAAAGACTCATTTGTTTTTGTTGTTTGTCAATTATTAAGTGTATGTCCCCTTCAAGTAACAGTATGGAGTATAAAAATATTAGAAGAATTAGTTTCTACCTTCCTCAGTCACTGATTATATAACATCACACTTGACTTGAACCAAAGCTAAGCAGAATTTGAAATATGTTAAATATACATTAGAAGGAAATAACTATAAAAAATAAAAAACATTTTTTAGAAAGAAGAAAATAGTTACTAAAATATATCAACCATGAAATTCTCACCTTGTCTTCTGGACAAGAAACTGCTTCAGATCCTGAAGGATGTTTCCTGTTTTTCGTCCAACTTCTAAATACAAGTTTGGTCGATCAAAACCAGTACAGGTAATGTGAGGATCCGTCAGTTTTAAGCAACGTACAATGTCTTCTCGGATTGAAGAACTTGCAGTAGCAGTCAGTGCAACAATTGGAACCTGAAATAAGTAAAAGTGATTTTTAACCAAGGGAGGAGCTCAATAATTCCCAACATCTACTGCCTCTTAGAAAGAGACTGGAAGACAATTACAGGAGGAACAGAGGAACAGGGTTAAAAATGCAACTTTAAAATTATTCTCTTTCAAAGAAGAGAAGAACACTTCTTTCATACTTGTTTCTCAGCCTTCTGAGAAATCATTCAAATAAAACACTAAATTCATAAGATTTCTAAATGCAATCTACCTTATTAAATTAAGTCCATTGATTAACTATCTACCTCTCCATTTATTATTTTTACATTTATATTAGTGCTGGTACAAATGAGGGGTATGTTATGTCTTATTTTTCATTAATCTATCATTCACAAGTTATAAACCCTTCATTCACTGAAAATCTACCTATACAAAGCCCAAGTCTTTTTTGTCTCCTATATTAAATATATTGGTCGATGGCTTTTCAGATCCATTGTAAAAGAAAAGCTCTCAGTGATCTGGATAACCTCTCACCAGTTTTAGTGGGTTAACCATGGCATAATATGTAAAAGAAAAAAGGAGAGAATGAAACATCTATTATTAACTGATTCCTTGAGCAACCGAGTCATGTTCTATTTTCAATCTAGCGAAGACTTCTTGACTGCCTTAGCAGCCAAAGCAGGAGGCACAGCAGGTACCAGGAAAAACATGAGTGTGTGAACTTTCAGAAATTCTAAAGTGGGGTAACAACACACCTCCCATGAAACTAGATTTAATATTTCTGTCACTATTATCATAGGGAGTTCTAATCAACTATGCTATTATTTCATAATCAGAAAAATTGTTCCTATATCATTAGCTGCTCGATTTCCAAGATTACAACTTTCTTAATACTCTTTTTAGCTTATTACAAATGCAGTAAATAATATCCTCATAACATAGCTCTTCAGGTACATCTACCTCACGAATCAGTTTAAGCAATTATCGTACATACATGAAAATTTAAGTGCAATTTGTAAAAAAGCAATTACAGAATTTGAAAAACAAGATACAATTTATTAAAAACTATTTTTACAATCAATATAGCTTTGCTGAATTAAAAATTATCTCAAAGCTCATGTAAAAAAAATCAATTAAGTTTGGGAGTAATTTTTAAATGGGAAAAAATTATATCAAAATCAATGTGACCAGGTAATTGGCATTTTTGTATTCTCTATCCTTAAATTCTGTGAAATTATTTTAAAAATAACCCAAATTAACTTAATTGATTTTTGGCTTACAATCAGACTGTTCTCTGAATTTAGAGAGTGTCTGCCTAACAACTTATATATGAATATGCCAATTTATAAAGAAGTTAGTTTCTCTAATCGAGGCTTAATATATATGTATATAGCTGCTTTATGTCTTTATGGCAAATAAAAATATCTATAGCAAATATATGGCTGAGAATAAGGAAAGTTTAAACACTGAAGTTCTTAGGACATGCATATTCTCACCCTCATAACAACAAAGACTTCCATCAATGTAAGTGCGTTACTCAAACAATTTACAAATGCACTAAAAAATGCTTGTTGTTTAACTGCATATACACATAAAGAAAGAAGTTTTCAGGATAGAGACTATAAGAAAAGAGGGCCTGGTTTGTTTCTAAGCAATATAATGTATGAGTGGATGAGCAATGCTTTTGTGAAAAGAAGGAAATAAGCACAAACCATAACACAGTTTGAACTAGTAGAAAAAAGCAGCACAGTGGTGTAAAAATCTCGTTTAGAATCAATTGTCTGAGTTCAAAGCCTGCCTTTGCCATTAACTAGATGTGAGATTTTGAGCTGTTTATTTTTTTTACACATATATATTTTTTTGGCCACACCGCACGGCTTGCAGGATCTTAGTTCCCTGACCAGGAATCGAACCCGTGCCCCCTTCGGTGGAAGCGCAGAGTCCTAACCAGCGGACTGCCAGGGAAGTCCCTTGAGCTGTTTATTTCACTCTCTGAACTTTGGTATCCTCATCTATAAGATGGTTGTAATAACAGCAGCAACCTCATAAAGTCACTGTGAAGACCAAATGGGATAAAAGGTCTAGTGCGCTGAACACAAAGGTCTAGTGTCTAGTAAGCACTCAAGATGTGTCAGCTATCACTGATATTACTGCAACAACTGAAAAGAACTCTACAAAAGAACTGCAGAGACATGGCCACTACTCCCAGACTTGCCACTGACTTTGGAAAGGGCTAACTTCTCTTGGCCTCAGTTTTTTCATCAACATATGAGATGGAGATGTTAACCTCTCTTCTAACTTAAAAATTCTCACTTTGCCACTAGAAACTCCTTATTCTAGTGACCTACTAACAGGAAAAATCAATATAAATTCCCTCCTTTGCCAACGTTCTAGAAAGTCACAGTTAAGAATGTTGCTTCCACGACTTAGAAAAATAGAATAAAGTAATGGAATGTATTAAACTTAATGGAACAATATTTACTTTCACTTCAGAAATGAACAGAATATTCTCCCTTAGAATCTTTGGTGCTTAAAAGTTATAAACTACAGGGCTTCCCTGGTGGCACAGTGGTTGAGAGTCCGTCTGCCGATGCGGGGGATGCAGGTTTGTGCCCCGGTCTGGGAGGATCCCACGTGCCGCGGAGCGGCTGGGCCCATGAGCCATGGCCGCTGGGTCTGCGCGTCCAGAGCCTGTGCTCCACAGCGGGAGAGGCCACAGCGGTGAGAGGCCCGCGTACCGCAAAAAAAAAAGTTATAAACTACAGTGAAGTGTAAAAATAACACACAGGCTGGTTAGGAGAAAGGTGTCCATACAGCCTGGCTTGCTGGGATACTCTCAGTTTATCCTGTCATCACAGCATAGTTATTAATAGCTTGCACCTTTTCATTTTCAAAAGCAAACTGGTGTGGGTGATAAATTACCCTGTCACTCAGTTATATCAAGTTCTTAACTCATGAAACTTGATCTTTCAGTTGGCAAATCTTGGTTTCTTTGGTAATAAGTACCAAGTTTTGTTAAAACAAGCAACAAAATGTAAATTAATCTTGTGACTATAAATTTAGGAATGCCTTAGACATACACTTCAATGGTGTCACATCTACGAATTCCAAGAACTATATCTGCTTCTAATATAGTTAGAAGTTAATCTATGTACTCTAATCTATGTATAGTTAATCTATGTACTCTATAATATCATGCTTCATTCATTCATTCACTAACTCCAGATAGTTCCTGAGTGTCTACTATGTGCTGATCTTTGTGAAAGGGCTGAGGAGAAAGTAATGGGAAGATCCAACATGTCTCACGTTTCTCACAGTTCCTCTTATTTGAATTTCAGAATTTTGAGGCTGATGTAAAGCTTTCTACCTGGCTGCTCTTTCTTGGGACTCATTTTGTCAGATTCTCTCCAAATGGGAATCTTTATGCACAATGAGTTAATGATTTTTTGCTATTTTTGAACTTACTGAAATAATATGGTGTGAAGCACTGTGGGTTTATGCCAGTTGTCCCAGGGTGATTGTGATTAGAAGAAAAAAAGCACGGAGAACAGTGAGGAAAATGAGAGTCCTACAACCACCAGGTGGCATTTCTCATCACTTAGCTAATAAAGAGAATTCATGGAAACACTAGGGGAAAAAGGTTTTCTCAGCCGTTGCTTGACGAACAACCTGTGCTACAGTGAATCATCCCAAGAAATGAAAAGAATCGAATGGAGTCCACAGCCTGACATAATAAAAGACTTAATTCAACACTGAAAAGTGTTTCAGAACTGCATAAAACATGTAAAACTCCTCTAACACAATCCTTCTAGAATCAAACGCCCAGGAAAGGATTCAAGAAAGCAATCTTCCTAGTTTCTAAAAGCTTACTTTAAACCGTTCTAAATTAATAGAAAGCAGTCCTCAAGGAACCTGAGCCTAGTGACTTTCGCCATGCAAATATCTTCTTTCTCTATACAGGTACTATTAATCTTTCTATATTATTCATACTGCTCCATACACGATTTATTGTTTGGTACTATTGCTTCTACTTTTATAGGTAAATATGAATCTAAACTCCTTTACTGGACTATGTGCTACTTTAGGGCAGAAACTATTTTAAACTTCTTTTAAGTCATTTGCTTTAGAAACCAGCATAGTGTCCTACTGTGGAGCACTGCCCGGCCCTACCACTCACTGCCTGTGTGGGAAAGTTACTTCTCACATTCTCAGCTTTCTCATCGAAATTCATTTATTCATTTACCCCATTACTTATGGAACACTCACTATATGCCAGGTACTGTTGTAGATTTTATAAACCAAATCAGCAAAGAATATTCTAGTGGGGACCCACAGGCAATAGACAAAGTGTATTCTTAATACGTTAAGTTAAACAGTGATAAGTGCTATTTTAAAAACAGGAAAGGAATATGAGGAAAGCTGAGAGCTGGGGGAGAGAGGTTAATTTGAAATTTTGAATATGGTGGCCCAGGAGGCCTAAAAAAAAAGCTAATATTTCAGCAGACTTGAGAAAAGTGAGGGATACACCATGTGAACTACCCAGGGGAAAATTATTCAGGGAGAGCGAAGAGTGGGAACAAAGCCCTAAAGTAGGAGCACGGTTGGCACCTTTGAAGAATATCAATGAAAACAAACAGTACGGCTAGAAGCCAGTGAATGAGGAGACAAGTAGCAAAGGATGAGGTCAAAGAGAAAATAAAGGCCAGATCATTTAAGATATGTAGTGTCTGTCTTTATTTAGAGTGAAATGGTCTGCAACCGGAGGGTTCTGAGCAGGAGACATGATCTGTCTGACTTAACATTTTTGAAATATCACTCTGGATGCTGTATTGAAATAGACTAAGGAGGGTAAGAGTGAAAACACACCAACCAGGAGACTGCTGTAATAGCCAGGTGAAAGGAGACGGTGGCTTGTACCAGGGTGGTAGCAGAGATCAAGAGAGAAGTGATCAGATTCTGTACATATTCTGAAGACCTCATGAGATTTCTTTACTGTTTAAATGTGGGGTAGACTGTAAGAGAAAAAGAAGGGTGGAAGAAAATTCCAAAAATCTTGGCCTGAGCACCAGAAGGATGCAGCTGCTACTAAATGAGATGGGGGAGATTGAGGGAAGAGCTGTTCTGGGGTGGAGAGAATATTAGGAAGTTAAGAATAGGTTACGTTCCAGATGCCTGTCAGGCATCGAAGTAGAGAGATGTTGAATAGGCAGCTAACGTTTATGTAAGTGTGTGTGTGTGTGTGTGTGTGTGTGTGTGTGTGTGTGTGTATACATATATTAATCCATAAAACGATTAAAATAAAAAATCGTAATAATAACAGCAAATGCTAAAAAGGAGGGAGAGAAACTGAACCACTCATACATTGCTGGTATCAATTCAGGGTGAGGATATAAATTTGGGAGTTGTCAGCATATAGATTTTAGTTAAAACCATATGTTGGTTGAAATGACCAAGGAAGTAAGTACAGAGAGGAAAGAGAACAGGTCCAAAGACTAAGGTTTTAGGCATGCCAACGTTAAAAGGGCAGGGAGATGAAAAGAAATAAGCAGAGGAAACTGAGAAAGAAGAGATAATAAGGAAGAAGAGAACCAGGGAGTGTGCTATCCTACTGGTATGAGAAGAACTGTTTCAAGAGGAAGGTAATGAAACTAGTGGGCAGTGGGGAGGGGCGACACAGGGGTAGGGGAGTGGGAGGTACAAACTACTGGGTGTTAAGACAGGCTCAAGGATGTATTGTACAACACAGGGAATAGAGCCAACATTTTGTAATAACTGTAAATAGAATGTAACCTTTAAAAATTATATTAAAAAATTTTTTTTAAAAGAAGAAAGTAATGAAGATATTTATGTTGCTGGATTGTTATGAGGGTTAACCAAGATAAAAACACTGACCCGGGCTTCCCTGGTGGCGCAGTGGTTAAGAGTCCGCCTGCCGATGCAGGGGACACGGGTTCATGCCCCGGTCCAGGAAGATCCCACATACCGTGGAGTGGCTGGGCCCGTGAGCCATGGCCGCTGAGCCGGCGCATCCGGAGTCTGTGCTCCGCAACGGGAGAGGCCACAACAGTGAGAGGCCCACGTACCGCAGAAAAAAACAAAACAAAACACTGACCCAAGGCCAGTCCCATAGTTGGAGCTCAATTCACATTACTTTGATTCTCTTCCAATATATCCTTGCTAAGTGTTACATTCAAGTTTTTTGTTCTTTTGTTTTGTTTTATTGTAATGTCTGCTCCAATCAAATATTTATGAGAAGAGCTAAGAAAAAAGAAACTATATTTAAGATAGCTCTCAATAAGTACGCTTAATAAGAAATGAGGTTGAACTAGATAATCTATCAAAAGAACAACAAATAATTTCTAACACTTTTCTTTTTCGGTTTCCTCACATAAGCCAGCTCCAATAGGTGACGAACCATACAATTCAATTTATTTAACATTGTTGAAATAACAAAATTATACAAATGGAGACCAGATTAGTGGTCACCAGGGGTTAGGGTTAGGGGTGATGGGAATGGTGGGTATGCCTGTAAAAGGACAGCTCCAGGGAGCCTATGGTAATGGAGTAGTTCTGTATCTTTATTGCAATGGAAGTTATACAAACATACATATGAGATAAAACTGTATAGGAAAATATACATACATACCCATACACACTTATAAAACTAGTGAACTAAGAATAAACTGTAGCAATGTCATATACCTACTTGATACTATACTACAGTTATTCAAGATATTACCACTGGGGAAACAGTACATAGGACATCCCTGTACATTTTTTTTTACAATTGCCTGTGAATCCATAATTTTTAAAAATAAAAAATAAAATGGTTGCCAATATTTTAAGTTTTTAAGCTCTTCGTATAAAATATGCCATTCATATAGAACACTCATGTAAAACTTTCTTGTTCTTTATAATTAGGAAACAAAGTGTGAGAACCAGAAAAAGTTTGCCAAGTCCTGCTCTATAGTATTCCTCAATAAATTACATGCCAAGCTTAGAAGGAAGTCAAGGTTAGAATTTTTTAAAAAAATCTTTCCCCTGCTTACATCATCCATTTGCCCTTTCATAGAGGAATCTTCAGCTTTTTGGCCATTCCCCAATCCTGGACTCTCCCTTGGTAAGAAAGTCATTTCAAGACATTGCACTTGGCAAAGCTTACCGATGGGAGTACTTCCTTTATGGAGCCCAAAGTTCTGAATGAACTTCTAAAATCATGTCCCCACTCAGAAATACAGTGAGCCTCATCCACAGCAATAAGTGTGATCCCTATAAAAAAAGAAAACTATGTAAACGGAGAAAATAGAGTTCAAAAAAAGTAATAAACGCATCTAAATCGTTACCACCATCTTCATTAGAATATATAAATATTACAGAAAGTAGTATAAATAATTCAAATCAAAGTATTTGGTTCATATAAAAATATAAGCATAAATAACATCAGATAACACCAAAAATCATTATTGAAAATAGGCAAAGGGAGATATATGGATAAAAGGCATATGGATAAAAGAGAGAAATATATATTTTTCAAACAACGTATTTATTGAATTTTAACTTTCATCATTATTTCTCAGAGAAATTACTTACTATTACTTTGTCCTCAAAGCTATCACTCATTTGCAATGATAATGCCCTAAAAAAAAGAGCTGTTCTCTTTCTCTTTGGTAATACTTTCAATTTTATCTCATGGATTAGCTATCAAAAGAGATAGAGAGGCTTCCCTGGTGGCTCAGTAGTTAAGAAGCCTCCTGACAATACAGAGGACACGGGTTCGAGCCCTGGTCTGGGAAGATCCCATATTCCGTGGAGCAACTAAGCCTGTACACCACAACTACTGAGCCTGCACTCTAGAGCCTGTGAGCCACAACTACAACTACTGAGCCCGTGTGCCACAACTACTGAAGCCCGCGCACCTAGAGCCCGTGCTCCGCAACAAGAAGCCACTGCAATGAGAAGCCCGCGAACCGCAACAAAGAGTAGCCCCCGCTCACCACAACTAGAGAAAGCCCGTGCGCAGCAACGAAGACCCAACGCAGCCAAAAATAAATAAATACAGTAAAAACAACCAAAAAAAGAGAGATAGAAAGACTCAGCGTATTTCATACTAAGATTAAATGCATCACTGTCCGTGACTGATCACATATTACACTGCAGAGTTCCTCTGTAATGCCAGTTCTGGAAGACGGATGACATCCACGTTTTCTAATATAAAATGGTAAGGGAAGAACTAAATCTCATTATGTACAAAGTAGGTAAGAAGGAATGTACTTTGTTCTCTTCCCGAGCAACGCCTCTACTCTGCCCTCACACCACACACCCACACTGAAACAGAATCAACAGTGTGTAGTAACGCATTTCAGAAAAGGGCTTTATTTTATAATCATTCACTAAAACGTCTTCAGATATTTCAAAGTAGTGACAGCAGTGCTTTTGCCCTCGATCACCAAATTAATACTTAAGACAAAAATAATATTTCCCTTCAATGGGGATGATCACTACTTGATGCTTATCTGAGAATTTATAATGTTTTGCCACTAGTGAGATGATTAAAAACATGTGCTCTAGAGTCAGACTACCTAGATGCATAACCTGGCTTACTATTTATATTACCTTAAGCATGTTACTTAAGCTTTCAAGTGTCAGTTTCCCACAAGCATAAGGTAGGTAATAAAAGTACCTAACATTTTTTAGTTATTCTGAAGATTAAATTAGATCATTCATGTAAAATGCTAAGATAGGGGCTGGCATAAAAGACAGCTCAATAAAAAAAAATAAGCTATTATTATTATAGTTATTAAATTCCCACTATGTTCCAAACACTCTTCTAGGTATAAAATGATTAGTAAAATGCAATCCATGATTTTGAGGAGCTCATAATTCTAAAAGAGGAGGCAGACAGACAAGCAAATAATTACAATTCATTGAGATTACCAAGTACAATGAGTTGGAGAAGAAAAAGAAATAAAGAAAGAAAAAAAAGAAACCTACTAAATATGAACAAATACAGGTTGATCACATCAAATTTCTATTTCCTGAGTGGCTGGGACAAATTCAATGTTACCACTATACTTATTTGGGTTTAGAAACTACATGACCCAGATTTTAAATTAAATAAATTAAAACTAAGATGACAGCTCCTCCTTTATTTTAAAACCTTCCTTATAATTATAGGTTTGACTAGCTAATTTAAGAAGAATTTTTATTTATTTATCTATTTTTATTATTTTATGTATTTATTTATTTTTGGCTGCATTGGGTCTTCGTTGCTGCATGTGGGCTTTCTCTAGTTGCAGCGAGCGGGGGCTACTCTTAGTTGTGGTGCGCCGGCTTCTCACTGCAGTGGCTTCTCCTGTTGTGGAGCACGGGCTGTAGGCATGCGGGCTTCAGTAGTTGTGGCACATGCACTCAGAGTTGTGGCTCGCGGGCTCTAGAGTGCAGGCTCAGTAGTTGTGGCACACGGGGTTAGTTGCTCTGTGGCATGTGGAATCTTCCCGGACCAGGACTCGAACTTGTGTCCCCTGCATGGGCAGGTGGATTCTTAACCACTGCGCAACCAGGGAAGTCCAACTAACTAGCTTTTAATCGAGTTAAACTTTGCCATTCACAAGCAGCTGAGGCAAGCTTCTGCCAACTTCCACATTAAACGTGCAAGTCCAAGTGTCTGCCCAGGTCCAGGACATATTTCATTTTGGCACACCTGTCATTCAAGCCTACTTCCAAAGTTACAAGACAATTACTGGTGTGTTTGCTTTTAAGGTGTCTCTATGTAAAATTCTGTTTGCTGCTTCTGTTATAAACCCATATTACTTAAATAATAACACATCATAAAAATTATAAATCTGAATAGCTAAATGTCAAACTACTGTACAAATAAAATTCTGAGTATATTCCCTGCTGCAAGCGTTTTACAAATTCCTGCAAATAAAAGTATTTCAGAAAGAATTTATTCTATTTTGTTCAACATTGAC
Organism: Tursiops truncatus; assembly: GCF_011762595.2. Lineage (NCBI taxonomy): Eukaryota > Metazoa > Chordata > Mammalia > Artiodactyla > Delphinidae > Tursiops > Tursiops truncatus. The sequence goes on along the minus strand of NC_047054.1, from coordinate 23,834,468 downwards.
AGTCAACCAAAAAGAGCATTTTCATCCATTTTATGCAGAGTACGCAGCTCTAATAACTGCAGTGTTCATAATTTAATCCTTTAGAAAAAAATTAAAATAGAGAAATAGAACTACCTGTCAAAAGGATCTAAGTAAATACTGGATTAACTCCACCACAGAAACAAAACAAATACTAAAATGGAGCAAAACATATTCAGACCACTATGGACATAGACCCTAACTTTTGCAGTAAAACCATGGAATTTATATATCTAGGGTTGTTGGGTTTAATCTAAAGTGAAATATTCATAAGAACTTCATACAACCTAATAGGACACACATCAAATTTGTTTTCCATTTAAGGCAAAAATATAACATGGCAACAGGGGAGTTTAACAGCTGATGGATGCAATTTTTGATAATATATTTAATCAAATGCTAATTTCTGTCCTCATTCTTTTGTTGATATTTAACACATATTAAAAGGTATTTGTTTTCACTATATTGTTAGAACAACTGTTAAATGCTTTCCTAGAGTTATATGCAAGTAACCATTAAATGAGACACTGCAGTGTTAAAAAACTACCTGTTAGGAATTATTTTAATAGATAATTATAAAATGAGATCATATTACATTAGAAAGCAAAGATTGTTTGGTTCAGCTGAATGTTTGAAATATGCGCAATTACAATAGAAGCCATGACTGCAACTCTTGGATAGCTGAGCCTAACCATCAAGAAGCAAAAAACCAGGCTTCCCTGGTGACGCAGTGGCTGAGAGTCCGCCTGCCGATGCAGGGGATGCAGGTTCGTGCCCCGGTCCGGGAGGATTCCACGTGCCGCGGAGCGGCTGGGCCCGTGAGCCATGGCCGCTGAGCCTGCACGTCCGGAGCCTGTGCTCCGCAACGGGAGAAGCCACAACAGTGAGAGGCCCGCGTAATGCCAAAAAAAAAAAAAAAAAAAGCAGAAAACTGACAGAAATGTTTTAATCACAAAAGAAAAAAAAAATGATACCAGCTTTTAACTAATTCTATATTTACCTTTTCTAGGACACAGGCTCTGACTATCTAATTTTTTAAATTAATCATACTCACTGATAGCAAATAATCAAAGGTACTGTGGTTTCTAACCTGACTACACATCAGAATAACCTGTGAAAAAAACTACAGACGCCACAGCCTCGAGCCAGGTGCATTAAATCACAATTTTCAAGATTTGAGGATCTGACATTTTTCTAAAGTTTGAAAGGTAATTCTCATGAACAACAAGGGTAGAGAACCACTACACTGACTTAATTTAGATTCAGAATATGAAAAAGAGGAAATGATAATTTCACAGAATCTAAGATTCAATATTTATTCAACAATACATTTAAATGCCTACTATGTGCCAGGCACTGCACTCGGGAAATATAAAGAAATAACAATGGCATTTTTCTCTGAAAAGCTTACAGTCTAGCAGAAGAAAACAGATATATAGACAGGTCATTACAATGCAGGACCCTAACTTCTATGGCAGAGCGAATTACAGGATACTTTGGGAAAGGACAGGAGAGACACCACGTTCAAGAGGCAGAAATTTCCTGGAGGAGATAAGGTTTGAAATAAACTTTAAGTAACATCCGGTATCCATTCATAAGCTTAACTTTAAAGAATATCTCAATTTAATAAATACTTATAAAGATTCTATCATACCACTTACCAATATTAGCCTGCAGTTGCTGGAGTAGGTCCAAGTTACTTGAACAGAATTCTGGAGTTATGTACACAATCCGGTATTTGCCTCTGTAAAAACAAACAAAGAAACAGGAAAGGAAATATAAAAACAATCACCCAATGAATACAACTGAAAACCGTAACACCTGATAATTTTTTAAATAGTATATTATGCCACTTATTAAAAACAAAATGAATGTTATATGTGTGTAGAGATGCACATCTTCTGGTTCTTTGATTTCACTTCAATGCATCAAAACAAACGTGGGCAATACCAGCCAGGAAGTACTCAGCATAAGGTGCCATTAGAAGCCAGATTCTGATTTCCAGCAGTCTAGCCCCAAAACTACAGTGGCTTGAGTTAAATGATCAAGCCTAGAGTAAACCTTTTTTATGTGTTAGCAATCCACCCATTATCCTACCCTTGACCCCCATCTCCATGATTAAATCTATAGCACCCATGTTTCTCCTGTGTACTCTGCTGTCTTGCCTACATCTTCTCGGGCCAGGGACAGACAGCATATGAAAATCAAGTCAGTTAGGCTCTGTCCTAGAATTTGGGGGTCTAACCAAGAAACAACCACTCAGTCTCCAAGTGTCAAGACCTGTAACGTGTTAAAAGAAACAAAAAGAAGCTGCAGAGCAATCTATTTTGTAACTAGAAAAGCAGAGAATGCTCACCTCCTCAGAGAGAAGAATGAGGAATACACACAGAGGCTATGGATAAAAAGAAAGCCCTACTGTATTTTTAATACCGATTCCAGTCTCTTCCTGAGGGCTGGCTAATTTCTTTTCAGAGGGATCCACAAGACATTCCTGTATCCTTAATATAAAATTCAGTATTTGCTTAAACTAGTGTGACTGATTTCCATTCTGGGCAGATAGAATCCTAATTAAGACAATGTCTGCAATAAAGGTTAGGGCTAGGGCAAAATATGTATAGAGTCTCTTTTCCATTCTACCAAATGAAGACATAGACCAAATTAAATAAAATGAAACAATGTTCTATATGAAAAGTCTATGAAATATTTAATCTACTGTGTGCTAGGCATGGTGCTTTCACTAGGAATTGGAACAAAACAATTAAGAACAGAACAGATATGCTTTTAATCTCATGAAATTAACTCAGTCTAGTTAACACAGGAAACCGTATAAATAATTAGTTCTGACGCCAGACTATTCAGGTTTGAATCTCAGTTCTACCTCTTACAAGCTAAGTGATCTTAGACAAGTACTTAACTTCGCTGTGCCTCAGTTTCTTCAGTGTGCCTCAGTTTCTTCAGTGTAAAACATTGATAAGAATTATAAAGACAGCTAATTCTTAGATATCTAGATTCAAGGTAAACCCAATCAAATCCCAGCTGGCATTTTAGTTGAAAAGGTGATATTGAAATACTTATGGAAATACAAAGAACCCAGAATACACCAAAAACAAAAAAAAATTCTGAAAGAACATACGTGGAAGACTTGTACTACCTATTTCAAGGCTTATTACAAAGCTATAGTACTCAAGACACCAATCCAGGCAAACAGATTGATAGAACAGAAAATAAAGAGTGTAGCAATAAACCGACATATATTTAGTCAATTTATTTTTCACAAAGGTGCAAAAGAAATACAGTGCAGAAAGGACAGTCTTTTCAACAAATGGAGCTGGAAGAAGTGGATATGCCTATGCAAAAAAAAAAAAGAATTGTAATCAATACCTGGTACAATATACAAAATGTACACAAAATGGGTCATAGATCTAAACGTAAAACATAAAACTGGGCTTCCCTGGTGGTGCAGTGGTTGAGAGTCCGCCTGCCGATGCAGGGGACACGGGCTCGTGCACCGGTCGGGGAAGATCCCACATGCCACGGAGCGGCTGGGCCCGTAAGCCATGGCCGCTGAGCCTGCGCGTCCGGAGCCTGTGCTCCGCAACGGGAGAGGCCACAGCAGTGAGAGGCCCGCGTATCGCAAAAAATAAAAATAAAAAAAATAAAACTATAACATTTTTAGAAGGAAATAAAAAAGAAAATATTTGTGATCATGAGTGAGGCACCAAAAAGCAAAAGCAAAATCCATAAAACAACAAATTGACAAACTGGACGTTATAAAAATGAAAAAGTGATGCTCTTTAAAGGAACTGTTAAGAGAATGAAAAGAGAAATCATAAACTAAGAGATGTTTGACAACCATATACCAAATGAAGGATTTATATTCAGAAGATATAAATGACTATCAAAATTCATAAGAAAAAAACAAAAATAAGGAATAGGCAAAAGATGTAAATAAACACTTCCTCAAAGAAATAAGTATATGAAAAGATGCTCAACATCATTAGTCATTAAGGAAATGCAAATTAAAAACACACTGACATCCTACTGGAATGGCTAAAATTAAAGACTGGCCATATCAAGTGATGGCAGAGATGAGGAGGAATTGGAACTCTAAGACACTGCTGGTGGGAATGTGAAACAGTACAACCACTCTCAAAAACATCTGGCAGTTTCTCAAAAAGTTAACACAGAAGTATCATATGACTCAGCAATCCTACTCCTAGGCATGTACACAGAAGAACTGAAAACATATGTTCCCATAAAAACTTACACATAAATATTCATAGTACCATTATTCATAACAGCCAAAAAGTAGAAACAACCTAAATGTCCAGCACTGATGAATGAATATATAAAATATGAAATGTCTATACAATGGAATATTATTCATCCACAAAAAGAAATGAAGTACTGATAACATTACACTAAGTGAAAGAAGCCAGACACATTAAGGCCACATCCTGTATGAGCCCATTTATATGAAATGTCCAAAACAGGCAAATCATTGAGACAGAAAGATTAGTGACGGAAAGGAAGTGAAGGAGGGGACAATAGGGAGTGACTCCTTCATGACATGGAGGTTTTGGGGGTGGGTTCTGAAAATGTTCTGGAATTAGATAGTGGTGATGGTTGTACAACACTGTGAATGTATTAAAAGCCACTGAACTGTACACTTTGAAAATAATTAAAATGGTGAATATTATATTATGTAGATTTACCTCAATTAGAAGAAAAAGGTTAAACATATATCCACTACGTGACCCAGTCATTCCACTCCTTGGTTTATACCGATGACATGAGAATATATGTCCGTACAAAAATTTGTATATACTGGGACTTCCCTGGTGGCACAGTGGTTAAAAATCCGTCTGCCAATGCAGGGGGCACGGGTTTGAGCCCTGGTCCGAGAAGATCCCACATGCCGCGGAGCAACTAAGTCCGTGCGCCACAACTACTGAGCCTGAGCTCTAGAGCCCGCGAGCCACAACTACTGAAGCCCATGCACCTAGAGCCTGTGCTCAACAAGAGAAGCCACCACAATGAGAAGCCCGCGCACCAAAACGAAGAGTAGCCCCCGCTCACCACAACTAGAGAAAGCCCGTGCACAGCAACAAAGACCCAAAGCAGCCAAAAATAAAATTAAAAATAAAAAGAAAGAAATAAAATAAGGGCTTCCCTGGTGGCGCAGTGGTTGAGAGTCCGCCTGCCGACGCAGGGGACGCAGGTTCATGAGCCGGTCTGGGAAGATCCCACATGCCGTGGAGCGGCTGGGCCCGTGAGCCATGGCCGCTGAGCCTGCTCGTCCGGAGCCTGTGCTCCACAATGGGAGAGGCCAGAGCAGTGAGAGGCCCACGTACCGCAAAAAAAAAAAACAAAAAAAAAAGAAATAAAATAAAAAGATATATAGGAATGTTCATAGCAGATTTATTAGTAATTTTCGAAAACTAGAAGCGGCTTAAGTGTCCATCAATAAGGAAATGAAAACACAACTGTGGTAATTTCATATAATAAAATACCACTGATTTTTTTTTTTTAACTACTCATACATGCAAGAACATGGGGAACTGTCAAAACATGATGCTGAAGGAAAGAAATCTTAAAAGAGTTCCCATTGTATGACTTCATTTATATGAAGTTCTATAACAGACAAAAAAAAAGCATTGTAGAAAAACTTAAAACACTGGTTCACTTTAGGATGGTGAATAGAAGGACAGACTGGGATGGAACATGAAGGAACTCTCTGGAGTAACAGTAATATTCTACATCTGGCTAGAAGTTTAGGTTACATATTTGTATGCATTTATTAAAACTCAGTAAATGTATGTGTATGTGAATGTGTATTAATATATATGCATATACATGTTAATACATATATACACACACTTCTGTGTGCCTGAGACATTATTCTTGTTAGGAATTATGTCATGACAGGATTGGTGGGGTAAGAGACCTAGAAACCAGTCCCCACTCAGCCATTAATTCATTAGGTGACTTTGGGCAAATTCTTTTCTCTGGGCCTCAGTTTCCTCATATGTGAAATGAGACAATACTAGATACTCTCCAAGTTCTCTTCCAAAACAAAATTTTACAATTCTATCATAATAATGCTAGCCTTCCAGTCCAAGAACTGAACATAACAGATTTCTTTGAGTTTGAAAGATTTTAAAATTAACAGTTCCATAAATATACTATAAAAAGGAAGTATATTTTTAAATTATAGATATTTTGCCCATGCATTAAATAAAAATTTTTTGTGTACAAAATTTTCCCACATACCACAGACACTTGACCACACGATCAGAAACCATATAAATTACTTACAATTTAATATCCTCTAGAACATTTTTTGACTGTGCTGATCCAAGAAAGCAAGCTGGAATGTTGGACATTCTGTAAGAAGAAAAACAAATATTCTGGAACCATGTGCACACTACAAATATCACCTTCATTTTTAAGTGAGAAAGAACAAAGAAATATAATGATGTACATCCTTCTTCTTTGCAATCTCTTTTTGTAACTCACTAATTTGACAAATAAATTCCTTCAAAGGCTGTATTAGAAGACAGGCTGTTAAGGTGGGTTTCCCAAAAAGATTGCAGGCTCAGATTAAAGAAATTTAAAATTTTTCACAACTAAAAACTACACTTCCATGTATATACTTCACACTAGGCTAAAGAAGGGTAACCAAAAGAGAAAAGAATTTTGTGATATGTAGTGTAAACTGGCATAAAATTTGCTTTTTAAAAATTTTTTTCGGGGCCATCTGGCAGCCTTGGATTACAGAGAACTCAAGAAAGTATACAAGCTCTTCCACTAAAGTGTCATTTATTACTAATAAAGACAAAGCAACACTTTTAGCAATGCGTTACTGCGAACTAGATTTTAACATACATGATAAATCAAATATTTCCTTCACAGGAAGAAAAAAAAAGGGTGGTAATGTGGCAATGAAAGCATTACTCACTCAAGCTGGAGCACCTGGTCTTCCATCAAAGAAATAAGGGGAGAGATGACAAGGCCAATCCCGCCTACATAAACAGGTGGATACTGGAAGCACAAACTCTTTCCATACCCTTAAAATAAAAATAATACATTCAGACAAATAAAACTAAATCCTTAGTACTTTGATTTCTTTTTACGATATACTTGTATGAGATGAACAGTCACTACTAATGTGCTACCTTCCTAAGAGTTAATTCATGCATAAATTTGAGCATCTACCCTCAGCTCACTCTCTTCTATATTTCACACCATTTGTATACATATTTGTATTTTGAGAGTTTGTGGAAAGACTAAGCATGTCAAAACCTTGAAGTTTTATTTTTTAAAGGATTAGATTATTTGCTTAAGTACAACTTACCAGTTGCCATGACAACAACATTATCTCTTCTTTCTTCCAATACAGAATGAATCACTTTCCACTGAACCCTGGAGGATGAAAAGCAAAAAGCTGCTCTGTTTTACTAACAAGAAACCCAAGGGACAAGTTGAAATCCATTTAATTTTTTCACTTCCTCCAGAATTTTGTTTACATTTTTGAGCTTCAATAAAAATATAAGAACCCTGGAACTGGAAAACAAAAGCCCCATTTGACCAACCTCCCATTCAAGCTGACTGAACAACTAGGACTTCTGTTCATATGTGTATTAAATTTTATTACATATAGCTAAAGTATAACATAAATTCCAGCTTCATCCTAGATATCCAACAGAGTCACTGATTTAAAATAAATAAGAGAAATGCTCTAGGTGAAAAGCTTGACTAAGAAGGGAAATGAGGGAACTTTCTGGAGTGATTGTAATGTTCCATATGTTTAAAAGGGTTTAGGTTACATGTACACTTAAGATTTGCAAATGTTAAACACCTAAGGTTTAACCATTTCTTTGTATGTAAATTTTAGCTCAAAAGTTTAAAAATTAAATAAATAAATAAATATTTAACCATAGTTAATGATTTACATGCTAAAGTAATTAGGGGGAAGTGTAAGGATGTCTACAGTTTACCTTGAGATGCATTTTAAAAATTGAATGGATTAAAAAGTGGAGAGAAAATCAATATATAATAAAGCAAATATAATAAAATGTTAACAGTGAATTAATGGTGAATATACAGGCATTCATAGTAAAAAAAAAAACCAACTCTAACCTATCTTTGAAATTTCTTTTAATAAAATGTTGAGGGAAAAATCAACTGGAAAGGTGATCTTAAATTCACTGATATGTACACTTATGTGCATAAGTGTACATATTTCTTTTTTTTTCCTATGTGTAGGACATAGTTTAATTTTTTTTTTATGTTTTAAGATCAAAAGGAAAAATGAAAGAAATGCTTCCATGGATTAAATTTTAAATTCCCAAAATAGAAAAAATACAGTCTAGAGTTTTACATTCTTATTAGTTTTATTCAACTTTACTTGTTCTTCATCTCATTTGTACTCCTCTCATTTTAATACTTATAAATGTGCCCCCTTGGATGTAAATACCTTTGAATATGTTAAAACTGATATGATTATCACTGTTTTTCAAACTATTGTCTAACGAATTTCTATTACAACAACATGCTTTGGACAATGAGATGCACAGACAGGCACACAGATACATATACAGTAAAATACAAGTCAGCATTAAATTAATTTATTAATGTCTCTACCCAGAACTCTCTATAGTAAGGAAAACCATTTTCCCCACTTATAAAAACAATCTGCAGATACGAATTTTACATAAATATTACTTCAAAATAATTCTGTAGTCACTTAGAAAAAATACAGTATGGCATGTATAAACTATAATGAAGTTGTGCTTTTACTGTTAAATGGATGGATTATTTGCCTTTTTTCCTTTGTGAAGAAAACAGTAAATATGCAACTTAATTAACTGAGATTATACTCACGGCTTAAAACTAGAATGGCCAAAGTAGGTCTTGAGGCAATTAATTTGCTTTGCAGTAGGTCCTGGTAACCAACAGTCTTAAAATAAAACGGACATTTACATTAAAATAGAAGTACACAAAGTGAGAGGGAGTAAGTTTTATTTCACTGACTTCTTTTAAAGAATATAGTGGTAGGTACCAAAGGTCACTGTTGTCTTTTAAATCCACCCAATTTTGTCCTCTGGGTACCAGTCATGACTCCAGGTAAACCCTTTGATTAGTTACCTAATACTAAGGATTAGAACTTTGTTGTGATTCAGTTTGCCAGCCCCGTAAAAAAACAATGTTTTGGAATTTGCTATACTTTCAAAAACTAACATTTAGAGCCAACAAGGGCGAGTAAAACGCCAATCCAAATTTTATAATATAACCAACTTCCAATCAATAGTAAGCAGAAATCACATTACTGTCACAAATAAAATCTATAGATAAAACAAGATCTTCATTTTAATTACCATTCCACCAAATCTTTGACCAAAATTCCAACTGCATAGCAGAATGGAATGACATTAATTTTACCCCACTGATTTTCATTTTTTCCTCAGGTTGAAGGGTTCATGGGGGCCAAGAAAGAGCAAAGCAAAGAGTCAAGATAATTCATTTCTAAACAAATGAATATTTGTCCATATTTAATACAAGAAAACATAGGAAAAAAACTTTTTTAACATTTTCATGTATTTCCATCTACAAAATTATTTTAAATTTTCCACATTTTAACACTGATGAAATCTAGCTCTAAGGAGTTCTACTCTATGAGAAGACACCCACACCTTGTCATAATGAGTATCATATCACTTAAATGACAGAAGATTCACTTAGTGGATTCTTTACTAGAGTTTGCATATACAAGATGAAAATTAGTCCATTTTGCTATTTGACACTGTGTCATTTATTTTAAGTAATAAGCTCCTGAAGGACAGACACTGTGTACCTATGCCATTTACAATAATGTTTAATATAATTAATTAACTTATGATTTCTTATTAATGATTTTTTATGATTTTGACAAACAAAATATAAAATTTAGGATGAAAAGTTTCACATCACCATGTTCACCAAATGACACAACACTTCTATTACTTTACTCTTCTAAATAGTAACATTGTGCTTTATGAAGACCAAAGCACTAAGGGATTTAATGACAAGTTTCTAGGACCTAATTAACTACATGCCACAAAATCATTGACCTCCAAAATGTTTAAAACCTGGACCCTAAATTAAAATCAGTGGTAGGTATCAGAGATGAGTCGTTTCAAACATATTACAGTGCTTACCTTCATCAACAACTTCTTCCTCTTCAATGGCTTCATTCTCATCTTCATCATCTTCTTCAGAAGGAAGACCCAGATTTCTTTCCATTTCTATGCATTTTGAATGATTTGGATCTACTGTGCTACTATTTAGGTTTTCTAAAGACTGAACGTTTAAAAGAATTTTTAAAAGCAAAATCATTGACAGTGTTGTATCTTTTTCAGCGAACACAAAAGGAGTATTATTAACAGAGCCTACAATTTAGTTCAAAGCTGGCAGATGTGCAAGCAATACCACAAAAGAACATGTGTGCTCCAGTTTAAATATGTGCTCAAGAATGGTTTCTAAGGCACAAGGCCAAAGAGGAATACTGCCAGCATAAACAGGGTTCATTAATACCATATAATGAACTGCCCCCAGGGAAAGTTACCATAAATTTTGAATTTAGATTATTTAAAACATTTTTTTCTTTATCATATTTCAATGCTTTCAATTCTGAAGTGGTAAATGTGGGTTTTAATGTTATTTTTGTAATGAGTTTCTCTATATCATGTGTCAGTCACATTCTTTTTGAGTAAGCGTAAGGTTTAAACTATAAGCAAACAATAAATGTGTTTTTGGAGTTGTCAAAACAACAACAAAAGACAGATAATTTTAGGAAAGGAATATTACAAATGTGAAATGAAGTTTATTTGTTTTCATTTTGGCTTGATATCTGATTTCCTCCCCTAAATCAAGGTTATCTATTTAACGAACCTAAGGATATTTCAAAATTGTTTCATCTGTAAAATTTCTAACTGAGAAATAACAGGAAGAATTATTAAACCACAGTTCTCATTTTCTCTTTATATTAAACCTTCCATTTAGTAAGTTTGACTTTAAAGGTTTTTTTAAAATTGTATTCATTTCAGGCCTACAAAGGGAAAAACAAATGATTTTCTTCCTGATTTTTTATTCAAGTCAACAAACAGACTTAGAAAAGCATTTTGGAAATAAAGTTCTCTCATATGGGCACCCAGGGTGCCTTCTAAGAGGTTCAATATATAATATAAAGTTGTGAAAGTCCACAACTATCCTATAAATGCACTACTTTAACAGCACTCCTCGGAGAAATGGCTCATCACTAAAGGAATATGGTTTAGTATGTACACTCTTTTATTATTGTTAGCTAATGTTTATTATAAACACTTAGGAAATGCCAGGCTCTTTAGTAAACTCTTCAAAAGTAACACCTTAATAATAAATACGACTGTTAACTGAGTATCAAAAAGCTAAGAAACTCGCCCAAAGGCACACAGCTGATAAAGGGAGAAGCTAGAATTTGAACCCACATTTACATTCAGAATCCACATTCCGATCACTACCCACTACACTGCCTCAAAATTAAAGAATCAGGAACTTAATCTCATTTCATAAAAAGAAAAATCACATCAACCTAAAGATGAGGACTAACAAGTATGCGTAATGGTGAACTTCTGTGTTTTTCTTCATTTTTCACTTTATTTAGCAAAATTTAGGCTTTTCTTTCTAATTTTCCATCCTTGATTCATAAGACCTGACAAAGAAACCCGAGGTCAGGTGAAGTAGAAAATACATAAATTATTAAATGATATTTTCAACTTTGATAACAAAATAGGGGAAAACTGAACCATTTAAAACATTAGAAAATTATATATAATAGAAAACAGCAAATAAAATCAAAGGAAGTAAAGAAGAATATGGAATGTATAAAAACAGAACCTCCAAATAAAAGTGGATATACATGGATGGGAAGAAAGAGAAACCTATTTCAATACTGGAGAGCTGAATCACTACCCATGTTCCAGGAAAAGATTAAAAGTACGTGACCTAAGAGGGAAGAGAAAACATACTACTGTTTTCTACTATGTAAAAATTAGTATACTACTCCTACTACTACTACATTATTCATAGACCATACCAAGATATAAAGAAATATGAAATGGAAAACATAATCTAATGTTACATAAGTGATAGCAATCTCATTGTGGTGGGACCAGTTTAGAATTAGGCAATATTTTACTTAATTAATGTCCCTTGGAAAGAACTGGAAGTAATTTTCCATAATGTTGAACATACCTTAAGCATCTCCATTTCTAAATCTTCATCACTCTCAATTACGTAAGATATATCCTCTTCGTTATCCTTGGAAGACAAAAAAAAAAAAAAAATTTCAAACATTAATTTCCAGCATAATTGACTCCATACTCTCTTTTCCACAAAATAAAGTTCCTATATGCTAAATAACTTTAGACTACTTCCTATTCTTCTCTAATAAATAAATTTATAATATATATTTATATGTTTATATGACAGGTAGATAAAAAGGAAGGGAGAGACAATGGTAGGGAGGAATAAACATAGAAACAAAGAAAGAAACAAAGAACCAAGTTAAAAGAGAAAAAAAGAAATATAATTGGAAAGATAAACAAGATAGACAAACAGACATGAAATAAAGCCCACACTCTCTAAATGAGAGTACAGAGTGACAAGCTCACCTATGGTTAAAAAAATCTCAAACTGTGTTTCCCAAACTTTTTGAGTACAAGAACCTGTTTGCAATCTTGAAAAATTCTGTACAAAGCCAGGAACTACAGTTGTTCTCTTACAGCCACTGATTTTTAAAAGATAAAAAAAAGCTACTATGATTGTAATAATACCTTTAAATATTGTTATTTTGCAAACAGCCATCTACAGATGTTTGAAAAACAGGGTCAGATAAGTTATTTATTCAGCTATTGCCAATACCTGGTTATGACGAAACTACAATAACATGGCAATCCCCGCGAAGCAGGTGTCCAAGGATAGAAACCTGTACAAAAGAAACCCACAAAAGAAATACAGAAGGACCCTCAAAGAAGGCTAATCTTTAAACTGGAAGTAGGAAAAGGAAGTACAGCCTTAATTAACCTGCAAAAATTAAGCTTTAAAGAAGATTTTAAAGTAAGTTTTATACAAGGAAAGAAAAAATCTTTTATTTTTTAAATCATTATTTATTTGCTGTGTGGGTCTTTAATGAATTTTTTAAATGCTAATAATTATTACACAATAAAAAATGGCAATAATTGGAGTAAAAGATGTGAGTCAGATCATGAACTCCTGATCACAATTCTATGTCACTGTATGAAACATATCACTTTAAAGTGAATAACTCATACAAAATTTCTAGAAAATCAAAAGGTAATGCAGATGTTAGCAAAAGATATTCCCCAAAAGAAGAATCTGCTTTACAAATGGTTGGTATGAAAACAATGTTAAAATAAAGTGCATTCATATACTGACAGAAGTGATTACTAATATAGTTACCAAACACAGAGAAGTACTGAGACTCTGTCATTAGAAAACTGAGGAAATAATCCTATTAAATGACTTTCAAATCTAATTTTAAAAACTTAAAACTTAGTTATTATAAAAGAAAATGTATAAAATTCTACCAAACATAAGCAACAAAGGTAATTTTTTAATTAATGAAAAACAAATGAGGTAAAAATTATACAGCTATATGTCTCTTTTGTCTTTACAATAAAAGAAACACAATGATTCCTCCAATACAACTTCACTATTTCAAAAAATATGCTTGTTAGCCAACAGAAAAACATAATCTCACAAATTAAACTAATCAAATCAGAACATAATAATTAGAAACCTAAACATGAAGTTGAGAGAAAATATAGAATGTTTAACAATAATCTATCAAGAAAAAAATGTAGGTTTCTGACTCTAGATGACAGTAAAGGTTAGTGTCAAGCAAAAACATCAGTTTATTAGAAACCCTCTCAGACTATCAAGTGAAGAAAACCCATATGAAGAAATAAAACTACTCTCAAAAATCAAGTTTGGAAGAGAATCCCTAGTAGATATGTAGGGAACCCACAAAAAGAAGAGGTATATATTAGGTAGGAGAAATGCTTAGCAAATTATAACAAATGTGTATTGACACTAAAAATCTTTCCACTATAAAATGCTGCTTATGATAGTAAGTCAGGAGTAGCAAACCCAGTCCACTTTTTGCTTTTGTAAATAAAGTTTTACTGAAATGCAGACAGGCTATTTGTCTATAGCTGCTTTCACACTGAATTGGCAGAACTGGGCAGTTAACAACAGAAACTGTGTGGTCTGCAAAGCCTAAAATATTTACTATCTGCCCCTCTACAGAAAAAATCAGCCAACCACTACCATGAATGAAAATTGTTTTCTCTTTACTGTATTTAGTACCTCAGGAGATTTGCAAGTAACATCACCAAGATGTTTTTCCTGAGCCTGTTGTTCCAAACGTTGGAGTTCATCTTCTGTAATATCTAATGACATGATACAAACTCTTTCTGGAGTCTCTTCCAACTTATTATCTTCTAGTTCATCTTCAAATCCATCTTCTTCTTGTTTTACTTCGTTTGCAAGTACATTTTCTCCATCATGTTTAATTAAATTATCAGGTGTTGTGTCCCATGCTTCATCTGTAACTTCAGTAAAAATTTTATGTTCTCTAATTTGTTTCTGTTGTACTTCACCAGCAGTGGGCTCTTCCAACGGTAATAAGTGAAAATTACTGCTGGGCCTCAGTTCATTCTCAGTAGAACCAAGTATCATCTTCCTCAATGAATACAGATTTTCTGAAATATCCTTCAATAGTACAGAAACCCTAAAAAAAAATTTAAGAAAGGTGAGTTCAACTTTAATTGGGTTAACTCTAAGGACAAGTTTTAATGCTTTTTAAAAGAAGAAGATCTTCACTTAAAGGACACACTGGATTAAAGATGCTCTTCATACCCTAATACCCACTATATGCTTATAGCTTCCGGGCTACTCTTTAGTACAGCAAGCTACTTCTACATTCAACGGCTGACTTGTGTGCTTACTAAAGTGTCAGTAGTGTTTTGTCCCAAACTAATTGTTTATGGTGTCATTCCTTATCCATACCTGATTTTCATGTTAAGCAGATATCCAAGCCTGTCAAACTGTATTTATAAATGAAAAGCAAATATGCTCTGAATGTGGCCTCACGCAGTCCACTGGAAGTGCAGTTAAGTGAACTTGAATTCATGTTTATGGCATGTATTTTGGCTGTTCAGAGGCTTTTTTTGTTCTCCCCTGGTTTAGAAGTGTAATCTACATAAGTGAAGTAATACCGGAGACTTTTACAAAAAACCTGAAATAAGAGATTTAACTAGTTTTTGTTTTGACACTAAAACTTTACAAGATATACCTTTATTAAAAATGAATCCAGGGACTTCCCTGGTGGTCCAGTGGTAAGGAATACACCTTCCAAAAGCGGGGGATGCAGGTTCGATTCCTGGTCAGGGAACTAAGATCTCACATGCTGTGGGGCAGCTGGGCCCGTGCATCACCACTACTGAGCTCCTGCGCCTCAACTAGAGAGAAGCTCGTGCACCACAGCAAAGAGCCCACAGGCCGCAACTAAGACCCGACACAGCCAAATATAAATAAATAAATAATAAATCTTTTTTTAAAAAAATGAATCCAGTATTCCCCATTCTCAAATTTTAAGAAAACTAC
The DNA here is from genome assembly GCF_011762595.2 of Tursiops truncatus. Lineage (NCBI taxonomy): Eukaryota > Metazoa > Chordata > Mammalia > Artiodactyla > Delphinidae > Tursiops > Tursiops truncatus. Next base: position 23,818,742 of record NC_047054.1, on the reverse strand, counting down.
TTAGCGTTGATATTACAAAGCAAAGCATTAAGCACATGTAATTTACATTCAATAGATATTCTAATTCCTAGAAAAAATCTGAAATGCATGTGAACAGTAATTTTTCATGTAAATGGTGATTTTTCTTCTTCCATGGAGGGAAAAATGTAAAAATGAATACGAAATAGCGTTATTAGTACCTTTCCCCAGTTGACAGTTATTTCTTTCAGAAATTCTCAAAGTTACATAAAAACTACTGAAACAAGTTGCTAGGGGGAAAATCACTTTGAAAAAGAGCTGAATTTCTACCTAATACTTTGAAATCCATCAAAATCTACCACAAATCTCATCCAAAAAAGAATACATTAACACTGCATTTTGTCAGAGTCAGAATTCTATTTCAACTAACTGCTTCACATTCATACAAAGGATTTTGGCCTCAAAATTTTATTACCACATTATAATCAATCACTGTTCAAGAGCACTCCTGCTTTTAGAGGTTTAACAAGGGAGTCATTCAGCAATTAAGGACAGAGCCAGGCCTGATTCCAAGAAGAATCAGCTGCTGGGCACCAGTAGTCCAATGTCTGTTAATCCAAATATCTCAAGTTATCTAATGCTTCAGCTATAAAATAGTCTTTAAAATCTAAATGCCTCTTGTTTTAACTGTCTGCTGATTAGGTAGACTTCTTTATATAATAATCACTTAATAGCCAGAAAAATGAAGCTACTAAAAGTTGCTTTTATTTATAGATTTCAAGTAACCAAACTATAAATATAATTAAATGAAAAATGAGCATAAACAGAAAGAGACAACTTCGAATCTTCAATATTTTCTTCCATGTGAACTTAGGAGTTTTATTTTGCTTTGCTTCATAAAACATCCTACAAAGCAGACAGAAAAGCCTCCAACTTTTTGTGCACAATTTAACAATTGGAAAGATATTTCTCAGATTTATACATCAGTCTGCGTGCATGTATGCAAGCATGAGTCTACCCTAATGAACAGTAATTCTTCACTATATATAGGAAAATGCAATAAGAACAAACAGAATTGATAAAAACAGAAATAGTTAACCTCTGTGGATCTTCCAGTTTTTCGAAAGTATCAGGAAGATGCTTAGCCAGATCTATCATCTCCTCAGAGACTGAAGTCAATTGTTTCTTCACGTCACTAGGTAGTACTTCTTCCTCTGGAAAAAAAGAATCAGTACTAATTTTCAAACTACAAAGCAGAGATATTTATTTAAACAGTATTATGGCTTAAATTTTCATTTTGTTTCTTTAAATGAATTCCAACAAAAAGACTTCCTTAACCTATCTCCAAATCACCTCAGTCACTTTATTTCCCTTCCAAATTTTTGCTCTTTAAAATTTTAGACTAAATTCTAAGTGATCTTCATTCATACATATTACAACCCAGTGGTTATCAACCTAGGCAGAAGGTGAAGGCAGAAATGAGAATCGGAACCCATCTGCACTATTTCAAAATCAGAAATCAATAAAACACCACATGGGAGGCTACGTACTAAATACAGTTTGGTTAACATAACCTTACCCAGCAGCCATTCCTCACTGCCCTCATTACCAGTCATCACAAAATAAAATGCAAGCCTTTCTAATCAGTGATCATCTTCCAAACTCGCAGCTTCATTCTCTCTGATGGGTCTCCATCAACACCACAAAACCTGCCCACCTTTCCCAAACCCTTCCCCTGCTTAGAATTTCTTACTCTTCATCACCACTTCTTGTGTCCTTTACAAGTCCACCCGGCTCCTCTGAAGCACTGGACATAGGATACACCATTAGCTATTCCTGCTTGCTGCAGTTATCCTGTGATCTCAAAATTACATAATTCATTGAAGATTTCGGCACCTGGTTCACTGTCTCTTCCTTCCCTACTACTCCTGTGATAATTCCTGGTAACTTCAACATTCACAGGTAACTTGATAATTCCTGGCCACCTAAGAGTATGGTGTTTTCAGTTCCTCATTCCCTCCATTTCCAACCATCTTTTCCTCAACTGACCTCAGCCACTCCTTCCCATAACCATACCCTTGATTTTACAATTGCCAGTAAAGTCACCATTTCCAAACTTCAATTACAATCATTCCATCCTCTGAACACCTGCATGCTATCTTTCTTTGCAACACGCTTTCCCCAATACAACAATTCTTTCACACTTTCAGAACCAAGTCCATTGACCTACCGCCTTTTCCTTACCCATTACCCTTGTCACTCCCCGCATCACCCATGTCTTACGGTCCTTCCTTACCCATATTAATCATTCCTTCCTGTGGACTGAACTCTTTTGCTCCTTCCTTCTTCTATGGCAAAACACTACTCTAATTAAACCCACTTTTTTAACCTAGATGATGCCTATACCGAAACAGTTGAATATAGTTGAAAATAAAACACAGTTATGATTATGATACTTTGCTTTAAATTCATGCACAGATCTCGACGAACCCTCAGTAATGACTGTTAATTATTCTACATTTCCCACTCTCCCACTCTCAAGATGACTATTTCATACCTCATTCTCTCTCTTCAAGCCCCCAACACCTGCCTGTCCCTCCTTTTACTCAGAGAACAATTTCACTTCTTACTTCATTAAGAAAACAGAAACAACAATAAGAATTATATCTTCCCCCACCAATCTGCTGATTAGTCTGTATTCATATCACTACTCCCATTTACAGCAAAATTCCTTGAAAGAAAGAATTGTCCATACTCACTGTCTTCAAATTTTCTAATTCAATTTTCTCCTAAACTGACTTCCACTAAGCTTCTTCCAAAAGCTGCTTTTAGGAAGGTTACTGACGGCCTCCACACAGTCAAATATAACGGTTAATCTTAGCTGCTCATCTCACTCAAATTCTCAGAGGCACTGAAAACAGATGACTTACTCGGACTCACAAGATTTTCTTCACTGGCTTCTGAACACCACCCTCCTGTGCTTCCTCCTCCATCACTGCCCCTTCACAGGCCTCTTTGCTGCATGCGCCTCATCTTCCTGAGCGCTAGAGGTTGGTGTGCCCTTGACGTCAATACTTGGGGGCCTCTTCTGTTCTTTATTCCACTCGTTCCCTATTTTATCTTCTCTGGTTTAACTACCATCTGTATGCTGACGACCGCCAAATTATATCTCCAACCACCTGAATGCACTCCAGAATCATGTTTCCAACTAAGATATCTCCTTGGATATGAATAAGCCTCTGAAACTTAGCATGGCCAAAACTGAAATCTAGATTTTTCTCACTCAAATCTGCTCTCCTCATAATCTTTCCACTGTGACTGACCCTCCCATTCACTCAGTGGATCCAACCAAAATACCCAGATTGTTCTCTCACTCTCTACATCTCACCGCCCACAGAGAATTCATCAGCAAATACATACACCCTCTACGGCTTCTCACCCCTCTGCTGCTACCAGCCTAATTCACACAATCATCATCTCCTGTCTGGACTATTACAATAGCCTCCAAACCAACTTCCCTGCCTAAACACTTGCCCTCCTACAGCATCCAGAAAAATACTTTCAAGATAAAAATTTAATCATATCATTCTGCTGCTCCAAACCCTATAAGGATTTCGCATCACTCATCATGGTATTTATTTTATAATAAAATATGAAGTCAGATTCACAGCCTATACGGCCCTAAATGCTCTGGCCCAAGCTACTTTTCTGGCATCATTTCCTATTCCTCTCACTCTTACTCATTTCACCTCAGTCACACTCACTGTCCCTCAGACACTCTGCTCTCTCTTCCCCTCACGCCTTCCATGTTCTCCCCTTGGGCATCATTCCCTCACTCAGACAAATGAAGTAAAGAGGTTTGGTCTGCTTTGGTTCAGTGCAATTTTGTCAGCAAGTGGTACACTGCCTGACCCACAATAAACACCCAACAAATATGGTATATGAATAAATGAATAAATATTCCCTTTCCAAACCAAGCTTCTTTAAAAAAAAAAAAAGTTACTTACACAAGCTTTCTCACGTTCCTTACATCTTAGTCCTCTATTCACGCAAACGTGATTTCTCCCACATCATTCCACTCTTGCTTCGGTTACAGGACCTTCATGGTACCCAAGCCTGTGACCCTTTCTTGTGCCCCCATGACCACTCTCTCCTCGATATACCCTTTTGTCACCCAGTACACCAAAGCTGCTGCAGTAAAAGATTACAAATGATTGCCACATTGCCAAATCCAAGGACTAATTCTGAGTCCTCAGCTTCTCAGACTCTCAGGAAAATTTAAAACAGTTGATAACACCCTCCTACAAAAAACATGCTCTTTACTTGGCCTGCTGCACACCCCGCCTCCTCATTTCCTTCTATGCCCATGGCAGCTCCTCTGGTGTCCCCCTCCTCCACGCAAACATTAAATACTAAGAGTTCCTCACGACTCTCAGCCCCACTTCTTTATCTCAAACTCCTCATTCTTTACCTTGAATTCAAACTGTCCCCTGAGTTTCAGGCTGGGTATCTAAGTGCCTGCAGGCCACCACCTCCATTTCGCTAGCTCGCAGGCTTCCTTCCTTTAACATGCCTAAAATCAACTGTATGACTCCTCGACCCCAAACCCTGCTCCTCCTCTTCAACGTTTCTCACCACTGTTGCTCATGCCAGCAGCACAGGACTGATCCTTGGCACGTGGCTCACACCATCACATTAAATTCTTTTCATTCTACTGCCCTATTAAGTGTCTTTTGCATCTATCCACTTCTCTCCATCCTCAATACAACCAACCAAGCCAGGTCACCATCACCTCTCACTTGGATTATGGGCACAGCCTCCTAACAGGTCTTTCCACTGTGACCCTTGCCCTCCAGAACCCATTTTCTGCTCTACAGTCCAAGTTTGTATTTTTTAATGTAATTCACGTCACTCCTGTGCTTAAAACCCTCAAGAGCTCTTAGGAGGAAATGTAAACCCCTAACATGGCCTATCTGCTTTCCTTTTTCTGCTTCTCCTACACCCCCAACCCTGTCATATTCAATAGCCTACCGTGCTTTACTGCTTTCAGTTGCCTATAGATACCTCTTACCTCTGAAACTTGGCCCCTGCTATTTCCTGTGCCTTTGACACTTCTCCTCTGCTCTTCAGCTAGCTGACTCCTGCTCATATTTCAGGTCTTGCCGTAAATGTCACTTTCTCCATAAAATATTCTCTAATACCTCCAGATATGCATGGATGCCTCTCCTATATGCTAACCGTAACACCTTTTTTTCCCACATCATAAGCCTCATCTTCCTACACTGCCTTTTTTTGGTTCATCTATATCCCCCATAAAGTTGTAGGTTTCCCTCTCAGGAAACAGATCGTGCCTGTCTTGTTCACTGCTGGATCTCCATTCATAAAGGGCTGAATAATATTTAATAAATGAATAAAAATATATTTAACTACTGTATCATTTAGTGTTTATTAGCTACCATCTTGGGAATAAGCTAGTATTTTAAGTGAGAAACAATGTGCAAATATCTTTTTATTTTCTGATGTTCTAATCTTCCTGTATCCTTTAATAAAAGAAAAAACACAAACTTATAATACAAACCAAAAGTGGTCATTTGAAAATATCGTCTGTATATACACGGGGAAAATTTGATAAAGGTGAGGTTGACACTGCTGGAAGGAAAGGAGGGAGGGAGGGAGGGAGCGAGGAAGTGGCCATTCTGTTTGGAGAAAAACAGCAGAGTTATCGTATCCTGGAGAAAATTTAGAAATTTAAACCAGGGCACTATAAAGCATCTTATATACTTTAAATATTTATAGCAAAGATGTATAATCTCCAGACTGAGAGGTGGGTGGTTGTATCACTGATGTTATTAAGACCCAACTCTAGAAGCCTAGTGAACAGCAATGCTACAAAGGAAAACTAGTTAAGTCCTGCTTTGCTACAACCAACATGCCTGAAGCCCTAAGCTTTGGCCAAGTAGACCTCATCCTAATGTCAACACTGCTCAGACAATCAAGGAGTTGTAATAATACTAAATATTTTGCACATGTATGAATACTTTTTGGAGATAAACCTCACAAATGAGCAAATTCAAATCTTACCTTTTATTTTCAGACCATAACATACCTTCATGTATAGCAAATATCTGTACAGCGTCTCCCGAATTTTCTAATTTTTGATAAATGATGAAACCAGCCTACAGGAAAACCAAAAAATGAAAACAGTATACTAAAGATCACCAAATAAAATTTCATGTCCCATCTTTACAAAAATCTAAAACAATGATTCCCAAGGCACCCAAAAAGCTGAATTCAACCTATTAAGTTATGCAAAGGTCTAAATGTCTTTATTTATTCACCACACCAATTGTGAGAATGCAGAAAGTAGCTGTCTACACCTTAAAATAAAAATTTTAACATTTTAACGTTCAATATTATGAGCAGGTAACGAAATCAAATAACTTATAAATGGAATCTAACAAAATACAATCAAGTAAGAGAAAACTGTTTGACTACAGATATCCATTCCCCATTATCTCATTATTAGCTGTTAGTCAGTGTATATACAGTCCTCCTTCTAGCTACTGTTAATAGGAACAATCAAGTCACACGAATTTCTCATGAATAAAAATGCTACAGAACTTGTACTAGTTCTCAACAAGTTTTCTGATTTTTTTAAACAGAACATTATCTTTCTATTTCCCCACAAAATTGAATTTTTTCTTTTTATAAATAAAAGGAGCTTCCATTCATAAAAACAGAGGCAAAAAAGTAAACAATAAGATATTCATCTACAAATAAAAGTATAAGGGGAAAAAAAGTCCATTGGAACATAAAATACATTTCTTGGAAACAAACAAACAATAGTGCTATATATATAGATAAGGCCAGATTTCATTATGTACGAATATGTAAATATGAAAATACATCTGACTAACAGCAGTAGAAAGCTAATTGTGGAGGCAATTTTTCTAAATTTTTACCACATTTTAAATATAAACATAAGAAATAAGGGCAGTTTCAATATAGAAACTGTATTGTAGTTCTTTTTATTCTGTAGTGGCCTATAATAAAATACATCATCAATACCATTTGTTCTTGCTCAGTCTAAGCTTATTCGCCTTGCATGTTTTCAGAGAACTCACATTTTTTACATATAAATTGGACATTATTTTGGCTTCATGACAATAAAAATAACTAGTATTAAACAATCTATTGATTGGTACTTGCTAATTAATACTCAGAATTACAAGTTTCACTAAATTTCTTCCTAAGCATTTTTAATGCCAAACTGATTTAAAAGATTTTAGTTAAGTTTGTGCCACTACCACAATAAAACTTTTATAAAGTAATTTATTATAAAGTTTAACAAACAGATCATAGTCTAAAGATGTCTGGTACATACATAAGCATCAGTGGCTGCATATAGTTTCTGGTCCTCAGTGAGGGGAAACTTACTCCAGTTGCTGCAGCGGATAGACTTGTCTTTCAGAAGCTGTTTACCAAAGAGGTGTTTAACCAAACCACTGAGGCTCCAGGTCTCTGTACATTTCAACTAAAAGCAATGAAAAATCAACTCAGCAAAAATTATTTCCTTCTATTTTCAGATATTCCTAATTATCTGATACCAAATGAACATGTCACACATAAAGCTGGAAATGTTACACCAAAATATAAGGCAGAGATAGTCCTTAATAGATTTTCTGTCACTCAAAACCTCATTTGCAGTTTACATTATAAGAATTTAATTCTGGAATTTCCCCAATGTACGTATTAAAATTCTTGGACTGTCGAAGCATCATTCATAGACAAAAGTTGAATAGGTTGGTAGGTTTTCTACTTCTCAGCCAAATGAATAGTTGGCTAATATGAGAATTTAACTTAATGACTACATGAATAAAATAGGGGAAATATGGGTGATGGAAGGGATGGTCAAACTTCCACTAAGAGCATCATACCACAAAAGCTGCATTATGCTCTTTAAAAAAAAAAAGATATTCAAGAGGGAAGAGATATGGGAACATATGTATATGTATAACTGATTCACTTTGTTATAAAGCAGAAACTAACACACCATTGTAAAGCAATTATACCCCCATAAAGATGTTAAAAAAAAGACATTGATATAGATGGATTAAAGAGATAAAATACAATATTTAAATTTACATATATATGAAACAAAGTGAAATAATACTAAATATGGGAGAGGGTGCTTGCTTAAAGAAACTGTTTGCTAAGGCAATGGATTAGAACTGAAGGTTTTCATTATGGAACACTCACTGGGGACTTCTTTTTTACAAAAACATTATATAGCCTACATTATTTCTTCAAAAAAATCTAAAACAGATAGAAGGGACATTCTGTGAAACATAAATTTCTTGTTTGTGACAATAATATACATATTATATCTACCTTTTCATTGGCAACATCTGTCAGCTCCACAAAACTCTTCAATTTGATGTCAAAGTCACGTAGAAGTTTCCACTGATCTCCTTCAATTCCTACACCTACCTTTTTAATTGCTTCATTTTCAAGCAACATTTTTAATCCCTGAGGGAAAACTGTAACATTTTTTTATTATTTCCATAGGTTCTATCAAATTTGATAGATTTATTTTCTACTTCTTACACATTCTATGTTTATACTTAAACTTCTGTTTAAGTTTAAATTCAGAAACACACTTAACTTGAGTGTTGCTTTTCTTGCCTAAAGCAAAAAGTCCTGATTGATAAATGACAGAAAAACAACTAACATAAATGCTACCTCTGTTATCACTAAAATTTAGCCCCTCTATACTTCAGTTCTCTAGTCTCTAAAACAGGAATAATATTAACGTTTGACAGAGACGATGTAAAAATTAAATAAAACAGGGATATGAGTGAATCAGGTAGAACATAAATACTTAAATAAACATAAGGTGATGAGAGAAGCACCAGTTAATTCAAGAGTTTAATTTTATATGGATAAAGTTGACATAATACAATTATCAACCATATAAAAATGAAACAAATAAAAGAGATACCAACCTGACATAGAAGAAATATGAAACAAGTAACATTTGCTCTCTGACACACACAGCTGAATTAGTGCAACTCTGCTCAGTTTCCCTTTACTGTATATTGGTGGCCATTCCATGTCAAATCCTACCACATCTCCATCAGACACACTCATGCTAAATGGGGAAAAACAGTGTAAATTAATTACATTAAAATTTTAATTTCTACATAACTAAAGACATCATTCAAAATGTTAAAAGACAAGCCATAGACAGTAGACGATATCTGTAATACATATAACTGATAATGAATAGTCAGAAAATATTAAAAATTCCTTGAAAAGTCAGTATGAAAAAGAGAAATAATCCAGTGGGGGCAAAAAAAAAAAGGGAGGGAAATAGGAACAGGCAATTCCCCAAAGGATACCCAAATGGCCAATAAATTCAAATGCATATATGAAGATACAAAATCTCAATAGAACTCAGAGGAATGTAAATTGAACCTATACAATTTCACATCTACCTGACTGACAAAGCTTCACAATATTAAATGCTGAGAAGGGTATCTACCAGTGGGACCACTCACATACTGGTGAATGTTTAAACTGATAAAATCCTCTTGGAAAAAACTTACAACATCTAGCTAAAGATGTGTAAACAGCATGAATTGACAAGTCTTTCTCATAAATATATGAAACTCTCATATGTGCACAGATAGAAATGTTTAAGAATGTTCATTGCAATACTGTTCCATCTGGCAAAAACGGACACACTACATTTCCATCAACAAAAGAATGAACAAATTGTAACATACTGAAACAATGTAACACTACATAAAAGTTTAAATAGAACTTCATATACCAAACCAAAAAGAAAAATTCTCAAGAATATAAAACGTTGGGGCTTCCCTGGTGGCACAGTGGTTGAGAGTCTGCCTGCCGATGCAGGGGACACGGGTTCGTGCCCCGGTCCGGGAGGAGCCCACATGCCGCAGAGTGGCTGGGCCCGTGAGCCATGGCCGCTGAGCCTGCGCGTCCGGAGCCTGTGCTCCGCAACGGGAGAGGCCACAACAGTGAGAGGCCCGCGTACCGCCAAAAAAAAAAAAAAAAAGAATATAAAATGTTGAGTGAAAAAGACAAGTGGCAGAATATAAACAGAGTTTGATAGCATTATTTTTAAAGATTCTAAATGGGCAAAGTAATAGTATATGATATTTGGGGATATAAAATTATGAAAATTATAGAAAATATGAGGGAATGCTAAACACTGAACTCGTGACAGAGTTCTCTCAGAGGACTGCAGAGGAGAGAATCAGAAAGGGCATACACGGGCTTCAGTTGTATTTTATCGTTTCATGTCTTAATAAAGATTTGAAGAAAATTAAGATTTGATAAAGCTAGTGGAAGGAATATGGGTGCTTGTTATATTATTGTTTATATATGCCTATTTCACAATTTTTAAAAGTGAAAAATGTACTTTAAAAATTTTTTTAAACTCAACCTCTGCTTTGGGCTAAGATGAAATAACACTGATCAGTCATAACTTTCCTTCATGAACAAACAGAAAACTGGACAAAATATATAAACAACAGTTTTCAGACACTAGACAATGGGCAGTACAGGACTATGCTCTCTGAGGGAAGGAAATAAATGGTAAGGCCTACTGCTGCCCCAGCTTTCTGCCTGGAACATTCCAGATAACAGAACAGGGAGGAGAGTCCAAAGCAGAGCACTGAATTGGGAGACAGAGCTCAGAGCCAGAGAAGAGGAGGCAGCTAGAGGTTGTGGGTAGAGTCCTGGGGAGGAGGGAGCTAGGCAGGAAAAGACGTGCAAGCATGCAGTGACACTGCGAGGCTAGACAAAGAAAAACCAGGGAACTGTAAGCTGGACAGCTCCTAGGGCTTACATAGAGGTAAGAGGCATTAAAGTTCTGAAAAGTTGGAGTAGATTCTTTTTGATCACCTGGGGCAGTCAACAAAGACTCCAGCCAGAAAGGTCACACCCATTACAGGGCTAAATCATGTCCAGAATAAAGGCTACCGTAGATATGCCCTAAAAAAGCTTAAAAATAAGCCTCAAAATGTTAAGTCTGATCTTCAGGTAACTTAACTGCCTGACAGAGCAAAGCTCCTTTCCTTCAAGGAAGGCAATAAAATCTAACATTCAACAAGGTAAAATCACAGCATCCAATCAAAAACTGTCAGCTGTGAAAAAAAAACTGGAAAACATGACTCATAAGCAGGATAAAAATCATTTAACAGAAAAAATAACTAGTATAGTGGAATTAACAGAAGAGGATATTAAAACAGCTATTATAAACATGCTGAACATGTTCAAAGATTTAAAAGAAAACATGAATATGATAAGAGCCAAAATAGAAGATATTTTTTAAAAGAAACAAATGGAACTTCTAGAGATGAAAAATACAACAAAATTTAAAATTCACAGGATGGGATAACAGCAGAACAGACACTACAGAATAAAAAAATAAATAAGTGAACTTGCATACAGAGCCAAAGAAACTATTCAAACTGAAGCACAGAGAGAAAAAAGAATGAAAGAAGAAAGTTTAAACACTGAAAGAGCCTCGTGACCAACAACACAGTATCAAGCAATCTAACCTATCTGCATTGAGAGTGGAAAAGAGGAGAATAACAGGATGTGAGAAAAAACACATTTGAAGAAATTATTCAAATATGATGAAACTATAAACCCACAGATCCAAAAAGCTCACTGAACCCCCAAGCAAGATAAACACAAACCACACTACACAAAGGCACATCATAATCTAATTGCTGAAAACCTGGAATAGCAAAAATCTTTAAAGTAACCAAAGGAGGTGAAAATAAAAAAACTTGCCTGCCTTCCATAAAACATACAATTCATCAGAACTACACTCTTCAAAACACGCTTATTGCCTTCAGACAGGACATACTATAGCATTGTCAAAGGTAAGATGGTAGAGTTAATACATAATCATAAATAACAGATTTTACCTTCTCTGTGAGACAATTTAGTTCTATTTAATGAGTCCCAAATGTAGCCAGATAACTATAGTGGGAGTGAGGACACCTGAATGCTATTTCTAGAATACATTTACCAGGAAACCATTAATAAATAGCTTAATTTACCTCTGCTTCTTCTATGGCAATGTATAACAGTTTAAAAAAAAAAAAAAAAGGACAGGTATAATAACTTCAAAGATCTGAATGAATTCCCTATTTCTCCTTGTAAAATGCTTCAAGAGCCTTAGACTGCATTATTGCAGAGTACTAATTTAATTAGACAATTTAAAAAATACTAAGTCATTTTTAATGTTCTTTTTAAGGATCATTTGCTATAATTGTTGCTAACTAAATGCGACAGAGACAATCACAATCACTATTCAGTATTACTATGTTGGTATTTTCAATGAAATAGAAAGGGGCGTTTTAGAGGTTGAATAATTTTTGCATGTTTTTCCTAAACTGGTGTGTTCTATATATAACATCTTAAGTACTGAAAAGTTAAAAAATTAGCTAGACTAATAGAAAGGCTTATGAATGAACAAACAGGTACATTACAAATTTAATTCAGTGATTTTAAGTTTTTATTTAAAAAGCAGAATTAGAACTTATCAGTGATATTTTACATGTATAAGTAATTACGTACTGAACACACCTCAACTATAAAACTCAATATACATACAAATATTACCATAATAGTTATATTCTAAGGGTCCAAATTAAACTGAAAGTAGGAAATTTAAATCTTTACCTAATATCTTCTGATAGGAAAGAACAATCATTAGCTTCATAACTGTACACAATGGATCCACTGAATTCTAAGAAGGGGAGATCATCTTCCAAAACACTCTTCTGAATAGATGCCTTGAGTTAAACAAAATTCCGAAAAGGCACAAATAAAATTCACATTAAATAATAAATGTTCACTGAAATAATAAAGTTCACTGAAGCATTCAAATTATAGTCCTAAGTTTTATCAACTAATGCTTTATAGATTAATGAAGTCATACGGACAATTTAACAAAGATAAAGCTACCCACTGTAAAATTATTTTTCTAACAAATTTATTTGCAAACTTCTAATCCTATTTTCATAAAAGCATTTATTTTATTAGATTTTTTCTTCAATTATATTAGTATTCTACATGCAATAATGTTGCCATAAAATGCTGAAGACTGGTTGATGGAGCTTAAATCTATGAAGACTTAAAACTCACTTAACCATAAAAATTCACCAAAATAAATGCTGTCTAAATTATTATATGAATTGGAACAAACTGGCAAGGTCAACAATGTAAACTAGATAAAAAGGGAAAGTATAGAGTAAGAATTCTCATTTTTGTAAACCCAGTTAAAATTTAATCCCATTCATCCATTCAATGACTAGATTCTGGTTCATTCACACAACAGCAACTCTAAATGTAAACAATGGCTTGAAGTTTACAAGTTAGGATTGACTCATTTTACAGTCAAATGCACATTAAATTTTCCATCTGAAAGAATAATCAATGAACGGCATACCTTTCTTTCTTCTACAGAATATGTCTTCTGCGTAGACATCCATTCAGGAAGTTTCCGCTGCTGTGTTGTTTCCAATGTTTGTTCATTCATCTTTAAAAGGTTCTAGTTGCAAAATCCAAAAAACAAGTACTTTGTGAATAAATACAGTCTTCGTAAGAAAACTCAGAGACAGACCTACCAATATGATTGAAGATCCAAATATACATGTTTAAATTAAGTTATGGCATCTAGGCCCAAATATAGGTTATAAGAGCTGGAATCGCAAAAGAAAAAGAAACATACAACATGCTAGCTCTAATGACCATACATTTAGTATTTCCTCTTTTCAAAATAAGTGAGCCAGTTTAATTGAGTTCTAAGGTTCTAGCAGTTTCAAAATTTTATTATTCTCTGACTTTGATCCTTTTAAAAAATAATCTTTATCTTATTTACAATGAGAATATCTGGGTGTATAAACTGCTATAAATTTTTGACAACTTTAATTTTCTTATCATCTTTCCTAAGATTTAAGTAAACTCATCAAACTGTTAAACTGTTCACAAGTCTACCTGAAGAGAATTTTGAGACAGATAAGCTTTTCTATATTAAGGGTTTTTAATTATACTCTTAGCCTAACAAGTGAACCAGTCTCCCTAAGAATAAGAGTTTCGTTGAGAATATTTTTTAAAAATCTGTTACGAGCTTTGAGGGCTCTACTCAATATAAACCACACTTCAAGAATGGTTGCAGAAAATACAATTAATAGGAAAACCATGACATACTCTTTCTTTTAAAGATAAAACATATCCTCATGTGACTTAATACACTAAACTGAAGTGGCCTTAGGTTCTTAATAAAATTCTTCAAACCCCAACCTTAGTTCCTGTTATCTCAAATTTCTAGTAAAGGCATGAAATGCCCAAGGTCGCGAGGCCCCTCCACAAGACCACCAGAGTCGAGACTCAAAGCCAAACGGCAAGGTTCGAACCTGGACCTCCGCGCACTCGGGGGCTTTCCAGGGGTGGGGAGTACTGATTGGTTGATTTTTGAACAAAGACACTAGTCGCCGTCTGATTGGTTGGACGGTTGCAGGTTGACTTTTGAACAAAGACACTAGTCGCCGTCTGATTGGTTGGACGTTGCAGGTTGACTTTGGAACAAAGACACTAGTCGCCGTCTGATTGGTTGGACGGTTGCGGGGGGGGGGGGGTCAGCAAGCGTAATTACAGAAGCGAGAGCCGCTAGTTAAGTTTCGGTTTCCTGAGGTTTCGTTTCTCAATTGGAAATACTCAAGACGGGGCCATGGTCACAAAAAGAAATAGTGCAAACTGGAAGACTGATGCAACCCTAGCCGTGCTGCGGCCTCCACCAGCCCAACGGCAGGGCGGCGGGAGGCTGTGCGCCCAACTTCAGGCGGCGCTCCCAAATGTGGCAAGCCCAGCGCCGCGCCCTGGAATGGCCCTTTTTCGGCCCTTCTCCTCCGGGAGGAAAAGAAACTCCAGGAAAGGCACAAATTGAATGCAGGGCGTCAACTCAGTCCTATTCCCACCAAAGTAGAACATAGCCCCCTCATTCCCCCCTTTCTCATGAACCAGAGGAGCCATCCTTGGGTCCTCAAGGCTCAGTTTCTTCAATTTCTGAGGCCTCGCAAGGCTGATATTGTGTTCTTAATATCATTAGCTGGACTGTATTTATTCTTTCGCGAACAAAATCGATGACTTTACTGAGTATACAGCGGCCTATAGTGAGGAGGAGAAGGAGGCATAGTAGAGGGCCCAGGATGGGGAGGAGGAAGGGGAGCATCCCATGAAATCCTGACCAAAGGGGATTATCCGCTAATTCTTGCCGGCTGCGAGCTAGGTCTTCCTGGAGCTGGTGGATCTTGATTCTTACAATGCCTGATTTATTTGCATAGAAACAACATTTTTCTTTTAGGGCGAGGCATATCCCACCCTGTTCAGCTGTCAGCAAGTCTAAGCCCCTCCTATTCTGTAGGACCACCTCGGCCAGCGAATCTAATTGGTCCTGTAAGTCCTGAATGGTCCCAGAGAGAGTTTCTACATCTTCTATTAATTGCCTAGACAGCTGATTATAGGAGTGAAGGGAGACCCCAAGACCTGTACTCCCTGTGGCCACAGCTCCTGTAATTCCTAATCCTACCAGGAGGGGTATGACTGTAATGGCTCGTTTGGTTCTCCCTGCCCAGAGGTCAAAGCTGGGAATGGGCAATGGGGTGTCTCCCGAGACCAGGTCTACATTGGGGAGGAGGGTTGCTAGGGTGCAGACCTCTGTCCAGTTCGGGGGTAAATAGGTGTATGCTAGGTTATTTCCACAGACAAAGACAGTGGTATTAGGACTACAGAGGGAGTTGTTCACGGGGATATATTGACTACATCCAGTGGATGAAAGGATTCCCAAGTCAATACTGGCGTTAGAGAGGGAATCGTTCTTGACAAAGCATGAGGTATTAAAGGTGGTTGAAAATTTTGAAAATTGTATGGGGAACGGCTCGGGGAGTGAAGTAGGGTTACATCGTTCGTTGATGTCTAAATTGGCGAAGGTGGGGATGGCTATAGGGCGGGGCGGTCCTTGAGGAAGGCAGAGCCAGCAATCCTGTGCTAAGTTGGGGTTGGTGCTATTCAAAAGCGCAAAAGTAGCTTCTAGTATGGACATGGTCTGGGGGTCCAGTTCAGAGGGATTGACCTTAGGGAGAATTAGGGGGTGGTAGCTGAGCTGTGGGTATAGATGCCGATAGACCTCTTCTATTTGTCTTTGGGTCTTTACCTGGCGCATCATATGTTGTGGCCCCCCTCCATCTGACATGTGTATAGGTGCCCTGGTATTCCAGCATACCGGGGTCCCGGGGGTGCCAGTGCATCCAGCCTGAAGGTATTTATTACCCTCACTAATGGTGGGGCTTTTATTATTCTGTAGTATGGCTGTGAAATAAGTCTTGTTATTGGCCCCTATACATTGCTGGTAAGAGGAATAGCACATGCTATGCATTGATTCCTGGAAGGTAGAACAGGGGCAAGTAGCTCGAGGGGGGAGTGGCTTAGGCTTATGGTAGCATTGCCAGCTTTGAGAGGCCCCGGTAACCCTATATGCCTGAACAAGATATGCAGTTATGCCCCCGCAGTCCTGCATATGAGTATACCCTCGGGGAACAACAGGAGCCTCCATAGTACCTCCCCTGCACTCGCACGGTGCACCATATAGTTGTTGTATTAAAGTATTCTTATCGGGGGGAGGGCTGAGTCCTCCCCTCGTGGCCCGAGGATTGAGGGTTAGGACTATCATTAGGGCTATCAGCAGTACCTTGGTCATCATGGGGGAGGGTACGGCGCAAGGTCAGTTTGAGGGGATTGTCCTTACTCCGGTCAACCGTCCAGGTGACGTCAGCTTTAGTGGACTTGATGAGGTCAGAAAATGGGTCCACCGGCTTGACGTGGGTGTAATGGATCCAGGCAGCTATGCTGTCCACCTTGATGGCCGTCGGCGTTGTCAGGATGATCTGGTAAGGTCCTTTCCACCTGGGTTCTAGGGTCTCTTGTCGATGGCGTTTGACAAGGACCCAGTCACCTGGCCGGAGCTGGTGTGGAGTAGGCGGGGGTCCTGTTGCATATAGCTCTTTTAGTTTGGGCCAGATTGTCTCGTGTGTCCGCTGTAAGGCTTGGAGGGAAGACAGGAGATTATTTTCTGGGTCCAATTGGATAAGGTTAGTCTTTAGGTTAGGGATGATAGGAGGAGGCCTACCATGCATTATTTCGTAGGGAGTAAATCCTAGCTTATAGGGGGAATTTCGCACCCTAAACAGAGCGTAGGGGAGTAGGACTACCCAGTTAGCGCCAGTCTCCATGGTCAATTTAGTCAAGGTCTCTTTTAGAGTTCTATTCATCCTTTCTACCTGTCCTGAACTCTGGGGGCGGTATGCACAATGTAATTTCCAATTAGCCCCAAGTATGGAAGCCAGATCCTGACTTACCTTAGAAACGAAGGCTGGCCCGTTGTCGGACCCTATCATAACTGGAAAGCCATACCTGGGCAGGATCTCTTCTAGTAGCTTCTTAGCTACTATTTGTGCAGTCTCATTCTTGGTTGGGAATGCCTCAGTCCAACCTGAAAAGGTATCTATAAACACCAGTAAATATTTATACCCATATTTGCCAGGCTTTACCTCCGTGAAGTCCACTTCCCAGTAGGCTCCGGGCTGGTTTCCTCTCTCCCGGATGCCAGTGGTTGATGGGTGGGTGCTGGCATTATGGAGTTGGCAGACTGCACAGTCAGCAACCAGTCGTTCAGTCTTCTCGGAGACATTTTTAATTTTAAGTCCAGTCTGCCTGATGAGATCCTGTAGCTGTCGGGCGCCCAAGTGGGTGCTACGGTGGATCCGTTCAAGGACCAGGGTTCCTAGTTTCTCAGGAAGGAGGATATTGTTCTTAGCGTCCCGCCACCATCCGTCTCTAACCTGGGTTAGAGGGAGCTTGCTCATCCATCTGATGTCATCCTCCGAGTAGTCGGGTTGGGGCGGTAGTTCCCGGGGCCCTGGATCCGGCAGTTGCAGGGGAAGTAATGGTATTGGAGTGTGTGCCGCCTTTCGAGCCGTCTGGTCTGCCAAATTGTTGCCTCGGGCGACTGGATTCGTGGGTTTTTGATGCCCCGGGCAGTGTACAATGGCTAGCTTTTTGGGTTCCCATATGGCCGCTAGCAAGGCCAGGATTTCCTCTTTGTTCTTGATGTCTTTGCCCTCTGCTGTGAGTAGTCCCCGCTCTTGGTATATTGCCCCATGTATATGTGCGGTAGCGAAAGCATACCGGCTGTCTGTGTATATGGTGGCTTTTTGGCCTTTGCTCATCTTGAGAGCTTGGGTCAGGGCAATTAATTCAGCTTTTTGGGCTGAGGTCCCTGGGGGGAGAGTCTCTGCCCATATCACTTCAGTCTCTGATGTTACCGCTGCCCCCGCATACCTCTGACCTTGCTGGACAAAGCTGCTGCCGTCAGTGAACCATGTGACTTGTGCATCCGGTAGGGGTTGGTCACGTAGGTCTTCCCGTACCCCATGGATCTGGGCCAGTACCTCTGCACAGTCATGGAGTGGGGAGTCCAAATCTGGGTCAGGTAATAGGGAGGCAGGGTTTAATGCCCGCGGCGGAGTGTAGCTGATTCTGAGGGGATTTAACAGTAGACCCTGGTAGTGGACCAGTCGAGCATTGCTCATCCAGCGGTCGGGAGGCTGTTTGAGAACCCCGTCGATGGCGTGGGGGGTGGTGACATGCAACTCCTGTCCCATAGTTAGTTTGCCAGCATCCTTTACCATTAGGGCCGTGGCGGCGATCATCCGGAGGCAAGGAGGCCAGCCGGCAGCCACTGGGTCCAATTTTTTTGATAGGTAAGCAACAGGCCTGGGCCAAGGACTGAGGGGCTGGGTCAACACGGCCTTAGCTATGCCTTTGCTTTCATCCACAAAGAGGTGGAAGGGTTTGGAGACATCAGGGAGACCCAGGGCGGGTGCGGATAGCAAGGCAGTTTTGATCTGCTGAAATGACTGCTCAGCCTCCTCTGTCCATTCAAAGGGCGTCTGCTCTTTGGTGGCTAAGTATAGCGGTTTGGCCATTTCAGCAAATTTGGGTATCCATAAACGGCAGAACCCCGCTGACCCCAAAAATTCCCTCACCTTTCGAGGCGTGGTGGGTCTGGGGATGCGGAGGACGGTTTCCTTCCGTGCATCTGTGAGCCATCGTTGCCCCCCTTTCAATAGGTACCCCAGGTAAGTTACCTCAGGCCTGCAGATCTTGCTTTCTTGGCAGAGGCCCGGTATCCCAGGGTGCCGAGAGTCCGTAGGAGGTTTCTGGTTCCCTGCAGGCAGGCTTCAGCGGTCTCAGCAGCTATTAAGAGATCATCAACATACTGCAGGAGGGTTACATCGGGGTTTTGTCTCCGGTACTCACTGAGATCCTCGTGTAGGGCCTCATCAAACAAGGTAGGCGAGTTTTTGAATCCTTGGGGAAGTCTGGTCCAGGTGAGTTGTCCGTTTATACCTCTCTCGGGATCTGACCATTTGAAGGCAAAGAGTTCTTGACTTTTGGGCGCCAAGGGTAAACTAAAAAAGGCATCTTTGAGGTCCAGCACAGTATACCATTGTTTTTCTGGACAAAGGGCGCTCAAAAGAGTATATGGATTGGGCACAGTAGGATGGATGTCTATGACCCGTCTGTTAACTTCCCTCAGGTCCTGCACTGGGCGGTAGTCTTTACTGTTAGGTTTGCGGACTGGCAGCAGGGGTGTATTCCAGGCCGACTGGCAGGGACGCAGTATCCCCAGGTCAAGAAGCCGGCGAATATGAGGAGTGATACCAGTCTTGGCCTCTATGGGCATGGGATACTGTCAGACACGTGCAGGATCTGCCCCTGGTTTGATCTCTATGAATAGGGCTGGGCGATGTTTGGCTAGTCCCATCCCCCCTGTTTCTGCCCATGCTTCGGGGAACTGCTGAAGCCATGACTCTATATCTTGATTTTGGGAGGGTGGTTCCTGGTGAAGTCGGTACTCATCTTCCAAGTTCAGGGTGAGCACAGATATGGGTTGGTCGTGAGGGTTTGTTACGATTGGCCCCTCTGGCCGAAAATGAATTTGTGCTCCCATTTTAGTGAGTAAGTCTCTCCCCAGTAAGGGGCAAGGGCTATCGGGAATGACCAGAAAGGTATGGGTTACCCTTCCCGTGCCCAAGTCCACAGTTCTCTGAGTGGTCCAAAGGTAACGTTTGACTCCCGTAGCTCCCTGGACCCAGGAGGATTTGTTAGAAACTTTCCCGTGGGGCTTAACCAAGACCGAATGCTGTGCCCCTGTATCCACCAGGAATTGGACTGGTTTCCCCTCCACTTGTAGGGTTACCCTGGGTTCGGGGAGGGGGTCCGAACCCCGTCCCCCCTACTCTGCATCATGTGTAAACAGGACTGGGGTGGCCTTCGGTTGCCATTGCCCCTGGTTGGGGCGCGGCTGCCTTTTCTTGGGGCATTCCCGAGCCCAGTGGCCCTTTTCCTTGCAATAGGCACATTGATCTCTGTCCAATGGTCGCCTGGGAGGTCGAGTGGCTGGTGGGCCCTCTTGATCTTTCTGAACAATGGCGGCCAGGACCTTAGTCATTTTCTCAGTGGCTTTAAGTTGTTTATCCTCTGGGGCGTCTCGGTTATTAAAGACGCGCTGGGCGATACGGAGTAGGTCCTGTATCTGTTTGCCCTCCAGATCTTCTAACTTCTGGAGTTTCTTTTTAATATCAGGGGCTGCCTGGTTAACGAAGGACATTACAACGGCAGCCTGATTTTCGGGGGCCTCTGGATCCATAGGGGTATACTGCCTAAAGGCTTCCATTAATCCTTCTAAGTAAGAGGAGGGGCTTTCTGTTTTACCTTGTAAAATTGAATATACCTTGGCCAAATTAGTGGGCTTGCGCGCGGCAGCCCGGAGACCCGCCATTAGAGTCTGGCGATAAATGAGCAGTCGTCCCCTACCTTCTCCGGTGTTATAGTCGCATTCATCCTGCGGGGGGCGAGTTAAGGGAAAGGCTGCATTGATGAGGTCAGGGTTAGCGGTGGGTTGACCATCATCTCCAGGAACCAGTTTTCTCGCCTCCAGATGGATTCGCTCTCATTCTTTGGTAGTGAATAGGATCCGGAGGAGCTGTTGGCAGTCATCCCAGGTGGGCTGATGAGTGAACATAACGCTATCTAGAAGAGCTATCAAGTCTTTAGGATTATCAGAAAAGCAGGCATTCTGGGTTTTCCAATTATATAAGTCACTGGTAGAGAATGGCCAATACTGGAGTCGGGGGTTCCCTGTCTCATCGGGAGGGCCTATTTCTCGCAGGGGTAGGGCTATGGTGGAATCAGGATGTCCACGAGTGCGCCCAGCCAGCCCATGGGAATTATTTTCATTGGGCAGGAGGACCGGTAGTGCCTCTGCCTCTCGGTCCTCCGGTTCTAGCCTGGGTGGCCCTTCGGGAGGGGCCGCAGGAGGTTCTACCAAGGGGAGAGGAGCAGGGCCAGGAGCAGGAAGGGGGACCGGTTGTGGGGCCAAAGGAGGAGGTTGATATGGGGGGGGGGTCTAGGAGAAGGAGGTCTTGGCTATCAGAGAGTATGGGTGCAGTTGGGGTCTGAGGCTTGGGGGGTTTAGTTGGTCGGGCCGCAAGGATCTTACATGACCCTGATGACAAAAAGGGGGTCATCCAGGGAGGAGGGTTTTCTACCAGGTCCTGCCATACCAGGATGTAGGGGATCTGGTCCGGATGGCCTTCTTTTCCTGGCAAGAAAACTCTAGATTTAACTTTTAGGATTATAGGAAGACAAAAGGTACCCTCGGTGGGCCAGCCAACCCCAAAAGTTGGCCATTCAGAGCGGCAGAAGGTAATTAGTTTTCTTCTCCAGATGTCCAGACTGAAGTTGTGTCCTCGGGACTTTACATCCCCGAAATTAGCGAGAAGGAGGGCGAGGGGGGTACTCTGTGCTTGGCCCATGTCTAGGTCCTGGAAGAGATTGGTTAGAAAAGGTACTCTGAAAACAAAAGTGACTAAGAGCAGTCCCAATAGCGGAGCCTGTAAAAGGAGGAAGGGGAGGTTATCGCGTGCGCGCTTCAGATGGGCTATCAGCCCCAGATGGGTCGTGGTGGACGTCTCCAACCACACCCGACTAGGTGTCCTATAGCGCGTCCGCCAGGACCGTCCTAGTCCCCAAAACAGAAGGTACCCTGAGCCGGCTTACTTACCCATCGGTTGTCAGCGATGACCCGTTGACCTGATGTCTGGTGGGCTTGGGGGCATCCCGGACGAGCCCCCAAATGAAATGCCCAAGGTCGCGAGGTCCCTCCACAAGACCACCAGAGTCGAGAGTCAAAGCCAAACGGCAAGGGTCATTTATTGCAGGTTCGAACCTGGAACTCCGCGCACTCGTTGCCAGTGACGCTAAGAGGTCCTGGCGGAGTTTAGTACAGCTCTTTTATACACAGGTACAAACAAGTTCGGGACGTTCTGCGGGACTTTCCAGGGGTGGGGAGTACTGATTGGTTGATTTTTGAACAAAGACACTAGTCGCCGTCTGATTGGTTGGACGGTTGTAGGTTGACTTTTGAACAAAGACACTAGTCGCCGTCTGATTGGTTGGACGGTTGCAGGGGGGGGGTCAGCAAGCGTAATTACAGAAGCGAGAACGGCTAGTTAAGTTTCGGTTTCCTGAGGTTTCGTTTCTCAATTGGAAATACTTAAGACGGGGCCATAGTCACAAAAAGAAATAGTGCAAACAGGAAGACTGATGGAACCCTAGCAGTGCTGCGGCCTCCACCAGCCCAACGGCAGGGCGGCGGGAGGCTGTGCACCCAACTTCAGGCGGCGCTCCCAAATGTGGCAAGCCCAGCGCCGCGCCCTGGAATGGCCCTTTTTCGGCCCTTCTCCTCCGGGAGGAACAGAAAAGAAACTCCAGGAAAGGCACAAATTGAATGCAGGGCGTCAACTCAGTCCTATTCCCACCAAAGTAGAACATAGCCCCCTCAGGCACAGCAGTTTTTAGTATACACCTGAAGATTCTTATGATGAAACAATGTCAATATGAAATAATCAAAGCAACTATTTATGATTATGGTATAGCCTGTTATCCCTACTGATATTTAGCAATACAAATTCTGAAAAAATTAAACAATATCCAGCAAGTATCCATTTAAGTGCTCATTTTCCCAAGCATAAACCCCCAAAACTGAGAACACTAATAATGTATGAAAGAAAATTTTTAAAGATTACTTTGGCAAACAAATTTTCCATACAGAACAAACTCCATCATTCTTATGCACTGGGAAGGAAAGGATTAACAGCAGGAAAGGGGAACTCACTGGCCCCACTGGGGAAGAAGGAATGAAAGACCTCAACCACCAAATGTGCTAATGACCTCAAACTGGATGGTAGCCTTGTACATCTATCAGTGGTATACACTAGCAGAAAAATACCAGAGTATCTATCCAGAAAATGTTAGCCAGATATAACTAACCTATCTAGGCTGCTCATCATAAATAAGCCTGGAATTCTGGCTTTATTAATTATGTCTGGAAAATGGGGGGTAGTCAGTATAGACTTAAAAAAATGCAAAACATGTGACAGAAATCTCAAGGTATTTGGGGGACCCTGAAAAGGGAGGAATTCACCTAGATCTGTTAAGCGAAATCTGTGATAAGCCATTGTCATGACTTCCCTGGCCCTGAGAGGGCTTTTAAAAGTTCAGTTTGAGACTCCTTATAAAAGTTTCATCAAAGCAAAACAGCCTATATGATCAATTATAGTTATATTAATCATCAAGCCAAGTTTATTGAGGCCAGACTTATTTTGCAAACAAATTGGTCTTAATTTGGTTATATTTGGAAGAAATGAGGATAAATTTAGAGAGAAAAAAGATTATGTTTCAATGAATATTAAATCCCAGAAATCCCAGTTTTGTTAATGGAGGTCTGTATTTACTAAGACTCACTTCCTAGATAGTTCCTTGCTGTTAGGTTATATTAATGCAAAGTTTAATTAAATTATTAAAAGGACACTCTGAGTTTGTTTTTGAAGCTTATCTCAGTAATCTTTTAGATGAAGATCAGATGCCCCACGACCTGCAACCAGGGGATTATGCATACTGGAAAAGACATAATGTAAAGGACTATCTCCAACCTAGACAGAAGGACTCTTATCAGGGACTCTTAACTAGCCCATGCATACTGAAACTGAAGAGAACTGATTCGGATTAATTTGCACTTACAAAGGGTCCCTACACTGGACTGGCCTATAGAGATTATGGCTGAACTCAAAATCACCTTAAAACAATGCTCAGAGGAGAAACTACACTCACACTAGGATGAGAGGAAGAAGACATCAGAAGTAGACAGCTAGCCCAAGATCCTGGACCCGGCTTGTATGATCCTTTATAACAGTTTCTTGACTTCTTGGACCTTTGCATATGAATCAAATGTTTTCCTATCATGGGCATGATCCTATCCTAATTTTAAAAATCAATCCAGGGGCTTCCCTGGTGGCGCAGTGGTTAAGAAACCACCTGCCAACGCAGGGACACAGGTTCAAGCCCCGGTCCGGGAAGATCCCACGTGCCGCAGAGCAACTAAGCCTGTGGGCCACAACTACTGAGCCTGTGCACTAGAGCCTGCGAGCCGCAGCTACTGAGCCTGCGCTCTAGAGCCCGTGTGGCACAACTACTGAAGCCCGTGCGCCTAGAGCTAGTGCTCCGCATCGAGAGAAGCCACCGCAATGAGAAGCTACCCCCCACCCCCGCGCACCGCAACTAGAGAAAGCCCGCGTGCTGCAATGAAGACCCAATGCAACCAAAAATAAACTAATTAATTAATTAAAAAAAAATTCTTACGGGGCTTCCCTGGTGGCACAGTGGTTGAGAATCTGACTGCTAATACAGGGGACACGGGTTCGAGCCCTGGTCTGGGAGGATCCCACGGGCCGCGGAGCAACTAGGCCTGTGAGCCACAACTACTGAGCCTGCACATCTGGAGCCTGTGCTCCGCGACAAGAGAGGCCGCAATAGTGAGAGGCCCGCGCACCGCGATGAAGAGTGGCCCCCACTTGCCGCAACTAGAGAAAGCCCTCGCCAGAAACGAAGACCGAACACAGCAAAAATTAATTAATTAATTAATAAAAAAAAAATTCTTACTTATGACTTTAATAATACTGCTAGCTATGTTATTTGTATTTTGCCTGTTTTACAAGATTGTTGTTTCTTGCATTACCAAATGTGTGACTGAGCCTCCAACAAAAATACATAGTTTTATATGAATCAATAATTGTAATAGTGCAACTCTAGATATGTGAAGATGGATGCAACAAGGCGGAATTTTTTTCTGGACCGTAACAGACTAGTAGGACAGGTGGTCCTTTGACTATTGTTAATAAGACCTAGTCCAGTAATAGCACACTGAGTGGACTATCAGCGAAATTTTCGCCAGAACTAGGAATCAGCCTTCCTAGCACCACAGGACGAAATGGTCATGAAATGCCTCCCAAATCATGGTCCAATTTATGACCATGAGGGGGCCCTGTCAATTACAATTGGCCCTTGCCATTGGCACTTGCCAACTACCTCTACAAGGATTAAACCATGTGCTGCTGCAACTGCTGACTTTCAACACCCCCTGAAAGGACTTCAGCATGGAAAGCAGGAATGAGGCCCTATGCGCTCTGGGAAAAACTGGCAGAACAGGTCTTCAGAGAGTTCAATATTTTCAGGAGACAATTTTATGAGCCCAACTCCTGTATCTCCTCATATCTGGAAAAGCACTAAAATCCTTCATGGTGACAACTGCTCCTCATGGCTACCAAAAACCTTGTGCAAAAAATATGTGCTTGATTGCCTGTACTTCCCCTTCACCAAAATCACATACATACTGACCTTCCCCCTTAGCTCTTTGGAGCAGTTTCTCAGTTATCTGAAATGCTGTCTCCCAGGCTATAGTCCTCATTTTGCCCCAAATAAAACTTAACTCACAACTCTCACGTTGTACATATTTTTTAAGTCAACATCAGTAAGCTGTGTAATTTAGAAAACATAAAACGGAGGAGTTTCAAAATGAAAACTTCCTTTGCGCAGTTTTTTTTTTGCACACATTGCTCAAAACTATTCTGTTAATCCAAAACCATAACATGTACTAATGCAGGAGAAAAGGACATTTTTGGAATCTGTGTGTGAGTTTGGGGTTCCTCCAAAAAAAAAAAAAGAAAGAATATTCCATCTGCACTTGGTGCTCTTTGCGTCAGTAGCAAAGTTTGGCATTGGGGAAGATCTATGATTCAGTGAACCAGAACTGACAACACAAATGTTAGTGCTACCACCTGCATTATATGTAATAAGATAAAATATATAAACTATATATGCTTTATTCATTGTAAGGCATTTTACAAATGTTAGTGGTTATTAATAAGCTTATACTTGCCACAAATCCAAAACCCTTGACAGGACAGTCAAAAGTTGATCCCAAGGTATGTGTATATACATATACACACACAGACACAGACACACACACACAGGAAAGGAGAGTCTATTCTTAACCTTAAAATACATTTTTATTAAACTGGAAAACAAGCTTTTGCTAAATGCAGAGTAGATCATTTGCAAAACTGCCAGAAAATTGAGTTTTCTGAAAATAATAAACAATTCTATAATAACAACTCTAAAATCTTGGAATTCTGTAAGTAATTCATTCATACTGCCAAAACAGAAATAAACTTCAATAACTCTTCCCTGCAGCCACCTATAACACTAAAATTATTTTAATTTAAAATGTCTTAATTTTTAGATGTAAATACCTTTTTGCATACAAAATTCTGTCTAGATGCCTCCAGGCAAAGAATTTGAAAGAAAATTGCTTACAAACTTAACATTTGTGTCAAATTTACTTCGATCTTGGGACAGATAAAAAGCATACAGAAAAGTATAGTTGTAGAATAATTTGCAGTAGGGAAATTCTTCAGCATACATGAGGATTTTTTTTTAAGCTTTTTCTTTTTTTTACGATTTTTTTTTGATGTGGACCATTTTAAAGTCTTATTGAATTTCTTACAATATTGCTTCTGTTTTATGTTTTGGTTTTTTTGGCCCCGAGGCATGTGGGATCTTAGCTCCCCAACCAGAGATCAAACCTGCACCCCCTGCATTGGAAGGCGAAGTCTTAACCACTGGACCACCAGGGAAGTTCCTACATGAGGATTTTAATCATTGATCAGATAAAGGTTATTCTTGGGAGGGATCCAAGTCACTGAATAATAGAATTTTTAAATTATGTATTTAGTTG
This sequence comes from Tursiops truncatus, assembly GCF_011762595.2. Lineage (NCBI taxonomy): Eukaryota > Metazoa > Chordata > Mammalia > Artiodactyla > Delphinidae > Tursiops > Tursiops truncatus. The sequence continues at coordinate 23,791,480 of NC_047054.1, read as the reverse complement.
TTACGTTGTTGAGTATGAACAACGTTGACACATCTTTTTCTAAAATCAAGTCTTATCATTTCATAATGCTTCACTTTGAGTCATTAAAGGATAATAAGCTCCTCTTTGAAATAAATAATATATTTTTATTTGTATTGGTTTGGACTTCCCTGAAATAATCTCATGTATCTATCCACCACTACCTGCTACTTTTCAACTTCTATCACTTTTTTAAAGGCTGGCTTTAAATAACATACACCTGGGATTTTTGTTGTGGTTTATTTTTCTGGTTTTGGTTTTGAACAGCCCAATTTGAACACATCTGTCTTTCAATAAGGAGATTCATCTCATTCACAGTTAGTGTAAGAACTTGAGTTTTCAGGACTTCCCTGGTGGCGCAGTGGTTGGGAATCCGCCTGCCAATGCAGGGGACACGGGTTCAAGCCCTGGTCCGGGAGGATCCCACGTACCATGGAGGAACTGGGCCCGTGCGCCACAACTGCTGAGCCTGTGCTCTGGAGCCCGCGAGCCACAACTACTGAGCCTGTACGCCACAACTACTGAAGCACGCGTGCCTGGAGCCTGTGCTCCGCAACAAGAGAAGCCGCTGCAGTGGGAGGCCCGCGCACCGCAACGAAGAGTAGCCCCCACTCGCCGCAACTAGAGAAAAGCCCGCGTGCAGCAACGAAGACCCAATGCAGCCAAAAATAAATAAAATAAAAAATAATAATAAAAAAAAAGAACTTGAGTTTTCCCTCTCATTTACTTTGATTAATATTTACCTTCCTTTCTTCAGTTTCCTCTTATTCTTTGTCCACTTTTTCCAACTGTGTGAAATTACCATTGATACTCTTTTTATCATTGCCAGTGTTAAAATTTCACTTTTTTTCCATCCTATTACTCTACTATCTCAGCAAAATAGTAAAACTATATCCCTTCCCCACCAAGACCTGACGTTTGCACTGTCCCTCTACCCACCAAGGCAAACTCTTAGAATGTTTTGACTTCCCCGCCCTTCTAACTACTGTGTTTTTGCTGATACGGTTTTGGCTACAGACTGTTAGTTTTCTAGTATTGCTCTTCTTTTTCAAGAATCCTTACTATTTTCTAAACATTTATGTTACCAATTTCATCATCCATTTTAATATGTTTATATAAATTTAAATATACATGTAAATGTATATATTGCTTACTATAGTTTCCTCCTCCCTTAATCTTATCAATCTTTTTTTTGTTTTTTCTGTTTTTTTTTTTTTTTGCAATACGCGGGCCTCTCCCTGTTGTGGCCTCTCCCGTTGTGGAGCACAGGCTCCAGACGCGCAGGCTCAGCGGCCATGGCTCACGGACCCAGCCGCTCCGCGGCATGTGGGATCTTCCCACCAGGGCACGAACCCGTGTCCCCTGCATCAGCAGGTGGACTCTCAACCACTGCGCCACCAGGGAAGCCCCAATCTTGTCAATCTTGAATCTCCGTTCTGATTCAGTTGTTTGTTCAGAGGTTTTTGTCAATTATTTTCCTCAAGTAGAATATGTAGGTGATTAAGCACTGATCCCCTGCATATGTGAAAATCTATTTTTCAAACAGGTAAGAGAATGACGTGTTGGCTGAACATAACAGTCTCTCAGCAGTTTGTAGATGTTCTCTTATAGTGTTCTGCCTTTTAATGTCACAAGTAAGAAGTCCATTGTTTTTCTGATGCTTTCTTCAATTGTGAGTAATATTTTTCCCATCTGGGAGCATTAAAGATGTTTAAGGATTTTCATATTTTTAAGAGCCTAAGTGTACACTCTTTACTCTCCTTGGAATCAGTGAGTCCTTGGAAAAGACTGCTTCCAAGTCTTTACTTAAGATAAGAAAATTTTCCCCTTGTTATAGGCTGAATTGTATCTCTCCCCAGTACAAGATAGGTTGGAGTCCTAATCTTTGGAGATAGAGTCATTACAGAGGTAACAAAATCTCAATGAAGTCATTAGGGTCGTCCCTAATCCAAAATGAGCGGTGTCTTTATAAAAAGGAGAAATTTGAACGCAAGAGACAAGACATGCGTAGGGGGAGGATGATGTGAAGAAACACGTGGAAAAGAGTCATCTACAAGCCATGAAGGCAGGCCAGAAACAGGCCCTTCCCTCACAGCCCTCGGAAAAAAAACTACTGCCAACAATCTGATTTCGGACTTCTAGCCTCCACAACTGTAGAACAATAAATTTCTGTTGAGTCTTCTAGTTTGTGGTACTTAATTATGGCAGCTGTAGCAAACTAATATACCCCTGTTACTAGTTTAGTTATTAATTGCCATAATCTATTCCTTTTTTCCTTCTACAGCATTTATTCACATTCCAGTGAATTTCTTGCCCGAATTCCTTCTGCTGGTGTCTATTTTTTCCTACCTGATGACGTCCTCCTTAATTTTGTTCTGTATTTCAAAGAGACTTCTTCCACTTGATTTCCAAGATGCTAATTTCATTCTCAACATTCTCAACTTCATTTCATAGTCCTTTTTCAATTTGCCTCCTGAATTTTTATAATGTTGAGATCTCAATTGTTAGTTTCAGAAAGTCTCTTTGTACTCTAGTTGAGTCTCCCTAAATGTGCTTATAATTTCTTTCTTTCGTAAAAGTTATAGTCTAACTATTTCAAAGATCTGTGTCAATGGCAGCTTCCTATTTTGGATGTTCTGTTGGTCTTCTTTCCCCTGATGCTGGATTCCTTGGGTGGATTGCTATTTTACTTTACACGTATAACTCTATTTACCATCAGCAGCCTCAGCTCTTAGGGTCCCTCAGGAAGCTGCAAACTGAGGTCAAAGAGACTGTAAGTCTTCCACTGAAGCACTAGGAGGCAATATCTCTATTCACAGGTCCCCCAAGTTGTAATCTCAAGGTCTAGCCCACCAACACACTGAGCCCATCAGTATAACTCCTCTGGAAGTCCTCTAAGACAGGAAAGATCAAGTAGGCTTCCTAAGACCAATGAGTTGTTCAGTGCATTCAACAAATACCGATTTAATTTTCAACCATATTTGTTCTACCACAGTAATTCTATTGAGTATTTTATTTAGGAAATAACGTTTTAGTTCCTTTCTTACCCTCCAATTTTCCTTTTCCACCGTTTTCAGTTCTTTGATTAATATATTTCCTATTGAATCCATTGATAATACTTACAGGGACTTTAAGTTCTTTTTTGTGTAGAAATTCTTTTTTATCAAGGTTGTCAACTATTCAGCTTAGTAAGCTTGATATCTGTTGATTTTACTCAAATACATGATGACTCTCAATTGCCTGCTTCATTTAAAAATGAAGTTTTACATGGAAGTTGACAACATTTTCAAGTTCATGGCACATTCAGAAAACGAAAGTATTTTTATGGCATGCTGGGAAGGGGTTTTGGGAGTGTGAATATGAAATTTGGGGAAAATTTTATCTTCTTTATAAAATTAAATTTTTCAAACTTTTTAAAAACAAACTTGAGGGCTTCCCTGGTGGCGTAGTGGTTGAGAGTCCGCCTGCCGATGCAGGGGACACGGGTTCGTGCCCCAGTCCGGGAAGATCCCACATGCCGTGGAGCGGCTAGGCCCGTGAGCCATGGCCGCTGAGCCTGCGCGTCCGGAGCCTGTGCTCCGCAACGGGAGAGGCCACAACAGTGAGAGGCCCGCGTACTGGGAAAAAAAAAAAAAAAAAACCTTGAAATCATTTAGATGGAATAACTTTTTTTTTTTTTTTTTTGGCTGCATTGGGTCTTCGTTGCTGCTCATGGGCTTTCTCTAGTTGCAGCGCGCGGGGGCTACTCTTCGTTGCGGTGCTCAGGCTTCTCATTGCAGCGGCTTCTCTTGTTGCGGAGCACGGGCTCTAGGCGCACAGGCTTCAGTAGTTGTGGCTTGTGGCTCTAGAGCGCAGCCTCAGTAGTTGCAGCACACGGGCTTAGCTGCTCCGCAGCATGTGGGATCTTTCCAGACCAGGGCTCGAACCCATATCCCCTGCATTAGCAGGCGGATTGTTAACCACTGCACCACCGGGGAAGTCCTAGATGAAATAACTTTTGTATGTTATGCTTTATGCTTAAAATGGTTGCACACAATTCCTGATTAAGACCTTTTAACAACACATTCTTAATATTCTTGTAGAGCAACCATCACAAAGAAGCTTTGTTAGCACAAGTGGTAGCAAATGGTAAAAGAGGAGGCTTTGCTCCAATATACTAAAGACTCCTTTTTCACTGTTTACCAGCATTCCAACAATTCGATCCTTTAAACTGCACTTCAAGGATGCTGAAAGTCTTTAAATCTAATGCTTCTCCTTTTCTTCTACTGAGAAATACATTAATTTCTTCTGGTGATGTAAATAAGCTTCAAAAATCAATGTTTTTATATCAAGTATTTCAATATAATGCTAAAAAGCTCTGTCTCAGGTACACACTGGCTTTGCTCTAAAAATATTATTAATCCTTCTTTAGGATTCAAATAACACCAATTAAACAATCACTTCTAAAATTATTTTAACTTCACCCTGGCAAAGCTGAATTTTTACTCTGGATCCATAAATTTTGTCAGTATATGTGAATATATTAATATTTTCCACATGATCACTGCACTTTTTTTTTTTGCGGTATGCGGGCCTCTCACTGTTGTGGCCTCTCCCGTTGCGGAGCACCCGCTCCGGAGGCGCAGGCTCCATGGCCATGGCTCACCAGCCCAGCCGCTCCGCGGCATGTGTGATCCTCCCGGACCAGGGCACGAACCCGTGTCCCCTGCATCGGCAGGCGGACTCTCAACCACTGCGCCGCCAGGGAAACCCGATCACTGACTGCACTTTTGATTAAGTTAATTCAAGTGCTCAAAATGTCAGTTAAGGATACCATTTTTTGAAGCCAATTATTATACTTCAAAAATCTGCAAAGTAAGAGTCATTCACATAGAATAATTTGAAATTTTCCCTTTAGCTTATAAATCTTCCTTTGGACTGTCAACACACTTCAGTAATGAAATAGCTAATCAGATTTCTTCACCTAAAGCTGAAAAGAAGGTACTGTAGCAGCTTGGATTTCATTAGATTCACCATTTTTATGACATCATTTAATGTAGAATTCAGAACTACAGGCAAATTTTAATATACAAGAGCTTCTCTGTGAGTAAGGCAACATATTACTTAGAATATCAGGTTTTTTACCTTGAAACTTAACATAAAGCCTTCATACCTTCCTGTTATTACCAGTCCCAAATTTCCACTGTTTCCATAATATATCATATGTTTCAAAATATTCATTTTTCACTTCATTTTTCATCCCCGGTTGGTTTTGGAACTTCTTTACCAAGCAAATAATGTCCTTCCAGGCACTTTTCAAGGATTCTATACAGCCTTCTAACTGAGGTCCATTGCCAATATTTATGAATTCATAACTGTGATGAACACTTTTTTCATTAATCTTCTGGATTAATGTTGTCTTTGTGTCCTTGACAAATCTCCAACATACCTTCTAATAGAATAATTGAAAAATGGCAACTCTTCCACTTCCTTTCCCCACTGGTCCAAACATAGTGTTCCGCATAGGCAGGGGGAGCAAAAGCAGAGTTAGCAAACTAGTGAGGTAATCTGAGCTTTATTCATTGTGCAATCCTGTAACTAGCTTCTTGAGCTCAATCTGATTATTTCCTTTATCAATCTCTTAAATTCGTTCTTATTTTTTGCTCAAAGACGCTTTCAAAAGTTCAGATCTTTTGTTTAGTAAAAAAGATGTTTTATGAAAAGGTACCAGAGTATTTTGTTTGACATCCCTACCTCATTTGATTTAGGCTGAAAGTGAAGAATTATGGGAACACCAGCTTCCCTGGTGGCACAGTGGTTGGGAGTCCACCTGCCGTTGCAGGGGACGCGGGTTCGTGCCCTGGTCTGGGAGGATCCCGCATGCCGTGGAGCGGCTGGGCCCGTGAGCCATGGCCACTGGGCCTGCGCGTCCGGAGCCTGTGCTCCACAACGGGAGAGGCCGCGGCAGTGAGAGGCCCGCATACCACAAAAAAAAAGAATTATGGGAACACCAAATCCAATTCTGAAATAATCCTTTACTGCCTAATTATTGATTAAATACTTAACTGTTATGTTCAACTCATGAATCGGATGATTTTCCAGCTTTAATCACAATCTTAGACATCATAGTGGGAAAGCAGGTATCTACAGAAATTAAATCTATTTGAATATAAAGTACTTAAAATACTACAGGTCTTTAATTCCTTGGGAAAAGTTTTTTGTCAATTGTTTAGCCTGTCTGTATCATGAATATTTCTAAACAAATCCTATCCAAAACAAATTTTTTTAATTAAGGAGACTAAACAAAAACTAAGTGTACTGAAATAACTTATTTTCATTTAATTTAATAATCAAAAATTTTAAAGTACACAAAATATACTTCAGGGTAATCAAATATATTTTTAAATGAGTTTCTGAAGTTACAAAGCCTTATATTTCCTTATTGAATCAAATGAGTTGCATGTGTTCAATTAATCATTTTTAGACATAAACACTAGTTCTTTAAATTCTAAAAACAAACATTATGAAATTCTACCAAAATCAGGGTTTGCCATATTGTCACATCAAAAGCCCATAATAAATAATTAAAAATTAAATAGTAAGAAAATTAATAAAATTAATTGTAATCTATTAGAGAACACTAAATATCATACAATAATAATTAGCTAATAATCCTGCTCTTTTCTATGCTAGTAGTAAAATAATGAAAATTAAGACAAATAAAATTTAAAGAACGCCCATAACTTTCCCAATGATTAAGTAACACACACGTAGCCAATTAAAGTGATTAATAGATAGGAAATTATTTAACAGGAAAGTCAGAAGGAAGTACTACATGATACATCCACGACACAACTCTTTTTGACCATGTTTACTATGCATAACCGTACATGTTATTGAACTCAAGTAGCTAACAAAAGGATCTACATAAAGAATGTTCAGGACTTCCCTGGTTGCACAGTGTTTAAGAATCCACCTGCCAATGCAGGGGACACAGGTTTGATCCCTGGTCCAGGAAGATCCCACATGCCGCGGAGCAACTAACCCCATGCGCCACAACTACTGAGCCCGCGCACCTAGAGCCAGTGCTCCGCAACAAGGGAAGCCATGGCAATGAGAGGTCCACACACCACAACAAAGAGTAGCCCCCGCTCGCCACAACTAGAGAAAGCTCGAGCGCCACAACAAAGACCCAATGCAGCCAAAAATAAATAAATGTATTTTTTAAAAAAAAAAGTGTTCAAATATAATTTCACCTAGTATAAATCTTTGAATGTTTGCCTTATAAAGTGATTTTATGCTTGAAAATTATAAAAAATATGCAACCATCAAAATCTTGCATTACCTATAACCCATTATCACTATGCTGCAGCACAAATTGGAAGGCACTAACTTTGCTCCAGTTAACTCTTGCCAACAGTCAGTATGGACCCAGTGTTGCCAGACCTTCCAATTTTTCAAAAGAACTGGATGTTACTATGCAATCTTCCATCTGATATCAATTTCCAAGACCCAGTTTCCTGCAGGGCTCTTAATTCTAACCTCTGCTTAGACAGATCAATACTAGCAGCTGATGTGAGTATCCCTAGAAATTTTAAGAGTCAATACCCCTTCATAAATCATCCTTTGAGTGAAATACTTGGGTACATTTTTGTAGGTGCACTACTGAATGAGTGGTTGAGAAAGAGTAGGAATATGCCAACAAATGGATTTTCCTTCAAGAGGCCCACAGGAAACAGGGTGGTAGTCTGGGGCATCTACTTAATTAGTGGAGTAGGAAGTGAATTATCCTAAGACTGGAGCACATCTCCTTTTTCTCCCCACTTCTGAGTCTACTGTGTCAACTCATACTGGCCTGGAGCATTACTCCACTCTATGGCCTCCACAATGATGCTAGGAACGCTCACACAGCAAATCATTTACCTTCCCATCTGTAGAATTTTGAGTAAAAACTATGAACCCAGGGCTTCCCTGGTGGCGCAGTGGTTGAGAATCTGCCTGCCAATGCAAGGAACACGGGTTCGAGCCCTGGTCTGGGAAGATCCCACATGCCACGGAGCAACTAGGCCTGTGAGCCACAACTACTGAGCCTGCGCATCTGGAGCCTGTGCTCCGCAACAAGAGAGGCCACGATAGTGAGAGGCCCACGCACCGCGATGAAGAGTGGCCCCTGCTTGCCGCAACTAGAGAAAGTCCTCTCACAGAAATGAAGACCCAACACAGCCAAAAATAATAAATTAATTAATTAATTAAAAAAAAACAACTATGAACCCAGAGTGGGGCACTGGCCCGGTTCTTCCAGTCCATCAACTATCAGCATCAATCAAATGCTTTAACAGTCAAGTTATTAAAAGGACTAGTTTGATGGTCTAGTGTGAAAATTAGCATGTCTAAACAGAACCTAGGGTAAATGGAAGATAAGCCATCTTCATGATGGCAGGCCAAGGGAGTTTCTTCACACAGTACCAAGATATCCCTTCAAAATACTTCTCTAGTTTTCACACCATTTTACCTATAGTTACATTTTTAAGAATTAAGCTTACAAAAATAACCGGCATTCCCCAGAAAGATTTATATACAAGGATAGTCATCCTTGTTATACACAATATTTAGAATACATATATTATATATATAATATAGTGCAATATATAATATTTATAATAATAAAAGTTGAAATCAGAATATACATCCAACAATGGAAAAATAGTTAAATAATAAATAATGGTACATCCATAAAACAGAGCATTATGCAGTCATTAAAAAGATGTTCTTATAATTTATCAAGTGAAAAAAGCAAGTTAGACTCTAATTTCAGAAAATAAAGATGTATGTGTATTTGTCTATATGTATATATTAACATATTATATATATACACACACCAAAAAACACATTTTTCTTTTAAGATTTTTTTGATGTGGACTATTTTTAAAATCTTTATTGAATTTGTTACAATATTGCTTCTTTTTATGTTTTGGTTTTTTGGCCGCAAGGCATGTGGGATCTTAGCTCCCTGACCAGGGATCGAACCCGCACAACACTGCATTGGAAGGTGAAGTCTCAACCACAGGACCACCAGGGAAGTCCCCACAAACACATTTTTAAAGGTCTTTGGCAATGTATACCAAAATATAAGTGGTTATCCCACAAATGCAGATAGCTTTTAATTCTCTTCTTTATGCTTTTCTATATGTTCGAAATTTTCTATAAGAACACGTGTTACCTTTTTGCAATCGGGGGAAACGTATGCCAATAAAAGTGGGAAAGATTTTTTTGTTTGTTTAATGAACAATCAAGGTTACATTTTTTTATACTATAGAACAAGAGTCAGCAAACTTTTCCTCTAAAAGATCAGATAGTAAATATTCCAGGCAGACTGTTGCTGTCACCAACTATTCAAGTTTGCCACTATAGAACAAAAGCTATAAACAATACTTAAGAAATAGGCATGGTTATGTTCTAATAAAACTTTATTTATACACAGTAAAACCTGGATTTACACAAATTTCATGAAATACTGTTCTTTTTATTTTTTTTTCAGCCACTTAAAAACGTAGAAACCATTAGGCTCATATTCAGTACAAGCAGCAAGTAAGATGTGACCTACTAGCCAGTTTGCCAACTGCTGCTATAGAACACAGACAAAATGCTCTAAGACTAGAAAATATCCAATGCTGCTGTGATTAACAACCCACTATAGCTATTTTTTTAAAATCACAATACATTCATAAAATACCTAATAAGAATGCAACTTCTTGGGGCTTCCCTGGTGGCGCAGTGGTTGAGAGTCCGCCTGCCGAAGCAGGGGACACAGGTTCGTGCCCCGGTCCGGGAGGATCACACATGCCGCAGAGCGGCTGGGCCGGTGAGCCATGGCCATGGAGCCTGTGCGTCCGGAGCCTGTGCTCCGCAACAGGAGAGGCCACAACAGTGAGAGGCCCGCGTACCGCAAAAAAAAAAAAAATAATAATAATGCAACTTCTTGGAAAAGAAAAGCTTTTTGATAAATCAGTTGCAAAATGAACCTCATTATAGTTGAATGAGTGAGCTTACTATAGGGTTAGTAATATTAGCCAATTAAATGTTAAGAGATTATCTGCCAAAATTACAAATTATGTTTTTGGTTTTTTTTTTTGCGGTACGCGGGCCTCTCACTGTTGTGGCCTCTCCCGTTGAGGAACACAGGCTCTGGACACGCAGGCTCAGCAGCCATGGCTCACGGGCCCAGCCGCTCCGCGGCACGTGGGATCTTCCCAGACCGGGGCACGAACCCATGTCCCCTGCATCAACAGGAGGACTTTCAACCACTGCACCACCAGGGAAGCCCACAAATTGTGTTTTGAAAGAAGTCATCTTAGGTGATTTTATTTGACAGCAATTAGATAGTAGGATAAGCTATCCACTCAAGCCACTTCTAGTTCATGTCAACAGAAATCACACCAATAAGATTTAAGATTTAAATTAGTAACAGATTTAGAAAATTTAAGACCAATCACAGTTCCAAATTAGCTAAGAAGGGATAACTTTTTCACCACCTAGCTTTTAAACCATACTATACACTTCTCTCTGGCAGAGTAGAAATTCATCTCAAAAGCACATTTTTCCCTTAGAATGGTGTCATCTTCTAGAGAACGGACAGACTTCACACCAGTCTCAAGAGAAAGTTGGGTTTCAGCGGATTAGCTCAGAGATTTCTTTGTTCCTAAAACCTCTAAAAGTAAGGAAATTAATGCCTACTGTTACCACAGTAACTGACTTGCCTAATTGCTTGAGGGCTAATAAAGAATCCCAACCTTTTTGAAATGCATCCCCCAAAAGACAAAAAAACACTACACTGTTAAGTTAAATGGCACATACAGATAACCATTTCAAGTCCAGGAAAAAAATATCAGTAAGTATTTCAATGCCTCACTCTGAGAGACAATTATATTGTTTAATGTGGACAAATTTTCAGTTACTACCTAAAATGGTTCGATTCTGTTTTGTTCAAAATATATGAAGGCTAACCTGATGAAATACACTGTTTTATAAACCTGATTATTTAATCAAAAATGCAAGAATTTTAGAATTATTCTAAAATTTTCTAACAAAATGTCACAAAAGAGAAGTCACGGTAAACAAGCTAAAATTTCAATTTCTCACTTTGGGCATTGATGCAAATTTTACAAATATCCATTGAGTTTCACAAAGCTTCTCTAAGGAACAAAGCTGTATCACCATCACTACACACAAAGGAAAACTAATAACAAAGGCTAGCTGATTTTGCAAAGGTCAGCAGAGTGCTCTAGCATTAAAAATTATACTATGAAGAAGCAGGGAAGTACAATGGAAAGAAATCTACACTTGGAGTCAGAAAACCTAGGCTCCAATGTTGCGCTGTATCAAGAAAAATTATCCAAAAGTTATAAGTAAGACAAAAAGAAGGCAATGTGTCCTTTCAGTGTCATACAGGAGCACAAGCCCACCCAATGATTATTTCATATGGAATATACGTTTATTTAACTCATTATTTACTATTGATTAAAAACTCAGACTCTATGAAGTTACATGTTAACTTGTAAAATTTTATCTAGTAAAAATGCAACTGAATTCTGTCCAGCAGAAAAGATAATCTCAAAGCCTATGGTTTTTACTGCCCTGTAGGACAGCCCTGTACCTAAGCTAGCAATTGTTTCAAAGTTCTTTCTCCAATGTCTTTGTGTGATGGTAAATTTAATGTATCAACTTGACTGCACTAAGGGTTACCAGCCCAGAGCTGGTAAAACAGTTATTTCTGGGTGTGTCTGGGAGGGTATTTCCAGAGATTAGCATTTGAATAGGTAAACAGAGTAAAGAAGACTGCCCTCACCAATGGTGGGCATCATCCAATCTGGTGTGAACCTCAATAGAACAAAAAGGCAGAGGAAGGGGAAATTTGCTCTTTGCTTGGGCTGAGATGTCCATTTTCTCCTGCCCTTGCACATCAGCACTCCTGGTTCTCAGGCCTCTGGACTCTAAGCAGGTCTCACACCATTGGCTCCTCTGGTTCTCAGGCCCTCAAATTTGGTCTAGAATGACACCACTGGCTTTCCTGGGCCTCCAGCTCGCTGATAGCAGATTGTGGAAATTCTAAGCCTCCATAATCGCATGAGGCAGTCCCTCACAGTAAATATCTTTCTCTATATCTATATATATATCCTATTGGTTCTATTTTTCTGGAGAACCCTATTACCTATATAATCTTTGCTCCACTTTGAACCAATTTTATCTCCTGTTGGTTCCCTCATTATTGAATTAAACAAATATGATGTGCTCATTGTATATCTGTATGAGAATTGGTCTTTAGTTTTTTTAGAAAAATATGCTGTGACACTTGGCCACTTAGTATCCACGTGATCTTGCACAAGGCACTACTTCTCTAAATTTTCATTTCTTCATCTGTAAAATGGGATTAAATTGCCATTATATTACTTGCCTTATTATAGTACATTATTATTATATATTACTTGCCCTACTGACCATGGGGTTGATGTCAAGATAAACAGTGATAAACCTGATGTGACATCTCTTAAACTGCAGCTATACATGATAGGAGTAGTGACAGATCTTTTACTGCTATTATACCTCACTCTCTTTAGTATACTGAGAAGGATCAAGAACCTATGGGTACAGAAAGAGATATCAAATCCATACAAATTAGACTAAGTATATAAATTTATCAAAAGTTAATTAAACACTGAAGTGCTTCATAGGCAGAATGTTCTTTTAAATGATAAATCCAAATAGAGAAAAGAAAATGGATTCATTTATCCAAAAAGATTTCATTCTTACGCATCAGATCTGATCCAAGGAGTACTAAATTTCAACATGCATCTATTTTATTTCTCTGTATATTACACAAATTATATTTAGGAGGTTTCCAACTACAATCCAAGTTACAACAGTAATATACATACACTCATCTAACTTTTCATGTGTGTAGATGAGAATATAGAAAAAAAATAAATTTTAAAAACTGATAAGTTATAAGATTGGATTAGTAAGTGTTTTCAAATAACCTAACAAAAAGCTTATAAGACTAAAGCAGCTTAAATGATTCAGCAATTCACTTTGGTTATCAATGTCCTAAATTTGGTTAGACACTTTGGGTTTCACCTATACAATTATGTTATTTTTACTAAAAGAGGCAGTTTCCAGTCAAAAAGTCTTTCAAATGTTAACAATGCAACAAACTTTAAAAATTCTGGGTTTGAGTTCTTTTATTATATTACATAGTTTCTGAAAATGTAACCTTACCCTATTATTTTATCTATACTTAACCAATATACTAGCAACTACTTTATATATATATATATATACATATACTATATAGACACATATACATGCACATAAACACATGCATGTATAATCTGTAATTTATTGTAGAAGATATAACTTATAAGGTATTCTCTTGTATTGTTTTTGAGAATTCCTTTCTACTTTTCAATGCACTAATAGGAATAGGAGGGGGCAGAGTAAAAAAATTAGGACCAAAGAATCCACGACAAAACCCTCATTAAATTCCCTAATTAAAGAGGATTTAATTAATCTATTGCTCAATTTTGGCTAATCTTAATTTCGCTCCAAATAACCCAAGCAAGCAAACAAGAAAAGCTAAATAAAACCACCATTAGCATTTGGTCCAGCTACAGTAAATCATGGCAATTTTAAAAGTAGTGGGATATTTTTTTTTTTGAGAGACCTATTTCTTTATAGGCATCTACCAAATTTTCGTAACTGTCAAGTATCATGTAATATATAATTTATAATAACAAAATATAAATTAAAATTTTTATTAATAGTCAACTGAAATAAAATACAAATAGAAACAATACAAATAGAAACAAATAAATACAATAAAATGCTATTAAAATGCTAGCAACAGGGAAAAATATAAAAGCCTCTCTCTATGCTGTGTCATTGTGAGAAGCCGCACTGCCCATAAACCAGGAACATGACTTTACCTGAACTGAATCTATGGCACAGTGAAGTGCTTTATAACTGAATTTCACTATCCAACTGAATAATTCATTATTTTTAATGAATTTTCTCTGTTCTGTAAGTAGCAATAGCCAGTCAGCTAAAATCAACCACTATAAACTGGGAAACTGCAGAGGAAGTTTTCAAGTAAGTCAATTTAAAACTTGCTTAGGCTGTCTATTTTTCCTTTTTATTTTTTACTCTTACTTCATATGGCCTGAGATGAAATTTTATAGGACTCATTATCAAGAGGACATTGACGGTTGCCTACCCAGCATCCATTCCACCCTGTACCCTTTGTACAGTACCATAAATTTAATTGAGATAATGACCAGTTACTCACAAAGCCAATGTGCTTCAAGACAGCGGCCCTTAGTACCAGCTCCCATGGAAAATCCAACTGATCTGAAAGTAATCCCATTCCCCTTGCCACAATGATGATTCAGAAACTCAGGCCTAAATTCAAGGCATTCCCTTGAATTGGGGGTAAGAATAAAACCTATGATCTAATTCAGGCCAATGAGATACAAGAGAAGGTGTTTAGGGGGTTTCTGAGAATAACATGTCTTGCACTTGTAAGAAAGTACCAGAAGAGATGCCCTATATTTGAGAATGGGAAGCCTGGGCCTTCTACAACAAGTTTGCCATTATGATGGAAGCCAGCTTGAGGACGAAGCCAACACACAGAAGACAGCAAAGATGAGAAACGGAGCTATAGTAGATGGACTAAACCAGTCTTAAAGTCAGCCCTACCTCAGCCTTCAAGTTTCATTTTAATAATAAATTTCCTTATTTGTTAAGCCTGTTTGAATCAAGTTTTCTGTGCTTGCATTCTAATACACAAATATAATTGAAAATAAAAGTATGTGGCCAATTCTTTTCTTTCTTTAACCCCTTATCTTAAAAAAAATAAATTATAACAATAAAAAACTAGCCACACAAAGGATACAATATCAAAAGTTTCATAACTTCATAGAGTTTCAAATCTTTTTAAATCAAAATAAGAATAAAATAACCTTAAATAGCAATGTAACAGAAAATTATAACTGTTGGGGAAGCTAGTAAAGTAGTCTTGTTCAGGCTTCAGAGGCGGCACTAGGCTTCTCTCTGACCAGGCAACGACCCTAAAAACTGGCTAAGTGCCAAACTGCTGAGCTACATACAGGCCAGCAGGGGTGACACCAGCATACCTTGTAAATCATTAGATAAGACAGGGAGTAAATCTGGGGGCTTGAACCTTGAGGGCCTGGCCAGCCCCCGGGGATTAGAGAACATTCCAAGACTTTCAAGTTAAGACCAAGACATTTATGACAATACCAGGGCTGCAAATTTGCACGCAGGCTGATTATTATCAGTGCTTATAGTGGGACTCCTTCGTGTAGCAAACTGAAGTCTCACCCGCGGGGTGGACGCACTGCCTGGAGCCTTTTCACAATTGGGACTCCAGATTGCTGTACCAGGGACTTCCCAGCGCTGCTTGAATATGGATGTAGGTGCTTCCCCAATTCGGTGACATATAAACCTCTGTCTTTACTATTCTTTCTTAATTAGTTATACTATTCTTTTCTTAATTAATATACTGTATTCTCGTGTTAATTCAATAAACTCTTTAAATTTTTGCTTAACTTAGTGCAGAGTGGTTATTTTGCCAGCGAATCCTACGAACCTTGAAACCAAAAGTAAGGTTTTCGGCAAAACAATAACTTAAATAAATGGGAGTGATATTTAACTTTAGGATGCAAAGCTCTGTATTGAGCAGAAATTCAGCATTGTCAGGTAGAAAGAAAAATGCAGTATTTTACAATAAGACCAACTTAAGTGTGGGAGGAACAGCAAAAGATAAAAATAGACACAGAGTGAAAAAGAAACTGGAAAATTAATATACAATTCTGAAAGCAACCATAAGTTTACCCAACACAAATCTT
Source organism: Tursiops truncatus (assembly GCF_011762595.2). Classification (NCBI taxonomy): domain Eukaryota; kingdom Metazoa; phylum Chordata; class Mammalia; order Artiodactyla; family Delphinidae; genus Tursiops; species Tursiops truncatus. The sequence goes on along the minus strand of NC_047054.1, from coordinate 23,775,563 downwards.
TCATAAGAACTTCAAATTAGCCTCTTCAGACAGGGCAAGGTTACGTGAAATGAGTAAAAGGAAAAATCAGCAATCTTGTGATTGTACACCTCCCAGAAGGCAAAAGTTATCTTCCAGTCCAATTATCTTACCACCACACTCCAGTGCCTTCATTTCATGAATGAACAGCAAGAGCAGATCAGGTTCCTACTGCCAGGCATGGAAACATTCATTATTCAACAGCAGACTTCCCTGACACTGATGATCTATCACATGGATAGGGTCCACTGTGAAATACGGTGACATACGTTCAAACATTGCTCATCTGTCCTAGTCACTTTTACTAACCCGGTGTTCTAGCCCAATAATGATTGATGGGTATTCCTTTTGACTTTGCCATATAGTTCTAATGGTTCTATAAAGAAATACCATGGGCCTGTGCATTATCATTTTCAAAAAAAAAAAAAAAAGATCAGGTGCCAATAGGTGATGTCTCATGCTACACATCAAAATTTCCAGAAGCAACAAACCTTTGATATTTTTTCCAACTGCTCCTATTATTCCTACCATACACTAGGAAGATCCCACATCTCTACCTTCTCAGCCTCAGAGAGACCTAGAGAGAGGGTGAATCTCTGCCCTGCCCTGAAGAGCTAGCCTATCAGACTACAGGTGGAAGATCATAAAATGCAGGGACAAGAACACTGGACTCAGAAAGAAGCAAAGCCTTAAAGAAGGGAAGGGAGGGAAGGTCACTGGTTCCAATTATTTTAGGGAGAATGTGAAACTATTCTAATTGCTTATTTCCCAATGAAGAAATTATTCAAAAACCATCCTCTTTCTTAATCCTCCCACATATAAGGCATTTATCAAAAAAGAAAATCACCTTTAAAAGAGGCTGACTGCTCTGCCGTGAGGGAGGACACAAACTGATAAACCTCTATGATCCCCAAGGACAGTACTGCAGAATAATGATGGTGTTGATGATAACAATAAAAATGGTGATAATGATAAATTAAAAAAATAAAAGAGGCTGACTGCTATGACTAACCAGCTTTAACATGAGGTAAGCTTAACTCTTATCAAAGAGCTAAAGCCTCCAAAATACTTTTCCCCCAGTATCACTTTGAGGTGATTTGATTTTATCAAATTTTATCAATTGGACTACAAGGTTCAAATACTCCTGAGATGACCAGATTCAAGATAAGCATATACAAATTAAGGTACTTTTCTATATGTGAGCAAGAATCAGTTAAAAAATGTAATTTATATCTAAATTCAAGAACAGCAAAAATGACAATCTACTGAGGAATAAACCTAATATAAAATGCATGAGACCCATTTTAAAGACAACTAGAGAAGTTTACTAAGACATCAAAAAAGGGCTAGAGAAGACACACTGAGTTTCTGGATAGTCAGTCTCAAAACTTTAAATATATTAATTAAATCAATACACTCAAGAATCAATACCAAGAAAAGACGTCGGCAGGATTTTTCATCGAACCACAAGTTTAAAGTTCACTAAGAAAAGAAATAGGTCAAGAGCAGTAAATATTTTTTTGGAAAATAAGAACAATAAGGAAAAGCTCACTCTATTAAACATAAGCAGTACACAAAAGCAGTAATTAAAATAGTGTGGAGTTGGTATAAAAATAGATACAAATCAATGGAATAAAACATACCACGTTCAGAAACAGAGCCATGTAAATATAGAAATTTGACATATGCTAAAGGAGGCACTTCTAATCTTTAAGAAAGAACAAAGTACTCAATAAACGAGGTCAACAAAACTGTCTAAAATTCTGGTATACCATTATCAGCAAAAATTCAAAAGATTAATCACATACAACATTTGCAAGAGAACAGAAACTGGCCTCATCATTTTCAAAGACATTTTGTAGAACTTATCAACACTTTATATTTCCATACTCTTCACCACATGCACATATAAACACAAAGATGTATGCAAAGGATGTTCATTTTATCAGTCTGTAATAGCAAACATACTAAAAGCAATCAGTAGGGTAAATTAATAGTTAGATAATCAATGACATATCCATATATGGCATAATAAGCATTCAGTAAAAGAATAAAACAGAACTATATGTATTAAGATGACAAGTTCTGTAACATAGGTGCCAAGTGAAACAGGAAAAACTAAGTGTCAGTAGTAGTTACCATTTAAATTTGAAAATACAAAATGATAATACGTGTCTTATGTAAATGCAAAGAACAATCCAGGAGGATAAGTATCAGTTAATAGGGGCCTCTACAGGGAACAGAATGGAATTGAGGTCAAGTATGTGAAAGGAGAGTTTTAATATTCTATAGTTTGTTTTTCAACAAGCATATCTATCTCTCTCCCATCCTCACTCCCTCAGTCCCTCTCTCCTATCCACCTCTTTCTTGAAATCTGAGAGTAACATGAAGGGCCCCTGCAAATAATGAAGTCAACAGTGATTTATAATTTTCTAACATGAGATCCTGAGGATAAACACAGTTTCATGATTTTAGTAAAATCAAGAATGAGAGGAGCGAAATGTTGATTACCTTAATACAAGTAGGAAAGATGAGGGTAACAAACACATTCAGCCTTCCCCATCCCACCCCCATGTATAACAGCAAAGTTTCTGGAATGGGACTGACCTCATTACCAGTACCAGGAATGAAATCCAATTGTTTTAAAGCCAATATGGAAATCCCACTCCCCTTGCCACGCAACTGATTCAGGGACAGGAACTATAACCCAGGTCTCAATTCTCTGGTCTCCATTCCTGTCCATAATTACTAGGTCCAAGGTGGTCCAATTGTAACAAAGATCAGGATTCTCCTTCCATGCTATGGGAAGGGATGATTTTCCACCTTCTAGATGTGAAGAAAGAAATACATAGCCATAGTTGATGCACACAGTCATCCTACAACCATATAAGACATCACCCTGAAGGTAAAGCATCTTCATGCCTTCTTCATGGAAGAGGAACAAATATAGGGCCAGAAAAAATAGGCAGTGCTCTGACTGAACATGCCTGAAGGCCACTCTATCTCAGGATGTGTCCACTAAATAGGTTAATAAATAACCTTTTAAAGCTGAAGTCACTTTGATTTGGATTTTCCATTAGTTGCAACTAAAAGCATCCCTGTTGATGGGATGGGATAAGTAAAACCTAACACCACCTCTTGATCCTATTTTTTAAAGACTATATAGAATTCCATTTTCTTTATCTATCATAATTTATTTAACTATTCCCTATAGATGACAGTTAGGTTGCTTGCAAATTTCATCACAAACAATGTTCAAAGAATACCCTTGTGTGTATGTATGTATCTTTAGGCATTCATATTACTATTTCCATAGGACAGATTCTTAGACATGAAATTACTAGGTCACAGAGCACTCCTATTTCTCTGCCTGTCTTCTTAACAATAAATTTTTCACAACCCTGGGAGACAAGCCAAAGAAGCTATACAGAAAGCTAAGAAAAACTTCTACAGAAGTTTGGTGAAGGATTTCACCAAATCGTGTGGTGAAGGATTTTGAACTGAAAACTAAAAAAAGATGTCTTACATCACCTGCCACTCCTACAAGAACACTTTGGTCAAAGAACAGACGTCCATGAAGGCTTATGGTTGACTATGAGTTGCAATACAACCATATATAACTCAATACCTAATTTTCCAGTGTTAGATATAGATCAAGTTGATGGTATTTGAGATGGATATTAACGGATCATTATCACCATCAGTACTGTAGCTGTTTATATCTATAGCCTACCTCTTTCCCCCATACTTGCCCAGTGGCTTACACTCTTTAATGTATAATATCTGGGGAATATAGTGTGTCTCAGTTTTCTGACTAGCTCTCCCCCAATAATTTTGCCCACATCCTGCTCTACCCATTTGTTCACATGAGAATACCATGTTATTACCAATAACTGAATCCTTCCATAATCTCAATTCCAAGCATCTCACTCTCAAATTAACATCTCCTATTTTTGAAGCTCATTCCCTCTGGAAACTCAATCTTTTGATCCACCTGGGGCCTATAATCCAATGGTCCTACTACCTTTGCACTCTCCTCACCCTCAGGCAGTCCTTACTTCCTCCTTGGCCAGTTTAATTGCAAAATTATAACCACTTCCTTGCCTACTTCCCCAATTTCATTGCCCATCTCTGGTTTCATTATTCTTTCCTGGCAAAACTCTAACCCTGAACACAACAAATTCTCTGCCTACTCTGTGCCTATACCTATGTAGCTGAATGAATGTAGCAGGTGAAAAACACAATCTTGTTGACTGATGTGTTTAAATTTGTGACCACCAACTTCAAGTGAACTCTTAGTCTTCTTAGCATTCTACAACTTTTCCCTAATCTATTTACTATCCTCTCTTTCTAAGCTAACTATTTATACCTTCTCTTGTCTACCTAAACCTATCATATTTCCTCCCATTATCCCTCCCAGCTGACAACCATGCTTCAGACTTCACTTAAGCAATCAAAAAAGAATGTCCACAAGCTCCTACCCCGAAATTTATTCACATAATTGTATCTACGCCCATATACTCTATTGTGATGGTTAATTTTACTGTGTCAATTTGAATGGGCCACAGGGTGCCCAAATATTTAAACATTATTCTGGGCATTTCTGTGAGGGTGTTTCGGGATGAGACTAACATTTGAATCAGCAGACTGAGTAAAGCAGACTGCCCTCCCCAATGTGGGTGGGCTTCATCCAATCTGTTGACGGCCTGACTATAACAAAAAGGCTGAGTGAGGGGGAATTCACTCTTTCTGTCTGCCTTTAAGCTAGGACATTAGTCTCCTGCCTTCAGACTCACACTTGGACTGAAACAAATAGTGTCTGCTCTCCTGGTTCTCAGGCCAGACTTAGAGTGGAACTATACCACTGGCTCTCCCAGGTCTCCAGCTTGCCATCTCTATACTAGATAGACAGATAGATAGATAGATAGATATTACATATATAGACAGGTATAGGTTTAGATATAAAAATTGGGAATTGGCCCATGCTATTATGGAGGTATGAAGGTAGGTAGATAGGTAGATAGATAGATATCCCCCATGACTTATCTGTGCTCCTAAATCCAGCCCCTCCTTGTGTGAACTAGATTCCATACCCTCTCATCTAGTCAAGGGCATTTTTCACCTCTCTTCTGCATCATCAATTTCTCCCTCTCTACTAGTCTACCAGAAAAGTCCCAAAGTCCCATCAGTATATAAGCATATGCAATTTCTCCCATCATTAAAAAAAATCAAACAAATTTGACTTCGCTAACTGCTCCATTCTTCTCCCCTAAAAACTACTCAAAAGACTCATCTATACTAGCATCTCCATTTCCATTCCTTCCATTATCTCTTCCCAGCGTTTAAAAGACACTCCACCCTTGGGCTTCCCTGGTGGCGCAGTGGTTGAGAGTCCGCCTGCCGATGCAGGGGACACGGGTTCGTGCCCCGATCCGGAAAGATCCCACATGCCACGGAGCGGCTGGGCCCGTGAGCCATGGCCGCTGAGCCTGCGCGTCTGGAGCCTGTGCTCCGCAAGGGGAGAGGCCACAACAGTGAGAGGCCCGCGTACCGGGGAGGGGGCGGGGGGGGAAGAAAGAAGAAAAGACACTCCACCCCACCAAAAGGGCTCACTCGTTTCAAGGTTACCAATGACCTTCATGCTGCCAAATCTTACAGTCAGTGCTCATCTGGCTCAACACACCAGCAGCATATGACCCAATTAATCACACTCACCTTCTTGAAACACCTTATTAGGCTTCTGTGACAACTTTTGATTCTCCATCTACATCAGTCAGCATTCCTTCTCAGTACCCTTTGCCCATCCCTCCTTACCTCCCCAATCTCCAAACATAACAGAAGATTCAGGTCACAGACCTGGTTGTTCTCTTCTCCATCTACATTCACTCCCTTGGAGATCACATCCAGCCTGATGACTTTAAAATTAACTACAGCACACTGGTGACTTCCAAATTTATATAAACAGCCTAGAGCACTCCTCTGAACTTCAAACTTGTATACCCAATTATTTACTAGATACTTGAATGTCTAACGCACATATTGTACTCAATAGGTATAAAATTTCCCCGAACTGCTCCTTCCATAAATTACAATTTTCAGTAGGTACACCTCCATCCTTCTGATTGCTCATGCCAAAAACCTTAGAATCATCCTTGACTCCTCTCCTCCTTTCACACCTCACATCCAATCTATCAGCAAATACTGTTAGTTTTACCTTCAAAATAAAGCTGAAATCCTACCTCCTATCACCACCGCCACAGCTAAAACCTTGGTTCAAGCCACATTATCTCTTATCTGCTTGCCTCCATAGTCTAGTCTCAAAACAGTAGTCAGAGTGATTCTGTTAAAAGAAACGTCAATTTAAAGGATTATATACCATAACCAAGTGAGATTTATCCCAGGAATGCAAAGGTGGCTCAATATAAGAAAATCAATGTAATATGTCACTTTAATAGAATGAAGGAAAAACACCACATGATCATTTCAACTGACACAGGCATCTGATAAAAATCAAATATTCCTTCATGATATAAAAACTCAAAAAACTAGGGACAGAAGAGAATTTCCTCAACACAATAAAGGGGTTTATGAGAAACCCACAGTTAACATCATACTCAGTGGTGAAAGACTGAAAACTTTCCCCCTAAGATCAAGAGCAAGACAGATACTCACTTCCACCAATGCTATTCAACATAGTATTGAAAGTTCTAGCCAGAGAAATTAGATATAAACAAGAAATAAAAGGCATTCAAATTGGAAAGGAAGAGTAAGACTACCTCTACTCACAGATGACATGATCCTGTATATTAAAAAAAAAAAAACCCAAAGAATCCACAAGAAACTACTAGATTTTTGGGGGGGGGTGCTGTGTTGGGTATTTGTTGCTGTGTACAGGCTTTCTCTAGTTGTAGCGAGCGGGGGCTACCCTCCGTTGTGGTGCGCGGGCTTCTCATTGCAGTGACTTCTCTTGCTGCAGATCACAGGCTCTAGGCGTGTGGGCTTCAGTAGTTGTGGCACATGGGCTCAGTAGTTGTGGCGTGCAAGCTCTAGAGCACAGGCTCAGTAGTTGTGGTGCACAGGCTTAGTTGCTACGCGGCATGTGGGATCTTCCCGGACCAGGGCTCGAACCCGTGTCCCCTGCATTGGCAGGTGGATTCTTAACCACTGCGCCACCAGGGAAGTCCCACCAATTCCAAGAAACCTACTAGATTTAATAAGCAAATCCAGCAAAGTTGCAAGGTACATGATCAACACACAAAAATAAGCTGCGTTTCTAGACAACAGCAACAAACAATCTGAAAGGAAATTAAGAAAGCAATCCCATTTACAATGGCATCTAAAAGAATAAAATAAAATATCTAGGAGGTGAAAAACTTGTACACCAAAACCTACAAAACACTGCTGCCAATTAAAGAAGATATTACATTCATAAAGAAGACAAGTTCGTCACTTGTCTCCATAACATGAGCCTGTACTCCACAACAAGAGAAGCCACCACAATGAGAAGCCCATGCACTGCAACAAAGAGTAGCCCCCACTCGCCGCAACTAGAGAAAGCCTGCGCGCAGCAGTGAAGACCCAACACAGCCAAAAATTAATTAATTAATTAATTTTTAAAAAAGAAGACAAGTTTCATTGCAACAAATGGAACACCTATGTTCATGAATAGAAATACTTAATATTGTTAAGATGTCACACTACCCAAAGCTACCTACAGATTCAACACAATCTCTACCAAAATTCCAAAAGCTTTTTTTCAGAAATGGAAAAACCAATCCTCAGATTCATATGGAATTGGGAGTTCCCTGGCGGTCCAGTGGTTAGGACTTGGCACTTTCACTGCCGTGGCCTGGGTTCAATCCTTGGCCAGGGATCTAAGATCCCACAAGCCACCTGGTGCTGCAAAAAAAAAAAAAAAAAAAAAAAATCATATGGAATTGCAAGGGGCCCTGGATAGCCAAAACAGTCTTCAAAAAGAACAAAGTTGGAGACTCGGACTCCCCAGTTTCAAAACGTACTACAAAGCTATGATAAGGGTTTAGTAAGAATACACAAAAATCTCCTACAACTCAACAACAAAAAGACAAACAACTCAATTTAACAACACACAAAGGACTAGAATAGACATTTCTCCAAACAAGATATACCGATGGCCAATAAGCATGTGAAAAGATGTTCAACGTCTTTAGTCATTAAGGAAATGCAAATCAAAACCACAACAAGATACCACATCACATCACCACCTAAGATGGCTATAATAGAAAGAAAAAGGAAAGCAGAAAGATGAGAAGAAAGGAAAACAAAAGAGAAAAGGAACAGAAAAAAAGAAAAGACAAAAGAAAAGAAAAAGGAACAGAAAATAACAAGTTTTTGAGAGGATTTGGAGAAATTGGAACCCTTATAACATTGCTGGTTGAATGTAAAATGGTTCCACCACCGTGAAAAACAGTTCTGCAGTTCCTCAAAAAGCTAAACATAGGGACTTCCCTGGTGACGCAGTGGTTAAGAATCCGCCTGCCAATGCAGGGGACATGGGTTTGAGCCCTGGTCCAGTGCGGAGCAACTGAGCCCGTGCGCCACAACTACTGAGCCCGTGCGCCACAACTACTGAGCCTGCGTGCCTAGAGCCCGTGCTCTGCAACAAGAGAAGCCACCACAGTGAGCAGCCTGCGCACCACAACGAAGAGTAGCCCCCGCTCCCCGCCACTGGAGAAAGCCTGTGCGCAGCAATGAAGACCCAACGCAGCCACAAATAAATAAAATAAATTTTAAAAATTAAAAAAAAAAAAAGAACTAAACACAGAATTATCATATGATCCAGCAAGTCCACTCTAGGTACAGACCAAAAAAGAATTGGAGAAAGGGACTCAAGCAGATCCTTGTAAGCCAATGTTCAGTGCACCATTATTCACAATAACCAAAAGGGGGAAAAAACCCAACTGTCTGTCAAAAGATGAATGGATACACAAAATATAGTATATACACACAACGGAACAGTATTCAGCTATAAAAGGAAATTAAGTGCTAATACATGGTACGACATGGATGAACCTTGAGAGCATTATGCTGAGTGAAATAAGTCCGATGCAAAAGGACCAATATTATGATTCCACTTGTATATACTACCTAGAATAAGCAAATTCATAGAGAGTATACCAGAGGTTACCAGGGGCTGGGCAGAGGGAGCAATGGGGAGTTATTGCTTAATTAACCAGTTACAGAGTTTGCCTGGCGTGATGCAGAAGTTTTAGAAATAATGGTGATGGTTGTGTAACAGTGAGTGTAATTAATGTCACTGAATCGTACACTTAAAAAATAGATAAATTAGCAAACTTTGTTATACACATTTTACAATTTTTTTTTAAAGATCATTCAGATCATGGTGTTTCCCTGACAAACCTCTCCAGTAGCTTCCCACCTCCCTCAGAATGAAAACCCAAATTTTCAAAATTGCCTACAAGGTCCTACACAATCTGTCTGACTTTATCTTCTACAATTCTCTATCTCACCCTGCTCTAACTTACTGGCCTCCTAGGCTGCTCTGCGGACACACCATGCAGGCTCCCTCAGAGCCTTTGCACTTTCCTTTCCCTCAGATAGCCACAGGACTAGCTCTCTCACTTCCTTCAGGTCTTTACTCAAAAATTATCTTCTCAGCCAGGCCTTCCCTGACCACCTACTGTAAAACTGCAGCTCCCTACCCCCACTGACACTCTGCACCTTCTGATATACCAGGCTTTTGACTCATTGCCTATCTCTCTCCAAAATGCAACAAAGAGTAGCCCCCACTCGCCGCAACTAGAGAAAGCCTGCGCGCAGCAGTGAAGACCCAACACAGCCAAAAATTAATTAATTAATTAATTTTTAAAAAAGAAGACAAGTTTCATTGCAACAAATGGAACACCTATGTTCATGAATAGAAATACTTAATATTGTTAAGATGTCACACTACCCAAAGCTACCTACAGATTCAACACAATCTCTACCAAAATTCCAAAAGCTTTTTTTCAGAAATGGAAAAACCAATCCTCAGATTCATATGGAATTGGGAGTTCCCTGGCGGTCCAGTGGTTAGGACTTGGCACTTTCACTGCCGTGGCCTGGGTTCAATCCTTGGCCAGGGATCTAAGATCCCACAAGCCACCTGGTGCTGCAAAAAAAAAAAAAAAAAAAAAAAAAATCATATGGAATTGCAAGGGGCCCTGGATAGCCAAAACAGTCTTCAAAAAGAACAAAGTTGGAGACTCGGACTCCCCAGTTTCAAAACGTACTACAAAGCTATGATAAGGGTTTAGTAAGAATACACAAAAATCTCCTACAACTCAACAACAAAAAGACAAACAACTCAATTTAACAACACACAAAGGACTAGAATAGACATTTCTCCAAACAAGATATACCGATGGCCAATAAGCATGTGAAAAGATGTTCAACGTCTTTAGTCATTAAGGAAATGCAAATCAAAACCACAACAAGATACCACATCACATCACCACCTAAGATGGCTATAATAGAAAGAAAAAGGAAAGCAGAAAGATGAGAAGAAAGGAAAACAAAAGAGAAAAGGAACAGAAAAAAAGAAAAGACAAAAGAAAAGAAAAAGGAACAGAAAATAACAAGTTTTTGAGAGGATTTGGAGAAATTGGAACCCTTATAACATTGCTGGTTGAATGTAAAATGGTTCCACCACCGTGAAAAACAGTTCTGCAGTTCCTCAAAAAGCTAAACATAGGGACTTCCCTGGTGACGCAGTGGTTAAGAATCCGCCTGCCAATGCAGGGGACATGGGTTTGAGCCCTGGTCCAGTGCGAAGCAACTGAGCCCGTGCGCCACAACTACTGAGCCCGTGCGCCACAACTACTGAGCCTGCGTGCCTAGAGCCCGTGCTCTGCAACAAGAGAAGCCACCACAGTGAGCAGCCTGCGCACCACAACGAAGAGTAGCCCCCGCTCCCCGCCACTGGAGAAAGCCTGTGCGCAGCAATGAAGACCCAACGCAGCCACAAATAAATAAAATAAATTTTAAAAATTAAAAAAAAAAAAGAACTAAACACAGAATTATCATATGATCCAGCAAGTCCACTCTAGGTACAGACCAAAAAAGAATTGGAGAAAGGGACTCAAGCAGATCCTTGTAAGCCAATGTTCAGTGCACCATTATTCACAATAACCAAAAGGGGGAAAAAACCCAACTGTCTGTCAAAAGATGAATGGATACACAAAATATAGTATATACACACAACGGAACAGTATTCAGCTATAAAAGGAAATTAAGTGCTAATACATGGTACGACATGGATGAACCTTGAGAGCATTATGCTGAGTGAAATAAGTCCGATGCAAAAGGACCAATATTATGATTCCACTTGTATATACTACCTAGAATAAGCAAATTCATAGAGAGTATACCAGAGGTTACCAGGAGCTGGGCAGAGGGAGCAATGGGGAGTTATTGCTTAATTAACCAGTTACAGAGTTTGCCTGGCGTGATGCAGAAGTTTTAGAAATAATGGTGATGGTTGTGTAACAGTGAGTGTAATTAATGTCACTGAATCGTACACTTAAAAAATAGATAAATTAGCAAACTTTGTTATACACATTTTACAATTTTTTTTTAAAGATCATTCAGATCATGGTGTTTCCCTGACAAACCTCTCCAGTAGCTTCCCACCTCCCTCAGAATGAAAACCCAAATTTTCAAAATTGCCTACAAGGTCCTACACAATCTGTCTGACTTTATCTTCTACAATTCTCTATCTCACCCTGCTCTAACTTACTGGCCTCCTAGGCTGCTCTGCGGACACACCATGCAGGCTCCCTCAGAGCCTTTGCACTTTCCTTTCCCTCAGATAGCCACAGGACTAGCTCTCTCACTTCCTTCAGGTCTTTACTCAAAAATTATCTTCTCAGCCAGGCCTTCCCTGACCACCTACTGTAAAACTGCAGCTCCCTACCCCCACTGACACTCTTCACCTTCTGATGTACCAGGCTTTTGACTCATTGCCTATCTCTCTCCAAAATGCAAACTCCAAAAACGAGCGATTTGTGTTTGTTTTGTTCATTGATGGTATCCCCAGTACCTAGAGCAGCGCTCAATAAATATCTGTTGAATTAACAAAGGGAGACCACTGTTCAATGGCATGAAAATCTAAATGCCCTACCCACACCGACCTTCAGCTCCCTAAAAGTTAACGCACCGAACTATACAAAATCCTTAGTACTCTGACTTAAAGACCACTAAAGTAACATCCTAAGGATTCTAATATCCTCTTCCATAGGGAGAACTTTTACATACTCAAACATATCCAGAAAACAACTCAAATTAAACCAGAGAAAACAAAACAAACCATTAAGGATTCAATGCTTTGAACTCAAAAAATCCAACATAACTTGTTACACTACACAAAATGGGCTGGGTGCCTGGGAGGTGGAAAGGGAGAAGGAAGATGTCCGTCTCTAAGGAATATCCCACACACAGCCCAGAGGCCTGCTCTGCCGGACTGAGCACCGCCAGTGTCGGAGAAGGCTAGAATGATACCTCAAGGGTCTGGAGGTGGAAGCAGGGTTGGGGAGGACACGTTACCGTGAGAAGAGTCAGTTCAATGGGACTTCTCCTTCAGCTGGACGACTTGTGCAGCGTCCCAACGGCATTGCCTGGAACCCAGTCACTCATGCTGGACACCAATTCAATCGACCTTATTCCCGCGGGTCAGAGTCCACGCCGGAGCGTCACGGCGCACACAGCATACGTCACTTCTAGGACACGGACCTTCCCACCCCTCCCTCCGGGGTCCGTCGGCCCCCAGTCCACCACTCCCAGAGCGCCGCGCTGCAGCCCCTCCCACCCTAGCCCGGCGGGCTACGCGAAACGCATGCGCGGAGGACTCCCGCCGCCGCTGAGCACTCAGGGAAGTGTAGTCTCCTTGTGGGTGCCCGTGGGCCGCCAGAGTCCTACGTCCCGGCGGAACCTGGAGAAGTCAGAACACTCTCGCCACCCGGGTTCTTATCCCCACCTTCACACCTGTCCGGTCACCTCACGCTCACGGTCCGATCCCACGCGCTGGGCTTCCGTCAGGGCGGGCCCCAGGGGAGAGCGGATACCCGGTCTTCCCTTCAGCGGGCTGTGCTGGAGGAGGCGGGGCCCACTGCCCGCCTCCCACCGCCCCCCTCCCCGCCCCCCTCCCCGCCCCCCTGTCTCCCGCGGGCCGCGGGCCGGTGCCCGAACAGAGGCGGCGGCCCCCGCAGCAGCCGCAGGAGGGGCGGCGGCGGTGGGCGCCGCAGGCGATGCCCCTGCCCGGCTGCTCCGGCGTGGGGCAGTGCGAGCGGCGGCGGGGGAGCAGGCAGGGGGCGGCGGCTGCGGCGGCTGCAACAGAGGGGCCGAGAGCTGGAGGCGGCGGCGGCGGCGGCGGCGGCCTCGAAGGGCATCGGCGGAGGCGGTGATGGCACCAGTGGTGATGTGAGTGTGTGCTGGCTGGGGCCCCGGGGGCTGTCCAGCCCGAGGCGGGCGGCCCGGCGGCGAGCGGGAGCGGGAGGCCAGGGGCGGCGCAGGGATGCTGTGTGCCCGGTGCGGAGCCGGGAGACGCCGCCCGCCGCCCGCCGCCCGCCGCCCGCCGCCGCCGCCGCCGCCGCCGCCGCCGTGGACCGTCCTGGCGCTGCGGCGGCCGGCGCTGCGCAAAGAGCGGCCAGGTGTGGGGTTCCCGGGCAGAGGCTGGGGCAGCGCAGGCCGAGGGGCGTCTGCGATTGTTCTCAACACTCCTCCCCCACCCCACCCCGTGTGTCTGTTTGTCACTTGCAGCTGAAGATGGAAAGAGCCAGGCGAAGGGGAGGCGGCGGCGGCGGCGGCGGCCGTGGCCGCGGCGGCAAGAATGTAGGGGGCTCTGGCCTCAGCAAGAGTAGACTCTATCCCCAGGCCCAGCACTCCCACTACCCCCACTACGCGGCTTCAGCCACCCCTAACCAGGCTGGGGGCGCAGCCGAAATCCAGGAGCTGGCCTCCAAAAGGGTGGACATCCAGAAAAAGAGGTTTTACCTAGATGTGAAGCAAAGCTCCCGGGGCCGGTTCCTAAAGATAGCCGAAGTCTGGATAGGGAGAGGCCGGCAAGACAATATCAGAAAGAGTAAACTGACCCTCTCCCTGTCTGTGGCCGCGGAGCTAAAGGACTGTCTAGGGGACTTCATCGAGCACTATGCCCACCTGGGCCTGAAAGGCCACCGACAAGAGCATGGTCACGGCAAAGAGCAAAGCTCCAGGAGGAGACAGAAGCACGCAGCACCCTCCCCACCAGTCTCTGTGGGGTCCGAAGAGCACCCTCACAGTGTCCTCAAAACAGACTACATAGAGAGGGACAATAGGAAATACTATCTAGACCTAAAGGAAAATCAACGGGGTCGCTTCCTAAGGATAAGACAAACCATGATCCGGGGAACTGGCATGATAGGTTATTTTGGCCACACTTTGGGCCAAGAGCAGACTATCGTCCTCCCAGCACAAGGGATGATTGAGTTTCGGGACGCCTTGGTTCAGCTCATTGAAGACTATGGCGAAGGGGACATAGAAGAACGCAGAGGTGGAGACGATGACCCAGTCGAACTCCCAGAGGGGACTTCTTTCAGAGTGGACAATAAAAGGTTCTACTTTGATGTGGGCTCTAATAAATATGGAATTTTCCTGAAGGTAAGTGAGGTGAGGCCACCTTACCGTAATACTATTACTGTTCCATTCAAAGCTTGGACAAGGTTTGGGGAGAATTTTATCAAGTACGAAGAAGAGATGAGGAAAATTTTCAACAGCCATAAAGAAAAGAGGATGGATGGCAGAAGGGCCAGTGGTGAAGAGCAAGAATGCCTCGACTAGAATGAAATTGAACTCCATCAGGCAAAAGTTAAAATCATAAATTGGCTAAAAGTACTGATCCATAATCATTTGAAGAAATTTTTCCTCTTTTTTTGGCCCTTTGTTATGAGTAATACCTCTAGTAGTTATACTTCAAGGAGTCTGATTCTCATGTTATGTTATCCATAAAACACTATAATTCTTATGGGAATTTCAGCCTTCCCAGAGCTAAATAGTTTAGCTGCTTCAGCTGCTCCAGACTATTGAAGTATGCAAATCAGCACAGTGTGACATTCTGACCTTCTAGATACCATAACTAAGATTAACATTGCACTATGACATAAGCCTAAAAAAAGATACATATACCTAATATGTAAGTGTGAATTTCTATTTAACAAGTTCCCCAAAAAAAGTATTCCATTCCTACTTCATTAAAAGCTGCTAGGATTACCTGTAGGACAGTTACCACAGAAACAGAAACTGACTTCTATTATAAATATATTTATTTACAAAAGTATGAGTAGAAATATATTAAATGTCCATTGGATAACTGAATATTAAACAGTACCATTAAAGAATCGAATCTTAGAGTTACTATAGTATTCTATAATTTCAAATTTTGTGGTGACCCTACAGTTTATACTTGCCATATCAATGCCATGAGAGAGTTTTAATTGGTTATTCTAAGCTAGTTATAATCCCATCTTCACCTCTGATTATTGTACCATATATTATTATTGACTTTCCAAAGTTTCAGGAATTACTTTTATGTCACTGTTGCGTGGGAGGCTTTGCTATGGAAATCTTGATATTTTAGCTTTTCATGCTAATTTGAAGGTTGTGAGAGGTTCTTTCCCAAAATACATCATGGACTCAAGGTGTTATATTTTATGCTGCTGCTTTAGCACTGTTTCAGAAGGGTTGGTGCACCAGTTACCTGATATAAAAATAATCTGTAGTAATATATTTTAGTAGCACTTTTGCAGTTGCTGCCCTGAAGTCCATTTCAACACTTACAGTATAAACCTGACTTTTAAAGGTGTTTTAATTCCAGGAAAAAAAAAAGTTTTTTTCTAAAAAGCATTTAGAATAAATATACAATTTCAGCCTGGAAAAATATAATTTGAAGATTGGTTATAAACATATTTGAAAGAATAATTCAGGCATTTTTCCAAGGTGCTCTTTATGATACTTTACACAAGGTTTACTTTACACAAGACTCACCCACTTACTGGTATTAAAAATTACTTTCCAGGAAGTGCCACAGCAATTTTTCAACACCCAAGCAATTTTTTAAACAAGTGGATATAATGTATATGTGTACCAACCCACCCTGTATTAACTGACTGAAATTTTATCTGTTGAGCTGCATTTTATCTGAATGAAATTACTGTCTTTTATCTTGGCTTTATTCACCTCCCACACAATGAGTCCATATAATCATGTTTAGAAGCCAGACACTGATTTCAGCCCCCAAATATAGCTCTCATTGATGAGAGCTGGCTGCATGGATTGAGTTCAGAATGTAGCTCTTCTTTTATATGCTATAAGTAATTCACAATTATTTTAACAGTTGATTTCCCTCCAGAGGTTTGTCCCCAAATACACTTAAGTAAGGTCACTAAGAAAACTTTATGATATGAATTAAGAAAATTAATTTCACAGATTTACGTTACTTAAGAACAAGCAATCAGTAACCTAGACATACATACTGGTGTTGGCTTACTGATTGTATTTCCAGTTTCCTCAAAGTATAAAGGAATCTCCCCAGTTCATTATAATTGTGGGCCATCTGGATCACTGTGGACCAGCTGAAGGTTAGAAGATGGTGTTAGGACTAGAGTTAATAGCTCATGGCGGGTGTTGAGACTCTAAAAGTAGCAAGGATCTTTAAACAGTCCTCACTGTAAAATAACTATTCTAGGCTTGATAAAAAGTAGTTTTGGGGTATGTGAAGGAGTGGTGTACACTTGAATTACTGTACTACTGATTGCTTTGCTGCCCATCATAGTGCCTATTAATAATAATCAACCTGTCAGATTTTGGCAAACTGGAGCTGTGAATATTCCAGTATTTGAGTGTTCCTATCACTATTGCTGTGACTGTATACTCTCTTAAAACCTTCCCTTCCAAAATATTTATATCTGTTAAATCTAAATAATTTCCTTCTTGGTTTTTAGTCTGGTAAGGTTTGAGTGTGTGTGTGTGTGTGTGTATATATATATACATATATATATGTATATATACACACACACACACACACATCTATGTGTGTGTATATATGTGTTATATATATACATACACATGATACAATGTCAGACTTAAATATCTTTAACTCATTGTATATAAATATTAGTTTAATTTTGCATTAATAATTTAAGTGAAAAATTGGTTAGGCAGCCAAATTTTCTACATTGTATGTATACTTCAGAGTTTTTACCATCTCAAAGCTACAAACTGGATAGATGCATATGTACCGGCAGTTGAATATACTTTAGAATCATTAAGCCTTCTGCCAGTCCTTTTGTTTCATTTTCTTCAAAGTTAATATTCACCGAAAAATGAAATGATGCTATGATTTTTTTTGATACTTAAAATTTCCAGTCATTCATTAGCCATAATCAAATAAGATCCAATCCAAAACTCTGGTATTAGGACATGTACTGAGATGTATCTTATAAAATACGCTACTATTCTTATCTGTGCAATATACATTTTATTTATTGTCATTTGTAACATAAATGGAGCTGCAAGTGTACATGGTACTCTTCAAAATAATAGGATCCCTGCCTTGAAGACATAAAACTCTTAAGGCAACTGGATGTTAGAATTCAAAAAGTGAGCATTAAAAGTTAGTAACCAAAATTACTAGTTCACTATATAATTCTAAAACACTGATGATGTTTGCACATAATAATTCAAGCATAATGTGGTACAGACTCAAAACTGTAATAATATAAGCTGATAGTATGAAATTTGGAAACGGGTCCCTCATAATCGTTGGCAGTGTGCTCCTACCAATTGAAAGCAGCACTAATCTGTTGCTTATATGCAAAAGGTGCAATGTATTATAAAAGTATTAAACTTCTGCCACATTTTATAATTTTCCTCGTTAAAGCCCCAAACTGCCATGTCCCTTAAACTTGAGTCAAACACAAGCTTATTTGCACTAAAGAGCATGGCCAAAAAATAAATGACAGGGTGGAAAAGCTAACTGGAACCTCTTGAAATAATTGGTTCTAATGGGAGAATTTCACATTTGTCTATTTGAAAGCTATATGGTCCAGGCAGACAATCTGTCAGTTCACTAATTTAATAATGCACTTTACCTTTTGTATATAAAAGATGTACATTTATGCCACTTGACTGGTGGGATGTGTTTCAATAACTATGTAGTTAGAATCTGTAGGGTGAGCTCTTGCATGCATATGTTTGTGTTGGAACTGCCGTAGTAACAAGTTTCCATTAAATCAGTGTAATGGAGAAGGGTAGAAAATGTTTCTGCAGCAAATCCCAATACATTTAACAAAGAATTTTAAAGTAGAGTTCATATTTGTATTCTTCAGGACTAGAATCAATAAAAAACTATTTCTAGCCCAGGTTAGTATTACAGTTGAGATTATATCTAATTGAGATTCCCCATAATACCCTGAAAATGAATTTTGGGAATTTGTGCAGACAAAAAAATTTTTAACAATTCTGTTTCATTGTTGATGTGTGTTTAAATTAGTAATGAAAAGACAGTACATGATACTATATTAGAATTAAAAGTATGATTGGCTGATATGGCATCGTTAAGAAAACACCCAGACTAAAGAAAGTTCAAATTAAGGAAATGCAAAGAGCCTAAGAACAATTGCTAAAATAAATATGATATTATTTCAAAACTTGCAGAAGAACTAACTTTCACCAACCAAAAAGGGTATTAGGGGCCTTAGTGTATCCTTCCATCCTGAAAACTTCCTAAGATATACATTTGAAAACTAGATAATTGTTGCTTAATAATAGGTTGTATGTACTTTACTAACAACACTGTGTACTAACAATTCATCAAGAGTATACTATATTTACTGCATTCATTTTATATTTGTGGATAAGAATACATTATATATAGTGAACCTATCTTAATATAATCTTGTATTTATATTGTAATTTTGCAAATATTTTCAGTAAAATAAACATTTATCTGAGCTGCACAATTTGAAGAGGATGAAATTGGAATACACCCTCAGACGCTCAGTTTTAATAAGCAGCTACCATTGAAAGTTGATGTATGTACTATCTTTCCTTTAGAATTTGTTTTATGGTTTATTTTAATACTTAAGTAAATAGGACTTAATTGCAAATTTGAAATAGTGTCCTGGAAATAATTTTTTCATAAGTGTGAGATTTTCTTTTTTCCTGCTTATTTCCAAATGTCTTTCACTGGAACTATTTGTAAAATCTTATTCCAAGCTTTATGTAAGAGCTTTGCTTAGTCATCACATAGTTTGAAGTTTCTCTTTTACCAAAACACCAAACATCTTTGGCAGGATAAAATCTAAAGTAAACCACAAAGAATTTAAAGTTGATTCTATGCCAACAGAATAATGCAGGTATAATATTTATCACTGCCAAATAAGATTCTTAAAATCTTTCTGGAGTTTCCTTAAAGATTTCTTGAATTTCATAGAGAAATATTGGCTTGTGGCTAGCCCATTAGAGGAAGAGAGTAGGGATGTTGGTATGCTGTTGAGACAATCTGTAGTCCACAATACTGTAGCAGTGAGGTACAGGGAAAATGTGTTTTTCCCAATTTCACGTCTTGTGAAAATTGAGTTTTGGGGTTTTTTTTGGGTTTTTTTTTTGCGATACGCGGGCCTCTCACTGTGTGGCCTCTCCCGTTGCGGAGCACAGGCTCCGGACGCGCAGGCTCAGCGGCCATGGCTCACGGGCCCAGCCACTCCGCGGCATGTGGGATCTTCCCAGACCGGGGCACGAACCCGTGTCCCCTGCATCGGCAGGCGGACTCTCAACCACTGCGCCACCAGGGAAGCCCACAAATTGAGTTTTTAGATCACAGTTACTCTGTCATACCCAAATTTATGTAGAAAAACAGTTTATGTGCTAGTATATTTTCTTGTATAATGTTAAAAAATTAATCTTTTTTTTCCTTAATTTGACATGATTTTTTTAAGTAATTTAAATTTATTTAGTCAATATTTTTGAATAAGGAAAACATGCATATAGTACAAAATTTAAATGGGCCAGATGGGTAGACACTGAAATGTAGCAACCAGTGTTACCAATTTCTTGGGTCTCCTTCTAGAGTTACTTTGCATATACAAACATATGTATTATATATACAGATATTCTTCTTAAACATACAGTTGGAAACATATCGTATACACTCTCCTGTACCCAGTAGTATCAATTTTAGATCTGTCATTATAAGTGAATTTTTTCCCCTTTTACCTAGATACCATACTTGATCTAGTTACCATAGATCAATTAAATGCATAGATAGTTAAATTTAATTTGAACTATTTATGACACCAAGGGAACCTCAAGGAAATTTCAAATGATTCCCATTGGAATTTACTCAAAATGCAAATATATGTATATATCAATTTTTAAATGTATAAATATTCAGTTTCCCGTCCCTATTTGAAACCACTTTGCCCTCCTAGCTCCCCCTCTTCCTTCCCTCAAAAAAGTATTGGTCTTTTTCCTGAGGTAATGCAGTTCAGGATGTTAAGTGATTTACCCAAAGTTTATTTTAGATTAACTGTGTCCTCTAATGAAAAACACCCATGTTTAAAAGCTTTAATAAATTATCACTGTTAGTCAGTTTTTACTATTTCTGTTACTATTATTTTTATCCAAAGACCTTGCCATTGTAAGAGTAAATCAGCACTAGAACCATAGCAAAAGGTTATGATCCTGCTGAAATCTTTTGATTTATTAACATGAGTGTTTATCATGAGAAAAAGTATAGTTATTAATGAATAATTCATTTAGCATTTAGTCAAATCCAAGACTAAGCAAAGGGATAATGCTACTTCTGATTATTTAAAGCATTGATTCCCTATTGAGGGACCCAGAGTCCGTGAGATTTCCTTGGGACCAAAAGGTACCAAGATGATTTGGGAAAAGATTAAAAACGTAAGGGCTATGAGGTTACAAGTACAACTAAACCATCTCTATTTTCCGCTGTAAGACTATAAAATAGCAAATATAATTGTTTGAAAATGAAATTAGCATAATTACTATTACTGAAAATATAAACAAAGTTGCTTTAATAGTTCCCCAACCCCTCCCCCTCAAAAGTCACAGTTCTCTTTTTATTCACATCAAGGAGGCACTTTAAGGTCACTTTTCTAATAACCACCAAGAAAAAATTATCTGAAAAATTAAAGGTCCCATACTTGAACCCTGAAGGATCCTATAAAGTTATGAATTAAAGCAACCAATTAAGAGTATGTGGGTTGAGAAAGAATTTCTCAAAGAGTATGTGGGTTGGTGTGTGTAAACTCTATGAAAATGTTAAAAGGTTTAAAAATTAAAGCATTGGTTTCAACTTTAGAATAATACCTTCATAAGTGATGGAATGATTTTCTGTTTGTAACATGGAAAAAGTGTTGTTAGAAAACAAGATTCTCTTAAACATTTATTTTTAAAGCATAAAAGAGTTTGCTTCTTTTATTTTAGTGATGAATAACTCATTATCCTTTGCAGAATCTGTAACATTGGTAAAGATCACCAGATATTTACTTGTTGAAGCTTAAAATGGTTTATAGGTATTGTTCCTTATTTAAAGAGAGGGATCAAAAGGAAGGTAATTCACCTTCGGGAAGAGTTTTGCTTAAATGTAGGCTAAAAAATATTAATAATTTTCCATCCTTAATCAAGGAGTTTCCCATCTTGGCGCTTTCTGGTAAATTGTTTTCCGAACTTTACCTTCTTTGGAATATCTCTTGTGAGAAATTGCATAGTCTTACTGAGGCCAGTGGCATCTACCAATAAATAAAAGCTTATTGGTAATGAATTAGTGCTGCTACGGTGAGGTTAGTTTGTAATGTGAATATGAAGAAAATACTCATTTAAGTGGAATATACAGTTCCTCCTTTAGTGTTGACTTTTTTCTAAGATTGAATAGGCATTGTCCTTTCATTTTACCCCTTTATACTTAGTTTCTGTGTTATTCTATTCCAAGTATTCATTGTTCCCAGGAAATATTAGGAGTAAAGAAAAGAGAAAGTAATCCCTAAGAAAAGTGTTCATAGTATTTAAAAACTAGAGTCGCTCAAAGTGTAAAATTGGAGGGAAAGTGCTTTTGTTGGTTTTAGTCTTTATCAGAATAACGGTATAAATCTGATTACTTTATTTGATCTGATTAGAGGCCAAATGTCTTTATCTGAGACGCCTGTATTTGGAAATATTCAGTATTTTATTTTTCTTAGAACAAATGATTCTGTAGGATAATACTCTTCTTCAGGATTTTATTTATGATTTGTTGTGGATTTGATGAAGTTGTTGCCTAGAGGCGGCAAATATAAAAGAAGAAATAGAGAAGAGAAAGGTGGTGGCTGATTATTTTGCTTGCTTATAACAAAAGAAATCAATCTAATAGAAATGAGATAAATAAGTCATTCTCAAAACTAAATCCCTGTTTATTTAACCATTAAAAGAGCCTCTGAGAAAGAATAATAAGACCTAATTCTGCCAGTGTATGGCCTGACCCTGAGCAAATCATTTCACTTTTGTTGGGTGGTTTCCTTATATGAAACAAGAACAAGATTGTGCAAAAAGCTAGGGTTTCCTCCTACTCTAAACTTCTTAAATTCTGTATTAACAGAATGTGAAAGAAAAAATAGAAGAATAATACCCGGATTAGAAAGTATGAGTAAGAGATTCTCTCTTTATATTAAAAACAACTATAATAATGCAGCAACCTGTGATGACGCCCAAAAGAACATGCAGAAGTGTCAGTTTCATAACACATATGTATCTCTCTAGCCACACAATAAAATTTTGTTCCTAGTCCTAAGACCAAATTGTTATATACTTACTATATAACTATCCTATGCTTTAATTTTTTTTTACTTTTTTTTTTTTTTTTTTTTTTTTTGCGGTACGCGAGCATCTCACTGTTGTGGCCTCTCTCGCGTCCCCTGCATCAGCAGGCGGACTCTCAACCACTGTGCCACCAGGGAAGCCCTATGCTTTAATTTTTTTAAGAAATATTTTTATTATCTATATGAAGTGTCATTTTTTCGAAGTAGCATCACTTGTTTTATACATACTGTAATCATTTTCTATATTGCACGTGACAAAAGAATTTTTAAAGTTAACATCACTTTCTGAAATGCCATTGTTCCTGAAATAACCATAAATTACACTGCTAAACAATACACTGCAACTGTCATTGCATTGGTCCCCGAGAATCAGGTCCTTCCTTTGACCCCAATTTCCTTGGTCGTATTGAAGATCCTATGTTACAAATCACGACATTTAACAAATGTTAAATGTCAAGAACGCTGAACTTCGAACAATATAGTTTTGCTATAGAGGACCCTACTAGGGTATGCAAAGATAAAACATAATGAGTTTGTTTATTTGTTTGTTTTTAGCCTTGAGAAACTATAGAGGTTGATGATTAGAGGGGAGGAAAAGCATCACACGGGTTTTTGTCTCAGAGGCACTTATTTAGGCATCCCAGTCCTCCAGTCATTGGTGCCACCACCACTGTCAACAGGGGACTTTAAAAGAGTGACACCTTTCTCCCTAAACCTGTCTTTTGGATGCCTATTTCTTTATCAAAGACAGTGTTTACGGGCAAGGAAAGCATATTTTGAAGTGCATGTATACGTGTGTGTTTTGTCAATTTCAAAAATAATAATAATATCTGTGCACATAAAATTTGATTGCAGAAACGTTTAATAAAACAGTCTTTAGCCTGGTGGTGGTTCACACTAGCCATCTGATCAACAAATTCTGTAGAGTGAATTGGCTGTTGTAGAAGTTTTTTTCCTCTCTTCTCTTTCTCCTCAAATAGCAGATCGATTTTATGTTCTTCATTGCTTCTTCTTCAGTGTAGTTTGAAATCTAAGTGGGATGGGAGGGAATAATTTAGTTTGGCAGTTCTTTACCCTGGCCATTTTGTAGAAATTTTCCTCAGTTTCCCATTTCAAACACTCCAAGCAACCTTACCAAAAGAACACACCTAAGTGACAAAATTACCCAGCAAATAAAACAACAGAATCATGAGATAATGACTTAGGAATACAAGACACCTAGTGTGTACACACCTAGTGTGTATCACACCTAGTGTGATAACTTTACTTATCATTTGCTAATTTACTTCAGAAACTGTATTTTATTTCTAGGTCCTTCAGACTAGCAGTGTGATTTATACCAATGATTGTCAGTCTAGAAATTTCAATAGGGTAAAAGAGTCTGAAGGTTCAGTTGAGTTATTATGGGATTTTATCTATCACTGTTGAGTAAATTCCCCCAAAAGGGTAAACCATGCTATCATCAGGGGTAAAAATAGAATTCTAAAACTCCATCACTCATGAATAACCTCCATCCCTGTTTTTTCCTCCCTTCTGTACACTGTACCCTGTTGAAAGTGGTTGAGAACACTAATTTCTCCCACTACTACTGTAGCCCCACTCCATCCTATTTATTTGTTCAGATGACTATTGAAACACTATAAAGAAAGATTAAAGCTGATCTTTGAAAATTTATAAATTGCCCTATGAACTACACTTTGGACTCTTAAGAAAGGGCTCCTGCTTCACTTTACTTAACTAATTTCAACACTCTTAACTGTACTTCTGTATAACAGTTTAAGATGAGTAGAAAACATTTCGCTTGGGATGATATGGCCTAAAAGGGCAGTTACTCCTACTTTTCAGTACATAGTAGGTCTTCAGAAAATATTTTGACTAGCATGATTGACAGGTCATTTCAGAAATGAATTTAGCCTCTAGGAAAATTGCACCATGACCATTTTTAAATAGAAGGTGGTAACAAAAGTAAGAGTCAATCAAGATTTATCAGTACTAATAACTATTACTTATTGAATACCTACCATGTTCTAGGCTTTGTTGGACCCCTTATATCTACTATTTCTAATCTTTGTATTATCCCCATTTTAATATACTTTTCCAGAGGTTCAGAAATTGGTTCAGTGTTTCAGAATATAATATATTTGAATCCTTACTGACACCAAGCCAAAGATTGTGCTCAGTTAGACCAGACTGCCTCTAAGACTTACTCTGAAATTTAACTCCCAACTAATAAAGCACAGGCTACCCCAGCCACCACTGTAAATAAATCTGCCTCTGATTACTGGGATGTATGGTGCTAATAAACCCAACTTATTTGATTTTTAGTATAGCTTACAGATTGAACCTCTAATCCCAACCATTTCAAGTAAGTGTGAATAATTTTTTTTTTCTTTTTTTTTTTGCGGTACGTGGGCCTCTCACTGTTGTGGCCTCTCCCGTTGTGGAGCACAGGCTCTGGACGCACAGGCTCAGTGGCCATGGCTCACGGGCCCAGCCGCTCCGCGCGGCATGTGGGATCTTCCCGGACCTGGGCACGAACCCGTGTCCCCTGCATCGGCAGGCGGACTCTCAACCACTGCGCCACCAGGGAAGCTCCAAGTGTGAATAATTTTTTAAAGGAATCAGATGATGAGAATATAGATGATTATCCCAATTCTACCCTAAGGGCATAGAAGAGACAAATTACTGTTCACAGTGGGTCTACAAGTTAATTTTTCATGAAGTGAAGTCAACTGGTTATGTTAAAAAAAACCTTATCAATATTGGTGAGAGTTTTACTGGGTGATTTTTTTTTTTTGCAACTTTTTCTGCCATCCTACTCCTTCCGCGTTATTCCATTCATTTTCATATTTTAATTACCACGTTTCCTCTTTTTTTTTTTCCTTACCTCCAGAGGGATAAATTGTGATGACTGCCCTGTTTACAGATCCACATTTTTCTCCATTACTCTAGGGCTGTGGATTTCAAACTTTAGGGGAATTAAGAATCAGTTAGAGGGTTTGTTAAACCAGATTGCTGGCCCCTAACCCCAGAGTTTCTGTTCCTTAGTTATGGGGAGTGAAGCGAGGATCAAGAATTTTTGTTTCTGATACATTCCCAGGTGACCCCATGCTGCTGATCTGGGGACCACACTTTAAGAACCAATACTCTAGGCTGAGGTGATTTTTTACCTTAGCTACAAAAGATAGTAAAGCAGAAACTTGGGTCAAAACAACTGTAGCATCTTGGTAGGAAAAAGATTCAGTGCTACTCATCCTGCTTTGAGAAATTTGCAAATCTTAAAACAAGCAACTTTTTTTTATAAATTGACTAGAGGTTAGGTAAAGAATTATTATCCTCTCTTTTTTACCCTTTCATTACATTTAATAACTCTTATTAGTTCCCTCTGATATTTTTACAGCTATCTTGAGATAATTCTGATAGGGATTAACAATTATGAATCCTTATATGAAAAGTTTAGCTTTCAAATTTATGGAGACTGAAGCATATTTTTAATTTATTAAATAACTGTGTACAAGCCTTACTAAAGGAAAGTGAATAATTTCTATACTCAAGAATTGTTAATACAAGTTTTAGTGAATATTAAGTATTAGGACTTGAAGGGA
Organism: Tursiops truncatus; assembly: GCF_011762595.2. Classification (NCBI taxonomy): domain Eukaryota; kingdom Metazoa; phylum Chordata; class Mammalia; order Artiodactyla; family Delphinidae; genus Tursiops; species Tursiops truncatus. The sequence goes on along the minus strand of NC_047054.1, from coordinate 23,749,051 downwards.
CCTTGTAATTAGTTTAGCCCCTTAAATTTACGTTTTGTGACATACTCCGTGTAGCTCAAATGATTCATAATTACTAAAATAGGCTAAGTAAACAGAAAATAAAGGTTAAAGCTTAAAATGCTGCTTGGCTCTTAAGATATATGTGGATAGAAATACATAAATTTCTTTTAAAAGCATGTAATATTTTCACTGTCTTCCTGTGTCCTATCTATATGCATAGGATAGAGGAATTATATATATACTATGGTATATTTATGGTACTTTTTTCAAATTAACAATTGGACCCATTGATTTAAATTTAGAGATACTTCACCTACTCATTGAGAATATTATTTGAAAACATAACTAACATATTTAAGAATAATTTATGTTTGCCAACCTGAAGAGATTCTATAATTAATGTGTTGATCATAATTAACAAAATGATATTTTATATATAAATCTGTATAATTAATATATATGACTATACATAGCCACTTAACAACTATCATTTTAGTGGATCACATCCTATCATAAACACAAAATTAATTCACATATAGACACTTGGCAGTTCTGCAAGTTCATTAACTTCTATTTCCAGCTTCAGTGATTAGTGCTCCAAAAACAATAAATGAATTCCTAATTTTGAAAAAGATTCACTGCTGACGTAACAGAGATACTCACCAACTCAAAAGGATCATTACAGGTGGTGTAACTTTTTTTTAATATTCTCTATCCTGTTTGTATTATAATAACAATTAAAATTTTAGGTTTAAAATATTTGCCTTAGAATTATAATCTGAGTAGGCTTCAGACAGAATAGAGATTTATAGAAGATTTCACCTCAATATGAGGACAAACTTCAAGAAGTAGTGTTACTCCCACCCTTGTTATTGGAATTATTTAAGGCAGAAACTAGACATACACTTAATGTAGGATGTATAAAGGGACTTAATAAATGAGAAAAAAAATTGGATTGTTATTACTTTGAAAATTCTTTTCAACTCAGAGAGAATTTCTTAGGAATAATACTTAGAACTTTTGCATTCAGGTCTTCTGTTAATTTACCAGGTTTGATAAGTGTGATTTCAATTTTTCTAGTATTATTCTGAAAAGAGAAAAAGTTTATCACTTCCTCACACCCCTTGTTATTGCAAAACAACATAAGAACCAGTTTTCAAATTTTCATGAGCTTTACTACTTAAATGAATTAGTTAAGACAAGTTCCATGAAATTTGCCCTACAAAATGAAGTATAACATAATTTTTATAAGAAATGTTTCACTTTTAATCATTCTTTTCAGAAAGGATTATATGAAGGAATAAGTTTAGTATGTATGTTGCTGTTTCAAAAGTACCTTCTACAGGTTTATTTGGAAAGACGTAAGTGATAGTATGGTAAATTGGAAAACCAAATTATTGGATATTATCCAATGAAGGTTTTCTTCATAAAAATCCGGAATAAATTATGTTTAAAGGTTGAAGCGAAAAAACAATATTTTCACTCTTCATTTTTTTCTTGCACTACTAATTTAAGATGGAAAGAAACCATAAAGTTTACTAAATTCATCTCAGATAATCTGTATTAGAGGTCAGGTTTCCAAGTAAATAGATTACTGTTGCAAATAATACGTGATTCTCTCCTGGAGAGTTTCAAGGCTTTGTAAAAGACAGAAGGGTAGCTGCGGCAATAATATCTAAATTCAGGGATCTAGCGTGAATCAGTATGAAACTCAGTTCTCACTTGGAGAGTCCACTTTTTTCTTGTCATTTCTTCAGTTATTTCTGCTTTCTATGATTCTGTAACATTTCCAAATTTCAAAAGGACAACTAATAATACCTTCAAGAAAGAGACCTCAGTACGTTGAAATATATTACACCAAAGCCTATAAACTATATCTGTATTATACATTTCTAAATATTTAGCTAAGTAAATTTTACTCCTCTACAGAAATATTGTGTGTGTGTGTGTTTGTGTGTCTGTGTGTGTGTGTCTGTGTGTGTGTGTGTGTGTCTATAAAATTATGAAGAGAGACCAGTTCTTTCTGCATCCCCTTACATACCCTGGAGAAGTAACAACAAATTTGTTTCATCTTGTTTGTTACTACAGTTGATTGCCTGCCCTAAAATGCGGCGTTGAGAATTTGAAATCTGCATCTAGAGGGAAAGAGAGAAGAACAGCATTCATGCCAAATATTTTCTATTTGTCATCTCTGCTTTAGAGCTATAATGTTCTCATTGTAGTTCTGAAAATTTCAAGCTTAGCCAGACAGCTGGCTCTTGGAGCACAAACTGTCTTGTGACTCACCTAGGAATATGTCTCTTCTAATACTTCAAAGAGATGGGTTTTTTCCTTCTTGGCCGCGTCGCGCGGCATGTGGGATCTTAGTTCCCTGACCAGGGATTGGACCCATGCCCCCTGCAGTGGAAGCGCTGAGTTTTAACCACTGCACCGCCAGGGAAATCCCCAAAGAGATATTTTTAATCCAATGGTCCCTCCTTTAAAACAGTAGAGAATCTCTTCTGTGCCTCTGAAGGACTCAAAGAACCATGACCATGATGATGTCATCAAAAATACCCTTCAGCATTAAACTCTATATGTACCTTTAATGCGTTCTAACTTCCATTAAAATGACAACAGTTTCTCCCTTTCAAATTCAGCCCAGTCATCCTCAAACATTAGTGTACATAGCAATTAAAAATGCAGGCTTGGTCCTCATCCCCAGAGATTCTGATTGTGTTGGTCCAGAGTGTGGTTTGAAACTGGCTCTTTCTCATTCTGATACAGATGGTCTGGAGGCCATTTCTTGTCATGGTCTTAGACTTGCATCCTTTCTCCCATATCATTTTTCTAGCTGGAATTACTTGAATTATAATCCTGTCAGCCATAACACCATGGGAAGATGATTTTTTGATTATGCTATTAACAAGTTATAGCTACGGCTCACTAAACTCAGAGAGGCTGAATACACAAATCCAAATATTTAAGATTGTGTGCTATCATATTGGCTAGCTTTCTGGGCAGTGATCACTGGGAATGCCAGTTTTCCACCACCTCCTAAATTCAAATTCAAACTACTTGACATATAACCCCACTGGTTGCATACTCCCCACATTTCACAACCAAAACATTCTGAGTCTTCCCAGCCCGAATCAAGTCCATAGGTAATTTGTCTTTTGCCTTCTCACAAGTTGACCCTCAGAGTCTTGAATGACTTTTCTCAACCTTATTTTTTCAGATAAAAGTTAAAATTTATTAGGAGTAGAAAATATATCCTTAATCAATCTGAATGCCTCACTTCTGATCTTGTTCAACTTTTTTGTATGTGTTTAAAAGAGCACATAACAAGAAATTTGCTATCTTAACCACTTCTAAGTATACAGTTCATCGGTGTTAAGTATATTCACCTTGTTATACAACCAATCTCCGGAACTTTTTCATCTTGCAAAACTGAAACTCTATACCCATTAAACACTCCTCATTCCCCCATCCCCATCCCCTGGCAACACCATTCTACTTTCTTTTCAACCTTTCTTTTCAATAAGCAAGATATTTTCTGAACACTTCTTCCACCAATAATGGTTTTATAATTATTGCTACTTAGCTCTCCAAGTAGAATCCTGATAGCTTGTATTGTTACAATTCTCATGCAAAAAGATTTACAATTACAGGGCAATTGTGCTTATATTAAGAGCCCTTTATAATCTTTGGGTGACTGAATGAAGGGCATTTTATCCTGGAAGCTTTCCACTGATTTACAGAGAAAGGTAGCACTTTATTCCTCCTGAGACCTAGGGGACTCCAAATGGAATCTTTGTGCTTGTTTGTTGAAGGTTTGAGGTTAGAGTTACCAGGTCAATTAGGCTTAAGTCCTGGAATTTCCTAGACTTTTCCTATGTACATTCTAGGATTGTTTTCTCATTACTTATATAGTAGTATAGTAGATTGGAAATTTTTCTGGTGTTTGACAGTGTTGATGTTCACTAAATGATTTCAGAATCTTCCCTTAGTACAGTACGAAACTGTTTAGCTTTAAGTAGCTTCATTAGAAACATAATTTGGGAGGACTAGCCATAAATAAAAATGCATTTTCTGCAAATGAAGTGTTTCAAATGCTGTTTTCAAAATCATTGGCAGTTGAGAAAAAACCCAACACAAGAAACATTTTTAAAACTCTTCTTTTTCAGATTTTTCCTCAAAAAGTTTCTCTTACTCTGTTATTAAAATTTTTTAAGAACTCAATAAAGTTTGCAATCCTGTAAGCAATATCCATCTAAATAGCCAGAAATACTGTAATTAGGGTTTTATGCTTATGATCTTGACATAAGGAAAAAGCCTACTGTTTCTTGGCTTAAATTATTTTGGAACTAACACAAAAACTAGTTGACCATGATTCTTGGATAATGATAACTGGACTTTTCTTCATTTTATGCATTTAACAATTCATAATATCCATGTATTCTTATGATTTTTTCAGAAAAAAATGCAGTTTACTTAGAACATTTAAAATAACTCCATAATTTTTGTAGCACCCAGATATTTTTCTTCAATGATCTGTTGCAACAGATTGAAAATATTTACTTCAAAGAAAATTCTTTAGAATGGAATTTCATTATTCCTTTGATTTCCATTATAAAATCAAAAATGTTTTTCTCAGCAAAGGGAAAAAACATTTTTTGAGTTGAAGAGATTTCGTGGAAGAGTTGAAGTGCATCTGGTTCAGTAACATACTAAGCAATTATTTTTTTCTTTGCAGTGCTCCCATCATTTTAAGATCTTTCTCCACTGCCCACTGTTGTCACCCCTAAATCACAGAACTTCATTTAGTGTCATGCAGTCCTCAGGCCACATGCTGCCAACAACCCAGAACTTAACTCCTCCTCTCTTGTAGTCTCTGACATAAGCTAGGCATTAATATTTTGCCAGTAGGAATCCTTGTGGGGGGTTTTTTTTGGCTGCACTGCACTCACCATGCAGGATCTTAGTTCCCCGGCCAGGTTTCGAACCTGTGCCCCCTGCAAGTGCAAGCGCGGAGTCTTAACCATTGGACCGCCAGGGAAGTCCCAATAGGAATCTTTAATGTAGTAAACCACCGTGTGAAAATTCCCCAAGTTCTGAGCCTTTTTCTGACAACTGTTTACCTACTTTATCAATTATAATGTTAAATTTACTTAGAATTAGGGATGCCTGTGTGATTTGTAGTAACTAAAACTGGTTTGTATTATTGTTCTTCAAACATCGCTGAACTATACTCCTATTTAAGGATACTTTGGGTCATTATGTAACTATGTGCAATTTGGTTTGTTAATCACTTATTGTTTAACTCATTTTTTGAAAAAGACCCCAATATTCCATCTAATGACTTGCCAAGCTGGGATTCAAGCAGTACCTTCCATTAGGTGATTTGCTTCTGACGTGAGACATATTACAGAAAATCTACACTTTGATGGAAATTTTTTTATGTTCTATGTGGGAAAAAACTAATCTAGGTAAACACGAAACTTGATTCTTAAATTAGATTTTTAATAACTCAATTCTAAATGACAAGTTTGTTTTAATAATTTTGTTACAAAAATAACTATAAAATGAATGTGGATGCCAAATTACTCACTACTGTATAATTGTGCTATAATTTATAAAGCCAAAATATTTTAGGTGTTTTTTATTTGGACTATTATTTCAAGCATTCATGGAATTTAAAGAATCCTAAGGTCTCTCCTTTGCCCTCCTGGTGTGCAGAGGTGTGGTGTAGAGGCTAGGGGTACTGTGTTGTATGTTATCATTCAGAAGCCCGGGCTCTGTGCATTCTAGATAGGATTGGGACAGGTCATTTCACTGCCGGAGACTCCAGCTTGCTTATCAGTGTGGGCATTGGATCAGAAGAACCTTTCAATTTCTATATCCATGGAGTCAGTGAAACTTCTCCTAAAGTTACCTTCAACTTCTTTCTCTGGGCTTTTCTCATTTTCTCTATATCTTCTTTATTTTATCTGACATTAATTGACCATCGTTTCATTCTTGGCATCGTTCATATTTAGTTACAGTGGCTTTGGTAAAGTGTGGACTTATCTTTTGGCCCTATACACCAAAAGCTTTAAATGGGCCATTCTTCCAGTTCCAAAAAAATTTTTTAGACACAGCCTAAAACTTGATTAAATATATTTTAAAAATTTAAACTTACTTTCCCATAGAAAAATCCCATCTTTTTAACTTGAATTGAAGTTTAAAACCAGAGACTGTTTTTCTTCCTCTTTTCTATTCCCCTCTACACCTAGCCCCGGGCTGATGACTTAAATCATCCCTCTTCACTTAATCACAAGTATTCCAATTCCTGTTTTGCCTTTGAAATCTTGTTGCTTCAAGATCACGGTACTTAACAGACAAATCAAAATGGCGGCAAGTGGAAATGAAAGTGATAATTTAAAAACCTGATAAGAAATACTATGTCATTTTATTTCAAAGATTGACTCACAAATTAAGGTTCAGTAGAATATGAGATCTTTAGTTTCCTACCCATCCTAAATTTTACTTTAGAAATATTTTTTCCCTTGCTTAATAGATAAATGAACCTGTTCTTGTATTCATGCAGTGACTATTAAGTGGCTACTCTGTGCCAGCCCTTTTGCTAGGGACTAGAGATACAGTGAACTACAAAAGAAAAATATTCCACTGCCATTAGCTTTAAGTGTGCCATGTCCAAAGTTATTTGATTCAAAGCAGCTGTTGGAACCTAATCAAACTGTCATTTTTTCCATTCAACAGATATTCATCTGATTATCTGCCAAGGCCAGGCAGTGTGTTGGTATATATGAGAAGTGTGTTTGGAGCTATTATAAAATGCTATGTGTTATTTTCCCTTGAACAATTTATTCTTTAAATGTGATGAATGATCTACATTCTCTTATAGTGTTCAAAGTATATTTCACCGATGCAAATTTAGAGAACTACAATGATACTATTTTAAACAATATTTCTGCCTTCTCCATTCCAAGTCTCTTTTGATGTCCTAGGATGAAAATAATAATTCTCTTTCATCTCATGTGCCTGTGTTCAAATGGTAATGACTTCTTGAGCTCTAGGTTGGAAATTGTGAAACCCCGTTCAGGTTCGTCATAAGACTGCTGTGATTTCTGTATGTCCATGGGGATTGAGTTGGGGAGAAGGATGAGGAAGGCAAGGAATAGTAACATTCATGTCACGTATTTGCCCTCCCTGCTCCAGGCCTTTGTATTCACCCTCGCTTTAATTTTATTGCATTCTCTTCGCATATACGATATCTTCATAAACTTTTCTCTCCATATGTCTGGATTGACAATATCCATCGGTGTTCTCAACTATGAATTACTCACCAATGTCTTAGCTGAATGGAATAAGCCTGATTCTACTGTGTCTTTGTAAATCACAAGTTGTAATAATTTTCACTGTAGATGCATTGCAGTGAAAATCCATTAATGGATACATTCAACTAGTTATTGGTACGAAAGATTCATTTATCCTGAAAGTTTTTCTATAACTGAACATTAGTTCTAAAATATTTTCTAATTAAATTCAATGTTAGAAGAATTACAGAATTTTAAATTATAATACTTTTCATATAATTTGACATATTTTTCAGAGTTCTTTCATATATTAGGTCTCATTTCATCCTGATGAAAATATTAGATTAGTTTAGGTCAATATCACTAACCTCACTTAACAAATGAAGAAAACAGGCCAAGGCAGGTTAAATGATTTGCTGTAGATCATCTAGTGATCTAATAAAATACCAGGGTTTATAAGGAGCCCACTGCTCGTTGAAGCCTCATAATAACACTATAGAAAATTTAAATGGTAAACTTGAAATCAAAATCTGTTAGAATTAAACACGTTTTTATAGCGAAATTAGGTTTTTTTTTTTAACGCATTCTAGATATTTTCCTGTTTTTTTTGTATCTTTTTAGGCTCAATTCTGCACTGAATCTACGATCCATTTTGGCCCTGGCAGTAGGCATATCAAGTCATTATATTGGTGTTCATGTCTATATAGAAACCACTTGCCTGGATTCAGCCTCTTTGCCTCTAGTTATTGAGACTTTGACCCTCTCTTTCCTGAGCTTCCCACCTTAGTGAACCTTCCAGAACTGGATCCTAATAACTAGAATACAGATCCCTTCCTGTCCTGTTAACACAAGTCTTGTCATGGCACTGCATGGCAGTGTAGCCTTCAAAAAATGTTATTTAGAGAATTTAAGAGATAAAACTACTTCATTGTACAATAAATTCAGTTAATAATTAAAAATCAACTAGTGATTTTTTTCCCCTACACTCTTATGAACAAGAGATAAATGACCACATAATAAGTTAGAAGCAGGCTTTTTCAAAACCCCGTTTGAAAGGGATGTTCCAAGTTTTTATCAAATTAACTCAAGAACCCACACCTTCATTTATAACGTTATCGCAGTTAACAGTGCAGTAATCTCCTTCATACACACACAAAATTTAATCATGTTCACTATGTTGTATTTATTGAAGAAGAAAATCAAAATAATACATACTAGGAATATTTGAATTTCAATAGGATCAAAAGCATTGTAGTTAAAGCTCTACTGACTAGGAAATTCCATTGAATAAATGATCTCGCTCCTGGCATTCCCAGTTAGCCATGGCTTTGTAGCCTCACTGAGGAATTAGCAGGCTGAATTCTAAATTCTTACATGGAGATTTAATTTCTCTATATATATATTCCTGTGGCCATAAAAGTTTCATGTTGGCTCAATCTGCATAAATAATCACATAACAATAAATATAAGAAGGTCAATATGTCTAGGCTTATCATGAAGGAGCTTAATAGAAATTCCACATTTGCTTTTTGCTTTGTAAGGAATAAAACAACAATTTTAATTTAAAACAATTTAATTTTACTTAATTTCCTCCTCCCCCTTAAATAATAGCAATAATTTCAGCTGTATTTCTAGGTACTTGTTCTGCACAGAGTTATCAGGCCGTGTCAGTGACCTGCTACAGAATGGTAAAGAGTACAGAACAGACTTTCATGTCAGCCAGTCCTGGGTTCAGGTTCAAATTCTGTCACATATTGTGTAATTTGGGGCAAATTTTATAACTTTATAGAGTTATTGTGAGAATTTATTCACTCAGCCTTTAGTTTATACTTACTAATGACTCTATTTTTGGGGCCAGGGGATGTATCAACAACAACACAGATAAGGTTTCTTGCTTCACAGAACCTAGAGTCAGCCAAAATTTTCTTGAAGAAAATTAAATGTCCTGAAGCTGTTAGCAAAGTTTCTGTCACATAATAAGCATTTAATAAATATTAATAACATCATTATTAATTCTTCCCAACCCATAAAATGGATGGTTCCCCAGAAACTATAACAAACGTATGCAAAATTGGAAGGAAACCTCTTTTACCGGAGGAGCTCTCTGGTAGAGCAGTGGCAAGGGAGTTGGGCTAGTTATAATCCCTTGAAGCTGTTTTCAGTAAAATATAAAAGCAAACAACTGTGTAGGCAGAAATTTCTTGGACAGGAAACAAAAAGCCCTAACTTTTATAAAAGAAAAAAAACTAGACTTCACCGCAATTAAAATTTTCTGCTCATCAAAAGACACCATTAAGAAAATGAATAAGCTATCCACAGACAAGGAAATAGCAAAGCATGGTTTTATTGCGGGAGGGAAACAGAACTGCTTTGTTTCGTTTTTTAAAAAGATGATCATTCGGCAGTTTGCATAATTTGGGGACCGATTGCCCCACTGCTAAAAGGAGTCTAATCACCCGTTTTCTAGTATTGGTGTAAGTATCCGTAGTAACTTAACAACCTATGATTTTCCTGTCTTAATCTGCCATCAACTTTTTTATTTTTGGCCTGAAGGAATCTTTGGAGTAACCTAACACCCTCATTTTATAACAGATAGGAAAAATATTAAAGATGTCATGTGACTTGTCCAAAATCATTTAACTAATCATTTCAGAACTTGAGCTAGACCTTATTAAATGGTCTTTCCACTACCTAATATCTACTTCTCTATTAGTTTGCTTCAGAATCAGTCAGAGATGGTATGTGTGATTCATTTAGAATGTGTTTGTTTTCTTCTCTCAGCTGGAAGAATTTTCTCACCTATTTTAAAGGTGAAAACTATGATACACACTTTAACCCTTAGTTTCAGGATGGTAAAGGAGCCATTATAATTGAGGCCCCAGTTACCATCAAGAAGAGGCCCCTACAGAACATCGTCTCAATACTGAGCTTTATTTATTTATTTATTTTGGCTGCGTTGGGTCTTCGTTGCTGCGCGCTTCTCTAGTTGCGGCTAGTGGGGGCTACTCTTTGTTGCGGTGCACGGGCTTCTCATTGCAGTGGCTTCTCTTGTTGTGGAGCATGGGCTCTAGGCACGCGGGCTTCAGTAGTTGTGGCACGCAGGCTCAGTAGTTGTGGCTCGCGGGCTTAGTTGCTCCACGGTATGTGGTATCTTCCTGGACCAGGGCTCGAACCCATGTCCCTGCATTGGCAGGCAGATTCGTAACCACTGCGCCACCAGGGAGGTCCCTCGTATAACCTTAAACTATACTTTTTCTATCTTCTAGCACTTGGCATTCTGTTTTTCTTTGGTACTTATGAACGTTTAAACCTCTCACTATCTCAGAAACTATTTACATGCAACATCACACAACTACCCATTCTATTAATTATGTAAGTTTTTATTGTTGCCTCTAGAGAAGCAAACAGTGTCCTTTAGTGTCACTTGAGCTTTTAAAACGACATTTTTTGTAGTTAAAAATTAGATTATCATGTATCAATTTATTGCTGTTTTCCAACTGTGTCAATTTATATTTATGCGATCTTTTTGTCAACAATAGCAGTAGCAGCAATAATGACATGGGACTTAGGGGTTTCAGAGCATTACTTTTTTTTACTAAGTATGTGCCTGTACTTTTCCTTTTCAGTCATACTGAATTTTTTTTTTTTTTTTTTTTTTTTTGCGGTACGCGGGCCTCTCACTGTTGTGGCCTCTCCCGTTGCGGAGCACAGGCTCCGGACGCGCAGGCTCAGTGGCCATGGCTCACGGGCCCAGCTGCTCCACGGCATGTGGGATCTTCCCGGACCGGGGCACGAACCCGTGTCCCCTGCATCGGCAGGCGGACTCTCAACCACTGCGCCACCAGGGAAGCCCCCTCTAGGGTATTTTTTGAACATGAAATGTTTTATATCTTTTCTTAGAGCTGACACATTTACTATGGTCCATAAAAGAATGTGTCTTAATTTTTCTCCAGTTATAAAGAGCCTGTTTTGGTTTGGTGCCCTGATATAGAATCCTTGTCCTATGCAGAGTATTAGTCATGGACCCCATTCTAGGATACGTTGCTCTCTATGGGACATGGTGAGGGTAGAAGTTTTGAAATGAAAAAAGAAGAATGACACCAGCCTTCATGATGCTTCTTCAGCAGGAGTATTTTGCTTAGTTGTAATGTTGTTGAACATTTTGTATTAAAGTATAGCTTACGGGCTTCCCTGGTGGCGCAGTGGTTGAGAGTCCGCCTGCCGATGCAGGGGACACGGGTTTGTGCCCCGGTCCGGGAAGACCCCACATGCCGCGGAGCGGCTAGGCCCGTGAGCCATGGCCGCTAAGCCTGCGCGTCTGGAGCCTGTGCTCCGCAACGGGAGAGGCCACAACAGCGAGAGGCCCGCGTACAACAACAAAAAAAAAAAAAAAAAAAAAAAGTATAATTTACATACAGCTCTTATTATACCATTCAGTCATTTTTGGCAAATATCAAGACATAGAACGTTTTTCTCACCCCAGAAAATTCCCATGTACCCCTTCGCAGTCACCACCCACTCTCTCCCCCTCCTCCTGACTTTCAGAAGCAGTCACTGATCTGATTTCTATTAGCATAGGCTACTTTTGTCTATTCTGGAATTTCATACAAATTAACATGTATTTTTTGTATTTGACTTCCTTCACTCAGCCTAGTAGTTTTGAGATCAGCTGTTGAGTTCATCAGTAGATAGTGACTTTTTATTGCTAATGATGTTTTTTTTAAACAGGCAAAAAATAAGCAGATCTTCACTGAGTATCTTAGTTGAATCATGGCAGCAAACCTGTAGTAAGAATGGAGGGGACAAAATACCCTTAAATATTAATATTAAATAACTGCTCCTAACGTTCAAACAACTCTCCCACCTTAGTTATGTGCATACTCTTTTGAGAGACTCTAAATTATTCTATTAAAAACAGAGATAGGGCTTCCCTGGTGGCGCAGTGGTTGGGAGTCTGCCTGCCGATGCAGGAGACACGGGTTCGTGCCCCGGTCCGGGAAGATCCCACATGCCACGGAGCGGCTGGGCCCATGAGCCATGGCTGCTGGGCCTGCGCGTCCGGAGCCTGTGCTCCACAACGGGAGAGGCCACAATGGTGAGAGGCCCGCGTACCGCAAAAAAAAAAAAAAAAAAAAAAAAAAAAAAACAGAGATAATGGGCTAGTGCAGTTCAGCAATTGCAATGGCCAAAGAATGGTTATTATTTATTTTACTTCACAGTTCTGCTTCGACCTCAGAAAGTAATGTGAAAAATAATTCCAAGGGAGGAGATACTTCTTGTGATATCTCTATTATCAAAGCATGCCGGAAGGAATGCTTTCATTGTTTATTGATATGGTGATGCCTCAGTAGCTTTTATGCACTCTTAAAATTATATAACGTAGACCTTATGAATCAGTTATTATTGGAAACTCACGTTGGTCCATAGTTTTATACATGGAAAGAGAGTGGATACAATGAAAGCAACATCCAGATTGCATTTTTGTTTTTCTGAAAGTTCTAACTGAATTTACCTAAATTTTGCCTTTTTAAGCAAAGAGTCATTGAGATTCTGAGGAGTGGCAATGTATTTAAGGGAAGATAATACTGTTGTTCTAGTGAGCCTTAGTAAATTGTGTACCAATAGATCTAAAGGAGGAATTTTTACTATCTGCTGTTGTCTTTTTCAAGAGAATCCTATTCTTACCAAAGAGGGGTCTGAGTTTTGACATAACTAAATAAAGGAGAGGCTTGAGCTGGCCTTTGGCTAGTCTATCCCAATCCATGCCATGTCCACCTTTAAGATTCTAAAAGGAGGAGCTGCAGAACCACCGAGAGATCCCAGAACACTAAGTCACATACCAAAAGCATACCCAACAGGACTTTTCTTAACTTTATGGGAAGGTGGTAAGTCATTTTCAATGTTTATGCAACTATTCAGCAAGAGAAAGAGTAATCATATGGTACTACAATGCTGTATCAGTTCTATGGAAAAAGACACTCAAAGGAAATGTTTTGCCAGATTATTGAGAGAATGTTAATAACATTTCAGATTATTGCCATTCTCTGAATCCCTCTCATCTACTTATTTTCTCATTTCTTTTACCTTTCTGCCTGCCACTGAATATACATACTTTCCTTCTCCTCTCTGATAGCTATTTTTCTCCTTATGGTTCCTAAGTTATTGTACCACATTCATATTTCATTCTGATTATTCCAAAAATACTGAAATGAAACTCCCCTTTAATATGACCTACTTTAATGTAGAATTTGGCCTAAGTCTTACTTCTCATGAAAAGGCAGTTACATTTAAATTACCAAGAGAATCTCGTCAGTGTAATTTAACCCATAAGGAGGATTTGAAGTGCTATCATACTCAGCTTCAAGGATATATGTTCTAAACTATGAAGACAATTAACTACTTTCAAGCAGTATGCATGAATTCTCTAAGCAGTTCATCATCCTTTTGGTTGTAGTAATTAATTAACTGCCAATAATGTTTGTTGCCATGTGGAAAAGTGAGGATATGGCCCTGGTTCGCATTTGAGTATGCGTAATGACGTGAGTTTAATGTTCAAAAGGTCTTAGGTTGTGAAATAAAGAATTATAAGCCTGAGTTCCCAGTGAGTACATGCAGCCTGAAGAGTTTTGAAAAGTCCTAACTTAGCAGAAATTAAAGCTGATAGTAAATCATCTTTCCTCCACCTGTGTATTTATGCTTCTGGCTAATAAAAATTAGATTTTTGCTTCCTAATTTTGGAATGAATAATGTTTTTGCTTCTCAGTCAAAATGTTCTAATTAATAGTGCTGTTTTTATTAACATGTACAGCAGTTTAGAGATTCAAACTTAATATCGTTACCATTGAGTATTTTTACTGATGTGATTTAAAACCATAACTCTAATTTTTACAAGAAATCATTTCTTTCACCTTTCTCTCTTTGAAACTGGGAATGAGGGCATGCGTTATACTTAACTGGTAAGACCTATTCTTTAGAGGACATGTTCAGGTCAAGTAGTGGGAGTGGGATCAAGCTCTTAGCTGCTAATTGTGTGACGACATAACATATTGTAATATCCACACTATATTGACATAAGTTAAGTAGATGTGTTTAGGATTTAAAAGGCTTTACATGGTGTTGCTGCAAAAGGAGGCCTAATGATGGTTTAAAGAAAACTTTTAATACTCACAGTTGTTCAAGAGTTCCAGAATATTAAACTTTACAAGGTTATTCTTTTTTCTTAAAAATAAAATATATTTTGAATACCATACAGATTCCCGTCATATCAGAGGAGGAACCAGTTAGCAGAACATAGAATTTTAGAGCTGGAAAAGACTTTGATATCATCTAGTTTAATCTCACCATTCACCTATTTCACTAAAGTCTCTATCTTCTCAAGGATCTTAACTTTCCTGCACTTATTTCCAAAACATTGAACAACACTCGTCCCCAGTTCCTTTCGCCCTATCTGTGTAACTGTCTTTCCACTCCCTTCTGATATTCTCCATAGTCATGATAATGACTGCAGCTGGGAGGATTATTTCCTTGGTTCTTTGTGCCTGAATTAGCTTAAGAATAGTCTATTGTACATAAAAGTACAACTTCTCATTTAAATATTTGACAAAAGGCAAGGTGAATCATTCAAAGTGTTAGGAGTATTTGTAGTAACAGTCTCGTCATTGATACTCTGGAGGGCATGTACAATATGGGCTTTGCCATCGTGAGTAATACTACCCTATCATTTAAGACGAGTAATACTACCTACTCTCCTGTAATAGAGAAGATGCAAGAGTGGACAAGCACAGCTTTTCAATTGGGCGGTGGAGTTGAAGTTCTTTGTTCTGTTTTCTCAATCTCATTTCTCGTTCATTAAGTCAACAAATATTTATTTTGCATACAGCATGAGCTAGATAGTCAGCTAGGTCTAGATGTACAGCAGACAAGATCCAGTCTTTGGCCTCAGAGAGTGTATGGTATAGATACATAGAATAGGACAACTGCCTTTGGATTGGAGAATATACATCTGTGTAGTTCTACCACTGCTCAAGCAATTTATTAACTTTGCCTTCCTCATAGGGATACAATGAGAAGTGACTGTTATAACCGATTGTGAGGCATTTGGAAATGAAAAGTGCTATAAAAGAGCTGAATAATAGAAAGCAAGATGAATTATATGATAGGAATGGTCCTCATCGATATATTCAATACTTATGTCATCACTATAGCAGTGCTACCAGGGAAAAGCTAAATGAGGTAAATACAACTGCCTAGCTTTTGCAAAATCAAGAAAAAAAAATCTGTGTGTTTTAGCAAGAAAGATTGTGGAATCATATTATTTTGGGTATTACATGAGCTAATATATAGTTGGAATATCATATATAGTGTGGAGTTGCCACACGTCTGTAGTTTCTATTAAGAATATTATACATTTCAGTGTTATTTGAAGTATTTCTCTAGTTATTGTTAAATGCTACCACTGTCCAAGACTATTGCTTACCAATAAGAGATTATATATTCTCATATTCGAAAACTACAAGAAGGCTCTTTAAATTATATAGGAAGGATAACTGTCCTTTCTGTGACTAACCTATTATATGTTGGGTTTGGGGGAGTTGTCATCAGCAATTTATCATGCCTGATCCTTTCTGATTTTACTTGTTTTTAAAGTTTGTTACTTCTCTCAGAGGACTAGGATACCAATTTTTATATCCCATTCTATATCCTCAGAAGGTGAAGAATTTATAGAATTGGGCATTTCTTTCATATGCTTTTATGTGGTCATTTTTACACCCAAGGGAGAGTCTCAAACTGTAGAAAAAAGAAGGGGTCCTTTTTTGCTAGTCATTTAATATTCCATGACTATGAACTAATCGTAATGTTAACATAAGCTATTGTATGTTTTTACCAGCATTTTTCACCCTAATTAAATGAGACACTACACCACACTGTTTAGCCTGTGGCATAACAAAAAAGACAGGTGAGATGTCATTGAGAATCATGATCTTATGTTCTCTCTCTCCTCTGAATAATAAAATTTTTTCTGGTCTCAGTTTATAATGCGACACCTCCCTAGTTTAACTTTATCACATTCAAGCAACAAAACTATTAAAATTCTAACCTAACGTGGGTACCATCTATTTTAAAATATATATTAATATAATTAGTACATGGTAAAGGGATCTTCTGTTTGTTGTTTGTCTTTCCCTGATTCACCAAATTTTTTTTTTTTTTTTTTTTTTTTTTTTTTTTTTTTTGCGGTACGCGGGCCTCTCACTGCTGTGGCCTCTCCCGTTGCGGAGCACAGGCTCCGGACGCGCAGGCTCAGCGGCCACGGCCCACGGGCCCAGCTGCTCCGCAGCATGCGGGATCCCCCCGGACCAGGGCACGAACCCGCATCCCCTGCATCGGCAGGCGGACTCTCAACCACTGCGCCACCAGGGAAGCCCGATTCACCAAATTTAATAATATGGAGAGCTTCCACCACAGCTGCTTATTATTTGTTCCATATGTTGATGCTTTTGTCTCTAATGTCCTTTTGTCCTTATTATATTACGTCTATACTTTTCCATTTCACATTTCAATTTAGAATAAAGAGATAGAAGCATGAAAATTAATTACCCATGCATCAAACATTTTTGCTGTGCTTAATAGGAACGAACACTTAAGACTAGAAACCTTAATGTTTAATACTGTCTTCAAAACTCAGCTATTGCATATATTGTCACTTCAGCAATGGAAGAAACTGAGTATAATATGTAATCAGATAAAAACAGGATAACTATGTTTAAAAAAAAGCATATGATGTCTGTGCATTGCATGGCAGGGTGTTACTGAAATTTGCCTAGATAATCTCTCATGATATTTTCAGATTTTATGGGAATGCTTTGGCTATACTTGGATTTGAATCTTCGTGATGACAAAGGTTCTTAATAGTTATTTTTTTAAAACACACTATACTGTTTTTAGAAAGTTATAATTCATCTTCCTGCTTATATTTGTGCTAAGTTTGTACTATACTATTAAAAAGAAAGGTAAATTTATATATACTTAGATTTTGAAAAGTAGACTCATGTACATTTTTTTAAATTTTTGGTAACTTGTGGCACTTTGGTAAAGGAATGTGCAATTATAAAAGTTTATGCCATTTTAATTTTTTTTAATTCCCAGGAATTACTCTTACTAGGCTTTAGATTCAAAACCAAACCCAATTTTAAGATCAGCACTTTTTTCCTACTGGTAGTTCCTGTTTTTCCAATTATATGGAACATAAACTATTTTTTGCAATGAGTTTTATCTTTCCTCCATTCTAATCTCAAAAATCATTAAATTTAAGGAACATTTTAAATTAATCCAGTGGTAATTAGAAAAGCATTTTAGATGTCATGGGCATTTAATCTGTTGCCTGACTTTAGTAATTTTCTGATAAAATTAACTAAATTCCTAAAAAAGAATATTCAAACATTTTAATTTGTTTTCACTGGTTGTAACCAATTGCGTAGTTGATGTCCATACAGTCATAATTTATCTTAAAATCTGGAGCTGCCAAGAGAACTAAGGACACAGCTGTGCTTAAAATACCGCCGTATCCTCCAAAGAGAAATCACAAGAAGAAATAGAATTCTGTATGATATGGCTATTACATATACTTCGATTAGGTTACCAGTATTTTACTGTGATACATCCATGGGTACTAGAAGCAAAATGAAAATAAATATAAATGCTTTAATATTAGATATTGGCATCAATGTAGATTATGCATAAGGTATTGCAATAAAAATATTGATTGTGCCTGTATTTGAAGAATTTATGTTAGATTTTCTGTGGCCTTTTTCATTCAAGGCTGCACAATCATTTTAAATGTAAACACAACAGAATATATGTTTGAATGAAATGATGGCCCTGTTTGCCATGGGATTAAATATTCTGTTGAATTTTGGGGGGCATTGGCTGTTGTATATTATGACATAAACTTAGATTGTTCACAAGCAATATGTGTGTCTTATGTACAAATCACAGCATTTAGAAATTATACATCTTCCTTTTCCTCACAAAATGAATTCAGAATTTGTAATTCAAATTTTATCGGTTTAAGCTGCTAGTTATTAAAAATTACCTAATGTGGATCAAGAGTAAATGAAATAAGGACTATGAAAGAATGCTAATTAATAGCATAACCCCATATCAAACTTCTGATAACTTTAAGTTTCTTATAAAGCCTTAAAATATTTTAGTGAAAAGTTAATTACTTAGAAATGAAGGCACTTTATTACCTTGAACTAAGCTATTTGTCTGTATAGAACTTGTCTAAAATCCCATAAAATATTCTTTATCCTTTTATAAATTTATCCAACTTATGTGTTTTTCTAAAGGTTCTTATAATTAAATGTAATAATTCAAACTATTTTAACTTAACAGAAAATTGTATTACATAATACAACCAATGAACAATACAGAAAAAAAACTCAAGCGTAACAAAAGTGTTTGTGATAATGGCAAAACTGTTAGTCTAAGTTAGTCTACAATCATTTGAGGTTAAAATGTTGTAAAATTGAAGGCTTTTTCATTGAACAATTTTTAGATAGCTTTTATTTTTTAAATCTTATCTTTAATTGGTACTACCTTGTTTTGAAACGTTGATCAAAGATAAGGGCAATCAAAACTATTAAGCCAGCCTGTCGTTACTCAATTTTGTTTTAGTTGAGGTTTTTTTTTAATGTAACCCTAAAACATTAAGAAATTAGTGTTGCTTCCTCTATGCTCAAGTCAGCCATGCCTGGAGAATTATCGAATTTAAATCAGTAATGTGGATGTGCTGCTGTGTATGCCCGTTTCCTCTTCAGAAAATTAGTACTTGATTTAAACAATAGATTTGGTTCAACAGAAAAAAAAAATAGGATTTCTTTTCAAAAGTTAAATTTTTTCTCAAATTACACCTTACATCTCTCTGACATTTATAAGGATAGGCTAACTTGTATCCAAAAATGTTTTTCTACAGAAGAATATTTCAAAGCAAACAAACTTTGTGCTTTTTTTGTTTGTTTGTTTGGGGGCAGTTCACTTAAGAAAAAAACACTTTTCTATAATTTTACTTATTTTTAATTCTTTCTCTCTAGTGGCCATTTTCCTATCATTACTCGTAAATGTTTTGCTAAATGTAAATGCTGCTTCATAGATGTAGTCATCATTACATGGTACAGAAAGGAGTCAAGTTTATTAGAAGTCTACTCTTACCAAGGAGAGACTAAAGATAAATTCCATGTCAGTTCTTTGGTTTGTTTCTTTGTTTTCTTTTTTAAATAAGATATATTAACCCAAAGGTGTGTTAATGTCATGGCATGAACAATCTTAAATGTAGATCTATTGAGTATTTTGTGATGCTGAGTAACAGACTTTTCTCAAATCTCTGTGATGCTAGCTATTTTCCTTAGAAGGTTTTTGTTTAATGTTAGATTGTTGTTCTGAAAGATGTTGGTCCTAGTGGGATTTTTAAAAACTGGGAAAACAAATAAATGCATGTGTTACAAGTATAGAAATAGTGAATTGTAAACTTACCATATAGTACTGATTCTATTTTCAAAAATGTTTTTGCTGTTAAATATATACAACATAAAATTGCTGCCATACTGTAATTAAGTACTTTTTCCTAAATGACCCTGTTATCACTATTCCAGAATTAGAAGTTGGGCAGATATATGATTGATTCATGTGTCTGCATAGATGCTTCAAGGTATATTCTTCTCTTGGGGAGTAAAAATATATTTTCCTTGGCATCAATGCACTGAGATCTGAATATACCTATATCTATTCTTATTGCACATTTCTTATACAGTATCTTCAAATACGCCAAAATTGGCCTAGACGTGACTTAAAATTGAGGGTTTGTTACATGTTTTCTAACAGAAAGGTTTTCAATGAAACAGAAAGGTATTCATTATAGGTTTGTACTGTGAAAATAGTTAAACTCCCTTTAAAATTTCATATATGCTAAATTTAAATTAATATTTTTTCTTTAGCTCACAAATTACCCTAAATCCAGAGGGAATATCCACCCTTTTCACTGTTGTCAAATCCAGCATAAGGAACAGACCTATGACACTACAAAAACAGTTGAGGAATAAGGAATAAGTCTCTTATGTCACACTTCAGAATAAAGGCATTCGGTGAAAGAAATGAACCGAAGTTCATCGTGAATGCAAGGCTTCTGTTCTTGACATTCCTCCGCGGAAGGGAAGACAAGTGTCAACACCACTGGCATCATTTTCAAACCGATCTTATGTGGAATATCTTCCACCACACTGGAGTACTTCTTGACTCTATCAGGTTTTTTTTGTTTTGTTTTGTCCTGTTTTAACTCATCAAGCCTTTCCGTTTTCAAAAAACCATTTGTCAGCATTGAGGTAGAAGGACATAGATTTGAAAATACTTTCTTAAGAGATCATGTAACTATATTACTCTGAATTTAAAAACTGAGGAGGAGGGATCATTTCAACCCACCGCCTCTTACAAGAAACATGTTTTTAAATCTGTAACTGCTTTAGTGTTAACAGGGTACAAAGTGTTTTTTGTCCTGTATTGTACTTAAAAGGCTCTCATTGATTGGTGATTGTATTGTACTGTATGAAAACAACTCATAAATTGCCTTGTATTGTTTATAATAGACCATACCACGTACCACTTCAGTTTTCATGTTCCAAATTTTTCAGTGATGCATGTTAACAGTTAGGTCCTAAAATTCTGTGGTGCTAATTCTTCCATATCCAATGGTGCTTTCGTGGATGCTAACTGCACACATGCTGAACAAAGCTTGACGTTTAAAACTTTCCTCCCTTCCTCTGTTTATATAAAGTACACAGTAAAATAACTTGAATTTGTCTCAAAGTATCACTGACAATCTAATAAACTGGTTTATACATGTGATTAGTTTGTATTCTCAATTATTTTTCAGAAAGTAGGTTAGTTCTGCTGGGCCCTCATATCAACAAAAAGTAGATCTTTTGTAGTGTTTATTTTGTGATTTGTGCCCAAAATTTATGGTATCTTTAGGAATTTAAATCCAGTTGGCCTGGCTTCTAAAATCAAGTTCAGATCAGATCTATAAAAACTAGACCTATCAAACCTGGAAATAAATAAATTGAGAAGAGCACAAATGTTCTGAGTGTCTATTTTAATACTTCATTAATAAAGTTTTATCATCAGGTTGATATCATCTGGTCCATGAAATAACGTTTACATGGAAGCAAGTAGGCCTTCAAAACCTTTACTGCAACACAAAGACATTGAAAAAGCCACTCCTAAATGCTTATATTTAAAGTTCCTCTCCAGGTGTATGAAAATAAGGACAAAAAAATCAAATTGGAACTTTGCAGGACAAGCTGATATCACATGCCAGAATGGCATACTAGATAAGCCCATGCAGGGGGTTCACTGATTTTTAATTTTAGCATTTGTACTAAGAAGCACAGCATTAGAACAAATGAAGTTGATCCTGTATCTTCATGAGGACAGAGGACTATTTCTTCTAAACCAGAGATAAACTCAATATTAAGGCAGTGTGTGAATTTGCATGCTGACCTTGGTATTTTTCCTAACCCATGGGTAACCTTAAATTTTAAAAGAAAAGATCAAGATAAATCTATAAAGCACCTCAAGCAACAATCATGGGTCTCAAATAGAAAATGATCAAACCTATCCACCTAATCGAGTGGGTCCATGAGTGAAGTGATATTCCAATACTACTATGGTTCTTTATTACATAAAAAACGTAAGCTACAGTAATTTTGCCTCAAATAGTTATTAAATCATGTCTAACTTCTAATATCAGAAAATGAAGTTTAGAGAACAGAGCCCATGTGAACACTGGGTTTGCATCTCCATGACTATCTTGAACAAATGCAGTATTTACTAAATCACAACCTCTCCCCAAGGACATTTCTTTCTTCTTTTTTTTTTTAATATTAATTTATTTGGCTGCCTTGGGTCTGAGTTGAGGCATGCGGGATCTTTCGTTGTGTCGCGCGAGCTCTAGAGCGTGCAGGCTTAGTTGCCCCGCAGCATGTGGCATCTTAGTTCCCCAGCCAGGGATCAAACCTGCGTCCACTGCATTTGAAGGCGGATTCTTTCTTTTTTTTTTTTTTAATATTTATTTTATTTATTTACTTTTAATTCTTTTGGCTGCGTCGGATCTTAGTTGCACACGGAGGATCTCCGTTGAGGCATGCGGGATTTTTCGTTGTGACACGCGGGCTTCTCTCTAGTTGTGTCGTGCGGGTTTTCTCTCTCTAGTTGTGACGCGCAGGCTCCAGGGCGCATGGGTTTTGTAGTTTGCAGCACTGCGGGCTCTCTTGTTGAGGTGTGCGAGCTCAGTACTTGTGGTGTGTGGGCTTAGTTGCCGCACACATGTGGGATCTTAGTTCCCCGACCAGGGATCAACCTGTGTCCCCTGCATCGGAAGGTGGCTTCTTTACCACTGAACCACCAGGGAAGTCCCCCCAAAGACATTTCTACTGTATATTTTTGTAACTCCCTTTACAGGATTCCATCTCGTGAAACCTGGCAACTAGTAAATGTGCTACAAAATAATTCCAGGTTTTCTTCAATCAAAAAGAGAGAGAAAGGTCAAAGAAAGTCTTAGGGTATCTTTATTTCTGTGGTAATATTTTGCCTGGTAATCAAAAGAAAATTAATTCTAATTTTATGAAAGGATAAGAGAATAAATAAATTTCTTTTGGAAAAATGTCTACTTTTTAATCTACATGGAAAGATCTCTAATTTTTATCCCCATGGTCAACCATAGTAATAAATCACACAGTTCATCACAGTTTGTTCCACCTAAAAAATTGTTCTCACAAATTTTTTATCAGCCTTTTTAGTACGAAATTATTTTCAAAAACTCATTTGCCCTTTATAACTGAAAAGTAATACAATGACTACACTTCGTAAGTTTGGTTGTTTGTGAGAATAATGTAGGCCCTCCCTCATTGAGTGAAACCATCATTGAGGTTTTTTTTAAAGGTACAAAATTATATTTGCCTTTACAGTTTTATCAACCTTATTTTGGTAAGTTGCTTTTTCTGTTCCTTAAACAATAATTTCCCTTGGAGATCTTAAGCTCAAGTGTCATTTGTAACTTCTTGAATGAAAACACTTTAATAAAGATCCAGATGTTTTCCGTTGAAGAACATCTTTTGAGCTAAATTTCATGTACGCCAACAGCCTAACCTTACTCATCTTAGGGAACTAGTTTTTCTCATCAGGAATTGCTTTGAGTTTGAAAATGGCCAATGATAGTAATATTAACCTTCTTTTTTCTTTTCTTTTTATTTCTTTTTGGCCACACCACGAGGTTTGTGGGATTTTTAGCTCCCCAACCAGGGATCGAACTCTGGCCCTCGGCAGTGAGAGTGCGAGTCCAAATCACTGGACCACCAGGGAATTCCCTTGACCTTTTTTTTTTTTTTTTTGCCGTACGCGGGCCTCTCACTGTTGTGGCCTCTCCCGTTGCGGAGCACAGGCTCCGGACGCGCAGCCTCAGCGGCCATGGCTCACGGGCCTAGCCGCTCCACGGCATGTGGGAACCTCCCAGACCGGGGCACGAACCTGTATCCCCTGCATCGGCAGGCGGACTCTCAACCACTACGCCACCAGGGAAGCCCGACCTTCTTTTTTTTAAAAAGCCAATCTATAACCTAAATTATTTCAGACCTGTCTTCACACATTCTTTTTAAAACCATTGAAGTAGGTGCATGCTGAGTTCACACTGAAAAAGAAAATCACTTTTCTTACCCCCCCACTTTATCCTTGGGGAAGTGAAAAGACTTCTAGAAAATAAGCAAAAAGTAATTTAACACAAAAACAAATGAGTCATAGTTCCTAAGACTGAATAAACTTTGAAATGCAGTAAGAACAGCACTTTACGTATTCTCCCCAAATGATCTCTCATTCTATGAGTGGTAACTGAAGCTTACCCTTTTTGCAAAGCATAATGTTTGCCATCCTAAAAGAGTTAACTAAAAGATTGACTTGTGAAGATTAAAAAGGACTCTGAATGAAAGAGTTGACCCTCAGTTTTGTGTGTATAAAAACTCAGTTTTGTTAGTTCATTCTGGGTAAATACACAAGAGATTCCTTTTAAACAAGGTCATTAAAATAACACCTTGAGCATCAGATATCCAATGGAGAAAACAATTAATTTACAACAAAAAATAATTTTGCTCCTATAGAGTAGGATTAAAAGGAAACTGCATAAGAAGTGGACTTCAGGGTCTCCCCTGGTGGCACAGTGATTAAGAACCCGCCTGCCAATGCAGGGGACACGGGTTCAAGCCCTGGTCTGGGAAGATCCCACATGCTGCAGAGCAACTAAGCCCATGTGCCACAACTACTGAGCCTGCGCTCTAGAGCCTGTGACCACATCTACTGAGCCTGCGTGCCACAACTACTGGAGCCCACGTGCCTAGAGCCTGTGCTCCGCAACAAGAGAAGCCACCGCAATGAGAAGCCCGCGCACCACAGCAGAGTAGCCCCCGCTCGCCGCAACTAGAGAAAGCCCACGCACAGCAACGAAGACCCAATGCAACCAAAAATAAATAAATAAATAGATTTAAAGAAACAAACAAACTGGACTTCAATTTTTGCTTCTATACTTTTTAAATTATTTCATGATAATCATATATTATTTTTATAATTTTAAAAATGATTTTTTTAAAGGAAGGAAAAAAATGCTAGATAGATTAGAATACCTGTGTCGACCAGTTGGCAATTCTCTTTCTAGTAGGAAAATCTACTTATAAAACCTAGTATGTTCCTTGACAAGTATAAAATAAGATAGGAAGGAAATGAGTAATATTAATGAATAGCATCATGCTATGATGGGCTCCATGATACAAACCTGCCGAGGAAACGGAAGTAATCACACCAGGTCATCAGAGCAGTCACCCCAGAAAGGTATGGCTATCAAGAGATCAGACCCCTTGGGAATGAAGGTCTTGGGACCTTGGGAATGAGTCTTACTACCAGGTAAGCCACTGATTCCTGCCAAGGTGAGGGCTGGGGTGAGCGGTAATTTAGAATGGATGATGGAAGACGAAGGGGATGAGTTCCAGCTGTGAGCCTGAGATCAAACGCAGCAGCATACCTTTCTCAGGCTGTGGTTGCTGCCCAGGTTCGTGAGCAGAAACGGGGGGGCCTGAGTGGATCGTGTGGGTTCCATACACATTCCCCCCCGCCGTGGCCCCTTGTTTAAAGCAGCACTATCTCCTTCTTCTGATCAGCATCAATTATCCCTGCCCACATGGTGACTCCTCTTCTAACCTGCTGGTTCCTTGGCATAAGGAATCCACAGTGCCAGGAGAGCAGCTGTAACTTGTTAGTTACATTGTAATTCAATGGATCCTGGCTAGGTTCCTTGACAAGAGCGTGCCCCATTTGGAGACCAGAGTTGTGGGAACAGGGAGACAAACTCCCCCAGTGGGTCATTGGTAGTGATGATGAAGGAGAGCTGAATATGTCACCCCAAAATGCACCACTTTGGCATATTGATCATTTTGAATTAAAGTTACTTAAGAAACAGCCAGCACAAGAAGGACATTCTGATCCTCCTTTGTTTCCTGAAAGCAGGACATAAATCTCCCACGTGAAGATACCCTCCCTGTAGGAGGAGCGTAGAAGGCATCCTTATCAACAGAGTAGGGAATTCAAGGCTCAGAGGGCTATGTAAACAAATCTTGATACTTCTTCAGTAATGTGCTACCCCAAATCCAGATCCCTTTGTTCTGTCAATTCATCGCAAATTGATTGTTCCCTTGTCTAAAAAGGTATAAAAATTGCCTGTTTGGGTCACTTCTCGGCATCTCATATTTTTATGGACTCCCAAACGTATGAAATTAAATTTGTTTTTCTCCTGTTAATCTATCTTGTGTCACTTTAATTATCAGACCAGCCAAAGAACCTGGAAGGGAAGAAGGGAAAAGCTTTCCTCCCCTACAGCTTTGGCGCCCGGCGTGGGACTCTCTACAGGCTGGTCGTTGTTTGCTCTGGGGCTGCAGCAGCTGAGAGATCCCATGGCCTCTGACAAGTGCCGGCAGAAGGTAAGAATTCTTACCATGTCAGTCTCCCTGATCTCTGCCTGCAGGGTCTGTTGGAAGTGAGCGTGTGAGAGTCCTTTAATTTTTCTTAAATTTAGATTAGCAGGAGAAAATATTTGTGTGAACTGGTTACTTGGGTATAGCAACTCTGGTAGAGATTTGGTACGAGTACGCTTGTTTTCGATTGATCCCTTTGCTCCCAGAGATGGTCATTGTTTTCTTTTGTCTCTGTCTTTTGTGTCATTTGTCATAAGGAAGAAAACCATAGGGCAGAACATAGGTGTAGGTCCCATAAGTCTGTTGTTCAAGGCGATGAGTTCACAGTTCTCACCAGACCAGCATCTATTGGGGCAAACTTTGCTCTGGTTCTCCTACGTACATAAAAACCAGAGGAGAGTTTCCTTTCATCTTGTTCTTTGTCCCGAGAGCTTGGCTTTTTGACCAGTGAGAATATTCTCTCTGGTCTCTGCCAGCTGGAAGATGCAAGTACTGGCTTGCATTTGATGGCCAGTCAAATCGACAGGGATTCTGAGACACAAAGTCTCAGCATTCTTTTTGTCTGACTGTGCCAGGTCTCAGGGGAATTTGTCATAAGGTGTCCCAGTCCATAAAGGACCTTTGTCATTTCAACATTCATTGTCTCGTTGCTGGAAATATCCCATTCCAGTAGCACCAGCCCAGTGTCACAGATTAGCAGCTTTGTGACTGGAGGCATCTCACATTCTCACGGGAGACCCAAGACACTGTTTGCACTACAGGTGTCTTACTGCCTGTGACAACGAAGGTCTTTGCTTTCTTAGGCTAACTCTGGGAATGAACTTTCTGGATCTTGTGAGGGCTGCATATTTTGCACTGTCCTTTGAGATACCTCTTGTGTTCATGGTTAAGCCATAAAAAGGCTTATTGGTTTGAGTCACTGTTGAGATTACTGTAAGATCTTATTTATCAATGGCCAGGTGATGGATCCTGTGAATTGGCCACATCTGAAAGAAAAAAATTTTTTTAGCGAGCTCTCATCCCAGACAATTGTCTTATTGTTATCTGTGGAAAGACCAAATGAAAAAGATTTCAAAAAAAGACTATAAAGGCTAGCTTGAGGGAATCCCTTAACAAGCTGAAAGAACAGAAAATAGACTTAGAACAAAAATTAAAGTTGTCATCCAAAGTAAATTCCCCTCCTTAAAATCCAGTACCGTCTCCTTAGCAAATTCCCAAAACTCCCCCACCTTTCACAGAAAATCCCTTAAACACCCAGTTACGGACAGCCTGGTCTCTACGCCCAGGGTATACAGGTTACTCATGTAAATGCTCAGAGCCAGAAAGTGAATTTAGCAAAAGCACCTGGGAAGGTCAGTAAGGCTCACTTGACTGTCTTTTACAACTCCTCCTATTTTCCTAGGCTCTGAATGAGGCTCTGCAAGGCCTTCCTATGCAATATCCTTCACAGATGTATCTTTGACCAAGAATTTATGTACCCTGGACAGTGACAGACCTTTTAAATTGTAAAGCCCTTTTACCTCCACTTCCAGAAGATCCTACCAAATTTAGAGAGAGGAAGTAGAAAGATGAGTGGCCATTCAAAAGCCCTTTCACAGAGGAAACAGATGACCAGAATTTCTCCCAAGGTCTTCCTTCCTACAAATTATCAGGAAATGGATCAGCTGGAGGCCGAGGTTCAGGGGCTAATGGAAGCCATAATGAAGCTTTCTCCCCTAGGGTGAGTTGGTCGAAGTTTGAATTGTGTGCTCAGAAGGAATATCCAAAGGCCTTTGTTGAATGCTTTGTACAGACTTTTCAAAGCCATACTGCACTAAACCGTGAAGTTCCAGAGCATAGAAATCTTTTAATTTCTGCTTTAGTAGGGAATTTTCTCCCTGATAATAAAAAAGCAAATTCAAAATACTGTGGTTGGGTGGGCTAGTCAAACTGCTATCATTATCACAGAAGCAGCTACCCAATTCTTTGAAGATAGCTTGCAGGAATGCAAGAGAAAAAAGACAATCAAAAATCCTTGATTTGCAATTTGAACCTTTAGAGAAACAAAAGCCCAACTGTGAGAACAAGTCAAAGTCCACTCACCCCCTTTTTTGCCTTCAGACATCAGCAGATATTGTAAAAAAAAATCAGGACATTGGAAGTACAGTTGTCCTGCACATAAGAAAAAGATGGACATTTTAAAATAGTAATTACCCTAGACTTAACTAAACAAACTGTTTCTCTGCGTGCTCTCCCACTTGTTGCTGTGCTATGTCTCTAACAATAAACAGTGTACCTGTTTTTACAGTTTTTGCCTCTGTGAGAAATGCACTGCCCCCAGTAAAAATCAGGATTCCTGATTTTCATCCAGGCTACCCAGGTTCAGTTCCTGGGCAGGGAATTAAGACTCCCTTCAGGTCACCACTCACTGATGCCTCCCAGAGAGCTCAGTAAGTGGGGCCACCTGCTTCCACCTCTTGATTCCCAGATTGGGGGCCTCTGATTTCATGCACGTACTGCATCTTGAAGGATTGTACGCTATGCTTCCAGAGTATTGCCTCAAGTTAGCACTTCACCCGTGCCCTTAGAAGACTTTCTGCATTCTGTGAAGCTGGCTTCTTCTAGGTAGTGTGATACTCATGTCATAGGCCTACTCCATCCACCTCCTTCAGGGTGAAGTGGGTCCTCTGATTGGATGCCTCTGTCTCTGCTACCATGGCCACCCCGTTCCCTCATGTCAGTTCTGAGGCAGCCAATGGCAGTTGACTCATCTTTTCCCACTGCATCTTTTCCCAACGCTGACACCTTCCAAAGCCATAGGGTTTGCCCAATCATATGGACCAAGCAGCAGCGCTGCTGTACCTACTGTAGAGTGTTTCCTGCTCTGATCTCTACTCAAAGCTGGCATTTATCTATGTAGTAGATATGAGCTGGAGCAATATTTTCATCTGTGGAATGTGTTGTCTCCTGAGCCCAAAAAAGCCACGTGAGCGTGCTGGCCTTCCTTATGTAGTAGGAATGCAAAATGCGACAAGATGTCTTTTACTTTGAGAAGATGTCCTCGCATACTCCTGACCATTGGACCCCCTAAAAACTTCACTGAAGTGGCAGGAGTCTGAATGTTCACAGGGTGCGTTCTGGAGTTCCCACTTCCCTCAGCCTCTTTATCCCTGCCTCTGATCCCCTGGACCAACGAGCAGTATTGCTGGCACTGCAGCCTAGACCTCTTGCAGAATCCTTTCCTGCTGAGGGCAACTCAGAAATTCCCACTTCACTGAGTGTTGTCATTGCTTTATCCAAACTTCTAAGAACCACCCTAGCAGTGAATTTGCCCCATTCCCTGGGGTCCTTACCAAGGTGTTGCATCTCAGGTCCTAAGAAGGTTACATTTCAGGCCCCTTTCCAATCACTCTCAAAATAGAGCCCCAGGTGTACGCCTCTTCTCCTGCTGGTACACACTAGCTAATTCTTGCGGCTCTCCTGGTGTATAGTGTCCTTCCTTCTTAATCATTTCCAATATGTACCCACCCAGGTTATGCTGAGACTGAACCTTGGTAATCAGACAGGGAAGAGGTGAGGGCGGCTACTGAGGGAATCTCATGTTCCTCCCTAAGGGTGAGGATCCTGGAGCATCTTCTGGCGTGATAGAAGTGCTAGCTCTTACCAGGGAAGGATGGGACACCTGTGCAAGCCTAAAGGATGGGGGTAGGGGTAGTCCCGCAGAGAAAATATAATCAGGGACATCCATCTACATGTCCTCATCCCAGTTTTCAGGGTTCCAGGTTTTCCCTGACCAGCACCCTGACCTTGGTATAACAGATCTCTCTCAGCTGAGTAGTTGAATATCTAGGAATCTCTACAATTCTATTTGATCTTTGACCTGTTCAACTGTGTCTGCTCTCCCACTCTACAGGAGGTAAGGGCCTCTTTGGAAGCTACCAAAGAGACCCTCTGGCTCTCACACTTAGCCATTACTTGCTTGTTAATGGCTCTGAGTCCCGCATTATCCCTCTGCTGGCATCAATACAGCTTAGCATTAATCAGCCAACTCTGCTGTCTTTGAGGATACTGTTCTCTCCTGAGTTTTCCAATACTTGAATCATCACATCTGCAACAGCATTTTCCTCCTCCAGGACCTTTCCCCAGGTCACCATCAATGAAATCTTTAGCCTTTGAGCCACCGTCTTACACCAGGGGCTATCCGTGCCCCACCTATCAACCAGGTCATCATCCTCTTTGCCCGCTGCATGGTTAGTGGGCCAGTCTCAGATGTCAGTCTTGTATTGGATCATTCTTGGTACTTGCTTGTGTTAGTCCAGGTCATCTGAGAAGCAAAAGCTAAGACAGGATTAAAGACGTAAGAGATTTATTGGGGCAAATGCTGGAGAAGGAAAATGGGGATCTGAAGGAGGCGGGCAGAACCCTCAGACCAATGCTGATACAGCCCCTGTGAATGAGAGGGGGAACATCTTAGAACTCAACACTGTTCCAAGGAAGTTTGGCAAGACCAACAGGGAGACCTCAAGCCAAAGGTGCCCTTCAGAGGAATCCTGTGTATTTCAGAAATGGGCCTGCCTTCGTGTCCCTGCCGTAAGCAGTCACCGGGAACAGTCCAAGGGAACGGGGTCCTGGCGTGAACACAGTGATGGAAGTCAGAGCACAGCAGCTGGCGCTTTTTGTTCGTTATCCTCCCTGCTGTAGGAGATCTGGGAGGCATATCCTCCTGGCTGCCACCCCACTGCAGAGAGGATTTGGATCACAAAGAGCTCATCTCAGCCATTGATGAAATGTTGATGCTTATTTGGCTCATTTTGAGAGAGGGGTGATTTTGATCCTTATACTCAAATTTGGGGGAGAAGGATTAGCCTAATTGGAGTCTGAACTGACCATAAGTAATAAAAATAATGTTAAAATATTCATGAGTACTCTTAAGCTCAATAGTCAAATTTCTACTGCAAAAAAGCAACTACTTTAAGACTTTAAAAAAGATATTTTTAAAAATTTATTTATTTGTTTATTTTTGGCTGCGTTGGGTCTACATTGCTCCGCGCGGGCTTTCTCTAGTTGCGGCGAGCGGCGGCTACTCTTCGTTGCGGTGCACAGGCTTCTCATTGCAGTGGCTTCTCTTGTTGCACAGCACGGGCTCTAGGTGCGCAGGCTCAGTGGTTGTGGCTTGCGGGCTCAGCAGTTGTGGCTCGCGAGCTCTAGAATGCAGGCTCAGTAGTTGTGGCGCACGGGCTTAGTGGCTCCGCAGCATGTGGGATCTTCCCAGACCAGGGCTGTTAGCCACTAATCTACTTATCATCTCTACGGATTTGCCTATTGTAGACATTTCAGAAAAATGGAATCATACAACATGTGGCCTTTTGTGTCTGTCCTCTTTCACTTAGCAAAATATTATCAAGGTTAGTCCATGTTACAGCGTGCACCAGTACTTTATTCGTTTCTATGTCTGAAGAATATTCCATCGTATGGATATATCATACTTTGTTTATCCATTTATCAGTTGATGGACATTTGGGTTGTTTCCACTTTTTGGCTATTATGAATAATGCTGCTATGAACATATGTGTACAAATTTTTACATAGACATATGTTGTCAGTTCTCTTGCATATACGTCTAGGAGTGGAATTTCTGGGTCGTATGGTAATTTTGTATTTAAGTTTTTGAGGAACTGTTGTCCACAGTGGCACCATTTTACATCAACACCAGCAAGCAAATTACTTTTTATATTTAAAATATCCTAGGCATCTTTCTGTGTCTAAAGATTAACAAAATTATTTTTAAAAACTGTTTAATATTCCATTGTACGAAGGCATCAAAATTTATTTAACTAATCCACTAATAATGGACATTGCATTGTTCTCAGTTTCTTACAATTTCAACTAATGAAGCATTAAACATATTTTATGAATAAATATGTAAAAGAAGTAAAGTTACTTGTTTGAAAGAGATGAGTGTTTTAATTATTCTATCGAAGCATAAATGACCAACAACACACTGTATATATTGCAAGTGTACAATTCAATAAGTTTTGATTTTGTATACAACCATGGAACCATCGCTACCATCAAAATAATAAGCATATCTGCAAAAATTTCCTTTCCTCTCTCCCACTCATCCTCATCCATTCCTCTGTCCCCCAGCAACTACAACCTATTTTCCATCAATATAGGTGTTTGCATTTTCTAGAATTTTATATAAATTGACTCATACAATATATACTTTTTTTGTCTGGCTTCTTTTACACAGCATAATTATTTTGAGATTCACCAAATTGTTGTGTCTATCAATAGTTCATTCCTTTCATTACTAAATAGTATTTTAATGTGTGGATACACTAAACTTTTAAATTTATTAATCTATTGATGGACATTTGAGTTGTTTGCAGCCTTTAGCTATTAAAAAATAAAGCTGCTGTGAAAAGTTGTGTTCAAGTATTTTATGTACACTTGTTTCCATTTCTCTTTACTAAATATCCAGGAATGGAATGACTGGATCATATGGTAAGTGTATGTTTAACTTTTGAAGCAACTGTCAAACTGTTCTCCAAAGTGGTTGTTCCATTTTACATTCCCACCAGCAATGCCTCCACATCCGCACCAATACTTACTATGATCAGTGTTTCTAATTTTTGTCATTTGAATAGGTGTGCAGGGGTATCTCACGTGGTTTTAATCTGCATTTCCCTAATGACTAGTGACTCTGTGTATCTTTTCATATACTTATTTACTATCTATAGAATCTTCAGTAAAGTGTCAAATCTTTTCCCATTTTTGATTTGCAAATTTTTTGATTGCCTTATTTGAATTTTAAGAGGTCTTTATACAAGTCCCGTATCAGCTGTATGAGTGCAGACATTTTCCCATTCTGGGGCTAGCCTTTTCATTTTCTTAGCAATGTCTTTGAAAGAACAGAAGCTTTTAATTTTGATGAAGTCCAATATATCAATTTTTTCTTTTGAATCATACTTTTGGTGCCATATTATAGAACCCAAGATCTCAGAGATTTTCTCCAATATTTTATTTCACAAGTTTTATAGTATTATGTATTACATTTAGGTCTATGATCCATTTTGAGTTAATTTTTGTACATGGTATAAGATATGAATCAAATTTCCTTTTGTTGCAATAGAATATTCAATTGTTCCAGCATCATTTGTTGCAAAAGCTATTCTTTTCCATTGACTTACCCTTGCATCTTTGTTGAAAAATCAGTTGTCCATATGCATGTGGCTCTATTGTTGGACTCTATTCTGTTCTATTGATATATTTGTCTATCTAGGTGCCACTACCATAATGTCTTGATTAATAAGTCTTAAAATCAGGAAGTGTTAGTATACCAACTCTCTTATTCTTTATAAAGTGGTTTTGGCTATTCTAGGTTCTTTGCATTTCTAAATGAATTTGAGAATCAGTTTCTCAATTTCTTCAATAAAGCCTGCTGGGATTTTGATGGGATTGAATTCAATCTATACATCAATTTGAGGAGAAATGACATTTTAGCAATATTGAGTGTCCCAACCCATGAATACTTTGTATCTCTCCATTTATCTAGTTCTTCTTTAATTTCTTTCATGAACTACAGTTTCAAATGTACAGGTCTTGCACATCTTTTTTTCAAATTTATTAAGTATTTCATAATTTTGATATTATAAATCATGTTTCTGTAATTTGTTTATTGTCCATTCCTAGTTTATAATACAACTGTTATTTGTATATATTGTATATGATTGAAATTTTATAATTTGTATCCTGCCAATGTCTATATCTGTCTATCTATATGCATATGTATTATTGGACTAGATAAGTAGCTAGCAGAATATCCTACACTGGCTCCTTGGTTTGTGGGGTAAAAAATTTTTTAATGGAAAAAGGCAGGTGGAAGTCTCTGAAACTACTCCCCTCCCCCAGCAAAGATACTATAATAAATCAGAAACAATACCGTATCCCAGGGAGGAATGGCAGAGACTGATTCTACCCCTAAAGACTTAAAGGTTGTAGGGGTTAGTGATCCACATTGTACATCTTTTTTCTTTTTCTTTTTTTTTTTTGCCTGCACCATGGGGCATGTGGGATCTTAGTTCCCTGACCAGGAATCGAACCCACGCCCCCTGCAGTGGAAGCGCTGAGCCTCAACCACTGGACCTCCAGGGAAGTCCCTATACATCTTTAAATATTAAATAATTCTCCAATCTGACTCCTAGTGAAATTGGACCAAACTCAAGGGCAAGGTATGGCGACAAGGTGTGTAGAGAGTCCATGCCCTCTCTGGACCCACCACTCTCCCAGACCTCCATGTGTCCACCGACCTGGAAGCTCGCTGAACCCTGTCGTTTTGGATTTTTAGGGACACTTCCTTGCACAGGCATGACGGATTAAATCATTGGCCATTGGTGATTGAGCTCAATCTGCAGCCCCTTTCAGCCGGGTTGGTTCCCCTGGCAACCAACCCCCTTCCACTTGGGCTTTCCAGAAGTCAGGTCATTAACATAAACCCAGGTGTGGTTAAAACAGGCTTGTAATGAATAACAAAAGACACCTTTATCACTTCTCTTAGCACTTAGGAAGTTTTGAGGGTTTTAGGAGCTCTGTGCCAGGAATGGGACAGACAAAGACGGACAACACAGGGATATTTTATGATGTTGCAGAGACAGCTTGCTGTGCTTCCTGTTTTCTCTGAATTCTCTAATCTCTCTGTTACCCATTACTGTTACAGTTCAAAGCAATTTGGCCTGATGACTGTGCCCTCAACACCTCTCTCAAATCAGGTTGAAGGCTGGTCTGCCACGTTGGAAAATGTCCTCGTGTCTCAGAACAGGACTTCTATAACTTCCTGATCTGTAGGTCTCAAAGCAGAGTGTGAGAATTTTAAAACTTCCTGACAGTTCTCCAAGGAGACCAGAGAGTGAAAGGTTAAACACATCCACACCTACCAAACAGATTAAATGTTCTTTCCTCCATGCTTGCAAAGTGTAGATACTAACAAAATCATCTCCTTTCTACATTCTGTACTCTCACTCTTGCCCAATAAGCAAAGGTCTAAATACTGAAAAATCACTAATTAAATTCTGAATCCCTCATATAGCAAGATAGCAATTACGTATTAGTGAAGAGCTTCAAGCTGAAGCTTGTTTTCTATTTAGCAGAAAACACCCCCTCCTACTTATTAAGAAACTACCATATCATTTATCACATATGCACCATATGCTAGACACAATGTTATTTTCTTTCACATAAGTGATTTCCTTTACTGTATCTCTTTTTTGTGTGTGTATTTATTCATTCATTGCACAACTGGTAGCAGGAGAAAAAGATTCTAACAGGGATTTATCCCTCTTGACTTGCCTTTATCCTCAACGTTGAGGACTGAGCAAATGAAGGGTAAGTGTAATTGGCTTTGATTTCCTACAGATGGAGCATTGTTATTTAAATATAATTTCTTTCTTTATGTTGTAGTTCCTGGTTCTAAAAGATGGTTTGTAGATGAGCAAAACGAGATACATAGCATCCTTCATTGAAACTCTCCCTTGTTAATTACACAGGAAAACTGTTGCACCCTGTGTATGGATTTGAAATCACTGGCCATATTCCAACTCTGTGAAAGGTGAGGTATAAACTGTGTCTCACCACTGAGTAACTCTAAATGTAACTATGTGATTTTGCTATGTCAGTACTTAACCATGATATATGCTCCTACGTGCAAATTTGTTGCGGTTTAAAGGAAAATAAAAGATGGCTCACAAAATCACTATAATCTAATTTCAGGTCATTTTCATCCCTTATGAAAGAAACCCCATACCATTAGCTGTTAATCCCTATCCCCAACAACCCACTCCCCTCCCTTCTGCCCCACTTCCCAGCAACTACTAATTTCCTTTCTGTCTCTATAGATTTGCCAGTTCTGAACATTTCATATAAATGGAAACAAGGCTCATCCATGTTGCAGCATGAATCAGTACTTCATTTACAAAGAAGGCTTTTTTAATACCAAAATTAAAAACATTCTTTGTGAGGTAATGAATAAGGTATATTGAAGATAAACATGTAATTTAGTTAGGTACCAAAATATCTTGTTTTGATTGTGTCAAGGTGTGGATTTTTTTATTTGCACATTTTTATAGACAGCTGTATAATTTAAGTTCAGAAAGTGATAATTAAAAAGAAAGACTAGGGCTTCCATAGTGGCGCAGCCGTTGGGAGTCCGCCTGCCGATGCAGGGGACACGGGTTCGTGCCCCGGTCCGGGAAGATCCCACGTGCCGCGGAGCGGCTGGGCCCATGAACCATGGCCGCTGAGCCTGCGCGTCCGGAGCCTGTGCTCCGCAACGGGAGAGGCCAAAACAGTGAGAGGCCCACGTACCGCAAAATAAAAAAAAATAAAAAAAATAAAAGAAGACTAGGACTTCCCTAGTGGCGCAGTGGTTGGAAGTCCGCCTGCCAATGTGGGGGACACGGGTTCGAGCCCTGGTGTGGGAGGATCCCACATGCCGCGGAGCAGCTAAGCCCGTGCGCCACGGCTGTTGAACCTGCGCTCTGGAGCCCGCGAGCCACAACTGCTGAGCCTGCGGGCCGCAACTGCTGGGGCTCATGTGCCTACGGCCCGTGCTCCACGGCGGGAGGCCACCGCGGTGCGAGGCCCGCGAGCTGCGGTGAGGAGTGGCCCCAGCTCGCTGTAACCAGACAAAGCCCATGCCCAGCAATGAAAACCCAACGCAGCCAAAATAAATAAATTTTTTAAAGAATAGACTAAAGTAAGCAAGACATGTTTTATACCCTAAATTTGGTGATTCGATATTTCTCAAAATTCATAGATATTATGGAAAGTAAATAGTTTTAATCCATTCACACACACACACAAAAGCTGAAGGGTCAGAGAAAATAGGTGCTTGAAAACAGATGAAGAGTTTGCTTTCCTTTAATCAAATACCAGAGGTCTGAAATCTCATTTCAGAGTAAGAATATTCAGTTGCCTCATAAATAAAGCAAGATCATGGGTTTTCTGCTGTGTAAAAGAAACAGGAAAAATATCATGCTAATTGTCAGCTGCCCTTGAGGCACCAGACAGCAATGATATCGTTCAGCAATTCACCCTAATTCTTCTCAGGGTTTCATAGGTCCCTTCATGGTTCTTTGCTCTAACCTTCCTTTGACTTTCAGTTGCCTTCTCTCCCTGGCCTTGATTTGCTCCGGTGTCAACAGGTGCACCTTGCACAGAGAAAGATAACGCAAGTGACCGGGCACAAACTGCCCAAGTGACTTTTTCTTCTCCTGAAGCTCAAAGTGGCAGCCTCATCACTGCAGCTTTTGCTGGGCTGTACACTTAGCAAACAGTCTTGATTAAGGCTTCAGCACATCAGGGATGCCAGACAAGAAGAAATACAAATAATCATATGCTTAATGTTTTCAAAAATCATCTCATAGTTATCCTGGTATAAATTTTAAAATAATTGGACTGACTTACACTTATTTTATGTTAGGATTGCTTTATTTTATACCATATGGTGGTGAGGTGTTGCAAACTGATCCAAGCCACTTTGGAACACTGGGGTTCTTTTGGAAAGATGACAGTAGCTGCCCAAAATTTTGCCTTGAATGAAGATTAGTGATCTACCACAACGTTGGTGCCTGGGTATGAAGAAAGGAGCCCTCAGACCACATTCTGCCAACACACACATATTTACTATTGAACCATTCACTAAACAGGCAAGCATTAAGCTGTTCACACAACCCATTCTGAGCTCAAAAGAAATTCCTTCCTTCCTTCCTTCCTTCCCTCTTTCCTTCCTTCCTTCTTCCCTCCCTCTCTCCCTTCCTTCCTTCCCTCTTTCCTTCGTTCCTTCTTCCCTCTCTCCCTTCCTTCCTTCCTTCCTTTTTCTTTTTTTCCAGATTCTCTTACCACTCTAGACAGACACGGCAGAACAATAGACAAGAATCCTCTTAGCCTACAGTTACATTCCTAAGGATATATGCTACAGGATTCTGTTGATTCTTGTATCCTATATATGCAAGTGTGGGGAATGTCTCTAAAATATTTCACCAATCAATAGATCTTGAAATTACCCATTTCTACTTTTCTTCATGCTAGTTAACACCTCAGTAAAATGACATTTTTGGCCTTTTAAAATGACATTCACTCTGCTAAGTAGTAGAGTAACCGTGAGTGGATCAAGATACACATAATCACAGAAACACCAGCCGTGTAGGACAGCCATCCCTGGTAATCTCTGATCAGAATGCTAGCTGCAACTAGGTTGTAGCTTAATGTAAGTACCAAACACATAATAACACTCAGTCTATGCTGAATTATCTTCAAGCAAAGTACAGACCTCCTAACATAAAAATCACGTCATAAACTTTTCTGTCCCTGGAGTCTCAAGTCCTTATCTGAGTCTTGTTTGTAAGCTTTTTCACGCCGTGCATAGCATGCAGGTCTTCCACAGGGCCTCAGGTTGGAGGAGTTCAGGGCCATTTTCCATATAGCTATTTGAAGGGTGGGATGAACAGCAACAAGGTCAAGAAAAGTCAATCCTCCTTCCTCTTGCCCCTCACATTCAATCAGTTGTCGAATCCGGGCCATGCTCCTGCCATAATGAAGTTAAATTCTGCCCCTTCCACATACCCTCATGGCCAGTAGCCTAGTTTAGGCCCATTGCCCCTCACGGGGCTCTGCAAAAAGCCCGATAACTGCATCAAGCCATACTTTGCACATAGAAGGTGCTCAACAAATACTTTAGTAGATGTACCTACTAAAACTCACTGTTTGGAAAGCAGCCTAGGGTCATTAGCAAAAGAAAAGAGTTAGGTTGCTATTTGCTTGCATAAAGGGAACATACAAAATGTGTTCAATAAACACTTATTGAGCACCTACTATGTTAGGCACTGTTCAAAGTTCTAGGAAAGCTGTGATGAATACAACAGGAAAAATCTCTGCTTTCATAGAGCTTACATAGATGTGCCTCAAACTTTTAATGCATCTCTCTCGTATTATTTTATCACTGGTTATCACCAACTCAAAATGGAAACTGTTGGAAACTTAGAACCACTTTTCCTAAATCATGTAAAAGTTTATGTAATGTGCAAACGTAACTTGTATTACAGAAATCTGCTTTCAAGACAATTTTTTAAAGGGGAAGATCCTTTCCATCTTATTTTCAATCCTGAAATACCATGAGGACGAACTCACTCATTCATTTTTTTTAACAATTATTTACTGAGTGTTTATTATGTCCTGGGGGATACAGCAGTGAACTGAACAAAAGTTCTTACCTCAGAAGCTTACATTCGAGAGCAGAGACACAATCAGCAAACAAGAATTTGTCAGATGATGAAAAGTGCTAGGAATTAATGGAGGAAAAAAATCAAGCAGAATGTGAAGAATAAGGAGTGCAGGGGAGGGAGAGTTCCCGGTGGTCCAGTGGTTAGGACTCCGTGCTCTCACTGCCAAGGTTACAATCCCTGGTCGGGGAACTAAAATCCAAAAAAGCTGTGCGGTGCAGCCAAGAAAAAGGTCATGGCCCTTAGGGAAGAGCCTGATGTGCTGAATTTACACAAATACCTGAAGGAAGTGAGGAAATGAGCAGTATGGATACTGAGGGAACAGCATTTCCGGCAGAGGAAACAGCAAGTGCAAAGGCCATGAGGCAGGATTGTTCCTGGCATGTTCAGGGAACAGCAGGGAAGTAAGCGTGGCTGGAACAGAGTTAACAAGAGAGAATAAGAGATGAGACGGGAGAGTTGATGGGGAAAGGGGATGGACCCTGTAGTGATGTGTAGACCATCATAAGGACTTGTACTCTGAGTGAAGTGAGAAGCTACCAGAGGGTTTTAAGCATGTCAGTGTCACAATATGACATGCATTTTAATAGGATCCAAAAGACCACAAGAGGACAAGGGGGAAGCAGAGAAACCCGTTAGGAGGTTTTGCAGTAACCCAGGCAAGAGGTGTCAGTGGCTTGAACCAGGGGAGCAGTGGAGATAGTGAGAAATGGAAGGGCAATAAGCATGTTCTGAAGATAGAGCCTACAGGGTTTGGGTAATATGTAAGATATGAAAGAAGAAGAGTACCAATTGTCAGAAAGGTGAAGCCCGACATATAAAAAAAAGAGGATATATATTTAAAAATAGAATGCAGTTTTATATGTCATACATGCGAAATACAGCACCATGGTCATTTTATACTCGGCATTCTAAATGCTTCTTGTATATTATCTCTTTTGTTTTAATGTATCTTTGTCAGATAAACCAGGAATCTATGCTACTATATTACTCCAAGTATACATATGTTGAACCCCTCAGCAATGGGTTGACTTGCCTAGATTTATACAAGACATATTATTTCTTACTCTTATTCCAAACTTATTTATTTTCTTCTCATACCCCATCCCCGGACCTTCCCCACCATTATCATCCAAAAGTATGTTACACACGCTGTGAAAGATTACATAAATGGATGAATACCACTTTCAATTTTTAGGAACTTTCAGACATAAAAATCATCTTCTGCAATCTCTTCAAAATGAGATGAC
Source organism: Tursiops truncatus (assembly GCF_011762595.2). Taxonomy (NCBI): domain Eukaryota; kingdom Metazoa; phylum Chordata; class Mammalia; order Artiodactyla; family Delphinidae; genus Tursiops; species Tursiops truncatus. The sequence goes on along the minus strand of NC_047054.1, from coordinate 23,708,189 downwards.
TAAGTGGTATAAAATAGTGTTGATAAATCTGTTTTCTAAAGATGACTATTCAAGAAAAAAAGGGTTATTTAAATCCAAGGCATTTGGGGTCTGTTATTATTAGGTTTTAATATCAAGTTACATTATTTTTGTAGGCATTTGCAAAGTAAATTTTCACAAAGATGAGCCCTTCTATGATATATTTTACACATGTATTTTCAAACTCATTAACGTGAGCTCGTATTCCAGCTAGGTTTCATGTTAGCTGTGTGATCTTAGACATTTCCTCATCGTACAACAAAGACATTAGGTTATTGAGGATTAGATCGTGGGCAGAATAATGCCGGGCATGTTGTAAACATTCAATAAATAATATCTTCTATCACCACCACCACCACCATCATTACTGGGCTAGCAGAGTCTGCTAGTTGGTAAATCTTAAAAGCTTAAGTTGTTTCCACCCAATGCAAAAACAACCATTCTTTGCAATCAGTTCATTAAAAAAAAATCATTTGACCTAGTACAGACAAAGCACAAGTTTTCTGTAAGATTTTTTTTTCCCTACTGCCTTTCAGCAGATTATTTTTGGCGTTATAGAGGAATAGACAATGGAAAAGAACTTTCCTTTTCTTCCAGCCATTGTGTTCTCTTTATGGAAATTACTGCCAATAGGAGTAGTCACTTAAACAGCAAGGGATGGCTCTTGTCTTTCGGGGCAATTCCTGCTTGTTCTGGACAAAGTCTGCTGATTAGGTAGCTGTAGAAAAAGGTCAGTGCCAATGCTTAGCATTTATATTTGAGGCTTTCTCACTCATCACAAAATAGTAGAAAGGTGTTAGAACTAACAAAATTCAGTCACTGAAGAAAAAAAATACCCAAAATACTTCTTCAAGCTTGAATTTCTGTCCATTTTTACCTTGAAAGGATGATTTCCAATACAATTCACTTTTTCTATGAAGATAAAGCAATTTAAAAAAAAATTTATTTTTATTTTTATTTTTTTGCGGTACGCGGGCTTCTCACTGTTGTGACCTCTCCCGTTGCGGAGCACAGGCTCCGGACGCGCAGGCTCAGCGGCCATGGCTCACGGGCCTAGCCGCTCTGCGGCATGTGGGATCCTCCCGGGGCACGAACCCATGTCCCCTGCATCGGCAGGCGGACTCTCAACCACTGCGCCACCAGGGAAGCCCCTGTGACCCTTTTTAAAACTTCTGCTGCAGAAAAGATGGGCAATGATGACATCTAATTGTAGTTCCCTTATCTCAGTTAAGAAGGATTCAGTACGTGGGTCCCTCTCCGTAATTTAGTACTAACGTTAGTATCTATATTAGTTCAAATATTAGTATAATATTAATATGGTATACTTTATATTAATATCAGTACAAATATTAGTGATTTCATGTAGGAACTTTGCAAATTTTACATGTTCTGTTTGTGATGAAAATACAAATTATTTTCCCAAGAAACGTGCACACGGATCTTGGTGAGACTTGCTTGAGAAAACTAGTTAGTCACAGTTTTGTATTTCTATTTTTTCCCCAAAGAGGAGGGAAAACCATTCAATGTATAACAAGTATCAATAAGCTTTAGGACTAGAACAAGGAATTTTACCAAGGGTCTTCTGGAATTTAATATGTAAATTTAAATCTTTACATTAAAAAATGTAAATTGATTTTCGGTAAATAGATCTGCATTTTAAGTGCTGCTAGGGTCATTTCTAGTTAAAGGATCTCTGGGGAAAATCCTTCTGAAAGTGAAGAATCCCTTTGCGCTATGAATCTTTCTACCTGAACAACCTGGTAAATCTACTGGGTGTATAATGAGTTTTCTTACTAGAGAATTCATTAATGGATAAGTGAGTTGTGCTTTACTATGGGATGGTGTAGTACATTGAATGGAATACTGTTCAGCAATGAAAAGGACTAAACTACAGCCAGCATTACTTCCCCTAAGTAATCAGGGATGCTGCATGATCTCTAGTCTCTTTTTGGCTACATTGCTCTGCTAGTCTCCTGCTTCCTTCTGAAGACAAACTCTCAGCTCCCTATAATTTTGGTTTGAACATGGAGCTTCCCTAAATTCAGCTTCAGCCCTGACTGTCCATGACCTTTCAGTTCAAATACCCATGAGCATCTAAGTGACTCAAACTCTCATTGTCACAATTCCGACTTCTCAAAAGCAAAAGTCTAATTGATGTTATCTAGTATTGGATATCCACAACCTGTCCTACAGCTGTGCTGGGGGATGGTGTTTTCCAGGGGTGGTGGGTGGAACAATATCTTGAAAACAGCACTGTGGATGGGAAAGAGATGATTGTCAAATTTACTACAGATGCCATCTTTGCATCTCTGACTCAGGATCCCACACCCAGACACTCACCTCCCTGAAAGCCCCCTTTAAAATCTATCTCCGAAAAGAACAAGACCTCAAATGGGACACATGTTCCCTGCTACACATTCTAAGTTCTAATTTAAGTCCAACTGGATAAATGACACCAGAAATAATTGATCCCTTCAGAGAAAAGCTTCACTCTATTTACAAGGCTGTCTGATTCCCCAACATCTGCAACATATTAACCAAATCTCGATTTAATTCAGTAACCTTAACATCACAAAAGAATCATATGTATAGTAACAAGCAGGGTAGGTGTTTTAATCATTGTGAATTACTCCTAATTGCCTTTGATCACTAGTTCCTTCCACTGTCCTTAGTTAGGACTTGAAAAAAATTATACTTACATTATACTCAGCTTTAATAGGAATTCATTGCTGGAACTATTATCATTTCTCCTGAATCTTTCAGTGAAGGATGCATGAGGGCTTGAAGTATCAGAAATCACAATAATCCACTATCTACAAGGAAATTTCATGCACGTGTAACAGAACACTTCTGAACTCCCATGCAGCCAGCCATGAGAACAGGGCAAATCTTGAGTTCCTTTGGGAAATTAAGGAGGTTCTTGACCTGAATGAATTCATTCTGGATTTCTAAGAGGCTTTGGGGACTTGTTTAAATGTTATCTGTTACTGCTTGTGATATTGAGCGCAGGATGGAGGCAAAGGAAAGGAAGAAAGAGAAAAGAGCACATGTGGGAGGGAAAGTCGTTCAACAAAGAGAAGAGGGGCAATGGGGAGAGAAAAGGAAATAGGCATAATTGAGGGGTGGGCAGTGAAAGATGGGCTACACACACACACACACACACACACACACACACACACGAGGTCACCTGAATACATTCTAATGTGTATTTCCCATCAACAATTCACTTCAGTGCCTTGTACTCTCTTTGCTCCAAGTTGTTTTTCTTTTTATCCAAGTTTTAAAATGCTTTCAAAATTATTTTTAAAGGCTCAGAAGAGTAAGGACACTGCAAATCATAGTATCAAGGACCTGGAGTGGTTTGATTTGCCAGTGCGAATGCAGTAGTGTTTATACATCCACTAGTGTCTCTGATTTTGAGTTTTAGTCTAGTTTCGTTACTTAATAAAGTTTTTCTTGTATTGGAAATACAGGTACTTTTCTACAATACTAACATTAGTGCTACGGACTGAACGTGCCCCCCCCCCCCAAATTCACATGTTGAATGTCTAATCTCCATTGCAATGGTATTTAGAAGTGAGGCCTTTAGGAGGTAATTAGGTCATGAATGGCATTCATGCCATGATAAGAGACATGAGAGAGGTGATCTCTCTCTGCCATATGAGGATTCAGCAAGAAGGTGGCCATCTGCAAACCAGGAAGAGGGATCTCACCAGGGACCGGAACCGAATCAGCTGGGACCTTAATCTTGGACATCTCAGCCTCCAGAGCTGTGAGAAATAAATGTCTGTTGTTTAACCCACCAAGCCTACAGTATTTTGTTACAGCAGCCCAAAACAAGACAAATCAAGCAGCAGGAGCAGTAACTCCCAGCTTTTGGAGTTCCTCAATGTGGTGCTGATAGTTCACCACAGCTAACACTCAAGGCTCATTTGACCTTGTTCTTGGATTATTACTGAGCACTTGTGCGCATGTGTGTACACACATGCATTTTTAATATCTGACAATGACCAGGACGCACACAAATGGCCAAGGAAAGAGTTGCATGACAGTAAGCATAGATGCTAACCACATAGTTAACAGAAATATAACTTGAATTCTCCCCACCACACCAAACTACTTTATCTCACTTCTTCACGAGACTATCTGGAAATACACTCAATGAGATTTAAGTCCTAAGCAGAAATAACATTGTGTCTAGAAAACATATTACCTTTACCTTTACGTTAAACTGAGGGTCTTGTCGTCATTATTCCATTGGGCCAGACAATGGTCAGGAAGGGGAAGGTTTATTCCTGAGAGCTGCCACCTACAAATTGGCACTTGCCAACTACCTCTGCAAGGATTAAACCATGAGCTGCTGCAACTGCTGACTTTCAACACCCCCTGAAAGGAGTTCAGCGTGGAGAGCAGGAATGAGGCCCTCTGCGCTCTGGGAAAAACTGGCAGAACAGGTCTTCAGAGAGTTAGATATTTTCAGGAGATGATTTTAATGAGCCCAATTCTTGCATCTCCTCGTATCTAGAAAAGCACTAAAATCCCTCATGGTGTCCCTTCTCGTGTCTAGCAGTAATCTTCAGGAGACTAGCAGAAAACTTCTGCAAAAAGTATGTGCTTGATTACGTGTAATCCCCCTTCACCAAAATCACATATATACTGGCCTTCCCACCTACCTCCTTGGAGCAGTTTCTCAGAACTATCCGAAATGCTTTCTCCCGGGCTATAGTCCTAATTTTGTCTCAAATAAAACTTAACTCATGGGGCTTCCCTGGTGGCGCAGTGGTTGAGAGTCCGCCTGCCGATGCAGGGGACACGGGTTCGTGCCCCGGTCCGGGAAGATCCCACATGCCGCAGAGCGGCTGGGCCCATGAGCCATGGCCGCTGAACCTGCGCTCCGCAACGGGAGAGGCCACAGCAGTGAGAGGCCCGTGTACCGCAAAAAAAAACCAAAAAAACAAAAAAACCAACTTAACTCATAACTCTCACATTGTGCATTTTTTTTCAGTCGGCAGAGCCATGCTTAAAATCCATAAATACTATTAGGATATGTTTGTGAGGCAGAGAGACAGAGCTTGTCTTTTCTCATTCACAATCTATTAACCCAGGGAAAAGTTCACCTAGCTTTATCTTGGAAATCAGAAAAGAGCATGCAATTTCAATATTATATAATAATATCATTCAATTTAAATGGAGACCAGAAATTGTCAGGGAGGAGCAGGCATTATGAGGGCACTGGGTTAGAGAAGGAAAGCTCAAAGTGAGCTCACTGTCATCGGAAAGATTTTTTAAAAGGGAGGATTAGGGCTTCCCTGGTGGCTCAGTGGTTGGGGGTCTGCCTGCGGATGCAGGGGACACGGGTTTGTGCCCCGGTCTGGGAGGATCCCACATGCTGCGGAGCGGCTGGGCCCGTGAGCCGTGGCTGCTGAGCCTGCGCGTCCGGAGCCTGTGCTCCGCGGCGGGAGGGACCACAGCAGTGAGAGGCCCGCGTACCACACACACACACAAAAATAAAAATAATACCCTCTTTAAAAAAAAAATAAATAAATAAAAGGGAGGATTAGAGCGAAAAGAGAAAAAAACAGGCAAAGAAATTAAAAAGGGACAAATTGGTATGTTTGTGATTCAATCTAGGAGAGATGCAAAAACTGAAGCCAAATAGATATTGTCCCCATTAAGGAAGAAGTAATTGAAATGTGGTGAAAGTGGGTTCATAAAGCAAGAGGATTCTGCCATGTTCCCACATGAAACCAAAGCCTTATAGCTTAACTATTGGGATAAGATTGGAGAAGCAGCCTGGGGAATCACTCCCTCAGTCAACCCAAATTGAATAGAATATATTAAGGCTATTCAATGTTTTCCCATCTCAAGCTTACAACTTTCTCTGCATCTCTCATAATATAGTAGCAGTTTGAAGTAGATCTGAACTACTACAGAGCATCTAAGGAGTGTCATGATCAGAATTTGTTTCAGAGAAATGCCACGTTTTAGTTATGTTGTATTCCTACAGCTAGCAAAGTGGCACATAGTAGGTCAGTAAATGTTGAATCGTTGAGTAGTGCAGCAGATGCGGTCAGAGCTTTAATCTTTTCCTCTTACCTGCCTTGAGGTCACCAGCAGTTTCAGGTGTGACATCCCTTACTTGTTGAAGGCTTGTGTAGTGTTGTCATCTGGGCCCCTACTATTATACTGGTGGCCGCCCCCAGACGTTTCCCCGGAGCCAACGTTGTGCCTGGGCCACCCCCTTTTGGTTCTTATTATAATTGCAGTAAGAGAGAGGGAGCAAGCACAGAACTGGGTCCAGGGTGGGGTTCCTAAGGGCTTCCTGGTTTCACTTTTCGTTTTTTTTTTTTTTTTTTGGCTGCACTGTGCAGTATGTGGGATCTTAGTTCCTCCACCAGGGATTGAACCAGTGCCCCCTGACTTGGAAGCGCGGAGTCTTAACCGCTGGACCACTGGGGAAGTCCCTGGTTTCACTCTCGAGTGGCTAATTTCAAACATATAAGATCGGGAATTAGGGCTTTGGAAAAGAAAAGCCGGGACACTCCAGTAGTTAGTTATCTAAGTTACCCAGGGCTTTCTAAAAGGGACTTTCGAGGGTAGGGGCAGCCTGATTTCTTACCTAGTCGTTTTGCTAGTAGCTGTGTCATCCAGCTGGCAATGTGTTTATTCAGGGTGGGTGTCTTTGCAACGGATACGTCAGCAATGAAACCGGTAATGTCAGGCACTTCACCTGCAGCTTCCTAGCATTTCTCTGCCTCAGTGCTTTCTGGCTCCAGGAGCTATTCAGCCCGGGCACAAAGTGCTGCAGGAAAAATGCTCAACTAAAGGGGTGCAGGAGTTAGTGGATAAAAACCCCAACTTCCTTGCTCCTGGATGAGACAGTTCTGAGGTGTGTTGTACACAGTCTCACCGCAGGTCCCCATGGAATAGAGAGAGCCGTTCCCACAGCGGTAAGCTGCTCAATCAGGAACGTTTATTAACTTTCCCCTCTTCCCTGTCTTATTTCACCTTACCTTCAACAAGCTTCTCGGGATGTCCTCTGGGTAAACTACTTGCACCCAAGTCTTTATCTTGGTTTTTTTTTGGGGGGGGTGGGGGGCTTGTCGTTCAAAAACTAGAACTAAGTGCTAATAACCTATTAAGGCAAGTGACTTTCTCTTATTACTTCCCTGACCTTGCAATTCCGTTCACAGAGTCTATGACTTCTGGGTTCTAAAGTTATTAGTCAGGGATAAATGTGGCTTTGAATCCCAAGAGACAAATTCTGTTATTCATCAGAGCGAATAAAGACTGAATAATAATCAGATTCTGCTGGTTATAAAGCCAAAGCAAGATATCCATTTATTAAAAACTTTTGAGAAACCTGAACACTAAGCTGTGTTGAACCAATCACTCATTTATAACTCATTTTCAAGAGACTTGTATTAATACAAGTATTAATTCCCTATATAGACCCAACCTTTTCTCATCCAAATCACTTACCCTCTCTGCAGCTCAGTTTTTCTTATTTGTGAAATGGAGATAATCACCGGCTCCTTCACAAGGATGTTGTGAGGATTAATAAGTTAATGCTGGGAAGCATGTTTCTGCCTTAGACTAATGTTTCTATATAAATGCAAATGATCGCATTACAGCTAGGCTTCCATGTACAGATGCAATGACTTTTAGATCCTCTATTCTCTCGTAATAGAAGTCATTCTAATCTGAACACAGCTTACTCAATTTTTTTTGTCCAAGAGAAAAAGCAGTCGTTGTGAAGGGTAGCTAGGAATGTTAGAGTCACTCCTAATACTTTTTCCCAGAACTGCTTGCTGTCTCCTAATTGCTCACTGGTTATGCGTATGCTGTCTCCTTAGCTACTTATCAGGTTATTCCTATATGGCCTCCTGTGCTCCCACGTGTTCCCATCACTCCTGCAGCCCTTTGAGTCTTATTTAAATAAGCTGTCTGCTTCTATTAAGAGAGGATCCTTCTATGTCTTAATTTTTCAATTCTTACAGAATTCCTCTTTCTCTTAATTCACTCCTCTGAAGCCTGACTAGGTGGATTCTGGGCAGTGGTCAGAGAGGAGAGCAGTAAAGTCCCTAATATTCCTTTGATCAGATTATCCTCTGCATAAAACTTGGGCAACTCTCCATGATCTGCAGGATGATGTCCACACTCCTTAGCTTGGCACTCTGCCTAGCCCACTCCTAATCCTACGATAAGCCTCTTTCCATCTTTCTCTGTCACCATCAACCTGCACAAAGAGAAACCCCTTCTCTTTTCCACCTTACAGTTCCACCTTAGTCCCTTTTTATCCATTACTACCTGTGTGACCTTGTACAAATTCTTTTCTAGCTTGAATTTTTTTTCATCTGCGTAGCATGGACATGGTACAAAATTCAAAAGATACAAGGGCTTCCCTGGTGGCGCAGTGGTTGAGAGTCTGCCTGCTGATGCAGGGGACACGGGTTCGTGCCCCGGTCCGGGAAGATCCCACACACTGCAAAGTGGCTGGGCCCGTGAGCCATGGCCGCTGAGCCTGCGTGTCCAGAGCCTGTGCTCCGAAACGGGAGAGGCCACAACAGTGAGAGGCCCGCGAATCGCAAAAAAAAAAAGAGATACAAAAAATGTAAAAGCAAACCTCCCCCCACGTTCCCTGCTCCTCAACCGCAGAGGCAAACATTGTCAGCAGTTTCTAATGAATCTTTCTGAATATATTCTATGCATACACAAAAGTATACACATAAATCCACAAAATAACTTGCTGGGGTTTTGATTAATATTGCATCAAAGCCATAGATCAAGTTAGGAAGAACAAACATCTTGACAATATTGCGACACTTTTCTTATCCATGTACATGGAATATTTTCTCCACCTATTGAGAGCTTTTTTGATTTCTTTCATCAGAGCTTTGTAGTTTTCCTCATATATCTCTTATACATATTTTGTTAGATTTATTCCTAAGTGTTTAATTTTGGGGAGGCTCATGTAAATGATTCTGTTTTAAATTTCAATTTTTAATTGTTCATTATTGACATATAAGAAAGCAATTGACTTTTGTACATTAACCTTGTATTCTACAACCTTGCTATAATTGCTTATTAGTTCCCAGAATTTTTTGGTTGATTCTTTGGGATTTTCTACATAGACAAGCATGCCACCTATGAACAAAGACAGTTGTACTTCTTCCTTCCCATTCCATATACATATTTCCTTTTCTTGTCTTATTTATTGCATTGCTAGGAGTTCCATTGCGATGTTTGTTGTTGTTTTTTCAGTACAATGTTGAATAGCAGTGATGGTAGGGGACACCTTGCCTTATTCCTGATCTTATTAGGAAGGCATCTAGTTTCTCACTGTATTAGTTTGCTAGGGTTGCTGTAGTAGAATACCACAGACCGGGTGGCTTAAACAGAAATTTATTGTCTCACAATTCTGGAGGCTAGAAGTCTGAGATCAAAAATGTCAGAGGGTTGGTTTCTTCTGAGGTCTCTCTCCGTGGCTTGTGGATGCCTGTTTTCTCCCTATGTCTTCACGTGGTCTTCCCTCTGTACCTCTCTGTGTCCTAATTTCCATTTCTTATGACGATACCAATCATATTAGATTAGGGCCCACCTTAATGAAATCATTTTAATTTAATTACCCTTTAAAGACCCAGTCCCAAAATATAGTCACATTCTGAGGTACTAGGGGTTAGGACTTCAACATATGAATGGAGGGAGGGGAACACAAGTCAGCCCGTGACACTCACTATTAAGTATGACGTTAGCTGCTGGTTTTTTTTTAAATTAATTAATTAATTTGGTTGCACCGGGTCTTGGTTGTGGCAGGCGGGGCTCCTTAGTCACAGCACACGGGCTCCTTATTTGCAGCACATGGGCTCAGTTGCTCCACGGCGTGTGGGATCTTCCCGGACCAGGGATCAAACCCGTGTCCCCTGCATTGGCAGGTGGATTCTTTATCTACTGTGCCACCAGGGAAGTCCAGCTGCTGTTTTTTGTAGATGTTCTTTACAAAGTTGAGGAAGTTGCCCTCTATTCCTAGTGTGTTAAGAGCATATATGTATATACTGTTTAAAATAACAGGCATGGGGCTTCCCTGGTGGCTCAGTGGTTGAGAGTCTACCTGCCGATGCAGGGGACACGGGTTCGTGCCCCGGTCCGGGAAGATCCCACATGCTGCGGAGTGGCTGGGCCCGTGAGCCATGGCCGCTGAGCCTGCGTGTCTGGAGCCTGTGCTCCGCAATGGAGAGGCCACAGCAGTGAGAGGCCCGCGTACCGCAAAAAAAAAAAAAAAAAAAAAGTCCTCCTTTCTATTGCTTGAATAAAAGTATTGTGTTACTTTCTATAGCAGGGTCTTTGACATGCTGTTTTCTGTCTATGGAAGGCTCTTCCTCCTTCCTTTCCTCCAGGATATCCATTCATCTAATGTAGTGCATAGATTGAATTGTGTCCCCCAAAAGATGTGTCCAAACCAGTACCTGTGAATGTGAGCACGTTTGGAAATATCTTTGCAGATGTAATTAAGGATCTCGAGATAAAATCATCCTGGACCTAGGGAGGGCCCTAAATCCAGTGACTGATGTTCTTATAAGGGAAAGGAGAGAAAAACTTGAGATACACAGATAGAGGACACCCAGAGGGGAGAAGGCCATGTGAAGATGGAGACAAAGATTTGAATGATGCAGCCAAAAGCCGAGGAACTCCAGGAGCCACCAGAAGCTGGAAGAGGCAAATAAGTATTCTCCCTTTGAGCCTTCAGAAGGAGCATGTCCCAGCCAACACCTTGATTTTGGACTTCTGGCCTCCAGCAATGTAAGAGCATAAAGTTCTGTTGTTTTAAGCCACCAGGTTTGTGGTTATTTGGCAAGGTGGCTCTAGGAAACTAATACACCCAGATAATTTCAACTCACTCTGCAGGTCTCTGCGTAAATGTCACCCTAATATAGGTCCCCCAAATTAGGTCCCCCTAATACACAGCCTCATTGCATTCTTTTGTGGTGTTACAACAATTTTCATTGTATAGTTATTTGTGTATTTCTTTGTTTTGTATCTACTTCTCATGTGGGGCAGGGCTGTATCAGTCTCACTCACTCTTGTATCTTCAGGCCCTGACACAATGCCTTGCATTAGTAGGTGCTCACTTCATTCATTCACTTATTAATTATTCCGGAATGTCTACCGTCATTTTTTTTCAATTCTACCCATCCTTGATGGTATAGCTGCAAAGCATTTCCTTATTATTCTATACTACTGATGATCTAGACCTATAATATTATAATTACTTTTTCATGTGTATGTAATTTATCTCCCCATCTTCACTGCGAGGTCTTCGCATTGCATTCACTCATTCATTCATTTATCCACCAACATTTAGTAAAAGCCACTCACATATAAGCTATAGCACTAGGCACTATTAAAGAGCCAAGGATAAGTGAGACGTAGGCTCTACATCCAAAAATCAGAGCCTTAGTTAGAGAGACAGAGCTAATGGTAATATATAAGGTGATAAGTGCCAAAGAAGAGGTAAAATGTTCAGGTAAATATTTAGCCAGAGAGAGCAGGAAAGTCTTTGTAAAGGTGGCCTTTAACCTGTCTATCCTTCACCCCACCCCCAGCATCTCTTGTGTTAGGAGCAAACAAGTATTTGTTGGGGATGATGATGATAGCTCCTTCAAGAGTTAACAATCATTTTTCAGGCACTATAGTTAAGTCATCTTCTTTGCATCATACTCAAGGCTTGGGAAGGAGTCAGAAGCAGATGCAACATAATACTCCCACCGCATCTCCAGTTGTGGAAAACTCAGTGACTCTGTAGGCTTCTTTGTCTGCAATTTTTCATCACAGTTTTATCAAGTATTCCTGAGGCTGAAGCAAGATATCCTCTAGCAACTTTATTCTACCCCTCTTTTTAACCTGTATCTACCTCTATTTTTGCATCCAGCACAACTATAGATCGTACGTATATGTGTTCGTATTATGTAACTATATATCGGTGTGCTTCCTCCACTCATTTGCAAGCTCAAGGAGAAGGACTGTGCCTTATTCATCACTGTGTGCCTCTCCCCTGACAAAACGCTTGGCAAGTAACAGGTGTGCAGGATGTTTGAGTAGATAAATATCATTTAGTTAACCTTGCTCTGTTCCTGAAAGTTCTCATTCTGGATGATTCTTAAGCGTTGAACAGTTTTTTTAAGCTATGGTTATATGTGCAGCCATCTAAGGTGCCTGTAAATCAGGCCTTAAACTGATGGGTGCTCATTAATCCTCAGGTCTATATCCACTGTTCTATTTGCTTTGTGTTTCTGTAAGTAGGCAAGGTAGACGTTCATCCACTGTGAAGCAAAGGACAGAAATAGCTACACCCTTCCTTTATGATGCTAATATTAGAATGTGGACACATTAATCCTGATGGCAATTAAGTAATGGGGAATACAAGCATGTGCCCAGAAGAAGCCTGCCAGTACTGAGGAGTCAAAAAGCGCACACGCACACACACACACACACACACACACACACACAAACACACGAAATAGAATTCTCATCGCCCAAATTCAATAGACACAGCGCAGAAAACCTACTGGTTTGGCCCTGTTGTTCATGTGCCTGTGGTTTGCTCTCCTCCCTCACCCAGAGGTCCAACTACCCAGGTAATCAGGGAAGTCTCTTGGAATAGCTGACAGATGTACCATGATGCTTCTTTGATCAGTGTAGTTGACCTTGTGGGGCCAGTCGACCCACACTTGCAGGGAAGTAGATGGGCCCGGGAGTTCATCTCTCCCTGGAGAGGCCTTAGCCTGTGACTGCCCCACGTGGTGTATGAAAGCCCGCCTCCCTTGTCTTGAGGGACTCTGACTTTAAGGGTAGTTTATACTCCAGGTCCCAAAGGGACAGGCTGAAGCTGAGACTTTGCCCCAAAGTGCACACTTGCTTCACTTCTTCCCCTTTCATCCTGCTTCCACATTTCCTTACAGAATTCTCCTGGAAGCACCTCTTTACTAAATGACTTGATTACAAATCCTTGTCTCAGTGTCTGCTTTGGGGGAATTGAGCCTAAGATAGTTGGTTCTGAAGGGGGTCCTAGGAAGCTGACTCTAAGTATGGGTTCTAAGTTGGGTCACTTGCCAGTCAGACGGCAACCAGAACTTCCTCACTGGGGTAGTGCAGTGTCGATAGTCCCTGTCACACTGTAGAACTGCAATCACTAAGACTCATCTGCGGTGAAACTGATACGACACAGTGGGAGGAGAGCCAGTGGCTTGTGTGACTTCTCTGGTGTCTGAGAAGTTAAGAAGGAAATTGCACAGTCCTTACAATTGTGTAAGGACTGTGCAATTGGTTGACTGTTTCCAGACATTGAAGATAAAATAGGCTCAGATGTGACAGTCAGAAGGCCTCCTTAGCACAGAAAGCACTAAAAAAGAGACTTTCACATTCCAAAACCAGAGGACATAGCATGCTAAAGACCAGGCCAGGACCTAATTTGAAGAGTAGCAGAACTTCAGAGAAGGCTGTATTTTCAGCCTCATCAAGTCTCCTAGATCAGGCTGTATTTTCAGCCTCATCAAGTCTCCTAGATCAGAGTCAGGGCCTTATTCAGGAAAGAGTATAAACCTGAGACTTGGAATGGTGACACTGGGGTAGATGCACTTGAGAAACTCGAACCCTCTGAGTCTGCAGAAGTGATCTCTGGGCTCCTGGCTAGAGACTAGCAGCCCACCCCTTGCCTGAAGACCACTTAAAGCCTCAAGTGTGGCAGATGCCCTGTGCTCCTCAAGACAATATTTGCCATCCTCCTCAAGTTCAGCAGCCTCCTTCCCTCCTGGCCACTAGACCAATAATGAGAGACAAATCTCACTGTGGCCTGATTAAGAAAGAGCTGGTCCTGACACACACAGAGAGAGAGAATATTCACTGAAGAAGCTTCAAGTCCTGGCTAACATGTCTGGGAGTGGATCAGGACGGTGCTGGACCTGAGTGGGGGACAGCACACTAATCTGGATAAGGGAGAGTTTGTTAATCTGAGGTCCATATCCTGTGACTCAGGAATTCATTTCCTGGCAGTGAAGCCAGTCCTAATGTGCTGTTGGGATGGCTTTTAGAATCTGTGGGGGAAATGGCCCACATTAAAAGAAGCAGAGATGTTAGAAATGCTTTGGCAGAGTGTTAAGGACAGTAGTTAAAGGATCAGAGATGAATGAATCAATTATTTAAGACTCAAGGACCCACGTTGTTCCTTGTGAAGGCACGGAGGATGTTCCTTTCCCTTGCACAATGCGGGATGTAGTAATGAGGAGAACAGAGCACTCTTGAGACATACAGTTGCGGGGTCCTCCATTGCCCAGGGTTGACTGTTCCAGAGGCTGTTATGGAACTGTTCTCTTTAATAACAGTGGGGTGGTAGGAGTCCAGAACAGTAGAGGCCAGGTGGCAGACCTTAACCACCAGCAACAAGGTGAACTTAATTACTGTAATGTTTGGCAAGGTTGGATGGGTCAACTCATCAGAGGGAACCACAAATAGAATGAGATGCACTACAACCCCATGTGGTAGTATGCTTGAAAGACACTGGTGAGGGGAAGCCCTCCTGATGGGCTGAGTTTCAAGCAGTGCACCTGGTCATCTACGTGTGTGAAGAGAGAAATGACTGGAGTCATGGTATTGTGGACTGTTGGGCAGATACTATTAGGTTATACCAAGGTGGGGTGGGGGGGTAGTGGGAATAGAACACCTGGTGTGGAGAAATAGTTTAATACCAACATTGTTAGAATTGCCACTGCCCAGTGATAATACCAAGTGAAGTGTCTTTTAAGCATTTGTTTGTAAATTCTCTACAGACCCTTCTTGCTTGCACAGGAGTGGGCCTCTTCCATCATTCACCCCGTAGTTCACCATTCCTCATAGGCTCTGGCGAATAATTCAGTTGGTTGGTCAGAGGTCTGGAAGGATTAAGACTGGGGACATGACAGCCTGCAGGCTTACAGGAGTAGGCTAAAGTGAGAGGATCTTTGTATCCCCATGAACGCCCACCAGAGTAGAGTCACTGCAGAAGAGGCGTTAAACAACTAAGGACTTGCCCAGAATTTCAGACTTGTATCACCAGCCACCTAGTACCTGAACAAAGATGACCAAGATGAAGGCACTGTAGGGCCCAACAGCATTGGCTTTCTCACACCAAGGCTGATTTAGCTTGGTGTAATTTACACTGCAGAGCTCCCCGTGGGGTTATGCTGAGGCTGGTAATACACCTGTGGTAGGCAGAACTCTAAGATGGCTGCCAATGATCCCACCCTTGTACGATCCCCTCCCTTGAGTGTGTGCAGGACCTGGGATTATGATGGGCTTCACTCCATCATTCCATAATCAAGTGGCATTCTATGGCAAAGGTGAAGAAATTGTGCAGCTGTAATTAAGGTCCCTAATCAGTTGACTTTGAATTAATATAAAAGATGATTATCTGAGGTGAGCCTGATCTAATCAGGTGAGCCTTTCAAAGACTGCTTAGACCTTTCCTGAGAAAGGGAGCCCAGTGAGGAAGCGTCTGCAGTGGTCAAGGCGGGAGATGATGGTGGCTGGACGGGGGAAAGGGTAGGGGAAAGTGGTCAGACTGCAGATAGACTTTGGAGGCAGAGCTGACTGGCCTGCTAAGGGCTTAGGTAAGAATTCCCTCCATAGTATCCCTTACAGATCTTCAGACAACTCTAATTCAACTAACACTTTTTTCTTTTCTTTTTTTTTTTTCGGTACGTCCTCTCACTGTTGTGGCCTCTCCCGTTGCGGAGCACAGGCGCCGGACGCACAGGCTCAGAGGCCATGGCTCACGGGCCCAGCTGCTCTGCGGCACGTGGGATCTTCCCAGACCGGGGCACGAACCCGTGTCCGCTGCATCGGCAGGTGGACTCTCAACCACTGCGCCACCAGGGAAGCCCAACTAACACTTTTAAGCGATAGAGAATTCAGTTTTGGACAACTCTAACTGACAACCTTCTTTTCTGTGGTGGGCTAAGTCTGCCTCACATGGCTCTGCCACGTGGTCCTAGCTCAGTGTAGTGTGAGCACCTGACAGTTGGCCTTTTTGATTGTCATACCAGTGCCTGACATGAAGCTTTTGATTGCTGAGGCATCCACTTCAAAGACTGTCTTCTCGAATAAACACATTGCCAGCTACATGACTAAAGAGCCAGGCCACCCCACCCCTGAAGTTCCTTTGTTTCCAAGCTCTCTGGTTGACTCAGATCACTGACCCTATTTGGCTGCTTGTTCTTCCCTTGCCATTTTTAATTCCTGCTTTAAATTCAACAATAAAGAGTGAACGCGTGAAATCCTAGGTACCCCAGCCTCAACCCCCAAAGAAAGCAGAATTCCAGGCCCATGTTCACACTCTCTCTCTTTACCAGAGACCTTGCTGTGTGGCTCCAGGTGTGCCATGTGCCCTCCAGGACTTGTGAGTAATAAACCTTGGGTTTTGGGGGAGTGTTTTTGTTTGTTTTGTTTTGTTTTTTAATTTTTCGGCCACGCCGCGTGGCATGCAGGATCTTAGTTCCCCAACCAAGGATGGAACCCATGCCCACTGCAGTGGAATCTCACAGTCTTAACAGCTGGACCACGAGGGAAGTCCCAATAAACCTTGTTTTTTTCTAAAATTCCCTGATGGTTATTGCTGACCGCAGTAAAGTATACAAAACATAGAATCTACCATTTTAAGTGTATAATTCCGTGGCATTAAGAATATTCAGTGTTGTACAACCATCACCACTATCCATTTTCAGAATTTTTTCATCTTCTTGAACAGAAACTCTATACCCATTCAGCCCTGACTCCCATTCCCTCTCCCCTAACCTCTCCCTGGTAACCTCTGAGTGTCTTGCAATCAGCATAAGAACCACAAGGGTTGGTCCAGCCACAATATTAACTCTGAAAGGGGAAATGTCTGCGGGCGCTCGCCTCGGGCCCATGTGAGTGCCCCCAGGCATGTCTAGACCATAGCATCACTATGGATAGGTTGAGACCAACAGGAAACCTCCAGCCTCTGACGGCCCCAGAGAAGTCGGCTCCCTCCTCCACTTGCCAAATGTCAGTCACTGCTTGCTCACGTCCTGCTCTTTGCTGGCTCCCCCTACCCAGTTTTCAAACACGTGAAAACCCAGTCTGGCACGAAGTGAGAAGCTTTCCCCGATAGTGAGAGGGGGTATGGAAATAATTGATACACCAAAGGTGCAGAGATTTCTGGATGACCATGTGAGCACTGGGCAGCAGCCTGCCTCTAATCCTCACCCCCAGCAAACAGATACACTCACACACACTCACCACTTCCAGATATAGCCAGCCTGTCTGGTTTGTCCACTAGGGTTCTGTGGCCCCATGCAGCTTCCCCACTGGGAACAAAGCTTGGCCCTGAATCCCAGCTTGGTAGACCATAACCCAGGTTCCCTTCACCAAGTTTATTCCTCCCACTTCCCTCCAGGATTCGTGCTATTCCTTTTGCAATAACTGGACTCTGAGTCCTCCCTGACTTATGATCCTGGAAGCCCACCTGATGCTGAGAATCATTGCTGTCCAAAAATCCTGCACACACTGCTGTGCGCATTTTTCTGAGTCAAGTTTCCCCTCTTAGAGAGTGCTGTTGACCTAGAGTCACCTGGAGTTTGCTGCATCTCCATGGACTTGCTGATTTTTTTTTTTTTTTGCGGTACGCGGGCCTCTCACTGTTGTGGCCTCTCCCCTTGTGGAGCACGGGCTCCGGACGCGCAGGCTCAGCGGCCATGGCTCACGGGCCTAGCCGCTCCGCGGCATGTGGGATCCTCCCGGACCAGGGCACGAACCCGTGTCCCCTGCATCAGCAGGCAGACTCTCAACCACTGCGCCACCAGGGAAGTCCCTGGACTTGCTGATTTGATGGCACAACTTTTCCCCAGGGGGAGCTCCTGCTCCTGGGGTTTCTCACAACACTGTCACTTTCTGGCCCAGATTCCCTGATCCCGCTTGTCGGAATGTCCCAGCATGCCATGCAGCTCGGACTGTGAATTATGACATGTGACTGAAAGAATATTAGAACTGGAAGGAATCTTGAAGATCATCTTGGGCCTTCCCTGGTGGCGCAGTGGTTAAGAATCTGCCTGCCAGTGCAGAGGGCACGGGTTCGAGCCCTGGTCTGGGAAGATCCCACATGTCGTGGAGCAACAAAGCCCGTGCGTCACAACTTCTGAGCCTGCACTATAGAGCCTGTGAGCCACAACTACTGAGTCTGTGCACCTAGAGCCCGTGCTCCACAACAAGAGAAGCCACCACAGTGAGAAGCCCATGCACCGCAACGAAGAGTAGCCCCCGTTCACCACAACTAGAGAAAGCCTGCACTCAGCAGCAAAGACCCAACACAGCCAAAAATACAATAAAATAATATAAATAAATAAACTTAATATCTTAAAAAAAAAGATCATCTTTTCCAGTGTTCCTCAACCTTTTCTCTGAAAAGGGAAAAGCACAAATAGTAGTGGATGCCTGCTCTTTACAGACAAGAAAACAAACTCAGTGTCTAAGTGCCTTACCAAAGGTCTTGCAGCAAGTTATGATTGAGAACTAATTGCCTAACATTTAGTATATTTTATGTATCACTAACAGTTGCATTCCCTTGGATCTTTTTTCTAACTTGGATTTATTACCAACTTACGAGAATTTTGAGGATTAATGTGTACACAATTAAAATCAACTTTAGGGCTTCCCTGGTGGCTCAGTGGTTGAGAGTCTGCCTGCCGATGCAGGGGACACGGGTTCGTGCCCCGGTCCGGGAAGATCTCACGGGCTAGGCCCGTGAGCCATGGCCGCTGAGCCTGCGCGTCCGGAGCCTGTGCTCCGCAAGGGGAGAGGCCACAACAGTGAGAGGCCCGCGTACCGCAAAAAAAAAAAAAAAAAAAAAATCAACTTTAAAAATATCTGCTGATCTCTATCGGGGATCATGCTAGGAATGGAAACAACGATATTTAAGACAGAATTCTTTACTCCTAGTGTTTACAAAAAAATAAAAAGAGCTGTTAAGTATATTTAACAACTCTTGAATAGAAATGGTAATCTTGATAGGCTGATAGCGAGGGTCACCGTTTTCTAAATAGATTCAGCTGAATAAAGTTAATATAGAGAGTATAAAGAAGATAATAAAAATGTGCATGGAAACTAAGGTATTTGGCAATTTGGTTCTAAACAGTAGTTTTAAGCTATATTTGTCTTAAATAGTTTTTTTCAAAGAATGAAATTACATTGTACTACATGTTTCTCAGTTTCTTATCTAAAGAGCAAAAGACTATACTTTAATAAAAGCTTAGCAATACGAAAATGATAAGAAGCAATTGAAAGAGAACAAGATTGAGAACAAAAGATAGAGATGAGACTGGAAGGTTGAATAGAATTCCTTGAAAAAAGGCAACAGGGGATCTCACTTTAATAAAAAGAGAGTCTTAAAGAAAGTTGCTAGAACATTGTATTTGTCTCCTAGGGCTGCCAAAACAGAACACCACACACTGGGTGGCGTAAACAATAGAAATTTATTTTTTCACAGTTCTGGGGACTAGAAGTCCAAGATCAAGGTGCTGGCAAGATCAGTTTATGCTGAGGTCTCTCTTCCTGACTTGTAGACAGCTGCCTTCTCACTGTGTCCCCATGGCCTTTCCTCTGTGAGTGCAAAGAGAGAGAAAGATCTGCAGTGTCTCTTCCTCTTCTTACAAGGACACCAGTCCTACCAGATTAAGGCCCCACCCTTATTACTTCATTTAACCTTTATTACCTCCTTAAAGGCCTGATCTCCAAATACAGTCACATTGGACTTTAGGGCTTCATATGAATTGTGGGGAGGCGAGCACAATTCAGTCCGTAACAGGCACTTCCTCAGCATTTTTTCAATATTATGCACTAAACTCCCTCCTTTTCTTGAACGTTGTCTCATGTATTCACAGAGAAGAGACAACAAAGAATTAGTGTTTGTCACGGTAACAGGTCTGCCATCATGACACAATGTGTACTGTGAGTAATGGGCTTGTCAGCCTCCAGGGACCACACAATACCTGAATTCACCTCCTATTCTATATGAATGCGATCCAGAGGGTTTCCTGCTCGTCATCTCTGTGACAAGCCACTCTGCACTGATCAGATCAGTTATTAACAACTCCCAGCTGTACACACCATTTTGTTCAGGGCTTTGCTGTCGCTGGATAGCTTAGGTTTGTTTTGTTTTGTTTTGGCTGCGTCGGATCTTTTTTTTTTTTTTTGCGGTACGCGGGCCTCTCACTGTTGTGGCCCCTCCCGTTGCGGAGCACAGGCTCCGGACGCGCAGGCTCAGCGGCCATGGCTCACGGGCCCAGCTGCTCCGAGGCATGTGGGATCTTCCCGGACCTGGGCACGAGCCCGTGTCCCCTGCATCGGCAGGCGGACTCTCAACCACTGCGCCACCAGGGAAGCCCTGCGTCGGATCTTTGTTGTGGCATACGGGGACCTTTGTTGCGGCGCGTGGGCTTCTCTCTAGTTGTGACGTGCTGGCTCGGTAGTTATGGCGAGCCAGCTTAGTTGCCCCGTGGCATGTGGGATCTTAGTTCCCTAACCAGGAGTCGAACCCTCATCCCCTGCATTGGAAGGCGGATTCTTTACCACTGGACCACCAGGGAAGTCCCTGGATAGCTTAGTTTTCTTTTCCAGCAATAGTACGAGCTGTCTACATGTGGTCACATTGACAGCATATGTACTAAAACTGGTGTAATGGATTGTTTGTATCTGATGTGGTAGGAAACGGAAAGTATTACAAAGGCCATACCTAAATGCTAAATTAAATTTCTTCTTTGAGCACTGAAGTTAATAAAAACAATAATGTTGGTTATTTTGTTAAGCTCTTTATATAAAATGCTTTCCTTTTTTTCATTAAATATTTTATCAATAGTTGCAAAAGTAGTACATGATGTTGTTAGAACAACAAACCAAGAACACAGGAGTATAAAGTAAAAAATCAAAATCTTATCTTCCTATCTTACTCTTAACTACCTCATTCCCACACACTAGGGATAGTCACTTAACAGTCTGATACGTTTTTTCCCAGATCCCTTACTGCAGGCACCCACACACGTTCTCTCTCTCTCTCTCAGTGTGTTACTTTTTAAACAAAAATTGGATGATACTATGTGTGTTTCACTTATCAAATATATCATGAACAAAAGAGGAAGATAGATGAAATGAGAACTGCGGAATGTTGATAATTGTTGAATCTGGATAATGGATACATGGAGAGCCATATTCTCTTTATTTCTGGGTTAAAAAAATCATAAACATGCTTCATTGTGAGTACAAAAAGTTCTATCTGATTATTTTTTCATGATCATACAATATTACAAAATATGAATGTATTATGCTTTTCTATGACCTTACTAATGGGTCTTTGGTTTTTCTCCCTTTTTTCCCTCTTACATATTGTACGAAGTCATTTATTCATTCATGAATTCAAAAATATTTATTGAGGGCTTACAGTGTGTTAGGATCTGGGGTTTTCATTTACATTTTTTTTAACGTGTCCATAGAAACATTCAAGTCTTTACTCAGTCAAGTGAGAACTATATTAATATTTAGTCTACACTTCAGTACAATAGTAAGATAAAGTTATCATTAGAACTAACATATGATCCAGCAATCTCATTTCTGGGTATATACCCAAAAGAAGAGAGATCAGTATTTCAAAGAGATATCTGCACACCCATGTTCACTGTAACACTAATCATGATAGCCAAGATATGGAAACAACCCAAATGTCCACCAACAGATGAATGGATAAAGAACATATGGTATATACATACAATAGGGTATTATTCAGCCTTGAAAAAAGAAGAAAATCCCACCATTTGCAAAAACATGGATGGACCTGGAAGACATCACACTAAGTGAAATAAGTCAGTAATAGAAGGACAATACTTTTATGATTCCTGTTACATGAGGTACATAAAATAGTCAAGCTTAGAGAAGCTGAAAATTGAATGGTGGTTTTCAGCCACGGGTAGAAGGGGAAATGGGGAGGTGTTATTCAATGGGTAGAAAGTCACAGTTATATAAGATGAATAAGCTCTAGAGATGCTCTGTACAACATAGTGCCTAAGATTAACAGTATGATATTGTGCACTTAAGAATTTGTTAAATGGGAACTTCCCTGGTGGTGCAATGGTTAAGAATCCGCCTGCCAATGCAGGGGACACAGGTTCCATCCCTGGTCAGGGAACTAGATCCCACATGCATGCTGCAACTAAGAGTTCTAATGCCACAACTAAGGAGTCCGTGAGCCACAACTAAGGAGCACATATACCACAACTAAGGAGCCTGCAAGCCGCAACTAAGGAGCCCACCAGCCACAACCAAGGAGCACACATGCTGCAACTAAAGGAGCTGGCGAACCCCAACTAAGGAGCCTGCCTGCCACAACTAGGACCCAGCACAACCAAAATAAATAAATTTTAAAAATTAAATTAAATTAAATTTTTTAAAAAAGAAGATAGATCTCATGCTAAGTGTTCTTTCCACAAAAAACAAATAAACAAAGGGACACAAAGAAACTTTTGGAGTGATGGATATAAGTTTACTACCTTCATTGTGGCAGTGTTATCACAGGTGTATGCATATGTCCAAACCCATCTAATTGTACACATTAAATATGCACAGTTTTTAATACAGGAATTAGACCTCAATAAAGCTGAAAAATAGTTATCAGTTCTACTATCAATTTATTTCAATGTGCGAATTGAACATTTAATTATTTTTAATAAAGATAACGTTCCAGATATTATTCAGCCATAAAAAAGAAGGAAACCCTGCCATTTGCAACATGAATAGACCTTGAGGGCATTATGCTCAGTGAAATGGCAGGCAGAGAAAGACACATACTGTATGATCTCATTTATATGTGGAATCTTTAAAAAAAGGAAAAAAACTCATAGAAAAAGAGATGAGATTGGTGGTTGCCAGAGGTGGGGTGGGAGTTTGGGTGGGGGAATTGGATGAAGGTGGTCAAAAGGTACAAGCTGCTATTTACAAGATAAATAAGTACTGGGAATGTAATGTACAATATGATGACTATAGTTAACACTGCTGTATATTTGAAAGTGGTTAAGGGAGTAAATCCTGAGAGTTCTCACCACAAGGAAAAATACACTTTTTTTCTTTCTTTTTTTTTTTTTGGTATCTATATGAGATGATGGATGTTAATTAAACTTATTGAGGTAATCATTTCACAACATATGTACAGTCATTATGCTGTACATCTTAAACTTATATAGTGCTGTATGTCAAGTATATCTCGATAAAACTGGAAAAAAAAGATAATGTTCAGGAATTCCCTGCTGGTCCAGTGGTTAGGACTCTGCACTTCCACTGCAGGGGTTCTGGGTTCGATCCCTGGTCAGGGAACTAAGATCCTGCAAGCCACACAGGGTGGCCAAAAAAAATTCCATTGTTTAGCTCCATTTACAGAGGGATATTTTCAGTGGGATAACTAAGTTTTACATATGCTATGTCAAATTATGCCTGATATCACTCCCTCCTGACACCAACTCGCTACCCTAAACCAAGAGATACCTCATCACTAGGGCCAATTCTAATCTTTGGAAGAAGGCATTAACCCCAAAACACCGGACTTGATGTCATCACATTTACTGTTTCACACCTCTGATACTTTACCTGAATTGCAGTGCCTAGCATTCTTCTACCATGTTCTGTGCTCTAATTCTTTGTCACCTTTCCAGGTCAGCAATCTTTTGGGGATTGGAGACCAGAATTCTTCTCAATTGTTGATTCCATGGTTGATCTCTCTGGCTGCCTATCTCTGATTTCCATTACCTGCAGAATTCACCTTTATTTGTTCTACAAGCCTCTTAAAGCTTTTGCTACCCTGCTTTTGGACTAATCTGAGATCAATTTTGTTGGATTTTCTAGATCTCTTAAACATTTTGTGCTGCCCATTTGAACTGGACTTCTTCCCAATCTCCCAGCAGACATTGCTGCCTCTGTTGTTGGAGGGTCTATATTACCTTGCAGGTCTAGTTCAAGGTCTGCATAAGCTTCCGCCTGGCTGTGGTCTGGATCCATACTAAGACTCTTCCAATGCTCCAAAAGGCCATTATCTACATACCTCAGATAATTTCACACATGTTTATAGAAATGGAAAGAAAGTATAAAGGAAGAGTCATTCTGAAGAGAGAGAAGCCAGTGAGAATCAAATTACAGCAGATTGCGTGAGACTGGGAAAGACCTGCTCCATGAATAGAGGTGATGATTAGTGTGAGTGATCTCATGAGGATGGTTAGAGATGAGTTTTTCAGAATAAATAAAATTGCATAGAGATTAAGGGATCATATTATCAATAAATAATAAATTCTACAAAGTAGAAATCTCTGAACAAAATAAAAAATAGAAGCTATCAATAAAAAGATAACTTTTATTTTATATATATATATATATATTTATTGGAGAATAATTGCTTTATAATGTTGTGTTAGTTTCTGTTGTACACCAAAGGGAATCAGCTGTCAGTATGCATATATCCCCATATCCCCTCCCTCTTGAGTGTCCCTCCATCCTCCCTATCCCACCCCTCTAGGTCATCACAAAGAATCGAGCTGATCTCCCTGTGTGATGCAGCAGCTTCCCACTAAGCCATCCATTTCACATGTGGTAGTGTATATATGTCAGTGCTGCTCTCTCACTTCGTTCCAGCTTCTCCTTCCCGCTCTGTGTCCTCAAGTCCATTCTCTACATCTGTGTCTTTATTCCTGCCCTGCCACTAGGTTTATCTGTACCATTTTTTTAGATTCCATACATCTGCGTTAGCATACGGTATTTGTTTTTCTCTTTCTGACTTACTTCACTCTGTATGACAGACACTAGGTCCATCCACCTCATTACAAATAACTCAATGTCATTCTTTTTATGGCTGAGTAATACTCCATTGTATACATGTACCACATCTTCTTTATCCATTCATCTGTCAATGGACATTTAGGTTGCTTCCATGTCCTGGCTATTGTAAATGGTGCTGCTATGAACATTGTGGTACATGATTCTTTTTGAATTATGGTTTTCTCAGGGTATATGGCCAATAGTAGGATTGCTGGGTCATATGGTAGTTCTATTTTTAGTTTTTTAAGTAACCTCCATACCATTCTCCACAGAGACTGTATCAATTTACATTCCTACCAACAGTGCAAGAGGGTTCCCTTTTCTCCACACCCTCTCTAGCATTTATTGTTTGTAGATTTTTTTTTTTTTTTGTAGATTTTTTGATGATGGCCATTCTGACCAGTGTGAGGTGATACCTCATTGTGGTTTTGATTTGCATTTCTCTAATGATTAGTGATGTTGAGCATCTTTTCATGTGTTTGTTGGCCATCTGTATGTCTTCTTTGGAGAAACATCTATTTAGGTCTTCCACCCATTTTTGGATTGGGTTGTTTGATTTTTTGATGTTGAGCTGCATGAGCTACTTGTATATTTTGGAGATTAATCCTTTGTTAGTTGCTTCATTTGCAAATATTTTCTCCCATTCTGAGGGTTGTCTTTTCGTCTTGTTTATGGTTTGCTGTGCAAAAACTCTTAAGTTTCATTAGGTCCCATTTATTTATTTTTGTTTTTATTTCCATTACTCTAGGAGGTGGGTCAAAAAAAATCTTGCTGTGATTTATGTCAAAGAGTGTTCTGCCTATGTTTTCCTCTAAGAGTTTTATAGTGTCTGGCCTTACATTTAGGTCTTTAATCCATTTTGAGTTTATTTTTGTGTATGGTGTTAGGAAGTGTTCTAATTTCATTCTTTTCCATGTATCTGTCCAGTTTTCCCAGCTCCACTTATTGAAGAGGCTGTCTTTTCTCCATTGTATATTCTTGTCACCTTTGTCAAAGATAAGGTGACCATATGTGCATGGGTTTGTCTCTGGGCTTTCTATCCTGTTCCATTGATCTATATTTCTGTTTTTGTGCCAGTACCATACTAAAAGATAACTTTTAAAAAAGAAATTGCCTGAAAATATTAAATGACACCTCTAAATAACTCTTAGGTAAAGGAGAAATTAAAACTGAAGTTATACAATAAAAGCGAAAAAAAGGAACCCCTGAAATTACAGATTAGTTAAAATATAGCAACAATGTCACATTACTTATCAAAACTTTTGGGATATAGCTAAAACCTTTTTCAGAGAAAAATTCAATGCTATAAATATTTATATGAATAAATAAGAAATATTGATCAATTATGAATTTATCTCAAGAAACAGAAAATAAAAGAAAGTAGAATAAAGGAATGTTCTAAGTATTACACTAAAATTAGAAACCACAAAGGAAAATATTGACAGGTTTGATTATCAAACTTATTTTTTAAATTATTTTTAAACTTCTAGAGAAAAATAGACCATCCATAAAAACAAAATACAAGTGACAAACTGGGAAAAATACATGTAACATGGCAGAGATATAATTAATACACTCAGTATGTACAAATATTTTTCAAATCAATAATACATGGGCTTCCCTGGTGGCGCCGTGGTTGAGAGTCCGCCTGCCGATTCAGGGGACACGGGTTCGTGCCCCGGTCCGCGAAGATCCCACATGCCGCGGAGCGGCTGGGCCCGTGAGCCATGGCCACTGAGCCTGTGCATCCGGAGCCTGTGCTCCGCAACGGGAGAGGCCCCAACAGTGAGAGGCCCGCGTACTGCAAAAAAAAAAAAAAAAAAAAAAAAATCAACAAACACTTCAATAGAACAATAAATGGGGATCAAACTGAAAATTCACAGAAACAGAAACTAAGAAGTTATTACAAAGATGAAAAGATATTAAATTCGCTGACAAAGAAATACAAATCAAAAGAAAAAGAAAATATTTTGAATCTATGAAGATAAGAATTTAAAGTCGAGATTTAGCCTGGAGGTTGCATGGGAATGGGGAAGTTGACACTCTTGTTTACTGTTGATAGAAGTGTAAACTGGTGCAGATTTTATTTTGGAAAGTTGATTTTGAATATATGTTTTGAAATTTAAAACTTGTATATTAACTTGTTCAAGACGGTGTCCTAAGCGAATGTGTTTATCTCTCATACCTGCCAAAATCTCACTGAGGGGATAGAAAATACATAAAAGGAAGTTCTTTGCCCGATGAAGAAACTGTAAATAAGAAACCTGCTGTCCAAAATCAAGGTCTGATACACAGCTGAGCACCACTCTCCCCAGTGATTTCTAGCAGGAACTCCAAGTTCATACTGAGTTGGAGTTGGGGAGTGCGTCATGGAATAGGATAATTAATTGTACTGTTTGTAGATAGAATACCTAGTGGAGACATTTGCATCCAAGTTAGATATGATGAGAAAAAAAAAATCTAAATAAAAGGGGAAGACTGCCAGCGAGATCACTGGAGTCCAAGAGAGAAGTTGAGTAGAACCCAGGGCAGCTTTGCAACCCCACAGCAGACACAAAGAGCAAAGGAAGCAGAGCAAGGGCAGGGGGTGAAACACACGCTAGCACTCTGATACCACATTAGGTCTTTCTTACTGCAGCAAGTAAGGGGCTTGAGCTTAGCTGGGCTTTTCCCACCTGTGCAATCTGCACTCACTCCAAAAGGAATGCTGTCTGTCAGCACATTCCTGCCCGCTATCCTATTCGGGGGAAGAGCTATGGTGGAACAGACCTTTAGGACTGTGGAGGTACCCTGGGGTACCTGGGCCAGCTTGAATGCTGCACAACCAAGTCTGTCATTGAAAAATATGCATGAACAAGTTAGAGTCCCCAGATAGTCAAAGCAAGACAAGAGCCTGAGAAAAGCTTTAAGATAAACAAAGCAGAGCAACCCATTCTAGAAGAAAGAGATATTTCGTGAATAGAAGAGACCATCTAAAAACTTCTAATTATTGTCCTCAGAGAGATTTAAAGGCACAAAGAATCTGCAAAAGATACAAAATGCCATAAAAATTTTTTTAAAGGCAGTTGAGAAAGGAAAGAGTTCTTGGAGATTAAAATTTTTTATCACAAAGGCTTACTTGAGAATTATAGGAATTACTTGACATTAGAGAACGAATTCATAGTATACACTATTAATATATTAAAGGAAAAGAACTTATGTTTCTCTCAATAGATGGGAACATTTGGATAAAATTCAAAATTCCTTTCTCATTTAAAAATTTATTATTGAATTAGGAATACAAAGAGATATGGTAAAACTCTAAGTTTTGACATGAGAAAGTGTCCATGATACGTTATTAAGTATGACTATAAAACTGAACATAAAGTGTGATCATGTAAATCAGGGTTTCCCAACATCAGCCATGTTGACATTTGGGGCTGGATAATTCTTTGCTGTAGAGGGCTGTCGTGTGCATTATAGGATGTTTAACACCACCTATGGCCCCAACACATCAAATGCCATTATCAATGTCACTTCTCTCCCAACCCAGCAGTGACAACCAAAAATGTCTGCAGACATTGCCAGATGTCCCCTGGAGGTCACAATCGCCTCGGATTGAGAACCACTAATATAGATGTAGGGATGAGTATGGCCCTATCTAGATCAAAGTCTTAACAATGATCTTCTCTGTGGTATGGGATTACAGATTTTGATCTCCTATGTAGTATTTCATAGCAGTCATTATTACTGTCAGCAAAAGAAATTCCAAGGAGACAAAAGGATGAGGCAAACCAATTTGTACCCGTTTCATAAGAAGTGGTTGGAAATAAAATCTGAATGTGTTATTCTGGGTTGAAGGCTAGAATCCAAACTGAGAGAAACTGGACCTGGGCAGACGGAACTGCTGTTCAGAAGAAGAACAGAAATAACTCCTGGGAAAACACACTCATGGCATTTTGCTAGGGACTTGTTCTCTGAAGAGTTTTGGTGTGAGATCTACCTCCAAGTTCTACCTTTCACTTGGAGAATTTGTCTGAGAGCACAGCTAGTGGATGCCTGCTGGGGAGCCAAACAGAGAAGGATCCATCTTGGAGTTCATGTGTCACCTTCTCCTTAGACTTAGATTTATGTCTTTTCTCTTCCTTCTTAGGTATATGGTCTGATACATTTTTCAATAACTTATGGGTTAGACTAGGGATTGGAGAATCAATCAATAAAATAAAATATTTATTGATGCCAAGTAAATGCCGAGAACCCTGGGTATCAAAAGTTATTCAACTGGGCTTCCCTGGTGGCACAGTGGTTGAGAGTCCGCCTGCCAATGCAGGGGACACAGGTTCATGTCCCGGTCCGGGAAGATCCCACATGCCACGGAGCAGCTGGGCCCGTGAGCCATGGTCGCTGAGCCTGCGCGTCCGGAGCCTGTGCTCCGCAACGGGGGAGGCCACAACAGTGAGAGGCCCGCGTACTGCAAAAAAAAAAAGTTATTCAACTAAGAGTGCCAATACAAGTAGGTCTCTTTCCAAAAAGTGAAAAACAACCCTATGGAAAAAGAAATACACATTTCTAAATAAATATAAAAAGAAGCTTGTGCTAAAACTTTAATCTTTTGTATCACTTTGTCATGATTTTGTAGGTGAAAAGATGTCTCAGAATAAGAAATTTAACTTTTTTGGCCTATTTTTTAAACTGATACAGTTCACATATCATAAAACTCACCGTTTTAACTGTACAGTTTGGTGGCTTTTAGTATAATCACTATGCTGTACACCAATACCTAATTCCAGAATATTTTTCATCACCCCCAGAAGAAACCCATATCCATTAACACTCACTCACCATCTCCCCTCTCCCTTCAGCCCCTGGCAACCACTAATCTGCTTTTGGTCTCTATGGATTTGCCTAGTCTGGACCTTTCATATACACGGCTTCTTTCACTTAGTATGATGTTTTGCAGGTTCATCCATGTTGTAGCAGGTATCAGAACTTCCCTTTTTTTAATGCCTGAATAATATTCCATTGTATGGATATACCTCATTCTGTTTATGCATTTATCAGTTAATGGATATTTGGATTTTTACTTTTTAGCTATTTTGCATAATGCTGCTGTAAACATTCATGCACAAGGTTTTTTAAATAAATAAATTTATTTATTTATTTTTGGCTGCTTTGGGTCTTCGTTGCTGCACGCGGTCTTTCTCTAGTTGCAGGGAGCGGGGACTACTTTTCATTGCGGTGCGTGGGCTTCTCATTGCGGTGGCTTCTCTTGTTGCAGAACACAGGCTCCAGGTGCACGGGCTTCAGTAGTTGTGGCACACGGGCTCAGTAGTTGTGGCTCACGGGCTCTAGAGCTCAGTAGTTGTAGCGCACGGGCTTAGTTGCTCCGTGGCATGTGGGATCTTCCCTGATCAGGGATTGAACCTGTGTTCCTTGCATTGGCAGGCGGATTCTTAACCACTGCGCCACCAGGGTAGTCCCTGGATTTTTTTTTTTTTTTTCCAAATGGAGAGTTCTGCATTTCTAAAGAGGAGATTGTTTTTTTTTTCAGTACATGGGGCCTCTCACTGCTGTAGCCTCTCCCATTGCGGAGCACAGGCTCTGGACGCGCAGGCTCAGCGGCCATGGCTCACGGGCCTAGCCACTCCGCAGCATGTGGGATCTTCCCGGACCGGGGCACGAACCCATGTCCCCTGCATTGGTAGGCGGACTCTCAACCACTGCGCTACCAGGGAAGCCCAAATGAGGAGATTTTGATTGAGCTTTTCAATGGAACATTAAGAATTGTGTAGGATGTGTGAGCCTTTCCCACAGACTGATTGGATCCTGCGTGTATTGACCCAGGCATGGGTTAGGGTGGGAGTGGGGGATTGGCCAGCACTGCTGTAATTACAGAGCCAGGGGTATACAATTTTTCAAGTTATGAACGCTGGTTTGCCCTTACGGACAGATTGCTCTGTACAGTACTGTGTGCACAGCTGCCCTCTACTGGAGAGAATGATAATTTGCCCAAGTTCATTGAAACTGGAATTAATTTCTCAAGTATTCATTTAGCATTTAACAAATATGACTATCTTGGGTTTTATGTTGAGCTTCAGGGACGCAGACATGGGGAAAACACAGTGCCTTCCCTCAAATAGCTCACAGAAAATTGGGGGAGACTCGTAAGAAAATCAGTGATTGCAGTACAGGGTTAAGTGCTATAATAGCGGTAGGCACAGACGTTATTAGATTACAGACAAAATATTGTTTATAGTCTACTTTGGCTTATTAACTGGTATGACCCCTGTTTAAAGCCTAATCTGACATAATTGTCCAAAAATTCTGTAACTTTTACCTTGGAAGTGGGGTTGACAGACAAAAAATACAAGACACCCAGTTAAATTTGAATTTCAGGTAAATATCACATACTTATACTGAAAAACTACTTCTTGTTTATCTGAAATTCAAATTTAACTGGGCATCCTGTATTTTTATTTGTTTATTGTTTGCTAAATCTGACCACCTCCCCACCATGATTTGTCCGAGGACTCCAGGGATTTAGTAAGTACAGAGGGGCCACTTTTGCTTTGGGAAGGCTATGTAGAGAAAAACCTGAGTGATCGCCTACTAGTGGACTGTCCTTTTCTGCAGCCGATGCGTCTGTCACTGCCAATGCCACTCCTGTCACTCCACTGTACCACTGAAACAGCACTTCCTGCATTACCTCTGCACCCTTGCTTATGTTCGTGATAGAGCCACTGATCATCTAGCTTCGTGGAGAAGTCTTTTTCTCCAGTTTTCTGTTCCAAGCTTGTGCTCCTAAGGTTACACAGCCCCATTGTAACTCTGGGGTAATCCCATACTGTCTGGAAGAGCTTCCACACTCAGGCCAGGCTGAGAATAGATGCTGGCCACTGTCACCACACTCTCTCTTCCTTTATACGGTGCTCATCCTTGGGGGTCCTTCAGGGAGTTATCCTTCCAGCATATCCTGGTGGGGACTATCTCAGTTCATCAGAGAAGTTTTATATTGACTCTAAAGTTAGTCAAGGCCTCCCACTCCTTGCTCTCAGGAAGCTCACTGGTTCTAGATTAAATGTGCACGTTTTCTCCCCAAAGTCAAGATTTTCACACAAGAGGGTATTGGGAGATGCAGCCATTTTTAAGTCATGGAAAATTTACCACTACACTCTTCCCCTAGGGAACGGGGTGCATATTTGTCTTGCAAATACAGAACTACTCAAGTGATTCTTTCTAGGTCATTTACTATATGGAGAAGATGCTGGAAACTTTTACATGGTAGCTTTCTTGCTGGGAAATTAATAATTAATCATTCAAGAGAAAATATCATTTCTTTGGATTAAAGTTCACAGCATTTGTTGAGTAGCTTTTTCAAGTGCCCAGTACTGCCCTGAAACTACAGTAATTAGCTTACAAAATGTCAAAGACCTGAACTTATGAAGGTTCATTGTTAGGTACTTAAAACTTTGACAAATAAACTGCCTCTACTTTTGGAATTTGGTAAGAAAATTACTTGCTCTTTTCAAATTTCCACTCAGTGTGGTACAGTGGAAAGGAGGTGGGTTTTAAGAGCCAAAGATCTTAGATTTGAATTCTTGCTCTATCGCTTATTAGCTGTATGTGCTTAGGAAATTCTTTCATCTGAGCCTCAGATTCTCCAACTGTAAAATGAAATTAACAGCATTTTTCAGGATTGTTGTGAAGATTACCTGAGAATATACGTAAAGGGCACAGTGTCTGGTAACATATACAAAGCATAGTGTCTGTCCAAAAATATTTACTGAAATTCTTAAGGACTAGAAAATATTCAACAGAAAATCAACTTGATCCAACCATTTGAAAGCATCATAAGTTAGTTTTATCTTGTCTCAGTGTTGGGGAAAGAAAGAGTGAGAGGAAAGAACAAACCAATATTCTTGATGCAAAGATGTTTTGGGTTAAAACCCAGTTGCACAAACAAACTAACCATGAAATCTATTCGGAAAGTGGCACTGTCTTTCTCTCTAGAAAGACACTGATTCTTTCAATAACCCATTCCTCTTCAATCTCATTTCACATGGAGTACAACGTGTGGGGAATAAGTGATTTCTTAATAGGAAGAAAACAATATTATTTACTTACAAATATTTAATAAAGTAATAGCTGTGTGACTTTGGGCAACTTACTTAACATCTGTGACCTCAGTTTCCAGAATCTCTGAAGTCCTTGCCAACTCTAAAACATGCTATTTTGCATGCCTGGGGTGTAGATTCCACTTAAAGTTCACCATTACCTTGGTAAAATCCTGCTCTTATTGCTAACCCTACAGCTTTTTTTTTTTTTTTTTGCGGTACGCGGGCCTCTCACTGTTGTGGCCCCTCCCGTTGCAGAGCACAGGCTCCAGACGCGCAGGCTCAGCGGCCGTGGCTCACGGGCCTAGCCGCTCCGCGCGGCATGTGGGATCTTCCCGGACCGGGGCACGAACCCGTGTCCCCTGCATCGGTAGGCGGACTCTCAACCACTGCGCCACCAGGGAAGCCCTTAAGCTTAACTCTTAAGCTTAGTGTTGGAACACTTAAAAAATCTTAAGAATAGCCTTACAAATCTTATTATTTGATTTATAAATGTAGTAAATTATAAAAATTACTCTAAAGGGCGTTTGTTAAACATTTAGTCCTATTTATAAACTTAGATAATCGAACTTATTCTTTGACTTGCACTTATAAATTTAAGGTACTCAGCATTTTTCCTATGTATTAGTTGTGTGACAAACTTTCCCAAGTATTAAATAATTTTTATAATGCTAAAAATTTAAACATAGGATGAGATTATAAACCAATAGACTGTGGCAAAAAGGAAGCAGGTAGAAATAGAAATTGAATTAGTTGCCAAGTGGAAGAAATGGCAGAGTTTTCATTTGTGACAATTAGAACGAACAAGTTCTATTATTATTTAGTTAACAAAAGTATCTGTACCTGCCAAAACACTAGAGGAGAACAAAAGAAAATGTAATCCATGTATCAAAAGATATAAAACAAACAAAAAACCCAACAAAAATGCATGAAAAATAGCATTAAAAAAAGATGACTAATGTCAGTTATACCTACAAAGGTTTTGCATCCCTTTTTAAAAAGAAATTAACAAGGAATAAAATTTAATTACACACTGTTTATTAAAAATAGGTAAACCAAATAACACAGAAAAGTAAAAGAAATAAGATGCAAATGTTAACAGTAAAAAGGAATAGCAATAATAATACCAATTAAAGCAGAATTTAAGGAAGAAAGAAACATTTAATGTGATAAAGAGATTCATCTTATTTTGAGAAAAGATCCAATATACATGAAAATATAATCTTCATAAAGCTTTATGTACTAAATAATATGAAGTGGCCATAAATTCAAGGAGAAATTGATAGAAGCACATTTCTCTGAGTGCACATTTCTCTGATTTCTTGGAAAAATCAAAAGGCAAAAACAATAAGTTGGAAAAAAAGAATTGAATGTTCTAAATAATGATTTGTAAGGTATGTGTATGCTAAACTTTGTACACTACAGAACACAGCAATAGGAACTTTATGAATATTAACACATTTTAGGCTACATAAAAAACCCCAATAAATTCCCCAAAGTTGCACAGATCATATTTTCTGACTGTGTTGTTATTAAACTGGGAAATAAGAACAGAAAAAACAACTTCTAAATCACTTGGAAATTTAAAAGGCTTCCAAAATAACTCTTGACATAAAATTAAAAATGTAAACGCAAATTATTTAGAAAATAACAATAATGAAAATACTATACATAAAAATTCATAGGATGAAGCCAATGTATGACCTCAGAGGCTGACTCAGTCTTTTTTTTTTTTCTTAAATATATTTATTTATTTTTGGCTGCGTTGGGTCTTCATTGCTGCGCGCAGGCTTTCTCTAGTTGCAGCGATCTGGGGCTACTCTTTGTTGCGGTGCGCGGGCGCCTCATTGTGGTGGCTTCTCTTATTGTGGGGCACGGGCTATAGGTGCGTGGGCTTCAGTAGTTGTGGCACATGGGCTCAGTAGTTGTGGCTCACGGGCTCTAGAGCACAGGCTCAGTACTTATGGTGCAAGGGCTTAGTTGTTCCGTGGCATGTGGGATCTTCCCAGATCAGGGCTCGAACCCATGTTCCTTGCATTAGCAGGTGGATTCTTAACCACTGCGCCACCAGGGAAGTCCCCAGACTCACAGT
Organism: Tursiops truncatus; assembly: GCF_011762595.2. Lineage (NCBI taxonomy): Eukaryota > Metazoa > Chordata > Mammalia > Artiodactyla > Delphinidae > Tursiops > Tursiops truncatus. The sequence continues at coordinate 23,673,095 of NC_047054.1, read as the reverse complement.
CTTAAAAACATTTTCTTAATATGAAAAATAAGATGAAAATAAACTAACCAAACCAAGAAGACAACAGAAAATAAATAAATCTAAGAAAATGATAGGGAATAAAACAAAAATTAATTTTTAGGTAATAAAAAATAAATGGTAGATTATTTTTTCTTCAGAACTTGAAATTCTTTAGATTTCAAAAAGGAAACAAAGATGGGAATTGAGGGACTAGAAACTAAAGTCATAGGTTTGATATAGTTATATAGTGTTCACAAGATAATTCTTTTTTCAGTTTCATTGTAGCACTCTATCTTTGTCCTTTCTATTCACTATTAAAAATAGTATCTATTTTTCCCCTACTGATTACATATGTTCATTGTATGAAATTTTGAGGTTAGAGAAATGCATAATGAAGAAAATAGTCACCTATAGCTCTGCAACACACTGACTTCAATGGAAATCACTTTTTTGCTTTTCTGATATTTTAAGTATGTAAGTATGCATCCCTAAATGTGAGTTTAGTTTTACCCATTTTGAACAGTATATAAATGGAAATTCACAGTATATATTCTTTTCTAACTTCTTTCCCTCAACGTGAAATTCATCTATGTTGCTGCATATAAGTGTAGTTGATTCTGTTTTCATTGCTTTTAAGTATACCAGTAGATGAATATACCACAATTTTTGTTGATGGATATTTGGGTTGTTTCCAGTACTATTATGAATGTATGGCTATTATGGCTAATATGGCTAATTATGAATAGTGTTGGTATGAAATTCTTATACATGTCCCTTGGGTGTAAAGTCCTAGGAGTACAGTTGCTGAATACCCTAATTCTTAAGTTTAAGAGGAGGGATAGGGTCAATGAACGAGAAAATGGGAAACAGATTAATTTTGAACTTTTGTTTATTGACAAAATAGATTAAGAGGAATAATAAAATTTTATTTCACATGGAATAAAACCGGAGCTTAAAATAATTTTTAGAAATAGCATTTTCCAGGCACATAAACATAAAGCTGTTCTTACCATTTTAGGGGAAGTCACATATCTGGGAATCTGATGAAGTTACAGAATCTTTTCCCACTAAATTGGACTTAATCATTTCCATTTTCATATAGCTTTTGTGTGTTCACATATTCCTGAAGCTCCTCTTTCAAGTTAAAACAAACATACAAACAAAAACCCTGCTGTAGACTGAATTTTAAAAAATTATCTACGATACGCTACATTCAAGTTGTAAAACACACTTAAAATGTGCCTTATGATAAGTGATTACTGGGAAATGGGATGGTGCATCATTTGGGTTCCCTGTTTCAAAGTCTTCACCCATGAATAGCGAAGGACGCTTCAGGCCTGCGACTGTGAAATTAAATGTAAGTGACTGGACTGGAGTAGCTGGATTCTATGATCTACACAGCCCTTGAATCTGGCTGTAATAGGCCATGCTATAATTAATGCAAGGAGTCTTTAAAATCTTGTCATTTTAGCTCCCCCAAACTTGGTGTGAAGTGTTTGCTACCTCCAAGCTCAAGCCTTCCAGCTAAGGCAGTTGGCTTTTAGCTGTAGAACATATATAGTTCTTTGAAAACTTTGTGAATTACAAAGTCATCAAAAAATGTACCGGAATGGCCCCTTCATTTAAGTATTGCGGATGCCTGGAAGCTTACTTAAGCAACGCCCACTCTATTCAGTTTTTTTTTTTTTTTTTTTTTTTTTTTTTTTTGCGTTACGCGGGCCTCTCACCGCTGTGGCCTCTCCCGTTGCGGAGCACAGGCTCCGGACGCGCAAGCTCAGCGGCCATGGCTTCCGGGCCTAGCCGCTCCGCTGCACGTGGGATCCTCCCAGACCGGGGAACGACCCCGTGTCCCCTGCATCGGCAGGCGGACTCTCAACCACGGCGCCACCAGGGAAGGCCCTCTATTCAGTTTTATGGAGGAGAACCCAGGCCTTCATCAGAGTCGAAAGGATATCAGTAGCAAGTATAGACCGTTCATTTAGTCATCCCAGAAACGTTTATCTAAGGCCTCCTATATGCAAATACAGTACTCGCTAAACACTCATTTCACGTTGGGACACCAACCAGTGTGCGGAGTCCTTCCGCCTCCCACTACCCCCTCCCCTCCCCGCTCCCCCTCTGGTTTCCCTCTACAGGGTCTCTGGCTCCGCCCACTGCGCAGGCGCAGACGTAACCTCTTGCGCGAACAGACGCCACCGCGTGCGCACACGTGCCTGAGGAACGCCCCTTCGTTCCTGAAGTTTCCTCAGGTGCCGGAGAAAGAAGTTCGGTTTCGTCTTGAAAATGTAGATTCTGAGGAACTGTCTGGGCAAAGAAGGATGCTCAAGGTTTGTGGGGAATGTGGCGGATGCGGTGAGGCGATTTAGAAGCTAGCAAGGTTTCAGGTTGAATTGAAGGGAGAATGTTAATGATCGTGAAGTGCAGGATTTGCACCCAAAGGTGCGGCCTCTGAGGGGCGTGGACGCCCCGACACTGAAAGTGAAATGTTATCTTCTCTCGGATGAGCTAGTTCGCACGCTCGCGCCCCTCTGCTGGGTTCCAAGAGCCACTGAAGTAGCCCGACGCCTGGGTTAGCAGCTAGGGACGCTGAGGCAGCGGGAGGGGAAAGCCCCACAGCTTGGCCGTGGCCTCGCCCCCGCCCCCTGGATCCTCGGTTCCCAGTAGCCCAAAGGCGGAAGGGGGCGCTTGGAATCCTCGGTGCCTCCGCGCGCAGCCTGATGTGGCCAAAGTTCTACTCATTTAGTTCCGGGCTGCGGACACTCGGGCGCGGCTTCTCGGGGTCGGGGGGTGGGGGTGGGGGGCTCCTGCTGGGCGCGGCTTCGCCGGGGACCGCCCACCCGGGGGCCGCAATGTCGGGCTTACGCGCGACACGCGGCCCCGGGAGCGCGGAGACTGGGAAGGCCGACCGGGTGACGGCTGGTTTCGCGGCGCCGCGAGGCGCTGAGCCGCCCGGGCCTCCCCGGCCGTCCACGCGCTGCGTCGCCAGCTAGCAGAGCCCGCGCTCACGCTGATGCCCGCCGGCGCTGGCCTCCCGCTGTCTCGCTGCAGGAGCGGGTGGTCGTGGGGGCGCTTGGGTAGGCGAGGGCGGCTCGGGAGCGGGGCGCGGGGGGCGTTGGGGCTCCGGCGAGGGGTGAGCAGCCCCGACGTGCGGGCGGACCTAACGCGCCCGGGGATGCGGCCGTCGCGTGTTCGGGGCGCTTTGGCCGTTGTAAGGGCTGAATGGAGGGTTTGCGAGGCTGCTTCGCCTCGTTAGCTCTTGACTCCTGGGTTCAGCTCTTTGAACGTCCTGAAACTTGTGGATCCCACGGTAGTGTGCGTGCACAAAACGTCTCCTGGCTGCCAGGTAGCTTAGTATGAGCCACTTACTAAACCCAGCCCTACTCAGATCTTTTAAGGCCGTTTCCATCCTTTCCATGCTTGGGGTTGAATTTACTCCACTTATTTGGAATGCTTGGTTTGGGGGTACCCGGCCGCCGTGGTGGCCGTGTGGAAAAAACCGTTTAGTAATGTTACAGAAAACGGAAAGGCTGAGGTTACTGGTAACTGTAAGGCTTTAAAAGATACCACAGTACCCTTCCACTTTTAAAAATTGGGGATTCCACGTGCATCGTGAAGCGTCCCAACTCTGTGAGTTCATTATTTGCTTTTGGGGCTGACAGATGAATATGGGACTGTTTCAAAGGACAAAGTCGACGTGGCACAAACTTATAATTTAAGTGTTTGAATTCCGTCTTTGACAGTGTGTTAAGCGTGTTTGTGTAGAGGGACTAGAAATAGTACAGGCTTTAAGTGTCCTTGAGTTCACATTTAGAAAATGGTTAATTTTATTTATGAGGTACTCTAAACAGGTTTTAGACTTCATTCAAAAGACATTGTTGATTGGAAAGGAGGGTACGTTTTAAGATTTGAGGCCCAAGGGGGATCGGAGGAGTGAAATCAGTGTGTAGAGACATTTTCAATACTGTGTCATTGCTCACTGTTTTAAAAGCTTCTAATTAAAACAAAAACAACTCTACTTTTTTGCTCAGATACTTAAAAATCCCAACCTTACCCAATCATAAAGATGTCAGAATTTGGAAAGAATGGCTAAGTGTCTTGAATACCCATGCACATTTTCTTTTTAAAAATGTATTGAAGAATTCATATGACTAGGGAAAAATGGGAATTATCCGTAGAGGTCAGCTGTTGAACAATAGGAAAAATAGCATAACTTTTATTTACGTTTTCTGGAATTTTAACTCTAGTGGCTAGTGATCATTTCACCTTTAGTGTATTTTTCAGCCGTTTTTTATTTTTATAGTTTAATATGTTAAAAATGTTTTTACTATTTCACAGTATATACGTATGGAATCATAATGTTGTACACCTGAAAGTGATATGTTACGTCAGTTATAGCTCAATATATGTCAATTATTTATAAAAATTACAGAAGCAGTAAAGTATAATTATCGTACTTTTATTAATGAAATATTATTGTACTTTTACTCAAGAGCAAGTTACCTGAGGATCACTTTTTCTCTCAGTACACCAACTAGTGTACAGGGGCACTTGTAAATTATAAAGTTATGTTTTATTATGCTGAAGGATATACTGTACCTGGGTTGCAAAATTTTTAATTTAGGGGAAACAGTCACCATTTTCACAGTACTTGAAGATTAATTTTAGAAAACTGGCAATTAGGAGTTTTGGTAAACGTATTACTTTGGTTTGCTTTTGCTGTGTTCCTATTTCTTTTCTCATTTATTTAAAAACATCTGTGCTTTCACGAAGGATGATTTGGGGGTTTGAAGTGCCTGCATGGTTTTCTGTCAGATCAAAAACCGTGATTGTGTTGCACAGTTGGAATTGGTTTTCCTCTAAATCTTACCGTTTTTTCAGTTCATATTTTGTTACTTATCCTTATTTATCAAAAAGTAACTTCTTTTGGTTCAACAAATATTTCCAGAGCACCAGTGTTCTATTTATTGATCTGATATGTTTATAAGTGATATTCTAGGGTAGTTGGTTTTTACTTTGTAATGCTTTGGTTTTTTATGGAATTTATTTATTTAAATATATTTTATTTATTTTTGGCTGTGTTGGGTCTTCGTTGCTGCACGTGGGCTTTCTCTAGTTGCGGAGAGCGGGGGCTACTGTTCGTTGCGGTGCGCGGGCTTCTCACTGCGGTGGCTTCTCTTGTGGAGCACGGGCTCTAGGTGCGCAGGTTTCAGTAGTTGTGGCGCACGGGCTTTGTTGCTCCATGGCATGTGGGATCTTCGCAGACCAGGGATCGAACCCGTGTCTTCTGCATTGGCAGGCGGATTCTTAACCGCTGTGCCACCAGAGAAGCACTGTAATGCTTTGTTTTCTAAAGTTAGTTCAGTAGTAGAGTTAGATTGTCAGAACTTAACTTTTTTAGAAGTATCTCTATTTTATGAGGTGAGGTAAAGTTGCACAACAAGCTAAGCAAAGTTTAGAAAATTTTAAACACATGTATAGAATAAATTTGATGATTGCTTTAATGAGCAAGTTTGCCTGTTAAGATAGTCCCTGAAGTCTGGTAGCAACTCTGTATGCTTGGAATGTATAATCCACAGAATGCAAAGCCTTTGTAATTACTGCTCTTCAAAACTAATGATAGCTGCTCCTGAGGGTCTGCCTTTAATTACAACAGCTGAGACTCTGGCAAAGCTGCAACTACAGCTTTGGCTTTCAGCAGTGCGGCTGTGACTATATGTGGACGATTAAATCCTTATCAGAACCTAATTTTCCTTTTTGGATAGCTTTGGTAGTGCTTATTAGACCCTAGATATACAAAAAATATTTCGATTTTTAAGTTTCTCTGAGAGGTTTACTGTAATTCAACTTGAGGATTTTGAGGGCAATAATGCAATAGAGAAAATCACTGATTTGAGTATCTAGCTTGTCAGAATGGAAATCTAAAATCTCCTATGGGAGCACACACGCCTCAAGATGGGGAAATACTTTCCTTTTGCCAATGAAGCTAAAACAACATTTCCTTTACACTTTTCTAAGCATAAGCTTGTTAGCACTGGTATATTTACAGGTTGAGCAGCAAGACTGCAAAGTGTGGGCGGGGCCGGGGGGATGAAAATGACTAAATGGCATTTTTTATATTAAATCAGGGACCATTATAATTCTCTCATTTAGAAATTCTTAACTTGGGATAAATGGACTTCAGTGATTACTTGAAGCCCCTAATTCTTTGCAAAAAATGAGTAAATTGTGTTAATTTTTGTTGAGGAAAAGACACATGGCTTTTTCAGACTTTCTAAAGGGTATGAGACTCCCTCCCCCCAAAACAAATTTAGCAACCATGAGAGAGGTTGTTTTTAGAAGAATCCATTTGCAGTTTTATAAACTGAAATAGCTAGTTTGTAGCAGAGCTAAGGCCTCAAGCCTAGGTTTTTGACTGACAATCCTTTGCTTTTTCCATTGATCCACATTTATTGCATCTTGTAGTGACCTCTTTTTTGATAGGGCAGTGTCCTGTACTCTGTGACTTACAAGTAAAGCCTTGTTTAGAGAGATCTTTAAAGCTCACATAAGCATTTTAATGCTTGATCTCAACAGAAACCATGAGCAAAAAATAAATTGTCATTTGTAAAGGGAGATATGAACAAATACTTCTTAATATAGATGAAAACATAACCTCAATTTTGTGCCATTAGTATAATTGAACAAATCCAAAAAGGACAAAGCTTTTATAAAGTCAGATTCTTTGCGAGTAGAATTGCATATTGTAGTGGTGGTCGGGGAAGTCTGTAAGCCCTTTGAGCTTGGAGTGATAATCTTACTTAAGGTTTATACATCCTTTACATTCTCTGAGGTGTGTTTGTGTGACATCATATTTAGCCAAGGAATAGGAAGCAACTTCAATGAACCGCAAAAGACCAAGTTTTAAAAGCTCCACAAAGCCATCTTCTCTCTGTCTCTAGAAGACCCAAATGTTATGTTTGCAGGTGTCTTTCAAGCCCATTCCAATCAACTAAACCTACTATTTTAGTTTCTCCAAAGTTACTGTTTGCCTACCCATCTGAGGTATTTAGCCCATACAAATACAAGCGCTTTATATATGCTTGTTCTCTCTTAAGGCTGGAAAGAGAATAGGGCTTTACAGGTCAATAAATAGTGTATCTAGTTGAAAAAGAATGGAGGAATGTTAGATGATTAGTATTAAACTCTAAAGATTAAAAAATTACACCTCCTTATGTGATTAAACATGCACCGATAATAGCCAACACTTAACATAGCACTTTTATAAAGCAGACATTTTTCTACATGTTGTGTATATTAATTTAGTTAACCAGTACAACAGGAGAGTGTCAATTAACTGAATTAACTGAGTTGATATTTATTAGTTTTCCTATTTTTATATATGAAGAAACTGGGGCACAGAGATTAGGTAAGTGGTCCAAAGTTGCACAGATAGTAAGAGGCAGAACAGGATTTGACCAGGTGATCTGGCTTTACCAGACTGCCCTAAAAATATTTATTTCTGATCTATGGCATAAGTTAAATAATTTTCCTCTAAAAACAATCTATCTGAGCCACTTATGCTAAATTTGCTGAGTCTGAAGAAAAGCTAATGGTACATTATTCTGTCTTGGTCACCTTGATATTTATACACTATCCAAAAGTGGCATTGAAAGTCTAGTAAAAGAATAGCATCAACGAAGTCAAGAAAACTGAACCAAGTTCATTCTCTGTCTAAGGTGCTGTGACTCGTATTCTAGTTCCTTTTTTTCTGAGAACTCGATAATATTCAAGGTTTGCCTACAGGTTTCTTTGAAGTCTTTTTAAGTTTCCAGTCTATCTACTTGGTGTTATACCCACCAGGTGTATTTTAGTATTTTAGACATTGCATGATTAAACGGCTTCTACAGAATTTTGAGAAGCCTGTTTGTTACTAGAGTTAGGTAGAGTCTTAAAATGAATGAGATGTTATAAATAGACATATTATGATCTATTCTTTTTTATTGAAGTATAATTGATGTATGACTGTGTAAGTTACAGGTGTACAATATAGTGATTCACAATTTTTAAAGATTATACTCCAGTTACAATTATTATAAAATATCGGTTATATTCCCTATGTTGTACAGTATATCCTTGCAGCTTATCTTATACCTAACAGTTTAATCCCCTACCCCTGTATCGCCCCTCCCCTCTTGCCTCTCCCCACTGGTAACCACTAGTTTGTTCTTTATATATAAAGATCTATTCTAATGTTAGTAAATATGCACATTTATTAGTCTGTTGCCAATACAAAAGAAGATTGGATAATTGACAGTTGTTACCTTCTCAAATTTAAATATGGGGAAAAATGACTAATTTTTAAATGAACATTCTGCCTCTTCATGAGAAGGATGTATAATTAGATAAATTTATTTAGGAATTATAATTGCATATTATTGTTTTCTGGGCATGACTCCGTTACAAATATACATAGTTCAATATTAATTATGTTTAAAAAAATTTTTGTACCTTATTTTTCTGGCCTCAGCCATACATTTACTTTTAGGTTCAGTGGACATATTAGGTGAATAATGATTGGTAGCTATATTTTCCATACCAAGATGTGTAGAAAATTAAACTACTGTTGAATTTTTTGGACCTATACAGAAAGATAGCCTAATATTTTTAATGAGCTTAATATTTTTAATTTTAATGAGCTTAATATTTTGAATATTTTTGATGAGAACATCTTGAATACCAAGAATGATTCAGTGAACAGTTCATTGATCTTAGAGGGCAATCTGACAAATACTCTTGGTTTTTAACTAGAAAACAATCCAGTGCAGGAGGAAAAGCTGATTCAGTCCTAGTTAGACATTTATCTAGCAATGCCTCATATGTTACCGATACAGTTATTTTTCCTACATAAATAAAAATGAATTGTGTGGATTTTAGATCTGACCGATTTAATTTAATTTAATTTTTTGAATTTTATTTTATTTATTTATACAGCAGGTTTTTATTAGTTATTTATTTTACACATATTATATATACATATACATACATATTATACATCTATTTCATACATATTATACATACATATACATACATATTATACATACACATACATATATGTCAGTGTCAATCCCAATCTCCCGATTCATCCCGCCACTTTCCCCCCTTGGTGTAGATCTGACCAATTTTAGAGATTACTTTGCTGATAGAGAAGGTAACTGATAAGCTTTCTACAAGGATTAAATAGGGTGCTCTTATTCTTTCTCTTCCAAGGGTATTATGTTTTTAATCCCCTTGAAAGTTGTATGTCATTATCATTAATCATTTGATTAGTCCTTTTGTATTTCCCTAATGTCTTTTAAAAAGTCTCACAGCCATAGTAGATTAGCTGCTAATCTTATCCCCTTGCTTTTACAACAATTCCCTAATTCCTTTTGCATGTTATTTCCACCTGCTGAGTAGAGAATGCACTCAGCTTGGGGTTATATTGATTGATTGATCTAGTCTTCATCTTTCACAGCCTGGTAACACAATTAACTTCCATATTTTACATCCTTCCAGCAACACCTCTAATTTCCAGGATTTTGGCCAAGCACTCATCTCTCTGTTTATATCTGCATAGGGAGGACAAGAAGTGACTTTAAGCAGGCAAGGTGGCAACTTTCTTGCTGTTGTCATTTGCTTTTCACTGTGTTTACAATACAGTGAGTTTCAGTAATTTAGAGGAAGGCATTCTTAGCAGTAGCAGTTACTTTCTCTTTGTGTTTGTCTATAAATATTATAAAACAAGGTTGATATGGAGGATAAGGGTAGATAATCCATTTACGTAATCCAGGTTATCTTCCTTGTTATGGAATAGGTTGCAAGTTATCATTTGCTAATTTACTCCATGGTTGAGTGATTCTGTTTAGGTCAGTCCAGTCAGAATTTGGGCATTTGAGAAGATTGAAGGAAGGACTAAAGACTGGAGGATCGAGTTAGTGAAGAGTTGATCTGTTTTCTCACCTTTGTAGCCACAATGACCTTGACCTCTTTGTGGAACCTGACCTATTTTTCTCAAAACTTCTAGACCCTAAAGGGAAAGGAACCAGGGGACCCTGAAGCCTTGGGGGCCCCTTAACCTTAATTATCCCCCTGTTGAAAAGCAGCTGGACTAGAAGTACTCTTTCCCATAGCCTAGGCTCTTGGGATAGTCTGTAAAGCATGTAAATTACTTTTAGCTTTACTGTCACTTGACTATGTATAATTAGGTAGATACAGGCTTTTCCTTGGGCCCAGAGGGAGAGCCTGCGCCAAATTTTTAGAGAAGTCCATCCACATGGGACAGAATATTAAAACAAGATTCGGATTTCTGAGTCAGAACAAAATCATGGAAATGTTTGAGGACTAGTTTTTGCTTCTAGTTTAGGAAATCCCTCATATTGGAGTTTCATTGATCCAACATAGACAACTGATCGTGGGTTATCTTGATAAAATTGTTAAATGACACATAGTTTAAAAAGTAATCTCTCTCTTGCCTGTTCTATTTGCCCTGAGGGCGACAGACTAAATCCCAGCAATAAATATAAATGAGTAAGTCTTGAGAAATGTGCTGGTAATCCTTAGACGTTCCCTTTGTGGAGTGCCCAAATTTTATTGTGCCTGACCATCTAGATTGGGGGTTCTCAAAATGTGGTTCCTGGACCATCAGCATCACCTGGGAATTTATTAGAAATAGAAATTTGGGGGCCTCAGCTCAGACATAATGAATTGGAAACTCTGGAGATGGGACCTAGGAATCTGTGTTTTAATAAGCCGACCAGGTGATTCTGATACATGTTAAAAGCTGGAGAACCACTAATCCTAGATCATCAGGGATAACGTGGTTTTTTTGCTTTGTTAGTCCATTGCTTCAATATAAATACCAATTACTCATGTGGGTATTACTGCCTATGTGTACTCCAAGAATAGGCAGTTTGTGTTATTAGTATTGCATTGAATGGTACCCAAAATAAAATTGTTGGTGGCTTTCAGAGTTCTTTTCTATTTCCTTGTCTTTTCATCCTGCTGAGTGCCTGGAACAAGGTAGCTGCTTGTTATATACTTGTTAAATGAATAACTGTCTCCCTTCCCTTCCCAGAAAGCAAAACCACATTCTTTTAAAATTTCTTTTGGATTCTTTCTCTGCAGGAGCATTAAGTCTGAAAGTGAGGTTCCCAGTTAAGAGCATTTCTTTCTCCTAATAGTGATACTGGTTGAAAGAGATTGCTAATACTAAAAAGAAAAAGTGAAAGAAAGGAACAGTTGTTAACGTAGCTGATTGGATGCTTTCCTCAGCATTATCTACCAGTAGTTCTCAAACTTAGCTTACATCAGAATCACCTGGAGAACTTGTCCAATCACGATTGCTGGTCCCAACTCCCAGAGTTTCTGATTCAGTATGTCTAGGATCTGGCCAGAAGATTTTCATTGCCTGTAAGTTTCCAGGGGATACTGATGCTGCTGGTCTACGGACTGTAATTTGAGAACCACTGCCCTTGGCTCACGAAGACCAGAAATACAGGTAATTTCATGAATGTGAATGTTAGTTCCTGGTGCTTGCACACCAATGATCTGTAATCTGTAAAAGTATATATACTTGGATAGCAAACTTACTGAATATTTTTTTCCAGAGGTCTCTGTTTAGGTCTTCTTTCTCAACATGAGACTTTTTTTTCAGACTTCTTTAAAAACTGATTTAAAACTCACCTGCTTAAATAATTGAATTTAATTGAGTGGAATAGATTCTTTACCCAAATCTTGCCACACTGATCACTTCGTTTCTCTGCTTTTCATCTCACGATTTGTCAAGAGTTTAGCTAAGCTACTGCATGGTATTGCTGCCTCGACATTCATTTGGTTTGGCCAAGCAGCCTGAGGTGACCTTAAACTGACACTAGCCCCCTCATGCAAGTGCATGCCCTAAATAGTAGCCCTCAGAGTCACAAGCACATGCAGGTTTCTGATAGAACTGCCCCGACAGTCACCTGTCCCCATTGCCTTCCCCTTTTGTGCCCATGTGGCTTACCAAAACCCTGCTCTTTTGGTTTGAATTGATCAATGCAGGCTTAGCCCAGGAACCCCAGAGCACTTCACACACCTACCCTGATAAAGGTGTGTGCTTCAGGTCCTGCTTCTTTCTGTCTGCACTCTGCCTTGACCTCCCCATGTGGTTTCTTGAGGTGTGTCAAGTACTTCCGTTAGGACCTGTGAATAATAAACTTCTTTATTTCATTTCCTCTTGTGATCTGTTGTTGAACCTTGGCTTACCACCCGGCACCCTGTGCTCCACTTAATAAGTGTTGATTTGACAAATTCATAACAAGCTTACCTAGTTTTCCAAAGTAATTTTATACGCAAACATGTGTTGCTTGTTTATCTTCTGGAGTTGATGTTTGTTCCTCTATTTTCTGTTCTCTAATACAACTTCCTAAAGAATGGGAAAGTTGACATTGCTTTCGGATTTTTTTCTCACAACTAAACAGTTTTCTAGACTTGATTCCTTGTCACTTGAATTCTTACACAACATGTTCTTAGCATCTCCTGAAACAGATTAAAATGAAATGGAACTCACGCTTTTTTCCCCTAACTCTTTTGTAAGCCATTTTTTCTTGCTAAATTGTTCTAAAGAAGAAAATCTGAAATAGATCAACGAATACAGAATTCTTAAGTTTATTGTTGTTGGGTTTTTTGGTTTGTTTGGTTTTTGGGTTTTTTGGCCACGCCATGCAGCTTTTTTTTTTTTTTTGCGGTACGCGAGCCTTTCACTGTTGGGGCCTCTCCCGTTGCAGAGCATAGGCTCCGGACGTGCAGGCTCAGCGGCCATGGCTAACAGGCCCAGCTGCTCTGCGGCATGTGGGATCTTCCCGGACCGGGGCATGAACCCGTGTCCCCTGCATCGGCAGGTGGACTCTCAACCACTGCGCCACCAGGGAAGCCCCCGTGCAGCTTGTATGTGGGATCTTAGCTCCCCAACCAGGGATTGAACCCAGGCCCTTGGCAGTGAGAGTGCAGAGTCCTAACCACTGTATGCCAGGGAATTCCCCAGAATTCTTAAGTTTAATAAAAACTTTAATTGAATGTTTCAGCCATACCCACACAGATCAAATGCATACATCCTCTGCAGATTCAAGTCAGAGTTTCTATACTAGATAGGTTCTAGTAGAGGAAAAAAGTCTTGAAGACGCATCTAGTTTTTCTCTTAATAGAGTATCTCCCGTGAATTTGTGGAAAGGCTTTCCAGATCAGTACCTTCTTTGTTACAACCTGTGGTTGGTGTTGCTCAGTAATTTCACTGTCCCCATACCAGTTTTTTTCCCCTATTCCAGGGGTTTTGTTCGCCACTGTTTTGCTATTCCAGAAAGCCTGGATCAGCTCTGCAGGTGTCTTTATGTTAACATCCTTCCTTGAGCAACTTTCATGATCAAATTAAAAGAAAATTGGAAATGTTTATATTCTTATACATACTTGTTTTTTAGACATGCCAGTCAAATTAATTTACAAGTTTGCTTCAGATTCTTACTGATGTATTGACTTAAAAATTATATTTTAACTTACTGTAATTATAGTAGATATACAGATGCCACTAATCATTAACTTCCAAATATACATATTATCCATATAAGTATTACTAAATATTTCATACCATTTTTGATATTTTTTTAAAAATGAATTTATTTATTTTTGGCTGCGTTGGGTCTTCGTTGCTGTGCGCGGGCTTTCTCTAATTGTGGCGAGCAGGGGCTACTCTTTGGTTGTGGTGCGCAGGCTTCTCATTGCAGTGGCTTCTCTTGTCGAGCATGGGCTCTAGGCACACGGGCTTCAGTAGTTGTGGCACACAGGCTCAGTAGTTGTGACACACGGGCTTAGTTGCTCCGCGGCATGTGAGATCTTCCCAGACCAGGGCTCGAACCCGTGTCGCCTGCATTGGCAGGTAGATTCTTAACCACTGTGCCACCAGGGAAGTCCCAGTTTTGATATTCTTATGTGACTGCCAGCTCACATTATAGGATGAACCATCACTATCAAATTGCTCAGAATTTCTACTTCCTAAATTATTTGGCATTTCATTTTTATACGCCAGTCTCTCATCCTTATTACATTGATACTACATGACTACGCCTACCCCCGACTGTTTTTTTTATATTGTATCCTTTTATTTATTGGGTCTCTTGGGCAGTGACACTTCATTGAAGCACTTGAGTAAAACATAGGCAAATTAGTAAAGGATAAGATTTTCTTTTGTTTATACACTGAGTTTTAAAATGTGTAGTAATGGTATTTTCAAAAATGGATCTAAATGTCTATTTTAAATACCTTTTTGTATTCTTGAATGTTTAACTTGGAGAAAAGAAAAAATCTAGAATTTGAGGTCAGTCCAAAATTTTGCTGGATGTTTTCACTAATAAAAAGTACATTATCTTAAAAAATGTGTAGCATTTTAATGTATGGCTTAGTAACATATAGATATTACCATGTAATCAATAGTATTATCCTGAAGTCAAAGCATAAGTAATAATTCAGTAATATCCTGAAATGAGGGCATAAGTAGTATTATCCTGAAATCAACATATAAACGTGAAGCTAATTATAACAAGGTACCAAGATTTGGACTAATCATAACGGTGCATATAATCAGAGTTAAGGTTTAAATGCCTCTAGAAAGAAGCTTAAGAACTGGTTGGGATAGCATAGTGGTTTAGAATCCAGACATCATGCCTGGACTTGAAAACCAACTTCACAGTTGGGTAACCTTAGGCAAGTGTTTTAAACTTTCTGAGTCTCTGTTTTCTCATCAGGAAAATGGGAATAATACTACAATCAATGAAAATTAAATGAGATACTGTATATAAAGTACACAGAGCATGGCATGTATCACAACTGTTTACAATGACTGTTAACTAAGATTTTGGTATAAAACTAGCAATGTTGTTTAGTGTTTTGTGCTGTATATGAAATCCAAGAGCCTGCTTATGTGCTGTGTCACAGTGTCGTTTTCCCTACTAGGTGGCTAGTGGTGAGCTGATTCTGAATAGCAGATGAGAATGTACTGAAGGGAAAGAGAAAGACTTAAGTGAGAAAAGAGGAATGAGAGAGGAGAAGAGAATGCAAGGGTGTAAGAGAGAAGGCACTGAGACATGCAGAAAATCAACCCCTCCTTCCCCCCAAATGAAACAGGAGTGAAAGGCCAGCAGAAATCAGGAAGAAAAAAGTGGATGAAGAGGTGATTCTGGAAGGAGCTTCTGACTGTACATATTTCTGCCTTTTTGTTTTTTTGTAGACATTCCTTTGTCATTTTTCATGTATGGACTGAGTCCTGATCATAACCATATGATGGTACATTCCATTGAAGAGTGGTAAGTATTTCAAGTAATGGCTTCACTACTGCTATTACTTATAGTATTTACTTTTTTTTAACCCACCTGGGGTAAGCTCTTCCACTTTATGATTGCCATAAATAATTGGCAATAAAAAAATACCTGAAGAATCTGTGTATTTTTTCACTAACTTTATAAGGAACTATAGTTGGTGCTGGAGATAGAAAAATGGGTAATATAGTCCGGTGGAGAAGACTGGCCCATACAAAACTGACCTTAATTTAGCATAAGTATTGAATTTTTGAATCAGTTGGCAAGTCAGGCCAGTATGCAAATATTGCTTAGAACATCTGTGGTAATCAAAGTTTGGAATTGTCTTTTGAACCAGTACATACGCAGAATGAGAAACAGTTATTTGGTATCCAGATTTTTTCATTTTTATGTATTTTTAATCAAAAGTGGTATTGCCACATTTGGTCACCCACATACTAATCAGATGGGTTTTAAATGATATTTAGTTGATTCTAAAAACAAAACATCTCAGAGGATAGAAAGTGAACCAACTGTTGACATTTAATAGAACACAAGTGCCATAGTCATAGACGGAAGTACTCTAGGCAAATACTTTTTCTTAGTCACTTGAAAGTTAGTGGAGGGATCAGGGCTGTTTAACTTATGAAGCTATCAAACTTTAATGGCATCAGCTTGCATACAGTATACAATTTCTTGCATATACATGGAACTACAGAGAAAATGTAAATAAATAGAGCCTGAAAGTGGTAGAGAGAAGGGGAGGTAGTACAGTTTACAATATAGCCTTAAGCCTTACTGAAACACAGATGAGAAGAGTAAAGCTTAGGAGCAGACATTTAGTGAGTGGTAGAATCAGGACAGGAAACCCATGTCTGCTGATATCTTGTATACTGTGTCATAAATACTGGTGAAAAAATTCTTTTTCAAACCAGTTCCATAAAATTTAGAAGGAAAGTGAGAAGTTGGATTAAGTCACAAGAGGGTGAGCTCTCTAGCCAGGTTACCCTCAGCTACTTGTAACTGGGGCTGACAATTTAGATTTTTTTCCCTTATATTTTAACTGGTCACTGTGATTAGTTCTAGACTTTTTTGCATTTGGGGAAAAATTGCTTTTTCAATCTTAGTAAAGTCTTCAGAACAAATCTGAGAGCTTCTCTTGGATTTTTACTTGGTAACATTCCATAATATCACCCCAAGGCAGTAAGATTTTATTCTCCCCGAATAGATCACCCCAAGGCAGTAAGATTTTATTCTCCCCGAATAGTTCAAGTTAGTAACGTTTTACTATAAATTTCTAGGAGTTTAAAGATGTAGTGCATTCTAACGTAAGGTATTTTCTTTTGATACAGCGTGTCTTTCTGGGGAAGTGGTTGATTCGGGCACTGATTTCAGAAGCACACAGTTCTGCTTGTCTAAAATCTTTTAAACCTAAGTAAAACAAGTATGAGAAGAGCAGAGCTGTTCTCTTGGGGGTTGTTGCTTTGTCTTTTCTTTCTTTTGTTTTTTTTTTAAATCTTCCTTGTTTTTTTTCTTTAGTGAGTCCAGGTACCTACTAGAATTACTGTGTAGCTGTTAAAAGCCCTTGTCTTGATTTAGAATAATGCCCTCCAGGGAACTAGGACTCAACAGATGACTCATCTTCTCCAAAAGGATTTGATAATCTCCACATGGTGCTCTTTCTAAAAGATTCTGAGATTTGGCAATGGCAAAGTAAACATGATGAGTGGCAAAGAAATGATAAGATAGACCTAATGGCCATGTTTAATAAAATTAGAAGCAAAATAAAACTATTCTTGAACCTCCTTTGCTATTTTATTTCTAGTTTTCTATTAACTTTATGTGAAGAGGGTGGAGGTGATCCAGAAACATTTTTTATTTAATAACTTCCACCTTCTGTGTATAAGACTGAGGGGCAGTTTAAAAAGAACACAACAACTTTATGATTATCATTGTTCTGCATTTAGGCATTCCAGATGTCCCTCTCTCCTCCAGAGCTCCAAGTCACCTATAGCTAAACCTCTAGTTAAAGAACTTGAGAGAACTAAGAATAGAACTTTCTAAGTTACTACAATGAAGTCGAGCTTTCTTTAAATGTGTATGTTCACAAAGCGTTGACATTAAACCTTTTGAATAATCTCTATATCTAATGCGATATGTGACACACAATAATGGTTTCATGGATGTTGAATCTGAAATCAATAAGAACAAATGGTCTGATGCTCAGCCAGGTGCTCCTGCCCAAATTAATGGACAAATAAAGGTCCATAACATTCTTTAAGTGAAAGAAGGCAATTATTTAATAGAGGGTTTTTTACTGATAGCAGCTTAGGGGCATTCTCTGCCCCTTCAACAAAATTTGGTTTCAAGTTTCCCAGCCCATGACAAACAGTATATTGTTTGACTTTACCTCTCTAACTCCCCCCACCTCAATTCAAGAGACATTTATTGAAAATCTGTTTGTATGAAGTTAGGTGTTAACCTTTGAGTCATTAAGCTATACTTTTTTTTCATCTGAGCCTTTTTGCTTCTCATCATACAGATCATAATCCTTTACTCTCTAATGGTCAGTTCAGCTTGACCAGTGGGAGATCTTCTAAAAATCCTCCAGTATTCATGTTTTCCCTCTTAGTGTTCTATGTGTTTATTGTGACCTCAGAAGGGATTTCTCCTTCCAGTTTTCTGTCATCATCCAATTCCTTTCCATGCGCCTGGATCTTTTTGCTCTTGGCCTCCTCAGTGTAGTGCTTCATTTCTGCTTGGAAACGCATTACCAGAAACTGCCACTCTTATGGGACTGCAGACGTTCTCTTAACCTTTTTGACTACCATCTCTTTCTTCCATGCCTCCCATTTCATCTCTCCCCTGCTGCTTTTTTATCTTCACTATAATCTCTACCCCTTTCACGGTTGTATTTTTTATCAGCCTCTTGGCATACTTTGTATCATTATTGAAGCTGGATTTGCCCATGGTCACTCATTCCATTTCATTAATAATTTTCCTAACATTCTACATTTCCTTTCCCCTGAAATGCCTAGCAGTGCTAGAGAGTATCATGATTAATTCTTCTGTATCCAACTTGACTTTTTTTATATTATGTTCTCAATTAGGGATCTAGTCTTGTTTCCTTAAAAAATAACCATTTATGTTGCCACCATTTAATAAATAAGCCATCTCTTTCCTAACAATTTGACACCTTTATTATGTATTAATTTTTCACAGATACTTCGATTTATTTCTGGACTCTGTTCTGGTCCTGCTGTCTATATATGTCCTGAGCCAATACTTCATCATTTTGATTATAGTAACATTATAATAAATTTTAATAACAGTTAAGGATATTGGCTATTCTCAGGCAGTTACTTTTCTGCATGCATTTTTTTAATGGCCATATTATTTTATTGATTGATTGATTGATTGGCTGCATTTTGGGTCTCTGTTGCTGCACACGGGCTTTCTAGTTGCAGCAAGCAGGGGCCATGCCCTGTTGCGGTGGCTTCTCATTGCGGTGGCTTCTCATTGCGGTGGCTTCTCATTGTGGTGGCCTCTCCTGTCACGGAGCACAGACCCCAGGCACGTGGGCTCAGCAGTTGTGGCACATGGGCCCAGTAGTTGTGGCTCAAGGGCCCTAGAGCCTAGGCTCGGCAGTTGCGGCGCATGGGCCCAGTTGCTCTGCGGCACGTGGAATCCTCCCATACCAGGGCTTGAACCCACGGACTCCCAACCACTGCGCCACCAGGGAAGCCTCTGCATGCAATTTTTTTTTTTTTTTTTGGCTGCAGTGGGTCTTCATTGCTGCACGGGTTTTCTTTAGTTGAGGCGAGCGGGGTCTACCCTTTGTTGCGATGCATGGGCTTCTCATCATGCTGTCTTGTGGAGCATGGGCTCTAGGCACGTGGGCTTCAGTGGTTGTGGCACCTGGGCTCAGTAGTTGTGGCTCGTGGGCTCTAGAGCACAGGCTCAGTAGTTGTGACACACGGGCTTAGTTGCTCCACGGCACGTGGGATCTTTCCGGCCCAGGGCTCGAACCTGTGTCCCCTGCATTGGCAGGCAGATTCTTAACCACTGTGCCATCAGGGAAGCCCCTTGCATGCATTTTTAAATATTTTTTTTTTCTAACTGCAAAAAAAAAATTAGGATTCATAAAGGAATTGTCTTAAATATGTCTTTTTCCCTCTTGATCAGTCTTAGCAGAAGTATTTAAAAGGTTTTTTTGGCTTTTACAAAAAAATAATTTTTATCTTTTGTTCTTTTTCTCTATTATAAGTTTGCTTCCTTTCTCTTAATTAAATGAGACTTAATAATAAAGAGTGAGTTAAAAGTTATGAACTCTGGGGAATTCCCTGGTGGTCCAGTGGTTAGGACTCTGTGATTTCACTGCTAAAAAAAAGTTATGAACTCTGTAAGAGAACATGCTACTCAGCAGATTGGGAGAGGTAGCAGTTATTGAAAAACTAGATGTCATTGTTTACAAATCAATGAGTGAGACTCTTCACCAAACCAATTATTCCTCCATCTTATTTGCCTAGAAATTAAAACATACATATGTAACTTAGGTCTAAAGTTAATCAGTATATTTATCCTTCTATGTAATATAGGATGTTAGAACAGTCTTCACTCTAACCCTCTGAACTTAATATATTAGAAAATATAAAAGTAGAAAGTAAAAAGGAAATTACCAATAACCCAAGCCATAATTATTGTTTAACTTTTGTTAAATCATCTGCCACGGTTTTTTTTCCTTGCTCAATTTACTTTGTGACGCATGGTATTTCCTTCCAGTAGAAACAAGCCAGTTCTTCTTCCTGATTAAAGTGTCTCAGACTGTCTCCTCATGCATTCTTTTTAGTGAAGAGTTGTGTGACAACCCAAACTGAGTTTGAAGTTTCATGTTTACATTAAAAAGCAGTTACTGTGCATAGTTCTTATTGTGGACAGGTAGGGATGCCAAGAACCATTCCTTTCCAGGCACATTTCTAGTGAGAAAGGATTTTTTTAAACTTTGTTGATACTTTTATCATCTAATCCCTGTATCTTCAAGATTTTGTTACTTGAATAAAAGCACTTACCTCTGAACATTTTTCTTTTCTTTTCTTTTTCTATTATAGTTGCTATTCTTTTAGCCTTAATTTTCTTTCATATATGAAATATCACTACTTTCTATTTAGCATTCAATGAACTAGACAATTCCAACAAGAGACAAACATCGCTTATAAAAATGTCAAGTGTGTTACAAAAACTAAATGATACAAATAGCCAAATAGCATTAAGAGTTGGAAAAGGACTTGGAACATTTACATAACAATAACAACCACTCCCACAACAAAAGCAAGCTCTCCCCCATACTCCTTGGGATGTTACCTGGATCTGTGAGAATTCTTCAGCATCTGATACCAAAGTTCATATTTTTCCATCAAAGTGAATACTCTGCCTCTTTCTGAAAGATGTTACACGTTCTTCCTAGATATTCTGATTCCTATCAAAGTTGCTGCCACATGTAATAGCATAGCCTTATATCTTTATTTTTTTTAATTGAAGTATTGTTGATCTACAGTATTGTGTACAGCAATAGTACACAGGTGTACAGCATAGTGATTCAATGTTTTTGCAGATTATATTCCATTATAGGTTATGACAAGTTAATGGGTATAATTCCCTGTGCTATACAGTATATCCTTGTTGCTTATCTATTTTATATATAGTAGTTTGTATCTGTTAATTCCATACCCCTAATTTTTCCCTTCTCCTTCCCTCCCCCTTTCCCTCTCCCCTTTGGTAACCACAAGTTTTTTTCTGTATCTGTGAGTCTGTTTCTGTTTTGTATATATATTCATTTGTATTATTTTTTATGGAAATATGACATATAAAAACTTACTTTTTAACTTTTTCTTTTAATCAAACTAATACATGGAATTATTTAAAAAGTCATAGTACTAGAGATGTATACTGGAAAACAGTTGTCCATTGTCCCACTCTCTTCTGTTCCTAGTTTTACTTCCTAGGGGCAGCCACCTTCAACTCTTACAGTTACTCTCCTGGGTATTCCCCTCCACACTTAGAGATAATATGGTTTCAATAGTATTTCTTGATTTATCAATTATAGAAATTATCCACTGATTTTTGTCTTTATGGTCAATGAGAACAAAGCTCTTCCATCCAGCCACCACCACTCCGCTACCTTCCCCCATTCTTCCAACATAAAATTTTTTGTTAGAAGTCAATGCTCACATTGTTATGATACAGATATTGTTTACTACAACTGTGGCTGTCTGTTCTCCATAGGATAATCATTGCTTTTTTTAGCCTGCTTTTCTATAAGTCTAATAATTTTTTTCTGCAAATGTACCCATAACTTGTCAGTCTTGTTTTTATTGGCTAAGACATATAAATTCCTTTTTCTTTTTGACCAGGAGAATTGTCTCTTAGAGCCTCCATTTTTCTGCTTTAGTCTAGACTGATGGCTTCCTAGAAGTTATGTGCCACTCTCATCCATCCTAAGATTACTACCCTGTTTGGAACCTTTCATTTTTTTTTTATCCCATGTCATCTTCATTTTAGATTCATTCTCTTTTTTTTTTTTCCCCAAAGCACATCTTATGGTGGCTTTCTACAAAAGGGTACATGTTAAATATATATGTATTTTAGCCCTTCCATACCTGCAGAGGGTATTCTCTGTAGTACTGACATTCTGTGAGCCAGGAAGAGCAAAAGAGCTAAGGATTCCATAACTTTAGTATGTTGTCTCTTTTCACCCCAGCCCTCTTTTTCCTGATGTTATTGGACTTGTGAAACTTTAGTCCTACCAGTAAGACCAGTTGGTTTCTGGTTGCACAATCCATGTCTCTTTTTATACCAATTTCATATTCAGTGGTGATTGTAGCTAAAACTATCAAAGACAACAGTATTTGATCAAAGTAAGTATCCTTTGTCTATTGATAAGATTATTATATAATTCAGTATATGATATCAGTGGTCGTATTAGAGATTTGATCTTACCTTCTCTACATGTCACAAGATCAGTGAATTTTAGAACATTGAAATGGTTCCGATTAGGATGAACACAGAGTAATTATAACTATTTTTAGAGTTATGATTACTTCTTTAACAAACTTAAGAATTAAGATTGATGTAAAAATCTGAAAATGTAAAACTCACTTAAATCATTAAAAGGTAAGTTTTTAATATACTAACATAATTCTGGTTGTACGCAGTTCCTCCTGGAACATTTAGGCCTCTGTTTGCTGTCAGTAATGGGCTGGTCAGGGTGAAGACTAGTATAATACTTGAAGAAATGTATAAAGTATAATAGGTACAGTATGGAATGGTAAAGGGAATTGGGATTATTGAAAAATAGTACATTTTTAGTGGTTAGATTTTTCTTTTGGCAGCATTCAGCTACCACTCAGTTGTGTAACTCATATTTTTTCTGTTTCTGTCATATTTTTTCTGTTATAGATTGCCACTTGATATAATATCGACTGTTAACCTAATAGTGATCTTTTGGTGGGGAAGATAAAAATACTACATTCCAATTCATATTGACTTTAATAAATGATTGAAAAGCATGGGAATTTGAAAAAATGTTTCCTGGAATAAAAATAATACAGTAGTTTTATCAGTCATCAATCATGCCTACATAATGGATCACCATGAATGAATGGTGACGAGGAGGAAGGATATTACTATAGATCTGTTAAGCACAAGTTTGTCTAAACCCTTCTGTATGTACGTTTTTCTAGCCTCAGTTGTTCACCTGTGTAGGATTGAAAATTTTCTATTGAGACTCTACAAGTTTGTTAACACACCTGAGCTAATGCTTTGCCTGCTGTCATATTTCCACTCTTACAAATTATTCAGTTTTGCATGTTTTTTTAAAGTTTATATAAATGGAATCATATTTTAATCTTTTGCAACTTGATTTGGCATTCTGTTTCATATGGTTGGGGTTCACTCATTTTCATTCATGTGTTGTATTTCCTGGTATATATACTACAGCTTATTTATCTGCTGGTTGGTGATAGACATTTCAGTTAGTTGTTCAGTGACAGTGCTGCTTGGAAGATTACTTGCCTTTAGGAATGCATGTGCAAGAGCATCTCTAGGGCAGTGGTTCTTAGAGATTTTGGTTAGAATCTGCTGTTTCCACCCTAACTTAATCAGTACCATAGATTTCCTACTGATTTGGAATACCAATAATAGCATCTTAAAAAGCATGGGGTTTTCTGGTCTTTTTCGTGACCACGGTGTTCCATTGTTTATTATTGAGTCAGTTGCACAGTTTCAAGTTGCCTATTATTCATGATCCCTTCTTTCTTATTAATAGAATCTGGATTTGAGTGGTAGTGTACCTAGCTAATTATAATTGCTGTAACTATTAAATAAATTTTAATATTTAATAGTGCCAGTTTTCCTCCTCTAATTATTTCTCAGAATTTCATTCTGTTTTTTTCTTCCATATGACCTTTAATATTATTTTTGTCAACCTCGAGATTGAATCAACTTTAAAGGCTTAATAGGGGAAGATTTTTGCATATTCAATATAATACATACTTCTGCTCAAAGATAAAGTGCATATTATGCTTTTAAGCAAAACTTTTATAACCCTCAGAGTTTTGTGTGTGTGTGTGGTTTTTTTTTTTTTTTTACAAGTCTTCATGTCAGCCCCGTCCATTTTTTTTTTTTTTTTTTTTTTTGCGGTACGCGGGCCTCTCGCTGGCGTGGCCTCTCCCGCTGTGGAGCAGAGGCTCCGGACGCACAGGCTCAGCGGCCATGGCTCACGGGCCCAGCCGCTCTGCGGCATGTGGGATCTTCCCGGACCGGGGCACGAACCCGGGTCCCCTGCATCGGCAGGCGGACGCTCAACCACTGCGCCACCAGGGAAGCCCCAGCCCAGTCCATTTTTAAGTTTATTCTTAGGTATGTTATATTTTTTGTTGCTATGGGGAGGGAGTGAAGGGAGTTTTCACTAATAGTGAAGGAAGTCTTTTCAATTTTTAAGAGGATATACATTTACAAAGATAAAAATGAAAAGGTAATAAAGACAGAAACTGATAAATCTCCCTCCTCCCCATTTCTAAATCATCTAATGTTCCTTTCTCCACAGGCAACTATTTCTTTTGGATAATTTATGCACATTTAACCAAGCACTCTTATATTTCTATTTTTATTATGGAAAATGCAAACATACCTGAGAATAAAATACTGCCATGTGCCTGTTTTTAAGCTTCAGCAGTTACAAACTATATATGTTTTAAGCAAATTCAGATACCATATTATCTCTACCTTTGTTTCCTGTGGGTGTGTATTAAACCAACTTCATTTATTTTAAATCAACTTACTGAGAATGCAGCCTAAGGAAAAAACATGAACGATATGAATTAGGAGTTAAGATATATGAAGAATAAAGGTAGAAGTTTGAACATAGTTAACTAAAAGTCCTGTTCTGAGGAAATAGAACAATGCCACAGCAATAGTCAAAGATAAAGTTGCTGAGGATTTCATATAACTGTCAAAGATATGAAACCTTGGATACAAAAAGTCCATCAAATAGTTAGACTAGGGCTTCCCTGGTGGTGCAGTGGGTTGAGAGTCCGCCTGCCGATGCAGGGGACACAGGTTCGTGCCCGGGTCCGGGAAGATCCCACACGCCGCGGAGCGGCTGGGCCCGTGAGCCATGGCTGCTGAACCTGCGCGTTTGGAGCCTGTGCTCCGCAACGGGAGAGACCGCGGCAGTGAGAGGCCCGCGTATCGCAAAAAAAAAAAAGAGTTAGACTAAAACATCATTATGAAAATGCAAAACACCAAAGAGAAGAATTTAAAAGCTGCCAGATAAAAAGATTGCCCATAAGTGAATGACAGGCAATTTCATTGACAAGAGCAGTGAAGGACAGTAAGTAGTGGGATAACGTTTTCAGAGTATTGAGAGAAAATAGCAGGCAGCCTAGAATTTTATACCCAGGAAAATTTAACCTGTTGTAACATGCTGTAAGCATGTCTACCAAAAAACATTTATCACTCAATTGCAGAAGATTTAAAACATTCCCTTAAAAAATTTTAAATCAAGGGAAAAAAACAATGATGCCTGCCATTATCACATATTTGACATATGTTAGAATTCCTAGCCAGCAAGATAAGGCAAGCACAAGAACTAAATGGTATAAGAAATGGAAAGGAAGAAATACAACTGTAAGTCATTATTATATTGTCCTTCATTATTCATAGAGGATATAGTTGTTAATGGAGAGAAATTATTAGAATTAGTAGACACTTAACAAGGTGGATAGTTCATATGCAGGAATCAGTTTCACTGAAAGTCGGTTTGCCTCATTGTTGAATGCATTCAATCTGATGCCAAACTGCCTGGCTTTGAATTCCAGATTCAACACTTTCTAGCTTTGTGTCCTGGGGCACATTATTTAACTTCCCTGTACTTGTTTTTCTAATTTAAAAATAAGGGTATCTCATAGGGATATAATGAGGATTAAATGGATCAGTCAATATCTAAAGCACTTAGATAACTGGTAGCTAGTAAGTGTTATAGATAAATGTTATCCTTTGCTATTTATCATCAACACCATTTAAAACATATTAGCAGTGAATAAAATGTAAATCTGAAAAATACATGACATGGTATACAGTGTAGTAATTTAAAAATTATAAAGTATCTTGGAATAAATTCTTTAAAACGTGTAAAACCCTCATGGAAAAAATTGTAAAACTTTGTTGAAAGATATTAGTGATGAATAAGTGGAGAGATATCATGTTCACAGATAGGAAGACTAGTATAACAATGTCATTCCTCCTAAAATTGATCATCGGGGACTTCCCTAGTGGTCCAGTGGTAAAGAATCCACCTTCCAGTGCAGTGGGTGCGGGTTCAATCCCTGGTTGGGGAGCTAAGGTCCCCCATGCCTCGGGGCCAAAAAACCAAAACATAAAAACAGAAGCAATATTGTAAAATTGATCATCGGTAGGTTCAATGAAATTCTAATTAAAACCTAAACAAGATTCCTTATTAGACAAGCTCATTTTAAAATGTGTTTTTAAGAGCAAAAATGCTTCAGAAGAACAAGATTTGTTTTTTTTTCTTTTGGCCATGCCCTGACATATATCAAGATTTATTATGGTATGGTGTTGGTGCAGGATACACCAACCAGTAGAACAGAACAGAGTAGAACAGAACAGAGACCATAGAATTCCTGTGTATATAGAAAGTTGATTTTTCTCAGAGATGGCATTATAGATAAATAGGGAAAGGAAAAATTGTTCTAATCAATGCTAGTACAGTTTGATAGTCATAAGAAAAACTGAGCCCTACTTTCTTACCTTAGACAAAAATGAATTTCAATCAGATTAAAGACTTAAAGGCAAAACTATAAAACTTTTAGAAGAGACTATAGGAGATTATCTTAATGACCTTAGGGATAATTATTTCTTTTTTTTAATTTTTATTTTTTTATTGACGTATAGTTGATTAACAGTATTTCAGATGTGCAGCAAAGTGATTCAGTTACACATATATATCTGTTCTTTTTCAGATTCTTTTCCATTATAGGTTATTAAAAGATACTGAATGTAGTTCCCTGTGCTATATACAGTAGGGCCTTGTTGTTTATTTTATATATAGTAGTCTGTGTCTGTTAATCCCAGATTCCAAATTTATCCTTACCCCCCTTTTCCCCTTTGGTAACCATAAGTTTGTTTTCTACACCTGTGAGTCTATTTCTGTTTTGTAAATAAGTTCATTTGTATCATTTTTTAAGATTCCACATATAAATGATATTATATGATATTTGTCTTTCTCTCTCTGACTTCACTTAATATGATAATCTCTAGGTCCATCCATGTTGCTGCAAATGGCATTTACTTCATTCTTTTTTATGACTTTTTTTATGAGTAGTATTCCATTATGGTATATATTTATACCACATCTTCTTTATCCATTCATCTGTCAGTGTACGTTTAGGTTGCTTCCATGTCTTGGCTATTGTAAATAGTGCTGCTATGAACATTGGGGTACATGTACATGCGAGTTAGAGTTTTCTCCAGATATATGCCCAGTGATGGGATTGCTGGATCATATGGTAACCCTATTTTTAGTTTTTTAAGGAGCTTCCATACTGTTCTCCATAATGACCACCAATTTCATTCCCACCAGCAGTGTAGGACTGTTCCCTTTTCTCCACACCCTCTCCAGCACTTATTGTTTGTAGACTTTTTGATGATGGCCATTCTGACCAGTGTGATGTGATACCTAATTATGGTTTTGATTTGCATTTCTCTAATAATTACAATGTTGAGCATCTTTTCATGAGCCTATTAGTCATCTGTGTGCCTTCTTTGGAGAAATGTCTGTTAAGGTCTTCTGCCCATTTTTTTTTTTTAACATCTTTATTGGGGTATAATTGCTTTACAATGCTGTGTTAGTTTCTGCTTTATAACAAAGTGAATCAGTTATACATATACATATGTTCCCATATCTCTTCCCTCTTGCATCTCCCTCCTGCCCATTTTTTGATTGGGTTGTTTGTTTTTTGATAATGAGCTGTGTGAATTGTTTGTATATTTTGGAAATTAATCCCTTGTCGGTCACATCATTTGCAAATATTTTCTTCCATTCAGTAGGTTGTCTTTTCTTTTTGTTTATGGTTTCCTCTGCTGTGCGAAAGTTTTTAAGATTAATTAGTTCCCATTTGTTTATTTTTGTTTCCATTACTCTAGGAGATGGATCCATAAAAATATTGCTGTGATTTTATGTCAAAGAGTGTCTTGCCTATGTTTTCCTCTAGGAGTTTTATAGTATCTGGTCTTAAATTTAGGTCTTTAATCCATTTTGAGTTTATTTTTGTAAATGGTGGTAGAAAATGTTTTAATTCATTCTTTTAAGTGTAGCTGTTTAGTTTTTCCAGCACCACTTATTGAAGAGACCATCTTTTCTCCATTGTATATTCTTGCCTCCTTTATGGTAGATTAATTGACCACAGGTGCATGGGTTTATTTCTGGGCTTTCTATACTGTTCCATTGATTTCTGTGTCTATTTTTGTGACAGTACCATACTGTTTTGATTACTGTAGCCTTGTCATAGAGCCTGAAGTTGGGGAGCAGTCCTCCAGCTTCATTCTTCCTTCTCAAGATTGTTTTGGCTATTCGGGGTCTTTTGTGTTTCCATACAAATTAAAATTTTTTTTGTTCCAGTTCTGTGAAAAATGCCATTGTTAATTTGATAGGGATTGTGTTGAATCTGTAGATTGCCTTGGGTAGTATGGTCATTTTAACAACATTGAGTCATCTAATCCAAAAACGTGGTATATCTTTCCATCTGTTTGTGTGGTCTTACAGTTTCCTTCATCAGCATCTTATAGTTTTTGGAGTACAGATCCTTTGCCTCCTTAGGTAGGTTTATTCCTAGGTGTTTTATTCTTTTTGATGTAGTGGTAAATGGAATTGTTTCCTTAATTTCTCTTTCTGATATTTCATTCATAGTGTATAGAATTACAGCAGATTTCTGTATATTAATTTTGTATCCTGAAACTTTACCGAATTCATTGATGAGCTCTAGTAGTTTTCTGGTGGTGCCTTTAGGGTTTTCTATGTATAGTAGCATGTCATTTGCAAACAGTGACAGTTTTACTTCTTCCTTTCCGATTTGGATTCCTTTTATTTCCTTTTCCTCCAGTTGCTGTGGCTAGGACTTCCGAAACTGTGCTGAATAAAAGTGGCAAGAGTGGGCATCCTTGTCTTGTTCCTGATCTTAGAGGGAGTGCTTTCAGCTTTTCACCGTTGAGTATGATGTTAGTGGTCTTTGTTTTGTTTCTGGCCACACTGTGTGGCCAAACCTGCGCCCCCTGCAGTGGAAGCGCAGATTCTTAATCACGGGAACACTGGGGAAGTCCCTGATGTTAGTGGTCTTGATGTGGTTCCTTCTTTATGTCTTCAGCTGTAGAAGATCTTTTCTGGTAGGTTCCAGTCTTTTTTTTATTGATGGTTGTTCTGCAGATAGTTGTGATTTTGGTGTGCTCATGAGAGGAGGTGAACTCACGGTCTTTTTACTCCACCATCTTGGCTACTTTTGATAATTATTTCTCAAAGTTGATCGAAAGTGAAAAAGAAAGCACCAAATATAAAGGAAAATTTCGACTACATTAAAAAATTAACTTTTTCTCTTCAAAAAGTGAAAAGGCAAGTTTAAAAAACATAGGGGAAATTATTTGCAACAAGTATAATTGGTGAAGAGTTAGTATCTCAAAGATTCCTTACAGATACATTAAATAGAATAAACAGCTTTATAGAAAAGTGGGGGACTCCCCTGGTGGTCCAGTGGTTAAGAATCTACCTTCCAAC
Organism: Tursiops truncatus; assembly: GCF_011762595.2. Taxonomy (NCBI): domain Eukaryota; kingdom Metazoa; phylum Chordata; class Mammalia; order Artiodactyla; family Delphinidae; genus Tursiops; species Tursiops truncatus. Next base: position 23,643,416 of record NC_047054.1, on the reverse strand, counting down.
GCAGAGGAGTCATGTGTGATTCCTGGTCAGGGAACTAAGATTCCACATGCAGCGGGTGCGGAGCAACTAAGCCCATGCACCGCAGCTACTGAGCCTACATGCCACAACTACAGAGCCCATGTGCTGTGGAGCCCGCGTGCCACAGCTAGAGAGCCTGTGCAATGCAACTGCTGAGACCATGTGCTCTGGAGCCCACATGCCACAGCTAGAGAGAAGCCCACGCGCTGCAACAAAAGATCCCACGTGCCAGCAACTAAGACCTGACTTAGCCTAAATAAATAAATAAAAGGAAGGAAATTTTTTTTTAAGTGGGAAAAAACTTAATCAGGCATTTCACAATGGTGAAAACACAAATGACCAATAAATACACCCAGTAGAAGATCAGTCTCATAAAAAACCAGAGAAGTGCAAACTAACCACAGTGAGATATTTGCATCAGATTGACAAAAATTAAAGTTTGCAAGTATCACGTGTTAGTGAGGGTATATATACTCCTGGTGATAGTATAAAAATCCAGTATACTAAAATATTCAGAAAGTAGACAACACAAAAATTAAAGTTTTGCTATGGGAGGAAAATTGCATCAACAAAATTAAAAGACAGAAATGTTGCAACACTTATGACAGGCAAAAACTAATTTTTGTGTATATAGAGTCCTTATAAATCATTAACTGAAGACCATTTTAACAAAAAAAGCGAGAAAAGGATTGGAACAAGTGATTCACAGAAAAACAGGATGACTCAGTCTCGCTAATAATGAAAGAAATGCAAATTAAAAACACAAAGTTTTATTTTTATTTACAAAGATTAGTTAGAAAAAATACTAAAAGAAAATTTAAGAGGATATTTTTAAATTTATCTTATAAAAATGAAAATTAATTAAAACAATAATAAAGGTCAGGTTAAAACAGATGGGTTGCTAAGAGACTAAGAGAACACCACCTGAGAAGCAGCTGTAAAATCAGGATTATGACGTCACAGAAGTCAGGGCAGTATTTCAAGTCAGCGTAGTGTTTCAGGAAGAGATCGGTCACAAGTTTCAAAGATAGAGAGGCCAAGTAAGTTATGAGCCAGAAATGTACTATCTGGATGAGAGACTCACGTGGAAATCATTGGTAACAAAGATTGCTGTTTAGGTAGAGTAATGAAGGTGGAAATCACAATAGATTGAGGAGGAAGTAGGAGGTGATATAGATAAGGGCAAATCTGTCTGACCCTGGCAAGTTTTGTGTGTTTCGCTTTTTACTTCATCGGGTGAGTATGTTTAAATGCTGTAGGGCTGGATACAGAGAAGCAAAGTGGGTAGGAATGAAATTCAGAATATGGTGGAGAGATAATTGAGACAATGGGAGTATAGAAGAAAAAGCTGCAAAGTGGAAATCATAAGACCTAGTTTGGGCTTCCCTGGTGGTGCAGTGGTTGAGAATCTGCCTGCCAATGCAGGGGACACGGGTTCGAGCCCTGGTCTGGGAAGATCCCACATGCCGCGGAGCAACTAGGCCCGTGAGCCACAACTACTGAGCCTGCGCATCTGGAGCCTGTGCTCCGCAACAAGAGAGGCCGCGATAGTGAGAGACCCGCGTACCGCGATGAAGAGTGGCCCCCGCTTGCCGCAACTAGAGAAAGCCCTCGCACAGAAATGAAGACCCAACACAGCCAAAAATAAATAAATAAATTTTTTTTTTAAAAAAAGATTAACTTAAGACATTTTAAAAAAAGACCTAGTTTTTATTGTTCCAATTCTTTGATACTTAGTTATTTCATTTATAACAGGGGTTGGCAAACTTCTGTAAAAGGCTAGATGGTAAATATTTCAGTCTTTGTGCACTGTAGGGTCTCTGTCATATTTACTCAGCTATGCTATTCTAATAGGAAAGCAGCCATAGACAGATAGGTAAATGAATGAGTGTGGCTATAGTCTAGTGAAACTTACTACAGACACTTAAATTTGAATTTCATATAATTTTTCAAGTGACATGAAATATTATTCCTTTTTTTTTTTTAAAGTCATTTAGCTGTGGGCCCTACAAAAACTAGTAATGGGCTGGATTTGACCCATAGGCTATAGTTTGCCAACCCCTGATCTATGAAGTGAAAAGTTGGACTAAAATATATTTCATTTTGACATCATATTGTCTTAATTGGGGGATTCTTTTTTTTTTAATTTTGCCTTCTTTTTTTAACATCTTTATTGGAGTATAATTGCTTTACAATGTTGTGTTAGTTTCTGCTGTATAACAAAGTGAATCAGCTATATTCATATGTATATCCCCATATCCCCTTCCTCTTGCGCCTCCCGCACACCCACACCATCCCACCCCTCTAGGTCGTCACAAAGTACTGAGCTGATCTCCCTGTGCTGTGCAGCTGCTTCCCACTAGCTATTTTATATTTGGTAGAGTATATATGTCAGTGTTACTCTCTCATTTCATCCCAGCTTACCCTTCCCCCTCCCTGTGTCCTCAAGTCCATTCTCTACGTCTGTGTCTTTATTCCTGTCCTGCCCCTAGGTTCATAAGAACCTTTTTTTTTTTTTAGATTCCATATATATATGTTTGCATACAGTATTTGTTTTTCTCTTTCTGACTTAAGTTCACTCTGTATGACAGACTGTAGCTCCATCCACCTCACTACAAATAGCTCAATTTCGTTTCTTTTTATGGCTGAGTAATATTCCATTGTATATATGTGCCACATCTTCTTCATTCATCTGTCAATGGACACTTAGGTTGCTTCCATGTCCTGACTATTGTAAATAGTGCTACAATGAACATTGTGGTACATGACTCTTTTTGAATTATGGTTTTCTCAGGGTATATGCCCAGTAGTGGGATTGCTGGGTCATATGGTAGTTCTATTTTTATTAACTGGGGGATTCTTGACTTAATCTCATTAAATGTGTATGTAGTTTATCATATGTATGATATGATTTAACCTTTTTTTTGTTTTTTGCGGTACGCGGGCCTCTCACTGTTGTGGCCTTTTCCGTTGCGGAGCACAGGCTCCGGATGCGCAGGCTCAGCGGCCATGGCTCACGGGCCTAGCCGCTCCGCGGCATGTGGGATCTTCCCAGACCGGGGCACGAACCCGTGTCCCCTGCATCGGCAGGCGGACTCTCAACCACTGCGCCACCAGGGAAGCCCTGATTTAACCTTTTATCAGAAGTAATTCTTACTCTTAACCATTTAGAATTCTGCTGAAGAACTTAGAATTTATGTGTTTGTGACTCAGGTTTCAAGAACATTATTTATTCGTCATTTATTTATTCATCAGGAACTCTTTCCTGAGATTACTGGAAGAGGGATGATCTTTGCCATATCTGCATATCACTGTTAGAATAGTGTCTTTAATATTTTATAATAGACTTATTTTTAACTTAAGTATATTTTGGGATGGAAAATAAGTAGAAAATCTGTATTATTTGAAACAAATCAAAGGTAATTGTAAAAATAAAACAGAACAGTGTCATTTGCCAGAAAATCCTGAAACTGAGTCATTGTTTTTGTTAAAAAGAGATTAGCAAACTTTTAGAGATGTTAAAGGTAAGTTAACAACAAACTGATGAATGTGGAAGTTTGAACGGGAACTGAAAAAGAAACTTTCTCATGCTTCATGTAGCTACAGTCATCTTGAGTTGCGTTATACTAGGAAACCTTTTCATAACTGATAGCAGTTGAGTCTTATTAAAGAAACTCTAGGGCTCTCTAAGTTGTTCAATTGAAACACCAAGTTCTGTAAAGTTTGGTTTTTTTTGTTTGTTTGTTTGTTTTTTTGCGGTACGCGGGCCTCTCACTGTTGTGGCCTCTCCCGTTGCGGAGCACAGGCTCTGGACGCGCAGGCTCAGCAGCCATGGCTCACATGCCTAGCCGCTCCACGGCATGTGGGATCTTCCTGGACTGGGGCGCAAACCCGTGTCCCCTGCATCGGCAGGCGGACTCTCAACCACTGCGCCACCAGGGAAGCCCAAGATTTTTTGATAGTAAGCGGGTAAAAGATTTTGCAGGTTTATTTAGTAATCTCTAATCCATAACCAGTGGTCTCAAGCATTCAGGTCCTTAATTTTTAATGATAGTTTTAGGAAACTCAGTACAAATATTCTTTTAAGATAAACTTTAAGAGGTTTAAGTCTTTAGACTGGCTATTTGACATAAAAGGGATTTATTCCTTTGCTGCTAACTTGCCTCTGAAGAATGTATTAGCATTCATAATGCAAGCAGAGTAATGCACTGCAAAGGAAGTTAGTGACATGTTGATTAACTGAGGTTAATTGGTTAATTGCAGATCGAGAATTAGAACCAATATCACTTGACTTCTAACCTAGTTATCTTTACAATACTGCTTCTGGACAAACTCTGTAAGTTGGGTCCACATTATAGGCTTCAGGATATCACTAACAGTTCATAGTGTGCAGTTGTTTTTTACCGGCTTCTGCAATCATGTGAGGTATGGATACTGTTAGTCTCAGAGAAGTTAGATATTTTGCCTAACAGCATAGTTAATTAATAGTAGAACCAAAATTTGAATCATTATGATCTTTTACCTAAAATTCATTCTTCATCTGTTATTTGGGTCTAAGCTTTCTCTTACAAGCTTAGACTCATTCTGTCACTCCCAGAAATTCCCAAGCCCTTTTCCTTTCCCCTTTAGTTTTTTAGTTCCTTTATACCTTTTACTTCTTGTCTTCTGCCCTTATGAGTACCTCCAGGACACTGTTAAAAGGAAGCAGAGATAGTGGTATCCTTGTTTTATTCTAAATTTAAAAGGTAGTGCATCAGACATTTACCAGTTTGCTATAAATTTTCGGCAGATACCTGTCATCAAGTTATGAATGTTTCCTTTACTAAGACTATTTTTTAAATTATAAGTGAATTTAGAATTTGATTAGGTGCTTTCTCTTCATCTGTTGTGATAGTCACTTGATTTTTTCTCCTTTAATAGGTTTATGTAGTAAATGAAGTATACCCATTTCCTGTTATTAAATCTCTCTTGCATTTCTGGGATGTACTTGGCTTATTTATGATATAGTAATATCGTTTTCATTTTTAGAATCAATTTGTAACTACTAATTTAACTTCCTTTTAGTAGTAATAGGATGATGCATTATTTTAATTTCTTCTTGAATCAACTTTAGTAAATTTTTTCCTGGAATTTATTATTTTGTGTAATCTTTAAATGTATTGACTTATAGTTGTTCATAATATACGTGCTCTTAGGACCTATATGAATAGATGTTTTAGTTGTTGGGGAAGCTTTCTGTTTTTGGTTTCTTTGTTTGATCTTTAGTTCATTCATCCGTTTTGGTATCTGTTAAGGACCTACTAAGTTCAGTGTCCTGTGTATTAACTATTCTTGAAGCTTTTAGTATTGATTTTTCTCTTTACTGTCACCTAGAATAATCCAGGACCCCATAGCACAGCCACAGAATGAACTCCCTGGATTCAAACTTTATGATTTCATTTTTATACATAGAAAAATAAATAATATATATAAATACATAGATAATGGTTATAGGACTATTGTATATATTTTGCAATATATAACATATATTTTTGCACATATATATAAAAATAAATAACATAAATAAGTGGTTCTGGGACTGTGATCTATAAGCGTGAAGAAATATATAAATTTGTTACCACTTTAATGTGGCTGATTTGTTTGGATTGAAGTAAAAGGGGTATTATTCCTACCTGAAAGATTATACTTGAAAACTTGCTGGGTACAACTTACTTAATGAAGGACGTTGAATACATTGTTCCCTGAATATTCATCTTTCATCAGACGATTTTTAACATAGCTACTTTGTGGCTAAGTATTGCACTGAGGAACAAAATGAGTCAATTTCAGAAGTCTTTATTAGTAAATTCTACTAGAGAAACATTTTTTAAGGAACCATATAGCTGAAATATCACCCATCTTACTGTAGTTAAAGAAAATACTGATTGTCACAGCACGAGACTCTTCAAGTATAAAGTATATTTAACTGATGGCTGTATACCTTTGCGTGCAATAGGTATAGAACATGATGAATTGAAGAGTTTTTTGTAATAAAAGTTATTCTAAGTAAATTTTTCTCCCTTTTCCACCTTATTAAACTTCCACATGAACATGGCAGTCTTGACAAATATCTCTGGAGCTAGTATATGTTAAGGGTATTCTTGTTAGTAGGCTACACCACTAGTGTCTGTCCACATGACTGGATGAGAGAAAGGCTGATTTTCTTCTCTTTCTAGAGGTCTTGGTTGGTTCCCTGTTCTGATCCATGTTTGATTGCAAGATCACCTTTCATAAAGGGTGAAGGAGTGGGGATTGTGGGGAATAATCCTTTGTGAACCTTCACTAGAATCTTTTCCTTTGTGACCCTTATGTAGAACTTTGGCACCTCTTAATTTGGATTGTGATCTAATGCTTGAACTAAGCAGTTGATAGGTATCAGGAGGCCCAGGAAACATATTATGAAATGGTATGAAAAATATATCTTTGCATATATTTCTCTGTGTGTGGGCACCATAGCTTTCCTTTGATATCCAGTATGAGTTCTACTGGAAAGGTTAATCAATGTGTGTGTATGTTTGGGGAAAAGGGTTGAAAGGAGGAGGAAGGAAAAGGAATATGTTACTAGTAGTATAACAATATATGATGTCTTAAACCATTGGTAGTAATACTGTGGAGCAATAGCCAGTGAGTGATAGTGACTGTTTTAGGCTATCAGTTGTAGGGATAGCCATGCAATAGTTGGTTTAAAACTTTCATAAGTTTCTCCCAAAGCCAAAGATTCTAATTTAGAGAATATCATTCAATTCACAGAAGTGTATAGGAAAAACACTTTAAAAAATAGATACTTGGCAAGAGCTTAACCAAATGTTAACAGAAATTGTTGTTTGGATGTTATTAAGCTTTTCGGAAACACACAGGCTTTAAATTGCAAGGAAAATGTATATTAGAAACTACAAAATAAATATTTTATATTGTATAAAACCCAAAATTGTTAATTCATTTTCTCTTTTGGGTAACCTGCCAAATTGAGATTGAAATCTGTTGTGAGTGTGACCAAAAATATATCTTTATTCGATTTCATGTAATAACTTTTAAATAGTTTTACTGCCATTGCCTCTTATGTATTTATTGACCTTTTGTTTAATAACTTTGGGTTGATTTTAGGCCACCAGCAAAATGGAAATGAAAAAGACTGCTAAATACAAGATGCCATGGAAAATGAACTCAACTACTGAACCTTTATTTGTTACTGGTATAGATGTCAATCCCTTGAAAAAATTCACCATTCCCAAGATCAGGAGGACAGCTGAGAAAGGTAATATTTCTATGGAAGATGGGATTATTTCATAACTGTTACTACATTTCTCTGATTCTTAGTTTATGCTCGTCTTCTTTTTGTGTGTGTGTGTGTGTTACGCGGGCCTCTCACTGTTGTGGCCTCTCCCGTTGCGGAGCACAGGCTCCGGATGCACAGGCTCAGTGGCCATGGCTCACGGGCCCAGCTGCTCCGCGGCATGTGGGAACTTCCCAGACTGGGGCACGAACCCGTGTCCCCTGCATCGGCAGGCAGACTCTCAACCACTGCGCCACCAGGGAAGCCCTCGTCTTCTATTTTGACTCTACATAAAATTAGGTTAAGTCAGGCTTTTAATTCCTTAAATACACATGTACTTTTGTTTCCACACAAAATAAAATAGACACATGTCTCCTATCCCTCCCACTAAGTACACCTAAAAACACTGGACGTCATACATAAAACAAACATAAGAAGACTTTGAATGGTGGAGAGAAGAAGTTGGATCAGTGTGGGACCCTGGGAGTTACGGAGTGTTGTAGCATTAAGTTCTCTGGATTTTCTGTTTGTTTCCTCCACATCTCAGATTGGGTGACCACAACCCAGGAATGCCAACTTTTACAGACACAAAAAGTCCTAAGAAAAGTGTTCTGTCTTGCCAGGGACTGGGAATGGGGTATCCTAGAATGACAGAAACCTGTTTGACAGTGAACATGCTATTCCTGCAAAACACTAGGGGGAATAAAAAGAAATAGGCCCTACACCTTTGTCAGCAGAGGCTAAGTGGAGGGCCTAGACTTCCACCTGTGCCTCTCCCCTTCCACCTGTGCCTCTCCCCTTCTTGGAACTTCATATGTTCCTTTCTCTGCTATCCTGTGCCCCTTCAGTGTCAGTGGGTTTCTACTCTTGCCTTGTGGTGATGAGTTGCCCCTTCTCAGTGGGAGTAGAGTCAGTGAAGGCCAAGTGGGGAGCCTAGACTCTGTCACACACACCAGTAATAAAGCATCTGTCCCCCTCCCACAGTGTCAGTGGAGGCTGAGTCAGGAGCATGGACCTGCACCCCTTTCTCATGGTAACAAGACAGCCCTCCCCCCGCCCAACAAGGGTGTCCGTGGAGACCTTGTAGAGAGCCAGGATGTCCTGGTGGTAAAGAGTCAGAGTCTTCCCCACCCCCAGCCTTTCCCTACTGGCACAGTCCCTTGCTGGCTTAGTTTTAGTAGAGGCTTGTTAAACCACAAGATTGAATATGATCTAGAGTCTCTTAACAATACCCCAAATGACCAAGATATTTAAAAAAAATCACTCATCATACCAACAACCAGTAAAATCCCAACTCAAATGAGAAAAGATGAATCAACAGATGCCAACATCACGATAAAACAGATGTTGGAATTATCTGACAAGGCTTTTAAAACAGCCATCGTAATGATGTTTCAACAGGCAATTACAAACACTCTTGAAACAAATGAAAAAATGGAAAATCTCAACAAAGAAATGGAAAATGTAATAAAGAATTAAGTAGAAGTTTTGGAACTGAAAAAAATACAATAATTAAAATAAAAAAACTGATTGGATGGGTTCCAGAGAAGAATCAAGAAGACTTTGGAAAGAAGCAGTGGATTTGAAGATATAATAACAGAAATTACCCAGCCTAAACAACAGAGAACACATCAAATTAACCGAGCCTCAGGAACCTGTGGAATAATAATAGAAGACCTAATGTCTTTGTCCTCAGAGCCCCAAAAGTAGAAGAGAGCATAGAGCTGAAAGAGTATTTGAATAAATACTGGCTGAAAATTCCCCAAACTTGGCAAAAGACATAGACCTGTACAATCAAAAGGTTGAATAAACCCTAAACACGATAAACCCAGAGAAGTCTCTGACAAGGCACATCATAATCAAACTTCTGAAAACTAAGAACAGAAAAAATCTTGAAAGCAACTAAATGTTACTTATAGGGGAAAAAATTGAATGACAGGAGATTGCTCATTAGAAACCATGGAGCCCAGAGGAAGTGGCACAACATTTTTTAAGTGCAGAAAGAAAAGAACTGTCCCCAGAAAAAATATTCTTCAGGAATAGAACTGAAGTAGACATTCTCAGATGAAGTAAAACTAAGAATTTTTTATTGGTAGATCTTAGTTTAGAATGGCTAAACAAAGTTCTCAAAATAGAAAATGACAAAAGAAAGAAGGTGGGAACATTTGTAATGACGGAAGAACGACGGAGAGTAAAAATATAGGGAAATACAATAGACAGTCCTCCTCTTGAGTTTTTTAATTATGTTTGACAGTTGGAACAAAAAGTATGACATTCTTCAATGTGATTCTTGGTATATGTAGAGGAGGTATTTAAGGCAATTATAAAGTGAGATGTTACCATTGAAGGGAACTGGGTGAATAGGATATAGGATCTCTCTCTATTATACATCACAACTTCATATGAATCTGCAGTTATCTCAGAATTAAAAGTTTTTTATAAAAACACGATAAATCAAAATGCTGTTTTAAAAATGTTCAAGTAACCCACAGGAACTGTTGCAAAAGAAATCTCCAGGCCCAGATGGTTTCTCTGGAGAATTCTGCTTAACATTAAAGAAAAGAGCTAATACAAATTCTTTACAATTTCTTCCACAAAATAGCAGAGGAGAGAATAATTTTATCAGGACAATATTACCCTGGTACCAAAGCTAAATAAATGTAATACCAAAAAAAAAAAAAGAAAACTACAGACCTATATGCATCATGAGCCTTGACACAGAAATCCTATACAAAATATAAGGAAATTGTATTTAGCAAGGTATAAAATCAATTCTATACTATAACTAAGAGAGTTTTATTCAAGGGATGCAAGCCTGGTTTGGTATTTGAAAGTCAGTCTGTATTCACAGGATAAATAATAGTAATCACATGATCATATCAATTTTTGCAGAAAAAGCATTTGACAAAAAAATCACTCCTGATAAAGACTCAGCCAACTAGGAATAGAGAACTTCCTCAGCTTGATAAAAAGTATGTAAAAAATACCCATAGCTAACATCATGCTTAATGATGAACAACTGAATGTTTTCTCTGTAGGGAAAGAAGGCAAGAATGTTCTCTTTTACCACTCTTACTATCAACATAGTACTGGAAATTCTAACCAGCACAAAAGGTCAGGGAAATGGAATAAAAAGCACAGAGCATAGAAATTAGAAAGGAAGAAATAAGACTGTTCCTATTTGAAGGTTACACAATGGTCTACATAGAAAATCCCAAGGGACCTACAAAAAAGAAAAAGAAGAAAACCCTGGAACTAACAAGTTAAGCAGGGTCACTGAATACAAAATCAAAATACAAAAATAAATTGAATTTCTATATACTAGCAAAGAACCCATGAAAATCAAAATGATAATACCATTTCTAATAGCTCAAAACATGAAATACTTATGTATAAAACTAATAAAATATATACAGGATTTTTATGCTTTAAACCACAAAGTGCTGATGAAAGAGATCAAAGAAATTCTAAGTTATTGGAGAGGTATACTGTGCTTATTTTATTTATTTATTTTTTTTGCGGTACGCAGGCCTCTCACTGTTGTGGCCTCTCCCGTTGCAGAGCACAGGCTCCGGACACACAGGCTCAGCGGCCATGGCTCAACGGGCCCAACCGCTCCGCGGCATGTGGGATCTTCCCGGACTGGGACACGAACCCGTGTCCCCTGCATCGGCAGGCGGACTCTCAACCACTGCGCCACCAGGGAAGCCCTACTGTGCTTATTGATTAGAAGACTCAACATAATGAAGATGTCAGTCCTCCACAAATTTATCTGTAGATTTATTGCAGTTTCTATCAAAATCCCAGCAAGACCTTTTGTAAATAAATAAGCTTGTTCTCAAATTTACATGAGAAGGGACTTCCCTGGTGGCCCAGTGGTTAAGAATCCTCCTGCCAATGCAGGGACACAGGTTCGAGCCCTGGTCTGGGAAGATTCCCACATGCTGCGGAGCAACTAAGCCCCTGTGCCACAACTACTGAGCCTGCGCTCTAGAACCCATGAGCCACAACTACTGAACCCACGAGCCACAGCTACAGAAGCCTGCGCGCCTAGAGCCCATGCTCTGCAACAAGAGAAGCAACTGCAATGAGAAGCCCGTGCACCATAAGGAAGAGTAGCCCCCTCTCACTGCAACTAGAGAAAGCCCACGCGCAGCAACGAAAACCCAACGCAACCAAAAATAAATAAATAAATTTTTAAAATTTACATGAGAAGACAAAGAAACTAGAATAGCGAAAACAGTTTTGAAATAGAAGTGTTTAGAATTACTGTAGCCAATACTAAGGCTTACTGTGTAACTACAATAATCAAGACACTGTGGCATTGACAAAGATAGACACAAAGATAGACACTTAGTGGGACAGAATGGAGATTCCAGAAATAGACCTACACAAATATGCTCAATTGGTTTCCTTTCAGTTGGTTTTTAACAAGGGTATATTGAGTGGAGGAAAGGTAGTCTTTTCATCAGATGTCATGGAGCAATTGAAAGCTATCCATAGGCAAAAAAAAAAAAAAAGAATTTCACCCTAACTTCACACAAAAATTAATTCAAAATGAATCCCGGGAAACTGTAAGACTTTTAGAAGAAAACATCTCCAGGATCTAGGGTTAGATGAAGAGTCCTTAGCATGATGCCAGAAGCACAATCCAAAAAAAAATGTGGTAAACTGGACTCCATCAAAATTTAAAACTTTTGTTCTGTGAAAGACTCTGTTAGGAAGGTGAAAAGACAAGCTACGAGTGGGGGGAAGTATTTACATATCATAAATCTAACCAAGGACTCTCATCTAGAACATATAAAGCACCTTCAAAACTCAGTAGTAAGGGAAAAGAGAGTGTTACAACCAAGCAGAAAACAGGCAAAGACACGAACAGCCATTTCACTAAAGAGGTGTGGATGGCAGATAAGCACACAAAGAGATGCTCATCATAGCCATTGAGGAAGTGCTAATCAGAACCACAGCGAGGTGTCACTTCATGCTTGTTAAAACGGCTAAAATAAGAATAGTAATGCCAAAAGCTAGGAAGAATATGGGGAAGCCAAATCAGTCATGCAACCGATGGTCAGATAAGATAGCTCAGCCCCTTTTTGAAAAACAGTTTGATGGTTTCTTAAAAGACTAAACATGCAACTACCATATGACCCAGCAATTGCACTTTTGGACATTTATCCCAGAGAAATGAAAACTTAAGTCCAAACAAAAATGTTTATAGCACCTTTATTTGTAATAGCCAGAAATTGGTAATCACCCTGATTTCCAGTGAGTGAGTGGTTAAAGTATGATGCATCCATACCATGGGATACTTATCATCAGTTTTAAAAAATGAGTTACTGGAACAACAACAGCTTGGTTGAATCTCAGAGGGAATATGCTGAATGAAAAAAGCCGGTCTCCACAGGTTGAAGTACAAAATTCCATTTACAAAACATTCTTGAAATGATAAAGGGTACAGAGATGGAGAACAGATTGGTAGTTTCCAGGATTGAGAGGAAGAGAAGAGGTGTGGGGTACCAGTATGACTGTATGTAAAGGAGTAGCATGAGAGGTGGAAAAGTTGTGTATCTTGATTATAGTGGTTGTTACATGAATCTACACGTGATAAAATTGCATGGAACTACCCACACACACATAACTGCACATAAAACTGGTACAATGTTAATGAGGACTGTGGATTATACCAGTGTCATTTTTCTGGTTTTGATATTTTATTATAATTACATGAAATGTTTCCACCGGGGAGTTTGGGTTAGGGGTATACAGGGCCTCTATAAGAATGTTGTGTGATCTATATTCACTTCAAAATAAGAAGTTAAACACAGGCATACATGCACAAAATCATATCTCATATCTTATGAAATGATCAAACTTTGTAACAATTAAATTGTTACAAATATTAAAGCGAAAATTAGTTTTACTTGGATTAATTTTATTTTAATTTAATAATAGAATTTAAGATGGGAAGGGGATGAAGAATGAGGTTTTTTTGATAAACAGAGGATTGTAATATTTTGTATTAGTTTTGCCATTATAACTTACTCTGTTGATTGTTAAATACAAAGGACTATTGTTTATGTTAATTAGATTCATATACATGGAAATTGGTTTAAATTATATATATCGTTGTTCCTCATTATTCACAGATTCCATATTTGCAAATTCTCCTACTTGCGAAAATTTGCTTGTAACCCCCAGCATCAGTACTCAGCAGCAGTGCTTTCACAGTCATTTGCAGACACGTGCGAGTGGTGAAAAATTTGAGTCACTTGATGCACACGTTCCTAGATGAGGCCAGATGAGACGGAGCTCTGCATCTTGTTCCAGCTCTCATTATAAATAAGTGTCCATTTAGTCATCTACTTAGTGCTGTGTTGTTTGCATTTTTGTCGGTGATGTCTACGTTTAAAATGGTCTCCACCATATCATGCTGAAATGCTGTCTAGTGTTCCTAAGCTCAAGGAGTCTATGATGTGCCTTACAGAGAAAATATGTGTCACAAAAGCTACACTGTAAGGTAAGTTATAGTGCTGTTGACCAACAGTATGGAACCTTCAGGAAAAGGAAGAGGAAATTTGCCAGTTTGTACATCAAGCCTCTCCAGAAAGTGTTAAAGGAACATTTGTGGTTCCTTTCCTGTGGAAAGGATGGAATCTACATTTATAGATTCATGAGATGACCACCAATAAAAAGCTTGTGACGGGCTTCCCTGGTGGCGCAGTGGTTGAGAATCTGCCTGCCAATGCAGGGGACACGGGTTCGAGCCCTGGTCGGGGAAGATCCCACATTCTGCGGAGCACCTAGGCCCGTGAGCCACAACTACTGAGCCTGCGCGTCTGGAGCCTGTGCTCCGCAACAAGACAGGCCGCGACAGTGAGAGGCCCGCACACCGCGATGAAGATTGGCCCCCGCTCGCCGCAACTAGAGAAAGCCCTCGCACAGAAAGGAAGACCCAACACACAAATAAATAAATAAATAAATAAATAAATAGCTTGTGGGCAGCATTGTTGTGAGGCAAAAAGCCAAAGAGACTTTCAGTCATGGTCCCCAGGGGCAGGAAAATCTTAGGTCCCTCTTGGCTAGTGCTGGCTGACTCACACATTTCAAAAGGTGATAAGGGATGCAGGTAGGCAGGTTCTGCAGAACAGGAGGCTGGGGGAGAATTTTAAAGACACCTGCTAAGTGTTATACAAGAAAAGGTTATGTGGCAAGTTTCCATCCCTGATGAGACTGGCTTGTTTTACCGGGATGTTGGCAAACAAACTTACTGCAGATGGCATTCCAGTTGTCAAAAATGTGACCAGAGGCTGACAGGAACCTAACCCTGTATTTCTCCTAAGATTAATAGTTCAGTATTCACTAATTCACTCTTGGCAGCAACTTTAATAGACTATACCTTCGCCAAATAACAAGAATCAACTGGATTCCCCAGTTTCCTCCAAGTCCTCTTCCTTGAGGGTTTTATTCTTTTATGCATCTACTTAATATAGCAATGCTTAAAACACTGCTTATTGTCTTCTCAAAGAGTGCCTCTTGGTCATGCCACCACGTCAGCCAAGAGTGTACAGTGATGTTCTGGTATTTTTGCAAGTCGAAATAACCAGTTTACTAGTATATAGGTTGCCTTATTTGGGGGAAATTCAAGAAATATTCATGCACTAACAGTAGCTACCAGGTTTGTGTAGCACTGTATGTTATAGAGTCTGTACATCTTAAGTTGAAAACAAGTCACCTGAATTTTAGTACTATCTAGTATATCTGCGTCAACTTTTAAGAACTCCCTATAGGTAGTGGAGAAAAACAAGTTTCATATTTTCATTTATACAAGGTATAGGAAGTCTGTATTACTGTTATAGAATCTTAAATATAAATGCCTCCAGATGGTTAAAGAAAATTCCAAATATTTTTTTATTTTGTGTCTTATATTGATACACAGTTGTGATTGTGCAGATGTACAATTATGTCATTTTATTATTTATTTATTTGGCTGTGTTGGGTCTTCGTTGCTGTGCACGGGCTTTCTCTAGTTGCGGCGAGTGGGCTTCTCATTGCGGTGGCTTCTCTTTGTTGCGGAGCACAGGCTCTAGGCACGCAGGCTGCAGTAGTTGTGGCGCACCGGCTCAGTAGCTCCGTGGCATGTGGGATCTTCCAGGACCAGGGCTTGAACCGGTGTTGCCTGCATTGGCAGGCAGATTCTTAACCACTGCGCCACCAGGAAGTCCCAACGATGTCATTTTAAACACAAATAACCACTTGCCCTTTTCTTTATTTTTAGTTTACTTGTCACCTTGTTGCACCAATACTAGAGAGTATAATTTCATACACGATACTCTTAATCAGTGCCGCCTTGATGTAAGCTGTGATCTACAGTCTTCATGGCAGTTTGGAGATACAAAACTGATTCATAATGAAGAGCTGGAAAAAAATTTTACTTCTAAGAGGTAAGTTACTGTGACCTAAGGAAGTTTGAGATTTTGTTTGTTTTTGCTGTGAGGTTTTATACGAATCTGTTATTTCTGCCATTTGAGATTTGATAAGTATTACTGAGAAAATAAGTACAGAGGTGTTTTATTCCTTATTTTGTTGCCATCTCATAGCCTTCTGTAATAGTAAAAAGCTAAGTGTGAGATTTGGTTAGTAAGTCCTGCACATTAATGTAACCAGACTTCAGACACTCCCTTCTTTTTTAATCTTTGTAAGTTTTTCAGAAGCATACATCAGCACATTTATTAAGGAGCCATTTTGTAGATCCTTGTGCCTCCTGCATAATATAAAATAGCACTTAAAATATTTAGAATGGAATTTTTTTTCTTGACTCAGTCCTTCAGAGACTGAGTTGATGTTTTAATTTGGCAGAGTTGTATCTGGCTATTTCCAACTACTCCACTAGAGCCACAATTTCTGACACTTTTAAAAAGTACCCCTTCTGGTTTTTGGGAAGGCACATTCCATTATGTTAGTTAATTAATTAATTTATTTATTTATGAATTATTTTTGGCTGCATTGGGTCTTCGTTGCTGCGCGCGGGCTTTCTCTAGTTGTGGCGAGCAGGGGCTACTCTTCGTTGTGGTGCATGGGCTCCTCATTGCGGTGGCTTCTCTTGTTGTGGAGCACAGGCTCTAGGCACGTGAGCTTCAGTAGTTGTGGCACGCAGGCTCAGTAGTTATTGCTCACGGGCTCTAGAGTGCAGGCTCAGTAGTTGTGGCTCGCGGGCTCTAGAGCGCAGGCTCAGTAGTTGTGGCACACGGGCTTAGTTGCTCCGTGGCATGTGAGATCTTCCTGGACCAGGGCTCGAACCCATGTCCCCTGCATTGGGAGGCAGATACTTAACCACTGCGCCACCAGGGAAGCCCCATTATGTTATCTTAGTAAGAAAAAATAAGAGCACATGCAGAGTTCTCATTGTAAACATTTTGTATTTAATACGTTTAGATCTTGTGTGAACACAGTTTTAGCATTTTCATTTTCTGAACTTGCCTCCTTCACCATTTTGCATTTTTAACTTAGAACATAACTATAGTTTGATGGACCCACACTTAGAACTCATTTTGGAATGTTTTTGGTCTCTTTTTTTTGTTTTAGAATCAATTCCTCTTGACTCAGACATGCTACCCCACTTGTTGTCTGTTGGGGAGAATTGGTGAGAATGACAGAAATAGTTGATGGCATATTTTTTCATCTAAAAATCACAGTTTTGAGCAAAAGTAGAATGGACTGGCTATACACTGCCCCTTCCAGATTGAAATAGTAGTTTGATCAAAAATGAATTCCTGCATTGTTCCTTGATTTTGGTTATATTAGGCATTTTTAAATTGTGTCCTTTTTCATAATGCCCCCTGACACTTAATTTTCAACCATTTATTTCTCCCTGTTAACATTACAGAAAAGTTAGAACAACTACCCAACAATACAAGACTTGATAGAACATTCTGAATGACTAATGTGTATAGGATTTATTGGTTTCTTAGGTATTTGCCCAATTAGACAAACTCATTTATCTCCCATAGTACTTTATATTCGTTTTACACGACTTACCACACTATGTTGGTTTTGTCTGATTCCCTTACTACATTATGAGTTTTATCTCATTTGTTTTTTGTGTCCATAGTATGGAACCGAGTCTGGCAACACAGTGAGCACTTAACTGTTAAATTAAGTTACATTTTTATTTCATTGTTTTAAATCAATGAAGGTGGAAAGTACCCTTAAGTAGCCTTAGGCACAGGTAAAAAAAAATAAAAGGAAAGATCAGAATTGGTTAGCAGAAGAGAAAAATAGGATGGAGAGATGAAAAGAGAAAGTATTAATAACATTGACTGCCTCTAGCTTTTCTTTTTATTGTTCCCCTTAGAGGAGTTTATAAATCTGTGATCTCAGCAAAAGCAAGTAGCTCCAGAAAGATACCAATCTCCACTTCTTTGTCGTTGTTGTTGTTGTTGTGTTGGCCGTGCTGCACAGCTTGCGGGATCTCATTTCCCCAGCCAGGGGCTGAACCCAGGCCACACAGTGAGAGCCCAGAATCCTAACCACTAGGCCACCAGGGAACTCCCCTGTCTCCACTTTTTATCCACATTGCATCTACCACTTCTTAAGTGTGAAATCAGCAAAAACACGTTAATCATCTAAACATCTGTGTATTAAGTCATTCATTGAGCATTTGAGTGCCTACTGTGTCAGATGTTGTATTTGATACCCTCAGAGAAAAATGAATGTTTTCTCCTCAGCCGTAAAGAGTTTACATTCCAGTGGAGAAGACATACAGCTAAATATAAAATAACGTTATAGTAAGAGGTAGGTGCATAGATGAGGGATTGAGTATTCTTCGTAAGAGTCTTGAGAGATGTTCTGAAGAGTTAAGAACTTGAGCTGGTCTTAATGGGTAAAAGAGAACTGAATTCACTTCTTCTTAAGTATATTGTGCTATTTGTATCAGTTTGACCCTTTTTTGTTTTAAGATAACTTACCTTTAAACATTTCAAATTTATGTGAAAGGGTATCATTTTAAAAATTGTCAGTACCTATCTTGACACTGTGGTTAAATTTGTACTTGGCATCTCAGTTTACGTTCTACCCCAGGTGAGTGGACTGAGCCGTCCATGCTTAATTTCATCTACTTTTATCAATGATTGGTTTGGGGAGAGGGTGCAGAACTAAATCAGTTTGGGCCAGTGACACACTGAGGACAGATTGGCTTGTGGGCGGTGGGGGGGGGGGGGCGTCTCTGGAAAAGAGAAGCCAATCTGCTGTGAACAAGGAAGCATGTTGCTCAACCTGTTGATGGCCGCACTCTTGGAATAATGACGACACCAGTTGGATGACCCTCTGAGGTGATGACAGCAAAACAGAGAGATGGAAAAAACCTGAATCCTTGAAAACATCTGGAGCTGTGGAATAGGTCAACTGATAAAGACTGCCTGATTTCTGAATTTCTTGTTGTAAGAAGTTAACTTGGGACTTCCCTGGTGGCGCAGTGGTTAAGAATCTGCCTGCCAATGCAGGGGACATGGGTTCAAGCCCTGGTCTGGGAAGATCCCACATGCCGCGGAGCAACTAAGCCCGTGTGCCGCAGCTGCTGAGCCTGCGTGCCACAGCTGCTGAAGCCCATGAGCCTAGAGCCCGTGCTCCACAAGAGGAGGCACTGCAATGAGAAGCCCGTGCACCGCAACGAAGAGTAGCCCCCGCTCTCCACAACTAGAGAAAGCCCGCACGCAGCGACGAAGACCCAACGCAGCCAAAAATAAGTAAATAAATAAATGTATAAAAAAAAAGAAGAAGTTAACTCAATTTTAAGCCAGTTTGAATGGTTTTCCATACTTGAAGTCAATAGCATTTAAACTGGTATTGAACTTGGTACTGGTGTTGAACTTGGTACTTCCACTTGCTAGTGGAAGATTCTAAGATATGGATTTAACTTGGAAAGAGGGCAATAAGGATGTCTCACTGTTCCTAAATGGGAAGTGGATGATATGTGGGGGCACAGACCATATATTTTATGAGGCTGTGGTTTGGGGGGAACTTGTACAAAAAAAATTCAGGATGTTGAAGTGCCCTACCCATTTCCTGCTTAGATCCAAGAGGCCTTTAAAATTCAGATTTGGTTAAAAAAAAAATCCTTTGTACTTATGGCCTAGTTTTACAGATCAGCTTTGCAAGATTAGCTTGAAGTAAAGCATTCATCTTTTCCAAAGTTAGTGTGAATATGGGTTTGAAAGAAAGGAGATTTAACAAGAGATAAGTATGAGGCAAATCTGAAGTAAGTATGAGGCACAAATCTGTTGCCTTCAGCCTTTCCCAGATACGTCCTTTTAAGCATTTTCTACCTGGTAAATGGAACTACTCAACTTAATGCAATAAAGATATATTTTAAATGCAGTCTGGGGAAAGAAATGGATAGTTTCAAATTGTAATGCAGTGGGTAATGACCATTCTAAATTCAGGGCCTTGGGAAATGGGAGGGTCTCAGAGGCTTGTTGCCAGGAGACTGAAATTCCTAATGACAACCATTGTCTAAACAAGATTATGCTATGGTTCCTAGCCTTTGGAATTTTGAGGGCCAAGAATCCTAGCTATTTCTTTCTAGAAGGATATACTTTGTGCTAAGGGCCAGTTAACACTGACCATTGTGTCATTCTTCACTTCTCTAAATTTAATTGTGGTTACCCTACGTTTTCTTCACCGGTTTATTTTTCGTGTAGGTAACTTAACCTTGTAACCATATGCTGCCTAAATGGATGTTGACTATATGAGTCTACCTCCAGACCCACTTTAAGGGAAGGCGTATTACTCACATCATTGATCTGAAGTTAGATGCAGTAACTCGATGAGACTGGATTGTTCCCGTTTTGTGAGGTGGATTGACCTGCTCAGTGTGAGCATGAGCATTTTTGAAAGTGTAAGTGTTGGAAGAAGGGTGTGACTAAAGGATAACCGAACGAGTAGACTGCAGCCTCCCTAATAGTTCTAGATTGTCTCATGTAATTAGTCTAAACTATTCTTTGTCCCATTCCCCTTGCCTTTGTTGGTTTACTGATGTACAAGCATAGTCAATATGGTTCAGTATAACACGGTATGAGGCTTTCTTAGAAATCCTGGGAAGGTGAAGTCACTGTCTCTATTGGTGTCTGTGGGCAAGGGAGCAGGTAGGCCTAGTTGCTGCTGGCAGCTCTCTTATGACCACAAGAGGAGCCAGGCAGAGATAAAGATAAAGCTATGGACATCAGTGTAGAGAGTCAAGGAAAAGAAACTTGAGTTCCTAATATTGTTGAGGGACTAAATAAGGTCAGATTCTTCCTGTGGTAGCCAGCATAATGCTCCCCCAAAGATGCCCACACTCTGATCCCCACAACCTTTAACCTACCAAAAAGGACTTTGCAAATGTGATTGAGGTCACAGACCTTGAGTTTGGGTGATTATTTTGGGTAATCTGGGTGGGCCCAATTTAATGATGTGAGCTCTTAATCATAAAAACTTAAGAGGAAGACAGAAGAGTGAGAGACTGAAGGAAGAAAGAAAAGTATGAGAGGGATTCAGCTTGCCTTTGCTGGCTTTAAGGATGCAGGAAAGGTGTTATGAACGCAGGTATTGTCTGGAATTTGGGGATCGCTTTTGGCTAACAGCCAGCAAGGAAGTGGGATCTCAGTCCTCCAACTGCAGGTGATTGAATTCTGCCAACAAGGAAAGAGATCCTCCCCTAGAGCCTAAGAAAGAAACTCAGTCTATATGACACCTTGATTTTAGCCCCATGAGACCCATGTCAGACTTATGACCTACATAACTGTATGTAGCAAATCCTGTATCTCCAGTTTTGGGGGGCCATTTACTGGAGGTTTACTGTATTTCTTTGGTGGAGTCACGTTTCCCTGATTCTTCATGGTCCTTTAGCCTTGCATAGGTGTCTGCACATTTAAAGAAGAGACTTTATGGACTGACTTTGCTAAGAAAAGACTTCCACCTGGGGTGGGGACATGCCGGAGAGTGCTGTGACCCTGGGTTAGTGCTGGAGGTGCCAAGTGGAGGGGCATGTGGTGGCTACATGTCTTGGGGATTGTGGTGTAACTCAGTAGATCAGGCCATTGGGATCCACAACATCGACAATTTGTGTGGTCTTTGGCAAGCACTGCCAGGGGTCTGCAGAGGTTACAATGGCTGTTGGGGTTCTCAGCAGCACCTCCAGGTCCATAAACTAGGGAGAGGACCAGAGTAAGCAGCAGTAGTGGCCCAAGCTGGTTTGTATGCACACACTCGGCTGTGCGGGCCAGTTGCAGGTGCCTGAGTTGTGACAGGGCTGGTTATAAACACATGTATAGTTGCTTTACAATGTTGTGTTAGTTTCTCCTGTACAGCAAAATGAATCAGCTATATATGTACATATATCCCCTCTTTTTTGGATTTCCTTCTCATTTAGGTCACCACAGAGCATTGAGTAGAGTTCCCTGTGCTATACTGTAGGTCCTCATTAGTTATCTATTTTATGCATAGTGTCAATAGTGTATATATGTCAATCCCAATCTCCCAATTCATCCCACCCCCTCCTTCCCCCTTGGTATCCATATGTTTGTTCACTACATCTGTGTCTCTATTTCTGCTTTGTAAATAAGGTCGTCTATACCAATATTTTCAGATTCCACATATATGCATTATCGTATATTCCACAAATATACGATACTTGTTTTTCTCTTTCTGACTCCCTTCACTCTGTATGACAATCTCTAGGTCCATCCACGTCTCTACAAATGACCCAGTTTCGTTCCTTTTTACAGCTGAGTGATATTCCATGTGTATCTGTACCACATCTTCTTTATGCATTCCTCTATTGATGGACATTTAGGTTTCCGATAAAAATTTTTTAAAAAAGAAAGAAAAATTTTTAAAAAAGAAGACATAAACTGTATATCAACAACCCCATAAAAATTGAAGCTAGGCCCGCTTTCTTAGTGTAGCAGAAAAAGCCTTGTACTAGAAGCCAGAGACCAAATTCTACTCCTGGTTCTGCCACTACATAGTTATGTGATCCTGGATGAGCTATTTTGACATCTTGGCCATTGTTTTTCTCATCAGTGATACTTATTTAACCTTTGGGGTCAGGGACCCCTCTGAGAATTTGATGAAGCTATAGCCCCTCTTCCCAGGGAAGTGCACATCAACACAGAACTTTGCACAGAATTTTAAGGTTTTTGGGCTCCCCACAATAGCCAACCTGGGACTTTTCCTGTGTAAGTGAACCCCAGGTCAGGAACTCATGGACAGGAGGATCATTACAGCCTCTTCCAGCTCTAGTGGACTCAGCTTTGTGAATCTGCGAGCAGAAGACGATGCTGAGGAATTTACTTGAGAAAAAAGAGGAATAAGGAAGAAGAGGAGCAAAAGGAAAGGGAAAGAGAAGTTCTGTTTCTTAGTAACTCAAAAAATATCTAAGAATCCACTTGTTAGATGAACACTTACGTGAATTAAATGCAATATAATTAAATTTCATATTAGAAAGGAAAATGTAACATGTTAACTCATTTTAAAGTTATACTCTCTTGGGCACAATAAGATAACTTACAGTGAATAAAATAAAGAAAGGAAAATGGAAGCAAAAAGCATTTACTGTAACTAAACGATTATCTCAAAATGTGATTAAATACTTAGAATTCTATGATTAAAAAGAAATCAAATAAACACACATGTAGCAATGGGGGCCAGGGCAGATATCAAGGCAAGTGCCGATGGCAGGTGCACTGACAGCTTTGGTGTGGTCCTGGCTGTTGGTGTGCATTACTATGACTGCTGGATCTTGCCATGGACATGTAGCTGTGGAGGCCTGATGGGGGCCAGGGGTATCCATCACTGTGGAAGGGCTAGCTGCAGGTGAGCCTAGTGGTGCAGGCCAGTGACAGAAGACAGGGCTGGATGTGGGCCTACATGCTGCTGTAGGGCCTTGGTTATCAGCAGGGTCTTGCCATGGTGCACACATGGGAATTTAGGTTGGTGACAGGTGTAAGTGCACAGCTCTACCACTCATTCATTGTGCTTTGCTAACTTATATAACTTCTCATCAATATGAGTTTTATCTAAGTCTTTTACAGTTGTCCCTTGGTACCCATGGGAGATTGGTTCCAGGACCTGCCCCAAATACCAAAATCTGCAGTTGCTCAGGTCCCATAGTTGGTTCTCCATATCCACGAGTTCTGCATCCTCAGATTCAACCAGTCATGGATTGTAAGTTGTTTGCAGTCCATGGTTGGTTGAATCCATGGATGCAGAACCAACCGATGCAGAGAGCCAACTGTATATTTATTGAAAATACTCTGTGTACAGGAATTCCCTGGCAGTCCAGTGGTTAGGACTTTGTGCTTTCACTGCCGAGGGTGCAGGTTCAGTCCCTGGTCGGGGAACTAAGATCCTGTAAGGCACGCACGGTGGCACGGCCAAAAAAAAAAAAAAAAAGACAAAAGACTATTTGGATTCATTTTACCTATCGTCTCTGAAATGGAATTGTTGAAACTCAGAGCCGCTGTCATTTCACAAGTTAACATAGATCCTAGTGTCTGAATAACTTTGAAAGTCAACCCTTTACAAACCTTTTTAGACCTAGAAATAGTTCTAAAGGCTAATTTTTAATTGGTAATTTTGATTATGTAAATCATATTTAGTCCTAAATTTTTTTCAAGTGTAATTCTGAATATACATTGAAAAGTACAAAGTTTTTAACAGTATTATTACTAACACAAACCTTCAGGGAATATTTTCTACTTGAATTTATAAAGGTTTTTGGAGCCCTGGATTGGATCTTTATTAAGTTGTATTTTTTTCATTCTACTCAGTCCATTAACAGGATATAATGTTCAGCCAATAAGATGACTAGGTAATACAAAGAATTATTTGGTCCAGAATGTCAACGGCACCACTGCTCTAGGGTTTACTTTACAGGCATACCTTGGAGGTATCACAGCTTCAGTTCCAGACCACAATAAAGAGATTCACACAATTTTTTTGGCTTCCCAGTGCATATAAAGTTATGTTTACATTATAGTGTAAGTGTGCAATAGCATTAAAAAAACAATGTACACACCTTAATTTAAAAATGCATTATTGCTAAAAAATACTAACCATCATCTGAGCCTTCAGTGAATCATAGTAGTAACATCAAATATCACAGATCACCATAACAAATATAATAATAATGAAAAAGTTTGAAATACTGCGAGTATTACCCAGATGTGACACAGGGACACAAAGTGAACAAATGCTGTTGGAAAAATGGTGCCAATAGGCTTACTTGACGCAAGGTTGCTACAAACCTTCAGTTCATAAAAAATGCAATATCTGCGAAGCCCAATGCAGTGAAGTACAATAAAACAAGGTATGCCTGTATACATCTTTATCACAATACGCCTTCACATAATGTGATTCACATGTGCTGTAAGAACCTTACAACAATATATTTTGATTTCCTCCCTCCCTCTCATGCTTTGTGCTTTTGTTGTGGGAGTCCTTCCAGATCTCAAGAAAAACCACATGAGAAATTAGGAAAACAGAAAAAAGTATTGTAATTCTTCTGTGAGAATTAAACCTTAACAATCAACATGGAGATCTTAGTGGTTTATAGAGTCTAACGTCAAGCTAAAAACGAGAGCAGGAAATGATGACGGTGGAGTTGAAAGTTAAGGCTGACATTTCCAGAACTGAGAGAAATGGTCATGATCTCATCGGTTAGCCTTGCTTGTTATTGTTGCCATGTGTTTTGTTGCCATGGGCCTGCCTACTGTAAAGGTGAATTATTTTTGCAAATAAATATTAATACACTAATGTGCATAGTATACTTACAAATTCTTTGAGTGGTGTTCCAGGAAATAACAAATATAGGTAGCATGTGGTTTTCAAGAGCAGTTTTCCTTTTGTGGTATGCACATTACTTTCTCGGTTCTGTAGCTTCTCCATTGCTGATAATCTTTTGGAATCACACTTGTGTCACAGTGATTGAACCTCTCTGTCCTTATCACCTGCTGTGGCAGTTGCTGCCGCTGCTGCTGCTCCTGAGCAGGCCATGTAGAACTCCCTTCCCTGGTGCACCAATTGGAGGAGAAGGATAGGTGTTTTATATGTTTCAGTGATTCTCGTGGAATGTGGGTAAAAGTTCAACAGTGTCTGTACTTTAGATTATAACCTTTTCTGAGAATGATTTATAATTTTCATAGTGCCAAGATAGGAGCCTGTAATCAAATTCTAGCTTGCTTCTCCCAGTTGTGACCTAGATCCCTGGAGAATAGAGAATGGCCCTAATAATTGACCATGTATAAGTGTATTGTCTATGTGTCCCTCTCTGTGTATATTTAAGAAACGCATGTCCTTCCCTCTGTAACACAAATAAGAACTTTAGCTCCAGAACTTAATGGACAAGAATTGGCATATATATTTCCGACTCTTGTCACTTTACTATTTTGGCAAGTTTTAACCCTCTGAACCTCATATTTCTCATTTTAAAAATGTGTGTAACAATGACAATAAGTAATAGTAATAGCAGTAATTCAATTCTTGGGGATTTGAGAACAAAATGACAAAATGCATGAAACGGTTAAGTCTTAACAGTGCTGGGGACATTAGCATTCAGGAAATGTTAGCCCTTATTTCCATTGGCCTACACAAGTAGTTATTGAAATATTTCCTGAATTCTTTCCTTACATGATTTTTCAGCCTAACTTGTTACCATAGGATAGTTACCATAACTGTAGCAAGCTAGCTCAAGTATTCATCTTCTCCTTGAAAATTCTGTTGATGTTCTCATTTAATTACACGCTGTTTGCTTTAGGTCAGAGATGCGTGGGAGTGGAAGACATGGCAGAGAACTTGAAGAACATTTCTGCTTTTTAGCACTTCCTCAGAGTGATGTGGCTGAGATATATCAGAATGGAATAAGTACCAGAACATCTACATTGAAGATACTAGGCAACCCTCTTCTTGGAATTTATATATTTAGACATGTTGATGTGGCCTTGAATTTTGCTCACAGTAGAAGCATTACTGTAGAAAGTATTATAATTTTTAAGGTTGGTAGCACAAAACAAATACTAAATATTATATTCAGTTTGCTTTAAATTGACCTAAATGTATTTTACTTTCTTTTTTGTGTATTTTACTTTCAATATGAATTATTAATGTTTTAAAGTTGCATTGTATAAAATAAATATTAATTATTTATTACTATCATCATCATCATTTGAAATTTTCCCCTTTTTTTTTTTTTTTTGTTTTTTTGCTGTACGCGGGCCTCTCACTGTTGTGGCCTCTTCCATTGCGGAGCACAGGCTCCGGACGCGCAGGCTCAGTGGCCATGGCTCATGGGCCCAGCCGCTCCGCGGCATGTGGGATCTTCCCGGACCCGGGCACGAACCCGTGTCCCCTGCATCGGCAGGTGGACCCTCAACCACTGTGCCACTAGGGAAGCCCTCCCCTATTTTTGACTCCAGTGGGTGTGCAGCATAAAAGTCTTCAAGTAAACAAAGGCAGCCTTTACCATATTGGTTTTCCTAATGTATATTTTTTCTCTCCTAATTGACCTTCTTATCTTTCTCTCTTTTGTTCAGACTATAATTAATACCAGAGTGTTCTAAGTGTCTTTCCTCAAGACATTGGTATTAATAATTCTGACTTAAGCTAGAGTTGCTACACTCTTACTGTTTATTTTACTTAATAGTGTAGTACAATATTTTCTTTGTTTTGATAATTTTGCCATGCTTATATAAGATGTTAACATTAGGAAAAACAGGGTAGAGATATATGGGATCTCTGAACTGTTTTGCAACTTTTCTTAAAGTCTAAAATTACGCAAAATTGAAAAAAAAATCTTACAGTCGAATTGTAAGCATCAACAGACAAACTGGTTAAGATATACTTTTTTGTTAATTGCAACTTTGCCAGGACTACTAAAATCACAGTAAGTAGGCAGGATTCTCAGTTGTGTAATTTAGGATGTATGTACATTCACATAAAACCAACGGTTCATTTGGTATAATTTAATTATTTTTAGACCTCAGGTATTATCAAATTCATAAATCATAATTTATTTTTATTTTTATATTAAAAAAATAATACATGCTGATTTTAGAAAATTTAGAGCATACTAAGAAGCTCCAAAAAGCCCATTAATAATGACACAATTTTTTTGTATACCTAATACTTAGTCTTCTGCTCATATATATGGATATGCATTGTATAATTGTCATTAAAATACATTCTTTTTTTTTTTTTTTTTTTTTTTTTTTTGAGGTACGCGGCCCTCTCACTGTTGTGGCCTCTTCCATTGCGGAGCACAGGCTCCGGACGCACAGGCTCAGCAGCCATGGCTCACGGGCCCAGCCGCTCCGCGGCATGTGGGATCTTCCCAGACCGGGGCATGAACCCGTGTCCCCTGCATCAGCCAGCGGACTCTCAACCACTGTGCCACCAGGGAAGCCCCAAAATACATTCTTTATATATTATGCAACTTGCTTTTTTCATTGATTATAAAATCAACATTTTCCATGTCATTAAATAAATATTCTTCTGTAGTATCCTTTTGAGCGACTACATAGAATTCCACTGTACAACTCTACCATAAATTTGTGCAACACATTTTTTAATGTTGGAATATAAATTACTTGGTTTTCTTATTTTTGTACTTTTAAATACTACTTTGATTATTCATGTAGGTACATTTTACACACACCTGTGATTATTTGCTAAGAATTAATTGATTAATTCCTATGTGTCAAATTAGGAGTCAGAGGTATGTGTACACTTTCACAGCTTTCGATGTGAAATGCCCAGTTGTCCTGAGAAAGGTGGTACTAATTGACATTCCTTTCCACAGCCTGTGGGGGATGTCTGTTATCTCACATCATCACTAACTCTGTGTATTATATTTTTTAAAAGATATTTGCCAGTCATAATGTGATAGTTTCTCATTGTTGGTTCAGTTTTTTATTCTTTTTCATAGTTATTGCTGAGCTTAACATTCTGCGTATATTCATTGACAGTATTTAGTGAACTGCCTATTAATATCCTTTGCTAGTTTCTTGGTTTTTTGTTTCTTTGTTTCTAGTTGATTCATAAGCATTATCAATTCATTAAAGTGAATGTTCAGAGCTAGGCTTTTCTGTGTATAATGTTTTATCACTTATTGTTTTCTTTTTTAAATAAACATTTTATTTTGTAATAAATTGAAATTTACAGAAAAATTATGAAGGTAGTACAGAAAGGTCCTGTATACAATTTAGCCAGCTTCCCCTAATGTTAACATTTCATATAACTATAACACCTCTGTTAAAACTAAGAAACTGAAACTAACAGTGTGTATGTCAATTATATCTCAATTTAAAAAAAATAATAAAATAAAATGAAAAGAAGCTAACATTGGTACAGTACTATTTAATACAGACTATGCAGCTTTTGCCAGTTTTTCCACTAATGTTTTTTTCTCTTCCAGTATCCAAGTACAGGGTACCACATTACATTTAGTATTGTTTTCAATTTTGAATGAATTATTAGCATATTAAAAAATAAAAGTAATAGAATTGCTGACTTAAATAAAATTTATGGTTGTTTTCATATTAATTGCACTTTTTCCCCACCTTTTATCACTTAATTAGTTCATGGTTTTTAAAATTTTTATACTCATTTGTTTTCGGTGTACAGAAGTTTTGGAATATTTCACAGTGAAATTTGTTTTTAGTTCATGGTTTTTTGGCAATATGCTTAGAAAAGAATCCTCACTTGGAGGTTAGATATTTGCTTGTATTTCTTTCTACAGTGTTTATATTACTTAAATGTTTACCTTGTTTAGTATTTATTTTGGTTTATAGGTTGAGAGGAATTTAATCTTTTTCAAGTCCACACCATTTATTGAATAATCTGGTTTTGCTTCATTTATTTCAAATGATGCTTTTAATATCATATTATGTTTTTATAGATGCTTGGACTTATCTGGGCTTTTTATTTTGTGCAGCTTTTTTCCCCGCTCTGCCTTTTTTGTGGTAGTACCGTTCTTTTAAAAAGTATGTAATATCTGGAAGTGCATGTCACCTTTCCTGTTCCATGATTTTCTATTTCTGACCCAAATTTTTTTCAAAAAATAGTTTCCAAAATTTTATATGTTATTCTTGTTTAGTCTTCCAGGGAAGTTTTTAAACTAAAACTCATTTCTACAAATGGATTTTCTGAAATTTTTATTGGAACTACTATAGTCTTTGAGTTTAATTTAAGGGGGAATTGACATAATTACAATAAGTCATGCCATTCATCTGGGACATGGATTATCTCTCCATTCGAATTTCTTTCCTTAAAAAAGAAGCTAGCTTTACTTTCCTAGTATGCGAGTTTAAAGTGTTTTGGTATATTTTTATTTAACTTCTTTTTGTCTTTTTTTTTCCAGGTTCTTTTTGGAAAAGTGAAGAAAATTCAGCCTTCAGTGGATAAAAACAAAGTTTCTTTGGATCCTTCTCCTAACTTTGACTGCCATATGTCAAGAAGTGTCCCCTCTTTGAAAGATACCATTGAACTACAAGCCTACAGTTCAGCAGTATGTTAACTTTTCGGTTCATTTGACAACTTGAAAGTCACATGCCTCACACTGTATGATACAAGCCTTAAAACAACTGCCCAAAATATTAAATGGAAATCTCTTACTTCATTCACCATAATATGACCTAAATAAATAGATAGTAAAAGCTGTTTTAATATTTGTGATCTCAGAACATTAATAAAGAAGCTTCCAGATTTAACTTAAATCTTAATTTAAAGCTTCCACATTTAACTTCGTTCTAAGTACAGTGGCTGCTTTTATTTAGATGTTTCATAGATTAATTCCTAACTTGCAAAACAAACAAGACTACTTTGAAATGTTATTGATCTTCACAAAAGGAGAAAAGGCTTATGTATTAGTCATTACATGGTAGACTAATTACTACACAGTAATTTTCTGTCATATGTTACTGAGATACTTAGTAGACCTTTAATCTTTTATAGAAGATTAAATTACGTAATACATACTATATATAATCATATATATGATTAAATGAGGATAAATATTTTAGAAATATATATATGCTCCCACATGTAAGATGTATTAAGCTATTGTTATTTTTCTAATTGACTTTTCCTCCCAAATAAAATATAGTGGTTCCCAGCATATGCAAAACATTGAAGTTTTAATGAAAAAATACTTTTTTATTTAAAAACAGATTGTGTCTGTTTCTGCTGATATTGGAAGCCTATCAAGGAAATAATATGCTGTGGGGAAAAAAATTCCTCTTCAGGAAAACTAGGGTTGAAGAAGCCAGGGAGAGTGGGGCCGTATGGAAGCTGATTAATAAATACCAACATGCAGTTATCTAGATTTTTTTAAATAGGAGTTTATTCAAGTCTGCAAAAATTAATCGGCATAAAAATGTTCTCTTCCTTCTTTATCTTTTAGGTATACTTCTATGAATATGATGATCTTTCAAAGCCAGTAGATAAACCTAGGCAGTGTCTTCCATATGCAATAGTAACAGTAAAATTTATTGGTCAAAAAGTAGACAAAGGACACCTTATGACATCTTTGAGACTCCTCTCAACAGGATTTCCTAAAAGGGCTGGTAAGATACATATATTTTTCTACTTCAGTAGCATTTGTGCTGGTCTTACAACTTCTGAATATGATTTTCTAATACATTATGAATATCTAAGCAAAATAGTTGTGCTTTACCTATTTTCGATTTTATATATCTAGAATTACATTGCAGCTATTTTTTTTTTTTTTTTTTTTTTTTGTGGTACGCGGGCCTCTCACGTTGTGGCCTCTCCCATTGCAGAGCACAGGCTCCGGAAGCGCAGGCTCAGTGGCCATGGCTCATGGGCCCAGCCGCTCCGCGGCATGTGGGATCTTCCCAGACCGGGGCACGAACCCGTGTCCCCTGCATCGGCAGGCGGACTCTCAACCGCTGCGCCACCAGGGAAGCCCATTGCAGCTATTTTTGTTATTTCTTTTGCTCAGTGTTATGTTTGTGTGATTCTTCCACGCTGATATGTATAACTGTAGTTTCTTCATTTTCACTCATATATTTGTATACACACATACACACACACACACACACACACACACACACCATATTATTCAATTTTGTGACTATACACTATTCCTCTGGGGATGTTTTGACATTTTGTAGTTTTCTTCATATTCCAAATATTGCTGTTTTAAATGTTCATGTACGCATCTCAGTGCATATGTGCAAGAGTTTTTCTATAGCGTATACATTTACATCAGGAATGTGCAACTTAATCCAAAGACAATGTCAAACAGTTTTCAAAAGTGGTTGTGTCAGGTTACCTAATTACTCTGCATTATTGCCAGTACATATACTTCTTTTTTTAAAAAAATAAATTTATTTATTTATTATTTTTGGTTGCATTGGGTCTTTGTTGCTGCAGGTGGGCTTTCTCTAGTTGCGGTGAGCGGGGGCTACTCTTCATTGCGATGCACGGACTTCTCATTTGCGGTGGCTTCTCTTGTTGCAGAGCATGGGCTCTAGGCACACAGGCTTCAGTAATTGTGGCACACGGGCTCAGTAGTTGTGGCTCTCGGGCTCTAGAGCGCGGGCTCAGTAGTTGTGGCGCATGGTCTTAGCTGCTCCGCGGCATGTGGGATCTTCCCAGACCAGGGCTCAAACCCGTGTCCCCTGCATTGACAGGCTGATTCTTAACCACTGTGCCACCGGGGAAGCCCCATATACTTTTAAAAAAATGTTTCTGCCAGACTCACAGACTTCAAAAACAACTGTATGATTACCAAAGGGGAAAGGTAAGGGGGAGGGATAAGTTAGGAGTTTGGGATTAACATATACAGACTACTATATATAAAATAGATAATAAACAAGGACCTACTGTATAGCACAGGGAGCTCTACTCGGTATTCTGTGATAACCTATGTGGGAAAAGAATCTGAAAAAGAACGGATATATTTATATGTATAACTGAATCACTTTGCTGTACACCTGAAACTAACACAATATTGTAAATCAACTATACTCTAGTATAAAATAAAAACTAAATTTAAAAAATGTTTCTGCCAGCCTAGTGAGTGTGATATGTTATCATTATCACCTCAAAAAAAGAGACTCTTTACCCATTGAAAGCTCTCCTGTCCCTTTTCCCCTAAGCCCCCCACGACCCCTACACAGTCACTAATCTGCTTTCTGTCTCTATATATGATCCTATCCTGGCCTGGCCATTTCATTAAGTGAAGTCATAAATAGTAGCCTTTCATGACTGGTGACTTTCACTTAACAGTGTTTTCAGGCTTCTTGCATGTTGCAGCATGTATCAGTACCTCATTCCTTTTTATGGAAAAATATTCTGTTACATGGATACGTTACGTTGTGTTTATCCATTCATCAGTTGACCATGTGGGTCACTTCCACCTTTTGGCAATTATGAATAATTATGCTAAGAGAGTTCTTGAACAAGTTTTGGTGTAGACATGTGTTTTCTTTGCTCTTAGGTATATAGCTTGTTCCTGAACCTCGGGGGAAAGTGTTCATCTTTCCCCAGTAAATATGATGTTAGCTGTGGGGTTTCTTTATGTCCTTTACCCTGTTGAGGAAGTTCCCTTCTATTCCTAGTTTGTTGAGTGTTTTTATCTTGAAAAGGGCAATTACTTATCCTTCAGAATCTTTGCCATCTAAAAGGTTTTTTAATATGAATCTTCTTGTGTATTTAGTGGGGTTGGACGTCTTTTTGTGTTTGTTGACAGTTTTTACTTAACCTGTGATTTTCTTGTTTAAGTACTTTGCCCAACTATCTATTGCATAGTCTTTTTATTAATCGTTTGAAGATATCTGTATATTCTTTATGTATTCCAATATATGTGTAATTATGTACTAAGTTTGTCTCATTCAGAATATTCTTTTCACCAGTTTATTTTTCTAAGTTCTACCATGGGTTTGACCTATTAAAATATTTAATGTGTATGTAATTGAAAGCATTTCTCATTTTTGGTTTTCTGACTTCCATCCATGCTTAAAAAGTACTTTCCTAGGGCTTCCCTGGTGGCGCAGTGGTTGAGAGTCCGCTTGCCGATGCAGGGGACGTGGGTTCGTGCCCCGGTCCGGGAAGATCCCACATGCCTTGGAGCAGCTGGGCCCGTGAGCCATGGCCGCTGAGCCTGCGTGTCTGGAGCCTGTGCTCCGCAGCGGGAGAGGCCACAACAGTGAGAGACCCGCGTACCGCAAAAAAAAAAAAAAAGTACTTTCCTATCCCCAGGATTATAAAACTATCCCTCCATGTTTTCTTCCAGTATTTTTATGGCTTTATTTTTTAATGAATTTTGTTTTATTTCAGTATAAGCAGGTATAGGGATCCACCTTTCCTTTTTTTCTGTCCACTCCAGCTTAAGGACTACATCTCTATATTTTCTTTTTTCTTTTTTAATTTTATTTTTTATTTGTTTATTTTTGGCTGCCTTGAGTCTTCGTTGCTGCACGCGGGCTTTCTCTAGTTGAGGCGAGCGGGGGCTACTCTTCATTGCTGTGCCCAGGCTTCTCACTGCGGTGGCTTCACTTGTTGCGGAGTACGGGCTCTAGGCACGCAGGCTTCAGTAGTTGCGGCACGTGGGCTCAGTAGTTGTGGCTCTCGGGCTCTAGAGCGCAGGCTCAGTAGTTGTGGCTCTCGGGCTCTAGAGCGCAGGCTCAGTAGTTGTGGCGCATAGGCTTAGTTGCTCCGCAGCATGTGGGATCTTCCCGGACCAGGGCTCGAACCCGTGTACCTTGCATTGGCAGGCAGATTCCCAACCACTGCACCACCAGGGAAGTCCCACATCTGTATTTTCAAACATATTTCCACTATAGCTTACTCTAATTAAAAGGATAATCACAATAGTTATATAATTTAGAAATCTTCAACAGAGCTATTTTTTAACATTCTGTGAAAAAGAACTTCATGGTACATTCCCAGTGATATGATTATAACTTCGTATATTGTTCATGAGCAACTTCTCATTAATAATCTGTTTTAACAATGGTATTTTCATGGTATTAGTTAGCTATGAATGCTTTGTGAACATTTTACCTGCTAAATATGTGTTTTTATAAGTTCCTTTGTTATTACATTGAAGTGCTTTATGAAATTTTAGGAATAAATCTCTATAAATTATAAAAAGAAAATTTGCTTCTATTTTCCAGGTTTTTATTTATATTTATTATTTGCCAGAATAGTTATTTCATAATGGAGCAGGGGTAGTGGTTTGCTTTGGCTCCTGGGAAGGATTTTGTGCAGCCTTTTTGATCTTTTCCCCCTCCTGTTTCTTTACCTTATTCCTCTTTCCTTTCCAGTTTTGTTCTCCTGTGGTAGAGGGAAAAGAAGCAAGGTAACAGTAGGTGGAGGGAGACAATTTTACCTAATAATGTATAGATTCTATTATTAAATATCTGCATATAGGAGATTAATATAAGAATTACCTAGTCTGTGAGCAACATGGTTTTATTCCTATTTAATTTTTCTATTTCTTAGTATTTGTCAAAATTCAAATTTTTTATAGCAAATACTTATAATGGGTCTATAGGGCAGAATTTCATGCTATGTCATTTATACTTTATCGGTCGGTTACTCTTCCTCTTCTTGCTTTTTCTGCTGAGAACATACTTTAATCATCATTAGGTTATTTGATGGACTTCCAGTTAAAACCGCTTATGACATAGTTTACTTGCATTAATAGAGTTGCCTGAAGAAACACTTTTTGTTCCTGTTTTTCCTTATTTTCTTATTATTTCCACAGAAAGAACATGGTCTCTGAATAACTGTACAGTGGCCAAAAGAATTGGAAAAGGAAAAGATGCTACTGTCATCTTTGAGCATTTCAGGAAACCTATAGATCCATTTGTTCAGGAAAACTGTTCATGCAGTGCACTAAATTCAGAGATAAATCCTTCCAACTCAAATATTTCTAACTCCTATGGAAATGTGCAAAATGAAAACATTTCTGTACTTGAAGCATACAGTGGACAGATGGAGCACAATTCAGCAGAATGTAGAGACACTTCTCAAGTACATGCATATGATTCAGGTCCTTCATTTATTCCCAGTGATACGAGAGAAAGTGTTAATAATGATGACCTCTTAAATTTGACACATCTTAAAGATGTTTTAAGTGGTTTTGCTCCTGCTTTTCCCCTTCATAACAATATTGGCTCAAGCACAGTTATTACTTCAAAACTCATCAAAGACCCAAGACTGATGAAGAGAGAAGAAAGCATGGGAAAACATAATACTATTACAGGTTTAAATGAGATTTTGCCATTGGAGAAGAGTTTAGATTTTGCTAATTCAGAAATAAACCTATCATCTATGCCAACTAATCCTGCCTCATCATCTGAAGTCATGCCTGGTGATCAGACTGTTCTTACTAATTATTTGGATGCCCCTTGCTTCAAAATTTCTTTGAATGAGTCACAAACCCAGGCTCACAACATGGGCTGTAAGACCTATGATTGTACAGCTCCCAGTAAAATTACCACGGCAGAACAGTGTAAGAGCCACGATAATTTTTCCTTCCCAATGTGTGTGTCAAATGTAGTCTCAGAAGTTGAAATCCAAGAACACAGTGGAGAAAAAGCTCAGAGATCCCAGCAGAGAAGCAACATTCCAATTTTAATTGAACAAAATAGTGAGCCACGTGACTCTTACGAATCAGTGAATACTTGTACAAAAGTATATAATAGTCACATCTCTCCAGAACCACAGTCTTCTAATTTTAAAACTGTATATCAGACTGGTCACCAAATGCCTACGCTTTTTCCACTCGAAAGCAAAGAAAGCATACATGAGAACATTCAAGATATTGGAAAGATGAGAAACTTCACTGGGCCAGAAGACAATTCCAAACATGAAGAAAAGCAAAATGTATGGAAAGAAAGTGATAATTCTTTTACTAATAAAACAAAAATCAGTCCAGTAGATAGTTACATTTCTTTGCATCAAGACAACAAAGAGAATGAGAATCTTGATTATTTGGTGGAAAATTGTGATCAAATATTAATTACTCAAGGGTTAGAAAAGCCAAAATCTTTCTCATCTACCACAGAGGAGAAGTATGAGCTAGATCACCTAGCATTGGAAATAGAAAATCATCTTACTCCAAGACTGGAGAACCTTTCACAAAAGCATCCTCAGCACTCTTTAGAGTACAAAGATAACGTTCACACAAGTTTTACCATTTCTCAAAAACGAATGGAACTGAAATTGGAAAAACCAGATCAAAACTGTGTTAGCGTTATGACTGATGCTTTGCAGGAAGCAAAAGACATTCCCCAGGCCAAACAACTGCCGGCCGTTACTTCATCTCATGACATTAAAACAGCTCATAATGCAAATTGCAGCATGGCTAGAGAAAATATATGTGTTAAAAGGAGAAATGGAAATGATCCAGTGTCCTTAGCGAACAGTGAAAGAGACTGCAAAGAAAATTCTCAAGTTAACAGTAAAGGTCAAGATCACACTCAGTTCTGTAATTCACAGTTGAACAGTGATGTGCACCTGAATGTTGATTGCAGAGAGCAGAGAGAGAATGATAAAGAAAACCAGAATGAGGCTGAAGTGGAAGACATTGCTTTGTCTACAGAAAACAACATAGGGAATATACATGGAGATGAGAAGCAGAGTTTTCATGCAAACAAAAATTTTACCACTGTAGATGAAAGGAGGGAGAATAAAGATTACAATAGCATAGAAATTCTGAGTTCTGAAGAATTTTCTACTACATTTAATTTGACTTGGGGGAAAAAATATGTGTCCACAGAATCTACATTATTAGAAAATGAAGGTACCGTAACTGCCATAAACGAAAAAGATACTGGAAGGACTGTAGAGCATTTGGTTTCCACAACATTTCCCCAGGTTGCAGGTTCTTCAGGGCATGTAGCCTCACATGCTGTAGTTCAGGTAGCTGATGCGCCAGTGCCGGCGTTAGGCACAAATCTCGAAGATCACCCAAGATACCAGTTTAAAGAAACTTGTTCTTCTGAGGGTCCAGATTTTGGTTTGTTAGTAAAATATAGGGTTTCTGATTGTGAAACAGATATGGATAAAAATCAATTACACAACTCATTTCATCAGTCGGTAAGTGACAACTCAGTTCTTCAAAGCATCAAATTGGATAATGAGATTGAAGTAGGATCAGAACGGAGTGACAGTGCTTTTCTATTTCAACAGGATGCTCATAGCCATGGAAATGTACTCTATGAAGATTTCGGGGCCTCATACGAGACTCTGAAGTCTCGCATCGGTTGGGAAGGTCTGTTAGGAAGCACTAATGGGAAGACAGAAGTTTTGAAAAGCACCACAAGGAGGGAGAATAGCGATCAGCATTACTCCGAGGAAAGTAGTTTTTACTTCTCTACAGCAAAAAACAAAGCAGAGCTCTTCAACCCAATTTTACTTCCTGATCTAGAAATTACGATTACTAATGTATTTATGCAAGGATTCAGTCCTGCTGTTGAATCCCTTGCATTGAAAGATAATTCCTGCAAATATAGAACTGAAGCCATAAAATCAGAAATAAAGGAGGAGGAGGAAGAAGTTCCACGATTTGAAATTCATTCCCAGTGTTCTGGTGAAAATTCACATCATCCATCGGAAGGTGAATT
Organism: Tursiops truncatus; assembly: GCF_011762595.2. Lineage (NCBI taxonomy): Eukaryota > Metazoa > Chordata > Mammalia > Artiodactyla > Delphinidae > Tursiops > Tursiops truncatus. Next base: position 23,605,454 of record NC_047054.1, on the reverse strand, counting down.
TGGTAATGTAAGGCAAGTATCAGGACTAGTGAGTAAATCTGAAACCTCACTTTCTGAAAAGCAAAACAAGGGACCTTTGGTTACTGAACCTTCTAACGTCACAACAGTAAATAACGAAAGCAGGTGTTCCTTTACAAAGTCAAAAACCGATTGTAATGATACTGGAAGTAAAAAGGACACAGAATCAAGCATTAGCCAAAGAAAGCCACATACACCTTTTAGGGACCAGAATATACCACATAAAGATTTAAGACATCACGAACTTTGTGGGAATAGGAGGAGGCTAACCAGTCAGGACTTGTTGGAACGTTTTTCTTCATTATCCCAAGGACGAATTGAAACCTCTTCACGGTCAGAAAAACACATTAGGAGTGTCCCGGATATTCTAACTAGTGAAGCATCTTTATGCAAAAGCAGATGTCTTTCCAGAAAACTTGACAGAGCTGTTCGTCACTTAAAAAAAGCTCACAGAAGAGTTCACACGTCTTTGCAGCTTATAGCTAAAGTGGGAGAAAAAAGAAAGGGCCCTTTACCAAAAGCATATGCAGTAATATGCGATAATTTCTGGGAAAGTTGTGACCTTCAAGGTTATAGTTCTGTGTCTGAAAGAAGATATTACTCCACTAAGCAATTTTTGTCAAAAAGAAAATACGACAAGCCTGGAGAGAAAAGGGCTTTGGGATTTGAAGTTGATAAATCATTAACTCATGTATCAAACCACAAGTCTTATAAAACAAGTGGAGAGAGAGTCACAAAGTGCCTTTCTGAGAAAAATGTGTCCGATGTCTCCAGAAGTCCCACCACTATTCGCGTGAGAGGATATTGTGATGGAGAGTATCCTGAATCACAGTTAGCCCTCTGCTCCAGGTCCCAAAGTACAGGTCAGTCAGCTTATAGCACTAGCAGTCTGAGAAATCCCAGATCATCAGAACTTCAGCCCTTTTCTAGAAAAACTGGGTGTCTCTCTTCCCCAGACTGCCCAGATGAGAAACTAATTAAAAGAGAAAATCAAATCGATGCAGAGTTTTTATCTAACGTTAGTAAATATGAAAAGCTTAAGAACCATTCAGCACATGGTAATATTAAGGGTACAACAAAAGAAAACAATTCTGAAGCTAATGAAGTAATAAGTAAAAGGAATTCAGTATCTTTAACTTGCATAAAAGAAAGCAACGTAAATTTTAGTGTGGACAAAAATCATGATGCAACTTGTATAGCCCACACAAAGGTGAAAACTGATGCAGTTATTTCAGTCTTAGAATCAGGTGTGACGCATGTTTTTAATATTGATATCAACAAACCAAATAACCTTATTTTATCTGGTTATACAAGAAACCTGGAAGTAAATTTTCCTATAGAAAAATGGACAGCTCCTAATGAGAGCTCCAAACCAGGCATTATTACAGGAAACTTCCTTATGGACCCATTAAATCTAACTCTGATAAAAAGCAAAAAGTGTAACAGTATTCCTCAATTGTTATCAGCCACTCTAGTGACAGACAGTGAGGGAGAATCTTCACAATCTTACCTGAATAAACAGAGCATTTTTGCTGTAGATTCTTCAGCAGTGTCTACCATTGTACCACACTGTCAACAAGGATGTGCTGGAAAGGAGCTGCTAAAGACAGAACATTGCTCTTCAAGTAATTCCTTCCGCATAGACGGGAATGGAACAAATGTTATTGAGAATTCTGAGTTGGATTTCACATCAGTAAGTGAAGAAAGTAAGGACAATATGATGAAGAAACTATTTTCCCATGATAGTTTTCTGCTCTTAAAAGATAACATAAAGGGTTCTTCTTCCCCAAAATGTATTGCAAAGAAAGACATTCAGGACAGAAAAATGTGGAAAGATAAACAAGCAGAGAAAGCAAAAGATTCATTTCACAAAACCATGGCTGAAGGATCAAGTGTTAAGACTGAGTACAAAAATCAAAAGAATAAGACATTAGAAGAATCCTCCTACTTAAGTGAGAAAACAGTTAAAGGCAACTTGGTCGATTCTCATTTAAGCATTAAAGGTGCTACTGAGGCAGTCTCTTTGAGTAACACTGCTTCTAATGAGCTTAACAAAAGAAAGAAAGAGGAGGGAAAAGTTAGTCATGACTCTCAGTCTGACTCCGCAGTGCACTCAGGAAGAGCCTGTAATTCCAAACCAGGCATTAAAGGAATGAATCATATGCCTCTTCTACATGCCCACTCTGAAACCTCCAACGTCTCTCCTCCTCCGAAGATGCCTACATCATACGTGAATGAATTAAAAGAAGAACATTGCTTAACTAATAATTTGGCTCCTATAGCTAAGATAGCTCAAATTTTGAAGAGGGCAGATGAAGCATCATCTTTGCAGATTCTACAGGAAGAAACTAAAGTTTGTCAAAATATTCTCCCTTTATTTGTTGAAGCTTTTGAAAGAAAACAAGAATGTTCATTTAAACAAATCTTGATTTCAAGAGACCTGTTGGTAGAACAAAACCTGTGGTATAACTGCAGATGCAAATTAAAACCGTGTGCTCTTGACTCCTTTGTAGAACTTCAAATGATGATGGAAACTATTCAGTTCATTGAAAACAAAACAAGGCTCTTAGGAGGTGAGCCAACATTCCGAAGCTTGCTTTGGTATGATGAGACATTGTACAGTGAGCTGCTTGGCAGACCACGTGGGTTTCAACAACAATCCAATTTCTATCCTGCTTTTCAAGGCAGGTTAAAATATGATGCATTCTGTGAGTTGCAAAACTATCGTGATCAGTTGGTTGAAGTGTTTGAAGAAACCAAAAGGGAAATCAGTTCATACTACATGTTCTTAAAATACAAACGACAGATTAATGAGTGTGAGGCAGTAATGAAACATTGTTCTGATTGCTTTGACTTTTCTCTTTCTGTTCCATTTACCTGTGGAGTTAACTTTGGAGATAGTTTAGGAGACCTAGAATCTTTGAGAAAAAGTACATTAAATCTGATCAGTATATATGGGGACTCTCCCCAAAAAGATTCCTGTCCAGGAAAACAAGACCATCTATGGATTATTATAGAAATGATCTCCTCAAAAGTTAATTTTATCAAGAGCAATGAGGCAGTAAGTATTAAAATATCTCTTTATGGTCTGGAACATATCTTTTTTGATGCTGCAAAAAGTCTTGTTTGGAAAGAAAAGAGAGAGTCTTTCTGCAAAAAATACTCAGGAAAGAACAGCAAAGAAATACTACTCAAAATAAATGAACATGCTTTTTCTAAGTTGCAGAAGATACATGATACGTTGTCTAAAGGTTTAAGCAGTGAACGCATTTCCAGTACTGGGCTTGAGAATACTATGATTGCTTCCAGAAAGTCAAATGCTCTAGTAAACAAAGCAACAATTAGCATAGAAAACTCTAGGTTTAACAGTACTTTGCTTTCATATCCAGATATCTGTTGTATTAGTGAAATATTGGATCAAGCTGAATTTGCAGACTTTAAAAAACTACAGGAACTCACTTTGAGATGTACCGATCACTTAGAAATTTTAAAAAAATACTTTCAGTTGCTGCAAGAAGATAACATAGATAATATTTTTATCACACAAGAAAATGTTTTGGACATGGTGAAAAACCACAACCACGAGGCAGTAATTTTAAAACCTGCGGCCATTGAAACCTATATTGAAATCGTCATGCTCTCAGAAACAGTTCACTTTCTTAAAAACTCAATGGCAAAGAAACTAGACAAACAGAGGTTTCGAGGTATGCTTTGGTTTGATTTGTCACTTCTTCCTGAACTGGTTCAGTGCCAAGAAGAAATGACTTCTTTCTCATTTCTTAAAGATAATTCAACAGATTGTCTTTGGAAAGTGATAGAGACTGCTATTTCTGAACTTAAGAACGATCTGGATATTATCTACAAATATAATGAAGCTGTTAATTGCTCCTATGCTCTTCATTTGCTCTCAAGAGAACTTGAAGAACTTTCAGAAATAAAAACACTTCTAAAGAAGTCTAAGTATTCTCTTTCCACATACATTGACTTTGTGCCGTGTATAGCATCCATAAATTACGGAAGCACTGTGACAGAGTTAGAATACAACTACACTCAGTTTTCCACCCTGCTCAAAAATGTGATGGCTGCCCCTCGGAAGGACTTAGGGAAAATGGCCCATGTTATGAAAGTCATGAAAACTATTGAAGATATGAAGATAATATGTGCTAAAAATGCTAAATTAGCCATTTCCTTTGTCCTGTGCCAAATGCGACATAACAGAAAGAAGACTTTGCACCTGGAGAGAAAGGAAGAAATGAATATTCATGTAAAACCTAGGAAGAATATCAACAAGTCCAGTACTTGTGTGAAGGTGCCCTCAGTTTCACAGTGCATAATGAAAAACGTTTCAAATTCCTCTAAAAAACGACCTTTCACTGTAGACGAGTGTGAAGACCCTCAGGAACAAGACGAAAATACTACCGTTTCCAGTTGTAAAAAACAAAAGGTAACAAATGTTTTAAGCGAAACCTATGTAGGTATTCTTTTTGAGAACAAGGCTACTCTTTAAGTAAACAAGTACGTAGTTTGCAGAATTGTAAAAATTGAGGATGCTTTAAATACTGCCTTGCAGAATGAATTTACTAACTGAACTATTGGATTAAACAATCCATATTATCTATAAAATGATGTGAATGATTTGTATATGTGAGAGGTAGCCTTGCAAATGTCTACTTTTAAACTTACAAATTAATTATTTTATTTAGAAAACACTTCTTGGAAGGGTGTGAATTTTAATAACGGCTAAAGGAAAAGTACATATTATGAATGTGAGTTAAGCAAGTGACCAAGTATCTATTGAGTAGCTTCTATATAATGAGGCTATACTTAATGTTGTGGATATTAAAAATTGACAGTGGAGTCTGTGTTCTTGACCATTATCATCCACACAGAGAAATAGTATAGATATTTTAAAATAGACGATTATGAAGGAGTTAGTCCTGCATAAGTACATTTTATTTAACAAATTTTATATAGCATTTATACTTGGCAGCATTCTAATGAATGTACAAACATTAACTTTTTCTATTCTTCACAGAATGCTTATGATGTAGGCACTGTTATTATCTTATTAAAAAGTACAGAAACTCAGGCATAGGAAGGTTAAATAACTTTCCCAAGGTCACAGAGTTAGTAAGTGGAAGCGCCTACATGTAAAACAAGGCAGTCTAGCTCCAGAGCCCATATTAATAATTGCCCCTACTCCACCCTCAGAGACTACTCAAAAATTTTTGAGAATTTCTCATCTCAGAAGTGAAGAAAGAGAGACCTATACGCAAAATGAAAAGTAGGGTTCTTTCTCAGCTTACTCTAATTGTATTCGTTAGTTAAACTCTAGTTCTAGAGACTAGGAAACAAATCATTTATTGCACTGTGTTTGTGGGGAAATGCTTAATTAACAACCAGTTTATAAACATACTTCCAAAACACAAGAACAACACAAGTTGTGTACTCCACATGAAGAGTAAAGTGGGGGTATTACTAAAAAGGTGTTGTAAGTATAGAGAAGAAAAGCAAAATTTTTAAAAAATGGAGATTTATTCATTGATTTCATAGAAGGACACAGATCAAAGCTTTGCCTTAAAGGAAAAAATGTTATCAGATGAAGGTAAAAAAATGAAGAGGGTATCCAAGCTATGGAAAATAATGTGACCAAAGACACAATGCTGATTGGCATTATTTGAGAAATGAGTTTAAAATTAAGTCTGGAACAAACATTTTAACTTAGTGGACAGAAGTAAGCTAAAGATGGAGAAGCATATCGTTTCAGATAACAGAATGTTCTAAATATAGGCCTGAAGAGTTTGAACTTCGTTCTGTACGTATTGAAGGGTAGTGTCCTGTAAAGTGTTTTTTCAGTGATTTTAAAGAGTAGAGATTTTGAGCATAGTTAGAAGTAGGAAGTCATCTGGGTCTTAGAAAAAGGTGCTGTTTTACAGAATAGGAAAGGAAAATCCATACTTGACAGACATTACTTAACAGTGGCACTGAGTGACTGGTTGATTAAAAAGGGCATAAAATAGGAAACAGTCATAAATAGACGTGTTGTAAGATGTGGGTAAAAAGAATGTTGCAGATTGCTTTTTTAAAAAGTTTCTCCAAACATTTATGAAATATGGGAAGTCCAGCAGAGTCACTGAGTTTTGAAGGAGAGGATCATTAATGAATATAGTTTCAGACAGTACATTTTAGATGATGACAGAACAAGCAATTGCAAATGTCTGATAATTAAAATAATAAATATTGTACTTTAAACCATCAACAATGTAGGTTTTCTCTGTATTTTTTAAACATAGGTTAACATGAAAGATGTCACAAAAATCAACAGAGAAAAGGCAACGTTCAAGCATCTAAGGTAGGAGCTGCCATCAGCCCTGTCTGAAGAAAAACTAAACAAAATTGAGCACATATTAAGGAACAAGACTAAAACCTTTATTTATTACCTCTGTTGGGTTATACATGTAACTTAGGGGAGAAGAGTTAGCTAAGGAGGGAGAAGAAGGTTCAGATTATGCAGTGTCTTAGGTAAGGCCTAAGGAGTTTGAATTTCATTCTGTAAGGATTGAAAGGTAATATCCTGTGAAATGCGTTTTCACAGTGATTTAAAGGGTAAGGAGATTCTAAGTACAGTTAAAAGTAGTAAGTCAGCCAGGGCTTAGAAAAGAGTGACGCTTTACAGAATAAGAAGGTAAAAGTCGTATTTGACAGACATTATTTAATGAATTGATGGGGCTTAGCGACTGGCTTATTACTAAAAAGGGCATAGAATGGGGGCAAGTGATTAGATTTTTTTTAAACTTGTGGATTTTATAGACCTGTCGAATTTCAAGACTGGCTAACAAGATAAAAATTGACAAGTTTTATTCCTAAGTGGGAGCTTAGTCAAACACACTCATATATTATAAGTATACTACTGTTTCATGAAAGGATGTATTAACACCACAATATAGAAAGAACATGATTTCAGAATAAAGGCTAGTTCTTTAAATTCTTTTTGAATTAGTTATTTTTATTAAAAACCCACTACATTATTTATGTTTTTCTCATTTTGACGTGAAGTGGCACCACTGGACTTGTTGACCATCTCTTGTTTCATTCAACTCTGTAAGGTTTTCAATTTATGACAAGCTTCATTTTTTACCATCTTTTTTTCCATCCTATGAAGGAAAATGAATAATATGAACTAAAAGAAGATAAGCATTCTCATTTCTGTCTTATTTGGTTTTGCTTCTCTAAGTATAATCTTTAGGGCTTCCCTAGTGGCGGCACAGTGGTTAAGAATCCACCTGCCAATGCAGGGGACACAGGTTCCAGCCCTGGTCCGGGAAGATCCCACATGCCGCAGGGCAACGAAGCCCGCGTGCCACAACTACTAAGCCTGCGCGCCACAACTACTGAATCCCGTGCACCTAGAGCCCATGCTCTGCAACAAGAGAAGCCACCACAGTGAGAAGCCCGCGTACCACAACGAAGAGTAGCCCCCATTCACCACAACTAGAGAAAGCCCGTGCACAGCAACGAAGACCCAACACAGCCAAAAATAAATTAATTATTTTAAAAATTAAATATGATCTTTAATTTACTACATTTCTAGAATCTTTTTCCTGGCACAGATGACTCTTTAAATAATTGTGTAGTGGCATAAGGATGAATAGGCTATCAGAGGCATAACATAAACCAGTTCTGTAATCATCTTAGTTTTGTAACTAAGATGATTTGTTTTACTTAGTTTACAAAACTAAGTTTTGTAAGTACAGGTAGTATTTGCTGCTCAAAGAATCAAACTGTGCCTCAATTAGCAGGAAAATGAATTCTAATATAAGGTGCCATGGTCGTGGAAGAACATCCTCTAAGAGAATGGGTAAAAGGATAGATCACACAGGCAGCTGTCAATCTGTAAGGTTGAGACATCACTGAAACATCATTGGAAATGTGATAAAGTCAAAATTGTCCTTTCTGGAAACTGTCAAAGTATTCTGTTGGGTTGGATGATGATGTAGGTTGTCATTCAAGTGCCTTTTAAGGAGGCTGGGTTAAGTAAAATAGGGACTTTTAGTTTCGTGAGTGGGATACACAAATTCTAGGCCAAAGGTTAATTTCTCTTGACTGTGGAGGAATGGTTACTTCTTTCTTTCAACATGTTCTTTTCCACTTGTAATTTGAAGAATTTGATGAGACACCAAAAAAATATACTTGCTGTGGAGACCTGCATTAACTGTCTGGCTCTAGACCTTCAATAATGAATGCTTCCTTCACCCTGATTGACACTGTCTAAATTTAGATAGGAATGCCAAGGATATTCACTTGGCAAGAAATTTTTGAAGTCTGCTTTTCCTACTCTCGACCTTGAACAGACAAAATATCTCAATCCTTTGTGACAAGATAGTCTTTTGGGGGTAGGGGTCACAGCTAGTGGTTTCACCAGCTATATATGGCCATTTGCAAGTAAAGAAGATTGTCAATAGGTTGGAGGTATATGAATTAGAAACTACTGCAAAAAAATTGAAATCAGGAAGTGTCCAAAGCATAACATGATTTATTACAATATTGGCAGCACTCGGTATTTTCAGATGTATTGGAAATATATTTGAAATGTGGCATATATCACCTTCAGCAAGAAAAGTATCTAAATTCAAACCAAGGGAGGAAAACTGGAGAAATATGTTTCTTGTATAATGCCAATACAAAGAGGAAAATGTGAATCTTAAGAATTCTTTTCCTAAATAAAATTTTCAAATCTATATTTATACTGAAAATTTGTGACTCTGTATATTTAAAGTTGTTTGTATGTGTGTTACACTTAATAGGACTATGAGATCTCATCCCGAAAGTGAAAATGAAATAGGACCAAGTTCATCTGACAATCTGAAAAGAAACCATGTCTCTCCAAAAAAAGTTGAAATTCAGCTATCACTACCTGGCTCACTTTTACCTTTAAAGAACCTAAAAGACACTTGTATGTCAAAGTTAGAGGGCAAAATAGACAGGGAAGCTTAAATAACATGAAGGAAAGAAATGTAAATTTTAGTGTTGCTGAAACAAAAAGTGATAAGATTGTTCTCCTTTGGCAATTTCTGACCAAAAACGTGTAGATGGTACACTTTCAAAAGACCAGGAGATAACTTCTCAGAAATTTCTTAAGAATTCCTCAGATCCTGCAGAGAAATCTTGTCTCTCAGACATAAAACCAGAAACTGATGCTTCTCTTCTGCCTGCTGCATCAGTGCTCTCAAAGCCTGTTTTCTAATTTGTGAGGGATATCAATGCCAATTTAGAAATGCATGACACTGACTTTGAACCTCAAGATAATGAAATACTAAATTCATCCATTAAAAATTCGAAATGCACCAGTTCTCCAGAACCCATACATGTCCAGAACAAAATTCCTGTTCTACAAATAAAACACAACCTGCAAAAACTGAGTCAGAAGAAAAACATAGGAAGGATACATTGAATTCCAGTACTACACCTGTTGAAGCATCTGAGAACATGACCCTTAATGTGAATCAAACAGTAGAATACTCTTTTTCTGAACAATAGAATTCAAAAGTTTTAACTCAGAATGCTGCCACATATTGGAATGAAATTCCACAGTCTGCATGTACCCCAGTATATAATTCTTCTGAGCAGTCATTTGGAACTTCATATCCTCACTCTGCTTCGTGTGTTTATCGTTACAGCAGCAGCAATGGCAGTTCCATTACCCCGACATACCAGGGAATAACATCCTATGAAGTACAGCCACCTCCTTTTGGGATGTTGACTGCAGTTACAAGTTCAAAATACGCATTCTAATCTTTTGTACTCTCCATATTTTGGTTACTTTGCTGGGGAACGACAAGCAAATGACTTTGTGCCAGTGAGTGGACATTTTCAAACTCAAATGCCTGTTTACAATTTTCAGCAGCCAATTTTTTCACAGTATGTTTACTATCAACCGGTCACTGCATACCCTTGCTCTCCTGATTTGAAGGTGCTTCCAGAAGTTCCTTGGACTTAACGGTGAGTTTCACAAGTTTAGTACTTGCTTTGTAGAGTTTTCACTTTTATCTTTGTACATTTATGTAAGTGGAATTTACAACAAGTGGTGACAGATGGCACATTTTTCTGTGTAGACGTGTAGAATTGTTTAAAATCAGGCAGAGCTGAATTACATTGTCAGTGGAAAACTAGTTGTCAAAGACGGAGAAAGAAAGAATTGGTAATATCACTAAATATGATATCACTAAAATATATGTCCTTCAATAAAACGCAACTTCAAGGAATAATAGTTAAGTAAATTATAGTTATTGAAATATGCAACCATTGAAGGGTTTATAAAAGTTTTTAATGACAATTTTAAAAACTATATTGTATAAATTTACTTACATAAATAAAGAAATGCATAGATACACGGAAATAAAGTACACTAACATTTTAACTTGTCTCCCTGTGAGGGATAAAATTTGGAGTTTGTGGAGAGTGTTCATTATTTTCTAGATTTCCTATTGTGAACATACATTTTTTGATAAATGAAGGAAAAAAATAGAGTAAATAGGTGGAAAAAGGAACTTCAATCAGATAATATAGTATCTAATAACAGTATTCTAATATAGTACCGTGGCATAAGTGAATGGAGTTAATTGAGATGTGTTAGTAGAACAACTTGGTAGTTTGCCACGGGGACTTGAAATATTTTCTCTGAAACACAATTCTGTTTATGGAATATCATGATTAGAATATAATTTTTAATTAAATTGACATATATATTTACCATAGTTAAAGCAAAATTTTAAAACAATTATTAATAATTCTGCAAAAACTACATTGGCACCCAAATATTCTACCAACAGAGGTAAAATGTACTGTGTATAAAGTTAATCATCTCTTAATGTCTTAAACAGAGAAATGCAAAGAATTTCCTTAAATTGAAAAGTTGTTTCTCAAGGAAAATCAGTTTTGTAGGTTGTGTGTGTCTGTATATATATAAGGTGAAAAATACCACATGGAAATTCAGCCAAAAAATATTTTTAAAGCTTTGATTTGGCTTTTTGCCTCAACTTGGTATTAACTGCAATATAAAAGAAGGAAGAAAACCTATTAAAACCAACAAGGTTTTGTATTCATTAAAATATTTAGAGAGTTCAATAAATGTGCTGAATTGTATTTTTTAAAAAGTTCTTTCTCAGTCCTGGGTTATCTTACAAACTAATAAGTAGAAAAAATTAATTGAATTAATTAATTCCTTAGTCTGAATTGGACAAGAAGCAGGCTGTTAGTATAGTTCTATTTCTAATTAAGAAACCTTTTGACAGCAGCGTCTCTACATTGGAGTTGCCACTGGTGCCCTATAACCTATGGGATAAAATTCAAATACTTTAGCTTGGAACACAGGGCCCTTGACAGCCCTGCATAGACAGCCGCATTTCCCACCACTTCCACTCTGTATTCAAGCCACATTGAACTTCTTACTGTTCTCTCATGTGAGAATGCCTCTTCTACTTCCACAGCATTTTTGTATGCATTTCTCACATATGAGTATTTTGTGGTGGTGTAATTATCTATGTATCCTTTCCTTTACTCCCTGCCCCACTAAATGAGTTTAAACAGGACTGGAAATTTTTCAACTAAATCATAGCCTGAAGAAAAACTGTAAAGGAGGTGAGAAAGCAGGGGCAAGGTATATGACTGCTTTTTCCTTTTTGATTAACATATTGCTGTAGCTGCTGTAATGATAAGCGCACCAAGCATAGTAGATGCGGCAAACCTACAAATTAAAGACATTTTAATTTTTGAAATAGGAAATCTTGAATGAAATTGTTTCATAAAGGTCTCATGGTTTGAGCTTTCTTGTGTTCTTAATAATTAAGCTGTTTGTGATGCTAAGAAAGCTATCTGGAATCAAATCCAGCTTTGATTCTCAAAAATTTTAATTGTTATTTCTTTGGTTGTATTACAACGAACTACATCCTTCTGAAGATGTGAAAATCCCTATGACCCACTTCCAACTGTTCTGCTCATGATACTTGTATTCAGCACCATAATGGAAATAAAGGAAGGGCTGAGAGAGCCCTGTGTGCGGGCCACATTACATCCTTTATTCTGTTCAATTCTCACAAGATACGTGAGAGAGATGCAGGGATGTTATTGCTCTTTTACAGATGAGGAAACTACTCTTTGGAGAGCCTTAAATAATGCAATACTGTTAAGTTTCTTGGGATCCCATGGCTAGTAAAGACCAGATGTGCAGTTTGAACTCTGATCTCTTTGGCTCTAACTTAACTGGGTTCTTTCCACTATCCTATTATGTACCATCCGTCTGCTTCATTAATTCATCTCAAATCTTTGTGCTTTTTTTTTTCTTCCAGTTTCACGGTATCAAGAACCCTTTCAGCCAGGACATTGAAGATAGTTCTTTTGTCTACTGAAATAAAAGAGGTTTAACAAGTTTTTCCAAGTACTTTTTACTTACATATTTTTTTATTTTAACATTTAAAAATAAACGTAAATGTGGTAAATTATGAACCTTATAGCCCTTGATAAAATGTTTAGATGCAAAAGTGTGTTATATAATGCAATAGGAAGTCAATTTCTGGCATCTAAAATACCAAAATAATTTCCATGCAGTTATTGTAGCGACTCTGTACTAGGCTGTTTTTCAGTACCTACCTAGCCTTCAGAAACATTAACAATATTGTGAAATTTATTTTTTTTGAAAAGTTGCTATCACAGCTATTACAGTTATATAAGATTTTATTTGGGATTATTCTAATGGAATAAGGAGAGTAAATGTAACATTTAATATGATTAAGGGTAAGCAATAGTAGTAAAATCTTCAAAACAAGATTTTTGTCTCATATTTTTTGATGCATTGTTTATGATAGTGTCGTGCCATTTGACTTAGATTAAAGTAGGATTTTTTTTTACTTAGACTAATCATTAAACCAATAATTTTATAATTCCTGACACTTTATGTAATTTACCATTCTGTGTCTAATGTGACAAATTCCTTTAACTTCAATATTTTCTTTTTTTTTTTTTTTTTCTTGCTGTACACGGGCCTCTCACTGTTGGGGCCCCTCCCGTTGCGGAGCACAGGCTCTAGACGTGCAGGGCCAGCGGCCATGGCTCACGGGCCCAGCTGCTCCGCGGCATGTGGGATCTTCCCGGACTGGGGCACGAACCCGTGTCCCCTGCATTGGCAGACTGACTCTCAACCACTGTGCCACCAGGGAAGCCCAATATTTTCTAATTTTTACTTGCAAAATATATTTTAATAGGGAACTAGGTTTACATATTTCCAGTGTTTGTCCTTGAGTAGAGATTTTTTTAAAATATTTATGTTTGAAGCAATTTTAGATCATTATATTGAAATTAAAGCACTTTTAACACCTTTTTCCATAAGGGCCCTTTCCACAAGATTATTTCTTTTGTATTTGTATTTTACAATTTAAAAGCTTCTTTTAGTGATTTTATAGCAGATAATAGGGAATTATGTCTTTAGCTTATGCCATTAGTTTAGTTGTATTTCAGTAATTTAAATAATGCAGCACAAATACAAGTTTTTTAATGCTGTGATCATAGATTTTTTTTTCCTTTTCAACATTCCACGAAAGTAAAAAGTGTTTGAGGCTTCCCTGGTGGCGCAGCGGTTGAGAATCTGCCTGCCAATGCAGGGGACACGGGTTCGAGCCCTGGTCTGGGAGGATCCCACATGCTGCGGAGCAGCTAGGCCCATGAGCCACAACTACTGAGCCTGCACGTCTGGAGCCTGTGCTCCACAACAAGAGAGGCCGCGATAGTGAGAGGCCCGTGCACCACGATGAAGAGTGGCCTCTGCTTGCCGCAACTAGAGAAAGCCCTTGCACAGAAATGAAGACCCAACACGGCAAAAATAAATAAATTAATTTAAAAAAACAAAAAGTAAAAAGTGTCAGTAATAATCATCGTTAAACAACAGGGCTATAGTGTGTAACCGTGGTCTTCAGCAACCTCTCTGCCCACCAGCAGCCATTCCTGGTTTCTGTAAGATCCAAGTCAGAAAGATCCCTCGCAACTGGATAGACTCTCAAGTGCTAGTGGGCCCTAAAATGTGATAAGAGATTTACATTGGCTAAATCTAGACAGCTAGGTAGCAAAGCTTCAGTGTTTTTGCAGCCTTTTTGTGTTAGCAAACTTTTTATATTATCTAGTACAGGCATCCAAAGAGAGTGTGATTCAGCTGCATTTATTATAGAGTAGCTAATTTTTCAATTTAGAAAAACACTAAGATCCCCCAGGATAAGCCTCATTAATCACATTAACCAAATAGGATGGAGTCCAGAGTACTTTAGGGTTCTTCTCTAACAAACAGATCTTAAAAGGGGAAAGTCAAGCAAAGAACTGCAACTGAACAAAACAGGAATTAGAAAAAATACTACAGAATTAAAGCAGTATCAAAATACCATATTTTTTGGTCCAGATAGTTGTTTCATTTGGAAATATTCTGTAAAAACCAGAACTCCTGAACAGGTATTAAAGCAGTAATAGCAACTGTTATTCAAAGAATGACTTTGCCTCAGCCATTTGTTTTATGTTTGGTTATGGAAAGATATTACGGGTTTAGTGTTAACAATGTTTCTATTAGGTAAACCAAAAGTTAAATATTCTAATTAAGGATGCTTGCTTTAAACAACTTGCAGATTCTGTTGATACTGTCTTTGTGATGTTTTTATTTCCTGAGTTTTATTTTCTTGAAAGAAAGATAATGGGGGAAAAAACCTTGTAAATATTTAGTTACATTTTAAAATCTGTACTTTGAAATGGAACATGGGAAAACGGAGTGTTTTTTCCCCTCAAGTATGTGTCTTGGTTCTAAAAATTAAAAAAAAGAACAAATTGAAATTTGAGTGAACGTTATTTTTAAAAATACCTGCTTGTCTGTAAATATTGTTTTGGAACTTGAAGAATTATCTGAATAAGCTGAATTCCTTCTAGTCCTTCTAGTTTCAGGGTTCTTTTTTCTCCTTTTGCGTTTCTTGACTAATGAGCAAATATACGGATAATCTTTTCTTTATACGTATACTCATTATAAGAAAAAGAGTCCACAAAGAACTGAATTTGATTAAATAAACTGCTGGGACACTCCATCCACTCCAGCTGCTTCCACCTTCATCTCCTTCCTTCCTTTCCCCTGACTCTGACAAGCTTCATTTCTCCCCGGAGTTTCATAAGACAAGCCAAAGTTCTTGCCCTCATGCCGTTCTCATTCCAGTCAAGAGAGACAAGGAATAAATATGTAAGTACAGTAGTTTATTTCACATCGTGAGAAGTGACATACACAAAACAAAACTAAGTAATAGAGAATTACTGGATGATCCGTAAGCTGAGATGTTCAGGGGAGCCTCTTTGATAAGGTAATCAAACTAACTTTCATATTCATATATTTTAGTTACATCAGTCTGCCTTCTGTTAATATGCATAATGTAAAAGTGCCTCTAAAATTTGGGTTCTGAATCTAGCCAAATGTAAGGCTGTACTTCCATTTCCCCAATGAGAAGATTCCTCAAAACAAGTTTTTTGGTAAGCTGAAATATATAAACTGTTAGAGAGATAAATGAAATGTTTAAATTTCAATTGTATGTTATATAAAAATACTTTAAATTCTTTTTTTTTTAACACATAGAACAGTTTCATTCGGTGTCCTCTCATGCATCTTTGACATCATCAGAGCTTTTTGGAGCCCTATGACAGAGTTTTCCAAAGCATATCATCCTCACTTCTAAATTCTTCGAGATGTATGCTTTTTAAACCTGTGAACATATCCAAAATTACTTTTGGTTGAAGTCATTTCGAGCTAATTTCCTCCCCAAAGACCTTCCTTAAAGTAATGGACTTAAGTCTTCAAAATAGAGTAAGGCTCCATATTCTTTTTAATGGGAGTAATTTTAGGAGAAAAATTAACTTACATTCAGGTATATGTGGTATTTTAAAGCTATTAAAATTTTTTACAGGCATAGTTTGATTTCAATTCATACAATGTTGACATTGCTTGAGTACCATGATAAACTCCCAATTATCTGTGCAGTTTGAAAAAAAGGATTGTGGAGGAAGAAGATTAAGTTATTCTTAGAAGACAAGCATTCTTTAAACTAGATCTGATGGATACAATTCTAGGGGCAGTGACTGCAAATTCTTTTTTTTTTTTGGCTGCGTTGGGTCTTCATTGCTGCGCACAGGCTTTCTCTAGTTGCAGCCAGTGAGGGCCACTCTTTGTTGCAGCGCGGGCTTCTCATTGCGGTTGCTTCTCTTGTTCCGGAGCACAGGCTGTAGGCTCACAGGCTGAGTAGTTGTGGCTTGCGGGCTTAGTTGCTCCACAGCATGTGAGATCCTCCCGGACCAGGGCTCAAACCCATGTTCCCTGCATTGGCAGGCGGATTCTTAACCACTGCGCCACCAGGGAAGCCCCAAGTAACTGCAAATTCTTAGTTAGCAGTGCTAATGAAGAGAAACTGAGAAGTTAAGTGGTCATTGATTAGTAATGCCATGTGGGAATAAGATTTAAAAGAACTCATTAGAGAGAGATTAAGAGAGGAACGTTTTGTGAGGATATAAATTTTACTCATTTCTTGGGGTGAAAGATCTGCTGTCTGTTTTTACTGTTACCATCTTGTTTCTGAATCTTTTAACCGTTAAAAGAATCCCTCTGGTATTTGTAAGAAGTCTCCTTTGAAATATCCTGTGGAAGCCTTAAATCTCAAAATACACTGCATTCTAATTTGTTGTCACAGGAAACTCCATTTATCTTAGGATTTGTAATTCCTTTCATTTTTAAAGTCTATTTTCCTTTGTTAGGTAAGAATAATTTAGAGCTATGACAGATTTTTTTTTTTTTTTTTGGTCACACCATGCAGCTAATGGGATTTTCGTTGCCCGACTAGGGATCAAACCCAGGCCCTTGGCAGTGAGAGCGCAGAGTCCTAACCACTGGACCACCAGGGGATTCCTTCATTTCTTTTTTTTAAATGTGAGAATCTATGTTTTGAGAAATCTGGTCTAGTTAATTGAACATGGTTAATTAAAGATTGTATTCACTCAGCAATTACTGAACATATGATTTGATTTGTGCTAAAGGTATGCTATTCTGCTTGTGTGTGTATCAACCCCATAAAGGAAAACGTTAATTCCTTATTTTATGAATGCATTCATTCAGAAGGCCCTTCAAGATACTTTGCACCTCAAGTCATGAACATCAGTTAATATTTCCAGTATTGTTGGTTTGAAAAGAATATAAGATTTGTCTTAATCTCTCTCCTTTGACATGTTATTTGCTTCTTAAATTCCAGCCATCAACTTGTGAACCTGATACATAATCCCTTCTTTTAAATTTTGAATATAGAATGTGCAAAGAGCAATACAGTAATTTGAGATTTTTCACATTTGGTTAAGAAACAGTTTCTCTATGTGCATACAAATAATTCTAGTCCCTTGGCTAAGATTATTTTAGTTATATTGAGAAGTGAATGTATTTTTTCTATTGGGAGTTACGCTAAATCAAGTAACTAATGACTCCTAATCCACTGATTCTCAACCAGGGTGTTTTACAACTGCATCTGAATATTAATGAAAAGGACAATTTTCTCAAAATTGACTGTGCTCCCACTTTCTTCAAATGCTATCCTGAAGCTTATCCTCCAGTAACCTTTGGTGAAAGGCAGGCTCTCTACCTTCCATTCCTCCTTCCTTATTTTCAAAACTATCTCAAGACCATTAATTTCTGTGACAGTTTCTAGAGATACACCCACCCTCTTAGCCTTTCTTACAGGTCAACCGTAAAAAAAATGTTTCAGATATGCCATCTATTGAAAAATGCACGCATAGAACCTGCTGAGTCAGCTAGGTTACTTTTGTGGTCTTCCACCAATTTTTCAGGGTAAAATATTAGGTCAGACTAAAAACTAATTTTCTTACCCTGCTTTCTGGGTTCTTGACCCAGGAACCTGCAATAATGAAAAAATTTTTCCTATAACCGTCTACTGGTATCCATCAAATGAGCAAGTAAAAATAATCTGTTAATGAATGACATTTCATCATGAGTGTTTCTTTTGGATACAAGTCAGAGTCAAAAAAATCCAAAGAAAGATTTGAGGGTGAGAATGACAATAGTTTGTTTACTTTCATAAAGTCAAAAGTGAAAATCCATTCCATTCAGTGTAGATACAGTACCAAGTTACGAACAACCAGTTTTTATGGAGCACATTCTGTTGTTGCTGGGCTTAGCTGTATGATTGGACGTTTGGAACTGAAAAATCAGTGAGACATTTCTCGCTTGGAAGGTCTGTGTAGAGTGAGAGAGGCATGCAAGAAACCAACCGTGAAAATAAAGTGAGGTGTGATAGATGCTAGTGCTTGGTGTACAGGTCTTAAGAGGATTACCGTATAATTAATCATATAATGAATCCGACTGGATTTAGGAACGCTTTTTATGAGTAAGACAACCCTAAGGTGAGTCTTGAAAATCTGAGTTATACATGCTGGAAAGGTGAGAATAAGGTCTTTAGATGGAGGAAACACATACGAGAATATAACATAAAGCATTCTACTGATATGGCATTTGTGGGTGTAGGTATCATGGGGAAGTGAGAGGGACATACAGCACACCCCCCTCCCATGGGATGTAGAGACCACATTTTTATTCATTCATTCCTGATGGACATTTGAGTTGCTTCCTCCTTTTGGCTATTGTGAATAATGCTGTTGTGAATATTGGTGCACAAATATCTTTTCAAGACCCTGCTTTGATATATTCCTTGATATGTTTTCAGCCAGTTTAATATTGGAAAAAATATTTATGTCCCCCAAGCTTTTTTTTGGTTTTGTTTTTTTTTTGTTTTTTTGCGGTCCGCGGGCCTCTCACTGCTGTGGCCCCTCCCGTTGCGGAGCACAGGCTCCGGACACGCAGGCTCAGCGGCCATGGCTCACGGGCCCAGCCGCTCTGCGGCACGTGGGATCCTCCCGGACGGGGGCACGAATCCGTGTCCCCTGCATTGGCAGGCGGACTCTCAACCACTGCGCCACCAGGGAAGCCCTGTGTCCCCCAAGCTTGATGTAACATTTTAACAACGTGATGTATAGGAAAAGTCTTGGTCGAAATACATAGAATATTACATTAGGATCACAGACTTTTTTTTTTTTTTGGCCACACAGCATGCGGGATCTTAGTTCTCTGACCAGGGATTGAACCTTGCGCCCCCTGCAGTGGAAGTGCAGAGTCTTAACCACTGGAGCGCCAGGGAAATCCTCACATTTTTAAAAGTGCTCCGAGTGTCAAAAACAGGATAGGTGTCTTGATATCACAGTTAATACTCAATGTGAACCTTTCTCAACTACTGTATGGTTGTCCGAAAGGCTTTTTCACCACATTTAAAGTTTCATGTGTAGCCCTTGGTTTGCATGGTGTGTTATGAGTCCCATACCAGATGAGAACACGTTAAAGAAAATTGTGGAGAAAGAAGCAAAGCAAGTAAGACAGTGATTATGATAGACAAGAAGATGCTACTATAATCAAAGCTAATGTTTTTTAAAACCATATTGTTTGGTGAACAGAACGCTATATTTTAAGCATTTTAGATTCAAACATGATAGCCTGTTATTTATACAAATACTAAATACAGTAATAATCACCATTTAGTGAAAGAAGTTAGAAACAATGAAATGTACAGAACTATAAGAATATATATGAATATTAAGTACATAATACTATGTATTTTACATGGATAATTTAAGTATATATACCAAAAACATTAGAGGATACGTTTCAAGGAAGAGAAATGAAACTGTATCAGGGATGAGAGGGGAAAACGAGTTTTTGCACAGACATGTTCACAATGTGCCATAAAATGAAAGGATTAATTATACTCGTGCATCTGAGGCTCAAAAGAAAGTGGAGAGTTAATTTCCATAGCAAACTATGAAAGAATATAAATTATATCCATGCATTTAAAAAATTGTCATGTAACTATGGCAACTTAAAATTTATCTTTTAAAGTGTTAAGATGACAATAAGTTAAATATAGTTGTAACCAAGACTGTAAATGTCATAAGTTCAGCTGTCAAAGGATGTGTTAAAAACTGTTTAATAGTTTTTTAAATTACAAAAGACATTTTAAAACTTAGTGTGTTGCACTGTTCTACACTGAGTGCTTGTAATTCAGTTAAATTCTGACACTACATGGAGTTAGCACAGAGCCCACAAGAGAAGTGCAAAGGCCTGCACAAGACTGTCCCCACTTGAGGCTCCAGCCACAAGCCTCAGGTGTACCCTAACTAGGCTATAAATTTGGGGGTTCCCACAACCCTTGCAGGTTCAGTAATTTGCTTGAACAACTCACAGGATTCACTGAGACATTATACTTAGAATTACAGTTTTACTATAAAAGATACAGGTCAGGAGCAACCAAACTGAGAAATATTCTTTAGGAGTGGAGGAATATGCAGAGGTTCTACGCCCTCTCCTGTGGGATCCAGGCATCTCACCCCACCACCACGTCAATGTGTTCACCACTTGGAAGCTCCACAGAGCTGGGGTGACCAGAGTTTTTACTGGAGTTTCGTTAGAAGCATGTGTAATTAAATCCTTGATGACATGGATGAGTTCCATCTCCAGCCCTATCCCCTCCCCTGACGTCAGGCTGGCCCAAAGTTGGCTGACCAAGTCACAGGGTTGGTCTTTCTGGTGACCAGCCCCGATCCCGAGTCACCTACCTCATCAGTGTAACAAAGATACTCCTCTCACTCTGAAATTCCAAGGGTTTTGGAAGCTCTGTGCCAGAAACCAAGGTCAAAGACCAGATATATTCTTTATTACTACCACTGTTGCTTATAAAAGATATAAGTGGAATTTAAATCTTATACTCTAACATTGGACAAAGATTTACCAATTGCCCTGTAGAAAAGAAGACTGATGATAATACCGATAAGCAGGGACTTCCCTGGTGGCACGGTGGTTAAGAATCCGCCTGCCAGTGCAGGGGACACAGGTTCATTCCCTGGTCCGGGAAGATCCCACATGCCGCGAAGCAACTAAGCCCGCGTGCCACAGCTACTGCGCCTGTGCTCTAGAGCCCGCGAGCCACAGCTACTGTGCCTGCGCTCTAGAGCCCGCGAGCCACAGCTACTGCGCCTGCGCTCTAGGCCCCGCGAGCCACAACTACTGAAATGGCAATTATTGTTTAAATGGCTACCAAGTTGCTGTTTGGGATGATGAAGAAGTCCTGGAAATAGTAGGGGTGAGGGTTGCTCAACATTGTGAATGTTCCTAATGCTGTTGAATCATATGCTTAAAAATGGTTAAAATGTAAATATTTTACCACAACATAAAAGTTGCCCAAATAAATTGTATTGCAAGGGAATTTTAGTATAAAATGTACAGTAAATTCTATATGTCATTTATGTATGTCTATAAAATACATAATAAGATATCCATGTAATCTTGGGGCAGAGGAGACTTTTTAAACAGCCTTAAGCAAAGTTATTGACAGGATGGGTGGCAGAGTATTACAGAACTTGGAGACCATCGGCTCTGACTACCTGGCTTCATTTCCCAGCTCCAAATGAATGAACTTGGGTGAGTCACTTATTTTCTCTACCTCAGTATCCTCAGTTAATTAATTGAAACTCTAATAATGGCACCTACTTCATAGGGTTGTAGTGAAGCGAATAATCGAGGCAATAATCTAAGTACTTAGAATACTGCCTGACAATAAATACTTTTGTTAGGAAAAAAATTTTTAACTTCTGTGTGGAAAGACTCTTACAAATATAAAATCTATGTAACACACTGTAAAATATTTGGAACATATCAAGCAGCCTGTAAATAATAAGGGTGTGAAAAAGCTAGTAAAATGGTGAACACAATTCACATACACAGTATAAACGTCAAAAAAAATTGAAAAATTTCTCAATCTAATTGTTAAAAAAAAATCATATGAGGGACTTCCCTGGTGGTCCAGTGGTAAAGAATCCGCCTTCCAGTGCAGGGGATGCAGGTTTGCTCCCTTGTCAGGGAACTAAGATCCCACATGCTGCGGAGCAACTAAGCCCATGCGCCACAACTGCTGAGCCTGCGCTCTAGAGCCCGCGAGCCACAACTACTGAGCCTGTGCACCTAGAGCCCGCAAGCCACAACTACTGAGCCCGTGAGCCTAGAGCCTGTGCTCCACAACAAGAGAAGCCACCACAATGAGAAGCCCGCGCACAGCAACAAAGAGTAGCCCCTGCTCACCACAACTAGAGAAACTTCGCACGCCGCAACGAAGACCCAATGCAGCCAAAAATAAATAAACAAAGACAGTTCTTTCAGGGCTTCCCTGGTGGTGCAGTCCCTGGTGGTGCAGGGACGTGGATTCGAGCCCTGTTCCAGGAAGATCCCACATGCTGTGGAGCAACTAAGCCTGCGCCACAACTACTGAAGCCTGTGTGCCCTAGGTAGGGCCCACATGCTGCAACTACTGAGCCCGTGTGCTGCAACTACTGAAGCCTGCTCACCTAGAGCTTCTGCGCCAAAACAAGAGAAGCCGCCGCGGTGAGAAGCCCATGCACCACAACGAAGAGTAGGCCCCGCTCACTGCAACTAGAGAAAGCCCACGCGCAGCAATGAAGACCCAATGCAGCCAAAAATTAATTAATTAAAAAAAAAAAACAGGTCTTTCAGTTCCAGTTTTATAAATGTCTAAGGGAACTTCTGCTCCAAAAGAACCAGACCCAGGACAGGACACATTTTTCTGAGGCTTCAGTGGTCTTGCAAAAGTAGGAGAGGTCTCCATAGATTTCCAAAAAAATAAACTAGTGTGAATTTAGTCCAGAATGAGAAAACTTGGGGCTAGAGTGGAAAGAATCTGGTGAAGGTTTGAGAAGAACTGGGTGCTAAGGACAAAACAGCTGGAAACTGAGGCCACGAGGCCAAGAGCCAAGGCCTGAGGTGAACCAGCAGGGAGCCTGACTGAACAGGATGGCAGGCAGATGAGTGAGCTGGCTGAGGCTGGATTCATATAGACATGCTGCTGTAGGGACTCTGCACCTTGAAACAGCAGTGAGGTGGGGGAACTGACACTCTCATTCTGAGCCACAGCTCTTGCTGGAGTGGCACTGGGTTAAGGCTACCAGAGATACAGAAGCAAGCTTTCTAGAGGAAAGCCTCCCAAGGAAGGCAAATGGTACTTCCACCAGATCTGTTCAAGCCACTATGAGTAAGGTCAGCAGAAGCAAGAGAAACATCTTTAGTCACTTAAGAACTGGCAGTGTTGGCATTGTCAGACACACAATATAGAATAGCTAGGTATTGGGTGAACAAAAGGGGGAAGTGGGTCAAAAGGTACAAACTTCCAGTTATAGAATAATTAAATCCTGGAGATATATAGCATAGTGACTATAGTTACTTACACTATACTGCATATTTGAAAGTTGCTAAGAGTAGTTCTTAAAAGTCTCGTTACAAGAAAAAAATTTTGTAGATTCATGTGGTGATAGATGTTAACTAGACTTGTAATCAAGCAGGACCCTATGGGGCCTTCCTGGGACAGAGCCCTCCCCCTTGTCCTCTGCTTTACCTCCTCTCTGAAGTACCTAGATAGCAGTATCTGATGCACATTTCCCAAGTTGTTTTACAGGTGCTAAAACCCCACCACATAGAAGAAGTTAACTACCTGATGACCATGAGAACATAGCCCCAAACCTACTGGAGTCTGATTATTGATTGATAATGTTAACCCTTGTGACACCACCCTGTTACCTCACCATCAACCAATCAGAGTACTGTGCACGAGCTGATCACATACCCTGCAACTCCCCTCCCTCACCTGACCTTTAAAAAATGCCTCCCTGGCGAATTCCCTGGTGGTCCAGTGGTTAGGACTCTGTGCTTCCACTGCAAGGGGCATGGGTTCAATCCCTGGTCAGGAACTAAGATCCCGTATGGCAAAAAAAAAAAAAAAACCTCCCTGAAACCGATCAGAGAGTTTACGTGTGCTGAGCACTAGCTGCCTGGACTCCTTGCTTGGCCCTGCAGTAAACACTGCACACACCTTCCTTCACCACAACCTGGTGTCGGTAGGTTGGCTTTATAGCGTGTGGGTGAGAGGACCCAAATTTGGTTGGGTAACAGACTTGTAGTGATCATTCCACAATATATACGAGTATCAAATCATGTTGTACACCTGAAACAATATAATGTTCTATGCTAATTATACCTTAATTTAAAAAAAATAGCCAGGTATAAAATGTGTAAAGATAAAGAACTCCACTGTGCTAGGGAATTTGAACCAAGCCTCCTGAGGGCAACCACAAAAAAGGACAAAATATTGAACATCACATCTGCACTGATTCCTTTATCTTCAGATAATTCCATCTCATAATTCCCTGGTGGTCCAGTGGTTAGGACTCCTTGCTCTCACTGCCGGGGCCCGGGTTCAATCTCTGGTCCGGAACTAAAATCCCACAAGCTGCTCAGTGCAGCCAAAAGAAAAAAAAAATTATTTTTTGATACTTTTGAAAAGGTTTTTTTAGAACCATGTTTCTTGAGCAGTAGGGTGAGAACACCTACTATGATCTTTTTATTAACAGTGATTTGTAGTTTTTAAATTCAAAGAAAGCATTTCCAAATGGACCCTGTCTTTTTAAATCTCATCATTATTGATTGAGTTTCTGATGCAGAGTTCCATATATCAATTTCTTTTTTTTAGATAAATAGGCTTTTTTTAAAAAAAAAATTTTTTTATTTATTTATTTATGGCTGCGTTGGGTTTTCGTTGCTGTGCGCGGGCTTTCTCTAGTTGTGGCGAGCAGGGGCTACTCTTCGTTGTGGTGCATGGGCTTCTCATTGCGGTGGCTTCCCTTGTTGGGGAGCAAGGGCTCTAGGCGCGTGGGCTTCAGTAGTTGTGGCACGTGGGCTCAGTAGTTGTGGCTCGCGGGCTCTAGAGCTCAGGCTCAGTAGTTGTGGCGTAAGGGCTTAGTTGCTCCGCGGCATGTGAGAACTTCCCGGACCAGGGCTTGAACCCGTGTCCCCTGCATTGGCAGGCGGATTCTTAACCACTGCGCCACCAGGGAAGTCCCTCAATGTTTACATATTTTAAAATAACCCAGACAATTGTGTAGGAACAAAATCTAAAATGTAATTTTAAGGCAAAGGGTTGTTTGCTGGAATTAATGATTTAAGAATTCTGTGACCAGAAGGGAAGAGGTAAACAAAACAAAAATACAAACACTTCTGGTTGTCTCTTTGAAAACAAAGAAATTTAGATCTGGTCTGCAAACCTAAGATTAAATGCAGCGTTGCATGACAAACGATTAGCAAGGATTGGAGAATAATGGTTATGTTCCACAACAGAAAACACACCACATATACATATACAACAGAAGCAAAGAGTGAAGAAAGAAAGATTTTAAGAATTATAGTTTTTATCTTTAATTAAGATGGCTTCATAACCAAAATACTGAAAACTGATATTATAATCACCAAGAAACCTCCAGCTTTCCGTACTCCCGTCCAGACTGCAGAGGTCACGTAACACAAATGACAAGAGTGGAAGTCAGACAGACTTGGGAATTAATCCTTAGTCCACCAGTTACTATCTGTGTGACGCGAACGCATTTTTAAACCTCTATGTTTCTGTTTCCTCATCTGTAAAATGGAGGGTAACAACAGCCCCTGGGTCATAGGATTATTGAAGTACTAAATACATTCGAAGCACTTAGCAGATAAGAAGCACTCAAAAGCATTCTTACTTGCTCTACAGCATAACCTGACTAAACATTTCAGCAGCCCTGTTCTCGCAAACTCACCTGTCTACTCCCAGCTCTAAGAGCGTTCTTGCACATTAATCCCAAACACATTTGCTTCTATGTCAAGGACCTCCCTCCCTAAACACTATTTGTAGTTCCCATTTCTCCTCAAGGTATACTTTCTGTTCTCTGTCCATCCTCTGTAGGAACTCCAGAAATACCATTCTTCCTCTCATTCTCATTCTGAGCTTTCCAGATTTACCTGA
Source organism: Tursiops truncatus (assembly GCF_011762595.2). Taxonomy (NCBI): domain Eukaryota; kingdom Metazoa; phylum Chordata; class Mammalia; order Artiodactyla; family Delphinidae; genus Tursiops; species Tursiops truncatus. The sequence goes on along the minus strand of NC_047054.1, from coordinate 23,579,439 downwards.
GATGCAGCCTCCTTTCAACATTTACAGACTAACCGCCTCAGAGACTGCAAATCTGTTGCAATCATGCAGGTTCCCCTTCTGTTCAGTACTGTTTCACCATCTTTTCATGTCCTGTCCTTCAGTTGGTTTGCTGCTATGTACAAGTCACTTGAGAACAGGAGCTCTTTCAACCTTGTTTCCCACCATATGACTTACTTCTGTTGCTAGGAGTATTTATAGCTTTCCAAACTGACCATGGTCTTTCACACATTTGTCCTCTGCCACTCTCCAAAAAAAAGTTTCTTTCCTCTTCTCCAGGCAACTTCAAGGTTTTGCCTGGGGAGAAGGTTCAAAATTCAGTTCGAGGGCTTCCCTGGTGGCGCAGTGGTTGAGAGTCCGCCTGCCGATGCAGGGGACACGGGTTCGTGCCCCGGTCCGGGAAGATCCCACATGCCGCGGAGCGGCTAGGCCTGTGAGCCATGGCCGCTGAGCTTGCGCGTCCGGAGCCTGTGCTCCGCAACGGGAAAGGCCACAACAGTGAGAGGCCCGCGTACCGCAAAAAAAAAAAAAAAAAAAAAAATTCAGTTCGAATGCCACCTTTCTAAAGCTTTCGGTAGCTGTTGCCTAGGAAGGATTAGGCAACTAACACGGCTCCCATACTGTACTATTGGATAAGCACTTGTAGAATTTAATCATCACAACTTAAAAGATAGGCCTCGCCGCGCCCTTTTAACAAATGAGGAATCTGAGGCTGGGGGCGATCCGGTGATTGTCCAAGGACATGGCTAGGAGGCTGGGAATGCCAAGAGGGAGTCCTTGCCTTCTGATACCGGACGTTGCCTGCCACTTGGGTTCAGGCAACATCCTGATAGAGGAAGTATGCTTGGTTAGCACCTGCGCTCCAAGGGACCTGGCAGTTAGCAGTTGCTCGTTAAATGTTCGTTGAATGAACAAATCATCAGAATTCAGTAAACACTGCATAAACGCGGTGAAGAATGCTGGAGTTGGAAGGGTCACATTGATACCACAGAGCAATCGGCTCGTCTTTCTGATGCTGAAAGGGAGGATTCGAGATGTCAGTGCTGCACAGCTAGCTAATGACAGAGCTAAGACCGGAAAGAATTTATTTATTTATTTATTTATTTATTTAATAGATACGGAATGCCTGCTATAGGAGAGTGCTAGACTCTCGGGTCTGTGTGGTCGAGGAGAGACACAAGCTTACCAATTCCCTCCTCAGAGCGCTAAAAAAAAAAAAATGAGACAGAGAGAAAAGAGAAAGCACTGCAAGAGAGTAAGGTGCGGACAGAATTCCCAGAGAAAAGGATGTGAAGGAAGAACCTGGAGCGCTTGGTCCGGACCCGAAGTGAAAAAGGATGATACAAAGTGGAAGAGCGAGAAAGCGGCGCGACCCTCGGCCCCTCGGCCCGTTTCTCCGCCGAGCCACACGGAGGCGCTGCATCCCTCCCCGCGTCTCGGGCCCCGGCGGCGCCGCCTGCTCGCCTTTTCCCGGCGGAAATGCCCGGGCGATGACGGACACCCGGAGGGAGGGGAGAGAAAGAGCGAGAGACAAGGGGCAAGGGAACCGGGAGCGGCCGGCGGGCGGGAGGCGGCGGCGGCAGGTGCCCATCGTCCGGCGGGAGCTGCGCGGAAGCCCCGCACCTCCCCGCGCCCTTCACCGACTCCTGGGGCGCGCGGCCCAACGGGCCAGGGCGGGCAGGGGTCTCCCGGAGGCCGTGCGCCCGGAGCCGCCCGCGGGGCTTGGGCGGGGCGCGGGGTCGCACTCCCCGGCTCCTTCCTCTCCCCCTGGGAGCTGGCGGCGGCGGCGGCGCCGGGCGAGGGGAGCGGCGCCCGGGGCTGGGGCGCGCGGGGGCGGGGAGGGGGGCGGGAGGCAGCGGGGGAGGGGCTCAGGCCACCATGGACGACAAGGCGTTCACCAAGGAGCTGGACCAGTGGGTCGAGCAGCTGAACGAGTGTAAACAACTGAACGAGAACCAGGTGCGGACGCTGTGCGAAAAGGTAAGAGAGAAAAGGGGCGAGATGCGGGCGGGGACCCCGTTCCTCCTCCTCCCCCTCCTCTTTCTGCCCTCCCCCCACCCCCTCCCGGAATGCCTGCCCTGTGTCCGGCGCGCCGGTCCGGGGACCCGCAGGGCTGCGTCTCCGGTTTGGGCATCCTTCCCCGGGTGGGGTCGGGCCCTTCCAGGACCCCCGGGAACCCAGCCCACGATCCGGACCGGACGTTCCTGGTCCTGGCCTGTGGGGTCCGGGGTAGGTGGGCGGGGGCATTGTGGCACCCGGAATCCACGCCCTGAGTGTGATTGGGGTCGCCAACGCTATTGTGGGGGGATTGCTGACACCCCAGCATTTCCCGTGCGGACTAGCCATCCCGGCGCTTTAGCTGGCCGGCAGATGAATCTCGTGCGGTCTCAAAATTGAAAATGCACCGAAAACGAACCTGGGTGTTGTGACTATCAACGCGCTCTGTAATACACCCAGGCTTTTTCTCAGGTGACTCGGGCCCATCAAAAATCAGTAAATTGGTATGCGTGAAGCATTTGTTTGTAGAGAGGTGGGTGTGATGACAGACTGTGATTTTTAAAATAGAACTTGACTTTAGTTGAGACAGATGGTGACTGGTCTTCACGTTGAGAGGCTCTTTGGAAGCAAAAAATTGTTGATTTTCAGAAACAAGACGGCAAGTCTTAAGTTTGGCAACAGTGCTTGCCTGAAATGTTTAATGGGGTATGTGTTTTTCGTGCAGGTTAGCACTTTTCAGAAAGTTATTACTATTATATGGAAGTTTTTTTTATTTCCAGAAAGTAATAAAATATGCAGGTGGTTTACTGTTTACAGTTGCTGTTGATAGTGTGATCCGAGACAACTTTCTGAATTCTGTGTGCATTGTTTTCTTAACCACTGTAATTATTTCGGACTTTCCATCTTTTCTCATTCATCTTTTATGTAGTTTGGACTAAATAATTTTTATGTAAGAAGGTTCCATGTGAAGGAGTAACGAAGTTGTTTATTTTTTAATGTTTTTGGGTTTTGGGGGAGGGGGTTTAAGCCAAAATCCGTAAGACTTTCTTTATAATTGTGTTTGGAAGTCAGGATGCCTCAGAAAAGCACTAAAGAAAGAAAGATTTTGTCATTATTATTTATAGGGTACCCTTAAAATTAAGCATATTAGGAATGGAGGAGTAATAGCTAATATTAAGTAGTTAGAATAGTGTTTTTTAACTACGTGTAATGTTGCTTAGCGTCTTTATGTATTAAATAACTTTTTTTGAAGTATAGTTAATTTACAATGTGTTAGTTTCAAGTATACAACAAAGTGATTCAGTTTTTTTTTTGAATTTTATTTTATTTATTTTTTTATACAGCAGGTTCTTATTAGTCATCCATTTTATACATATTACTGTATACATATTAATCCCAATCGCCCAATTCCTCACACCACCACACTCCCCACCCCCCCACCCCTACCGCTTTGCGCCCGTGGTGTCCATACGTTTGTTCTCTACATCTGTGTCTCAATTTCTGCCCTGCAAACTGGTTCATCTGTACCATTTCTCTAGGTTCCACATATATGCGTTAATATACAATATTTGTTTTTCTGACGTACTTCACTTTGTATGACAGTCTTTAGATGCATCCACGTCTCTACAAATGACCCATTTTCGTTCCTTTTTATGGCTGAGTAATATTCCATTGTATATATGTACCACATCTTTATCCATTCATCTGTCGATGGGCATTTAGGTTGCTTCCATGACCTGGCTATTGTAAATAGTGCTACAATGAACATGGGGGTGCATGTGTCTTTTTGAATTATGGCTTTCTCTGGGTATATGCCCAGTAGTGGGATTGCTGGGTCATATGGTAGCTCTATTTTTAGTTTTTTAAGGAACCTCCATACTGTTCTCCATAGTAGCTATCAATTTACATTGCCACCAACAGTGCAAGAGGGTTCCCTTTTCTCCACACCCTCTCCAGCATTTGCTGTTTGTAGATTTTCTGATGATGCCCATTCTTACTGGTGTGAGGTGATACCTCATTGTAGTGTTGATTTGCATTTCTCTAATGATTAGTGATGTTGAGCAGCTTTTCATGTGCTTCTTGGCCATCTGTATGTCTTCTTTGGAGAAATGTCTGTTCAGGTCTTCTGCCCATTTTTGGATTGGGTTGTTTTTTTAATATTGAGCTGCATGAGCTGTTTATATTTTGGAGATTAATCCTTTGTCCATTGATTCGTTTGCAAATATTTTCTCCCATTCTGAGGGTTGTCTTTTCGTCTTGTTTATGGTTTCCTTTGCTGTGCAGAAGCTCTTAAGTTTGATTAGGTCCCATTTGTTTATTTTTATTTTTATTTCCCTTACTTTATGAGGTGGATCAAAAAAGATCTTGCTGTGATTTATGTCAAAGAGTGTTCTTCCTATGTTTTCCTCTAAGAGTTTTATAATGTCCGGTCTTACATTTAGGTCTCTAATCCATTTTGAGTTTATTTCTGTGTATGGTGTTAGGGAATGTTCTAACTTCATTCTTTTACATGTAGCTGCCCAGTTTTCCCAGCACCACTTATTGAAGAGACTATCTTTTCTCCACTGTATATTCTTGCCTCCTTTGTCATAGATTAGTTGACCATAGGTGTGTGAGTTTATCTCTGGACTTTCTATCTTGTTCCATTGATCTATGTTTCTGTTTTTGTGCCAGTACCATATTGTCTTGATTACTGTAGCTTTGTAGTATATATAGTCTGAAGTCAGGGAGTCTGATTCCTCCAGCTCCACTTTTTTCCCTCACGACTGCTTTGACTATTTGGGGTCTTTTGTGTCTCCATACAAATTTTAAGATTTTTTGGTTCTAGTTCTGTAAAAAAATGCGATTGGTAATTTGATAGGGATTGCATTGAATCTGTAGATTGCTTTGGGACAAATATCAACAATATTGATTCTTCCAATCCAAGAACATGGTGTATCTCTCCATCTGTTGGTATCATCTTTAATTTCTTTCATCACTGTCTTATAGTTTTCTGTATACAGGTGTTTTGTCTCCCTAGGTAGGTTTATTCCTAGGTATTTTATTCTTTTTGTTGCAGTGGTAAATGGGAGTGTTTCCTTAATTTCTCTTTCAGAGTTTTCAGCATTAGTGTATAGGGATGCAAGAGATTTCTGTGCATTAATTTTGTATCCTGCAACTTTACCAAATTCATTGATTAGCTGTAGTAGTTTTCTGGTGGCATCTTTAGGATTCTCTATGTATAGTATCATGTCATCTGCAAACAGTGACAGTTTTACTTCTTCTTTTCCAATTTGTATTCCTTTTATTTCTTTTTCTTCTCTGATTGCTGTGGCTAGGACTTCCAAAACTATGTTGAATAATAGTGATGAGAGTGGACATCCTTGTCTTTTTCCTGATCTTAGAGAAAGTGCTTTCAGTTTTTCACCATTGAGAATGATGTTTGCTGTGGGTTTGTCGTATCTGGCCTTTATTATGTTGAGGTAGGTTCCCTCTGTGCCCACTTTCTGGAGAGTTTTTATCATAAATGGGTGTTGAATTTTGTCAAAAGCTTTTACTGCATCTATTGAGATCATATGGTTTTTATTCTTCAGTTTGTTAATATAGTGTATCACATTGATTGATTTGTGTATATTGAAGAACTCTTGCATCCCTGGGATAAATCCCACTTGATCATGGTGTATGATCCTTTTAATCTGTTGTTGGATTCTGTTTGCTAGTATTTTGTTGAGGATTTTTGCATCTATATTCATGAGTGATATTGGTCTGTAATTTTCTTTTTTCGTAGTATCTTTGTCTGGTTCTGGTATCAGGGTGAGGGTGGCCTCATAGAATGAGTTTGGGAGTGTTCCTATGCAAATTTTTGGAAGAGTTTGAGAAGGATGGGTATTAGCTCCTCTCTAAATGATTGATAGAATTCACCTGTGAAGCCATCTAGTCCTGGACTTTTATTTGTTGCAAGATTTTTAATCACAGTGTCAGTTTCATTACTTGTGATTGGTCTGTTCATATTTTCTGTTTCTTCCTTGTTCAGTCTCAGAAGGTTATACCTTTCTAAGAATTTGTCCATTTCTTCCAGCTTGTCCATTTTATTGGCGTAGAGTTGTTTATAGTAGTCTCCTAGGATGCTTTGTATTTCTGTGGTGTCTGTTATAACTTCTCCTTTTTCATTTCTAATTTTATTGATTTGAGTCCTCTCTCTTTTTCTTGATGAATCTGGCTAATGGTTTATCAATTTTGTTTATCTTCTCAAAGAACCAGCTTTTAGTTTTATTGATCTTTGCTATTGTTTTCTTTGTTTCTATTACATTTATTTCTACTCTGATCTTGATGATTTCTTTCCTTCTGCTGACTTTGGGTTTTGTTTGTTCTTCTTTCTCTAGTTTCTTTAGGTGTAAGGTTAGATTGCTTATTTGAGATTTTTTTTTGTTTCTTGAGGTAGGCTTGTACTGCTGTAAACTTCCCTCTTAGAACTGCTTTTGCTGCATCCGATCAGTTTTGGATCGTCGTGTTTTCATTGTCATTTGTCTCTAGGTATTTTTAAATTTCGTCTTTGATTTCTTCACTGATCTCTTAGTTATTTAGTAACATTGTTTAGCCTCCATGTGTTTGTGTTTTTTACGTTTTTTTCCCTGTAATTCATTTCTAATCTCATAGCGTTGTGGTCAGAAAAGATGCTTGATATGACTTCAATTTTCTTAAATTGACTGAGGCTTGATTTGTGACCCAAGATGTGATCTATCCTGGAGAATGTTCCGTGTGCACTTGAGAAGAAAGTGTAATCTGCTGTTTTTGGATGGAATGTCCTATAAATATCAATTAAATTTATCTGGTCTATTGTGTCATTTAAAGCTTCTGTTTCGTTATTTTCATTTTGGATGATCTGTCCCTTTATGTAAGTGAGGTGTTAAAGTCCCCCAGTATTACTGTCTTACTGTTGATTTCCTCTTTTTTTTTTTTTCTCGGTATGCGGGCCTGTCACTGTTGTGGCCTCTCCCGCTGTGGAGCACAGGCTCCAGCGGCCATGGCTCACGGACCCAGCCGCTCCGCGGCATGTGGGATCTTCCCAGACCGGGGCACGAACCTGTGTCCCCTGCATCGGCAGGTGGACTGTCAACCACTGCGCCACCAGGGAAGCCCTGATTTCCTCTTTTATGGCTATTAGCATTTGCCTTATGTACTGAGATGCTTTCTGTGTTGGATGCATATATATTTATAATTGTTATATCTTCTTTTTGCATTGATCCTTTGATCTTTTTGTGGTGTCCTTCCTTGTCTCTTGTAACGTTCTTTATTTTAAAGTCTATTTTATCTGATATGAGTATTGCTATTTCAGCTTTCCTTTGATTTCCATTTGCATGGAATATCTTTTTCCATCCCCTCACTTTCAGTCTGTTTGTGTCCCTAGGTCTGAAGTGGGTCTCTTGTAGACAGCATATATATGGGTCTTGTTTTTGTATCCATTCAGCAAGCCTGTGTCTTTTGGTTGGAGCATTTAATCCATTCACGTTTAAGGTAATTATCAATATGCATGTTCCTATGACCATTTTCTTAATTGTTTTGGGTTTGTTTTTGTAGGTCCTTTTCTTCTCTTGTGTTTCCCACTTAGAGAAGTTCCTTTAGCATTTGCTGTAGAGCTGGTTTGGTGGTGCTGAATTCTCTTAGCTTTTGCCTATCTGTAAAGCTTTTCATTTCTCCATCAAATCTGAATGAGATCCTTGCCAGGTAGAGTAATCTTGGTTGTAGGTTCTTCCCTTTCATCACTTTAAGTATATCATGCCACTCCCTTTTGGCTTGTAGTAGAGTTTCTGCTGAGAAATCAGCTGTTAACCTTATGGGAGTTCCCTTGTATGTTATTCGTTGTTTTTCCCTTGTTGCTTTTAATAATTTTTCTTTGTCTTTAATTTTTGTCAGTTTGATTACTACGTGTCTTGGCGTGTTTCTACTTGGGTTTATCTTGTATGGGACTCGCTGCGCTTCCTGGACTTGGGTGGCTATTTCCTTTCCCATGTTGGGGAAGTTTTCGACTGTAATCTCTTCAAATATTTTCTTGGGTCCTTTCTCTCTCTCTTCTCCTTCTGGGAGCACTATAATGTGAATGTTGTTGCGTTTAATGTCGTCCCAGTGGTCTCTTAGGCTGTCTTCATTTCTTTTCATTCTTTTTTTTTATTCTGTTCTGCAGCAGTGAATTCCACCATTCTGTCTTCCAGGTCACTTATTCGTTCTTCTACCTCAGTTATTCTGCTATTGATTCCTTCTAGTGTAGTTTTCATTTCAGTTATTGTATTGTTCATCTCTGTTTGTTCTTTAATTCTTCTAGGTCTTTGTTAAACATTTCTTGCATCTTCTCGATCTTTGCCTCCATTCTTTTTCAGAGGTCCTGGATCATCTTCACTATCATTATTCTGAATTCTTTTTCTGGAAGGTTGCCTATCTCCACTTCATTTAGTTGTTTTTCTGGGGTTTTATCTTGTTCCTTCATCTGGTACATAGCCCTCTGTCTTTTCATCTTGTCTTTCTGTGAGTGTGGTTTTTGTTCCACAGGCTGCAGGATTGTAGTTCTTCTTGCTTCTGCTGTCTGCCCTCTGGTGGATGAGGCTATCTAAGAGGCTTGTGCAAGTTTCCTGATGGGAGGGACTGGTGGTGGGTAGAGCTGGGTGTTGCTCTGGTGGGCAGAGCTCAGTAAAACTTTAATCTGCTTGTCTGCTGATGGGTGGGGCTGGGTTCCCTCCTTGTTGGTTGTTTGGCCTGAGGCAACCCAACACTGGAGCCTACCTGGGCTCTTTGGTGGGGCTAATGGTGGACTCTGGGAGGGCTCACACCAAGGAGCACTTCCCAGAAACTCTGCTGCCAGTTTCCTTGTCCTCACAGCCACAGCCACCCCCCACCACTGCAGGAGACCCTCTAACACTAGCAGGGAGGTCTGGTTCAGTCTCCCCTGGGGTCACTGCTCCTTCCCCTGTGTCCCGTTGCGCACACTACTTTGTGTGTGCCCTCCAAGAGTGGAGTCTCTGTTTCCCCCAGTCCTGTGAAAGTCCTGCAGTCAAATCTCGCTAGCCTTCAAAGTCTGATTCCCTAGGAATTCCTCCTCCCGTTGCCGGACCCCCAGCTTCGGAAGCCTGACATGGGGCTCAGAACCTTCACTCCAGTGGGTGGACCTCTGTGGTATAAATGTTCTCCAGTCTGTGAGTCACCCACTCAGCAGTTATAGGATTTGATTCTGCTGTGATTACACCCCTCCTACCATCTCATTGTGGCTTCTCCTTTGTCTTTGGATGTGGGGTATATTTTTTGGTGAGTTCCAGTGTCTTCCTGTCGATGATTGTCCCGCAGCTAGGTGTGATTCTGGTGTTCTCGCAAGAGGGAGTGAGAGCTCGTCCTTCTACTCCACCATCTTGGTTCAGGACCAGGTGATTCAGTTTTACATATATATATATATTCTTTTTCAGATTCTCTCTTGTATTAAAGTTATTACAAGATATTGAGTATAGTTCCCTGTGCTGTACAGTAGGCCCTTGTTGTTCATCTATTTTATATATAGTAGTGTGTATATGTTAATCCCAAACTCCTAATTTATCCCCCCCCATCCACTTTGGTAACCATAACTTTGTTTTCTGTGTCTGTGAGTCTATTAAATAACTATATGTTGACTCAAGAGGATTTAGTTCTGTAAATAGAACTGCCAAGCAAATGGTATTTTTGTGTTTCTGAAACAAATTGTTTACTTACCGCTTCAAATCGACATTCAGTTTTCTTGCATGATAAACTATAACTTCATGTCTTAGAATATATGTTTTAACTCGATCTCTCAGGCTCTAGTGTCAGGTGAAATATCCAATTCTGAAATTAGCTGAGTCAGTTAACCTCACTGTGAACAGTAGATGTAGACTTGAAGTTATGGGCAAAGTTGGTAGTTGAATTGGTTTTACCTTTGACTCTCTAATAATTTTAAGATGTCTTCCTGGAGAAGAATGTTGTACCCCTGCTCAGTCACACTTGAGCCTTAATCACTTGAGCAAGCTTTCTGAATTTGCCCAGAGAGATTCTTTTAACTTCAGCTCCTAAATAAATTGGACTGCCCATCTCTAGGACCTCTGAGGTATATTTCAGCTGGTATCTTACCCACTTCTTTCTTTGTATACTTGTACTTTGCCACTAAGCATGATTTTTTTAAGTGAAAATCTCCTGTCATTCATCTTTGTCCTCCACCCCTTTGATGAGGTTGCCGACGGGCTGGAGAAGAGTGACGGTAGCCCTTCCTTGCTACCCCCCTGAGCAGTGCTTCGTGCGGCAGCCCCCTTCTAGCAGCTGTGGTGAACCTCTGTGGTGTATATTTTCTGTCTTCTAGCGTTAGTCTGAAGTTCCATTTCATTTCCCTACCTCTACCCGCCTTTTTCCTGCCAAGTGCAGTGTTTGTTTATAGCAAACTCTAGTAGGCAGCCTGAGTTCAAACCCTGGCTCCACAGCTTGATGGCTGCCAGTCTCTGCACCTCTGACTCCTTATCTAAGACAGGGATTATCGTACTTGCTGATCTCCTGGAGCGGTTGTATTAAGATACTACTGGTGTAAAGTCCTGACCAGAAATTAGCAATGAGTATTAAATGAAGAAAAGCTAAAAATAAAAGTAGCTATTTTATCTTGTTTTAAATGTCATCCTATTTTCTTTTGGAAAAAGATGCAAAATAAGTAGAAGTGTTGATATGACTTCTCTGTGGAGAATGTACTTCAAAAGAGGTTTTCTATAGAGTGGTTCTAGAACTCTGAAAAATGCAGTTTCATTATATCTTTTTAAAATTTTATTATTTTTTTTTTTGGCTGCGTTGCGTCCTCGTTGCTGCGCGCGGGCTTTCTCTAGTTGCGGTGAGCGGGGGCTACTCTTTGTCACGGTACACAGGCTTCTCATTACAGTGGCTTCTCTTGTTGCAGAGCACAGGCCCTAGAGCACACAGTCTTCAGTAGTTGTGGCACGTGGCCTCAGTAGTTGTGGCTCGAGGACTCTAGAGCGCACGCTCAGTAGTTGCGGCGCACGGGCTTAGTTGCTCTGTGACATGTGGGATCTTCCCGGACCAGGGCTCGAACCCGTGTCCCCTGCATTGGGGGCAGGCATATAGAAAAAATGTGAGAGACAATAAAAAGTCAAACCTAATTGTAAATATCATCTTTTTGTTTAATTCTTTGTGACTAGATTTTAGGTTTTTTTTTTTAAGTAACATGATTTTTTTGGAGTCTGTTAGAAATACTATTCTATAGAAAGGTACATCGTTGTGAGGGTGATTTCTCCCTCAAAATTAAATTCCTATTCTAACTCAGATTGCCTAAAACGTGAAGGAGTCAGCTGAAATTAAGACCAAAGTGGTACTGGAAAAAGCCCTGTTTTGAGTAGTGGCAAAAATAAAACCCATCCTAATGCCAATTGGAGAACAGCTACAAAAAATATGGGTATGAATGATATGGTATGTCGGCCTTCAAGGTTAATTTCTGTCTAGAGAAAAACTGTTTGCATAAAATAGTTAAGGCATGTCTTCCAAGAAGGCGATTAGCTCTTAACATGAACTTAAATTAGCAGTCCAGCTTTGGAGCTGATTGCACATTTGACTGTCTTACGTGTGTAGAGAGATTGCTTCTGCCGTTTGTTTCTGCAGCAGCAGTATGCACAGTGATTTAGAAAGAGAGTGTGCCTGGAGAGCCGGTCTGGCACTGCCAAGGACATTCTGTGGCTAGAACTTTTTTTTTTTTTTTTTTTTTTTGGCGGTATGCGGGCCTCTCACCTAGATAGCTCGTCTCTTTCTACTATAACAAAGAATGACATGATTACAGTGGAATATGAGGTTAAAACCCAATTTTACTGACTGAACAAATCATCATGTTCCGTGCTTCTCTAAGCCAACCTTTCATAGCAGACAGGTAAAGTAACTAAAGCAAACTAGACTAACATGAACTACTGCTAATGACTAGAAAACAGACCTTTTAAAATCAATTCATCATTTCTCGACTTTACGTATGATGTGTAAAATCATGTTCATAGATAGAAAAAATGAAGATACTTTATAAACGTTTCACATGGAGTAGTTTTATTTGCAACATGTGCCTTTTATTCTACTTTGAAGATCTTGCAGAAAGTTTTCTTTCAGTGTTTTTTTCAGGACAAATGCTCTGAAGGACTTGGTGAATGAAGTCCTCTTTGATGAAAGGAAACCAGAATACCAGAAATTGAAGATAAAATTAATGCCAAAACAATCACTGCACTTTAGACTATGTAGACTATATTTCTGAACTTAGATTTTCTAAGAAAAATGGCATTAAAATCACTGTCATCTTCAAAGAAGGCTAAGTCAGAGCTGCAACAGCATTTCACATTTAGTTTTGGGGTTTTCCTCATGTATATATATATATATATATTTTTTTAATATTTATTTATTTATTTGGTTGCACCGGGTCTTAGTTGCAGCACACGGGATCTTTAGTTGCAGCACACGGGATCTTTAGTTGCGGCATGCGGGATCTAGTTCCCTGACCAGGGATCGAACCTGGGCCCCCTGCATTGGGAGCCCGGATTCTTAACCACTGGACCACCAGGGAAGTTCCTCCTCATATTCTTTTCTGTTTGTTTGTTTTTGCGGTACGCGGGCCTCTCACTGTTGTGGCCTCTCCCGTTGCGGAGCACAGGCTCCGGACGCGCAGACTCAGCGGCCATGGCTCACGGGCCCAGCTGCTCCGTGGAATGTGGGATCCTCCCGGACCGGGGCACGAACCCGTGTCCCCTGCACTGGCAGGCGGACTCTCAACCACTGCACCACCAGGGAAGCCCGCTCCTCATATTCTTAAATTGAGATGTAATTCACATACTATAAAAGTCGCCCTATAAAGTGTACAGTTCCGTGGTTTTAGTATATTCATAAAGTTTTGCAACCATCTCCATATAATTGCAGAACATTTTCATCACCCCAGAAAAAAAAACCCCTGCCCACTAGCAGTCACTCCTCATTCTCCCTTCCCCCCATCCCCTGGCAGCCACTGATTTACTTTCTGTCTCTATGGATTTGCCTGTTCTAGACATTGTATATGAATGGAATCATGTAATACGTAATGTTTTGTGTCTGGCTGGAGATTCTTCCATGCTGAGCATGTGTCAGTACTTCATTCCTTTTTGTGGCTGAATAAAATTCCCTTATATGAATACGGCACTGTGGTGGTTTTCATAATTAAGTTATTGCCATCTGGAATTTGTTTTGAAGTTTAAAAAGTTATTTTTTTCAGATTGAAAAAGTAATACATATTTGTTTTTTAAAAATTTGAACATCTCAGAAATGTAGGGGAAAAGCAAATGCTCTCCACTGTTGCACCCACCTTCCCTGTCCACTACCATCCTGCCTCAGAGGCAAACATTAGATAGTTTTCCAGGCCTTGTTCTCTGTGTGCAAAAAACATGGGTTTTGGGGGGTAGGGAGGATGTTTGTGGTGTATTGTTTTCATTAAAGTGGGATCACAGTTATACTGAAATCTTTTTTTTTAACCAAACAATCTGTCTTGGCCTGTGTACATACATATAGTTCATTCTTTCTTAATTTCAACAGACCATATGATTTATTCTTGTGTTTCCAAGCTTGACATTGCCTGGCATACAGACTCTTGACTGTGGTTGAACTGAACGAAAAGGTTTATTTCTTTGTATTGAAAAAAAAAAAGGTCAGTTCTCATTTATGGAAGAACCTTGTAACTGTAGGAGGACAGGCCACCCTACTTACATTAACCTAGCCCTGTAGGATTTGGAACTTCATTTAATCTCATCTGTTTTGGAGATCACTCTGTTCTATGGCTTTCTTTAGATGAATTTGCCTAGGAGTAAGAGGTAGACTCTAATGTTTTATAGCAGATTATTTATGTGTACATAGAGGGGAAAGAAAATAACTTGTATACTGGCTCTGCCAACACCAAATACGGTAGCCCTTTGGGATCATGGCTCTGGCAGTGGGCACCAGCACAAAGCTAAAAATAGAATGCCACCTGTTGAGAAGCTGGGGAGACTTGACATTTATATGTTCTGCATTCTTAAAATGTGGGTAGAGGAAAAATAAAGCATTATATGTGAATGTCATTCCCAAAGCTTTATTTTTCTCAGTTCTTTTCCTAAGATAGATTTGACTTTATAGCAACAAGAAAGAATTTGTTTTAAATGGGTGAGAAAGGAAGCAAGTTTGAATGGATAGGTATACAGCGACGCGTTAAACTTGCTGGTATACTGTTAAGCTTTATGCCTGGAGGTGTCTGTGCCGGGTGGCGTTTACCATCACCACAGTCCTTCACTTCACAGTTTAAACTTGGTCTTGTCAGAGTCTTAGAGATAATTAAACTTTGGGTGCTAAGTCACATTAAAAAGCACTCGTGAGAATTATATATAGAATTACACGGTGTACAGAAAAGAGTGTAGCAGTCCTAAGACCACTGTATGTAGAAAGGCCTCATTTCAAGGTTGTCTGGTGTCTGGAAACTTGGATTTGGGGAGGCTTCCCACCATCCCCTGTTAAGCGTGGCTCGCTGTGCCTAAACTGTTTATGCAAACAGTGTGATTTATGCAACACGTGCTGTGCTTTTGAAGTCTGGAAGTTTGGTACATGCTAGGCAGGGGGTATCCATGTGACCAGCTCCCCTTTACAAATCCTGGGCACAGAGCCTCTAATGAGCTTCCCCGTGACTGACGGATTTCACATGTGTAGCTTCAGCTTGCTGCTGCAGGTGTTAGGCTCACTCTCTGCAGCTCCACTGGGAGAGGACTCTGGAGGCTTGCGCTCGATTTACTCAGGGCTGTGCCGCATGTGCCCTTTTTTGCTGATTTTGCTTTTTTGCTGTAATAAATCATAGCCATGAGTACGACTACGTGCTGAGTTGTGTGGACCTTCTTTTATGAATCACCACCAAACCTGGGGCTGGTCTTGGGGACTCCAGACACACAAGGGTTTTTACACTGAGAATTCCAAGTATCAGATGAACTGTATACTTACTTCTGCCAGTCCAGCACATTCTTTCCTTGAAGGCAAGCCAGAGTGATCTCACAGTAAGATCACTTTACAATAAAGGGTGTTAGCTATAAATCAAGTGTTTAGAAACATCAGGAATCTGTACAGTAAAGATAAAAATATTGGAGGGGGGCTGGCTCTGGCCTGACAAAGTACTTCACTGTTATGTAGATAAAAGCTTAGGAAGTATTATGGTAAAGCAAACACACACACACACACACACACACACACACACACACACACACTGTAAATCACATATCTTAACCCATCCTCATAGTTTTATAAAACCTGTGCTGGGTTAAGATAACCATATATCCTTAAAAGAACAATTGTGGGACTTCCCTGGTGGCGCGGTGGTTAAGAATCCACCTGCCGGGGCTTCCCTGGTGGCGCAGTGGTTGAGAGTCTGCCTGCCGATGCAGGGGACAGGGGTTCGTGCCCCGGTCCGGGAAGATCCCACGTGCCGCGGAGCAGCTGGGCCCGTGAGCCATGGCCACTGAGCCTGTGCGTCCGGAGCCTGTGCTCCGCAACGGGAGAGGCCACAACAGTGAGAGGCCTGCGTACCGCAAAAAAAAAAAAAAAAAAGAATCCACCTGCCAATGCAGGGGACATGGGTTCAAGCTCTGGTCTGGGAAGATCCCACATGCCACAGAGCAACTAAGCCCGTGCGCCACAACTACTGAGCCCATGTGCCACAACTACTGAAGCCCACATGCCTAGAGCCTGTGCTCCGCAAGAGAAGCCCGCGCACAGCAATGAAGAGTAGCCCCCCGCTCACCGCAACTAGAGAAAGCCTGCCTGCAGCAACAAAGACCCAACGCAGCCAAAAATAAATAAATTTTTTTTAATTGAATTGGATAATATTTACATTTTGGGGCTTTTTATTTCTATATTTAAAGTGAGACCGTAATGATAATGTTCGTATATGAAGCAGGTTTCCTTTTTAGAGTTGGAACCATCGGCTGAGTATTTTTTTTTTAATTAATAATCACAAAAATAGACATCGGGTCCAATTGAACTCTCTAATGACTTATGCTCTTCAGTTTGATTTTTTTTCTGAACAAAATTGGGAAGCTATCTTATGAATAAACTTGGTAAAAATGCTGTTTCATTTGTGATCTCGGACATTTCTGGCCGTTTGCCAGACCTTTAAGGAGACGCTTGATAATCTCTAAAATTTCCTTCAGTTCTAATCGGAATTACACCTTGTAGCAGCTCTGCCCTCATTCTCGCCCCATCCCAGTGACTGATTGGGCAGCAGGGAGCATGTGTCTCAGCTGGCCAGTGAGAATTCTGGGAAAACTTTGTGAGATGGATAGACTAGACTGGAATGTGCCCTTTGGCCTTTTGCCCCTTCTTGCTGAGTAAGATACCAGATGCAGTGCCTACAGATGCATCATCATTTTATGACCATGAGATGGTGATTCTGTTTACTAAGGATGGCAGAGAAGGTGAAGGGAAAGAGTCTGCTGCCCCAGTGGTCCTTGAGAAGCTGCACCAACCCAGCGCTGCCTATGTCCAGGCTTCTTGTTACATGAGAAAAATAAACCCACAGTTTAGGTCTTCTCTTCCCCCCTGAGAAGAAGATACTTCAGTAACATGATGATAATAAAATAATGTATTTTGCCACACAGCTAAGAATCAACCCTTAGAGAATTTGAATTTGGAAAAGCATAGCTATTTCCATATTACACATGTGGAAGGTAAGACTTCACATTTTAGAGAGACACAGACTCACAGATACCTAGTCTCAGTGAAGAAACTGAAGTGTATATAGGTCTTAGGGTTACACAGTTAGATTTCAAATGGGAGAACTCATTTTTCTGGAAGACTTCTGCACATATCTCATTCTAACTAATTATAGGCAAAGAGAAGAAAAATATGGACTACACTGTTCATAACTCTTGGGAAGTTTACCAGGCTAACTTAAGCAGAAATGTCATTTGCCAGAAGAATGTTTAGTAGCCTAGAATCAGAAGGCAAGCTGGAGAACCAAGCTTGGAAATTTTGCAGAAATTAAAGAGAGATTGGAGCCGCAGTCAAAATCATACCATAGAAACGATTTAGAACGCTGGAGAGAACACCTGTGTGGGAGTAGAACTTGCCATTGTCTCTACTGCTTAGAGTCACTTCAGGTTAAAAGTCTGGGCTAGGTGCATCCAGTTGGCATAGATGAACCTGGAGGTAGACTGACTTTCTTTGTGATTCTAACAGTGTGTATACAGACTTTCGTTGGGATTTTGTTTTACGTATTCTAACATCAGTGTTTTGGATTGGTGTAATAGGACGAAATAGTCACTGAAAGCAAGTTGAGGTGAATGATACATGTCTTTGTAGTAATGTGAACCGACCTACCCTTATCTTTCATCTTACATCTTACATGTAGGTCAACAGAACAGATGCATTAATATAATGATTTCCAAGCTTTTTAGTCTCGTGACCCCTTTTTACTCTTAAAACTTAAGGAGATCAGTATAGTAAGTGAATAAAAGTTTTTCAACAAAACTTCATAGTGTCACTATTACAAGTTTGGGAACTAATAAAGCCATCAATGTAGACAATCTCCCTACCTAGACTTAAAAATTAACTTTTTGATTTAAAATACAGAAAATATAACTTTACATTTTAAGTCAACTGTTATAAAAATAGTTTAAAACCTTCTTTCATTTAACAGTTTAAACAATGAAGGCTAATTCAGAGCTTTATATTCTCAAATGCTTTCATATAAATAGTCTTCTTGGGCCTCTCAAAAATGTGACCTCTTAATTAGGATTGACTGAATCAATTATTTTTGAGGCGTATTGTAACTTATTCTACAAATATCTTTATACTACAGATGTCAGTATTATTGTTATCCTGTGTGCTGTAAATATTTCCCCAGGCATTTTTCTTTTATCTCTTTCTGTAAACAGAAGTTTTTATTTTGTTTGGTTTGAGCTCATCAAAGCCAGCGTGTTTGAGGTGGAGAGTTTACCTGTTCTTTTTATCTCTGGTGCCTGGCCTATACTAGACACCTGACAGATGTGACATGGATACATGAACCTTACTCTTCAGGAATACTTTGATATGTCACGTGATTGCGGTGTATGGTGCACATCAGAGCGAATGGCTTATCAGCCTCCTAACTTGTCCTGTTTGGGAACTATATATTAAGGAATCTTTCCTCTGTTTTTGGTAATACTTCCTTTAGTAGGTTCTTTAAGCAGGGTGAGCTTGTTAAAAATTCTTAATGTTACATGACTTGAGGATTCTGTTTTAAATATTTCTGGAAAATGTTGGTTATTTGCTCCCATTTGACTTGAAAAACAAATTACTTGATGCTTGCTAAGCAGATGACATAGTGATTTTACTCACTTTTAAGCTTGTTGCCATGACTTTTTCCAGTTGTTAGTTCCATTGCAGAAGGTTATGTTGCTCTTGAAAGACCTCTCTGCTACTTGTTTTCTCAATCTTCAGCCATTATACTAGGATCCTTTTAACTTTGGGATTTGGCTTCTATAAATTGGTTTTTGGGTTTTTTCAGAGATTTTTTTCTTTTTTTAATGTGGACCATTACTAAAGTCTTTATTGAATTTGTTACAGTATTGCTTCTGTTTTATGTTTTTTATGGTTTTTTGGCCACAAGGCGTGTAGGATCTTAGCTCCCCAACCAGGGATTGAACCTGTACCCCGTGCATTGGAAAGGCGAGGTCTTTTAACTGCTGGACTGCCAGGGAAGTCCCTATAAATTGGTTTTTATATTAAGGACTTTTTGTCTTTAACCCCAGTTCATTAATGCTTTGGGCTTGACTTGAATGACTCTGCTGTGAAAGTTTGGTCCTGTGATCTGAACCAGCTATTTGAAGAACCTAACATGATCGTGTCTGAAAATTGTTAGAGCAGTTTTCTTGGTGTGGAACTCCTAGACAGTTTTTCTTGTTAAACAGGGGATCTTGTAGTTTTGTGACTTGCCTTTTTCATTTATATACCAGATACCCATTATATCAAATATACTTCTATAACATTCTTAATGTCTACTTAGTATTCCATTCTGTGGATGTTTCATATTTGTTTTCTTAACTATCCAGTGTACATTTATAGTTTCATTTTTCTTTTTCTTAAAAGCAATCATTCCTTTACTTATATCCATACATATTTATCTGATTTTATTCATAGTGTAGATGCCTAGAAGTGGAGTTGCTTGGTCCAATGTGTAACCATGTATCAGTTAGTGTTAGGTTTGGTTTGTGTAACAGAAAATCCAAAATAATAAAGGCTGAACCAAGGTTGCAGTTTGTATTTCTCCATGTACAGGAAAATCTGGAGATAGGCAGTCCAGGGGTGATAACTCCACTGAGGTATCAGGAAACCAGACATCTTGCTGTGTTAGTTTCCTGGGGCTGCTGTAACAAATTACCACTAACTGGGCGGCTTAAAACAACAGACATTTATCCCTCACGGCCCTGGGGGCTGGAAGTCCAAAACCTAGGTGTCAGCAGGGCCACGCACCCTCTGGAGGCTGTAAGAGAGAATCTGTTCCTTGCCTCTTCCAGAGTCTGGAGACTGCTGGCACTCCTGGCCACGTCACTTCAATCTGCCTCTCTCTTCACATGGACTTCTCTGTCCGTGTGTCTGTCTCAAAACTCCCTCTCCCTCTCTAATAAGGGTGTATGTAATTACATTTAGGGCCTATTGGGATAATCTAGGATAAGTGCCTCCCCCAAGATGCTTAATCACATCTTTTTCATACGAGGTAATATACACAGGTTCTGGTGATCGGGAAGGGAGCATCGCTTTGCAGTGTGTTTTGTCAGCCTGCCACACCTTCCAGCACTCTGCTTGCTCTTCCTAGGGAAGAGCAAGCCCCTCTTTGTGGTAGAGGTGGCTCCTGGAGTCCAGCCATCACATATACATTCTAGGAAACAGGATGGAGAGCGATGAAGGGCACATCCCCTTTTTAAGGAAACTTTCTGGTTCCCACATAACACTCCTTACATCATACAGACCAGAACTTAGTCTTACAGCCATTTGTGGTTGCATGAGAGGCTGGTGGGGCCTTTGGTAGGTAATTAGGTCATGAGGGTAAAGCCCTCATGAATGGAATTAGTGCCCCTTATCAGAAGAGACACTAGAGAGATGACCTCTCTCTCTTAATACCATGTGAAGAAGGCGTACACAGCAAGAAGGCGTCCCTCTGCAAACCAGGATGAGGGTCCTCACCAGGAATCGAATCAACCGGCACCTTGATCTTGGGTTTCTCAATCTTCAGAACTGTGAGGAATAAATTTCTGTTGTTTAAGCCACCTAGTCTGTTATTTGTTACGGCAGCCTGGACTAAGGCAGCTGGGAAATGTAGTTTTTCATCTCGGAGCATGGCTATCTGATTGAATACAATGAGTTTAATTATTGAGAAGGAAAGGGATAGTGGATATTGAGGTTAGGCAGTCTTTGCCTCGGATCAGTTTACATTTTGTTAGCTTTCCAGATATGTGCATTCCTGCCTATAGGGTATGAGAATAGGCATAGAAATCCCATGCCCCTTAGTTATTACCTCTCGGCCCTAGGCAACCCTAATCTTCTGTCTCTGTAGATTTGTCTGTTCTAAACAATTCACGTAAATGGAGTCATACAATACATGACCATTTGTGACTATCTTCTTTCACTTAATATGTTTTCAGAGTTATAGCATGTGTCAGGACGTCATTTCTTTTTCTTTTTATTATTAATAGTCCATTGAATGAATAATACCATTTTGTCTATTCATTAGTTAATGGACATTTAGGTGGTTTCCACTTTTTGGCTATTGTAATGCTGCCATGAACATGTGTAAACTTAAGTTTTCATTTCTCTTAAGTATGTATCTAGGGATGGAATTGCTGAATCACATGGTAATTCTATGTTTAACACCTTGAGGAACTGTCAGACTGTTTTCCACAGCAGTTGTACCATTTTAGATTTTCACCAACACTGTGTGAAAGTTCCAATTTCTCCACATCCTCAAAATCACTTGTAATTCTTTTTTATTTAGCCATCCTAGTAGGTGTAAAGTGGAATCTTGTTGTGGTTTTAGTTTTATGATTTTATAATACACATTCAGGTGGTTTTTTCCTCCAGATTTTCTTTTAATAGACAAGAAATGATGCCTTCAGATTTGTGATTGGAGCTTCCCTGGTGGCGCAGTGGTTGAGAGTCCGCCTGCCGATGCAGGGGACACGGGTTCGTGCCCTGGTCCAGGAAGATCCCACATGCCGCGGAGCGGCTGGGCCCGTGAGCCATGGCCGCTGAGCCTGCGTGTCCGGAGCCTGTGCTCCGCAATGGGAGAGGCCACAACAGTGAGAGGCCCGCGTACCGGAAAAAAAAAAAAAAAAAATTTGTGATAGAAGTTTTTTTTTAATTGTTGATTTCATTTTTTTTAACAGGCTAAGGAAATTTTAACAAAAGAATCAAATGTGCAAGAGGTCCGTTGTCCTGTTACCGTCTGTGGAGATGTGCATGGTCAATTCCATGATCTTATGGAACTCTTTAGAATCGGTGGGAAGTCACCAGATACAAACTATCTATTCATGGGTGACTATGTAGACAGAGGTTATTATTCTGTGGAGACTGTGACTCTTCTTGTGGCATTAAAGGTATGGTTAATGAAGTTTATTTATTTTTTTTTCAAGCTTTAATAGGCAAAAGGCAAGAGTGGTGGCATTGCATATCACATGTTCTAGTTTATGATCCATTCACTTTATAGCCCCTTAAAATAACACTTCATTTTACATCTTTTGAGAGAGAGACATGAAAAAGATACATTAAACCTCTCCTGCCTACTTCTGGTAAATTATTGTTGTAGGTAATCCATAGCTGAAGTCTTGGAATCATTTTTAGTCAACTTATCCCTCATATATAGTCAACTAATAAGTTTTTTAAAAATCCTTGCCTTGCAAAATCTGTTATTCCTGTCTTTCTGTTTTTACTATCATACGATGTATATCTTCATCGCTTCACACTTTAATTAGTGCAGTAGTGTGGTAGCTAATATTTCTGCCTCCAAGATCTGACCCCTCCAGATCCACCTTGCATATGCTGCCAGATTAAACCTCTCTCATTTAACATTCATCTTGTTACTTCACTGTTCCCAACTCTTCAGTGATTCTGTGTTACCTGCAGAATCGAGCTCACACTCCTTGGCTGGTCCTCTACTGTCTAGCCTGAATTTGCTGCTAGTAGTTGGTAGCATAAACTCTTTGCCTCAGATCAGAGTATTTCAGTGCTCTGGCTATCTCCAAATATTTACCTGATTTCCCCAAACGATTACTCTGTCTCTGATTTCTTACCCCTTCTGCCAAGACTCAGCTCAAGTCCTACTTCTTCCATGAAGCCTTCAACCACCTTAGCTTTACTCCTTCTACTCTAAATTATCGTAAAATGTATCCTCCATCCCTTATTTATGTTACATAGTGGTGTACTGCCTTGTTTCTCATACTTCCTTAAGTGAAATTAGTCCCTAACCAGCAGAATTCATGTATTATATTTGTGTGGACCTGGTACTAGATTTGAACTCTGTGCTTAGTGCTGGACACATAATGGATGCTTAGTGAATACATGTGAAGTATGCATTTGCAGCTTTTTGGTTTGCAGAATCTGATGCTTTTTTATACTTCGTATCAGACACATTGCTAACCAAAAAGTATGCCATAAAGTATGTCTCTATGTTCTGTTATGGAAAGGAAGCTATATAAATACATTTGAAATCTTGCCCACATTTGGCAGGGCCTGTTTTGGGGTTTTTTTGACATGTCTAAAATTTCTTTTTTTCCCCAAAATTGTCAAATATTTAATTATTTATGAAAATTTTTAACAATACATGTGCATCATAAAAAGTTGGTTTTCAACATAATACTGTAAAATATACAGGTTCTAGGAAGTGAACTAAAGCATAACAAAGATATATAAAAAAAAGTTATTCATTCCCTTCCTACACCTCACCATCTTCATCTCCAGCCTGGCAGGGCCTGTTTTTGTGTTCTGTTGGCAAATACATTCTTCTGTGGGAAATAAAAGGGAGGGGGAAGTTAGTCTGTAGAGAGTTTGTCTTGGGTCCAGATCTCTTCTGTGTCTGTGGAGCATTAAAAAGTCATAGTGTTCTGGAAAGACTAAGAAGACTAGTGATAATTTGAGTATGAAAAAGATATTGGAGACAAAGAGTCAGATACGATTTTATTATAATAAAATAGTTACCAGTTAATAAGGATTCCAGTGAGGGGAGTATGGATACACAGTATGAAGAAGGATGGCCATAAAAAAATATTTCAAAGGTTAATCAAGAGGACCTGGTGATGAATGAGAAAATTTTTTATTCTGAAAAAATTTACATTTAATGTACTAGCAGACTGAAGGACCATTTAAAGAAATGGGTCAGAGGTTAACGTGCTTAGCATAACACTAGTAAAAATACTTCCATGGGTTTCTTTGCGTTTTCCTTCAGGTGCGTTACCCAGAACGTATTACAATATTGAGAGGAAACCACGAAAGCCGACAAATTACCCAAGTATATGGCTTTTATGATGAATGTCTGCGAAAGTATGGGAATGCCAATGTTTGGAAATACTTTACAGATCTGTTTGACTATCTGCCACTTACAGCTTTAGTAGATGGGCAGGTATGTATGTGGGGACAGATAAAAGTAGGAAAAGATTTTCTGTTAGTAATTTAGGGTCTAGATTGACATGACATTCTTTCTGCATCTCCTCGGCCTTTTCTGCCTCTTTCCCTTATACTTAAAGTTTCAGAACAGGGAACTGGGTAAGTTTTATACACGTTGAGACCAGCAAGTTCTTCCTTTCATCCTCTCCATCTTCCTGCTTCCCTTTCCATCTATTGATATATCTATTTATACACCATGTGTTAAGTGACAGTTTCTGATTCTGAGTAGTAGGACAGATCTACCTCCTTGGGAACTTTCACAGTCTTCTACTAACACTCATAAAATAGAAGTCATTTCTAAATGACCAAGTGGAAGTATAGTGTAAACCAAAACTTCTAGATGTAAGTAAGGGATGAAATGCAAGGAAGTGCATTTATTTATAAATTACATTTAATTCAAAGAATGAAACAGTAAAATAAACTTGGATTAATTAAAAATAAAAGCAGAAATAGATACCAAAACTACATAGTTGATCAGTATGGCCCAAAGCAGTTTTTGAAAAGTCTATTAAAGAAATATAATGGTGAAAACTCATCTAGAGTGCTTCCCTGGTGGCGCAGTGGCTGAGAGTCCGCCTGCCGATGCAGGGGACACGGGTTCGTGCCCCGGTCCAGGAAGATCCCACATGCCGCGGAGCGGCTGGGCCCGTGAGCCACGGCCGCTGAGCCTGCGCGTCCAGAGCCTGTGCTCCGCAACGGGAGAGGCCACAGCAGTGAGAGGCCCGCGTACCGCGAAAAAAATAATAATAATAATAAATAAATAAATAAATAAGTAAATAAATCCAGTATAAACATTGAGAACAAAATAACAAAAATATTTTTGCAAACTCTTAGAAAACTGAAAAACTATTACAACCAATAACAGGAATCAGTAGGGCCTTTGCTGTAAGAGAAATTTAAAATTTTTATATGTCAGCAGTAACCAACAGAAAAGTTAATGGTGGGTCACAAGCACGGAAGTCGCATTCTAGAGAAAGTGGAAATATACTATATAAAATACCTAGGATTATAAAGAAAAAAGAAGTGTATTTTAAATGTTAACAGCTCTCTCTGATCATGCATTTTTTGTTTTTTTCCATTGTGTATTATACATTTTCCACTGTGAATATTATTAAATGCTATTTTGAAAAGCTACTAGGATTGACATTGGTAACCATTATTTACTCTCCATTAACTTTTAGCATTTAATAAAACAAATTCATTTTCTTTTTAAATTCATAAACAGATATTCTGCCTCCATGGTGGCCTCTCCCCATCCATAGATACACTGGATCATATAAGAGCCCTGGATCGTTTACAAGAAGTTCCACATGAGGTAAACTTAGTTTTAATGAAAAAGAAAGCAATATAACCACATTGTGGTAACCCTAGATTAGTTAAATATGAATACTCATAACTTACGTCGCATACTTCCATTTTCTTTGCCAGGGCCCAATGTGTGATCTATTATGGTCAGATCCAGATGATCGTGGTGGGTGGGGTATTTCACCACGCGGCGCTGGCTACACATTCGGACAAGATATTTCTGAAACGTTTAACCATGCCAATGGTCTCACACTGGTTTCTCGTGCTCACCAACTTGTAATGGAGGTATGTCCTTTTCTTATAGGATGATGATCTCTGTTTCAAATAAATGTTTCTCTAATAAAGCTTCATGACTTAGAATGTCAGAAACATTCCTCCCCATTACCTAAGTGAAAGAAAAAAAAACTTGGCTGATTTTAGCAAGTAGGGAAAGTACTAGTTGGCCAAAGCGAAATTATATATCACTTTTGTGATTAATTTAGACTTCAAGAAAAATTGCAAAAAAATAGTAACAAAAAATTCCTTTCTGTCCTACACTCAGATTCCTAAAATATAAATATTTTAATATTTGCTTTATCATTCTCTCTCCCGTCCTATTCGCCTTTCCCCTCACACATTACTTTTTTTTTTAGCTGTTTGAACGTCAGCTGAAGGTGAGATCCTCCTTTACATCCAAATTTCCATGTGTGTTTTGTAAAAATAAGGACTTTCTCCTAAATAACCACAGTATAGTTATCAAGGTCAGGAAATTTTCATTGATATAGTACCATTATCTAAGTGCTTTATTCAGGGAATTCCCTGGCGGTCCAGTGGTTAAGACTCTGTGCTTCCACTGCAGGGGGCACAAGTTTGATCCCTGGTCAGGGAACTAAGATCCCACAAGCCTCGCAGCACGGCCAAAAAAATAAAATAATAAAAAAAATTTTTAAGTCTATAAACGCTTTAGTCAAATTTTTATTATCTCACCAATGTCCTCTATAGCAAAAATTTTTTATAGAGAAATTTAATAATGTGTGTGCGCCTATCATTTCATCCAGGATCATGCTGTATTCAGTCCCCTCGGATGTGGACATTCCTCAGATGTCCTTTGTTTTGCATAATCTTGACATTTTTGAAGACTACAAGCAATTTTATTTTGTAGAAATAGCCTTCATTTATGGTTTGGCTGATGTTTCCTTATGATTCGGGATGTGCGCTTTTGGCGGGCGTATCACAGTATGATGATGTGTCCTTCTCGGCACATCGTATCAGGTCATGGGATCTTTCCCCGTGCTGGTGCTATTAACTAACTTGGATCACTTGGTTAAGGTGGTGCCTGCCACATTTCTCTACCATGATGTTACTATTCTTTAAACATTAAAGGAATATAAATAGAATATAATCCTTCCAAACCAGTAGGGAGTAGCTTCAAGATGTTAGAGAAAATTTCACTAACCCAACAGAGGCAGAAGGGGTAACAGCATGGTAATAAAGAACGTAGATTTGTACAGTAAAGATAAACCTCATTATAATCATAAGGAATGGGAATGGATAAAAATTTTTACTTACCTAAAATACTGAGAGTCTCAAATTGGATAAATAATCAAAAAATTCACCCATTATTTGGGATTTATCTAAAACATGATGATACCACAGACTAGAAATAGAGGGATGGAAAATGGTATATTAATACATCAATTAGATAATTATCCAAAATATAGTTAATAATATGAATCAGAAAGGGCTGTAAGACAGTAGTATATTTAGAAATAAAAAGAGGTATTTTGCTGATGAAAAGTGGCCCAGTTATATAGGAGAGAATAATTCTAAATTTTTATTTACCTAGTAATAGAGTCAAAGTATGTAAAGCAAAAATTGACATAATTTATGAGGAAGAATTGAGACATCTTCCATCATTGTGGGAGAAATCTGAATACACATCCTAGCCTCGATCTCAAGCATAGATTAAGCAGAAAAAGTTACTGAGCTCCATAGCTGGATCTCAGTGCAGGTGTACGTATTAAAGATGGACACCACACAAGGTAACACAGAAGACTGCATTTCCACAGAGAATACTCGTGTAACTTTTGAGTTTAGTTTTCTAAACTTAGCTCTGTCAACATTATGATTTTATGGTGAAATACTGATTTTTTTTTTTTTTTTTACATGCTGCAGGGATACAATTGGTGTCACGATCGGAATGTGGTTACCATTTTCAGCGCACCGAATTACTGTTATCGTTGTGGGAACCAGGCTGCTATCATGGAATTAGATGACACTTTGAAGTATTCCTTGTAAGTAACTTTAAATTTTAATTGTATGTAATCACTTTCAGAAGGAAAATTGCAACGTGGATTATTAAAGTTGGAGGTAGAGGAGTTTTGCTTCTGGAATAGCGGAGTGAGGAACATGGCAAACCCTCTCCCCAGTAGGAACAAATACTGGACTGGAAAATGTTATTTTAAACACTTGTTTCAAGTGTTTGGAATTTGTCCTAAATGTATACAGCAAATACAGAAACACTTATTCTGGATCTGCTAACTCTCAGTATAATACCAGAGTCTGTGGAATTTGAGTCACGAGTGTTTCCTCCTGTTTCCAGATCCCCTGTACAGAAACTACACTGCAGTCATTCTGTCCCGGGTGGGTGTGGTCAAGAAGATGGGGCTTCTCCCCTCCCCCAGTTCCCAGTCCAGGGCTGTTGTTTCTCCCCCCTGGGGGGCAGGTGCCAGCATATCTCACCTGTCCCAGTCCAGGGTTACAGAGGCTCTGCTCCCAGTGGGTGCAGTCGGTCAGGCTGAGACTCCCTTCCCCTCCCTGGCTCCTAGGGTGGAGGCTCTGTTCCAGTCATGTGTGGCAGGCAGAAAATGCTGTCTCCCCAGTTCTTGCCTCAGTGCCTACTCGAGAACAGGGGATGTCACTAAGAAGTGGGCCATCATACCTGCCTGCAACTCCGGAACAGTGGCATAGAAGTTCTGTTCAGAGAGAGATGCAGAACAAAAAGTTCCTTACCTCTGCGTGAGGGGGCTGACCTTACTTAGAACAGAGGGTCAAGAATTGCACGCCTAAGTATTTTGTTGAAGACAGTGGGTATTATGGTGGAGACCAATGAAGAAGGCTCTCATAGCTCCCGTGATACTAGTAGCAACAAGCAAAAGAGGAGAGCAAGGAGAACTTTAACAGGTAAAAGCAGGGAAAGAGATAGTGAAGAAGAGCTTTCCTGAGATCATCACAGTCAACTCT
The DNA here is from genome assembly GCF_011762595.2 of Tursiops truncatus. NCBI lineage: Eukaryota > Metazoa > Chordata > Mammalia > Artiodactyla > Delphinidae > Tursiops > Tursiops truncatus. The sequence continues at coordinate 23,551,233 of NC_047054.1, read as the reverse complement.
GGGAGACAAGATGGCTGTGCACGTACATTAGGCTGTATCCACACAGGAGCAGTCAGACACATCATGGTCAAAATGTTGAGAGTCTAAAAGAAATAATCTTGAAGGCAGTAAGAGAAAAATGACTTACAGGAGGGAACCTCAATTGAATAATCAGCTGACATTTCCTCAGAAAGGCAATGAAACATACTCAAAGTGCTGAAAATAAAAAACCAAGGTCATATCCAGCACAACTTCAGAATGAACACAAAAGAAGGGCATACCCAGATAAACAAAAACTGAGGGAATTCAATGCTGGCAGACTTACCATACAAGATATACTAGAGGGAGCACTTCAGGCTGAAAGCAAATGATACCAGAAAGTAAGTCAGCTGCACACACAAGGTAGTAATAGTAGAAGATGGTAGAATTGCACCTTCTTAACTGATAAAAACCAGTTGCATGACACAGTAAGGATATATTTGTAGTATAATTGAACTTAAAAGAAACAGAATATATAGAAATGCAGCCGTAGATTTGATAGTAACAGCACAGAGGAGGTGGGTGGGAACAAAGCTGTACTAAAGAAGGAAGTAACACCAGATGGTAACTTGAATTAAAGGAAGAATATGAAGAAAATACAAATGAGAAGGTTATTTAACAAAATCTATAAATATACACTCACTCTCCTTCTCTCTCAGCTTCTTCAGGGTCATAAGAGTATATAAAATAGTAATTATATATTATAGTAATTATATTAAAAAGTGTATATAATAATTTTGGGGGTTTGTAACATATACTGTGTATAACAGCAATACCAAAAACGGGGAATGGAAATGGAAAGGAGCTATATGCTATCTAGGAGTAAATACCTCTTAAATCACTAGAATTTATAAATCTGAAGTAGAATTTCATAAGTTGTGTATTCTGAGTTCCAGAGCAACCACTAAAAAAGAAAAATAATGGTAAAGTTATTAAAGGAATTTAAATACTATGTTAGAAAATAATATTTTACTAAAAAGAAAGCAGTTAAAGCAGGAACGAATAAGCAAAGAAAGGCATATTTAAAAAAAGAAAAGAAAATGGCAGGTATAAGTCCAGTCATATCAATAACACTGAATGAGTCATCAACACAATGCAATCAAAGGGCAGAAATTATCAAGTTGGTGTTTTTGTTTTTAAATATCTAGCTTTATAATGTCTACAGGAAACATAATTTAGATTCAAAAACAAAAATAGGTTAAAAATAAAATGGTGAGAAAAGATACATCATGCAAATAGTAACCATAAAAGTGCTGGACTGGATATACTAATACCAGACCAAACAGATTTCAAACCAAAAACTGTTACTAGAAATAAAGAAGAACACTTCACAATGATAAAGAGTCAGACTATTAGGAAAATCTATCATAAACGTATGCACTTAACAGTGGAGCCCTAGAATATACGGAGCAGAAATGAACAGAATTGAAGGAAGAAACAAATAGTTGGAGACTTTATTATGCCACCTGCAATAACAGAACTAGACAGAAGATCAGCAAGGAAATAGAAGACTTGAAAAACACTACAGCTTTACCTAACATCTGCAGAACACTCCACCAGGCAGTAGCAGAACACAGTTTTCTCAAACGCACATGGAACATTCTCCAACACTGACCATGTGCTTAGCTATAAACCCTACGCCTTAGAACATTTAAGATTGGAGTCATACAAAGTATGTTCTCCAGACACTGTGGGATGAAATCAGAAATCAATAACAAAAGAAAAACTGGAAAATATACAAATAGGTACAAACTAAGACACTCCTAAATAACCTTTGCGGGGCGGGGGGGTGAAAGAAGAAATCACCAGGGAAATGAGAAGATACTTTGAGATGAGTGAAAATGAAAACACAGTGTACCAAAACCTGTGGGATACAGTGAAAGCAGTGTTTGCAGGGAAATTTATAGCTGTAAATGCCTGTATTAAAAGTCAGATAGAATTAGAATTTGACAATATATAACCCAGAAGAGGGCTCTCACCAGAACTCACCCATGCTGGCACCCTGATCTCCAACTTCCAGCCTCCATAACCTAACTGTACACCTTAAGGACCTAGAAAAAGAAGAGCAAACTAAACTCAGTGCAAGCATATGGAAGGAAATAAAATTAGCAGTGGAAATAAAATGAAATAGTACAAAAACCGTAGAGAAAACCAACGGAACCAAAAGTTGTTTCTTTTTGACAAAATTGAAAAGCCTTAACTAGACTGGCCAAGAAAAAAAAAGAGTGAAGACTCACATTACCAAAATCCCCCCCTTCTTTCTTACTGAAAGAAGAAGAATTGTGAGGGAATACAATAACTATATGGCAACAAATTAGGTAACTTGGATAAACTGGACAAATTCATAGAAAGACAAAAAGGAAAACTACCAAAACTGACTCAGAAAATCTGAATAAACCTATAACAAATGAAGAAATTAAATTAATAATTTTAAGACTCCCTACAAAGAAAAGCCCAGGCCCAGTTGGCTTCACTGGTGAATTGACCAAATGTTTAAAAAGGAATTAACACCAGTCCTTCACAAAGACCTACAAAAAGAAGAGGAGGGATTACTTCCCAACCAATTCTTTAAAGATTGTATTACCCTAATACCAAAATCAAAGACATTTTAAGAAAACTACAGAGCAATACTCTTTATGTGTATAGACACAAAAATCTGCAACAAAATATTAACCAAATCCATAAGTATATAAAAAGAATTATACACGGACCAAGTGGGATTTAGCCTAGGAATGCAAAGTTGGTTCAAAATATGAAAATCAGTTCTTGTAATAAACCATATTAATAAAGGACAAAAACCACATGATCTCATTAAGGCCAGAAAAAGTATTTGTCAAAATCCAGCACCGTTTCACAATAAAAGTATAGTTGACCCTTGAACAACATGGGTTTGAACTGTGTGAGTCCACTTGTGTGTGGATTTTTTTTTTTAGTACTCTATAAACACTACAGCACTACAGGGGCTTTGGAACCACAGGTAGGGAGGAACCGCGTATACAGAGGGCTTGGCTTTAAGTTATACTCGGATTTTTAACTGCAGAGGGCTGGGACCCCAACCCCGTGTGGTTGAAGGGTCAGCTGTACTCAACCAGTCAAAGAAGGGAACTTTCTCATCCTGGTAAATGTCATCTACAGAAACCCCACAGCTAATTACATCATTCTTAATAGTGAAAGACTGAATGCTTTTCCTCTAAAATCTAAAACAAGCATGTCTGCTCTCTTTACTTCTATTCGACTGATAGTGATACTACAAACCGTTTATGCCAAACATGAACCAGACATCCTGTCTGCCTAAATCTTCACCGTAGCTCTGTGAGATAGTTTTATGAAAGAGAACACCTGCAGTGACCTACCCAGGGTCACTCCAGTCATAAAGAACACAGAAAAGGTGGGAGACGAGGACTGCTCTTTCTACCTCGGTGTCTTGTTCTTTATTGATTGGTTTGCCTGCAGCGTCAAATCCTTTAACCATTTGCTTTCTTTTTTGCCATTTATAGCCTTCAGTTTGACCCAGCACCTCGTCGTGGAGAGCCTCACGTGACCCGGCGCACCCCAGACTACTTTCTGTAAATTCCTCCAGGGAAAACCTGCCTTTGTATGTGGAAGTATACCTGGCTTTTTAAAATATATATATTTAGAAACAAACGAAAAAAGAGCAACAGTAATCTGTGTGTTCCTGTAACAAATTGGGATCTGTCTCGGCATTAAACCATATCATGGACCAAACTGTGCCACACTAATGATGAGCATTTAGCACAACTTGAGACTGAGATTAGTTCAACGCTATGTTCTAGATCGGTCGGTCTTAACAGTTTGCCTGCTGTGTTTGTAGTAACCGCTTTCCTTGGGGCTGTTCAAGCAAAAGAGGTAACTAACTCCATCTCCGTTTGCACTTACTTGGAGATTTTAGTTAGAGTGTTTAACTGGCATGGATTAATAGGGCTGGATTTTTATTTTTAAGAAAAATTCACAAGCTAGCTTCCACTTAATTCATTACCGTGTATTTTATTGAAATGTATAATTAACTGAAAAAAAGATTCTTGGGAGTACGTTGTCATAACATTTAAAGAGATTTCCCTTCCTTTAAACTAAATTACTATTTTATGTTGATCTGCATATTTCTGTATATTTGTCATGACAGTGCTTGCATTCTGTTTGGTGTACTGTACTGAGCAAATAAACTTTCCATTTTAAACAAAAACATGTTGATTTACTGTGGTACACTTTAAATGAAAGTTTTACTCTTTTGTAACTTCGTATGATATCTCTTGACCTGTAATAAACAGTTGTGTTGAGGTACTTTAAATGTAGCGTTCTTTGTTTAGGACTTATTTTCAGAAGAAAAAAATTTTTAAGAATACCTGATGACTCTTAGGCCACGGAAGACATTCTTATTACTAAACATCATTTCATTAGGTAATTTGTATTATTCACATTTTAAACTATGGATGATATGCTAAAAACTGTAGGATATCAAACGACTGGGTAGAATCTTTTAAAAACCAAAATGTTATTTTATCTTTACCTTTTGATGTAGAAATGAGAATAAATTAACCTCCACATAAAGTTTAGTACAAGTCGTAGTGCTGTTTAAATGTACAGCGTGAATTCCGGATGGCAGAAGGGAACGTGCTGAGTCTGCAGGGGGGAGATGATGGAAGACACAGAGGAAAACTAAACTCTTTTGTCTTTATATAAGAAAACAAGAAGGTAAAAATAGGTATAAACATCTCAAAATTATAATCAACGTAAATGAACTGTATTCTCTAGTTAGAAGACAAAGGGTAAGAGTTGGTTTTTTAGAAAATCCAGCTATATACCTGATTACAAGACACACACCAGATGCCAAGTGACTTGGATAGGTTGAAATTAGAAGATGGGATAGACCAAGAAAAGATACTAAAAGGAAAACTGGAGTAGCTATATAAATATTAAAATAGACTGAGACAAAATGTAAGAGCCTAGAACCAATACAAATAGTTATCTCATAATTCTAAACCTGAATGCATATACCAAAATAGCCTCAAATATGTTAAAAACAAAAAGCCTGACAAATGCAGAGAAAGCTTGACAAGTTTTCATTACAGTGGCAGATTTCAACTCTCTTCTCTGTTATTATAAAGTAAAATACAAAAACTGGAAGATTTGAACAACACATTTGAATAAGATTGATATAATAAACATATACATCTCTGTATCCTAACGGAATACACATTCTTGTCAAGTTTATATGGAACGTTTATAACAATTGGCAATTATTAGGCCATAAAGCAAGTCTCAAAAACTTTCAAAAAATTGACATTGTCTATGGTGCAATTAATTTAGAGGTTAATAGCAAAAATATTATTTATAGAAATACCTATATATTTTGAAACTTCAAAAATAAGGGTCAAAGAGGAAGTAAAGGAAATTTAAACTTCCATAAAACAGAATTTAGAAAAACTGGTTATGAAAATACATATAAAATTATGTGGATAAAATAGAATAACCAAAACAATTTTGAAAAACAAGAACAAAGAGCACGTTCGCTTCCCTGTCAAAATTTAAGTTTCATAAAAGTACAGTTTTCAAGACAGTGTAGTATAGGACTTCCCTGGTGGCACAGTGGTTAAGAATCCACCTGCCAATGGAGGGGACACAGGTTCGATCCCTGGTCCGGGAAGATCCCACGTGCCATGGAGTAACTAATCCCATGTGCTACAAGTGCTGAGCCTGCGCTCTAGAGCCCACGAGCCACAACTGCTGAAGCCCACACACCTAGAACCTGTGCTTCTCAACAAGAGAAGCCACCACAATGAGAAGCCCACGCATTGCAACGAAGAGTAGCCCCTGCTCACCACAACTAGAGAAAGCTTGCACGCAGCAACAAAGACCCAACACAGCCAAAATGTAAGGATGGACATAGAGATCAATGAACAGAATTGAAAGTCCAGAAATAAATCCTTACATTTATAGTCAAATAATTTTCAGCAAAAATAGCTAGGCAATTCATTAAGGGAAGGATTGTTCAACAAATGGTGTTAGGAAAATTGTTATATGCAAATGCAAAAGGATGAACTTAGATGCTTACCTCCCATCATACAAAAAAATTCACTAAAAATGGATCAAACTTTAACAAGAAAATACAGAACCTCTTTGACAACGTGGGTTAAGCAGAGATTTCTTAAATAACACCAAAAGAATGGTACACAAAAATTTTAAGTTGATAAACTGGACCGTGAGAGAATTCAAAACTTTTGTGCTTCAAATGACAGAATTAAATGAAAAGACATACACTGAAAGAAAATATTTGCATCACACATCTGATAAAAGACTTGTATCCAGATTTTAGAAGAATTCTTATCACTCAATAAGACAATCAGAACATGGGCAGAAGATGTGAAAAGACATTTCAGCAAAGAAGATATGCAAATAGTTAATAAATACATGAAAAGATCAACATCATTAGTCATTAGGGAAATGTAAACTAAAAACACAATTGAGATATCACTTCACACCCATTAGAAAGGGTATAATAAATAAGCCTTTCTTATTTATGAACAAATAACAAATATTGGTGAGAATGTGGAAGAGTTGGAGCCCTCCCACATTGCTATTGATAAATGTAAAATGGTGCAGCCACTTTGGGAAACTTGACAGCTTCTTAAATGTAAAGTAACTATGACCCAGCAATTCCACTCATTCATAGCTACCCACGTATATGGTTAAAATACATGTTCAGGGCTTCCCTGGTGGCGCAGTGGTTGAGTCCACCTGCCGATGCAGGGGACACGGGTTCGTGCCCCGGTCCGGGAAGATCCCACATGCCACGGAGCGGCTGGGCCCGTGAGCCATGGCCGCTGAGCCTGCGCATCCAGAGCCTGTGCTCCACAACGGGAGAGGCCACAACGGTGAGAGGCCCACGTACCGCAAAAAAAAAAAAAAAGTTCCTACAAAGACATACATGCAAATGTTCACAGCAACATTAATTATAATAGCTGAAAGCTGGAAACATTCTAAATGTCCATCAACTGTTCAAGTGGATAGACAAAAATGTTATACAATAGTAAACCAGCATTAATAAAAAGTAGTGAACTGAAACATAATACAACATGGATGAACTTCAAAACACGCTAATGAAAGAAGCCAGACATGACAAACTACACATATTCCATTTCTATGAGATGCCCAGAAAAGGCAAATTTATGGAGAAAGAAGGAGATTAGCCCCTGGGACTTCCCTGGTGGTCCAGTGGTTTAGACTCCACGCTCCCAATGTAGGGGGCCCAGGTCGATCCCTGGTCAAGGAACTAGATCCCCAATGCCACAACTAAAAGATCCTGCATGAGGCAACTAAAGACCTGGCGCAGCTAGCTGAATGAATGAATGAATGAATGTCGTTGCCTGGCCAGTGGGAATGGGAATTAACTGTAAATGGGCATGAGGGTTCTTGTTAGAATGATGAAAATGTTCTAAAACTGGTTTATGGTCATGATTGCGCCTTTTGGTAAATTTACCAAAAATCTTTACCCTTGAAATGGGAATATTTCATATGTAAAATATACCTCAATGAAGCTGTTTACAGAAACAAAACTTGTGCAGTGCAAGCAAACCAGGCTTTACAGGGAAGTTTATAACTAAATGCTTGTATTGTAACAGAGGAAAAGCTGAAAATTGAGCTAAGTGTTTACTATTCCATAAAAGTTAAAAGGTTAAGAGCAAATATCGAAAGAAAAGATTCAAAAGAAAATATCAACAGAACCAAAGTTGGTACTTGAAAAGATTAATAAAATGAAGGAAAACATTCAGGGGCACAAACAAAAGCACGAATTTGCAGAATAAAAGAGAAGTGATTAAAAAGTCTAGAGGGTACTATGAATAATACTTGCCAATAAATTTGAAAACTGAGCAAAAAAGAAGTACTGAGCAAATTACTAGGGTATTTTGACCTTATCAAACTGACTCAAGAATAAATGGAGGGGGGCTTCCCTGGTGGTGCAGTGGTTGAGAACCCGCCTGCCAATGCAGGGGACACGGGTTCGAGCCCTGCCTGGGAGGATCCCACATGCCGTGGAGCAGCTGAGCCCGTGTGCCACGGCTGCTGGGCCTGCGCTCTGGAGCCCGCGAGCCACAACTACTGAGCCCACGTGCCACAACTACTGAAGCCCACGTGCCTGGAGCCCGTGCTCCGCAACAAGAGAGGCCACCACAGTGAGAAGCCCGCACACCACAACAAAGAGTAGCCCCTGCTCGCCGCAACTGGAGAAGGCCTGCACGCAGCAATGAAGACCCAACGCAACCAAAAATAAATAAATAAATAATAAATACACTTAAAAAAATTTTTTAAATAAATAAATGGAGGGCTTCCCTGGTGGCACAGTGGTTAAGAATCTGCCTGCCAATGCAGGGGACACGGGTTCGAGCCCTGGTCTTGGAAGGTCCCACATGCCACGGAGCAACTAAGCCCGTGAGCCACAACTACTGAGCCTGCGCATCTGGAGCCTGTGCTCCGCAACGGGAGAGGCCGCAACAGTGAGAGAGGCCCGCGCACCACGATGAGGAGTGGCCCCTGCTCGCCACAACTGGAGAAGGCCCTCGCACAGAAACGGAGACACAACACAGCCAAATAAATAAATAAATAAATAAAATTTAAAAAAAGAGATAGAAACCTAAACACTACTTTAAAAAAAACACTACATAGAGAACAGACCTGTGGTTGCCAAGGGGGAGGAGGGGAGGGGAGGGATGGATTGCGAGTTTGGGACTAGCAGATGCAAACTATTATATATAGAATGGATAAACAACAACGTCCTATTGTATATTCAACATCCTGTAATAAACGATAATGGAAAAGGAAAAAAAATGGAGTCTAACTACTGTTACTATTAAAGAAATTGAATCACTCATTTAAATCTTACAAAGACTACACTAGGTACCAATGGTCATACTAGTGTTATTCACAATAGCCGAAAGGTGGAAAAAACCCAGATGTCCATCAACTGGCAAGTAAAGAAAATATGGTATATACGTACAATGGAATATTATTCAACCATAAAAAGGATAGATTCTGATATATGCTACAACATGGATGACCCTCAAAGACATGCTAAGTGCAACAAACCAGGCACAAAAAGACAAATACTGTTTAATTCCACTTATATGAGGTGCCTAGAATAGGCCAATTCACAGACACAGAAGGTAGAATAGAGATTACCAGGGGCTGGGGAAGGAGGGAAGGGGAGTTACTATTTAATGTGTAGTATGTTTGCAATGACGAAAAAGTTCTGGAAATTGTTGGTGGTGATGGCTGCACACCATTGTGAATGTACTTAACGCCACTGAATTATATACTTTAAAATGGTTAAAATGGTAAATTCTGTATATTTTACAATAAATTTTTTTTCTTTTTAGAATCAGCTTGTTATAGTCACACGCATAGGAGAAGAAAAAAAACAAAAACCTGCTGGGCTTTCGACCGGGACTGTAGTACCTATCACTTTGGGGAGAAGAGATGTTTTCACATGGAGTCTTCCACTCCATGGAGATTGCATATACCTCCTTTAAGTCTTCCTTAGTTTCTCTCAACATCGTATTATACTATTTGGGGTATTATATTTGGTGTATAAATCTTGCCATCTAGGGCTTCCCTGGTGGCGCAGTGGTTGAGAGTCCGCCTGCCAATGCAGGGGACGCGGGTTCGTGCCCCGGTCTGGGAAGATCCCACATGCCACGGAGCGGCTGGGCCCGTGAGCCATGGCCGCTGAGCCTGCATGTCTGGAGCCTGTGCTCCGCAACGGGAGAGCCACAACAGTGAGAGGCCCGTGTACTGCAAACAAACAAACAAACAAAAAATCTTGCCATCTAACCGTATTTCATTTAATTAATTTATTTATTTTTGCGGGTTTTTTGTCTCTGGGGTCCTACCAACCTCAACACTTGGAATCCTACACATGTTGGAACCAGGAGAAACCTTAAAAGTCATGTAGCTATTGCCTTCCTCCCACCTTTTCCAGAAGGGTTGATCGTGGTCCAGTTTTCATGTATTTGCCAACAATTTCAATCTTACGTCTCCAGCCACAATTTCTCCTCTGAACTCCAGACCTAGTTAGCTGCTTCTGCAGCCCCTCATCCTGGATGCCCCATGGTACCTGAATCTGAACATGTCCAGAACTGGGCTCAGCACCTCCCCGACCTGGTCCTCCAGGCTCCCCTGACCTGCGTGAAGAACATCACCACCACCCCCTGCTGCCAGGGCCACAATTTTGGGAGGCCCTTTGCCACCTCCTATGGCATCCCACCGCCAATCAAACATCAAGGTTACTAGTTTCTTCTGCCTAAATCACAAAATCTCTCCAAGTCCCCTCTGCCTCCTTAAGTTTAAATGTCCCATGGCTCTCAATGGACCCCTGCAAAAGAATCCTCATTAAATCCCCCAAATCTGTTCTTTCCTTGTTCCAATCCATGTTCCCTGAAGCCAGAATGCCTTTAAAAAATGCTACTTTCTCATTTAACTCCTTTGTTGATAGGCTTCCTACAGCTCTACTTTAAAAAAAATTATTATTATTATTATTATAGTTAACTTACTGAAAATTTATTACATCCTAGGACCTGTTCTAAGGACTTTATACATAGTAACTCAGTTAATCCTCACAACTCTAAATATCCCCATTATACAGATGAGGAAACTGAGGCGTAGAGAAGCACCTATCTAAGGCTTTTGCATCAGCTCTTTCCCCATTCTTGACTCTTTGATCTGGATGACTGCTATTCAAACTTCAGATGGATACCTTGGGGAGCATTCTAGGACCTCCCTCACGAGGTCAGGCCCTCCTATGACACACATCCCAGTTTGTAATTATATATTGTTTTGGTGGTGGAGGATCACTGGATTGATGTCTGCCACCCCGATCGGCTTTAAATTCTATGTTTTACTCTTCGCTGTGTCCACAGTATTCGACATGTAACAAACTCTTGCTCAGTATTTGTGAAATGGATGGATGAAAAGGGTTTTCAATCAGAGGGGGAATGTGGTCAGATGTGCTTTAGAAGGATTTCTCTAATGTGAAAGTTTGGAGGTGGTGAGACCCAGTCGCTGCCAGCCACTGGATTCAGGAGTGAAGAGGGTTGTCTGGAGGAGGGGAATGGCCACGGGGATGGAGAGCAGACGGTGAACCTGGGGAGGGTTTAGGAGGAAGATAGGGCAGGCCCTGATAATTAAATGGATGGAGGAGAGGACAAGGGAGGGGTCAAGAGTGACTCCCACGTTTCTGGCTTAGACACCTGGTACCTTGACTCCAGGTGGGGAGCACCTGGGAGGAACGAGGCAGGGGGGGTTGGCAGAGCAGGTGGTCCCTAGACCAAGTCAACAGAAACATGGAAAAGTTCTCAAAATCTTTGTGCCCAAACTCTATCTAGCTCGGTCCTGTGTACTTGTCCAGTCTCACCCCAGACTCAGGGCACGTAGCCCACAGCTCCTCTCCCAAGCTCCACTCTTTCTCCTCGCAGGGGGCCTTTGAGACCCAGCTTCAAGAACATCTCCTCTGGGATCCCTCCCCAGTCCCTCCACCCCTTCCTGAGATTAACATGTTCTCTGCTGTTTCCGGGATTCACTGTATCAGAAATGTTTCTCTGCCTATCTCTCCTATTTGATTTTAAAATGCTGTTGTAAAACATGATACCATTCTATTTTAATTTCTAATTGTTTACTGATAATAAATAAAAATAAAAGTGATTTTTAAAGTATCGTCCTTGTATCCAGTAGCCATATTAAAGACACTTTTTTTTTTTTTGCGGTACGCAGGCCTCTCACTGTTGTGGCCTCTCCTGTTGCGGAGCACAGGCTCCAGACGTGCAGGCTCAGCGGCCATGGCTCACGGGCCCAGCCGCTCCACGGCCTGTGGGATCCTCCCGGACCGGGGCACGAACCCGTGTCCCCTGCATCGGCAGGCGGACTCCCAACCACTGCGCCACCAGGGAAGCCCAAGACACTTAATTCTTATACTTAGAAATTACTTTGGATTTTTTTAAATTACAAAATCATGTTGTCTGTGAATACAAAACTCTTTACTTCCTTCCTAATCTTTGTGACTTTTCTTACAAGTTTCATCATTGTATTAGCTAAGACAACCAATATTTCATATTAGCTGTAGGTTTTTTTGGGGAGGTGTTTATCCATTACCACTGTTTTTTTAGGGCTACATACAGTTGGGTGCTATTCTTTAAATCCAATTTAGGGACTTCCCTCGTGGTCCAGTGGGTAAGACTCCACGCTCCCAATGCAGGGGGCCTGGGTTCAATCCCTGGTCAGGGAACTAGATTCCACGTGCATGCCGCAACTATGAGTTCGCATGCCTCAACTAAAGATCCCGCATGCCGCAACTAAGACCCGGGGCAGCCAAAATAAATAAATAAATAAATATTTTAAAAAATAAATCCAATTTAACACTCTGTCTTTAACTGGGGGTATTTAGACTATTTACAATTAATGTGATTATCAATACAGTTAAGTCTATCATCTTGCTCTTTGTTTTCTATTTGTCCCATACATTTTTTTTCTTAATTCTTCTGGATTAATTAAATATTTTGTATTCCATTTATCTTTTTAGTGGCTTATTAGCTTACTGTTTTGTCACTCTAAGTGGTAGCTTTAGGATTTGTGGTATACCTTTAACTTAACACAGTCTATCTTCAATAATATATCATGCCACATACCGTATAAGAACCTTATAATATTTCTGTTTATCCCTGCCCAAACTTTGTGCTATTGTCATACATGTTGCTTTTGCACATATTAAAAATCACAGGGACTTCCCTGGCGGTCCAGTGGTTAAGACTCCACGCTTCCAATGCAGGGGGCACAGGTTTGATCCCTGGTCGGGGAACTAAGACCCCACATGTGGTGCAGTGCTGTGTGGTGCTGGGGGGGGGAATGGGGGGAAGAGAGACCAAAAAAATTTTTTTTAATGAGAAATAAAAATCACATAGAACGTTACTGCTTTTGTTTAAACAATAGATTATTATTTAAAGGGATATAAATAATAAAAATCTTTAAGAATTTTATGTATTTAGTCATTTAAATATAGACTATTTCCAGGGCTCCTCACGCCTTTGTTTAGATTCCTATTTCACTCTGGTATAATTATTCTTCTGCCTTAAAGATTCACTTGTAGTGCAAGTCTGCTGGTGATGAATTCCTTCAGCTTTTGTATGTCTTAAAAAATATTTCTCCTGCCTGACAGCCTTTTTGGATGTCCAATGCTGCACCTGGCAACTGAAATCTGATTTTTCTTTCTTTTCTTTTTCTGCCAAAATGATTTTTTTTTTTTGGCCATGCCACATGGCTTGTGGGCTCTTAGTTCCACATCCAGGGATTGAACCCGGGCCCACGGCAGTGAGAGCACCGAGTTCTAACCACTGGACCGCCAGGGCATTCCCTCATGATTCAATTTTTGAAAGATATTTTCACTAGGTATAGAATTCAGTGTCACTCACAGTCTCAGAGCCTCAGGCCTATGGAGGCCTCAGATTCCACTAACGGCGGGCTGGCTGCTGTTACCTTGTGCTCAGGGCAGGGGCTGGGTGTTAGGCTTCCTGTGTCCCCCTCAGCTTTCCATGGTCCCCACATACCTGTATCAGAGAGAGGGTCCTCCTCCATGCTCTGACCCCGCCCCCGGTTGTAGACAGCTGTTGCTTGTGGCTGGGTGCTAAACTCGTGGTAGGAGCAGGTGACACGCCGTTTGTTCCAATTCGGCCTCAAATCTCAGGCAGGCCCTTTGTACTTTGGCTTCAGGGGTGAGGTTTTCTTGGCATTCCTGTTCCTCCTACCTGTGGCGTCCAAACTCGGGCTGATAACTGTGGTGGGTCTGGGGTGCTTGTTCTCTGCGCCACCCGTAGCAGGACAGCCATCATCTGGTATCTGTATCTGCCCCTCCCCCAGCAGCAGAGACTTTCTGCTTCTACCCTTCCCCCAGCAGCAACAAGTCTTCGCCTGCGTCCTGGAAGAGGAAGGTGGGTTTTGCTTTTACTGTTTCTCTAGAAACAGTAAATCTTTGCCAGTGTCCTGTGGCCACAGTACCTGGTGTACCACCCCCAGCACCTTAAGACTTCGGCTCTGCGGGTGAGAAGGATCCCGGGAAGCTAGTGGGGCTTTGAGCTTGTTCCTGCACAGGCACCAATCACCTCCTCGTTTGCACGGAGGTCGGCAGTGCTCTCTCTCCTTCTGGCGGACACCTGGTGAAGGCGGAAGGAGGGCGAACAGCTTTCAGGTGAGTGGGAACCGCCTCTGCGTCTGAGCACTGGCTTCACGGCACATGACCTGTGCACTCACAAACAGCCCACGCTTAGAAGGTCCTTGCGTCTGGTTTCACGCTCTGCTGTCACCATCCTGAAGTCTTCATTTTTGAGCAAGGGTTCTCGTATTTTCATTTCGCGCTAAGACCCACAAATTAAGTAGCCAGTCCCGTTCCAAAGTGATGCAATAGCCCACGCTTAGCTTTTACAAATGTTAAAATCTTAGCTAAATTTTTCTTACCTGCTTATATAGCAGCTACCTTTTCTCCCATTGATGTGAGACAGTAGAGAGTCTGTGTGCCCCGTCTCTCCTCTCAGTGGATTTTCCCTCTTCGGAATTCAGTTTGTGTCTACCTCGCAGCCTCAGTCACCTGAGGGCTCAAAAATGTTACGCTTTTGTCTGTCATCCAGCCGTTTCTTGTCAGGGTGGGAGAAACATTTTTTGCAGCTTTCTAAGTGGATTACTTCAGATCCTAAGTGGAAGTCCAGAACTGCTGTATGGTTTAGAACTTGCTGTTTTCAGGATCTCAATTTCAGCTAGCGGAACAATGAACTCATTAAGGCTAGTCTCTTCCCCTACACCCCACTCCCCGCCCCTTTAAAGAGGAATGTCACATTTCTTTAAAAATTTCCTTCAAAAAAAGATGGCTTTATGCTTTTTATTTTCTTTTTTCCCCACAACAAAATACGCCTTAGTGTCACTGTCAATAGTAGAATAGCCTGAAAGGACATTTATAGGTTGTTTCAATAACAGGCATCCATTGTATCATTAAACCCAATTACTCAATTGATCTCCCACATCGGTCCATGACAGTGAGGGAGAAAGTACGACGTGAGGCAGGAACAGAGAGGAGGAGTAATAAAAGTAGGGGAAATTCTCTAAATAAGGATATGTGGCTTGTGTGCTAGAGATAAACAGGTTATAGAATGTACTCCTCACCATGCTGACAGCACACTGTTTTTAAATACGCGTGCCAACTACAAATTGGCACTTGTCATCTACCTCTACAAGGATTAAACCATGAGCTGCTGCAGCGGCTGACTTTCAACACCACCTGAAAGGAGTTCAGGGTGGAGAGCAGGAATGAGGCCCTCTGCGCTCTGGGAAAAACTGGCGGAACAGGTCTTCAGAGAGTTCGCCATTTTCAGGAGACGATTTTAGGAGCCCAATTCTTGCATCTCCTCGTATGTAGAAAAGCACTGAAATCCCTGATGGTGACGTCTGCTCCTCGTGACAATCTTCTGCCAAAACGCGTGCTTCACTGCACGCACCCCGTCACTAAAGTCACGGAGAACACCGACCTCCCCCCGCCTCTCTGCCATTACAGTTTCTCAGAGCTCCCTGAAATGCTGTCTCTCCCTCCTGGGCGATAGTTCTCATTTTGCCCCAAATAAAACTTAACTCACAACTCTCAAACGTTGTGCTTTTTTTTTTCAGTCGACACTCGGAATATTCTTTAGTATACTTAAGATGTAGGTCTTCTAAATTTTTCAGTATTACTCCTTCACTGAAGGATATTATTAAAAACAATAATAAACAGGCTAAGCGGAAACAGGATTCAAGTTACTTTTCCCTGGGGCTATTCTTTTAAAAAATCTAAAGCTATTTTACTCATATATCACTTGACGAATTACAAGTCTGTCCCCTTTTTTATCTTAAGCTATTGATATCTTTAAACATCTTATCGTGGAAAACTATACAAAAGTAGAAATAAGAGTATAAGGTACCTCAATGTACCTTTTACTTAGCTTTAATATTTATTCATCTATATCCCCACATACTGTCCTCTCTCTCACCCAACCACAATACCATCATCCCACCTAGAAAAAATAATTCCTTAATCATGTTTCTAATTTTTCCAACTCATTGCACGAGGACTACAGTATAAAAGAATAGTATTATTAACCAAGAATCTAAAGATTTAAGGCATCTGTAATTTCCCTAAATTCAGAGCAAGAATTAGCTTTTGTCATCAAGGAAACAATTAACCATCTATTTTTAGCCCTTTACCTGTACACATGACGGATAGTGTTTTTTCTTTGTGTTAAAGAAAAACGTATTGCCAGGCAAAGAAATGGCCCTAATGTTTTTGTGTTAGAAATTGGGGAGTGGGGGGCTGGAGGAACCTTTATTCCACAAATTTTGGGACCTATTTGTTAATGACTGAAATTTTAGCTTTTTAAAAGATAACACAGATCTTTTTAAAATGGCAATAATTCTTTTCTGTAGTCAATACCCTTGGAAATGGATGTGGATGGACAACTGAAAATAGAGCCTGTGATCAGAACAAGTAAATATGGAAATGTTTGGATTTTTTTTCTTTTGCATTTCTATTTGCATTTGAGTCTATTTCAAAGAAGTCTTTGAAAGGAACCCTGATGAAGAGATATCAACACCTAGAGGAACCAAAGAATCTATCCAGAAAAGTAAAAGTCATTCCTAAGGACGTCTTTATATTGTTGGGGAAAATGCCCTGAATATTTCTTATACTAGTTATTTATTGCCACATGACACATTTCCCCAAAACACTATAGCTTTACACAATGTGTATTACCTCTCCCACCGTTTCTGAGGGTCCGGAATCCAGGAGCAGCTTAGGTCTCTCATTCGGCTGCAGTCAAGGTGTCAGCCAGGCCTGCAGTCTCTGGGTATGATTGGGGCTGGAGGATTCTCTCCAAGCTCACTTGCAGAGCTGTTGGCAGGAGGCTTCCATTGCTTGACAAGGGGTCCTCTCCATCGGGCTGCGAACAGCACGATTCCGTCAGAGTAACTGATGAGACAGAGACAGAGAGAACCAAGAGAGAAGCAGCTGTCCTTTGTAATCTCACCTAAGAAAGGACATATCATTATTTCCGATTAATTCTGTTGCTCCTGTGATCAACCCTGGTACATCGCAGGAGGGAACAGCAGGAAGAACAGCGTAAACACCAGGACACAGGGATCACTGGGGCCATCTGGGAGGCTGGCTCCACAGCCCACCCCCTCCCAAGGGACACAAAAGTCTCAACCCACTACGGCATCAGCTCCAAGTCCAGAATCTTACCTAAATCAGGTCCAGGTGAAGATGGAACTACGGGAGTGTATGTAGCTCGTAAGCCCAGCTCTCAAGCAGCTCCTCCAGATCTGCAGGCCTGTGAATAGACACGTTATTCCCCCTCCCCTTGCCCAGTATAAATGCCGATCAGACAGCATGATTCCTGCTCAGAAAGACAGAAGAGGAACGGCACACAGAAGTTACTGGTTGGTGAGCAGTTCTGAAATCCAGCTGGGCAAAGTGTTAGAAATTCCTTGACTAGAACTCAGTCCTCCTGCCAGGAAATGACTTTCCAACGGCTCTTGACTTGGCCTTCGGAGGTCTTGGACTCACCTTCCGAGTCAATCTTTTACTGGACAGGTTTACAACCGAGCCAAGCCGTTTTCTCAGCTTGCTTCCCAGCAGTAGAATTTGCGGGGTCCAAAGGCCTCTCTTCATTTTCACTTCTCTCTTTCAGTCCAAGCTGGCCAGGTTACCGCTGATACATTTTTTTAAACTTTGAATCATCTGTGAGTCTTACTCTGAGGCATCACCTTTGATGTGTCTCAGATCTTAACAAGGGATTTTACATTTACACCCTTGGCTTAATCTTTAGACTGTGCTCTAGATTTAATCTTCACTCTGAAGGCATTTAATTTTGCGTTATTTGGCATCTTGCAAACCAGTGAGCCTGGTTCCTCTTTAAGTCCCTTCTTTAACTTCTCTCTTTGCTCACACGTTTTACTATAAGCAGCAAGAAGAAACCACTGGTATTTTCAATAATCTGGTTGGGAATATATTTAGCTAGATCTCTTAATTCGTTAGCTCCATTTTCCACTTCCCACATAACTGCACAAGCCCCGGTGCTGTTGGCAAGCTTCAGTTCCATGCCACACAGGCCTCTCTCCAGGAGGCTGCCCGCAACATGACTTCTTCCCCCATGTGAGTGACCGGACAGACAGACACCGAGACAGAAGCCACAGTCTTGTATAACCTAATCTCAGAGTGACACACACCATTTCTGTTCACTTTAATTGGCTGCACAGACCAACCCTGGTACAATGAGGGAGAAGAGCACACTAAGATGTGGCAGCCACGGGTCAGGGATCAGCGGGGACCACCTCGGAGCCTGCTATCACATTTCCTAAGTAGCATAATTACTTGGTAATCGGTTTTTCCAAAATGTCTAAAAATATGAGGTCTTTTGTTCTTTTTTTAATCAATGGCACATGAGCATAGAAAAGTCTGGCAGGACCAGCAGAATTGTAATGTCAGTCATGTTTATTTCTGGGTATTGAGATTATGGGTGATTTTATTTTTGTTTCTGTAACTTGGTTTCCCAATGCTTTTATAATTAATTTATAATCAGAATTTTTTTCATCTTTTTCAATGTGGAATATTCCAGAGACAAAAAAAGGTAAAGGTTGAGACAACTTACTATTTTCAAACATTTTCTATGAAGCATTACTAGACACTAGGTATTTCTGAAGGGGAAAAAAGGATATAATCCTTGCTTTTAAGGAATTACGTATTTGGGAAGACAGAAACACAGCTATAATACATGTAATAAATTCTACAGAAGAGGAATAAAGGAGCATTAAATAAAGGGCAACACACAGAGGAGCCAACTTAAACTGACTCCTTAAGACAGATGGGAAAGAGAAAGGGCGTGGCTAGAACAAAGAGCCTTTATACCAGCCTTGGAGTTTGGACTTGGCATTACAGTGCGTGGATGCACCATTACAGGAGTCTAAGCAGGGAAATGAAATGACCAGATATATTTTAAAAACTCACCTACACTGGTTTCATTGTTTTACCTTTAAAAATACTGATCCACCTGGAATGTTGTAAATGTTACACTTCAGTGCAAGACAAAATGAAATAAATCTCAAACATTAGTTAACATTAGTACATACAATGTTTACTATCAAAAAGAACTTTAAAGCCTTAAAAGAGCTTTGACACGCCTTCAAAGTTGAATTTCTAGAATTACAGCAGAAAAAACATTCCGGCCGATAAGACTTTAAAGAGCTTGGCTGAACTGTGAAATGTTCAATGTGGCAAAACAGACGGAAGAGGCAGAAACTGATAAATGGCATCAGCTAGCAAAAATACGAATGAGCGAGCACCTTACTGTATATATTTCTATCTCGTCCTCATTTGGTACACTGTAAGATGGCACACTCCAAAAATTACTATATGCAGAGAGCAGCCCTTTTCTAATCCTTTATGTCCATATAGATCCATGGAGACCAACATTAAAGTGTTTACTGCCTTGAGTGCAATCAAGGTATGGCATGATTTTAATGTGAATCCTTTATTGTCCTGTAAGGTCATGGTATAACTGATTTCATGGAGAACAGGTGGTTCTCATTTCTTAACTAGTTGCTCTGTTCTTTCTCTTCCACGTTGAGTACAGTATCCACAGTTATTCCTACGTCCTGCAGTGACCAGCCTCTCTCCACTTCCAGAGCCCTTCTGGGAAAGGAAGTGGAAAGGCTGTATAGGGATGTGTGGTACCCAATTTTCATCATCCAGTCAAACAAGACCTAAAAGATAAAAAGCTTAGTTATCAAATACTGTACAAAATTGTGTCCCTCTAGATCACCATAATATTTTACGATTCTTTCATTGTTAAACCATGCCCCTAGGAGTCATGAAACAGAACTTTCATACCTTTCAAAGGAACTTTCAAGAGTTTAAAGGAAAAGAGCATGCCATGAATTTTGAGATGTGAATGACCTTTAATACCTGTTGTTTCAGAGAAGGCCTAGGGACTACTGGCACCTACAGACAGCAGAAGCATTTAACAATTAGGAAAGCCCCAACCAAACAGGAATGGAAAGATTATCCAATAAAAAGGTTAAGAACAAAAGGTTAGCATTTGGGAAAAAAGTCATTTAGATTATAATCTAAGCCAACAGTCCACATGGAAATCACCCAGGAACTGTCACAACAGACATGTCCACGTCCCAGAGACTCTGCCTTTTGATAACCCAATATTCAATGGGCCATCCCTATAAACGTATCACATTTCCTTTCATGAAGATTCCCTTAGTAATTGTCCAAATTTCCACTTATTATTGCCTAAAAATAATGCCTGCTAAAGGATGGTTTGTTGCTTTAGGAAGAAAGCTGAATGACAGAATGTTCTCAGAGGATGGTGGTGTATCAATTATAGATAATCCCTGACTTCTACCACCATCCATGTACCTACTGATATTCCATGTAATAAATGTGTATTATGTCATAGAGTGTCATAATTTTCCAATACATGAATATGCCTTCTTTTAACCAATCCTTCCATAAACACTTATACCTTTGACCATTTGTCTTATTTCCAAAGAATAAGTTCTCATAAATGGAATTACTGGGCCAAAAGATGTATTTTAAAATATATACTGATAAATTATCCCACAGGAAGAGTGGTCTGACTTACATTCACATGAACATTTAATAAGAATCCCTGTTTTCTGCACACACTGCCCCAAACTGGGTACTATTCTTTTTGATCTTTGACAACTTGATAGGTAGAAAACGGTATCCGTTTTAATCTGCATTTTTCTGATTCTAAGTGAGGCCTAACATTCCACTGAGGTATTTTTTTTTTTTTTGGCTGTGTTTGGTCTTTGTTGCCGCGTGCGGGCTTTCTCTAGTTGTGGTGAGCAGGGGCTACTCTTCGTTGCGATGCGTGGGCTTCTCGTTGCAGTAGCTTCTCTTGTTGCGGAGCACGGGCTCTAGCATGCAAGCTTCAGTAGTTGTGGCACGTGGGCTCAGTAGTTGTGGCACACGGGCTTAGTTGCTCCGCAGCATGTGGGATCTTCCCAGACCAGGGCTCAAACCTGTGTCCCCTGCATTGGCAGGTGGATTCTTAACCACTGCGCCACCAGGGAAGCCCACTAAGGTATTTCTTTTCTTTGATTTGTATAAGCTCCTTATAGAAAAAAATAACTTTTCCAAATTTTTAACTTGATGAACTTTATAGAATTTAAAAATTTTTATGTAGTCAAATCTGTCAGTATTTTCTATTATGGTTTATAGTATTCTTGACATAGAAGGTTAAATGCAACAGTAAGGATAGAAAATTAGTTAAATAATAACAGAAATTTTTAACACACACATAATATGTTCAAATGCACTTAAAAGTAGAAATACACCCAAATATTAGTAATTGGCTTTGGTGCCAGACTGCAGATTAAAATTTCTTTCTACTTTTCTATATTTTTCAAATTATTGCTAGTGAACACAGTATTGTTTTCAAAAGAAAAAAAGAAGTCTGTTAGAACAAAAAGAAAGAAGCTTTAAAGAATGACCTGAAAACTACATACAAGCAATGGGGTTTACGTTAATAATCCATCAGGGATAATAAGAACAAAGTTAATACCACCTGCTTCCAAAAGCTTTGAAAGCATCTTACCCACCAAGCTGTGAAAATGTAATTAAAACAAAAAACAAATAAAAAAAAAGAACTGAAAAAAATCTGAATGCAAAAATCACATTCAAGAAGGCTCAGCATACCTAATTCTCCAAATTTCTTCCACGTAGAGTACATATAAATCCCATTTACCAGGACTTCCCTGGTGGCCCTGTGGTTAAGAATCTACCTGCCAATGCAGGAGACACAGGTTCGAGCCCTGGTCCGGGAAGATCCCACATGCTGCAGAGCAACTAAGCCCATGTGCCACAACTACCGAGCCTGCACTCTAGAGCCCACGAGCCACAACTACTGAGCCCATGCACCACAACTACTGAAGCCTGTGCGCTCTAGGGCCCATGCTCCACAACAAGAGAAGCCACCGCAATGAGAAGCCCGTGCACCGCAACAAAGAGTAGCCCCTGCTCGCCGCAAGTAGAGAAAGCCCGCACACAGCAACGAAGACCCAACACAGCCAAAAAATAAATTTAAAAAGAAAAAAAAATCCCATTTATCCTCACCTGATGGGAGTACAGACAATTGAAAACACCTCCTCCCTGCATGGGAATAAACTATTGCCAAATTCAACACAAATGTGTCTCCAGGGCTTCCCTGGTGGTGCGGTGGTTGAGAATCTGCCTGCTAATGCAGGGGACACGGGTTCGAGCCCTGGTCTGGGAGGATCCCACATGCCGTGGAGCAACTAGGCCCGTGAGCCACAACTACTGAGCCTGCGCATCTGGAGCCTGTGCTCTGCAACAAGAGAGGCCGCGACAGTCAGAGGCCCACGCACTGCGATGAAGAGTGGCCCCCGCTTGCCACAACTAGAGAAAGCCCTCACACAGAAACGAAGACCCAACACAGCAAAAATAAATAAATAAATTACTAAACTCCTACCCCCAACATCTTCTTTAAAAAAAAAAAAAAATTTCTCCAAATATGATTCTCCTCACCTGTGAACTGCAAGACTTAAAAAACCTTCTCCTCAGGACACGCCCACTTGGACATCGAAGAGCAACAGTCACGACCTGAGGAATAAAAATGTTCAAATGAGAATTTCAACCACTGCTCTTTGCAATTCCAAAACCACTACTCCTACGAAACACCTGTACACAGTTCTAAGAGCTCACATGGAGTTCTGTAGGAATTTAGCTCTGAGAGTTGTACATAAAAATTAAGGTCCAGATAAAATTCACCCTAAACACAGAAATAATTCTTCTAAACCTGAAAAACATCTTCCCACTGATTGAGGAGACTAGTGACAGAGCCTTCCAGAGAGGACACCGAGACGCAAGGCTTCTGTCTGCCAGACAACATCAAGACTGCAGCTGGGCTCTGAAAGTGACCTACCAAACCAAGAAGATCCAGGGCCACCTCAGAGTCTGCAGACAAGACAAACACTAGACTGGAAGGAAACAAAAAGCTACCCTTTTCACTCCAACACTGTAGGCTGTGCTCCATGCCTACAACATGTGCGCAAATGAGAGACAAGCCTGGAGCCGGTCCTGGTTGCTGGGGCTGCAGGAGACCCTCCTCCTGGGAGCAGCTTTGTCCATTTTACATGTTGAGTTTCCCCACCATCTTTCCTCTGATAAAAGAGTTAAACAGCTAAAAAGAGCTTGCAACGTGCTAGTATATTAAAGGACACTCTAAGAAGAAAAGAGTGAGAGGGACCAAGAGAGTATCACACTAAGTGGAGTGAGAAAGACAAATACCATACGATATCACTTGTATGTGGAATCTAAATATGATACAAATGAACTTACGAAACAGAAACAGACTCACAGACATAGAAAACAAACTTTATGGTTACCAAAAGGGAAAGCAGGTACGGGGAGGGATAAATTAGGAGTTTGGGATTAGCAGATACAAACTACTCTATATAAAAGAGATAAACAACAAGGTCCTACTGTATAGCACAGGGAACTCTATTCAATATCCTGTGATAGGGCTTCCCTGGTGGCGCAGTGGTTAAGAATCTGCCTGCCAATGCAGGGGACATGGGTTCGATCCCTGGTCCAGGAAGATCCCACATGCCGCAGAGCAGCTGGGCCCGTGTGCCACAGCTGCTGAGCCTGCGCTCTAGAGCCTGCAAGCCACAACTGCTGAAACTCACACGCCTGGAGCCCATGCTATGCAACAAGAGAAGCTGCTGCAATGAGAAGCCTGTGTACCGCAGCAAAGAGTAACCCCCGCTTGCTGCAAAGAGAGAAAGCCCACGCCCAGCAACAAAGACCCAACTCAGCCAAAAATAAATAAATAAAGCCAGAAAAAAAAAATCCTGTGATAAACCATACGGAAAATATGAAAAAGAATACGTGTATATATGTATAACCGACTGACTTTCCTGTACACCAGAAACTAACACAACACTGTAAATCAGCTATACTTCAACTTAAAAACAGGAAAAGATGACGATTTAGTTATTAATTCTGATGTTCGTTATTTACCGTTAGGAAACCCTTTACTATGGTCAACATTATCCCAACTGTCTGGGAGTTCTGCTGGCAGCACGGTTTGCAGAAATGGTGGTTTTATAGCAGCACCCACCACCCTTCAGGAAAGCCATGTTAGAAAATATTTCTATTCAAGTAGGTAAGGTGTTTGACTCATACCCAAATCAGTGCAATCTTTAGCTCTGTCACTACTTCTACTAAAGAAAATTTTATAATAAAACAAAGAAATCACAAACTAACAATCACTGATTAAAAGCCAATTATGCTTATTTTTATAAAACTTAACTTTTACAGAGAGGTTTTGTTCAAACTTTAATGCTCTGATAGGATACTTAAAGCCAAATGCTTTAAGAAAAACTAAGGTTAAAATACAGTGAGTCAGGACTTCCCTGGTGGCACAGTGGTTGAGAGTCTGCCTGCCGATGCAGGGGACACAGGTTCGTGCCCCGGTCCGGGAGGATCCCACGTGCTGTGGAGCGGCTGGGCCCGTGAGCCATGGCCACTGAGCCTGCGCATCCGGAGCCTGTGCTCCGCAACGGGAGAGGCCACAGCAGTGAGAGGCCCACATACCACAAAAAAACAAAAAAAAATTTTTAAAAATTAAAAGAAAAATACAGTGAGTTAACATTTTCTATTATGACTAAATACTTAAGAGAAATGAACAATCGTTGTTTGAAACCCAGCTACTGTTCTGTCATTACAATTACTGTGAAAGGTGGGTGTATAATTTCTCCTAAGATTACTGACAGTCTAGTGGACTGGCCTATGAATGGGTAAAAGGCCTGGGACACAGTGTAAATTGGAAAGTAAATCACTGTCCCAAACACAGATTATTAAATGAAATCTAAATGAAAAGTAGCAGCAATAATTAAAATGTAGTTCCCTTTAGAATGAAATAAGATAGCATACAATAATGAAAATAGTTGCTATGGTATTATGGTAACAATATGATGATTTACAAAACTATTTTCAAATTATCTTAAATTCTACACTTATTGTCTTTTCAATTTAAAAGTAGAAGAGTAACATATGGTAACTATTCTATTGTGAATTCTAGATTACCGTGAGTTAATTCTCCCTCTCATTTAAAAAAATCTTACTGTATTATTTTAGAACTCTATGGATAGTTGTAATACGAAATACATAACAGGCACTTAAAAAAATCAGGGTATAATGCTTAAGAATTGCATTATGTTTCAGATTCCCCACTCCCTTATCAGAAATTCATGTTAGCCATTAGTTCCCTCATCTATTAGTCTGCTCCTAAGTCCAAGCAGGCTTCCACTATAACAGGAATTTTCTCATATGGCTCATTATTATAGAGCCACAGCTACTACACATACAGAAACACACACACACACACACACACACACACACACACACACAGTGAAAACTTCATTCTGTTCTGATAACCTTTAAAATGAATGTTAGTCCCTTCCCGAGCAACAAAGGATTATAAAGATGTCCCTCACAGCCACTATGGAGAACATTATGGAGGTTCCTTAAAAAACTAAAAATAGTGCCCGCTTCAGCAGCACATACACTAAAATTGGAACACTACAGAGAAGAGAAGCATGGCCCCTGCGCAAGGATGACATGCAAATGCATGAAGCGTTCCATATTTTAAAAAAAACTAAAAATAGAATTACCATATGACCCAGCATCCCACTACTGGGCATACACCCACAGAAAACTGTAATTCAAAAAGACACATGCACCCCAATGTTCATTGCAGCACTATTTACAATAGCCAGGTCATGGAAGCAACCTAAATGCCCATAGACAGATGAATGGATAAAGAAGATGTGGTACATATATACAATGGAATATTACTTAGCCATAAAAAGGAAAGAAATTGGGTCACTTGCGGGAACATGGATGCACCTAGAGACTGTCATACGGAGTGAAGTAAGTCAGAAAGAGAAAAATAAATATCGTATAATATCACTTATGTGTGAAATCTAGAAAAATGGTACAGGTGAATTGATTTGCAAGGCAGAAATAGAGACACAGAGAACAAACGTATGGACACCAAGGGGGGAAAGTGGCAGAGGGGTGGGGATGGTGGTGTGATGAATTGGGAGATTGGGATTGACATGTATACACTGATGTGTATAAAATAGGTAACTAATAAGAACCTACTGTATACAAAAATAAAATTCATATATTAAAAAAAAAAGATGTCTCTCAATGGCCTATACGGGAAAAGAATCTAAAAAAGAGTAGATATATGTATAACTGATTCACTTTGCTGTACACCTGAAACTAACACAACATTGTAAATCAACTATACTCCAATAGAAATTAAAAAAAAAAAAAAGGCCCTCTATGCTGTGGGTGACACCACACATTTAATGGGCCTAACTAATAAGGAAATAGAGAATTTCCTGAAAATTATAACCTCCAGTATTCCTAAAAGTGAAATTATTCTTTTACATATGGACTCATGAAATAGTTGTGTAGCTTGAGGATTAAAATATATTAGTTATGATGGGACAAGCTTTTTTTTTTTTTTTTTTGCGGTACTTGGGCCTCTCACTGCTGTGGCCTCTCCCATTGTGGAGCACAGGCTCCGGACGCGCAGGCTCAGCGGCTATGGTTCACGGGCCCAGCCGCTCCACGGCATGTGGGATCCTCCCGGACCGGGGCACGAACCCACGTCCCCTGCATCGGCAGGCGGACCCTCAACCACTGCGCCACCAGGGAAGCCCCACGGCAAGCTTTGTGTATGATGATATATCATGATTATGATACCAGAGCAAAGTTGCAAAGTTGGCCAAATACAAAATGGTACTTTGCAGAAAGCCAGAAACAATATGACTACACAACTTACAAACATCCTAAAATCTTGGGTAACTGTGGCAAAGCACTCATTGCCTACTCCAAGTGTGCCTTTTTAACTTTGAAAACACTTCTTTAGGGTGATAGGGTAAAGGATGGGTTAGAAAGGCACACTCCCCAAACTAGAATGCTTTCTTTTTCTTGTTTTTAACTTTGATGATGATGATGACACTCCACACTTAAGGTCTACTTTCACTATTAGGAAACAGTCAATCACAAGGGAGGGGAAAAGCCAGGCAGATGTCCAGAGGGACCAGGCTAACTGCCCAGAAACAGGTCATTAGATCAAGAGTAGGATAACAAGGTCAATGAGAACAGGAGCGTTATTGAAAGAGGGACTGCGACACTGAGAGTCATGCAAGGAGGTAAAACTAATGGCTGGTGAATGGTTAGCGGGAATTAGGAATTTATGCTTTGAATTCTTAGAAATCTATGAGCAGTAGCAACTGCACAGGTGGAAAATGCCTTGCCCAATGATGATTCTAATAGAATCAAAATCTTCCAATACTTATTTGCTTTTCTTGATTAGTGTAGAATACACTGTAAAAGTATCAACCAGTATCAACTATATATTAGCAGCACTCTTCATAAAGCTTCATTACATAATATAAAGTTGCTTGTACCTCATTAATACTATATATATACAGTGCATTTAACTATATATATACTATATATACGGTGCATACGTTTAACATGTGATTTTCAGGTAACAACTATTTACCTTAATTTTGTTGACTTTATTAACCAAGAAAAGAGCAAAGAGGACCAAAAATCAGAGCAGAGCCAGAGGAAGAGCAAACAGGAGCAGGGAGAAGAAAACAGGGATAGTACTGCTCCTAGCGAAAATAAAGGCAAAGTTCTGGCACAGCCAGAGGGCCAGGGCTCTCCCAGCAGGGACCTCGGAGACTCCTGCCTGTGGCTTCAGCTTCAAGTGAGGAGAAGGGATGAGATCTCAGTTAGGTTCATTCCAGCTCTAAAATTCCATTACTCTGACATACACTTTACTAAGTGTAGCACAAAATGTCATCTACCCAGTATGGGAAAAGGGTAGAAAAGAAACAAAGTGGAATAACTATGAATAACTCTTATAAAGAGGAGAGCAACATCAAATGCCTCTGGGTGGAGGTCTCCTGAGGTCTCCTAAAAGGGCACAGACCTGAGATTCTGAAGAACACTGTCCTTCTACCTATAATCACAAAAAGGTACAATTTCAAAGGATTCACTGACAACCTGAATGTCTGTCATCACCTTTGGTGACAGACTGCTGTCCTGCAGGAGTAACATCACGTGCTTTAAAGCCCCAGTAACTTCTTAAAAGGTGTTCCCTGTCAACCTGAGCTGTACTTAATCACTCCTGTATTGTAAGTGTTTATTATGGATACCAACCCAGAGCTTAAGGAGAGGTGAGGGTGCAGGAGACTCAGGACAAACATGTCATGGGTATGGATTTGATGGGTGTAACAGGGAGGAATTAGACGTTTGGTTTTTCCTTAAATTGAGTTTCTCCCGGGGACTGTGATTCTCCTGAGGATTGATCGCACACTTCATTGTCTCTATTTCTGTATGACTTTCAGATTTTCCTCAGACATCCAAAATACTAAACTTAAACGTTGCAAATGCGTTGACAAAAAAGAGACCCTCCTATGGCTTTCATGGCTGTCTCAAAAATGGTTTTCAGGGAGTGTAACAGCTGCTGAGCCTCAGGAAATGGAAAACCATCCAGCTCTCCTTTGCCTAAGCCACTTCGTGGTTTTAAAGACACGTGTTCCCGTACATTGGAGACTGTCTGAAACTGAGCTGGGCAACCGCAGGAAGGCAGCATAGATTATGACAAAGTTGGGCAGAGGGCAGCTCAATGCAGCGGGGGGGGGGGGGGGGGGGGGGGGGCTCAGTCCAACCCCACTGTGCAAACACCAAACCAGCCTTCAATTCTAACACCTACAAAGTAGCTGCTTTCTTCATTTTCTCTTTAAGGGGAAAACTACAATTTGAAGTCATCTGCCTATTTTGATTCTGTTTTAATAGGTAACTCATTTGCTGACCTAAAGTTTTGGAAAAGCCCGAGTATCCTATCTCTGCCTGATGAAGTGGGAGGGCTTTGAAACACAAGCTCGGCAGACAGCAGGCTTCCAAAATAGGACTCGCGATGAGGAGTTTGATATTACCCCATATCAAAACAAGGTCTAATCATAGTGCAGTCACATAAGCACTGTGCTGTCTCTCCTCTCTAAACCCAAATTTATTCATTTATTTTTTGGCCACACCTCACGGCCTGTGGGAACTTAGTTCCCCCATCAGGGATCAAACCCAGGCCCCAGCAGTGAAAGTGCCGAGTCCTAACCACTGGACCACCAGGGAATTCCCATCTAAACCCAAATTTTGATAAAATGTACTTACTTGATATTAAAGAAAATAGAAAATATATTTAATTTTCAAAGAGAAAAAAAATAAGCTTACTTCTTCAGCTATTTCAGGAGGTTCCTCAGGTAAATCAAGAACCTAAAGAAAAATAAGTATTTAGTAACAGGAATGTAAACAGTCTGAAGAAGAAAAAAATAATCTCAACATGAAGAGTTCCTTTCGATACAGTGTTTGGACATATCTATCCTTAATGAAATATTTTCTTTTAATATATATTTATAAAACATTTACAGTGAGAACGAGACTCACTTAATAAACATTTTTGGATAAGCAACTTTGTGCTAACAGTAGATCATAAAAGCAGGATTTGAGACGATAGCTACCATCTATACACATTTAAAGAACTCCGTGTTTATGATGTTCCAAGACATCATACAAAAATGTACTACTTACAGAAACAGAGGGTAAATATTAATTAAGTTCAATAAGACCCCCAAATTATTTTGGTTCATACATATACACAGTAAGATGAGTGCATATTTATTTTTCTTCACCAGCATCTTCTAGGGGACTGGATAACCACCATTCACTTTGGTTGCTTTCATGATTTACTCATGATTCCCTATTTCTGTTAATCTATTAAAAAAACAGATGTACGGACCATTTTCTCTCATTAAAACACTTGTTATGAACAATTTCACCTCCCCTCCGGGATGCTTTTTATTTTTTAATACCATAGATTCCATGTTTTATAACATTTTGTCTAACAAACATTAACTGCATTTATTAAATAAACCATTTGTTTTTCTTTGGTATAAAAAGCATATGTGACAGTCAACCGAAGGTTACCATCAGCATGAGATAATCTGTGCTATTAACAAAAAGCAAAGAATCTTGAAATTCTAATTAGTCCTATGGACTAAATGTTAGACATAGTTCAATGATCTGATTCTTACTCTCAAGCTCCATGAAGGGACCAGGAAACCTCAGACTGAAAAGCAATATGTTAGAAACTACTTTTAGGGACTGGATAGCCTACTAGCTTTCCCTAAGACTCAATAAAAACAGACTTATTTCAACCTCAACCAGCTCCAAATCATAGTCAACTTAGGGATTAAAGATTTGAAAGAAAAAAAGGACTGATAAACCTGGGCATCATTCCAAAGTGAACAGTTGCTAACTCATTCCCTAGAAGGGCCGCTGAGAACAGTGATACACTCATGTTAATAATACGAGCCGCTCACTAAATATGACGTCATTGTGTCTTACCTACCCAGAGGAATATTTCCCTTCGTAAACATAATATTTTTCATTTCTATATAATTTAATTACTTCCTCAAAAAGAACTATTTTCTAAATTTATCACCATTTATCTTCCTAGATTCCTTCTAAAGTTTGGCTCAGAACATTAATATTAAACAGGAAAAGTGATGCTTAATGAAGCTGAAGCTTAATGAATCCAGATGGAGACACCATCTGGATTAAAAGCCAGTCCTAATCTTCCCTCAGTATAACACTTTCACCCACAGAACAATACTCTTACTGCACGCGGATACAGCTCAGTGAGCAGGCATTAAGTAATGAACCTCCTTCTGCGTGGGCTGTTCAGCGGGTGGTGAAACTTTGGTTACAGGCTTAGGCAAGTTCCGTCTCTTTGCTGCTTCTCTGTTTGATGTTTCAGAAGATGTCTGACTCTCACTTTCAAGCACCAAATCTTTATCACCCTGGTCAAAAACAAGACAAGTTCTAAAGAGATGTTCTCTATCGACTTTATTCTATTCACAATGGTTATTCTTTTACCCTGATGGCATTTCAGTAAAAACAATATAATTAAGTCATTATTAGACCCAGAAATTTAAAGCATTATCTCCTTAGACCAAAAAAACATGGAACTTAACTAACGTCTCATAGAAACCACCCTGATCCAGCTCTGGGGCTCCCTCTGATAGTACAAGGCTGAGAGGGACCATTCCATTTTAATTGACCCCTAAGTTTTTCAGTAAGAAGAAAGAAGAAAACCTGAATATCCTTTCCTCCCTGCAGTAAAGGAAGCAAAGCAGTGCAAGAGACTGTGTCTTTAAAAGGCTGTGAAAATAGAACATGTGTGTAAAAACACAGGTCTATGCACGTGACCAGGCAATACTTCCATAGCTGCGTGTGGCCCTAGTATCTTGTTATATATAAATATCTTTTAGCTCTCAAATTCAAACTTTGATCTTCCATTTGAATTAATCACTTTAGGAGGGATAGGATTTTATTCCAGAAATCTTAAAGATTACTTTTTATTATCTATTAAAACCTTTTCCTTAGCAAGATAATTCACTTAAATGTCAAAGTCTCAAATATATACTTATTAGTTCAATAATGCCTTTCTTCTATATGTACTGACCTTTGAAAAGTTCTCTTTATCAAACTAAAAATGGGCACCATTTTGGTGGGCTGTTTACCCCATTCCTTTATCCTAAGAGAATTTGTTGGAAGGAGCATGGGGCATGGGAGTCAAAGAGATATTGATTCTAGGGCTTCCCTGGTGGCGCAGTGGTTGAGAGTCTGCCTGCCGGTGCAGGGGACACGGGTTCATGCCCCAGTCCAGGAAGATCCCACATGCCGCGGAGCGGCTGGGCCCGTGAGCCACGGCCGCTGAGCCTGCACGTCCGGAGCCTGTGCTCCGCAACGGGAGAGACCACAGCAGTGAGAGGCCCGCGTACCGCAAAAAAAAAAAAAAAAAAAAAAAAAAAATTGAGATATTGATCCTGAACAATTAACTGGCCAAACTTAAGCCGCCTCACTGCAAAACTAGGGGCTGGATCAGCAATGGGTACACTTTCCTTCCTAGAGTCTCAGGTCATAACACCAACAGTCTGCTCGCTCCCTGACTTTCTTTTGTCTCCATTAATTAGGTTAAAATATATACTAGTAGTACCATGGAGACATAGCCTAAAAGCAAGGGGCAGAATGACTAATTCACACCGTGACCGTTTCAGAAAGAAACGTGGCAGGCTAAGGTCAGGCTGTCAATGTCTAACATACAAAACTAACAAGACAAATGCAACTCAGAAGTGAAGTCACTACATAGACTAGTTGCATTTTATGTTGCCGTCTTTCACATTAATTTTATTACCCACGCTTGATTGTTTTATGACATATTTACCATTATGAAATGAACACAAACACTCTGCTTCACTGTCAGAATCCTGTTTACCTCTACTGGATCATTTTCTTTACAAAATGGTGAAAGGTGCAGTATAAACAGAAAGCAAAAGAAAACAAAACAAAAAAACCAAAAATGTCTTTGGGACAGAAAGGATCTTACACAAAAAGTCTGCGGCCAGTTCTAAAACCGAATTCCTTTATGAATAGCCTTTTTTTCTCTGTAAGAAAACTTAACATTGTAAATATCCATTAGCAAATGACAAAATTCATACTCAATGCCAAAGGAAAAAAGAGTCAAAGGTCAATTTGGCTTTAAAAAAACAAAGCTAAACATGATGAATATTACGAGAGCTTATAATACCTTAGAGATCGGAATTCCCTCAAATGAAAGATGTGATTTGGTCAACCGTTTTCTCAAAGACTGCCTTCTGTTAGAGCTTTTCGAGAATCTAAGTTATATACTCTTTAGACATCAAAAACCACTTAAACACTTGTGACATACTAATATGCTAAATAAAAACTGATATACAATCATTATAAATAAAGACTCCTAAAAAATAGACTGGACTAATCATTTGTAATTTTTTAAAAATCAATACATGCTAAAGAAAACATAAGCAGTAGCAGAATTCAAAATATAATATTTTCTAACCCCAAGTTTATGACCATGGCTTAACTTCCAGGTTTCACCCGTCATACGATAAAAGCGTTCTTCCAGCTTTTTCAATTTCATTTCCTGGTGTGGTTTTAGAACATTCTCTATGTATCTGCTGGCCTGTTCCAAAAAACATAAATTAGGTGGTGTTACTATACATTAACATTCCTAAGATCTTATTTACATTGTCTATAATGTTGTAAATAAGAACCAAGTAAGAAACGGTGTTTTCACACTAATTCAATTTTGCCAAAAAAGCAACATCCTCCACTTCTGCATCACTCTCTAAAAATCTGCATTCATGTTTAATGCAAATAAAAACAAATGTTCTACACTTCTGCTTGTATGGCAGTGTACCTATATATCCTTCAACGTGTTTTCAATGCAACAAAAAATTTACGAGGGGCTGGAATACAAAGATGTAGAGGACAAGGCCTTTGACTTCCAGGAACTTAAACCCAAAGCTGTTTGCTCACGGCATGATGCCTAAGGCATGAACTGGTTTGGAAGAGCATTAATTAAATGTTGCTCGATCATGGTAAAGTAAAAAATATTTTTAGACTCAAAAGACATGGAGATTCTGGTTTTAAGATGACAGAGTGAAATTATTTCTGCCTCCCCTGCCTCTTGAAAAATCACCCCAAAACAACCAAGGGAACAAGAAACAGAAACCCTAATTCCATCACCAATGAAAAACAGAGAAACACTATAACCCCCAAACCACTATATGTAAGGACAGATAGAGGAATGATAACTGATCTGAGTGAGAAAACTGCAACCTAGGTGCTTGCAAAGGATGACAGCAACAGGAAGCCAGCCGTGCACGCCACAGACTGGAACAGCTCAGGAAGAGAGACACCAGGTTCCCTGGCGGGGACACAGGGTGAGGGGCAGAGCTAATATTGGGGGTGTCGGAGGAAACCGTGCATCAGCCAAGTGTTACCAACCTGAGTTCTGGGACTCTAATCAACAGAGTTGGTAAGAAGCCAGGTGAGAAATTCAGGCGACGTTTTACTGGGACTCCTGCTGCAGCACCTGGGAGCGGGAACAAGCAGCAGGTTCCCTTGCTCACTCCCTGGGGCAGGGGGGTGAGCTGGTCCCTTAAATAGGGTGAGGCGAGGCCTGGAGGGGCGCTTAGGTGGCCTGCCCACCCCCATGGTGGTGCTGTGTGCAGGGGTCACGAGCAGTACCCTGCTTCTGCTCCTGGCACCTCAGGAGACGCAGTTGGATTTTGGCCTTTTTGTATCTTATTGTTCATAATTTGTCCCATTGCACAGGCATGCTGTTATGTTTAGTCCCTTATAGTTTCTTTGTATTCTGTTGCTTTGTCCAGGGACAAGAACTGCAGTAAAGGGTCCCAGGTCCCAGCCTGTCTCACAATGAGTTTGTACTGAACCAAGGATTAGGACTATTCCAATTCCTTGCATCTGAGTTTCTTAAAGAAAACGGGGGAAAATTATAAAAGAGTTATTGGACCCCCAGACCCACTACTCTACCACACATCCAGGCATGAAGGTTTATTCTCTGGGAATATGAACCAGAAAGGCTGCTGAGTCACAGATCCAGGCCTAGTGGAGGGCAGGAATGCAAACTAAAACAGAAAGAGCACATGAAAATGCACCCACTGGAAGGTGACACTCCCCAGCCCTTCCCAACTTGACTCAGATTGCTGGCAGCCAGGCCTTAAGAGCCTCCCCCGCCCCCCCCCCCCCCCCCCCCCCCCCCCCCCCCCCCCCCCCCCCCCCGCCCAACCTGGGAGAATGGAGATGCATTGTCTAGAGGAGGTGAATTGCAAAAGAGAAACCCAGAGATACTGACAAAGCTAACTTACTCCTCAGTAACCCTACAGTTAAATTGGTGTCTACCCTATATCAGCAGACAACCCATCAAGCTTTGCTCCCATACACAGAAATTCCAATTCGCTTGATCTTCCTTTTTCTTTGAAGTAAAACACAAAGCTTGATGAAATTTTACAAATACTTACACCAACAGTTAGCTTTTAGTGTACGATTCTTAAACTGAAAGGACGGAGCCAAGAATTACCAGATGATTAAGGAAAGCCTCCGACGCGAAAAATGGAGACTAGAACTAACAAACAGAAAAAGGGAACCTGAAAAACCACACTGGAATTTTGAGGATAATGGTGCAATACTTCAGAATTCTAATGATTTTCAACCTGTAATTCTATACCAAATCAAACTATCAATCATGTGTCTGAGGAGAAATATCACGTTTTTAGAATCCAAAGACTCAAAAGTGTTATGCATCACCAGGCACATGTCTGCCCAGGCTGGGCACTTCACCATGTACATAGATACACTGTGAGATACTGATTTATTAGTTTCCCTTTGTCCAAAGAGAGAAGACAGAGGGTTAAAGGTTTTAGACTTTTGCCAAACAGAAGAATCCCAACTTTTTTTTCGAACCCTCAGGAATTACAGATGCCAATTAGTATATAATTGGCATATAGATGGAATTATAGTTAACTAATCCATCTCACATGCAAATCTTTAAAAATGAATAGTAACTTCCACAGGAAATAACATTAAACATTAGAAGCTCAAATATTTACAAGAGAACTTCTTAACAAAAGATCTCGCAAGGACACTTTCCTTGCTACTGAATTCAGATCAGGGTAGTTACAAATGTATTAAACAGTAACTACTCCCACCCCCTAACAAATATATAGGCTTTTACTCTTGGGATCTTTTTTCAGCCTTCACTTGTTTACTTAAAAAAGGAATAATTTGCTCACCAGAAAAACAAGTGGTAGATGTCAAAATTTTAATGCCTTTGTACCTAGGCCTTTGTAAAGGGTTTATGTTTTTAATATTTAGGTAAAAGTCCACAATGAGTCTCCTCTTTTACAAAGGTCAATCATCAATCTGGCAACTGCCCAAATGCTACCTGTTAGATAATCATCCATGGTAAATGCAATTCCTAGCTAGCAAAACCAAACTTGGATGGGATGTAGCAAAAGCGGTGCTCAGAGGTAAAGTTACAGCTGTAAATATCTAATTAAAGAAGAAGAAAAGATATCAAATCATTAACTTTACACCTTAAAAATCTTGAAAAAGAACAAATTAAACCCAAAGCTAGCACACAGCAGCAAATAATAAGGAAGAGATAAACAGAGAATAGAATAGAAAAACAACAGAACCAATGAAACCAAAAATTGTTTCTTTAAAACGATCAACAAATTCCAGAAAACTTTAACTGGACTAAGAGAAGACAACTAAAATCAGAAATGAATGTGGGGAAATTACTATCAACATTACAGCAATAAAAAGGATTATAAAGATGTACAATTGTATGCCATCAAATTAGATAACCAAGATGAAATGGACAAATTCTGAGAAACACACAATTACCTAAACTAACTGACTCAACATGAAATAAGAACTCTCAACAGACCTAACATAAGACTGTGTCAGTAGTTAAAACCTCCCAACAGGGGCTTCCCTGGTGGCGCAGTGGTTGAGAATCCACCTGCCGATGCAGGGGACATGAGTTCGTGTCCCGGTCTGGGAAGATCCCACATGCCGCGGAACAGCTGAACCCGTGAGCCATGGCCGCTGAGCCTGCGTGTCCGGAACCTCTGCTCCACAACGGGAGAGGCCACAGCAGTGAGAGGCCCGTGTACCACAAAAAAAAAAAAAAAAAAAAACCTCCCAGCAAAGAAAAGTCCAGCACCAGATGGTTTCACCACTAAATTCTATAAAACCTTTAAAGAAGAATTAGCACCAATCCTTCTCAAACTCTTCCAAAAAACAGACGAGGTGAGAACAGTTCCTAACTCATTCCGTGAGCTCAACATTATCCTGATACCAAAGCAAGGCAAAGACACTACAAGTAAATTAAAGACCAATATCCCTTATGAATACAGATGCAAAAATCCTAAACAAAATACTAGCAAACTGATCCAACAGCTTATTGAAAGGAGTATATACCAATGCCAAGTGTAATTTATCTCAAAAATGCAAGATACTTCAACATAATAAAATCAATTAATGTAATACATATTAATAACACAAAAGGGGGGAAAAAACCACATGATCACCTGAATTGATGAACAAAAAGCATCTGACAAAATTCAACACTCTTTCATGATGAAACTATTTAGAAACAAGGAATAGAAGGGAACTTGCTCAACATAACAAGCATCTAGGAAAAAATCCATAGTTAACATCATACTCAATAGTGAAAGATTAAAAGTTTTCTAAGATCAGGAATAAGACAAGGATGCCTACTTTCATCACTCCTATTCAACACTGTTTAAAGTTTTAGCCAGAGTGATAAGGCAAGAAAAAGAAATAAATGACATTGCTTTTGGAAATGACGAAGTAAAACTATCCCTATTCTCAAATGATACGATCTTATACATTAAAAATCCCAAAGAATCCACACACAAAAACCACTAGCGCTAATAAAAAAATAAGTAAAATTGCTGCACACAAGATCAACACACAAAAATCATTTGTGTTTCTATACACTAGTAATGAAAAATCAAAAAAGAAAATTAAGAAAACAATTGCATTTATAATAGCAACAAAAGGAATAAAATACTTAGGAATAAATTTAGCCAAGAAGGTGAAAGCTATGTACACTGAAAACTACAAAACATTGTTGGAAGAAATTAAAGACAGAAATAAATGGAAAGATATTGCATGGTTATGGATTGCAAGAATTAAGATGTCAATACTCCTCGCAGCAAAGAAGACTTAATATCATTAAAATGTCAGTACTACCCCAAAAAATCTCCAGATTTAAATGCAATCCTTCTCAAAATCCCAAAGCCCTTTTTTGCAGAAATGGAAAGGCCAATCCTCAAATTCATATGGAATTGCAAGGGGCCTCAACAGCCAAAACAATACTGAAAAAGAAAAACAAAGTGGGATGACTCACACTTCCCGATTTCAAAACTTACTAAAAAACTACAGTAATTAAAATAGTATGGTACTGGCACAAGGATAGATATATATAGATAAAGCAATGGAATAGAAGTGAGGGCCCAGAAATAAACCCATATATCTATGGCCAACTGATTTTCAACAAGGGTGCCAACACTACTCAATGGGGAAAGAATAGTTTCTTTAACAAATGCTGTTGGGACAACTAGATATCCACATGAAAAAGAATGAAATTGGATTCTCATCTCACACCATACACAAAAGCTAACTCAAAGTAGGTTAATAACCTAAATATAAAAACTAAAACTATACACTCTTGGAAGAAAATATAGGGGTAAATTTTCATGACTTTGGATTTGGCAATGGATTCTTAGATATGACACCAAAAGCGTGAGCAACAACAAAAATAATAGATAACTAGACTTCATCAAAACTAAAAACATTTTTGTGCATCAAAGGACAATAACAAAAAAGTGAAAAGCAATCCACAGAATGGGAGATAATACTCACAAATCAGATATCTGATAAGAGTTTAGTATCCAGAATATATAAAGAACTCCTATAATTCAATAACAGAAAGACAAACAACCCAATTTAAAAACAGGCAAAGAACTTAAACAGACATTTCTCCAGAGAAGATATACAAATGTCCAACAAGCACTTGAAAAGGATTTCAACATCATTAGTCAATAGGGAAATGCAAATCAAAACCACAATGTGATACCACTTCGTATACATTATGATGAGTACTGGGGGGGGTGAGGGGTGGAAATAATAAATGTTGGTGAGGATGCAGAGAAACTGGGACACTCAGAAACTGCTGGTGGGCATACAAAATGGTATAGCCACTGTGGAAAATAGTTTAGCAATTCCTCAGAAAGTTAAAATATAGAATTACCATATGACCTAGCAATCCCATTTCTATGTATATACCCCAAAGAATTGAAAACAGGTATTCAAATACTTGCACAAAAATATTCACAGCAGCACGACTCACAGTAGCCAAAAGGTGAAAACAACCTAAATGTCTATCAGTGAATAGATAAACAAATTCTGATCTGTCCATACAATGGAATATGACTCAGCCATAAAAAGGAAAGAAGTACTGATATATGCTATATGGATGAACCCCAGAACACATTATGCAAGTGAAAGAAGCCAGACACAAAAGGTCACATGTTATATGATTCCACTTGTATGAAATATTCAGAATAGATACATCCATACAAACAGAAAGCAGATTGTTGGTTGCCAGAGGATGGAAGGAGTGGAGAATGGGGAAATAAATGTTCAGTGGGTATGGGGTTTTCTCCTGCAGTGAAGAAAATGTTTTGGAACTAGACAGGGGTAGTGGTTGCACAACATTGTGAATATTCTAACTGCCACTGAATTATACACTTTAAGATGGTCATGTCATGAGAATTTGACCTCAATAATAAAAAAATCTGAACACAAACACATAAAGCAACAGACCTAAATTTAAAATGCCCCAGACATTTTTGTATTCTCTTTATATACTCTCTGAAACGTATGCTTTACCTTTTCACCCTGTGCCTCTTGCTGTTTTTTCCTCACAAGTTTTTGCCTTTTCTCATTCTTCTCTTCTTCTTCTAAGACATCAAAACATATAAGTACTTTTTAATTCCCAAGTATCAGTACGTTGAATGTTATTTTCTCTGAAAATCTTCTGTAGATCTTCACATTTTGGGAGAGAAAAGCCTTCAAAAAACAGACTGTATTTTTCAAATAATGAAAACGAGATACACACTGACAGTTGAAACAAGGAAATCCGCAAGAAATTTCTTTCTGTAAGAAAAGGTCTATTCTGAAAACAAAAATTCTCTGACATGTATTATGTGTTACAGTTTTGGTGAGGAGCCTTCAAGAATAACGATGGGGCTTCGCTGGTGGCACAGTGGTTAAGAATCCACCTGCCAATCCAGGGAACACGGGTTCATGCCCTGGTCCAGGAAGATCCCACATGCCACGGAGCAACTAAGCCCATGCGCCAGAACTACTGAGCCTGCGCTCTAGAGCCCGCGAGCCACAACTACTGAGCCCGTGCCACAGCTACCAAAGCCCGAGCGTCTAGAGCCTGGGCTCCACAACAAGAGAAGCCACTGCAATGAGAAGCCCATGTACCGCAACAAAGAGTAGCCCTGCTCACCGCAACTAGAGAAAGCCCGCGTGCAGCAACGAAGACCCAATGCAGCCATAAATAAATAAATAAAATTTAAATAAATAAATAAACAGTAAAACAGAACATAATGCACCAAATTCACTATTGGCAAGCTTCTTTCTAATAGGATATAAGAATGTATACATTAGTTTCAGGATTCATCTGTTCTGAGGTGAACTACAATATTGTTTTTTGTTTTGTTTTTTAAATAAATTTATTTACTTATTTATTTTTGGCTGTGTTGGGTCTTCGTTGCTGCATGCAGGCTTTCTCTAGTTGCAGTGAGTGGGGGCTACTCTTTGTTGCGGTGCATGGGCTCTAGGCACGCGGGCTCAGTAGTTGTGGCACACAGGCTTAGTTGCTCCATGGCATGTGGGATCTTCCCGGACCAGGGCTCGAACCCGTGTCCTTTGCATTGGCAGGCGGATTCTTAACCAATGCGCCACCAGGGAAGTCACTACAATATTGTTTTAAAAGGCTTCTAACACAAACTTTTACTTACCACAAAACAAAACAAAAATAAGAACAAGCATGGTTTCCTAAAATTAAGAGCACTTAACTATACATACGATATAAGTGAGTAAATAAAAACTGCCAGAATGGAATGAAAAATAAATTATCTTTAACTCTTAATCTTAACGATAGTTACCATTTGTAGAACAGTTTACAAGCTGTACGTACCAAACAGCAGTTAAGCTGCACAAACACACAGACAATTTAAAATTAGCAAATGTGCAGAAATACTATAGTTTCAAATGTATATACAAGAAAAAAGTATAATTTCTCATAAAAATATTGGGATTTATAGCCTATCCAAAGTTGTAACTAAAGTTGTAATGATTACTCTACCTTGAAATTACACAGCACAAATGAATGGTAAAATGATTCTTATTGTGCAAAGTTCTAGAATAAATAAAGGAAAGAAATTTCGGTAGAAAAGTATAAAAGGGTAGCATAAACAATAAACTTACCTTTCAGATAAACTTGGGAAGATTTAAACGAGTTAACCCATGAGGTAGTCACAGAAATAATTAATGTAAGGAGAGTAAGCAGTAAGAAAATCCGGCCACACAGCAAAATTAGATCTTTGATTCCTTATAAAGGTTAAAGAAAAATACAATTAAAATTCAAAACATTTTTCTTGATACTAGGTATTAACACATTAGAAGATGATTTGTACTGGAAAAGTACAGTAAAAGTTAAGGTATGCAACTGTCTTAAAATTTTTCATATAGTCTCCTTTGGGTGCCAAAATTCATAATGACTGTCATTACCAGAGCAAGTTTTCAGAAAATGATTCCAGAACATCTTATGTCTCAGGAATATAAGTAGAATTCGAGTGATTGGCTACATTATAAATATATGACTATCAATAATGCATAAATTCTGGTTTCCCTTCTTCCCAGAGAAGGGAAGAAAATTATCCACATAATTGGGAATTAAATTGTGATGGTATCATCTTATCAAATTCTACTTCTATTTAAAAATAGTCATTCTCACTGAAACAGCAAATTCTTATTTCTGACAGTTAAATTATGCAACTCTGTACTTCTCTATTTCTCAATATTTATTCTATCATATGTAAATAAAATTACTAGATACATGTTTGCCTAGAAAAAAAGTAAAAAATTTGGTTTTGTATTACCTTAAGAACCAAGATGAAAATTAATCAGCAGAAATGTAACAAGTACCTACTTTGTGTAATACAACTTGCCAAATGGTGAGGGAGTGTAGATATAAAGTAGGATAAAAAATGGTTTCTACCCTCCAGGAATTTTTAGTTTTGTTTTATAATTCTCAAAAGTTACCAGACAGACGTACAGAGGAACCATCTTACCAACGTGATGGGGGCTGGCAGTTAGCCAATTAATTGAAAATTAAAGAAGGAATTATATATACAGACTTAATTTTTAACTGAAAACATATATATATATATACATAATCCTTTTTTTAAAAAAAAGTAGTTTAAAGTTGTTTAGCGAAGTTTTTTTTTTTTTCTTTTGCATTACAGCCCTTCCAACCTTTGCCAGCATTACTACTGATTCAGGTATTGCTCAATATGACACAAGATTAAATCTCAGGTAACTGTGGTCATTTCAAAAGTAATTTGACACCTAGAGTATTGGTATTTAGAGAAACGGTTGTGTTATAGGATTTATGTTCCATATATTGCTTTTTGTTCTAGCAAGCAAGCAATTTCAAATGTCATATGTGAATACAAAAGAACTAGATTAACGTGTGCACCTCTCAATTAAAAATTTTTAAAAGTAAGTTGAGGT
This sequence comes from Tursiops truncatus, assembly GCF_011762595.2. NCBI lineage: Eukaryota > Metazoa > Chordata > Mammalia > Artiodactyla > Delphinidae > Tursiops > Tursiops truncatus. The sequence goes on along the minus strand of NC_047054.1, from coordinate 23,508,686 downwards.
GTTTTGTTTTGCTTTGTTTACACCTATTCTCAAGAGCCCATATGCAGGGCACTTCAAAGGATAACAAACGTGAGGAACCAGCATTAAAGTATTTAGCTTAAGTACAAGTAAAAATGTATCAGCAATGAAGGCTTTTACAGAGTAGAAAAAGACAGGAATCATTTTTCAATGCATGTCCAAAAATATAGCCCAGGTGAATGAACACTCCTCTTCCCTTTTAATTCAATAGGAGGAGGAGGAGGGGAGAAGGGAGAGGAGGGGAGGAGGGGAGGAGAGGGAGGAGGGGGGGGAGGGGGGAGGAGGGGGAGGGGGGGAGGAGGGGGAGGAGGGGGAGGAGGGGAGGAGGGGAGGAGGGGAGGAGGGGGAGGAGGGGAGGAGGGGGAGGAGGGGAGGAGGGGAGGAGGGGAGGAGGGGGAGGAGGGGAGGAGGGGGAGGAGGGGTCTCTGCTCTCAGGAAGTACGTTCCTCTGTGGTCAGAGCTGATCATGTGAACAGATCTCCTTCTGCAACCCTGAGTAAACACCTTCTCATTGACTAGTGACTCAAATATTAGTGCAAAGTAGAAGATTCTAGATGAGCAGAGTAAGGGTGAATTCTTTAAGGTAAGGGAGCAGGTAAATTCTGGAATAAGTGTGAGTTTAACATTTCTGTATATCATTTGGATAAAGGTCTTGTTAGATTCCAATACTGCTTGAGACTTCTGGAGAATCTCTGTAGATTTTTTGAAAAGCATTTTAATTTCTTATTTCAAGCAACATTCTGGGTACCTGACTTCTTGGGGGGTAGGGAGAAAGAGAGGAAATATACAAAGCTCGGTTTCATCACAGTCTCTAATTTTAGGACTGAGTTTAAAGAGGGAAACAGACATGTAAACTGATCAATAATATGTCCAAAAATGAACTGATTCTCCACTGGTCCACCAGTTTCCTTTCAGTTTTTCCTTTATCACTGGCACCACCAACGACTTGCGGTTGTTCAACCCCACATGTAGGAGCCATCCTTGAATCTCCTTTCCCTCACCCGAATCATTAATCCATCAACAAATCCTAGTTGGCTAATATCCCAAATCTGTGCACATTTCACCTCCTCTGTTATCCTAGTCAGGCCAACCATCAAACAATCATCACGACTTCCCTACTTCAGAAGCCTAAGATGCCTTGCAGCTTCCTTACAAAACATTCTGCACACAGAACCCAGTGACCTGTTTTAAAACCTTAGGTAAGTCCCTTAACCTCCCTGTATCTCAGTTTCCTCAACTGTAAAAAAGGGATTATAATAGTACCCACCCTCTGATTGTAAAGCGGATTAGATGAGGTAATGAATAAACACTTAGACTTTGGTTTACAGTACGTGCTAAATGAATGTTTCTACCTTGAGCCAATCTCCCTCTTAAGTCAGTCTCCTTGATCCAGCCTCAATTTTCTTCCTCCTTTTCCTCCAACGCATCACAATTCCTTTGTCTGGAATGTTTTCTCCCGGCTTTTCAAAGTGGTGGTTCCTATCATCATTTAAATCTCTGCTTAAATTCCTCAGTAGGCCTACATCACATCAACCTGTTTATTTCCTCTTGAGCATTCAACACAATTTGAAAGCCGTGTATATGCTTGTTCATGTGCTTTCTGCCTCAGTCCCCTTTCACGCAAAACCTCACCAGATCTGGAGAGATTTTTTGCGCCAAGGGGAGTCGGCCTCCCCAAGGTGAGTCGGCTTCACCAAGGCGGCGGAAGTCTCGCTCCCCCCAAGGACCCGCGCCGGAAAACGGAGGCAGGCGCGGTGCAGCCTGGGAATCGTAGTCAAAGCTGCCTAGAGGGGACGCGGCTGGGAAACGGAAATTCTACGCAACGTTCACAGGACCGTCACCTGGGTATGAGCACCAAGAGGGAAAAGCCAACACTTACCCAGATCTGGGATCCCACGCTGGAGCTCCAAACACAAGAGCGGGAGAGCAGCAAGGAGGAAAACGCCAACAACGCCACGAGAAGCCATAGTGGAGGGCGCACCGCTTCCGGGCGGAAGGCCCGCCCCTTCCGGTTTCTCCTCCCTTGGAAGGTGGAGTGGAGAAGCCCTGCCTAAGGGAGGAATTTGGGGAGACAGCTAGACTCTAAAGTCAGGTCGTTGGTCGGACTGAGAGAAGACCAGGTTTTTGAACTAATAATCTGTAGCCTTAGAACAAATGCAGGTCACCTTGTCACGTCACGTGATGTCCAGGGGAGACGGCCTTGCTGGCGCCCGTCTAACCAAGTTCTATGAAAGCAAAACGTGGGCTCCAGTGAGGCTGGCTGCACCTGCGCCTTTGGCCGTGGGACTCTGGAGACTGAGGAAGAGCTCAAGAGTAAAATGAGGGGCTTCCCTGGGGGCACAGTGGTTGAGAATCTGCCTGCCAAAGCAGGTTACAGGGGTTTGAGCCCTGGTCCGGGAGGATCCCACACGCCGCGGAGCAACTAAGCCCGTGCACCACAACTACTGAGCCTGCGCTCTAGAGGCCGTGAGCCACAACTACTGAGCCCATGTGCCACAACTACTGAAGCCCGCGAGCCTAGAGCCCATGCTCTGAAACAAGAGAAGCCACCACAATGAGAAGCCCATGCACCGCAACGAAGAGTGGCCCCCGCTCACTGCAACTAGAGAAAGCCCGTGTGCAGCAACAAAGACTCAACGCAGCCAAAAAAAAAAAGTAAAATGAACCTGAAGAGAAAGGGTACTGGGTGTTGACGCTGTTTGGGGGCAGCCTGGCCCCTGGGCCTTGTGTCCGTAGTGGGTGATTGTGGGCTTTTGGGTCAGACAACTGAGCACCACTCTCTGCTGAAGCACCTTCTTTATCACCGTAACGATCCCTGGCCCCTTTCATGGTCTCTAGTACCTGAGGGAAGATGACTCAGAAGTGGGGCCTGGCACCGAATCCTGCAGACCCACTACCCCTTGCTCCGCTTCTCGTCAGTTTTGCCAGCAGGTGTTACTGTTAATGACTTAACTCAGCCTCACAGTTCTATTACCTCATTGCCATCCCATGATACACCTCTGGTGCTTCTGCCAAACTGCAACGCAATTAAGCTACAGAGATCGTCGCAATTTGCAAGATTTCTTGCTTGAAAATTCATTTTCTGACCTAGCCATCAATTTTCCCACCCTTCAATTTACTTCAGCTAACATTTATTGAGCCCCACAATTTGGTACAGAAGGACTCATGGAGACTCAAATATGTGTAAGTTACTGAATTTGTCCTCAAGAAGCTCAGAAAGTCAGTTTAGTGGGAAAGAGCCCTGTAAACAGATATATACAGTGCCTGAGTGTTGTGATTAGGATGCGCACAGCAGTCTGTGGAACCCTATTCCCAACGAGGGCTTGAATGCTTTCCTGAAGGAAACCATGCCCAAATTGTGCTGTAAAGTTTAGGAATTGGGGAAGGGGGCAAAAGGAAGAATGGGATTGCAAATTTAGGAAACTGTGAATGCAGAGGAACAAGCAGCAGTTTAAAATATTGCAGTTCCAAGTTTGAGTGGAGGTGCATTAGTTTGGAGCTAGGACCAGAGAGGGCTTGGCTTTGTGTGTAGGCTAAGAACTTTATCCTGGAAGTGAAGTTGCAAGATATGAGCGCACAATCTCAAAATCAGTCCAGGTGAAGTAATACAAATTCTAACATGACATACCAATTAAATAATTAACTATATTGACTCATTCAGAGGTTCTCGTCTCCATGAAGACAGGAAAGAAAGGAAGTTCTTCACCTCTTAAACGTCTTCATTTTGGTATGATTTCCTCCTTTAGGTATTTTTCTTCCTTTTTCTGTATTCCTAGTATAATCTGTTGACACCAATGAATCTCTGTCAGGACAGTAAAGTGGCGGCTCCCATGTACTCCAGATTTGCATGGGGTCTTACACATTTCCCAAACTTTGTTGATTGTGAAGTCTCTTCACTGCATTTATCTACTCTTACCCCCCTCCCCCAAGACCACCAAAATAACCTATTCATCTAAAACCAAGTTTCTCGCTTAGTGATTTAATGGAGAACACTGTTGTGGCATAATCTTTGTAGTGACTCAGAGGGGAAGTCAAGGGTGATTTTTATAGGGTTTTTGGAGTCTAGGTTGGAGTAGTTTAAGGTGGCCTTTTCGATGTGGGGATCTTACTGGGATTGGACATAGTACATGGTATAATAGTTTAGGGCTGCTGGACACAGCAAGATGAGGGACTTGAAGTCAGATGTGCCCCCTTTTTGATAAGAAAGGGCATTTGCCCAGTTGAGTGATCAATTCAACTTCTCAGTGCCTGAGAGAGAAGCTTTTTATCCAGATTAGCAACCTGTTGTTCAGATGAATGGATTTTCAGGAAGCTTCTAAAGCTAACAATGAAATTATGTACTGATTTACAGCCTGTCCTTGTTGGCAAGAATTTCCTGGAACAAACAGTAAAGTTATGTTGATTTAAGGTCATAGTTTTCAGTGATCATAATTAAGCCATGGGTTATAGATGGCTCAGTTCTCACAATAAAATCTTATGAATACCTTGAATACTGTATAAGAGGAAGGGACTTTTAAATCTTGATAGTTTATATTAAATCATTTTCTATTAACATTCTTCAGACACAAATTTCACATTTTTTTAAATTTAAGAAGTGATGCTACTTGTTTTCTTTATGTATAAAGAAATAGGATTGTCAACACATTTTTAATTTACTTTTGGCTGCACTGGGTCTTCATTGCTGCACACGGGCTTTCTCTAGTTACGACGAATGGGGGCTACTCTTCGTTGTGGTGCAGGGGCACCTCATTGCGGTGGCTTCTCTTGTTGCAGAGCACAGGCTCTATGTGCACGGGCTTCAGTAGTTGTTGCACACGGGCTCAGTAGTTGTGGCTCGCGGGCTCTAGAGCGCAGGCTCAGTAGTTGTGGCACACGGGCTTAGTTGCTCCGTGGTATGTGGGATCTTCCTGGACCAGGGATCAAACCCATGTCCCCTACACTGGCAGGTGGATTCTTAACCACTGTGCCACCAGGGAAGTCCCACATTTAAAAAATATTTATTTATTTATTTGGTTGTGCAGGTCAGTTTCAGCAGGTGGACTCCTTTAGTTGCGGCTCCAGGGCTCCTTAGTTGCAGCACATGGGCTCCTTAGTTGTGGCATGCGAACACAATTGTGGCATGCACGTGGAATCTAGTTCCCTGACCAGGGATCGAACCCGAGCCCCCTGCGTTGGGAGCGCAGAGTCCTACCCACTGTGCCACCAGGGAAGTCCCGACACATTTTTAAATTACATATAATCATATTTGGTTGGGGGGGGGGGACAAATGTTAATTAAAATGTAACCTGAATTGTATGTATTAAGTGTATCCAAACTGCTTTTGTGACCTAACATTTGGAATTTTTGCATTAAAAAAATCAACTAGTAAAGTTTTCCTATATCTTATTATGAAAATTTTCAGACAAAAAAGTTGAAAAAAATTTACAGTAACTATCCATATACCCACCACATTTTATTATATATATTGTCACATATCTATCAATCTATCCATTCATCAATCTGTCTTATTTTGATGCATTTCATAGTTGGAGACTTTAGTACACTTCCCCCAAAATACTTCAGTGTCATATCATTAACTATATTATGTGCATATGCATACTTCATATGATATGTATATTTCAGCATGTATGTCATTAACTACAGTGAAATGCACACATCTTAACCCTACCATTCCTTGAGTTCCAATATAAGCATTGTTAAAAGATAAACTGAAACATGTTAAAATTTTTAAGAGTTTATTTGAGCAAACATTGATTTGAATCAGGCAGCATCCAATATAGCAGATAGAAAGGAGCTCTGAGGAGCTGGAGCTGTATAATGAAAGACTTTTCTAGCCAGAAGGGAGCAGGGACAAGGAAGTTATTCCAGGCAAAAAAGTGGGTTGGTTATTGCAAGTTTACTTTCCTTTAGGGGATGGCAGGGGTCCAACAAGCAGATTACCTAACTAGTGCTGATCAAGCGATTCCATTTCTGGGAGAGCCCAAACTAATTAAGTTAATTCTGCATTTGCTGGTGTGGGGTTTAGCATAAGAAACTCCATTTTAGGCCTCTTGTCTTGTTTCTTAACAGCATATACTAGAGCAAGATAAAAGATTTTGTCCAGAAAGTAACCACTGTTTTGATTTTTTTTCCACCATAGATTAGTTTTGCCTCTTCTAGGACTTCTATAAATGGAATTATACAAAATGTGCTGTTTGGATTAGGCTTTGTACACACATCATAATTTTTTAAATCTTTTTATTTTGAGATAATAATTATAGGTTCACAGAGGGTTATAAGAAATAATACAGAGAGATCACATGCATTCTTTACTCAGTTTCCCCCATTGGCAAATCCATGCATAACTATAGTACAATATCATAAACAGGAGACTTATATTGACACAATCTACCAACCTTATTCAGGTTTTACCGGTTTTACATACACTCATTTGAGGATGTGTATTTAGTTGGATGCAATATTATCACCTGTGCTGATTCATGTGACCACCACCAGTCAAGATACAGAACAGTTCCTTCAGAAGAATCTCTTGCACTACCCTTTTATAGCCACAGTCACTTCATTTTCTATCCTTCACTAAACCCTGGGCAACAACTAATCTGTTCTCCATCTCTTTAAGTTTGTCATTTCAAGAATATTATGTAAGTGGAATCATACAGCATTCATTAACTACAATGACATGCACATATCTTAACTGTACCATTCCTTGACTTCCAATGTAAGCATTGTTAAAAGACAAACTGAGGCATATTAAAGCTTTTAATATTGGCCTTTGAGATAGCTTTTCCTTTTTTTTTTTTTTTTCCCCACACCGTGTGGCTTGCAGGATCTTAGTTCCCCGACCAGGGATTGAACCCAGGCTCTGGCAGTGAAAGCGCCAAGTCCTAGCCACTGGACCACTAGGAAGTTCCCAAGATAGGCTTTTTTACTCAGTATAATCCCCTTGAGATCCATACAAGTTGTTATGTGTATTTGTTTTTATCTCTGGGTAGTATTCCTTGATATGAATGTACCATAGTTTGACTAACCACTCACCTTTGGAGGACATCTTGATTGTTTCCAGGTCTGGCTATTATGAATAAAGCTGCTACAACCATTTGTTTACAAGTTCTTATGTAAACTTAAGTTTTGATCCACAAAAGGATCAAATTGATCCATAAGTAACAACTTCCTGGGAAAACAAAGACCAACACTTTTTAAATTCAGACATTCAATATCACAATGTCAACCATTAAATTAAAAAATTACCAGGCATAACAAGAAGCAGGAGAAGGTGACACATAAGCAGAAGAAAATCAATGGAAACAGACTCAGAAATGACATAGATGATGAATTAGGAGACATAACTTTAAAGTAGGCCAACAAGGAAAAATGGTTACATCAGAGTGGTGAAATTATGGATGATTTTTAGAAACTTCTAAATATATATATAAAGAAAAGTTTTAAATATTAGCATATTATGTATCTCTAAGTACTATAATGTTGTTTAGCATATTTTAAAATGTCATATATTCTTTTCTAATTTAATGTTAATGTTAGATTGTTCCCAGTTAATTTGTGTAGCCCTAGTTTATTTTCATTTCCACATAATATTCCAGTATAAGAACATGAATATCTATTTTTCTGATGATGGACATTTATTTCCAAGAAAAGAGAAGTGATAAAGACCAAATTTAGGATACTGATTACCTCTTAGGGGAGGAAGAGAGGAAAGAGGATGGGACAGGGATAGGTATCTGGAACTATACAGTGTGGTAAGACTTCATCTCTTAAGCTGAAAGGTGTGGATGTTCATTATTCTTTTTTTCCCTTTTTAAAAAATTTAGATATAGTTGATGCACAATATTATATGTTATAGGTATACAACATGGTGATTCACAATTTTTAAAGGTTATACTCCATTTGTAGTTAGTATAAAATTTTGGCTGTATTCCCTGTGTTGTACAATATATCCTTGTAGTTTATTTATTTAATACATAACAGTTTGTACTTCTTAATCCCCCACCCCTATCTTGCCCCTCCCCACTTCTCTCTCCCCACTGGTAACCACTAATTTGTTCTCTGTATCTGTGAGCCTGTGTCCTTTTTGTTATAGTCACTAGTTTTATTTTTAGATTCCACATATAAGTGATATCATACAGTATATGTCTTTCTCTATCTGACTTATTTCACTTAGCATAATACCCTTCAAGTTCATCCATGTTGCTGCAAATAGCAGAATTTCATTATTTTTTATGACCGAGTAGTAGTATTACGTTGTGTGTGTGTATATGTGTGTGTGTATATATCTCATCTTCTTTATTATCCATTCATCTTTGATGGATTCTTAGGTGGTTGCTTCTATATCTTGCCAGTTGTAAATAATGCTGCTATGAACATTGGGGTGCATGTGCATGTATCTTTTTGAATTAGTGTTTTTGGTTTTTTCAGATATATACCCAGGAGTGGAATTGCTGGGTCATATGATAGTTCTGTTTTTAGTTTTTTGAGAAACCTCCATATTTTTTTTCCACAGTGGCTGCACCAATTTTCATTCTCACCAACAATATAAGAGGGTTCCCTTTTCTCCACATCCTTGCCAACATTTGTTATTTGTGGTCTTTTTGATGGTAGCCATTCTGACAGGTGTGAGGTGATATCTCATTGTGGTTTTAATTTGCATTGCTCTGATGATTAAAGACGTTGAGCATCTTGTCATATGCCTGTTGGACATCTGTGTGTCTTCTTTGGAAAAATGTCTATTCAGGTCTTCTGTCCATTTTTTAATCGATTTTTTTTTTAATGTTGAGTTGTCAGAGTTCTTTGTATATTTTGGATATTAACACCTTATCAGTCATATCATTAGCAAATATCTTCTCCCATTCAGCAGGTTGTCTTTTCATTTTGTCAGTGTTTCTGTTGCTGTACAAAATCTTTTAAGTCTAATTGGGTTCCATTTGTTTATTTTTGCTTTTGTTTCCCTTGCTTTAGGAGACAGATCCAAAAAAATATTGTTATAATTTATGTCAAGGCGTGTTCTGCATATGTTTTCTTCTAGAATTTTTATGGTTTCCCATCTGTCAGTTAAGTCTTTAAAACATTTTGAGTTTATTTTTGTATATGGTGTGAGAAAGTAGTCTAGCTTGATTCTTTTGCATGTAGATGTCCAGTTTTCCCTACACCATTTATTAAAGAGGCTGTCTTTTCCCCATTGTATATTCTTGCCTCCTTTTTTGTAGACTAATTGACTATGTAAGTATGGGTTCATTTTTGGGCTCTCTGTTCTGTTCCATTGATCCATGGGTCTGTTTTTGTGGCAGTACCATACTGTTTTGATAATTGTAGCTTATTAGTATAGTTTGAAACCAAAGAGTGTGATACCTCCCACTTTGTTTTTCTTTCTCAAGATTGGTTTGGCTGTCCGGGATCTTTTGTGTTTCCATACAAATTTTAGAATTATGTGTTCTAGTTCTGTTAAAAATGCCATTGGTATTTTGATAGGGACTGCATTGAATTTGTAAATTGCCTTGGCTAGTATGGTCATTTTAACAAGATTAATTCTTCCAATCCATGAGCACAATATATCTTTCATTTGGTCTTCAATTTCTTTCATCAATGTCTTATTGTTTTCCAAAGTACAGGTGTTTTACCTCTTTAGTTAGATTTATTCCTAGGTATTATATTCTTTTTTTTTTTTTTTTTTGCGGTATGCGGGCCTCTCACTGCCGTGGCCTCCCCCGCCGTGGAGCACAGGCTCTGGACGCGCAGGCCCAGTGGCCATGGCCCACGGGCCCAGCCGCTCCGCGGCACGCAGGATCCTCCCGGACCGGGGCACGAACCCGCGTCCCCCGCACTGGCAGGCGGACCCCCAACCATTGCGCCACCAGGGAAGCCCTATATTCTTTTTGTTGCAACTGTAAATGGGGTTGTTTTCTTAATGTCTCCAACAGTTCATTGTTAGTGTATAGAAACACTTTGTATCCTGCAGCTTTACTGAGCTCATTTATTAGTTCTAATAGATTTTAGGTGGCATATTTAGAATTTTCAAAATATATTATCATCTGCAAACAGTGACAGTTTTACTTCTTTCTTTCCAATTTGGATTGCTTTTACTTCTTCTTGTCTGATTTCTAAATTACTGATTCACTTTCCTTACTGGTAATTAGTCTGCTCATATTTTGTATTTCTTACTGATTCAGTTTTGGGAGAGTGCACATTTCTAGGAATCTGTCCATTTCTTCTGGGTTGTCCATTTTATTGGCATATAATAGGTTGTAGTAACCTCTATGATCCTTTGTGTTTCTATGGTGTCAATTGTAACTTCTCCTTTTTCTTTTCTGATTTTATTGATTTGGGCCCTGTCTTCTTATTTTCTTGATGAGTCTGGGTAAAAGTTTATCAATTTTTTTTATCTTTTCAAGAACCAGCTCTTAGTTTCATTGATCTTTTCTAATGTTTTTTAGGTCTCTATTTAATTTATTTCTGCTCTGATCTTTATTATTTCTTTCCTTCTACTAACTTTGGGTTTTGTTTGTTCATATTTTTCTAGTTCCTTTATGTATTGCTATAAAATTCCCTCTTAGAGCTGATTTTGCTGCAGCCCATAGATTTTGGATCATTGTGTTTCTATTTTCACTTGCCTCTAGGTATTTTTTAAATTTCCTCTTTGATTTTTTCAGTGACCCATTGGTTGTTTAGTAGCATATTGTTTATCCTCCATGTATTTGTTCTTTTTTGCATTTTTTTCTTATAGTTGATTTCTAGTCTTATAGTGTTGTGGTAGGAGAAGATGTTTGATATGATTTCAGTCTTCTTAAATTTATTGAGACTTGTTTAATCTGTTGCTTAAGCCAGTGTTTCCCTGTTGATTTTCTGTCTGGATGATCTGTCCAGATATATCTGATAAGGGGTTAACATCCAAAATATACAAAGAACTCCAACAACTCAACATCAAAAATCAAACAACCTGATTTGAAAATGGGCAGAGGATCTGAATAGACATTCTCCAAAGAAGAGATACAGATGGCCAACAGATACATGAAAAGATGCTCAATATCACTAATCATCAGGGTGATGTAAATCAAAACCACAATGAAATATCACCTCACACCTGTCAGAATGGCTATTATCAAAAAGACAACAAATAACGAGTGTTGGCGAGGATGTGGAGAAAAGGGAACCATTGTGAACTGTTGACAGAAATGTAAAGTGGTGAAGCCACTATGGAAAACAGCGTGGCGTTTTCTCAAAGAATTAAAAATAGGACAACCCGGGCTTCCCTGGTGGTGCAGTGGTTGAGAGTCCGCCTGCTGATGCAGGGGACATGGGTTCGTGCCCTGGTCCAGGATGATCCCCCATGCCGTGGAGCAGCTGGGCCTGTGAGCCATGGCCGCTGAGCCTGCACGTCCAGAGCCTGTGCTCCACAAGGGGAGAGGCCACAACAGTGAGGCCCGCGTACCGCAAAAAAATAAATAAATAAATAAAATTTAAAAAAAGGACAACCCTATGATCCATCAATTCCACTTCTGCATATTTTTCCAAAGAAAACAAAAACACTAATTTGAAAAGATATATGCACCCCTAAGTTCATTGCAGCCTTATTCACAATAACCAAGATAAGGAAGCAACCTAAGTGCTCATGGACAGATGAATGGATTAAAAATATATATATAATGGAATATTACCCAGCCATAAAAAAGAATGAAATCTTGCCATTTGCAATAACATGGATGGACCTGGAGGGTACTGTGCTATGTGAAATAAGTCAGGCAGAGAAAGACAAATATTGTATGATTTCACTTTTATGTGGAATCTAAAAAACAAAACAAATGAACAAATGAAACAGAAACAGTCATATACATGGAGAAGAAACAGGTGGCTGGCAGAGTGGGAGGGGATGGGGAGACGAGCGAGATAGGTGAGGGAGATTTAGAGGCATAAACTTCCAGTTACAAAATAAATAAGTCGGGGGCTTCCCTGGTGGCGCAGTGGTTGAGAGTCCGCCTGCCGATGCAGGGGACAACGGGTTCGTGTCCCGGTCCGGGAAGCTCCCACATGCTGCGGAGCGGCTGGGCCCATGAGCCATGGCCGCTGAGCCTGCGCGTCCGGAGCCTGTGCTCCGCAACGAGAGAGGCCACAACAGTGAGAGGCCCACGTACCGCAAAAAAAAAAATAAAAATAAAAAAATAAATAAATAAATAAGTCATGGGGATGAAATGTACAGTGTAAAAAAAAAAAGTAATTACAGAAATCATAATACATATTTAGATCCAGAATAGGTATATTAGTGTTATTTCTAAAGCTTTTTTAAGATCTCCCCCACCCATATTCTTTGAAAATACATTGGTAAAAAATTAGAGATCAAAAGGGTGAAAGAGCTAATCAGTGCATGTGTGATTTCTCTCTAGACGTGTCTTCTAAGGTAGTAGCCCATTTTCCAACAAAGCAGACTTGCTGTTTCCCTTGGAAAGATTCCTTCCTCTTATTGTAAAATTTGCTTTTTGTTAATCTCACATTCAGTTATAATTATTGTTGTCTGTCTTTTCAGTGTTTATTCGTTGCCTCAATATTAAACAATGAAACTGCAATTTAGTAATCTTTATTTAATTCCTTTTCTCGTATTATATTTATCCTTCTTATAAATGACTGAAATTATTTGCATATATGCGTCATGAGAAATACATTTCATTGAGCAACCTAGATGTGCAAGCTTCTTTATGTATTACTGTTTCCTGTACAGACTTCGCAGATCGGCTGTAAACAATCTATAAAAGTACTTCTATAAAAGTACCATTTCCACCTTCCTTCTAACATAATAGCTCTTGACCTGTAACCTTAAAAGAACAGAGTTGTAATATCAGTGAGTTACTTATGAGACATGAATACATTTCCTATAAATTACAGTTTAGGAAAAAATGCAGAGCGAGGGACTTTCCTGGTGGCTCAGTGGCTAAGAATCCGCCTGCCAATGCAGGGGACATGGGTTTGAGTCCTGGTCTGGGAAGATCCCACATGCCATAGAGCAACTAAGCCTGTGCGCCACAACTACTGAGCCTGCGCTCTAGAGCCCGCGAGCCGCAACTACTGAAGCCCACGTGCCTAGACCCTGTGCTCCGCAACAAGAGAAGCCACCGCAATAAGAAGCCCACGCACCGCAATGAAGAGTAGCCCCCGCTCGCCGCAACTAGAGAAAAGCCGGGGTGCAGTAACAAAGACCCAATGCAGCCAAAAAATTTTAAAATAAATAAATGAATAAAATATTAAAGGATCTAGAACAGTGTGTGGCATTTGCATCATGTAAATATTTAAAAAAATGCAGAGGGAGACAGGCTACAATTTTTTTTTTTTTTTTTTTGCCGTACGCGGCCTCTCACCGCTGCGGCCTCTCCCGCTGCAGAGCACAGGCTCCGGACGCCCAGGCCCAGCGGCCATGGCCCACGGGCCCAGCCGCTCCACGGCATGTGGGATCCTCCTGGACTGGGGCACGAACCCGTGTCCCCTGCACCGGCAGGCGGACTACCAACCATGGTGCACCAGGGAAGCCCAGAGGCGACAATTTTTTAAATGAAATAAGTGATGTTCAACATTTTCTCCTTCAAAAAATACCATTAAAAAAAAAATCTTGGATCTTGTATTTTCACCATAGGACAATATCTTTGATGGTTTCTTTCCAGTAATGGTTAACAGAATAGGCTTCAGAGTCAGGCCTCCAGGATTTGAATCCCAGCTCTGCCATTCACCAGCTGTGTAATCTAATACAAGTTATTAAGTCATTTACTCTCTTTGAGCCTTAGTCTATTTACAAAATGAGGGTAATAATAGTATTTATTTCTTGGGTTGAGGAGGGGGTAACAGAAAGCTCTTAGCATCGTGCCTAATAAAGTTCTTAAGGACAGTGCTTAGTTCAATCTATACTAATCGTTGGCTTATTGTTTTGACAAATATTTCAGTGTATTTGTGGAAATCACCTAAATTTGTATAGTGTTCAAAAGAAAAATTTAATGATGGAATTATTAAAATGTGAAATAATCCCTTGGGGCTCTGCTGTCCCTCACAAATCATGCTAGTTTATAATGACGTCATAAGACTGCACACTTGAATGATAACTTAGTCGATTTTCATTCTCAGCATTTAATATCCTGAAACTACCTCTTATTAACTACATTGACTAAATTTTTACTTTAGCTGATATTTCTTTGCTTGAAGAAGAGAAAGTTTAGATACAGTCTGAAGTCTTCAAGTGTTGGGGATATGGCTACCCGTTCCCCTTCCAACCTAAGTCAGAAGTTCAAAGAGGAAAAACATTTACATGAATGTAAAATATTATAGTCCCAAATAATACCTTATGAACCTTTGGTTTCAACATATTGCATGGGATTATGTATTTAATGAAAATGTTGATGAAAAGTTCTTTCCTCTGTTAAAACTAGCAGAGACGTAGACCTCCTTTCATCTTCTTTATGTTTGCTTTATGGCATCATTGTCCTTCCGTATCTCCTGATTCAAGACTTGTCATCTTTGACTCATACCCTGTCAATTTCACTTCCTTATGTCTGTCCAATCTGTTTCTTCCTGCCTGTTCTCAATACTGCCACCTATTACCTTTGCCTCCTACACTGCCAGTTTCACCATTTCCAATCCATTTCATCTATTTCCAGGGAAAGACGCCCCTGAGAAATCTCCAGAGACTCCTTATTGCCTCTGGAGTAATGTCTAAACACCTTACCCTGGCTACTAGCAAGGCTTTCCAGGACTCCACCCACCTCCCATTATCCCCTTTAAGTTGCCGACAGTTCAGCTGGTCAGCACTGATCCGCTTACTTCCTCCACTGTAAGCTATTCTTGTTTGACAAGCCTGTCTCCTTTTTGTCAGCCTTCCTACTTCGCGCGAAGAAACTGACTCTCAGAGGAATTAAGTGACTATGACAGCACCTGTGGGGGGATGTGAAACCAAGTTTCTCTGACTCAGACTCTTTACTCCTAGATACTTGTGCATATTTCTTAAGAAAAAGGATATTCTCTTATTTAGCCACAGTACAATTCTCAAACTCAGGAAACTTAACATTGATGTAGTATCATTATATGTTATACAGGCCATATTCAAATTTCACCAATCATCCTTTATAGGAAGATTTCCCCATGCAGAATCCCATTCAGGATCAAACCTTGCCTTTCATTCTCATAATTCTTCAATCTTCTTTAACCTGGAATAGTTCCTTAGCCTCGTTTTTTTTTTTTAAGTTTTAAAAAATTTATTTATTTATTCTTGGCTGTGTTGGGTCTTCGTTGCTGCGTGCGGGGTTTCTCTAGTTGCCGCGAGCAGGGGCTATTCTTTGTTGTAGTGCGCCGCCTTCTCACTGCGGTGGCTTCTCTTGTTGCGGAGCACTGGCTCTAGGCATGCGGGCTTCAGTAGTTGTGGCTTGCGGGCTCTAGAGCTCAGGCTCAGTAGTTGTGGCACACGGGCTTAGCTGCTCCGCGGCACATGGGATCTTCCTAGGCCAGGGCTCGAACCCGTGTCCCCTGAATTGGCAGGCGGATTCTTAACCACTGCACCACCAGGGAAGTTGAAGCCTTGTTTTGTTTTCAAGGCATTGACAGCTTTTAAGGAGTACAGGCCAGTTATTTGAAAATTTCCCTCAATGTAGCTTTTCCTGAGTGTTACCTCACGAACAGACTCAGGTTATGGATTTTTAGCAGGAATATTACGTAAGTGAAGTTGTATACTTCTTACTGCATCGCAAAACCAGGCACACGATGACAGCTGTCTCATTCCCAGCAATATTCACCTTTGACCACTTGGATAAGGTGGTGTGTGGCCCACCGTAAAGCCACCATTTTCCCCTTTGTGATCAATAAGCAATCTGTGGGGACATAGTCTGACTGTAAACAACCTTTTCCTCATCAAACTTTCACCCAGTGGTTTTAACATTCACTGATGTTTAATGACAGTGATCACTATGATAGTTGTAAAGTGATGATTTTTCTAACTCTTGTTTAGTCTACATTTATTACATGGCAGCCTAGTGGAAGGAGGATCTTTCCCTTTTTTCCCTCTATTACTTTTTAATCAGGAAAACAAAACAAACAAAAAACCTAAAAAAATAACTGGATACCATTCTAACTGGCGTGCGGTTGGTCCCCCTCCCCTTCAGCGAGCTGGGCCTAGCTTCTGAGACCCGGACCTTTACTCCTTTGCCTCCAGTGCTCACAGCCTTGTGGGTGATGGGCGTCAGCCACACAAACTGACTGATTTACTATTTTGTTGTGCAATTGGTTGCTCCAGATATTCTAAAATGACACCCCAGTCTCTACAGCTTGGGAGGAAAATGCTTTTGTGTCTCCACCTCTACGCTATCTTTATGCTTCATCTGTGGAACACAAAAACATTTGTTCCAAAGCCTCCCAAATTAAATGTGCTGAAAGCCGGGGTGGGGGGTGTTTAAAATGTAGATTGCTGGGGTCCTGCTCCAGAGGGTCCGATTTAGTAGATCTGGGTTAGGGCCCAGAGATCAGGTGGTCTGCGGATCAAACCTTGAGAAACATCACCCTCAAAATGATGGTGGGCAAGTCTCCCTTCCTGGAGAAGTCGGCGCCACTGGCAACTCCCAAAGGGCGCGCTCAGAAAAGGCTGGGGAAACAAAAGGGGGCGTTCATCCTTCCTCGCCCCATCAGCCTTCAGAAACCTACATTCGGCTGAGGCCACTCGGGCGCGGGGACCCAGATGCTGGGGTGAAGACGGAAGCGGAGAGTTCCCAGAAGAGAGACCCTCCCTTGGAGCAGGGCGGGCTGGCTCGCGCACAGCGGGACGGAGTGGGTCGACTCCCCCTGCCCCGGTCCGGCCAAGCCGGGTAGCCCCATCGCCAGCCCCCAACGCCGCCGCGCGCCGGCTGAGTGCTTAGTCACCGTGAGGCTGCGCCGGCCCCCGCGCGCCCTCCTCCTTCCCCGGGCCCGCCCACGGGCCGCAACCCCGCGGCGCGCACTTCCGCGTGCATGGCCCTGCCGGCCCGGACTCTGAGCGCGAGCGAGGGGCTCGGCTGGAGGCAGGCGGCGCGCACCTTCTCCGGCTACGCGCCACCTTGGGCCCGGGCTGCCTGCGCCTTCTCCCGCGCCATGGCGTTTAGGCAGGGGCCGCAGTCTTCGTGCCCGCCGCCCGCCGCAGGCGTCGCGGCCTGCTACGACTACCTGGTGATCGGGGGCGGCTCGGGCGGGTTGGCCAGCGCGCGCCGGGCGGCCGAGCTGGGCGCCCGGGCCGCCGTGGTGGAGAGCCACAAGCTGGGCGGCACTTGCGTGAGTACCCGCTCGCTCCCGGCGCTTCTCTTCATGCCTGGGTTCCTGCAGCGCCGCGTCCCGCCGTCCCGCTTTGTCTCATCCTCTCTCTGCAGGAACAGCCTGTGCCCTTGCCTAGTGCGACCTCCCCCGACTCCCTGAGGATGGGCCCCCAGCCCTGCGCTGTCCGCTTTCCCACGCGGGTCGGAGTTAGGATCCCAGCGGGGTTTGATGAGACAAGTGTAAAGGGGCTTTTCCGCAGACCCCGAAGCTGAGCCTGTGTCTGTTCCAGCGCAGGTATCATAATAACGCTGGCCGGAGCTGGTGAAATCTAACATAACTTTCCTGCATCCTCACTCCTCAAGGTGGAAGGGTTCCATGCTCGATCTCATCACCAGATCGATGAAACATAAAACTGCATCTAGAATAGTTGCAGCTGGTCTGAGTCTCTGTGGGGAGAGGGGAAGGGAGGATGGAGCCCGTGTCACTGAATTAGGATCCCGGTCCTCTCCCTTCAGTTTCAAGGGCAGAATTTACAGCAGCGGTTCTCACTGTTGCCTGCACATTGGAATCACCTGAGGAGTTGAAAAAATTCTGCTGCCTGGGTGCAGCCTCGGCTTTGGGTGATTCTTAATTGCAGCCAAGGTTGAGAATCACCAACTACAGTTGACATTGATGTAGGATTTATCGTTAAATGACTTTACAGACCTTTTGTTTTGTTTTGGAGGGATTTTAAAACTACCTCCCCCCAAAAGAGGGTTGTAAATCCTGCGATTGAGGAACTATTACTTTAAAAAATAAGTTTAGTTCCCAAGTTATTGGTGTGGGCTCTTCTGTCACAAGACTTGGGCGAGGTACTTGCTGTTAGTATTAAAATGTATCCGAGTGTAACCTGGGCTTGGGCATGGAGTTCTCGAAGTTCCTTTGGAGAGGGATGCTTAAATTACACTACACTGGGAACTCCTTAAGGGCAGAAATGGGTTCATATGTTTGCAAACTCTCATCGCCTTAACAAAGAGCTTGCTCAATAACCGTATGTGAATGAAACTCAAAATTAACAGCTGTGAAAGGGCTGTCTCCAGTGTCCCGTGCTCACTTTTTAAGTTCAAAACGGAAGTGGGAACGAGGAAAGGAAAAATCCCTCTTAATTATCAACTTGCACCTTGACACCTTAGTCTAGACAGACTCTTAGGAGAAGTCTGGCTCTGCAGAAAGCAGATGGAGGGGTGTCACTAAGAGGCCCCCCGGGCAACTGGTGACAACACTTGATAACTACTCATCTTTGTCCCTCTCTACTTTTCTGTTTTCCTCCTTCGCCATGTGTGTCATAATCAGCTTGTGGCAGCCTTCATGGTTGCCTGGTTCCACTGGTATTGATCAAGAAGGGGCTGACCCCATTTTTAGGTTCCTGTTAGAAACGTGAAATGCTTTAAGAGATCAACTACTTCCGAGAGCAAGTAAAGGACAGCTTAGGAGTCAACCATTTACTGCTTCCTTATGGAGTGCCTGGCCTTGCTTATCTCATTATGCTGCAGCAACTTTTATTTTTTAGTAAGCATTGATCTCTTGGGGTAAATCCCCTATTTAATATTTTTATTTCATTCCATTTGGGCTCTTCTCAAACTGCCTTTTGGTTTTGAATTCAAGGAAAGATGTAGTATGCCTTAGAATATCAGAGAAGATAAAACCGACTGATAAGACCTGTTTAGATTTGTCTCCGTATTCTAGTTATCTGGGTTATCCACAGATGCATTAATAAACTTCTTAGTGCAGTGATTTCCAAACAGGTGTTAGGGAAAATCGAGGCATTCTGAAGCATGTTTCATTTGTTGCTGTCTTCACTTATCGTAATCTAAGTGCTAAGTATTTGGATTGGGGCTGGTTGAGATAAAAGGGTGATACCAACATTTGTAAGACAAAGGTCCCTTCCCTCAAGGAATTCGCGATAAGGTGGGGGGAAGCAAAATGTAGACAGTCAACCCCAGAGTGAGGCGGTCTATGTTAATTGCTGTTACGGTAGTTGAGAGAAGAGTGTAATTATCACTTCTGCTTGGGCACATTGGATAGTTTTGGGATGGAGATAGTATCTTTGTGAACTTGAACTGGATGAATATCATTTTTTGACAGGGTAGGTCAGGGGCAGAGGCACAGAAGCAAGGTATGTTGTGTAATCGAATTTGACTGGAGGGCTTCCCTGGTGGCACAGTGGTTGAGAGTCCGCCTGCCGATGCAGGGGACGTGGGTTCGTGACCCGGTCCGGGAGGATCCCACGTGCCGCGGAGCGGCTGGGCCCGTGAGCCATGGCCGCTGAGCCTGCGCGTCCGGAGCCTGTGCTCAGCAGCGGGAGAGGCCAACAGCGGTGAGAGGCCCGCGTACCGCAAAAAAAAAAAAAAAAAAAATTGACTGGAGCAGAGGGCGTCTCCTATAAAGCTGATGGTCAGGTGGTAGTAAAAAGGTAGAGTTTCTGGAAGCACAGTGAACTGTGGAAGGGTTCTGAGCAGGAGAGTGACACGATAAAAGTGGCTTTGTACTGGAGATACTATTGAGAAATGTCCCTTGGGAAAGTCAGAAGTTTCTTTACTGTTGACTCTCCAACCAGGTTTTTTTTGTTTTCCTAAATGCTAATTAATGCATGTTAATTCTAAAGCTTGGTAAAATTTTTAAGTTGCTGTGGATACCAGTTTTTGTTTTTAGCGTTCCTCCATGAAAACTTAGACTCATGGACTGATGGAGTTGGAAGTGATTTTGGAGATCTACTAATCCAGTCTGACTATAGTTGTTTTTTGTTTGTTTGTTTTTTTAATAGGAAGCACTTACATAAGCTTGCTGACTTAATTTTTTTTAGAGTAATGATCATTAAAAAAATTCTTCTATCACTATCATTTTCATCAAGAACGATTTTTTGATTAAAAGTAGGAAGCTTATAATTTCAAGTAAGGGATAGCCCTTTATTTATTTAACTCTTTTTTGTGGGGGGGGGGGGCTGCCATGCAGCTTGCAGAATCTTAGTTCCTCCACCAGTATCAAACCTGTGTCCCCTGCAGTGGAAGCAGAGAGTCCTAACCACTGGACTGCCAGGGAAGTCCTGACTGTCCTTTAAATTGAATACTTTTAGCTTTATAAAAACGGAGCATGGGCCCCATTGCTTTCATTTCATTAAGGATCCAACTTACACAAATCCTTATAGGAATTTAGAAGCACTGTTCCAGCCCTGGACCCTCATTTTTACCAAGGAGCAAATTGAATGTCAATTAAAATGTGATTGAAAACAAACCAAGTGTAGAATAACCTATGGAATTAGCATAGGTTATTAGCTGTGCTAATTAACAGCCAAACCATGGCTTCTGTGTAATTGTGTGGAGTAATTTATGATTTGATGAACATTTTTAAGCATTCTTCTCAGCTACAGGGGAGGAACCTTCCTACTTCTGCCTCTTAGGAAACAGTCATTATTTACTTTAAAAGCACTTATCTACTAGGTGGGTCTCCACTTCACAGCTCCTGATCTAATAGGTCTGGAGTGAAGCTCCAGCAGGTGTATTTTTAAAGAGCCCCATTCTGATTCTGGTGTACCTGAGCCCAGCTCAGCGCTGGGGGTTTCATGGGGAGCAGGAACTGTGTGAAGACTTTAACCCTATGGAAGCATTAGAATCAATCTGGAGAACCCTGCACAGTTGTGGGCATCAGATGGTAATGAGTTTGGGCCTAGAGTCATTCATTTCCTGGTTTCATAATTTCATGCTTCTGGAGTAAGAGCCTTCCATGGGGGTCTGTATGGTGTGACTGTTTGCCTTGATCTCCTGACTCCTCCTCAGTTTTCCTTTTCCGGAATGCTTTTTTTTTTTCTCTTCTGTGATACAATGGAGTAGGCCCCTTCCGAGCAAACGGGTAATTTCAAGATGAGTGACCTGTGTTGGTGTACCTGAGAGTTCACTTTTCTTTGATGGAGTTTATCACTTTAAACTGTTAAGAAACTCAGGTATGAAATGACTTTGCTCTGTATTGTGTTAGGGGAGGAAAAACTTTCTCTCTTCCCATTTATGTTCAGTAGCTGGGGCCTGCAAATTAAACAGAAAATGGACAGATTATGGGAGAAAAGGTTTATTTCATATGCACACATGAGTGTCACAGAAAAGAAGTGGGGAAAAAAAGGAACTCTTAGGCCTGGGAGCTTAATGCCAACTTAACAAAGGGTGACAAATTGTGGAAAAGTGACTAGACAAAGGAAAGGGGGCTTGGGCTTCTAGAGGTGGTAAATTGTGGGAAGGTAAATATATGGGGGGAAACTAATGGAAGATAAGGGTTACTTTAATAAGGTTTTTTTGTGCAGATTCATCTCAGTGCTACCTTTCCATCTCCAGTGATAAGGGTTTTTCTGCTGCTGGTACAGGATAAGGGTGGGAAACACCTTCATAAAGGGAAATTTAACCTTTGCTTTTAGGTAGAAAGGGGGAGAGCAGAGTTCCTCCTGTGTCTGCTGTTTCTTAATTGTCTTCACCTCAAAATAATTTTTATGTCAAAGGAGCATGTTTTGGGGTGGCATATTCTGATCGCCTCAAGTTCAGAGTGAAATAAGCAATGAGAGCCAGTACTGCTACTAAACTTCTGTTGGGTAAACTAGGTCAAGAGGCAGGTGTAGCTCTAATAACATTCCACTCTTTTTTTTTTTTTTTTGGCCACATTGCGTGTAGCATGTGGGATCTTAGTTCCCCGACCAGGGATCAAACCTGCGCACCATGCAGTGGAAGCATGGAGTCTTAACCACTGGACTGCCAGGGAAGTCTCCAACATGATTCCACTCTTTTTTTTTTTTTTTTTAATTTTTGGCTGTGTTGGGTCTTCATTGCTGCACGCGGGCTTTCTATAGTTGTGGTGAGCGGGGGCTACTCTTCGTTGCGGTGTGCAGGCTTCTCATTGCAGTGGCTTCTCTTATTGTGGAGCACGGGCTCTAGGCACGCGGGCTTCAGTAGTTGTGGCACGTGGGCTCAGTAGTTGTGGCTCATGGGCTCTAGAGCGCAGGCTCAGTAGTTGTGGCGCACGGGCTTAGTTGCTCCGCGGCATGTGGGATCTTCCCGGACCAGGGCTCAAACCTGTGTCCCCTGCCTTGGCAGGCAGATTCGTAACCACTGTGCCACCAGGGAAGGCCCAGATTCCACTCTTAAATTACTCTTTATTTTTCTGGATCAGGCAAAAAATTATAATAGTATTAGGTTAGGCATTAAAAGAGGGAAACTGAAAGAAATCATCTGTTTTTCTAGGATTCAATTAAAAATAATCTTTTAGTGCCTACTGCGATTAAGTAATTTCTCAGAGCAGAAAAATACATGAGTTAATTTTCAAGTTCAGTTTTTGGGAGTCTCCAGAAAGGTAAATATAGGCATAACTTATAGCACTTTGCAGGTTCTGCTTTTTTTTTTTTTTTTTTTTACAAACTGCAGGTTTGCAGCAACCCTGCGGTGAGCACATCTGTTGGCACCATTTTTCCAACAGTATTTGCTCATTCGTGTCTCTTTGTCACATTTTTGTAATTCTCGCAATATTTCAAACTTTTTATTAATTAATTAATTAATTTATTTTGGCTGTGTTGGGTCTTCATTTCTGTGCGAGGGCTTTCTCCAGTTGCGGCAAGCGGGGGCCACTCTTCATCGCGGTGCGCAGGCCTCTCACTATTGCGGCCTCTTGTTGCGGAGCACAGGCTCCAGATGCGCAGGCTCAGTAGTTGTGGTTCACGGGCCCAGTTGCTCCGCGCCATGTGGGATCTTCCCAGACCAGAGGTTGAACCCGTGTCCCCTGCATCGGCAGGCGGAGTCTTAACCGCTGCGCCACCAGGGAAGTCCCTAAACATAACTTTTATATGCACTGGGAAACCAAAAAAATTGTGTGACTCCTACGATATTCACTTTATTTTGGTGGTCTGGAACTGAATCTGCAATATCTCCAAGGTCTGCTGGTATAATGCTTCTCATGATCAAGTGCAAACCAAAAGGAAATGCACAGATGGCCCAAAGCCAAGGTGAATTAGAGCCCTCTGGGAGCTTTGTCTCTGCTATTCAGGGCGGTTCAGTTCTCTGCCCATGTAGATAAGGGAAGAGTCAGGTTGAGGAAAAAGTTCTTTCTGACTTACTATTCCCTTTGCCCCAGGCCTGTAGGAGCATGTGTTCCAGTGTTCTTTCTGACTGTACTGATTCTGTGGCAAAGACTGACCCACTTCTTGTGGTATAGGCATACAGTTCTTACTAATAAGGACTGATCACCAGACAAAACCTTTTTTTTTTAAGTTGCAGTATAATTGACATATAACATTTTATTACTTTGAGGTGTACGCATAATAATTCGATATTTGTATATATTGGGAAATGATCACCACCTTAAATGTAGTTAACATCTGCCACCATACATAGTTACGAGTTCTTCTTGTGAGAACTTTTAAGATCTACCCTCTTAGCAGCTTTTATGGACAGCTACATGTAAAAGAATGAAATTAGAACACTTCCTAACACCATACACAAAAATAAACTCAAAATGGATTAAAGACCTAAATGTAGGACGAGACACTATAAAACTCTTAGGGGAAAACATAGGAAAAACACTCTTTGACATAAACCACAGCAAGATCTTTTTTGACCCACTTCCTAGAGTAACGGAAATAAAAACAAAAATAAACAAATAGGACTTAATTAAACTTAAAAGCTTTTGCACAGCAAAGGAAACCATAAAAAAGACAAAAAGACAACCCTCAAAATGGGAGAAAATATTTGCAAATGAACCAACAGACAAAGGATTAATCTCCAAAATATACAAACAGCTCATCATCAAAAAAATAAACAATCCAATGAAAAAATGGGCAGAAGACCTAAATAGACATTTCACCAAGGAAGACATACAGATGGCCAAGAGGCGCATGAAAAGATGCTCAACATCACTTATTATTAGAGAAATGAAAATCAGAACTACAATGAGATATCACCTCACACTATCAGAATGGATACTATAAAAAAATCTAGAAACAATAAATGTTAGAAAGGGTGTGGTGAAAAGGGAACCTTCCTGCACTATTGGTGGGAATGTAAATTGATACAGCCACTATGGAAAACACGGAGGTTCCTTAAACTGAAAATAGAAGTACCATATGACCCAACAATCCCACTACTGGGCGTATACCCTGAGAAAACCATAATTCAAAAAGAGTCATGTACCACAGTGTTCATTGCAGCACTATTTACAGTAGCCAGGACATGGAACCAACCTAAATGTCCATCAACAGATGAATGGATAAAGCAGATGTGGTACATATATATAACGGAATACTACTCAGCTGTAAAAAGAAATGAAATTGAGTTATTTGTAGCGAGGTGGATGGATCTAGAGTCTGTCATACAGAGTGAAGTAAGTCAGAGAAAAACAAATACCGTATTCTAACACATATATATGGAATCTAAAAAAAAAAACAACTGGTACTGATGAACCTCGTTGCAGAGCAGGAATAAAGATGTAGACATAGAGAATGGACTTGAGGACACGAGGTGGGAGGGGGAAGCTGGGACCAAGTGAGAGTAGCATCGACATATATACACTACCGAATGTAAAATAGTTGGATAGTGGGAAGCAGCAGCATAGCACAGGGAGATCAGCTCGGTGCTTTGCGATGACCTAGAGGGGTGGGTAAGGGAGGGTGGGAAGGAGGGTTAAGAGGGAGGGGATATGGGGACATATGTATGCATACGGCTGATTCACTTTGGTGTGCAACAGAAACTAATGCAGTATTGTGAAGCAATTATACTCCAATAAAGATCTATTAAAAAAAATAGTGACAAGCCGTGTAAACTGCAAAGTATTGATATAATGATTTTCTTTTGTTAAGTGAACATTTTTGCTTGCACATAAAGTATTTTTATGAATGTGAATCTTTATTATTGAAATTTAGTGTCTTATTTTTTCATTTTTAAATTTTTATATCATTAAAAAAAATTACTTTCCATTTACAGTTATTACAAAATATTGGCTCTATTCCCCATGTTGTACAATACATCCTTGAGCCTATCTTACACCCAGGAGTTTGTACCTCCCACTTCCCTCCCCCTATGTTCCCCCCTCTCCCTCCCCGCTGGTAACTACTAGTTTGTTCTCTATACCTATGAGTCTGCTTCTTTTTTGTTGTATTCATTAGTTTGTTGTAATTCTTAGATTCCACATAGAAGTGATGTCATTCAATAAAAAATACATCTATGGAATACAGTGTTATTAACAATAGTCACCATGCTGTACGTTACATCCCCGTGACTTGTTTTTTGTTTTTTGTTTTTTGGGCGGTACGCGGGCCTCTCACTGTTGTGGCCTCTCCCTTTGCGGAGCACAGGCTCCGGACACGCAGGCTCAGCGGCCATGGCTCACGGGCCCAGCCGCTCCGCGGCATGTGGGATCTTCCCGGACCGGGGCACGAAGCTGTGTCCCCTGCATCGGCAGGCGGACTCTCAACCACTGCGCCACCAGGGAAGCCCAAGTTGTTTGTTTTATAACTGGAAGTTTGTACCTAGCAAAAGCCTACTTGATCATTAATGTCACAGTGAGCTGTGCTGTACACACCAGTTGGAGAGGCCAGCAGGAGGAGCGGGGGCTTCGGAAGAGGCCTGAGAAACAGGCCACTTGGTGGGTTGTTTGTATTCATCTAGGCCGAAAACAACCACTCAGCGACATGTAAATCAGAAACTAACTTGCAGGTGATAGCGTGTACTTTGATATTATAGTGTCTGTATCCCCAGTAGGCTGAACATGCTTTTCTTCTTCTTTTTTTTTTCTTTTTTTTTTTTCTCTCTTTTTTTTTTTCTTCTTTTTTTTTAATGGTAAGAATACTTAACTCGAAATCTACCCTGTTAACAAATTTTGAAGCATACAGTACAGTATCGTTGACTGTAGGTACAACGTTGTACAGCAGATCTCTAGAACTTACTCATCCTGCTTACCTGAGATTTGGGGCCCATTGATTAGTAAATCCCCATTGCCCTCTCCTACTCCCTACACCCCCAGTCCCTGGCAACCACTGTTCCACTGTTTGATCCTATGAATTTGACTATTTTAGATACCTCATATAAGTGGAATCACGTGATATCTGTCTTTCTGTGACTAGCTTATTTCACTTATATTAGTATGCTGTTCCAAGTTTGAACATGCATTTTTATTTTTTTAATGTTTTTTCACAGTATAATGGTTTTATTCATAAAGTTCAATATAGTATTTTAAGGCAATGTCGTTTGGTGTTAAAACATCCTTTCTTATATGAAATGAGCATGATAGTAAAGAGTTGTATGATTTAAAGTAGGTATTAGCAAGTAAAAAGTTGATGGCCTGTGTCAGTCTGGTGATATTTTGTTCATAAATCGAAAAGTCTGAACAAAGATGAGCAAACAAGAGTGGATGTCTTTTATGGGTTTGACTTGGAAGGAAAACGGTGCTGGGGAACTGAGATTATCATTATTGTAATGATTGTTGTGATTTTCATTCCTTTTGTTCCTCATAAGCAAGGAGCAGCATTAAGTAAGGACTGTTTTCAGAAATGTTTGGGAATTACAGAACCAAGTTCACCTGAATGTGCTAAACCACATATACTTCATGTACTACAGCAGCTTCAAAAATGTTTTTCATTTTCTTCTCAGTAATACTGGCTCATTGTAAAAAGTTTACATAGAAGTGAAAGTCCCTTCTATTTGAACGTGAATTTTTAAATGGACATTTACTAAAAGGAGATCTCAGTTTAAGGAACCCTGCCATTAGTTCCTTCTGTATTGACAAGGTTCCCTCAAAACCAGAAAAGAATTCTAATTTGTTTCCTGGGTTGAGAGTTTCATAAAATGCGGCACGCCTGTGTTCATAAATGCCAAAGAAAGGAGTGATCAGAAAGGGTAGGGTTAGTTCAAGCAGGCAAGTCCTATTATTGAAATTTGTCTTTTGATTTACCTTATTTTTTCTTGAATTTTATTTTATTTATTTTTTTATACAGCAGGTTCGTATTAGTTACCCATTTTATACATATGAGTGTATATATGTGATTTACCTTACTGTTTGTTTAATCTTTTGCATCAGTCTTAGTAATTACTGCTTTGCCGTCTGCCTCAGAACCCACTAAATCTGCAGGGCCAGAAAAAGAAAGACTTCCTCTTGATCCCTCAGAGTTCCTGTTTCTTTGCGAAAGGTACCTTGAACAAGTAGCAGCAGAGAATTTTTCTGGTAGAGTGGAATTAAAGGAATTTTACGGCAATCCTAATGACCTTCCGCATTTGTAAGTGGATTTCAAACAGTCATAATTAGTAACCATTTATTCACTGGGTGTTACAACATGAGATATTAAATAGGATATGGGATCCCAGATCCTTTTTCTTTTGAGTGGGGGAAGCAAGAGATTTGGGGCCAGATATAACTCAGTGGGTGTCAGGTGGTAGAGAAAACTGACACTCCAAAGCTGTGTCAGAACTGACACTCTTGTAGCTGTGTCTGGGTCTCCCCGGATGCCCCAGAGTAAGAGTTCATTGAAGTTTGATCCCTGGGACTGGAGATTTCACATTCATCTAAAGTTCTGCTGAAATAAGAATTGAACCAAAATAATTTTAGTTCTAACATTTGAATACCTCTTGTATCAGTTCATTTTCTTACTTTAGATTCTGCCGTACACAGAATACTTTCTCCTTCTTTCTTTCTCCCTTTCTTTCTCCCTTCCTTCCTTTCTTTCTCTTTCTTTCTCTCTCTCTCGTTCTTTCTCTCTCCCTCCCTCTCCCTCCCTCTCTCTCCCTCCCTTCCTCTCTCTCTCTCCCCTTCCTTCCTTGCTCCCTCCCTCTTTCTTTCTCTCTTTTTCAAGGTAGATGCCTTACTGGGCTAACCTTTATCTGAAATTTGAAGGTAAAGACATGGATGTTGAATGTTTAATATGTGCCAGGGTGTGATACTGGATTTATAACAAGAAATATGTATTTGGCCTTTGTACCCATTTCTAGCACAGAGTTCCTGGAACCCTTGGAATTTACTACATGCTGAGGGGTAGGGGTGTCTGGATATTGAACCACACCTGAGTTTGTGTTAATGAGGTGTCTTCTGGAAAGAACATCAAATGGGGGCTGGTTGGTAGAGGAGCCAGCCGTGTGATAGAGGGTTGGAACATCAGCCTTAACCCCCTGCCCTTGGCAAGGCGAGGACAGGGTCTGGAGGTTGACCATCACCAGTGGCCAATGATTTAGTCAGCCGTGCCTATGTAACGAAGCCTTCATAGAAAACCAAAAGGACAGAGTTCAGAGAGCTTCTGGGTTGGTGAGCACATGGGGTTTTGGGAGGGTGGCGTGTATGCCCAGAGAGGACACGGAAGCTCCACACCCCTTCCCAGGTACCTTGCCCTGTACATCTCTTCCATTGGGCTGTTCCTGAGTTATATTATAACTTTTTATAATAAACTGGTAATCTAGTAAGTAAAATGTTTCATCACATGTTTCTCTGAGTTCTGTGAGCCACTCGAGCACATTAATCAAACCCAAGAAAGGGGAAGGGGTCTTTGGAACCTTGGGTCTATAGCCGGTCGCTCAGAAGCACAGCTGACAACCTGGACTTGTGGTTGGTGACTGAAGTAGGGGCGGGGGGGATAGGACAGTCTTGTAGGACTGAGCCCTTCACCTTTGGGATCTAATGCCGTCTCCAGGTAGATAGTGTCAGAATTGAGTTAATTGCTTGATTGTGTGGAGAAATAAGACACACATCAGAGTTAGTGTCAGAATTGTGAAAGGACATGGGCAAGTGGTGTCCAGACAGCATCTTGCTTGATAACTGTTGGTGTAAAGCTGATAAAAACAGGGGTCTTTATCTGTTCTGGTCAGCAATACCGAGCCCCTAGAACAGTGTCTTGCACAATCTGAAAGAATGTGCTGATGAACCAATACTGTTTTGCTTAGTGAATGATGACTGGTCATCTTGTAAGTGCTCCTTCCTCATATCAGTCCTGAACTAGATAGGAACCATTAGGCAACTCTGTGATGGGGAACAGAAAGGGGGAAACCAGAGGAAGGAAGCTTCCTATTACTTAAGCACAGGTGACATTCTCGACAGGTGAGGTTGTAAATTAACCAGTGACATGGGCAGTGTGCGGTTTTTACTTATCTGGGCAGAATTGAAGGTAAGAGCGCCAGCCCTAGGGAAGTGGAGAACCTCTGAATTTTGCCACAGGTATCATCAGACTCCTCACATGTTCTGTCCCTGTTTGGAGAGGCCCCCGTCCTCACTGTGAGCCGGTGCTGGCAGGCCCACGGAACGGAAGGATTCTGAGCACTAGATTGGAAGAGGGAGTTCTCAGAGACGGACCATCAGTTTGCAGAGGGAGGCAGAGCTGCAGGAATCTCTCTGGCACTGGGTTGTCTCTGTTCCTATTGCTTATTGTTGGTGAGTGCCCACCTAGAGAATGCGGGCTCTGCAGGGGGATTTGCCAGGTGGAAAGCGTGGTATGCTGCAGGTCTTAGCTGTGTGCACTCCTGGGAGGTCAGAGCCCTGACAACCCGTGACCCTAGTGCCCCATTCTGGAAGGCACGCTTTCTTTGCCATCTGTTGATCTGTTTCTGAAAGGGAGCCGGCCACCGGGGAATCTATCTCCTCTGTTTGCCATACGGCTTTTGTACCCGTGGGGAGCTGGCAGACTGCAGGAATAATTCAGAGGGGTCGATGGCATCATCACACCTATCATGAATTAGAAAAGAGGTGCTTTACAGACATTATCTCTGATCTTCGCAAAATCTCTGGAATGTAAGTATTATCATTCCTATTCTATGGAATGGGAAACTGAGCTCAGAGGGGTTTAGAAAGCTACCCACCAACTTCCAGGAAGTGGAGGATTCAAACTCTTGTCTGTCTGACTCTACGCCCGAGCTCTCTTTCTGACAACCTAAAGCAACCTCAGCTGGAGAGCGAGACGGAGGCTTGAACAGGACTGCACAGAGCTCTCCACCCCGGCTTCCCCAGCTTTGTAGGTAACCAATTGTTCTTTTCTTCCCTTCCAAGTCAAAGAGCCATCTGATAATCAGTTGTGTTGCGCTGAAGTGTTCGAGGTTTCTGAAACCGTCGGAAACCCTGGAGGCCTATCACTAGGAGTGCTTCAAGGTCAAGGGCTTCCATTCTGCCATAGCCCCCGGACCCAAAGTGTGCCGTGCTGGAATACAGATTCTCCAGCCCCCGAAGCTCACAATTTTCTACCACCTTCTTCCTCTGATTTCTGGCCGAAGACTTGGAAATTTTAGGGAATGTGGCTGATTCTGCTGCTGTCTCTTGAGCCAGCATCTTGGATAGGCTGAGCACCTCTCCCAGGTCAGGACCGTGGGCTCCATGAGAGCAGGGACCATATCCACTGAGTGCTCTGCTTTGCATAATGCCTGGCAGCAGTGAGTGAGCACTTCATCAGTACTTCTGAATGAATGAATGGTCGCAAGTTAAAAAGTTCAGAAACTTCTAAAAAATTAACGTTAGTCATACACTTGGCACCAGACATGTGTTCTTTGGACACCAAGAGAGCCCGCCTCTTTCCTTATGGTCATGATCAGCAGAGCTTACAGGCACCTGACATCAGTTATGTCTAGAAGGCATTTGTTTCCATATAAAAGGAAAATAATTGTATTATAAAAAATATTGAAAATAAACAAGAGAGATCAAAGAATCACCCATCTAAATTCCACTACCCAGATAAAATCATTTTGGTTTATTTCTTGGTCTAAATGAATTATACAGTAATGAATGACATTATAAAAAGTATTTAGAGTGAAATATGAAATTTTTCTCCCTCCCCAGAGATGACTGCTGTTAAGAACATGGAATATTTGCTCAAACTGTTTAAATGTATGTGTACATTTGCAATTATATATAATGCAGATTGGAACATGCAGAACAAATTGTTCTGCAGCTTTCTTTTTGTCACCTAATATCCTAAGAACACCTTCTGTAACAGTAAATAGAAATCTACTGTGTCCTTTTAACGGCTGCAGAGTATTCCATAGGCTCAGTGTACAATAATTTCCCTGTAATAATGCTTCCGTACTGTTGGGTAGTTAACTTGTGTCCAGTTATTCACTGTGACAGCACTACAGGGAACATCCTTATACATGCATCTTTGGATGCTTGAACATAACATGTGACTCTTTCTTGTAATAAATTCCTAAATTTAGAATTGCTAAGTTCTAATGGTATGTGCCAAATGGTATGTGCAGTTTTAATCAGTCTTACTCTTTAAAAAATATTTTTTAATTGTATAAGTTTGACACGTAACATTGTGTAAGTTTAAGGCGTACAGTGTGTTACTCTGATTCATTTATAGGTTGTAATATCGCCCATGTAGCGATATTTATCATATTACATAATTATAGTACAATGTCATTGTCTAAATTCTAATTAGTGTTACTCTTAACCACAATTTTTTTCCAGGTTATTTTAGGATGTGATCAAAAGGAAAAAACAGATATAAACAAAAATGTGTGTATAAACATATACATCACAGTTTACAAGGACTGTTGCAAGGAATTTCTTTCTAGTCTGAGGGGTATGAATAGTTACTTTCTTAAACAACTGTCTAATTTTTACGTGAAATCTTACAACTATTTGTGTTTTCCTTTGTGTGTAGGCTGCCAGAAGGCTGAGTCAAGTTTGTGTCTATCTCTAACAAGTATATAAGCATGGAGATAGATCAATAGCTAGCTGGCTAGATAATAGCATGGATGAACTTGACTGCTTGATTCATCAGTTGTCCTTTGATCTTGAAAAATAATGTAGTTTTCCACTAGAGATTTTCTCAAAGGGGACATTCTGGGTGTTTTACCCATCATAGGCCGTGGTAAGTTTCCCAGAAATCCTTTAGGACAGTTGCTCAAATGGTTCAGTTGCCTTTATTCAGCTGGTGGGTCCTCTCACCTCCGTGCTGCTGTTTCCGTACTGTTGGGTATGGTTTGAGTTTAATAATCTTAAAATATGTGCTTTTTATTTTTTTTCTAGGTGAATGTTGGATGTGTACCCAAAAAGGTAGAACTTTTACTTCTCCTTCCTTCCACACTCCTTTGACATATTTGGTAAATCATGATCAGAGTAAGGATGTTTTCAAATGTGCCAGTTAAAATTCTTGCTGCAAAAAATAACTGAGAAAGCTACTAAAAGGGCTTAAACAATAGGATAGTTTTTTTTTAAATTTACCTAATTAATTAATTTATTTATTTGGCTGCATTGGGTCTTCGTTTCTGTGGAGAGCTTTCTCTAGTTGCGGCAAGCGGGGGCCACTCTTCATCGCGGTGCGCGGGCCTCTCACTATCGCGGCCTCTCTTGTTGCGGAGCACAGGCTCCAGATGCGCAGTCTCAGTAGTTGTGGCTCACGGGCCCAGTTGCTCTGCGGCATGTGGGATCTTCCCAGACCAGGGCTCGAACCTGTGTCCCCTGCGTTGGCAGTCAGATTCCCAACCACTGCGCCACCAGGGAAGCTCAATAGGATAGTTTTTATTTGTATTTTTAAATATCATTTATTAAGAAGCCTGGAGGAAGAAATAAAGAGGCCAGGAGATAGGCAGCTTCTGAGATTGGCTTAGCACTTAAGGATATCTGAAAGAACCCTGGCTTCTCTCCATCTTTCCGCTCTGGTATCCTAGGTGTATGGTCAGTGGTAACCCCTGCCCCCTCATGGCTACAGGATGGCTCATGGAGCTCCAGGCAGGATGTCCTCACCCAGCACTGCCCCTGAAGATTGCTTTAGATTCTCCTGGCCAGGAAGAGCTACCCCTGCAGGGGAGAATGGGCAAGTGAGTGGCATTTTCAGCCAGGAAGAAAGGAGGGAGGGGCTGCTGGAGAGAGAACCACAGAAATACTAGCTCCTGGATACTAATTGCATCATACATACAAAGGAAATTCATCCTGGCCATGAACCTTGTGGTTAAGTTCCCATAGTGACAAAGTCCCTGTGGGAACACAGAGGGGAGATAACCAGGAATGGAACACAGTGTCTGGTCTCAAGCTTCTGATGGTCTAGAAGGAACAAAGACCAACAAAATGTTTATAGTCATGGTGTAAAAGAAAAGCACTGTCCATCTGCAGGGGATAACTTTTTCTCAATAGAAGATCCAGCCAGGAAATAAAAAAGTTTATACCCCACTGTAAGCCCAAGTGCTGATATGACCAAGACCAAGTAGATGATGGTGGCAGATGGATGGATGTCCCTCCTACATGTGGCTCTGGTTAACTACATGGAACCTGGGTGACTTTGCACGGAGTGAGGTGTTTGCCTCAAGCCATCTGGTCTTTCACCTGCTCCAGGGCATCTCTGAATCAGTTTTTCCCAGGGAGACAAGAACAGTTTTTCTCCTGGAAAGACGTGTCAAGATTGTCATGGGTTTTTTGTTTTATTTTGATGTTAGTAGTTTTTGTTTTTAAACAGAAATCTATTTCCCTATAAATTATCCAATTTTAAATCATACAGCATGTGACGTTGGGTATCTCCTGGCCACTCTAAAATTGAATTTCTCAAGTTGCTTGAATGATGTTTCTGAGGACAGTATTTGGATACCATTGTGGTAAGCAGTTGATAGAATTGCACCTCAGTTAAAAGAATCCAGCACAGTCATCAATTTATTCTTCTTTAGGCATAAAGGGAGGAGGGTACAAAGAAGGAATCAAAGGCTTGTCAAAAGTCGTGGGACTTCCCTGGTGGCGCAGTGGTTAAGAATCCACCTGCCAATGCAGGGGACACGGGTTCGAGCCCCGGTCCGGGAAGATCCCACATGCCACAGAGCAACTAAGCCCGTGTGTTACAACTACTGAGCCTGCGCTCTAGAGCCCCCAAGCCACAGCTACTGAGCCCGTGTGCCATGACTACTGAAGCCCACACGCCTAGAGCCTGTGCTCCTCAACAAGAGAAGCCACCGCAGTGAGAAGCCTGCGCACAGCAACGAAGACCCAAGACAGCCAAAAATAAATAAATAAATAAATAAATAAATAAAAGTCATGTCTCTGGCGTGTCTGACAAAGAAGATGGTAGTTTGTCATCTAGAGTTCTGGATGCCGATTTCAATTCAGTTCTCGTGATGATCAGTTGGTTTACAGATTATAGGCTACATCCCACAGGAGACGCAGCTAACCTTTGAGTTCCACATGTCTGATTACATATATCCTTACAGGGACACGTTTGTAGTTAATAGGAATCCATTTTCTTAAAGTTTCCAGTGCTCAATTTTATCTAATAGTTTCCTTCTAAATCTTAAAGTTAACAGATGCAATTCCATTTCTTAAATTGAGCACAGAAGGCAAGGCTTAAAGAAATTTGAAACTTAAAATGAATGTAAGCAGTAGTAAATTTGAATGGAAGAACTGTGAGACATATAATATTCTGCTTTTACAGAGTATATAAACTGTGGAATTCAACAATAGAAT
This sequence comes from Tursiops truncatus, assembly GCF_011762595.2. Taxonomy (NCBI): domain Eukaryota; kingdom Metazoa; phylum Chordata; class Mammalia; order Artiodactyla; family Delphinidae; genus Tursiops; species Tursiops truncatus. The sequence continues at coordinate 23,474,015 of NC_047054.1, read as the reverse complement.
TAATTTCCCCCAACATTTCAGAAGTCTCGCTATGAAATCTATCTGGTCATATTTCTGAAGTTTCTCTTTTAAAATGTTTAGTTTTGTTTGTAAGTTAAAGGTCAGTATCTTTATCTACTATTATATATTACCTTTCTGTAGAAAAAAATTTCTCTTTTTTCTCTGGACTCATGCACTACTGTCTTGGGTACTTTTTTTTATAGGTAATGTGGAACACAGCTGTCCACTCTGAATTCATGCATGACCACGTTGATTATGGCTTTCAAAGCTGTGAGGGTAAATTCAGCTGGCGGTAAGTGTAAACGCTGAGAGGGCTCTGTTTACAAACGTACATTTTTTCTTTCATAGTGAAGTAAGCCATACATTTTTTGAGGGTGTATTATTGTGGCAAAGTGTATATAACATAAACTTTTGGAGGTAAAGGATATGTTTTTGGCATTGATTGCAGTGATGACTTACTTGTGCATATACTTATCTCTAAACTCATCAAGTTGATACATTAAATATGTACAGCTTTTTGTATGTCAGTCATACATCAATAAAGTGGTTTTAAAATACACAACACAACGTGAAAGGTTCATTTTAGCCCTTTTAAAGTTGTCAATTCAGTGGCATTAGGTATATTCATAGTGTTGTGCAGCCATCACCAACATCCATTTCCAGATTTCCACCATCCCAAACAGAACAGTGTACCTGTTAAACAGTCTTCCCTTGCTCCAAACCCCTGGTATCTCTATGCTGTTTTCTGTCTATGAATGTGACTATTCTAGGTACCTTATACAACATCTGTCCTTTTATGCCTGGCGTATTTCACTTAGTGTAGCACTTTTAGAATTCGTCCATGCTGTGGTATGTGTCAGAATTTCATTGCTTTTTAAGGCTGAATGCTGTTCCCTAATATTTATATACCACACTTTGTTTCTTTATTCATCCTTCAATGGACTCCTGGGTTTTTTCCATCTCTCGTCTATTGTGAATAATAATGCTATGAATATTGGTCTACAAGTCCCTATTTTCAGTTGTTTTGGGACCGTCCCTAGAAGTGGAATTGCTGGGTCATATGGCAATTAATATTTAACTATTTTTGAAGTTTTATACCTTTTATTTATTTTTTTTTATTGAGGTATAGTTGATATACAATATTATGTAAGTTTCAGATGTCCAACATAGTGATTCACACCTTTTAAAGGTTTTACTCCATTTAGAGTTATTATAAAACATTGGCTATATTTCCTGTGCTGTCCAATATATTTTTGTAGCTTATTTATTTTATATGTAATCGTTTGTACCTCTTAATCCCCCGTGTTTAACTTCTAAAGGAACTACCATAAACTTTTTTTTTTTTTGGCCATGCCTTGCGGCATGCAGAATCTTCGTTCCTAACCAGGGATCGAACCTGAGCCCCCTGCAGTAGAAGCATGGAGTCCTAACCACTGGACCACCAGGGGATTCCCTGCCATGAACTTTTCTAGCCATAAATTTTTTTTTTAATTTTAGCATATTCATTCATTTATTGAGCAAATAATGAGTGGCCACCATATACTAGGCACTGTGCCAAAGCAGCTCTCCTTGCCTTCTTTGCAGAAAGAAATTTACGAACCTTGCGTGCCAAGTGAACATTCTCCATAGAGTAGAATAAGGGTTCTGCACATACGGAACGCAGACGGACACAGGGGAAGGTGTGCCTGTCTTTAGAGACACTCACTCCCAGGGCTCTTATGGACAGTCTGATTCTCTGCTCCGGCATGTTCAGGGTCAGAGGCCCTAGTTACGACTGAAAGAGGAGAGTCCAGATCCTCAGTCCTGACTCTGGTTTCATTGCAGGGTTATAAAGGAAAAGCGGGATGCCTACGTGAGCCGCCTAAACACCATCTATCAGAATAATCTCATCAAGGTGAGCATGCCAGGTTTTGAACTTTGAGAAGAAGCTGTTCTCTGCCGGAGAACCAAATCTGACCAGACATAGCCTTTACATTTATCTCTTGTTTCTTTTCTTTCTTTTGTGATGACTGGTTTTGATATTGACCTGTAAGAATGTAAGTCGGACTTAGTAGGCCAGTCTCATTTCTATTTCTACGGAAAGTGGGACGTATGTGCCTAAGTCGGCGAAGCAGGTCTCACCTGATGCCTGCCTGCACCTGTCTGACCCTCCACTTAGTTCCAGAAACCAAGCACATAAGAGCCTGATTATGTAACAATGTGCCAGTTTATGGGTTAAAATCAGGACCGTTATCTGGCTGGAAACCTGCCATAGTTCGTCTGCTGAGAACACCCTCATCCTTGGTGGCTAAATCTACTCAGGACACCATGTTATGGTTCAGAAGGACGTTTTTGTGAATGAAGTCCAATCAGGAAAATTGGGCAAAGTGTGTTTGCCTTCAGCAAATGTATGTTGTCCTTTGTTCTGCTGAGGCTTTTCCCACCCTCATGCTTTGATGTCATTCCTCTTCCACTGGACTGTACTGAAGCACCATCCAACTCTCCTTTTTCTTATTTATTTATTTATTTATAATTAATTAATTTATTTTTGGCTTCGCCGTGCGGCTTGTGGGATCTTAGTTCCCCAACCAGGGATTGAACCCACACCCTTGGCAGTGAAAGTGCGGAGTCCTAACCACTGGACCTCCAGGGAAGTCCCAACTCTCCCTTTTCTTGACAGTGTGACTCCCAGCACCCTTAATTGGTCTCTGTGGTCTCACTCTGCAATTTCTAAGACATCAACGTAGCTTAGGTTATATTAGATCAGTATATTTGGGATGGTATTTGGGCCACTGTAATCTCATTAGCACGTGTTTATAAACCCCTTTTTAGGGTGAGTTACTTGTAGAGATGGCTAACCTCATAATTTTTATATTAATTCTTACCATTCATTGGGTTTATTTTTTTGGAGGGTGATATTTTCTGACCTTAACCCCCAAATTCAAGGGGAAAGTATTTGGTCTTCAGACCCCTGTGCACTGAGTTCAAGAGATTTTAAGGTGGCTAGACATGAAAATGAGATGCCATTTGCTATACTACAACACCCAAATTAAAAAAAAATTTTTTTTTAATGGAGCTAGCTTAAAGTACTTTTGCAAAAGAGATAGGAAAATTACTCAGGAAATAGCATTTTTTAATCCTCAAAAATCTTGGTGTGTAGCAGAATTTACCATGACCTTATGGAAAAGGAATCACAGGCAATCCAGAAATTCGGAATAGGAAACTTTCTGTGAAATATCCTAGGAAATGAAAATAAAAATTTCATCAGTTTCTTCCCCAAGCGATTACCCATATTATCGCCACTCGACTCAGTCTCCTTTTTGTCTAGCATCCGGTAGGAAATCATTACCTTCTGAAGGAAAGTTTTTCAGGAGCCTCGTGGCTTTTGGCATCAATCTTGATTCACCTTGATTAAGCAGGGCACCTGCAGAACAGGCCTGGAGGGCTGATTAGAAAGGAGGAAATAGCTCAATTCAGAACCGGGTATGTTCCAAAATGTTGCAACGCTCCATTCTGTGATCATGCTTACAGGATCCCATTATCCTTGTGAGTTGCCCACATTTCTTGCCAGTATGTGTATCCTGGCAGGCAGAAGCTTGCTGGCAGTCCAAACTCAGGCCCAGGCACAGAGGCTGCCAGGAAGAGCAAATGAAGTCTGAGTTCTCAACACCTCTAGTGTAGAGCTTCACGGTCATGGAATTTTGTGGTATTCTTCCCCGCTTCGTTTGAGAAAACAGAAACATTGCTTTTCCCTCCCTTGGCCAGAGTATTTCCTTTTGGCCTCAGCTCCCTGCACCTTTATCCTTTTGTTTTCTCAGCCTTCTTTCTTTCCTCCAGACACATCATTCTTCGGTGTGTTTTCATTCTAAAGTGAGAAAGGCTTTCTCCTTCAACTCTTGGGGACAAAGATGTAATCTTCTTCCTTGTGGGAATGACTTGCATATATTTTTTTTAGTCTCTGGGTTTTGGCCCAAGATAGTCCCTTTGTTTTTTCTTACTGCATAGTTCTAGCATCAAATGGCAACCCCCAACCTAAGTATCAATTAACAGTCAGAAGTTCTGCAGAAACTCGAACGTTGGAGAGTTGTCTTAGCATCAGCAAACCATAAATCACAATCCTCAGTAGAGAATGGAAAGATGTAAGAAGTTGCAGCAAGTTTTGTTTTGGTTTTTGGTTTTTTTGTTTGTTTTTTGTTTTTTGGGTATTTTTTGACCGTACCACACGGTTTGCAGGATCTTAGTTCCCCAACCAGTCCTAACCACTGGACAGGGAATTCCCTTGTTTTATTTTTTAATCTTTTTCTTCTTCTTTTTTTTTTATTTTATCAAAGTATAATTGAATTACAATGTTGCGTTAGTTTCTGCTGTTCAGCAAAGTGACTCAGTTATACATATATATTTTTTTCATGTCCTTTTCTATTGTGTTTTGTCATAGGATATTGAATATAGTTCCCTGTGCTATACAGTAGGACCTTGTTGTTTATCCATCCTATATATAATAGTTTGCATCTGCTAATCCCAAACTCCCAGTACTTCCCTTCCCCACCCCTTTGTTTTTTAATCTTAAGAACAGGCTAATGTGACCATGCTTCCTTCTCCAGTCCCACATAGAAATCATCCGCGGCCATGCAGTATTCACGGGTGATGCCCAGCCCACGGTGGAGGTCAACGGGGAAAAGTACACCGCCCCTCACATCCTGATTGCCACAGGTGGCGTGCCCATGCTTCCTCAGGAGAGCCAGATCCCTGGTGAGTCTTCCAAAGGCGTATGCTTGTTAACAATAGTCAGAAAGAATTGACCGTTGTTTTCCACCTTACAAGTCATGCCAGGGGATCTGCCCTGTACCAGTTCCTTGTCTTGGACACATGAGAGAAGGTTTCTGCAGAACCTAAATGTAATTGGCCTAAGTGGTACCTAGTGACGGGGCAAAGGAAGATATTTCATCCAGCCCCAGGCTCAGACATACTACAGTAACACAGGGGGAAGAATCAGCAAAAGCCCCATCCTTCCCTTCTTGGCACAGCAGAGATTGTTTTCAGCCTCAGTTTGTCATGAGATATCTACTGTTTTCTTTAAGAGAGAGAAATCTTGTAGAGATGTAACTTCATCAGCTAATTAAGCCTTCTTATATGCATATTTTTCTCTCATATAAAGAATTAGAAAATTAAAGAAGTAAGGAATCTCCGAGACAGTCTTGTCTACCTTCGTATACACAGGGATGAGTTATAACATACTGCCTTGTTCTCTCATAGGAAACATTGTCCGTATCTTTTTCCCCAAGTAGATTATAAGGTCTTTGTGGATGGTGATCATAGTTTATACAACTTCTTCTTAAGACCCATGACCATGGATTGGCTTCTTACGACCCATGACCAACCTGAATTTATATGGAAAATTTTGAGTGTGTATGTATTTATGTATTTTTTTCTCTGGAGAGAGGATCGATAAAATTTCACCAGCTTTTAAAAGGGTTCATGACTCCCCAAAAGCCCCACTTTATGTCTTTTTAAAAAGACAGGGAGACTGTACAGATGCACTAGGATCTCTGGAAGGACACTCAAAACCCTGCAGTGCCAACTCCCTCCAAGGAGAGGACCAGAGCTCTGGGTTGGGAAAGAGACCTGCTTTTCACTAGATGCTCTGTGGTGCTTTTAGAATTTTTTAAGATATACATTTATTGGGCTTCCCTGGGGGCGCAGTGGTTGAGGGTCCGCCTGCCGATGCAGGGGACACGGGTTCGTGCCCCGGTCCGGGAAGATCCCACATACCGCGAGGCGGCTGGGCCCGTGAGCCATGGCCGCTGAGCCTGCGCGTCCGGAGCCTGTGCTCCGCAACGGGAGAGGCCACAGCAGTGAGAGGCCCACGTACCAAAAAAAAAAAAAAAAAAAAGATATACATTTATTAATTTAAAACATGTAATAAAAAACAAATGCAAAGAAATAAAATAAAAGGTTAGTGTTCCTAGGTGATTGCCAGACAGTGAGGGTCGGGGTCCTCAGAGGTGGGATGGATTACTATGAGCTGTCATGGACCAAAAAGACTTCCTGGGAAAAGGGCTTACAAATTGAGCACCATGTGCCGAAGAAGAGAAAGACCAGAAGAACCAGTGGGTAATAAATAGGTCTTTAAAGGACATTCAGTCAATTAAACCAGTTTTTCTGGCAGTGAAATCTGGAAGCAAGTACATTGAACTGAAACTGGAAGAAGGTTGGGGCCAAATTGTGGACATTTATGAAGTCAAATTAAGGAATCTCTGTCATTCACGAAAACCAGTTATTAATAGCCTATAAATGGGATAGTGACGAGACCTAAGTGATAATTATAGAAAACTAATCTGATAGTGATCTACAGAGGCAGAAGGCCAGTTAGCAAGTTGTTGCAATAGAATGTGCAGGAGGTGGTAATAGGTTCTGAACTACAGGGTTAGCGTCTGAAATGTGGTGGAAATACTCAGTTCAGCTCTGCAGACAGTTACTAAGCCCGTGGTATGTGCCAGGCGCTAGGAGGAGAGGACAGACATAAGAGACACAGAAGGATGAATCAGCTAGTATATTTCATTGACTCCAAGGCACATTTAAAAAAAAATACTCAACACCTCTGAAATCAGGATGGGACCTTAATCATTGTGCATTGAATTTGGCGAAATGCAGTATTTTAAATAACCGATGAGATGGCTGTTGTTGAGAGAAGGAATTACGGATTGATAACTCAAGACTTTGGATTACTGATGGAAGGTAGTCTTTTCAGCTGAAGTGGTAAACAAGAGAGGGATATGGCTTGGGAAATAAAGTTAAGATTCTATGTTGAAAATACTGAGTTTGAAACAAAGCTAAATGATATAGAAAGACAGTTAGAAATATGGAAGGAACTAGAACCTGGGGAGAAGGTCAAAACTGGAACTGCACATTTGAAGTCTCCCACAATGAAGGGAGAGTTGGTTAAAACCTTTGAAGGAAAAAAGCAGAGAGAAGAGAACCAAGGCTGAGCCCATTTGGGGGCGGGAGAAGGAAGCAGAGCCAGCAAGGAGTCTATTCATGAGAGCTGAGGAGATGGGTTTTTTAAAAAATTAATTAATTAGGCTGCCATTGGGTCTTAGTTGAGACATGTGTGATCTTAGTTCCGCAACCAGGGATCGAACCCGAGTCCCCTGCATTGGAAGGCGGATTATTAACCACTGGACCACCAGGGAAGTCCCAAGCTGAGGAGATCTTAATTCCTCAAAGAAATTTGATAGTTACTTAGTCATCAGTACTCTTATTTCTACAGAGGAAATAAAAATGTTGACTCAGGGAAGATTTGATGGGCAGCTTCCCAAGTGGAGACTTTAACAGAACTTGTCGAAACAGAGAGTGTGATGGCTGAGAAAGTGTTTGGTTCGTCCATAAAATGTTGTGATTATTTTACAAGAGAAAACTCCATCTGTGTGACCTATATTGCATTTTCCTACATAGGTGCCAGCCTAGGAATAACCAGTGATGGGTTTTTTCAGCTGGAAGAGTTGCCTGGGTAAGCTGCTTTTCTTCCTGACCTCCGTGTTCATTCTCCCTCAGTTTCTCCCAACACTTCTACCTCCTCTTCCCAACTGTTAAATGTAGGAATTTCCAGAATTCTGTTCTACCTCTTCTCTTTTTATGACCTTGGGTCTCTCATCCATGAGTAGCCCGCAATAAATGACTCAGATCTTTCATGCTTTTGGTCAGAGGCCATTGTAAAATTTTTAGGACCAGAATCAAATGCAGGGTGGTTTTGAGAATAAACACTGAAGCCCTAAAACTGTTTTCTTTCTTCAACTTGATAGAGCATCAGTTGATAATGTGTCTAAAGTGATTCTGGTCTTCAAAGCAGCTAGTACAGAGGCATCTGGATAAATGAAGGCTCTGTCAGTCTCACAAAAATAGGTTTTCTGAAATTGGCCTTTATACATGTTTGTCCTAATAACCTTAGTAGACTTCTGTCATGGATTTAGATAACACAGAGAGAAAAAACATAATGAGGAGGATTGTTTCTCTAATTTGAAGAAGCTGCCAATTGCAGGCTTCCTTGATTAGAGGGGTCCTCCCTTCACTCATGATAAGTGATAGGGCACCTGGGAACTGGAGGAGGGACCCTGTTAGCCCAGAGTTTGGCCTTTATTTCCTTCTGAGTAGCACTCACCCTGGAGCCGTCATTGCTCAACTCTGCTGCTCTCTCGGCAGATGCTGCCAGTGCAGTGGGAAGTCTTAATCCCGCGCTTTTGCATCAAGGCCTTTCTGGAGGGTGACTAATAATCCCTGCTTGTTCCTTTACCTTAACTCACCTGGAACCACAGGTGGTTCATCAGGGACAAGAGGGCATCTTGGCAATTCCATAGCTGCTGTGAAAACGTCCTGTTACGACATTCAGACCAGGTCATCTTCTGACTTTGAGAAAAGCAAACAGGCATTTTAGATTTGCTGTCTGTGGGGCAGGGCCATGTGTTAGAGAGCAGCCTTTCTTTCCTCATGGTCTGTTTGGTTTTAGGTGTGAAGGATATGAGACATGTGAGAATATATGCAGAAATGTGGTCCTGACTCATCGTGTTTAAATGATAACAATTCAGTCTGGACTCAAAGAAGCTTCCTTCTAGATATCTGTCCATTACCTATTTTTAAACCATTTATTAAACTTGTGCTGGTAGCACTACAAGTTGAAGAGAGGAATGTATGCGTGTTATAAACAGGACTCTGGGAACATAGGAAAATGAATTAACAATTGGTATATGATTCTTGTCTTCTTTTTTTAAGACTCCTTTATCATTGTTATGTTGGTAAGTAAGTAAATAATCAAAGAAGGAACAAATTTATAGGTGAGGTAACATGTGCTCTGGGCTGTATCATCCAGCTTTTGCCCTCATTGGGCTTATGGTTGAGGGGAGGCTGGAGCGTGGAGTCTGTGGAACACTGTGGGACAAGAGGTTCTGACGGCCATAATGAGGGAAAGAGAAGTGCTCTGGGGACTCAGCAGAATATATGATTGTTTCTAGGTGGTGGAGGGCTCCCAGGTGTGGCTGCCAAAGTGTCTATGTCCTCAGGGTGAGCCACGGCCTCCCCCCTCCTCTCCTGGAGACTCTCCAAGACCAACAGGCATTGAGGGCACGAAGGAGATTGTGCTTGGTTCACAGTTTTTACCTAACTTACTGAGTTTTTCATGTACTGAAGACTGGTGTTTTAAATCAAGACTCCAGAGGCTTCCCTGGGGGCGCAGTGGTTAAGAATCCGCCTGCCAATGCAGGGGACATGGGTTGGAGCCCTGGTCTGGGAAGATCCCCCATGCTGCGGAGCAACTAAGCCCATGCACCACAACTACTGAGCCTGCGCTCTAGAGCCCGTGAGCCACAACTACTGAAGCCCATGCGCCTAGAGCCTGTGCTCTGCAACAAGAGAAGCCACCGGAATGAGAAGACCGTGTACTGCAACAAAGAGTAGCCCCCACTCACCACAACTAAAGAAAGCCTGTGCGCAGCAACAAAGACTCAACACAGCCAAAAATAAATAAATTAATTAATTTTTTAAAAAAAATCAAGACTCCAAAAGCCTGGATGTCAGCTCCCCAGCCTGAGCTTCAGCTTGTTAAGACCATGCCACTGTCTCTTCATTCCTCTGGCAGTCTCTGTATCACAATGCAGAGCTTGGGAATGAAGCCAACATGAAGTGCAAAGCTGAGCATCTTTAAGGGACCAGGTCCTGACACATCATTGGAACACTTAGATGCAGCCATACCTGAAGTCAGGACTTCTCGGTTACATGAATCAATAAATTCCTTTTTTTTTTAAACCAAAAAGAAAAAAAAAAGATTGTTTCCAGTGGTTACTTTAGTGGTACGAGGTGGACTAGAGGGGACTGTGGAAGCTGAGGGGGAAACACTGAACTCCTTGCAGATTTTTGTCTCCTCTCTGAAGAAGCCAAGACGTTTCACACGTGTTTCTCGTATATCCATTCTGCTGGGAATACTTCTCCCAACCCTTGCCAGAGCTATTCATCTTTCAGGAATCTGGAGTGTTTCTGAGCCCTCTCCCCTGCAGGAACTAAGTGTTGCCCTCTGAGCTTTAACAGACCCCTGGGCATGTTTCCCCTCAGGAATTCCTCAAGGACAGGGATCGCTACCCATTGTGTCCAGTGCAATGCTTAACAGAAGTAGGACTTACATAAGAAATGTTTGGGGAAGAGAGAGAAGATGGAGAGAGGAAAGAAGAAAGTAAGGAGCGAAGACCCAAAGAAAGGAAAAGTGATCAACATATAATAGGAGAGAGGATGGTAGAGATGGAAGAAGAGCTACTTCCTTGTTTCCAAACTAGACATTTCTCTTTTTATACACTGGGCTGTAGGATAAGAGCATCCTTACCTCTAATACATAGCCATTCAGGTTCATACCTCATCCTCCATCCAGACCATAGCTCTCTGAAGGCAGGGAGTCACAACATAGGTACCTTACTTTTAGAAGGTACTAAAGAAAGATTTCCTTTCTTCTTCCCTGATTGCTTTCTTCTTACCCAAGCATTGCACCAGTGGTAGGACCATGCTTTAGAGAACGCCAGCCCTGAAAGGGTTAGCTCCAGCTGAAGGGCACTTACTCTGTATGCTGCAGTGATTACTCTAGGACTGGGCTTAGCTTCTCCACCATGGACTCAGACCTTCACCCAAACATTTATCTAGTGTTTAAGATGCTTTTTTAGACCAGAATTTATTCAGGGCATCTAGTTTCATTGCAGATCTATGCTACAAGTTAAAATGGCTTGCTTAAATTGGCCTTTCATCATATTGCAAAGATTGAGAGAATTTAGCAATGATCAAGGGAAAATACTGAGCCAGAGGAGAATAACGGTGGTGAGGATTGTGATGCCAAAGAAAGGAACAGAAGAGATATTTGAAGCAATAATGACTGTCACTTTCCCCAAAATTAATGTCAGACACCAAACCACAGATCCAGGAAGGTCAGAGAACACTGAGTAGGATAAATGTCAAAAACTATACCTAGGCATATAATTTTCAAACCGTAGAAAATCAAAGAAAAAATTCTGGAAGAAGCCAGAAGGATGAAACACAGCTGACCTCTAAGGGGAGCAAAGATAAGAACTACAACAACTCTTCAGAAACTATGCAAACAAGAAAGTGGAACATTTAAAGTGTTGAGAGGAAAAAAACCCACCAACATAGAACTCTTTACTCTGCAAAATTATCCATCAAAATTGGCGGACAGGGCTTCCCTGGTGGCGCAGTGGTTGAGAGTCCGCCTGCCAATGCAGGGGACACGGGTTCGTGCCCTGGTCCGGGAAGATCCCACATGCCACGGAGCAGCTGGGCCCGTGAGCCATGGCCGCTGAGCCTGTGCATCCGGAGCCTGTGCTCCGCAAAGGGAGAGGCCACAACAGTGAGAGGCCCGCGTACCACAAAAAAAAAAAAAAAAAAAAAAAAAAGGCGGAGAAATAAAGACTTTCTCGGACAAGCAAAAAACAAAAATTGTGGTGCCAATTTTAGTTTTAGGTGTGAAGATCTCTGCATAAGGAATTGTCTCTAGCTTCAAAGGGTTTTTATTTCCTCTCTGAGGGAATGAAGCTAAGTAATTTTTAAAACACCTAAAAATATATTTCCGTTCTACAGAAGGATATTTTCTACTTAAAATTACTGTATTATCCTGGATTGGATCTTGGGACAGAAGAAGGAAATGAATGGAAAGACAGGTGAAATCTGAATAAAGTCTGAAGTTTAGTCAACAGTAATGTACCAGTGTCAGTTTTTTTTATTTTAGTTTTTTTTTTAGCGGTACTCGGGCCTCTCACTGTTGTGGCCTCTCCCATCGTGGAGCACAGGCTCCGGATGCGCAGGCTCAGCGGCCATGGCTCATGGGCCCAGCCGCTGCGTGGCATGTGGGATCTTCCCAGACCGGGGCACGAACCCGTGTCCCCTGCATTGGCAGGCGGACTGTCAACCACTGCGCCACCAGGGAAGCCCGCCAGTTTCAGTTTTGACAACTGTACCATGGTTTATAAGATGTTAACTTTATGTTTTTTTAATTGAAGTGTCGTTGATTTACAATGTTGTGTTAATTTCTGCTGTACAGCAAAGTGACTCAGTTATACATATATACACATTATTTTTTGTATCTTTTCTATTATGGTTTATCTCAGGACATTGAATATAGTTCCCTGTGCTATACAGTAGGACCTTGTCCATCCATTCTACATCTACTAACCCCAAACTCCCAGTCTATCCCTTCCCAAACCCCTCTGCCTTGGCAACCACAAGTCTGTTCTCTATGTGAGTCTGTTTCTGCTTCATAGATAAGTTCATTTGTGTTGTATTTTAGATTCCACATGTAAGTGATACCATATGTTATTTGTCTTTCTCTTTCTGACTTACTTCACTTAGTATAATCTCTAGTTGCATCCGTGTTGCTACAAATGGTGTTATTTCGTTCTTTTTTGTGGCTGAGTAGTATTCCGTTGTATATATGTACCATGTCTTCTTTATCCATTCGTCTGTTGATGGACACTTACGTTGATTTTATGTCTTTGGTTATTGCAAATAGTGCTGCTATGAATGTAAGATGTTAACTTTAGGAAAAACTGGGCAGGGGGTATACTATCTGTACTCTCTTTTAAACTTTTCTGTAAATCTAAAATTATTCTAAAATAAGTTTATTTAACGATCTTAACCCTCTACTCTCACGGTAGCCGCAGTGTCATCGTTGGTGCTGGTTACATTGCTGTGGAAATAGCTGGGATCCTTTCCGCCCTGGGTTCTAAGACATCACTAATCATACGGCATGATAAGGTAAATTCTATCCTTTTCCTTGATGTGAATCTTTTTAAAAATCTACAGGGAGAATTTTCTCTTATGTTGTCATTAAATACTAGGGTGCAAACATGTGGAGCTGGTTGGTCTGTTCCACAGGGAGCCGCTTTGAAGGCATCTGAATAAGGGCTTACGTCCTTCCCAGCCACCAACTGCTAGTTGATGATACTGATTTAGATTTGATCAGACTGGCTGGTGTTTCCATCATGAAGTGGTAGATAGCATGCCTTAATACAACATACATCCTTAAATATAAATATTAGTTAAATTGAGCAAACTCTCAGGTTAATTTCTTATTCTGAAAATCAATTGAATATGATCAGATAGTGTTGGATTATTAACACTCAGTCAAAAAATTTACGAAATTCTTTGCATTAAAAGGAAACGTATCAAAGATATTTGCACACCTATGTTCATCGCAGCATTATTCACAATAGGCAGGAGGCGGAAACAACCTGTGTCCACTGATGAACGGATACACAGAATGAGGAATAGCCATCCCATGGGATGTTATGCAGCTCTAAAGAGGAGGGACATTCTGACACATGCTGCAACAGGGATGAACCTTGGGGATATTATGCTAAGTGAAATAAGCTAATTACAAAAAGACAAACACTGTATGATTCCACATCTATGAGGTACCTAGAGTAGTCACACTCATAGAAACAAAAAGTAGAAATGGGGTTGCCAGGGACGGGGGGGAAAGGGAATGGGGAGTTATCGTTTAATGGATACAGAATCTCAGGTTTTTTTGTTTTTTTATTGAAGTATGGTTGATTTACAATACTGTGTTAGTTTCAGGTGGACAGCATACTTATTCAGTTATATATGTATATATTATTCTTCAGATTCTTTTCCTTTATAGGTTATCACAAAATATTGAGTGTAGTTCCCCGTGCTGTACAGTAGGTCCTTGTTGGTTATCTGTTTTATGTATAGTGGTATGTGTCTGTTAATCCCAAACTCCTAATTTATCCCTCCCCACCACCCCCAGAGTCTCAGTTTTGAAAGAGGGAAAAGTTCTGGTTGCACAACAATGTAAATACACTTAACACCGTGGAACTTCGTATTTAGAAATGGTTAAGTTGGTAAATTTTTTTTTAAATTAATTAATTTTATTTTTGGCTGCGTTGGGTCTTCATTGCTACGTGCGGGCTTTCTGTAGTTGCAGTGAGCAGGGGCTACTCTTTGTTGTGGTACGCAGGCTTCTCATTATGGTGGCTTCTCTTGTTGCAGAGCACAGGCTCTAGGCACGTGGGCTTCAGTAGCTGTGGCGCACGGGCTCAGTTGCTCCGCGGCATGTGCGATCTTCCTGGACCAGGGCTCGAACCCCTGTCCCTTGTACTGGCAGGCGGATTCTTAACCACTGCACCACCAGGGAAGCCCTAAGTGGGTAAATTTAATGGTATGTGTTTTCCACCACAATAAAAGATAATAATAATAAAAGAAGCTTATAGATCATCTCATCAACTGGAACCTCATTTTGTAGGTGAAGAAATTAAGGCCAAGTGAGGTTTCATGACTGCTAATTAATATCAAAACTGAGAGTCAACGAAATTCTGAGAAAGCTCAGGCCAATATTCTTTCTGCTAAAATTCAGCCTCCATGTTTCTCAGTACTTGATTAAGTGTTGCTTTATGTGTTTTGTTGATTAATCTCGACTGAGCACCACTAGGTTGTGACACAGTATTGGAGCTTTCAGAGACACCGTGTGGGGCAATAACAAGAGTGTTGGCCTAAGAATCTGGTCCCTAAGAATCTGGCCTTCCCCAACAAGTGTGTGACTTGGGCAAGTCATTTAATGCCTTTGGAACATTTATCAGATCCCTGACAACTCAAATGCAATGACTCAAATTCCTGAGTATTTGAGCAAATAGGGGGGCAGATGAGGGAAACCGATAATACTGGTCAGTGTGGACTCCAGAGGACTTTCTCTTTGGCTTTTAGACTTGTCCTAAAATTAACCCCCAGGAGATTTTTGTCCTGAAGAATGTTTTTCATAGGTCAGTATTATTTTGCATTGCTGGAATATGTCCAGCAAATTAGATGGCAGGAGAAAGGCAGAGGTATAGGTAGCCTGAATCTAATATATAAATAAGTAAATAAATCACATCAGTTTATCAGTAGAGTGGATAATTCCTGCATTTGGAAAATTGGCTTGTGGCAGAGAGCCACATATATCTGGGCTTCCTGCCCTCCCCCACCCCCAGTGCATTCTCCATCTTCTCCCCTTCCTGGTATAACTCCATTCTAGAGCTACTCTATGAATAAATCACGACCTCTCACCTTTACCCCACCTGTGTGTTATCCCGAAGAAATCTCTAGAGAAAGAAGGAGGAAGTCTAAGTAAAGAAAAGTTGCTAGGGACTTCCCTGGTGGCACAGTGGTTAAGAATCCGCCTGCCAATGCAGGGGACAGAGGTTTGAGCCCTGGTCCAGGAAGATCCCACATGCCGCGGAGCAGCTAAGCCCGTGTGCCGCAACTACTGAGCCTGCGCTCTAGACCCCGTGAACCACAACTACTGAGCCTGCGTGCCACAACTACTGAAGCCCGTGCGCCTGGAGCCCGTGCTCCGCAACAAAGAGAAGCCACCGCAATGAGAAGCCCGTGCACCGCAACAAAGAGTAGACTCCACTCGCTGCAACTAGAGAAAGCCCGCGCGCAGCAACGAAGACCCAATGCAGCCAAAGATAAATAAATAAATTTATTAAAATAAAAGAAAAAAGTTGCTAGACAGTAACAGCTATTTTTTTTTTTTTTTTTGCGGTACGCGGGCCTCTCACTGTTGTGGCCTCTCCCGTTGTGGAGCACAGGCTCCAGACGCGCAGGCTCAGCGGCCATGGCTCATATAGAACAACATCTAGCATTCCAGAAGAAAAACCAGTGTTTTCAACTTTGTTGGGAACCTTAATTGGAACGGAGCCCATTTTTACCAAATTTAGAACCCTAAAATACATAGTTTGAAACCTTAAACAAATACTAAGACTAGTATTAAAAAAAAATCTCTAAGGCCATGTAGTTGACTTTTCTGCCTAGAATGGGAGATTTTGTTCAAGAATCTTCCCTTAAATTGTATCAGCAGGAAAGCTGGCCCTGGAATACTGAAAGGGGAAAGAGAATTTCTGGTCCCTATTCTTATGGAAAAGAGATGAGCTTGGGAGGAGAGGAACATGGCAAAGACAGTAGAGGCGTGAAGGTTGCCTATGGATTTAACTCTAGAACAGGAGTGGGTGAAGTCAGGTGTAATGCAGACGTTGGTGGTGATGTCGGAAAACAGACTTATTAAAACTCCACTCACCAGAGAAAGACAAATATTATATGATATAACTTATATGTGGAATCTAAAAAAATGATACAAATGAACTTAGTTATAAATCAGAAATAGACCCACAGACATAGAAAACAAACTTCTGGTTACCAAAGGGGATAGCAGGGTCGGAGGGTATAAATGAGGAGTTTGGGATTAACATATACACACTACTATATATAAAATACATAAATAAGAAGGACCTACTGTATAGCAAAGGGAACTATATTCAATATCTTATAATAATCTATAATGGAAAAAAATCTGACACAGAGTGTGTGTGTGTGTGTGTGTGTATAACTGAATCACTTTGCTGTACACCCGAAACTAACACAACATTGTAAATTAACTATACTTTAATTTTTTTTATAGCAGCTTGTTTAATTTATTTATTTTGGTTAAATCTTTTTTTTTTAACATCTCTATTGGAGTATAATTGCTTTACAATGGTGTGTTAGTTTCTGCTTTATAACAAAGTGAATCAGCTATATGTATACATATATCCCCATACCCCCTCCCTCTCGCATCTCCCTCCCACCCTCCCTATCCCACCCCTCTAGGTGGTCACAAAGCACCGAGCTGATCTCCCTGTGCTACGCAGCTGCTTCCCACTAGCTAGCTATTTTACATTTGGTAGTGTATATATGTCCATGCCAATCTCTCACTTCGTCCCAGCTTACCCTTCCCTCTCCCCGTGTCCTCAAGTCCATTCTCTACGTCTGCGTCTTTATTCCTGTCCTGCCCCTGGGTTCTTCAGAACCATAATTTTTTAAAGATGACTAAAAAGAAAAAAAACTCCACTCATAGTGCAGCCGTGAATGAAGAAGGACATAAGAAGGGGGGTTGATACTGAAATTTCCCTCCCAGGTTTGTAGCATATCTTTAATAAAGTTTTATTCTTTCCCACCACCCCTTCCTCTGCTGCCTGTGTATACAGGTGCTCAGAAGTTTTGATTCAATAATCAGTTCCAACTGCACTGAGGAGCTGGAGAACGCTGGCATAGAGGTGCTGAAGTACTCGCAGGTATGACCGAGCCCAGGGCGAGCTTACGGCCCTTGGTCGTCTATCTGTTGTGAACCCCACTAGCTTTATAAACACAAACTACCCCTACCCCAGTCAGTTTATTCTTTTTTAGAGTATTACCATGTCTTTTCTTTATCCTCAGAAGCTGCATTTCACATTAATGTTTTAATGAAATCCAAGGTATAAAAGATTAGAAATCTGGAAGTTGAATTTAGTTTAGTTAGAACTAAAACTACAATTTTTGTGCTCAAAGGCCTCATTGAACATCCTTATTTTTCAGGTTTATACTTATTTATATTTATTTATTTATTTCAGGAAATATTATTATGGAATCTATTTTTTTAAAAGTCTTTATTGAATTTGTTACAATATCGCTTCTGTTTTATGTTTTGGCTTTTTGGCCGTGAGGTATGTGGGATCTTAGTTTCCCGACCAGGGATCAAACCCACACTCCCTGCACTGGAAGGTGAAGTCTTAACCACTGGACTGCCAGGGAAGTCCCATGGAATCTATTTTTGAAAGAACACCTTTGGGTTTTGTAGATGGAAACAGTGACAAATTTACTTTGTATTTTTTTTATTCTCAGGGAATCACCTACATGTCAGATTTTTCCTGGAGCATTAGCCTTGCAAAAATGACTTTCTTCCCCAAAGCTTTGCCCTTTCAGCATAGGCCATATCATAAGTAAAACAATAAATGTGAAGTTGCTTTGTAAATGCTGAAGTACTGGACTGGTGGTTAAGGTCCACATCAGAATCCCCTTGGGACTTTCACTAAACTATGTATGCCCTTCACTCTCCGGATCTGATCTTATCCTCCTCTCCCAAGTCTGGATTAAGAATGTCCAGGGAGGAGCAAGGATGGTGCAATTTTTAAAACTCTCTTAATGATGCTTCTACAGCCGTTTCCTCCCCCGATTCCAGCTGCAAATCACTGTGCTTAGATTTGTGGTTTAAAATTTTATCACAGTTTTGAAGAAGTACGCTTTAAAATACTTTTTTTTTTTTTTTTTTTTTTTTGCGGTACGTGGGCCTCTCACTGTTGCAGCCTCTCCCGTTGCGGAGCACAGGCTCCGGACGCGCAGGCTCTGCAACCATGGCTCACGGGCCCAGCCGCTCCGCGGCATGTGGGATCCTCCCGGACCGGGGCACGAACCCGTGTCCCCTGCATCGGCAGGCGGACTCTCAACCATTGTGCCACCAGGGAAGCCCAAATACTTTGTTTTTAAGCTGAAGCATTAGTGTCTTGATATGAGTTGACATTTCTGGCTGCTGGTTGATTTGGGGGCCACCTAGGGTATCATCTTGGTTCCAGAGAGTTCCAGTGTTGGTGGCTTTTGGGCAAAACTAAATGTGTCAGCATGTAAGACTCATATGTAGGATTCAGTGGAGAGTTTTTAAATGTTAAGAATTCTAGTTTCCTCTTTATTTGCTTTCCTTCCCATCCCCACACCCCCCGTTAACAAACTGTATCTCCCAATAGGTCAAGGAAGTTAAAAAAACGTCTTCAGGCCTGGAACTCTGCATGGTCACTTCAGTTCCTGGTAGGAAACCCACCTTGACCACCATTCCAGATGTTGACTGTCTACTCTGGGCCATTGGACGGGACCCAAACTCCAGGGGCCTGAATTTAAACAAACTGGTAAGCTGACCTAGTCTGCCTACGATGTTCTATTTTTTTTCCTCCAGTTTTATTGAGAAATAACTGACATACATCACTGCATAAGTTTAGGACATACAGCACCATGGTTTGATTTACATACATTGTGAAATGATCACCACAAGAGGATCAGCTAACATCCATCTTCTCATGTAGATACAATAAAAGTAGAAAAGAAAAAAGGAAAAAATTTTCTCTGTGTGTTGAGAACTCAGGGTTTACTCTCCTAACAGCAGTGTTATCTGTAGTCACCATGTTGGACGTTATATCCCTGGTATTGTATTTATTTATATTGTAACTGGAAGTTTGTACCTTTTGACCACTTTCCTTGCCTAAAACCTTCTTGAATCGGTCAGTAGTCCTGTGATTTCCCCTGATCCAACCCCAGACCCCCCAAAACTTGAGTGGGTTCTGTTGGATTCTTTTCTGTTTATTCCATGTGTCCAGTTTGTCATTAAATCCCATTGCTTCTGCCTTTGGAATGGAAATAAAGGGTTTTTTCCCCCTTTCTGGTGTCATCACCCTAGATCAGGTCATCGTCTCGCCATTTCCTGGCTAGCCTTCTCCCTACAAATTTCTTTTTTACTATGATACCTGTCTCTTTAAAGCCCTATAATGATTTCTTCTTGTCTGCAGCTCTAATCCTAATGGATGGCTGTGTGACTCCTCACGGACATTGTGGCACTCGGGGATGGGTACAGATGTGAAGCTCATCTACCAGTGCTATAGTTAGCATTCTTATTCGTTCTTTTAAATTTTGAAGGACAGTCAAGTATAGTAGCCTGGGGTGTGGGTCAAGTATTTGTTGATAAATGGGTGGTCTCATAACTAGTAAGTGGCCGAGCTGGGACTTGAACCCAGATCTCCCAGCTCCAAAGGTTTTACTCTTAACCACTACACTACCTACTCCCTATGCCTGCTGGCCTTCTACTTCTCACGTGGGAGTGTATACACCGGGGATCTGCAAAGCCACAGGATAAGCATGACACATATTCTTGGGGCAAAAATTTGACTCAATGTATAGGGAGAAATTTTGGTTAAAGGAAACATTGATATCTTTTAGAGTAGAATACAAATTTTGCTTGGATTTTTAAAGATAAAACTGTGAACTTCAAAGAAGTCTACTTTTGATGACCGCTTCAGGCTGTGCCTGTCTAAAGTATGAGTTAGCATACTTCAGGAGGAGCACTTCCAAGGAATTGAAAATCACTGTCTTAGGTGGACTCCACAGGGATGCCAAGTACCATGTCTGATAGTTGAGTGATTCCTTTTCAGGTTTGCCTGGCCAGCTGAATCGTACAATGCAAAGACAAATCCTGTTAAAACTCCTCAAAACTGAGTTAAATATTTACCTTTTAAATTAAGCCAAAGATATGAAACCTGCCAGCTTGCTGTTTTTCATCTTGTGGTTGAGTCTTGTGGTTTCTTGGAGATTCAGGCTGAAGAGGTGCCTGAAGTGAGGCGGATCCAGAGATGTGAGCTGCTGTTTTTCTGTAGATGGGCCAAATACTTACATGTTGTCCCTTTACAATTTTAGGGCATTCAAACTGATGACAAAGGTCATATCCTAGTAGATGAATTCCAGAATACGAATGTAAAAGGTGTCTACGCAGTTGGGGATGTGTGTGGAAAAGCTCTTCTTACTCCAGGTAATGTTTCTTCTTTTGGGGGCTAAGGGAGGCTCTGTGTATTATATAAAACTGTTCAGGACTTCACTGGTGGCGCAGTGGTTGAGAGTCCGCCTGCTGATGCAGGGGACACGGGTTCGTGCCCTGGTCCGGGAAGATCCCACATGCCACGGGGCGGCTGTGAGAGGCCCACGTACCGCAGAAAACCCAAAAAACTGTTCAGCTCTTCATAGTCAAATCAGCTCAAGCAGAGTTAAAAGGCTGAGTGTCTTCATGTCATCAAAATGGTAAAATGTGTTGAGATAGATGTTGGTTGGGAACCTGACATGTTATGAGTAATATTCATTTTTTCCTTTATAAATGCTTTGAATAGTATTTATTTTTCTTTAAAAGATTTTAAAAATGCTTGGTGAAGACTGAAATTTTTATACAGATGATACAGTCATCTTCTGAAGAATGCTGTAAATTAGAATCCGAGTAGTGTTGGTGACAGTGGAAGGAAGTGGTATTTTTTTTTTTTTTTTTTTTTTTTTGCGGTATGCGGGTCTCTCACCGTTGCGGCCTCTCCTGTTGCAGAGCACAGGCTCCGGACACGCAAGCTCAGCGGCCATGGCTCATGGGCCCAGCCGCTTTGCGGTACGTGGGATCTTCCCGGACCGGGGCACGAACTCATGTCCTCTAGCATCGGCAGGCAGACTCTCAACCACTGCGCCACTAGGGAAGCCCAGAAGTGGTATTCTTATATGACTGTTTAGTCTTGATACAACCTGATCCCCATCCTCAGAATCCCATACTTCAGCCTACTTCATGAGTTAACTGGTGTCATTTCAAGCTCTTTGTCCTGCTTCTGCTGGTGGTATCCATCTATCTGCTTTCACCTGTACCCCTCCGGGGCCTCACCATCCTTTCCAAAATGGCCCGGGTCTTACTCAGAATGGAAACACACACCCAAAACTTTTTAGCTCTTTTAGGAAGCTCTCTCCACAAAAGCAAACTAACAAGCAAAGTTTCAGAACCTTCATAACATAATCTAACAGCTGAAAATTTTGTCGAGGTGAAAAAAATTTCTTATGTATCCTACTGATACCTTATTTTGGAAAAAAATTATCAATTTGAAGTCTAAAATTAATAACTGATGCTTTTACTGAACTCAGGTCGTTTTTTTTTTTTGACCATTAGGAATAAAAACAGGCAAAGGAGGATAAACTTTAAAAAAAATCAATAAGAAATAAAAATAATTTTAAAAAGAAACAAAATATTCCTGTGAAATGACTGTGGTTATAAAGTAGAATTGAGGATGCTCGAAACTAATGTAGTTTGCTCCATAAATATATCAAAAAGCTAATGTCTGCATTAAGAGGTGACTTGCCAGATGGTTGGGAACTTGTAAATGTGTCTTTTGTTTTTTTTGTTTTTTTTTGGTCATAATAGAATGTACAGAATTCACATAAGCCAATAGTTTTGAATTGTTAACTAAGGTATTGATAGGTCTTTTATTATATGGAACTAGATATTGTAATGAGCATTGACAGAAGACTTTGTCAGAACTTTGTATGTTAAGCCAGATGGATAAACGGTTAGTAGAATAATCCTGCTATGTTAAGATGAACAATAAGCTAAACACTGATTTAAAAATATCTTTGTAGTTGCGATTGCTGCTGGCCGAAAACTTGCCCATAGACTTTTTGAATGCAAAGAAGATTCCAAGTTAGACTATGACAACATCCCTACGGTGGTCTTCAGCCACCCCCCTATTGGGACAGTGGGACTCACAGAAGGTAGGTGTTTAAAAATAAAGGTCATTTATGGTTTCTTCCCTTCCTCTGCTAATGTTAAACTAGGTGTGTGTCAGCTGACTAAATCTATCTTAGCCCCCGAGTTATATTTCTTTTTAGCTACTAACTTCTCATCACAGGTCCAGTTTCCTCCCCAGCTACTAGTACTTTGAGAGTATAATTCCTTTCCCCACTCCACCCTATCTGTTTGATTTTTTAAGCTTTTTTACTTGAACTAATTTCAAATTTAATGAAGAGTTGCAAAAATACTACAGAAGACTCCTGTCTACTGGTAACACTTTTGCTGTATCATTTTCTCTCTATACACATGCACACACACTTCAGTATCTGTTTCCTAAGAACAAGGCTGTTCCCTTACAGAAGCATAGCTTCAAATGAGAATATTTAAGTGGATACAATATTATCTAAACTTTAGACCTTATTCAAAGTTTGCCTGTTATCTCAGATAATTTCATTTTCAACATTTTTCCCTTCAAGTCCAGGGTTCATTCCAGGATAATGTAGTATATTTAGTTTTGATACCTCTTTGGTCTCCTTTAGTCAAGAGAAAGGATTCCTCAGCCTGTCTTTTGTCTTTCATGACACTGACATTTATATTGTAGATTGTCCCTCATTGTGGGTTTTTTTTTTTGTTTTTTTTTTTGTGGGTTTTTTTTTTTTTTAATATATTTTATGAATTCATTTTTGGCTGCGCTGGGTCTTTGTTGCTGTGCACAGGCTTTCTCTAGTTGCGGCGAGCAGGGGCTGCTCTTCGTTGCGGTACACAGGCTTCTCATTACAGAGCATGGTCTCTAAGTGCACAGGCTCAGTAGTTGTGGCTCGTGGGCTCTAGAGCGCAGGCTCAGTAGTTGTGGTGCACGGGCTTAGTTGCTCTGCGGCATGTGGGATCTTTCTGGACCGGGGCTCGAACCCGTGTCCCCTGCATTGGCAGGCGGATTATTAACCAGTGCACCACCAGGGAAGCCCCAGCTCATTGTGGTTTTGTTTGATATTTCCTTGTACTTTGATTCAGGTTATGTATTTCTGGCCATCTCTCTGATAGCTCAGTGGAATTGTTTAAGTTTCTGATAGATGCTTTTTCCCCCCCCTGTGCATTATAGATGAGGCCATTTATAAATATGGAAAAGAAAATGTGAAGATTTATTCCACCACCTTTACCCCAATGTATCATGCAGTTACCAAAAGGAAAACAAAATGTGTGATGAAAATGGTTTGTGCCAACAAAGAGGAAAAGGTATGGGAAAAATCCAGTAAGCTCAAGACTGTCTTCAAGGTTGGCAGGGATGGGGTATTTTGGTGAGGTGGGAAGGAAAGACCAGGTAAAGCTTTCTCTGATTCAACTGGCACAGTCCCACCTTTATCTGTCTCTCTCTCTCTCTCTATTGCGGTTCTTCATAATATTTCACATAGAAAGAAGGTTCCACTACTTTAAAAACATAAGTGGAGGGGGGGAAATTCCCTGACAGTCCAATGGTTAGGACTTGGCACTTTCACTGCTGTGGCTCAGGTTCAATCCCTGGTCAAGGAACTAAGATCCTGCAAGCCACACGGTGTGGCCAAAAAAAGCACGTAAAATATAAAGGGGAGAGGTCGGGATTGTCATTGACCAGTAGGCCAGAATAGATAGGCAGCTCAGAAATATTGGTAAGTGTAAGAATTTAATGTAAAAAATTTAGACTTAACATATTAACATAACCAATCAGTGAGGAAGAAGTTTATTTAGTAAAATGTTCTGAGATAATCAGTTATCTATTTTTGCTTTAACTTTCTGAGGAACTGCCAAAGTGTTTTCCAAAGTGGCTGTGTCATTTTATGTTCCCTTCAGCGACGTGCGAGGGTTCCAGTTCTTCCTCACCTTCGTCAACACTTGTTACTGTCTTTTTTTATTGTAGCCATCCTACTGGGTGCAAAGTGGTATCTCATTGTGATTTGAGTTTGAATTTGAACAGTTTTTTTTTTTTTTTTTTAATAATTTTTGAAATAGGTGTTGTTTTGATATTAGGTCAGCCTCTTGGGCTTTTCTATAAATTGAATTAAATATTAAAGTGGAACTTAGCAATATGCCTTGGGAACATGGCTTTGTGAGGAACAGTAATTTAACTGAAGATTCAGGTATGGTTTCCAACTTTTCTTATTAAAAAAGAACATAGTCTGTATCTAAATCAGTGGCCCTTACACCGAAAGCCACAAGATGGTCCCTGGCTTCTGGCTTATAAAAATCAACATCACTGACAGTTGACAGAAGCAGAGAATCAGTGCAAAGAGAAGAAAGTAAGTGGTTTGGCAGGAAGATAAAGGTTGCTGTTTCTTGCCCTGAATGTTCCTCAGTAGCCTGAGATTTCCAGTTGTTGAATCAGCAAGGTCCTTACTTATCTCTTCATATCAGTTATTTCTTTATGCCATTTATCATTCATTCATTTGGTAAACATCACCTGACAATCAACTGAAGAGTAAGAACTGGGATACCGTATGGAGAGAAATAACATAAGGCTCCTGCTATCACCAGAAGCTCTTTGTAAATTCAATTTAGATCACAATATCTAAAAATTTGGCTGACTGTATATACAGTACATGATTTGGGATTTCTTTGTCTTATTTTGAGATACACTTTTTTTTTAATTGTAAAGAAACGTATAACATTAAGTTTGCATCAATCATTTTTACGTGTAGTGTTCATTAATATTAAGGATATCCTTGATTTGTTTTTAAGCAACGTATTTTTGTGGCTAAGTTTTATATTCTCTAACTTTGCTTTTCAGTTGTCTACTGACCCCAAAAGTATTTGCTGGAGGTGAATATTAACTAGTCATTTTAAAATATATTTAGAAACCTGACTGAAAAATGTGATTTGAAACAAATGCCTCTTGCTGGTCATTTGTCCAGGCAGCCAGCACGTATGGGCTGAGTGCCTCTAAGGGCTGTCTTTGTGCTCGGCCAGGAGGGTAGAGTGAGGAGCAGAAGTGCGCAGGGTCCCCTCCATCTAGAGATTAACATCTCCTGGGAAAGATGGACTGTAATTGTCCAGTCCCCAGATGAATACAACTTTGCAGTTGTGATAGAACCATGATGGAGAAATATTGGGACTGAGAGCTCACATGATGGACAATTTAACTTGGTCAGGAAGGCAGGTGTAGCTATCTGAAGAATGAATGGGCTTTAACACTTAAAAGAGGGGAGGAAAGAGTGTCCAGACAGAGGGAACAGCCTGTGCAAAGGGGAGAGCATGGCGAATACTCAGGACAGGAGGAAAGCTGGTGAGTCCAGAGTGGGGAGAGCTGAGTGAGGTAGGCAGGGGAGGGACGTCAGGGCTGCGCGGGCCATGTAGGCTGTGTTATGCTATATTGGAATTAGAGATGTAAGTTTTTTTAGAGGTTTTTAAATATCAGGTATCTCTCATGACTAATAAAAAATTTATTAGTGTACCTGATAAAAAAAATTGTGTGTGAGTGTGTGTGTGTGTGTGTGTGTGTGTGTTTGTGTGTGCGTGTACCTAGAAGGAGATTCATTACAAGGAGCTAACTCATACAATTATGGAGATAAAAATTTTTACTTGAAGGATTTTTGTCTTTTCTGTCGCAGGTGGTTGGGATCCACATGCAGGGAATTGGATGTGATGAAATGCTGCAGGGTTTTGCGGTCGCAGTAAAAATGGGAGCAACAAAATCCGACTTTGATAACACTGTTGCCATTCATCCTACCTCTTCGGAAGAACTGGTCACCCTTCGTTGAGAACCCAGAGACTCGTATGGCCAGCAGCTGGACCACTAGACCTTCAGAAAGGAGCCAAATCATCACGTTTCCTTACCATTCCCATTGTATGTATTTCTTTATTGTAATCAGGATCTTCCAGTAGTGGAAATTTTCAGTAAACTTATTTATGTAATTAGAAATCTGTTTTGTTATCCAGGATTGATTTTCATTTGATTACATCTCTCGATAATTACTATTTGTTTTATTAATAGCTCTGTGCTAGCTGTTTTTTGTTTTGTTTTAGCCTCATCCTAAGTATAAAACCACATGAAGTACAGTGAAATTAATGTACTTGAATGAATATCACTTGCTAATTTTTATAGAGGAAGATGACAGCTGCTCTTCACATTTAAATAATGCAAGTACAGAGTCTTTTTTTTTTTTTTGAAGCCAGTACTGCGCTCTGCATGTTACAAAGCTGCTGCAAGGATGTGAGTTTTCTCTAAAAGCATGTAACTTGAGAGGCCTGCCTCCTGTATTTTATTCTTTCTTTTGTTCTAAATGATTAAAAATGGTCTGTGTTACTTTTATGAGATGAAGTTCATCAGATTTGGGAAAGATTTGAGGAGGCTGGTTGCACAAGTGAGAGGGACATTTTAGAAGTGATCCGTGTTTTCAGATGTACTTCAAAAGTCCTTTCCTCTGCTAAGAGTTCATAGTTCGGTGAATGATTTCAGTTTTTGTATGTATTCTTGTCATTTTATTTTTTGAAAACTATTTCCAAAAATCTGAAAATAAAATTACAGTCTTTTCTTCTTATAAAATTTGTTATGAGTTTATGGGTAACAGTTCATTTTCTAAGAATATTTCACATTGAAGGGTCAGATGCCAATAGTGAGCTACCCTAAGTCGGCTTAAGACCTTATGGGGGAGAAAAGAGATTTCACTTTTATAAATAAAGACCAGAGGTATAAAAGAAACATTTAGCAAATTTAATGGTTGAGTTGGAAGCACAGTCTAGAAATCATATAGGTTTTCATTTTAATTTTTATTTATTTATTTATTTTTTTGCAGTACGCGGGTCTCTCACTGCTGTGGCCTCTCCCGTTGCGGAGCACAGGCTCCGGACGCGCAGACTCAGTGGCCATGGCTCACGGGCCCAGCTGCTCCGCGGCATGTGGGATCTTCCCGGACCAGGGCATGAACCCGTGTCCCCTGCATGGGCAGGTGGACTCTCAACCACTGCGCCACCAGGGAAGCCCAAGTTTTTAGCATTTTATTTCCATTAGCCTTTACCAGCTACATAAGCTGGTTAAATTTTTCCATGGCTTTCAGCAGTGACTTAATGCTACTGACCTCTGTCATTAAGCTTTTACTGAATGTCTTTCTGGTTAGCCATGGCTAGGCTGCTGCACTGACAAATTAAGTAAGTCCAGTTTCAAAGAAAGAAAAATACCACTGGTAACCAGGTAATGTAAATGTTGCAGCAAGCAAACAGGGTCTAAAAACCCGGACGTAGACTGACATGACACTGCCCCCTCTCCTCCACCAGCCTAAAAGGTAGTGGACCATGGTCCTGAGCTCCACTGACCTGGTGGGTTTCTCACTCTGCACAGGGCCCAAGCTTTGGGTGTGATTCCAGAAGGAAAAAGGAGAGGCCCCAGCGGTCATGTGTACTCTCACACCATGTGTTTTTTTTCAAGTTATTTTATTTTATTTTATTTATATACTTATTTTTGGCTGCATTGGGTCTTCGTTGCAGCACACGGGCTGTCTCTAGTTGCAGTGAGAGGGGGCTGCTCTTCGTTGCGGTGCACGGGCTTCTCACTGTGGTGGCTTCTCTTGTTGTGGAGCACAGGCTCCAGGCACGTGGACTTCAGTCGTTGTGGCACGCGGGCTCAGTAGTTGTGGCTCACGGGCTCTAGAGTGCAGGCTCAGTAGTTGTGGCGCACGGGCTTAGTTGCTCCGCGGCATGTGGAATCTTCCCGGACCAGGGCTCGAACCCGTGTCCCCTGCATTAGCAGGCAGACTCTTAACCACTGCACCACCAGGGAAGTCCACACCATGTGTTTTTTATCTCAGGAACCCTCTGCGCTGCTTTTTTTCTGGTTCTGGAGTAAACCAACCTGGAAGTAACCTTTTCCAAGGGTGGGTCTTCGTTCTCATCAGTTCTCGGCTCAGTCCAGCCCGCGAGCTGATCTGACCCTTTGCCGCCTCCGTTCCACAAGGCACTGGGGAAGGTACAGGTACACAAGGCAGCACATTGTAGGTGCTCAGCAGATGTTTATCGGAGGAAAGGCATGGTACTTGCTTTCTTTGAATAACCATATAATCTAGAATAGGAGAAAAAATTCTACACAACGAACTGCAGTTCAAAGCAGTGCATTAAGCACGGGGTGACCTTGTGATTTATTGACTAGGATGGGACACTTTGGGGAGTGAGGGGGCCACCGTTAATTAATTGGGACAGTAGACACAGATTTGTACTGTTGGAGGAAAATGGGACAGTGCCACCCTAGGGAGGCATTGGAGAGGTGGAAGTATACAAGTTCAGAGAAGGCAGAAAGTACCATTTTGCTGGGAGAACTGAAGAAGGCTATGAGAAGGAAAGAGGTCAGGTAAGATCTGGAATTTGGGGGTTGTGCAGGAGGTCAGAGCGTGGGGCAGGCACAGTGGGGCAGACGTGGGCCACGTATCCGTGGGGAATGATAGAGCTCAACTTGGTTGGAGCGCAGGAGAATGTGATAGCCTTGTATGGAGTGTTCTTCCCCACTTGTGAGCCTCATGATCTGGTTATATATTGCCACATAACAAACTACCTGGAAACTTAGTGGCTTAAAATAGCAATCATCATATCTCATGATTTTGTGGGTCAGAAATTGGAGCAGGACTGAGCTTGCAAGGATGATTCTTCTGTTGATGTTGATAAAAATCACTTGGTGGTAGTCAACTGGAGGATGGGCTGGTCTAGAGAGTCTAAAACCGTCACCCACGTGTCAGGCACTTGGGCAAGGATGACTGCCTGGAAGGCTGGCCTCAGCTGGGACTGTCAACCAGAGTTGCCCACGTGTGGCCTCTCCAGCATGGTCGTCTCCGAGTTAATGGACTTACGTGGAAGCTCAGGGCTCCCAGAGATTGTTCCGTGCTTCCTAGGCAACCGCTGCAAGCTTTATGACCTAACCTTGGAAGTTCTAGAATGTCACTAATGCTAAGTGTTATCAATTAAGCAAGTCACAAAGGATTTAAGAGGGAGTGAATTGGACTTCAGCTCTCAGTGGGAGGAGGGGTCAATTTGTGGTCACCTTTAATCACACACACTAACAGCAATCTACTCATTTTACAGGGCTTGACTAAAACCACCTTTGCGAAGACTTTTCTTTTGTGGTCTTATGCATGTATTATGTGTTCCCATAACACCTTGTCACATATGAGGTCTACACTCTGTGTTCATCTTGTGTATGTTACTTTCTACTTAGTGTCAATCATTTCTGTATTCTCTATTTCAGTTTCATAATATTCCTGGTATATCATACAGTAACTTTGGCTGCAAGAGGACAAAGGTTTGTTATTGTGTGATTTTTGACACTAGGATCTATAGTATAAAAAAGAGCCAACATTTTAATCCTTAACCTTTTTGAAAAATGGGTAGGCAGGATTTTCAGGTCTTCATCAAACTCTGCATGAATCTTTCCGTGAATCTGACCTCCTGGATATAAATGCAGAGCTGTAAGAGGTGGATATAGAAGATTTCCATTGTGCCCTACTCTAAGAAATACTATTTTATTGCCATTACCATTGATACAATAATTTAGCATGTTGATTCATCAATCAAGACCACAGTCAACATTTTAAAGGTAAGAATAATTGTATACAGTCATTTCTGGGTTTTATATAGTGTATTTTAAGTGCTATTTAATGTGTTAGGAGCAGTTTCAAAAAATAAAAAGTGGTGGATGGTAGAGCTGGGGTTAAATCTAGATTTTACATAAAATTTTTATGCAAAAAATTCCCCTTTAAAGTTCTTTCTCTGTAAGTTGTGTAAGTAGACATTTGTCCTTTTTGCCTGTTCAACCTCAAGACTCCATAAGTTTGGGGAATGCCAACCTTGTGAGCCTTGGAGACAAAGCCCAACTCCCCACATAGAACCCCAAAATGCTAGGTGCGTGACTTCTCAGGCTCCCTTGCAGCTAGGGAGGAGGCATATGACATAGGCTTGGCCAATCAGATGCACCCATTCCTGACTATTCAGAAACCAGTGATGCAAAGAAACAGGTATAGGAGAATCCATTCTAGTGGCAAGTGATGGCAGTTGTGGCAATAATATCAAGGGGCAGCCTGGCGGCGGTCCCAGTGCCTGCCATGTTGGTTTCTAGCTACAATGATTACAACACCATGACAGCAATGCTGACCTCACTGGCCCATTTGAGAGTCATGGTTTTGGCCACTGTGTCTCTGGCTGCCTAACTTCTGAACCTGGGTCACCAGCCCTCCCAAAATTCTGTGAGGTAACGTACATAGTATACCATTCCTTTGACTTAAATTAGCCCATGTCAATTTTCAGTGGTTCTCTAAGAACTGTGACTGATACAGTTTTATTTTCTTAAATTACAAGAAAGCTTATCCACCTATTACAGCGCTTGTGCATTGCCATTAAGTATGTGTCCATGTACCTGTCCTTTGCTCCTTTCAAAGCCAGGGAGCACGCCCTACACATCTTTGTACTGTGTGTTCCTCCTGTTTACTGCAGTGCCCAGTACTGTTGAATTGAATGACTGGGAGTAGTGGAAGATGACACTAGAAAATTAGGTTGTGATGTTTGGAGAGGACCTTGATAAATGGATGAAAAGATTAGCAATGAGGAATTATTGAAGACTGTGAAAGGAGGAAATGCCATCAAAGTGGGATTGGAAGTTGAAGGTGGAAATAGCAAGAAAGTAGAGACTTGGGTGGGGATGAGCAGTGAGGCTGTGACTGTCTTTGTGTGAGTTCATAAAGGGCCTGGACTAGGGTGGTGGTAGTGGGAATGGAAAGGAACACGTGCAAGAAAATTTGCAATAGAAGAATCTGCAGAATTTGTGAACTGATTTGAGTCTGGGGCTTGAGGGAAAGGGAAGAGTCAAAACTAGCCCTGACCTTTCCAGCATGAGAGCTGGGAGAAGGATGATACCATTAATAGAAAGACCATTAATAAAATACCAAGACAGACAGAAACTGGTTGAAAGGGAGCGGGTGCTAAGTTTTAGACATGTTGAGTTTGTGGTCTCAGTAGGGATCTGGAAATAAAAAAGCTGGAATTTGGGAGAAAAGTCAGGACTAGGGAGACAGATTTGTGAATTACACGCCTGGAGGTCATAGTTAAAGCCACAAGTATATCCATGACCCTTAAGACAAGGAGTGTGAAGAGAGAGAAGAGGCCAGAGCATCAATAATGCCCACATTTAAGGGATGGATAAAGGGCGAAGGCCTCGGAGGAAAGGGACAGAATAGAAGTAAAGTCGTGGGGAAGGAGCTCCAGGAAGAGAGAGAAAAGGGTCTTAGGCCACTGAGCCTAAAGGCAGAAGAAAGTTCACAGCAGTGTCAGTGTTCTTCAGCCAAGGGCCACAGGAATCTCTGTCTTTGAACAAGGTGGGTTATTACTTGGTGGTGGTGAGGAGTGACATAGAGGGTTATGGGGCGTGTTAGTAAGAGTTCTTTCTGACAGAACCTATTATAGGATATGGGCTTTCACTGGGTATCTTTGGGGAGGGTCTCAGGAAGCAGAGGTTGGCTGTAGACTGATAGCAGAAAGCGGGGGGCAATTCTATGACTGGGTATTGCAGTGGGGCGGCAGCTCCCCTAACCCCCATTACTAATAATTGGTAAAGAAGCAGCATTAACTCATTCAGTAAGAGAGGGGAGGTTTGGTATTTTGTGCTGCACAGCGACCTTGTCTAAATCTATGAGATTTTTGTCCAACAGGAGAACGATATGGTTCAGCTGTGAGCCTCAGATCCATTCTCAGACATCAGGGCTGTTCTTTTCTTTCCCAGGAGGTTATTGGGGACTTTTGAGATTCCAATTTTAGTAGATTTGTAGGGAGAAAGAGCAAAATAAAAGTGGCTAAAAGGAGATTCCATGGTTGAGAAAGCAGCAACTTCAAACTACTCAGTCATTCAAAAGAATTCATTTTCTGCCTATTAAGGCCCATCTCTGAAGATAAGAAGATTGCTAGGGAGGGCTGGGTGAAACTATTTGAAGATGAAAAAAAAATCTGCGTATTTTTCCTGAGGGGATGGAGCCAGTAACCAAGGAGGGAGGGGAATTGATGCTGACACAAGAGGTGATAATGGAAGGAATAGACTCTTTCACAACAAACCACAACAAACACTGAACATTTTTTAATGCCTCTTTTATTTTTTGGCTACACCATGCCGGCTTGTGGGATCCTCGTTCCCTGACCAGGGATCAAGCCTGGGCCCTCGGCACAGTGGAAGCATGGAGTCCCAACACCTGGACCGCCAGGAAATCCTCTTTTAATGCTTTTTAAGATGTCTTTTTTTTTTTTTTCATTTTGTGTGGGCAAAAAGATCTGTTTGCTTCAAGATTAGGGATAATGATGTGTTTATCCTTATTAATGCCATGCCAACCTCCGAGATAGATCCATGGTTCCTCAGATAGACAACCCCAAACTTGAACACTGGCCCCAATCTACCTTTCCAGCCTTATGTCCCATCTCAGACTCCACATTCCAGCCAGACTGGCAGGACAACTCTTCCATCCTAGCCAACACCTTCTGTCTGGTAAAGATAATGTATTTGCCAGTTCCAGCACCATCTCCTCTCATGGCCTCTTCTGGGTCTTTGCCTGTGCTATCCTGCACTTCCCTTCCATAGCACTGACTCCTGTCTCCCGGCCAAAGCACATTCTCTGACCTCTTTCCAAAGCACATTCTCTGACCTCTTTCCAAAGCACTTTTCTTTTTTTCTTTTGGCCTGGCCTCGGCTTGTGGGATCTTAGTTCCCCGACCAGGAATTGAACCTGGGCCCCAGTAGTGAAACCACTGGTCCTAACCACTGGACCACCAGGGAATTCCACGAAGCATTTTGATTATACCTTCTAGAGGACTTTTCACAGCCTGACTTGCACTCAAGATCTTTGTTAAACTCTTCGAAGACAGAAAGCATGTTTTTTTCACTCTAGTATTTGTTTATTCCTCCTCACACTCAAACATCACAGATGATAAACGTTTATTTGTGGGATCAAAGTACACCGGAGACAAGTGAATCAAATTATCCCAAAACATTAAACTTCTCCCTGTTGATAAAGTTAACACTTTTTGACAGGTCTATCTATCATCTGTCTATCTAGAGATTTCTCCAGTATACTGGTATCCAGTATATAGTATATACTATACATAGAAATAGAGATGTATCTATATAGAACTCTCTCTCTTTCTGTATATATATCCTATAAATTAATGAGAAGCTGTTCATTTAAAGTAGGCAAAAGAAATGATCAGACCATTCACATAAATGAAAACTGAATGGCTGGTATATGAGAAAATGTTCAACTTCTCTAGTAATCAGGCAAATAAAAATGGGTATAGATGCCCATTAGGTTTAAAAAATATATGTCTGATGATATATTCTTCTACATACATGGGCGCAGACCGTGGTGATTATCTGCTCAGTAATTACTCCCCTTCTTAGTTCTGTTGGCAAAACCTCAATTTTGTTCTAAATTTCACTTTGCTTATTCATGCACTCAAAAAAGGCTACTCCCTTCCCACCCACAGAAAAATGAATCATGTTTGCCTGAGGTTGTCAGTGGTTTCTTTCCCTTTAATAGTGATTGGTTTAGACAAAGGCATGAATCAATAACTTCATCCCGGCCAAGAGCTACCCAGGAGGAAGTCTGTTTGTGTGTCGAGGTAGGGGATCAGAGCTCTGGTAGAGGTTTTCTTTATCCATTAAAAGTGATACAGGGGGGCTTCCCTGGTGGCGCAGTGGTTGAGAGTCCGCCTGCCGATGCAGGGGACGCGGGTTCGTGCCCCGGTTCAGGAAGATCCCACATGCCGCGGAGCGGCTGGGCCCGTGAGCCATGGCCGCTGAGCCTGCGCGTCCGGAGCCTGTGCTCCGCAACTGGAGAGGCCACAACAGTGAGAGGCCTGCGTACCGCAAAAAAAAAAAAAAAAAAAAAGTTGTCTAGGCATTCTGTCAGTTCTCAGGCATTCATCCCGACCACATTATGGAAACTGCCCTTGTGAAGGTCACCAATGACTATATGATACGAAACCTAATGGTTAATTCTCGAGTCTCATCTAGCACGTCCTCCCACCAGTATTTGACATTTGGTCAACATTTCCTTCTTGAAATATTTCTTCACTTGTCTTCTGGGACACCCACTCTTTCTTGGTTCTCTTTCTCTTCACTGCCCCCTTCTCAGCATCCTTGGTGGTCTTCCTTCGTGGGTCCTAGCGCTCAATCCTTGGCCTTCTTTTCTTCTCTATCTTCATTCACTCCCTAGATGAGCTGATCCAGTTCCATGGCTTTAAGTACCGTCTCTAAACTAACTCCTATAGCCAACTGCCTACCCAACAGCTCCATCTAGGTAGCTAATAGGCATTGTCAACTTAATGTGGTCAAATGAACTCACTTCCTCCTCCAAACCTTCTTTCCCGGTGCTTGCCATCTCAGTACATGGATCACCGCTCACTCAGTTACTCAAAATAAAGATTTGTAGTCATCCTTGACTTCATTCTTTAAGTGAAAGTTTTTCTGATGGCTTATAATGAAGGCGCTGCCAGGCAAGGGGTTATTGGGACAACTCACTTTCATACTATGGACCCTAATTGAGAAAAGGATGGTGTTAAAGTAGAGAGAGACTAACTATAGATGTTGTGTGGGGAGATCAGTTGACTACTTAGGAAGAGTTTTGATGAAGTCAGTAGGACATAGGTTGGTATTTAGCTTTATGGGAGCAAAAGCTAAAAAGTTTCAGTGCATTCACACTCTGTCAGGCTAGGGATGAACTCAGTGGCTTTCAGCCATGAAGTTTATTTCTCATACATGCTACATGTCTATTGTGGATGGGCCATAGCTCTGCTCCATGTCGTCTTCACTCCAGGATTGGGTTGACAAAGTGCCCCAATCTGGAATATGGCAGGGGAAAAGCAAGACGGTGAATCACAAGCTAGCTCTTAAATTAAAGCTTCTCCTTAGATGTTACACATGTCCATGAGCCAAAGCAAGTCATATGCCACGCCTATGTTTAGCAGGGCGGACAGTATAATCTTCCTTCAGGAAGAAGAGGTGAATCATTATGAACAATTATACAACCTACCACAGAGGCCATTGGATTTGGCAATTGGGAAATCATCAGTGACCTTTGAAAAGAATTTAACTGGAGACTTGGGTTCTAATAATAAGAATAACTATAATTTAGTGATTACCTGCTATAGTCCACATACTGTGGTGAGTTCTTTACATTTATTATCTCATGTAATCTTTGTTACGGGCTGCATGTTGGTGTCCCCCTCAAATTCATACATTGAAACGTAACCCCCAGTGGGATGGTATCGGGGGTAGGGTCTTTGGGAGGTAATTAGGTGGGTGGAAGCTTCATGGTCGGGTTAGTGCTTATTAGAAGAGACAGGACAGGGACTTCCCTGGCAGTCCAGTGGTTAAGACTCCGTGCCTCCACTGCAGGGGGCATGGGTTCGATCCCTGGTCAGGGAACTAAGATCCCACATGCCACATGGCATGGCCAAAAAATGAAAAAAAAAAAAAAAAAGAGACAGGAGAGAGCTTGTTTCCCACCAGACACTGGTTCTTTTGCCACCTTGATATTGGATTTTCCGGCCTCCAGAACTGTGAGAAAGAAATGTTTTTTGTTTAAGCCACCCAGCCTGTGGTAATTTGTTATAGCAGCCCAATCTGAGATAATCCTTTACATTACAGGTGAGGAAATGCAGGTTTACAGAGATTAAATATTGGTTTAAGGTCATATGACTACTGGTAAGTGGTGGAGCAGAGATTCAGGCCAGTTCTGGCTCCAAGGCCAGTATTTTAACCCCTGCAGATTGAAACTTATCAAGCAGAGGCAATAGCAATTTTTTTTTTTTGAGAAAGCTTGTGAGAGAGAGGATTGTAGGGTCGCAGAATGTGCCAGCACAAAATATGCCACCTGGGCTTAAGGATTGTTTTGAGCTGAAGACAACTGAGGAGAAGCAGATATAAGAAAAGCTCTCTGTCCTCCCCCTGTTTGCCTAAAAGTAGGACATAAATTTGTGAAGGTGTGCCCCGTCCTCTCTCTACCAGGAAGGACAAAAGTTAATCAATGGAGACAACTTTAGACCCTTCTCACCCCAGAGATGGCACCAGAGGAAGCTATATAACAAACTTTACTAACTAGCCCTTATCTTCCATTAGTTTCCCCAAATGTTTGCCTTTACACAGCTTACCACCCTAGAAACTCAACGTCATTTTTGCTCAAAATCTCGTCACTTCTCTAAAAAAGTATTGTTCTTTTGTTAAGATGCTAAGTAAGAGAATTCCTTAGCAGTCCAGTGGTTAGGACTTTGCACTTTTACTGCTGAGGTGCGGGTTCAATCCCTGAATCCTTGGTCGGGGATGTAGAATCCCTCAAACCGTGGAGTGTGGCCAAAAAAAAAAAAGATGCTAAGTAAGCTCTAGTTCTAACCACCCCTTCTTTGCGTTACTCATCTCTTGGTACTCGTGTGTGTGTGTGTGTGTGTGTGTGTGTGTGTGTGTGTGTGTGTGTGTGTGTGTGTGTGTGTTGCACATGCTAATAAACTTCTGTTTGCTTTTCTCTTGTTAGTCTTGTTAGTCTGCCTTTTGTTAGTCTAATTAGAGGGCCCGAGCCTGAGAATTTAAGATGGATTGAGAGGAAAAAGACTGTTTTCTTCCCTCACGGGATGAATGCTTGAGACAGAAGCGGATTGGGCAGCCTGCATCAGAAAGCCGGGCAAAGGGGCTTCCCTGGTGGCGCAGTGGTTGAGAGTCCGCCTGCCGATGCAGGGGACGCGGGTTCGTGCCCCGGTCCGGGAGGATCCCACGTGCCGCGGAGCGGCTGGGCCCGTGAGCCATGGCTGCTGAGCCTGCGCGTCCGGAGCCTGTGCTCCGCAACGGGAGGGGCCACAACAGTGAGAGGCCCGTGTACCGCAAAAAAAAAAAAAAAAAAAAAAAAAAAAAAAAAAAAAGAAAGCCGGGCAAAAGGCTCCAAGGGAGCAGAGACTGTCGATGCTAGAGAAATGTAGGACAGGTGATGAGCAGAGTATTGACTACAGCTCTTGATCTGGGTAGATGTGGGCTAATTTGCTTTGCCGGCTATTTTGAGAATGCAGCTATTTGTTTAATTAGTTGAGATGGATTAACTGGTGAGGGGAGTTGAAAAGCAGTTGTTATTTGATGGCAAAATGAAGTGAATTTATTTGCCTTACCTCAGTTTTCCTCTGCCAAGCAACTGTTTAATGCGAAAAATTAAAATGTAAAATTAAGGCACCGCATTAAAAAAATGAAGTTCTGATACATGCCACAACATGAGTGAACCTTGTAACCATTACATCAAGTGAAACAAGCCAGCCACAAGAAGACATATACTGTATTATTCCACTTATATAAAATATCTAGAATTAGGGTAAATTCATAGAGATATAAAGTAGATTAGAAGTTACCAGGCGCTGAGGAGAGGAGGAAATGGGGAGTTATCCCTTAATGGGTACTGAGTTTCTGTCTGGGATGATGAAAAATTCTGGAAATAGTGATGATAGTTGCACAGTATTGTGAATGTAATTAATGCCACCAAACTGTACATTTTAAAATGGTTGAAATGGCAAAATTATATACATAGACCACAATTAAATAAAATAGCAAAAAAAAATTATGCAGCATGTTGAATTAATCATGTGGTTATATTGAGTTGTTTTGGGGGATGGGGGGGTTTGGACAGGCCAGGAGGAAAGGATGTTTTTTAAAATATGCAAAGTATATTTCCCTGAAGAAGTCACCACACTTTCTACTAAAGAGTATGCAATGTATTATAAGCATTCATGAGATAAGACATAAATTGTTATTGCGTGAATAGCTTGGATCCTTCTTCATATAATTTGACGTTCACCACACCCTTCTGATCTGGAAATACCGAGGCTGCCAATATGTAGATGGTTTTTATTATAAAGGTTTATTTTATTTAAGCATCAGTGGTGGAGACTTTGTGTATATTACACAGCCATGTCCTTATAAATAGCCATGGCCCTCACCTCAGAGTGAAATGTTTTTCATATGTCTTCCCTAAGCCCTGGCTAGAGGCTGCTTCAGAAGCAATTCACATGGTGTCTATATTGTGTAACAAGGATGAGAAGGCAGAATAAAAGTCTATATGTTTAACTCCAAACCATGAATTCTGTGAAATCTAGCTAATTTGGGCTGATGTTTGGCCACGTGGTTATCATGCAAATCATCATGTAGTCAACATTACCAGCAGACAAAACAGAATCCTTTTTAGTTCATGTGTAGTGTGGTGTCCATGTGTAAGTACATTTGACACAAAAATGGCCTAATTACGGGCCATATAGGGAGCACATTTTTCTCTTCACTTGAGGAGTACCTTCAGAGTGCAGGAAGTCACACCAAAGTATTTTGAATGAGTGCAGTCATCGCTTTCAGTGCAATGACCTAGTCACAGGCAGCAGGACGTATAAAGAGGAGTGATGCCACTGCTTGATGACATTGATCATGTATAGATTTTAATGGTTTGCCGGGGTGTGTAGGGGAGGGTGTCCAGTTGGGCAGTGATAATAATGGCTAATATTGGGGTAAAGGCGGGGGCAGTTGACATTTGAGGGTTTGGATTATAAATAACATATTCTAATACTGGCATTAGAAGGCAGTTAAGTGTCCTATAGCTGTTCCAACTGGCTGAAATGAGACAGGACATTGAAATAAAGGAATACTTGTGAGCATTTTGTCCAAGTAATTAAACAAGGAGGCCATAGACTAAGGTGGCTTCAGAGCCTTGGTAAGTCTACACGTGAAACCACAACCTACGTTGGAGTCACTGGAATCCGAGAAAACAAAATTTAAGAACTAATCACAAACAGCCAACCAGGATTTCCGACTAAGGCAACTGCTTAAGAGCTGTAGCCAACCAATACTTTCTTTTATTTGCTTCCTCCTCTTCTCTGTAAAAACCTTTCCCCTAGCTGCTGTCAGTGGAGTGTTCCTAACCATTTTTGGTTTGTTTGTGGCTGATTTGAATTGCTATTTGCTTAAACGTTTCAAAATTTTAATGTACCTTAGTTTATCTTTTAACAGTTCATTGTGTGCTCTCTGTGTGGTAGATCTACTTCTGTAAAAGCATGAGTCGCTAATTGTTAAACTCCTAAGTTTCAAGTGACTAGGTAACGAGCATGTGTGGAAGTTTTATTAAACACAGTGGAAATAAATGAAGACCACTCACGTGAGAACAGAGACTGCAACCCTTGCTATGTAGCAAGAGATTCAGCCACCATCTCTTTGGCACAGACTCAAAGGCAATCACAGAGAGGGGAAGTGTTATAGTGCAAAAAAGGGGGGGGGGATGCTTCTGGTATGTTCTGATTAAAGTTTGTTGGCAGGGGAAGCTGGGGGAAGGGTGTCTGAAATAGGGAAGTTTGAGTAAATCCTTACCATTCTGAGCTAATTGCTGCAAAGGTTGTGGCTTGGTTTTTTAAGTGGGCCAGAGTTTTATTATCATATTATCATATATGGTCTAGCCATATGTGGTCTAGTTTTATCATATTATCATATTTTATTATCATATATGGTCTAGCCATTGTCCATTTGTATATAAAGTCTCTCATTCATTAATAAGGAAGCTAACAGAACGGTAGAACTGATTCCACAAGGATATGGTAAATTGGGATTTATAAAATCATTGGGGAAAGGATAAGATAAAACTAAATTGATACAAAACTGGCTCATGTTTCTCAGGACAATGCAATTTTAAGCTTTGGGATTTTTTTTTTTTTTTTGCAGTGGATACCTGCTTCTCATTACACCTCATCAGTTTTTTACCAGTTAATCTCTGATTCTCCTGGGTTATAAAAACTCTGAGTCCTCATAAACTGTTATACAAATGAAGCTACCTTTCCTGAGGGTGTCAGATGAACATCAAGTGAGTTTATTGCAAAATCCTGTAGAAAGAAATCAATTTTAAAAAGACAATCGTCTTTTGGCTTTATTTCCAAATTTTGAATAAATATTTACGTATTATCTCATACAATCTTCACAACAGTCCAATGAAAGTAACGTATTGTGGTAGTACAATTATTATTCCCATTTCCCAGACCTGAAAACCGAAACGCAGGTTAAGTAACTTGAGGAGTAACCAGCACTAAGTAAACGACAGCTGTAGAATAGTTGAGCACTGGCTATGCGCAGCTTCAAGTTGGAGTGAGGAAAGGTCAGCCACACGAAATTTGACATGCTCCAATACTTTGCAGGTCGTGCGCAAGGCCAATTATTTTTTCCGTCGCCTTGTTTCTACCCCTTATGCAGCTTCTGAATCCGAAATCCTTTTCCAAGAGAGTTTACGGGGGGGGGGCGGTTGGGAGTTCAGAAACTGAACTTCACGTCAGGATTTGCCTTTGCTAGCTGTGCTGTCCCGAGCAAGTTATTTAGTTT
This sequence comes from Tursiops truncatus, assembly GCF_011762595.2. Classification (NCBI taxonomy): domain Eukaryota; kingdom Metazoa; phylum Chordata; class Mammalia; order Artiodactyla; family Delphinidae; genus Tursiops; species Tursiops truncatus. The sequence continues at coordinate 23,433,459 of NC_047054.1, read as the reverse complement.
CACTGGGCCTCTTGTTTCCTCAGTTGAAAAAGAGAGAGCTGGAACAATGTTCTTCGAAGTTTAGGTGATGGTGACTGACATTTGATGTAAAGTCACAGAACATCTGATAGACAGTAACTTGAAAAATCTCGTCGCCATTTGGGTTAAACAGATCCCAGAGCACGCTGCAGGAGGATTTAGTAGCTTTACAGTTGTATTTCTGTGAAGGAAAGATTTCTTCCCTCTCAGCTGCGGCTACTTAACTCTCACTTAAGCCCCGCTCCCAACCACCCTCCCGTTGTCATGGAGACCAGGGACGCCCCAGCTCTGGATTCCCCTCCCCGGGCAGGGTATATGAGGACGCATGCGCGTTCTCGGCGGCCGAAGGGCCGCGGTGGCTGCCGGGACTGAGCTCCGAACCCGCGGATCAGGAAGTGGCGGGCGGAGCCCGTGGCCGAGTAGCCGCCTGAGGCGCCGCCGCCGCCGCCGCCAGTGCGGGAACCCCGACCTGGCGGGGTAGCGCTGGGCGTGCGTGCGTGCGAGTGGGGGCGCTGACGACGAGCAGGAAGCGGCGGCCACGCAGGCGTGTGCGGCTGTCGAGGAGGAGGCTCCGGGAGGCGGCGGCCGGGCTCGTGGGGCGGCCCTCCTGGCTCAGGTAGGGGCCGCAGCAGCGGGGTGAGGGGCGGGGAGCCCCGGCCTGTTGTTCCTCCGGGCCGCCTCCGCCCGGGGGCGAGCGGGCCTCCCACCCCGCGGGAGGCTGGGACAGCCGTTACCGGCGCGAAACGCTGAAACCTGCTAACAGCTTCTCGGGAGCATCGTCTTTTAGGCCGGAGGTTCATTGAGCAAAGTTTTGGGTTAGAAAGAGGGGAAATTCACATCGGAGAGCTGATTGTGCCGCTTCCTGGCCCCCCAGCTTGCATTAGCAGCTGCCGTAGGAACCAGGTGTGTGGAGTTTGGGGAAACGGTGCCCAGCTACCCAAAGGCTGGGATGTAGGTGCTTCTTTCTGGACTGTTGTTTTCAGCTGCCTTTTGGAGACCTACTTTGGAATGATTCCTAAGCTTTAGTTATAATGGTTGTTTCCTGCAAAACCTAAAGACATTTCCCGAAACAAATAGCTGCGCTAACCACTTTTCCGTCCACCTCTACGTTTCTGTCATTTAAGAGGTGAGCAAGTGTCTATTCTCAGCTCGCCGGCTATTCATAGCAGTGTTGGCACCTGCGAGGCGCAGGCGGGAAAGAAGCGAGAGAGGAAAGAGCAGAAAGGTTGAAAGAAGTCAAATGATAAAGTGGAAAGAATGTGGGCTTTGGAGCCAGAAGATTTTCTTTTAATTTTTGGCTTCTTATTGGGGGAACACGTGGACTCTCTGAGTTATGGTTTGTTTTTTGTTAATGTCAGATGGGCAGGATGATGTGTCCTGTCTACAACACAGGTCAGTACATGTAAAACTCTACAGGTACTGCGTAGTCTTGTGAGGAAAAGTTAGGCGGAACATGTGATGGTGAAAGACCTTAAACCTGTTCTACGTGCCATTGAACTTGACCCATAACCACACAGGTCGCCTTTGCTTGGGAGGCCTTTACCAGTATTTCAGGTCTGGAGTGAGGGGCATCTGATTTAGGAGTCAGGATATTCGTGTCCTGGCTCAGGTACTTTCAGCTGTGTAACCTTAACGATGCCTCTTCACTTCAGATTTCACGTATTAAAATAGAAATAACGCGAAGTACCAGTTACCTCGTAGAGTTGTGAGGATCAAATGCTGTAAACATCAGGTTTTTGTAAACTGTAAGGCTTTTGTTTAAATCTGTGTTAAAATCATGGTTATAACAGTCGGGGTTAGTTATCTGTCTTTACAAGGTGAAATAAACAGATAACAGATGTTTCCTGTTTTAGGCTTGTTGCCCTCCCCTTATCACTGGGGAATTCTTTCTTCTTCTGACACTTTTCCTCCCCAAGACTGCCTCCTGCCTTCCTCACCCCAGCGTAATCATTCGGTTACTTCTTTTCAGATCCAGCTCGAAATAATAGTACTGAAATAACATATATTTTATAGCTTTACTATTTAGAAAATCATTTTCACAAACATTTTCTCAGTTTATTCTTACAGTTGGGCTAGATGTAGACAGCATTGGTAGTACCCTTATTTTACTTATGATAAAATTGGATTTAGGGAGGTCTAGTGGATTGCCCAGGTCATGTTGCTATTTGGGATTAGAACTGAGGGAAGAAGGCAGGTCTTAGATTCGAGGTCCCGTGCCAGTGATTCTTTTTTCGTTCCTTAGCTGAAGTTTACTCTGATTATTTCTTATCAATGCTTTTATATATGTATATATTTTAAATTTTATTGAAGCATAGTTGGCTTACGATGTTGTGTTTAATTTATGCTGTCCGGCAGAGTGACTCAGTTATACATATATATTCTTCATATTCTTTTCCATTATGGTTTATCTTAGGATATTGAATATTGTTCCTTGTACTATACAGTGGGACCTTGTTTATGCGTCCTACATATAATAGTTTGCATCTGCTAACCCAAACTCCCAGTCCTTCCCCCTCCCCCCCACCCCACTGCTTGGCAACCACAAGTCTGTTCTTTATATTTGTGAGTCTCTTTGTTTCGTAGATATGTTCATTTGTATCATATTTTAGATGCCACATACAAGTGATAGCATATGGTATTGGTGTTTCTCTTTCTGACTTCGCTTAGTATGATAATCTCTAGGTCCATCCGTGTTGCTGCATATGGCATTATTTCATTCTTTTTAATGGCGGAGTAATTATTCAATGCTTATATTTTTAACTTTTAGCATGCTAAGTCACGTTTTATTTATTCATTGCTTTTTTAAAAATAAATTTATTTGATTTATTTATTTTTGGCTTAATTGGGTCTTTCGTTGCTGTGTGTGGGCTTTTCTCTAGTTGCAGTGAGGGGGCTACTCTTTGTTGTGGTTTGCGGGCTTCTCATTGCGGTGGCTTCTTTTGTTGTGGCTCACGGGCTGTAGGGGCGCGGGCTTCAGTAGTTGTGGCGCACAGGCTCAGTTGCTCCGTGGCATGTGGGATCTTCCTGGACCAGGGATCGAACCTGTGTCCCCTGGATTGGCAGGCGGATTCTTCACCACTGTGCCACCACAGAAGTCCCTATTCATTGCTTTTTAACCGAGGTGCTCAGTGCTTTCATGTTCTCAAATGTAAGCTTATTGAAGGCAAGGATTTATCTTCCAGAACTTTTCATAGGTTGTAGTACAGTGCCTCACAAACAGAAGAAATTTTTTTTTAATATATTGGTTTTTTTTAATTAATTTAATTTTTAAAATTTTATTTATTTTTGGCTGCGTTGGGTCTTTGTTGCTGTCAGCGGGATTTCTCTAGTTGCCTTGAGTGGGGGCTACTCTTTGTTGCGGTGCGTGGGCTTCTCATTGCAGTGGCTTCTCTTGTTGTGGAGAATGGGCTCTAGGTGCGCGGGCTTCGGTAGTTGTGGTGCTCGGGCTTAGTTGCTCTGTGGCATGTGGGATCTTCCCGGACCAGGGCTTGAACTCGAGTCCCCTGCATTGGCAGGCAGATTCTTAACCACTGCGCCACCAGGGAAGCCCAAACAGAAGACATTTAATAAAGGATTGTAAAACCATTAACAATGAGGCTAGAGCAATTTAAAGATGTTCTTCTGTTCGTTATTCACTTAAATATTTATTGAGCTACCCCATGCTTGAAGGCTTTCAAAGTATAAGAGTCTTTTTCCTCTGGGACTTTGTTTCCCAACTTATGAACACTAGTCTTAGTAGTATAGAAATCATTTTTGTAGTCAGCTTGTGTACTTCCGAGACTCTCCATGGGGTTCTAGGGAGAGTTCAGACAAGAGAGGAATGTTATAAAATACTTGTTGAATGACCTGTGGCTTCCCTGGTTGTACTGAAGTTGCTTAGAATTGTAGAGTTTTTTTTTTTTTTTTTTCCCGTACGTGGGCCTCTCACCGCTGCGGCCTCTCTCGTTGCGGAGCACAGGCTCCGGACGCGCAGGCTCAGTGGCCATGGCTCACGGGCCCAGCCGCTCTGCGGCATGTGGGATCCTTCCGGATCGGGGCACGAACCCCTGTCCCCTGCATCGGCAGGCGGACTCTCAACCACCGCGCCACCAGGGAAGCCCAGAATTGTAGAGTTTTAAAACTGGGAAAAAACCCAAAGAAGTCTAGTCCCACCTCCTTCCAAATCAGGAATTTCTGTAGATATTTCTGACATATTAATCCAGCCTCTTCACTACTTATGAGAGTCCACCAGTTTTAAAATATACCTTTTAATTTACAAGCAATTCTGATGGTTCTCATTTTTTTGCAATGAGCCTAAATTTGTCTCCTAATTTCCACCCAGTAGTCCTGCTGTTGTTCCTAAAGCAGCATTGTCCAATAGGAATACAGTGTGAGCTGCAAGTGTGAGCCACACATGTAATTTAAAATTTTCTAGTAGCCATAATTTAAAAAAGAAAAAATAAGGGAAATTAATTTTAATATTTTACTTAACCCAGTATATCCAAACTATTATCACATTAGCGTAATCAGTCTAAAATATTTCAGTAATTTAAAAAGTTCTTTTCGTTGTATTGAGTCTTTTAAATGTGGGTGTATTTTACACGTAGAGTACATCTCAACTCTAGTCCCATTTCAGGCGCTCAGTCAGCACTTCTGCCAGTGGCTGTTTGTTATATTGGACAGTGTAGTTCTAGAGCTTTAGAGAATAATCCTATTTTTCTTTACTAGTGCCTAGCACAGTGCTTGGCATATAACAGGCACTAATTAAAGAATTTTTTGAGTGAATGAGTAAGTGAATAAATACAAGTGCTAGAGAACCAGTAATAAAAGGTAATTCTGTTTGGGAAATAACTCTTGTTGAGACCTGTGGATTTGGCACATAGATTTGAGTGGCTGGAATCTGTATTAAAGAAACTTATTTTTATCTTTGCAGCATTATGGATCCAAGTCTCTTGAGAGAACGGGAGCTGTTCAAAAAACGAGCTCTTTCCACTCCTGTAGTAGAAAAACGTTCTGTATCTTCTGAATCATCTTCATCATCATCAAAGAAGAAGAAAGCGAAGCTAGAACATGGAGGATCATCAGGCTCTAAACAAAATTCTGGTTAGTAGAATTGTCTTTTTTTTTTTTTTTTTTTTTTTTTTTTTTTGCCGTATGCGGGCCTCTCACTGTTGTGGCCTCTCCCGTTGCGGAGCACAGGCTCCGGACGCCCAGGCTCAGCAGCCATGGCTTACGGGCCCAGCCGCTCCACAGCATGTGGGATCTTCCCGGACCGGGGCACGAACCCGTGTCCCCTGCATGGGCAGGTGGACTCTCAATCACTGTGCCACCAGGGAAGCCTGACTTTTTAGGACTGTTCAGCTTTTATTTTTCGGGAAACCATTTAGTTCATTTTTCAGTTCATCATTCATATTGTTTGTTAGGTACTTTGTTAAGTGTAAGGGATGGGATGATGAGAATATTTTGCTCTTAAGATGTTAATAGTTGTTTTGTAGTTAGAATTTAGGTTATTATCTTTAAGAAGATAAAACACTTCACTGAGGTTTAATCTATATACTGTACCGTTCACTCGTTTTAAGGGTATAATTAAAAGATTTTTAGTAAGTTTACAGAGTTGTGCAACAACTATTACTACAATTGAATTTTTGTTCCCACTTCAGCCCCTGATAATTAGTAATCTACTTCTTTCTCTATATATTTGCCTTTTCTGGACATTTCATATAAATGGAATTGTACAATATGTGTTCTTCAGTATGTGGCTTCTTTTACCTGGCATCTGTTGAGATGATAATGTTGTTGTTCTTTGTTAATGTGGTTTATTACATTAACGGATTTTCAGATGTTAAACCAACCTTGCATTCTTGGAATAAATCCTACTTGGTCATGGTGTGTAATCCTTTGTTGTGGGATTCAGTTTGCTGACATTTTGTCCATGATTTATCCATGTTGTAGTATGTATCAATATTTCATTCCATTTTATTGCTGAAGAGTATTCCATTGTATGATATATACCACAGTTTGTTTATCTGTTCACCAGTTAATGGACATTTGGATTATTTCCACTTTTTGGCTATTATGAATAGTGCTGCTGGGAACATTCACATACAAGTCTTTGTATGGATGTGTATTTTTTTCCTCTTGGATAGAATTCCACTTAAGAGTGGGATTTCTTGGTCATGTGGTAAATTTATGTTTAATTTTTTAAGAAACTACCAAAATGGCTCTACCATTTTACATTTTCACCATCAATGCATGTGGGTTCCATTTTTTTTTTTCTTATTCTTGCCAACACTTGTTATTCCTTGTCATTTTGATTGTAGCCATTCTGGTGGGTGTGAGGTGGTATCATTGTGGTTTTAATGTGCAATACCCTAATGACTAATTATGTTGAACATCATTTCATGTGTTATTGATCATGTGTCTTTTGGTGAAATGTCTATTCAGAATTTTTTGCCCATTTGAAAAAATTGGGTTGTCTTCTTCCTACTGATTTGTAAGAGTTCTTTATATATTCTGGGTACAGTTTCTTGATCCAATATCACAAGTGTTCTTGGTGTCATATTTAAGAAATCTTTGCCTAACCCAAGGTCATAAAAAATTCCTCCTGTGTTTTCTTCTAAGAGTTTTATAGTTTTAGCTCTTAGATTTAGGTCTGTGATATGTTTGAGTTGATTTTTTTATGTATGGATTAACATAGGGTGTAAATTCATCTTTTTGTGTGTGGTTATTCAGTTATCCCTGCACCATTTCTTGAAAAAACTTTCTTTTCCCCATTGACTTGCATTGGCATCATTGTTGAATATCAGTTGACTACAAATGAGAGTTTTTTCTGGAATCTAAATTAGGTTCTGTTGACTCATGTCTGTCCTTATGCTAGTACGATATTCTCTTGATTGCTGTAGCATTCTAGTGACATTTTGAAATTAGGAAGTGTGGAAGTAAGTCCTTCAGTTTTGTTCTTTTTTGCAAAGTTGTTTTGGTTTTTCCTGGAGCCTTTGCATTTCCATATAAATTTTAGGATCAGCTTGTCAGGTCTCATCTGTAAAAGAGCCAGCTGTGATTTTGATAGGGATTGCATTGAGAATTGCTATCTTAACAATATTAAGTCTTTCAGTCAATTAACATGGCTCTCTTTCTGTTTTTTTAGGTTTCTAATTTCTTTCAACAATGTTATGTAGTTTTTAATGTATGTCTTGCTTTGTTAAATTCTAAATATTTTATTCTTTTTGATATTGTGAATGAAATTGTTTTCTTAATTTGATATTTGGTTTGTTAATTGCTAGTATATGGAAACACAGTAGATTTTTGTACACTGATCTCAAACTCTGCAACCTTGCTGAACTCATTATTTCTAGTTTTTTGTGTGGATTTTTTAGGATTATCTATATGTAAGATTTTGTCATCTGCGAATAAGAACAGTTTTACTTCACCTTGCCAATATGAATGCCTTTTCTTTCTTTTTCTTGACTGTTAATATTGGCTAGTAATAGAAGTAGTGAGTGTGAATATCTTTTGTTCCTATCTTAGGGGGAAAGCATTCAGTCTTTCACTATTATGTATGTTAGCTGCAGGGTTTTTGTAGGTGCCCTTTATCAGGAGTTCCCCTCTATTTTTAGTTTGTTGAGAGCTTTTAATATAAATGGGTAGTGGATGTTGTTAAATGCTTTTTCTGCATCTATTGAGGTAATCATGTTTGTTCTTATTTTTTATTAATATGGTATATTACATTAATCTGCTTTCAGATGTTAAACCAACCTTATATTCTTGGAATAAATCCTACTTGGTCATGGTGTGTAATCCTTTTTATTTGTTGTGGGGTTCACTTTGCTGAATAATCTACTTCTGTAATATTTTGTACAGAGTTTTTGGTGATATTTTGTACAGGATTTTTGTATCTGTACTCGTGAGGAATATGGTCTGTAGTTTTCTTCTCTTGTGCTTATTGGGGTATTTCTGGCCGCAAACGGTTTGCGAAGTATTTCCTTTTCCTCTGTTTTCTGGAAAAGTTTGTGAAGGTTTGATATAAATTTCTCCTTAAATATTTGATAGAATTCACTAGGGAAGCCATTTGGGCCTGAGCTTTCCTTTGTGGGATGCTCTTGGTTGAAATTTCTTCTTATAGATCTATTCAGATTTTCTATTTCTTCTTGAGTTAATTTGGTAGTTTGTCTTTTTAGGGGTTTGTCCATGTCATCATCTACATTGTCCAAAGTTTTTTAGAGTATTCACTTTTGATTTCTATAAGGTCAATAGTGATATCCCTCCCTTCTTTCATTTCTGATTTTAGGAATTTTTTGTTTTATTTGTTTTTGTTTTGTTTAGTCCAGTTTAAAGGTTTGTCAATTTTGTTGATCTTTTAAAAAAACAACTCTTTGTTTCACTGATTTATCTGTTTTTCTGGTTTTTAAAAATTTCATTTATTTCCACTTCAGCATTTATTATTTCCTTCCTTCTGCTTATTTTGGGTTTAGTTTACTCTTAGGCTATTATCTTTTAGACAGCTAGGTCAGTGCAACTTAACTCACAACAGAAATTATTTACCTCCTTCAAAGTGTAGCAGTGTAATCTTTATTGATGTCATCTTGTTAGATGTTCTTCAAGCTGTTGTACTGATGTTAAAGCAGAGCCAGTCTTTTTACCAAAGGAGGTTTATCATTCTTGTTAGCACGTGCATTAGGTTTGATTATCTCTCATTACAATGAAATTTACATGAATTCATAATAAAATTTTACAAATTGTTTTAAACATTAACAGAGACCTGCCTTAGACCTGGTCTCTTTGATCTGCTTAAGAATATCCTTGCTCCAAAATCTCAGTGGCTTAAAACAACAAAGGTTTGTTTCTCTTTCATACCACATGTTTATCATGTGTTGGCAGGGGTCTTAGCTCATTACAGTCACTCAAGGACCCAAGCTGATAGAGTGGCTGATATTTCAAATGTTGTTGGTTTTGTTTCAATGCCCGAGGGAAAGAGAGCTCTGGAAGATCTTGCCTGGCAGTTAAATGCTGTGGTCTGGAGGTGATACACATCAACTCCTCTCACAGCTCATTAGCCAGAGCTAGTCACAGGGCTCTACCAGCCAGTTCCATGTGCTCAGAAAGAGGGGAGCTGGAAATACTGGGTGTAAACACTAAAGACTACCATACCACCCTAGCTCGGGGCACTACCATTGGATTGCCCAGTCAGCTGCTTGTCAGGTGTCCTGGTTTAGCTTCCCTACTGGCCATTCTCTGTACAAGTCAGTGATTTTTCTAATCATGAATCTGATGATGTCATTCTCTGTTTAAGGCTGATCATTGCTTTTCAGACAAAGCCCACCTTTTCCTGCAGCCTACATGCTGTACTTGATCTTGTCCCCTTATCTATTGTGCCCGTATCTCATTTTTCTCCTTGTACTCTGTCCTAATGATACTGGCTTGTTGCTACTCTAACATGCTTCACTCTCTTGCCTCCTGGCCTTTGCTCATATTATTTCATCTTCCTGGAACGTTCTTTCTTACCTCCTTCCCTCTTTCCTTTGGTTAACTCCTATTCCTCTTCTAGGTTTCAGCTTTAAAGTCATTCCCACTTTCCAATTTGTGTTTATTGCTTGGCCTTTGAATTCCCAGAGCACTCCCTGTTTCTGACAAAGCTATGTGTGCCACTGTAATTGCATGATTACTTGTTTGCCATTGTAACCTAATCCCTCACACATGGAAGCACTCAGTACATATTTGTTAAATGGCTAAATAGATTACAGGGTAGGGTAGGGAAAAGGTAGTGTAGGTTATCAAAAAATCTAGTTATCAAAGGACCTGTATGCTTCCCATCTATGGCAAGGACCCCAAAGTTTTCCATTTATGAAAACGTGGTTTTAACAAGTGCTCAGAGTAGCTCTTGGTTACCAGAATATTTTGTATACCTAAGTTCCACAAGTCCTTTGAAAGTTGGTTATGTTATTTTTTTCTAATGTTAAAAAAATATATAAAAACATTGTGTGGAAAAGTGATTTCGGGCTGGCATGTAGGGCTCTTTAAGTTGAAAATGACAGATACTTATTTTTCACTTCCCATATCAAGTATTTTCTGTTTTGCCATAATTTTCAGTTGCTTCTTAATGTTGATGAGACACATTTAGTTAAGTGCCGTTACTTCCAATTATTTTGTTATTTTGAGTAATGCTATTGTAAACATCTTTGTATCTTCAGTTTTTTCTTTTGAAGTAATTTCTCAGAATAAATTTCCAGGAGTGACATTTCTGGTCTAAGGGCAGTTATAGTGTAGTGGTTAAAAGCATATTTTGGTTTGCTCATGGGTAGCAGCAAAATAGTGTCAGGGTTATAAAATATAATACTGTACAGCCTTTGGCATTCCAAGAAATAAGATTGCCATATTTCTTAACAGGTGTTAAGTGGTCCTAGCTTTTGACTTGCTCTTGACTTTTTTGGCAGTCTTTTTTTTTTTTGGCCACACTGCGCGGCTTTCGGGATCTTAATTCCCAGACCAGGGATTGAACCCAGGTCCCGGCAGTGAAATCGTCCAGTCCTGACTACTGAACTGTCAGGGAGTTACCTGGCAGTCTTTTTGCGTTGGGTATCTTAGTCTTTGGGAGTGTGAATGCGAGAGACATAATGAAAGAACAAGCTCAAGAAATGCAATTTAGGGGGGTATGCTAGAAAGTTTTAGTTTGAAAACAGCTCATCTTAGACCATGTATTTCTTACTGAACAGTAAGTCAATTTTATGAAAAGTTTATGCAAGTGTCCTTGTGACCTTGTTGAGTATTTTGAGTCTTTTTTTTCCACACTAATCCTACATAAAACTTAAATCTTTAAAAATATTTTAGTTGTCTTCAATAAACTAGAAAGTATTGCTTCTTAGTAAGTAGGGACTTACGTATAAGTGGGAATATTTTACTATGGATTTAGATAAGTATTTTAAGTAGCATTTTAATTACCAAAATATATGAAGGATAGTACTCTGTTTTTTAGTTCACATGGTTTGTTTAGGTATGTTATTTTGGGATCATTAGCCTTTCTTTTGGTTTCCAGTTTACTTTTTAATGCCTAGTATTGAGCTCTAGGAATCTTTTAACTAGTTTTTGAAGTGTTATTTTAAATAGATTGGTAAATTATTCACATTTGTGAAAGTTTTACAGTATATTTAATGAAATCGATACACACACAGAAAGTGCATATTTAACTTGTTTTTCCCTTCTAGTAGAAATCTTTTAATTATTCGTAGTCGGTTTTGTAATAACGGTTGACCTCAGAAATTTTTCTTTTTTTCTCAGTAATTGACGGCTGTTTTCAGAGCTTTTGTTCATCTTATGTAGAGTACTAGACCACTTCAGTTTCACGTTTTCTGATGTTGTCCATCATACTTCTAAGAGGGTTCGGTTCATTTTTCAAGTCTTTCACAGTTTTGTTTTTTACACAGCAACAGCAGTCAAGCGCTTCATAAAGGAAAGCCAGCACCACTAAAGATACCACTGTAAATATAAATAAAAGCAGAATGACAAAGCAGGCAGTGTTCCAGTTATCATGGAAAGGGTAAATTTTTTGAACTTGAAAACCAAAGTACTGATAAACAGATGTAGTTGTTTCATTCCAGAGGCTTGAGCTCTGGGAGGCCATTCTTAGAGATTCCACTTCTTATATAGCTCGTTTGAATCTGTAGAAAGGTAGAAAATGAATATATGTAACCAAACTCTACAGATTGGTCAATTCAAATGTCAATTTCTAAGATTTGTTAGTAAATTTATATAGGCTGCATGAGTATTCCTTATTTTCTGTCAGAATTAATGTCTGAATGGTATTCTTGAAATTTTTTCGATATTTATGCAGTGTACTCTGTAAACGATACTATGTAGTTTTTAATTTATTTTATTTTTTTATTTTTATTTTTTTGCGGTACGCGGGCCTCTCACTGTTGTGGCCTCTCCCGTTGCAGAGCACAGGCTCTGGACGCGCAGGCTCAGTGGCCATGGCTCATGGGCGCAGCCGCTCTGCGGCATGTGGGATCTTCCCGGACCAAGGCACGAACCCGTGTCCCCTGCATCGGCAGGCGGACTCTCAACCACTGCGACACCAGGGAAGCCCCCATACTATGTATTTTTTTAATGTATATCATTTGTTAGACAAATATTTATGATCAAGCTTCATATACAGAAATTAACTGCTAATGGAGGGAGAAAAAAGGCAGCTGAATTGGTTTAAAATTTGATTAAAGCACCGGTCAGAGAGCTGTTATCTACAAAAAAAAATCTTAGCATTTTAAAGTTGTGTTCTTCAAACTGTCTGCAGAAGAGCTTTTCCCATTACCCTTGTGGATCCTTCTCACCTTCTTGGTTCAGTGTATTTCTGTCTATTTCCACTCCTTTAAACTTCCAGGACAGGTGATCTGAATCAGGAAATAATGGCTGAGTGAAAAATAGTAGAGAAAGAAAAGCCAAATAATGACAGTTTTCAGAATAAGGATAAAACAGTTTTAGATTAAAGTTGCCTATGAAGAGACCTTAATCTTAGGATTTTTTTTGATTATGTATATGATAGTCTTAAATGTTTCATAATACCTAAATGACCAATGGACAGGAATATTAAAAAAAAACAGGCAAATGCAGCATCCCAAAGGTATGTATTATTAAATTATTATTCCATCTCACAGAATTAACCAGTGAGTTAAAGTGTCACTGTTCTTGCATTAAGCTTTGCTCTTGTTGACCTGATACTTGTTGGACCTTAAGTGGGACTGTAAAGATTGAAGATCTGATAGTATTAAAAATAATAAATGATTTTATTATCTTAATCATTCAAAAATATGTTTTTAAGGGGACTTCCCTGGTGGTCCAGTGGTAAAGAATCCACCTTCCAATGCAGGGGACCGCGGGTTCAGTCTCTGGTTGGGGAACTAAGATTCCCACATGCTGCAAGGCTACTGAGCCTGCGTGCCTCAACTAGAGAGCCCACGCGCCACAAACCGCAGAGCCCACGTGCTCTGGAGCCTGCATGCCCAACTAGAGAGAGAAAGCCTGAACACCACAACTAGAGAGAAGCCCACATGCCGCAATGAAGATCCCGCGTGCTGCATCTAAGACCTGACCCAGTCAAAAATAAATAAACAAAAACCCCCAAAATAGCTCAAGTTTTTTGAAAAAATTATAAAATATCTCTATATACTAAGAAACTTTTTGAAATGAGAGGAAAAAACCCCATAGTTCCACTTCCCTAATTCAGTGACTGTTGTCAGTTTGTGTGCTTGCTTTTATGAAAGAAATGTTTTGTGTGATTTTTTTGCTACATAGTTGTAAATAGACTTTCATTCTTGTAAACAAATGTTTATTGATTACCTACTGAGTAACAAATCCTTTTTTAAAAAATATTTATTTATTTGTTTGGCTGCGCTGGGTCTCAGTTGGAGCATGTGGGATTTTTGTTGGGTACACGGGATCTTTAATTGCGGCATGTGGGATCTTTAATTGCGGCATGCGGGATCTTTCGTTGCGGCACACGGGATCTTTTAGTTGCAGCATGTGGGCTCTTAGTTGCGGCATGTGGGATCTAGTTCCCTGACCAGGGATTGAAACCAGGCCCCCTGTGTTGGGAGCATGGAGTCTTAACTGCTGGACCACCAGGGAAGTCCCAACAAATACTTTTCTAAGTGCTGGAGATAACTTGTGTGTGAGAGTATGTTCCATTTATAGAAAATTTCAAGGTACTACAGAAGTATGAGTATAATAAACACCCATGTGCTTATAACACAGCTTCATTGATCAATTCTTGGCCAGTCTATATCTCTGCTCACTTCCATTCCATGGATTATTTTGAGGCAAATCCCAGACATCATGTCATTTCATCTAGGAATATTTCAGTATATATCTCTTAAAAGGTGAGGACTCTGTCTTTAAATATAACCACTATATCATTTTCACACCAAAAAAGATTAAAAACTGACTTAAAACCCCCAAACATAACAATATAATTCCTAAGATTTCTGTTTTCTTTATAAATATAATTTTAAAACTTTGGGGTTAATAAACTAATATTTTCTAAGGTTTTTTTTTCGTTTTTCTTTACATTTGATTTGCGTGGCGGATCATCTCACTTCTTTGGATGGACTTGGTCTCTTCCTTTTTTCCTTCATATATTTTGAAGGTTAAATTGATGATCTGAGGCCAAAAGTAAAGGCTTAATAAATTCATTTTTTCTTGTTGGATTTAAGAATCCATTTATGGTGCTTGGTCACCTTTCACCTTGAAATGAGGGACAAGAGACTAATGGACAGTAATTGAATTAATTGCTTCTTTTCTGGGACATACAAAAATGCACTGTCTGGAACACAGGTATTTGAGTAACTTCCCGTTACATTACAATATTTCAAACTATGTCAAGAGACCCAGCCTTTCAAAGTTACTCTTTTTTTTTTTTTTTTTTTTTTTTTTGGGGTACGTGAGCCTCTCACTGCTGTGGCTTCTCCCATTGCGGAGCACAGGCTCCGGACACTCAGGCTCAGCGGCCATGGCTCACGGGTCCAGCCGCTCCAAGGCATGTGGGATCCTCCCGGACCGGGGCACGAACCCATGTCCCCTGCATCGGCAGGCCGACTCTCAACCACTGTGCCACCAGGGAAGCCCTCAAAGTTACTCTTTTATCTTTTGAATTTTTCTCTTCCAAGCACACCCTTATAGAAAGCACGCTGCTGCGTTGTACAGCTCTGGGGAGCACCAGTCATGTTTTGTTGTGGGGTGGGTGCCATTCAGGTAGAATACAGTGTAAATTGGGGTTGTGCAGTGTGGAGTCCTGATAGGCTACCCCTCCACCTCTGCGTTGTTGCTGCCTCTGAACTTAACCACCTTTTACACAAATAGTCAAGTAACCTATAGAAACTAACTCAAACGGAGACAAAAGTTAAGTCCTTTTTGATCCAGCTTTGCTGATAGTGTCATGAATGCATGTGCACAGACACACAAATGCCTGAAAAATGTTCAGCTTTGGAACTCCCTTAGGATTTTTAGCACTGCTAAAATTCAGATATTCCTGGGAGGGGTAACAAACATTGTTACAATTATTTTTACTTCAGTGTGAATGAGTTTCAGATGCTTTTTTTTTTTTTTAAAGAGCTAATAGAGGAGAGGGAGAGGAAGAAGATTAGGACCTTGGTGAAATGGGGGATTGTGCGACTTATGTGGGTAGGTAAAGAACAGGAAGAATTGCTTGAGGGTCTGTCTAATAATTTTACCTTGGCCAACCTAGCCCTCTTCAGCACTGATTAAAGTATTCCTTAGACTTTCTGTTAAGGCCTTTCAGGTTGATTCCTTTTTAAAATTTGGGAATTTCTTTTGAAGATTTCTCTGGCATTGGAACTGACTGCAGGGGAAACAATGGTAGGGGAGGGAGGAGAGAGTAGAGTGAGGTAATTTCTACATTATGCCTCTGTAATTAATCTACCCTATTAATTAACATTAATTTAAACTGCTATTTCATTATTGATATCAAAAATATCATTACAGCAATTTAAAATAAAAATTAAAAGCATCACCTATGGGCTTCCCTGGTGGTACAGTGGTTAAGAATCCGCCTGCCAACGCAGGTGACACGAGTTTGAGCCCTGGTCCGGGAAGATCCCACATGCTGCGGAGCAACTAAGCCCGCGCGCCACAACTACTGAGCCTGCGCTCTAGAGCCCGCATGCCACAACTACTGAAGCCCGTGTGCCTAGAGCCCGTGCTCCACAACAAGAGAAGCCACCGCAGTGAGAAGCCCGCGCACTGCAACAAAGAGTAGCCCCCGCTCGCCGCAACTAGAGAAAGCCCGCAGCAACGAAGACCCAGCGCAGCCAAAAGTAATAAATAATTAACTTAAAAAAATAGCATCACCTATAATCTTATCTCTGTAACATATCAAACTTGTAATTTTTTTCTTTTATCCTAGACATTGGCTGTATAAATCTATAACTCATACCTGGTTGAAATTATACTGAATTTATTACTTTGTATTTTAATTTATTATGAGCAGGCCTTTTTATTTTTATTTATTTTAATATTTATTTCATTTATTGTTATTTTTATTTTTGGCTGTGTCCTGTCTTTGTTGTGGCTCGTGGGCTTCTCTCTAGTTGTGGTGTTCGGGTTTTCTCTTGTTGAAATGTGCGGGCTCAGTAGTTGTGGCATGCGGGATTAGTTGCCCTGCGGCATGTGGGATCTTAGTTCCCCGACCAGGGATCAAACCCACATCCCCTGCATTGGAAGGCAGATTCTTTACCACTGGACCACCAGGGAAGTCCCATGAGTAGGCCTTTTTAAATTTATGGTGACTTCTTAAGACTGGGGAGAAATTGTAAAGACTAATAATGTAGGTTACTGTTTCAAAATGAAATTTTAGAATGATTAGAAAGTTTGCTTAAGGAACTTTATATTCTATTTATTTTTGAGGTACAAGTGAACTGCTTAAAAAATTTTCAGGTCCCCTTGCTCCTAAAAAATAGAGCGGGAGGGAGGGAGGGGGAGAGATGGGAAGGGAGAGATAAGGGGAGGCAAGAAGCGGGGCAGGCAGACAGACACACAACTAAATTCACTTACTTTGAAGTTAACTTGTACCCATCAATGAACTGTTCTTCTGGTTAAATTAATGTAGTATACTCACACAGTCGGATGTTAAGCATGAATGAGGTGACTATAGTGACATGGAAAGATTTCTAGGATATGTTTTTAAGTAAACAAAGTGCAGGAGGAAAAAGGGAAATAATATATATTTTTAGTTGCTTGTATCTGCACAAAAATCTTGGGGATATATAGAAATTAATAACAATGATTATTTGTGGGGTTGGTTGGAGAGTAGAGTCGGGAGACCGGGATGTGTGTGAGACTTGTCAAGATGTGCCTTGTTATATTCCTTTGGTTTTTGAACCATTTGAGTGTATTATTTATTCAAACCCAGAAGTATTCCTTGCCTTTGGTTTTTAATAATCCATTGTGTTTGGATTACTTCTAAAAAATTAGGATTAGTAAATTGTGACTTTGGTAAGACTGTGTACTTTATCCACACACAAATATGCTTATGATAATTATACTTGTGATAGTGACTGGATAGCAGTATGTGCCATTGCCAAGGGTACTTGTAAGTTTTGTTAGGAGCATCTAAGCAGTTTTCAGAAAGAGTATATATACATGTCAGGTTTATGTTGTGAATGATGACAGTGTGCCATTTGTGAGTGTGTTGATAACTGATGAGCATCTCAAAACATTCACTTTTTGTTAGCTTCTGGGCATATCTGGAAAAAGTAAGCCCTGTAATATAGATTCATTTTCTACCTTAAATTTAATGTGGTTTATTCTTTCAGAGTACGGTAGAGCTCTAATAATTTTGTGTGTTAAGTTTAGGATAAAATCTAAATCTTGCTTTGATGAATTAGACATAATTAGATACATAGAAAGACATTTATCATTAGGATTTTCTTGTATTTTGAGACTATTTTTGAAATTAAAATGTAAATTTATGTGAAGCAAATGCTGTAACATGCCTTACGAAAAGTGAGCGCAAACAGTAAAAAGTAGGAACAGTCTCTTATATATATAATTTTTAGTTTATTATTATTTTCCAATATATTCCCATCATCTATTTTTCCTCCCATTTTAAAAGGCCCTAGTGAAATATTTACAAGGATAGGACTTGGAACTGTTCTGGAACCTTGAATTGCCAGATCAGAATAAAATTATACTTTTGCTCTATTTGTGGAAAAAGGCCTTGAATTGAATTCTCTAGTGCATTTAAGCATATCACTTTGAAATATGATCTGTTAATCGTAATAGCCTTTATATATAGAACAACGCACCCAACGCTGGAACTCTCTGGCTTAGGCCATGTCTTTAGTTAGTTTGGCTAAACAGCAATGAGCCTCCATCTGTACTAACTATAGATATATTGCCAGTAAAATGTAGGCTGATTATAATGTTTAAAAAATGTGGGTGGCAGGAGTTTTTGTCTACAATTTACCTGAAATTTGAGTTACGAGTTAACTGTTTTATTTGACAAAGTTATTTTTATTTGATCTGAGACTTTTTTTTTGAGCTCCCGTACTTCGTATAGCAAACAGGAATGTTTTCTAGGCAGTTAACCACATTGTACTGAACCTGGAGAGATCTAGTATCTTCTTACAGCAACCTTTGGGCTTTGTAAGGGATACTTTGCTCATGCTAGCAGAACACTGGTTAAGAAACAGAAGGAATAAAATTTATGAAAAAAAAAACCTTTAAAATTTAAAATAGATTTACCAGCAAAGAAAAGGACAGAATTTGGATCTTAGGTCAGTATATATAGGTAATATCCTGGAACTCTAGCATTTACTAAATAATTATTTTTTCATGCTTTAATATTGTAGAATTAGAAATTCGGTCAGCAGTTGAATAATAATTTTTAGTAGGCATGAATGATTGCTTTTAGCTATGAAAGTAATCATATTACCTTGAAAGGTACCCTCCTTCCTCCCATAACCAATTCTTCTTAGAGCATATTTTTATTTTAAAATTTAGTTTATCAAAACGACTTACTGTGTATTTTAAGTTTGGTTTAAGAATAACTTTAATATTATATACAAATACTGTGATAAATGTATATTTTTGTGGCATATGAAAAATGAAACACTGCTTAAGAAGGTTTTTATTTAATAGCATGATTTGTATGTTATAGTGATAGAGACTTTAAAATTTGACTGTAGGGAATTATTTTAATGAAAATGTATGAAAGTCTGAAGCTCTATAAATGGTCTCTTTGGTTACAGTATAATGCAGCCTACGTAATGGTACCTTTATGGTCTTTTTATTTTTATATAAAAATCACAGTATGATAATTTATTGGCATTCTCTGCATCTACACTCAAAGTCAAATAAAATTTTGAATTATTTTCTCATATTCCTTAAAATACAGCAAACTTTCTTATAAATGCTTTAAATTTGCACATATAATCAGAAAGCTTTAGTCCTGGATTTGCTTTTAGTCTAGATTTTTCTTTAAGAAAAATCCTTTGTTAAGACAAACCAAACCGCTGAAATGAAATAGCTCAGAGAAAATGAAATTTGCAAGCAACCTTTTAACATCACATGCATATGGCTTACTCTGAGGTCTGGATATAGATTAGGTTCATAGAAAATGTAATGATTTTCTGTTAAGGCACAGATGGTAAGGGTGCTTATCAAATAGCAAAGATAGTCTTCATGTTTTCATAATAAAATCCTGCCAAACAATGACATGAATACATTTCTTGGGGTCTTTAGTAGGAACAAAGCTTTCTGCTTCGTTTTTATGGTAAAATATTTATATTGTATCATAAGGACATGTATTATTAAATGAAAAGATCGTATAACCTACCTCTTGTCTGAAAGGCTGCAGTTGAAGCGATGGTATCCGTCTGTTTGTAATGCAGTCTAGTGCACAGCCAAGATGGAGCTGTGCTTCTATTGGTTGAACCACAATGGAGCTGACAGTTTCCTCTACGTGCATTTGCATTAAGTCCTGCCACCCTAGGAGTAAATCATTCATAAACTTGAATAGAGCCGTCTGGGTTCTCAACTGTCACCCCTTATTTTGGCCTTATTTTTTTGTCTTTCAGCTAAATTTCTGCACAGGAATTTGTGAGTTAGTAACAAATTGATGATTCCATAGTGCTTAGCTGTAGAATTTCAGATCCTTCAGTGATTATTTCAGTGCTAGGGCTAGAAGATAATGTCAAGAGAGGCAGTAACCTGGGAAACAAACAGTTCAGGTTTACCAGCGTGGTGTTTCCTCCATGAAGTGTAAGATCTCATAAATGATATTTGCTTTCTCTCTTTCTAATACTTGTTATTTACGTAAAACTTGCTCTCTGAAAGTGATTATTTCTATGTGGTGGTTTGATTTAGATGAAATTCTGAGGAAGAAGAAAAGAAATAAGGTTTTTATTTCTATTATTTGGGAGAAGGGTAAGTTTTGGTAGGTACACCACCTGTGTTAAGAAAAAAGCAGTCTGTGAAAGTTAAATTGCAAAAGAATCCTCAGTTGGATGTGTAGAGATAGAATGATTTTCTTACAGTGTATTAGAGTTGTGGTCTAAGCTTAACAGTCAAGGTTTTTTTTTTTTTGTGGTACGCGGGCCTCTCACTGTTGTGTGTGGCCTCTCCCGTTGCGTGGCCATGGCTCACGGGCCTAGCTGCTCCACGGCATGTGGGATCTTCCCGGACCGGGGCACGAACCCGTGTCCCCTGCATCGGCAGGCGGACTCTCAACCACTGCGCCACCAGGGAAGCCCAACAAAGTTATTTTTAAAGGAAAATTGCATATGAGGTCTCAAAAAATCATTCAATAAAGCCTTTTCACTAACTAATCTCAAAGGAATATTATGTTGCCTTCTAGAAGCTGTTCCCGTGGATCTCTGACAGTTGTTAATTTGACTTGTGGTTATTCTAATGCATTCTTTTGTTTAAATTATTATTACCAACCTGGTGCCAGAAATGGACTCTCCCCCCTTTTATTTAACCTCTTCCTTTGTGGATCAGCCACATGGGAACTTTATAATATCTGATCTGATGCCCGACTAATAGAATGTGTACTTATGAAATGTCTTCCTGGTATTTACAGTGACTTTTTTTTACTCTTCCTGCCTATGGCTAATAGAATGCATTTGTGATGCAATGGTAGCATTAGGATTTCTGCCTGTAAATATGCAACAGAATGGTATATGTTCTGAACCAAATGATCTTCTATGTAGATTGCTCCTTGTTTCATGCTACATCCTTTTTAAGTATCCACGTTTATGCAGTGGCAGTGCTTATGTGTTTTTTTTAACGTCTTTATTGGAGTATAATTGCTTTACAGTGGTGTGTTAGTTTCTGCTTTATAACAAAGTGAATCAGCTATACATATACATATGTCCCCATATCTCCTCCCTCTTGTGTCTCCCTCCCACCCTCCCTATCCCACCCCTCTAGGTGATCACAAAGCACTGAGCTGATCTCCCTGTGCTTTGCGGCTGCTTCCCACTAGCTATCTGTTTTACATTTGGTAGTATATATATATGTCCATGCCACTCTCTCACTTTGTCCCAGCTTACCCTTCCCCCTCCCCATGTCCTCAAGTCCATTCTCTACATCTGCATCTTTATTCCTGTCCTGCCCCTAGGTTCTTCAGAACCTTTTTTTTTTTAGATTCCGTATATATGTGTTAGCATATGGTATTTGTTTTTCTGACTGACTTTACTGTGTATGACAGACTCTAGGTCCATTCACCTCACTACACTCAATTTTGTTTCTTTTTATGGCTGAGTAATATTCCATTGTATATATGTGCCACATCTTCTTTATCCATTCATCTGTCGATGGACACTTAGGTAAAAATATGGAATGATTCACGAATTTGCGTGTCATCCTTGCGCAGGGGCCATGCTAATCTTCTCTGTATTGTTCCAATTTTAGTATATGTGCTGCTGAAGCGAGCACATTGCTTATTTTTTTTATTCCTAATATATCTTTAAAATTTACCTTAAAATAGTTATTGTATCATACTTTTTATTAATTCCCATTAATCAATACCCATTTATTTTTTTTAAGTTGATAAGCAGAAATTGATGTCATTGGTGATAAATTGAACTTTTTATCCCTTAGAAGTAATCCACTCACTTCTCATGGTTTTTAAGGTTGTTAGAAAAGCACTATGGATCAGATTGAGATTTGTATTGTCCTCCTGTTTAATAAACCTTGCTTCTAATTATGGTGGAAATCTAATCAGACTTAAGGAAAGGGTGAGATAAAGGTACTTATAAAAGAAATGTATTTTAATGCCTTTGAATTATTTATACTTTGCTTCCATCCTTGGTGAGAAAATAGTTATTATGCATGCAGATTTTGAATTTGTCACCAAAATTTTATAGGGTAGAATTTACTAGATAGGAAGACTCCAAAACAAATATTTTACCAGAGTTAAAATCATCTTAGTTGCTTAAAAGTCAGTAATCACATCTAATATGAAAATGTTATAATTGCTTTTTGAACCTCATTTTCAGATCATAACAATGGATCATTTAACTTGAAAGCTCTATCAGGAAGCTCTGGATATAAGTTTGGTGTTCTTGCTAAGATTGTGAATTACATGAAGGTAAGTACTTTTCTCAGCTAACAGAAATTCTGTTGACTTTTGGTGGAAGTAGGGGATTGGTATTTTCAGAAGTAAATTTGTATATACATGTCAAAATTTATCAAATTGTATGTTTCAATATTTGTTGTTTATGTTATGCCCATTATACCTCAAAACTAAAAAAAAAAAAAAAATTTACTGCCTGAAGCCTTTTACATTATATCAAGTTAGCATTGCAGTGAGTCATCTAAGTGTATTTGATTTACATTACATTAGTTCAAGTACACAATTTAAGCCCACCATTTCATTTCATAAAATTGTGCTCATGCAGTAGATACAGTCACCTCTTAATTAGTCAATAGCTGCTGACCAAACCAGTGAGAAAATGTGAACGATTTACAGGATATTACTTCCATTGATGTGAGAAGTAAAAAGCTACATAGTTCAGGCAGATGGTGGCTTTTCTACATCTTGAAGGAGAAAATTTGAGAATTACTGAGTGTCTCGGAAAAACTTTGACTCACAAAAGAATTGGAGTTTAATGTTTGATGAGAGATTTAGTATTTCTTGAAGTAAATTTTGAAGTTTTGATGGTATGACATTTTGACTTTACTAAGGATTCTGAACCCTAACTTAATTTATGAAAGTGAAATTTCATTTATAGCTAAAATGGCTAAGTGATTTCAGATTTACCCCCCTTGTCTGCCAAACTCTTATTCCCATTTAGTTACTAGTTGTATCTCTTGGAAAAAAGTCAAAGAAAGTACTGTATTTGTTATTATTTCAAATTTCAGCTATTCCTTAGTATATAAATCAAATTTTATGTGAAGTCTTTTCTTTCGTAATTTAAGAGACCTGGTGTCTGTCTAGCTATATCTGAAATCTGTGGTTTGTATTTGATTTCGGGTAGAAATGTGTTAGTTTACAATTTCCCATTATCAAATAATATACTCTGACACTTAGGCATTTACCTTTCATTCCATCCATCCATTCCCCCACATGGTAAGCAATACTAAAACCTACTATCTGCAGTTACGGCACGAATGGTATGAATACTCAGACGAAATGTATGCCCTCGAGGCTGTCAGTCTTTTGAGGGAGACTGACATTTAATGTCATGTTTTTGCTACTCTGCTAAAAACAGTTTTCATTTATCTAGAGACCCTTACTGCTTTGTTAATCTATGACAACGATCTTCAAATTTTTACTCATATGTTCCCTGAAACAATTTTGAAAAACTTTGTGTCCCTTTGCACATATTTAAATTGATAAGTGTAATTTTTCAGCAAAAGGTTTTTTTTAAATTGAAGTATAGTTGATTTACAATGTGTTAGTTTCAGGTGTATAGCAAAGTGTTTCAGGTATACATATATGTATATTCTTTTTCAGATTCTTTTCCATTATAGGTTATTACAAGATATTGAATATAGTTTCCTGTGCTATACAGTAGATCCTTGCTTATCTATTTTATATATAGTAGTGTGTAGCTGTTGATCCCAAACTCCTCACACCCCTCCCTTCCCCCTTTGGTAACCATAAGTTTGTTTTCTATGTCTGTGAGTCTATTTATGTTATAACAAAAGTCTAAATAGTGACACAGGATGCAATTTCTGGCATATTGTAATATTTCAGTAAAATACAGCACTCTTAAATTTATCTAAGGGAATCTAAATGCCATTTTTTAAAAATACGAAAACAAACTTTAGTGGTTGGAAATTTTAATTATTTTCCTTTCAACTTGTATGTCAGTTCGTTACTCCCACTGAATTTTATCCTAATGTTATGTATTTTAGTGTTTGGAAATCTTCTATTGATCATCTGTCAAACTCCTTTGTCACAATAATATGTATATAAATTTAAATTAGGGATGTTTTCCCTGTAACCATAAGGCTGTAAATATTTTCTGGTTTGAGCCATCATTGTAATTACTGTTACCACATAGTTGATTAGAATAACATAAATATATTAAAATTTTGATTAAAATTCACTTTGTATGTAATAATTATGCAACAGAAATCCATTTTTAATGAAATAAATGGAGCTGTCTTATCTCTCCAGTGGTTCTTGTGTCTGGAGATAATATATTATTTACTGATAGAATGAAACAGAATTTGGCACCAATTTCCTGTCTTATTTTGAGATCTTGTAGGTTTAAGTGCTGAGAAATAAATGTTCATATAAATAAGTTCATTCTAATTTTGTGATAGCAAAACCTTCCAATTATCAGTTGACACTTCTGTTAGGTCCTTCTTCAGTTTTGTTGAAAGCAAAAGAATGGGAATCACCTAGCTTGCCAGAGGATTTGTTACCTGGTCCTAAACCATCTACTTAGTTTCTAGGAAATGTATCAAAAAGGTTTTACCAAGACTCAGTAAATGTCTAATTATATCAGCTTCCTCTTCTTCCCCATATCGGTACTTTGGTTAATCTGATATATTCAGAAGCAATTGACAAAATAAAAATACTAGTTTCAACACACCTTTCCAGTGCAATTTTTTTTGATGAAATACTTTTATCTTAGGTGTATAAATATATTTTTGCCAGAACTGTCAGGTTGAAGGTTTAGCATACTCAGCTTATGGAAATTATTTTCTGGTTAACAAAGCTAGTCTCCATTGTCAGACCAACCAGATATACCAAACTTATTTTTTATCATATTTTAAGTAATATAAAAGTCACTGAGAAATATAGTATGGAATGAATACTAACAGATACTACTAAGGTAGTTGAGATTAAAATTATAAGGATCAAAAAGAATGAATTTTTCCATTTTTATATAATGTAAAAAATAAATACACAGTCTACCATCATGTAACATTGCATCATTATAAATAATCAAATGTTTATTAAGCAAGGATGTGTTAAACAGTGTGTTATTCCTTTTCTAAATGTGTGTGCTTGTATCTTCCATCTCTGATATTCAGCTTTTAGATATAAATAAAAGGGAATGATTCAAAAATAACTGTAAATTTTATCTTGGGGTGATTAATGAAGGAGAAGTATACCTATTGCTAAAAATGAATTGGTTTTACAGCTAGCTATGACTTATTTTTTTAATAGGAGGTAGAAATATTAAATATTTAAAGCATAATGAGAATTGACTAATTAGAATGAAAATTTCATGATATGATTTGATAAAGTAGGTTTTAACTACCACATTGAATAATGCAAACTCAATGTAAGTTCCTGTGTGGTTTTTGTCCATGGGTTTTAGGTAGCATGCTTTGAACATTTTGGTAGTCCAAGAAAGTATTTGTTATATTTGAAAGAATCAGCCTCCTTTATTGATACTGCTTCAGTTCTTTAAATGTGCGTTTTCTTCAGGCTAATAAATATTCAAGGAATGGATTTTTGAGAATTGCTGAAGAGAATTACTTATATGAAAATACCTGAAAAAACCTGTATTTATCATTAGATACTTCTTACCATGTTCCCTTTATTTGGAGATTCTCCCCTAAGAGTGATGCATTCTTGGACAGTATGGCATGGAGGTAGGGTGTGTGGGGATGGAAGAGACAGAATTGTTTACAGGGAACAGCTCTCAATTGCCCACAAACTGTAATTCATCAGAATTTAGAATGTCATAGCAAGGGCAAAATATCCTATTTTTAACTCCTAGAAAAATATTTAGGACTGGAAGAGACAAGAAGCCCCGTCTATAGTGGATAGTTTGATACCTCAATTTATCATTTATGAAGGCTTCCCCAAAACAATATTCTTTTGACTTGCCCTTTTGGTTGAGTCCCTGGAGTTTAATATACCTCCAGGTATTGCAGTCTAAATTCTGGGTGGAGGTGAGAGTTATCCCTTTTTTTTTTTTTTTTGTAAAAAGGGGCCAGGCCTGTTTTGAAAGGGAAAGAGTACATTCGGAAGATGATCTGTAAACTGATTGTTTGAAAGTCTTCAGCTGCTCCTTGTGTACCCTTTTTGAAGAGCTGATAAAACCAAGAACTCAGAAAGAAAGGAAAAAGGCAACACAAAATACTCCTCATAGTTTATTCATTTACTGATGGAAGAGCTCTTTAATTGCTCGATGAGAATTATGTAGAAATTATATGGAGAAGGTTCAAGAGATACCGTTAGGTCCATATGAGACACTGCTCTAGTTCTAAGATGACAAATCAGTTGTGCACTTTGTTTTTGATGGAATGATTTTTCTCTTGATCTCACTGTTATCCCTTTATGTGGTTGTATCTCAGTTATGTAAAAAATCATGTTGAAAAATTTGGTTAGTTTGGTTTAGCCTAGCTCATTGGTTCTCAATGTGTCATTCTCCAACCAATGGCATCAGCATCTCCTGGGAATTTGTAAGAAGTGCAAATTCTTGGGCCCCTTCCTAGATCTACTGATCTGAAACTCTGGGAGTGCAGCTCAGCAGTCTGTGTTTTCATAAGCCCTTCCTTCAGGTGATTCTGACGTACACCACTGTGCCACTTACATATGTTTTTTCTTTCTTTTTTTTTTTTAATTAATTTATTTTTGGCTGTGTTGGGTCTTCGTTTCCGTGCGAGGGCCTTCTCCAGCTGCGGCGAGCGGGGGCCACTCTTTATCGCTGTGCGCGGGCCTCTCACTGTCGCGGCCTCTCCCATTGCGGAGCACAGGCTCCAGATGCGCAGGCTCAGTAGTTGTGGCTCACGGGCCCAGCCTCTCCGCAGCATGTGGGATCTTCCCAGACCAGGGTTCGAACCCGTGTCTCCTGCATTGGCAGGCAGACTCCCAACCACTGCGCCACCAGGGAAGGCCCTACATATGTTTTTTAACTTAATAGTTTGTCCTGGTACATCTTTCCAAATTAGCACATAGAGAACCTCTGTATTTTCTTTTTTTTAACATCTGTATAGTAGCATAGATGTGCTGTAGTTTATTTAATCAGTCCTCTATTGATGGCCACTTGAGTTTTTTCAAATACAACTTAGTGTTGTAATAGTTCTAATAGTATGTCTTAATAAAACTAATGTTTCTGATTTTCCTTTTACAATAATGCTGCTTTTCTACATTGTGGTTTATCTGTAAGGTAAATTCCTAGAAGCCGACTTGTTGGGTCAGGGGTTTCAATGCATTTATATTGCCGAATTCCCTCTGTAGGAGTTGTATCAATTTGCATTCTTACCAGCAGTGTGTGAGAGGGCCTGTTTCCTTACAGCCTTACCAGTAGAGTTGTCAAGCATGGAATTTTGCCGGTGTGATAAGAAATACCTTAGTGGAAGTTGAGTATCTTTTCATATGTCTAAGGTCATTTGTATCTCTTTTTTTGTGCTTTTTGTGTTCCTGTCTTGGGTCATTTTCTTGTTGAGTTTTTGGACCTGTTAAAATATTAGGAAGGCTAACTCTTTGTGATATGAATTGCAAATTTTTTTTCTCAGTTTGTCATTTGATTTTATATAGCTACAAGTTTGAACTTGGTTCTGTCTGATTTTTTTTTTTTTTTTTTTTTTGTGGTACGTGGGACTCTCACTGTTGTGGCCTCTCCCGTTGTGGAGCACAGGCTCCAGACGCTCAGGCTTAGCAGCCATGGCTCACGGGCCCAGCCGCTCCGCGGCATGTGGGATCCTCCTGGACCGGGGCACGAACCCGTGTCCCCTGCATTGGCAGGCGGACTCTGAACCACTGTGCCACCAGGGAAGCCCAGTTCTGTCTGATTTTATAGTCCATTCTCTTCATCACTGTAATTGTACTGCCTTAAATAATACACATTCCGCATTCCTGAAAAGATTAATTTACTGGTAACTATTATTTAATGCATCTAGCATTTTACCTTTTTTTTTTTTTTTTTGGCGGTACGCGGGCCTCCTACTGTTGCGGCCTCTCCCGTTGCGGAGCACAGGCTCTGGACGCGCAGGCTCAGCGGCCATGGCTCACGGGCCCAACCACTCCACGGCATGTGGGATCTTCCTGGACCGGGGCACGAACCCGTGTCCCCTGCATGGGCAGGCGGACTCTGAACCACTGCGCCACCAGGGAAGCCCGCATCTAGCATTTTAAAACTGTCTTCCAGGGAATTCCCTCGCAGCCCAGTGGTTAAGACTCTGTGCTTTCACTGCTGAGGGCCTGGGTTCAATCCCTGGTCAGGGAACTAAAATCCCACAAGTTGCACAGCGTGCCCCCCACCCCCCAAAAAAAATCATTAAAAAAACCTGTCTTCTAATAACAGTTTCTTGCCACAATAGACACGGCATCAGCGAGGAGATACACATCCTCTTACTTTAGAAGAAATTTTGGATGAAACACAACATTTAGATATTGGACTCAAGCAGAAACAATGGCTAATGACTGAGGTAAGAATAGGCTTAAATTATTGTAAAAAAAAAAAAAATTGCTCTAACTAGGGTTTTCATATACTGAGATATGATAATTTTTGCTTTTTCTTAAAAGAATTGGTATAGGGTTTTTGTTCTTTAAACATACACATTTTGAGATTGACTTATTTTCATATAACCTTATGTACCTATTTAAAAATGTCAAAGACTTTAGCATAAAGGTTATAAAGAAGTCAGTCATTGTACCAGTTTTTAACTTTTTACAGAATAATTGATGCTTATTTTGAATTGCTGAATTTAAAGTGTACATGTTGGCAGGTTGTATTGTTTCTATATTTTAGGACATTTAAAGCATGAGGTATTATAGGGAAAGCAAGATATTTTGTTAAGCAAGATACTTGTTATACCGCTACTGCTATTATGATTTGATAGTGATGTTACTGCCTCTAGCAAATTACTTGGAAAAATAATCATGAACATTGTAATATGTTCCACACAACATTGGAAGAAAAGGAATCCCCAACCATCAGTGACCACGCTAATTTGGAAATGAGTAGCACTTTAAAAGTTGAGATATTTGTCTCTTTTCTGTTTAAGTATGAAATGACAATTTAATAAGACAACTTTCTAGGACCAGTGCTGATTCTAAAGACCAAATGTAAACTTCCTAAAATAGAATTTAATTTATTTTATTGAGCAAATATTGTTCTTGATTTTACTAATGTAAAATGAACCAGTTAGTATCGTTGTAGCTCATTATATTAGTGATATACAAATAGTGGTAATCCACATTTAAATTTTTTTTTTAATTTTTTTTAACATCTTTATTGGGGTATAATTGCTTTACAATGGTGTGTTAGTTTCTGCTTTATAACAAAGTGAATCAGTCATACATAAACATATGTTCCCATATGTCTTCCCTCTTGCGTCTCCCTACCTCCCACCCTCCCTATCCCACCCCTCCAGGCTGTCACAAAGCACCGAGCCAATATCCCTGTGCCATGCGGCTGCTTCCCACTAGCTATCTACCTTACTACGTTTGTTAGTGTGTATATGCCCATGACTCTCTCTCGCCCTGTCACAGCTCACCCTTCCCCCTCCCCATAACCTCAAGTCCGTTCTCTAGGAGGTCTGCGTCTTTATTCCTGCTTTACCCCTAGGTTCTTCATGACATTTTTTTTCTTAAATTCCATATATATGTGTTAGCATACGGTATTTGTCTTTTTCTTTCTGACTTACTTCACTCTGTATGACAGACTCTAGGTCTATCCACCTCATTACAAATAGCTCAGTTTCGTTTCTTTTTATGGCTGAGTAATATTCCATTGTATATATGTGCTACATCTTCTTTATCCATTCATCCGATGATGGGCACTTAGGTTGTTTCCATCTCCGGGCTATTGTAAATAGAGCTGCAATGAACATTTTGGTACATGACTCTTTTTGAATTTTGGTTTTCTCAGGGTATATGCCCAGTAGTGGGATTGCTGGGTCATATGGTAGTTCTATTTGTAGTTTTTTAAGGAACCTCCATACTGTTCTCCATAGTGGCTGAACCAATTCACATTCCCACCAGCAGTGCACGAGTGTTCCCTTTTCTCCACACCCTCTCCAGCATTTATTGTTTCTAGATTTTTTGATGATGGCCATTCTGACTGGTGTGAGATGATATCTCATTGTAGTTTTGATTTGCATTTCTCTAATGATTAGTGATGTTGAGCATTCTTTCATGTGTTTGTTGGTAGTCTGTATATCTTCTTTGGAGAAATGTCTATTTAGGTCTTCTGCCCATTTTTGGATTGGGTTGTTTGTTTTCTTGTTATTGAGCTGCATGAGCTGTTTGTAAATTTTGGAGATTAATCCTTTGTCGGTTGCTTCATTTGCAAATATTTTCTCCCATTCTGAGGGTTGTCTTTTGGTCTTGTTTATGGTTTCCTTTGCTGTGCAAAAGCTTTGAAGTTTCATTAGGTCCCATTTGTTTATTTTTGTTTCTATTTCCATTACTCTAGGAGGTGGGTCAGAAAGGATCTTGCTGTGATTTATGTCATAGAGTGTTCTGCCTATGTTTTCCTCTAAGAGTTTGATAGTTTCTGGCCTTACATTTAGGTCTTTAATCCATTTTGAGCTTATTTTTCTGTATGGTGTTAGGGAGTGATCTAATCTCATACTTTTACATGTACCTGTCCAGTTTTCCCAGCACCACTTATTGAAGAGGCTGTCCTTTCTCCACTGTACATTACTGCCACCTTTATCAAAGATAAGGTGTCCATATGTGCATGGGTTTATCTCTGGGCTTTCTATCCTGTTCCATTGATCTATCTTTCTGTTTTTGTGCCAGTACCATACTGTCTTGATAACTGTAGCTTTCTAGTATAGTCTGAAGTCAGGGAGCCTGATTCCTCCAGTTCCTTCTTTCGTTCTCAAGATTGCTTTGGCTATTCGGGGTCTTTTGTGTTTCCATACAAATTGCAAAATTTTTTGTTCTATTTCTGTGAAAAATGCCAGTGGTAGTTTGATAGGGATTGCATTGAATCTGTAGATTGCTTTGGGTAGTAGAGTCATTTCCACAATGTTGATTCTTCCAATCCAAGAACATGGTATATCTCTCCATCTATTTGTATCATCTTTAATTTCTTTCATCAGTGTCTTATAATTTTCTGCATACAGGTCTTTTGTCTCCTTAGGTAGGTTTATTCCTAGATATTTTATTCTTTTTGTTGCAATGGTAAATGGGAGTGTTTTCTTGATTTCACTTTCAGATTTTTCATCATTAGTATATAGGAATGCCAGAGATTTCTGTGCATTAATTTTGTATCCTGCCACTTTACCAAATTCATTGATTAGCTCTAGTAGTTTTCTGGTAGCATCTTTAGGGTTCTCTATGTATAGGATCATGTCATCTGCAAACAGTGACAGCTTTACTTCTTCTTTTCCGATTTGGATTCCTTTTATTTCCTTTTCTTCTCTGACTGCTGTGGCTAAAACTTCCAAAACTATGTTGAATAAGAGTGGTGAGAGTGGGCAACCTTGTCTTGTTCCTGATCTTAGTGGAAATGCTTTCAGTTTTTCACCATTGAGGATGATGTTTGCTGTGGGCTTGTCATATATGGCCTTTATTATGTTGAGGAAAGTTCCCTCTATGCCTACTTTCTGCAGGGTTTT
This sequence comes from Tursiops truncatus, assembly GCF_011762595.2. NCBI lineage: Eukaryota > Metazoa > Chordata > Mammalia > Artiodactyla > Delphinidae > Tursiops > Tursiops truncatus. The sequence goes on along the minus strand of NC_047054.1, from coordinate 23,401,968 downwards.
TATCATAAATGGGTGTTGAATTTTGTCAAAAGCTTTCTCTGCATCTATTGAGATGATCATATGGTTTTTCTCCTTCAATTTGTTAATATGGTTTATCACATTGATAGATTTGCGTATATTGAAGAATCCTTGCATTCCTGGAATAAACCCCACTTGATCATGGTGTATGATCCTTTTAATGTGCTGTTGGATTCTGTTTGCTAGTATTTTGTTGAGGATTTTTGCATCTATGTTCATCAGTGATATTGGCCTGTAGTTTTCTTTCTTTGTGACATCCTTGTCTGGTTTTGGTATCAAGGTGATGGTGGCCTCGTAGAAGGAGTTTGGGAGTGTTCCTCCCTCTGCTGTATTTTGGAAGAGTTTGAGAAGGATAGGTGTTAGCTCTTCTCTAAATGTTTGATAGAATTCGCCTGTGAAGCCATCTGGTCCTGGGCTTTTCTTTGTTGGAAGATTTTTAATCACAGTTTCAATTTCAGTGCTTGTGATTGGTCTGTTCATATTTTCTATTTCTTCCTGATTCAGTCTTGGCAGGTTGTGCATTTCTAAGAATTTGTCCATTTCTTCCAGATTGTCCATTTTATTGGCATAGAGTTACTTGTAGTAATCTCTCATGATCTCTTTTATTTCTGCAGTGTCAGTTGTTACCTCTCCTTTTTCATTTTTAATTCTATTGATTTGAGTCTTCTCCCTTTTTTTCTTGATGAGTCTGGCTAGTGGTTTATCTATTTTGTTTATCTTCTCAAAGAACCAGCTTTTAGTTTTATTGATCTTTGCTATTGTTTCCTTCATTTCTTTTTCATTTATTTCTGATCTGATTTTTATGATTTCTTTCCTTCTGCTAGCTTTGGGGTTTTTTTGTTCTTCTTTCTCTAATTGCTTGAGGTGCAAGGTTAGGTTGTTTATTCGAGATGTTTCCTGCTTCTTAAGGTGGGCTTGTATTGCTATAAACTTCCCCCTTAGAACTGCTTTTGCTGCATCCCACAGGTTTTGGGTCGTTGTGTCTCCATTGTCATTTGTTTCTAGGTATTTTTTGATTTCCTCTTTGAATTCTTCAGTGATCACTTCATTATTAAGTAGTGTATTGTTTAGCCTCCATGTGTTTGTATTTTTTACAGATCTTTTCCTGTAATTGATATCTAGTCTCATGGCCTTGTGGTCAGAAAAGATACTTGATACAATTTCAGTTTTCTTAAATTTACCAAGGCTTGATTTGTGACCTAAGATATGATCTATCCTGGAGAATGTTCCATGAGCACTTGAGAAAAATGTGTATTCTGTTGTTTTTGGATGGAGTGTCCTATAAATATCAATTAAGTCCATCTTGTTTAATGTATCATTTAAAGCTTGTGTTTCCTTATTTATTTTCATTTTGGATGATCTGTCCATGGGTGAAAGTGGGGTGTTTAAGTCCCCTACTATGAATGTGTTACTGTCGATTTCCCCTTTTATGGCTGTTAGTATTTGCCTTATGTATTGAGGTGCTCCTATGTTGGGTGCATAAATATTTACAATTGTTGTATCTTCTTCTTGGATCGATCCCTTGATCATTATGTAGTGTCCTTCTTTGTCTCTTTTAATAGTCCTTATTTTAAAGTCTATTTTGTCTGATATGAGAATTGCTACTCCAGCTTTCTTTTGGTTTCCATTTGCATGGAATATCTTTTTCCATCCCCTTACTTTCAGTCTGTATGTGTCTCTAGGTCTGAAGTGGGTCTCTTGTAGACAGCATATATAAGGGTCTTGTTTTTGTATCCATTCAGCTAATCTGTGTCTTTTGGTGGGAGCATTTAGTCCATTTACATTTAAGGTAATTATCGATATGTATGTTCCTATTCCCATTTTCTAAATTGTTTTGGGTTTGTTATTATAGGTCTTTTCCTTCTCTTGTGTTTCTTGCCTAGAGAAGATCCTTTAGCATTTGTTGTAAAGCTGGTTTGGTGGTGCTGAACTCTCTCAGCTTTTGCTTGTCTGTAAAGGTTTTAATTTCTCCATCAAATCTGAATGAGATCCTTGCTGGGTAGAGTAGTCTTGGCTGCAGGTTTTTCTCCTTCATCACTTTCAGTATGTCCTGCCACTCCCTTCTGGCTTGTAGGGTTTCTGCTGAGAGATCAGCTGTTAACCTTATGGGGATTCCCTTATGTGTTATTTGTTGTTTTTCCCTTGCTGCTTTTAATATGCTTTCTTTGTATTTAATTTTTGACAGTTTGATTAATATGTGTCTTGGCGTATTTCTCCTTGTATTTATCCTGTATGGGACTCTCTGTGCTTCCTGGACTTGATTAACTATTTCCTTTCCCATATTAGGGAAGTTTTCAACTATAATCTCTTCAAATATTTTCTCAGTCCCTTTCTTTTTCTCTTCTTCTTCTGGAACCCCTATAATTCGAATGTTGGTGCGTTTAATGTTGTCCCAGAGGTCTCTGAGACTGTCCTCAGTTCTTTTCATTCCTTTTTCTTTATTCTGCTCTGCAGTAGTTATTTCCACTATTTTATCTTCCTGGTCACTTATCCGTTCTTCTGCCTCAGTTATTCTGCTATTGATCCCATCTAGAGTACTTTTAATTTCATTTATTGTGTTGTTCATCGTTGCTTGTTTCATCTTTAGTTCTTCTAGGTCCTTGTTAACTGATTCTTGCATTTTGTCCATTCTATTGTCCATTCTATCTCCAAGATTTCAGATCAACCTTACTATCGTTATTCTGAATTCTTTTTCAGGTAGACTGCCTATTTCCTCTTCATTTGTTAGGTCTGGTGCATTTTTATCTTGCTCCTTTATCTGCTGTGTGTTTTTCTGTCTTCTCATTTTGCTTATCTTACTGTGTTTGGGGTCTCCTTTTTGCAGGCTGCAGGTTCGTAGTTCCTCCTGTTTTTGATGTCTGTCTCCAGTGGCTAAGGTTGGTTCAGTGGGTTTTGTAAGCTTCCTGGTGGAGGGGACTAGTGCCTGTGTTGTGGTGGATGAGGCTGGATCTTGTCTCTCTAGTGGGCAGGTTCACGTCTGGTGGTGTGTTTTGGGGTGTCTGTGGCCTTATTATGATTTTAGGCAGCCTCTCTGCTAATGGGTGGGGTTGTGTTCCTGTTTTGCTAGTTGTTTGGCATAGGTTTTCCAGCACTGTGGCTTGCTGGTCGTTGAGTGAAGCTGGGTGCTGGTGTTAAGATGGAGGTCTCTGGGAGATTTTCGCCGTTTGATATTATGTGGAGCTGGGAGGTCTCTTGTTGACCAGTGTCCTGAAGTTGGCTCTCCTACCTCAGAGGCAGAGCCCTGCCTCCTGGCTGGAGCACCAAGAGCTTTTCATCCACACGGCTCAGGATAAAAGGGAGAAAAAGTAGAGGGAATTAGTAGAAGTATGAGGAAAGAAAGAAGGAAAGGAGGGTAGGAAGGAAGGAAGGAAGAAAGAAAGAAGCAAAGAAGGAAAGAAGGCAAGAAGGAAAGAAAGGAGGGAGGGAGGAAGGAAGGAGGGAAAGAAGGAAAAAAGACAGAAAGAAAGAAGATACAGTAAAAATAAAATAAAGTATAATAAAGTTATTGAGTTAAAAAATTCTTATTTAGAAGAAAAAAAAAGGGACGGATAGAACCTTAGGACAAATGTTGGAAGCAAAGCTATACTGACAAAATCTTACACAGAAGCATACACATACACCCTCACTAAAAGAGGTAAATGGGGAAAAATCATAAATCTTGCTGTCAGAGACCACCTCCTCAATTTGGGATGATTCGTTGTCTAAAGGAGGGAAGGAAGGAAAGAAAGAAAGAAAGAAAGAAAGAACGAAGGTAAATATAATAACGTTATTAAAATTAATTATTAAGAGAAAAAAAATTAAAAAAAAAAACAAACATGGACGGATAGAACCCTAGGACAAATGGTGGAAGCAAGACTATACAGACAAGATCTCACACAGAAGCATACACATACACATTCACAAAAAGAGGAAAAGGGAAAAAATCATAGATCTTGCTCCTAAAGTCCACTTCCTTAATTTGGGATGATTGGTTGTCTATTCAGGTATTCCACAGATGCAGGGTATATCAAGTTGATTGTGGAGCTTTAATCCGCTGCTTCTGAGGCTGCTGGGAGAGATTTCCCTTTCTCTTCTTTGTTCTCACAGCTCCCAGGGCTCAGCTTTGGATTTGGCCCTGCCACTGCGTGTAGGTCGCTGGAGGGCGTCTGTTTTTTGCTCAGACAGGATGGGGTTAAAAGAGCCGCTGATTCGGGGGCTCTGGCGCACTCAGGCCGGCGCGGAGGGAGGGGCACGGAGTGCGGGGCGGGCCTGCGGTGGCAAAGGCCGGCGTGACTTTGCACCAGCCTGAGGCGCGCTGTGCGTTCTCCCGGGGAAGTTGTCCCTGGATCCCGGGAACCTGGCAGTGGCGGGCTGCACAGGCTCCGCGGAAGAGGGGTGTGGAGAGTGACCTGTGCTCGCACACAGGCCCCTTGGTGGCGGCAGCAGCAGCCTTAACGTCTCCCGCCCGCCTCTGGGGTCCGCGCTTTTAGCCGCGATTTGCGCCCGTCTCTGGATTCCGCGCTTTCAGCCGCGGCTCGCGCCCGTCTCTGGAGTCCGCGCTTTCAGCCGCGGCTCGCGCCCGTCTCTGGATTCCGCGCTTTCAGCCGCGGCTCGCGCCCGTCTCTGGGGTCCGCGCTTTCAGCCGCGGCTCGCGCCCGTCTCTGGGGTCCGCGCTTTCAGCCGCGGCTCGCGCCCGTCTCTGGGGTTCGCGCTTTTAGCCGCGGCTCGCGCCCGTCTCTGGAGTTCCTTTAAGCAGCGTTCTTAAACCCCTCTCCTCACGCCCCAGGAAACAAAGAGGGAAGGAAAAGTCTCCTGCCTCTTCGGCAGGTGCAGACTTTTCCCCGGACTCCCTCCCGGCTAGCTGTGGTGCACTAACCCTTTCAGGCTATGTTCAAGCCGCCAACCCCAGTCCTCTGCCTGCGCTCCTTCCGAAACCGAAACCCGAGCCTCAGAGCCTCAGCTCGCAGCCCCGCCCGCCCCGGCGGGTGAGCAGACAAGCCTCTCGGGCTGGTGAGTGCCGGTCGGCACCGATCCTCTGTGCGGGAATCTCCCCGCTTTGCCCTCCGCACCCGTTGCTGTGCACTCCTCCGCGGCTTCGAAGCTCCCCCCTCCGCCTCCCGCAGTCTCCGCCCGCGAAGGGGCTTCCTAGTGTGTGGACACTTTTCCTCCTTCACAGCTCCCTCCCACTGGTGCAGGTGCCGTCCCTATTCTTTTGTCTCTGTTTATTCTTTTTTCTTTTGCCCTACCCAGGTATGTGGGGAGTTTCTTGCCTTTTGGGAGGTCTGAGGTCTTCTGCCAGCCTTCAGTAGGTGTTCTGTAGGAGTTGTTCCACGTGTAGATGTATTTCTGGTGTATCTGTGGGGAGGAAGGTGATCTCCGCGTCTTACTCTTCCGCCTTCTTCCCTAAAGCCTTGTATTGTCCTATGTTGAATGTCCTCTCAAAATTATTGTTTCAACTTTTCAACAAGAGTATATCCACCAATATGGTTCCACAGAGATATGACATCAGATATGACACACAGAAACAGCATTATTAGGGTAATTTTTGACATAGGAATTTCTAAATCAAAGTCTTTTTTTCCTATATCGACAAAGGCTCGAAAACTTCCCAGCTTATCCAAGTTCAGTCTCCTTCAGCGAATTTCAAACTTATTTTTCCTAGCTCCTTCTCCTTTCACTTACTACTAGAAAACCTAAGTATATGCTATGTAGTTAGAAGGCACTATTCTCCTTAACAACAATTTTTCTCTTAAAATACTTTCCACAAATTGTCTTAAACAAAGCGTCTCCCAGACAAGCAGTAAGACAACATCTAAGTCAGTATATCTACGTAGGTCCACATTTAAATTTTGATGCTTTAGCTAATCTTGAAATTTCATGGACTACCCACATTAGGTAAAGTTTATTTTAATTATTATTCTATTCTCCTTCCTTCCTTCTTTCTGCTTCTTCTTTTTATCCTTTCAGGATCAGGCTGGCAGCTGTAGAAGAAAATTAATAGGGTTGCTCTTTCTTGAAGGGCTTTCCTTCTGATACTAACTATACAACAGGACTGACTAGAAACATAATTATATTCAGTAATTTCTGCATTCCTACTCAGTTTCAATCTCAGCTGACAATGTTATAGGTAAATTTCTTATGCGCACTAGTCTGGTCCTTTTCAGTTCCTTCCACAGCTGCTAGTGCCATTTGATACCATGTGGAGAAGACTGAATATTGGTATTTTCATCCCACTGTAATGTTTCTCACATTATAATCCCAATATGTGATAAACTATACTTTGAGGGTGGGGTAGGCAGTACCCATTTCACTTTGTCTAGTGATGTTAATATGTGTTTTATTGATCCTTACCTCTTTTGTCTTCCGAAAGAATATGGGTACAGCGTTCTTCAAAGCAGTTGTAATAAAGTTGTTTCTTTCTCATCCAAAGAATCTATATAAATAATAAACAGTTTCTTTTATAAAAAATGAGCACCATGCTGGTTTCTACCTGTTGTTTTGGATCCTGGATGTCCGGTGTTTTAGATCTTTTGATATCCACAGGATACTTTTAGTTTGCCACTGTAATACGAGTATTGTGTTTTTTTTAATAATTGGTAGAATTAAATAATGTATATATGGTATTTCCTTTTGTTAATATGTCCAAATTGTGTCACTGTTACAGGCATTAGTCAATAATCCCAAAATTGAAGTAATAGATGGAAAGTATGCCTTCAAGCCCAAGTACAACTTGAAAGATAAGAAGGCCCTACTTCGGCTTTTAGATAAGCATGACCAGCGAGGCTTAGGAGGAATTCTTTTAGAAGACATTGAGGAAGGACTGCCCAATTCCCAGAAAGCTGTCAAGGTAACCTCTCTTTTCTTTCTATGCCTTAATATAATTTGAATTAATAATATCTTTTGGTTTTAAAAAATATCATGACTTAAAAAAAGTTATTTTTAAAACCTCCTCCATCATATATACTTGGGGTTGTTACGAGCCAGTTAGAGATTTGAAATTTGTGTTTTGTGCTGTAGAGCAGGACAGAGCATAACCATTTTTGTGGAACTTTTGACAGCTCCCTTTTGTGTTGTTGTGTATGATTGATTCTTCAAAATATTTCTGGAAAGATTTCCTCAAAGACAGTCTTTTTCTTATAAGTTGTTATGTTTGTATTTAAGAACTCCTTCAACAACGCTTGTGCATATTGCTAACCTGAGGGAATCAGAGGCATTAAAACACAAGAACATTTATAATTGGTTGTTTCGAATTCCTAAAGGGGCTATTAGTAAAAGTGATAGAGTCTACATTTCCTGTTTAAATTTTCAACTCTCTTGGGAAGGCTGCGAGTCTCTGTTATTCAAAATTGCTAGCGATTGATGTTAACCTGTAAGCAGGTTCATTCTTTTTGCTACCTGTGGAGAAAACATGCTTCTTTCTCTACTTCTTGGTAATTCAGTTACACACGTTAGCTTTTTTGGTATTGTCCCACAAGTCCCTTAGACTGTGTGTGTGTGTGTGTGTGTGTGTGTGTGTGTGTGTGTGTGTGTGTGTGTGTGTGTGCGCGCATGCACGCGTGCTTTTGGACTTTGTTGTTGTATTGATCTGTTGTTAATTGTACTGACTTTTTTTACCTCCAATTTGTTATTAAGCCCAATTGGTTAATTCTTTATAGATTGTATTTTCAGTTCTAGACCTTTCTTTTTTTTTAACAATCCCCTCAAGAGAGGTTTTTTGTTTTTTTTGGTTTTTTTTTTTTAATATTTATTTGGCTGCACCAGGGTCTTATTTGTGGCATGTGGGATCTAGTTCCCTGACCAGGGATTGAGCATGGAGTCTTAACCACTGGACCACCAGGGAAGTTCCATCTAGACTTTTCTTTTCATTCTTTCTTAGGTTTCTGTTTCTTTTCTGAGATTTTGTTTTTTTTCCATTCATTACAAGCATATTTTACATTACATCCTGCGTGTAATTTCTTGTAGCTGCTTTAAAATTCTCCTAATTTCAAGAGCTGGGTCATCTTGGGGATGGTCTGCTCTGAGACTTCGTCTCTTGAGTACGGGTCATGTTTTCTTTCTTCATATACCTAATTTCTGTTGAGTCTTGAACACTGAATTATATGGCTCAGGATTCTGTTATATTCCTCCAAGGAGTGTTTTTGTTTGTTTATTTTGTTTTTAAGTGGGCATTTGTCTTGACTAGAGTCAAACTTCAAACTTTGTATTCTCTGTGGTGGATGGCATACGACACATCTGTTTTGTTCTTTTAGCTCTATTCTTTTTAAAATGTCTTGTCCAGAGATTAGTATAGTAGTTTTCTTCCGGTGGGCTGATCCCTTAGGAGCTACTTGGCCATTACCAGATGAAGAACTGTTTTTAAGATTTTCACTTAAGTGTCTAAACTTAACCTGCACAAATGTTGCAAATAATATGTGACCAAAGTTGATAAATTGTGCACTATTTATAGCATGTTGAAAGGTAGAACTACTGAATCCTAGCTTAACAGTTGGGAGTGCTAGGTACATTTCCTGCTCTATTCTTTTTCCCATTTTGATACAGGCTAGTATTGTTACTCTTTGGTAGGCTTTATATTACATTCTAAAGTAGAATAGTAACGTAAACTGATAATTGCTTTTTCTATTTTAAATAATTTTGTGATGTAAAGTCACATTGTCACCCTATTTTTTTTTTTTTTAACATTTGGCTTCCACTTTTTTTCTTTTTCTTTTTTTTTTTTTTGGCTGCGTTGGGTCTCCATTTCTGCACGTGGGCTTTCTCTGGTTGCGGCGAGTGGGGGCTACTCTTGGTTGCAGTGTGTGGGCTTCTCATTGTGGTGGCTTCTCTTGTTGCAGAGCATGGGCTCTAGGTGTGCAGGCTTCAGTAGTTGTGGCATGTGGGCTCAGTAGTTGTGGCTTGTGGGCTCTAGAACACAGCCTCAGTAGCTGTGGCACACGGGCTTAGTTGCTCCGCAGAATGTGGAATCTTTCCGGATCAGGGATCGAACCTGTGTCCCCTGCGTTGGCAAGTAGATTCTTAACCAGGGAAGTCCCTGTTACCCTGTTTTTAATGGCTCTCTTCCTTAAGGAGTAGAGCTGAAAAGGGGTCATGAAAAGCACACAGTCTGTCATTTGCAAGCAGTATTATTTCTAAATTGTTTGAAGCCCCAAGTTTTTAAAAATCCTCACATTTTAAATATGTGAAGATATGTTCTAAGTAATTTCTCAAGGGAGAAATTTGGCCTAATTAAGTTAAATCCCTTCTGTGTTGTTTCCTTTTCTTCAGTTCTTGGTGGAGATAGAAGATAACTTTTACTGTCATTTTGTTGACCATATAGACAATGAGAAAAACCAGTGGCTGTTCCAGATTATTCATCTCTCAGTAGTTGTTTTTTGGGGGTTTTCTAATAATTAAATTAACTTCCAGAATAATTTTAATAACTCTGTGTTTGTGATATGGTTTAATTTTAAGATGGTGTATTGAATGAACTAAGGGTTTTTTTAATTAAAAATTCTTTAATTGTAAAAAATGATCATAGTAAGTCTGGTTAAATGCGTCACATACATAGTTATCAAAAAAATTATTTTGTGATGAGAACTTTTAAGATCTCTCAGCAACTTTCAAATATGCAATACAGTATTATTAACTATAGTCATCATAATGTATAGTGCATCTCTGACTTACTTTACAACTGGAAGTTTGTACCTTTTGACCCCTTTCTTGCATTTTGCCCACCCCTTGACCCACTCACTGCCTCTTGGGACCATCAATCTGTTCTCTGTATCTGTGAGCATATATATATATATATTTATTTATTTAAGATTTCACATATAAGTGAGATCATACAGTATTTGTCTTTCTCAGTCTGACCTACTTGACTTAGCATAATGCCCTCAAGGTCCATCCATGTTGTCGCAAATGGCAAGATTTCATTCTTTTTTATGGCTGCGTAATATTCCATTGTTTATATATAACACATTTTCCTTATCCATTCATACATCATTGGGCACTTAGGTTGTTTCCATATCTTGGCTACTGTAAATAATGCTGCACTGAACAAGGTGGTGCATATATCTTTTTAAGTTAGTGTTTTCATTTTCTTTGGATAAAAATACCCAGAAGTGATATTGCTGAATCATATGGTAGTTTTATTTTTAATTTTTTGAGGAACCTCCATACTGTTTTCCAAGGTGCCTACATCAGTTTACATTCATACCAACAGTGCAGTAGGGTTCCCTTTTCTCCATATCCTCACCAAGACTCATACCTTTATTATGTTGAGGTATGTTACCTTGGTATCCACATTGTGGAGAGTTATCATAAGTGGATGTTGAGTTTTGCCAAATGCTTTTTCTGCATTTACTGAAATGATCATATGATTTTTATCTTTCATTTTGTTAATGTGCTGTATCACATTGATTGATTTGCAGATATTGAACCATCCTTGCATGCCTGGAATAAATCCCACTTGATTGTGGTGTGTGATTCTTTCAATGTATTGTTAAATTTGGTGTGTTGACTATTTGGTTGAGGATTTTTTGCATCTATGTTCATTAGGGATATTGGCCTGTAATTTTCTTTTCTTGTAGCATACTTTATCTGGTTTTGGTATCAGGGTAATGCTGGCCTCGAAAAATGAGTTTGATGAACTGCTTCAGTTTTTTGGACGAGTTTGAGAAGGATTGATATTCTTCTTTGTTCAGTAGAGTTCACTAGTGAAGTTATCTGGTCCTGGACTTTTGTTTGTTGGGAGATTTTTGATTACTTATTCAATTTCTTTATTAGTAACTGATCTGTTCAGAATTCCTATTTCTTCATGATTCAGTCTTGATAGCTTATATGTTTCTAGAAATTCATCCATTTCCTCTAGGTTGTCCAATTTTGTTGGTGTACGTTCATAGTAGTCTCTTATTCTTTGTATTCTGTGGTATTATTTGTAATGCCTTTCATTTCATTTCTGATTTAATTGAGTTTTCTGTCCTTTTTTCTTGGATAGTTGAGCTAAAGGTTTGTCAATTTTGTTTATCTTTTCAAAGAACCCGCTCATAGTTTCATTACTCTTTTCTGTTGTCTTTTTAGTCTCTATTTAACTTTATTTCTACTCTAATCTTTGTTAGTTCCTTCCTTCTACTAACTTCATGCTTCATTTGTTCTTTTTCTAGTTCTTTGAGGTGTAAATTTAGGTTATCCGATATTGTTCTTGTTTTTCGATGTAGGCATTTATACCTATGAACTTTCTCTTAGAATTGCTTTTTTTTTTTAACCTCTCATAAGTTTTGGTATGTTGTATTTCCATTTTCATTTTTTTCAAGGTATGTTTAAATTTCTTCTTTGACCCAGTGATTAGCAGCATATTGCTTAATTTCTGCATATTGCTTAATCTCTGCATATTTGTGAATTTTCCATCTTGTAATTGATTTTTAGTTTTATGTACCATTGTGGTCAGAAAAGGTGCTTGATGTGATTTGTTAAGGCTCGTTTTGTGGCTTAACATATTAACTATCCTGGAGAATGTCAAGTGTGTACTTGAGAATAATGTGTATTCTATTGCTTTTGGATGGAATGTTCTTTATATATCTGTTAAGTCCATGTAGTTCACACATTGATGCCTATGGCTGAGATTATTGTTATCTAAAGGCTCATAGATTGAGACTTTATTTCTGTGATGAATTTTACCATCATCATTATAGTCCAGATTACTGCTATCAGGCTTTCTGCATTCTTGTTCTCATTAATTAATAATAATGAAATATCTTATATCAATTTTCTTGTCATTGCTAGAGTAGTAGAAAATGAAAAATTTTTAATTGTCAACTGTGCTCAGTGAAAGCTAAAAGATAGTAAAGACTACTCAAGTCTTTATATTTTCTTTAAAGATGATGCAGTATTTTGGGCAGTGCAGGAAGAAAACTGAAGGATGGCTATTTATCTCATAGTTGCACACACATTTTTAGGTGATTTAATCATTCTTCCATTTTCTTACTATTCTAGCTTTTCAAAGCATAATTGGAAATGATAGATGGATAATGATGAATAACAAAATATTTCAAGGTAAAGGAAAAGTAAGAACAATGAGTTTCCACAGTTTTTCTCACAGATTAATGAAAGGGTCCAGTAGACCCAAATTGTAATTGCAACATAGATTGAATTTTCTATTTAAAACAATTTTTTTCTTTATGTACTTTGGATGATCTCTAAGAATAAAAGTCTCAAAATATCAATTCTTAAAAATAGAACTGCTCAAGAAAGAAACTCAAGAATTAAAATTTGGTCTAGTGGACCCTAATGGTGTACTGAGGGTTAAAGGAAGTGGGAGTCCTTTGTTGTTTTTTAAAAAAAAAAATGTTTTTGTCTTGGGTGATGTAATTTGGAGTTAACTGAAAATTTTTTCTTTATCTTTAAGGCTTTAGGGGACCAGATACTATTTGTAAACCGTCCTGATAAGAAGAAAATTCTTTTCTTCAATGATAAGAGCTGTCAGTTTTCTGTGGATGAAGGTGAGCCTTTCTGTATAAATACTTTCTTTAATTTGCAGATGTGTTACAAATTTAGGGTGACAGAATTTATAATATTATAATACAATTATAACTTAAATTTTATAATACTGCTTTTTTAGCATTATCATCTCAACGCTAATAACTTCTATGTCTAATGTATTGTTTCTCACAATGCAATTTGAAATGTGTAATTTGAAAGATTTTAGGTACAGTCATAGTATAGCAGTTCATGATTTCTTATGCTCATAGCTCAGCTGTACCAAACAGCAGTTTATTTATTTCTGTTGTTTTACAAATATTACTTCATATCTTGATATGAAAGCTTGTTTCAGGATGGGAAAAAGAATAAACTTTTTGTGGAGACTGATAGTCTCTTAAATAACTTAGAATTTTTTGATTATGAAATTGGATAAGAAAGGAGATTAATTTTTTCTTTCTGGCAATTTTAGAGTTGTATGCTAAGCTATATGTTGTCTTGTACTAAATGTGTGATACTTACATTTTGGATTTTAGTTTAAAATATTTCATCAATATTTTCCAGTAAAATAGTAATTAAACAAGGGTTTAGTCACAAGAAATTTCTTTTCTATACAAGTAGATATTCTCATGTAAGCAATTATGTTTTACTCTAAATTTGTATTAATTTTGAAGTTTTATCAAAAGGCAAGAAAAGGATTGAATGTCATTTTAATTATAAAATTTCAAAAGTGATACAAACTCCCAGCAAAATATTCTAAAAATATAGAGGGACATATAGTACGATAGTAGTATAGACTGCAAACAGTGAAACTATTGCTGTGTCAACCTGGTAGTCATATTGACTTTTTTTAATGACATTAAATGAAAGAGTTTCTGTTGAATGAGTAATTTTGTATAAGAAGTGCATTTACAAATATTGTCCCTATAGAGCCCAAACCTGTCTTGATTATGACTTGTAATTTGTACAGTAACCCTAAGGTTTTCTCTTATGTGTTATCTGGCTGTAGATAATCAGGCTTGTGGTGCTGTAGTTTAGTCAACCTAAGGTTACTTAGATGACCATGATTTTTTGTAGGAAATAGAATATTGTATTTTTGGGAAAATCTTCATCCAGAATACCTTGTATTGATATATAGTTGGTTCTCGATAAATGTTTGTTAATTAAATGAAATTTGCAAAGTATTCCGGCTCTTCTATAATGCCATTTCTAATAAATAAGGTAAGCTTCCTGTATGTAAACAAGTTAGTAGTCAGCTCCTTCTGTACGTTGTAATGATAGGTGCTCATTTAAGAAAGATTTGGCTGAGCAATGTTTGTATTGCCTGAGTCTCTTTTACTTGGAATTTTGGTGTTATGTAAACTTTTATAATTGTCAAATTGATTTCTTCCTTTTAAAAACTTGATTTTTAAGTCCTTCTGAGTTTAAACAAAGAAACAACTGATTCCTTTATTCTTAAGCATAGTTAATCCATTTGAAGAAGATTTTCACAGTATTAAAAAAAACTTATCACAAGTATCACATGTTCAAATAGTAAGGAAGATCTTACAATAAACAGCAGATGTGCTTTTCCTTTCTCTAGTTCCAGTCCCTTTTTTTTCTGGCAAGTAACTTAACTGGTTTTATTTTAGATTCTTCTGGTGGTTTTTCCCATCTTGCTAAATAATATGCTCATACTGTTATTTTTTTAACTTGAAACATCGTCTAATGACTTATTCTTTATCATCTCTCTGATTCCAACACGTATTTCTCTTTTCTACTTCCCAATATAGTACATCGCTATTTTTAGTTTCTCTTTCATTTATCTTGGCACTTTCAACAACGTAAACCTTCTCAGTGGGAATTTTTAGTATTAAGTCTGTTCTGTAGATGGCAGCATAGTGTAGCATATCTGTTCTGGAAGTAGATGTTTAAATTGAGGCAAATGTTTGATAGGAGAGAGATTGCAGTAGCTCTGTAAGAGTAGCATGAAACTGTAGGATTTCTTGATGGTATTTCATTGGAGAAATTTTAGGAGTACACTTGGATTTAGCAGTAACCCTCATAGTACTCCTTACACTAAGCCATTGTGATTTTTGTGTGCCTTGTGTGTGCTTTCTGTGGATACTGTTGTTTTAACTTTGGTCAGTGTTTTCCTGTTTATTTTTATTTTTTTTGCGGTACGCGGGCCTCTCACTGCTGTGGCCTCTCCCTTGCAGAGCACAGGCTCTGGACGCGCAGGCTCAGTGGTCATGGCTCACGGGCCCAGCCGCTCCGTGGCATGTGGGATCGGGCCCAGCCGCTCCGTGGCATGTGGGATCTTCCCGGACCAGGGCACGAACCCGTGTCCCCTGCATTGGCAGGTGGACTCTCAACCACTGCGCCACCAGGGAAGCCCCTGTTTGTGTATTTTTTACCTACAGTTCTGTTCCTTAGTATTACCTGATTTCATTTGCCATGTTATATGGCCTTTCGCAAGGCTTAAACTCCTCCCATCTCCTCATTACTTGGCTATAAAGACAAAATGAGGATTTTCACTTTTTGCACCTCAGATTATAAAAGTAATCATATATGCTTTTTAGTAAAATCCCACACATCTAGAAATAAGTGCTGTAAATAGTTTAGTGTTTATTTCTCTAGTTTACTTTCTGTATACTACAGGTATTCAGTGATGCTGTGTGGCTATTTATTTATTTTTAGGATATTATTTATTTTATTATTTATTTATTTATTTGGGTTGTGCCAGTCTTAGTTGCGGCACATGGGATGTTTGTTGTGGCATGTGGACTTCTTAGTTGCAGCATGCGGGATCTTTAGTTGCGGCATGCCTGGGGAATCTCGTTCCCTGATCAGGGATCAAACCTAGGCACGCTGCTTTGGGACCGCAGAGTCTTACCCACTGGACCACAGGGGAAGTCCCCCTGTGTGGCTATTTAGTATTCTGTTTCATAGGTGTCTCTGATGCATGGATTTTTAAACACTTAACATTGCTGCAGCAAATATCCTTACAGACCTGATACGGTGGATATATGTATATGTATTTTTTATGTTAATGAAACAGCCATATAAATCAGGAAAATATTGGGAAGGTAAACAATAAATTATTTTTGCATCTTTTAAAGATCTTTACTGCTATTGGTGAAATACGTTACTAGATTTCTCAATATTGAACCATCCTTTTAGTCCTAGAATAACCCTTCTTTGGCGCCTGTATTTCTGTGTTCCTTTTACTAATGTATTTAAGGATTTTTGCCTTTTTCTTTTTTTGTGTGCTTTCTCAGGGTTTGGTATGGGTGTATGCTGGATTCATAAAAAGAGAAGTGCAGATTTATATTTTTAAAATTTATTTCGATATTTGTAATTGTTGAAGCACATTATACATACTCAGATATAAATGGAATATAAATGAAATAGCTGTTTACATTTTTATATAGAATTACCATTGAATGTGGTAGCTACAAGTGAACTAATGAAGGTGTGATTCATTGGCAACTTATATACCATAATTGGTGTT
Organism: Tursiops truncatus; assembly: GCF_011762595.2. Classification (NCBI taxonomy): domain Eukaryota; kingdom Metazoa; phylum Chordata; class Mammalia; order Artiodactyla; family Delphinidae; genus Tursiops; species Tursiops truncatus. Next base: position 23,386,028 of record NC_047054.1, on the reverse strand, counting down.
TTCCTTAAGTGATAAAGAATTCTTGGTAAAGTTCTAAAAAACAAAAGGTGTAGCTTTTCTGTGATTACAAAGGTTAATCATACTGTATTCATATACATTATACACTTTATATTCTTAGAAAATCAAGTGTGTATTAAACCAGTATAAGAAATACTTTGTTTATATACATAAAACAGAATTGGGTTCTAGGCTCAGTTTATTATAAATTGGTATTTATCATTAATCTGTATACTTTCTAATAAAGATAGTTGGGAGGATGCAGGTTTTTCAGTCTTGGCAGTATTGATATTTGGAGCTGGATAATTTTTTTGATAGGGTTGTCACAGTGCATTTTGGGATGATTAGCAGTATCCCTTGCTGCTTTAGATGCCATTAGCATACCTTTCCCCACAGTGTGACACCCAAAAATGTATCCAGACATTACCAAAAATTCCCTGGGGAGCAGAATTGCCCAGGTTGAGAGTTATATTAAAGGTACAGTTTATGTTCATAAAACAGAAATATTACGATATGTTGTCTTCAAGCTTCTTTTCCTGCGTTCCTTCATTCAGCACATTCAGTGATATGAGGGATAGCAAAGTGAATGAGATTTCTGTCCTTGAGCCCAGGCGGAGGGTGGAATGACATGGGTACACATATGGTACAACATGTTGCTCTGGTGTTCATACAGTGCTGTAGAGACCCTGGGGCTCACAGCCACCCACAGGATCCTCAGGGGTAAGATGCTGTTCTTTTAGTTGAAAGTGTCGGTATTGCGTAAGTCACTAATTTTAAAAACGGAGGTTTTTTGTTAATGATTAAATTATGTGTTTCCAGAGAAAACCTATTGAAAACAGATGCACATCTTTTTATATATATATATAAATTTATTTATTTATTTATTTATGGCTGTGTTGGGTCTTTGTTGCTGCTCATGGGCTTTCTCTAGTTGTGGCGAGCGGGGGATACTCTTCATTGTGGTGTGCAGGCTTCTCACTGCGGTGGCTTCTCTTGTTGCAGAGCACGGGCTCTAGGCTTGCGTGCTCAGTAGTTGTGGCTTGCAGGGTCTAGAGCGCAGACTCAGTAGTTGTGGCGCACGGACTTAGTTGCTCCGCGGCCTGTGGGATTTTCCTGGACCAGGGCTTGACCCGTGTCCCCTGCATTGGCAGGCGGATTCCTAACCACTGCGCCACCAGGCAAGCCCACAGATGCATATCTTAACATTTGTCTTTCTCACTGTCCACCTGTCTGTCTTTTTTTGTATTTTATTTCTCAAAATAATTACGCTGATCAAGTTATTTGTTTTAGCTCACTAGGTGGCAGTCTTAGCTCTAGAGAGGAAATGTTGAGTGGGCAAGCTTTCAGTCACACTGAAGATTCACCCTTCATTCTATCTGTGATAGAAGCAAATGTCCAAAAATGAGATATAGCATAAGTAAGGAGAAAGTCTATTGTGTAGTAATTTAAAAAAATTAAATAGGTAAGTGAACCCAGAGTAGTTGGACCTAGGTATGTGTTTTATTTCAGAGGTATTTATTTTCTTAAATCAGAATCTTATTCATTAGAGGCAGTATAAATGCAGTGGTCAAGAGGATGGTCTGAGTAGTTGATCTGTAGGTTTAACTCTTGGCTCTGCTCCTTACTAGCTTAGGCAAGATACTGCCTAGTAATACTTAACCCCTCTCTGTCTTAGATTCCTCACCTATAAAATAGGAATAGTGCTATCTGTACTTCAGTGGTCCTTATGGGGATTAAATGAGCTAATATAAGTAAAAATGCTTAGAGCTTGGAACGGAGCCTGGCACATAGTAAGAATAGTAGTATCAGCAGGTTAACTATTATTAGTAACATTAAAAATATAAAATAGTACCAAAATATTAGGTGTTTTAATCTTACTCATCTGGTTACTTTATTCCGCTATCTGGTTATTAACTCAGTGGATCTGTGGTTTTGCAGTTGGTTAGACAGGTAGCAGAGAAGCAGAGTCAGTTCAGTCGGAGTGCTGATGTGTGGCAGTGACATACTGTTAGGTGGTGTTTCTGTATGAAGTCCGATGACAATCTGACTGTCCCCCCATTGCTGGTAACTTGTTCTTTTCTGCCTGGAAGCTTCAGCGATTTCAGCTTTATCCTTAAAATCTAGGACTCCTCCCAGTAGCTACTCCCCTGGGGCCCTGATACTGTTTTAGGTCATTTTTTAATAGCTATGTGGTATTCCAGATAGGGACATACTTTAAAACACCTTTTCTTATGCTCCACAAAGAGAAACTTAGTGTTTGTTTTATTTTTTTGCTATATGCTATTATAAATAATGCTCAGTCCTTGCACATAAATATATGTACACTTGCTTGGTTATCTCCTTATTGTAGTTTTCTTAAAGTATAATTGGTGGGTCAAAAGATAAGGCATGTTTGAAAAAAATTTCAGTAGCCTGCCTAATGCCCATCCTAAAGTTTGCACCAATTTTTGGGACCAATTTATATGCGAAGGTATCCATTTCTTTACCCTCACTAGATGTTTTCAGTTGACTTTGCCGGCCTCACAGAAAATACAGATTATCTTGATTTTAATTTATATTTTCTTGCCGTGATTTTTATAAAATTTACACCAGTTTATTTCTCTTTGTACCTCTGTCAGAAAATCTGAGCATTTTCTGTCCCTACAAACATTAACAAGTAATTAAATTTGGGATCTTGTGAGATCCTGTTTCTAAAATTAGGCCCTGCCTTCCAGTGTTCATCTTAAGTATTTATGCAGCTGTAATACATTTACACAATAGATGTATTATTTAAGTACTGCAACAGCATTGAGCTAAGGAAAGCCATGGATTAAAGTAGAAATGTTTCATTGAAACAAAGACATTGAAGAGTTTTTATTCAGGTATTTTCCTCCGAATACAGCTCAAGTGATGTTTCTTTTAGCAAAAGGAGGTAGTTAAATTTTGTTTTAATGTCCTTTCAATTCCACTGTACTATGAAAATATATAGTGGTGTATATTCTTTTTGGTGGTACAGTAACACAGACTGGCTTTCCAGACCATTCCTGTCACATTGCCTCTGTCCTTGTGTCGTAAGTGGCCTGAGGTATATAAGCTCTGTACACATCAGGTGCAAAGTGAAAGTAGTTTCAGTCTTCAAGGAACTGAAATTTTGCAATGCTGGTAACACAGAGGTTTGGTAAAAAGTGAACTGAGTGAAGTTTAACACTGAATGAAAGGTGTTTTTATTACATGTATTTTTTTCTCTTTACCTTTTTGTTATACAGAGAGAAGTACACAGTATAGTTGTTATACAGTTACATCATGTATTACTTATTCTAAATAGTACAATTTTTACACGTTGATAGTTAGAATTTAACGTCATATTTAAAACGTCAGAACTATTGTGTGTGACATAATTCCTTCAGCAGCTATGTAAATCTGACATGTAAATTCCCTGATACGGTGTACATTTTAAGATAATTTGTGTGCCTTTTTGGGATTAGATGTTTTTGTTGCTGACGTGGAAGTTTGACCTGAAGCTATTTTCTCTCGTATATGCCTGATGTGAGCAGAGCTAGCCATGTTAGTCACATTGTTCTCAAAGCTTGGCTAAGAAGTAGATAGTTGGGGGCTTGTAGCTTTCACTTAGAGAAAGCTGGAGAGAGCACTGTTCCCACTCTTGCAGCAACAACAAACCCTGGGCAGCTGCAAAGTTGCAGTTTTCTTGACTCCATCAGAGAGCTGAGGTTGCAGGGCAACCACCTAACCTGAAATGGAAGGAAAGGCAGGCACTTCCAAGAAAAAGGGGGGATGGAAACACTTGTTTACCTGGCACAGGGAACATGACCACTGCTCAGAAGAATTCAGTTAAAATGTTTAATGACCTGCTAAACGCTTAGTGTGGACTAGCAAGCGAGTATAGAACCCCTGGGGGCCACAGACACATGAGAGTTCGCACCCACTCACAGGCTCTTCTCCGCAGACTGCCCTCGCTGCTTACAAAGCAGAGGCCAGGGTGGGGGGAACTGGCATTATAGGGCAGGTCTGGAGGAGGGGAGCAGTAGACGCTTCCGAAAAGACATGAAGCCCTATCTGGCTTCTCCTTCCTCCCTGTCTCCTATGAGACAGAAGCCTTCAACTCCTGTGAGAAGAAAAGAAAGAAAAACCCTCTACCTGGGGGAAGGGAGGAATATATGCTGGGCCCAGAACTTTGGCAGAGGGGGCAGGGCAGGAACACTGAGAAGGCTATCCCCAGACACCTCGGAACATAGGGCTTGTCTAAATAAAGCTGAGGCTTAATCGGAATATCAGAGAACTCCCACCCACCCCCATACAGGCTGACAGATTTGGAGTAACAGGTAGCAGTGGAATTCCATGAGAGTCGCAAGAGCATGGAGGCTGACAGACCATCCCGGGTGCAGCATAGGGAAGACCTAAAAAAGCAGGTTGAGCAGACACTGAGGAAAAACCCTCTGGCAAAGCAGGCTCTACCCTAAACACCCTTAGGTATGGCTAGAGGCATTCGGAGCCTGTGGTGCATTGTGGGTAACCATAGCAGCAACAAATTCCAAACCAAGTTCACATTCTGACAATAGAATGCCTCTACCTCCACACGCTGAAGGCCTAGCAGAAGGAAAGGCGTGCCCATTTCCCAGCACAGAAACTATTTACCTCAGTCTCAGCTGTCCTACAGAGGATATCCTGCTTTCAAAAAAATTATGAGGCATAGAAAGAAGCAAGGAAAAGCAAAGCACTTTTGAGACAAGGGAATTTACAGAACCAAATTCTTAGGGCACAGATATTGGAACTGTCAGACATGGAATTTAAAATAACACTGGTTGATATGTTAAGGCCTACAGTAGAAAAGGCAGACAGCGTGCGTGCTCAGGTAGGATATTTCATCAGAGAGATAGACATTATAAGAAAATCAAATGAAAATTCTAGAAATGAAAAGCACAGTAACAGAGACAAGAAAGCTCATTAGTCAACTTGGCATAACCAAGGAAAGAATCTGTAAACTGCAAGATAGGCCAGTACAAATTAAACTGAAATGCAGAGACAAATGCGAAGAAATGCAGCAGAGTCTCCAGGAGCTGTGAGATGACATCAAATGGTCTGAATTTCTAATTAAAATCTCAGAAGGAGAAGAGAAAGAGAATGGGAGAGAAGAAATAATGGCTAAGTATTCTGTAAAATTAATGATAAACACCAAATCAGAGGTCCAGGAAGCTCAGAGAACATGAGGCAAGATAATCCCCCAAAAGAAACAAATGACAGAAAAAGCACCTAAGCATATCATTTTCAAACTGCCAAAAACTTGAAGAGAAAATATTGAAGTAGAGGAAAAAGCTCATTACAGAGGAAAAAAGAATTACAGCAGACTTGTCATTTGACCCTGTGCAAACCAAAACACAGTGCAGTGACATCTTTAAAGCACTAAAAGGGAAGAAGTTTTCAGTACAGAATTCTGTACCCAGCAAAAGTAATCTTTAAAAAACAAAGGATAAATATTCTCTCAGAGGAATATTCTCTCAGTATCACAGAAACTGAGAGAATTCACTGTCATCAGACCTGCATTATCAGAAATCCCTTAAGGAAGTTCTTAAGGCAGAGGGTATGTGATACTAGACAGAAAGTTGGATCTATACAAGAAAGTAAGTGTGCTGTAATGGAATAAATGAAAGTAAATATAAAATTCATTTGTCTAATTAAAATTTTTAATTAAAGATTTTTAATCATTCTGAAAGATAGCTGACTATAATGCAGAAATATTAGACATGAATTTGTGTTTAAAGCATATGTAAAAGTAACATTTATGGGCTTCCCTGGTGGTGCAGTGGTTGAGAGTCCGCCTGCCGATGCAGGGATGCGGGTTCGTGCCCTGGCCGGGAGGATCCCACATGCCGCGGAGCGGCTGGGCCCGTGAGCCATGGCCACTGAGCCTGCGCGTCCGGAGCCTGTGCTCCGCAACGGGAGAGGCCACAACAGTGAGAGGCCCACGTACAGCAAAAAAAAAAAAAGAAAAAAGTAAAATTTATGACAGTAGCTCAAAGGTGAGGAGGGAATATACTATTATAGCATCTTTACATATGATCTGGTATAATTTACTTGAAGTTAGGCTCTGGTTAGCTAAAGATGTGTATTGTAAACTCTAGGACAACCACTGAAACCATTAAAAAGAAAAAGTATAGTTAACAGTACTATATTGTATAGTTGAAAGCTGCTAAGAGAGTAGGTTCTCATCACAAGAAAAAGGATTATGACTATGTGAGGCGATTTATGTTAACTGAACTTACTGTGGTAATCTCTTCACAATATATACATGTATCAAATCATTATGTTATACATCTAAAATTAATACAGTGTTATGTATCAATTATATATAGCTCCATAAATAAAACTATAAGTAATAAGACAATAATAGAGAGAAAATGGAATCATAAAAATATATTTAGTTAATCCAGATGAACACAGGAACAGAAGGAAAAAGGGAGGAGACAAAACATAGAAACAGTGAGCAAGATGATAGATTTTATTCCAACCACATTAAGTGATAATTATGTTAAATGTAAATCATCTAAACATACTAAGACAGATTTTCATCTGTCTAAACATACAAAATCATATAACATACTTTTCACTGTAAAATCATCTAAACATACTAATTGAGATAGATGTAAATTGCCTAAACATACTAAGACAAATTTTCACATTGGATGCAAATGCAAGACCATAGTATACGCTGTCTATGAGAAACTTTGTAAAAATGTGGGTTAAAAGTAGAAGGATAGGACTTCCCTGGTGGCGCAGTGGTTGAGAGTCTGCCTGCTGATGCGGGGGACGCGGGTTTGTGCCCCGGTCCAGGAGGATCCCACATACCGTGGAGCGGCTGGGCCCATGAGCCATGGCCGCTGAGCCTGCGCGTCCAGAGCCTGTGCTCCGCAACGGGAGAGGCCACAACGGTGAGAGGCCCGCGTACCACAAAAAAAAAAAAAAAAAGTACAAGGATATAAAATGATGAATCATGCAAACACTAATCAAAAGAAAGCTAGAGTATTAGTATCAGGCAAAGTAATCTTCAGAACAGAGAAAATTACCAAGAATAAAGAGGAATATTACATAATGATAAAGGGTTCACTTCTCCAAAGTTATATAATAGTCCTAAATATATGTATATTTAACAACAGAGCTTTAAAATACATGAGTTAAAAATAGATACAGGACTTCCCTGGTAGTCCAGTGGGTGAGACTCCGCACTCCCAATGGCGGGGACCCAGGTTCGATCCCTGGTCGGGGAACTAGGTCCCGCATGCATGCCGCAACTAAAGATCCCACGTGCTGCAGCTAAGACCTGGCACAGCCAAAATAAGTAAATAAATTTATTAAAAATACAGCTATAACTGAAAGGATAAATAGACAAACCCACAATTAAGATTGAATTTCACAGCACTCCTCTCTCAGTAATTGATTGAACAAATAGATGGAAAATTAGTAAGGATATGAAAGTCTTAAACAATACTATCAACCAACTTGACCTCATTGACATTTGTAAAACAAGACTACCCAAAAACAGGATACATGTTTTCCATTGTACATGGGATATTCACCAAGACAGATGGTATTCTAGGCCACAAAACTTTAATGAATTTAAAAGAATTGAAAGCATATAAAAGATGTGTTTGGATCATAATGGAATTAGACTAGAAATCAGAGATATATTTGGAAATGCTCCAAAGTATTTGGAAATTAAATAACACTCTTAAATAACTCGTGGTTTGAGGAGGAAATCACAAGGGAAGTAAAAAAGTATGTTGAATTAAATGAAAGTGAAAGCACAAGATATCAAAATTCATGGGATGCAGCTACAGCAGTGCTTAAAGGGAAATAGAGCATTAAATGCGTACATTAAAAAAGGACATTACATTATGGATATACAACATTTTATTCATCCATTCATCAGTTGATGGGCATTTGAGTTGTTTCTACTTTTTGGCCATTGTGAATAATGGTACTATGAACGTTCATGTACAAGTTTTTGTGTGGAAATAATTTTTCATTTCTCTTAAGTACATACCTAGGAGTGGAATTGCTGGATAATACGGTAATTCCGATGGCTAACTTTTGAGCAATTGCCATACTGTTTTGCAAAGTGGCTACATCATTTTACATTCGTAGCAGCAGTGCGTGAGGGTTCCAATTTCTCCACATCATTGCCAACACTGATTTTAGCTGTCATACTGGGTGTGAAATGGTATCTTATCATAGTTTTGATTTACATTTCTCTAATAATGAGCATCTTTTTGCTTAATGGCCATTTGTATGTTGTTTTATTTTTAAAATTTTTATTTATTAAAAAAATGTTTATTTTTATATTGGAGAATAGTTGATTTACCCTGTTGTGTTAGTTTCAGGTGTACAGCAAAGTGATTCAGTTATACATGTATATTATCTTTTGAGAAATGTCTGATTAAATTCTTTACCTATTAAAAAAAATGTTTTTTCTTTTTTTTTTGTGGTACGCGGGCCTCTCACTGTTGTGACCTCTCCCGTTGCGGAGCACAGGCTCCGGACGCGCAGGCCCAGCGGCCATGGCTTACGGGCCCAGCCGCTCCGCGGCATGTGGGATCCTCCCGGACCGGGGCACGAACCCGTGTCCCCTGCATCGGCAGGCGGACTCTCAACCACTGCACCACCAGGGAAGCCCTAAAAAAATTTTGTTATTATAGAATTTTTTTCTGTGCTACACTACATACCCTTGTTGCTTATCTATTTTATATGTCGTAGTTTTTGTATCTCTTAATCCCATCCCCCCAACTTGCCCTTCTCCTCTTCCCTCCCCCCCACTGGTAACCACTAGTTTGCTTGCTATATCTGTGGGTCTGTTTCTGTTTTCTTATATTCATTTGTTTTATTGTTTTAGATTTCACATATAAGTGATATCATACAGTCTTTATCTTTCTCTTTGTCTTACTACATTTAGCACAATACCCTCCAGGTCCACCCATGTGGTTGCAAATGGCATTATTTCATTCTTTTTATGGCTGAGTAGTATTCCATTGTATATATGTACCACATCTTCTTTATTTATCTGCTGATGGACACTTAGGTTGCTTCCATATCTTGGCTACTGTAAATAGTGCTGCTGTGACTATCGGGGTGCACATATCTTTTTGAATTAGTGTTTCATTTTCCTTGGATATATACCCAGGAGTGGAATTGTTGGGTCACATGGTAGTTATATTTTTAGTTTTTTGAGGAACCTCCATACTGTTTTCCTTAGCGGCTGTGCCAAGTTACATTCTCACAAACACTGTACAAGGGTTCCCTTTTCTCCACATCCTTAACAACATTTGTTATTTGTCATCTTTTGATGACAGCCATTCTGACAGGTGTGAGGTTATGTCTTATTGTATTTTCCTGACGATTAGAGATGTTGAGCATCTTTTCATGTGCCTGTTGGCCACCTGTATGTCTTCTTTGGAAAAATGTCTATTCAAGCTTCTGGTCATTTTTTAATCAGGTTGTTTATTCTTTTGATATTGAGTTGATAGAGTTGTATGAACCATTTATATATTTTGGATGTTAACCCCTTATCTGTCATATTATTTGCAAGTATTTTCTCCCACTTGGTATGTTGTCTTTTCATTTTGTCAGTGGTTTCCTTGGCTGTACAAAATCTTTTAAGTTTAATTAGGTCTCATTTGTTTATTATTTATTTATTTTTTTAACATCTTTATTGGAGTATAATTGCTTTACATTGTTGTGTTAGTTGCTGCTGTATATAACAAAGTGAATCAGGAGGGCAGACAGCAGAAGCAAGAAGAACTATAATCCTGCATCCTGTGGAACAAAAACCACATTCACAGAAAGATAGACAAGATAAAAAGGCAGAGGGCTATGTACCAGATGAAGGAACAAGATAAACCCCCAGAAAAACAACTAAATGAAGTGGAGATAGGAAACCTTCCAGAAAAAGAATTTAGAATAATGATAGTGAAGATGATCCAGGACCTTGGAAAAAGAGTGGAGGCAAAGATCAAGTGGTTGCAAGAAATGTTTAACAAAGACCTAGAACAATTAAAGAACAGGGCTTTCCTGGTGGCACAATGGTTGAGAGTCTGCCTGCCGATGCAGGGGACGTGGGTTTGTGCCCCAGTCTGGGAAGATCCCACATGCCATGGAGCGGCTGGGCCCGTGACTCGTGGCCACTGAGCCTGTGCGTCCGAAGCCTGTGCTCCGAACGGGAGTGGCCACAGCAGTGAGAGGCCTGCATACTGAAAAAAAAAAACAAACAAACACCTAGAAGAATTAAAGAACAAACAAAGACGAACAGTACAATAACTGAAATGAAAAATGCACGAGAAGGAATCAATAGCAGAAGAACGGATAAGTGACCTGGAAGGCAGAATGGTGGAATTCACTGACGTGGAACAGGATAAAGAAAAAAGAATGAAAAGAAATGAAGACAGCCTGAGAGACCTTTGGGACAACATTAAATGCAACAGCATTCGCATTATAGGGGTCCCAGAAGGAGAAGAGAGAGAGAAAGGACCCGAGAAAATATTTGAAGAGATTATAGTCGAACACTTCCCTAACATGGGAAAGGAAATAGCCACCCAAGTCCAGGAAGCACAGAGAGGCCCAGGCAGTAGAAACCCAAGGAGAAACACGCCGGGACACATAGTAATCAAATTGACAAAAATTAAAGACAAAAATTATTGAAAGCAACAAGGGAGAAACGACAAATAATGTACAAGGGAACTCCTATAACGTTAACAGTTGAGTTCTCAGCAGAAACTCTACAAGCCAGAAGGGAGTGGCATGATATATTTAAAGTGATGAAAAGGAAGAACCTACAACCAAGATTACTCTACCTGGCAAGGATCTCATTCAGATTCGACAAAATCGAAAGCTTTACAGACAAGCAAAAGCTAAGAGAATTCAGCACCACCAAACCAGCTCTACAGCAAATGCTAAAGGAACTTCTCTAAGTGAGAAACACAAGGGAAGAAAAGGACCTACAAAAACAAACCCGTAACAACTAAGAAAATGGTAATAGGAACATACATACCGATGATTACCTTAAACGTGAATGGATTAAATGCTCCAACCAAAAGACACAGGCTCACTGAATGGATACAAAAGCAAGACCCATATATGAGACCCACTTCAGACCTAGGGACACATACAGACTGAAAGTGAGGGAATGGAAAAAGATATTCCATGCAAATGGAAATCAAAAGAAAGCTGGAGTAGCAATACTTATATCAGATAAAATAGACTTTAAAGAATGTTACAAGAGACAAGGAAGGACACTACATAATGATCAAGGGATCAATCCAAGAAGAAGATATAACAATTATAAATATATATGCACCCAACGTAGGAGCGATACATAAGGCAACTGCTAACAGCTATAAAAGAGGAAATCAACAGTGACACAGTAATAGTGGGGGACTTTAACACCTTACTTACACCAATGGACAGATCATCCAAACAGAAAAGTAATAAGAAAAGAGAAGCTTTAAATGACACAATAGACCAGATAGATATAATTGATATTTATACGACATTCCATCCAAAAACAGCAGAATACACTTTCTCCTCAAGTTCGCATGGAACATTCTCCAGGATAGATCACATCTTGGGTCACAAATCAAGCCTCAGTCAATTTAAGAAAATTCAAATCATATCAAGCATCTTTTCTGACTACAACACTATGAGATTAGAAATGAATTACAGGGAAAAAAATGTAAAAAACACAATCACATGGAGGCTTAACAATACATTAATAAATAACCAAGAGATCATTGAAGAAATCAAAGAGAAAATCAAAAAATACCTAGAGACAAATGACAGTGAAAACATGACAATCCAAAACCTATGGGATGCAGCAAAAGCAGTTCTAAGAGGGAAGTTTATAGCAATACAAGCCTACCTCAAGAAACAAGAAAAATCTCAAACATTCTAACCTTACACATAAAGGAACTAGAGAAAGAAAAACAAACAAAACCCGAAGTTAGGAGAAGGAAAGAAATCATAAATATCAGACCAGAAATAAATGAAATAGAAACAAAGAAAACAATAGCAAAGATAAATAAAACTAAAACCTGGTTCTTTGAGAAGATAAACAAAATTGATAAACCATTAGCCAGACTCATCAAGAAAAAGAGGGAGAGGACTCAATAGAATTAGAAATGAAAAAGGAGAAGTTACAACAGACATACAGAAATACAAAGCATCCTAAGAGACTACTACAAGCAACTCTATGCCAATAAAATGGACAACCTGGAAGAAATGGACAAATTCTTAGAAAGGTATAACCTTCCAAGACTGAACCAGGAAGAAACAAAATATCAACAGACCAATCACAAGTAATGAAATTGACACTGTGATTAAAAATCTTCCAACAAACAAGTCCAGGATCAGATGGCTTCACAGGTGAATTCTTTCAGACATTTAGAGAAGAGCTAACACCCATCCTTCTCAAACTCTTCCAAAAAATTGCAGAGGAAGGAACACTCCCAAACTCATTCTCTGAGGCCACCATCACCCTGATACCAAAAGCAGACAAAGATACTACAAAAAAAGAAAATTACAGACCAATATCACTGATGAACTTAGAAGCAAAAATCCTCAGCAGAATACTAGCAAACAGAATCCAACAACACATTAAAAGGATCATACACTATGATCAAGTAGGATTTATCCCAGGGATGCAAGGATTCTTCAATATATGCAAATCAATCAATGTGATACACCATATTAACAAATTGAAGAATAAAAGCCATATGATCATCTCAATAGATGCAGAAAAAGCTTTTGACAAAATTCAACACCCATTTATGATAAAAACTCTCCAGAAAGTGGGCATAGAGGTAACCTACCTCAACATAATAAAGGCCACATACGACAAACCCACAGCAAACATCATTCTCAGTTGTGAAAAACTGAAAGCATTTCCTCTAAGACCAGGAATAAGACAAGGATGTCCACTCTCGCCACTTATTCAACATAGTTGTGGAAGTCCTAGCCACAGCAATCAGAGAAGAAAAAGAAATAAAAGGAATCCAACTTGGAAAAGAAGTAAAACTGTCATTGTTTGCAGATGACATGATACTATACATAGAGAATCCTAAACATGCCACCAGAACGCTACTAGAGCTAATCAATGAATCTGGTAAAGCAGCAGGATACAAAATTAATGCACAGCAATCTCTTGCATTCCTAAACACTAATGATGAAAACTCTGAAAGAGAAATTAAGGAAACACTCCCATTTACCACTGCAACAAAAATAATAAAATACCAAGGAATAAACCTACCTAAGGAGATGAAAGACTTGTATGCAGAAAACAATAAGACACTGGTGAAAGAAATTAAAGATGATACCAACAGATAGAGAGATATACCATGTTCTTGGATTGGAAGAATCAACATTGTGAAAATGACTATACTATCCAAAGCAATCTACAGATTTCAGTGCAATCCCTATCAAATTACCAGTGGCTTTTTTTTTTTTTTTTTTTTACAGACCTAGAACAAAAAATCTTAAAATTTGTATGGAGACACAAAAGAACCCGAATAGCCAAAGCAGTCTTGAGGGAAAAAAACAGACCTGGAGGAATCAGACTCCCTGACTTCAGACTATACTACAAAGCTACCATAATCAAGACAATATGGTACTGGCACAAAACCAGAAACATAGATCAATGGAACAGGATAGAAAGCCCAGAGATAAGCACCTGTGGTCAACTAGTCTATGACAAAGGAGGCAAGGATATAGGAGAAAAAACAGTCTCTTCAATAAGTGGTGCTGGGAAAACTGGACAGCTACCTGTAAAAGAATGAAATTAGAACACTCTCTAACACTGTACACAATAATAAAGTCAAAATGGATTAGAGACCTAAATGTAAGACTGGACACTATAAAACTTAGAGGAAAACATAGGAAGAACACTCTTTGACATAAATCACAGCAAGATCTTTTTTGATCCACCTCCTAGAATAATGAAATAAAAACAAAATAAATGGGACCTAATGAAACTTAAAAGCTTTTGCAAAGCAAAGGAAACTACAAACAAGATGAAAAGATAACCCTCGGAATGGGAGAAAATATTTGCAAATGAATGAATGGACAAAGGATTAATCTCCAAAGTATAAACAGCTCATGCAGCTCAATATTTAAAAAGCAACCCAATTGAAAAATGGGCAGAAGACCTAAATAGACATTTCTCCAAAGAAGACATACATATGGCCAAGAAGCACATGAAAAGCTGCTCAGCATCACTAATTATTAGAGAAATGCAAATCAAAAGTGCAATGAGGTATCACCTCACATCAGGTAGAACGGACATCATCAGAAAATGTACAAACAAATGCTGGAGAGGGTGTGGCAAAAAGGGAATCCTCCTGCACTCTCGGTAGGAATGTAAATTGATACAGCCACTATGGAGAACAGTATGGAGGTTCCTTAAAAAACTAAAAATAGAACTACCATATGACCCAGCAATCCCACTACTGGGCATATACCCAGAGAAAACCATAATTCAAGAAGACACATGCACCCCAATGTTCATTGCAACACTATTTACAATAGCCAGGTCATGGAAGCAACCTAAATGCCCATTGACAGACGAATGGATAAAGAAGATGTGGTACATATCTACAATGGAATATTACTCAGCCATAAAAAGGAATGAAATTAGGTCATTTTTAGAGATGTGGATGGATTTAGAGACTGTCATACAGAGTGAAGTAAGTCAGAAAGAGAACAACAAATATTGTATATTAACTCATATATGTGGAACCTTGAAAAATGTTACAGATGAACTGGTTTGCAGGGCAGAAATAGAGACACAGATGTAGAGAACAAACGTGTGGACACCAAGGGGGGAAAGTGGTGGTGGTGGTAGGGGGTTGGTGATGGGATGAATTGGGAGATCGCGTTTGACATGTATACACTAATATGTATAAAATGGATAACTAATAAGAACCTGCTGTATAAAGAAAGAAATAAAATTCAAAAATTCAAAAAAAAAGTGAATCAGCTATATGTATACATATATCCCCATGTCCCCTCTCTCTCGTATCTCCCTCCCAACCTCCCTACCCCACCCGTCTAGGTGGTCACAAAGCACCAAGTTGATCTCCCTGTGCTATGCGGCTGCTTCCCACTAGCTATCTGTTTTACATTTGGTAGTGTATATATGTCAGTGCTACTCTTTCACTTCGTCTCAGCTTACCCTTCCCCCTCCCCGTGTCCTCAAGTCCATTCTCTACGTCTGCATCTTTATTTCTGTCTTGTCCCTAGGTTCTTCAGAACCTTTTTTTTTTTTTAAAGAGTCCATATATATGTATTAGCATATGCTCTTCGTTTTTCTCTTTCTGGCTTACTTCACTCTGTATGACAGAATCTAGGTCCATCCACCTGACTACAGATAACTCAGTTTTGTTTGTTTTTATGGCTGAGTAGTATTCTACTGTATATATGTGCCACATCTTCTTTATCCATTCATCTGTCAGTGGACACTTAGTTTTCTTCCATGTCCTGGCTATTGTAAATAGAGCTGCAATGAACATTGTGGTACATGACTCTTTGAATTATGGTTTTCTCAGGGTATATGCCCAGTATTGGGATTGCTGGGGCATATGGCACTTCTATATTTAGTTTTTTAAGGAACCTCCATACTGTTCTCCATAGTGGCTGTATCAATTTACATTCCCACCAACAGTGCAAGAGGGTTCCTTTTTCTCCACACCCTCTCCAGCATTTATTGTCTGTAGATTTTTTGATGATGGTCATTCTGACTGGTGTGAGGTGATACCTCATTGTAGTTTTGATTTGCATTTCTCTAATGATTAGTGATGTTGAGCATCCTTTCATGTGTTTGCTGACAGTCTGTGTATCTTTGGAGAAGCATCTATTTAGGTCTTCTGCCCATTTTTGGATTGGGGTGTTTGTATTTTTGGTATTGAGCTGTATGAGCTGCTTGTAAATTTTGGATGTTAATCCTTTGTCAGTTGCTTCATTTGCAAATATTTTCTCCCATTTTGAGGGTTGTCTTTTCATCTTGTTTATGGTTTCCTTTGCTGTGCAAAAGCTGTTAAGTTTCATTAGGTCCCATTTATTTTTGTTTTTATTTCCGTTTCTCTAGGAGGTGGGTCAAAAAAGACTCTTGCTGTGATTTATGTCATAGAGTGTTCTGCCTCTGTCTTCCTCTAAAAGTTTTATAGTGTTTGGTCTTACATTTAGGTCTTTAATCCGTTTTGAGTTTATTTTTGTGTATGGTGTTAGGGAGTGTTCTAATTTCATTCTTTTACAGGTAGCTGTTCAGTTTTCCCAGCACCACTTATTGAAGAGGCTGTCTTTTCTCCACTGTATATTCTTCCCTCCTTTATCAAAAATAAAGTGACCATATGTGCGTGGGTTTATCTCTGGGCTTTCTGTCCTGTTCCATTGATCTGTATTCCTGTTTTTTGTTCCAGTACCATATTGTTTTGATTATTGTCACTTTGTAGTATAGTCTGAAGTCCGGGAGCCTGATTCCTGCAGCTCCATTTTTCTTTCTCAAGATTGCTTTGGCCATTCGGGGTCTTTTGTGTTTTCTTAGAAATTGTGAAATTTTTTGTTCTAGTGCTGTGAAAAATGCCATTGGTAGTTTGATAGGGATTGCATTGAATCTGTTTATTGCTTTGCGTAGTATAGTCATTTTCACAGTGTTGATTCTTCCAGTCCAAGAACATGGTATATCTCTCCATCTGTTGGTATCATCTTTAATTTCTTTCATCAGTGTCTTGTAGTTTTCTGCATACAGGTCCTTTTTGTCTCCTTAGGTAGGTTTATTCCTAGTATTTAATTTTTTTTGTTGCAGTGGTAAATGGGAGTGTTTCCTTAATTTCTCAGAGTTTTCAGCATTAGTGTATAGGAATGCAAGAGATTTCTGTTCATTAATTTTGTATCCTGCTGCTTTACCAAATTCATTCATTAGCTCTAGTAGTGTTCTGGTGGCATGTTTAGGATTCTCTATGTATAGTATCATGTCATCTGCATTGACCGTTTTACTTCTTCTTTTCTGATTTGGATTCCTTTTATTTCTTTTTCTTCTCTGATTGCTGTGGCTAAAACTTCCAAAACTATGTTGAATAATAGTTGTGATAGTGGACAACCTTGTCTTTTTCCTGATATTAGAGGAAATGGTTTCAGTTTTTCACCATTGTGAACCATTTTGCTGTGGGTTTGTCGTATATGGCCTTTATTATGTTGAGGAAAGTTCCCTTTATGCCTACTTTCTGGAGGGTTTTTATCATAAATGGCTGTTGAATTTTGTCAAAAGCTTTTTCTGCATCTATTGAGATGATCATATGGTTTTTTTCCTTCAGTTTGTTAATGTGATTATAGCATTGATTGATTTGCATATATTCAAGAATCCTTGCCTTCCTGGGATAAACCCCACTTGATCATGGTGTATGATCCTTTTAATGTGCTGTTGGATTCTGTTTGCTAGTATTTTGTTGAGGATTTTTGCATCTATGTTCATCAGTGATATTGGCCTGTAGTTTTCTTTCTTTGTGACATCTTTGTCTGATTTTGGTATCGGGGATAGTGGCCTCGTAGAATGAGTTTGGGAGTGTCCCTTCCTCCTTTATATTTTGGAAGAGTTTGAGAAGGATGGGTGTTAGATCTTCTGTAAATGTTTGAGAGAATTCACATGTGAAGCCATCTGGTCCTGGGCTTTTGTGTTTTGGAAGATTTTTAATGACAGTTTCAATTTCAGTGCTTGTGATTGGTCTGTTTATGTTTTCTATTTTTTCCTAGTTCAGTCTCGGGATTTTGTGCTTTTCTAAGAATTTGTCCATTTCTTCCAGGTTGTCCATTTTACTGGCATATAGTTGCTTGTGGTAATCTCTCATGATCCTTTGTATTTCTGCAATGTCAGTTGGTACTTATCCTTTTTCATTTCTAATTCTGTCTTCTCCCTTTTTTTCTTGATGAGTCTGGCTAATTGTTTATCAATTTTGTTTATCTTCTCAAGCAACCAGATTTTAGTTTTATTGATCTTTGCTATCGTTTCCTTCATTTCTTTTTCATTTATTTCTGCTCTGATCTTTATGATTTCTTTCCTTCTGCTATCTTTGGGTTTTTTTGTTCTTTCTGTAATTGCTTTAGGTGTAAGTTTAGGTTGTTTAAGATTTTTCTTGTTTCTTGAGGTGTGATTGTATTGCTATCAGCTTCCCTTTTAGAACTGCTTTTGCTGCATTCCATAGATTTTGGGTTGTCATTGTCATTTTTTTCTCGGTATTTTTTGATTTCCTCTTTGATTTCTTCAGTGATCTCTTGGTTATTTAGTAGCATAATGTTTAGCCTCCATGTGTTTGTATTTATTACAGTTTTTTTTCCTGTAATGGATATCTAGTCTCATAGCGTTGTGGTGGGAAAAGATACTTGATAAGATTTCAGTTTTCTTACATTTACTAAGGCTTGATTTGTGACCCAAGATATGATCTGTCCTGGAGAATGTTCCATGAGAACTTGAGAAGAAAGTGTATTCAGTTGTTTTTGGATGGAGTGTCCTATAAATATCAATTTAGTCTATCTGGTCTATTGTGTCATTTAAAGCTTGTGTTTCCTTATTTATTTTCTGTCTGGATGATCTGCCTATTGGTGTAAGTGGGGTGTTAAAGTTCCCCGCTGTTTTTGTGTTACTGTCGATTTCTCCTTTTATGGCTGTGAACATTTGCCTTATGTTTTGTGGTGCTCCTATGTTGGCTGCATAAATATTTATAATTGTTATTTTTTTCTTCTTGGATTGATCCTTTGATCATTATGTCATGTCCTTATCTCTTGTAATATTCTTTATTTTAAAGTATTTTATCTGATACGAGTATTGCTACTCCAGCTTTCTTGTGATTTCCATTTGCATAGAATATCTTTTTCCATCCCCTCACTTTCAGTCTGTATGTGTCGCTAGGTCTGAAGCAGGTTTCTTGTAGACAGCATATTTAAATGTCTTGTTTTTGTATCCATTCAAACAGTCTTTGTCTTTCGGTTGGAGCATTTAATTCATTTACATATAAGGTGTTCGGTGATATGTATGTTCCTATTACCATTTTCTTAATTGATTTGGGTTTGTTTTTGTTGGTCTTTTTCTTTTGCGTTTCCTGCTTAGAGAAGTTCTTTTAGCATTTGTTGTAAAGCTGGTTTTGTGGTGCTGAATTCTCGTAGTTTTTGCTTGTCTGTAAAGCTTTTTATTTCTCCATTGAATCTGAATGAGATCCTTGCTGGGTACAGTAATCTTGGTTGTAGGTTTTTCCCTTTCATCACTTTAAGTATATTCTGCCACTCCCTTCCGGCTTGCAGAGTTTCTCCTGAAAGATCAGCTGTTAACCTATTGGGGGTTCCCTTATATGTTATTTGTTGGTTTTCCATTGCTGCTTTTAATATTTTTTCTTTGTAGTTAGTTTTTCATAGTTTGATTAATATGTCTCTTGGTGTATTTCTCCTTGGATTTATCCTGTATGGGACTCTCTGCACTTCCTGACTTGATTGACTATTTCCTTTCCCATGTTAGGGAAGTTTTCAACTATAATCTCTTCAGATATTTTCTCAGTCCCTTTCTTTTTCTCTTCTTCTTCTGGGGCCCTTATAATTTGAATGTTGGTGCATTTTATGTCCCAGAGGTCTCTGTGACTGTCCTCAATTCTTTTCATTCTTTTTTGTTTATTGTGCTCTGCAGTAGTTATTTCCACTATTTTATCTTCCAGGTCACTTATCCGTTCTTCTGCCTCAGTTATTCTACTATTGATTCCTTCTAGAGAATTTTTAATTTCATTGTTCATCATTGTTTGTTTGCTCTTTAGTACTTCTGGGTCCTTGTTAAGAGTTTCTTGTATTTTCTCCATTCTGTTTCCAAGATTTTGGATCATCTTTACTATCATTACTCTGAATTCTTTTTTAGGTAGACTGCCTGTTTCCTCTTCATTTGTTTGGTCTGGTTGGTTTTACTTTGTTCCTTCATCTGCTGTGTATTTCTCTGTCTTCTCATTTTGCTTAACTTACTGTGTTAGGGGTCTGCTTTTTGCAGACTGCAGGTTCATAGTTCCCATTGTTTTTGGTGTCTGTCCCCAGTGGGTAAGGTTGGTTCAGTGGGTTGTGTAGGCTTCCTGATGGATGGGACTGGTGCCTGTGTTCTGGTGGATGAGGCTGGATCTTGTCTTTCTGGTGGGCAGGACCGTGTCCGGTGGTGTGTTTTGGGGTGTCTGTGAACTTAGTATGATTTTAGGCAGCCTCTCTGCTAATGGGTGGGGTTGTGTTCCTGTCTTGCTAGTTGTTTGGCATGGGGTGTCCAGTACTGGAGCTTGCTGGTCGTTGAGTAGAGCTGGGTCTTAGCGTTGAGATGGAGATCTCTGGGAGAGCTCTCTCCCATATTATGAGAGGCCAGGAGGTCTCTGGTGGACCAGTGTTCTGAACTTGGCTTTCTGACCTCAGAGGCTCAGGCCTGGCACCTGGCCAGAGCACCAAGACCCTGTCAGCCACACAGCTCAGAAGAAAAGGGAGAAAAGAAAAAACAGGAAGAAACAGAAGTTATTAAAATAAAATAATTAAAAAAAGAGCAATTAAACAAATAAGTCCACCAATGATAGCAAGTGCTAAAAACTATACTAAAAAAACCTGGACACACAGAACCCTAGGACAAATAGTAAAAGCAAACCTATACAGACAGAATCACACAAAGAAGCATATACATACACACTCACAAAAAGAGAAAAAGAAAAATATATAAAAAAAGGAAGAGAGCACCCAAATAAATAAACAAATCTACCAATGATAATCTCTAAATACTGAACTAAGATAAACATAAAACTAGAAACAAATTAGATGCAGAAAGCAAACCCCAAGTCTACAGTTGCTCCCAAAGTCCACCGCCTCAGTTTTGGGATGACTCGTTGTCTATTCAGGTATTCCACAGTTGCAGGGTACAGCAAGTTGATTGTGGAGATTTAATCTGCTGCTCCTGAGGCTGCTCGGAGAGATTCGCACAGCTCCCGGGGTTCAGCTTTGGATTTGACCCGCCTCTGCATGTAGGTCGCCTGAGGGCATCTGTTCTTCGCTCAGACAGGACGGGGTTAAAGGAGCAGCTGATTCGAGGGCTCTGGCTCACTCAGGCCAGGGTGAGGGAGGCGTACGGAATGCAGGGCAAGCCTGTGGTGGCAGAGGCCAGTGTGATGCTGCAATAGCCTGTGGCGCGCCTTGTGTTCTTCTGGGGAAGTTGTCCGTGGATCATGGGACCCTGGCAGTGGTGGGCTGCACAGGCTCCCGGGAGGGGAGGTGTGGATAGTGACCTGTGCTTGCACACAGGCTTCTTGGTGGCTGCAACAGTAACTTTAGCGTTTCATGCCCGTCTCTGGTGTCCACGCTGATAGCTGTGGCTTGTGCCCGTCTCTGAAGCTTGTTTAGGCGGTGCCCCTCTCCTTATGCACCCTTTTAGGAAGTATGAGGTCTTCTGCCAGCATTCAGTAGGTGTTCTGTAGGAGTTGTGCCACATGTAGATCTATTTTTGGTGTATTTGTGGGGAGGAAGGTGATCTCCACATCTTACTCCTCTGCCATCTTGAAGGTCCTATTATAGAATTTTAAAGAGTTCTTTATTCTGGATACAGGTCTGTTAAAAGAGTTATGTTTTGTGAATATTGTCCATTCTATGAGTTGTCTTTTCAGTTTCTTGTTGGTGTGCTTTGAGATACAAACGTTTTTAATCTTGATGAGGTACAATTTATGTATTTGTCTTTTTGTTGCTTGTGTTTCTGTCATATCTAAGAAACCATTCCCTATTCCAACAACACCAATATTTACTTCTGTTTTTTCTTCAAAGAGTTTCCGTTTTAGCTCTTATATTTAGATCTTTGATCATTTTGAATTAATTTTTGCATATAGTGTGAGGTGTAGGTCGTCATATTTATTAGTATGCTGTAATACGTATACTGTATGTATGACCCAGCCGTACCACTTTTAGGTTTTTACCCAAGTTCACTCAAAATCCATGTACATATCAGCTTTATTCATAACAGCCAAAACATGGAAACAACTCAGATGTCCTTTAACAGTTCTTTCATCGCCCCCAAGTGTGGTACATCCTTACAATGGAATACAGCTTCGCAATAAGAAGGAACGAAGTACTGACATGCCCAACAACATGGATAAATCTCAGATGAGTCATGCTTATTGAAAGCAGCCAGATTCATCTGCCTTCCTTAAAGGCATTAGCACTCAGAAATAAGAGATGATAGACCTCAGAGGATGATGGTAACTATGACAGATATAGATAGTGCTTTTTCCTTTGCAGGCATTATTCTCAGTGCCTTATAGATATTAACTCATTTTATACCCACATCTTTATGAAATACATATTATTATCCCAATTTTACAGGTCAGGAAACTGAGCTAGAGAGGTTAAGTAACTTCTCCCATGTGACATAGTTAGTAAATAGTGTCACTGGGTTCCACATCCAGGCCCTCTTTTGCCACAGTCTGTACTATTCTACTAGTTTTGTATTTCATAGGAAAGCTCTGGGTGTAGCCAAAATATGAATGAGTTATTTGGGAACTTAAGCAAAGCCTTATTAATGAATTTGCTTATTTTCTTTCCTTCTCGGGCATACTTTGTTACACAGTTTTCATTCTTAGCTCAAGTAGGACAGGGTTCCCTTCAGTTGAAAGGGTCAAATCTGAGTTTTAAAATTCTAGCCTTTCTTTTCTGTTAAAAGACAGCAGATTTTTAAACAATTCCTATTTTATTTACCCTTATAATTTAGAGCCTGACTGACTTCCATGATACTTGGAGATAATCTCCTAAAACAAATCATTTGTCTTTAAATTTCATGTCCCCTAATCATTTGCTGTTTTCAAAAAAAGAAAAGTGATTGCTAGAAAAAGAGACTAGGATGCCTAGATCTTGGTTTCGAAATACCATTCTCCAGTAAAAGGAGTCAGGACTCCTTGGTGAAGAGTTGATTCCAAGTTTGGGGAAATGCAAGATGAGCTTGGAACATGTTTTGGTACCAGAAAGTAAGAAAATGCTCAAAAAACCCCCAAACAACAAAAAAGGGAAGCAAGTCAAAAAGAGCCAGGGACAATTTGAAGGGACTCAATGACCAAAGCCAGGATATTTGAACAAGAAAATAAATAATGATAGTAATGAGTTATAATCCATGAAATAAAATAAATATCCATGAATCCATACTAAGTTAACAATTGAATAGATAGATTGGATCGAGAATCAGATCCATTTGTTCAGTAGTCTTCCTTATAGAATCCTAATCCATACGCATGAAAGGAATGACGGAAGTAACATGCCGTTAGGCAAACCCACAAGGATCAGTTGTTGTAGGCACGAGCCATCAATGGATGCTGAAATTAGTGAGCTAACGTGTGCTGAGAAACAGGGTGTTTAGGCATAGTCTCAGTAGATCTCCCCACAAGTGCTTATTAATTACAAAGGGAAAAATAATAGCTTCATGGTGGAGAAATCTGACAGACACCACCTTAACCAGTGATCGTCTGACAGCCCCAGTAATAAGCCATGTGAACATCATGGACCCTTGATGTTAGGTCCTGAGAAGGGCACAGTGTCTTCTCTGTGATGTTCTTGCCCAAAATGTATAGCCTCAATTTAATCACAAGGAAATAGCAGACAACCACACATTGAGGGCCGTTGTATAAAATAACTACAGAAACTCCTCAGAAGTGTCATGGTCCTGAGAGATGAGGAGACACTGGGCACACTTAAAGCCTGGAGCAAGGAGACACGGCAGCTAAACACAGTGGGATCCCAGGTGTGGTGCCGGACCATGACGACCAGGATGAGGACGCAAGTGCTAAAACTGGTGACATGTGAATAAGATCTGTGGATTAGTTAATAGGCTTGTATTATTAGTTTAGATAATTTTACTAAGATCATATACAGTGTTAACATTAGGGAAAGCTGGGCAAAACCTGTACTGGAGTTCTGTGTACTAATGTTGCAACTCTTCTGTTAATGTAAAATTATTTTAAAATAAAAAAGTTTAAAAAATGTAAAAAGAAAACAGATACTCTGTGATGCCCAGAGAATAACATACGTTCAGTGATCAGATTGTTGAGGATGTGCTAAATTCAGTGCCAACCATACTAGGAAACTTAAAAAAAATATCCGCTCCCGAGGAGCTTATAGCCCTTCAAGGGGCTGAGAAAGTCATGCAAACAATTGATTGTCATCTGCTAACTGATTTCTGTAATCTATGCAGATGAAAGTTCAGGGAGCATATAGGAAAAAGAACTCTTAATGTATTGAAAGAAATAAAAAAAAATTTTTTTTCTTTTTAATTTTATTTTTGCGGTACGCGGGCCTCGCACTGCTGTGGCCTCTCCCGTTGCAGAGCACAGGCTCCGGACGCGCAGGCTCAGCGGCCATGGCTCACGGGCCCAGCCGCTCTGCGGCATGTGGGATCCTCCCGGACTGGGGCACGAACCTGCATCCCCTGCATCGGCAGGCGGACTCTCAACCACTGTGCCACCAGGGAAGCCCTAAAAATTTTTTTATTTAGAGATGTTTTGGATTGAAATAACTTTGTGCCCAGGTTGAATTCTTTGTAGTAGATTGTCATTTTTGCATTTGGTCACCATCAGCAAAAGCCTTTCCGTGTGTGGCAGAAAACGGATTTCCTAAGTATCACTGGAGCCCCAGCTGTTAGAGCATCATTTGCTTCTTGTAATACGTATTGAAATAGGAAAGAGGAGAACAGTCTGGTTCAGCACAGTATCTCATGCCTACTTTGTTTACAGCTTGTGAATGGACCCCTCTCCATTGTCACTTTTTACCTGAAAGTAAGGCAGGGGGCGGTGCCGGCGCCACCTGGATTAGGCCTCCAGGATGCCATGCCAAGGAGGAGGGTGGGGATGGGGGTAGGTGGTGTTGCAGTGTGAGTGGGCGTGCGCATGCACATGCGAGAGAGGTCTCTGGTGAGCAGGGGCCCAGCCCCCAGCCTCAGGGCACCCAGCGAACTTGCCTCTTTTACCATCCAGAGTACAAATGTCTTATGATTTGCCATCATAAGACATTTTTTGTGTGTTGGAATGTAGATGTTAATAATGAAGTGAAACCTGGTTATTTGAGCCTCTCTTTAGGGACAGAATTTAAGATGCATTCGAGTTTCATTCTGGACATGTCCCAATTGTGATCTCTTTTGGTTGCAGAAATGGTGGTGTGGCAAAGGGGCCGGGGTCTCTGAGAACAAGGAGTAGGCTGGATGGAGGGCCTTTCTCCTTTGTCTTACAGGGCATGTGAGACAGTGTTACTGTCTCAGTATTCCTCCCCTCACTTTTATCACCTCTTAGTCACCCATCCCCCATTTGTTTGATTTCAAAAGGCCTTTTTTGCAAATAGGCTGTTGTAACTCCTCCGTATAAAACTTTGGTTCCTCATCTCCCTGTTTCTCTTTTCCTGTAGGAGAGGAAGTGGGCTATACTGAGCTCATGAGAGATGATCAGGAATTTGAACTATTTCAATGGAGAACTGATTTCTGGGATTAAAGGAGAGGGTCAACTGCCTTTCTTCCCAGGAAAGCTGGGAGGCTCAATCACATGGCCTTCATTTACAGGCTCTAAAAATAGAGCAGTGCTGATCTGGTCTGTAGGGATGCAGTTCGTGTTCCCAGGCCCTTCTGCTGCTGTGTCCAGCATCTGAATGTTCCTGTCTTCCTTTGTTTTTATAATGAAATCTCAGATGTGCTCATTGAGATCAGAGGAGATAATATCGAAGCCTGATTTCGATCACACTGAGATGTTATAGCTTGTAAACATCTATTGTACAGTAACTACTGTCTTGTTGGCACAGAGTTTCAGAAACTGTGGAGGAGTGTCACTGTGGATTCAATGGATGAGGAGAAAATTGAAGAGTATCTGAAGCGACAGGGTATTTCTTCCATGCAGGAATCTGGACCAAAGAAAGTGGTACGTACTCTCTAGAAGAAAATGTAATCCTCTGCTCTTTGAACCGTTAGCCTGTGTCCTGTGCAGCTCTCGGAAGAGCAGGTAGGTAGTTAGTTCTCCCTTCCAGTTTTTTCTGTGTCCTAATCCTGTGACCTTGGTCAGATGCATTCAGATCACGTCTGGTGTACTGAGGGCCAACGGATCTCTTTGCCCTCAGGGGCTGCTCGCCAGGTATGTGAGAGCCTCCCCGGCAGTCAGTGCCTGCCCTTAAGCTCCAGCCATAGGGCGTGCAGTGCCCACGTGTTGTGCTCCCAGTTTCTGCCAGGGGCTTGCTTCATCGTTCTGGCCTTTATGGTCTTCACCGCACCCCCCACCCCTCTTGCTCCCGGAGCCCGGTGGTCTCGGTGCCTGGCTTTGCCCTAGCCCTGATCACACTGAATTATCCTTGTTGACTTTCAGATCCCTTAGGAACCAGATATTACTGTCTTTATAGCCCCCAAATCCTGCTCATTGGAGGGATTTGTAATTGAATGAAGACCTGTGAATTCCTTTACCAGCTAACCAGCTCTCTGCAGCCCAGGGTCAAAGCCAGGATGAGAACTATTTCACTAACACCCTCCTTCCCTGTCCACCATCGTGCCTTTGTAGCTTGACTTGTTTGTGGCTTAGTGTTTTATTCAGTGAAGTTTTAGGACTCCTTTAAAAGGGGAAATTTATTGCCAGTGATCTCCAAGAATTAGCGTGATTGCAGCACTTCATGGTTTCCCGTCATTGCTTAGTTTGTTAATATTATGTGATATTAGTATTTCAGGTATACAGTGAAGAAAAGAGGATAATATTTAACAAATCTTTCTGTGTTCATCCACTTCCCAATTTGCCCATATCTCTATATTTTGCTGTATTTGCTTCAGGTCTTTGTTTTATTGGTAATTAATGGTGGATAAAATTTTAAACCTGATAATAGAGATGAAAAACAAAAGAGATTTACTGTCTCTCTTTTTACCCACTTCATGCCTACAATAGTTCTGGTTAGTTTTCATGCCAGCCCATTTATTCCAGGTGGAGGTATGCACTTCACTGTAACAGAAAGCCCTGGTCTGTGTTTTCGAACAAGGATTGTGTGGATTGGTGTGTGTGAGGCTGGGCTGCAGAACAGAAAAAAGGTCACAAACCCTGCATCTCTTTGCTGCTGGTTTCTGGGGCATCTTTTGTAAATCCTCCCCATATTACCGCTCTGAGTAGCCATTGTTTCTAACTGTCTTTACCTTTTCCTGTAGGCTCCTATTCAGAGAAGGAAAAAGCCAGCTTCACAGAAAAAGCGACGGTTTAAAACTCACAATGAGCACTTGGCCGGGGTGCTGAAGGACTACTCTGACATCACTCCTGGCAAGTAGTGGACAGTTTTGTCTGAGAGCAAAGAGTTACAAAGTCAAGATCTTCCTTGTTGACGCTGGGATCTGAAGACTGACCGTCTTCCCATTCTACTTCTTAGGACCGAGGACAGGAGCAGTTCAGTTTACAGAACTAGTGCAAATTACCAAACTTGAAGCTTATTTTCATTAATGGGCTAATGAGAAATGTTATGTCCCCTGTTAACCTCCTTCTTGGGGGAAAGGCGCTCAGCATGGCATACAGGTGACTTTGCTATTTATCTCTACTTCTAAGTGGTTCCTGGTTCCATTTTCCTTTTCATTACCTTAGAACAGGTTTGCCGATAGTCTTGAATGCAGTATTTGTTTATTCCAAAAGAGCATATTTATAATAAAATCGTTGTAGAAGGAGCTCTGAGATGTCAGTGAGTTCAGTTTGCTTCTTTCCATTCTTGGCAGTGACGGGTGGCAGCTCGTCTTTGACTCCCACAGGTGGTGTCTGGAATGCTGTTGGAGACCGAGGTCTGGGCTGCATTGCTGAGTGTGTGGATTTCACAGTTGGAACCCAAGGTGTGCCTCTTGGTAGCAGGTGAAGCAGTAAAGGTACACTACATGTGATTTTTTAATGCTTGCTTTTAAAAGGGTAAATCAGTATTTAGCCTCTTGGATTTTGCACGTCATGTTCTCATGCCATCTCCAGCAAGGATGAAGACATGACTGTGTCCCAGCCCTGATGGGGCTTGGCCCTGAGGTTCTTCTTTCAGAGACTCCCTCTGTCTCCCAATCACTGGCTGAGC
The DNA here is from genome assembly GCF_011762595.2 of Tursiops truncatus. Classification (NCBI taxonomy): domain Eukaryota; kingdom Metazoa; phylum Chordata; class Mammalia; order Artiodactyla; family Delphinidae; genus Tursiops; species Tursiops truncatus. The sequence goes on along the minus strand of NC_047054.1, from coordinate 23,357,939 downwards.
TCAGGAGAGCTGCTGTCACACATGTGGGTTAAGAGTTGTGGTGACTTTTGGGGAAATCTGTGGTCATTCCATCACTCTATGGTAAACTACCCATTTTCCTTATCTGTGCTTGTTTTATGGTCTGTGGTGGCCCTTCGGGGTGATAGTTATGGTCCTCATATCACATTGTGGTAGATTATAAAAGCAAGGTTTGGTGTTCTCAGAAAAGGTATGATGATAGTCCAAAGCAGTCAGTACTTTGTGCAGATGACAAGGAGCCTTTTTGCTGTTTTAGTTTTTATCCTTTTTGTTTACTTCTCATCCATTATCAGTGTCATCCTATTTCAGTGTCATCTTACCTCCTTATATCCAAGCCCCAAAATATGGCATGAAAAGATGTAAAACTGAGACTCCTCAGGATAATTTAGAAAATGGGAAACTCAATCTGTCTTGCTTTGTAGAGGATTTTTGCTAGTAAGGAAGAGCTTTAATATTTTATGGCATAAACTAGCTCTCTTTTTAAAAAAAAAAAAATCTGGAGCTGGCTTATCTCCAAGTATACCTACTTTTTCTGGTCTATACATACCCACCCCCACCAGTTTTAGTGAGATACAGTTGACATACAGCACTGTGTAAGTTTTAAGATGCACAGCATAAGATTTGACTTACATACATCATAAAATGATTACCACAGTAAGTTTAATGTCACTCATTTCATATACATACCAAAAACAAGCGATGAGAACTCCTTAGGATTTACTTTTAACAATTTTCACATGTATCATACAGCAGTGCTATCTGTAGTCCTCTTGCTGTACATTACATCCCTAGTACTTATTTATCTTAAAACTGGAAGTTTGTACCTTTTGACAACCTTTGTCCAATTTCCCCTCACCCTGGCCCACACCTCTGGTAACCACAAATCTGATCTTTTTCTGTGAGGTTTTTCTTTTAAGAATCTACATATAAATGAGATCATTTGGTATTTGCTTAGTCTGTATGACTTACTTAGCATAATGCCATTAAGGCCCATCCATGTTGTTGCAAGTGACAGGATTTCCTCCTTTTATGGCTGAATAAGGTTTTATTTGTGTGTGTGTGTGTGTGTGTGTATGTATGTATGTGTATCTGCGTGTATCCATTCATCCACTAGGGAACACGTCTTGGTTATTGTAAATAATGCTGCTGTGAACATGGGGGTTCAGATATCTCTTTTTTGACTTGTGTTTTTGTTTCCTTCAGATATATTCCCAGAAGTAAAATTGCAATATCATATGGTAGTTTCTGTTAACTTTTGGAGGAACTTCCGCCCACAGTGGCTGTACCAGTTTACAACCCCATCAACAGTGCGCAAGGATTCCATTTTCTCTACATCTTCACCAGCACTTGTTATCTCTTGTCTTTTTGATACTAGCCATTCTGACAGGTGTGAGGTGATAGCTTATTGTGCTTTTGATTTGCATCACTAATGATTATATTAATGATGTTGAGCATTTTTTCAGGTACCTGTTGGTCATTTGTATATCTTACTTGGATGAAGGTCTATTCGGGTCCTTTGTCCATCTTTTAATTGGATTATTTTTTATTTATTTTTTTGTTATTGAGTTGTATGAGTTCTTTATATATTTTGGATAGTGACCCTCTTATCATAAGATAAATGGTTTGCAAATATTTTCTCCAATTCCATAGATTGTCTTTTCATTTTATTATTTCTTCTGATGTTCAGAAGCTTTTTAGTTTGATATAGTCCTACTTGTCTATTTGCGATTTTGTTGCTTGTGCTTTAGTTGTATCCAAAAGTTTATTGCCAAGACTCGTGTCAAGGAGCTTTTTTCCTGTGTTTTCTTCTAGGAGTTATATGCATTTTGGTCTTACATTTAAGTCTTTAATCCACTGATTTAATTTTTGTGAGTGGTGTAAGTTAGGGGTCTAGTTTCATACTTGTACATGTGAATGTCCAGTTTTCCCATCACCATTTAGCTGTGGACTTATATGTCCTTTATTATGTTAAGATATGTTCCTTCTGTACCTAATTTGTTAAGAGTGTTTTATCATGAATGGATGTTGAATTTTTTGGAAAGCTTTTTCTGCATCTTTTGAGATGATCATATGATTTTTTTCTTTCTATCAATGTGACATACCAAATTGATTTATGTATGTTGAACCATTCTTGCATCCCAAGGATAAATCTTACTTGATGATGGTGAATGATCTTTTTACTGTACTGCTGAATTCAATTTGCTAGTATTTTATTGAGAAGTTTTGCATCTATATTCATCAGGGATATGGACCTTTAGTTTTCTTTTCTGGTAGTGTACTTTTTTGGCTTTGATATTAGGGTAATGCTAGCCTTATAAAATGAGTTTGGGAATATTCCCTCCTCTTCAGTTTTTTGGAAGAGTTTGATAAGGATTGGCATGAACTCTTCTTTAAATGTTTGATGAAGTTCCCCTGTGAAGCCATCTGGGCCTGGGCTTTTCTTCATTAGGAGACTTTTTTTTTTAATTTATTTATTTGGCTACACTGGGTCTCAGTTGCGGTGTGCGGGATCTTTAATTGCAGCATGTGGGATCTAGTTCTCTGACCAGGGATCAAACCTGGGCCCCCTTCATTGGGAGCACGGAGTCTTAGCCACTGGACCACCAGGGAAGTCCCTGGTGGAAGATTTTTGATTACTGACTTTCTAGCAATTGGTATTTTCAGATTTTCTATTTCTTCTGATTTGGTCTTGGTAGGTTATATGTTTCTAATAATTTTTCCATTTCTTCTAGGTTGTCTGGTTTGTTGTATATAGTTGTTCATAGTAGCTGTTATGATTCTTTGTGTGTCACTTGGAATGTCTCCTTTTTCATTTATAGTTTTGTTGATTTGGATCCTCTCTTTTCCTTAGTGTAGCTAGAGGTTTATCAGTTTTGTTTATCTCTTCAAAAAACCAACTCTTAGTTTGGTTAATCTTTTCTACTGCTTTTCTGTTTTATTTATTTCTGTTCTAGTCGTTTTTATTTCCTTCCTTCTGCTAACTTTGGGCTCAGTTTGTACTTTTTCTGTTTTCTAAAGGTGTAGAGTTAAGTTGTTTGAGATTTTTCTTGTTTCTTAATGTAGGTGTTTATTGCTATGAACTTCCTTCTTTGAACTGCTTTTGCTGTATCCCATAAGTTTTGGTGTGTTGTGTTTCCATTTTCATTTGTCTCAAGATACTTTTAAATTTCTCCTTTAATTTCATTTTTGATCCATTGGTTGTTCGGGTGAGCATTATTTTCATATGTTCAAGAATTTTCCAGTTTTCCTCCTTTTATTATTTCTAGTTTCATCCCATCTGGTTGGAGAAGATACTTGGTATGATTTCAGTCTTTTTGAATTTGCTAAGGCTTGTTTTGTGGCCTGACGTATGGTCTGTCATAGAATATATTCCATGTGTGCTTGAGAAGAATGCCTATTCTGTTGTTGGGTAGAATGTTCTGTACAGTTGACCTTTGAAAAACATGGGGGATAGGGGTGTGGAAGCCCCACACAGTCAAAATTCTGCATGTAACTTTACAGTTGGCCCTTGTGTCTGTGGTTTCAACCAACCATGAATTGTATAGTACTGTAGTGTGTATTTATTGAAAAAAAATCCACACATAAGTGGACCCATGTAGTTCAAGAGTCAACTGTATATGTCTATTAGGTACATTTAGTCTCTAGTGTTGTTCAAATCCTGTTTCCTTACTGATCCTCTGTCTGGATCATCTGTCTATTGTAGAGAGTGGGATATTAAAGTCCCCAACTATTACTTTATTGCAGGTTATTTCTCCTTTTAGTTCTATTAGGTTTGGTTATATGTTTGGGTGCTCTGATTGGGTACATAAGTATTTACAATTGTTATGTATTCTTTTTTGTTGTTGTTTTTTGGCTGCGCCACACGGCTTGAAGGATCTTGGGTCCCTGACCAGGGATGGAATCTGGGTCCTGGCAGTGAAGGTGCCATGTCCTAACCACAGGACTGCCAGGGAATTTCCAACAATTGTTATATATTCTTGATTGATTGATCCTTTTATCATTGTATAATGACCTTCTTTGTCTCTTTTTACCATTCTTAAAGTCTATTTTGTCTTACATAAGTATAGCTATGCCTGCTTTTCTTTTGAATACCATTTGCCTGAAATATCTTATTCCCTTTGCTCTCAGTCTGTGTCTTTAAAGCTAAAGTGAGTCTCTGATAGGCAGCATATCATTGGATCTTGTTTTTTAATCCATTCAGCAGTTCTGGGTATTTTGATTGGAGGATTTAATCCACTTATGTTTAAAGTAATTATTGTTAGGTGAGGACTTTACTGTTTCCATTTTGTTAATTGTTTTCTGGATGTTTTGACATGTGGGGAGGGATATAGTCTTTGTGGGAAATTGTGATACGAACCCAGTTGTATTTGAGGGTTGTAATAAAAAGAAAGAAGTTCTTTACCAGTTTTTCTGGGCACCTAGAAACATATCCACCAGAAATTCAAGTTAAAGTCAAAGTCACGTTCTTACCTCTGCCCGTTTCTGCTGGGTCTGTGGCCTGTTTAACAGAAGGAAGTTGGAATGGGCGTGTCTGGGTGTGTTGAAAGTTTAAGACAGTCTGTAGTGCATTTGATCTATAATTCATCACCGTAAGCCGAGGCTTTTAGGGGATAGCTAAAATATATTTGAGCCCAAAAGTGTAAAAAATGACATTTGACTGTTGCTGTTACATCCTCTAAGTGTGGCGAGATGATGGTGGGACTCGGGGGTTGGAGCAGCGCTTGATACGTGTGGAGCAGAGTCTCAGCGACGAGGCAGTGCAGCTACTTCCCGTTCCATTGTTTATAGCAAGGGCACTGCAGACATACAGCCCTTGGTCCTTGTGTGAGCTGACTGAAGTCACTAGCAGAAAGAACGTTTTGGATGTGGGAATGGGGCATTTGGATTTGTAAGTTCCCCAGTTCATATCAGCTAATAATGGTTTTCTGAGGCATAGAAAATGAGACTTGGTGTCCCCTCTTCCTCCTAGCTACTGTTTTTACTTGCAAAAATGATTTATGGGGAAGATAATCTTGTGTTTTTTAAGGTTTTATTGACTGTTCTTAACAAGCTGGGTCCAGCACTGTTGCTGTGTAGCGAAGCTGGGGTGCTGTGTGTGGAGACAGCGCGATGACCTGTATCACGTGTTGCCGCCCTTGGAGCTTCACGTAGGACAGTCCATCCTCTCCTCGGGTGTGTTTTTTGGGCTTGTTCTGAGAGACTAGATGTTCTGTGGGGAGCAGAGGGTGGGGGAGGCCCAAGGACCTCTTGGAAACCACTTCTCAGATGAACCGGACTTTGGAATCCCTGTCCTGTGAGCGTCATGTTGAATGAGCACTTTGGAAACACAGAGCTAGAATAGGCCCTGGCATTGTGCTGTCGACCTTCCTTCTGGCCACAGTTCAAAAAGCAAAAGTGCATTTTCCTTCCTAATGGGATTTCCATTAGAGATGTGCTGGTGCTCTCAGGCGAAGTGGCAAGGCTGCTGCCATGGGCCCTTTGGACAGTTAGGCCTGTAGCACTTGTCCAGCTCTCCTGGTTTGGAGATGGGCCAGCACGTTCCTGTGACTCAAACCATGTGGTCTCAAGACCCTGTGAGAACCCAGTGACTTTCAGCCACCCAGAACTTTGCAGGGGTTAAAGGATGTTCAGTGCAGACTTACCTTAATTTTTTAAAAAAATACGTGAAAACACAGAAGGATACTAGTAGGAGACACTGCTGTAAGTCATAGCCTGACCTTGGCAGGATCAGCTTCAGAAACACCAAAGTCAGGTTTACCTTGCACTTGACTTGTCATGAGATTTTGGACTTTTCTGCATTCTAGTTTTAGGGGAAAAGTGCTCTTTTGTCCAGGTAAATATTTTAACCTGAGCATCATTTCCTATTCCATGTAGGTGTGTCCTTTTGCCCAGAGAAGAAGTTTGGGTTTAATTTAATCTAGCCTAAGTAAGTTTCTAATTTACTGTTAGTTAGCATGGTGAGAGTTTCACTTCAAATGAGAGACGGGTGTGAGCAGTGGGGAGTGGAAGGCTTCCCTGGGTCTTGATTTATGGGCATGTTGTTACGGTTCATGGTCACAGGGCCCTTTCCCCTCATAAAGCAGGGAAGTGTGGTTTGTACTGTGGAAGCCCTGGTGAAGCAGCACCTGAGGAAGGTCAGGAAGGTTCCTCACGGCATATTGGCATCTGGGGGCTTGGGGTGGTTAGAGCCAGGCCAGTCTAGGGGAGTTGGGTACCAGCCAGGACGTTCTGCAGCAGTAGACAGAGCTTCACTGTGGCAGTTAAGTGTTTTCCTGTTTAGAGGGCCTTATCAGTTAGCTGACTCAGTATGGTTTTTCAGCATCACAGTCATGAGTTTCAGTGCAGGCGTTTTGAGGACCAACATTTCAGATAACACATCACTAGTAACACACTCTTCTGCCTTCTCAGAATGTTGTCCAGTTGTTTGATGTCATGAGGAGGTGTGATAGAACAGGGATGACATTGGAAGAGTGAGAGAGCAACTGCGTGCTGAAAATTCTCTTCACACTGGGTAAGAATACACTTTTCACCTAACAGTTGGACGTCCCAGTGATAAGTGGGGGATACAGTAGGAAGTCTGCTTGTATTCCTTGAGCTAAGCATGCCTTGCCCAAAGCACTCAGAAATAACTAGTTGATTCCTATATGTCACCGTGACACAGACACCAAGAGTTCTTGGGGTGTCCAGCCATGCTTCCTCTCCTATGAAAGTAGGTTTGGACATGTATTCAGGTACTGGGAATTTGAAGCCTTTATGATTATACTGTAACTTTCATTTTGCAAGTTTTAAGGTTCTTTTCTAGATTCCTTTAATTTGTAATTTTGTTATAGAGGTAGAAGGCATAGTACTTAATTTTAGTACTTAATGCCAGTTTTATGACATTAGTCCTGTGTTCTAAGCAGCACATCTCCCCTCCCAGTGGAGGGTTTACTTGGTAACAACGGATGGCTTAGTTATCATCTTGCTGGAGTCTACAGACTGGGACATTATGTGCAGAAGTAAGAGGGAACAGACAGACCTGCCCTTTTCTTATCGCGAATTCCCAGTTCCAGTGTTTGTGCTCCGTGGGGTGACACAAAATGAAGCTGGTGGTCAAGTGTTCAAGTGGGGTTGTGTCTGGAGCTCATGCTAGACAGGTAGGTCCTGTCCAGACTTGTTACTTGCACAGCAGTGGTGACCCAGGCACTCACTCATCCACCCCAAGGCCCTTTGTGCAAAAACCTATGGCAGTGACTGTGTTCAGCCCTTCCGTGGGAGGCACCCTCAATTCCTAGGCTGTCTGGCTCGTCTCTGGTGCCTTGGAGTTGGGAGGTCCCAGATGGGCGGAAGGCAAAGCGCATCATCAAGCCTGTCCCAGAGCCATGGCAGATGTGGCCTGCAGAGCCTGGGCAGGGCGCTGAGCCGTGTGGTCCTTTTCTGCCTTCACCCACTTTTGGTGGCTAGTCTTCTCTGTAAAAGGAACGTGAGATCCAAACCACAGAACCAATAACATCAGTGCCCAGCGAGACGAATAGCTGCTCGTGGTGGTTGGTTGCCATTAGTTGGAATTGAGTGCTAAGGCCCCCTCCCCCTTTTGGGGGAAGAGGAGTTGGTGAGAATATATTTATATAAAGCACTTTATGGTCTTGGCTATCAAGGCCTGGCTTCTCAATAGAATATATTTCTTACTCTAGGTCCGTAGAAAACCACAAATACAGATTTCAGATAGGCCTGAGCTCAAGCTTTGTAGCCTGAGGAGGATGTGGGGTCTGCTGAGTGCAGTAAAAGGCATCAAGAAAGGTGTGTGACTCTCCCTGGCGACCCTCCTGTGGGTCAGGAGGCTCTGGTCACGGCCGCTGCGTCCGTCAGTTAGCAGGTGCCCCCAGTAGAGCCCTGGCATGGGCTGTCCAGACGCTCCCATCCCTGCCCCTTTCTTCCCTTAGCCCCTCTGTCCTGGGCTCGAGGGCCAGTGCTTAGCTCTGTCCAGACCTGAAAATGGGAGCAAAAACGCTCCCTGGTCTGCAGTGTGGATGCACTGGGTTGCTCTTACAAAAAGGAATATGGCAAGCAGTGGTGTGACAGCTGGAATTAGCACTTTATTCTTAAAAATGACAATAGAAAAGTACCTTTAAACAGTTTATAAAAGCATAATAGACTGGGTGGAAGTTGCTGTTTTCCTTAGAAACAAGAGTACAGAACTGTCACCACGAACCAGGAGGCGATGAAGGCCTAAGCAGGGCTTGGGTGTGGCAGGGACGTTCCTTCCTGTCATTTATTGTGAGGGTGAGTGCCCCTCACCCCTGGCTCCTTTTGTTTTTTTTGTGATGAGCTTCTAAAAGTGTGTTGATCTCTTTACTTCTGATGGAAAATAATGAAACTAGAAAACCTGACACCAACCATGTATATATACTATAGTCATTAAAACATCGAAATCTTCAGCACAGCGTGAGCAGATCAGTAAGAAAGCTTGTGGTCATGTTTAGCTATATCAGCAGTTAAAAATTCTTAGGTCAATGTATTTTTACACCCGGCTCTTCTCCAACAAGGGGGAGAGTGAGCTGCCACAGACTCTGGAAGTGTCGGCTTACCACGCTAGACTGACCGGCTTTGATGGAGTCTTGAAGCAAGCTGATGAGTACTCATTCCAGACGCCAGGTAGTGTCACGGTGAGCACATGGGATTCAAGATCATGTTTTAAGTGGTGTGTCTGGCCTGCTGCTGCCAAGGCTCAGGAACACCAGCTCAGTTCAACCCATGTTTTGCAAAATCACTTGGGAGATGGGAGCTGCCCATTGCAGCCAGGTGGGCCGGGCAAAGGTGGCTGCCTCCTGGGCCCAGGCTGGCCTCCCAAGCCAAGGCTTCCCCTTAGACTCAGCACGTTCACCGGGGGAGTTGCGTGTCAGCTGGGCACACACAGGAGCGTGCTGGTAGAAGAAAAACATAAGAAAACGGCAAAACCCAACACTCAGCCCACAGTTTGTATAGTTACCTCGGGAGCTGCCGGGCTCTTCTAAGTGAGGAATGTGCTCCAAGGAAAGGCTGCTTTGCCCCGCTGGGAACCTGCCACCGTTAGGATAGAAGCTCCTGGAGGCCTTTGATTGTCTTGCAGGGTGACCTACTAGACCTGGAAGTAAACCCCAAGTACCGCACTAGCAGTTCTAACATCTAACCCTGCGTTACTCGTGGACTCAGGCCAGGGAAACAGATTTCTATACATTCACCATATGATTCTGGAAATTTTGATAATATTTAAAAACATGCCTTAAACATGCAGCTTCTTTTAGAGGAAAAAAATAGATATTTTAAATTACAAGCATTCAAAAGTCAAGCACAAAATCTGTGATCCAGCCCAGTGTAAGATCATCCATCCTGTCATACTTAAAATGTTTGTTTGGTATAAAAATACTCACTCTCTTGATTTTATCGTTGACATCTTTTATGTTTCATTCGAAAATATCTCCAAACTGTACAGAAATGGCAGACCATGCGTTCACAAATAACACGGTTTCTTACAAATTATACAGTGTAAAAGAGTAAAACATTTTTATTGTATTTTTTTCTTCGAGAAAAACAGATGTGTGATAGAGGCTGTGGCAGAGTCTTGAAGGGACCAAAACTGGGCGGGTTCCAGCCTGAAACAGAAAGAAAGCATGTAAGGGCAGTGGGTCTCACAAGCGCGTGGTCTTCCTCTGAGCCACGGGGCTGTTTCGGGACACCAGTGTATAGAAGCCACGGCTCAGAGACTCCTGGTGATTCCCCACAACGGCGCATGTGTACACCTTTCTGTAAACACGGAGTATCCTCACTGACCCTCCAGATGAAGACCACTCACAAGCCAGACGCTCAGTGGTCTGGCTTTACAAACACGGGCAGTGGGTATTTAATTTCTGTTTATCTTTCTCTTACTAGAATCTTTTCAAGCCCTCCCTCCCCTGCAAGGAAACGTTCATATTTGTTTTGCTTCGTGGCAGAATAAAGGGCCTTTGGACAATCATCTAGACTTCGTCCCTGGCAGACCCCCGCCCTGGTCCCAGGAGTTTCGTAAACACTTCTCAGCTCCTTTGTGTCTGGATTTACTCACTTACGTGAAGGCTCTATTGTAGGTGCTCTACTCTTATTCTGTCGCTCATTTTACTTTCATCTCTCCAACTCCCCAGTCCCTTGTTTTCTTGCCATCTTACCAACAGGTCAGACTCACATAAATCTGTGATTGCCGGAAAGGTATACGTAGAAGTAATCAGCATATACTACTAGAATTTTGTATGTGGGAGGAAGCCGTCCTTGCTGTTAACAGCCCCTGTCCTGCCCTGAGTTAAACTCTTTCAGACACAGCTAATTGGACGATCTTAATGAACACTCCTCTCCCACCCAGATCCGTCCAGTGCCAGCTGGATCTAAACTATGTCCCAGTATATCTTGTCAGAGCCTAGTTTTTGGTTGACAGTACAAATGGGTAAAACTAATGAGCCACAAGTCAGAAGACCAAATACAATAACCACAAACCTGTGGCTCCTGGAAAACTCCACGGGGAGAAGGTAGGACACTGCTCTCAAGAGTAGGGATCTGGACATCCAGAACCTCTTCTCTGAAGTTCGGTTAACACTTACCTGTCTCTTCAGCTTGTTGTAACTATTAAATTAGTCCTCGCCTATCATTTAGTTACGATTATAGAAAGAATAACGAGTGTCCCCTTCGGTTTAGAAATGTTCCCAACTCGAGCTCTGGGAGCCAGGTCCCCGTGTCCTCCCTGCAGTTTCTCCGAGTTCTCTGGTACAGGATTTGTCCAGCAGGAGGTGATCACCTCCTTTAGGAAAATTCCTTTGCTTCCCCTGGTGCCCAGCACAGTAGTGGGGATCAGCCCCCCAGACTCACTCAATGCCGGAGGAATCGAAGCGGGCCAGGACCCTTCACTCCCCATCTTTGGTGCAGGTCACACGTACTGTGACACTCAGCAGGGCCAGCAGAAGGACCCCCCCCCCTCGTGAAAGCTACATCTCTTCTCCTGCCTGATTTCTACCCAGCAGGGGGTGGGGCACCAGGACCCCCGATCCAGCCCAGGTGTGCACGGCCTGAAGCAGGCCCGGGTGGGTGGCAGGAATGCACGTGCCCAGGGTTATGGGGGGTCACAGGGCCGGGCCTGGTCCTTGGTGCTGTAGCAGCTGACGTCCTCTAATGAACTCACGAGCCTCGGTCCCCACGAGCGTCTGATCTGCGGCCCTCTGGCTGCCAAAGGGGCCTCCCCCACCTGCCAGTCTCTGTCCGTCCACGGAGGAGGGAAACCAGCTTTGGGGACCCGGAGACGAGGCCAGCTTCCTTCCTCCTCAGTCTTGGCTTGTCAGGCCTGGAATGACAAGTCCCACGTCATTCCAAACTTGACCCCATGCCAGCAACCCAAGCCGTGGATGTCGTCGATTCCAGGAAACCAGGGCCAAGGAACAGCAGTTCCCACTTCGGAACAACTCACAGGGGACAGCAGCGGGCAGCCCGCAAGCTCTGGGAACCTGAGGGGCGTCTCACAGAGCATGGGCTTGGAGAGGGCCGCCCACTAGTTTAGGAAGGACAAAGCTCTTACAGCCCCTGGCTCGGTGAGGCAGGGCCTGCCTGGTCTAGGTCTGCTTGCTTCTCCGGAGCTCAAAGGCCACCTTCAGGCAAGTGCACGTTGCCAGCTCCCGGGCAGTTCTCCCCATTCCCATCAGCTCTGCCCTGGGCGTTTCTGCCATGACCTCAAAGGCAACGCGTCTCTACCGAGACTCACCACTTGGCCTTCACACGGATGCGTCCCAGACACGCCCTGCACTCTCAGGTCACTCTGACACCGCCATCACCGGCTTGGTTCGCCTCTCCCGGTACGTGTTTCCACTAGACCATGCATTTTGCTTTGGGCAGTAAGGTGACAATTCCTAAAGCACCTCCTGCTACCTGGCTCAGATCTCCGCTGCCTCTCCAAGACCCTCAAAACCTTGATCAAAATCCATTTTCCACAAGACCACACAGTCATTCTTACGTGCCCCGCTTCTGTTACTGTATTTCCGCATACACAAACCCTACTATCTGTCAAAACTCAGTTTAAGCACCACTTCCTCCAGCCTTTCCTGATCCCTTCAGGCTGCAGGGCTTTCTCATCTCCTGGCTGGAGCTCTCACGGTCCAGGCCACTTACTTGGCTTTCACAAGGATTACTTCCCTCCCTGAGACCGTCTCCACCATCCTCTACTCCAGACATAGTCACTTGCATGTAGCAAAAATGCAGACACCTGGACTCTAGGACAAATGAAACGGGAACGATGGGCTATTAATGGGACGTGGCCCCCAGCCTTGATCATGCCCAGGCTAGGCTGAGAGCCAGGAGACTGTGCCTGGGGCCCACGTGGGGCTCTGCACACCAGCCCTGACAGGGCCTCTACAGAAAGCTGATGCGGGGACTGGGAAGGCGCCCCAGCTTTCTGAGGCGATAAGCAACACACCCGACTTAAGGGTCCTCTGTCCCCTTCCTGGGCCCCTGAGCAGGAAGAAAGATGGACGGGGCTGGTTAATCTAAGGCTGCGTAGAAAGTCGGATCTTTTGAAGTGAAAAAGAACAGGGAGGGAAGAAACAAAGAAAGGGGTGAGAGTCGATAGTTTCCTGAGCTTTTCTGCTTTTCCATAACTGTGTTGGGTAAATGCAGTTCTCACATGGGAAAAGAATGCGTCCGCATTGCCATAGATGTTCCAGACTGAATAGAAGGTCAGAATGTGGCTATTTCAATCCCTGTAAACAAGGAAAGGGGTTTAGCTAGGAACGGAGTTCAAACCTTGGAATGTATTAACAAGGACATTTTAAACAGAAAGCAAAGACATCCGGGAACACAGAGCACCATGGGGGGTGGGAGAGAGTCAGGCTCTGTTTACAGAGCAGACTCTCCTCACAGAACCTTTCCGGAAAGGAGGTCAACTATGACATGCATGTGATGGGATAAACAAGGGAAGAAAATGTGTATAAAATCTTGTCTGAAGCAGGTCACCACTGTCTCTATTTGAAGGCAATGGAGTGTCTCCCTGTGTCTTAAGGAATATTACACAATTCTAAACCAGTTCATTTCAGCTGTCCTCGATGGAGATCACTGTGTGTCCCTCAGCGCTTGGGGACAGCTGCCGATGGGTATGGGTCATGGTGCCGGCTGCCCTGGTGGGGTTAGGGGTGGCCAACGCCGAGACCCACGGGAGAGGCTGCTCTTCCCCGAGGCAGCTTGGTAGGTTGGTAAGTTAGAGTGTGTTGATCCAAGCCCCTTGTGAGTGTTTTCTCCCAGCAAGAAGAAAATCCTCTTTCTGTTTCCTCCCAATCCATTTGTATCTATACTTGGCCTATTTACTAATGATTTTTTCCCCAAGAGTTTTTCTAACATTTATTCATTTTTACTATAAGGTAAGAAATATTCCCTTCCATCCAAATCCCAACATCATATGACTAAGGTTTTTAATAAGAGTGGTTTAGTTTTCATTTTATACCTGTCAGCTTGACTTTTGAAAAATCAAATGCTGGTATTAATTTGTAACACAAAGACTAACATTTTAAAAGCTTCACAGTCTATAGAGTCTCCAGGGAACAGTCATCTGTGGTTAGAAACTCCTCCCTATTCTAAAGATGCATGCCCTGCACCGGCGCACCACTGGCCACAGACACGAGCTCACGCTGGCCGCCCCCACTGTGGCCCTGGGTGGACGCCAGCCCTCACCCTCAGGAGGCCCGCCCTCGGGGCCAGAGATCCTCCCTCCTCACAGGCCAGGCCTATCTCTGCAGTGCTGGCTGACTTCAGAGCTGGGAGGGGAAAGCCTCCTCCACACTCTTGTAACCGATGGGTGGCCTGGGGCTGGTAAGCCCCACCGTGAACACGGCTAGTGCTGAAGACCCCGTCCACGCGGGCCACCCAGGACCGAGCCGGTTCTCCTCCCCACTGTCACCAGGCCCTTCCACTGTCTGCAGAGAGTCACCACACGCTCCAGCTGCTGCTGCTTCCTGACGGGGCTCATCTGCTTGTGCCCGAATTACTGAGATATGGGCTGATTTACTACACTAAAAATAAATAATAATAAAAAATCCCTACTCTAAACCTGCTTCTAAAAAAATTGTATGGGTGGCTGCTAATTGGTCCTTAAATTTCCCCAGAGGAGAGAGAAAGCAAAGCAAGATCTTGCCTTTTTAAACAGTTTTACTGAGTGGTATTATCCATAAGAATACCGTGGACACTTCTGTTAAGGACCACGAGAAGAGGAAAACCTGATGGATTAGAAGGCTGTAGAACTAGTGGGACATCTCTTGGCTGCCCTGTGTGATGTGGAAAACTCTTTACCTGTCGGTCAGCTTCGTTAGTGTGAGAAACAGACGTCAGTGGGAAAAAAGACCCCAAGTGCCTGATGCCGGCTCCCCAACCAGGCAGGGTGGGCAGGCTGCACGCGCCCACTACACGCGCCTCTGGGGGGCACTGAGAGGCGGGCTTCTGAGCACGAGATGACTTATGCCCCGAATGTGGTAATGACCTCCTAGGCCCAGCTGCCTGGTTCTCTGCCCTTAGCAGGAATCCTGTTCTCTTTATGACTCATCCTTTCTTTATAGGCCCCTCACAGGGATGAAATCTGCCACCTTATTTGGGCTGGGACATAATTGCTGCTGGCCTGCCCCTGGCATTCCTGCTGTTCTAGGTCAAGCTTTCCAAAGAGACTGGAAGCCCCACGTGTGGTGCCCAGCAGGCAGGTCGCCTCCTGGAACCCTGCTGCACGACTGTTCTGAGACAACGCTTACTGCCCGCAGTGAAAGAACTGAGCAGTGACAGCTGGTAGTGACGGAGAAGACGGACAAATCACCCAAATCTTCACCACTAGAAAAGCCGCGCAGTTTAGGAGTCCACTTAGACTCCATTATAGTTCAGTCATGCCCAAGGGCAATCGCCCTGTTTCTTGAGAGGCTCAGAATGTCTCCAAGTCATCAAGAAAGGGCTGCACTATATTCAGTATAACTGGATTAATAGATCAAAAGGAATATACATACTACATCTGAAGATTTCCACCAAAATGGTTAATTAAAAAAAAAAAAAAGCCTTAGGGCTTCAAGGGAAAAACTTCATTCATATATATGTTCCCTTTGATGGAATACCTCATACCCGGATACTGCTGGAGGAGGTGTTGACAGCCTCACCCAGCAAGGCTGTGAGGACCAAGCACTGGGTGACGCGCTCTGAGAGCCCGCAGAGCTCACCTGCTACCCCGGGACGCCTTTCCCTCAGCAGACGGCAGCTGGAGGAGACGAGCGCACGCCGGTCCCGAGCGCCCACCGCAGCCCCTGGAGGGGCCCCACCCACCGGGGATGCTGGTGGGATGGCCCCGACTACACCACTCCACGCGGTCGTGCCCTGCCCGGGACACGCTGCTTCTTGGGAGGAACCGTTCAGTCTCTGAGTTTGGAACTCACCAGCGCGCTCCAGTTTTGTAGAACAGCTCGAGAACAGGAGCCACTTGAAGATTGCGTTAATACCCACAAGACAGATTGCAGCCACCATCACACACCTGGAACCTGGGGTGGAGAAAGAGATGAGCCGTTAACACCCGCGGTGACAGCAACCCCGGCTGCCGGCTTCCCTGGGCCTGTTCCGAGGGTAAAGAGCTGCCAGGCAAAGGCACCAGCACCAAAGGCCTCCACTGCTGAGCTTGAGGACAAGCTCCAACTGGGAGTGCCACGAAGAGCTCTCACTGGGACGTGGTGCAGCCAGCGGGAGGCGGCTCTCGGGGGCCGGGGTGCCCGGCAGCAGAGGGTGGCTCCCAGGGACTCCCTGCAGCAAGCCCAGTGGGGAGGGCACCTGGAGAAAAGCGTGCCCCTTTAGGAGCACCAGGGCATAAGCCCCCTGGGGGCAGACAGGCAGGGCCTCCGCACACACGTCCCCCAGGACTAGACAGAGGAAAGGCACGGGATCTGAGGGCCCCCGAGAGCAGCCCGAAACCTAACCAACTCCAGGGGCCGCCCCAGACCCCAGGGACAACTCTGGTCAGCCCAAGGCCCCAGAAGCAACCCTCCAGGAGAACCCTGTGCTGTCACGTGCACCAATGAACTCGACTTTGCTCCGGGCACCTACTAGGAAACAAAACCCAAAAGCTAACACTTGGGAACATACCCTGCTATTCCCAGTGTCTGAGAATTCTGAGACAGGAAGAGGCAGACACTTAGCGAGGAACACATTTTTAATATTCTTCCTGCAGGCATGGCTGCCTCCGCGCTGGCTGGTTTCATCAAGAATTCCTGGTGCTGAGGAAGGAAGGCCTTCGCCCAGCACGTGGACACCGGTGCCCGATTCCCCGCTAACGTTCCTCAAGTCTTCAGCGCTGCTCTCCTTCCCAGGACAGAGAACCTGCTTCTGGCGCACAGGGCTTTGTGGACAGGAGCGCACGATGTGCTGTGGAAAGCTGCCCCGGGATGCTGCAGGGAGACCATGCCCTGCGCTCAGACGGCCTCTGGGGTGATGCGGCAGGCTGAAGGAAAGATCGCCTTCCCAGGGCATCTCTCTTCTCAGAGTCAGGAAAAAAAAAAAGTTTTCCCCAGAATTTCACTATAAAAACATTGAAAGATGAGTAGATGTGATTCTAGTCTCCTGGTAGAAGTTGGGTTGAGGACAGAAAAATAAATGTTCACCCCTGGAAACAAAACCTATCATCTGACCCAAGTTTCCCCGGCCGTGTCCACACTTGCCGGGCACAGGCAAGGAGGGAGGGAGGGTGTGCCTGCAGACCCAGGGTGCCTCCTGGGGCGGCCAGACCAAGGCTGCCTTTTTAGGATGGCTGTCGTTTAGGAAATCACACTGATGACCAGATTCCTCTCAGCCTCTGGGCTGAAGCTAGTTGGGAGGACTGAGGACTGGTGGTTTAGGAGTCCTGGGACCCTGGCTTCTGGGCCTGGGTTCTGGGAGACCAGGGTTTTATCAGCAAGCCGCTCTTTGCAGTTACTGTATCAACACTTGTCCGCACGCCGGGCTCAGCGGGTGGGCAGAGAGAACACGTGGGCCAGAGTCTGCTTTGCAGAGACCCCGGGAGCGGACTCCCCAAAGAACACAAAACACCAGAGGGGAGTCCCAACGCGTTCACCTCTATGTAGAGCACGCCGGCTTTCTGAAGCTCTCAGCCACTCAGAGAGCTGATGGCAGTGGACGGTCGGCTCCTGCAGGTGGCCTTGCCCTGCGACTGCGGAAACGCCGAGGCTCAGTGTCCTGATCTTAACATGCGGCCGCGATCTGTGACCTTCCTCCAGGGGCCGGGCAGGCAGCTCCCTGGTGCACGTGCTCGGGGGCCTCCGTGTCCCAGCCAGACTCACAGAATAGACCACGGGTGAAGGGGGAGCCACAGCTGACTGCGCTGGCTGTCACAAGAGTCCTGGTTGGCACATGGCTCGGCAGGTGCTAGGAGGTGGTTAGCAGAAAGCCAGAAGGGACGCCACCACCCCAGTACCTGGCAGGAGGCAGGTTCTCAGGCCCGTCCCTACTTTCTGACTCACACAGGAAGCAAAACAGACCCTGGGGCTCAGGGTGAGGGAATCAGAACCAGGGCACGTGGAGACCCCTCTCAGGGAAGGGCTCATCCACTCGGGCCGCCGGGCACCTTCTGCCAGCGCTGCCTTCAAGCCCCACCCAGCCCAAGCCTGTTCACTTGGATGAAGCAAAAGGGAGGGGAGAAGAGGAACAGAGAAGTTAAACTGCCCTCTAAGCTTGAGTAAAGTGAGGTCTGTTCTGAGAAAAGAACCCCATATAAATCTGGGAGAGCTTTCATCTCTGCTCCCGTGTGCAGGGAAGCACCTGCTGACCCCTCACAGTCGCCGTCTTTCCTTGATTGGCATTTTTCCATTAGCCCTTCTCACCACCCGACCTACTGTTTACTTTAGTATTTTATTACTCTTCTCCCTGTTACAGAATGTCACCTCCACCAAGTCAAGGGTTTTGTCTGCTTCTGTCCACTGTAGTATCTGCAACGCCCAGAACAGTACCTTATATCCCGCAGATGGTCACTGAATATGTATTGTGTCAATGGCCTTACGTGTGACTGAAAGACCTTAGTTCATAGAAGACAAGGGAAGGACCCTGGGGCCTCTTCTAGGCAGAAGGCAGGGGGTGAGTGCCTGAAGCCACAGCAGCTGTCTGGGCTTCCATGAAGACTGCCCTTCCTACCCTGCTAAGCTCTAAGTGCTGCCTGGACATCCAGCAGCTGGGGCTCTCCGGATCGTGGCTGCATCCCCAAGGCGCTTGTGCTCACAGCCAAAGACAGACTAGGCCATTCCTCCCCAAAACTAAACAAAAGGAACAAACAGGTTCAAATTTTTATCCCTTGCCATGTTCTCCTTTAGTTCGGTGAGGCCGTGACTACACGTGCTTATAATTTCTATGCTGTGGTCTCAGTCCCCGGCCAGGGAAATTTCATGAGTTCTTTAAGAACACCCTCCCACGTCCACTCCAACTCTAATTCTTTCTCCCCTCTTTTTTCTGATTTATTTAACTACATTTGGATACCCAACCAGGAAGACTGCATAACCCTTATTCCTTGTAAGGAGTGACTACAGAGCTGCTCATGCTTTTCTATCCTCAATTGGCAGGGAAATTGATCACTGCCAATCATTACTGTGTTTCCTGGGGTTCTCGGCCACATGGCTGACCCATTAGCAAAACTCTGTAGGGATGTGCACACGCTGTAACCAGACTGAACACCGTCTGTCAAGCAAGATGTTGAACAAATTAAAACGTAACACCCACCCCTCTGACGACCACCATTCTGATGGCCTTACTTACGCCACTGATGGCGGTCCGCACGCACACCCACCTCCTTTGGAGCGCTCCTCTCTTTGGAGCATCCTGGGCAATAATTCTCCTTTCTCTTTAAAACTTGTGTCCATGGCTCTTGCCCCTTAGAACTGAAGCTCTTCAGGGGCACAGGCCTCGTTTCACACATTTTTTTTTTTTTTTTGCAGTATGCAGGCCTCTCACTGTTGTGGCCTCTCCCGTTGCGGAGCACAGGCTCCGGACATGCAGGCTCAGCGGCCATGGCTCACGGGCCCAGCCGCTCCGCGGCACGTGGGATCCTCCCGGACCGGGGCACGAACCCGTGTCCCCTCATCGGCAGGCGGACTCTCAATCACTGCGCCACCAGGGAAGCCCTCACACATTTTTATATCTACCATATAGTAGATAAATAACACATGTTTAAAGAATAAAGAGCTTATTTACTTTTCTAGTCTAGTCACTGATTTCCCTTTAGAAATAAGCGCTCAGACTGGGTCAATTAAAAATCCCTGAAGGACCTCCGGGAGAACAGGCCTGGAATGTTCAGGATCCAGGAGGAGGCAGCCCTGACGTTCCACACATCAGAAGTGACGCCGGTCTGCGTACAGGTCCTTATGTCTGATACCAGATGTCACTCCTGCCCCCATTCTGGTGCTGTCTTTCCGGGGGGGAAGAAAGCCCCTTCCAGTGAGTGCAGGAAGGCCATGTGGGCCAGTGGTTCCACTGGTGGCACTTTTGCCCTTTTCTGGAGACTCATCTTGCTCTAAAATGTTGGTTATTTCATCAGCACCACTGTTTTCAGTTCTCACTTACGTCTCCTTAAGATTACACAGCCTGGATTATTAGCTGTCTTGGAAAGGACTTGATCCAAGAGACGAGAAGGAGCCTGGGTAATGGAGCCATACTGAGCTGGTCTAACTTCAGGCAGGATGGGAGTCCCAACCCCAAGTGCAGTGCAATGAGTTCAGTGATCTATCCTCCTCCCAAACTACCTCCTCTCCCCCACTCCCTTGAGACCCCAAGGAAGGAGCCTGGCCCATGGCCCAAGTTTATCTCAGAACAATGATGCACCCACCGGAGACATTACATCTTTATGCAGATCCTACAGTGTTTCAGAAGCCATACTTCCAGGGCAGTGGGGAGCAACTGCTGGCCCTTCTCTGGTAGCCACACCGCCTCTAGATCTCTGGGGAATGGAGCTAGATCTCTTCGACTGCTTACCAATCCTGCCTTCTCTCTCCTTGGGGCCTATGCCACCACCATCTTTTGCCAACTGGAACTGCCAAAATCTTACTCAGCTTTCCTACAGCATTTGACGCTGCAGACCAGGCAGCTCAACACTGCCCTCCCCGGGCGCCGTGCCGCCCCTGTCCCTGGTCACTCTTCACTCTCAACAAGCGGACCCCTTGCATCCAGGAGAGCCTCCAGGTTCTGTCCCACCGACCTCACCTCCGATTTCATTCATTTCCTCAACTATCAGCTTCTGCAAAAAATGCCAGATCTACATTTCACCCCATGAACTCTCTCATGAGCTTCAGAATTTCTGGTTTTCTTATCCTAGACGCCTCTAGGTGAATACCTACCAGCCTCCGAAAATTAAGAGACAAACACTGTCACAGAGAGGTACCTGGGAACAGTGCCTTCTGGAGCTGTATAACACGACAGCGCTAGACCAGTGTCATCCAGTAACGGAGAAGGTTCCCACACAACAAATGCCTAAGGCTTTTCGGAACAGAGAAACAATGGCCGGGGATATATAAATTAAATTTAAAAATTAATTATGGGCACATGGATATGAAGCATGGATTCAGGAAATTCTGGACTTAAAGGGACTCCAGAATATACCTCAAAAGCTTAAAATTTATATTTTCAGGGAGAAAAAAGTCACCCTTAAATAGCAAACTAAGATTTCACACAATAGTAAAACATTGTAAAGAACATTTTAGGTGTCTAGCATGGACGGCTGACTTCACCTTTCTAAGAAAGGACGTTGGAAACACACTGTCACTAACATTACCATTTCATTTTAAAAGGGTACTTTAACACACAGAAGAACAATTTCAGAATAAGGGACAAATACAAGTCGCTTTAAGGAAAGAATCCTGGTGTTCCCCCTATAATCACATATTAGTGACAAGTGTCAAGAGGTGACTCCTGGTCCAAGGGTTATACGTATGGGTGCCCCTGGTGTAGGTTCTGGATAAGAGGTGAGGGCACGGTTTCCCAAGGCGTGTGCTATGTAAAACATTAGTCTCCTAAGATGGTGCGAGAAAAGGGTTTCCTGGTCTCAAATAAGTTTGAGAAACACTGCATCCTAGAGTTTCCTAATCTTCAAGATTCACGATGCTCATATTGTTATAAAGGCTCTGAGAATCGTTTGGTAAAAAATCTTTTTAACTCTGACCTTAGAAGCGTGTAAGTCTCTGTCCACGGTTACACCCGAGGCCAAGTGCTCTTTGACCATACTCAGAAATATGTCAGCTCAGGGGAAGAAAAGGTACAATCCTAACTTATTGAAGTTGATGTCTTAAAGCACAAAAGTGTCATCCTTTGACTTACTTATTGCCAGGGCCAGAGAAAGAATCCTCACTGGTCGGGGTGTGGGTTGACTGGCCCCTCCGACGCTCCTGTGTGGGATTTCTGGTACTCTGACACCCAACACTAATCCTTCTGTTTGGTGAGGCCCTTCCTTCTGACCTAGGACCGAAGCCCCCTGGAAGCGCTGACCTTTTACGGTGCTAAGAACTTCAGTAACTGAAATCTGCACTCAGCGGTTCCCCTGGTAATTGAAACGAAGGTGACATGAGCCACTAACTGAGACTTCAGGTCAACAGGGCAACTTGCCTGTGCAAAGTAAACCCCGGAACTCTCTGGGCCACAAGGAGTTTGCCGGGTGACTGTTAACGAGCACGGACAAGCCCAGGAGTAGGCGCTGAGGCAGGATGACAGCCACCCAGTTATCAAACGTCTGCTCTGGCCTGGGCTCATCCAGGCACTGGACACAGTTCTCATTGAAACCAAGTACTTACATGGGATTCAGCAGAACTGACGGGACTTCCAGCCCTGAGAAGTAGCCTCGGAGGGAGGGAGCCAGCGCATCTGGAAAGACACAAGGGGAGAAGGTGTGAACCAGGGCTCCCCCTGCCCGCCCATACATCCACACTCCTCACAGGGCGTCCTGCTGGGCTGCTGCCCCCTTTCCTGTCCCCAGGCAGCGCCCACTCATCCTTACCCCCGGGCAGCTCTCCCCCCAGGGGCTGGAAAGCATTGGAGCCGCATCCTGAGGAATCCTCCACAGGACCAAGCTCTCACGGAGCAGCCGGGGTCCAGCAGCTGCCCCGCTCCCAGCTTCCTTCTCCGCTAACAGCCACTGCTGGGCTGAAATCTGGCCCAGCGAGCCCCCTTTTCCATGCTCACTCGGCAGCACCTGGGCTGGGGGCCAGGCTGCCTAATGGCTTTCTGAGTAGCCTGTGGCAACACATATCAGCTTTGATAAGGAAGGGATGCTTCCCGACACCATCCACGCCAGTGGTCTGGCCAGGAAGCCTTTTGAGATTCTGCTCCTATTCTTTTAGAAAGGGTCCTGGCCTCTTGGCCCTGCGGGGTGTCTGTCTGCTCACTCTGCTGAGCCCCACCTCCCCCATTAGGTTTCCAAAATGAAAGACCAGCCCCAAACACAAATGGATGGCGATGCTCTGTGCACTGGCAGGATGTTCCCATCCTGTAATGAGGAGAATGTGAAAAAACAAACAAAAGGGCGAGTGCACTATGGCTTTGACAGATGTCCATCTATTGGCACCGTCAGTTTTGACCCTAAGCCTTTGGACAGAGGCGAGAGATGCCCGTTTACCGCTGCGTCTGTTTACACCGAAGAGGGACGACCTCCCCACCGGCCTGTGAGCAACACAGGAAGCAGCGCTGGGCGTGGTGGCGGGAGAGCAGATTACAGTGAAGGGGGAGGCTGCCAGCACAGGGAGGTGGCATACTCCCAAGCATGGCAGGAGGAAGACTGCTCTTTACTTGGGTCTGGCCCAAACCGGTTCACGTGAGAACGTTTCTAGGGTGGAATGTGATGCTGGGAGGAATTTTACCCTGGCAAATCAACTTCCGTAGTTTAATGAAATAAAATCTGCAGCAGAACCCCTTTTTCATGTGGCATCTTATTCACATCTCCAAAGCATAAACAGATGAAGCAGCAGTCTGGCTGACACAGAGGTGCAGGGGGCCTAAGGCATTGATGGAGACCTTCCGCCTCATCTTACCTGACTTGTACAGGTGGGGAAATCAGCTGAGGGCTGGGTTTTCTGAATGATGTCCACCATGGTCACAGAGCCCAGTGGGCTCGGGGCTGGGTCAGAATCCAGGGCTCAGGCTCCACCAGCTCTAACTTGATTCCCAAACCTGGGCTGTCTAGGAATGGGCCCGGGAGAGCCCACGTAGCACCCCTGGCCTCTCCCCCTGGTCCACACGCACAAGTGCGCGGAGTTCCCTTTGACCCCACGGGCCTCCTTCACAGAGCGGCTACTTCCCTCTGGCTGTCACTGCAGGGTGAGGGGCCACACTGGGGCACTCTGTCCCAGCTGGGAGGAGAGGTGTCTGGCCTCACTTACTCAGGAGGCTTCATAGGACCAGGGTGCAGCTTCTGCCTACACCAGGACTCCATTTCGGGGAAACCGCTGGGCCGGCTGGGCCTTAGAGACCCGCCGGAGCAGCACGTCAGATATGACTGGAAATCAGTTTACCAGCCAAAGTGGTCCCCCGCGTTGGCAGAGGGCAGAGCTGTATTCCTTCGGAGCCACCAGCTGGTACTGAAGCTCATTTAAGACAGAGCCAGAGTCCTTTCAACACTCATAGCAATTAAGGGGACGGGGACCAAAAACACTGCATGCAGGTAGGCTAAATACATGTCATGGGGGGAACTTAGGGGGGTAGGCAGGGCAAAGGGAGAGAAAGAAAGAGGGGACGTGTGGAGGCAGGAGGCCGGGAAGGGAGAGGGAGGGTAGAGTACAGGGGAGGAGGGGCAGAGGGCAGAAGGGAGGGAGGGGAGGAAGAGACTCAAAGAAAAAACTCATACCTACCCATGGCTTACGGCTTTGGGCATCTGAATCCACTTGCTCACTAAGCAAAGGGCAGAGGTGGAGCTGCCTTCCCGAGACAGGTGGTAAAGGATGGGGTGGGGACGTGGAACCTAAGCGCACACTGGAGGGGGCGGGGCCGTGCGCACCGGGGTCGGGGGAGCGCGGTGGTGACGGCTGGTGCTGCCCGGGTGCTGCCGGGTGCGGGGCGGGAGCGCTGAGCCCAAGGAGGCCAAGACGCGTTGGTGGTCAACGGAGGAGGCACGGGACAGGGGCTGCCCGAGGAGGGGAGAGCCGCAGAGTGGCTGGCAGGAGCCTCGCTTCGATGCAGGTGAAGCCCCTCCCGCCCTGCACGTCCGCTCGAGCCTCTCCACGCACACACGGCCTCGCACTCTCCCCGGCCGGCCGCGGGCGACGCGCGGGCCGGCGGAAGCTGAGCCCCGGGCTCCAGGGTAAGATGCGCTCGGCCGAGCAGAGGTGAAGTCGGCCCACTGGCTGATGCTCAGGGAGGGTGTGGCGGCCACGCAGCAGACGGGCCCCGAGATCCATCCCTCTCGTGCCCCACGGCTGGACACCACCGCGCCTGCCTGCGTCGGCTCTGTGAGGCCACTTCCTCAGAAGGCAGGTGGCCGAGCCCGCACTTCTCATCAGCACTGTCCCTGGGCCCGCAGAGCACAGAGCAGCAGAGCTCACTGGGCAAAACCCGAGCTCAGGCAGCCAGCCCCGAGGAACAAGCTGCTCTGTGCTAATTACCGCTGTCTGGGAAAACACGGTTCTTCCTTAACACCCACTCAGGCTGCTCTTCTGCTGTGGTTTTTGGCCCCGGGTCACTCGCGGCCACTCCTGCCCAGTGCCTAGGGGCTACTTAGATGCGTCACAAACACCGGGGAGACCCATGATTCCCCGACTCCAGCTCCAGGGACAATCCAGCAGGGATGCAGTCTACGCAGCTGACCACCCTCGTAAGGCAACGGTCCTGTCTGCAGAAAAATGCACGTGTGCTCAATCACACATACACAGCTGCACGCTCACAACCTTGTATGCAATTCCAGGGGCCTCAGAAATCCCTGCAGGAGCCTCTAACATCATTCCTACGATCCAAGCTAACACTGATCTTTACTCTGTGCCAGAGACTGCGAAGCACATCACAGAAACTGTGACATATAAATGAATAAGCAACACAGAAGACGCTGGGACCCTTCCCCCAGAGCTTCATAACGCCGACAGTTATTACTGTCACGATTCACCATCCAGGGCCCACACTGGGATGCCACCATGACACTTCTGCAGGAACGCTGCTCTCAAATGCAGTGGCCCTGCAAGGGTAACACTGAAGTCTCCATCACCTCAGCCTCGTACCAGCTCCTGTGACTGGGGATAGACTGGTGACAGACAGGAGGGCCGCCAGAAAAAGAAATGACTCAGAGCAAAGATAAAGTGGAGTGCTAGAGAGAGGAGAAGGAACCCAGAGATCATTTCCATCCTCTTCCATTTGTAGATGAAGAAACTAAGGCCCAGAGGATTAAAATACATAAACTTCATGTCCCCAGTAGTGTTGCCAAGGACAGGAAACCCTGACTGGGCTCCAGGGTGGGAGCCCTGCCTGAGGCACTGGCCCCCGTACAGTGGTTTGTGGGGAGCACAGTGTAAAGTACCGAAAGGGTTATCCTCTGCACTGTACTATCCCCGAGTAGTGATGACTCCCATCGTCCCACATGCCTTTGGAAACAGTCATGAGAGGTGCTTACCAGGCAGCTGGCTCAACTCACGGCAACTACCATTAACAGATACCCCTTGGTTTAGCAATGTTCTTCTCTGTGGAATAAAGGGACAAGTCTAGACCAGTGGTTCTCAAGAGTGTGGTCCCTTGACCCCCAGCATCACCTGGGACATATATCAGAGATGCAGAAACGGCAGGGGTAGGGCCCAAGCACCTGCATTTAACAAGTCCTCCAGGAGATGATGACGCATATGTATGCTCCAGTTTGAGAGACACTGTGCTTGAACAGGTTTCCAAAAGTGTGTCCAGAAGAAGTGAGATGCTCTACAGTCAAGTACATTTGAGAGAAAAATGCACAGTCTCAGCAGATTCTAGATACACGTTAGCACATCAAAGGCTCTCAGAAGTTTAAACAAACCTGTTTGACCTGATTTCATCCTGGGTTTCTCAAGTTTATCTGATCATGGAATCTTTTGAATTACATAGAAGTGCTGAGAAACGCTGGCCTGGAAGGCCCCTTCCAGTGGTGACATATGGTGGATCCAGGAGGCTGAGGCACGCTGACACAGCACCCAAGTTCCCAGCTCTTAACAAAACTAATCAGGGCTGGAAGACGATCACCAGACCAGCTGGTACCCTGGATGTCTAATCTATCGGGAGCAGTGAAGATCTTCTTACCTTTCCTAAGGCAGGTGCTGTACCTGAATGCAGATTTCCCAGCACCACAGTCAGAACGAAGCTTCCTCTCCTTTTTAAGGCATGGATATTCTTAGGCAGGTTTCCACCACTGTCCCCAAGAAGGAGCCCTGAATACCCTGCCAGGGCCTTCCCAGCATTGAGCCATTGGCCGCCAGCCACTCACACAGCTTAATTATAAGCAACTCTGCCCCACTGACTCCCAGCTCTAAGGATCCGCTCTTACGCAGCATCACCAAATAAAGCATGTCAGGGCCCATGGCAAACTTCGTTGCAGGCTGCCAGGCTGAGGAGAGGCTGCCAAGGCAGAAGCACACTCTGGTCCAAGAAACTCCAAACTCGCCACATAGACTGGAGTGGTAATTGCAATACAAAAGAGATGACCCTCTTTATGGGACCAATTATAGGGTTCTTTCAAGTAGCAATCCTCCATTTCTAATAAAGCATTCACCCACCCAAGCTGGAAGAACACTTTCCAGGAATTCCTCTGCTTCATGAAATGAGGCCCGTGAAGATCGCCCTCTAAAGGGACATCCGCACCCACCGGTCCCCTCTGCCCCCTCACGCTCTTTCTTAAGACAAGGAGGACACGAAATGCCATCAGCATTCTTTACGCTACTTGTTTAGCCCCTAATACTCCTTGCCTAGGGCAATTAAACAAGTCGCCAACACCTAGACAAAATGTCAAGGTTTACAGGAACCGGTTCAAAGGTTTAAGTTTGCCATCTGACCCACCCGGAGAGCCGGGGAGAAGGCCACGCCCCAGCCCAACCCCGTGACCCCGCCTGATCTCCCAGTCTGAATGGTGGGACGGTGCTGAGGTCTGAGCCCAGGCAGCGACGAGGTCTAGACCTCAAAGGCAAGGTCCTAGGCCTGTGAGTACCTCCCGCTAAGAGCAATCAAGGCTGGGCTTAATTAAACATAAGCCTTCAGGGTTAATTTTCTCTCTCGGGCTTTCAGACTCTTTCCCCATCTGTCCCAAGCACAAACCAGGCTCTTGCTTCCAAACAGGCAGGTGAAATGCGCTCAGACATCCCAGAAATTCACTCAAGACGCCACTCGGGTCGAGGGCACCCAAGCATGTAACACCCTGTGTCAGATTAAGTCCACAGTGGTTGCTTGTCATCTATTTTTAATTTTGTCAGACTGTTGATTTTTAACTCTGTTTGCTCTCAAGGGCCATTAGAGAGCTCCAGGAGCCGAGCTCGGTGAAGCGAGAAGCACTTCGTGGCAGAGTGGATGAGTCTTGAGGTTGGGTTGTCCCACTTTGCCATCCAAGTTCTGGCCTTGCCCGCTGGCAGCACAAATCTTGAATAAAACATGATCCCATTTGGAGCTGATTTTCCTTTTTACCCCTGTCACAATTGGTTTTCTTCACGGAGTTCACTTTCTTTTTACGGAGGCTACATTTTACATTTCCAAAGTTTCTCTGTAGCCTGGGTTTTGCTTCTGAAGCAGTTAGAATTCACGTGCTTTCAGATGGTATCTGGGCGACTATTCCCACCAAAGGAGGCCAAACACCCGGGTGGACGGCCAGCTGACCCCACCTGAGCCTCCCCTCCGCTCACACCACAGCGACAGGCTGCCCTCCTGGCCCGGCCCCAGCTGCTTTTCTTCTTTACCAAAGAGTGAAGCCTGGACCCTTAGGTTTCTGCTGGCGGGGTACCAGTCCTGAGTCCCTGCAGCCTACCTGCTTCTTAAGCTACAGAGGTGCTCTGGAGCCTCCGGGTCACGCCTGAAGTTCTGACCCCCCACCCCCCCCAAAAAAAGAAAGAAAAAGAAATGAAAGAGCTATTTTAACAGTAATTACTCTATGCCAAGCGCTTTACTCTTTCCCTCAAAATAACTCTAGAGAACAAGTGTTCATTCTTCCTACTTATAGATGAGGAAATGAGGCTCAGGGAGGTTACAAACAAACAAACAAGCTTGCTTAAAATCCCAAAGTTAGCAGAACGGATGGAAATTGTCATTAAAATTCGACCTGCTGGATTTTAAACACTGAGGCCCCTATTAATTACATGCCAGGCCCTCGGCACATCCCGCTGTCTGGGCGGACGGCTCAGCAGTGAAGAATCCCGAAGGGGAGGCAGGCTCACAGACAGCACTTACAGGGGAGACTCACTGAGACTCAGGGACGGGCTCTCCCTGCTCGTGAGGTCGGGGAGAACACACAGCATCTAGGGAGCGTAGCTTTACAGGAGCAAACGGAACACGCTGAAGAAACCTGGAAAACACAGCGCACCAAACGAAGGCAATGCTGCTGCCGCCCCCCCAGTCAGGAAAGCCGCCCAGTATGGGGAAGGCTGGGCCTCAGCGGCGTAGCAGCAGCTCCGGCCAAAGGAACAACTAGACCCCACAACTCTGGAAGAATGGTTCTGCACTGCTTCTGGGAGGCCAGCGAGGACGGGGTCAAGGTTTGTGTCGCTGCTCTATTGAAAGGATCCTTAGTTCTTCAAATACCAGACAGCAAGAGGAGGGGAGGGGAGGGACGGATGGGACAGAGAGGGTAAAAAGGGACAGAGAATTTGCTTGGCCAGGAGTTGGCCCCCCTGGGGGTTGGTTCAGCCACGGGATTACGACGAGAATAATCTCCCCGAGACACAAAATGGAACCCCATCGCCTGGAAATGAGGCCGGGCAGAACCCCAGCGGAAGGACTGTAGGAAGAATGAGCTAGAAAGCCCAGCGACGAACAGACCGGGTGACCAGCAGCTGGAGAGTTCAGGGACAACAGCTCTGAGTGAAGCAACACACACGAACCACTTGGTCTCTCTGGGAATCCAGCTGTTTCCCACTCTTGATCTATTTCCTGTCAGGGACAGGTTTTCTTCCGACAGGCGTGTCCGGGCCTGGCTGTAGGGACTTCCTCCGGGGACAAGTTCTCCCAGTGCTGACACAAGCTGCAGAGACCACACCGCTGGACGCAGGGCAGGTGCCGTTGCTCGGTGACGTCGGTGGCTGTCGTTCGATGCCTCATCTTGCTCGTCTATTCCTCATTCACCCTTTCCAGCCTCTGGTCTTTCATTTGGCTGCAGCCCTGAGGACCCTGCGGCCCCATGAGTGTCAAGACGTGCTCGATGTCCTCAGTGTTGGAACTAGCACAGCTTCGTGGGTAGCCAGTCCTGGGCTTTCTTCTCCTTGAAGATTCAAATGCTCCTTAAAAGGCTAACGCTTGCTAAGCCCTTCCTGTGCGCCAGGCACCCTGTTAAGTGCTTTAACACGAGGGACGATTAGCCCCACTTCAGGTTGAGGAGCTTGTTCAGGGGAGGTCGTGTCAATGGCAGCGCCTGTACCTGACCGGGTAGCCCCAGCAGAGGCCAGGCCTCGAGGGGCAGGCAGAGGAAGAGGCCCCCCCTGGCAGGGGGGGAGGGGCTGGGAGAAGAAAGGGGGGCCCTGTGCTCCCTGGAGGCTGGCGCTGGGAGCACCGTGCCTGCCCCGCCTGCCTTCAGGCTCTTATGGGAGTTAGGCCAGATGCTCCTAGGTGACCAGAAAGCCAAACAAAACAGGGAACTAGACAAGACTGGTGCATGCAGGAGATGGAACACCAAGCAGCGGTTTCTCCCCACCCTCTGACCTTCACGGAGCTGCAGGTTTAGAGAGAAAAGTAAATGTCAGAGGATTAACAGTTTCATTTATGGCTGAAAACAGTTCAAAGCCTTGAGCTGAACGGCCTCAAAGTCAGCGCTGCGGTCCTTCGAAGCCGTGGTCTCTGTGCCGGCCGCAAGCCCCGGGCTGCAGGCAAGACAGTACACAATACCCGTTTGGGAAGGCCGGGCCTCCAGAATGAGGACGTCCGGGTTGAGCGTGGACGCCGCGCGGGAGGCGCACAAGCACGGCGCGCAACTCCTGCCCCCGCCCTGCCCTCCGACAGGCTGGCCGTCTGGTGAGGGGCTCAAGCTGCCTCCCGTGGGCTCTGTTCACGGGCCCGCCCCTGCAGCATTGGCTACTGCCTTCTGAACAGGAGGGAGAAGCTGAGAAATCAAAGTCCTTCCCACACGCGCCTGGGTGGGAAGCACGGCCGCCCTGCCGCCGGGGCTGTGCTCCACCGAGTCCGCACTCACGCCCGCCCTGTTCCCTGCACCCTCGACACGCTACCTCTCACTGGCTCCATACTTAAATCAGACTGACGCCGGCCAGGACCTCCTTCTTCCTCTCAGTATCCGCTATGGGACGCAGGGACAGAGGAGATGCCTAATGAGATGTGCTTTAAGGAGAAGTTCACACACGCAGTTCTTAAACGCTGCACAGTCAACACCTGGCCGGGGGTCCCGCAGTCAGGCCACCCACACACCATCCTAGGCTTCTCTCTCCTCCACGATCTCGCTTCCCTATCTGCCTGTGTTTTCTCCCCCATGGTTCATTCTGGTATTTGTTTTAGGTTTAGCCTTTAAATTTTTTCCAGTGTGTCACAAGGGACCTCCCTAGGGGCACGTCTTGCCCCGGGAAGTCCGTGGTATGATTTTAAAACCTTTTGTTTATGTGCAGGTGATGCGTTCCAGTTACAAGCTGCACAGCAGCCCTGGGAGAAGGTCTGCTGTTCCTCAGGGCCACTGAGGCCTCTGAGGAAGAGATGGGCAGTCAGGACTTGCTCTCTCAGTCCCACTTACCTGCAAAAGTTTCAGGCCCAACAGTATGATGCTGGTCAAGGGAAATAGTATTGTTTCTAGAGTGTCGTGAGGACAGTGCATTTTACTGGCTTTCTCTCAATCCCAGCAGCAACAAGACTAAAAGCAAAAATGAACCCAGACTTAAAAAGCTGAGATTGTGTGACTAGGAGGTGAGAGGAACTGTCTGGACCTTCTCTTCGGAGCATAACTTTCCTAAAAGTCATGAATGAAACCTTCCTCTGCTGTTCACTGTGACTCACATAATATATTTAATAAACTTCAAATACCAGTGACGGTGAAAGCAAGCAGGATGATCATTTCTTACAATGTTAACCATCTTCTTAGAAATCGGATGCTCTTAGAAATAGATGTTCTTTCATCCCTAAAAGTAAAAAGGCAGTACTGAAGCTTACAGTCCGATTACGTTATCCAATAATTCTTTAAAAAATGGGATTTGATGTCACATAAGCATCTTCAATTTAGAGATGGAGGTACACGACCACAGATGGAAGCTGGGCAGAAGTAGAAATATGACGCAACTCCTTTTCGATGACAATTTCTGTCTCTCCTGGGTCCTCCTTCTGGATCACACTGACTGAAAACACTTCTACCCTCGTTGAAGCGAGATCTCCTGGCAGATGTGACACATGGATGCTAGAATGAGAATCTTCCAATATGCAGCTCTTGAGGGTTCAGGAGCCCAAGAAGATACGAGCAGCAGTGAGGCCTCGGCTCTGGACCAAGTCTCCCTGGGATGCTGAGTCCTTCTCGCATATAAGGTATACTGAGGGTCACGGGCCCAGCTCTCCCAAAATCTGAGATAACATCTTAGCTCCAAAATCGCATCAGCATGAAAACAAAACGCTGCAGTCTACTTGAGATCGTTTTTTCTCTAATTAAAATTTTTATTGAAATCTCAAATGTTACCAAGAAATAGTTTTTGCAAAAGGGGGAAGAAAAAGCTAACAAGCAAATTCAACATGGGAGCTCCCTCTGCTGGTCTGCAGGAGGTTGATATGTTACAAACACATTCCCAGAGACAAATCTAATTTGCTGGAGAAGTGGACAAAAGACAGGTGTGTTGGGCTTTGCCTCAGGAGAGAAACACTAGAAGAAAAAAAAAATCCACGTCTCAAAACAGAGCACAACATCACTAAGAAAAGCAAAATTATTTAAAAGCTGATCTCCAAAGACATAATACGCTTTCCGAAACAAAAATGGAATTAGCCACTAAGAGGACGCTCCATTTTGGTCTCCCCTCTGCTCTACCTCCAGTTAATAAAAATGCTCTCAGGCCCTCTGGGTGAAGGTTAAGTTCTGATTCCCTCGTCTCTGTCTCCAAGTCTCTTCTTACAGGCTTCCCATCTAGTTACAGGAGAAAGATCCAAGGAGTCACTGGAGCAAGGCCTTTCCAAAATTCCATCAAAGAATTAGTGTTTGGTGAGCCAGCACTGAGGTGTGGAAAGAGCTGGGAGTCAGGCGAGCTGGCTCTGGTCATGGCAGAGCGCTTGCGACTCTGGACAGCTCTCTCCTCTTCTCCAGTCTGTTTCCTCATCTGTAAAATGGGTCAGACCAGCTGATCTGTCAAGCCTCTCCCAGTTCATTCTACGATTCTCACACCGGACAAAGACATTTAAATGACCGTATTTGTTCATCAGTCTTTAGGATACAGAACCCAAGCTTGCACTGGGAATGACCCCAAACAAGAAGTGGGGTTGAGCACAAGGACCTCACTGGTATCAGAAGAGTCCCACCAACCGCAGGACTGATGTGGCGGCACCAGGTGGATTCCTGGCTGGGAGAGCCTCGAGGTCAGGGAAGAGCTCACGGGGAAGGTGCCACCCTGGGCGATACATCCCAGTAAAGCATAACGGTTGAGTCCATGTAATCTTGGCACTGTCTCTCCTCATCCTTTCTCACAATGGCCTGGGCTTTCTGATCTCTTAAGACTTTTTACCCTCCTTCTCCCACCGTATTCCCCAGAATGACTTCTGATTTCATCCGTTCTATGAATGAAGCAAGGGCAAATTACCCAGACATCATGGCCCAAAGCCGCCATTCGCAGCCCTTTCTGGCCACTGTCAACTCCTGCTTTTCCAGGACAGTGGTGAAAGGCTTTGGTGCCGATTAACCAAAGCCATGGGCATTTAGAAGACTAGGCAAACTTGGCACCATTTCATGGTATTATTAACATTTGCCTCAGTCGTCAATTGACCTGTATCTAGGCAGCACAGGAAGAGGTGGGTCACATGTCCCCAGATGGCAGGGGTGGGCCACAAACACAGGGGACTTTCTGAGTTGCTCCACGGCATCTACAAAATAATCTAAGGTCACTACGAGCATTCTGATAACTCAGCAGAAGGTATCAGCCCGTTTCCTTTCCCTCTGCCCTCCCCCGCTACCTGCCGCTGCAAGGGTGACCAAGCACTGACACGGACAAGGGTGGAAAACGCAACAGGGAAGGGAAAGCAGAAAGCACAGCGAATCCGGAAACTGGGTCATCAGTCTCGGAAGAACCCCCGTTACTTTGTTTTCGGTGCCAAACACTCTCCCCACCACCACCTTTCTCCTCACTACCTGTACTCCTTTCTACCCCCTTCTTCCAACACAAAGGGTGATCACTTCCGAGGCCCAGGTACCGAGGCCTTCTCTTTATAGTCTGCCTGCACGGTCCCTGGGAGGCTGGGCTGTCCGTGCACATACGGAGCATCAACAACTCAGCTGAGAGAGGATGGAAGGAGGTCCAGCTGAGAACACTCCCGACCCCACGGCCTGCCTGGGAGACCCTCGCTGGGGCCGCGTATAGGTGTCTTGCACAACACAGTAAGTTGTGTACAACGTAAGACTTTTAATTATTTCATCCAGCCTGGTACACAAACACTAAGCAAAACAAACAAAAACCCCACCTGTTCAGGCTGGTAACTTTTTAAAAACAGGCTTTCCTGCTTTTAGAGGAGTTACACATGCAGTAAGACAAATGAGTTATATTCTTTCTATCTTATTTGTTATTATTGATCATCACGCTGAATCCTAACCTTGATTACTACTACTGGCACTAAAAGCAAAGCTAAGAGAAACATCGTTTCCAAGGGAAGAGAAAGGGTTGGTAGGTAGACTAATCTTTGTGAAGAAACAGCGGAGTTTGTTCATAAAGCCCAGGCTATTTTAACTAAGAAAGAAAGCTGGTCAGAAGAGATACCTCTACCTTGACCTATAATTACATTTAAGACACTATACTGTACCTCCTTTTCTACAGGGTCTCTTAAAAATGGAAAAAAGGAACCCTTAATCTCTTCTTTAACATATGTATCATAGCACATAACCTTCCTCCTGGAAGCTCCCAGCTTGCTCCTTCGTCCCTAGAGCTCCCAGAACACAAGAGAAGAGACCTCAGCACACAGGAGCACACGCAGACAGGTAGCTCTTATAACAAGCGCACGCCTTCCTCTGCAGCCCTTCCCCACGGCAAGGCACACACATCTCTGCTCCCGTGACACCCTCTAGCTGGCTGGGGAGGTGACCTGGGCCCAGTCTCTCGTGTGTGATATGAGGGTGAGATCATTAAGGAAGAGAGAGGTGTTTTTGGGGCAAACATCAGGCAGTGGGTGATATCATTGCTGTCAGACGGTCCTCGGAAGTCCTGGAGGAGTGTCAGCTTGATTCAGAGGGGATCAGTAATCTCTTGAAGGCGGATCTGTTAGCTGGATAGGGGTTAGTTGTATGGTGTGCCCTGGGGAACCAGGTTTGAAAGGGCTGCTGGTGGAGTGAAGTCGTGGCCGATGGGTATGAATTACCTGGGCATGCAGTGAGGCGGGGTAGGTGAAAGCAGGAGGTAGAGCAGGCGCTAGCTCCGCTGGGTACAGAGGGTACGGGGCCCACACTTCAGGGCTACTGGGGTAAAGTGCAGGCACTGTGAGCTCATCTGCAAGAAAAGAATAAGGGAAGAGTTAGTGGTTACCAAACAGCTGGCTTCAAATCAGAAACAAAACACCCAGTGTAGCCCCGAGCCCCAATCAATGTCAGAAGTCAAGTCGCTCTCATTCTTTCAATAACCTGTTGGCTCCGGTCCCCCCAAACACTAAGCAAGAGAATGGTAAATACAAAATGGACAAAAAAAAGCAAGAAATCTGCTTCCTGTCTGGCCTGCTGAGATCTCAGGCCCGGGCTCCACCCTGGACACTCTGATGTCTTTCCAACTGTAGCTCGGGGGAACCCACGAACAGTGGGGACTTCCTGCACCAAACAGCAAACGGGGTCCTCCGAGGAAAAGAGGAAGAAAGAACTAGGAGGCGATCTCCCATGAAGACTCACTGCAGAGCCTTTGGGAGAACGGCGACAGACCAGAAGCACGGGAGGACTTTCCTGTGAATCAGCATAATTACTACTGACAAGTATCGGGATCACCAAACGGTTTCTGTTTAGAAGCACAAGGCCAGACACTGTGCCTATAGGGCACGTAAGGTGTTAAAAGTTCAGAGAATGGAAGTGCAAAGCCTGGGGTATGCCGATTAAAGTTAAGCCCCACAAAAATCCAAATAAGGACGTTCACAATTGCTGTTTACACAGATTTTATTTTCTAGGGGAAAAAAGATGAGTCATGTTGCCAACTGACTGGTCTAAAGGGACCTCGTGGACCTCCGATTCCACTCAGGTCAAGCTGCAGTTTGCCGGGTTGAAGGGCAAGTACCGGGCCTCAGCATGGATCAGGAAGCAACCCATTAAAGTAACAGCAAACACACAGGGGAGCGTCTCAGCAAAGGCAAAAATAACCTCAGTCAATAGTTCTGGATCTGGAACCTGTGAAGCGGCCATCTCAATACGTGCTTTTATCACCTGTCAAAGTCTGACATCAAGTAGGCCCGGATGCCCCCCCAGGGCCACCGAGGAAGTCAGGAAAAGGTGACCCGGCGAAGCCATCAGTGCCCGTGCCATTCAGGACGTCCCACAAGGGTACAGTGCACGCGACCCAAGGTCAAGAGGGTCCCTTCACTCCCTCCCACCATCTAAAGCCAGCGCAGGCCTGCATTGTAGGTCTCCCCCATCTCCCCCAATTCTGACCCCGGGCAGGGTTTTCAGCATGGGAAGGGGGTTAGACACAGAAAACCGCTTTGCTGAGTGTGACGTGGGGACTGCTCTACAGAACCAGCGGAAGGCAGCTGAGGCCGTGTGCGCGTCTGCGCCAGCGGACAGGGTGTGCGCACGGCTCCTGCGTTCAAGAGCTTCCAACAGGCTGAGAGACGGTCCAGAGCTGACCAATCAGGACACGTCAGGGGGCAGCCGGGGATGCCCGCAAGGTGGGGTTATATATGTGGCCGCCCCGACTCCCTCTCTCAACAAGGCAGTTGAAACGACCTCAAGACTTGGTGATGGGAACACAGATGGCCTGTCTATCTAGGCTGGGAAGCCTAGGCCAAAAGAGCAGACTAATAGTAATTATCTGAAGAGGAGAATACTAGCACCATAGCCCTCTTTAAAGTGATCAGGTCTATACCACCTACTTCCAGTTCTAGGGTGTGTAGGTGTCTGCAGTTTCTGTAAGGAAATTCCTTACAGAGGGGTTAAGACAACGCTTCACAGACCCCCATGTTTCCTGTCGTGATGAGACCACATGATGTCCATTAGAGCAACAACTCTTGTGAGAGCCCAGCTCGTGGAAACCAAATAGCCCCAGAACCAATGCCTCAGATTTTATTTTAAACAAACAACCATTCTCAGGAATGGCAAGCTATTACTGTTGCTGTTATTGTTATTTCAGCTACCATGCTATTTTAAGACACTGAGTCTTTTTTTTTTTAAAGGCAAGAGTCTCAAGACCCAGGACACACTAATTTCTCAGCCCACGCTTGTCCAGCCCCACTGTGACGGCAGAAGTCTATCAACCAGCATCAGAGGGGCTGTGCCTGGCCTGCAGCCTGACGGGCTAAAGGTGAGGCTGGCTGCAGGGCACCCTGGGGCTTCCTTTAGAAAGGTTTTCAAATGTGTGTCTTTTAAGATATCTGATCCTAAAGAGACAGTCTGGGTTTCAATCTCAGCCAGATGGAATTTACGATTTCCATACATTTCCACATTTTACCCTAAAGCATGACTTCACACTGGGCCTATACAGATGCTTGGAGACAACTCACTGATTGATATTTGCATAAAACCTAGCCCAGCTGAACGGGGCGGGGGTGGGGGCTGCTTCCAAACCCTCTAAACCCAGAGTCATAAATAGTATAGAGTCAGGTAGCGAAGCAGAGGCCTAAAAGAGACTAGGGCAAATGCACACGGGATAAATCCCTTCCTCCATCTCCTCTCGGGATGGATCTGGAGTTACGGTCCGGAGGAGGATGCACTCAAAATATGTCAGCGGTGATGCTCTGTGTCGCTGAGAACGGGGAGAGCACGGCAGGGAGGGGGTTACCGACGACACCTTCTGCGGGCAGGAGCCAGGTCTCACTCAAGTCTGTACCCCTGGGCCAGCTCTGACCCCGGCATTTAGCCTGCAGTGCTGCTTGTTGTCCTGAATAGTCCCTGACAGAAAATTCTACAAGTTGTTTAAAGATACACCACTGTTTTCTTTGTTAAAGGAACTGAGGGAACATCCATAGGAACTAGATCTAAAATTTCTCAGTCCTTGCAGTATTTGTCATATCCACCAGAAAAAAAAAAAATGGAGCAAAGGCAGAGGCTCAAACAAGAGCAAGTGCTTTGGAGCAAGAATCTTCAAAGTGAAAAATAAAAGCGATGGAACCTTTCTTCAAACGTGTTTCCCAGAAACTCTTGTTTACTAAGAGTGCAGCAGTTTGGGTTGACTTGCTGGTGGTCGTGGGGATGGCTGGAGGACCTCCACCCCTGTTGAGTCCCCAGAAAGTACACCAGGGTTCCGGAGAAAACAGCTTGAAAACCGCTCCTGCAGCTGCTGTCACCCAGGGACCGGTTTTTAAAGTAAGCTCCTCTTCAAAATCTCGGAAGTCTGAATTCATTCCTGTAGCTCCTGGAAGCCCAGCTGAGAGAGGACGGGCAGGTGGGCAGTGAGTAGCCAGAGAGGGGTGGGGAAGAAAGAAGGAACAAGGAAACACCTGGGAGGGAACGAAATAGGCTCTCTTGACGAACTTCAGTGGCCAAGGTACCCTGAGCCCCTGGAGGGCCCGGGGGGGGAGCTTGAGAGAGCTTTAATGGCCCCGCAAACTGAGGTGTTGATAAATCTGACCCAAGCCGTACAGCGGGTAAGATAACAGGAAGAAAGGTAAACAACCCAGGTGGAGCTATTCACTCCCTCCCCCATGTCCCCAAGCCATAGCTTCCCATCAGCACTGCAGCTCCCGCAGGTGGCTCCCTGGACCAGCAGAAACAGCAGCAGGGGGCACGGGGGGAATGCAAATTCTCTGCTCACCCCAGACCTACTAAACCAGAAATTCTGCCCTCCAGGTGATTCCGATGCACGCCTAAGTATGAGAACCACTGCTATCTTCCTACTTGTCTTTCTTATTCTATTATTAGCCGCTTGAGTAAAGTGTTAGGCATTTTGCTTTCAAAGTGCCCGGGATAGTACCTGTTACACAGTATCTGTTGAATACATGGATGAAACACTCCAGGAGAGAAAATGCAAATGACAGCGATAATCCTGGACTTGTTTTGGGAGTGAAACTGGAGGGTCAAAGCAGACCCAGCCCGACATCCCTCGCTTGGCTCAGGGCCACCCACGAGTGACAGAACCGCACAGGCACAGCAGAGGCAGCCGGCCCCGGTCAGGATCACACCGGTGGGAGAGCAGCCCTCATGGACGCCTGCATTTCACCATGCGGCTGCAGACTCCCCGAAACGGCACACGCTCTCCTTTGATGGAAGAGGGCAGTGAGCTGCACAAGCTTTTAGCATCTGTATGCTCTTTTTTGTTGCTAATGTGGGCTTGAGAAAATTACAGCAGCTAGAGACAGGTTTTCCACAGCCCAAGCCCTTTGTACGACTCCCGGGTGGAAGGAGAGACGCCAGCACCGCTCAGGTGGGCTTCACCTTCCGGAGCCGCCGCGCAGCCTGCTCTGACTTAACAGGACGGGAAGGCTGAAAAAAGAAGATAAGTTTGCCGCCCTAGGCCCATTGGGATGAACTGGAGTCGGGGAGGGGGTTAAGGTCCCCTAACAAAAGAGGCTCTTGACCACCCAGAGTGAGCCAGGCCCCAGGGAGCAGAAAGAGATCAGAAGCCCAGGGCTTTTGTCTGGGCCTAATCTGACCCTCCTGAGAGGCTGGGTCAATCCTTTCCCTAGGCGCCAGATCTGGCTACATCCTTTTCTCCTTTGGCACCTCTGAGGGTAACGTTGTTGAGGGCTCACAATATACATCTGAATAGGCCTTTTTCTTAGCATAAGAGTATGCAACCGGGAGAGTTCAAACTGAATTCTAACCAACAAAGACTAGAAACGTCCCCAATTCCAACCTCCAATCCCTTTGAAAAGAAAGAACTGCAAAGTCTGATGAATGTTTAAACCGAAAGAGCTCATGAAGATCACCTAGCCTGCCTTTTCATCTGGGTGAGGAAGCAAGGATGCAGACAGGCGAGGCTTCCAGTCTAAGGTCACATTGAAACGGATAAAGATGAATGACTCTTAGAGACAACTGAGATAAAGAGGAACAAGGAGACTCTTTAATGGAGCGACCTTAGGATAGCTGCGAACACACGGCCCAAGAACTTTTAAGTCAGTATTTACTTTGTCTCTTGGATATTTCTATTTGGAAATATTCCACGGCAATCTCGTGCTCAACATGTCCCAAACGAAACACACTCCCTCCAGTGGCCTGTCTTCCTTGGTTCCAGATTTCAGTAAAAGATGCTGCTTAGTTGCCCAAGCCAGGGTGACCTGGAAGTCACCCCACCTTCCCTCACATTCGATCTTTCACCAAGGTCCTATTGAATCTATCCTATCATCACTGTGATCCTAACTCCCATCACTGGATTACCGAAAAGGGCCTCCTGGGCCGCCACACTGCACCTGGGTCAACTTTAAAAATACACAATTTAGTAATGTCACTCTCCTGCTTAAATAACCTATGATTTCTCTTTGCTCTCTGGACAGGATGTGACCATAGCCTAGAAGACCCCGCATGATCTTGCCATCACCACCCACCTCTCCAGCCCGGCTCTCACCTGGTCTTCCCTCCCGGTCTAGGATCCATCAGCCATTGTCCTGGCTTGACCATACATGGTTCCCTTCCCACTTCTAGGTCTAGTACACTCTTTTTCCCTCTGCTGGGAGTGTTCTTTCCTTTCACCTGGCTTAACTCTTATGCATTCTTCAAAGGATTCCACTTAGATGTCACTTCCCCGGGGGTGGGGGTGGAGGTGAGGCGAGGCTGGCCTTCTGGGGAGCAGTCAGTACCCTCTGCTCTGCTGCATTCTGCATCTTCCAGGGCTCTAAGTGCTCACTCTTTGCTTACCCTGGTGCCTACCACCAGAAAGTATCAAGAAGTCAACCATTTGCTCATACTTGATAAAAGGAATGGAGAAAAAAAAATACCTTGCCCTTCAGGAGGAAATGAACAAATTCTAGGTTCATTCAATTCCACGTGGGAGAGAAATAGGTACTGAAAGAGGATGAATGTGAGAGCATGCCAATGCTACTTTTTAAATAAGATTACATTTCAATCCTGTTTTTTTTTTTGTGTGTGTGGTACGCGGGCCGCTCACTGCTGTGGCCTCTCCCGTTGCGGAGCACAGGCTCTGGACACGCAGGCTCAGCGGCCATGGCTCACGGGCCCAGCCGCCCCGCGTCATGTGGGATCTACCCGGACCGGGGCACGAACCCGCATCCCCTGCATCGGCAGACGGACTCTCAACCACTGCGCCACCAGGGAAGCCCCTCAATCCTGTTTTAATAACGCCTATTTTCATACTTTTTATACACAGCTGCTGAGTGCTTGTACGTCATTATTCCGGATCCTCATTAAAAGCTCTGGAAAAAGGGGCAGGAATGGCTGTCTCATTTTAATGATGAGAAAAGATCTATCCAAGGTCTCATAGTGTCTGAACTGGGATTAGAATCCAGGTCTCATGTCTCATGGTTCAGGCTCCCCGTCACATACCATCCTGTCCTCCCTGACATGGGGATGTCCCCACTACTGGTGGTGGTGACAGGCCCCTGGAGAGCAGGTGGTCTTCACCTCTAGCTTTTAGCATACTCGGTTTACTAGAACAAACTCAGGGACAGAGTCCTCCAGGAGAGCTTGCCTGAGAGATGAAGAATTTGGCCAGAAAAAACAGCAGTCATGACACAGAAGACCCAAGATTGATGAAAAATTCCAAAGAAAAATAAATCAAGGCTTCTGTGAAGCAATCAACTCCTACTCACATACCTCTGCAAGTAGTTGATCCAAGTTTGTTAAGTAAACCCTTGAAACACCAGCCTTAAGAGGCCCACTCTTTTGAGGACTACCCCATTAGGACGTGCTCTTCTGGTGTGAGGCCTAAAAATATAGCACATTCCCCGTTTCTGTGGCAGAGCAAAGTGCACACAGCTCCTGCAGAGGTTTGAACGGTGTCCCCCCCAAAATTCACATCTGCCCAGAACCTCAGAATGTAACTTTTTGAAAAGAGAAATTTTGGAAATGTAATTATTTAAGGATCTCAAGATGAAATCATCCTAGATTGGGGGGTCGGGTAAATCCAATGACTGATGTCCCTATAAGAAGAGGAGAGGGGAATTCTCTGGTGGTCCAGTGGTTAGGACTCTGCACTGTTACTGCCAAGGGCCCCGGTTCGATCCATGGTCGGGGAACTAAGATCCCACAAGCCACGCAACGGGGGAAGAAGAGGAGAGGACATAGAGAAGAAGGTGAGGTGAAGATGGAGACAGAGGTTGGAATGATCTATCTACAAGCCAAGGAACGCCAAGGACTGCCGGCACCACCAGAGGTTAGGAGAGAGGCATGGGGCGGTTTCTCTCTCAGAGCCTCTATAAGGAACCAACGCTGAGGATGCCTTGATTTCAGACTCCTGTCCTCCTAAACTGAGAGAATATATTTCTGTTGTTTTCAGCCACCCAATTGCTGGGAATTTGTTGTCACAGCCCTTTCGGTTCCCACAAAAGGTCACATACTTCATTAGCTCTCCAAGAAGGTAAGTGTAGGGGAAGAATCTAAAGATTTGGTGAACGTAGAGAATGGACTTGAGGACACGGGGAGGGGGAAAGGTAAGCTGGGACGAAGTGAGAGAGTGGCACTGACATATATACACTACCAAATGTGAAACAGCTAGCTAGTGGGAAGCAGCCGCATAGCACAGGGAGATCAGCTCGGTGCTTTGTGACCACCTAGAGGGATGGGATAGGGAGGGTGGGAGGGAGATGCAAGAGGGAGGGGATATGGGGATATATGTATACATATAGCTGATTCATTTTGTCATAAAGCAGAAACTAACACACCATTGTAAAGCAATTATACTCCAGTAAAGATGTTTTAAAAAAAAAAGATTCGGCGAAAATCTCAAAGGATGTGTTCAGCACCACTCAGCGCAAATCACGACTGTCGTTTTTGTGCTCTGCACCGGGAACCAGCCGTACGAAGTGCAGGAGACGCCAGAAGAAATCAAGTCTGTGTTCAGTCCTCTTCCACGCTACCTGTTCTTTAATCCCGTCCTGGGCCACTTTCTTCGCTTCAATTACTAATTCTGTTTAGGATAATTCATACATCTACAGCTTTGATTTCCACTCCAACGTAGACATCCTAAACACATCCAAGCCAACTCATACAAAAATGCACTCACAAATCAATTCCTCTTCTTACCTCCCCACATCCCTTTATCCCATTCATTCAGGTCCAAAGCCTCCTTCATTTCCCATATCCAAATCACTGCCAAGTGCTAATACAATAAAGGATAACAGCAGTAGTAAAGTAGCTAACGTTTACGGAGCATACCTTATATGCCACACACTGCGCTAATGACCCTTGTGGAAGGTACTAACACCAGCCCCTTTACATTATGAGGAAAGAGACGCACACAGGTTCAATACCTAGCCCACTGGCTCACAGCAACCGACAGAACCAGGGCGTGGATCAAAGTCATCTCCGTCCAGAATCCAGACCCTTCACTTCTCTGCCTCTCCACACTGATGACATTCCCTCTGTGCCTTTCACACTATCTTTTCCCTTCCATCCCTACTTCTACCACCCCAATGGCATGTTCCCACCTGGACTTCTAAACCGCCTTCCTAATAACTTCCGCTATCTCTCCACTCACATTTTTCTCTCGTAACACACATTCCTAGAGCAACCCTTGAAACCTGCAGGCAAACCCAGACCAACAAAATATGCCAAGGAAATTCCAGAAGCAAGCTGGTCTTTACTCAGCTGGCCCAGAGTCACCTCCCCCCCAGTTAATGATATTCTGCCATGCCTCCAAGCAGTCACTGCTCTCAAGGTCCTGTTCCTTCCTTACTGTGCAGCTGGCCCCATGCCAAAATACCTTCCAACCCATGGTTTTAAAAGGATCTGACTCTTGATCTGAGAGCTGAAGGGAACCCAGAGAATAATAAACTGGAAGAAAACTGTTCCTCTGGGGACCTGACTGAAGTCACCACTGTTATCTACGCTTGCTCATCACAATGGGGCATTTTCATAGCTCTTCCTTCCTGAGACCTGCAACCGCAGGGTTGAGGGTCACCCAGAGCTTCCCCAGGCAATTCCCTTCCCAGACACGGCAACTGAACTTTGAGGTTCTCTCTCTGAGAGATGGTCGTTAAGAAACTGACTGCAAT
Source organism: Tursiops truncatus (assembly GCF_011762595.2). Classification (NCBI taxonomy): domain Eukaryota; kingdom Metazoa; phylum Chordata; class Mammalia; order Artiodactyla; family Delphinidae; genus Tursiops; species Tursiops truncatus. The sequence goes on along the minus strand of NC_047054.1, from coordinate 23,314,337 downwards.
CAAATCTGGATGTTTCACAGGAGGAAACATTGGTTTCATATTATATAAACCACATAAAAACATTCGCCCAGCCCCACTCTGCTAGAGACCTAGGTAAGCTTCATGAGGGTAGAATACTCTCACGTATTCACTACTAGCTATTCCCTACTAGTGAACACTACTAGCTATATTCACTAATATGCCCTTTCACAGTGTCTGGAGCAAAGGAGACACTCAATAAATATTCCCTGAAGGAATAAACCCTCCCTTTTACACAGCACACCCCCTTCTTCCTCTTTTCCAGTCCAGAACTGCACTGTCAGTTAAGATGTTTCTTCTGCCTCTTTTGCTGCCCAAAGAGCCTTTTCCATCTGTGGTAGGTAATTTAATTACAAAGGGATTTCAGAAGTGTACATAAGAGTGGCTGTGTGGCCATCTATGGGACTAGTCACATAACAAATGGTCATAATAAGGATATTTATACAGTGCATACTTTGTGCAAAATACTTCTCAGACTTTAACCTATTTATTCGCCAGAACATCCTTATGAGGACTGCTGTGATTACTCTGAGTCACAAAAGCAGGATGCTACCTAAGGGCTTGGAGATGAAGTGACAGGCCCAAGGCCACGCAACCGGGGGGAGTGGAGCCACGATCTGAATACAAGCAGTGCGGCTCCAGAGCTCAGGCTCTTACCCACTGTTAAGATGGTGGTTTATTCTACCCAAACCGTAAAGCTTAACTTCCTAAGTTAGAAAAGACAGGTCACCACCTTCAAAAACAAACAAAACACTACTTTAGGGCAGTTTAGGCAGATGAATAACACATGAGGTTATTTTGAGACCATGACAATTCTGCTCTGTTTCTCTGGCACTGATGATATGTAATGAATACTTAATTTGTTAAATTTATAATAAAAAGAAAAGCATATTCATAAGGTAATTTTGACATGAGTTTTACAAAACTAGTTGGAGACATACTATGTATATATAAACACTAAGTAAGGGCGAAAGAAGACACGAGAAATTACAGGTTTGGATCACAGAGATGGCAGATGAGAAATGTCAACAACTTGTGCTTGACTGAGAATATTGGCGGGAGTAGAAAGGAAGGAAAATAAATTTCTTCCTCCATTTAAAAAACATTTAAGGGGCTTCCCTGGTGGCGCAGTGGTTGAGAGTCCGCCTGCCGATGCAGGGGACGCGGGTTCGTGCCCCGGTCCGGGAAGATCCCACATGTCACGGAGCGGCTGGGCCCGTGAGCCATGGCCGCTGAGCCTGCGCTCCGCAACGGGGGAGGCCACAACAGTGAGAGGCCCGCGTACAGCAAAAAAAAAAAAAAAGAAAATATCAGTCTAACTCTGCACAGGCAGCGCTTCCGGGCAAAAAGGTAGAAACTTTAATAACTTGTCAGTTTTCAAGAGACTGCAGCTGACTTAGGGAACTGATAAAGCAAAACCTCAAAATACACCTTCAAGTACAGATAACACAAATCCACACACATACAACAGCACGCTGGCCTCTGGGGCGCGTGAGGAAATTTCTGAATGAAGCTGTGTGTCTGAGCTGAGCCCCTGCTCTCATCCCTTCCCTTCTCCTGCTCTATGAGCTCAGCAGCCCTACCCAGCCCCCACCCACGCTTTTGGTTCCCCATCTATGTTCACGGGCTGGCCCTGGGCTATTTGCCCTTGATTTATCCACAGGGAATGTTGAGAATATTCACAAGCCATGGGCAGAGCATGATATCCCGGCTGCACAGATGAGAGGTGGGTGTGGGCCGCGCTGGTAAAACCCATGTCATCCCTGCTTCCTCCTTCTCTGGTTTTCTCTCGTGTCAGATCAATCCTAGTCTGCAGTTTGCTATCTTGAAAATAATTCTGAGTTAAATATGCATGGCTATGTCAAAAAGTCCCAAGCATACTTTCTAGTACTCAAGAAAATATATCCAATCTTTTGGGAAAAAAATATGACACTAGCTTATGCTAACATTGTGTTTCTCAAGGGGCCTTTCCGATCACTGACAAGGTACAGCCCACAGACTAAAACACAAATGATAAAGACCTACTGAAGTAAAATGTCATCATCTCTAGAGATAAACAGATAGAAATTTTATAGTTTCTCAGGTGATACTATAATCTGGGCTCCTAGAAATTCAAGTTCAAATTGCAATTATATATGGGAACATATGTATATGTATAGCTGATTCACTTTGTTATAAAGCAGAAACTAAGACACCATTGTAAAGCAATTATACTCTAATAAAGATGTAAATAAAATAATAAAATAAGATAGATAACCAACAAGGATCTACTGTATAGCACAGGGAACTCTGCCCAATATTCTATAATAACCTAAATGGGAAAATAATTTGAATAAGAATAGATACATGTATATGTATAACTGAATCCCTTTGCTGTACACCTGAACCGAACACAACACTGTTCATCAACTATGCTCCAATATAAAATAAAAATTAAAAAAAAATTAATATTATAAAATTGAACACATCAACTGACTTAGAGGCAACTGTGTGTATCATTTATCACCTTCCTGACTGAGGTGGCTTGGGCACTCGACTACTACCACCACCACCCCTCCTGACTGTCAAAGTCCAGGCGCTAGGCAGCCGAATCGCAGGTGTGGTAAGTGCCATCAAAGCCCCGACGTGAACATGCTTTCCCAAACTGTTCCTGCTCCAGCCTCTGAATGGTACTTGGAAACTGAGGATGACACGAAAGAGTAAGGCCATCTATCCCTCACGGCATTGTCTTGATCATCACTTCATAGTATTCAAAAGTGAACCAAATGCCCGAAATATCACTAGCACTGTCTTTACTTAGTATCCGTACCTCAGCACCACAATGCTGATGGATATAGCCAAGGCTGCTTCAACATTTCTCTGTGCTGAGGTGTTTTAACATGTCTTCCAGGAGGCTAGACATCAATGACTTAAATATGAAAAGCCTCATACCGCCAATTACTGTGAACTGTGAAAAACCTATTGGAACAAAGCCATCAGAACGCTCAGAACTTCCTGTCCGTGGGTAACAAAGTTGAGAGCACGCAGAAAACTCAGAAAGTTGCTTTCCTGTTCCGTCTTCTCTAAACTTGCCTTCCTTGATTCATCCAGTTTTATAATCTAGTGACCTCAGAGTAAAACTTCTGTAAACAAAACTCCCCTTCCAGAAACCTCTGTTGCAAGAACTGCTTTCCTTGGTCCCTCTGTGCTCTCAGAGGTGACACAGGTCCCACATTACCACTGAAGCACAGTCCCCCCTGCACACTCTAGGACGGTGCTGAGTAAAATCTTTTCTAAGAGGCTTGAACCACGAGCCCACAAGCTGGATGAAATAATTGAGCAGCGTCCAGTTAATAACAACAGCAAGAGACTAAACTAGTTCTTTCTTTTTTTTTTTGCGGTTCACGGGCCTCTCACTGTTGTGGCCTCTCCCGTTGCGGAGCACAGCCTCCGGAAGCACAGGCTCAGCGGCCGTGGCGCACAGGCCCAGCCGCTCCGCGGCATGTGGGATCTTCCCGGACCGGGGCACGAACCCGTGTCCCCTGCATCGGCAGGCGGACTCTCAACCACTGCACCACCAGGGAAGCCCTAAACTAGTTCTTAAATACAGTTCAGGGCCAGCATGAATGAACAAAGCCCACAGGATGCAACAATGTCAATTTAGTCAGGGCTACTTTCTCTCAAATTTCAGGATGGCAGGCTGTTAAGAGGATGCGATTGGTCATCTGGAAAGTGCTGGAAGAGCTGTAAACACTCCGGGGAGTCAGCAAATGCTGACTGAAAAGGACTGGACAAGAGAAGAACAAATGACCTTCTTGGATCAGTATCACACATGACATAATTCCAGAAATGCGGGGAGAGGTGACTCAATACGTTTCACCTGAAAGTCAAACTAGTGTTTCTCCTCTTCAAGTCTTAGCTGTGCAATCTTGGACAGTTTATCGAATTTCTCGGAGCCTCAGTTTCCTCAGAGAAAAATACAGGCTATCACATAAGTTCATTACAAAAAGGAACTGAGAGCTCGAGACGCGTACAGTAAGTGCACTGCATCGTGCACAGTGTTACGTAACAACAGCAACAACTACTGACGCTGATATAGGAAAGGAGGTGAGGACACAAGCTGGGGGTGTAAACAATGTCTCTGCTATAGGAACTCTATCCTATTTACAAGAAAACTCCTTGGTTCGTCAAATTGTCTGGGGCCGTAGCTGCTGGTTGGAGGCAGTGGTGCACTGGAATGTGTGCCCTCAGCCACTTTTCATGTGTCTTCCTCATTCTTTTGTGCCCCATACATACTGTTCAGCTCTTTTTACCAGGAATAAGCTGATGATCACTAGAGGATAAAGCTTTGTTAACTACATGGCATTCACTTTTTTATTTTTGAAACAACAGTGCTCTTTCTTAATAGCACAAGGCTTCCTTTAAAAGTCGTCTCACTGCCCTTCAGCTTCTCTAAGAGAATCTGATCTGCTCAAAGGTCCACTTAATCTCATAAATAAAAGTGGCTAAGTGGGCTTCCCTGGTGGCGCAGTGGTTGAGAGTCCGCCTGCCGATGCAGGGGACACGGGTTCGTGCCCCGGTCCGGGAAGATCCCACATGCCGCGGAGCGGCTGGGCCGGTGAGCCATGGCCACTGAGCCTGCGCGTCCGGAGCCTGTGCTCTGCGGTGGGAGAGGCCACAGCAGTGAGGGGCCCGCGTACCGCAAAAAAAAAAAAAAAGTGGCCAAGTACCTTTGGCAACTGTGATCTACAGCTCCCCGGTCACCCAATTCCACCTGCTACAACAGGACTAAGTTACAACAGCAGCTCTAGGAGTAGATGCACCTCAGCCCCTGACTGGCCAGACTGTATTTTCCCGTTTTTCTCCATCTCTATGCCTCATAAAAATCAGAAAGATTTAAGCACAAAGTTTAAGAACAACCATAACAAAAAGCCTAGATCTTAATTGTGCAGGAGGTTAACAGTCGCACTGTTGACTTTGCAGTAAGACAAACAGTAAAAACTTGGCAAGCACTACTGTATACTATCCCCCCTCCTCCACTCATTCCTGAAGACTGTACTCATTCTTGGGATGTGAATGACAGGAAGAGTTCATCTGAGAGAACAGGGCATCCTAACCTGGTCAGAAGCCCTGAAATACCAAGAGAGAACTGGAGGGGTTAGGCTAACTGAGCTTCTTCATTTGAGGGGAAAAGTAACTCTATCTCCTGAGGATCTCAGGTCTGTGATGACCAGATTACCTTCAAACTCTGAAAGGTTGCTTGTTAGTGTAAATCTTTTCCAGTTTTACGCTGATACACAAAACCAGGGAAACATGAGAGGGTCAGCAGGAAGGCTGGCTACGGCGTGACTCCTGAGCCTTGGTGGGCAATCCAGGCAGGAGGAGTGGGGAGTCTGTGGGCTTGCTTCACCTCTTCAGAGTCAGATACCAGAGCACCTTAACAGTAGAAAGGACAAGCCCGAAGCCATCCCAGTGCCAGTGAGATCGCTCACAAACCTAGAACTGGCAGCTGGTTAAGCATTATGAAGCAAGTCATATGAGGTTTGTTTTGCTTCTTTGTAATTGAGGGGGAGGACCTTAATGTTCAAATCTAGAGTCTGGTTAAATAACTATAAAACGGCATATTATTATAGCCACTGAAAACGATGTGATAAATCTGCATTTATAGATACGGAAAAATGTTAACAGAACACTCAGTGAAAAAGAAAACAGGTTACAGAACAACATGGACAGTATAATCTCCTTAATAGCGCACACATACATGCTTTGCATGAGGAATTGGCACACTTCTTTGGTTAGCGGTCCAGGATTTGAGCTACTCATTAGCTATGTGACCTGGGGTAAGTGAGTAACTTCTTTAAGGCCAAACTTCCTCATCTGAAAATTTTTAAAACGAAAGAAGGGGAAGAGAAGGGGGAGGGGGCCACCTGTTCTCATAGGCTGTCAGGAGAATTGCATGAGATACGTAACGGATTTAGAAAACTCCTTGCGAATATAACACCTATTCACTGATATTATTGTTATTATCTCTGGATAGTGGATTTTGCAAATTCTTAATTTTATACTTGTTAAATTTTATACAGAAGAAAAATATCTAAACCCCAGCAAATGACCCATTTAAAAAACTACTCAAGAAATAAGAAGGGGGCTTCCCTGTTGGCGCAGTGGTTAAGAACCCGCCGGCCAATGCAGGGCACACGGGTTCGAGCCCTGGCCTGGGAGGATCCCACATGCCGCAGGGCAGCTGGGCCCGTGCGCCACAACTACTGAGCCTGCGTTCTAGAGCTCGTGTGCCACAACTACTGAAGCCCACGCGCCTAGAGCCTGAGAAGCCCGCGCACCGCAATGAAGAGTAGCCCCTGCTCGCTGCAACCAGAGAAAGGCCTCGCGCAGCAACGAAGACCCAACTCAACCACAAATAAAAAAAGTTAAAAAAAAAGAAGAGGGGATATATGTATAACTGATTCACTTTTGCTGTACACCTGAAACGAACACAGCCTTGTAAATCATCTATACATCAATAAAAATTAAAAACAAACAAACAAGCAAACACAGCTACTAGGTATTATGTGTCTCAAAATAACCTTGAAGGGCAGGTATTACTGCTTCTACCTTAGAGACTGAGAAAACTCAGGGTGAGAGAAGCTGAGAAACTGGTCCTTGTTCCCACAGCTGACACGTGACAGACCTGTAGTTCAGAAACCAAATCTGCCTGACTCTTGTAAATACTACTAGAAAAAGCTGGTGCAATGCAGAGTTCGCTGCAACAAGGTATGATGCCCAGGGCTGAAGACAATTTTTTAAAGTATCTTTATGGACAGTATTGTAACTATGATGAAAATGAAGCAAGCAAAGGGACTGCTGACTATTCTTCTCAACCTCTCTATCTCCTTCTCAGAGCTAAACCCACCCAGTTCCTTCATCCTTTTCGCTTAGCAACTCCTCTTTCCAATCTTTCAATCATTTGCTTTGTGCTGGATCCCCTCCAAATTTTTCTCTTCTCAAACAGTGCTGAGGCCCAGCGTGGGATGCAGAGGCTGGGAACAAACTGGTAAACAAATCATAAAGCCCACGGCACATACTGTGCGGGGCTTGGATGGTAAAATATGAAAAGACTAGGCTGTGAATGTAACCAACGGCCGCAGGCCAGCTAGGGGGTGACAGGACAGTAGTTTACAAATGTTTCACAGACAGAAAGGACTGTTTGGAGAGTTGTCTCTGGATCTTTCATGAGAATTGATGAAAAGAGAGGAGAATGGGAAGTTTAGCTCAGAGACCTGTAGAATTAGTGGTTGGGGGAAGAACAACTTCATCCAGAGTGAGGCTGGGAGCCCCAGAAGAGGCCTCTTAGGGCAGCTGTGAGACCACAGCTAGAGCCAGGCTTCCATGGTGTGGAGACTTCACACCAGCTCGCAGAACCGTTCCATCTGTTAATTCCTCTGTCCCTGCTGCAAACATAGAGCGAGAAGCTGGCCTGAGGGTTTACAATAATTTATCTCAAGGTTTTGTTGGAAAAGTTACTTTTTCCCACACTCAGAATATCTTTAGATGAGAATCAGGTCCAAAGGGGCAAATGGTGCTGGAAATAAATAGAGGTGGGGGGAGTACTGGGAAAGTTTCTTGAGAGCATGTGTCAGAAAAACAGGCTAACATGCCCTTTTTAGGATGGAGCCACAGAGCGTTATCTGAATCATCACCCTGGCACTTTTGATGATGCATTTTAAATCATTATGCTTAATTTGGGGAGATGAGAAAGTACCTAACACAAAGCTACCTCCTTCAAAACCTAATGCTGAGTAATTACCCTTTTTACACATTTCCAAGAGCTCTCAATTCCTTTTTTTTGTGTGTGTGTGTGTGGTACGTGGGCCTCTCACTGTTGTGGCCTCTCCCGTTGCAGAGCACAGGCTCCGGACGCGCAGGCTCAGCGGCCATGGCTCACGGGCCCAGCCGCTCCGCGGCATGTGGGATCCTCCCGGACCGGGGCACGAACCCGTGTCCCCTGCATCGGCAGGCGGACTCTCAACCACTGCGCCACCAGGGAAGCCCTCCCAATTCCTTTTGAATCAAAGGTAACTCCTAACTGTAGTAAGGATTTCCCTTTGCTCCTTCCTTCCTTCTTCCCATGCCCCCCCCACAACTCACCTCTAGCTGGGTAAAGTTAGTTATGGTTTCTTGAAAAAAGTTATTCTTGCCACTGAACTTTAAAACCAGTTCTTCCTCTTGCCGGGAATGTAATTCGTCTAAATCGGGGGTAGCCACACAGCTCAGAATGGATTGCCCAAGGCTGTGTGTGCTTCCAGAGCCAACTTCAGGGCTTCCCAGTTATTAAAATAAAATTGAGCTTGAAAATTTGATCTCAGTGAAATGTCTTTACTTTAAGAACTTCTTATACTTATCATCCAACTTAAATGTAGTCAGTATTTACACGATCACCTTTATTGTCTTCCTTCCTTCCTTAGAAGGAAAACTGTAAGATCTTCACTTACGCTTCTTCAGAAGGAAAGTCAGCCTTTAGTCTTCTCCCAGTGACAGCTGTTCTACAAGCAAGTAAGTATGTTCTGCCCATGTAATAAGAAATCACTCTTTCTGGAATATCTCATTCTTTCTGGAGATCCATCTGCCAGAAATCTAGACTCTAAAGGACTATCATGTAAAAGTGGGATTAGACTTGTACCATGAAGCCCAGGGATTAAAAATAGGTTGCTGGGTGGAAGCGTCAGGGTATACAAATTTTGGCCAGTTAGAAGCAGAACTGGAGCAAGAATTAATTTAGCAAGTATTTATTAAATACGACTGCATCTACCACAACATCCAGTCTTATTACTCAAGAAACTTAGAGACTACAGATGGGGAGATGGAGAGTAATTAGCGACTTCAATACATTATACAGTACTGAATATATAGTATGACGAGTTTTCTCTAAAGGAATAAACACAGTTCTATAGCAGCGACTAATCTAGCAGGGCAGTTAATCCAGAAGGACAGTTAATTCCTCCTTTGAATAGTCAGACAGGCTCTCCAGAGGAGGAGACTGTTAAGGTGACTTTTACAGGACAAGTAGCTAAAGGACTGAATTTATGGCCAGGGAATGGGCGCTCTAAGCAAAGAGCCCAGGGGCAAAGAGGGGACATGATTTGCCAGTGCAGACTCCCAAGGGCTGTGTATTGCTGAGGCACCGTGCTTAAGAGGTGAGACTCTACCCAGAGGGCACTGGAGCTCTTCTCAGACCACTACAGAGATCTATTAAAAACAGCTTTTCATCAAAAAGCTATTTTAACTGCTATCATAACTGCTGCTAGGGACTTGCCTGGTGGCTCAGTGGTTAAGAATCCGCCTGCCAATGCAGGGGACACGGGTTCCAGCCCTGGTCCGGGAAGATCCCACATGCCGCAGAGCAACTAAGCCTGTGCGCCACAAGTACTGAGCCTGAGCTCTAGAGCCCGCGAGCCACAACTACTGAAGCCCGCGCGCCTAGAGCCTGTGCTCCACAACAAGAGAAGCCACCGCAATGAGAAGCCCGGACACCTCAACGAAGAGTAGCCCCAAGCCGGCGCGCAGCAACAAAGACCCAACACAGAAAAAAAAAAAAAAAAAAAAAAAAAAAAAAAGGTAACTGCTGCTAATCTGGGATTTAAATACATCAAATATTTTAAACAAATCAATACATTTCACCTGAGGGTTGAGGAACTCTTTGACACACTGTATGGTATTCAGGGGAGAATTCAACAGAGAAGTAGCGAGAGGCTGGGAAGGCCAGCTGGAGGGGGGGTCACCAGTGGCAGAGGTGGAAGCTCTATTTGGCTTCATCCTGAGATTAGCAACCTACCTGCCCTTAGAAGGGTCTGTGCGCCAAATACCTTCCTCTGTACCAGGATGTACCTACCTACAGTCTCCTCAGGGAGCGTCCATTCTCCGGAACTAAAATCTCATTACTCATTTGCTTAAAGGAGTAACACAATCCCTTCTAGAAACTGAAAAAAAAAAATGCTCCTGTGGTTCCGCTTAACCATTTTAAGGCACTTAATGTTTCCCAAGTATAAACTCTCACACTTTTATCTGATGGTTTGTATTATGGCTGCAGAATTTTAGATGACTTCAGAGCGGAAGCCAGTGAACTGTGAAAGGACATCATTTACATTTGTTTGCCGTATCAGGTGGCACTTAAAATATATAAATAGGGAGATGTGGGGAAGAAAAACAAAAAGATTTCTAAAGTTTCCACAGATTTACTGTAGATCCTTTTTATTTGGGGGTGAGGTGGGGGTCAAGTGGAAAAATGATTATATGATTTAAAACATTTAAAAAAAGAATCACATAGTTTCCTGTTTGCACTTCTCTTTTGGCATTTGTTAATATCAGAGTCTAGGTCTTCAGAGAGGCCCGTATATTTTAGACTTTTAAAAGTTCACTTAGATTTGAACTAGAAGTGGAAGACTGCTAATTGCTAAATTTAGCTTCTATGCAAAATCCCTACATTCAAAACTTAGCTCCACCTTTGAGGAGTAAGTATTTGCCAGAAGTCAAATTAAATTGCTATTTTAGTAAAAGAACTTAAGTGGAACAAGTTGAAGAAACATTTACCATATGACAAAATGGCTTTTGAAATACCTTTAAAGGACAAGGTTTATTAAATTGTTTATTAAATTTGTTTATTAAATTTTATTTGTTTATTAAATTTTTATTTATTAAATAAATAAATTTCTTGTTTATTAAATTTCTTCATGAATTAAATAAATAAATTTCTTGTTTATTAAATTTCTTCATGAATATATCTAGACGAAATTACTTCATAAATACACCCACTGATAAACTAAGAGAGACGTGTTAGGAAAAGTGGTATGTTAAGGTGAAATGATGGACTAAACTTGTCATGTTCCCACAGGATTCCAGCTTTGGTATTTATTATCGTGTTAAAAATGGTCTTTAAAGGGCGTGGGAAAAGGTGCTACAAAAATGTAGTTTTTCTGGCAAAGTCTGAATTAAGATGCTAAAGCCACTAATGTTTGGTGAAATGTATATTCTGAAACATACACAGGATCAGGCAAGAAATGAGACCTAAGTAATGATAACCAATGGCCGGAGAAGCAACAGAGAGTCAAAATGACAGGATAAACGGGGGAAGGCTCTGGAAGTCAGTTTTGTATCTTTAACTCTCCTGTGTTAACTGTTCAGTTCCTTTCTTTTAATCTCTCACCTTACCTTCTTTATCCTTTCCATCATTTCTCCTAAATGAAGATGAGCTGTGGTTAAAGAAGAGACGAAGGAAGCTGGTGTTACATATGAGATTGAGGCAACACTCGTATGTTGAACCCTCGATGCCATACTTTGTAACCCTGGGGAAAACTGTAACTCCCCTTAAGCCTTAGATACATCATCTATAAAGAGAATTAAAGTTTATGTACTCTGATACATGGCTGTACACTATGTAAATGGTTCTAATCTTTATACAGGGCTATCTGGCAAATATATAAAATGTTTTTAAAATTTCATGAAATACATTAAAATAACCAAGGTAAGTAAATAATTAAATATAAAAGGAATGGGCTATTAGGCAACGTTCATCAATGGCTGTTAACATTACAAAAGAGAGATCAGGATACAACTAATCATTAGGTGCAAGTACAAACTGCTAGTACTTATAAGGCATTCTTGCCCTCCTACTGCAAATTCAAACCTTAATCTGATCAAGCCTTCCATAAGGAAACTACTAATTTACTGAAAATTCAGAAAGAGGAACTTCCTAAACAATACCACGGAGATGCAATCAGCAACACATGCTCTAGGAAATTATGGGACAAATAATGTGAGTTCTTCAGTAACTACACCGTGAGGAAAAAGGAGAATGAGAAAGGAACAGAGATGACCACATCGGAAGTGATTTCAGAGACCAATCCAATGTAAAGATTGTACAGATCTGCATCTTGATTTAAACTGTTAAAAACATCAAAACATTATGCAAACAATTTCTCTACTTTTGTGTAGGTTTGAAATTTTCCATAACAAACAGTTAAAAATAAAAACCTAGAGGATTGCCATTAAAAATGGTGACCTTGAAAGACAACAATTTGTAAATGTAAACTCTTTCTTGTCTGTCCTCTGGGTTATCTGATTATTCCCCCAGTCACCAGAGTGTAACATACCAAGAGACCATTATAATAACAATTTGTGTCTATAATAAGTGTAATGAAACTTAGGGACTTTGTAAGAGCCCAGGAATTAAGAAAAAGGTATTTCTAGAGGAACTAACTGCATTCTAAATGACACTGTGTTTAAGCCGAGTTTCACGTCCTCCTGGTGAAGCAGTACCATTTGCAATGTGCCGTTATGTAGTGCTTAATATATTTCAAAGCACATTATCTCTCTTTTTTTTTTTTTTTGCGGTACGTGGGCCTCTCACTGTTGTGGCCTCTCCCGTTGCAGAGCACAGGCTCCGGACGCACAGGCTCAGCGGCCATGGCTCACGGGCCCAGCCACTCCACGGCATGTGGGATCTTCCTCGACCGGGGCACGAACCCGTGTCCCCTGCATCGGCAGGCAGACTCTCAACCACTGCGCCACCAGGGAAGCCCCACATTATCTCATTTTATCCCCACTATAGCTCAGTGAGGCCAACCAGAACAGGGAGTTCATCGCTACTTTAAAGGGAAACCACTAGCTGTGATGGGTGCTCATGTTATCATTTTTTCTGGGGGAAGAAAAAAGAAAACACAAAACTACCAGCTTCTTCTTCAACCAAATGATAAAGAAATTATCCACTGAAAATCAACCACGCTAGTAAAGAAAGCACTGTTTTTCTAACATAGACATATCACTAAGGGAAACAAGGAACAGATAAATAGAAAAATACCACTCTTAAATGGCCAATGAGCGTACGACAAGGTATTAAGTTCATTAATAAACAATTAAATGCCATGTCACTGTGGCCTATCAGACAGAATGAATCAGTTTATGTACGATAATAGCCCCAGTTGAGGGGCACAGTCAGGGAACTATGCATTTTTAAACCAAGTGCCTACTAAGTTTCCATCTCTGTGCCAGGAACCATATTTGTTGATGGAATCAATCTACTATTCATAAACATAAAATGAAACATCAAGTAAGTTCAACCTCAGACTCAAGTGTCTAGTCTTTCTCGGGGAACAGTCAGTGAACCCAAACAGATCATTATGGAATGACAGATCCATACTGTCTTGATTCCAGAGAGCCACCAAATTTTCAATGGTATTAAAGCGAGTGCAAAGAACAACTAAAGGCTTATACAAACAAAGAGAAAATGTCAAACAAACCCACCCACATCACTGAGTGTCTTCCCGTCTATACATTCCATTTCAGGGACCAAGGTCAGGTGTTAAAACAAGCAGAGAAGACATGTTCCAGGAATACTCCATCAATGGCACGCTACAAAGCTAACATTTCACACTAATCTAAATATTTAACTTTTTGCCCCCGAGCTTATGTTAAAGTATCTAGTCAATATCATTGCTCAGTCTGTTTTACGTTTATTTTATGTGCATAATTCAAAGACACTCATTTTATGAGATAAATTTCATTTCTTTTTGAGGATGATTCTGGCTGTTAAATGTTCCACGTTTCCATTTTTAGTTTAATTTCATGGGGGGAGATGGAAAACTACTTTTCATTACTCTTCTGCTCACATATTTTTTAAATTAAGAAGAAGATATCCAATCCTATATAATCACTAGTAATCCCAGTGCTCTACTGCAGTTCCTAATTAAGTAATCTGAAGAATTTAAAAAACAACAATCTCTTTTTCTAGAAATCTTATCCTCAGTGAGGTCGTATAAGTGGCCTTTTTTTGTGTGGATTAAAGTATCTGATTTGACCAAATACATGACCAAAGAAACTCTTTATACTCCAACAATGACAGGTCCTACTGAGCACTTGGGGAAGTACATGAACAAAAGTGCACTGTTCCATTCCTGAACCACCAGGCGGGGAGAGCCCATCACTCCCCAAGAATAATGGACATAACAAAGCTCTGCACATTGAGGCAGTCTTGGAATTTCTTTCCATCAAAAAGATGCTGCTGCACAGTGAAAACAATCTTGAGAAAGAAGAATGGAGCTCGAAGAATCACGCTCCCTAACTTCAGACCATACTACAATATAGACAAAGCTACAGTAATCAAAACAGTATGGTACCGGCACAAAAACTGACATAGAGATCAATGCAACATGACAGAAAGCCCAGAAATAAACCCACACATTTATGGTCAATTAATCTACAACAAAGGAGACAAGAATATACAATGGAGAAAGACAGTTTCTTCAATATGTGGCCCTGGGAAAACTGGACAGCTACATGTAAAAAAATGAAATTAGAACATTCTCTAACGCCGTATATAAAAATGAACTCAAGGGCTTCCCTGGTGGCGCAGTGGTTGAGAGTCCGCCTGCTGATGCAGGGGACACGGGTTCGTGCCCCAGTCCGGGAAGATCCCACATGCCGTGGAGCGGCTGGGCCCATGAGCCATGGCTGCTGAGCCTGCGCTCCACAACGGGAGAGGCCACAGAAGTGAGAGGTCCGCGTACCTCAAAAAACAAAAAAACAAAACAAAACAAAAAAAGAACTCAAAATGGATTAATGACCTAAATGTAAGACCAGATACTATAAAACTCCTAAAAGAAAACAAAAGCAGAACACTCTTTGACATAAATTGCAGCAATATTTTTTTGGATCTGCTCCTAGAGTAATGGAAATAAAAACAAAAATAAACAAATGGGACCTAATTAAAAGCTTTTACACAGCAAAGGAAAGCATAAACAAAATGAAAAGACAACCTACGGACTGGGAGAAAATATTTGCAAACAATGCTACCGACAAGGGATAAATTGTAAAAATATACAAACAGATCATGCAGCTTAATGTCAAAAAACACACAACCCAATCAAAAAATAGTCAGGAAATCTAAATAAATATTTCTCCAAAGAAGAATACAGATGATCAAGAGGCACATAAGAAGATGCTCAATATCACTAATTATTAGAGAAATGCAGATCATAACTACAATGATGTACCAACTCATACCAGTCAGAATGACCACTGCTTAAAAGTCTACAAACAACAAATGCTAGAGAGGGTGTGGAGAAAAGGGAACCCTCTGACACTGCTGGTGGGAAGGTAAACTGATATAGCCACTATGGAGAACATGATGGAGGGTCCTTCAAAACTAAAAATAGAGCTACTGGAGGCAGTCAAGATGGCGGTGTGGGAAGACGCAGAGTTAGCACCTCCCCACAACCAGGGCGCCTGCCGGCCGCTGGTAGCATACACTGATGCCCAAGGAGACAGGAGGAACCCCAAAGTGAACCGGTAGGACGTAGGGGAGCTGAGAGGGGGAGGAGAAGTGGAGACCAGACAGCATCGGTGTCCCTGAGGCTGGGGAGATCAGGAGAGGCAGGCAGGAGGGAGGAGCAGAAGAGGAGTGGAGGGTGATCGCCCGGCCCACTCAGGCCCAGGGAGCCTGCTGAGCTCCCAGGCTGGTCCCCTGCCCTCCAAAGCCCCCTCCAGGCCACGTGGCTCCTTGGGGGCATAGGAGGGAGGCCTCAGAGATCAGGAGAGGCAGGCGGGAGGGGCCCTCCCAGACCAGAGAAGCAGGAGAGGAGTGGAGGGCGTTTGCCCTGCCCACTTGAGCCCAGGAAGCCTGCTGTGCTCCCAGGTGAGGTCCCCCACCCTCTGAGACCAGGGGTGGGGGGCACGCCTGGGCCCCTTGTTCCTTGAGCC
The DNA here is from genome assembly GCF_011762595.2 of Tursiops truncatus. Classification (NCBI taxonomy): domain Eukaryota; kingdom Metazoa; phylum Chordata; class Mammalia; order Artiodactyla; family Delphinidae; genus Tursiops; species Tursiops truncatus. The sequence continues at coordinate 23,298,593 of NC_047054.1, read as the reverse complement.
TAAACCGCACCCGCCACAGTCCCCAGGGCCTTTTCCAGCCCTGTGGGTCCTGAGCATAGGCCCACCCACCACACAAACCGCACCCTTGCTTAGGCCCCACCCTCCACAGCCAAGGCCTTTCCCACCACCACCACCACCACCCCACCTTTTCTTCTTTTCCCTTCCCCTCTTTTTTACTACTGTGGTACTGATGTACCTTCAAGTTGTTGAGTCATCTATATTTTTATTTTTGTATTCTTTCCAACATATCTTTTAGTTTCCTAGTCTAATTTTATTTTTTACTTTGTTATTGTTTTTTTCTTTTCTTTTTTTTTTTTTGCCACCCCATGTAGCTGTGGGATCTTGGTTCATGAGCCAGAGGTTGGGCCGAAGCTGCTGCAGCGGGAGCTCCAAGTTCGAACCACTGGACTAACAGAGAACCTCAGACCCCAGGGAATATTCATCGGAGTGAGGTCTCACAGAGTTCCTCATTTCAGCACCATGACCCAGCTCTACCCAATAGCCTACAAACGTCCAGTGTTGGAAGCCTCAGGCCAAACAACCAATAAGACAGGAACACAATCGCACTCATTTAAAAGAAAAAAACAAAAAAAAAAAACGAGAGAGAGACAGCAAAAAAATATGTCACAGATGAAGGAGCAAGGTAAAGACCTACAAGCCCAAATAAATGAAGAGGAAATAGGCAATCTACCTGTAAAAGAATTCAGAGTAGGGCTTCCCTGATGGCGCAGTGGTTGAGAGTCCGCCTGCCGATGCAGGGGACACGGGTTCGTGCCCCGGTCCAGGAAGATCCCACATGCCGTGGAGCGGCTGGGCCCGTGAGCCATGGCCGCTGAGCCTGTGCTCCATCCACAACGGGAGAGGCCACAACAGTGAGAGGCCCGCATACCACAAAAAAAAAAAGAATTCAGAGTAATGATAGTAAAGATGATCTAGAGTCTCGGAAATAGAATGGAGGCATGGAGTGAGAAAATACAAGAAATGTTTAACAAAGATCTAGAAGAACTAAAGAACAAACAAACAGAGATGAACAACACAATAACTGAAATGATAAATACACTACAAGGAATCAATAACAGAATAACTGAGGCAGAAGAACAACCAAGTGAGCTGGAAGACAAAAGGGTGGATATAACTGCTGAGGAGCAGAATAAAGAAAAAAGAATGAAAAGAATTGAAGACAATCTAAGAGACCACTGGGACAACACTAAACACACCAGCATTCGAATTATAAGGGTCCCAGAAGAAGGAAAGAAAAAGAAAGGGTCTGAGAAAATATTTGAAGAGAGTATAGTCGAAAACTTCACTAACATGGGAAAGGAAATAGTCACCCAAGTACAGGAAGCACAGAGAGTCCCATACGATATAGGACAAGCCCTAGGAAAAACACACCAAGACACATATTAATCAAACTAACACAAATTAAATTCAAAGAAAAAATCTTAAAAGCAGCAAGGAAAAATAAAATAACATACAAATGAATCCCCATAAGGTTATAACCTGATTTTTCAGCGGGAACTCTGCAGGCCAGAAAGGAGTGGCAGTATATACTTAAAGTGATGAAAGAGAAAAACCTACAACCAAGATTACTCTACCCAGCAAGGATCTCATTCAGATTCGATGGAGAAGTCAAAAGCTTTACAGACAAGCAAAAGCTAAGAGAATTCAGCTCCACCAAACCAGCTTTACAACAAATGCTAAAGAAACTTTTCTAGGTGGGAAACACAAGAGAAGAAAAAGACCCACAAAAAACAACCCAAAACAATTAAGAAAATGATAATAGGAACCTACATATCAATAATAACTTTCAATGTAAATGCATTAAATGCCCCAACCAAAAGACGCACATTGGCTGGATGGACAGAAAAAAAGACCCACATATATGCTGTCTAAAAGAGACCCACTTCAGACCTAGAGACACATACAGACTGAAAGTGAAGGGACGGGAAAAGATATTCCATGCAAACAGAAATCAAAAGAAAGCTGGAGTAGCAATACTCGTAGCACATAAAATAGACTTTAAAATAAAGACTGTTACAAGAGATAAGGAGGGACACTACATAATGATCAAGGGATAAATCCAAGAAGAAGATGTAACAATTATAAATGTTTATGCACCCAACATAGGAGCACCTCAATACATAAGGCAAATGGTAACAACCACGAAAGGAGAAATCAACAGTAACACAATAACAGTAAGGGACTTCAACACCCCACTTACACCAATGGACAGATCATCCAAACAGAAAATAAATAAGGAAAGAGAAGCTTTAAATGACACGACAGAGCAGATAGACCAAACGTGGCAAAATACACTTTCTTCTTAAGTGCACACGGAACACACTCCAGGACAGATCACATCTTGAGTCACAAATCAAGCCTCGGAAAATTTAAGAAAACTGAAATCATATCAAGCATCTTTTCTGACCACAACGGTATGAGACAGGAAATCAATTACACGAAAAAAAACTGTAAAAAAACCCACAAACACATGGAGTCTAAACAGTGCGCTACTAAATACCCAAGAAATCACTGAAGAAATCACAAAACAAATAAAAAATACATAGAAAAAAATGACAATGAAAACACAATGACGGAAAACCTATGGTACGCAGCAAAAGCAGTTCTAGGAGGGAAGTTTATAGCAATTCAATCTCACCTCAAAAAACAAGAAAAATCTCAAAAAAACAATCTAACCCTACACTTAAAACAACTAGAGAAAGAAGAACAAAGAAAATCCAAAGTCAGTAGAAGGAAAGAAATCATAAATATCAGAGAAGAAGTAAATGAAATACCAATGAAGAAAACAATAGCAAAGATCAATAAAACTAAAAGCTGTTTCTTTGAGATGATAAACAAAACTGATAAACCCTTAGCCAGACTCCAAGAAAAAAAGGGAAAGGGTACAAATCAATAAAATTAGAAATGAAAAAGGAGAAATCACAACTGACACTGCAGAAATACAAAGGATTATAAGAGACTACTACAAACAACTATATGCTAATAAAATGGACAACCACGGAGAAATGGACAAATTCTTGGAAAGGGACAATTTTCCAAGAATGAACCAGGAAGAATTAGAAAATATAAACAGACCTATCACAAGTAATGAAATTGAAACCATAATTAAAAATCTTCCAACAAACAAAAGTCCAGGACCAGATGGCTTCACAGGCGAATTCTTTCAAACATTTAGAGAAGAGCTAACACCAATTCTTCTCAGACGCTTCCAAAAAATTGCAGAGGGAGAAACACTCCCAAATTCATTCTACGAAGCCACCATCACCCTGATACCAAAACCAGAAAAAGGTATCACAAAAAAAGAAAATTATAGACCAACATCACTAATGAACATAGATGCAAAAATCCTGAACAAAATACTAGCAAACAGGATCCAACAGCACATTAAAAGGATCATACACCATGATCAAGTGGGATTTATCCCAGGGATGCAAGGATTCTCCAACGTATGCAAATCAATCAATGTGATACACCACATTAACAAATTAAGGAATAAAAACCATATGATCATCTCAATAGATGCAGAAAAAGCTTTTGACAAAATTCAACACCTTATGATAAAAACTCTCCGGAAAGTGGGCATAGAGGGAACCTACCTCAACATAATAAAGGCCATATATGACAAACCCACAGCAAGCATCATTCTCAGTAGTGAAAACCTGAAAGCATTTCCACTAAGATCAGTAACAAGACAAGGATGTCCACTCTCTTATTCAACACAGTTTTGGAAGTCCTAGCCACAGCAGTCAGAGAAGACAAAGAAATAAAAGGAATACAAATTGGAAAAGAAGAAGTAAAACTGTCACTGTTTGCTGATGACATGATACTATACATAGAAAATCCTAAAGAGGCCACCAGAAAACTACTAGAACTAATCAATGAATTTGGTAAGGTTGCAGGATACAAAATTAATGCACAGAAATCTCTGGCATTCCAATACACCAATAATGAAAAATCAGAAAGAGAAATGAAGGAAACACTCCCATTTGCCGCTGCAACAAAAAGAATAAAATACCTAGGAACAAACCTGCCTAAGGAGGCGAAAGACTTGTACTCAGAAAACTATAAAACACTGATGAAAGAAATCAAAGATGACATAAAGAGATAGAAAAATATACCATGTTCTTGGACTGGAAGAATCAATATTGTGAAAATGACTATACTACACAAAGCAATCTACAGATTCAATGCAATCCCTATCAAACTACCAATGGCATTCTTCACAGAATTAGAACAAAAAATTTTACAATTTGTATGGAAACACAAAAGACCCCGAACAGCCAAAGCAATCTTGACGGAGAAAAAAGGAGTTGGAGGAATCAGGCTCCCCAACTTCACACTATACCACAAAGCTACAGTAATCAAGACAGTATGGTACTGGCACAAAAAAGAGAAATACAGATCAATGGTACAGGACAGAATGCCCAGAGATAAACCCACACACATATGGTAACCTTATCTTTGATAAAGGAGGCAAGAATATACAATGGAGAAAAGACAACTTCATCAACAAGTGGTGCTGAGAAAACCTGACAGCTACATGTCAAAGAATAAAATTAGAACACTACCTAACACCATACACAAAAATAAACTCCAAATGGATTAAAGACTTAAAGGTAAGACCAGACACTATAAAACTCTTAGAGGAAAACATAGGGAAAACACTCTTTGACATAAACCACAGCAAGATTCTTTTTTGACCCACCTCCTAGAGTAACAGAAATAAAAACAAAAACAAACAAATGGGACTTAATTAAACTTAAAAGCTTTTGCACAGCAAAGGAAACCATAAACAAGACAAAAAGACAACCCTAAGAATGGGAGAAAATATTTGGAAATGAAACAACAGACAAAGGATTAATCTCCAAAATATACAAACAGCTCATGGAGCTCAATATTAAAAAAACAAACAATCCAGTTAAAAAATGGGTGGAAGACCTAAATAGACATTTCACCAAGGAAGACATACTGATGGCCAAGAGGTACATGAAAAGATGTTCAACATCACTAATTAGAGAAATGCAATTCAAAACTACAATGAGGTATCATGTCATGCTGGTCAGAATGGCCATTATCAAAAAATCTAGAAACAATAAATGCTGGAGAGGGTGTGGAGAAAAGGGAACCCTCTTGCCCTGTTGGTGCGAAGGTAAATTGATGCAGCCACTATGGAGAACAGTACGGAGGTTCCTTAAAAAACTAAAAATAGAACTACCATATGACCCAGCAATCCCACTACTGGGCATATACCCTGAGAAAACCATAATTCAAACAGAGTCATGTACCACAATGTTCACTGCAGCTCTATTTACAATAGCCAGGACATGGAACCAACCTAAATATCCATCGACAGATGAATGGATAAAGAAGACGTGGCACATATATACAATGGAATATTACTCAGCCATAAAAAGAAAGGAAATTTTAGTTATTTGTAGCGAGGTGGATGGACCTAGAGTCTGTCATACAGAGTGAAGTAAGTCAGAAAGAGAAAAACAAATACCATTTGCTAACACATATATATGGAATCTAAAAAGATAAAAGGTACTGATGAACCTAGTTGCAGGGCAGGTATAAAGAGGTGGACATAGAGAAAGGACTTGAGGACATGGGGTGGGAGGGGGAAGCTGGGGCAAAGTGAGAGTAGCATCGACATATATACACTACTGAATGTCAAATAGTAGGATGGTGGGAAGCAGCAGCATAGCACAGGGAGATCAGCTCGGTGCTTTGCGATGACCTAGAGGGGTAGGATAGGGAGGGGGAGGCTCAAGAGGGAGGGGATATGGGGACATGTGTATGCATATGGCTGATTCGCTTTGTTGTGCAACAGAAACTAACACAGTATTGTGAAGCAATTAACCTCCAATAAAGATTTTAAAAAAAATTAAATAGACTTTCCATCAGAACTTGGAAATGACCTGGCAAATTTGTGGGTAGTTTACAATAAAACATGTTCTTCTAATCCTTGGAATGAGCTTCCCCCAAGGGTGATTCAGTGAAGTGTTCTGCATGCAGAGTATCTCATTACCTGACACAAACAAGTAGGGTACAGCTGATGTCAGTGTCTAGTGGTCCTAGAAAATAAACTGTTTCTGGTAAAAAAAAAAATAATAATAAAATTAAAATAGAGCTACCATATGATCCTGCAATCCCATTCCTGGGCATGTATCTGGAGAAAACTCTAACTCAAAAAGATACATACACCCCAATGTTCATAGCAGCACTATTTACAATAGCCAAGGCATGGAAGCAACCTCGGTGCCCACTAGCAGATGACATACAAAGAAGATGTGGTATGTAATATATACAATGGAATATTACTCAGCCTTAAAAAAAAGAACAAAATAATTCCATTGGTAGCAACACGGATGGACCTAGAGATTAACATATTAAGTGAAGTAAGTCAAAGAAAGACAAATGTCATGATACCACTTATACGTGGAATCTAAAAACAACATAAATGAATTTATTTATAGAACAGAAATAGACTTACAGACATAGAAATCAAACTTATGGTTACCAAAGGGGATGGCGGGGGGGGGGGATAAATTAGGAGTTTGGAATTAACATATACACACTTCTATATATAAAATCGATAAACAAGAACCTACTGTATAGTATAGCTAACTATATTCAATATCTTGAAATAACCTATAATGGAAAAGAATCTAAAAAGTAATATATAACTGACTCACTTTGCTGTACACCTGAAACTAACACAACAATGTAAATTAACTATACTTCAATTTAAAAAAAAATTTTTTTTAAAAGATGCTGCCCCTTCACTGCCCTCAGGTATCAGAAAGAATGACTGAAATAAACTGTAACACCTTGAAAATATAAAAACATGAGTTCATTATGATGCTGAAAATTATGGAAAGTGAAAGGAAAAAGAAGTGACAAAACCCCCCTCAAAACAGTGATCATCAATATAGACAACCAGGTACCTATCTCTTAGGCTCAAAATTGGCAATGAAAGGGAAATAATCCACATTTATTCTGCATTTTTTCTGCCTTGGATGAACTAACTGTATTTCACAGTAAACATACATAATTAGTAAACTCACCATTTTTCAACCCCGAATGAAGTAGTGAGGTAAAGATAAGTAGATGAAACCAGGGAAATGAAGTTGAGAGACATTTACAATGAAGAGATTATGCCACTGCTATGCAAATTCACAGGTCCATCTTAGCATCACCAAATGCAGAATAGACCATATGTTAGTTACTTCATAATGCAATGCCATACGAAGCACACGGCACCGCCTATGATGGTGACACTTGACAAAAAAAGGTGAACATGGGGGCTTCCCTGGTGGCACAGTGGTTAAGAATCCACCTGCCAATGCAGGGGATGTGGGTTCGAGTCCTGGTCCGGGAAGATCCCACATGCAGTGGAGTAACTAAGCCCGTACCACAACTACTGAGCCTGCGCTCTAGAGCCCGTGAGCCACAACTACTGAGCCCACGTGCCACAACTACTGAAGCCTGCATGCCTAGAGCCCGTGCTCCGCAGCAAGAGAAGCCACCGCAATGAGAAGCCCCTGCACCGCACCCAAGAGTAGCCCCCGCCCACCGCAACTAGAGAAAAGTCGGTGTGCAGCAAGGAAGACCCAACACAGCCAAAAATAAACAAATAGAAGAAATAAGTTAAGAAAAAAAAAAAGGTGAACCTGAATTTAACCATACCTTTTAAATCTAGCCTTTCAGTTTGCAGTAAGTAGAAGGAGCAGAGGAACAAGCAAAAGGACACAAAAAATAAACAGAAAAGCCCAGCAGGACGGTTTTTTCTCAGGAAGGTTGACACTTTTTTCAACAAGTTAATGGCATAAAAAAGAGAGAGTGGGGTAAGGGGACTGTTCTAGATTAAAAGACACTTAAGAGACTTAACTATGCAATACATTGACCTGGTATGAACACTTTAACTGTAAAAAGACTTGATTTACATATTTTAACACCTGGGATGAAAAGCCATACAAATGTACACATATTGATATTGATATAAATGGGATTATATATTATATGATGCTCTGATACCTGCTTTCGTTCTCAGCTCTAGGCCTCATTTCTGCATATCAAGAAATATACAGCTGATCTGTAACAATGGATTACCATGTATCAAGGCTCTTTTCCTTGGAGAAAAAACTAGTAGAAGTGGTGGTTGCTTGGAGCGTAAATGAAATGAAAAATGTCAGGCTCGAAGCGTAACGTAGTCCGTGCTTTGTCATACTCCTCTGAATTCCACTATGTGTGCAGCTACTAGGATTTCAGCTGTCCTGAGAAGCAACGGAGCTGGAGCCAGAAGCAGCTTCTCTACTTGAACAAAACAGTCTAATCAGTGGCTGAGGGTGGAGAAGTGTCTTTCTGTCTTTTAATTAAATAACTCTCAGGAGGTCAAGGAGCTCACCCTGGCCAAACATTAACAGCTCTGTACAGGAAATTATGGTGTGTTCCTGTGCCGATTTTCCCACTTGAGTTGAGCAAACATTTGAGGAGAGGTGAGATAAAAAGTGGAATAAGGTCCAGTTCTGCTCTTGAGATGTTTACACTTCAGTAGGAGCAACAGGCCTGTAAGTGACTGAGATAGAAAGAAGGCAGAGCAAAACTGAATGTATAGACAACGCCGTGTGCCAATGATGAAGCTGATGATTATGCAACAAATGCGGAAAAGACCTCCTGGAAGCCGGCTGACCTAGTAGATGAAGGTGAGAAGATTTCAGAAAGCAGAAAATGTGCGCAGCGATCTAAAGACTGAAGGGGTGCCTGACGTGATGATGAAGACGGTGAAGGAACAGTATGGCAGGAAATCACAGAGGAGCTCGCGATCTGCTGAGGAGGAATAGTGCACAGAAGAAAACAGAGGGTGACAACGCTGGACAGGGGGTTTGGGCCAATTCAAGGAAATCCAGATGAAAGGTTTTGTTCTGTGAACAGGAAGAAACCGTTTTAGGTTTTTTTTTTTAACTCCATCACAGAATACATCTCTCCGGCATCTCAGGTAAGCATTTACAGAAAAAGCAAACTGATAAAGAAGTATGGATTGGGGACTGAGGTTTAAAACCCCATTTCACAGATTCTATTGGTCAGAATTGCAAGCACAGGTCCTCTGCCTCTGGTCTCACAAGCCTGAGATAACTGTGTTGAGTGAGCGGTCATCTCATCTATCTTCCACGCCCACACATCTGCGGTAGATTTAAGGATCTAGAGGTGTAGGCAACCGAGTATGATGTTTTTTAAAGCTGTCACTTAATTGAGGCACTACCATGTGCCCAATACAGGCACGTAAGTACACAATCACCTTTCATCACAACTGTGCATGACAGTATTATCCCCATTTGATAGATGGAGAAAAGGGTGCAGAGATAAGTAGAATGCTGTTTTGTTTTGTGTTTTTCTTCCTGATAAGCAGAGGAAGATTCTCTCTGGCGGTTCTGCCTACCTTTTGTCCATTATCCAGAAGCCTGAATTTAATTGGAAATGAAAGCTTTATTAAAAAGTCTCATTATCCACAGACAAAGAAAACAAACTGATGGCTACCAAAGGCGAAAGGGGGTGGGGGAGGGATAAATTAGGAGTTTGGGATTAGCAGATACACATGACTATATATAAAGTAGATAAACAACAAGAACCTATCTTATAATAACCTATAATGGAAAAGAATATGAAAAAGAATATATATATGTATATATGCCTATACATATGTGTATGTATGTGTACACGGACATATACACACACACCCCAATCACTTTGCTGTACACCAGAAACTAATAAAACATTGTAAATTAACTATACCTCCCTCCCCTCCCCCTCCCCCACCAAAGTCTCATTACCCTGTGACTCTAAGGACTGGGGTGAGGCATGTTTGTATAAAGAAAATGCTGTGATGAAAACATTCCCTGGATAATTTAAATCACCTGCAGCTTAGGAACCCATCTCACAGGGTTAGTGTCTCCTTGGCAACTTTACAGAAAGAGATAATTTGCTACATTTAATTTCTAAGATATACAGATAGTACAGTAAATAAAAAGTTATATTATTAAAAACCAATGAACATGAGGAAAATACATGTATATTTTTAAAGCTGTTAAAATGCCTTGAGCCTTTGTACTTAAAAAATTTGTAAACCTGTATGTTAAAAAATACAAAGGAGGGCTTCCCTGGTGGTGCAGTGGTTGAGAGTCCGCCTGCCTATGCATAGGACACGGGTTCGTGCTCCAGTCCGGAAAGATCCCACATGCCGCGGAGCGGCTGGGCCCGTGAGCCATGGCCGCTGAGCCTGTGCGTCCGGAGCCTGTGCTCCGCAACGGGAGAGGCCACAGCAGTGAGAGGCCCACGTATTGCAAAAAAAAAAAAAAAAAGGAAATACAAAAGAGTTTAATAGCATGTACCTTTAGGTTTAGGAATTCAAAAATATTAACTTTTAAAAACTCCCTTTATATCTTTTCCAAGTTTCTTGAAATGAGCTTGTATTGCATTTGGTAAAGGGAGTGTGCGGGGGGGAGGAATAAGCATTTCTGAACGGTACTCAGTCCAGGCCCAGGCCTGTATGAGGTTCTCTGAGAATGAATGGGTGGCATATCATCCAGCTGTTCAAACCACCACTTAACGCAGTTATTGTCGGGCTGGTCTCTAGACAATAAGCAGCAGAAGTAGAAGGTCCTCTCACAGCTGAGGCTGGCATAGGAGCCTGCAAGGTCCCAGGCACTGCAGGGGCAACGTTTCCCTCCAGTCTAGACTGAATGGCTTTAGCTGCTGAAGCCAAATAATCACCTGCCCCAAACCTACGGGAGTCTTCTGGTAACTGCAGATCTCCATGCCCACTCTATCCAACCAGGAATAAAATATTAACTTTAAATGGTTAAGACCAGTGTTTTCTAAACTTTAGCTTCAATACCCCTTTACACTGGTAAAAACTACTGAAGACACCAAAGAACTTTTGTTGCTGTGGGTTATATCAATTGATATTCACCATATTAAAAATTAAAACTTAAAAAAAATTAAAACCAAACGATTACATTTTAAAATAAATAAGATATATTTTGTGAAAAACGTATTTCGAAACAAACAAGGAATAACTTAAATTCTACATTTTTGCAAACGTCTTCAGTATCTGGTTTAGTAGAAGACAATTTGCAGATGACATGATGCTATACATAGAAAATCATAAAGATGCTACCAGAAAACTATTCAATGAGTTCATCAGTGAACTTGGTAACGTTGCAGGATACAAAATAAATACACAGAAATCTGTTGCATTTCTATACACTAACAACGAAAGACCAGAGAGAGAAATCAAGGAAACAAACCCATTTACCATTGCGTCAAATAGAGTAAAATACCTAGGAATAAACCTACCTAAGGAAGCAAAAGACCTGTACTCTGGAAACTACAGGATGCTGATGAAAGAAATCGAAGATGACACAAACAGATGGAAAAATATACCATGTTCTTGGATTGGAAGAATCAATATTGTCAAAATCACTATACCACCCAAGGCAATCTACAGATACAATGCAATCTCTATCGAAATACCAATGGCGTTTTCCACAAAACTAGAACAAAAAAATCTTAAAATTTGTATGGAGACACAAAAGACCCCGAATAGCCAAAGCAATCTTGAGAAAGAAAAATGGAGGACTACCCTGGTGGCGCAGTGGTTAAGAATCTACCTGCCAAAGCAGGGGACACGGGTTTGAGCCCTGGTCCGGGAAGATCTCATATGCCGCGGAGCAACTAAGCCCGTGAGCCACAACTACTGAGCCCGCGAGCCACAACTACTGAAGCCCACGCACCTAGAGCCTGTGCTCCGCAACAAGAGAAGCCACCGCAATGAGAAGCCCGCGCATGGTAACGAAGAGTAGCCTCCGCTCACCGCAACTAGAGAAAGCCCGCACGCAGCAAGGAAGACCCAACACAGCCAAAAATAAAATGTAAATAAATAAATAAATTTAGAAAAACGTGAAGAATACAGTGATTACTAGTACAGTTTGGTGCCACTGTCTTGACATGTACTAAGGTGCCAGTAGTTGTGTCCACCACTACACAGTGAGAAAAACAAACTCTTCTCATGAGAATAGTTTAGACCTTGTGAACTCCCTGAATGGGTCTTGGAGACCAACCAGGGGTTGGCAGACCAATACTTTTGAGAATTGTTGTACAAGAAAAAGTGTCTCTGTTTTTGAGGATTACAAGCGTATGAAAAAGCAGAAGAGAGAAACAGAAAGCCTGCATCAAACTTTAACGAAGAAAGAGATGCTTTTTGGTTTTTTTTTGTTTTTTTTTTTGGCGGTACGCGGGCCTCTCACTGTTGTGGCCTCTCCCATTGCGGAGCACAGGCTCCGGACGCGCAGGCTCAGCGGCCATGGCTCACGGGCCCAGCAGCTCCGTGACATGTGGGATCTTCCCGGACCGGGGCACGAACCCGCGTCCCCTGCATCGGCAGGCGGACTCTCAACCACTGCGCCACCAGGGAAGCCCGAGATGCTTTCCTTTTAATGAGCAGGTAAAGAGGCTACGTGGCCTTAAAAGAATGAAGTCTGTGGTGTCTGTTTCTCTGGACTGTACCAGTAAATTAACTCCCTTTATTCTCTCATTTCTCTGCAGAGGTAATGAATAATACGAGTTTACAAAACACTAAAGTTGAGTCAGTTATTTGCATTATGAAAGAATTCTGTGATTTCCAAGGAGATGTGACTTCCTGAGTTCTTAAGGCATTTGTTTATAGCTGATCAATGATCAGATAAACAAGAAACAGAAATTCAAAGCAAAATCTTAACAGCCATTGCTAATCAAAGCTAGGCTCTTCATTATATCATAACATAAATAAATTGGATCAAATTAGCTGATCTACTGATATTGTAATAAATACCTCCCATATAAGACGTATGTATATGGAAACCACTCTTACCAAACCCACTGCCTAATATTTTAATATTACTGTTACATTTAATTACTAAAATTATTGCAATTATACACATTAAGCAAAAACTAGGAATATGTGCAGGTTTGAAGAGAAGAGATGGAAGTGGGCTATAAACCTTGGTGTGGCTCAGTAAGTGTCTGATTCTTCTTTTTAAAAGGAAAACAATACTTTTGCTTTTTCAGAGTGGGACATAGGTGGAAATAAACATTAGTTTAGGTCTCTGGTTTCTAAGAGTATTTTGCTGTCCTTATTCACAGTGGTTTTGTTCCATGGTTTTATTTCTCAGAATGTCCAGGGGCCTAGGTGCTCTTATATATCCTGAGTGCCGAAAACACGTCCTGACTCATAACAATCGAGAGTACAAAATGCCTGCTGGGGGCTCTTCCCTGGTGGCGCAGTGGTTGAGAGTCCGCCTGCCGATGCAGGGGACACGGGTTCATGCCCCGGTCCGGGAAGATCGCACATACTGCGGAGCAGCTGGGCCCGTGAGCCATGGCCGCTGAGCCTGCGCGTCCGGAGCCTGTGCTCCGCAACGGGAGTGGCCACAACAGTGAGAGGCCCACGTACCGTAAAACAAAAAAAACAAACAAAAGAAAAGCCTGCTGGTATTGCCGGGGTGAGGGTGTTCGGAGAGTGCTCAGTGGGTTACTCAAACAGTAGGGAGTCTCAGTACACAGAATGGAAGTCACTGGCATGTTTCATTGAACATCACTTCTGACAGCTTCAAACTGGTCCAGAGCAAGGACAGAAAGCCTTGATGGTCCCCACTGCAGAGCTGCCTCGGAGGCAACGGGTGCTTGAGTCAAGTACGCACAGTCCTGGAAGCTCAGCTTTTATATATACTCTGATGTCCTCATCTCCTTTCCTCTCAGCAGCCGGCTGCCTCCTGTTTCCTCCCTGTGTCCATCTCCTGACCTTTACTACTCTCCTTTACTACTACTTCCCAATGCCTCTGACGGCCCAAAGACTCCTCACTACTGCTGTCTTTCTTCAGAACTTCCTTTTCACCCTTGGGCTCCCTCCCATCAAAACCCTTACCAGCAAGGACTGGGTTAAGCAAAACAGGCGAAACAATGATTTGTGTCCTCACCATCACCAATTCCTCTTCCATCATCCTGGTGGAAGGGGTGAGTGGAGAGGAGGACGGCTTCAGTCCTAAACACGCCACCTCCCTAAGGTATTTCCAGGGGCGTTCTGAGTCAAATTTGGCAAAATTTGGGCAAGTGCCTTCTTCCCACGACCCATTTTCCTTCTCTACATAAAAGATTTTATGGTGTTCTGCTCCCTTTCCTGTCTTCCCAATGCAGCTTCCTAGAGCTTAAAGAAGGAGAGTCTGCCTTGGTAAAGTGCGAGACTGTTGTGTTCAATAATCTCCATTCTCTCCCTACAAGTTAATTTAGAAAAAATTCCTTAGCCTGGCACTAAAGGCCCTCACCGCCATGCCCATGCCCTTCACTTATAAGGAGCCTTTAAAAATAATGCTGTGGTTTTACGATCCTGGATGCAAGGGTGTTCAGGAGGTAAGGGAGAACTGATACAGACAGCACGATCATATGTTGTAACCAAACAACAACCACCTGCCACACTCCGTATTTTTTTATGCATATATATAGAGAGAAATGTATAGAAATGTATATAGAAAGATACACAACAAAATGTTAACAGTGGTTATTTCTGGACGGGAGGAAAATCTATCATTTTAACCCTTCAAATTTCATTTATGGTCTCCTTACTTTTATAACTAACAATAAAATGGGTCAGGCATCATCATTTTCCAAAATGAAATAAAAATACAATTTTATAAGTTTAAGTGTAACGAGAAGATTCAAGAAAACAGGATGGGCCGATTTCTCAAATGCAGATGGGCTCAGATTGTGATCATATGATCATCATACTTCTGTCTCCAGGGATGGTCCCTAAAATAGACTGAAACCTTTGATCTCCCCAAATAACAGATCCAGTATCCAGCTAGACAATCCCTCAGTTCTGTGTTAGTTTTCCTTTAAAAAAAAATACTGCAGGACCGGGCCTCTCAATTTTATCTTTTACATAAAGAGCAGGCAAGGTTTCTTGCTGATCTGTTCAATCGCTTTGAAAATTAAAAGTGAAAAATGTCCTGCAGATTGTGTATCAGCCTCTTGGAACTTTACAAAGAGGCACCACCTATAGAGCACGCTATCTACTTAACCATAAACCGGGGAGTATTTATGCTGGTTTCATACTATCAGTTTCAAGGAGTGGGCAGGTGAGGTCTTAGGACCCCAGACAATGTAAATAAAACAGGGCTGTATCGCACGCCTTTCCACCCATGCTCTTTGCCATTTCTATCTGAATGATCTGAAAAACGTCCTAAGCGACCCGTGTGCACGTCCTCCGAGTATAAACAAAGAAGTCAAATATCCTGGCTGATGATGCCATTATTTATTGAACTAAAATACATCAACTGTTAAAAGTGGTCACTCTTATTTTCTGAAATAATGACTTAGAATTGACAACACCAAAACTAAATAAAACTGTCCAGGTAGTTCAAGTTGGTCAACTACTTAAGAATACATTTTAGAGTTAATGGACCCTGGCCATCCAAATCTGATACTTTAAAGAAGCCGGATTTGCACTAAGTAGTGACCTGCCCTGAAATCTTGCCCTCACAACTTGATGCGGGCCTCTGGGGTCTTTAATAAACCTTCAGAGGTCTGATTTTAAAGTACCTCCTAAGGAATATCTTAAAAACAGTGACAGCCAAAAGCACCCGTGGGCCGTAAGTTAGGTAGTATGGTATGGTGAGACCAGCAGTGGGTTTAGAGCCAATTAGGTTAAAAATGAGCCGTGTGACCTTGGGAAGGAAAGTAAGTATTTTACACACAGTTCTTAAGGGAATGGCATAGTTGCTCAATAAATGTTTGTCTCCTCTCTTCCCATGCATTTAATAAAAGCCTACGGGGCATTCAATCAACCACCTGAATTCCGGCAGTTCAGGAGCTTGTTGGACTCACTTGAGACCTCAGATCGTTAAGAAAGACAGCCCAATAGACATGTCTACCACCACTCCTCTGGTCTCTAGCAAGGTATCTGTGCCACCTGAATATAGTGCCCCACAGTAAGTGCAACACAGAGAGACCGTGTGAAGGGTTGTGAGAGCCAGATATTACTTCTGCCCGTTCAATCTCAATGCGCATCAGAACTTTGTCCCAAAGACAAAGAGGTGAATTAACGAGTTTGAAATTCAAAAATCAGAGATACACTTTCATTCTAAAGGCATGGAAGGACAGACACCAAAATGTCCATGGTGATTGTCTCGGGGTGGTAGAATTTTAGTGACTTATTTTCTTCTTTATATTTTCCTGGACTGCATGTACTTTTACCATCAGAAAAAACTAAAACTATTTGCATCATGAAACATAAAACACAAAAATGCAAGGGAGCTGCTTTTCAGAGTAAAAACAAGTCTTGCCCTCCTCCCCATAGAACACCTGCAACTTTGTCTTTCCCTTGCCTCCCTCTGCCCAGCTTGGTTAGGCCTTCCTCAGGCCCAGTTGCCATCTTTCTAGGTGACCCCGCTCGAGGACAGCAGGTGTGCGATACACAGCCCCCGGTCCCGGTGGTACTCAGTGCACTTTCTGAGCAGGGGCGGGGACTATAAAGACACCATTGGTTTTCCAAGCAGCACATGCTGTGCACGCTACCCTGGAAAATGCAGGCATGCTGGCTCTGCACCCTGGGCACAGGGAGCTTCAGTCCAGGCCCTGGAAGGCCCCTATGCCACAGAGGTGATGGCTAAGAGATTTCATATTTGCTGAGTGTTGTCCCTGGGAGGGCACTTGCCAGGTACTTTAAAGGCTTTTCTGAACTTTCACAGGATCTCTTCAGACGTAAGTCAGAAAGTTCACTTCCCGAAGGCTGGGGTCAGTACTGGACAAATGGGAAATTCCAGTGGTGTGGCAGGAAAACTAGGAAGTGGTTTGATTATTCACCAAAGGCTTATGTGCTTACTAGGTGTTTAAAAGTATCACTCTTACAAAATAAAATTCAAAAAAAAAGAAGCCATTAAGATAATCCAGGGCTTCCCTGGTGGCGCAGTGGTTGAGAGTCGGCCTGCCGATGCAGGGGACACGGGTTCGTGCCCCGGTCCGGGAAGATCCCACATGCCGCGGAGCGGCTGGGCCCGTGAGCCATGGCCGCTGAGCCTGCGCGTCCGGAGCCTGTGCTCCACGACGGGAGGGACCACATCAGTGAGAGGCCCGCGTACTGCAAAAAAAAGATAATCCAAACGTAAAAAATAAAATAAAAGTATCACTCTTAGAGAGCACTGGCTTTCTTTGTGGGGAGGAGATGTGTGTGAGGCTAGGGTCAGGGAGGAGAGTGAGTAGTAAGGAGAACTTAACTTTACAATTCCTTGCTCTGCCGGTGATTCTCAAAAATGATTGTGTGTCAGAATCACCCAAAGAGCTTTTAAAAGTACAGAGCATAAGTCCTAGACCAGACCCACAGAATCAGCATCCTCAGGGCTGGACTACAGGAATCTGAATTCTGCCAAGTTCTATAGAGCCTTTTGATATTTGCTCCTTAAACCTGAATCGAAACGGGGAGGATCTGTCTGACCTGACTAAGGGCTCTGTTGAGCACTGGCTGCTTCCACCTTCTAATGGCATTAGAATATGGTATGCTGCAATGTAAACAGATCAAGAGCATTTATTCAATTAAATTCAACATGTATTATGACAAAACTTACCAAATTAGACACCTGAAGTATGTGCATTTTATCATATCCCAATCATACTAATTAATGCTGTGAATTTTAAGAGTTCCCAATGAAAAAGCAGAAAATGAAATCTGTGGCATCTTAAAAAATCCCACGTATTTTTCTAGGTGCTAGGATACTGAGTATACAAAAAGCAGAAAAACTATAGGTCTCACAACAAGAGACAAACATACATTCTTCTATGCACACAGTAACCATCACTGAGTACTCGCTATGTGGCCCCTCTTCCAACTTTTACATTTGTCAATTAATTCATCCTCACAACCGTGCGGGTATATTCAACTATTGCCATTTTATAGTTGAGAAAACTGAGGCACAGAGAGGTTAAGCCATTAGACCAAAGTTACAAAACTAGTAAGTGACTGGTCAGAATTTATTAAATCCAGGCTCTATCGCCTGATGCGTTAGGCTGCTCAGGCTGCTGTAACAGAATACCACAGACTGGGTGGCTTAAACAACAGAAATTAATTTCCTCACAGTTCTTGAGGCTAGAAGGCCAAGGTCAAGGTGTCGGTAGGTTTGGCTTCTCCTGAGGCCTCTGTCCTTGGCTTGCACTGTCCTCACGTGGGCCTTTCCTCTGTGTGAGCACATCCCTTATGTCTCCTTTTCTTCTTATAAGGTCACCAGTCATATGATTAGGGTCCCCCCTAATGGCCTCATTTTAATTTAATCACCTCTTTAAAGACCTTATTTCCAAATATGGTGACATTTGGAGGCAACGCCCAACTGGGGGGTTGGGACTTCAACATATGAATTTGGGTGGGAGGGACACAATTCAACCCCAAACACCTGATGACTTGTGAAACCTCAAGAAAGTTACTGAAACTTCCTATGCCTCAGCTTCTTCACCTGTAAAATAGTGCTACTGAGCATCAAAGGAGATAATTCATGTAAAATGCTTATTAGCAGAGTAGTCTGACACACAGTATCATCATTTTAAAGATGAAGAAAACAAAACTCAGAGACGGTGACTCGCCCCGCGTTCATCTCTAAAGCGGAGTTCTTACACTTCAGAACACTATTTTCCTGTATAACCAAACGTATAATCCAGCACAATTTTATATAATTTATAAATTTTATACATCTCTTAACTTCCTGCTTTTGCACACTATTTTTCTTTATTACATAAAAGGGAGTAAGAGAAGGAGAAGCTCAAATTAATAAGAATTTAGTTAGGGAAGTATACTACTTTCATGGGATTGTATATGAATGTCATTCATCTTTTCTCCTAATTTGTAAAGACAACTGGCTATAGCCAGTGATGACACCTCAGAAGATCAAAACCTACGTTTAACTATCAGGAACGAAAAGCAACTCATTTTTTTGTAAAAAATTAAGATTGTCCTTTACATTTGCCTAGTACTCTACATATATTAACACCCATTTAATCTTCAACACAATCTTATAATATCATATTTAGCTCTCATAACAATGTGAGGAAGGTATTATTCCCATTTTTCAGCAAGGGAACAGGAGCACGGCAAGGTCAAAGGTTTTTCTTTAAGTTGCAATATCTGGTTTCCTCATTTTTCATGCTTGGCACAGAGCAGGTGTTCGGCAAATAAGGCAGATGACTAGCGGCAATCTAGACTAAGCTGCAAGGCATCTCTTTTACATCCTTTATATGGGCCAACTTTCCTGACAACTTTGATCACCACCAACCCCTTGGATTGACAGCTCTTTTAAGGCAGAAACCACGGTCCCCTTCTTCCCCAGTGTCTAACACACCTGGTGCTCATTTAAGTTCAATATTTGAGAAATGAGCGCTCAAGTCAATATTTGTTTGTATAATCGAATCCTAGCACATTCCTCCTTTAGTGATGGCAACGAGTACTTTTCAGCCACCATCATATAAAAAACATCAACAAAAAGAAGCATTTATAAAACCTGTCTCTCATGGCCTGAAACAGAGAAGCCTACAGGCCTTTTCCAACCCCCAAATCCTATGATTCCATCATAGTCTACTCCTGACAGGTAGTTAAACTCACCACCTCTAGTACCAATTATAGGCACAATGCAATTGGATTCGCCAGTACAGAACCACTACAATGTTCTTTCTTAGTTTGTGGTGTGCTTCAGGGAAAACAACAATTTTGCATATGTGACAGAAAAGTTCACAATTTCCAGAGGTAATTGTAATGGATGATAAGGTCGATCTCAGTGGACGGTGTAATTGCTGTCCGTCAAGGCCCCTATGTCATAAAAAGGAGCTATATTAAGAGAAATCAGGCCAACTTATTTTCTCAAGAATACACTGGTGTTTGCGTTTTTTTTTTTTTTTTAAAAAAAACTTCAAAGTCTGTTTGGCCATGAGCAGTCAGGCAAGTTTTGACCCTGACATGGAAACTATCTGACCACTTCTGAGCGGTTCAGTACACAGGGAAGGGTGGTAGGTGGAGCCGGCCAGAGCAGTGCTCTGAACTCTGCTCAAAGCTCTCCTGTAACTTCAGGGACTTATGGGTGTCCAGTTTGTTCATCTATCTTGCTTTCATGTACCCTACTGTGAACTGGCCATCACCTCTCTGGCTAACTACTTCACAGAGCTGTTGTAGCAAATTTAAGGGAAAAAAAACCAAAAACCAAACTCTCAGAAAGAAAAGAATTCAATAAAACACTGAAAGGATAAAAGTATTGCATTACACTTCCTGTCTGAATTAATTTTTTCAAAATACTCTGAGATGTGAAGCAGACAAATTCACTAAGTAAAGAGTTACTCTAGGTTGTCTTTTCTAAGTGAAAGTATCCTACAAATACTCTTTTCTGATGCCTTCAAGAGAGAAGAAATTTCAGGAGGAAATGAAGAGGCATACATGTTATCATCACTAATAAATATTTACTAAATATATGCAATGTACAAAGCACTGGGCTAGATGCTGTTTAGAATACAGAATTAGTAAGAAATGTCCATACGTCCTCCCGTAGTACAACTGTACCGTAAGATGAAACTTTTGTTTAGATTTCCCAAATAAACAAAGGTTTTAAGTTCCCCTAGGACACGGAAGAACAAAATATTTTTTTTCTCTATTATGATTTCCTGGCTTCATAGAAAAACTGTAGAACACACCAAGGGAGAAACTCTTCTTTTATCTATTAGTTTCCACTGATAAGCAGCAGCTTTTCAAGAGTGACTGAGCTACAGAATGACTTAATTTCCACAACAACGCGATTAAATCTGACACGCACATGACACGGGGGAGAAAGGAACCCACCCACGTGCCCTTCGATTTCAGTAAGAAAAGTTGAAGCGTATTGTCAGGGAAGGCAGGGAGAAGATCAAGATCATGCGGCTTAGAAAGAAGATGAAGAATGATAGGACGTGTGACCGCCTAGAGGGGTGGGACAGGGAGGGTGGGAGGGAGGGAGACGCAAGAGGGAAGAGATATGGGAACATATGTATATGTATAACTGACTCACTTTGTTATAGAGCAGAAACTAACACACCATTGTAAAGCAATTATACCCCAAAAAAGATGTTTAAAAAAAAAAAAAAAGAATGATAGGATGGAAATATTCCAAGTAACGGCAAGGCACTTGGGATTCCTTGAATGCCCTGCCGTATTCAATCACATAACGGCCATGCACTGAAAGGAAAAGCTAGAGCCCATCTCACGCCTCACTTCTGCTACTGACTGAGGTTGAGAAAGAAAATTAAGACAACATTTTCAAGTTACTCAAAGGCAGAAATTGTAGCCTGGACATTTAAGGGAATAAGCTCATTAGGTGGGGTAAAAGACTTGTTTCGCAATTAGTCAGTGTCTTTACCCAATTAATTTAAAACGGGAAGCCCCGAATTTTCTTAAAGCTTTACTGGTCTTCGTTTGTTAGAACTGACCGTTCTACTATATCAATTCTTTGTGTATGTTTACTTTCCCTCCTAGATTTATGGCCAAACTGTTCTCAAAAACAGAACAAACTTCTTATTATCTGCTTCTTTCATATTTAATATTCTATTTCCCTGAAGCCACGGAACCGATATTCTTCAACAGATGAAGTAAAGTGAATGCTGACAACCAGCCCTCATGGTCCAGGGACGGGGAAACGAATAAGGATTTAAACCCCAAGGCAAACAGGGCACACTCACCATAAGGTCGAGATCACGTTAAGGAAACCTACAGCACTTGAAACGCAATTCTGTAGTTACAGTTCTGATCAAGCTGAACCATCTTTTGGGACAGCCAATCATGAACAAGATTGCTGTATTTGGAATTCAGACAGCAAGAAAAGGCAGTCTCTTCTCAGAAATGGAAAATGACACTCAGCCAGCTCTATGTCCCATGGTGTAATCTCACATCAAGTACTTGAACAATTCTTATTTTTTTTTTTTCCAAAATGAAAAGTAGATCAACTTACATGGCTCTCTGGCAATGAACTGAGGTACAGTGTTGGGCAGAGGAGTACTAGGGTTTGGAGTCCCTACTAGTTTGTTCTTGGCCATCTTCGTGTTTGCCTTAGCAAACTCTAGTCGTAGTGTTTGTGGAATTTCAGGATCGAAGCGGATGCCCTTTGGAAATAAAGAACAAATGGAAGATGTTTTCATTTCCTTAGAGTCAAACCGGAATGGTGACAAAATAAACACACCAGTAAACCCGGCCTATCAGGAAAAAAAAGTTAGTAAGAGCTCTCATTCTCACTACTTACACAGAATACACGAAAACCTGTAACACAGCATGTCCACAAAGTCAGGGAGATTTAGTCTACTGTATTAAAAATTGAGTTGCATGGTTTTTCATCTATTCCTTTTCTTTTTGGACTAAAACGTTCAGGTTCAAATTTTAAATCTGGACCAGCAAATGCCTAGCATAGTTAAAAACTAATTAATGGCTACCAAGAAGAATGAATTAATGTAAAGCCCTGTGTAATGCTGGAAAAGTCCAACACCTGAAATCGTAAGCGGCAAGGCTTTGACCAGTGTTTAAAACAATGTTAATTCTTCAATGCCTTAGTTTCATCACCTCTAGAGGGGGAAAATTCCCATCCCCTTCTAACTGGAGAGCTTTCATACTGGTGATACATGTACTCTGAGTTACTAAGTAGACAGGAACTAAACAGTTTTAAGACTTCAATATAACTAGTATTACTTAATTCCAGTTAGCTTATAAATTCATATGAATGTCTTGATGTGGTATGGTCCTGATTTTGATTATAAGCTGGCTTACTAGCTACATGGATAGACAGACCACAGATTATATGGGCCAAAGAGAGGTTAGTAATTTCAATTACCTTTAACCCTATTATTGCAGTTTACCTAAACCAAATATATTCAATAAAATAAGTCACAAACACTATAAAGTACAAGATTTAGGACAAGATAAAACTATTTGAAACCCTCCCACCATTTAAGAATGCCTCCACTACTGAGCATAACGAATAATCTCATGATATTTATGTCCAATGCTAGGATTCTGGACCCCAACAACAGTATCAAAAAGACACCCCAGTATAGTATGGTGCATAACCGTGCATTCAGAACAGACTCAGGTACCATGTTTGTTTGTATGGCATGTTCTGAAAAAGGAGTGAAGTTCTGAAAATGAGTATCTTAAGAACACATGTTCTCAGTTTAGCACTCACGTGGGCCTGAGTGCCCCAAAGCCCCTTTCTTCTTTTTATTAGCTTGAAGACAAGAGCAATTTCCACAAGAAATTAGTAAGAGTCTCTAACTCTGTAGACCAGGATGAACAACTCTGAACTTCTCAGGCTCAGCTCCAAAGATGGGAGGAAGAGCCTGTGACTTGACGGGAGCGGCAATAAGAGAAATAAGGGGGTTAGGGGGCAGGAAGCGAAGGAAAGCGAGGCCCTCAGGGAGGCACAACTACAGCCACAGAGCCATGACCCACTGATGTCCTGGAGTGGGTGAAATTTCCAACTGAAGGGGCAAACAGGTGCGGGTGGACAAGAAGAAAAGGAATCCTCTGGTGCAGCCCTAACCAATGACGAAAAGTGAAAAGGGGGTGCCAGGTATATGAAAGATAAAAAGAAATTCTTTCTTTAACTGGTCTCAGTTTTCGTTTTGAGAAACCTCAGTATTAATCTTGAGAAAAATGTACATAAGGGGAAAAAGACAAAGCAGCACCCTGAAGCAGTGTTTGCTTCCATTCACTTCCACTACGAGCATTTCACTCTATCAAAGCTGCTATCAACAACAGAGTGAATATTTCCAAATACGGATCTGAAGAGCTGTGGCCTTTGCTGGGAGACGAGCACAGTCCCCGCTGTCATTTAAAGGTATGCTGTGGAAGGACTTGCTTATTCTTATCCCACCCCATCCAACTACACAGAGAAGCAACTTGCTATCAATTTCCAAGTGTGTCCAAGTGTCCTCCTTGGTACTTAACGCCCCCATCCTTCCTGCGAAGTAGCAGCTTTTCCTAATAGCCCTGAGCCCCCATCCCCGTGAGCAGCGTGGGTAACATGAGAAGGGTATCCTGGGACCTGTCAGGGGTCCTCTGGAGCTTCTAGTCTCAGAGAATGGGGCCGGACATCTGCAGTCTACGCCTCAGCTCTTTCACTGATGTGCGAGAGCTGTTCATCGAGGCTCCACACAACGTGCTTGCCTCTTACACAACCTGGTCTCGTGACTCAGGTCCTAAAACATGCTTAACTGAGTCTCCTCTACTCCCCACCCCCGTCTTCATACCCCTCCTCCCTGTGTGAGCTAAAATAACACCACCATCATGTTCCAAATCAAAGTTCCAGCTCTTTATTAAAAAAAAAAAAAAAAGCTCAGAAGTTAAAATGACCTAATTTGTTTGGAGCTTATTCAGAGGCCGGAGGCTTAGAACACAAGTCACATTCCTCTAACATCTTTAGCAGCAATACCATATTTGGTAATCAATATCCTGCTCAGCTCAGTTTCTATCCAGAGGGACCAGCCAAGCCAAAAACATTTTAAATGTTAAAGGATGAAGAAGAGGAGGCAGAGTGGGGCGGGGGTTGGGAGAACATGGAAGTGAAGAGGAAGAATGAGGGGAGAAAGAGGAAAAAGAGGGAGACAGATAGGAAGGAGACATGAAAACAAAACAAAACAAACAAATCTCCTTGTGCTTTCAATTAAAGCCCAATAAGATTATTCTCTGGCCACAGTGACTTCTCATTAAATGCTGTCAGGATAAGATTACTACTAAATCAAAGGGGGAATCTGTGCCTTTCAAAATCAACTTTTTCCTCTCTTGCCTATAATTCACCCAAACCCTTCTGGTAAGTGAACAGAAAACATTTCTCTTGCAATTGTAAATGGTGTCTTATTTCCTTGGTGTCCAAAAAGGACAGTTTCTAGATATCAGTATGATATCGGTTTGAGAAGTTACTTAGAAGCAACCCAATCTGACTGGCTATAGGAACAGACAATAGTCTCTCCAAGATGGCCTAGAACACTGTGACCAAAGCAACACAGGTTCACTGTGATCTACAAAGGCTAAACTCCCTACCCAGGGCAAACTCTGGGAGACAGAAAGTATCCTTAGTAGCCTACTATACCTAAGAGTATATCAGGGCAGTAGCAAACCCACATGCTTATGTGTCACAGACTGAATGCTGGTGTCCTCCCCAAATCCATGTTGAAGCCCTAACTCTCAATGTGATGGCATTCGGAGGTAGGGCCCCTACGAAGGGATTAGCGCCCTTGGGAGAAGAGGAAGGGACTCTAGAGACCTCTCTCTCCAGGAGCACACACCAAGGAAAGGCCACGTGAGAACACAGTGAGAAGGTGGAATCTGCACAAACCAGAAAGAGGGTCCTCACCAGATACTGAATCTGCTGGCAACTTGATCTTGGACTTTCTAGCCTCCAGAACTGAGAGAATTAACGTTGATGCCACCCTCTCTGTGGTATTTTGTTATGGCAGCCAGAGCTGAGATACCTTAATGACACAGTTTTCTTTCCTGCACCGTAGTTCCTAAAATACCTCACAGTACTCTTTCTGAACTTTCTACAGTCTCGTCCAGGTAACTCTCCTCTTCTCCAGCAGCCTCATCCCCAGCCCCACCTGTTCCCTCACTGCAAGTGACTCAGCCCATAGGAACACTTTTATTCAACCACCTTGGTTGATACATGGGATTACTGGAAGTCCTAACAGTTCAATCTCAAAAGCTACAGAGAGCAATCAGAGGCCTGAAGGACAATTCAAACCCTGCATTTGCATACTGTAATGCTCTAAACTCAAACAGAGTATATTATTGCATTTAGGACTCTGCTGAGGGAAGTTTTTGAAATCCTCTTTTTTCCTCCTCCTCTGTCTCCTAAAATTAAAGCTTAAGAACTCTCTGTAAACAGAAAATCTTGAAAAAGAGAATTTTCTGAATTGTAGACCTAGACCCCTCAATGCAAATTTGTGCTTCCTATTTAAATTGAATTAAGATTCTCAGCAAGTTACAGAGCTTTAAAATGCCATTTTAGTGCTCTACAAACTACATCAAAGGCCGGAGTCCTAGAAGGATAAGGCAAGAGCTAGTATATGATAAAACACAAGGAAATGGGCAAGGTAAAAGGAAATCACCAAATCCTGAAGACCCAAGCCTACAGGAATGTAGAGTCACTGTAAATGAACTGCAGCTCTTTCAGTGACTTTCTGGAAGACAAAATGGAGAAGCTATTAATTAAATGTGCTGCAAAGCTCAGATCCCAAGTAGCTCTCCTGTTTCTCTAGCTGTGGTGATACTGGCTTCTTATGCACATAGGCTGTGCTGGAAAAGATTTATTGGCTGCAAATCGTGGATTTGGAGTCATATGATTATGCTGAACATAAAGGTTCAAGACCATTCCAAGTCCTTAGTAGTGTCCCTGGTATTAATGTCATGCCACAAGAGTGGAAATATTAGTCAGGAGTTTATTCATTGAATAATGGGGGAAAAAAAGAGAGAGAAGGGCTATTCTAGAATGATTAAAACACCCTTAGGGCTTCCCTGGTGGTGCAGTGGTTGAGAGTCTGCCTGCCGATGCAGGGGACACGGGTTCATGCTCCGGTCTGGGAAGATCCCACGTGCCGCGGAGCGGCTGGGCCCGTGAGCCATGGCCACTGAGCCTGCGCGTCCGGAGCCTGTGCTCCACAACGGGAGAGGCCACAGCAGTGAGAGGCCTGCGTACTGCCAAAAAAAACCAAAAAAACGAAAAAAAAAAAAACCCTTAGAGGCCTACCCTCATATGCAATGTGTGGTCCTTGACTGAACAACCAGATATAAAAGACCTCTTGTGGGAAAATGAAGAAAGCTGAATACTGAATGGGCATTATGTGATATCTGGGAATTGTCCATTTTATTAGGTGTGATAAAATGGTAACGTAGGAAAATGTCTTTAGTGTTTGTACTGAAATACAAAGAAGATATAATGACAAAATGTCATAACATCAGGTATTTACTTTAGAATACTTAGAAAAAAAGGGAAGCAAATGCAGCAAAATGTTAAGTTGGTAAATTCTGATGGATTAATGGATGTTCATTACTATGCTCTCTACCTTTTGGTATGCTTGAAATTTCATAATAAAAAGTAAAAACAGAACAGATTCAACCAAGCACATAACGTTTGTCATGTACTAGAGACACAAGGATCAGTGAAAATAAGTCCCTGCCTTGAGGAGTTCAGATCTCAGGCTCTGGTGAGGGAGCTGTACAGGTACACTGATGGTTAGATAAACAAACCAACACAATGTCTAGGACTCCATGGGAAACAGAGCCACGGCCCTGAGTGACTGGGGACCAGGAAGGCAACACAGAGGAAGTGACAGAAGAGCAGAAATTTACCAGGTGGTAGTCCAGGAAAGAGCTCAGCAAAGTTCTGTATGACAGGATGTGAAGAGGGTGTGGATGTGTATGTGTGTGTGTGTGTGTGTGTGTAAGACTGCATAAGCACTGGGATGAGATCACGAGGAACTTTCAGGTCATGAGTGAGGACTCTGGAGTATCTGCATGGCTGAGCCGCTGAAATTTTTTTAACTGGGGAAATATTATGATCAGATTTATGTAGTAGAGCGTGATCCTCAAATGTTAGCACGTATCAGAATCATCTGGAAGACTTCCTAGACACAGAGTGCTGAACCCGCGCCTCCAGTTTCTGATTAAGTAGGTCCTGGATGGGACTTGAGAATCTGCATCTGTAACAAGTTGCCAGGCATGCTGACACTGCTTGTGTAGGGACCACATCTGAGAATCACTGCAGTGGAGGATAACTCTAGTGGTGGAAGGGCAGCTGGACTTAAACAGACTGGAACACACCAGAGGCGAAGCAGTTCAAACAGCCCTGGAAAGAGGTTGATTGGGATAACTGCTCTGCTGGCTCTTTTCTGGGAAGCGCCCAGAGGCCAACATCCAGGTTCTGTGCCCTCACTCCCCTAGTGACAGCTGACTAGTTTAGGGACAGACAGATGTGGCCATCAGTGACCAAACATGTTTTTTCTCCTGAGGATTTCAACCTTGAGTATAAAAATACAGAAAATGGAGGTGGCTGGAGCTGAGTTACCCTAACAGTCTCCCACTAGAGAAAAGGTCTCTAAACTCCTGTCACTGAGGTCTTCAGTGCCGTCCTAATGCCGGATGGAGTCTGGTTTATTTGGTACATCCTTCAAATCTGTGAGCTATAGCCCAGTGTCTTTACAAATGGTTCTACCATTAAAGTAAGTGGGTTTATCAGCCCTTGACAACTAGTTTTAGAGACAAAGGAAGCATTCATTTAGAGGGGGAAAAAAGGGAAAGAATGAGGCAAAAATATATATATTTACTGAGAAAGATGTCATGCAATATGAGGTTTAAAAAAGAAAAAGATGCTCAACAATGTTTAGTAGCCTTAGAAGGAGGAGGCTTTGTGTATGTACGAGTGTGTGAACCCAGGAATGTTTACAACGGGACAACCACCCCGTTAATAGCGGTAACTTTGGTGGCAATGTCAGGGTGGGGAGGGGATTTCTAGTCTGTATGATTTTGTATCGTTTGAATTTATTACAAATCTGTATAATTTATAAAGTTATAATTTACAGGATCTGACACAGGTTAAAGAAGAAAGAAGAGGGAGCGCGGGAATAAAAGGGTTCCTGTGGAGCGCAGCAGAGCCAGAGCATAACTAACAGTAACAGATATCCTGGCAGACAGCACTCAACCAGATATGCTGGTGCTTTCTGCTTAGTTCTTAAAAAATACTTACTTTGAAATAATTTCATATTTACGGAAGAGTTGCACACATAGTACAAAGAATTCCTGTGTACCCTTTGCCTAGATTTCCCCATACACCTTTGTCCTCCCTGAACTGTTTTAAGAATATGTTGAAAGCACTATATACCCTTTACCCTTTACAGTTTCGCTTCCTA